>NC_072480.1:60327500-63290000 GCF_027574615.1 Eptesicus fuscus | reverse complement strand
TCCCCAGTAGGGGACATGCAGGAGTCAGCCGGTCAATGATTGTCTCTCATCATTGATGTTTCTATCTCTCCCCTCTCCCTTCCTTTCTGAAATTAAAAAAAAAAATGTTTAAAAAATATTATACAAAATGAAACACCATATTATACAAAATGGTGTTTCATTTAAAAATTTACACCAAAGATAGTAAGCACTTCAAAATTTATTTTTATAAAATCTTATGAATGAGGAAACTGAGGCCTTGGAAGATGATGGATTTGCCCAAAGGCCCACAACCCAAACCAGCAAACCTGAGACTGGAAACATGTTCTCTTCACCACCCCTCATGGTTAAATTCTGACAACTATATTCCGTGTTAAGACAAAATACGAGTGTATTGTTTTACAGCGTGTACTGATAACATCGTCTGATTTTTCAGCTCACAGAGAGCCTCCTCTGCAGCAGGCACTGAACTAAATGCTCCGGAGGCAGAGAGCGCCACCAGCACCTGGAGAGCACACCCATTGAACGTCATTATTATCTTGGAGAAGCAGGAAGCAGACTGTAAGTCAATCAAGGTCCCACCCAGCGACCTCCACGCAAGAAACCGGTGAGATCCTTACTCCCTCATTCCGTGTTTCTAAGAGTTCTTAACCAGACTGTATCTCCACTGCACATGCAAGTGTCCTTCTTATTCCCCGCTTTGTCCTCATCTGTATTTCTGAAATAAACACTGAGTTTAGGGGGAAAAAAAAACAACATATTATGCAACAAATGGCATGTAAAAGAAATAAAGGGATTTGATTTTAGATTTGAAAAGACTGAAGAGACAGAACAAAAGAACATGTGTGGAATTTGTTTAAATCGCGATTCTAACAAAAAAAGAAAATGCAGAAAGACTTTTTGAGACAATCAGGGAATTTTTATTATTCTCTGGGTATTGTGATTCCAAGAATTATTGTTAATTTTATGAGGTGTGATAAATGGCCTTGTGGTTATGTAGAAAATGCCTATAATTTTTAGAGACACATTATGAATAATGTAGGAGTAAAATGACATGAAATCTGAAATGTGAAATGCATTGTAAAATATTACAGTAAGTGGGAAAAGAGGAAGCAAATATGACAAAAATCTTGATGATAACTTAATGTAGGCTTTGTTTTATGGGAATTTATTCTACTATTATTTCTAATTTTGTTTGAAATTTTTTCATGGTAAATTTAGAGGATACATGTGAGTAAAATACCTACAGTAGTTATCACAGGATAACCTGTCTTTGTTACGTGACAATAATGTTAACTCAAACATACAGTTTGTATTAGATAACTTCTCAAGTGAGTTCCTCGTACTCTTGACTATGGCAGCATATTTTTAATTTGCTAATGTCTTTTAATATATATATTATTGATTCAGAGAGGAAGGGAGAGGGAGAGAAAGAGAGAAACATCAATGGTGAGAATCATTGACCAGCTGCTTCCTGCACTCCCCCTACTGGAGATCGAGCCCTCACCCCGGCATGTGCCCTGACAGGGAATCGAACTGTGGCCTCCTGGTTCATAGGATGATGCTCAACCACTTAGCCATGCCGGCCGGGCTCAATAATGTCTTTAAAGCAAATCCCAGACATATCATTTCACCCAGGCATCTTTGGGAGGGCTTCCTCAAATCAGGAATGGAATGAAAAAAATCACTGCTTTATGGAGGTTTCATTCTGTTACAGACAGTTGGGGGTGAACAACAAGTCATGAAATTAATAAATATTAACATATCTGATGGTGGTAAGTGCCAACAAGAAAAATAAAGCAGGGTGAGAGGACAGGGAATGGGTGCAGTTTTAGATTGGGGTGGTCAAGGAATGCTTTCCTGCTGAGTGATATCAGAGCAGAGACCTAAACGAGGGAGGAGACAGGCAACATGATCCTGTGGGGAACAGCATTCCAAACAGAGGGAACAGCAGTGGTGAACATACAGGCTGGAGAGGGTAGTGGGGAGAGAATAAGTGCCAGGAGGACATGAAACAGTCAAATGTCATAGGGACTGACTGGGAATGGAGAGCAGTGTTGGACAGGGTGGTCAGGGAGGACCTCCCTGAGGAGGTGACTTAAGAGCAGAGACTTGCCCGGCCGGCGTGGCTCAGTGGTTGAGCATTGACTTGTGAACCAGGAGGTCATGGTTGGATTCCCAGTCAGGGCACATGCCCGAGTTGCGGGCTCAATCCCCAGTAGGGGGCGTGCAGGAGGCAGCCGATCAATGATTCTCTCTCATCATTGATATTTCTATCTCTCTCTTCCTCTCCCTTCCTCTCTGAAATCAATAAAATATATATATAAATATATATATATATTATATATTTTAAAAAGAGCAGAGATCTGACAGATAATAAGTTGCTATACGTAGAGCAAAGTAGTGCACTGTTAATTCATTAACCAATCATAAGATAAAACGAAGCCCTCGATTTTGTACATGAATTATTAAGCCTAATCTTCCTGTCCTTTCCTCAGCAAGAGGTTTGTGCATTGTATTTATGTAATAACCACATTCTCTAGTTGTTCTATCTGATGCTTTGACACCTTGAGGCCTTGCTGGCTCAGGAGGGACAGCACATTGTGGGACTAACCACCCTCTGGAGATAGTAAACTTGCCTGCAAGCGCACCTTTCCAATGCAACCCAGAGCCCACACTCCCAACCACCTCCTTCACTGGGAGTTCACACTCTGCAACAGTGGTCTCCATCTTAATCACCCCGGGCCAGGTACCAGACAAGTAGGGACAGCCTCTGTACCCAAGTCCGCTGGAATTATCCAAACCAGCTCATCCTGCCTTCCTTGTCTTTTCCAAGGAAACCTCGATAAGGCTCTTGGTCTGCATTTCCCCTGGCTCCCCTGCCTCCCGAAGGACCCCGCGCTTCCCCGTGCGGCCCTGCATGGCGGCCCTGCCTGTTTCTAGCGGATTGCGAGTATAATAAAAACTCCTGCCTTAATGATAGCCATTTCCGTTTCTGCGTGTCTTACCAACCCTAATTACAGCAAATCCCGGCTACATTTTTATTTATTTATTTTTCTTAATATGTTTTTATTGATTTCAGAGAGGAAGGGAGAGGAGAGAGAGAAACATCAATGATAAGAGAGAGTCATTAATCGGCTGCCTCCTGCACGCCCCCTACTGGGGATTGAACCCGCAACCCGAGCATGTGCCTTTGACTGGAATTGAACCCGGGATCCTCCAGTTTGCAGGCGGATGCTCTGTCCACTGAGCCAACCCAGCTAGGGCCCGGGTACATTTTTTAAACAGTTTACATTTATCTTCATTACATTTCTTCCTGTGCGCCTTGGCCCAGTGTTCCAAGCTGTCACCATCATTTGAAACTCTTCTACCACAATGCACATCCCTCCCAGCTTTGTTTTTGTGTCATCTGCAGACTTGCAAAATGTCTCCTGCATGCCCACTCTCTTGCAATCTCACATCACATCACTAGGAGGCGTCAGGAGCCACGCCCTGTGATATTCCCCTAGAAACTGGGGTCAACTTATTTTAATTTCTCTAAAATCTCCTTATCACAGGCCTCACATCTTTCCACCTTATAACATGAAAGATGATGTCAATGGCCTGGTGAAATGAAGAACACTGAACTATAGCATCACTTTATCAACCTAGAGTCAACTTCAAAAAAATCAAATGAGATAAATTTTGTATGACATGCTTAGTCGATCCAGATGGTCTTCCAGTAATTATGTCATTTCTTAAATGCTTGCAAGAAATTTTTGCCAAACATATTAAGGTTATAGGTTCTGGAATTTCACCTTATACTACCAAATTCTCCTTTTATTTTATTATTATTATATTTTAAATATATTTTTATTGATTTCAGAGGAAGGGAGAGGGGGAGAGAGGAGAGAGAGAGAGAAACATCAATAATGAGAGAGAATCATTGATCGGCTGCCTCCTGCATGCCCCGCACTGGGGATCAAGCCCACAACCCAGGCATGTGCCCTTGACCGGAATCAAACCCAGGACCCTTCAGTCCGCAGGCCAACGCTCTATCCACTGAGCCAAACGAGCTAGGGCCAAAATTCTCCTTTTCAAAAACTGGGACTCCTCTTTGCTGAAACTAAGATTTGTCACTTGTTTGCTCCATAAATTTTCATTTTATTGATAAAATGTAAGGGAATTTGGGAGTATAGCATGGCAGTGACACTCATTCAGAGCAAAGATGTAATTACTGGTGAGTCACGACATAATATTTCCAACATGTTAAAATGAGTGGATTCTCATTAGTATCAAAACCATGAATATTACCCATAGTTTAGAGAATCTGAAAGGAAGCAAACTTAAAACTGACAAATATAAAATTAGAAACAAACTTGTGTTGTTGTTTTTTTAAGTTAATCTGTATTTTTTTTCCAGCCTCTACTCCCACTTCAAATACAGTGGAATGCTTTAACATTTCCCAGGGACGGATCTCCAATTAGAATACAGAAAGTGTTAAACCAATGCAGGTTTCTATTAAAGCAATGCATGCTGCTTTAAAAATAAAATTAGTCTCTACAAGGACTTGAAAGCTCATTTTTCTTTTTAATTTAAAGGCTAAAAACTAGCAACTTTACTTCAATTAAAAAGAAATTATTATACTCTGCCTATTCTGTGTTTCATGTGGTTTTATTGCATGCAAGGGCTTTTTTTTTTTTCTCAGCACAACAAAGAAAGGTTAAAAAGTATCTCAAAGTAACAACTTTTGCATTCTTTTCATTTAAAAAATTTTTCAAATTTTGAATGCCCTTTCAAGATTTAGCCCTTTATCAGGAAAAAAAAAATTGTAAAACCTTGTTTCCTCCTCCAAAACATGTGCTCTTCTCCTCTTTATTCTAACATGAGGGGGACAGCAGACGGGAGTGGGCTCCAGGTCCTGCAGAGGAAGCCCGAGGAGTCATCGGTGTGGTTTCAGGGCCAATACTTCAGCAGGAGCCCTGCAGCTCTGCTAAAGCACAGAGAGCATCGGCCAAGACTAACTAGGCCAACAGCATGAGGAACCCAAGAGAGAGAAAAATCAACCCCTAAAAGGTAAATGTTGACCTAATTTCAAGGCAGGTTGGTAGTAAAAATGTTATATAACACCCAGGGAAAACAATATGTATATAAAGCAATATGTATATAAGTGAGCCATGATGAAAACAGGGGATGCTTTTTAAGGTCCCGGGAGAAAGATATTAAACACTATTTAAGGACCAGATGATATTTACCTGTGGATTGCTTCTTCCTCATGAAATGTGTATTTAATTGCTTTTAAAGGTTGGTGTGATTGGGATCAATGGAGGTTTTTGTTCTATCTGACGTAGGAGAATTGAAAAATGAATGTCAAGGCTTCTGGCAGCGTCAGTCTCTTTGTGATATGGGAGAGGTTACTCAGCAAAGGAGCAAACAAACAACCTGGACGGACTCTGGACAGGGAGGGGGTGCCATCATCCCTGGAGGCTGTCACCTTGAGGGAGGGACAGCAGAAAGTTTGTTTGTTTGTTTGCTCACTCGTCCTTTCATTCATCATTCATTTTTCCTCTTCTGATGAAAAATTTCAGACATACACAAAAGTAGAAAGAATACTATAATAAACTTTCAATGGTCGACTTCAACATTTACCAACTCTTGGCCATCTACAACCCATTCAGGCCTCTCCCCATATACACACAATTGGGCATTATTTTGAAGTGAATTCTAGGTAGCATATAATTTAATCTGTAAATATTTTGGTGTATGTATGACTGTTTTTCTATATAATCACAATACGATGACTTTCACTAAAAATATTCATATTGAAATTTTCCCAGTTGTCTCATAAATCCCACAGATAGATAGATAGATAGATAGATAGATAGATAGATTTCAGAGAGGAAGGGAGAGGGGGAAAGAGCTAGAAACATCAATGATGAGAGAGAATCATTGATTGGCTGCCTCCTGTACACCCCACATTGGGGATCGAGCCCACAACTCAGGCATGTGCCCTGACCGGAAATCCAACTGTGACCTCCTGATTCATAGGTCGATGCTCAACCACTGAGCCACACCGATTGGGCTCATAAATCCCTTTAATGTATAGGTTCTTCTGCCTGTTTTTTTTTTTTTTTTTGTGTGTTTGTGTGTGTGTGTCTTGATTTTTTTATTATTGAAGAAATCAGGTCGTTTGCCTTGTAGTTTCCCACATTTTAGAGTTTGCAACAACACTCTTGTGGTATTAATATGTTCCTCTGACTCCAGTATCTCCTGTAACTGGTAGTTAGATTTAAAGACCTGATCGGATTCAGTTCAATTTTTCTTGTTTTGGCAGGAATACTTCATAAGCGGATATTGTAGACTTCCAACAGGAGGCAGATAATATCTGGTTGTCTCTTTTTATGCGGTTTATGCTTATTGACTATTCTTGCCTAAATGATTTCATTTGCGAACATTTGGACACTGAATATTTTTCAATGTGGTCATTAAATCATGGTTATGTGTTCAAAAAAGAGTTTTTATTTTTTATAGAAGCATACTAAGTATTTACAGATAATCTAATTCTATTGTCCTTCACTTATAGAAGCTGAGACTGAAACACTTCTAGAAAGAGAAACTTGCAGCGGAACACAGTTCATACTGGAAAGGCAGACCACAGGACTCATCCTTTCCCCTTAGTTACCAGTTTGCAAAACAATAAGTTGGTTCTTTAGGACTCAGAGGATTGGTGAGTTATATTTTTAAACAGCTGTAATATGGACTCATGATTTTTAGCATATTTGATGTGTGACCTAGTCTCTTTTGTCCAAAAACTTTAGACACAGCGGTGGACCTTCCCCACACGCCATGTGTGTTTATAAAAAAAAAAAAAATGTTTTTCCTAAGTGGCAGCCCTGAGCAACTTTAAAATAACTTTTTGTGCGAATTTTCAGCTGAAAATATTCAAGAACACCCGAATTGTGAGTAACATATTAATTTTTATAATATTCATTGCAAATTGATTTTTTAAATTAAATTCAAAATATCATGGCGGGTGGGGATGGTTTCCATTTGGATGCATGGCTGTTAACTGGTTAAAGATAGCATGCACACGCCCATGTCCATAGCAGCATTAGTCACAATAGCCAGAGATAGAAGCAACCCAAGTAACCATTAACAGATAAATGGATAAGCAAAATGCAGTATCTGTAAATCTATATATATAAAAGCCTAAGTGACCAGCTGAATGGCCAACTGGCCGGCAGCTATGACACACACTGACCACCAGGGGGCAGACGCTCAACACAGGAGCTGCCAAGCGACAGCAACTTTGCAGAGTGCCCTCTCGCACTCCAGGACCCCTCAGGAGATGTTGGACTGCTGTTTTCGGCCTGAACCCCACAGGCCAGGCCGAGGGACCCAATTGGTGCACGAATCTGTGCACCAGTCCTCTAGTAATGAAATATTATTCAGCCTTGAAAAGGGAGGAAATCCTGTTTTATCTGTCACAACACAGATAAAACTTGAGGACATTATGCTCAGTGAAATAAGCCAGCCACTAAAAGACAAATAATGTATGATTCCACTTATCTGAGGTAGCTAAAGTAGTCAAACTCATAGAGACAGAAAGTAGAAGAGTGTTGCCAGAGTCTGTGGTAGCAGGAAAGGGGAGTTATTGTTGAACAGGTATAGTTTCAGTTTGTAGGATAAAAAAGTTGTGGAGATTGTTTGCACAGCAATGTGAATATACTTAACACTGCTGAACTGTACATTTAAAAGTGGTTAAGATAGTAAGTTTTATGCCATCTGTATTTTACCACAGTTTAAAAAAAAATAATGTGCCCAATTAATACATCTGAGAGAGAAGAGAGAAGTTTAAATGATCGTACTTTGAATGATCACGGTTAGCTGGAGTCATAAATGTTTTAACTGACCTGTCACACCTACTATCATTTATTATCAACTTTCCTACTGATCTGGAGACAGTATGGAACTTACTGTGCAACCACCATGTGCCAAACACTGTGCTGAGTGCTCTAATGCATTAGCGTGTAAGCCATGCAGCAACCCTAGGAGGCATGGTCAGTGTGGTCAACAGTTTACAGAGGCACAGAGCAGCTAAGCAGCCCGCCTAAACCACACAGCTGGGAAGGGCAGATCCAAATCCAGCTGTGTCTGGCTCCAGACCCCAGCCCTTAACCAACACAGACATTGCCTCCCTCAAGATTAGGATGGCTCTTGCCTTAACATATTAGCTAATGATACTAGTATATTTATACAATGTATAATTAAACAAATGTGTGCATGTCTCCCAAATTTTACTGGTAGGGTGGCCATCACAAAAATTCGGAGACCAAATGTTATATCTGGTGCCTACTCAAACTGAGACCTTATTTAACTGGGAGTCCTGTATTTTTATTTGCTATATTTAGCAATTTTTATCTATACTATATAGCAGGATTCTACCTTATTGGTCTTTGGATCCCACCACGTGGTACAAGAGTTGGCACATAATAGGTCTTCAATAAAATTTTGCTGATTAAGATTGGCAAAACCTTGATAACTGTTGATCTGGTCAGCATGGGGAAGCTGGACTAGCTATATAATTTGCAAAATAAAAATGCAGGCCCCCTTGTTGAGAAATTATTAAGAATTTCAAGACCGTGGAGCTTAGCATTAAGCACAGCATGGGGTCCTTCCATGGTGGAGCCAGCTCATACACTCAAGAAGCTGGCCCTGCTGGGGTGTGAATACCCAGCGATCCATTCTACTGTTCTCTCCACCTTGCTATGTTTTTTAAATATATATATTGAAATAATAACATGTTTTCAAAGTTTTTTGATTGACTAGATCGTCCTTTGTAGGCAATGGCATATCATGATAGTTCTCAAAGTGTAATCCCCAGGCCAGCATTATCAGCATTACCAGCAATTGCTTTCTTTAAGCAATTTTTATAATCAGGGACTCTGAGGGTGTGGCCCTGCAGTCTGTTTTATGAAGTCATTCAGGGGATTCCGAAGCTTGAGAACCACTGTTGTGTATGTTGCCTAAGGTCACACACATTTAGTTATTAGAGAACCAGTGTCAGGCTGTGAGCTAAATCTCTCTGCATTACTCAGGCAACCACAAGACAAGGTGGGGCCAGAGAAGCATTTACTCAGCAAAAGCCCATGCACTGTGTGCTGCCCTAGTCTAGAATCCTCACTGAACAAAAAAACCGAGCCCCATAACCCCAGAAGATCACTGTGCTAAAAGGTATAACCCTGAGGGGCCAACCGGCAGCCACCACCAGTTAGAGCACTTCCTGAAGACATCACCGAATCACAACTCGGCACATCCATTGATGGTCAAAAGGATGGCTGGGTCATTCAACACAACATTAGTGCTTGCTAAAGTCAATTGGATGTGCTGAGGTCCTAACCCCAGGCACCTGTGAACGTGACCTTATTTGGAAATGAGGTATTTGCCGATGTGATCAAGTTGAGGTCATAGTCGAGAAGCCTGGGCGCTAATCCAATATGAGAAGACTAGAGGTCTGATGCACGAAATTCGTGCAAGGGGCTTGGCCCTTGCAGCCCCGGCCGGCCTTCGTCGAAGCCCTGGCTTCATTCAGAAGGTCATCCAGACGATCGTCCGGAAGGTCATTCTGTTATTCAGTCTAATTAGCATATTAGCTCTTTATTACATAGGATGAGAGAGACACAGAACTGTTATGGACTGAACTGTGTTCCCTGCAAATTCATATCCTAAAGCTCTAATTCATATCCTGAAGAGGTAGAGAGGCCAGAAACCAGCTCTAATGGCTCCGTGATCTTGGACTTCTAGCTTCCGAAACTGTGAGAAAATTAATTTCTGTTTAAGTCGTCTGGTCTGTGCAGTGGATCTGTATTATGGGCTAGGTCCGTCCTAGCCGATAATATAGATCCACACCCGGGGAGAATGCCACGTGGAGGTGAAGGTGGAGATAGTGGCTGCGTCTGCAAGCCCAGAGTCTATAGGACTAAATCCTTCAGAGTGAGAGCCAAACTAACAAAGTGATAAGTGAAATATCCTCTACCCTCCTACCTTGACCAATATTCCTTCATACTAATATGAAGGCCAGTTCTTTTTTTTTTTTTTTTAGCTTTATTGTTGAAAGTATTACATATGTCCCCTTTCCCCCATTGACCTCTTCTAGCTGAAGGCCGAGTTCTAATGGAAGAACTGTTGGACTTTCCAGAATCCTCTGGGAGCTTGGAGGAGTGATGCCTGGCTGAAAATACCTCGGCTTGTTAAGAGTGAATTATTTCTCTCTGGAGGACTGAGGAATGACAACGGATAGCAAGCAAGGATAAGAACCAGAGACCCAGCATGGCATTGCTTTGCTGCTTTTCCTCCATAGACATAATCATTGCACAATTTCCCCTGGGGTAAGGTGCAGAAACTTTTTTTCTACTTTTCAGTTAACAGGGGATTTGAGTCCCTTTTAAAAATGGTTTTACTATTCCTCTGGGTCAGATTCCCTCTTTCGAAACAATAATTAGAATATGGTGATACACTGAAACTAGCTCTCTTCAATAACATTTGTATTTGTAACAGTTGTTTTGTTTTTTTTTTTAAATATATTTTATTGATTTTTTACAGAGAGGAAGGGAGAGGGATAGAGAGCTAGAAACATCGATGAGAGAGAAACATCGACCAGCAGCCTCCTGCACACCCCCTACCGGGGATGTGCCCGCAACCAATGTACATGCCCCTGACTGGAATCGAACCCGGGACCCCTCAGTCCGCAGGCCGAAGCTCTATCCACTGAGCCAAACCGGTTTCGGCTGTAACAGTTTTAATAGAATTCAAATGTTTATTACTACCTATTTCTGCAATCTAGCTCTTTTTCCCAGTTTTCATGGAAATGTGAGTAGGCTAGTCAGTAGTTAGGGGGTCTTTTAAGACCTTCAGTGTTTGGGGAAGAATTGAACCAATATTCATATTAGAGTAATTTTCTGTGCAGCATGTACTTAAATGACAAAGTAGGGGGCAGAGAAGCAAGCCAGTATTTCCCTTTACTTTGACTTAATCCATCAGTCTCAACCTATACATGTTACATAAAATCTAGTGATTTTGAAACACAGTCTAAAGACAGAGTAAACTTCCCTCAAAGAAATGATATTGGAAATTTGGAAGATGTCACAGATGTGGACTCACAATTGCTTTTACTAGGATGAGCTTGATAACTCTTATGAATGCTGCCCAAATGAACTTAATATGTGGCGTGGAGGTTGGCAGGAGTCATAGCCTGGCTGAACACTGCTACTGCTTCCGGACTTCATGGTAGACAGCTGTCCTTTAAAAAAATTAATGTCAATCAGAGTGGATAAACTGCATTCGCCTGTGTAACTCTTTCCTTCTGTCTGGCCCTTTACAATGTGTCCTGGAAAGTGACAGCTTTATAAACCAGAAAAGAAGGAGAAATGCAATTTGATGATTATAAGCTGCCTTTATTTTTAGAAAAGAAGTAATTTCTTGTAAAGGTTGCACAAGGCCACTCAAAACCTTGTGATGCCCTATTGAAGGATGAAAGGAATTTCAAGTAAACATTTCCCCATCCATTTTTATCTGATTTACAGGAACAGAGCTATTGTGATGTGACATTTAAGAGTTTCTAAATGAGAGACAAGGTGAAATAATTGCTATGTTTTGGAATAAGCTCCGTTTGACTGTGCATTACCTATCACCTTAGGAATTTATCAGAATCTCAAATTTGATACTCTATCTTATATACTTGAAAGCACAATCTGGTCATGTCCCATAGCTAGACAGACGGTGCTAATCAAATTCAAAAGGAACTAATCCTACATAATAAAAGCCTATTATGCTAAGTGTCCGGTCGTCCATTCAACCAATCAAAGTGTAATATGCTAATGATATGCTAAGGCCACTCAACTGCTTGCTATGACGTGCACTGACCATCAGGGGGCAGACAGTCGACCAGTCGCTATGACATTCACTGACCACCAGGGGTGGTCTGACCAGTAGGTTAGCTTGCTGCTGGGGTCTGGCCGATCAGGACTGAGCGAGACAGGGCCAGACACTCCCTGGAGCCCTCCCACGGTCCTTCCCCAGCTGGCCAACCTCCTGCGTCCCTCCCTGGCCCCAATCGTGCACTGGTAGGGTCCCTTGGCCTGGCCTGCACCCTCTCACAATGCAGGACCCCTCAGGAGATGTCGGAGAGCTGGTTTCGGCGTGATCCCACAGGCCAGGCCGAGGGACCCCCACTGGTGCATGAATTCATGCACCAGGCCTCTAGTAATATATAAACCAGAAGGTGGGCGGTTAACTAATTTCTGATGATAAATGAACTGATTTATTCACATCCCTTTCCGTATGCCTCTGACAAGGCTTAGTTATCCAGCCTGGGTCCTCATTCCCAGGCACTGAGGTTCTTGGAAAGCCATGTAAGCAACCAGAAGGTTGCTTGGTAAGCACAGAATTGGAGATTTTTTAGGGCAACTTGATTCACATTATGGTGAGACTCAGAGCACATGTCTCCTGATCAGGTGTCTCCTTCCCCCAGGATAAATATTTTGTAGTTTTGAAATTCCTTTTCATCTTTTATCATGGTCCTCCCTCATGATCAGGATAGATTCATATTTATCTGGGATCCAGTATACTTATAGAGTCAAGGCTTTAGTGCTATATCCTATGAACTAAAACCACAGATAGTTATATTTAGCTCTTCCGAATTTATGCTGATTGATGTCAGACAACTCTAACAACACATTAAACAAATGAAACCTTAAAGTGATGAAGACCCAGATCATCCATCCATGGACTGTAATTGATCAGTTTATCCCAAGGAAGCAGAGGAGTCCTCTGATTGACTGGATATATGTGCATAAGGCCAACCCTTTGCAAAAAGATGAACATTATAGGGGGAGGGGAAGAATCAACATTCTGTGAAGACCAAAGAGCAGTTTAGAGAACAAAAAGGGAGAGAAGGGCAGATATTCATGTTGGAAGCTTCAGTGTTATGTATATTTTACCACAATTAAAAAAAATTGTTTATTAAATGAAAAGCATGGAGTGAAAAAAAGTTTTCCTCTCATTTCATTTTTACCCCATTCCAGCGCTACATGAGCAAGAGTTCATTGAAGGTACTTCAAGAAGAAAGGGATTTAATACGAGGAATTCAGTGCTTACAAAACCTCTGGCAGGGCTGGAAGAGGGACAAAGGACTGCCCCAGCAGTTACAGAATTCAAGGGCAGCCACCATGGCAGTGAACCAGAGTGCCAGAGTCACCACACGGCCTCCCAGCCTCCACAAGTGGCTTCTGACACTGGGACACGGGGTTGAGCGGCTAAAGTCCCACCACCCTGCTTACCAACTGAAAACAGCAGCAGGAAGATGCCCCGCCCCTTTCTTCTGCTTCCCAAATCCAACCAAGGAAACTGCACTCTCAGAATCCTAGTTGCAAACGAGTCTGGGAATGTAGTATTTGTCTTTCCAACCTCCTCAGTTGAGGATGGCACCTTAAAATGAGGGTGGGATGGAGATGGAGCGAGCCATCATTCAATTCAGCACACCTTCCCACCATTGCCAATGACTTGGGGTCTTTCTAGAGATAGCCCATGAATAAGTAAGTGTGATCATAGATTTACCTTTTCTTTTTCTTTTTTTTTAATATGTTTTTGATTTTTAGAGAGAAAGGAAAGGAGAGAGAAAGATAGAAACATCTATGAGAAACATCAACATTGATCGGCTGCCTCCTGCATGCCCCCTGCTGGGGATTGAGCCCTGAACATGAATCAAACCAGTGACTTCCTGATGCGTAGGTTGATGCTCAACCACTGGGCCACTCCAGCTGGTGATCTACCTTTTCTTTACACAATGGTGCCATGCTACTCACATTGTTCTGCACCTTGCTTTTTATTCACTGAATGCATCATACGTCAAGAATACAGTTCAAGGAGAGAAACCAAGATGGCGGCATAGGTAAACACCTGAACTGCTGCCTCGCACAACAATTTCAAAACCACAACTAAAAGACAAAACGGATATCATCCAGAACCACAGGAAGGCTGGCTGAGTGGAAATTCTACAGCTAGAAGGAAAGAGAAAAGCACACTGAGACTCACAGGAGCTGCGGAAGTGCAGAGGTACGGAGGCGCACGCGCGGAGAGGGCTGGCAACTGAGTATGCGGCTGGCTTTCTCAATCGGGAGGGAGACAAAAGCTCCCGACTGCTCTGAACTCCAGTTCTGGGCGAGACTCTGGGGACCCAGACTCATACGGGGAAAAACTGGACTGTCTGGCAGTGGGCAAAACTCGAGGGCGGCTTTCTCACAGAGGTGCATGCAGCGATTACCGCGGGACACTGACCCAGGGGCCTCTTAGGGCAGGGCTGATGGGAAGCCATTGCTGTTTGCTCCGCCCTGAGACTCCACCCCTTCCAAGCTGAGCGCAGAGGCTTTTGCATATGAATGGCCTGGTCCTTTGAAATCTAGACTTACCTAACAAACTGTAGCTGAGTCAGTGAGACCCAGAACATCCATTGCTTCACAGCTGGGCCTCATCTGGGCACCTCCAAAACCCAAACAAAGAAGAGGAATTTGAAGATCTCTCCATAGCTCCTGCTGGGTGGCCTCAGGCAGAGGTTAAATTAGCACCTCCTTGGAGATCCAAGAGCCAGTGTACCCAGGGGTCACAGTAGGACCATCCAGATTACAACTCCTTAGATCCATAAGGGACACACTCAGGGGGCAGACTCAGTGAGCACCAAAGCCCCACTGAAGCAAGTTTTGTCTCATAAGGGTGTCTCCAGCACAGAAGTTCTCCCAGCGTAGACACAGCTGATCCTCAGAGCCAATTGGCCTGGAGGTCAATTCCTCCCAGTGATACCAACAACAATCAAGGCTTAACTACAACAAGACTGTGCACACAGCCCACAAAGGGGTGCACCAAGAGTGTCCACCTCAGATAACTGGGGAGGCTGAGCCCCTAGGCCCTATAGGACACCTAGCACACAAAGCCACTCTATCAACTCAGGAAAGCAGACAAAATGCAGAGACAAAGAAACAGGTCACAAATGAAAGAAATGGAGGAAAGCAAACGACTGGATATAGAGTTCAAAACCACGGTTATAAGGTTTTTCAAGAATTTTCTAGAAAAGGCCGATAAATTTAGTGAGACTCTCAAAGATATGAAAAAGGACCAACTAGAAATTAAGCATACACTGACTGAAATAAAAAATAATATACAGAGATCTAACAGCAGACTAGAGGATCACAAGAATAAAGTCAAAGATTTGAAATACAAAGAAGTAAAAAAAAACCCAACTGGAAAAGCAAAAAGAAAAAAGAATCCAAAAATATGAAGATAGTGTAAGGAGCCTCTGGGACAACTTCAAGTGTACCAACATCCAAATTATGGGGTTGCCAGAAGAAGAGAGAGAGCAAGATACTGAAAACCTATTTAAAGAAATAATGACTGAAAACTTCCCCCAACCTGGTGAAAGAAATAGACTTACAAGTCCAGGAAGCGCACAGAACACCAAACAAGAGGAATCCAAAGAGGACCACACCAAGACACATCATAATTAAAATGCCAAGAGCAAAAGACAAAGAGAGAATATTAAAAGGAGCAAGAGAAAAACAGTTAATTACCTACAAGGGAGCACCCATATGATTGTCAGCTGATTTCTCAACAGAAACTATGCAGGCCAGATGGGAGTGGCAAGAAATATTCAAAGTGATGTATAGCAAAAACCTACAACCAAGATTACTCTACCCAGCAAAGCTATCATTCAGAATTGAAGGTCAGATAAAGAGCTTCACAGATAAGAAAAAGCTAAAGGAGTTCATCACCACCAAACCAGTATTATATGAAATGCTGAAAGGTATTCTTTAAGAAGAGGAAGAAGAATAAAAAGGTAAAGATAAAAATTATGAACAATAAATATGTATCTATCAACAAGTGAATCTAAAAATCAAGTTAATTAAAAATATGATGAACAGAATAAACTGATGAATATAATAGAATCAGGGGCATAGAAAGGGAGTGGACTGGCAATTCTCGGGGGAAAAGGGGTGTGGGGGGTGCAGAAAGAGACTGGACAAAAATCGTACACCTATGGATGAGGACAGTGGGGAGGGGTACGGGCAGAGGGTGGGGTGGGAACCAGGTGGAGGGGAGCTATGGGGGGAAAAAAGAGGAACAATTGTAATAATCTGAACAATAAAGATTTATTTTTACGCCCCTGGGTCTGGGAGAAGCCACGCGCCCCTGGGTCCGGGTGAGGCCATGTGTCCCTGGATCCGGGTGAGGCCTCGCGCACCTAGGTCCGGGTGAGGCCATGCGCCCCTGGGTCTGGGAGAGGCCATGCGCCCCTGGGTCCGGGTGAGGCCATGTGTCCCTGGATCCGGGAGAGGCCTCGCGCACCTAGGTCCGGGTGAGGCCACGCGCCCCTGGGTCCGGGTGAGGCCATGTGTCCCCGGATCCGGGTGAGGCCTCACGTACCTAGGCCCGGGTGAGGCCACGCGCCCCTGGGTCTGTGAGAGGCCACGCACCCCTGGGTCCAGGTGAGGCCATGTGTCCCTGGATCCGGGTGAGGCTGGGTCCCGGGTCCGGGTGAGGCCACGCGCCCCTGGGTCTGGGAGAGGCCACGCGCCCCTGGGTCCGGGTGAGGCCATGTGTCCCTGGATCCGGGTGAGGCCTCACGCACCTAGGTCCGGGTGAGGCCACGCACCCCTTGGGTCTGGGTGAGGCCACGTGCCCCTGAGTCCGGGTGAAGCCGTGCCCCTGGGTCAGGCTGAGACCAAACCAGAGGGAGTTGGACCTACGTTACCACCATTTGTCCACCATCCAGAGCTGAGGGGTCAGTGCTGATATGTACACATAAGGAACTGGTGGACATTGAAATTGGGTCTTTAAAGAACTGTTGGTCCAGAAAGAAACTCACTACAGACTGATTCATTTGCCTGTCAGCATAACTATTATTGCTCGCCTCACATTCAGTTCTTATAAGTATATCTCTAGGGACACATGATCTCGCTCATCTAGGGGAAATGATGAACAACATAGACTGAGGAACAAGAACAGAACCAGAAACAAGGAGACATCGATCGGACTAGCGGGCCTCAGAGGGCGGATAGGGGAGGTTGCGGGGAGGGGGGAGAGATTAACCAAAGGACTTGTGTGCATGCATATGAGCCTATCCAATGGTTAAGTTCAACAGGGGGTTGGGACATCCGTGGGGAGGGGTGTGGGATGGGAATGGGGGGATGAGGACAAATATGTGACACCTTAATCAATAAAGAAATTAAAAAAAAAAGATTTATTTTTAAAAAAGAATACAGGTCTACATCATTCTATGTAACATGAAAGTGCAATTTTGAAGACTTAAAAAATATTTGCCACATACTTTAAGGGATTAGATGACATTCCTGGTGATTTCACTTTTCACTTGATTGCTCTTTCCTACAGTAACACATTTTTAATGCAATAGTTTGAGTAGAACAATCTTGACAGAACTCGCCTTCATACTCATGAAAGTTCTGCCATGTTCTAAGAAACAAATGGTCTTTTGATAACAGCATGCTCCCCTTCTTACCTCATAAGGTGCTCTTTTTTTTAAAAAAAAAAAAAATGTCTTTATTGATTTCAGAGAAGAAGGGAGAGGGAGAGAGAGATAGAAACATCAATGATGAGAATCACTGATCAGCTGCCTCCTGCACGCCCTCTAGTGGGGATAGAGCCCACAACCCGGGCATGTGCCCTGACTGGGAATCGAGCCATGACCTTCTGGTTCATAGGTTGGCGCTCAAGCACTGAGCCAGGCCAGCTGGGTCTTAAGGTGCTCTTTAAACAAATTATCTCTGTGTGCAACTGGGGCTCCAGCATGCTGGAGATGATGTAGAGTTTCACCTCAGTTATCCCACCCAAAGCCAGAAAGAGCCTCACAGTGAAGAGTTGCAGGTGCTACTCTGTCCAGGTGGCTTAGCTGGGCAGAGCATCGGCCCATACACCAAAAGGTTGCGGGTTCAATTACCGGCCAGGACATATACCCCAGTTGGGGCCCATGTGGGAGGCAACCCATCAATGTTTCTCTCTCTCTCTCTCTCTCTCTCTCTCTCTCTCTCTCTCTCTCTCTCTTTCTCTCTTCCCCTCTCTCTAAAATCAATAAAAACATATCCTTGGGCCCTGGCCGGTTTGGCTTAGTGGATAGAGTGTCGGCCCTCAGACTGAAGGGTCCTGGGTTTGATTCCAGTCAAGGGCACGTACCTCAGTTGCAGCCCTGTTCAGGGCGTGTGTGGAAGGCAGCCAATTGATGTGTCTCACATTGATGTTTCTCTCTCTGTGTCTATCCCCACTCCCTTCCAATCTCTCTGAAAAGTCAATGGAAAAATATTCGCAGGTGAGGATTAACAAAAAATAAAACAAAACAAAAACATATCCTCGGGTGAGGATTAAAAAAAAAAAAAAAGAGTTGCAGGTGCTGACAGCTGGAAGTCAGGCCGGCATTCTCAAAAACGGTCCCTGCCAAGGAGATGTGGGCACGTCGCTGATGCTTCCACAGCCTAAAATCTATTTTAGCCACAACCGAGGTGATTTGCAGCACATTCAGACAGAATGTGCAGTAGGGCAGGTCCCCATTTGGTCTAGAATAGACAATATGACATGATTGGTGTCCTTATATGAAGAAGGAATTTGGACACAGACATGCATGGGCAAAGAAGACCATGTGAGGACACAGCAAGAAGGTGGCTATCATGAAAGCCCGGGAGAGAGGCCTCAGAAGAAACCAAACCTGCTGACACCTTGATCTTGGACTTCTAGCCAGAACGGTGAGGAAATGAACTCCTGTGTGGACTTTGTTATGGCAGCCCTCGGGACTAACACGGGAGCCTACAACTTCCAGGGACAGTCCCTTTCATTTTGGGGCTCTCCCAGTTCAAAGGATTTTCTCTGTATGGAGTAAAACCCTGCTCCCCATAACTACTTTTATTTCTGCCTGTTAGAGCAACCCAGAAGAAATCAGTTCCCCTTCTTTTTGTGAAAATACTCAATTATTCATAGAACCAGAGAACTTCAAAGCCAGAAAGTATCTGAAGAGGTCGCTCGGGAAGCGTCGCCAGAGGTTCACATCCCACTGCTGGTCACAAAGGCAGTAGGGTGCTACAAAGACCCATGGTTTTTCCATCAACTATCAAAGTATAAAAAGGAGGCTGCCAACATTTAAACATCCTTCTTAAAGAAATAGAATTTTGGTTTTTATTCATGCTGTCACCTGGCTCCTTAATAATAATTGGAAGGATAAAATATTAATTGATTGATTAAATATTGATCAAAGGACTACTGAGCACATCCTTCATTTTGGGTTTTTCAAAAGCAGAAGCTGAGATGGAGTTAGAAGTGCAAGCAATTTATTGGCAGGCGGGGTGGGGTAATGCCTGTGAGAGGTGAAGGAAGACAAATGAGAATTAGGCAGAAAAGGATTCAGATTTTGGTGCTAATCTGACACCTGGAAAGAGAAGAGGAAGGAAGCAGGATTGGGCAGAGAGCCTGAGCCTGGATTGCAGGTCTCAGAGACTTGCCTAACCCAACTAGGAGCTCAGAGATGGTCCATGAGAGGAGTCCTGCTGGGAAGAAATGGCCCTCGTCCTCCATCTGAGCCCAGTCCTGGGCTGCGGGCTGCCTGGGCAGAGTGTGGCTTCAGTCTGAACGCGGAGGTAGAGCCTAAAGGTGCTGCAGCTGGAAGCTACTAGTTCCCTGCACCTCCCACTGCTCCACCACAAGTTCTTCTTGAAGCACGAGCCCAGGTGTATACCCCCCACGGCTGCCAGTATACCCACACTCTGTGCTCTCGTGGTTCCTCTCAAAATAGGGCCTTTCCATACAGTCCAGGTGTGATGAAAAGTAGAGTGAGCCATTCCCTGTTCTCCCTCCCTGTTCTCTCCGCGTCTAGTGATCTAGCTGGAGTCTGCATGGGGTTTTCTAGCAGCCTACTGCCCTGTTGGTTTATAATTAATCACAATCAGCCATGCTCCACTGACCTACGTCTCTATCCTCTGTTTTGTAATGTTGACTCAGTACCCAAATATAGGCATTTCATAATGTGGCCAAGATTTCCAAGTCATATCTGACTAGCCACTGGTGCACCTGTCAAGATTTTTACTCAATTTTAAATCCTTTATTTTTATTTTTTAAAAACACAGAATTTTATGTCCTTGCCAGTTTGGTTCAGTCGATAGAGTGTCGGCCTGAGGACTAAAAGATCCCAGGTTCAATTCCGGTCAAGGGCACATGCTGGATTGTGGGCTTGATCCCCAGTAGAGGACGTGCAGGAGGCAGCCAATCAATTATTCTCTCTCATCATTGATGTTTATATCTCTCTCCTTCTCTGAAAATCAATAAAAATATATTATAAAAAAACAACAACACCGAATTTGAAAACCATTTTGAACCAATCAGTAAAACAAAACAAAAACCCTAGAATTTTACAAGTAATAAATGCTTTGGCTTTGTTCCTAAGTTTAAGAGAATTAACACAGATCTTTAGTTAAATAGAATAGATTACTGAGGACAGTAAATTATTACAAACATGGCAGGTAAAATCAAGCACTATTCTGATCATAGTTATAAACTTGACATAAACTATGAACTTGAAGAGTTTCATGTGACAAATGTTATTTAAATTATAAGTGAATATTCTCTAGAAGTTCTAAAATTGACCTCTTAATTTAAGATAAAGCCCTTTGTCTTTATTAAAAAGAATTTTTAAAAGTTACATAATAAATATATAGTTAACTTAAATTTTATGGTAATAGGTTTGTAAATATTCGGTAACTTTCCCCTATTTAAAAAGATTAATGGCTGGCTAAAAGCTTGTCTCTCAAAGAATCTGCATCACCTTTTCTTTTCATTAAAAAATAAAATATGCCCTAGCTCAGTGGTCGGCAAACTGCAGCTCGCGAGCAACATGCGGTTCTTTGGCCCTTTGAGTGTGGCTCTTCCACAAAATACCAAGTGCGGGCGTGCACATACAGTGCGATTGAAACTTCGTGGCCCATGCGCAGAAGTCGGTTTTCGGCTCTCAAAAGAAATTTCAATCATTGTACTGTTGATATTTGGCTCTGTTGACTAATGAGTTTGCCGATCACTGCTCTAGCTGGTTTGTCTCAGTGGATAGAGCCTCGGCCTGCGGAATGAAGGGTCCCGTGTTTGATTCTGGTCAAGGGCACATGCCAGGGTTGCAGCCTAGATCCCCAGTGGGGGGGCATGAAGGAGGCAGCCGATCAGTGATTCTTCTCATCATTGATGTTTCTGTCTCTCTCTGAAATCAATAAAAATATATTTAAAGAAAAATTAAACTGCAATTAAGGCCTGTAGTGTCTGGTTTCAGTTACAATCTCTTGCCAAGTTTGAATGAAAGAATATGGGGCTTATAATGTTCTGTTTCCACATGACTAATTCTATTCAATTTTACCCCAGTGTTGAGCTGAATGATTTAAGTATCTTACCTAATAATAGACAAACATGTAAATTAACCGTACCTCCGCTATGCCACCAGCCAATCAGGAGTGATATGCAAATTAACCCAACAAAGATGGTGGTTAATTTGTATACGCAGGCGCTGAGTGACGGGCAGGACGCTTGCGTTGTCGCCATGGCAATGATGCAGGCGTTCTGCCCTAACCCCAGTCTCTCAGGGCCTCTGGGCAGTGTGGGAAGGCGGGGCTGGAGCGGAAAGAGGCAGCTCCCAGGCCTGAGCGGAAAGGGGCTGGGCTGGAGTGGAAAGGCGGTGCCGGCAGCCAGGGAAAGGAAAGCCCATTCTAGCACGAATCTTCGTGCATCGGGCTTCTAGTCTATATATATAAAACCCTAATATGCAAATAGACCAAACAGCAGAATCGGTCTCTATGATGTGCGCTGACCACCAGGGGGTGCACGCGGAACATGGTGAGCAATGGCTGCGGCGGGATGGTGGAGCAGGTGAGCAGGGGCACCAGACCAAGGCGGGGCACCGATCGCTGTCATCAGGGCGAGCCTCTGGTGAAAATTCTTCTTTGCTCCCATGCACCACGGTCCCACCCGGCACTCGCACCTGCTGCTGGCGCCGGCCCCACTCACACCCACTGCTGGCACTGGAGCCGCTGCTGGCCCTGATCGCCCCTCAGGGCTTTTCCACCTCCCCCTGCTCCTGAGGGGCAATCGGGGCCGGCAGCCGCCTCTTGCACCCACTACCAGCAACAGCTCTACTCACACCCACTGCTGGAGCTGGCCCCAATCACTCTGCACAGTCAGCAGGTGCAAGTGGGGCCGGCACTGTCAGCATGTGGGAGTGGCAGTGGTGGGAGTGGAGCTGTTGGCAGACAGGGGACTGGGGGGCTGCGGCGGGAGGGGCCGGACAGGGGCACAGAGGATGGACGGAGACCTGCCCCTGTGCCCACCGCAGCCTCGCGGCCCACAGTTCCTTTCCAGGTGCATGAATTCATGCACTGGGCCCCTAGTCTTTACAATAACATAGTAAAAGTCTATGCATAGTCTCCCTGTCAACTGAATGATACTCAGGAGGCAGTAACTGTAGAATGGAACTTCCTCTCTTTGATATTACTCTCATTTTTGGTAAATTTGACAAAAGCACACTTGATTTTTTTTATTTTTATTGCAACCTCACTTAATTCAATTTCATACCTATACTTTTGCTTACATGTCATTTATTTATTGTTGTTTAAAACCTCTCCTTTATTTGTTATCAATAGCTGTTTGTTTTTAAAAATAGTTCATTGGTTTTTGGAGAGAGAGGAAGGGTAAAGAGAGAAACATCGATGTGAGAGCACAACATTGATCAGCTGCCTCCTGCACAACTCCGACTGGAGATCGAGCCCCAAACCCAGGCATAGGCAACCTTGCAGTGCAGGGACAACACTCAACCAACTGTTCTCTCTCATTATTGATGTTTCTTCTCTCTCTCTCTCTCCCCGTCTCCCTTCCTCTCTGAAATCAATAAAAATATATTTTTTAAAAAGAAAGAAAAAACAGCTATTGAGAGAAACATCAATAATGAGAGAGAACCATTTATCAGCTGCCTCCTGCATGCCCCCTACTGGGGGTCAAGCCCACAACTTGACATGTGCCCTGACTGGGAATCAAAACTGCAACCTCCTGGTTCATAGGTTGACATTCCACCACTGAGCCACAACCGGCTGGCTCAATAGCTGTTTTTAAAGCAGGTTCTCTTTGCTGTTTTATACTTTTCCTTTTTTTTTTTTTAATATTACCAGAATCTTCTGGTCCTCAGTATTAAACATTTGTTCCAAATCCTCTTGGCAAGAATCAACGTTATAGACAACTCTATAACGTTAAATAAATACTTAAAAACTAGACATCATGAAATCTGGAGTCAGAAGAACTGGTTTTAAGTTTCCATTATTTTTCATCTGACCTGGGACAAGTAATTTAAACTCTCCAAACTTCAATTTTCATAGTCATAAAATTGTGATAATAATACCTTGTGAAGATCACATAAAATAACAGTTAATGTATTCCAAGTAATTACTACTTACCAGACTCAGATCTAAGGGCTTAAAAGTATTAACTTATTTGAACTTTACAACCCCATGATAGTACTATTATTTACCATAATTTTGTAGATGACAAAAATGAGGTACAGAGAAATTTTTAAAAAGAAAACGAGTCTGCCCTGGCCGGTGTGCTCGATTGGGGTGTCATCCTGTACACCAAAAGTAGGGCAGGTACTGGGTGGAGGGGGTCAATGGGAGAAAATAGGGACATCCGTAATACTTTGAACAATAAAGATAAAAAAATTTTTTAAGTTGGCAGGTTTGATTTTCTGTCAGGGCACATACCCAGGTTGCGGGTTCAATTCCCGGTCAAGGCACGTACAGGAGGCAATCGATCCATGTTTCTTTCTCTCTCTCTCTCTCTCTCTCTCTCTCTCTCTCTCTCTCTCTCTCTCCTCTTAAATAAATAAATAAATAAATACATTTTTTAGAAAAGAAAAAAAAAACAAGTCTGAATTCACATAGATAGGACAATGTGGAACTGAGGTTTGAAGTGTTGGGAAGGAAAAACTTTTCCTCTACCCTCTTATGTTCATACACTGAGGGCCTGCGAACTAAACAAAAGACAGATGGACAGGAGAAAAGGCATACAATTAATAACATTAACATGCATGAGAGTTCGAAGTAAAGAATGAAATTCAAATGAAAATTTGACTCAGGGGCTTATATATACCATTTTAACAAAGAAAACGGGGTTTGGGCTTTGGTGGGTGATAAATCATGGGGAAGTGACTAGGACATACATGAGAGAACTAATGGACACGAAGGGCTATTTCTAGGAAGGCCTGTGTATGCAAAGGCATCTCAGTGTCAAGTCCCTGTCTCCAGTGATGGAGGTTGCTCTTCTTTCTCTGGTATGGGGGACACATCTTCACAAAAGCAGATTCATGCCCTGCTTTTAGGCAGATAAGAGGGGACAGAGAACTCTTGCTGCATCTGTTGACTCGCAATTGCCTTCTGCTCAAGATAATCCTCACGCCAAAGTGGCCTATTTGGGGGATGGCACTTTCTGAGCTCCTTCAGAAGCTAAGAAGCCTGAGTTCAAAACCTATTGTTTGACCACGACAACACATTGCCTCTGTTATAGTATCTGCAAATGCTTTTTTAACTATACAGTGCCGAGCATGTGTGTTCTACCCACACATATTGTTCTATGTATTTTAATCGATATCGTCCATGCAAATGCAGCAGAATGTATCTTTAAACACCTCATAGGGCATTTCATTATTCATTGACTTACCAGCTACTTCACGGAAGCACAATTAGATGAGTCAAAATTATATGGGTAAGTAGAGCGAAGTAAGCCAAATCAGTGACTCCCAAACGTGACCGATCATCAGAAATCAACTAGGATGGATTGCAAATTCTTGGGTCCCACCCCAGAGCTACTGAATTTTCAGGGCAGGCCCAGCAATCTGGAGAAACAATAGCAACAACAAAAGATCCCCCAGATGATTCTGGTGACCAGTCAGGTCTGGGAATGACCAGACTGGCGGATGTCTTGAGATCCCTTACGACAATGTGATTCCATGAATCTTGAAGAAACTTCTCGGCACGGTGGTCAATTTGAAGCAATTTTCTACTGCCTGACTTGTCACATATGTACTCAACTCACTTCATGAATAACTGAACATTCTCTAGGGACTATGGAAGCCACATAATGAATTTCCCTAGGAACACTGGAGGCAGGACTGACTCATTGTGATTTGTCACAGCCCTGTGAATGAGGAGGCAGGTTGGTCACATTTTGAACTTTCCACTGGGTCGCATCACAGACAAAAAAGCAATTTGCACACGTACGATGTGCAATGCCATGTACAAGTAAATAGCAAAACTCTTTTCTACAATTATAAGCTGGGTTAGTACTGGTTTACAGAAGTATAATCACCATTAGAGAGGAATTATTTTATTTATCATACAAATGTTACAAAAGCTATTCCAACACAGTAGTTTCAAAACTGTGTCACTAAATGCAGCTAAATATGAGAAGCTGTTTTTATAAGAATTCTTGTTTTTCACTAGGGACTTAAGGTCAATGGCTGGCTGACTAGGAATCTGGGGTAAAAATGAGGCACAAGAAAAATATTCCATACTAGAGGCCAGGTGCACAAAATTCATGCACGGGAGGAGGGAGGTCCCCCAGCCTGGACTGCACCCTCTCGCAATTCGAGACCCCTAGGGGGATGTCCAACTGTCGGTTTAGGCCCAATCCCCCGGCAGTTGGACATCCCCCTCGCAATCCGGGACTGCTCGTCCCTAACTGTTCACCTGCCTGCTCACCCCTAACCACTCATCTGCCTGCCTGCCTGCCTGCCTGCCTGCTCACCCCTAACCACTCACCTGCCTGCCTGCTCAGTGCGCATCATAGCGACCAGTTGTTCCCATCATTCTGGTCATTCCGCCATAACAGTCACTTAGGCTTTTATACAGATAGATAGATAATAAAGTCATAGATGTGATATTTTACTGCTCGTTTTGTCATTTTTCATACCATGTGACTTTTTAAAATGTACTAACATTTTTGTTATTTGAGAAAACGAATATGATAAATAGCAAATAGCACACAAGGTGTTCAATAAAAAATATGTTGTTTTCACCTCAGAAACCTAGCCCTTAAAACCTTCCCTCCCCAGAGGCAACTGATACTTATCTCCTACGCACATATGAGTGTGTGTGTGTATGTATGTGTGCACACGTGTGTGGGCACCCCTCCTTGGTGAATTGCAGGGTTCTGGGTTTGAACTCTGGCTCAGCTGTTAACGGTCCAACATTGACCAGGTTCAGTTTTCTCAGTTGTAAAAAAAGGGGATAAGCCTTGGCCCGTGTGGCTCAGTTGTTTGAGCATTGTCCCAAGCACCGAAAGGTCACTGGTTTGATTCCCAGTCAGGGCACATGGCCAGATTTTGGGTTCAGTCCCCCACCTGGATGTGTGTGGGAGGCAGCCAATGGATGTTTCTCTCTCTCTCACTCTCCCTCTCCCTTCTCTCTCTAAAATCAATAAAAACGTATTAAAAGGGGGGGCATAATAATAACATCTACCTCACGGTGCTGTTAGAGGATTAAATAAGCTAATGCATACAAAGTGCTTGGAACTGAGTGGACATATTACAAATAAATGTAAATGCTAGCTATTTTTTATCATTATGCATGCGTCGCTGTGCTTACATCAGTTAGAACACATTTCAGCTTGCCTCACTGTGAGTCTTACAGACCTGCCTCCTGTCTTCACGATGGCACAATGCCCCGTGGCACGGATGGGCCCATGTTATTCACCATTCCCTATGGTAGACGTCTGTTCCGTAGCTGAGGTTCTGCTTTTACAAACAGCCCTGCACCAAACCTTCCTGCACGTGGGGCTTTCAGTACATGTGCCAGTGTATCCAGAAGGCATATTCTCGAAGGAGAGTTGCTGGGTATGGCACCCACCACTCATATCAACATTAAATGGGGCTACTGGCTGGGCAATAAGTGAGTAAGTACTCCCTGGAGTACTTTTCAAGTGCTCCCTGGAAATGACTGTAAGACTCACGATCACAACCTTCTTTCTATGAAAAAGAATCACTGAAAAGATGGTGTGCAGACAGTACAAGCAGTCCTGTGGTGAAAGGGGGACTTCAAAATACGATTTAAGAAGCTTTCTCGATTCCCAGTGACAGTGTTTTCACTGTCTCACAGGCAACCACAAGCCCTCCCTCCACCCCCACCCTCCACCCCCCGCCAAAGCCCCAGTCACCGCATCTGGCACATTAATCAGGCTCATGTCAAACGGTGTGTTTCAGTCTGGGGCCAGGTGTGAAGAGCAAGATGCTAATAAGCCCAGGTCACATCAGCGGCCGGCCATTTAGCCACAGACAGGGTCCTGGGTGGTTACTCCTGGGAGAAACCTTAGTGATCATGAAGATTGCTTCCTTCATTTTTCAGATTTCAGGGAGTATGTGTTTGCTAAAAGCCTTAGAACGCATTTCCTGCTTGCTGTTCCAGTGATGTTTCTGCTGTGCCCCCGTGCTCCCACCGTGTCTACAAGGACACCCCTGAGTGAAGTACTGTAGCTGCGGAGGTGTGTGTGTCTGTATGTGTGTGTGTGTGTGTGTGTGTGTGTGTGCACACGTGTGCAGTATGAAGTGACAGTGAAGTGAGCCTTGCCATGCAGAAAACGTACCTTGGAATGACTCACTATTTGTGGTCAATGTGAGGAGCAACTACCTGAATAATTTCAGGCAGCCGTTCGTGAGGCAGGGCACCGGACGAGGCACTCTTACTTCCCTCCCTTGAACTTTTTCTTTTAACTATTAAAAATGTTAAGCCTCTGTGAAGTAGGGAAATTGCTTAATAAACTCTTCTGCACCAGTCACCCATCTAACTTACTAATGCTCAAACACTCCTACTTCGTCTATGTTGGGTGAAGCTTTCATAAGACATTCCCAGGCCTACTTTTGAGGGGCTCTGCCCTCTCTAGCTGTTCCAGTTGATTCCGGCAGCATCAGGTCCTTTGGGCGTTTTGTTGTTGCCTTAACTAAAATAAGCACAATGCTGATGTGTAAGAACTGAATCTGCTGCAAAAAATATTATCACTTCAGGAGCAATCCTGCTCTACGGCCCACAGCTCTGAGGGCATTAGGCCTTTTATAAGCACACGGAGAAGACACACAGTTGATTATGTTCATTTCTAATGATACTGGACATTTGTTACTACCCTTAGGTGTCTTCTGTAAACGATAAGACCATTCCTGACGGCTTGGCTGAGGACATGGCAAGGCAAAGTGCTCTTGCCTGAATATGGTGCAATATTTCTGGTTTATTGGTCTCCAGGGGCAGCATCTTTGCTCTGATATTCAGTGCAATAAGAATAAAGTATTACCTGAGGGGAAGGAGGAGTGGAAGAATAGGGAAGGGTCGTGAAATGAATGGTTGTTGGTGTTTGTTTTTTTTCTGATTGTTTTTATCTCACACATTGGGCAGAGAATTGAATGATTTCTTATTTTTAAATAAGATGGCAGGTTGAATATACCCATTAGTCTCCCCAACTTCCTAAATCTTCAGTAAAGAAATTGGTTTTTTAACAAAGGCATAATTAGGACAAAAAGGATGAAAAGAGAAAACAAACCAAATTTTGGAAGCTGGAAAGGATTAGATAAAGCAGATTGACTTGCTGGAACCTAGAATTTTGAATTACAGACCAGTAGTGGAGAAAGCTGAGAACAAACCAAAATACACTCAGGGGCGCTGCCACCAAATTATCGGTTTCATCTAGAAGAGGTGAAGAAGGAGCTAAATATAGGATTATTAGAAGACTGCTTCAGAAGCAGTGAAATTCCCAGTTCCCTTCTCTGTTTGCCTCTGGGCTGTGGAATACCAGACAGAGTTGAAGATAGAGTTGCCAGGTTATAAACAGAGGATCACATGTGAAATGTTTCAACTTCCCCAGGCATTTTCTCCTGAGCCCTGAATCTGACTCCCCAACCCTGGCATGTTTCTATCTTTCTTTCCCTCTCTGAAATAAAAATATATTTAAAAAATAATCAGTAGTTACAAAGTAGTCATTGGGATGTAAAGCGCAGCATTGGGAATATAGTGCATAATATTATAACTACATAAGGTGTCAGGTGGGTACTAGGCTTATTGGGGGATCACTTAGTAAGCTATCTAAATGTCTAATCACTATGTTGTACACCTGAGATTAACAGAACAGCGAAATGACCAGAACGGCCAGACGACCAGTGGCTATGACATGCACTGTGGCAGCCAACCAGCCTGATCCAGGCCCTGATCACCACCCCCCAACCCTGGCCAGCGTGGCCGCTGATCGGCCCCCAACACCCCTATCAGGCTTCTCCCCCACACTGGCCCGGCCTGATGGGCCCCCATTGGGGCAGGCTGGCCAGACCCCACCCATGCACAAATTCATGCACCAGATCTCTAGTATTATAATATTGTATGTCAACTGTAGTTGAAAAATAAAAAATGTTTAACAAATAGAAAAGAAAATAATTATCACAATTATATTGATAATTATAAATAATACTAGTGGCCTGGTGCATGAAATTCATGCTGGGGGGGGAGGTACCTCAGCCCAGCCGGCACCCTCTCCAATCTGGGACCCCTCGAAGGATGTCCTACTGCCAGTTTACAGGGATCAGGCCTAAACCAGCAGTTGGACATCCCTCTCACAATCCGGGACTGCTGGCTCCTGATTGCTCACCTGCCTGCCTGCTTAGTTGCCCCTAACCACTCTGCATGCTGGCCTGCTCGCCCCCAACTGCCCCCCGCTGCCAGCCTGCTCGCCCCCAAATGCCCCCCCACCAGCCTGATCACCCCCAACTGCCCCCTGTGCCAGTGTGCTTGCCCCCAACTGCCCCCCCTGCTGGCCTGCTTGACCTCACCTTCCCTCCCCACTGGCCTGCTCGCCCCCAACTGCCCCCCTGCTGAGGGGTTATTTTCAGGCTGGCCACACCCCCATGGGGTGAGGGTCCCCGCTGGGGTGCCTGGCCAGCCTGGGTGAGGGGCTGAGGGCTGTTTTCAAGCTGGCCACACCCCCTTCAAGGTGGGGGTTCCGCTGGGGTGCCTGGCCAGCCTGGGTGAGGGGCTGATAGCTGTTTGCAGGCTGGCCATGCCCCCCAGCAGGGACCCTCAGCCCATGGGGGCATGGCCAGACTGGGTGAGGGGCTGAGGGCTGTTTACAGGCTGGCCATGCCCCCAGCAGGGATTCTTACTCCATGGGTGTGTGGCCAGCCTGGGTAAGGAGCTGAGGGCCGTTTTCAGACTGGCCACACCCCCCAGTGACCCAGGCCCCCAGCCACTCCTTGAGCGGAGGCCAGGGCGGGCGGGAAGCTTGGCTTCCTCCATCACCGGGGGCAACCCAAGTCTCCTGCTCGCTCCAGCTCTGTGGCCGCCGTCATTTTGTTGGGTTAATTTGCATACTCACTCCTGATTGGTTGGTGGGCATAGCGGAGGAACAGTCAATTTGCATGTTTCTCTTTTATTAGTGTAGATCATATTATCTACCTCAGTGATGGCGAACCTATGACACGTGTGTCAGCACTGACACGCGTAGCCATTTCTGATGACACGCGGCCGCATGCCGAGGATGAAACATTTGCTGCTCCTGAGGATGAAACATTTGCGACTAGTCTTGGAGTTAGTTTTTTCCTCAAAGTGATACACTACCCGAGTTATGCTCACTTTTTTTGGCGAAGTTTGACACACCAAGCTCAAAAGGTTGCCCATCACTGAATTCTACCTAATAAAAGAGTAACATGCTAATTGACCATACCTTCGCGATGCCCACCAGCCAATCAGGAGTGAGTATGCAAATTAACCCAACAAAGGTGGCAGATTAATTTGCATACACAGGCGCTGAGTGGCTGGGGGTGGGGCGGGATGCTTGTGTCGTTGCCATGGCGACGACACAGGCATTCTGCACCACCTCAGCTGCTCTGGGCCTCTGGGCAGCATGGGAAGGTGGAAAGGCGGCTCTGGGCCAGAGCAGGAAGGTGGTTCTGGCCAGAGCAAAGGCACTGCCAGCAGCCAGGGGAAGGAAGGCCCATTCTTGCACGAATCTTTGTGCAATGGGCCTCTAGTAATAATTATAAATTATTATTAATAAATATTAATATATTAGCAAGCTAGTGTTATTCCTTCCACATATTTTCTTAATCTAACTAAAGTAACACAATTTGCATGGTTCTTTGTAATGGTGCCTTTTGGGATATATTTTGAGGTTCAGTTCTTAAAGTGTTTTATTTCCCAATTCCAAAAGACATGAAATCTGACTATCTTGTATTACTAATCTGATGAATCAGAGTAATGGTTGTTTTGTAACAAAGATCTAAACACCGGGCAGATCTTCAGTCATAAGACTTACGAATGACTGTAGTATAGTATTTTTTTTTTGCAATAATTTATTCTTAACAACTTAAAACAATAATAATTTCAGAGGAAAATCCACAAAGCTACAGGTCTCTAGTTACAGTTAGCTGGCTGTTACAGTGACTTATCTTTGAAATATACTCATTCTCTTCAGAAAATAGAAAAAAAATAGATTTCTCTTTCTACTGGTACAATAATATTTCCTAGCCACTTAAAAGCTATATTCTCTTTCCTACAGAGAACATATGATTGTAGCCATGCTGTCAAGGATTCCAGCACCTCTCTCTGTGGTGGGCTCTCACCCCTTCCTTTACACCCCTTCATACCCATTCTTCCTGAAGCCACAGGCTCCAGCCAGCCGGCGTTCTCACTCAAGGCCATGGTGCTGAGGAATCTCTGAGCAACCCGCAGGGAGCCTGTCACCACACATTTTAATTTGCGTCTGTCTCTTGCTGCTCTGGGTATTTTTTCTCCTCTCGGTTCCCAGAAACATGATTCTGTCTTTCATTGCTTCAAGGGTTCATTAATGGTTTGGGGGATGCTGAGCCCAAGCAGAAAGCTCAGGCAATGCCGCAGAGAATCCCACCCCCTCTTTTGGTTGAGAAAGCCCTTGGCTTTGAGAGGAGATGCGCAAGATGGAGAAGGATTTGGGAGGCAGAGGGAGGGAGGGGCACATGCCCAGTTGCAGGCTCAATCCCTGGTGGGGGTGGGGGCGCGTGAAGGAGGCAGCTGATCGATGTTTCTCTCTCATTGATGTTTCTATCTCTCTCTCCCTCTCCCTTCCTCTCTCTCTAAAATCAATAAAAACATTTTTTAAAAAGAATTAATTGACCTCCTAAGTCTAAAGCCTTACTCCTCGAAGTGTGGTTCATCATCCAGTAGCAGCATCACCTGGGACCCTGTCCAACTCTGAGCCCATCCCAGACTTACAGAATTGCAGCTGAACAAGACTGCCAGGTGATTCTCATGCACTTAAAAGGCTGAGAACCACTGGTCTAATGAACATTTTAGCACTGCTGACTTCAATAAACTCAGCACATATCAAATTGAACTTACCATCATCTTTGCTCCTTAAAACCCTAGTCACGCAAGTCAAAAGCTTGGGGACAGCCTTGCCTCCACCCCCACCCCCACCCCACCTTTCAAGTCCAATCCATAAACATGACCTGTTGATTCTCTTTCCTTAATATAACCCATATCTGTCCCACTTTTCTTCTCCCATCCACTGCCTCCCGGTCCGCATATTGTTCTTTCTGAATTATTGCATCATCTTCCTACTTGTCCTCCCAAACCTGCAGTCTGTCCTTCTCAGGGAGCCAGAGTAGTTTTTTAAAGCTGCATAGCTGATCCTATCACTCCCCTTAAAATTCTTCAACACTCCCCATTGCCTTTAGAATTAGGTCCAAATTCTTCACCTGGAATGCAAGAACCTTCTTATTCAACCCCTGGCTACCTGTGCAGTCACACCTTCCTCTGCCCTAAGCTCCAGCCACTCAGGCCTCCTTTTCTACGTCCCTGAATGCAGATTCTCTTCCCTCTGCCAGGAATTCCCTTCCTGTCTTCCTTTGCCTGGAAAACGCCTCTCTACCCCTGGAATTTAGGCTTAGGTGCCAATCCGCTGAGAAGCCTTCTCTTTCTTAGTCTGGGGTAGGTGTCCCTTCCTTGCCTCCTCATACAGCTGAGTGGAGCCCTGTGACGCCTGGCACAACCCTGTTTGCTTGCCCATTTTCCCTGTAAGCAACTTGAGGGCCAGGACTGTAAACTTGACCTCTGAATGTCTGCTCTTAGAATGGATCTTGACTCATAGTAGGCACTCAGTAAATGACTGTTGAATAAATAAATGAATGAGACATTAATCTCACTATGGATCTTTAAGCATGGTTTGCAATTTCTTTTGAGGGATAGTTGGTTTCATTGTTTTCTTTTGTTAAATCATTAGTATGGTTGCTTTTATATCATTTTAGTTCCTCTTTAATACCTTGTTGTTATATATTGTATTTCCCATTAAGACAAAAGATAATAATTTGCATCATTAAACTTCCCCTACTAGTCCTACTGACAGATTTTTCTTTTCTCTGAGTCTACCTTTGAAATGCAAATTAAATTGTCCATTTTTAATGATCCTTGAAATGGATGGTTTTTAATGGTAGCCTGTTCTGTTCTGGAGGATTTACAAATGCAGCTCTTCTACTTTCAAAGCAGAACAGTTTGATAGGGTAAATGACCCAGGATGGCAATGCCTAGGCCTAAATTGCTCTCTAAATGTCTTTCCTGGTTTTTCAGTTGTAAAATTGAGGCTTTCTTGTATTCACATCTCTAAATGGCAGATGCCTTCCCCTGCTGCCTGCGTTAACTTTTCAAAAATATTGTTTAGTTACAGACAATGGTAGAGAAAACCCTATTTACCATGGCACCAAATAAGATAAACCACTCAGGAATAAATTTAACAAGATATTGCATTGTAAGCCTTGAAATTCCACATGCTGCCTTGGTATCTTTGAGCCTCACAGGGTCCCAAAGACTTAACCATAGTTCTCCTGCTCTTGTCAGATATGCTGACCGCCCCGTGGGAAGGATCCCTGAGTTTATTCAAACAAGCCAATCGCATTCTCCTGCAGGAACCAGGGGGCACCTCTGGTACTACAGCGTCTGCCTCCCACAGTTTCTGGTTCACTCAGGTCCTGAGTGCAACCCTTGGGTGGCCACACAGCATGTGGTGTCCTCCTGGGCTGTGAGCATGTGTGACTAACACACTGCTGTCCATTTCATGTGTCCAGTGTTGGTGCTGTGTGTTCAGCTGTTGCACACTATTTAGGATGGGGAAAGCCCTCCTTAAGGTGGAATAGATAGGAGGTGATCAGAACAGACATGTGCAAAGGTTATATGAAGAAGAGTTGCAAAATATTATACAGGAAAGGGCTACTAACATTAAAAAAATACTTCTAAAAAACGAGGGGTAAAAGACTAAAAGTACAATAGAAAAATAGGACTAGAACATGTACAAACAATTCACAAAAAACGATATAAAAACTGTTCTCAAACCTATGAAATAATGTCCAAGATAAATAACTCAAAATAAATAACACTAAGATACCATTTCTCACCTATCTGACAGGCAAAGATTTCAAAATATGGCAACATATTCCGTTGTTGAGGTTGTGGGGAAACGGAAATTCATATATTGCTGGTGGGCATGCACACCAACATAATCTTTCTGGAGAGAAACTTAGCAGAATCTAACAAAGCTATATATGCACTCTCACTTTTTGACCCAGCAATTCAGCAATTTGACTTCTAGGAATCGACACTGTGGATATGCCTCCAACAATGCATAAGATTATTCATGGCAGCATTGATTGTAATTGCGAAACATCAGAAATAACCCAAGTGCCCACATATAGTAGAGTGGCTGAATAAGCTGTAGTAATCCAAGTAATGGAGTAATACACAGCTATAGAAAAAGAAAGGAATGCTTCTATGAAGTGGTATGGAGTGACTTTGTGAAGTAAACAGCAAAGAGCGGGAGCTTATGTATAGTAAGCTAAGCTTCTTGTAAGAAGGAAGAGATTATAAGGAAACACATCTGTATCTGCTTATTTGTCCAAAAGAAATAGAGGAGGGGTAAATCAGGAACTAAAGAGATACCAATATCTATGGTGGGAGGGATGGGAAAGGAATGAGAAAAGGAGGCGAATGAAATCAAGGCATGATGGCTATGGAGGGACTGACATTTCTCTGAGTATATCTTTGGTATTGCTCTGATCCTTAGAACTACAGTAATGCTTCATGCACCCTTCAAACACCAAAATAAAATATAAATGCCAACAGATCATCCTTAACTGTATCGCAAACAAATCACCAACAGCACTGAAGGGGATGTTCAAGAAAAGTACTAATGTAGGTAGCTTTGGTAAACGATACCTTTACCGGACACCAACAGAAAAGAACATCTATATATATAAGAGGCTAATATGCTAAGCGTCCTTCCCTCTGTTTGGTAATGATGTCACATAGCAACACCCGGCTTTCTCTCCCTAGTGACAACTAGCCTCCTTGCAGTTTCTTCAGCCCAGGAACACAACTTGCTTTATAGCCAGGTGGAAACACTTTACACTGTAACCAAATGTCTGTGAAGTGTTTTCCTGTGCCTCATCTCATTTAATCCTCACAGAAGTCCTGGAGTAGGTAGATAGAAGACTTGATGGAATCCTAATCTCTTTTCATTGGCCGGAAAATGGAGATTTAGAAAGTTTAGAAACTTGACCCGAGTGAAAATAAGTAAGAAATGGTGGACCTTGAAAATGACCTCAGGTTTTGTCACTGCACAGAATATAGTCAAACACTGCTGCAGTTAAATATTTTACCCTTTGTTCTCCCTGCATGATCTACAATAATAATCTGCTTCATGTTGATATTTACTGCTGTGTTGCTGACAATTACCTGAAAGAGAAGTTGGGGTGCTTCACTGGGCTGGAAAAAGTTTAGCTAAATCAGAAAGCAGGTCTACTTAAGCAAGTTTGTTCTATATCTATAAAAGGCTAAGTTGACTCACACATGCGTGATACAAATAATGCTCTCGCTGGCACCAATTGCACGCGTATGTTTCAATTTGTCATTGTCGATTGTGAATTTGGTTGACACTTCTACTAGTATTATAAAGGGTGAATAGCGATATTAAAATATTTCTTCTAATTAATTTCCTTTTAATGTGCATGAATTTGTGCACTGGGCCACTATTGATGTTATAATCTTGTTAGTGTGTTTCTCACAGTGGTATGGGTTAGTGATTCCAAAATTACTAATGGTGTACTAGAATTGAGCAAATAAGTAAATACACTATCCTATTTAATAAAAGGCTAATATGCAAATAGTCCCTACAGGCGGGAGTTCGACCAACCGGGAGTTAGATGTGCGCTGACCACCAGGGGGCGGCGCGGAACATGGCAGTGTCGGCAACGTGACACTGGCAGCAGGCATCAGTGAAGGTGCTGCCGGCCCCGATGGGCCCTGACAAGAGCGGGACCACAGCGGGATGGTGGAGCAGGTGAGCAGGCGGCGCCAGGCCAACGCGGTTGCAAAGGGAGGCCCTGGTCGTCAGCGGCAGGCAGCTGGGGAAAGGGAGGCCCCAGCCAGTGGCCAGCAGCTGCTAGGGACCCTATCTGTGCACGAATTTTGTGCACTGGGACTCTAGTCTATATATATAAAAGTCTAAGCAACCGAACAATTGGAACAACCGGAACAACTGGTCACTATGACACTCACTGACCACCAGGGGGCAGACACTTAACACAGGAGCTGCTCCCTGGTAGTCCGTGCGCTCTCACAGCGGGAGTGCCGCTTAGCTGAGACCTGTCCCGGTGGCCCACCAGCCCGCTGGCAGACACTCCCTCCCTCAGTAGTCCTGCAGGTCCAATCTCCAGAGAATGGGACAGGTACCAATGGACCGGTGCTGCCGGCATGATCCTGACAGTGCCGCTGGCCTCCTGGAAGTCAGCCTCAGGCACCGCAGCAGCTTCCCCTCCCTAGATGCTCCACAAGGGAGAAACAATATAAAAGTGGCCACCAGGTGGCTCCCTACAACTGGCGCAAATGTCAGTAGGACGGATCCGGATCCTGGGCCAGCAAGGGTGTCCCACCGCCCAGCCAGAGGGCCAATCATGTCCCGACCTCCCCATCCCTATGGGGACCCCACCTGTGCACGAATTCGTGCACCGGGCCTCTAGTAGATAATAAAAGCCAGGTTTTTCATCACTGGAAAAGGAAGTTCCAAAGAAAGGCTAAAATGGACCCTGTGGTACTGGATTAGTGTCAGAGATATCAGTATAAATTCATGGTTTTAAGTAAGTACACAGACAGATATAGAAATATCCATGCAGCTGTGTGTGTATGTATGTGTGTGAATGTTGGGTTAGTTTATATGTCTACATCTCCTTCCTGGCTTTGTCTATTGAAAGGGCCTGGAAGCAATGACCCTTCCACAACAATTAGAACACCTGGCACCCCAATCATGGTTTCTAAACACCTTTCTCCAACAGAAGGAACCAGGGCTCCTTGGGGAAGGGGTTCCTTAGTTCCAGGGCTGGCAGGGAAAACACAGGATGATCTTGGCACATCTTGTGGCACCAGAGTAAGGAAGTGCTCAAAAAAGCTGGGGGGAGCTTGTTTGAAAGAACACAGGACTCAACCTGAAGGGGCTCCGTGAGGAGCTGGAACAATCTGAATAATAAATAAATAAATAATGACAGTATTGGATTTCAGCACCTAGAATAAAACAATATCCATGATTCCATACTGATAGAAATGATCAAATATATGGGAGAAGGTGCAGCTCTTCCTTATAGAAGAATTCCAATTAATTAAGTAGAAGAAAATAGAGAAATAAAAATTGCCACTAGGCTAACACATAATTGTGACAGTCAAGATCCACTGACCTAATAGATGCTAAAATTGGCAGGTGAAGCTTTGAGACGTAACAGGATGTTGGCCTAATCTGAAAGTATCTCCCTGGAAAAAAGAAAGTAACTTTACAGTAGAGAAAGCCAACAGACACCACCACAACCAAGCAATCAAGGGAAATTAACGTCACCAATAATAAGGTATTTTGACATCAGGCTCCATTGTGTCTACGGTACTGAAAAGGACATAATAGCTTTTCTGTGATATTCTTGCTAACAACCATAACATCATTCTAATTATGAGAAAACATTACACAAACCCAAATTGAGGGATATTCTACTAAATAATTGGCCGGTACTCTTTAAATGTGTCAAGATCATGAAAGACAGGGAAAGACTGAGGAACTATCACAGACTGGAGGAGACTATGAAAAATAACAATAAATACAATGTGTAATCCTGGATAGGGTGCTGGAGCAGAGAAAGGATATTCATGGAAAAACTGGTGACATTTGAATGAGGTCCACAGTTTGTTTAATCATATTGTTCCAAAAGGTCTGGTTTTGATCATTGTACCATGGTTATGTAAGTTGTTACTATTAGGGGAAGTTGTGTGAGTGGTATATAGGAATTATGAACTATTTTTCCAACTTTTGTGTAAGTCTAAAATTAGTTCAAAATTAAAAGCTTAGCCCAGCTGGTGTGGCTCAGTGGTTGAGCATTGACCCAGGAACCAGGAGGTCACGGTTCAATTTCCGGTCAGGGTACATGCCTGGGTTCCAGGCTCAATCCCCAGTGGGGAGCATGCAGGAGGCAGCCAATAGATGATTCTTTCTCATCATTGATGTGTCTATCTCTCCCTCTCCCTTCCTCTTTCTGAAATCATTAAGAACATATTTAAACAAAACAAAATTAAAAGCTTAAAAATATTTAGGAACTAGATAGATAGACACAACCTTCATCTTTATTTGAGGGTCCTTATACTGCTGAGTATAAATTGCATTCTCTAGATCCTGATGCTGAAATGCTAGAAATTTTAAACAAATAATAATTTTAAGAAATGAACAGTTGCAATGGAGAAATAGCAAAGGCCCTCGGAAGGGTATAGATTACCTTTCAGAAGTGTCCACCTGAGTGACAGGAGACAGGAACACTTAGCTTTTGGCTCTTGTCCTCCACTCGCTAAGACGGAGGGAAATTCACAATCCCCCTAGTTCTGGGCTGTCCTGTCTTCAGCCAAGTTTTTTGTTTGTTTGTTTGTTTTTGTTTTTATCACCCTTTGCCTCCCCAGCATTGAAAACGACTCACAGGCAGAACGTAGACAGAACCTGAGATAGGACATTGGCAACACAAGGCAACACTTACTTGAGAGGACCACACCGGCATGCTTCAGAAAAACCAGAGGTGTTGAGGGCTGTGGTGCCAGAACCACTGGAAAGAGGTTGAAATCTCTGTTCACAGAGCCACTGTGGGAAGCAGGAATGACCCACACTGCAAGGAATCCAATTCTGCCAGCAACCACATACACTTGAAGAGGAGGCTGGGCCTTAAATGAGACCCCAGCAGCCTCTGACACCTTAATAACAGCCTCTGGAGACCCCGATGTTAGGCTAATGGTTTCTGGGCTTGACGTGACAGACACCATCTTAGGAAGCATGTGTCTCTGTGACCACCAGTTTACCCCGGGAGGGGAAGGCCTGTGTCACCTGAAAGGAATGTTCTTACATAGGTAAGTAAGCTCGTTAAGTTGTTTACTGCTTTGGAGTATAAAGCTCTTACAGCAGGTGCCACTTAGCTACAAGCCACCTGTGATCCCGCAGGCTCTGTATATCAAGCCCCCATCCCCTTTCGGCTTGGAGATCCACTATTTTGCCGCCGCCTAAGACGGAATCTGTCTGGAATTTCGCTTAATAAACTGTTTAATTCTGGAGTTGTCACCCTCTTCCTTTGGTCTCTTGGTCGTCCTCCTTCGGAGGCTGGTTCCAGTACACCTCGGGAAGATTTTCCCAAATTGTCCTGAGAAAGGACTCAGCTAAACTGGGCCCAGACTCCTGACCCAAAGAAACTGCGAAATAACAAATGGGCGCTTATTTTAAGCCTCTAAGTTTGTGCTAATTTGTTACATGATGATAGAAATGAAGACAACCATCTCATAGAAATGTGACTGGTCCTTCACAGCTTAAAAACCTGGTCTAGATAGTTACTAAAGTTAAACATACACCTGTCCTATGATTCAGCAATTCCAAGGAAAATTAGTATGTTCACCAAAAGCCATGTACAAGAGTGTGCAATGTATCACACCTGTTGGAATCGCTGTTATCTAAAAAAGACAAAATAACAAGTGTTGGAGAGGGTGTGGAGAAAAGGGAACTCTCATGCATTGTTGGTGGGAATGTCAATTGGTGCAGCCACTGTGGAAAGCGAAAACAGAACTACCATATAATTCAGCAATCCCACTTCTGGGTACATATACTAAAAAAATGACATAACTATCTTGAAGATATAGCTGCACCTCCATGTTCATTGCAACATGATTCACAGTAGCCAAGATGTAAAAACAATCTAAGTGTCCATCAATAGATGGACAAATAAAGAAAACGTGGTGTGCACATACAATGGAATAGTTTTCAGTGATTAAAAAAAGAAGGAAATCCTGCCTTTTGCGACATGGACAGACTTTGAGGGCATTATGCTAAGTAAGATAAGTCAGACAGGGAAAGACAAATACTATATGATCACACTCACATATGAAATCTGAAATAAAATAGAAAAGACAAACTTATAGAAACAGAGGGTACAATTGTGGTTGCTGGGTCTGGGGGAAAGCAGGAGGGTAATGAGGAGATGTTGGTCAAAGAGCACAACCTCCAGTTGTAAGATGAATAAGTCCTGGGGATGTAATGTATAGCATGGTGCCTATAGTTAACAATACTGTACTGCATACTTAAAAGCTGCTAAGAGAGTAGATCTTAAATGGTCTCACCACATACCAAACAGATTGTAATTGTGTGAGGAGGTGGGTGTGGAGGTGTTAGGTAACCTTACTGTGGTAATCAATTTGCAATATATATGTACTAGAGGCCTGGTGCACGAAATTCGTGCACAGAGGGGGGAAGGGGTCCCTCAGCCCGGCCTGTACCCTCTCCAATCTGGGACATCCCTCTCGCAATCCAGGATGGCTGGCTCCTAACCGCTCACCTGCCTGCCTGTCTGCCTGATCGCCCCTAACCACTCTGCCTGCCTGCCTGATCGCCCCTAACTGCCTCTGCCTGCTGGTCTGATTGCCCCTAACCCCTCTGCCTGCCTGCCCGATTGCCCCTAACTGCCTCTGCCTACCTGCCTGATCGCCCCTCACCCCTCTGCCTGCTGGCCTGATTGCCCCTAACTGCCTCTGCCTCGGCCCCCGCCACCGTGGCTTTGTCCAGAAGGAGGACTGAATGACCAGAAGATGTCTGGTCAACCCGGTCTAATTAGCATATTACCCATTTATTAGTATAGATATCAAATCATCATGTTATACATCTTAAATTTACACAATGTTATATGTCAATTACATCTCAATAAAGCTGGGAGAATGGGGGAATAAAGCTAAAAAAAAGGAATGTGCAATGCAGCATTGTTCTTTTTCATTCCTTTTTTATTGTGGCAAAATATACATAACAAAATCTGTTTAGTGGCATTTAGTACATTTATACCATTGTACAACCATCATGACCATTCATCTCCAGAATTGTCTTTTTCTTCCTAAACTAAAACTGTGTAGTCATTAAACAATAACTCCCCATTCCTCTCTATCCCCAGCCCCTGCAACCATCATTCTGCATTCTATCTCTATGAATTTTACTACTTTGGCACCTCATATAAGTAGAATCATACAGTATTTATTCTTTTGTGACTGGTTTTTTCACTTAGCATAATGTTTTCAATGTTTATCCATGTTGTAGCAGGTGTTACAATTTCCTTTCTTGTAAAAAATGAATAATATTCCATTGTATGTATAAACCATATTTCGTTTATCCATTCATTCCCTGATGGACATCGGGGTTATTTCCACCTCCTAGCTACTGTGAATAATGCTGCATTGTTCTTAATAAAGAACCTAAATGTTCATGAACAGTTGAAGAGATAAACACATTTTGGTACATTTATTCAATAGAATACTACATGACAATAAAAAGAATGCATTACTCTCACATGCAACAACATAGGTGGATTTCACAAACATAATGTGAAGCGAAGAAGATAAAGCTAGGCACAAAGCATCTGTATGCTATTATTCCATTCGCATAAACACAAAACAGGCAAAAGAAAACGCAGTGTGAGAAGTCCAGACAGTGAGCACCACTGAAGAGGAAGAAGGAAGGTCTCCATGAAGGGACTTCGAGGAAGTTCAACAGAAAGGTGGGTTCATGGGTGTTCACTTTTATACAATACATTGATCTGTACCCATCTATGTTTTATGTTTTATTATTATTATTATTATTATTTTATATTTTATTGATTTTTTACAGAGAGAAAGAGAGAGGGATAGAGAGTTAGAAACATTGATGATAGAGAAACATCGATCAGCTGCCTCTTGCACAACCCCTACTGGGGATGTGCCCGCAACCAAGGTACATGCCCTTGACCAGAATCGAACCTGGGACCTTTCAGTCCGCAGGCTGACGCTCTATCCACTGAGCCAAACCGGTTTCGGTATACCCATCTATGTTTTATGCGTTATTCTGAGAATGCTACTTTAAAAGTTTAAAGAAATAGGTCTTCCTCTCACCAATATAATATTGTTTTCCTCAGTAAAATCTGTAAATGAACCAAGTTCTCCTAGAACAGTGATGGCGAACCTATGACACGCGTGTCAGCACTGACACGCGTAGCCATTTCTGATGACACGTGGCCGCATGCCGAGGATGAAACATTTGCGACTAGAGTCTTGGAGTTAGTTTTTTCCTCAAAGTGACACACTACCCGAGTTATGCTCAGTTTTTTGGCGAAGTTTGACACACCAAGCTCAAAAGGTTGCCATCACTGTCCTAGAACTTGAGATTTTTGTGTGATTCCCTTGCCCCAAATCAGAAATTCCAAAATTAGAGGGGTAAAAAAAATAACATTGCATGACAATGAACAGTAAGTTCATAAAGAACCTTTTTTTTAAAAAAAAAAATTGAGATATCATGGAAGAAAATACCATGAAAACAGTAATCCTATGAGAATTCTTAAGCATAGTGAATTTGAGACTTGGTCTTTATGAAGATACTACAGCTTATATAAAAACACCCATCTATATATAGAAAATCCTAATATGCAAATGGACTGATCAGCGGGATAACCAAACAACCGAACAACTGAACAACCAGTCGCTGTGACGTGTGCTGACCACCAGGGGTCGCATGTGGAACATGGTGGGTGTTGGCAGCAGCTGGCAGAGCCACAGTGGGATGGTGGAGCAGGTGAATGGGGGCGCCAGACCAAGGCGGGGTGCTGGTCACTGTCATCGGGGTGAGCCTCTGGTGGCTACTGAAAATTCTTTGCTCCCACACACTGCGGTCCCTCCAGGTGCTCACATCTGCTGCCAGCGCCCACACCTGCTGCCGGCACCGGCCCCACTTGCACCTGCTGCTGGTGCCCGGTGCCAGCCCTCATCTCTTGGCACTGTCAGCAGGTGCGAGCGGCAGCTGCCAGCCCCGATTTCCCCTCAGGGCTTCTCCACCTCCCCCTGCTCCTGAGAGGCGATCAGGGCTGGCAGCCGCTGCTCGCACTTGCTGCTGGCGCCGGACCCACTTGCTCCATGCCGTCAGCAGGTTCGAGTGGGGCCGACCCCGTCAGAGCATGGGAACGGCGGCGGCAGGAGCGGGGCTGCTGGCAGACAGGGAACGGGGGCTGTGGTGGGAGGGGCCAGGCAGGGGGTGCGGAGGATGGGCCGAGACCCTCCCCTGTGCCCACCGCAGCCTTGAGGCCAACAGTTCCTTTCAAGGTGCACAAATTTGTGCACTGGGCCCCTAGTTAATATAAAAGATTCCAAAGAAAAAAAGTCAAAATACATATTTAACACTTTGTAAGCCCTAAACTATTGAGGGGAGGGGAAAAGATGGCCAACTAAATCTTAAGAATACAGAACTATGGAAAATGCCTGGATCAAAGGGTGCTCCAAATGGAACCATACTTTGTCAAGACATACAAATTAGATATATTTTTTTAAAAGGAAATAAAAAGTTCTGAATAATTGTAATCCCTTCCAAAAAGGAAATCTTAAATTAAGGGGAAAAGATTCTAATAGTATAAATAAGTCTGGCTCAGGAAGAAAACTGACCAACATATCCAAGATTCTGTGCACAAAAGTAATGATACATTTTTAATAATAAAAAAAGGCTATAAAAACAGTGCATTCTCTGAAATAGCTTTAGTAAAGGCTCCTTCATGGGTACATAAAAAGTTCCATTGGTTTGTTCACTTTCCAGCATTTCTCACTGACCAATTCCAAAGAAAAAGGGCCATTTAATACAGGGAACTGCCCACTGGCTGTTGCTGTACAGGTGGTATGGTGCTTCTCACTGGCTGTATCAAGGGTCGCCTGGTTTCGTTCTTCTTTGCTTTGAAGTTCTATAGCTAACCTCACAGCCAGATACTTGGAAAATGATCAACAGTGGCATTACCTGAAGTCTTTATGTACCTTGTCTACGCACTGTCATGTTTTCTGATAAGTGTGGGATGAGGCCTAAATACTAACTCAATTTCCCCAGCACCAGCCATGACTGGATCAGTTGCCACTGTTGCCCAGAATCTGGTGTTTTGGTCCATTTGTTACTGGGTCCTGCTTCCTGCTGGCTGTGTGTGGACGCGTTGCTACAGTGAGAACTGTCACCATTGTCTCTGGCCCCGCTACCGCCTTCGATCTGTCGCTTCCTGGCTCCCTGTCGTCTGTTCGTGGCCTGTACTTCAGTCCCTCCTCGATGCTGTGACCCAGCGCTTGCTCTCTGTTGTGCTTGTTTCTCCTGGTTCATACTCTTTCTTGAGGAGCTTCACATTCATCCTGGACAAATTCTGATGATGAGTGCATCGAAGTTAGGGCCTTAGTGATCTTTTGGGAACTCGCTTTTTCTGACACGTAGGACATCCTTTGTTGCCACTGCTGAGGGCAGTGATAATGCAGTCTGGCAGAAACGACGTAAACACTCCTTTGTAGTTAGGGTGTTCTTCAACATATCCCAACAAACTGGGACATTAATTCACTGCATAGACTTCCAGGTGAAGCCACAATTTCCAAGCCATCCGTTATTGCTTCCTGAGGTGTTCCTTGTAATTCATATAAACCGAGTTCCCATGTTTTGCTTAATGGTTTAGTTCCATTCTTCTGCACAGCCTGAGACATTGCGGCTCCCGCCCAGCGGAGGACTCGGCTGGCAGCGCTGGAGCCAGACTCAGATACAAGCACCCCCACCCTCCCACCTTTGGCAGTGGAGCTCAGGAAATACAACAGAGGATGCTCAATATTCATGACAGACCGCGGGGAGAGGGGGGGAAGGAAGGAGCAAGCAGAGCGAGGAGGGGGTGGAACTGTGGGACAGGGACCTGCTGGGTGCATGACCTCAGCCAGGTGCTGGCCTGGAGGTCCCCCAGCTGCAGCCCCTTTCTGGCCACCTGACCCCACCCCCAGCAGCCTCCCTCTTACCTAGATTTTCTAATTTATCTTTGGTTATCTATAAACCTATAGTCTTCTGTGTAGGAGTAAGACTATACAAACAAAATGCATTCAAGCAGATAGCTTCTCTCAACTCCCTCTTGTATTCACAAATTGAAAATGAAGTGTAGCCCGGCCAGCATGGCTCAGTGGTTGAGTATCCACCTGTGGACCAGGAGGTCACAGTTCGATTCTGGTCAGGGCACATGCCTGGGATGCGGGCTCGATCTCCAGTGGGGGTATATGCAGGAGGCAACCGATCAATGATTCTCTCTTCATCACTGATGTTTCTATCTCTCTCTCCCTCTCCTTTCCTATCTCTGAAAACAACAAAAAATATATTTTAAAAAAAGAAAGGAAATGAAGTGTATTATTTTCTAGGCTACCCTAAATAAAGCCTTCCCATGACAAATGTAAAAGTTTCTAGGAGATCTTTGTATTGGTAAGAACATATGGGTTATGTGACAGGACAACCAAAATATTTTGCAGAATGAAGAATGTAGTGTGTAAATACTTTTCTAGCTAGCCCAAATTCTCAGCTCCACAGAATTAATAATTAATTCTTAAAACTGAGAGCCTTAAAATGTGAATGCCTTGTTCAAGCCCCTATAATATCACTTCATCAGCCTTAGGTTGAACATTAATGGTGATGAAAAGCTCAGTTCTCCATACAGTACCCGTTCCTCTGTGGATCCATTCTATTTACTGGTAACCTTTTCCTTTGATAGACCCCACCTGGGCTTTTACAGCTTTCACCCACTGGCCTGAGCCTTGCCATCAAGAACTAGGGAAAACAAGCCCAGTCCCTGTGGTGCACATAGGGACTCCCTCCCTAGAACTTATTACATCTTTCCTCGGAATGGCATCATCAGATTTTATTGATTCTGGTGGAGGTGGTGCCTACTTTTGCCCAGAAGTCAGTTCTCTGAGAGCCTACTGCACCCTCAGAATACCACCTTCTCCACAAATGGTTCTTAAGAATCAGCTGCAGTAAGAGGGAGGAATTAATGTTAAAATCCCAGAGGAATGGTAAAACCTTAATTCCAATCCTATATAATAAAAGAGGTATCGCTTCTCGGCCTTTTGGCTAAGATCAAGTGTAGTATCTGTTCTTATCAGTTTAATAAAATAGAAACATGTAAATTGACCGTACCACCGCTACGCTCACTAGCCAATCAGGAGTGAGTATGCAAATTAACCCAACAAAAATGGCGAGTTAATTTGCATACACAGGCGCCTGGCAGAGAGCAGAGCGGGAGAGCCGACGGAGAGTGGAGCGGCTTGGGGAACTTGGCTCCCCAAGCCACCAGATGGAGAGCAGAGAGGGAGAGTTGGTGGCTTGGAGGACTTGGCAGAGCAGGAAGGGGAAACCAAGAGCATGGGGAGCACCAGAAATTCTGGGAATAATAGTTCTGGTGGCAGCCCCAGGACCAAAAGCGGAAGCCCAGAGTGTGGGGAGCACCAGGAATGCTGGGAATCGTAGTTCTGGTGGCAGACTGATCTCCTAGACTCTAGAGCAAAGTGAGCCTGGAGCAAGTTACTGTTGCGGTGGGGGATGGAGGGAAAGCAAAGGTGAGAGACACAAGTAAAATCAGAGTGTCTAGGAAAAATTAAAGGGAAGATATTCTAAAACTTCCAGGAAATCTCCACCAATGAAGCAAAGAAAAAAAAAGCCTCTATTATTCTGTGAGCAACAAACCAAACTGGGTTGGGGTCTCAGACAATTAGCTCATATGATTGCAAAGACAGACAGAAACTCCCGGATTGGAGAGGGCTCCCCTGAGGGCTCCCAGATTGGAGAGGGACCCACCCCCCCGTGCACGAATCTTCGTGCACCAGGCCCCTAGTTATGAGATAAAATAATGTTACCTCTTATTAACAAAATCTCAAGTCTCAACAGACATAAGGACACAGCTTATTTTTGCAGAGATGATAATAGTGAAGGAGAGGATGTTGATAATTTGGGATCAAAGAGCCATACTGATTTTTCTGGAATCGTAGCCTTTGCTTGATATAGACTCATTATCCATAAGGTGGTCTTTCCGTTCCCTTAGCCTGGCATTGAGCCCTTTACAGACAACTTAGGTATGTAAAGAATGTAGCCTTTTAAGCAGGATTGATCTGTTTAAATAGATGACAAATATTACTGAGGACCTACTGTGTGCCAGGCTTTCAGCCACATGATGGTAAAATGGCATTAAAACCTACACAAACCTGTGGTTATATTTCCTTCTTTTTCATATTTTTCCAAAATGAAAATGACTTCACTGTTGTTTATGATAAAAAATATGTAATATATAGAAAATTCAAATAATACAAAAAGATATAAGCAATAAAAAAGTGGTTACTTTTCCTACTATGCTGAAAGCATGGATGTAAGAACACCAACCTCATGAAATTGTTGGGAGGGTTACATGAGAGAACACATGTGAAAATTTCTAGCACATAGTAGGTCCTCAAAAGCAGGGATGGATTTACTGGAGCAAATGGAGTATCAGCTTCAGGTTTCCTTATTAGTATAAGCTCCTTCTGAGGCCCCTAGCAATGGCCATCAATTTTTGTAAAATGTGCAAAAGCAATATATTTGTGTATTCTTTTTCTTAGAGAGCCCCACTTGCATTGTATAACTTTCAAGTGCACCAAATCTGGAACGTCCCTGCTATAAAATTGTAGTTGCTTTCCTTCCTTTGATAAACAGCAAGATCATGTTTTGCATCTACTAGGAGAGGCGTGTGGGAATGTCTGAGGCCACTGTGACTTTGCAAGTCTCAGCCTAGCACCATCTCTCATTTTTATCTCACCCTCAAGGATTACAAACTTACCCAGCCCATGGCTTAATCTTCATTAGTGAAGACCACTCATTCATTCTGCAGAGCAATAACAATGGCTGGCACTTTCCTGGGACGAAGAACATTGGGAAAAACATTGCGTTGGCAACCTGCTATGCTGGATACGCTCCATAAATTTAAGTGCCTTCTCCCTTGCCTACAAACAACAATTGAAAATAGCTTCAGATGTCAGCAAGTTGGATGAACAAAATAAGAGATATTTCTTCCCTTTTTTCACCTGTGCAATTAACCTCTGAAACTACTAATTCTTATTATTAAATCTTATTTTGGCCTGGCCAGTGTGGCCCAGCGGTTGTGTTGATTTATGAACCAGGAGGTCATGGTTCTATTCCAGGTCAGGGCACATGCCTGGTTGTGGGCTTGATCCCAGTGTGGAGCATGTAGAAGGCAGCTAATCAATGTTTCTCTCGCATCATTGATGTTTCTATATCTTTCTCCCTCTCCCTTCCTCTCTGAAATCAATAAAAAATATATATATTTTAAGTAATCTTATTTTGGAGGAAGCTGAGAAAAAAGATTCCATTTTAATGCAGAAAAACAATCTGAGCTTGTTTTATTTGCTTCAAAAGATTGTTCAGGTCATTAAGGACTCATGGGAAGAGAGTCTGTCTACACAGCTAATTATCTTCATCACTGGCTATCTCCAGGGTTCACGCATGGCAGTAATGAGGCCTAGGCTTTGGGTTCAGTACCAATGTGGACAAGTTAACTTTGCTCCTAACAGTTACAAACTGCTCCTCGACCTTGTCCTACCAGACTGCTGTACTGATTTTTTGGTAATTTCCGAATCTGCCGTTATACCGCTGGAATATTGGCACTAGATGAAAGGTAGACCTATTTTCTACAATGTCTCCAAGTTCTATCTTATTCTAACCACTTGTTTGCATGTAACTAACATTTTTCTATATCATGTTTGTTTTTTCTCTTTAATGCTCAGGAGCCCTGGTATAGGGGACAGTTAGGTTCAGGGCCTCAGGTCTGGTAGTGTTAAAAATGCACGTCACTGGTCCCAAGACGGCCTGGGTGAAATAATATGGTTATGTCCATCGGCACAATTGGAAACACAATTTAAAAGTACCTGACTCATTGATCTTGGATTATCAATAGATGAAGGACAGAATTAGAGGACTTTTAAGGAAATGAGAAGGGAGAACAAAATAACATATAGCAAACATTGTAGACTGAACTAGGGTCTTCTTTCAGTTCTTGCTAGAACACCAATACACAGTCATTAAAAATAAACAAATTTATACCAGTACTTGGATCTATTTCAGTAGGAATTTCTGGTGAGAAAAAAAAAAAAGCAAGATCTAGAAGGCATGTATAGTATGATCCCATTTTATAAGACAACTAAAAACCCTTGTATATGTCTATGCATAAATGACATATTTGTAGGGAAACACAGTGTTAACATGAGTTTCTCTGGGGAAGACATGATATGAAGATACAAGGAGGAGAGAAAAGAAGAGAAGCCAAAGTAAAATGGTTCTCTAGGGAGAACACACACACACACACACACACACACACACACACACACACACACGAGAAAGACATGGGATTATGGAGGCTGGGGCCACAAACTACCATCTGTGAACTGGAGAACCAGGAAAGCTGGTGGTAGAATTCAGTCTGAGTCCTAAGGCTCAGAACCAGGAGCACCAATGTCTCAGGGAAGGAGAAGATGGATGTCCCAGCTCAAGCAGGAAGTAAATTTGTCTTCCTTTGCTTTTTCGTTTTATTCAGGCCCTCAGGAAATTGGATGATGCCCACCCTAATTGCTGAGGGCAATCTTTTTTGCTCAGTCTATGGATTCAAATGCTAATCTTTTCCAGAAACACCCTCACAGAAACACCCAGAAGTAATGTTTTACTAGCTGTCTGGGCATCCCTTAGCCCAGTCAAGCAGATACGTAAAATTAACCATCACAGTATACAATGACTTTATGTATTTCATACATTTCAGTGCAATGATATGTATGTGTTCATGAGAATTTTAAAATTTTTATTCAGGTGAAGTTCACATAATATAAAAATAAAGGAAAATTTTGGTGGTATTTAGTGCATTGACAATGCTATGCAACCATACTTCTACCCATTTCCCAAATATTTCCATCATTCAAAAATAAAAATCTGGATATTCCTCCTCTCCCTGCAACCCCTGAAAACCACCATTCTACATTTTGTCTCTAAGGATTTACCTATTCTAGATATTTCCTATAAATGGAATCATACAGCATGTGAACTTTTGTGTCTGAGTTCTTTCATTTCACTTAGCATGTTCTTGAGGTTCATCCATATTGTAGCATGTATCAATATTTCATTCCTTATCATGGCTGAGTAATATTCCATTGTATAGATATACCAAATTGGTTTATCCATTCATTTATTGAGGGACAGTGGGATGTTTCTATGACCATCCATGTACTTGTATTTGTTTGAGTACCTTGCTTTCAATTATTTTGGTACATGCCTAGGAGTGGAATTTCTGGGTCATATAATAATTCTATGTTTAATTTTAATGTTTTTATCTTTTGTTTATAAACAACAGAAATTTATTTCTCACAGTTCTGGAGACTGGGTCTTTGTTTAATTTTTGAGGAACCAGCGAAATGTTTTCACAGTGGTAGAACCATTTTGCATTTCCACCAGTAATACGAATGTTCCAATAGGATTTTTTTTTTCATTAAAAATAAAAAAGGCACTTGGAGCTCCTCAAGGGCAGTGCTGACAGGGAACACAGGAGTGTCCGTGGGATGAAAATTACCTTTGGCCTTGGGCCAATTCCTTACGCTCCTCAGTGTCCTCGTTGGGAAATACAGAAATTATGACATCATGAAATACTTGAGCATTATATGAAAAAACATGAGAATGCATGCTCACTGGCATATGTAGATAATCAGCAATAAGTTAGCTAAATTTCTAGTCTTTACCGACAGGAGCATCTATTGTAGTTGAAAAGGTAGTGGAAACCAAGTTAGACGTATAGATGATGATCCTCCCCAAAAGAGTGAATTTCCAAGACAAGGAAAAAGTTTCTCTAGGATACTTCATCAAGCTGAGGGCAGCCCGTGCTGGAGGCAATGTGTCTCATGGTGTAAAAAACACAGCCTTTCAAGTCAAATAGTCCTGAGTCCACAAACTGAAGTAGTCAGAATTCCTTTCATTGAAAGCGATAGACACCCAACCCAAACAGCGATAGAAAGAAGGGGGACTTGCTGGCTATGGCAGAGATTCCCCAACAGTGTACTGTGCATGGGTTACAGGTTGTGGGATATTCCTCCCTTGGGCTCTGGGGAAGGGATGGGATCAGCCAGGGCTAGCACCTAGAAGTAAGAACATGTAAGACTGATCAGTGACTCTGCTCTCCTTGGCATAGTTTCTTTGCATGTTTTTCCATTGCACACCTGCTGTCTCATGTAGCCTCTTGGGCTCCTACTCTCCATCCCATATTTAGAGAAGAAAGGGAACTTGCTTCCTCCAGGGCACTGGTAGAAAAAGCCCACGGGAATTCTGATTGGCCAGCTTGCATCATGTGTTCATGCTCCACCAATTCTCATGACCAGATGACTAGGTATTGCAGTTGGCCTGGCTTGGGTCAGGTGTCCCATCCCTTCCAACCATAGAGATGGGATCATTTAAGAAAATGGCAGCTCCCTTATCTAGAGAGGGAGGTTGGAGGAAGAATGGTTCCTCAAAAGGAGATGGACACAAATATTTTGATGACATCCAATGTATTATAATTTTTTCTATGGTTTATGCTTTAGATGTCATGTCTAAGAACTCTTTGCCTAGCCCTAATCCTAAAGAGTTTTTCCTATGTTTCCTTTGACAAGGTTTATAGTTTTACATTTTGCATTTAAATTCATATCCGTTTTTGAATGAATTTTTGCACTGATCTATTTCTGGGCTCCCTTTTTTCTTCCATTAATCCATGTGTCTGTTCCTCCTCCAATACCAGCTGTCTTGGTTGCTATAGCTAGATAATAAGTCTTAACATCAGGCAGAGTATTTCCTTCCACTTAATTCTTCTTTGTCAAAATTGTTTTGGCTATTCTAGTTTGCCATTCCACTGCAAGTGATAGGGACCCAACATTTTAGAATTAGATTGTATATTTTTGAATCAGATTGTCTATATCTACAAAAAAATTTGCTGAGATTTTGATAGGACCTGTGTTGACTCTACATACCGATTTGGAGAAAATTGACATTTCACTATATTGAGTCTTCCATTCCATAAGTCCATTATATCTCTTTATTTATTTAGATATTACCTGATTTATTTCATCAACATGTAATTTTCAGCATACAGATCCTGTCCTATTTTGTGCTGCAAAAGACACTCTTATGAGAATGAAGAGATAAGCTACCAACTGGGAACAATATTAGCAAATCATTTATCTGACAAAGATCTTATACCTATAATATATAAAGAACTTTCCAAACTTGACAGCAAAAACCCCCAAACAGATTAGCAACAATCCAGTTGTAAAATAGGTCAAAGATATAACCAAATATTTCACCAAGCAGGAGATACACATGGCAAATATCACATGACAACATGTTCAACATCATTATCTATATCATACTGTAGTTCACATAAGCCCTGATCATACACAGAAATTAAGAAATTGAGTGTTCACCCTGGCTGGTTTGGCTCAGTGGATAGAGCATTGGCCTGCGGACTGAAGGGTCCCGGGTTCGATTCCGGTCAAGGGCATGTGCCTTGGTTGCGGGCACATCCCCAGTGGGAGGTGTGCAGGAGGCGGCTGATCGATGTTTCTCTCTCATCGATGTTTCTAGCTCTCTATCCCGCTCCCTTACTCTCTGTAAAAAAATCAATAAAATATATTTAAAAAAAAGAAAGAAATTGAGTGTTCATGTTGACTGCTTAGTGTGGGAGGATTAAGACCATTTAAAAATCCAGTGTTATGCCCAAATTATGTCTTTGTATCATATATAAAGGCTATCATTTTCTTCAGAGGCATATGCCAAATTTATAACAATGTAAAAACTAGTCACCATATGGCACACATATTTCCTTTCAGCAATGTAAATACATAGAGATAGCTTAAACTGTATTTTAGGGTAACAAGTTGTTTTTCATATTTTCTAATATTTATCCTCACTTATTCTCTTAATCTTACTATGTTATTATTTTGATCACAAAACTCTCATGGTTTCTCCACATTCTTTTTAGTCATTTGCTTACTTGGGATCTAAACATTGCTTTAAAAATAATGCTAGATATAAAATAGCAATGAATTCTTTCCCACACTTATTGAAGGTCAAATAATTATTAGGCACTAGATGTACAGAAAATATTTTTCAATTATAATTTACATTCAATATTATTTTGTATTAGTTTCAGGTGTACAGCATTAAGGTTAGAAAATAAAATACCTTACAAAGTGCTCCCCCCGCCCCCGCCATAACCTGGCACCATACATAGTTATTTATAATACTAGAGGCCTGGTGCATGAAACTCATGCACCGGGGTGGTGGTGGTGGTGGTGGTGGTGGTGGTGGTGGTGTTGTGTGTGTCCCTCAGACCAGCCTGCACCCTCTCCAATCTGGGACATCCCTCTCACAATCCAGGACTGCTGGCTCCCAACTGCTCGCCTGCCTGCCTGCCTGATTGCCCCTAACCACTCCCCTGCCAGCCTGATAGATGCCTAACTGCTCCCCTGCCAGCCCAATTGCCCCTAACTGCCTTCCCCTGCTGGCCTGGTCACCACTAACCACCCTCCCCTGCAGGCCTGGTCGCCCCCAACTGCCCTCCCCTGCGGGCCTGGTTGCCCCTAACTGTCCTTCCCTGCTGACCCAGTCACCCTTAACTTCCCTCCCTTGCCGGCCTGGTCACTCCCAACTTCCTTCCCCTGCTGGCCTGGTTGCCCCCAACTGCCCTCCCCTGCAGGCCTGAGTCCCCCCCAACTGCCCTCCCCTGCAGGCCTTGTCCCTCCCAACTGCCCTCCTCTGCTAGCCATCATGTGGTGGCCATCTTGTGTCTGCATGGGGGTGGCCATCTTTGACCACATGGGAGCGGCCATCTTGTGTGTTAGAGTGATGGTCAATTTGCATATTACCCTTTTATTAAATAGGATTACTCACTATAGTCCCAATGCTGCACTTTAAATCCCTGTGGCTATTTTGTAACCACCAATTTGTACTTCTTTTTTTAAAAAAAATATACTTTATTGATTTTTTACAGAGAGGAAGGGAGAGGGAGAGAGAGTTAGAAACATTGATGAGAGAGAAACATCAATCAGCTGCCTCCTGCACACCCCTAGTGGGAATGTGCTCACAACCAAGGTATATGCCCTTGACTGGAATCGAACCTGGGACCCTTGAGTCCAGAGGCCTACGCTCTATCCACTGAGCCAAACTGGTTAGGGCCAATTTGTACTTCTTAATCCCTTCACCCTTTTCACCCAGTCCCCTAAGCCTTCTGGCAACCTTCAGTCTATTCTCTGCATCTATAAGTCTGTTTCAATTTTATTTATTTTGTTCTTTATATTCCACATATAAGTGTAATCATATGGTATATGTCTTTCTCTGACTGACTTACTTCACTTAGCATAATACCCTCTAGGTCCATTTGTGCTGTCCCAATAGTAAATTTCATCCTTTTTTTATTTTATGCCTGAGTAATATTCCATCATATATATGTTCCACACCTTCTTTATCCACTTGTTTATTGATGAGCACCTGGGTTGCATCCATATATTGGCTATTGTAAGTAATGCTGCAATGAACATAGGTGGTACATATGTTCTTTCATATTAGTGGTTTGGGTTTCTTCATGTATATACCCATAAAGTGGAATTGCTGGGTCATAAGGCAGTCCCATTTTTAATTTTTTTAAAAATAGATTTTTATTGATTTGAGAGAGGAAGGGAGAGGGAGAGAGAGATAGAAACACTAGTGATGAGAGAAAATCATCTATAGGCTGCCTCCTGCATACCTCCCACCGGCGATCCAGCCCACAACCCAGGCATGTGCCCTTGACCAGAATCGAACCTGGGACTCTTCAGTCTGCAGGCTGACGCTCTATCCACTGAGCCAAACCAGGTAGGGCAATTTTTGATTTTTTGAGAAACCTCCATACTGTTTTCCACAGTGGCTGCATTCCTACCAAGAGTACACGAAGGTTTCCTTTTCTCCATATTTTTGTCAACACTTGTTTGTATTTTTCTGATGATTAGTGACATTGAGCATCTTTTCATATGTCTATTGGCCATCTGTAGGTCCTCTTTGGAGAAATGTCTATAAAGGTCCTCTGCCCATTTTTAAATTGGATTGTTTATTTTTTGTGTGTGTTGAGTTTTATGAGTTCTTTATACATTTTGGATATTACCTCTTATTAAATGTATCATTGGTGAATATCTTCTTCCACTCAGTAGGCTTTTTATTTTGATGATGGTTTCCTTTGCTGTGTATAGAAAGGATGGGTTTTTAAGAAAATCCTCCAAAGTGAACAATTTTGAAAGTAATTTTACATAAACAATAGCTCAGGCCTCAAGCCTTACTTACTACATTTATGTTGTTAATTAGATTATTTGTCCCAACAATAGAGGCATGTCAGTAAAGAAAATGCAAACACATTAATAATTAAGCCAGGAGAGAATCATTCCACTTGGGAATTATTTTCTATCTTTTTACCCCAAAGGCTCTAATTGTTCATTGTTATAACATGCATTTCTTGCCTATTTATGCTCTGAAAGTTGACCGTGGGAAGATAAAAGTATAATCCTGACCAGCACCAGGGAATGGCAGCCACATTGTACACCTGACGACCAGAGAGAAGGCCTCAGTGTTGAGGTATTTCTAAATAACTGGTATAATCTTTAGAAACAGCTTCAGTATAAGTTAGTCCCCCAAATGATGAAGCTCAGCCATTGTCCTTTTAACTTTTTAAGCTGTGATGTTTCTCTGCTGCCCCCTCAAGGTTCTCACACTTTTCTCCAGAGACAACATTTTAAATAACCGAAAATACCACCCCCAAATAAGCATAAAAACCATACACAAGGTGCTCATAATGCAAACATCTGGTAGCCTCAATTAGTAAAAAATGGTAATATTATCTTCCACATACTCATTTTGTGGGGTGGCTATTACTCATACTAGGGGCCCAGTGCACGAATTCGTGCACCTTGAAAGGAACTGTGGGCTGTGAGGCTGCAGTAGGCACAGGGGCAGGTCTTGGCCCATCCTCCGTGCCCCACCCGGCCCCTCCCGCTACACCCCTGGTCCCCTGTCTGCCAGCAGCCCTACTCCCGCCACCTCTGCTCCCACGCACTGATGGCCCCAGCCCTGCTCACACCCACTGATGGCGTGGAGCGATTGGGGTCCACGCCAGCAGCAGGTGCGAGCAGGGCCGGCGCTGTCAGCGGGTGAGAGCGGCAGCTGCTGCCCTGATCATCCCTCAGGAGCAGGGGGAGGTGGAGAAGCCCTCAGGGGCAACTGGGGCCGGCAGCCACCTCTTGCACCTGCTGATGGCACTGAGTGATCGGGACCGGCACCGGGCACTGGCAGCAGGTGCGAGTGCTGGGCGGGACCGTGGCGCATGGGAGCAAAGAATGTTCAGTAACCACCAGAGGCTTGCCCCGATGATAGTGACTGGCGCCCTGCCTTGGTCTGGCACCCCCTGCTCACCTGCTCCACCATCCCGCTGTGGCCAACACCCACTGGTGGTCAGCGCACATCATAGTGACTGGTTGTTCAATTGTTCGGTTGTTCCAGTTGTTCTGCCGTTCGGTCTATTTTCATATTAGCTTTTTATTATATAGGATTAGCAAAACTCAGGGATGATGAATCTTTAAAGTGTATAATTAAAATGACATTTCGCATACATTTTAAGGTAAAAGAGCAAAACCTTTTTTAGCTGTCTAATGTTCTTAGACTTTAAGATATCCACAGCATAAATTAGTAACAATAAAATAATTTACTAGACATTGTTGAGTGTCAACTTGCAGGTCTTGTAAGCTATTTGTAAACAGTATTGGAAGCAGGCTCGCTGTGGTTCCATAAGGCATAAGCTGTCTCTGGGACAGCTTGTTTCCCAGGCCTTTGCATTCCTGACCTCACTGAATTCTCAGAGCAACCCTGCAAAGTAGGCATTTCCCATTTTCCACTGAGGTAGAAAAACCACAATGCCAAGTACAATTTCCAATGCACACACTTAGTAAAGAACACATGTGCAGTTCAAATCCACATGGGTCTGACTTCAAATTCTATGCTTTTTCTAATACATGCTTCTTTCTGTATGAAAATAATGTGCATTTATTCATTTTTTAAATTCAGTCTTCTATTTTCCACTCCCTTCCACTCAATCAATTTAGCGAGCACCTGTTCCACGTAGGCCCTGAAGAGAGTTGAAAACTCTAGTGTGGAAGGCAGCTCTAATCCAAGTACCCCATGCTTAGATGTTGCTGCACAACAATGTGAATGTACTACTTCACACTACCAAACTGTGACCTTATGGTTAAGATGGTAAGTATTTTTAAAAATATTTTTTTATTGATTTCAGAGCGGAAGTGAGAGGGAAAAAGAGATAGAAATAGTGATGAGCGAGAATCATTGATCAGCTGCCTCCTGCACGCCCCCCTATTAGGGATTGAGTTCACAACCTGGGCATGTGCCCTTGACTGGAATTGAACCTGGGAACTCTCAGTCCACAGGCCTACTCTCTATCCACTGAGCCAAACCAGCTAGGGCAAGATGGTAAGTTTTTTAAAAATTGATTTTAGAGAGATAGGGAGCGGGGGATAGAAACACTGATGAGAGAGAAACATCAATATGGATTGGTCCCCAGGGCCTGGATGAGCTGCCACAGTAACACCTACCACCCATGTCCTCCCTCCCCGCTCCTCCAGGCCCCCTCCCCCCCGCACTCTGATTAAATTATTTCATTGAGCTGTCACCAATACTCTCTACCACATACCAGTCAGAGGAGGCCTTTGGAACATCCAAAAGTCACTGCTTAGAAATAATGTAATCCACTCTCAATAGCTCAGATAAAGGCCAAAAGTGGGTGTTTGCAATGAAAACAGGTCCAGTTGTGAAGCAAACTCTCCTAGCACAATAAAGCAGAAGCAGAGACAAAGAAAAGCAGTCCCTTACCTGCGAGTTGAGGCAACAGTTTTCAAAACAGCAGAAAGCCGGTGGGTCCAGGGTCTCATCAGGTGGGGAGGGAGTTGGGGCTGTAAGGGATGGTGATTGGTGTCAAATGCCAGGAGGGAACAGGCGCTGCTGGCATCCCCCCAGCGTCGCAGGCCTCGGATGACGTTTTGGAGATGCTCATTGCATTGACATTGGGCAGTTTAGGGAAGCACTTCACTTTGGGGTGAGGGGATCCCTGAAGGCCAGCACAGAGCCTCTGACTCAGTATCTCTGGTGACAGAGACCTAGAGTTTCTTTTGCAGGAGGGGAGAAAGAAGTGATCCCTATTGTGAATCAGAAATTAGTGTTCTCAAATACAACCTCTATTCCTCCTCAGGATCCTTCACTAACCAGGCTACTCATTGTTCTCTAGAGAAACAATTACTTATTACTCCAACCCATTATGAAGCCTCCACAGTTGTGTTGCTATTTTATAACTTTACTTTCTTCCTGAAAACCAGCTACAATACGAGCTTAGTGATCATTTACAGTAGTAACTTTTTCCATGAGACCCAACTCAAGAGCACTAAAAACATTGGTGGAGTTTATTCTTCTGAAAATAGAACTAACTTTTCTGACCCTTTAATAATAAACTTTAAATATTTTTTTTAAATCAAAATGCAACAAGGTCATAACCCTCTACATATTCTTTCATTATCTTCTGCCCAGAGGGGGCTTTATTTCGACGGCTAAATGTTTAAAGCTACATGAAAGGTGTCAGCTGAGGCCAGGAGGAGATGTGTGTGAGAAAATATGGGAGCCAATATTTAAGTGGTTAAGCAGCAGCCGTGCAGCTGGGACAAACATAAACAAAGGCTACCTGCCCCCCGAGGAGGTTTCCAGGTAAACAAGAGGGTAACTGCCTTTAGGGGTTGGGGCCAAGCTTCTAAACGGGCTACCCATAACTTGGCACATTCTCCTTCACTGTCAACTGAATTGTGACCTTAATAGCAATATTCCCTCCTGTCACCCACTGGTCCCAAATGCCCCATTCTAGGCCATCTGTCACACAGCCCAGGACAATCCCAACTGCTTGGCAAGGCTGGAGAGAAAGTCTTACCCAGAAAGGGTTTTTCAATGACGAGGAGTGGACATATGGTCTCTGATGGTTTGCTAGAAAGCCCACACTGAAGCCACTGGGTGCTCACCCTATTTGCATTATGGAATGAATCTTATTTCCCTGACTTCTTCCTACCATACTCTGTACCCTGTACTTTTCCTTGCTATGAGATTGTGTGTTACCTGATGGCAAACCACGTGCTTTCCTCAGCACTTTCACTTTCTTGTTACATGACAATAAAATTCTTGACTGGATTCTTGATGGTTCCTAAGTACTGCATTTTCCATGGAATAAATATGACAAGTTAACTAGTTGTAAAAACACATGCTATCTAATTTAACTCTCTCTTGAAACATGTGTATTCGTAACAGCAGACTTGCACTGTCAGACACTCTTAGGTGTTTCTATAGATTATCCTATATAATAAAAGCATAATATGCAAATCGACCGAAGGTGAAACAACCAGTGTGGGGCGGGGTTGGGGGGGGGAAGGACGGGGCCAGTGAGCAGGCGGCACCAGGCCAGCCAAGGCCCATGCCAGCCGGCAAAGGGAGGGAATGGCGATTGGGGGTGGGGTGGGGTGGCGACCAGCAGCGGCGGAGGGGTGATGGGGCGGGGGCGGGCTGTCACTGTCCCAACTGGCCCATCTGGTAGCCTCCTGCAGAGGGAGGCCAGGCGGCGGCAGTGGCAGGGTCCCCTGATCAGCCGGCCCAGTGGCCCAGTGGCCTCCCACGGAGGGAGACCAGACTGCAGCTTAGGCTTGCTCCCTGCAGGCCTCCCAACCAACCAATGGGTGTCACAGTTGAATTGTTTTAGTAGTGATACACCGCGAGCTTAATAAGCAGTTAGGGCCTTGGCCAGTTTGGCTCAGTGGTGAGAGTGTTGGCCCATGTACCGAAGAGTCCAGGGTTCAAATCCCGGTCAAGGGCATGTAGCTCAGTTGAAGGTTCAATCCCTGGCCCCAGTTAGGGTGTGAGTGGCAAGTAACCAATCTATGTGTCTCTCTCACATTGATGTTTTTCCTCTCTCTCCCACTCTCCTGCCTCCCTCCAACTCTGTCTAAAAAATCAATGGAGAAAAAAGCAGTTAGGGCTATGTGAATACTATTATTCCTTTTTACAGAGAAGGGAACTAAGGCACAGGTGAATCTGTCCGAAGTGTCAATACATGTACAGTGAGATTTTTGAACCCAGTCAATGGTTTTTAATCAGGTTATCAAGCAAACCATGGCCTGTTTTTGGAGTTTAATGAGACATAGCTACACCCATTCATTTGTTTAGCATTGTGCTAGGATGGCAGCAAAGTCGTTTTTTGTTTTTTTTTAAATAAGTCTTTATTGTTCAGATTATTACAGTTGTTCCTCTTTTTTCTCCCCATAGCTCCCCTCCACCCAGTTCCCACCCCACCCCATTGTCCTCATCCATAGGTGTTCAATTTCTGTCCAGTCTCTTCCTGCACCCTCCACACCTGCACCGCCCCCTCTCCCCCCCGAGAATTGTCAGTCCACTCCCTTTCTATGCCCCTGATTCTATTATATTCACCAGTTTATTCTGTTCATCATATTTTTTATTCACTCGATTTTTAGATTCACTTGTTGATATGTATTTGTCACTTTGTTCATAATTTTTATCTTTACCTTTTTCTTCTTCTTCCTCTTCTTAAAGAATACCCTTCAGCATTTCATATAATACTGGTTTGGTGGTGATGAACTCCTTTAGCTTTTTCTTATCTGTGAAGCTCTTTATCTGCCCTTCAATTCTAAATAATAGCTTTGCTGGGTAGAGTAATCTTGGTTGTAGGTTCTTGCTATTCATCACTTTGAATATTTCTTGCCTCTCCCTTCTGGCCTGCATAGTTTCTGTTGAGAAATCAGCTTAGAGTAGTATGGGTGCTCCCTTGTAGGTAACTGCTTTTCTCTTGCTGCTTTTAATATTCTCTCTTTGTCTTTTGCCCTTGGCATTTTAATTATGATGTGTCTTGGTGTGGTCCTCTTTGGATTCCTCTTGTTTGGGGTTCTCTGCGCTTCTTGGACTTATAAGTCTATTTCTTTCACCAGGTAGGGGAAGTTTTCTGTCATTATTTCTTCAAATAGGTTTTAAATATCTTGCTCTCTCTCTTCTTCTGGCACTCCCATAATTCGGATGTTGGTACACTTGAAGTTGTCCCAGAGGCTCCTTACACTATCTTTATATTTTTGGATTCTTTTTTCCAGTTGGGTGTTTTTTTTTTTTTTGCTTCTTCGTATTTCAAATCTTTGACTTGATTCTTGTGATCCTCTAGTCTGCTGTTGGATCTCTGTATACTATTTTTATTTCAGTCCGTGTATGCTTAATTTCTACTTGGTCCTTTTTCATATCCTTGAGGGTCTCACTAAATTTTTCGGGGGTTTCTAGAAGATTCTTGAGTAACCTTATAACTGTGGTTTTGAACTCTATATCCAGTAGTTTGCTTTCCTCCATTTCTTTCATTTGTGACATGTTTCTTTGTCTCCGCATTTTGGCTGTGTCCCTGAGTTGATAGAGTGGCCTTGTGTGCTAGGTGTCCTATAGGGCCCAGTGGCTCAGCCTCCCCAGTCACCTGAGATGGATGCTCTTGGTGCACCCCTTTGTGGGCTATGTGCACAATCTTGTTGTAGTTAAGCCTTGATTGCTGTTGGTATCACTGGGTGGAATTGACCTCCAGGCCAATTGGCTGTGAGGACCAGTTGTATCTACAATAATAGAACTGCTGTGCTGGAAACACCCTTATGGGGCAGGACTTGCTTCAGTGGGGCTTTGGTGCTCACTAAGTCTGCCCCCTGAGTGGGTCTCTTATGGATCTGAAGAGTTGTAATCTGGTGTGGTCTCATTTTGACCACTGGGTGCACTGGTTCTTGGATCTCCAAGGAGGTGCAAAGTCAACCACTGCCTGAGGCCACCCAGCAGGAGCTACAGAGACATCTGCAGATTCCTCCTCTTAGTTTGGGGTTTAGAGGTGCCCAGATGAGGTGCAGCTGTGAAGCAATGCAGGCTGCTGACGAGCCTTAGGCCTTCTTTTGAAAGCTCTTTTGAAAGAACAGGGGTTCTTTGACCCAGCTGCAGTTTGTTAGGTTAGGTTGCAAAAGGCTAGGCCATTCATATGCAAATGCCTCTTGTGCACAGCTTGGGTGGGGTTATAAATTGGGTGGGGTGTGGTCTCAGGGAATCACAGGGCAGTGCAAACAGCAATGGTTGCCCGTTGGCCCTGCCCCGGATAGGTCCCTAGGTCTCTGTGTCCTGTGGCCCTGTGCAGGAACAATGAACGCTGCGACCACCTCTGAGACAGCTGCCCTCGTGTTCCGGCCTGATGCCAGACAGTCCAGTTTCTTCCCAGATGAGTCTGGGTCCCCAGAGTCTTGCCCGGAACTGGAGTTCAGAGCAGTCGGGAGTTTGTATCTCCCTCCCAATCGAAAAAGACCACAGTGTACCCAGTTGCCCATTTCCGCGCGCGCCTCCATACCTTCGCTCTTCCACACCTCTGCACCTCCTACCAGTCTAGATGCGCTTTTCTCTTTCCTTCTTGTTGTAGAATTTCCACTCAGCCAGCCTTCTCGTGGTTCTGGATGATATATGTTTTATCTTTTAGTTGTAGTTTTGATGTGGTTGTGCGAGGCAGCAAGTTCAGGTGTTTACCTATGCCACCATCTTGGTTCCTCTCCTGGCAGCGAAGTAGTTTTGACAGAGACCTCAGACCTGAAATATCTATATTAAAAATATTTACTATTTAGTCCTTTAGTGACTTTGATTCCTAGTCGTAACCATTCAACACCATAATCTTTCAAGATGCACCTTAAAACTGGAAACATTGTCAGGCTGTGATTCAAAACTTACATTTTCTATCCATCTGTCACAAAACTTACAGGGAAGAAGGGGAACTAATTTCTAAATAGCAAATGGCACTAGGCTTGATTTCCATTAGATTATGAATGCTAGTCAAGGGGACACAAATGTCTAAATCAATCAAGAGGTAACAGGGAAAGATCCAGAATTATCAAGGAATGCTTCACAATTCTACTCTGCTGCCTCAACTGGAATTTTAAAACCATTTTGTGTGTGTGTTTATACCTACGAACAATATTGTATTGCTTTTGGTTTTCTTGCAGATAAAAAAACTCCCTTCTAAAAAAATAGTGATAACTCATACTTTTAGGGCTGAGAAAATGAAAGATGGCAGGTTTTAGCTATTACTCATTTTAGGCAGAGAGAGGTGATTTCTATGGAACAAGGCAAGAACCAGATCATCTGATGCAATGCTCACAGGTAGAATGCAGCAGTTCTAATTTAAGTAAAACATTTAGCTAGCGCCCACCTGGCCACAGTGACTGACTGAGTGTTGACTTATGAACCAGGTTACAGTTTGACTTCCGGTCAACGTACATGCCTAGGTTGCGAGCTCGATCCTCAGTAGGGATCATGCAGGAGGCAGGTGATCAGTGATTCTCACCATTGATGTTTCTCCCTGAAATCAAACCTATATTTAAAAAACACACAAAACATTTAGCTAGCTCCTTAGCCTTTCAAATTGCTTTAATTCTAAAGAAGCAATCATTCAAGAGATAATCATAAAACATAATGCCTACAACAGCACTGTAAATAGGCACTACCCCCCATTTATTCTTAAACTCCAGAATTATAAAAAAGTTGCCTCCTATTACAACACTGTCAAATTAGTTTTGATTTTACTTTTCAAATGTACAGCATTAAAATATACCAAATGAGTTATGCTAAAAATTTCTAACATTTGTGCATCGAATTTACTTAAATTCTGTTACAAAATACCCAGAAAATGTAAGAGCCACACGTCTTTTCCCCTCCATAAATAGCTCAGGTTCATAAATGTATCATTACTGGCTGACAGGAAGCCACTAAATTTGACACAAAAGGTAAAATAAAATTTTCATCTTGTGTAGACAAAATGAGGTATTAAGTTTCCCCAGATAAATACTGGGAAAACACATTTCAATTACTTTTGAGCCCCAGATTGCAGGCTCTTGTCCCAATAACAACTTAAATACCAACCTTCCCTGAATAACTTGATTCAACTCCAATTATCTTTCTTTAAATATATTTTTATTGATTTCAGAGTGGGATAGAAACATCAATGATGAAAATCACAGATTGGCTGCCCCCTGCACACCCACCAGGAATGGAGCCTACAACCCGGGCATATGCCATGACTTCCTAGTTCGTAGGTTGACTCTCAACCATCGAGCCATGCCAGCTTGGCTCCAATTTTTCTATCAAGGATTGTCAGTCTGCAATTGACTTATGCCCATTTACTTCTCAAACCCTGTTTAGTGGTCCATCTTCTGAGTTTCCCATTAATATTTAAACTAGCTGCTAAGAGGTTCTTAACCACAAGCACTTTGCAAACACTAGACTTTCCAAAACAATGTGGCCATCTTCAGATCATACTTCCATCTGAACTTAGGCAGGCATGCCCCATTTCTACCATGTTTTACTAGTAAGTGTAGCAATAATTAACCTTTTGCACTTGGATGTAGAGTGTGACTCGACACGGTTAGCATCGGTAGCAGGAATCGAGAAAAAAAGCGAGTGCAAAGGGTTAAAAAAAAACCCCCAAATTCCTCCAGTTGATTGGCCTTTTAAACTCTATTCTATTTAAGAAAGCAGAAAGGGGTTGTCTTCACACATATACTCCAACAAGAATACAGGGTGTATAGACAGACAACAGTATGGTGATTACCACAAGGAAAGAGGGAGTGGGGGCAATAGAGGAGGGTATAGGGGGGTGATAAATGGTAATGGAAGGAGACTTAGCTTGGGTAGTGAACACACAATACAATATGATGTATTATATAGACTTGTACATCTGAAGCCTATATATTTTTATTAACTAATGTCACCCCAATAAATTCAATAAAATTAAAGTTTTTAAACGTAAAATAATTCTATAGAATAAAACCCTAATATGCAAATTGACCAAACAACTGGTTGTTATGACGCACATTGATCACCAGGGGGCAGATGCTCAATGCAGGAGCTGCTCCTTGGTCGTCAGTGTGCTCCCATAGGGAGCACGCCACTCAGCCAGAAGCCGGGCTCACGGCTTGTGAGTGCAGTGGCGGTGGCAGGAGCTTCTCCCATCTCCACGGCAGTGCTAAGGACTGCTAGGGGGATGTCTGCCTGCCGGGTTAGGCCCACTCCCTAAGGGATCCCAGACTGTGAGAGGGCACAGGCTGGGCTGAGGGATCACCCCAGTGCACAAATGTCGGGCACCAGGCCTCTAGTATGGGGTATAAAGTAGCTCCAAATATTACCCCACACACATTATAAATGTCAAATAGGTACATACTAAAAGCAATGACTGTGATGGTGAAGTAATTCAACACGTTATTCTGCCAGACACAGAAGCTTCTGGGCTAACAGTGTGCTGAAAACTGAAAATATATTTGAAAGGTATCTGCTACCAAGTGAACCATCTTAATATAATCTGCTGTATTTTCTATTCCATTTCAGATTTAGTTTTAATAAAGTAATGCAAATCATTTAAAGAAAAAAACCTTTAATTTTAATTCTGATCTAAGCATAAAATGCATTTATATATCACCATTAAATTTAGTACAAACTATAAAAATGTTAACACTGATGTTTCAACAGAAATCTATTAAGATCCTTTAGAAAAACTAAAGAAACAAGTCATTTACTGCTGTGAGGTTAATACATAAAAGAAAAAACATTCACACATTTTATTGAATTTATCAGAAAATAATTTGTCATATTTCTCATAAAATTAAGTTTAAAAGTTGTGTGTGGCTCTATAGCAATTACAATTTGCAATGAAAACACTAAGCCAAATCTTTCATCTAACCAGAACAATCCTAGTTTTTAAAAAAATCACTAATTGTGAACAGAGTAGATGATGTAGCATAACTTAGTTTAAATCAAAGTGGAAGTTGGTAAAAACTAAATGTTTTCAAGTTTGACTGGCACAAAGAAAATATAAGGGGAAAAATAAAACATTCAGAGCCATAGTTACTACTTTAAAAAAATATTAGATTATTCTTATAGTCAAAACAAATGAATCCAAGCCAGACCGTATGGAATTTTTACACAAACTTCTTTGTATTTCAATGTTGTTTATTGAGGAGTGAACGAGAGACTACTGCCAGACATGCCAACGACACTTCACATTCAAGGGCAGGAAGCTGAAAAGCTTTCGGAACTGAGTCACCACATCAGCCTTTTGGGAAAAAGAACCCGGTGACGTTAAATATGACATCTTCGTGCTTGTTTTTGTCTTCAGCTTTTCCCTCAATTTTTGGATCTACTAGTTTGCTGGGTAGCCTTCTTTCTACCCTACAAAAGACTCACACTCAATTAATAGAATTAACACTAGGTGTATAGCAAATTATTTTAATACACATCTATGCTGAATAACGGATCTTAAAGCTGATGGTCTTAAATTTCCTTATGTCTAATGAGGAAATGAATTTAATTTCCTTTTCACCTTCAGATGGGTGGGCTAGACCAATAGAAAAATATTCTTCAGTGCTACTGTAGGGCTTACGGGGACTTCTTCAGTGGTATGATAGAAAGCCATCTGAACACCATTCTGAAACCCAGTGCTGCTCTTCCTGCTGTTGTGGCTTTGCAGAAGAATGGCCTACACACAACTCTACTGCTCTCTTTTGCTCAAAAACAAAACAAAGAAACCTAAACAAAAGGGTAAACGTTTATTCGGAGTCAGTTTTCTGGTGGTGATCTTAAGGTCCTTCAAGCAGAATTCAGGAGCTCCTGTATGGCCGCCTGATGCTCAGGACTGAGGTGTGCTATGCATTCAGTCCACAATCCTCCAGAAGTCTAGGGAAAAAACCATTTTCACAGATTTAGATCAAGTGCAATCAATGATCATTCAGAAATATTTTAATAATCACCATCTGGTGAATGGCAATAATGACAATGTACTTTCTTTACAAATAGATTAGTTAGATGAATATCATTGTAAAAGCAAGAAATCGGTTCATTTCTTTAAAGTTCATTGCACTCACAGTAAATTTTCTTAATTTTTGCACGGAGAAAGCTACGCTAGGTAGGTGACCTAGTAAGTAACCAACACACATGAATTTAGGGAGTAAAAATAATTTAAAAATATAATGCTTTAAGCACTGTAAATACACACTCCCTAATTTATTAGGAGACCAGGTGCATCTTCTTTTCTTCACAGATATGCAGACAAATCTATACTAATAAAAGGGTAATAGGCCAATTAGGTCCGGTCAACCGGACATTTTTCGGTCATCTGGTTCTCCTTCCGGACAAAACCATGGTGGCGGGGGCCGAGGCAGAGGCGGTTGGGGCGATCAGGCCAGCAGGGGAGGGCGGTTAGGGACAATCAGGCCGGCAGGAGAGGGTGGTTAGGGATGATCAGGCCAGCAGGGAGAGGTGGTTAGGGGCGATCAGGCAGAGGGGTTAGGGGTGATCAGGCAGGCAGGCGAGTGGTTAGGAGCCAGCAGTCCCGGATTGTGAGAGGGTTGTCTGTCTGTGAGAGGGCAGTCGGACATCCCCCGAGGGATCCTGGATCAGACAGGGTGCAGGCCGGGCTAAGGGATCCCCCTCCCATGCACAAATTTCATGCACCGGGCCTCTAGTTTATATATAATGAGTAAGTGCTAAGCACCAACTAAAAGGTTCAAAATGTTTAAAAAAATGTAAGACATGTTTTAGTTGTAACATATAATGAAAACATATATTTATATATAATCTATCTGAGGCTTGGAGTCAGGAGAATATAAAAATAAAATTTCCTTAGTTCATTAGATTGCTTCTTGTAATAGAGAACATGAACCCCTACCCCAAAAACCCAAACAATTTTCCCTCTTCCCCAATTTAATCAAATCAGCTTACCTGTACTTGGCGAACTACATTAGCCAGACGTTTGGCACAAGGATCTTCATGTTTAATTGCCTCATGCATTTCTCCTTCTGCAATTATACTGAATATTTTGGGCAGATTGGTATTGTTTGGGCCAAGAACGATTGGATGATTACTGACAAAAGAGAAGAAAATCATTATAAATAAAAATTACAAGGAGAAATCACTCAAGCACTCATATTTGAGTATAACTTCCCTCCAATAATGAATTTAGTTGTTTTTTACAGAATGATTATGCATTCACTAAAATCAACTACCTTTTAAAATTCAGTAGGAGAAAAGCCAGCTAATTTTACTTACTAGCTCTTCAGTTTCTTTCCATGTAAATTAGAAAGAAATACTGGCTCATCTCTCAGGGCTGTTTTAAGGGCCAAAAATAGACTGCTCTAAGTACTTTAAAAATGTGACATAAATAATAAAAAAAAAACCCACCCCAAAAAAACAAGATATTAACAAGAATAACAGCTCTTTTTTTCCTTAATTTTTATTGATTAATTTTAGAGAGAGGGGAAAGGAGAGTGTGAAAGAGAAACCCTGATTTGTTGTTTCATTCATTTATGCATTCATTGGTTGATTACTGTATGTGCCCTGACCAGTGATCACAGTCACACCATGGCACATCAGAATAATGCTCCAGCCAATCAAGCTACCTGGCCGGGGCTGGGGAGTGCATGTTCTTTTTTTTTTGTTAATCCTCACCAAAGGGTATTTTTCCTATTGATATTCAGAGAGAGTAGAAGAGAGGGGGAGAGACACAGAGAAAGAAACATCCATGTGAGAGACACACATCGATTGGTTGCCTCCAGAGATTGAGCCCAGATACTGAGGTAGACACCCTTGACTGGAATCAAACCCGAGACCCTTCGGTCTGCAGACTGGCACTCTATCCACTGAGCCAAACCAGCCAGGGCAAGAATAACAGCTTTTTAACACAAATTTCATTTACGTACTACAAAATGGTTTCTAAACTAAATTTAAAGTTCAAATGTTAGATAAGCATTTAGAGAATGAGCCAGGATATAAACTGCAGGCAGGTTTACTGCAAAGAAATACAACAGAGAACCGAACTAGAATTCCCGAGTAGTAGTCATTTCCAAGGGAGATGATCAAATAGCATGGTGGAAAACTGGTCACTTCAGAGGCAGATGTAGGTAAGGAGTGTGTGGTCTCCAGGTTGTTGTAACTCTTATATTTACTCATAGGCACAAAATAATATTAATAATGCCAAGACCTAGGGCCAGATCTTGATTGCCAGTCTGGTATACTTGCCCGTATCATGGATTCTTGAATCCAAATAAAAACACCTGAATTTCAAAATAATGGTATTAACAATGTACCTCAATCTCATTCTACTAATAAATTATATTACGTCAATTATACCACAATAAAAAGGAAATTTTTAACAAAATCTAAAGCCAAGTAAATAGATAGATAGGGTGGGAGAAAACTTTAGAAGGAAACCTTAAAATATCAACATTCTATAATGCCTCATCTGTTCAAATTAATTCCATAAAGAATAAACCAAATCAGATTATGAGGCCATCTTAACTGTAATATATTTTGTTAATATCTATATATATATAAAAGACTAAGTGATCATCCAACTGTCCAGGAGGTATGATGCACACTGACCACCAGGGGGCAGACGCTCAATACAGGAGCTGCCGAGCTGTGGTGACTTGGCAGTGGCGGTTCTCAGGTGATGCACTCCAGAGAGGAGGAGGGAGCCCAATTCTGGGGTGCGTCATCCGAGAACTGCCCTCTTGCAATCCAGGTCCCCTTGGGGATGTCGGAGAGCCGGTTTCAGCCCGATCCCCACAGGCCAGGCCAAGGGACCCCACCTGCCAGAGGGACCCTGCTCACTCTGCAGACGCCCTTAGAGCCGCGGCGCCACCCCAGCTGTGGCTGGCCTGGAAGGGACCATGGGAGGTTGGCTCCAGGGTATGTCCAGCCCAGTCCCGCCCCACCGGCCACCTTCTAATTAATTTCCTTTTAATGTGCATGAATTCGTGCACCGGGGCACTAGTGATTTTGACAGCAAGCATTATTACAAACCTACAGACCTGAGGGCTGTGCACAAGAAACACTGTTTTATGTGAAGGGGAAAGAAATGAGGTCTACCTGTCTCTTTTCTTACCTTTCAATCAGATCGCACAGATAACTGAAAGTCTGAACAGCTTCTTCTTTATCTTCATGTAGTGGAAGCCAAGACAACCAGTGCGGCAGGACTTCTTCAACGTTCACACAGTCAGGTTTGAACTTCATAATTTTCCCTACTGCTGAGATGCAGTTCTCTGTAGCATTGACATTTTCTTTGGTCTTGGAATCAACAGATTGAATAACTCTTACCAGCAGTGGAAGTGCTTCTAAAATAAGCATTTGAAAAAGGCCAGTTAAAACCTCACATTTTCTTGCAAATGAACATAAATATTTATCTTTGGTCCAGTTATTGGTTATAATGAAGAAATGTTCAAGTGTAAGGAATGTTTTGTGTTATCTTGGCTATAAACATAGTAATGAAAGGGGGATCGCCCCGACAGAATCAGGAACATTAGCATTCTGTTAACTTAGAGACCCCAAGAAGTTAGTAGTCCACCCAGGTTTTACTACTCTCCTGGTCACCTTAGGGTTCTTAAGTTTTTAAAAGCCGCCCAGCTGTATTCATGTTAAATGCACAGGGACCTCCAATATGTTTAAAAAGTTTTAAAAGTGATGTCAGAGGAATGGCAGCGTGAAAGGTTCTCTTGGCCTCCCCCCTGAAACTTTAGCAAGCTGCTCAACTCTTAACTCAATAAAGGATTCTCTGCTCAATATAGAGGCATGCCTGAGACCTGTGCATTGAAGCATCCAATGGTGGGCAAATGGGAATGGGGAGGTGAGAAGGAAGAAAAGCTCATCCTGGAAATGGGAGGAAGATGGTGGTAGCAGGCACTTCCTTTGATTGGGAGGAACAGAGTCTCAGCAGGCACTCCATGAGCAGTGAGAACAGTGGCTGAGCCAGCTGAGACTGCAGCAAGGACACAGTACAGGGGTTCTGCCGCTGCTGTCTGCTAAAGGAACGAATCCACAGAGCCCTGCCATACCACCTTGGACTCCCAAAACTTGCCTCCCATCGCCCATGGTCTTGTGTGGAGCATATTATCTGCAAACGGAGAGCTATTGCAGCAGAATCGCTGGCTCCCTTTTCCCTCTGTAAGCAGGTCTGGAATCACCATTACCAAGAGGCAAAAAACAAAAACAAAAACAAAAACCAACCACACCCCCAAGCAGCAGGGATGTACAACAGCTGTGGAGGTCAGCTGTAGGAATTCAAGAGGTAAAACTCTTGTGATTCAGCACCACCTACTAGAAAATAGTAGAAGACCTCTTGCGAGAAAGCTGCTAGAGAAAGACCAATAATACACAGATGCCTAGAAAGAAGAGACCAGCAAATACTATGAATAATCATGGTAGTAAGCTCAGAAATAAAATAAAAATCCCCAGAAAGCAAACTGGAACACATGGAAATATGTGACAAAACATGAGAAAATACTGACAGGCAATTCAATGCAATCAGAAAACAAATTAGTTAACATTTCATACTTTACTGAAGAGACTGAAACTTTAAAAAAAATCCTGGAAATAAGCATTCAATTATGGAGATTAGGAGTCAACTACTGAGCATAGGAAACAGAGCAGACCAGATGGAGAGAAAAATTAGTGATGTTGAAGTAGGAATCTAGAAATGATGCAGAGGGAAGAAAAGAGAGACCTGAACATAAGAAGGAAAGGGAGAAAGGGAGAGAGAGAGAGAAGAGAGAGAGAGAGAGAGAGAGAGAGAGAGAGAGAGAGAGAGAAGAGGAAAGAGAGAAAGAAAGAAAGAAAGCGAGCCTGGCTGGTGTGGCTCAGTGATTGTCAACCTAAAAACCAGGATATCATGGTTTGATTCCCAGTCAGGGCACATGCCCAGGTTGTGGGTTCAATCCCCATTGTGGGGTATGTAGCAGGCAGCTGCTCAATGATTCTCTCTCATCAATTGATGTTTCTACTCCCTTTCCCTCTCTGAAATCAATAAAAATATATTAAAAAAAAGAAAAAGGAAGAGGACTACAAAAACTGACTCCATCAGAAAAAGCAATCTTATATAATAGAAGCCTAATATGCTAAGTGTCCAGTCATCCATTCAACCAATCAAAGTGTAATATGCTAATGATATGTTAAGGCCGCTCAACTGCTCACTATGACATGCACTGACCACCGGGGGCAGATGCTCTGACTGGTAGATTAGCTTGCTGCTGGGATCTGGCCGATCGGGACTGAGCGAGACGGGCTGGACACGCCCTGGAGCCCTCCCGCGTCCCTCCCCGGCCCCGATCGTGCACCAGTGGGTCCCTTGGCCTGGCCTGCGCCCTCTCACAATCCGGGCTGAGGGATGCCCCCCTCTAGTGCACTAATTTAGTGTACCGGGCCTCCAGTATGTAAGAATAACAGGCATAGCAGAAGAAGAGAGGGAGAAAAGATCAAAGAGCCTATTCAAACAAATAGTGGATGAGAACTTCCCAAACCTATGGAAAGAACTAGATCCTTGAATCCAAGAAACAAACACAACTCCTAGTTACCTCAATCCAAAGAGGCTCTCTACAAGGCATATTATATTAAAACTGTCAAAAATTAATAACAAAGAAAAAATTCTCAAAGCAGCCAGTGAAAAGAAGGAAGTGACCTACAAAGGAAACTCATCAGGGTATCATCAGACTTCTCAGCAGAAACTCTATAAGCCAGAAGAGAGTGGAACCAAATATTCAAATGACTGAAAGAGAAAATACCAGCCAAGATTAACATACTACAACTAGAGGCCCAGTGCATGAAAATCGGTGCACTCGGGAGGTCCCTCAGCCCAGTCTGCGTACTCTCGCAGCCCAGAACACCTCGGGGGATGCCCACCTGCCGGCTTAGGCCCACTCCCCGCAGGAAGCAGGCCTAAGCTGTAGTCAGATATCCCTAGAACTGCCGAGGAGGCGGGTCTGGATCCCGCGACCACTGCTGTGCTCGCAGCTGTCAGCCTGGCTTGTGGCTGAGCGGAGCTCTCCCTGTGGGAGCGCACTGACCACCAGGGGACAGCTCCTGCATTAAATGTCTGCTCCCTGGTGGTCAGTGCATGTCATAGCGACCGGTCGTTCTGCTGTTAGGGTCAATTTGCATATTACCCTTTTATTATATAGGATAATATATCCAGTAGAGTTATCTTTTAAATATGAAGGAGAAATAAAGACTTTTCCAGACATACAGACGCTGAGGGAATTTATCACCAGAAAACTTCCATTGCAGGAAATACTCAAGGGGGTTATTCCACCTGAAACAAAGAGCATAAGGTCACAACACTATGTATGAGTAAGTTCAACTTATAGCATAAACAGGGATAATTTGTAACAACAAAAACATAAAAGGCGAGGGGATAAAGGTCTGAACTGGCAAAGGAGGATGGAGATCAGATGCATATCTACTGCTGTATATATGCAACTTTTTCATAAACCTAATGGTAACCACATACAACCTCCGAAACAGACACATAGCTTAAAAAAAGGAAAAGGAAACAGAGAAAAGAAGTATAAAATACCTCCAAACAAAAACAAGAGACAGAAACACAAAGGAAAAGAACACATGGAGTCACAGAGCTACCAGAAAATAAAGAATAAAATGGCTACAGGAAATCCTCATACATCAATAATTACCCTAAATGTAAAGGGACTGACTTCACCAATAAAAAGGCCGAGAGTAGCAGACTGGATAAAAAGAAAAAACCCAACCATATGCTGCTTTCAAAAGACATATCTAAGCTGCAAAGGCAAAAATAAACTCAAAGGGTGAAACCTGGCTAGTGTGGCTCAGTGAATTGAGTGTTGTCCCATGCAATAAGAGGCTCTGGTTTGACTGCCAGTCAGGGCACATGCCCTGGTTGCAGGCTTGATCCCCAGTAGGGGGTGTGCAGATGGCAGCTGATTGCTGTTTCTCCCATCTCATCGACGTTTCTATCTCTCTCTCTAAAATCAATAAAAACATAACATAGTTAAAAAAAATAAAAGATGATTCTTCAAGCAAATAACATCCACAGAAAAACAGGTGCAGCCCTAGCCAGTTTGTCTCAGTGGATAGAGCATCGGTCATCAGACCAAAGGGTCCGGGTTCGATTCCAGTAAAGGGCACGTACCATGTTTGCAGGCTTGATCCCTGGTACTGGTAGGGGCACATGTGGGAGTCAACCAATCAATGTGTCTCTCTCACATTGATGTTTCTATCTCCCCTTCCCTTCCACTCTCTCTAAAAATAAGTGAAAAAATATTCTCAGGTGAGAATTAACAACAACAACAACAACAACAACAACAACAAAAAGAACAGGCGTAGCCATACTTACATCCAACAAAATAGATTTCAAGGTAACAAGAGACAATAATGGACATTTTATAATGATAAAGGAGACACTACATCAAGAAGACTTAACTCTTCTTGAAAAATATCAGGAAGCACTGAAATACATAAAGCAGCTACTAACAGGAAAAAAGGGAGAAAGATCAAAACACAATCATAGTTGGGGACCTTAATACTCTATTGACAGTGCTACATAGATCATCCAAACAGAGAATCGATAAAGAAATACTGGCCTTTAAATGACACACTAGACCAAATGGACATACTTGACATTTACAGACCTATTCATCCCAGAACACCAGATTATACCATTCTTCTCCAGTACACATGGAACATTCTCAAGGATAGACCATATGTTGGATCATAAAACTAGCCTCAACAAATTCAAGAACATTGAAATTATACCAAGTATATTTTCTGACCACAATGCCTTGAAATTAGAAATCAACTACAAAATAGAAGTAAAGAAACCCACAAATATGTGGAGATTAAACAACATACTACTACAAAATGACTGGGTCAAAGAAATAAAAGGTGAGATCAAAAGATATATAGACAAATGAGAATTTCAATCTGATATAACAAAACTTCTGGGATGCAGTGAAAGCAGTACCAGAGGCCTGGTGCACAAAATTGGTGCACGGGTAGGGTCCCTAGGCTTGGCCAGCGATCAGGGCTGATGTGTGGAGCAACTGGCAGGGTAATCAGAGGGCCTCCGCTGGCCCCCGCCTTGGCCTACCTGGCACTGCGCACTTGCTAGTCCTGCCTCCAGCCAGTCGCCTCCCTTTGTGGGGTGATCTGGGGGGTCCCCACTGGCACCCGCCTTGGCTGGCCTGTGGCCTGTGGGGTGGGGGCAGCTCCTGTGTTGAGCGTCTGCCCCGTGGTGGTCAGTGCATTTCATAGCAACCAGTTGTTCCGCCATTCAGTCCATTTGCATATTAGGCTTTTATTATATAGGATGGGCCTATCTCAAGAAACAACCGAAATCTGAAATAACCTAACATTAGGAACATTACAAGGATGCCCACTGTTATTCAACATAGTACTAGCCAGAGTAATAAAGGCAAGAGAAAGAAATAAAAGGCATCCAAACAAGGAAGGAACTGTTGCTTTTTACAGACGACATGATTCTGTATTTAGAAAACCCTAAAGACTCCACCAAAAAACTATTTGAAACAATAAACAAATACAGTCAAGTGACAGGATACAAAATCAATGTGCAAAAATCCATCGCCTTCCAGTATACTAACAATGAGACCTCAGAAAAGTCAACAGAAAAAAAAATTCCTTTTGCAATTGTGACCAAAAGAATAAAATACCTAGGAATAAACTTAACAAAGAATGTGGAAGACCTATCTACTGAAAATTACAAAGCATTATTAAAAGAGATTGAAAAAGACAAAATGGAACAATATTCTATGTTCATGGATTGGGAGAATCAAAAAAATTAAAATGGCCATATTAACCACAGCAATATACAGATTTAATGCAATATCCATCAAAATCCCAATGTAATTTTTAAAAGAAATCCAACAACAAAAAACCCATCAGATTTGCATGGAACCACAACACAAAAGACCCTGAATAGCCAAAGCAATCCTGAGAAAAAAGAACAAAACCGGAGGTATCACATTACCATACTCCAAATTACACTACAGAGCTATGATAATCAAAACAGCATGATACTGGCAGAAAAACAGACACACAGATCAATGTAAATGGGCAGATAATTTTTGAAAAAGGAGCCAGAAATACACAATGGAGAAAAGAAAGCCTCTTCAATAAATGGTGCTGGGAAAATTGGAAAGCCACATGCAAAAGATTGAAATTAGATTAGTTTGTCCCATGTACAAACATTAATTAAAAATGGATCAAAGACCTGATTATAAGATCTAAAACAGTAAGTTACACAGAAGAAAACACAGGTACTAAACTTATGGACTCTGGCTGTGAGAACTTTTACTACTTCTGCACAGCAGAAGAAACAGACAATAAAACGATGAGGAGGCAGACCAAACGGGATAGGATATTTTCAAATAATAGCTCTGCAAAAGGTTTAATATCCAAAATATATATAGAACTCATAAAACTCAATGCCAAACAACCCAATTAAAAAATGGGCAGAGGACCCAAACAGACACCTCCCCCAAAAAGACATATAAACGGCCCACAGATAATATGAAAAGATGTTTAACCTCACTAGCAATTAGGAAAATGCAAATCCAAACTACAATGAAATACTACTACCCCACACCTGTTAGAATGGCTAATATCAATAAGACAAGCAATAATAAGTGTTGGAGAGGTTGTGGAGAAAAGGGAACCCTCATTCACTGCTGGTGGGAATGTAGACGGGTTCAGTCACTATGGAAAACAGTCTGGGGATTCCTAAAAATATTAAGAATAGAGTTACATATGACCCAGCAATCACTCTCCTGGGCATACACTAGAAAAACTCGAAACATGTATTTGTGAAGATATATGCACCCCTATGTTCATTGCAGCTTTATGCATGGTGGCTAAGACATGGAGCCACCAAAGTGTCCTGTGATAGAGGATTGTATAAAGATGTGGTACATTTATAGATATAAAAGCCAAGCAGCTGGAACAACCAGTCACTATGACGCGCACTGCGGCGGCCGGGCCAATCAAGGGCCCCAATGGGTGGCCCACCCAACCTCCTGTGGCCTCTTTCCCCCCACGCCGGCCAGGCCGAGCCCGCCGCCCCCAACCCCTCCTCCAGCCCGATCAGGGGTGGCCAGCTAACCTCCCGCGTCCCCTCGCCACTGCTGGCCTGGCCCCGATGGCCCCCATCAGGACGGGCTGGCTGGACCCCACCCATGCATGAATTTGTGCACTGGGCCTCTAGTCCTATATAATAAAAGGGTAATATGCAAATCGACCGAACAGTGGAATGACTGGTTGCTATGACACTCACTGACCAGCAAGGGGCAGATGCTCAATGCAGGAGCTACCCCCTGGTGGTCAGTGTGCTCCCACAGGGGGAGCGCCGCCTCAGCCACAAGCCGGGCTGATGGCTGGTGAGTGCAGAGGCGGTGGTGGGAGCCTCTCCCGCCTCCGTGGCAGCTCTAGGGATGTCTGACTGCGCCTTCGCGGGCCTAAACCATCAGTCCGATATCCCCCAAGGGCTCCCGGACTGCTAAAGGGCGCAGGCCAGGCTGAGGGGACTTCCATTGTCGTGCACCGGGCCTCTAGTATATACATAATGGAATACTACTAGGCCATAAGAAAAGATGAAATACTTACCATTTGTGACAACATGGATGGACTTTAAGGATATTATGCTAAATTAAATAAGTCAGAATAAGCTAAGAACCATATGACTTCACTCAAATGTGGGATATAAAATTGAAACACATAGACAAAAACAGCAGTGTGGTGGTTGCCAAAGGGAAAAGTATGGTGTGTGTGTGTGTGTGTGTGTGTGTGGTGGGGGGGGGGGGGGGGGCGCAGGAGGGGGGTTTGAAGGGCGTCTAGAAAGATTATTTGACTTTGGGTAGTGGGCACACAGTGCAATATACAGATTTTTATATTACAGAAATATACACTTGCCCTGATTTGGCTTAGTGGATAGGCATGTAGGCCTGCGGACCAAAGGGTCCTGGGTTCAATTCCAGTCAAGGGCACGTACCTTGGTTGCAGGGTCCTCCCCAGCCCGGGCCCTAGTCAGGGCTCATGCAGGAGGCAACCAATCGATGTGTTTCTCTCACATAGATGTTTCTGTCTTTTCCTCTCTCTCACACTCCCTAAAAAAAACCACTGGAATCCTCAGGTGAGGATTAATAAAAAGAAAAAAAAAAAAAAAAAAAAGTACACTTGAGCCCTGACCTGTTTGGCTCAGTGGATAGAGCGTTGGCCTATGGACTGAAGGGTCCCAGGTTCAATTCCACTCAAGGGCATGTACCTTGGTTCTGGGCACATACCCAGTAGGGAGTGTGCAGGAGGCAACTGATGGATGTTTCTCTCTCATCGATGTTTCTAACTTTCTATCCCTTTCCCTTCCTCTCTGTAAAAAATCAATAAAATATATTTAAAAAACAAAACAAAAACAAACAAAAAAACAGTACACTTGAAATCTGTATGATGCTATTAACCAATGGGACCCCAATAAATTTAATAAAAACATTTTAAAAAGTCCCATGTTAGGGCTGTGATATATCCCCCAAACCCAAAATAAAATCAAGGTGGAGAGGCTCTGATTCCATTCACATTTCATTTCCATTTCTATGAGAATGAAGGCTGTAAATTCTTAAGGGCTACAGATGAAATTTTTGAAAAAGGGAAAGAGAATAAAACAGAAATAGGTAGAGAATGTTTGGGGGTACAGAGGGAGCATGAGGTAAAAACAAAAGGGATACCTGGAAGGACATGCATGTAACCAAATAAACATCAGTACCTGTACAAAAAGGACGATAGTTATCTCCACCATACTGTGCCATGACTCCCAGGCCATACGCAGCTGCTTGCCTGACTTCTGGGCTGCTGTCACATACATATTGGAGCATTGGCCTTAAGAAATATTCTGCATATTTAAATGAGGCAGGACTACAGTGTTCTATAACATCATCAAAGATGCATAATCCCCATTGTCTGTCTGGCCATGGTCTATGTGGACACTACAAAAGAGATACTCTTTTAAGCTTTGAATACGGAAGTACATACAAATATAAATAAATACATAAATAGTCACTATAGACTATTGGCTTCCACAAATATTCCTGATACAGGCAAGGAAAAACAAAAGCAACAATCACTTCTTGTGAATAAAAATCCTCAAAGTACTATACAGATTTAAATAAATAAAGGTTTAAAAGCCTTGTGTAATTTGTTACGGAATTCCACAATGTGACACTACCATATACCAGGAAGAACCGACAGTGGCAACATTGTACATACATTTACTTTATATTTAAAAAAACAAAATATATGAGGCTATCACCCAGAATCTGATTACTGGTTGTCATAACTGAATTCTGTAGGGTCCATTGCAAAAAATGCAATCATTCTGTTTTCATTTATTAATTTAGTAAGGCATAGATAATCTGAAATTTAAAATCACATTTATGTCTTTAGATTATAATTTAATTGAACTATGGAAAGACCAATTAGCAAACTTAAAGTACACACTGAGTGAGAAAATATCCAGGGGAATGCAATAATTTTGATAAAATTAAAGATGCACAGTGAAAAATGTGATTTCTAAGACCCATTTTAATTTCAAAGTATAAGTTCCCAAATGCTGCAATGAAAGAATTCCAAATCAACTATCTAAAATAACTGTCAAGGAGAGGCAATACTTACAATTAGGTTGACAATTAATGGAAGCAGCTGTTCAAACCATGGTAACACCTTTTCCTTGTAGCTACTGAATATTGAGTGTAAAATGTCTGACACTTTGGTCAGAATATAAACATCATTATCATCCTAAAACAAAACACACTCATATGTATTAAAAAGTATCCCCACTATTAACAATAACATTCATTTTTTTAAAATCTAAGAAACATAGAAAATTAAATTTCTTATCACTTTCTTAAAAGCATAGCAAGAATCTGAGGTTACCTCAATGATTGGGTGTTATGCCTCTTATCTATGGAAAGATAAATGTTTGGCAAGTATTGTACTGCATTCACTGCAGATTTTTCTTGATACACAGTAAAATATATGTGACTGAAAAATTATCCAAAATTTCAAAGTTCTGAAGCAAAAGTGTTTTTACTTTAGTTTTCCACCCCCCCCCCCCCCCCCAGGAACATTTCTAATTTTGGAGTGGGATGGTGGGTCAGTTACTTATAACATCTCATCGACTTTTGCACAGCAGCATGTGAGCACCCTGCAGAGAACTGAGAAGACCTGGTCCTCCAGGATGGCAACATGCCACATATTCTGGATTTGAAATACACAGCTGAAATATGTTTGATGGTGTCAAGTGGTTTGATGAGGAGAGAACTGAGTCACAAGGTGAAGAAGAATTCTATTAACCAGTGCATGTACATTATTTACTAGAAGGAAGTCTGCATTATCCTGTGGTCCATTAGAAAGACAGCTGATGTTACAAAAAAATCTGGCCTTAAGCCCTAGGTCTTCAACAGTGTGTGGCTTTAGGCAGTCATTTATCATCTGAATTGCATTCAAGTATCTTTAACATAGTGAAAGCATCACCAAATACAAACGGTTATGATAAGGAGTATTTAAAAGAAAATACCAGAGGAACTCCAAAGTACTTTTATGTATGAAGTATTGCAACAAAATGCACACACAGCATTCAAAACACAAATCAGCTAATTTCAAATTACTTATTCTCTACACACATGAATGAAATATGTCAGTCTTCTGCTAAAGATTACTGATAATTACATCAGAATGACAAGTCAGATGAATTAGAGACTTAAGCATTTAAAAATCTTCCAGATGCAAATGATTATGTAAATTAACATTTTACCTCATCTTGTAGTGACTCTTCCACCTGCTCATCATAGTCTTCATCTTGTCTTTTAACTAAAACACACCCAAATAAATGTCTTTTTAAATGGTCATCAAAATGGTCAGGTATTACATTAAAAAATAAAAGCATAAAAAACTTACCTTGCCGCAATTCTTGATTTTTAAAATGTTCTTCAAGTTTAGCTTTCAGTATACCTCCCAATTCTTCAAAGTGTTCATTATTAAGGCATCCATCTCCCATTACTTCAATGCACTAAAATGAGGTTGAGCAAAGAAAGCAACCCATAAGATTTATGTGTTTTTAAGAGTCAAAAATTAAACTTCATTAACAATCACAGAGAATCTGAGAAAAATTAACATAATTCAGTACCCTGGAAACTATTAAGTGAGTAGATACACTTGTGTGTGGTGTGTTTTTTTTTTTGTTAACATGCCAGTATTTTTAAAAAAAATTTTTAAATATATATTTTTAAAACTTGTCCTTGGCATATCTTAAGTGCCAGGCATTATGCTAGTTGCTGAGGGTTCAAAGATGGAACAGACCAACTCGCTTCCAGGAGCTCAATTACACATATCCTCTTTAAAAGACAGCAGGGGAGAAAAGGTAAGTCTGCCATGAAAGGGCATTACAGGCAGAGGGAGTAATATGGGCAGACAAAGATGTTACATAAAAATCTGACCTTCTTTGGAAAAATAAAATAAATTTTAAACTGCAGGAGTGTAAATGGGGCAAATAAAGATGCTGAAGAACTTTTAAACCAAACTGTGGAGCAAGTTATGAAGCTGTGTGCTATGGTGGTAACCAAGAATACGGGAAAGTGAATGAGACTCAAACAAAGGGCAATTTAATTCTTGAGAAAAGAACTGGGAGGAAAAGAAAGAGCGACTTTTGGAACAAACCAACTAATGATATAAAAAACAGCACGAAGGAGAAAGCAACAGGGAGGAAAAAAGAGGAATATGGGAGACTAGGACAGAAACTACATGGGAGCTGGAGATGATACTCAAGCCTGGAATACTAGAGGAGCTACTCTTAAAAAAACAAAAGCAAACAAAAACACACAATACAAAATGACAATAAAACATTAAAAGAACTGAACGGTTTTGACTTGAGAAAAATATTTACCTTTGCAAAAGAATGCATTATTTCCGAGAGGACATCTGAATCTGGTTCTGTGCCAATAGCCTTTATTAGAGCATCACACATAAAATGCCACATCTGTGTGAGATACTCAGGACCTCGAACTCTTGCACATTCCAGGAGCAGAGGCATGGATTCTGCTGCTGCCACTCGAACACGTTTTATTGTTAAGGAAATGTAATCACTGTCCTCAAAAGCCTGTTCTATCATTTTTACTCACTGAGTTAACAGGAGTGCTAGGAAACTTCTATTTATCTAAGACTGCCATCCAAGAGCTGGTGTTAAGTATGACCTGTGCATAAAAATAGAAGTCTCCCTGCTCATAAGGCATACCTGCTGTCTTTTCTGTCACCTACAATATAGCAAGAATGAACTTCCAATGTAAACCAAAAACATAAAAAATGACTGTGAAAAGACCAGTGGGACCCTTGGGGTCTCTTCCTGTACTAGCCTTTTTAGTTTTCAATGATTAAGTTGCCTCTCCCTATCAAACACCATTTGTAAAATGAGGTCTCAAGATTTCCTCTTGAAAACAATGTTTTGTCCTTTTGCATCATGGGAAGTGTCTGCTGGGCAAAAGCCTCTTCTGTAAAGGACACTACACAGAATACTACATGAGGAACCACAACCAAGGACTCCAGAGGCAAACAGATCTACGTTGGGATCTGGGCTCTATTACTCTGTTCAGTTGTCCCTTTTTATACCCATCTATGAAATTTTGTGTGTGCGTAAAGGCATAACAAAAATGCACCTATACATATTAATTATTATCATTAAGTTGAGGAGTGAAACATTTAATATGCAGATTTACCAAGAGATGTTTCTCCCCAAAGGTGCTACCTTCATTTGAAATGTAGGATTCTGTGCTGCAGTAAGTTAAGGATTAGTGGGTTTCTAACTTATTATGAAAGGCCTTACTTTTTTAACATTACAAAAAGACATTTAGGAAAAGTAGCAATTATATACAATGTAAACATTTGCTAATAATAAAATACCAATCCTTAAAATCCTTCAGTGGGCCATAGAAAACTGCCAACTAGAGGATAGGTAACGTTTTCTTTTTTTGTGTTTTTGGCACAAGTGAAACAAAGAACCAAGTTTATAACCTGAAAGTACAGTTAGCACAAACAAACAATAATGATGTACCCTTCAGTTAACACAAAGTTTAATAATACCTGCACAAGCTACAATTTAACTAAATCTAGACATGTTTTTCATTCAAATATTGTAGGATATCATCATGGAAATAAAATTTCAGTAAAGGGACCATCAGTTTGACAACCTGTTCGGTATATTCCACAAAGCCTTCCTTTAACTCCTTAGCATAGCAAACCTGAAACCAAAGTATTGGAAAAGAAATCAAGATCCACATTAGTTTACAGGTATTTTTATTCACAAACAGCAGAATCTAAGGACCAGAGAATGTTGTGTCCTGACTAGAATAACATTTAATGCATGCATGACTATCAAATTAGTCTTAACATAAAAAGTAAAATGGAAAGCACCATGGAATGATTATTGTATATACAGTATATTGTCATTCAAAGTTGGGAATACTCCTTTTTTTTAACTTCTCGTGTAAATTTATCAAGTTTCAGCACTCTTATAATGAAAATACTCCCAACAAAATATATCACTTAAGAAAAAAAACAATTTAAAGATATAAACCCAAAAACTTAATCGTAGCATATCACTTATTTTGTAAATCTGTAGCAACAGGCCCATGCTATTTTGTAAAAATTATTTTAATAGTGAAGTACATTAAACCTCACTGTCTATAACATGCTCATAAAGAAATAAAACAGAAAAACCCAAAGATTAAACACACACTCCATAATACAAGATAATCATTGTGAACATTTTAATTTTGCTACCATGTTTGTTTATACAACTGAAAAGATACCAGTTTTATTTTTAACATCATGAGTACATTTCTGTTCATTCAAAAAATATTCCTGGCTACCTACTTATACACTAAGCACAAGACACAAAAATCCTTGCCTCCCATGGCTTCGTAATACTCCGAAGTATTGTAATTATCGATCACCTTCCTAATAACAGGCATTCAGGCTATTTGTTTTTTTGTTATTAGAGAAAGCACTGATAATGAAAAGTTGTATCCACATGATTTCTTCAGGATGAAAATCCAGAAGTAAAAGTGTTGGGTCAAAATGTTTCTACATTTTTCAAAGAATATATTCTTGCTCTTCAAAATAGTTTTCTTAGCATCTATTAAAAGCATTGCTATCATATATATATATGCATGTTTTTATGAGTTGTTAAATAATGTTTCAACATTTATCACTTACCAGCATCTGACAAGCAGTTGATTTTTCTTCCAGTCCTGCAGTTTTAATACCAAAACTTTGCTGGTCTCCAAGGTTCACAAACTCCCAACCATCATCATCACTCATATTCTCCATGTCTTGGGCTATTACAGAGAAAAAAAAACAAATTCATGTTAAAATTAGAAACAGAGAGAAATTTTACAATTCCTGTCTTCATGAAGACACTTACTATCTAAAAGGGCTACTTCAGGCTTAATTGAAGCTGTTTTCATTAAAGGCCCCATAACCACTGGAAGGTATTGCTGAAATTCTTTTCCAAGGATTTTGCACATTCTGGCCCATGCTGAGATCATGTAAGATATCTGGGGGGAAAGTGAAAAATTAAATTAATTTTAAAAACAATAGGTAAATAAGACAAAGAAAGTAATTTCCTATTTCATAGAAATAATGTTTTATTTTACATTCATGGCTTTTAAGCATTTTCTAAGGTCAAAAACTTAAAATGTTCAGAAATAATAACAAAATCACTGGGAACCTCTACACTGGAATATAGTCACAGCAAGTGAAGCAATACAGAAAGACCAGGAGGATCATATCTATTTTTCCTACGTTCAAGAAGCAACATAGTTTTCTCTACTATCACCTGAGTCATATAAATAAAACCTACTTAAAATCCTAGGCACTAATTTCTTTTGAAGGCAGACACATTTTATTTGACTTTGTATCCCTACTGCCTTGTGTTCCATCCATTAAACATTAACACCCAAGAAACAAAACATCTCTCTCTCGTAGGTGTTGTAATTTTCTGTGTAAGTGGCTGGTCTATTTGACACCTCTTCTACTACTGTGTTTACATAGACTTACTTATCTATAGAGAATCTAGGCTCTGTAACCCAGAAAGGGATTTTTTACTCCCCTGTATCTATTTATATATATATATATCTCACATACATTGCTTCCCACTCCTAATTTATAAAAACAAAACAAAAACACAATTTTGAGTGTAAGGGAAATAATTATAGTGTGGCTGTGTAAAGCCAAAATTTAATCCAACTATTTACTGAGTGCCTGTGTTATGTTAGGCATTCTAAGTACAATTAAGATTAGAATGAACAATTACAATTATTACAACAGTGTCATAAGTACCCACCATTGAAACTGGTACTGGATGTGAAATATAAGCAGGAGTTAGCCAGGTTGAGTGGGGGAGGGTTCTTTCTAAGTCAAAGAAATATTTGTTTACGAGTATTCATAGGCAGAGAGAAGAGAGCATAGCATGTTCTAAGATAGTTAGGTTTCTGCATTTCTTTTAACAGGGGAGAGGAATTCATGTGGCATTCAAAGGACTAGGAGACATCCAAATAGAGATGCCTAGTAAGTGCTTGGATAAATCAAGCCCAAATTCAGAGAAAGATCTGGAAGTCAAAAGCAGAACCGAGGCCATGATTGTGAATGACACTGCTCGAGGGGAATGAGGAGAAAAGAGGGCCTAGGACAGACCCTCAAGAGCATCAAAACATGAGTCGAGAAGAAGGAGCAACTACAGCAAACTGAGAAAAAGTAAAAATTCAATTAAAACTATTTAAGTGCCTATTTTATGTTAGGCATTGTGAATACTTATGAGAAGTTGAAGTCAAACCAGTGAAGAATGGTTCTGAAACGTGTGGTTGATATTGCTCAGGAAATCTATTATTCCTTTTTTTTTTTTAAAGTACATTTAACCTTGCACTAGCTGAAACTCCTGAATGGATTAGGATGGAACATATTGAGGATGCTTTACCTGAGGATCATCATCTTCCATATCACTGAAGTCTGTCTGGGTCTTCAACAATAGCTGCATCACATCCGATGCATCTTGCATGAACTAGAAAAAAATATTTAAGAAAAACAACACCAATATGACTCTTGTATATCAAATCAGAGAGGTACTTTAATGTTTCTTGTGTAATAACAAAACTTGCCCAGAAGATCTATTACATTTCCCATATTGGTCATAACCCCTCAGATAAAAGTATTATGTTGAAAAATTTTCACCATATTGCAACAGACTTAGCGCTCTTTCTAGAAAATTATATTCTGCTAAAGTCAAAGTGAATTGCAGTATAAAAATTATTTCTAATGGCATCAAATTTTGGTCTATGGCTTATGCATTTCCAGCAGTAAAATGATAATCCAAATCCAGAAGGAAAATTTTGGATTGCTCCATAGACCTACATGATTTTCATTTAACTGTGGTTCTGGCAATCTCTATTGTATAAACAGGCAGTGATTCAAAAATACTTGAAAGCCAGATATACAGAGTATGTAAAATAAAAATGTTTTACTGGTTAGCTTCTCGGTATCCCACAGAAAACAATTTATAAGGTAAGTTAATACTGATGCTGGTTTTAGAGACCACAGTGAGGGGTTCTATGTTGGTAGTTCTGAGAATTAGAACATGAGGGGTGGAGGACAGAAGAATTTCTTTTGGATTAGCTTTGACAACTCTGAGTTGTTGGCTGGGAAGAAAAAACACATTGGCCAATGCTCCTTGGTAATTATATTCTGAAAAGCTATATATGTAAAGATTTCTCTCTTAGGACACCCGATTTTTTTAAAAAATATATATTTTTATTGATTTCAGAGAGGGAGGGAGAGGGAGAGAGATAGAAACATAATGATGAGAGAATCACCGATTGGCTGCCTCCTGCATGCCCCCTACTGGGGATTGAGCCTGCCACCCAGGCATGTGCCCTTGACTGGAATCAACCGGTACTCTGCAGGTTGATGCTCTATCCACAGAGCCAAACCAGCTAGGGCCACCCGATGTTTTTTAAGTGAACAGGAAAGCAACTGGAATGTTCCAAGGAAATGTTTAAATAAGTGAAACTAAACATGGATCCTGAACTCCACATGCTCCCAAGAGATAGACTGTACATGTGGTAAGAAAGGGGGAGGTCTCAAGAGTATAACTTGAATTAAAAACCTTAATATTAACAATGAAAAAATGAAGGCAACAATTTATCCCATATAATAAAGAGGTAATATGCAAATTAACCCTCACGCCCTCACAAGGTGGTTGCCTACGACCAGGCTGCCAGGGGGATTAGTGAGGGACAACCAAACGACTGAACAGCAGGCTGCGTGGGGCAACCAGGCTGGTGGCGGGGGTGGGGGCCAGTTAGGGGCAACCAGGCCAGCAGAGGGGAGGTGGAGGGGGGCAGTGAGGGGCAATCAGGCTGGCAAGGGGGGCGGGGGCCAGTTAGGGGCGACCAGGCCAGTGGGGGTGGTGGTGGTGGTGGTGCAGTTGGGGGCGACCAGCCAGGCAGGCGAGTGATTAGGAGCCAGTGGTCCTGGATTGTGAGAGGGATGTCTGACTGTCGGTTTAGGCCTGATCCCCGGGACATCCCCCAAGGGGTCCCGGATTAGAGAAGGTGCAGGCTGGGCTGAGGGACCCCCCACCCCTGGTCTCCGTGCATGAATTTCGTGCACCAGGCTTCTAGTTTATATATAAAATGGGAATGTGAGGATAAGCTGATGGGAGAAAAAAAAAAGCACCCAGAAAACCACTTATTAGAAGGAAAAAACCCTCTTGCACCCTCAATGCCTCCATAGACAAATTATAGTAAATTCAACATACTGTAAATCACTTACTTTTTCCTTCCCAACAGCCAGACCAATGAGACTGATGCATTCAATAGTTTTTCCTCTGAGAAGTCTAAGTTCCTTTTGAACTGCATTCTCAACAATGTGCTTTAGTGATGGCATAAATAAGTCATAGTAGGGGACAAACTTTTCCTCTGCAGTATCTGCAACTGATGCAATAGATGTCACAACTTGTTCCAAAACTAGCTTGGTGCCTTTTTGAATCAACTAGGAGAAGGAAGACATACAAAATACATTAAGTAAATGAGAAATTGGAGGAAATACTCCAAGTTTCCAAATGCTTTTCTGAAATAGCAAGATGAAACCACTCTTCAGAGCCAGAGTGAAGGTAATAGGTTTTAGAGCAAATTTAAGAATCCCTGTTGAACTATTTATGTGGGATCTCTCTCTCTTCAGTTACTATAGGCCTCCTTACTCGTTTTTGCATTATCTCACAGCACAGCAAGTCTTCGAGCACAAATTTGCCATCAAATGCTTATCCTCCTTATTCATTTTTCTTCATTTATTCCCACTTACTATGTATTTTGTGCTGTCCTCCTATGTCAAGGAGGAAATTCCCTTTTTTGTTCTATTCCTTTATCTTCTAATTGGATTCTTCTGAGAAGATACACTAATGATGCTACTGGTGCACTCTTTTTCACTCACTTCTGTCTTCGATGTGATGATCATCCTTTCTCCTGAACCAGAGATCTACAGTATTCTCTGACCTACGCAGTAATTAATACTAACTGGGTATTTGTAGCTGGGCTTATGCCATCACCTGGTAATATTATACTTCCTTGTGGATTCACATGAATACTTGCCTTAGTAACTACACCCAGATTTTCTTCTCCCCATCTACTACAACCACACTCTCAGAGAGTTCCTCACTTGTATTGGGTTCCAGCACAACTTTAACCCTTTGCACTTGCTTGCTTTTTTCTCGATTCCTTTATTCTAATGCTAACCGTGTCGAGTCACACTTGACATCCGAGTGCAAAAGGTTAAGAGGTTAATTTATTCCCTCCTTCTGTATCTCAGTAACTGCTCCATATTTAACGTTTAAGAAGGAATGTCCTTCCTTAGTTACCCTCTTTTCATAAAACTCTTGCTCACATCGTTTATCCTCCTCTCCATCCTATCTTAGCAACTACTTCCTTCAGTCTGCATCTTACACATTGACCCTCTGCAGGAAGGGGAGGGAAATATACGGACGCTCTTGCTCTTCACACTTCAGCCTAAAATCACATTTAATTCATCTATTCCTGACTTAACCAGCCAACCAATCTGCCTTCAACCTGGATCTACATCTTTGTCTTCAGATACACTCATGTTCGTACTCTGCTATCATATGGATGTATCATATAGTACATCATTTTTGTTGCAAATTGATTTCTTTGCCTTCTGAGACATTTTATCTCTTTTAAATATTAAATTTATTGGGGTGACATTGGTTAATAAAGTTCAGGCATACAATTCTCTAATACATCATCTGTATATTTTATTGTGTATTTACCACCCCAAGTCTAGTCTCCTTCCTTCACCATTTATCCCCCTTTCCCTCTGGTAATCACTATACTGTTGTTTGTGGCTATGAGTTGTTGGTTTGGTTGTTGTTGTTTTTGCTTATCTTGTTCTTTAGCCTGTATCCTCCTGTTCTTCTTTAGACCAGTGCTATGCAGAGTGTGGTTTGTGAACTTGTCTGTTACTAATTCTGATTAAAGTACAGAAATTGAGTGTTAGAAATTTTACAGCAATCTAACTTTATATTTGTTAAATATAATAGTAAAAAAGGCTTTTATGTCCTTTTTATTTATTTAATTTTTTATAGTAGCAATTTATTTTCACTATACTTGAAAACTGAGACTCAATCTTTGCTTCTCTTTCTTTTTGTTCTCACCCGAGGATATTTTTCCATTGATTTTTAGAGAGAGTGGAAGGAAGAGGGAAAGACAGAGAGAAACATCATTGGTTGCCTCTTGCCCGTTCCCTGACCAGGGCCGAGGAACCTGCAATCAAGGTACGTGCCCTTGACTGGAATCGAACCCGGGACCCTTCAGTCCGTAGGCTGATGCTCTATCCACTGACCCAAACTAGCTAGGCCAATCTTTGCTTCTCTTATTTTATATCTTTCCTCCCACATACTGCTGTACTAACACCATTCAACTGTTTGTAGGCTGCCCCTCTTACTTAAGCTATAACTAAAACCATCTTTTTTTTTGAATGGCCAGGTCTTATTTTAAAAACAACATACTTAAAGCAAAAAAATAAAAATAAAAAAAATCTTTTCCACATGTCTATTTCTGTGACCTGGTTTAGGAGATCAACATTTTTTACGTCCTTCTCTTTCATCTTTTGAAATTCAAACTGGCAGAAAGAAACTGCGTGCTTCTCGAGACATGTCTTTTAGTCACCTTTCCCCCCCAATTTCCACTATTACCATCCAAGCTCCCTGAAAAATGATCATGATGCTCTTGACTCTGCCTTGTTTTCAAGGCATATCTTCCCAAGTTCTAAAACTGGATCATTTTCTGGTCAGGCCTATAATGTCCTTCTAACTTTCTATTCTTTTTTCTTTTTAAATAACTTTACAATGTTTTTAAATTCATTTTTAGAGAGGGGAAGAAAAAGGGACAAAGAGATAGAAACATCAATGAAAGAGAAACACCATCCATCGACGGCCTCCTACACTCCCTCTAACTGGGAATTGAGCTTGCAATCCAGGCATGTGCCCTGACCAGGAATTGAACCGGTGACCTCTTGGTCCTGGGTCAATGCCCAACCACTTATAGCCACACTGGCCGGACCCAACTTTCTATTCTTGATAGCCATGTTGAAAAGTCCCCCTGTTCCCATCATATTAATCTAAATTAACATCTAAATAGGGGAGTTAAAGATCTTGAAATTTACCTCCTGAAGTTTAAGTACCATGATGGAATGTAGATGTTTCACCAAATTATCCAAATACGGAATAAGCAGTGACTTGGGACAGTCCTCCGTAAAGTTAATGAGAGCGGCAGCGGCATGGGCCTGCACTCGCTGATTGCCTTGGTCTTCCATGGTCTGTAGTAGAGCTGCAATCACCTGTGAAAGGAAATCACGTAAGCATACATTTCGAAATGCTACCCCTCTTCGTAGAGTTTGAGCGTTTGAGGACTTGTTGCTTACCTTCTCATGGAATTTCTTTTGGAAACCAGGTGCAAAATCTGTAGCCATCTGTCCAACTGCATTACAGGCTGCATACCTCACTCTTGGATGCTGGAATATACTCCTTGGTATTAGTAAAGGCTTTCTATTTTCCATTTGAAACTACAGTAATAATTACGAATCAAACAGTTATTGGTACTTACAGGATCCTGAAGAAAAAGCAAAACAAAATTTACTATCTCATTTAGAATTCCTTCCATTTGCTGGTGGCATCCTTCCCCAATGGCAGATAAAGCCATTAATCCTGCATGTCGGTATTTCCAGTCAGCTACAGAGAAAAAATTGCAAATAAAAGAACAGCAATGAGACACTACAAACATGTCATTCTAGCAGAAGAATTGAAAGTTCTCCTTACTCTGAAAAAGAGTAATAAAATATTTTTATATATTTATTAATTTAAAAAATGGATAGAAAAAGTACCTGACTGTATTATTTCATTGTAATAGTGGTTATGTCACACAAGCATTTGCATGCCAAAGGTTAAAAGGCAAAATAGAAGCAAAGAGCTTATCAGTATTTATAAACTACTTAAAATAAGAGACTTTTCCTCTGATATCCTATATAATAACAGTGTAATATGCAAATCGACCAAACTGTGGAACCATGGGTTGGTAGGGGGGCAGGGCTGGCAAGCAGGCAGTGCCAGGCCAGCCAAGGTGTGTGCCAGAAAGCAGAGGGGAAGGCGATTGGGGGTTGGCAGTGACCAGCGGCTGTGGAGGGGTGATCAGGGGAGCAGGGCTGGCCACTCGCAGCCTGCATCTCCCCTGATTGGCCAGCCAGTCACCTCCCACAGAAGGAGGCGAGACTGCGGGGAGTGGGCCTAAGTCGTCAGTCAGACATCCCCTGAGGGCTCCCAGACTGTGAGAGGGTGCAGGCCTGGCTGAGGGACACCCCTAAGTGCACGAATTTTCGTGCACCAGGCCTCTAGTTTTATTATAAGCAATAAATGCCTGGATCTTCTGTCACACACTGCTGCTTACTGAATACAGATTTGTTGATTTCCAAAAGAAAAAAGAAAAAAAATCCGAAGAGAAAAACGTGCTGCTTTTAAAGAACTTTTATTTAGTAATATGGTAAATGAATATGGATGAGTCTTATTTGTATTCTAATATGATAATGTGTATTTGCTTTTTTATTAACAGAATATTCACTAAGCAATGTTTATTTTTCTACTAGACTTCACATCCTATTCTAATATGCAATTTCCCTGACTCTTATGTCTAAAATTCCTTCAAGAACAAAGCAAGATACACATAAATACAAGGTAGGGCAAAAGTAGGTTTACAGTTGTGAATATGCACAAGTTTATACTTGTATTATTTATTAATTATTGTTTTCCACATGAATTCAGCTAAGGCATCTAAAAGTATTTTAAAAATAGCAAAGACATTCTTTTAATATTTTTTTTAGAGGAGTCATTCTTCACAAAAATGTTATTTCTGGTAATGTATAATGTGTTCCTTATTATTATTATTTTTTTTTTAAATATTTTTATTGATTTTTTACAGAGAGGAAGGGAGAGAGATAGAGAGCTAGAAACATCGATGTGAGAGAAACATCGATCAGCTGCCTCCTGCACAGATGTGCCCGCAACTAAGGTACATGCCCTTGACCGGAATCGAACCCGGGACCTTTCAGTCCGCAGGCCGAGGCTCTATCCACTGAGCCAAACCGGTTTCGGCCCTTATTATTTTTAAATAAAGACTTTTAATATTTGTTTTAATTGCTAATACAAATTGATATAACACACATAAAGAAAAGCACTCTGGAAATCTCAGTAATTTTTAAGTGTGAAGGCATCTTGAGAAGAGAAAGTTTAAGAACTGTTGGCATAAGGGTTAAACCACATTGTAGAAAAATCCTAAAATATTTCATACTACATTTTTCACTTTGGGGAGCCTGAAACCTATGTAAAGATGAACTCTGTTGTAACTAATTCTACTGTAAAAACTTTCTGAAAAATTGCTAATATTGATGTTAAGTATTAAAACTTTATCACTTATAAATTTGTATGTTTCTAATGTGTTTAATTACTCAATATACCAGTAAACAAAAAATGAGTCAACTGAGGAATAATAATCCTAGGAAACCAATATATCAATTATCTTTTACTAATCTGTGCATACTATACTTACTAATTAAAATTAAAGAAGAAATGCAATAAATACTTACTGATATAGAAAGATATCTATATTTGATTCAGAGATATGACACATACATTCTCTATGTGCAGTGTCTGAAAGAATGCTGAGCAAATGGGATGGCATGGTATGGGGATTTGGAAATGGTTTTTCTCTGAATTTTAAGACTTAAAAAATTTTGCAGTTCATTATTTAAAGCAAAGACAACAAAACTTTAAAACTTTTGAAAAATAAAGTGGAGTGTATGTTACTAAGAAATATATACCATTTGCCATTGTTAAAGCACTTTTCACATAAATTAAATACAGCTTTGGATTCTAACCATAATCCTGGGCGCAGGGCTAGCACCATTTTCCAGTTTTATACATAAGAAAATAAAGACTCACTGAAAGTCATACATTCAGCAGTAACAAATCTTCATGTGTCCATTGCCATACAAGTAAAGCCGTCTTTACTAGTTAGTAAGTTGTAGCAGGACTTTAAAAGTCAAATTCTTGAACTGCAAATTACAAAACCACACCCACAACAAAACAATCCAAAAAGTCTGAATCAATGGAAAAACAGTTAGCTGGTTGGCCTTGTGCAAAATGTCTCTGGGCTTTACTTTCATCTTAAAATGAAAAAGCTAGATTCTTTCTAGCAGCAATTAGAGGTTGAGCAATCTGTGATGTTATCTGTCCCTATCCTTTTGTGAAAAATCCTAAAAAAAAAAAAAATAAATGCAGGGGATAACCCTGGCAGGTTTGGCTCAATGGATAGAGCATCGGGCCTGTGGACCAAAGGGTCCCAGGTTCCATTCCGGTCAAGGACATGTATCTTGGTTGTAGGCTCCTCCCCAGCCTGGCCCTGGTTGGGGCGTGTGCAGGTGGCAACCAATCGATGTGTTTCTCTCACATCCATATTTCTGTCTTTCCCTCTCTCTAAAAGATCAATGGAAAAGTATACTCGGGTGAGGATTAACCCAAAACCACCCCACCTCCCAAACACAAAAAATTCAAAGGATTAAAAGAAGGAAAAAATTATTATTCAAAACCCAAATGTAAAACCACATCATTAAAAAGGGATCATGGTTTTGGGCAATGCCTTTCAGGATAAATAAGAATCTTATAGAATAAGAAGGAGCAAGGTAAACAGTCTAAGGGCTAGCTAGAGTTCTTAGTAATTCAATTTCATTTGAGGCTGGTATTGTAACTGTTTTACTACTTTAAGATCCTGAATCAATAGTTTGCCCCTCAAATTTGTCTCCTATAATGTACTCTATATATGAAATATTCATGCAAGCAAACTAGGATTTATTTCTGTACAAGTGTATGAAGTACCATTATTTTAATCAACAAAAACTATTAACATTCAGTGGGGAAGTGTGGAATGCTATGTGCTGTTAAACAAATAAGGGAGGCTATTGTGTGGTGATATACTGTACTGTGCGGCAAAAGCTTAAGGTAAGTATGGTGAGTCTGTATGGCATGGTCACATTCCAAAACTGCCCCCTGACAATATGCATAGATAAAGAAAGAGAAAAAAAACGGAAAGGGGGTGAGGAAGAGAGGCAAATAAAACACTCTCAGAGACTTTCCAACAGTAGCCACCTCTGAATCTAAGGTAAGGGACTTTTAGTTATACATTTCTGTATTTGAATTAAAAAAAAATTTTCAAACACATTTACTTTGTAATTAAAAAAACAAAAACACCCCCACAAAAAACATGTAGACAATGTTTGGTGTTGATATGACCAAATATTTATTAGGAAATACTAGATATTTTTTTAAAATAAAAGATATTGAAAGGAGATTATATAAATCAAATATGTCTCATAAAATTTTGAATCATATGTTTCATAAATAGTAAAATAATATCATCTTAAATTTAAATCTAGATGTTTCTGGCTAAAGAGAAAACTGTAAATTTTCCTTAGAATTTATATATTTCTCCTATAGAATTAGGCCAATACTGAGGAGACTGGGGTTATTTTTAATAGTAAGGAAAAATATTCTTTGGCTTAAGACTGAATGGCCCCAAAGACAACTAAATAGAATTTTATCAACATAATGTAAAAATCAGGTTAAACACAGAATATAAAAAGGCAAAGATTAATTTTTAGACACGGTCTAAGTATTTGTTAAGAGTTTCTGATTCAGAAAGCAATTTTCCATTTAGCATTTGAAAGAGAGAGCTTACGATTTTGAAGCATCTGCATAATGTGTTCCTTGATCATGGGCAAAACGAGCTTTCCACCAAGTCCACAAGCCATTCGGTCCAAAGCACTCTCACCAGCAACTGCATTGCTGCACAAAACAGCAAGTAATGTACTCAATATATTCAAAACACACAAGAATAGTACACTATACAGACATACTTCTAAACATGGATTGTTATTAAACTAGGATTGAAAAAGAATTAAGTCAAGCAGCCTTCTGAATGTATATAGTAAGTTGTGAGTTAAAAACCCTAGAGTTAAAAAAGGGGAGGGAGGCAAATAAACTTACCATGATTCACTGTAGTTTAATAAGTCCTATGTCCAAATTTTATTTTTCAAGGCTTCTTTCCCCTTCCTCTCTCTTTACATGCACCCCCGCCCCCCACACTGGCTAACAAGTATTAGCTTCTGATACTTCCAAGACGCAGAAGTGTGTGCCGAGCATTTAGGAGAACCTTGTGTTTCTCATTTCCTGGACATGTATCCTTCAAAATGACCAGTGAACAGAACATAGAAAACTGAAAGGGGGCTGAGACTGTATATGACTTTCTCCTCACTGTGAACTTATTTACCTTTAAAGGGGTGTACATTGCATTGCCAAAAATTATGTGTAAGTTAAACTCCATCCCAGTGTTTTCACTGAAAACTGAAGAAAACCAGGCATAAAAGCCTTTGCACTGTCTTATAACTCTAAGATCAGCAGTGAGTTTGTCATGTGCGTAATCTTTAATTGTTGTGAAGATAAGACATACAGGGGTGGGCAAAAGTAGCTTTACAGTTGTTTGTATGGAAAACAATACAGTAATTAATAAATAGTAATATAGAATAAACTGTTTTGGATACTCACAACTATAAACCTACTTTGGCCTCCACATGTATACAAAGAAAAGGCTACAAATTATCTTTAGAACAGGTTCTCAGACTTAAAATAAATACATGACCATTTACTCACAGATAAGAAAATCTTATTCAACTAGTCCAGAAAAAATAGCTTCATAAACCATATAAATTCAAGGGCCTTTTGCAGGGCAAATTCCAGGCCAGGTAGCAGCACATTAGAGTAACTGAACCAGGGAAAGGAAACCAGATCTGAGCCCTATCTTTTCTTCAGCCCTGTTAGGTTATTTCCAGTGAAGGACTACTTTCATACACTCCAATACAGTATTTTAAGTCAGAACTCAGTCATTTTTAATAATGGGAGTTAGCCTCAGAAGCCACCATATATTCTATAAGTCAAATGTCTTTCATTTCTAGTATTGTTATAGTAGCTTATACTGACTGCTAGCCTTTCTGGGAATAATTTCCGTTCTTTTTAAGAAACAGAGATAGTATGATACCCTGGGAAGACTAAGAGAAATGGTATTAACCCTTTGCACTCGCTTGCTTTTTTCTTGAGCTGCTACTGATGTTAACCGTGTCGAGTCACACTCGACATCCGAGTGCAAAAGGTTAAAGCCCAGTCTACTAACTGGCTATGCAATATTGAGCAAATCACTCAACATTTTCTCTCCATTCTGTATCTATAATATACCTATAAGACTACTGAAATAATAAAATTAACAGATCTCTGAAGTGCTGTTTCATGTACATGCAAGGGGCCATCATCACTATTGGGACAGTAAATATAGATTTTGGTTGACTTTTCCATAGGAATCTATATTCATGGGGGACTCCTAAGTCACAACAAATAAAACAGCAATTCCAGTGTTATGTCACCTAGTGTACAGGTTTCACCACCGTCTCCTCTCTAGCCTCAAGTTAGACTGGGGTAGAAAAGATAGCTACTTTAAAATATTTACAAAATCGGATGCAGAAATGCATACAACAAGAAGCCTAAGTGTCCCATATTCCAAACTTAACAGTTTTAACTTCAAGTTACGGAACAGAGTGGGAGAAAGGTGGGGCTTCATAAGCCTAAAGCTCTCATTGTCTTTCATGTTGCTCTATCCTGTCAAGGAGGAACCTTTATACAGTATTTATTGTGTATGACTTGATTACCTGTCAAAATCATCATCTTCTAGTTCATCCGCATTTGCCCAGTCCTCATCCTCTTCTAGATCAACCATCATTGCTAACATCTGAGGAACTAAAGAAAATAATTTCATACCTGAAGAACATGGCTATTTTTATTTTGTCAATATCATCATTTACAAAAAGAATCTCACTAAGTAAAAAATGAAGGATTTACTTTGCCTCTAAGAGAGTGAAACAAAAAATATTATTTGCCTTTGCGCCCAACACCTGTTTTTAATTTTAACTGTTTGTGGGTTTTGTTGTTTTTTTGAGGGCCACATTTACTTTACATCTTATTAAGAAGTACATTAAGAATTAAAGTCAAACTTCACAAATCCTACTGTATTCTCTCCCTTCCTCACCAGAAGTGAGCTCCATAATAAAAAATCTAATGTTTCCATTGCCAAACTGTTTTTACACTTGAACTATAGACCTCTGTATTTACATACAAAAGAGCACTATTTCAAGATTGTACTTTATATATAATACACTAGAGGGCGGGGGCGGGGAGAGGATTCCTTCAGCTCAACCTGCGCCCTCTGGCAGTCTAGGAGCCCTCGGGGGATGTCTGACAGCTTAGGCCTACTCCTCAGGCACAAGTTGGACATCCTTAGAGTTGGTGTGGAGGTGGGAGAGGCTCCTGCCACTGCCGCCAGCCATGAGCCCGGATTCTGGCTGAGTGGGGCTCCCCCTGTGGGATCGGGCCAAAACCGGCTCTCCGACATCCCCCGAGGGATCCCGGATAGTGAGAGGGTGCAGGCCAGGCCGAGGGACCCCCCCCCCTGCCTGCCCCCCCCCCCCCCCACCTCCCCGTGCATAATCAGGGCCAGGGAGAGACACGGGAGGTTGGCCAGCTGGTGAGGGACTGCGGGAGGGCTCCAGGGCGTGTCCCCAGCATTAAGCTAACCTACAGTTTGGAGCATCTGCTCCCTGGCAGTCAGTGCACATCACAGCAACTGGTTGACTGGTCGACTGTCTGGTCCCTGGTGGTCAGTGCATGTCATAGCGAGTGGCTGAGCAGCCTTGGCACATCATTAGCATATTTCGCTTTGATTGGTTGAACGGCTGACCGGACATTTAGCATATTAGGCTTTTATCATATAGGATTATATAGGACTAGAGGCCCAGTGCACGTTCGTGCACAGGGGGCAGGTTCCCTCAGCCCAGCCTGCACCCTCTCCAATCCAAAACATCCCTTTCACAGTCTGGGTATGCTGGCTCCTAACTGCTCACCTGCCTGCCTGCCCCTAACTGCCCCCCCCCGCCCCCGCCAGCCTGATAACCCTAACGGCCTCTGCCTGCCAGGCTGATCACCCCTAACTCCCCCCCTTGCCGTCCTGGTCGCTCCCAAATCCTCCCCTCCCCCCCCCCCGCCGGCCTGGTCACCCCAAGCAGCCTGCTGTTGAGTTGTTTGGTTGTCCTTCACTAACCCCCCTGCTGGCCTGGTCGCCCCAGGCAGCTTGCTGGTAGTTACTGTTGCTGTGATGACGTCCCAGACAATTTGCATATTTCTTTATTATTAGATAGATGGTATCTATATATATAAAACCCTAATATGCAAATAGACTGAATGGCAGAACAACTGAACAACTGGTCACTATGATGTGCGCTGATCACTCGGGGATGGAACATGGCAGGTGTCGGCTGCAGTGGGATGGTGGAGGTGAGCGGGGTGTCAGACCAAGGTGGGGCACGGGTCACTGTCATCAAGGCGAGCTTCCGGTGGTTACTGAAAATTCTTTGCTCCCACGCCCTGAGGTCTTGCCCAATGCTCACACCCGCTGCCGCTCGCACCTGCTGCCAGTGCCCAGTGCCAGTCCCAATTGCTCAGCACCGTCAGGGTACAAGCAGTGGCTGCTGTCCCAGATCGCCTCTGAGGGCTTCTCTGCCTCCCTCTTCTCCTGAGGGGCAACTGGGGCAGCAGCCGCTGCTCGCACCCGCGAATGGCACTGGCCCCAATTGCTCCACGCCATCAGCAGGTGTGAGCGGGGCCAGTGCCAGTGCCATGAGTGCGTGGGAGCTGCAGTGGCGGGAGCAGGGCTGCTGGCAGAGAGGAGACCAGGGGCTACGGCGGAGGGGCTGGATGGGGGCACGGAAGATGTGCCGAGACCCGCCCCTGTGCCATAGCCTCGCAGCTCACAGTTCCTTTCAAGGTGCATGAATTTGTGCACTGGGCCCCTAGTCATACTATATGTATCCTCTGGCAATATTTTTTCTCATAGCATTCCATTATATAAACACTATCCTGTTGATGGACATTTTGGTTGTTTCCAATTACAAATTTTACTTTGATGAAATTCTTATACATATCTCCTTGACAAGTGTGAGTTTAAGTACCTACAAGTATCTTTTTCATCAGCACTAAACTGCTCTCCATAGTGGTTTTATAAGCTTGCTAAGGGGAGTTTAAAAGGCCTGTCTTATTTCACCACAATGTGTGAAGTGTCCTAGAACTATAAAAATGTCTTCTCCTATCTACACGCTTCATCAATACTTGATATTGTCAAAGTTTCCAATACACTATATTGCACAATTATACTTTTTATTGAGACAGAGCAGTGTTCTTTAGCTATTTTAGATTCCTCTTTTGTGAATTTCCCGTTACTAACTTTTGTCTAATTTCTGGATAACAAAACTTTGTTGACTGTGTGCACTGCAACTATTTTCTCCAGTCTGTAGTGTATATTTTAATTTCACTTAAATTGGTCAGAAAATTGTTTTCCTTTTTGCAAATTTAGCAATGTTTTTATATATATGGTTTTTAAATCAGTCTTTTAAAAAATCCTTCCCTACTATCTATCAAGCTTTACTTGTAAAATGTGTCTATGGCCTAGCCGGCGTGGCTCAGTAGTTGAGCGTAGACCTATGAACCAGGAGGACATGGTTTGATTCCCAATCAGGGCACATGGCCGGGTTGAGGGCTTGATCCCTAGTGTGCGGCGGGCGGGAGGCAGCCAATTAATTCCCTCTCATTATTGATGTTTTTCTCTCTTTTTCCCTCTCCCTTCCTCTCTGAAATCAATAAAAACATATTTAAAAAAATAAAATGTGTCTGCATTAGTTTTTAATCAACCCCAAATTGGTTGTTACAGAATATTTAAGATTGTGGTACTTTTAAAAATAGAAATAACCGGTCACCCCATGACTTTTGATGAAGTCAGTTTTGCTTCCACCTGAGTGGTTCTGCTCCCACACCCTTTTGCTCCACCCAAAGCATTTGTCTACACCTGCACCAGCAACAAATTCTAAATCTTCACAGCTGATAGGGCAAGACCTCTATTTGGTTTAACAAAATTCTCTTTAACAACATTTTACTTGAGAACCTATGTTCTTCAACATAAATTGGGATTTTGAGTAAAATTATACTGAATTTATAAATCCATTTGAGAATTGATATTTAGTTCTTTCAATGTTTCTTTTGTTCTTTCAATATCACATACAATTTTCTCCATAATTTTTTTTTTATTTCTAAGTATTACAAGTCATGCCTGCTATCATGTTAGGTTTCAGAGAGCTGCAGCAAAGCCAGCAAGTTGGGTACATACATGTAAGTATGTAAAGAGATGCACTTCCCCAGACACTTCTGAATTTTAAAGGACATTAACAAACCTGTGAACTTATACAACTCTTAGTACATTTATTCAATAATCTTACTACATTAATATAAACCGTTTAAAGATCTCTGACTTACTAGTTTGTGCAACAATATTGGTATGTTTTCTTAACATAGCAGCCGCAGTCTCAGAGAGGGTCACAATTACTTCAAGGGCAAGCTGGCGTTGCATATTATTGAGGCTAGTGTCTCCACACAACTATAAGGAAGACACATTTGCATATATTTAGTAGTTTATTCACTGAAAATAATAAGCACAACATTTACTTAAGTATTTAATTTACCTTTAGACTTAGCTGTAAAGTAGCTTCCAAATGAGGACGCAAATACTTTGGAACAGTATCTGCAATCTCCACAAGGGATTTTAGGACCGAATCATCATTCTGGTAGCACGAATCATTTACAGCCTAGAAAAGATGAAACAGAATGTAAAGTCTGGTAATAAACTACTAAAATAGAATGGAAAAGTTAATGTTTTATCATTGCCCTAAACTCTTTACAGTTTAATGACAACTAAAGAAAAATATCTACTAAATCCTCTGACCCATGCAGAATATTTCAGTTTTACCTCCTCTAACTCCTGTCTAACCAGTTTGCAATAGGGTTGCTATTTCTCTTAGGAGGTGTTTTCTTGGTTGTCATTACTAAAGATGGGCAAAAACAAGGAATAGTAGATATCCTCCATTTGTGTCACAAATGCTTCCAAGGAATTAACAAGACCTTCTTATCATGCATCTCATAAGATCGTAAATATAAAACACTTACAAAATGAACTTACTTATAATAATCAGAACCTGGAACCCAACTCACAAAATATTTTGCATAGTTTTAAAAATGTACTGTGAAAAAAAAAAGTGCCGTGATTCCCTTAAAAAAAAAAAATCACCTAATCTACTACGTCTTTTGTGGTAGTCATGCCCTAGCATTTATATGTAGAAAGCATGCCATTTTTATTATATGTTACTTTTTAAAAAATTCTTTTATTCACTTAGAACCATGTGTTGATATTTTAAAAACTTGTGCATGTATGTGAGCTATGTTACCTATGCATTTCATTTTAGGACAGAATATGGGAAGTTACAAAATATGTTATTAAAAAAATGGGTTTAGGGTCTAACAAGATTAACTGCTCCAATTTACTCAATCTTACTTTACCTTCTCATTGAGGCAGGTGTCCTTAACATAATAACTTATCCTTGACATTCAATAATGGGAATTAACCATAAACTATAATACAAACTGCTATAAACCTTCTGGTTAAGGTTAAGAACTGCAGTCTGATTTGGGTTTGAATCATGTAGGATTCCACCACTGTGACCTTGCCAACTTTCTTATCCCCTCCTCCTTAATTTTCCCTTATGTAAAACGGGCATTTAATTTCATAGGTTATTTGGTTGATTTAATGGAAATGGAAGTAACCCATGTGATTACATATTCAATAAGCTTAAGTTGCTTATATCATCTGTATTATAAAAAACTCTGAAACTCTAACCTAAGTATTTAAAAAGACTAAGAACCTATCAAAGCTAATAGATGTAAGTTCAAAGTGGACAATGATTTGCATGTTTTGTCCACTGCTGTATCCCCAGTGCCTAGTACCAGCACATAGTAGACAATGTATATTTACTGAATAAATGAATGTAACTCTGATATGCATTTATAAAACTACAGAAACCAATGAAGATATAATTATCACCTATTTTAAATGGTTTTCTTACCTGTAAGAATCCGGGTAACAAGTCTGCAAAATGTTTGAACAGAGCAACATTATGCTCATTTGCAAGTATAAATGCAGCTGTAGCTCTAGCAGATAGTGTTCGGATCTAAAATGATGAGTAAAAAATATCAAACATGAGACATTTTTAATGGATGCAAGTTCAGATTTGTTAGTAAGGATGAAGTTTTCTCTTTATCATATCAATAAAACTATTTATATATAGACTAGTGGCCCGGTGCACAGATTCGTGCACATTGAAAGTAAATTAATTAGAAGAAATATTTTAATATTGCTATTCGCCCTCTCTCTATAATAGAAGTGTCAACCAAATTCATGACCGACAATGACAGATAGAAACACACACATGCGATTGGCACCAGCAAGAGCTTTATATATATAGTGCATGTGCGAGTCAACATTTATTTTTAAATTGCCAGTGGGCATCATATGTACCAGTCGGCCGGTTGGTCAGACATACATACATGCAGTCGGTCACTTAGCCTTTTATATATATAGATTTGGGGGTGGGGGGGTGGGGTAAAGAATTATAAATTAGTCATCTGGAAAACCAGATGGACTGAGTCCCCAAATGGCACCAACCTAGTATTTATATTTTAAAGTATTAAAGACAATCTCCAAATACATAAATTCTTTCACAAGTTAGATGTTATCTTAAATTAGGTGTTAATATTAAGGAAATTGAAATGATTTACCGCTGGATGTTCCTGATCTTGCATACATTGAACTAACATCCGTTTGATGACGTCTAAATAGTGCTGCTGTTGGTTCCCAAAAATTCCAGGAAAGTTCCTAAAAAATGATTCAAAGTGTTTTTTAAAAAAACTACATTACATCTGCCCCGGCCAGATAGCTTAGTTGCTTAGAGTATTGTCCTATTACCCCAAGGCTGTGGGTTAGACCTGCAGTCAGGGCACATATAAGAATCAACCAATGAATATATAAATAAGTGGAAAACCAAATCAATGCTTCTCTCTTTTTTCTTCTTTCTAAAGTCAATGAAAAACAAAAAGAAACTACATTTCATCTTAGTAAAGTGATAACTAGAATATTTAATTAAATGTCTACCTGACTCAAAAGTGTGTATTAATCCTTAAGGTTGAAAAATACCCACCCCTCCAAGCAATCTTCTTTTGGGGTTGGGTGAATAGAAACAAACATAGTGGAGGTGATTAGTCTGGGAGTAGGGGGAGACCCAGGTGTACATGATTAAGCCGCCCAGCCCAGCCCAGCGCTTTCTTCTTATGCTCTGTCTCAGTGGGAAGCTAACCTAAAGTGCAGGATGGGACAAGAGCAACCACGCAGTTGCACATGGTAGCTGCAGTAACCATGCTTTCTCACATAGTCTGCTCCTAGTCTTGGTGATCCAGGGTAGTTTAAGTTCTGTTCTACTTTAAACTAGGTAAACAAACTAAATACTTTTACTTAATTCTCTCCTCTGGATTATTGATATAAATAAAATACATCTGACAAATAAAGAAGAAAATGGTGTTAATATCTACCCTTATCCTCTTCAGATGCTCAAGGTATATCTTATTGAAAAAATGTATATAATCCTTAAAATTTATAAACCAAATTTTATTTTAAATGCAGTGAATTGTATAACATGGTAGGGCAAAATTTTTCTTAATGCAGATAGTTACTGCATTCTAAACTTCGATCATCTGCTTATAAATACACAGCAGTTTATTAAAATATTACATTTTTATAAAGCTTGACCACAGAAGACCCAGAAAACAAAGGGACGCATGAGCCTTTTCTTTCTCTTCTTCAAGATGCCACTCCTAAAGCAGCTTTTTAAAAGCTACATTTAGTACTGTGTCCATTTTAAAGCCGAAGAAACTGTTCCAGAATGTTTTCAGAAAAATAAAATAAAATAAAAAAACAAAGCTCCAGCCAGGGAGGGCATGGCTCAGTGGTTGAGCATTGATCTATGAACCAGGTTCGATTCCCGCTAAGGGCACATGCCCAGGTTGTGGGCTGGATCCCCAATGTGGGGCATGCAGGAGGCCGCCGATCAGTGATTCTCTCTCATCACTGATGTTTCTATCTATCTCTCCCTCTCCGTTCCTCTCTGAAATCAATAAAAAATATATTAAAAAAATAAAGCTTCAGAGAGCCCTTATATACAAATGAGGATCATAATATGAAATAAAAAGCTTTGGTTTTTTTCCCCACCCCAATTTTACTTCCAACACAAATACAAAGCTTATCTGAAAGATTTTTAAGAATAAAAAGTTGTTATACTAGAAAATAAAAATGTGCTTTGTGTATTCATGACATTAACATTTTCAAAAAATTAGATCTATGTATATACCAGAAAATGTGAAGGGCAGCTTCCCGCAGTCCCATATTTTGAGAGCTGACTGAGTCAAAAAGGAACTTCAAACCTTCAGGCCATTGGTTGTTACCATCCTCATCTAAAAGTAAAGAAATCCAGGCATAAAGTGTGTAAGTCAGAACTTCACATCATTAAGGGTAAATCCTTTCATTATAAGCCTCATTCAAAATATAGTAGTAGAAAAATGTCATTTGCTCTATATTAAAAAAAAACTTCTAACACAATTAGGTTTTTAACCTAAAAATGATATAATAATCTTATAAAAAGCAATTGTTTATATTTGGGTTACATAGCACAAGTATTAAAAGGGGTCACTTCTAAGGAATTAAAGAAAAGGCATTTGGAGAATGGGGGATTTGGAGAAAAGGCATCACTGTGACTATTTGATTGGTTGAATCTTTGTATATATATATACTATTGCTATTAAAGAGTTTAAAAAGTAGGCAAAGCTAACATATGGTAACAAGGTCTTAAAACCAAAATAATTATTACTTTCAAACTGTAGATGATATAGGAGTGGGAATCCCAGGACCCAGAGCAGGGTGCTCACGCTTTCCAGTTTTAAGTGATATCAGATTTTATCAATGTATTTACTTTTAAACAAGATTTTAAAATACAAAATTTTTGTGCTACTTTGTAATAAAAATGAGCAACCACAAAAATATACTGCATTAGTTAACTCACCATTTATACCCGTACAAAAAATGTAGAGTTGTAGAAACTGCAATTGCACTTTTTCTTGTTAAAAATTTCCCTCCATTATTTGCTGATTTTCTGAAATGAGTGCTACTTAGTGAGATTAAGAAAAATACCCTTCACCTATCTCTTTAACATAAAAATGTTGCTTTGAGCGGTAATAAAATAGCTGCTTAAAAGAAAATACCTACGGCCCTGGCTGCGTAGCTCAGTTGGTTAGAGCGTCATCCCGATATACCAAGGTTGCAGGTTCAGTCACTGGTCAGGCACATACAAGAGTCAACCAATGAATGCATAAATAAGTGGAACAATGAACTTATTTCTTTCTCTCAAACTAATAAAAGAAAAACTTTTTAAATATATTTTTTTTATTGATTTTGAAAGGGAGAGGGAGAGAGAAATAGAAACATCAATAATGAGAATCATTGATCCGCTGTCTCCTACAACTCAGGCATGTGCCCTGACCTGGAATCGAATGGTTAACTTCCTGGTCCATAGGTTGACGCTCAACCACTGAACCACACTGGCCTGGCAATAAATGAAAAAAAATTAAAATACTATGAAAAGAACACCTTGAAACATTTTGAAAAGGTTTCTATTATCAAGTGACTGAGTTAAAAAATAATGTCACCTATAAAAACTCTTATCTGTACAGTTAAAAATAAGCCCTAGCTCAGTGGTTAGAGTGTCCACCCTTAGACCGAAGGGTCTCAGGTTCGATTCTAGTCAAGGGCACGTACCCCAGATGCAGGCTCAATACCCGGCCCTGGTCACAGCACGGATGGCAGGCAACCTATTGATGCCTCCCCCTCCGCCCCCAAGTCCCTTCCACTCTCTCTAAATATTAATTGGAAAAAAATCTTTGGGTGAGGATTAATAAAAAATAATAATAAAATTTTAAAATAGGATTTCCTAAGCTTTTTTAAAAATTCAAAATTAACAGTTTCATCCTGATCAGTATGGCTCAGTTGGTTGGAGATTTGTCCCATGCACTGAAGGGTTTCGGTCTGATTCCGGTTGGGCACATATGGGAGGCAACTGACTTATGTTCCTCTCTCTCTAAAATCAATAAAAATACATACTAAAAATATTGTTTCAGCCCTAGTCGGTTTGGCTCAGTGGCTAGTGCATCAGTCTGCAGACTGAAGGGGACCTGGGTTCAATTCCAGTCAATGGCATGTACCTTGGTTGCAGGCTCCTCCCTGGCCCGAGCACATATAGGAGGCAACCAATCAATGTGTTTCTCTCACATTGATAGTTCTGTCTTTCCCTCTCTTTAAAAATCAATGGAAAAATATCCTTGGGTGAGGATTAAAAAAAAAAAATTGTTTCAGTGGATTTTGAATGATTTTAGTAGTTGAGATTAAAGAATTGGTTATGGTTGGTTTTTTTTACTAGCACAACCAACAATGTTCTCCCACTTAGCCCTTATCATAGTGAGATATCCTTTCAACCTTTTAAACTTAATTCACTTAAATGAATTAAGTTTAAAATTACATTTATGGATCTGTCAAAAAAAATAATATTCAAGTAATTTATTAATATTTTCAGAGTGACCAAAAAGTCTTGACTGTTGATAAAAAGCAATTTTAGATGTTTTTCTTTTATCTCATCCTTTAAAAATACTTTTGGGTATTTTATCATGTAAATAGTATAATAGCACGTAATTTAGAAATACACAAATATAATAGCAAAAGCACCTGGATTCCACTAATTTCTTCTTGTATTGGCAAGTCTATAAAGTAGGCTATAAGTCAGCCTATGCTTTCAAAACTGTACAGGTTAAGCCTATGCTTTCAAAACTGTACAGGTTAAAACCAACAATTTTCCCCTAACCGGTTTGGCTCAATGGATAGAGCATCGGCCTGTGGACTAAAGGGTCCCAGGTTCGATTCCCACCAAGGGCATGTACCTTGGTTACAGGCACATCCCCAGTAGGGGGTGTGCAGGAGGCAGCTGATCGATGTTTCTCTCTCATCGATGTTTCTAACTCTCTATCCCTCTCCCTTCCTCACTGTAAAAAGTCAATAAAATATGTTAAAAAAAACAACCACCAAAACCAACAATTTTCAAGCAAACTATAATACTAATTCTCCACATGATAAACACCAATGGTATGACTCCATTTCACAAACATCTATCATTTTGGCCCTAAATGCAGAATCCATAATCACTCTCATTTTGAACAGAATAAATGATACTCAGGTTCTTGTGAATTTTCCTCTACAGATTCCACTTAAAAAAAAAAAGGAAAAAAAAAGAATATAACACTTGATCCTTGAACAATGTAGTAGTGAGGGCGGTTTAGGGGTACTGACCCCAACAGAAAATCAATTAACTTTTGACTCCCCCAATTTGTCTCTCAGTATCCGCTGGGGATTGATCTTAGGACCCGCGTCAGGTAACAAAATTCACGGATGCTCAAGTCTATTACATAAGATGGTGTAGAACAATGCATACAGTCAACCCACCGTATCCAGACTCCCAACAGCAAATTGCAAAAACAAAACAAAACAAAACCCCATAAGTGGACCCATGCAATTCAAACCCATGTTATTCAATGTCAACTGTGTTTTTTCTTTTATAACATAACTAGAGACCTGGTGCATGAATTCGTGCACGGGTGGGGTCCCTTGGCCTAGCAGGCAATCGGGGCTGATCAGAGCCGTCACGCCCAGTCCTGATCGGGCCTATTGGGGCCAGTGGGAGGTTGGCTGTGGGGGCGCACTGACCACCAGGGGGCAGCTCCTACGTTGAGTGTCTGTCCCCTGGTGGTCAGTGCACGTTATAGCGAGTGGTCATTCGGTTGTTCGGTCACTTAGGCTTTTATATATATAGATAATAATAAATGCATTTGCATACAAACCTATTAAATTTCTGGCCAACTCTGCAGCAATATCACAAATTTTCTTCCTCATGCTAGACTGTGTTTCCATTTGAATAATCATTAGTAGTTCACTCTTGATGGCAGTCTGGACATCAGAAGGAAGAGTTGGGTAGACTTCATCAAACGCAGAGGACAAAAGACGTCTTAGGAGAACAGCAGCCATTTGTCTAGCCTATAAATAGATAACATTGTTAATAACTTAGTTTCTTCCTAAAGGAAAAATTTCCAACAAACTAGATTCCCTCTGCCATTTATGTATTTCACTACTCTATTTTAATCCTCACCCAAGGATATTTTTTCCATTGATTTTTAGAGAAGATAGAGTGGAAGCGGGGAGGACTGGGAGAGAGAGATGGAAGGAAGGAGGGGAAGAGAGAAACATCCATATAAGAGAGACACATTGATTGGTTGCCTCCCACACACACCTGACAGGGGGTGGGGGTTGGGATGGGGTGTGTGTGCAACCAAGGTATATGCCCTTGACCAGGAATTGAACCTGTAACCCTTTTTTCCTGGGGCTGATGCTCTAACCACCGAGAAAAACTGGCCAGGGCTCATGACTCTTTTTACAATTCATTCCAAAAACATTTTATTAGATTTTGTAAAAAATACATTAAAGTATTTCTAATCACATTAGCCTACTATATAAGAAAATACCACCCAAAAGTATTTTTGTTTATAGCTGAGTAAAAGACCTGAACATAAACCTGTTTAAAATTCCTATTTTTAATACACTCTTTGGGGAGAAAAACAGATCTTAATAAAAATTGTATTTCCTACTTCTCTATTTGGCACTCACTCTAGTATCCAAAGTGCATCTTCCACATAATCACATACTCCCATCCTGGCCTATCTTGCTATATTACCGACTTTTCATTAACCTCTTTAGATAAAATGCTATCAAATCTATTTATGTCTATGCTTTATTCATGCAAACAAATATTTTAAGTTCCCAACTCCAAAAAAATGATAATCAATCTCAATGTGCATATTCTTATCCCATTTTCAAACCTGAAGAATTTATTTAAGTTTTGTGTTTCCTGTATAATATTCCTTTAGATTATCAAAGATTATCAAAAGTTGACACAAACACCATTCTAAAATTTGATACTAAACCCATAAACCAAATTATACATGTTCTTTTTCTTTTTTGGGCTACAGCTATTCTTTATCAAATTACTTTGGGACTATGATCTCAACAAAAAGAGTTAAGCTATACAAATAAAATTTGCCAATTTTTTTCTCCATTTACTTTTCACTGAGAAATCTTTTCATCTGAACTACTTATAATAGATAGCAAACTTACTAAAAAATTTGTACTCTAATCTAGCCCTAGGCTGGTTTGGCTCAGTTGATAGAGTGTCGGCCTATGGACTGATGGGTCCTGGGTTCGATTTTGGTCAAGGGCACATGCCCAGGTTGCAGACTCGATCCCCAGTGGGGGGCGTGCAGGAGGCAGCCAATCAATGATTCTCTCTCATCACTGATGTTTCTATTTCTCTTTGTCCCTCTCCCTTCCTCTCTGAAATCAATAAAAAGAAAAAAACTGTTCCAGTCTCCCATTAGACCACGATTAAAAAAAACACAAAACTTTATATGCTAGCCCTAGCCGGTTTGGCTCATTGGATAGAGCAGTGATGGGCAACCTTTTGAGCTTAGTGTGTCAAACTTCGCCAAAAAACTGAGCATAACTCGGGTAGTGTGTCACTTTGAGGAAAAAACATTATTTCGCAAATGTTTCATCCCCAGGAGCAGCAAATGTTTCATCCTCGGCATGCAGCCACCTCAGCGGCCGCGTGTCATCAGAAACGGCTACGCGTGTCAGTGCTGACACGCGAGTCATAGGTTCGCCATCACTGGGATAGAGTGTCAGCCCGCAGACTGAAAGGTCCTGGGTTTGATTTCTGTCAAGGGCACATACTTCAGTTGCAGGCTCGATCCCTGGCCCTGGTTGGGGCGCTGCAGGAGGCAACTATTCCATGTGTCTCTCTCACATGGATGTTTCTCTGTCTCTCCCTATTCCTTACACACTTTCTAAAAATCAATGCTATAAATATAGCCTTGGATAAGGATTAACAACAAAAATTCAAAGTGGTTAAAATTCCTATAAAAGTGGCTAAAATATTTCTATTCCCACACATATACTGTAAACAATGAAGCCACAATAAAAATGCTGAGGCCAGTTCACAATCATCTAATTCCTCAGTTAAATCAAGATTTAAATGGGTTTCAATATAGGTATTTTTTAAAATCTTCACCTGAGGATTGTTTCTATTGATTTTTAGAGAAAGAGGAAGGGAGAAACATGGATGTAAGAGAGAAACAGATCAGTTGCCTCCCACATGTGCCCAGACTGGGGATCAAACCCACAACCTTTTGGTGTAGGGGATGATGCTCCAATCAACTGAGCCACCTGACCAAAGCTCAATATGGGTTTTTAAAAGTAAAATTCAACAACTTTTATATTATTCTGTTTTAAAATTTGTTTTGTAGCTGTGCATCCTCTCTGTGGGAAGCATGCTCTGGCCTTTTCCCTCCCCTCCTTCTTCTTCCCAGGTGTCCTAACCTTTGCCTTTCTTTCCCCTAAGCTCCAAGGGCCCTGCTTTTGTTTCTGTAATGTTTCTTGAGCCTACACAGCCCACATGGCTCACTTCTACTACTTCTGCAACTTTTCAAATAAATTTTCTCTTATAATTTGAAAAAATAATTGTCTTGTAGCTAACTTGCATCTGTCTTCAAGAATTAAAATAGCCAACTTTTTAGAGACTTAAATTTATTTTTCATATTTGACAATCATTTTGAATTAAAGAATAGATATATGTTGTCTCGATTTGGGTATTTTAATGCTTTTTCCAAAATAAACAGGATATGCAAGTCACATTCAATGTTATACACAGATATTACTTTTGGGAAGAAAAGAAATTAGCTATAAATTCATAGAAAAGCAGGAAAAACTATACATTTGATTTGGTAACTAGTTAATTTGCTAAAAGCCATGATTTTAAAAGGACTCTACAAAATGTCCTTTATTCTCCAAACATCTTTATAATAGATATTTCTCTCCATTTAGAGATAGCTATAAGGGTAACATTTCTTCCTTTAAAATGAACTGTCTTGAGCTAGAAAATTTTTTATAGCCACAGAAATCACTTATATTTAATAATTTTAATGTAATTATTTTTAAAATATTAACTTTTTTTGACATGGGGGATACATCATCGTCATTTTTAATACGAGCACTTAAAATTTTTTTTAATTCCAAAATAGCTTCTAGCAAATAAGTTCCAAGTTCTGATAATGTCTACACAGTAACAGTACTCCTCACTATCCACTTTGACCACCATCTAACACCCAACTTAACTTATAAGAATATATTCTCGCCCTAGCTGCTTTTGCTCAGTGGTTAGAACATCGACCTGCGGACTGAAGGGTCCCTGGTTTGATTCCGGTCAAGGGCACATGCCTGGTTGGCAGGCTCAATCCCCAGTAGGGGGCGTGCAGGAGGCAGCCAATCAGTGATTTTCTCTCATTATTGATGTCTCCGTCTCGCCCTCTCCCTTTTTCTCTGAAATAATAATAATAACAACAACAACAAAGAATATATTCTCAAATATTATAGTACCTCCTCAGCAGCTGTAGTATTTCTGATGGCCTGTAAGAGGAATGTGATCTTTGACTGGCCTGGGATATTCTCATAGGTTTCCTACATGAAAAAGAAAGATATGAAAGGTTAGAATATAGTTAGAAAACATCATGAGTATACCAGTAAAAAGAAATGAAGGCTGGGAAAGATACATGCATGCGAAGTCATATAATCTAGGCCTGGTGTTAAAATTTCCTCCTATACCATAAAATATACTTCAGATAGGTTAGGGAAAAAAAGATGTTCAAAGAGTTACTTATTAAATTCCTTTCTACCATTATCTCTTAAGATTTTTTTGACGCACTTTTGATCCCCTGATTAACAAAACTCAAGGCCTATGAAGGTATTAAGTGTGACTTGAGCTACCATGCTGCAAAGTAAGTACTCACTATCTCCTTAGATCATGGAAAACTGCTTATCTTGTCAACATTTTTAGATCAGAAGATATGGAACTGGTCCAAATGAGCACTACTTACAACTATCATATGAAGCAAGTCAGAAAAAGGGAAAATGTTCAAATTCTTTATGCTACCTTTTTTTTCAAGCAAGGATTATACTAAAACCATATTATACACAAAAAATACATATAGTCAGAAGAAATTTGGCCAGGAGACTTTATTAGATTTTGAAATCTAGGTTTTGAGACTAAGGACACTTCCCTCCTTTTCTATTAATAATGTCAAATGAGAGCAAATTGGTTAACAATAAAAATTAAGTTGACACCAAAAGACAGATGGTCAGAGTGGATCAAAACACAAGACCTAAGTATATAATGTCTACAAAATTAAGTGAAAGTATTATCCATGTGCACGTATAAAAATTCTAACAATAGCAGTCTTTTACTATGAAAAATAAATCATTAATTTAAGTACACTTTGAATTGCTTTCCCCAAGAAACCTCTTTAAACTGATCGACTAGAATTGGCAATAAGTAAGTATAGATAGTCCATTCTCATATATCCACTTCAAGGGTATAATGTAGATAACATGTTAATTTTGTAGCAGTCTAAGTTCAAAGAGCTTGCCTGCTGTCTACTAGCTACCACCCCATAAAATTTACCTGGTTTCTCTGGACAGAAGTGATAAGGACAAAAAAGGGAAAACAGGGTGTTTCTGAATCCACATCTACGTTACACTTTTTATTAAGTGATTGCTCCATGGCATCCTGGAGATACTGACATATCCTAGCCTACATAATAAAATGCTAATATGCAAATTGACCAAACAGCAGAACGACCGGTTACTACGATGTGCACTGACCACCAGGGGGCAGATGCTCAACGCAGGAGCTGCCCCCTGATGGTCAGTGTGCTCCCACAGGGGGAGTGCTGCTCAGCCAGAAGCTGGGCTCACAGCTGGTGAGCGCAGCAGTGGTGGGAGCCTCTCCAGCCTCTGTGGCAGCGCTAAGGATGTCCCCTGAGGGCTCCTGGAAGGCGCGAGGGCGCAGGCCAGGCTGAGGGACCCCCGAGTGTACGAATCTTGTGCACCGGGCCACTAGTAAGGAAATAAGGCTCAGAAATGAAATGACTTGCCCAAAGTAGACCTTGGTCTTCTGAGGCTAACTACACTCAAAATCTCCTTGGCACTAAATGCTCTCCGGGTTTCACCCTTGGGGGATGACTCCACCAAACAACCAGTTCTATTTATACAGCACTACATAGTTTTCAAATTTCTCAAACATTATCTCAATCTAGGGAAGAACAAATTTGGTAGAAAGAATTCAAAATCTTCTGATAATCTCACGTTTCTCTCAAGTATACAAGCACATAGAACATAACAATGCTGAAAACTGTAGCACAAAGCAGTCACAACTGAGAGAAGATGGCTTGAATTTATTTACCCAGAAATGATGTAATTTATGTAAAAATATTCAAAAGATTGCAAAAATAGATATACTTTGAGATTTTTCACTTAATCTTTATCAAAGCAACTCAAAAACCAATATAGCCTTTTCATTTATACATAATCTCTCGCAGTACACTAAAAATGTCTTTTTATTCCTTGTATCTTGGCTGAGCCCCTGGTGTACTGTAGATGCTATAAATGTTTAACCATTAAATCTCCAATGGCTAAATCAAGTTTTGGCAAAAAAGTCTTTATTAGTATATCACTCTCAGAAATCCTGTTAAAGAGTAATATGCAAATTAACCGTCACTCCATCACAAAGATGGCAGCACCCATAGCCACAAGATGGCGGCGCCCAGTCCCCTCAGCCCTGCCGCTGGAGTGTCTGGGCCTGTCGGCCCGGCCGGGGGTTGCAAGGACGAAGCGGTGAGGCTGGATCTGCCACCGGAGGGGGCGGATCCAGCCTTGCCACACCGTCGCTGCTGGAGTGTCCAGGCCTGTCACTGACAGAGCCTGGACAGCAGGGCATGGGGGCTTCTTTCGCAGGGCGGAGGCGGGGAAGCCCCCAGGCCAGGCAGACAGAGCCAGGACAGCAGGGCATGGGGGCTTCCTTAGCGCAGCAGTGGCGGGGAAGCCCCCAGACATGGCAGACAGAGCCCAGACAGCAGGGCTTGGGGGCTTCCTTTGCTTGGCGGCTAAGCCCCCAGGCCCAGCAGACAGAGAGCGGACAGCAGGGTATGGGGGCTTTGTCTCCATGGCTGCGGCGAAGCCCCCAAGCCCCGCAGAGAGCAGAGAACCACGGGGAGTGAGCCTAAGCCATCAGTAGGACATCCCCTGACAGCTCTTGGATTGGAGAGGGTGAAGGTTGGGCCGAGGGACCCCCGTGCACGAATTTCGTGCACCGGGCCTCTAATTTTCATTATAAATTAGAAATCAAGGAGGAACAGTTTAGCATGAGTGACACCTGACTCCTGAGAGGTTTCTCCCATTTGATCTGTTCCACTGTAGCATTTCAGATATAGTATTACAAAACATGGGCCAGGAAAATAGTTTGAAAAGGATAGTTTGATAAAAAGAAAAAAGCTTTAAAATCTGGTGTAACTTTGTCATCTTGGTTGGGTGGCTCAGTTGGTTGGAGCATCATCCCGTACACCAAAATATGGTGGCTCGATTCCCAGTCAGGGCATGTACCCAGGTTTTGGGTTTGATCCCTGTTCAGGGTGCATTCGAGAGGCAACTGATTGATATTTCTGTCTCACATCAATGTTTCTCTCTCTCTCTCTCAAATAAAAACAATTTTTAAAAAGTGCCCTCAGGGGAGGCTTTAAAAAATTATTTTAAAATCCCCTATAATAAAAGGCTAATATGCCAATCAACTGAATGGCAGAACGACTGGTTGCTATGATACACGCTGACCACCAGGGGGCAGACACTCAATGCAGGAGCTGCCCCCTGGTGGTCAGTGCGCTCCCACAGGGGGAGCGCCGCTCAGCCAGAAGCCAGGCTCACAGCTGGCAAGTGCAGCGGTGGTGGCAGGAGCCTCTCCTGCCTCTACTGCAGGCAGGTGGTAAGGAGCGAGCGAGGGGTCCTGGACTGTGAGAGCCCTAGACTGCAAGAGGGATGTCTGACTGCTGGCTTAGGCCCAATCCCCTAGTAAGTAAGTAAGTAAGTAAGTAATAAATAAATAAATAAATAAAAACTTTTTCTTAGTCTAAATAGGTCGAGTCCCACAAAGGCAGGTATGGTATCTTTTCCTCTTTGTATTCCTAGAACCTAGCATATTAGAGTATGAAGAATATTTCTAAGCAAATATAAAGAAAACTTCTAGGACTATTCCTAGCACTAGCCCAGGCAAATTCAATGAATGTCACCAGTGTCGTGGCAAATGAAATTTCAATTCCATTTGTTCTACATGCACAATCGTACAATATAAGGAAATTTCACCTCCCACCTTTCCTGCCCACAAAGGAGAAATGCTAACATACTTATCTCACTCATTCCATAAATATTTAGAGAGCCTATCTTGTGAATGGATACATAAAAGAGACAACTTTTACCCAGTAAACACCTGGGTTCCTCAAAAATCAGATGTAGTTTTCAATGTTACCCTCCTTTAATTCAAATCAATATTGCCCTCCTTCAATTTAAAGTTCTATATTAGAATCAAAGAGGTATAAAGTCAATGGGAAAAATTAATTAGCCCTGGCCAGGTAGCTCAGTTCGTTGGAGCATCATCCCGCACCCCAAAAGGTTGTGGGTTCAATTCCCAGTCAGGGCATATACCTAGGTTATGGGTTTGACCCTAGTTGGGGCGCATATGGGAGGAAACCAATCAGTTTTTCTCTCTCTCAAAAATCAATTTAAAAAAATCCTCAGGTGAGGATTTAAAAAATTAATAAAAATATACAATCTATGCATATGATTGATAAAATACTTATTTCATATAAAAATGTCATCATGGCCCTAGCTGGTTTGGCTCATGGATAGTGTTGGCCTGTGGACTGAAGGATCCTGGGTTCTGCTCAAGGGCACATATCTTGGTGGCAAGCTCAATCCCAGCCCTGGCACATGTGAGAGGCAACCAATCAATGTACCTCTTCTCGCGTCGATGTTTTTCTCTCTCTCTCCCCTCACCCCCCTCCACTCTCTGTAAAAATCAATGGAAAAAATGTCATCGGATGAGGATTGATAACAACAAAAAAAAGTCATCATGGATATTTAACTCTGGATTACCTGTCAATTATTTATTCAATTGTTCATTCATATTAATTATATTTTGAAACAAGGACATTTAAATTATTTCTTCAAATAGTGTAAACATATTTTTGTAAAGTAAGAGAAAAATCCTTGAAGATTTTTAAATAGAAGATATAGAGCCTATCAAATGATTTATACAATGAAAAAAACTTAAACTTTTTAAAGTTTTGAAGTTCTTCAATGATTTAAATAATTACAATAAAAGAATCTTTTACTGTACTTAACATCCTATTTGAATATAAAAAAAAGTCACCTTAGTCAACAGTTTGGTATTTATGTGTCAACTAAGTATTTTTATTTTGATTGAGTAAATTACAAAGATATTTCCTGAGCCCTGGCCAAGCCCTTAGTTAAAAAAAAAAAATTCTGTATTTGTTGTATCAGGCTGTGATAAAGGGCTCATTTTATAACGCAAAAAAGGGGGTATTGGGTATCATTATGTGCAGATATTTCTTTTTTTCAAATAATATTTTGCTTTCATTACAGATTAGCATGTTACTAAGTTATATGGTGCCAAGGAGCTGCCCCTCTAACACTTACTTTTTTCTATGTCAAATGAAGAAAAGCCTGTATTATAATATTTTACATATACTAAAAATGTATATATTATTTGAATGTTTTCACTAGGAATAAAGAGACTAAGAGAATAACAGTACTTATTTTCAATTGTTCTATATGAGAAAATTTACTGAGTGCTGCTAACTATCCCCAAAGTGATAAAAAATTTACAACAGGCACCAACTGGAATTCAAGCTGAACCAGACACATATTTTTGTTCTACAGAAGAGAGATTCCCCGCTAGGCTTGACAATAGAGACTTAAGCAACTAGAAGGAAGAGGCAGAATTAAATTAGCTTACTAATTACAATGCTGTTCTGCTTTGCAACACATGGAAATTTCTATTATGGGTTGGGATTAAGAACTTATTTCTGTGAAAAATTACTTCTAGAGTTAGCAGAAAGCATTACAATGTTTTAACAGGCATCGTCACAAGAGTACAAGTTGATGCAACTAATAAACACATATTACTTTTAAGGACAAATACTTTTAAGTATTCTACAAATAAACCTGGCAAAGTCTGAAAAGATAGGGATACATTTACTTCTACGTACAGCTCTGTTTTCAAGAGCAGGACACTGGAAATCTCAATGTTCATTCACAGAGGACTGGTTGCATAAATAATACATCCATAGGATGGAATTCCTCATAGCTGCTTTAACAAAATCTCTTATGTGACAATGTGAAATACACTGAGTGAAATATTCAAGCTGCACAATAATGTGTATTAAAAGCCCATTCATGCAAAAATGAACATATACATACTAGTAAAGCTCTTTCAGGGGTGATTCACAAGACACTTAAAAGTGGTTACCTTTAGAGAATGAGAAGAAACTATTTGCACCACTTGAAATTTTACCCTGAACAGGTATTCAAATGTATAATAAATAAATCAAAAGTCATCAGGATAAAGTTAGTAGTTGCTTAAAGAACTGAACTTTCAATGTATTTACTTTGCTAACTATAAAAGCACTAAGTGGCCTGGCCGGTGTTGCTCAGTGGTTGAGCATCCGCCTTGGAACCAGGAGGGTGAGGTTAGATTGCTGACAGGGCACATGCCTGGTTGCAGGCTTAATCCCCAGTTAGGGGGTATGCAAGAGGCAACTGATTGATGATTCTCTCTTATCACTGAAGTTTCTCTCTCTCTCTCTGAAATCAATTAAAAACACACACACACATTTAAAAACCACTAAGTGTAACCAGCATTCTTAAATCTATTAAAAATCTATTAACAACACTGGTTTTAAAGACAACTATAAATCTTGTGAGTCCATAGGACCTGTCCCCCGATTTCATTGGCTATATGTAATATAAATGTTTATTTACTCTGTAAAAAGATCTGGCTGAACATCCTTCACTGCATCATCGAAATCTTCAATCACAAGGTGGCAAAGAACTCCGTATATAACCAAGTTTGAAGATAGCTTCTGATAATGCACTTAAAAGTGTCTCAAATAAACTGTGGTCTCAACACTGACAGGATACCACCAGTCTTACATTGAACCAAGGGTGTCTTACTGCTACTTTGTAAATGAACTTGCAATACTGTCTTTTGAAACTATTATCACAGCTCCACATTTCGGAGGCCAGGAGCTGGAGGTAGTTTAAAAAAAAAAAATGAATGATTCAGGTTAGATTTAATGAAAATGCAAGACTTAAAACATAGGGCACTGGCCCAGTGAAACAACGGGAGTCCCAGGACATCCCATTTACGTTATGAGACCACCAATGTCTAGAGATCAAAGACTTCTCCGAAGGAAGAGCGAAGTAAGGTGGAAGCTGCTGAGAAGGAAACCCTAAAGGTAACTTCACAAGACCTTGGGAGAGGTGGGAAACCCAGCTTCTGACATTGGGAACTAGGAAAGAGAAAGAGGGCTACGTGGACATAAGTGGAAAGAAGGCAGAAGGGCTAGACGTACATTTCAAAAGCAGAGGCTGGGAATAGAGGGGCAGATGGTAGCTCAGAGTGAGGGGGCAGCAGAGAAGCAGAGGTGATGATGGGTCAGGAAGCAGCCAGGGTTTGGGAGACCAAAAAGGTCGGGCTGGGTGGATTACCATGGAGAAGAGCGAGGGAGGTTCCCACTGGGAGAAAGCGGGAGAGGGGTGAGGGGAACCCCGGGGTCCGCCCCACACCCCTCATCCCTCCCCGCCGCCCGGCTTCCCCATCTGGGCGGGGGCAATATGTCAGGAGCGGCCGCACGTGTGTGCGAGGGGCGGCGGGAGGAAACTGGCGCCGGGCCCCGCGGCTGCAAGAGTCGGGAGGGCCCCGGGCACCACCGGGGGCCGTGCGCCGCCTCCCACGTGGGCTGAGCTGCCGCCGCCCGCCGGCCCGGCCTGCGCCGCCGCGGCGGAGCGGCCGAGGCCCGGTGTGGCGGTGTCGCGGGGAGGATCGGCGCGCCGGCCGGGGCCAGGCGTCTGGGCGACGAGCTCGCTTACCTCTGCCTGTTTCCGGACCACATTGTCGGGGCTGAGCAGGTTTCCCAGGAGCAGGTAGAACTGTTGCTGCTCCGCCGCGGCCGCCGCCATTGCGCTAGGCGTGAGAGAGAGAGAGAAGGAGGGAGGGGAGACAGGAGCCGTGAGGCGCGCTGGCGGGCCGGCGGGAGGGGCGGGGGGCGGGCCCAGCGCGGGGACCGGCACCAGCTGTGCGCGCGGGACTAGCTGGGCCGGGCGGGAAAGGGCGGGGCAAAGGAGAAAGGGGAGGATGGGGTGGGGCCTGGCGACCCCTCACCCCGCCGCGGCCGCCGGCGTCGGCGCCTCATTGGCCCTGGGCGCGAGGGGCGGGGCCGAAGCCGCCTCCTCGGGAGCCACGCCGATTGGCCACGCACCCTGCGGTGCCGTCACTGGCGGCGCGTGGCGTGCCGCTGGGTTAGGAGTGGGTCAGGCTGGTCGGGACTTAGCAACTTCACTGGGGCCCTGGCGGCGTCGCGGGGGAGGCGGGAGGAGCCAGCTGGCGGGCCTGGCCGCGGCGAGGGGCTCGAGGCCCGGCCGGGGAGGAGGGGCCAGCTCAGAGCGCGGGAGATTTCGGCGCCGCCGGCTGGCCGGCCCCCATCCCCGCAGCCCCAGGAGCGCCCCCAGCTCCTGCGCCCTTGGCTCCTGCGATCCCAAACCCCCACTCCCTAGGGAGAGAGCTCCTTTGAAACCCCATTTCCCACTAAATTCCACATCCATTCTCCCCCGACCGACCGACCCTCCATCTGTCAGACCCTCTTGGCCGCCCCTTAACGCAGCCTGCGCTCCTCGTGACTCACGCCCTGGGCTGGCCCGGAAGAGGGGTTACTCAGCGCTGGGCTCTCCCGCCAGGCCTCGCCCCGGCCCTCGGCGGTCCTGGCAGCCTCTGTAGCACACACGCCTCCACTCCTCCCCACCCCAGGATCCCTGACGATTTCCTTGAATCCCGGGCTTGGGGGTCCTGCTCTTTGGTTGCGAGAAGTTGAGCAGCACCCGTTTGTAGGGTTGATCTCTCGTGTCGATTGATTCCCACAGACACTGGGGGGGCTCAGAGACCTTATTTAAAGTGGCAGCACACTAAGGCATAGGTAATGCCCCCAATCTCCCTTTACTACGGGAACTGCCAAAGGCTGAGAGAGCAACGTGGAAGTCAAAGGGCACCTCTGTTGAGCTCCCACTCTGCCCACTGCATTGGGCCAAGGTTGACTTGGAAAAAAAGAACACAATTCATTTTTGCTTCAAGAGGACACCACATGTCTGATGAGATGACACGTTGGTTGAGGTAGAGAGCACTCCACCTCTGGCAGTCCGTAGTATTTAATTTAGGAAATTTAATTCCCTGTTGACTATTTTGCTGAAGTTCTGCTCTTTGGAAGTCGACCTAAAACATTTGCCTTGCCCTAGCCGGTTTGGCTCGGTGGATGGATAGAGAGCGGCGGCCTGCAGAGGGAAGAGCGTCCAGGGTTCGATTCTGGTCAAGGGCACATGCCCCGGGTTGTGGGCTCCATCCCCAGTAGGGGGCGTGAAGGAGGCAGCCAATCAATGATTCTCTCTCATCATTGATGTTTCTCTCTTTCCATCTCCCTTCCTCTCTAAAATCAATGAAAAAATATTTTTTAAAAAAAAACAAACAAAAACATTTGCCTTTTGGCGACTTTAAAACCTTGGCTGTACATTAGAATCTGGGCCACTGTGTCCAGAATCTCTGGGCAGAGGCCCTGGGATCCCCATGCAATTGTGATTGTCAGCCAAGGTATTTTAAAGGATTCTAATTGATTTGTGGAGAAAACTCCCTTAGAAAGTTTTAGCTGTGACAATGATAAGCTTCTCTATGAAAGGTTTACAGACCTATCTTTGTAGAATTGAAGTTTCTTAGATGTGACAATTTGTCATTTTTATAATACATTATTTCTTCAAAGATAGATCATTATGTACATTAATTTGGAGTAGGGTTTTTTTTTTTTTTTGTGTGTGTGTGTGTGTTTTATCTTGTCAGCAGTGGTAAAGTCTGGATTCTAAGGAGGCTTTTTCCTCACCTATCGTTATTAAGATTTTGGGAATCACATGCTATAAACCATTTTTAATTACTAGGTTACCAGTGAAATAAGATAAATTGTCTAGAGGCTTACTCAAGAGTACAGCCTGATCTTCAGTTATTTTTTAACACCTGCTGTGGTAAGTGTTTTTAGTGACTGACTCTGGAGAGTACATATATTTGTTCAATAATTGTTAAATAATAGAAATTCCAACATAAGTCTATAGATTTCAAAATAGGAAGCTTATTTCCCAAGAATAGATGATCAAAGGTAATGAAAGGTGAACTTGAGTGGATTTGGGTCTTTAGTTTCTAAGTAGTTATGTGAACTTGGGTGAGCACATAATGTCTCTAAGCCTCAGTTTCTCACCTATGAAATGGAATAATAATGGCTGTTAAGGTATGGTATTATTAATCACAAATGTCCTAACAATACATTGTACTTGGATATCAAATGGAAGGATAGAAAATTTGTCTTGCTTACTCCTGATTAGTTGCCTCTGCTTTGGGCTGATTAACTGTGAATGGCTGGCTCCTGATGCCTTTCCCGTTAGCTTCTTAGACCTGACACGACCTCTGTTAAGTTCTGGAGCGTATTTGCTTAGAGCGTTTAGAACCCCTTGTGGAAAAGGGTGAGGTTGGGAAAATGAAAGACTGGAAGTTTCTCTCAACTGTTTTATGAAACCTAGGAAATTTAGGATTTTTGATGTTTGTCAAAATTCTCTGCGCAGTCTGGTCCTAAATCCTTAGAGAACATGCGAATCTTCTCCAGTTACTCTTCTTGGTTGTATGGACTTCCATGTTGATGGGAGTGTTCTAGACATGGGAGGTGGCTGGAGAAGTTAGGCTTATAAAACCTCTGTGAAAGCTTCTCTCAACTGTGGTAGAATTTGGTCTTGCCTTAATAACGCCGTACCTTAACATTTCTGGCTTATTGGGTGCTGAATGTAAATAAAAGAAGATTCTACCAAATGGACAATCTGTAATTTGTTTAAAGTTGCCCCAGGACTCTAAAAAAAACTACAGCCAATACCGGTTTGGCTCAGTGGATAGAGCGTCGGCCTGCGGACTCAAGGGTCCCAGGTTCGATTCCGGTCAAGGGCATGTACCTTGGTTGCGGGCACATCCCCAGTAGGGGGTGTGCAAGAGGCAGCTGATCGATGTTTCTAACTCTCTATCCCTCTCTCTTCCTCTCTGTAGAAAATCAATAAAATATATTTTAAAAAAAATAAAAAATAAAAAATAAAAAAAAATAAAAAAAACTACAACTACTTGTCCTGATAGTTGTAAGTACATGTGCTCTCTATGTCACAGTTTATGAGGGTCAGTTTACATAATATAAATGAACTATTACAGCCCTGGCCAGTGTGGTTCTGTTGGAGTATCATCCCTTGCACAGAAGGGTCATGGGTTCCATCCCTGGTCAGGCCACATGCCCAAATTGTGGGTTTGATCCCTGGTTGTGATGCGTGTGTGTATGTGTGGTGTACAACTGATTGATGTTTCTCTTCTATGAGTACCTTTCATCATGCATTAAAATACTTGGCATAGTGCCTGGTACAGAGTAAATGCTTAAATGTTAGCTATCATTACTAATGCAGATTGAAACCTCTAAAACTTGTAAATTTAATTCTGAATGCACATCTACCTGTTAGATTATTACGTGTGGTTTTTAGTTTTTAAAAATATTTTTTATTTATTTCAGAGAGGAAGGAAGAGAGGGAGAGGGAGGGAAACATCAATGATGAGAGAGAATCATTGATTGGCTGCCCCTTGCATGCCCTCCACTGGGGATCTAGCCTGCAACCCAGGCATGTGCCGTGACTGGGAATCAAACCATGACCTCCTGGTTCACAGTTCCACACTAAACTGGTGAGCCACACCGACCATCCTTATGTTTTTATAATCCTATTACATAAGTAGTCTTGTTATGGCAATGCATAATAATTTGGTTAAGAAAAAAATTTAGTTTGATATGATCATCATAGAGCATTTTAAGGCCATTTTCAACATTAAATGCCATAGCTGCATTGTCCAATATAGTAACTACTAGACATGGCTCTTGATCGCTTGAAATGTGTGCTTTTCTATCGAATTAAGATGTGCTTTAAATTAAAATACACACTAAATTTCAAAGACTTAGTAGGAAATTAAGAATAACTAACAATTTAACATTGATCACAGGTAGAAATGATAATATACTGGTTTAAATAAAATATGTTAATTATATTTATTAATAAACTATAATTAACTATATTAACAATTTTGCCTATTTTTTACTTTTTAAAATATAACCACTAGAAACTTTAAAATTACGTATGTAATTTACATTTGTGAGTCACATTATATTTTTATTGGACAGTGTTTTACTAGAGAATAAAATAACCAGCTAGCTGTACATAGGTGTTCTCCATACTTTGTTCATTAGATTTAGGAAGTGACTTGTCACAAAGTGAACATCACCTACCTTATAGTGCTTTCTGTTGCTTCCAGTTTTCCGACTTGATTCTCAGGAATTTGGAGACATGGTACAGTACTTTCTGAGCAATTCCTTGCTGAGGAATTTCTTTTCCCTGCTGGTTTGACATTAAACAGATTTGTGAACCTTTAGAAGGTAAGTGACTCCAGATTTGATCTTGTAGAATAAGTACTTATAACTTAAATCAAGGACTGATTAAGAGTTGGGGGAAGGAAGAATACCTTTTATTTTTTGATGTTGATTATTTTCCCTTAAATGTGGTAAATGAATTTAAAAACCCTATTTGCTACATTTTAACACCCACCTGAAATAAAAATATACTTAGAAGAATTTAAGTTTTTAAGTTCAATATTTTTCTTTAGAACACAGATAGGTTTAAAGAAAAAGGATGGAAAAAGATATACCATGAAAAAAATATCCAAGAGAGTGGAAATGGTTATACTGATATCAGACAAAATAGATTTTATGATAAAATTGTTATCAGAGACAAAGGAGGGCATTTTATTATGAAATTTAGGAAGATCTAAACAAATAAAAACTCATTACATATGCATGGATTGAAAAACTTAATATCAAGATGACAATACTCCCCAAGTTGACATACAGGATTTAAGGTAATAACTGTTAAACTTTCAACTGCCTTTTTTTTTTTTTCCAGAAATGGACAAGCTGATCTAAAATTCACATTAATTGCAAGAGACTACAAATAACCAAAACAATCTTGAACCCAACAGAAGTTGGAAGACTCACACCTTGATTTTAAAGCTTACTACAAAACTACAATAATGAAGACACTGTGGTACTGGCTTAAGGATAGACATATGGATCAATGGAATTGAATAGAGAATCCAGAAGGAAACCTTATATTTGTGGTCAATTGATGTTTTATAAGAATTCTGTGATGGGTAATGTTTCAACTTGGCGAGGCTATTACCAGTTGTTGGGTCAAACACTAGATTTATGGATGTGATTAATATTTGAAATTAGTTGAGCCTTGGTTGGTTTTGCTCAATGGTTAGTGTGTCGACCCTCGGACTGAAGGGCTGAAGGTTCTATTCCAGGCAGGGGCACATGTCTCAGTTTTGGGCTTGATCCCAGGTTCTGGTTAGGCACATGCAGGAGGCAACCAATCGGCGTGTCTCTCTCACCTCAAGGTTTGTCACTCTCTGACTCTGCCCTCCCTTCCACTCTCTCTGAGGAATCAGTGGAGAAAGTGTCCTGGGGTGAAGATTGAATAAATGAATGAATGAAAAATAAATAAAATCAGTTGATTTTAAGTAGAGCAGATGAACCTCCACCAGGGGGGTGGGTCTCATCCAAGTAGTAGAGGCCTTGATGGAGAGCAGACTGAGTTTTCCGGAGAAGAAGCAATTCTGCTTCAAGTCTGCAACACAAACACCTGCTGGCTTGCTCTGCAAATTTCAGAATTCAGCATCAACTTTTACATGAAATTCACTTGCTGGTCTGCAGCTATAGATTTCAGTCATACCAGCTCCACAATAATGTAAGCTAATTTCTTAAAATAAATCTCTTTATATATATACTATTGATCTTTTTTCTCTGGAGAACACTGATGGATACAGGTGCCAAGACCATTTAGTGTTGGAACAGACTTTCCAACAGATGTTATGGTACAACTGGATATCTACATGCAAAAGAATGAAGCTGGACTACTACTTCACACCATATATGAACCTCAAAACAGAGCCTAGACCTAAATGTAGGAGCTAAAACTATAAAATTCTTAGAAGGTAGCAGAGCAAATCTTCATGGCCTTGGACTAAGCAATCATTTTTTTAGATGTTAACACCAAATCACAAAAGACAAAAGGAAAAAATAGATAAACTTTATTAAAGTTAAAAACCTTTGTGCTTCAATAGGTTGTCTTTTCATCAAGAAAGTGAAAAGACAACCCATAGAATGAACAAAAAATTTGCAAATCATATATTTTAAGGGACTTTTACCCAGAATATATAAAGAACTGTTACATCCAATAATAAAGAGGCAACCCAATTCAAAAGTGGGTAAAACATTTGAATAGACATTTCCCCAAAGAAGATATAAGAAAACAAATGGCCAATAAATACAATAAAAGATGATCAACATCATTAGTCATTACAGACACGCAAATCAAAACCACAATGAAATATCACTTCATTTCCACTAAAATGGCTATAATAAAAAAGACAATAGCAAGTGTTGGTAAGGATGTGGAGAAATTGAAACCCTCATACCAGAACCCTCATACATTGTCTATGGGAATATAAAATGGTGTATTCAATTTAGAAAACAATTTGGTAATTCTTTAAAAGTTACAGAGTTACTATATGATGCAGCAATTCTACTCCTGAGTATATGCTCAAGAGAAATGGTAACATGTCTACACAAAAAACTTGTACATGAATGTTCATAAAATTATTCATAATAGCCACAGAGTGGAAACCAGCCAAATGTACATCAACTGATGAACAGGTAAACAAAATGTGTGGCTATACAATGGGATATTATTTGGCAATAAAAAAAAATGAAGTACTGATATATACTAGAACATGGATCAACTTTAAAAACATGGTAAGTTAAAGAAACCAGACATAAAAAGTGGTTCCATTTATGTGAAATGTCTAGAATCAGCAAATCCATAGAGACAGAAAGTAGAATAGTGGTTGTCAGGAGCCTGGGGAAGGGGGGGGGGGGGGGCGGGGAGGAAGGAGCAAGAGAGGAGGGAATGTGGAGTGACTGCTAATGGACATGGAGATTCTTTCTGAGGTGATAAAAATGTTCTGGAATCTGATAGTGGCGATGGATGCACAACTCTGAATATATGAAACCCTCCACTGTATGCTTTAAAAGGGTGAACTGTGTGGCTTGGAGCTCTCAGCCTTTCCCCACCTCCTTCTTTCCCAGGACATTCCACCCCAAGCACACTGCTGGAACCCCTCTTTCCTCTTTTGTCTCTCAAGGAGTCTCTCTCTCTCTCTCTCTCTCTCTCTCTCTCTCTCTCTCTCTCTCTCTCCCTCTCTCTCTCTCTCCCTCCCTCCCTCCTTCCCTCCCTCCCTCCCCTAAGCTCCAGGGGCCCTTCTTTTGCTGTAACTTCTTTCCTGAGCCCATTTCTTCTATGGCTCACTTCTACCTCTGTGACTTCCTAAATAAACTTCTCTAAAAAAAATAAGAGGGTGAGCCCTGGCCAGTTTGGCTCAGTGGATAGAGCATCGGCCTGTGGACTGATGGGTCCCAGGTTAGATTCCGGCCAAGGGCACATGCCTGGGTTGCAGGCTCCATCCCCGGTGGGGGATGTGCAGGAGGCAGCCAATCATGATTCTCTCTCATCATTGATGTTTCTATCTCTCTCTCCCTCTTCCTTCCTCTCTGAAACCAATAAAGAAATATATTTAAAAAAATAAAATAAAAGGGTGAACTTTATGGTATGTGAATTATATCTCAAGAAAGCTATTATTTTTTAAAAATCTTAAGGAAATGGATCCAGATTTCAATTACTGTTTTTCTATTTTCACATATTTTTAACTCAGTTCAAAATACATGGATGATAACATTCATAACCCTCAAACCTTCTGAACATTCCTAAACCATTATTGGGGGTGGGGGGGAGATTCAGATATGATTTAGTCTATATATTTTCCTATCTATTTTGCTATTTATAGCAAGTATCTTACAGTTTAGACACAATGACATACACATTTTACCTCATGCATTATGATGGCATACATAGTGGAATATTAATTGTGACATCAATCCACATCTTAAACTAGCATCCCCTGGCAGGATAGATTTTTTTAATGGTCTAAAGTTCATGAGGAAGAAACAAAAGGAATTTTATAATATTCATATTCTTCAATTCTACCCACTCTGTGTAGTAGTATTTCATGCCACATTTTATTGTTAGTATTTATTCAACAAACATTACTTTTTTTTTAGCAAATATTTATTGGGCACCTTCTCTGCAGTAGGCACTCATAGGCTGTTGTGATTCAGTAGTGAGCAAGTAGACTGGGTTCCCACCTCCATGAGCTCCCAATCTTTTCAAAGATATCAGGCAATGAACAAGTAAACTGGGTAGACAAGATAATTTTATATAGTGACCACTGAAGAAAAGGAAAATGAGATCAAGAATGACTGGGGCAGAGTTGGGTGCTACTTTAGGGACATAGTCTTTTGAGGGGAGGTGATTTTTGAGCTGAGACTTGAAAGATGGGGAGACAAGTGAAGAAATGAGGGAAATTCCCCCAAACAAAGGAGACAGGGGTACAAAAATCCTAAGGCAAAAATGAGTCTGGTGTATTCCAACAAGGAAACACTATAGTGAGAGGGGAGTAAGCTCTGAGGGAAGGGGCTGGGGGGTAAGCAGTGGCCAGATCACCTAGGCCAGTGGTCGGCAAATAGCGGCTCGCGAGCCACATGCGGCTCTTTGGCCCCTTGAGTGCTCTAACGCCACTTCTTCAAAATAGACTCGCCCAGGCTGAAAACCGACTTCTGCGCATGGGCCACAAAGTTTCAATCGCACTGTACATGCGCGCCCGCACATGGTATTTTGTGGAAGAGCTACACTCAAGGGGCCAAAGAGCCGCATGTGGCTTGGGAGCCGCGGTTTGCCGACCACTGACTAGGGCATTGTGATAGTTTAGTTGTATGACTTTCTAAGTGGAATGAGAAACCATTTGATGGTTAAGTAAGGGTATGACCTTGAAATCAGCTTTAAAAGATCATTCTGGCTACTACCTAGGAAATGCACTGTAGGGAGGCAGTGGGGAAGCTGAGAGAGCATTAGGAGGTCATCATAGGACTCCAGGTCAGAGAAGATAGTGGCTGGGACTATAGCCATCCACCGTGTCCAAAGTGGTCAGGTTTAGATACTTTTCTTTTGGAAATAGAGCCGGATGTAGGGTGCAGAGGCAGATCCAAGTTTTGTGGGACCTAAAACTTACATAATTTGAGGGCCCTCTATGAGAAAAATAAACTGAACACAAAATGAAGTGCCTTGAAAGGGTTCTGTGCAAGTGAAGGGCCTGCAGCTTCAACTTCATGAGCTTCATGGGGGCTCCACCTCCGTCAGGGGTGAGATGAATATAGCAAGGATGCCTAGGTTTTGAGGCTTAGCAGTGGCGATGCCATTAAGATGATAATGTGTTTGGGGTATGGTCTAGAAAGGAGAAAATAAGAGTCAGGTTTCCTTCATAGGAAGTTTGAGATGCCTCATAGACAAACAAGAGGCGATGTTCAGGAAGCAGTTGGGCAGAAGAACCAGGAGCTCAGGAAGAGGGCAGAGTTGGAAATATCAATTTAATTTAGCATATTTATGGCATCTAAAGCTCTAGAAGTAGATGACGTCATCTGGGGAAGAGAAAAGAGGACGAAGGACTCAGCCTTGAGACATCCCAACACTTAGAGGTCAGGCAGAGGAGGTTTTTAATTCATAATACAGATATCATAAGAGGGAGCTAGTGGCAGTACATTCACTAGGTCACCTTAAATTCTAATTCCCTTTTGATTGCCGATGGCAAGGGTTTCTTTAACACCTAAGAGTCCACTAAAATGTAAAGATAGTTGGAATACCAAGTAGGCACAAATGTTAAAGAAAAGTAAATTACACAACACTTTATTTTGAAGCATAGTGCCTCCATCTGTATAAAACTGTTTGAATTCTCTGCTATTGTTAGATAGTCCCTATTCCTGTAAACTGTCACTGTGAACTCTCTGTCATTGTAAACTCTGTCACTTTAAGACATTCTCTTATTCTATAAAATGACTTTGTTTTTAGTTCAAATAATAGAAAAAGATAAACTTAACTGTCTGACCTTGCAAGCTAGCCATCCAATGTGATAGATTAAAATAGACTAATACCGATAATAATTCCCATATTCTTACAAACTCATTATGTATTCAAGGTTACAACTGTCTGTAACAATAACTCACACAGAGCTCTTTGTAATATCTGCAAACAAAGAGGCTCGAAGGGTATAAATATGGGGAAACTTCCTGTATGTGGGGCTCAGAGATTTGGAAGAGACACCTCCCTCTGGGCCTTGCGCAATAAACGACTCCTAATTAATTGGCTCACGAAGTGCGTCTTGTATCTCATTCGATGATTTACAATATAACAATTTTAAGGGATTACTTTTATTGTTTGATACTTTGGGAGAAGTGGTATTTTCCTGGTGCTTCTCTAAGTTTTCTTCAACCATCTAATCCACTTCTCCACCTCTTATTTACAAAGAATGTTTTACAAAGAAATTAGATCAAACTAATACTAAGGTGTCAAAAGCTGTCCTCCCATATCAATCTAAGACATATCTAATTAGTTTTATTGATGCTTAAGTTTGTGCTTGATTATCAGAAATAATATACCTGCTATTTTAGGTGCACCCTCTCTCCCAGGAGCATGCCTGCTTTGCCTTTCCCCTCTTCTTCCTCCACATGCGTGCATCTCTTAAACTCTAAGGGACCCAGGAGACTTGTGGCCAGGGGAGCAGTGGCAGACAGAGGTAGCTCCTCTTCGGCTGACCCCCTGAACCTATCTCCAAGGCTCCCTTTTCTCTGCCTTCTCAGTAAGCTCATTTCTGTCACTATGACTAATTTCTCAGTAAGCCAACGCTCCCACTGAGGCTCCCTCCTCTTGCTTCTTCTGTCCTACGCCCTTCCTTGTTTCACTGTTCCCAGCTTTAATAAATATACTCCCAAAATACCTACTATATATACCTATTATTTTATTTCTCTTTATTTAAAATATTTTTATTGATTTCAGAGAGGAAGGCAGAGGGAGAGAGATAGAAACATGAATGATGAGAGAGAATCATTGATGGACTGCCTTCTGCATGCCCCCTCCTGGGGATTGAGCCCACAACCCAGGCATGTGCCCTGACTGGGAATCGAGCCATGACCTCCTGGTACATCGTTGATGCTCATCCACTGAGCCACACCTGGCTGGGCTATGCCTAATATTATAAAGAATGCAGAAAAGGGATGGGAAAAGCAGGTATGTGTTTTAAGTTCTATCTGCTATGTAAAATAATAATATTGGAGCCATGCTATAAAAATGCTTGCATTATAGGAATTCAGCTATACCACAGGCCAAATATTTTCTCTTAAAATGTAACTACATGTAGAAAATATTGATAGAATGCAGCTTAAAAATGGAATATGCATCCTTATAGCTAAGCACCATCATTTTAAAGGTATCCCATTACATTATTAATCAGGCTGGTTAGACTCAGTTTGCAGAGACTCCTGCTCTTCCAGGGACTCTGCCCTTATGAATTGATCATTTCATGGTTATGAGATTGAGAATAAGGGCTAAATCTTTTCTAAGGAAAGAAGAGGACTATTCTATTTAAAAACTAGAAGAAAGTCATAATATTTAAGCTATTAACTTTAAAAGAAGCTTTATGGGTAAAATATATATGTACCCAATTTCATATGTTGATAGCTTTCAAAGCATAAAATCAATGTAAGGATAAAGTTACAGAGGTATTGTTTTATGTATTGATTTTAGAGAGGGAGAAAGAAAGAGAGAGAGAAAGAGAAACATCGATGTTGTTCCATTTATTTATGCATTCATTGGTTGATTCTTCTGTGTGCCCTGACTGGGGATCGAAACCCCACCTGTGATTTAAAAAAAAAAAAAATGAAAGAAACCCCACCTGTGTGTATGGGGACAATGCTCTAGAAGCCAACTGAGGTACTGGGCCAGGACTAAGAGGTACTATTTTTAAAAGGGTAGTCAGGGGAAACTTTTCTGAAGAGGTGACATTTTAGCATCTCAGAATAAATTGCTTCTTGGAACTTAATTTTGTGGAAAAGCAAAGTTATTTAAAAAATTAATATTAAAAATACTCAAATCTTTTTTTTAAAGCAGGTTTTTAATTCATAATAAAACCTAACAAGATTGTAATCATTTTCTGAGAGTGCTTTCTATACTTTATCTCAGTGAATCCTCATATTTAACCAACAAGGCTTCAACGATTTTGTCATGAAAACATTTATTGGGGTCAGGAGGTCCTGGCTCCATTCGCAGCTTCACTACTAACCCACTCTGACCCTGAACTGGGCTCTCAATGCTTCCCTAGGCCTCCATTTCCTCATCTGTAAATTGGGAGAGTTGGACTAGATCCCCAGGGTATCTTTTCAGCTACAACATTTGAGCATCATTAAATCAATTATCTCACTGTGTTGAAATAGAGTGATGATTGCAGAGGCCACTTAGAGCTGCTGTTCCGGAAACCAAATTGCTCTGTATCTCTGGGACCTGAGGTCTTATATCTCTGCTTGCATTTTGGAAGATTTTTCTCCCCCCATTTTCCCTGTCAGCCAGCTGCCACTTACTGTAACTGACAACATAAAATGACAGCTGTCTCTGCTTGTCAGCTGTTCTCATCATCTGGTTTGCTGTGTGCTTTGGAAACCAGGTACCCGAGTGCAGTAGATGGAATATGAATAGGCACAAAGTAGAGAGCTGAGTCTATTTCACATAGAGTACCATGCATGAGCTTGACAATTATTTGGCCACTCAGGTAGTTTTCATTTTGGGGTTCATAACTTTGTTCTAGAGGTGTAACTCTACTAGAATGCTAACACAAACCTTTCACTACTGGTATTATGGAAATACACACACACACACACACACACACACACACACACACACACACTTAAGTGGCAGAAATTTAGGGAGGTCTAAATTAAACTTCCTATATAATAAAAGGGTAATATGCAAATCGACTGAATGGCGGAACGACCGGTGGCTATGACGCACACTCTCCCGCCTATGTGGCAGTGCTAAGGATGTCCGACTGATGGCTTAGGCCCGCTCCCCACAGACAGCAGGCCTAAGCCATCAGTCGACATCCCCCAAGGGATCCTGGACAGTGAGAGGGCGCAGGCCAGCTGAGGGACCCCCCCAAGTGCACGAATTTCGTGCCCAGGCCTCTAGTTATATAATAAAGACATTGCCACACTGGCCAGAGTGGCTCAGTGCTTGGGCATCCTCCCATGCACCGAAAGGTTGCCTGTTCAATTCCTGGTCAGGGCAATGCCTGGGTTGGGGCTTGATCCCCATTAGGGGCCTGCAGGAGGCAGCTGATCGATGTTTGGCTCTCACATTGATGTCTCTCTCTCTCTCTCTCCCTTCCTCTCTCTTTAAAAACCAATAAAAAAATCTATTTCAAAAAAGACATTGCCATTGACAAGTCCTCTCTATCTAATTTTCTTTGTAAGATGACATTTTGGCTTTTTTATACTTAGTTAGGTGATTACATTTTAGGAGAAGCAGTTAAATGAGGTGATCCAGCCCTGGCCAGTGTGTCTCAGTGATTAGAGCACTGAAGGGTCACAGATTTGATTCCTGGTCAAGGGCACGTACCTGGGTTGCAGGTTCAATTCCTGGCCCTGGTCGAGAGGGGAGGCAACTGATCAATTGATGTCTCACTCAAGTGCTCTCTCTCCTCTCTGCCTCCCTCCCTCCTTTTCACTGTCTCTAAAACTCAATGGGAAAAATATCTTTGGGTGAGGATTAATATACATACATACATACATACATACATACATACATAAATAAGTAAATAAAATAAAGTAGTCCATTAAGTATGTAGTCCTTGGACTACTTAGTGATTGATTTAATTTTCTACAATAAAAATGAATTATGTTTTTTCTCATTTACGAGTACATTAAAATAAAATGTACTCAGCCTCTGAGAGGACAGAACCATAATGTTTCTGTCCTTAGGGGCTTAAATGTCTCAAGTGTTTCAAAGTAAGTTCTGTTTAAAATGTTTGGAGAACCCATCTTAGGCCTCTATACAGAATATGGCAGGTTCAATTCCTGGCCCTGGTTGAGAATAATGTATAGAGGCCTAAGATGGGTTCTCCAAACATTTTAAACAGAACTTACTTTGAAACACTTGAGACATTTAAGCCCCTAAGTGTCAGACTGCTTTTAAGTACTTTTTCTCTATATAGGAAGGTTAGGTAAAATATCCTGGTGGATTGGATTTTGATTAATTGGTGAATAGAAGGTACAATGATCAAGAAATAAATAACATGCTCTGGCTGGGTAGCTCAATTGATTAGAACATCATCGCAATATACTACAGTTGCAGGTTTGATCCCCGGTCAGGGAACATATGAGAATCAGTCAATTAATGCATAAATAAGTGGAACAACAAAAATTGATATTTCTCTCTCGCTCTCTTCCCCATCTCCCCTCTCTCTCAAATCAGTAAATAAAAATTAAATAAAAAGAAGTAAATATCACAATTGTAGGCGAAAATAGTAAGAGCTTTCTGTTAGAAAGGGGATAAAGAACACAATTAGCAGTGGCCGGAGACATAACAAAAACACATTTGATAGTTACAGTCTTACTTGGGTGCTGCAAGGATCCTGATCAGGGAAAACAGCTCTGCCCATACATGGGTCCTGGAAAGGTTTCTCCCCGGAACCACCTAAATGAAATAAAAACTCATTTTTACTGTTTCAGGATGGTTACACCGGTAATTAGGACAATAGTTTATATTCTTCTGGGCAACTCTAATAAAAAAAATGCTACTTCAGTATGGAGGTAGTCACCAGGCCATTTAAGACACAGTATCCAAGAATAATGAGCAATCATGAAATTCTCATTCTTTCATTCTTGGTTTCTGTCTAGTAAGTACTCAGAATCCTTTTTTCTGGCCTTGCCTCCTTCTTAGGTACTGCTACGGGGATTCCAGAAAGTGACAGGGTTGAAAAGGTCCCCTGGATCTCACACAGAGAGACTTTCCTCCAGAATCACCCTCAATGGTCCCTCAGTGTGGATTAAGTTCTTAAACTTTTTCATCTGAATTTGAGGTGTGGGGATGGCTTACAGTAGTCAAAGCTGTTCTCGGCACTATGGTCGCTCCAGTCGTGGCATGTTATGAAGCCCACTGTTCTGGCCTCCTGCCTCAGAGATATCACCATGGAGACGTCTGACTGCAATTGTGACCCGCTGCAGGTGAGCAGTGCTGCACTGTGGGCACATTTCAGTTTGTCCGCCAGACAATCTCTATGGGCCGTTCAGGCATTCAGATATTATGGGCTAAACCAACTGTCCCCAAAGCCATGGAAGCGAAAGGGAGCTCTGGCCTTTGAGAACTCAAAACAAACCTCATGATGTTTTGAGTTTGTTTTCAGACTGGAAACAAACATATCAACAACTTCAGTTTGAAACAGTAGTTTCTTTACCTATGGATTTCAATTCTGTTCTCCAACTTAATACTGAAAAGAGAAACTGATCTCTTATAGAGACAAAGAAAAATTTGTATGGAAGCAAAAGAAAATTCCCCATTAAATGAGTTTATGGCATTTTGTAGTTTAATTTTTATGTGACATATTATTACCTTAGCAGGTTTGGCCTAGATTGTCCTAGTCCTTGATGACCTAGTTTCACTACACTTAGAATTCCATCGTTGTATTTATTAATTTTCGTAGATAATGAATTAAAACCAAACTTCTTGGTTTTTAGAATTGTTTCAGAAGAATCATTTCAGAATACTCAGGAATCATTTCAGAATACTTCCTACCTATACCTGCCATAAGAAGTGTATTAACAAGTCAATGTACAGGATCAGACACAAATTCAACTAACTATAGTCTTGAAAATTTTCAGATGGTGGCAGAGTAGGAGGATGCTGCACAGACATGCTCCCAGACACAAGACAGAATTACAATTGAAATATGGAAAGGCTTCCTGAATAATCAATGGAAAACTCACAGGAGAGAACCCTGATACCCAAGGACTGAAGGTGGAGACTGCATAGAGACTGGTAGGAGGGGTGGAGGCACCAAAGGGCAACTGAAGTCCTGGAGGGATATCTTAGCTGTGGGGGGGATGCGGGGGGGCAGTGTGTGCCACTGAGAACTGTGGGATCTAATACCGAAGCTGGGCTCCCCAGCAGAGAGCACCAAACTGAGGAGGGTACCCACATAAGATCTAGCTGTGAAAAGCAGAGGGGTACTGTCTTCAAGGGAGTGGCAGCTGAAAGTTCGGGCACCCTCTTAAAGGGCCCACGCACAAAAATTCCCTATGGAGCCACCCACCTTGTGCTCTGGCAGAGGGAGGGTGAATAGACTGGAGCTGTGAGAGCAGAACCAAGGACAGGGGACTCAGGGGATAGAGCTCAGAAGGCAGACACCCCAAGTTTCCTGTGCTGAGTCATTCCCTCACACATCGGAGGACATCTTTACCACATAGATATCTGCCTTGCCTGGGGGCTAGACAGTTGACACACCCTATTGGAAAACACCTTGCCCTGAGGCCACTTAAGAGATTAAAAGTAACAATTAGCCTCCAGGCAGAAGCAACTGCCCCACCCTGTTGAAAAAAACTCTCACCACACCTGAGGATGATTGCCTGGGGGCAATTCAAGTCAGAATCCTATTAGTCTATAGACAGAGGTGGTCTCTGGAGGCTTTGAGTCTTTGCCTGATCCAATTAGTCAGAAATAGCCTTTAACAGTGTCCTGCACTAGAGATTGAGAGGTATAGAGGACCTACCTAAAACATAGTCACAAACCCAAACAGACAACAAAATATGGAAACAAAGAAACAACCCCCAAATGAAAGAACTATCGAATTCTCCAGAAGAAGAGATAAATGAAACAGAGATAATAAATTTATATGAAACAGAGTTCAGAGTAATGATGTTAAAAATGCTCAACAGTATGAAAAAAGAACAGTCTGAGATAAAGAATGACATAACACAAAGAACACATTGGAAGGAATACACAGCAGATTAGGGGAAGCTGAGGATCGAATCAGTGAATTAGAAGACAGAGTTGAAAATATCTCTCAATTAGAGAACCAACAAGAAAAAAAAAACAATTAAAAAACAAGAGGATGGCTTAAGGGAGCTGTGGGACAATGTGAAATGTAACAATATTAGAATAGTAGGTGTGCCAGAAGTGGCAGAAAGGGATAAAGGAATAGAGAAGGTGTTTGAAGAAATAATGGTAGAAAACTTCCCTAATCTGGTAAAGGAAAAAGTCACACAAGTTCAGGAGGCACAGAGAACCCCAAACAAGAAGAACCCAAATAGACCCATGCCCAGACACATCATAATTAAAATGCCAAAAATTAAAGACAAAGAGAGAATCTTAAAGGCAGCAAGAGAAAAGAAAACTGTTACCTACAAAGGAGTTCCCATAAGGCTGACACCTGATTTCCCATCAGAAACTCTACAGGCCAGAAGGGAATAGCATGAAGTACTCAAGGTAATGGAAAGCAAGGATCTGAGACCAAGATTGCTATATCCAGCAAGGCTATCATTCAAAATAGACAGTCAAATAAAGAGCTTCCCAGACAAAAAAAAAAGGCTAAAGGAGTTCATCACCACCAAGCCAGCATTACAAGAAATGCTAAAGGGATTGCTGTAAGGGATTGCTGAGAAGAAGAAACAGAGAGAGAAACCTAGCCATACAGAATTTAAATGGCTATAAATAAGTACCTCTCAATAATAACTCTAAATGTAAATAGATTAAATGCTCCAATCAAAAGGTGTAGGGTAGCTGAATGGATACAAAAACATGACCCAACTATATGCTGTCTACAAGAGACCCACCTCAAAACAAAAGACACACACAGGATGAAAGTGAAGGGATGAAAAAAAATTTTCCATGCAAATGGAAAGAAAAAAAAGCTGGAGTAGTAATACTCATATCCGACAAAATAGACTTTAAAAGCACCATGCTAAGCGAAATAAGTAAGTCAGAGAAAGATAAATATCATATGATCTCACTCATTTGTGGAATATAATGAACAACATAAACTGATGAACAAGAATAGAGCTGTGGGGGGGGGTATTCTAGAAACTAATAGAAGTAATCCTGTTATTTGCAGATTTTTAATATTTCCTACAACTTTTGTGATATACTATGTTAGTACAGTTTTGATAATATTATTATACTTAAAATCCTTTTATTCTTGAAATATTAATGTATATTGCATGTAATATTATTATATGTAAGATAATTTTCTTGAATAATTGGTGTTTATTGCATGTAACATCATATTTAAAATAGTTTTTCTTGAGATATTAATTTTTATTGCATGTAACATTATTGTATTTAAGATCATTTTTCTTGCATGTAACATTATTATATTTAAAATCGTTTTTCTTGAAATAAAAAAAACTGGAAAAAAAAATTTTCGAACCAAAAAGTAAAAAAAAAAAAAAAAAAAAAGAATTGTTTTAGAAGACATGTACAAAACCCTTTGGATGGGTCACATTTTTTTTTTCTTGGTAAAATTCCTTGAAAGCTCTTCCTTCCACAGCATTCCTTGCTTCTTTATCCTCACTTCCGTGTAGTTTGTTCTGATGTTTTGGCTCATGGGCAGGGGTGATGGCAATGAGGTGTCCTCATGGCTCAAGGGACCAAAGCCAGAAATTATGCAGGTTAAGAACCAGTGACTGAGTGATTATAAGATGTATGAAGAACATTAAAAGAATGAATCCCAGCTGGTGTGCCTCAGTGGTTGAGTGTCGATCCATGCATCAAGTGGTGGCAGCCATTCCCCAGACGGGGGCATGCAGGAGGCAGCTGATTGATGTTTCTCTCATCAATGTTTTATCTCTCTCTCCCTCTTCCTTCCTCTCTCTAAAATCAATAAAAACATTTTAAAAAATAAAATAAAATCAGTGAACACAGCCTGAAGTGGACACAGCAAAAGGCTGAGGAGACTTGATTTCTGCTTTTATGACTCAAGGTGAGATTTTGAAGTCACATGACCTCTCATGTATACATCTTCTTTGATATAAAATGGGTGTCATATAATCTACCTACCTTTCTCTAAGAAGTGCTCCCATTGAATGTTTAAAGAAGAAAATATTGTAACGCAAAGATTTCAACAATGGTTTACATATAATTCAAAATAAAAACCCTGTTGTTGAAAGGCTTCTTTTCTTAGAGAAGAAAACTCAAGTCACCTAATTTCTTTTTCAGCCCATTTCACTTTGGTCTCATCATCTCTTTAAAAATGAATATGAGCCCTAGCTGGTTTTGCTCAGTGGATAGAACATCGGGCTGCAGACTGAAGGGTCCCAGGTTTGATTCTGGTCAAGGGCACATGCCTGGGGTTGCAGGCTTTATCCCCAGTAGGGAGCGTGCAGGAGGCAGCTGGTTAATAATTCTCTCATCATTGATGTTTCTATCTATCCCGCTCTCTTCCTCTCTGAAATCAATAAAAATATATTAAAAAATAGATTCCCTTCAAACTTTGCCTTATAAAGCCTATGTTAATTGTAAAACTGTTAAGCTTATTTTTATTTGACCCTTCCCTTACATTTTTACTGATTTCACTGTTAACTTGTCTATCTTTCTGGTCAGATCTCAGAAACCAGAAGTCAAGGGACCATATCCAATTTCTCCTTTGTAATGCCTCAATGCCTATAACAATGAATGTACCTGGTATTACTCTGTAAATACTGATGTTACTTGTTGCCTGGTAATGGAAGAGGTTAAAGTGCTAAATGTAAACATGACAGTGAAAATTTTGCCATTCAGATAGATATTTTGTATGGGCCTAATGATTCCCGAGAACCATAAAACTAATTAAAAGCATCTTGGGCAAATATCTCATGATATTTATGAGGTCAATTACATAATATCACATGATATTCATGAGGTCAACTACATAATAAGGAGATAGAAAACTGAACAACAGACATAAGAATTTACACACCTAAATGAATACTGATCATTAAAGTAGGGAGACTGCTTTTTCTAATGACAGCACCACACCACTGCTCAAGGTGATATGGAAATTCCTGTGTTGGGAATTCTGTAGAAAGTCCGAGTCTCTCCTTTCTTTTCTTTTCTTTTCTTTTTAAAAAAATATTTTTATCGATTTCAGAGAGGAAGGGAGAGGGAGAGAGAGATAGAAACATCAATGATGAGAGAGAATCATTGATCAGCTGCCTCCTGCACTGAGGATCGAGCCTGGAACCCAGGCATGTGCCCTGACCAGGAATCAAACCATGACCTCCTGGTTCAGAGGTTGAGGCTCAACCACTGAGCCACGTTGGCCAGGCCCGACTGTTATCTTTCAGGAGAATCAACCGCATTACTTACAGTCACACAATGTGGTTAATGGTGTCTCTTTTTTCTCTCTCGGAAGCTACTGAATTATCAGCACATAGGATGTTTTGTGACTCCGGTACTGAGCCAATTACTGAATAATTGGAGTTAGGGATGGGCCTCCCTCAGAAGGAAAATGAACATCCATTGAATGGAGACTGACACTGTTCTGGATGCTTTCAGTGTGTTATTGCATCCTTATAACAGCTCTTAGAGATAGGTGGTTCTTTGCTGAAAAATCAGGGTTGTTGATTCAGGAACATATACATTTGTCCTGGGCCCTGGACAGGTTCCAGTGGGCTGTGCAACGTCTGAAGCTGCTGACAGGTGTTCCTCCTGCTGGGGATCACTTGGCACATTGTTTGCTGTTACTGGGAGGCCCTCTGGGGCCACAGCAACAGCTTCTTTCTTAACACAGCAACTAGAAGTGCGCACCAACAGCAGTGGTGGTTGCTAGCTTTGGCTCACTAAGGTGTTCACCTGGACAGGGGTCAGGCAGTTCTGAGGCTGACTTTGCTCCTAAAACCTGTCTTTTAGTGCTCAAAAAGAGCAACAAGAACTCATACAGCTGATGAAAGTGAAGAGTGATACAACCCTCTGGAAAATAGTTTACCAGTCTCTTGCAAAGTTGAAAATAAATATACCCATGACCTAGAAGTTTCTCTCCTGTGTATAGTCTGTAGAAAAATGCATGCCCATGTGCTCCCGGGTACAGTAATGTTCATGACAGCATTGCTCATATATCCCCAAACTAGAAACAACCCAGAAAAGTCATCTGCAATAAAATGGACAAATAAATTGTAACACATTTGTTTGATGAAACACAGGAGTACAGCCACACACATTATGGATGAAACTTACAAACTTGATGTTCAGTGAAAAAAGCCAGATTCAAAAGATGTCATATAATTGCTTCCATTTGCATAACATATAAGTTAGGTAAAAATATACTATATTTTTAAGGAAGCATGTATAAATGGCAAATATATAAACAAAAGCAAGAATTGACTACCACAAGATCAATGTGGATGTTATGAGTGGAGAAGAGTGTGTGGGGTTGGGGGCTTCTGGATTGAAAGCACTATCCTATCTTATGATAGGTGGTGAGTACTTTAGAATTTTTAAAAAAATATATATATTATTGATTTTTTACAGAGAGGAAGGGAAAGGGATAGAGAGTTAGAAACATCGACGAGAGAGAAATATCAATCAGCTGCCTCCTGCACACCTCCTACTGGGGGTGTGCCAGCAACCAAGGTACATGTCCTTGACCGGAATCGAACCTGGGACCCTTCAGTCCGCAGGCATACACTCTATCCACTGAGCCAAACCAGTTAGGGCAAAATTTAAAAGATTATTTCAAAATACTGTAATTATAGATTCACAGCAAATGCACAGATAGTATGGAATGCAGAAGGTCCTGAATACCCTTTACTATGTTCCTATTTAAAAAAAAAAGTTTTTATTGACTTTTAGAGAGGGAGGGAGAGAGAGAGCTAGAAACATTGATGAGGGAGAAACATCAACATTGATAGGCTGCCTCCTGCATGGCCCCTGTATGGGATCCAGGCATGTGTCCTGTTCAGGATTGGAACTGGTGACCTCTTGGTGCATGGGTTGATGCTCAACCACTGAGACACGATGGCCGAGCTACCATGTTTCTCTTAATAGTTACATCTTACATAATTATAGTAAAAATTGAGTCGGTACACATATGTATATAGTTCTCTGTCATTTTATCACATGTGTAATTTGGCATATCCATCACCTACAACTTCACACAGAATGAATCTATACTACAAAGATCTCCCTTGTGGTACCCATTTGTAGTCACCACCCACATCGTCTTCTACCTTCAAAGCCCCTGGCAACCATAAATTTATTTTCCACCTATATAATTTCATCATTTAAATAATTCACATAAATAGAATTGTGCAATATGTGACATTTTGAGATCGGCTTTATTCAAGTATAATGCCCTTGAGATCTACCCAGGTTGTGCATATCAATAGTTTGTTTGTCCTAGCGGTGATTAGAGCATTGGCCCTTGGACCAAAGGGTTTCGGGTTCGATTTTTGGTCAAGGGCACGTACCTTGGTTGCCGGCTCAAACCCTGGCCCTGGTTGAGGCATGTGAGGGAGGCCACCAATCGATGTATCTCTCTCTTTCTCCCCTCCCCTCCACTCCATCACTTCCACTCTCTCTAAAAATCAATGGAAAAAATATCTTCGGTTGAGGATTAAAAAAACATAGTTTGTGCCTTTTTATTGCTTAGTAGTATTTCACTTTAGGATGTACCACTTTTTGACCATTCACCTATTCAAGGACGTGTGTGTGTGTGTGTGTGTGTGTGTGTGTGTGTGTGCGCGCCCGCACACGCGTGCATAAGTCTTCACTTCTCTATGATAATGCCTAGGAGTGTAATTGCTGGCTTGCATGGTAATTGTAGGTTTATGAGAAACTACCAAAGTGTTTTCCAGAGTAGCTGTACCATTTTATATTCCCACCAACAATGTGTGAGAATACCAAATCCTTGCTGGCATTTTGTATTGCCATTATTTTTAATATGAGCTGTTCTGAGAGGTGTGTGATGATAGATTGCCAGGATCTTAATTTGCATTTCCTTAGAGGCTAGTGATAATGAACATCACTGACCGGGAGATGTTCTTTCGTCTGACTTAGGGAGGGGTTACTTTAGAATGGCATATATCCTTAATACTCAGCTCTGTAGTTGTTTCATATTTCACAAGACAACAATTAAGAAAAGAAGAAGAAATGAAGAGCTGAGTTCAATATTTTAAGGTATTATTTTCCTTCACCCATTTTTTAAAAATAGGGCGACCAAGAGTAAGGCACTGAAGTAACCTGACCAGTGGCGGGCAAGATAGGGAACCAGGTATTCCCAAGTGGGAATCCTGTGCTATTTTCAACTGACCTCTGTGTTAAACAGGCTTCCAAAAAATAAACTCCCTTCCAAAGCACATTGACATGGAGTCATTCAAACACAGGAAAAAATGTTATTATGCATATGCACGGCCTAGGAGTTTCATGTACTGCAAAGAGGAACATTCATATCAGAATAATTTTAGTAAAAAAAGAGAGACTAGCACCTCATTTTCAGGTAGTTGGGAAGGGCTTTGAAGAAGTGGAAATTAAGGTCCCTTAAAAGGCTCTTTAGGGTGTGATTAGGAGAGGGGAGGGATGAGGCAGGAAGTTGTTATTTGTCATTATAAGCTCTTTGGTACTATGTCTTACTTTGATCAGAAAAGGAAAGGATAGGAAAGAGAGGAAATTTGGCATAGCCTCTTGTATTCATTTTCTAGAGCTGCCATAACAAAGTACCACAGACTGAGTGGCTGATACAATGGAAATGTATTGACTCACAGTTCTGTAGGCTAGAAGTCCAAGATCAAAGAAATTAGATTCCTATATTTTAGAAAGATGTTAACACAAACAAACAAAAAGTTTTTGGAGTCAATTTATAGTTATCCACAAACTCAGGTATTCAAGGTATGTTACTTCCTCATCCCAGTCTTCTGGAATTTTAAGAGTGAACTGAACATGGTCATTCTTTCTCCTATAGTTTATAACAGTTTTTTCTTTTATCCTTTTCACTCACCTACTGTCTTTGACCTAGATACTACCCATTGAAATTACACAGCCTGTCATAAGCCCTTTACATGGGTTAACCCTTTTAACTCAAATAACACAACAACCCAATGAAGTAGGAGCCAATATTCCCATTTTTCAGATGAGGAACCAAGGCATGGAGAGGCTGAGTAACTTACCCCTCGTTTTGTTGTAGGCTGTGAGAATAGCACCAAGTGTTAGACTGGTGGGGTCAGACCCGATCTGGGTTCAGCAACCTCAGTACTAGTACTTGAGTTCCGGCTAGCAGAGAATTCAGAGCCAAGACTCAAACTAGGAAAGAACATTTATTTGAAAAATCACAGAGGTAGAAGTAATTCGTAGAAGAAAAGGATTTAGGACAGTGGTCGGCAAACTTATCAGTCAACAGAGCCAAATATCAACAGTACAACGATTGAAATTTCTTTTGAGAGCCAAATTTTTTAAACTTAAACTTCTTCTAATGCTACTTCAAAATAGACTCGCCCAGGCCGTGATATTTTGTGGAAGAGCCACACTCAAGGGGCCAAAGAGCCGCATGTGGCTCGCGAGCCGCAGTTTGCCGACCACGGGTTTAGGAAACAAGTCATAGAGGTAAAGGAAGGGCCCTCGGAGCTTAGAAGTGAGGAAGGTAATGGTAAAACTTTTGGGGGGATGGTGAGGGGAAGGGAGAAGGAAGGGAAAGTTTAGGGTTCCTGGAGGGAGAGGCACTGGGTCCTCTGTGCTAAGGGTTTTAAGGGTGGAGAGTTTAGGGGAGGTCCCAGGGGAAGATCTCAATATAATATTCAGTAGCTTTCCAGGTGTGTTCTTTCAGGGTCCAGGCCTCCACTGATTGGCTGGCCAGCACCAAGGCAGGGAGTCATTATCCAAGGCACCTGGTCCTGAGGTCAACTGTGGCATCACTTGTCTGCTTTTGCTGCTTTCCTAGGCCTGGAGCTGAAACACAACTGAGGCCTTGATGTTATCTCTAGGGAGGAAAGGTCAGGGAGTCCAAACCACATGACCAGTGATATGCTAAGGGAGGAAAGGTCATCCTGTGGATGAGACTTTTGCTAGGCATCTGGGGCTTTCCACCCTGATGACCTTCTATACCTGGCCCATGTCCTTGCTCTGCTTATGTCTAACTGCCTACCGCAGTTTCAGAGCTAATTACCAGCAGGCTAAGCTGTGAATCCAGGTGGTCTGGTTCCAGAGCCTGTGTTCTTAGGCACTAAATAGCACTTAGGTGCTCTTTCTTAGAAAATTAAAACAACAACAGTCATGATAAGGCTTCCCATAAATGTCAGCAAAGTACTTTTTACAGTTCCTTGGCATATGGCAGAGGCTGTAAGAATGTATTCCCCCCACTCCCAGTTTTATCCTATATAATAAAGAGGTAATATGAAAATTGACCCTCACACCCTCACAAGATAGCTGCCTAAGACCAGGCCAGCAGTGGGGTTAGTGAGGGACGACCAAATGACTGAACAGCAGGCTGCATGGGGTGACCAGGCTGTATGGGGGTGTGTGTGTGTGAGGGGCAACCAGGTTGGCAGGGGGAGCAGTTGGCAGGCCAGCAGGGGGGGCAGTTGGGGGCAACCAGGTCGGCAGGAGGGGTAGTAAGCGGCGAACAGGCTGGCCTTGGGGGGGGGGACAGTTAGGGGCGACCAGGCAGGCAGGCAGGTGAGTGATTAGGAGCCAGTGATCCAGGATTATGAGAGGGATGTCCGACTGCTGGTTTAAGCCCGATCCCGGAGATCAGGCCTAAACTGGCAGGGACATCCCCCGAGGGGTCTTGAATTGGAGAGGGTGCAGGCTGGGCTGAGGGGATCGCTCCCACCCCATGCACAAATTTTGTGCACCAGGCCTCTAGTTGAGAAATAATTGACAACATTGCATAAGTTTAAGGTGTGCAATGTGATGGCTTGCTATATGTACATAGTAAGAAATGATTATCACAATGAGGTTAGTTAACATGTCCATCACTTCACATAATTAACATCTTTTTCTTGTGGTGAGAACACTTAAGATCTATTCTCTTAGCAACTTTCAAGTAGACAATACAGAATTGTTAACTTTAATCATCAAGTTGCACATTAGATCCCCAGAACTTATTCATCTTATAACTAGAAGTTGGTAGCCTTTGATTGACATCTCCCCTTTATCCCCAACCTCCCAAGCTCTTGGCACCATCAATTTACTCTGTTTCTATGAATTCAAGTTTTTTAATTGAGATCATACAGTATTTGTCTTACATGTATGAGTGTTATTTATCCTTTTTTGAAAACCTAACATTCCTGTTCTTCCTTTAATATATTATTTTTCCAAGACAAACATATTTGGGAATCACAGACTTAAAAATTACTGTGTTTGTTTAGAAATTATATAAACCATTGAAGTTGGCCTGTTGTTGAAATTTTTCTGTTGCTAGATTGATAAATGTCCCAAAGATAAAATTTTCTTAAAGAAAACACACAATTTTCAACAATGTTGCAATATTTCACTTGATCTGAGGGCAGACCAACTCTGGAGACATGCAGTAATGTGAGCATAAGAATGTCAACAGAATTTGCTTCAATTTCTGAATTCTGATATAGTTTTGAATTTTGGGGGAAAAATTTGGCCTCTCCCCTCATTAATCTTTTGAAAGTGAGATTTTTTTCCAGCTCATGGCCAGATTTTGTTCATTTTAATTGATGTTTTATTAAAAATTACACTGAGATTGCCTTCTGGAGATGGAGACTGCCAGATCTGGGATTTAATTTTTCCCTACTTGCAAGCTAATAAGTGAGCCTGTTAATGTTTCATGAGTGCTAGCAATAGGCAATGATTCCTGGGCTGAGATAAAGGACTCTATTATTCATTGCAGAGCAAGCAGCATGAGCATCAGCATATTTGCTTCAGTTTTCTTTGCCCGAGGTCCTATTGGGATAATGCGATGTGGCCCAGTTGACTGCTATCCATGCCGTAGGTTTGAGACACAGCTGAGAAACATTGAGCTTGGGGAATCTACCTCTTTGAGAGCAAGCAGTAAGCAAACCTGCTCCTTGTCCTCCAGGAGATATTACCTCACCTCTCAAGATTACCAGCTGAGTAAACAACCCTGGCCCAGAAAAAGAGCAGATAGCGATGAGAGAACTTTTCATAATGTCTGTATTAGTGTTCAACCAGCTGTGAGTGGAGATTGGAAAAGCAGTGAGGAAATGTGGGCAACATTGAGCAGTGGCATAACAATTTGCAAAACCGTTTTCTATAATAACTTGGAAGGAAGGAAATGCTACTAATAAACTTTCGGATCCGGCTAAAGAAATCACGAGGCAGAATGTTCAAAGTGTCAGTTTGTTGGTCCCAAATGCATATGATAAGGTATAGGAAGAGACATAGAAGGTCAAAATTCAACTGTTTAATTTGCAAGCAGTAGTTAGAGAAAACATAAAGGAGCAAAGATTTGCTGGGCTGGAAAATAAAATTGTTTATTATCCCCAGTGTCCACAGCCAATAAAAGATTCTCAAAATGAAATGAGGCCAAGGGCCACAGTCCAAATTAAATGTATGGTTATAACATTACCAGAGGCTCAGTGCATGAAATTCATGTATGGGAGCGGGGGGGGGGGTCGTCCCTCAGCCTGGCCAATTTGGGACCCCTCGGGGGATGTCTGACTGCCGATGTCTCCCAATCCGGGACTGCTGGCTCCTAACCGCTTGCCTGCCTGTCTGCCTGCCTGATTGCCCCTAAGTGCTTCTGCCTGCCAGCCTGATCGCCCCCAAACTGTTCCCCTGCCAGCCTGATTGATGCCTAACTACTCCCCTGCTGGCCCAATCGCCCCCAACTGCCCTCCCCTGTTGGCCATCTTGTGATGATGTGAGAGCGGCCATCTTGTGGTGACATGAGGGTATTGTGCGAGGGCACGAGGACAAACTAGGCTTTTATTAGTATAGATGCCTAAGTTCATTGAAGGATTTAAGGCAATGCCAACTAGGCTCTCTCAGTAGACAAAATAGCACTGGCCCACTGCTGCCTGACTTATAACCCAAGATAGAAAGAGACCTTTCTAAAAAAAGAATTGTAAATGTAATTTTTGTCCCATTGAGTAGACCTGTACCAGATTAATAGGAAATCCATAACATTTTAAAGAGAGTGTTGCTGGGAAAAGCATTGCCAGCTCTGTATAGGTAGGAGGTCAACGGAGAAAACTACACAGCTGCAAAATGGGCCATTTCTGATGGAAAAGAAAGGTTGTCTCAGAGGGCTGAGCCAAGAACCCTGAGTGCAGAGCCAAGAGCCTCCTAGAGAAATTAATTTGGTTTAGCCAGGGAGCAGCAATGGACCCTAATCAAGAAACCTTCCCTGCTTCTGGTTTAGGGGGAAGTGGCAACATGAATCCAACTGCATTTCACAATAGCCATGGAACAGTGACTTCTATGTCAGTCCCAACCTCTCCTGTGGAATAGGAGTATCTACTGTGGTTATCCTGCCTTACTAGTATATTTTGGGTGTGTAAGGGGTGGAAAACTTGCCTTTTTATTGTGTAGGTGTCCAGATTGAGAGGAACTGTACCTAAGGGCAGGTACCCAGACAGCCTCATTTGGACCTGGTACAGATGATGAGATCTTAGATTTTGAACATGATGTCATAAATGGATGAGACATGTGAGGTTTCTGGGATGGGTGTGACCGTATTTTGCATGTGAGAGGAAAATAAATAACTGTGGGCAGGTGGAAGATAATGAATGAATGGTAGCGTGTAAAAAAAATGGGGATAATGTTTTACTGGCTTTCCCATCAAGAAGTGTAGTATATTGTTCCCCTCTTGAATGTAAACTGGCCTTGTGACTTGCTTGGCCTAAGACTCAGGCAGTATTACAGCTTTAGCTCTCATCCCTTTTCGAAAGCTGCCCTGTGTGAAAAGCCCAAATTGGCCTGCTGGAGACCTGTGTCTCAGCCAAGACATAAGTGAGGACATTTACCCCACTTGACCCTACTTGAGCTGCTAGATAATTGCAGCCACATGAGTGGCCCTAGCAGAAAACCTGATTGGCTTAGCCATCAAAAGCATTGGCTTACAGAATCATGAATAACAACAGCAAAATAATTATTTTAAGCAGTTTTCATATGGTTTGTTATGGCTCCAAAAATAACTGATACATAGCTCTTTAAAAAATTTTTAAAAAAAATATATTTCATTGATTTTTTACAGAGAGGAAGAGAGAGGGATAGAGAGTTAGAAACATTGATGAGAGAGAAACATCGATCAGCTGCCTCTTGCACACCCCCCACTGGGGATGTGCCCACAACCAAGGTACATGCCCTTGACTGGAATCGAACCTGGGACCCTTGAGTCCACAGGCCGACGCTCTATCCACTGAGCCAAACCGGTTTCTGCCCTCTCTTTAAAAATTTTTTATTTGCTTTAATTGATTTCAGAGAGGAAGAAAAAGGGAGAGAGAGATAGAAACATAATAATGAGAGAGAATCATTGATTGGCTGCCTCCTGCACCCCCCACACTGGGGATGGAACCCAGAACCTGGGCATATGCCCTGACCGGGAATCGAACCATGACTTCCTGGTTCATAGGTTGATGCTCAACCACTGAGCAACGCTGGCCCGGCATGATACATAGCTCTTGATGCAAATTTACCACAGGCATAAAATCCTTCTAGCAGTATTGGAATAAATGCTCATACGCAATTCAACCCTGTCTCTGCTTAATTGGCTCAAGTAGTGACAAGCAGCCCGGACCCATGTGTGGTCTGGTTTCATTTTCAAGTGCTTAAAAGAAAACACAAACTGTTAGTCTCTGAATCTGTTGAGATCTTACTTACAGGTGTAGCCTCTGTTTGGCTCAAATAAATTTTTGTAAAATAATAGACAACATAGACTAACACACTTTAGGGAAGAAGAGGAAACTGAATATTTGCTATTATAGAAATAAAAGTCTTATTAAAAGTAGCTCAAAGGAACATATGGATAACATTGAGAAAAGCAAATAAAATCCTATATAATAAAAGCATAATATGCAAATTAACTGAACAGTGGAACAACTGGTCGCTATGATGTGCACTGACCACCAGGGGGCAGACGCTCAATGCAGGAGCTGCCTCCTGGTGGTCAGTGTGCTCCTATGGGAGCACCGCTCAGCCAGAAGTCAGGCTCACGGCTGGTGAGCACAGTGGCTCCTGTGGCAGGCGGACATCCCCCGAGGGGTCCCAGACTGTGAGAGGGCGCAGGCTGGGCTGAGGGACACCCTCCCCCTCTCCCCCCACCCACCCGTGCACGAATGTCATGCACCGGGCCTCTATTGTAATATAAGTGAGCAAATTTAAGAAGGATTAGTGAGAAATTGAGAGCTATGGAAGACAAAGGATAGTTAATATATGCATAACTGATTACATAAAAAAGATAATTAAAATAATGGAACTGGAAAAATATTTAAAGATATATTTAAGAAACATTTTAAGAAGTAAAGGCAGATTTGAATGTTCAGTTGTCCTAGAAAAGGAGAAAAAAACACATTCAGGGTATTTATTTATTTAGAAGTAGAAGTCTTGAATCTGCTGTATAAAAGAACCCATTTATTTGACATAGACTAATCAACAGCAGTACACATCCTGGTAAAGTTACTGGTCTACAATGATGAAGCAAATCTAATGAACAAAATAGATCCAGAGACATGGATGCATGGAACAGACTGACAGATCTCAGAGGGGAGAGGGGTGAAGGGGGACAGAAGGAAATTAATTAAAGAACATGTATGCATATATGTATAGCCCATGGACATCCTATATAATAAAAGTCTAATATGCTAAGTGTCCAGTTGTCCGGTTGGTCGTTCAACCAATCAAAGTGTAATATGCTAATGATATGCTAAGGCCACTCAATTGCTCACTATGACGTGCACTGACCACCAGGGGGCAGATGCTCTGACGGGTAGGTTAGCTTGCTGCTGGGGTCCGGCTGATCTGGACTGAGCAAGATGGGCCAGACACACCCTGGAGCCCTCTTTCGGTCCCTCCTAGCTGGCCAACCTCTCGAGTCCCTCCCTGGCCCTGATCGTGAACTGGTAGGGTTCCTCAGCCTGGCCTGCACCCTCTTGCAATTTGGGACCCCTCGGGGGATGTCGGAGAGCCGGTTTTGGCCCTATCCCACAGTCCAGGCCGAGGGACCCACTGGTGCATGAATTCATGCACCAGGCCTCTAGTAGACAATAATGTGATGAAGACCTGGGGTGGGGCTGGGGTTGGGTGGAAGGAAATAAAGGGAGGGAAAATGGAGGACATCTGTAATTCTGTCAACAAACAAACAAACAACAAACAAACAAAAAGAATCCTTGGCATTTTATGGGTGGGGAGGGGAGGACTTTAAGCCACTTATAAGAGGGAAAAGATAGGTTGGGCTCTGATTATTCCACAGAAAAATCTTAGAAGATAATGGAGCTTTGTTCACAAAGCCCCAGAGAAAGAAAGTGTGACTAAACATTTTTTTTTTTTTTTACCTAGCTATAATTTTCAAATACAAAGGCAAACCGCAAACACTTTTGAATAATCAAGAATGCAGGGGGTGTACTCTCCTTCCCAGGAGCACACCCGCACCTTTCCACCCCTTCATCCCCCACAGACATGCATCTCCTAAACTCTAAGGGGCCCCTGAGGTTTGTAACCAGGGAGCAATGGGCAGCAACAGTTCGTCCCAGGCAAACCCCCTGAACTGGTTCCCAAGGCCCCCTTTTCTCTGACTTCTTAGAGAGCCAAAGCTGTCCTACCTAGGCTCATTTCCTACCTAGCCCTTCTGTCATCCTAGGCCCTTCCCTGTTTCACTGTCCTAAGCTTTAATAAATGTCCTTAAAAAAAGAAAAGAATGTAGGAGTTGTAGCTTTAATGAGCCCTTCTTTTTTTAAAAAATTGAATTTATTGGGGTGACATCCTCTCTAATAAAATGGTAATATGCAAATTAACCATCACTCCGCTACATAACCCATGCCCACCAGCCAAGCCACACCCACCAGCCAATCAGGGCGAGTATGCAAATTAACCCCATCCAAGATGGCTACAGCCACAGAGAGCAAGGTTTCCCAGGTAACAGAGCAAGCCAAGCTTTCCATAGCCGTTGCAGGCCTAAGCCTCCACACAAGCTACAAAGTTTCAATTATAGAAGGTAAACTAATTCAAACAAATGGCTGCAGAATGGAGCTTGAGAGAGCAGGCCAGGGTTGCCGGCGGCAACAGGGGAAGCAAAGCTTTCCACACACCCTGGCTGGGTTCACCCGCTTAAGGCTACAAAGTTTCATTTGTAGAAGGTGAATTAACTGCCACAGAAATGGCTGCCGCCCCGGAGGGAGCAGCAGGCTTGGCTCCGCTCCAGGCTACAAAGTTTCAATTGAAGAAGGAAAATAAATTCCAGATACCAGGGCCTCCACTTGGATTGCCAGGGGGCGTGGCCAGCCTGCAAACCACCACAGGCCCCTCACTCAGGCCACCCCACACCCCAAGGGAACCCCACCCTGATCCGGGACACCCTTCAGGGCAAACCAGCTGGCCCCCACCCATGCACCAGGCCTCTATCCTATCTAATAAAAGAGTAATATACAGATTGACCATCACTCCAACACACAATATGTCTGCCCCCATGTTGTCAAAGATCCTGCCCCCATGTGGACACAAGATGGCCACCACAAGATGGCCAGCAGGGGAGGGCAGTTGGGAGGCACTCGGCCTGCAAGGGAGGGCAGTTGAGAGGGACCAGGCCTGCAAGGGAGGGCAGTTGGAGGTGATCAACCCTGCAGGAGAGGGCAGTTAGGGGTGACCAGGCCGGCAGAGGAGGGAAGTTGGGGACAAACAGGCTGGCAGCAGAGTGGTTAGGGGGTGATAGGCTGGCAGGCAGAAGCGGTTAGGGGCAATCAGGAAGGCAGGCAGGCAAGCAGTTGGGAGCCAGCAGTCCTGGATTGTGAGAGGGACTCCAGGAGTCCCAGATTGGAGAGGGTACAGGCTGGGCTGAGGGACAACCCCCCCGCCATGCACGAATTTCGTGCACCGGGCTTCTAGTTGGTTAATAAAATTATATAGGTTTCAGGTGTACAATTATACAATACATCATATGTATTTTATATTGTGTGTTCACCACCTTAAGTCATCTCTTCCATCACCATTTATCCCCCTTTGCCCTCTTCTACCTTCCCTCAACACCCAATGAGCTCTTCTTAAAGAAACTTCTGTAAAACAAACTTCAGCCAAATAAAGTTCAATGTAAGAATATGAATCCTTATGAATATGAATCCTACACATAAGGGTAAGACTAAAACTGATTTAATTTAATGGTCGAGGAATGAAAAATAAGAGCTATAAACTTTGACAATGTAGAAATGATGTAGCTACCAAATTTTGGGAGGATGAGATAGTGAGAAGGCATGAGGTGTTGTAATTTCAACATTTAATGACAGAGGTACAAGAAATCATTGAAATCTTGTATGTCAATGCATAGATGTATAAACATACTTAACGGATAAGGGTAAACACTAAGAAAAATATATGATTAACAAAAATGAAGTGATGGTGGGGATATGGTAAGAATAATATATTAATTTTATTGTTGCTCATAACAAAAGTAATGACACTGTCTACAAGCAGACAGTTAAGTAAATTGCATAGAATTATAGCTTTAAAGAATTTTTAACAATAATTGCCTCTAGGATGGAAAATGGGTACCCGGGTAGACAGGAGACATTTTTTTATTGTATATTCTTTTACATCTTTTGAATTTTGTTTCAAGTTCATGTTAGCTACTAAAAAATGAAAAGAATAGAAAAATACAGAATAATAAAAAAGCAAAGTTATAGTTATGAATGTGAGCATTGAATAAAAACACCAGATTTTCCAATAATTACCAAAAACACATATAATAAAAGTGTAAAGAAATCACAACCCATAAAATAAGAATATCTTTAAAGATAACGAAAATGTTAATAATATAAAGTAGACAGACAGAACTAAGACCAAATATATCTTATGTCAATAAATATAGGTGGGTTAGTTTTAATAACAACAAAATTAAGCAATTACTACACAAAACCCTCTGTCTGTTGTATACAAGAAACAGATCTAAAACAAAGTGAAGCAGAAATTTGGGGATATAAAAATGTGCAATTGCAACAACCTAGTCTCAACCAATAGAAGACTGCATCCATGTAACAAAAATACATTTGCTACCATTTGTATCTAAAGGTAAGAAAATAATATCTACATAAATATTTGATATGCATAACTACCTGCCTTACATTTTGGATTTTTGTACTAGGTGCATGTATTACTCATTCTAAAGAGCAAGCAAATAACTTATTTTAAAAGGAAGATAAACAGCCCAACCGGCATGGCTCAGTGGTTGAGTGTGGACCTATGAATCAGGAGGTCATGGTTTGATTCCCTGTCAGGGCATATACCTAGGTTATGGGCTTGGCTTGATCCCCAGTGTAGGACGAGCAGGAGGCAGCCAGTCACTGATGTTTCTATCTCTCTCTCCCACCCCCTTCCTCTCTGAAATCAATAAAAAAAATGTATTAAAAAAAGAAGATAATGTTGAGGACAATGTGGACTATGAATTTAAGGATATAAATGAGTCTTGAGACAAGAAGACTAGGTTAAATTTGAAAGGATCAAGCTGGAGGATGGGGGAAGTAGTAAGAATTGGATTTTACTCTAATAAACTGTTAGATATAACTAATAATATGTTGTTGTCTTATTTTAAACTTTATTTATTTTGTACTTTTGGATTAAGATAAAGGAGAATTTGACAAAAGTCTTAAAAAACACAAGATTATTCTAAAAAAAGTTTTGCCTGGCTGGTATGGTCTAGTAGTGGTTGGGAGTCGACCTATAAACCAGGAGGTCATGGTTCAATTCTGATCAGGGCACATGCCTGGGTTGTGGGCTCCATCCCCAGTGTGGGGCGTGCAGGAAGCAGCCAATCAATGATTTTTTCTCATCATTGATGAGTCTATCTCTCTTTCTCTCTTCCTCTCTGAAATCAATGAAAATGTAGTTTAAAAAAACAAGTATTTCTGCTCTTCCATTATTAGGAAACAAATATTCATAGCTGAAAACTTGAAAAATATACTGAGAGAGAGAGAGAGAAGAGATAGAGAGAGAGAGAGAGAGAAAAGAATAAAAGAAAAATTTCTTAACTGTAATACTGTAAGCTAGCCAGGGTTACATTTTTTTATATATCCCACCATTACGCTCTCTCCCTCACACACATGCATATTTTGTAGAAAGGTCATACTATACACAATTTTGTGCCTTGGAATTTTTTTAAAAGAATAGTTTATTGATTTTTTTTTTTTTAGAGAGAGAAAGGGAGAGAGAGAGAGAGAGGGAGAGAGAGAGAGAGAAAGAGAGAGAGAGAGAGAAACCTCAATCTGCTATCTCCTGCAGACCCTCTACTTGGGGGTCAAGCTACAACTGAGGCATGTGCCCTGATAGGGAATCCCACCAGCAACTTTTGGTGCATAGGATGATGCCCAACTGAGTCACACCAGCTAGGGCTGTGGTGTGTATTTTTAACTTATTATGTTGTATATATCTATTTCCCAATGTTACTAGTACATATTCTTCTAAAATATGATTTTTCAATGATTACATATTATAATACTTTATTATTGGGCATTTAGACTGTTCATAATTTTTTCACTTATAAATAGTATTGCAATGAATAACTTTGCACATGCAAATATATTTACATCACTATTTCCTTATTATACAGTTGTGGAAATGGAATTGCTGGGACAAAGTAGATGCATATTTTTAACTTTGATACCTACTGCCAAATGGCCTTCCCAAAAATTTGTACCAATGCTATAGCTCAACTAGAAAAGCTATAGTTTTGAAAGTGGAAAAATATGAAGGAATACTTTCTTTATTTGAAACTTGCCTCACACAGTGTTACCATTCTTTGTCATCTTTGTAATTTTACTTGGTAAAAAAGGATGCTTTATTATTGATTAATTTGGATTTTCTCAATTACAAGAGGCCTGGAAATTTTTTGTATATGTATTGGTTATTTGTAAGTCTTGATTTGTTAGCTATATCCTCTTCAGCTAATTTTCTTCAATCCCTTATACAGTAAAAATTATATATATATATATATATATACACACATATATATATATACACACACACACACACACACACACACACACACACACACACACATATCCTATATAATAAAAGCATAGTATGCAAATCATCCCCTCAACAGGGAGTTTGACCAGTGGGCAGGGCCGGCTGGGGGAAGGGAGGGAGTACCTGACCAGCAGTTGACACTAGGGACCCTACCAGTGCATGAATTTCGTGCACTTGGCCTCTGAGTGGCCAGATTATTATGATCTCTGAACGCATAATAATCTGGCCACTCAGTGTATTTGTATCTCAAATGGGCACCAAAAGTATTCTAGACTTTTGCTGGAGATCAACCACCTATTTGCCCTGAGCTTTCTATCAGCCAGTGAAAAGGGGAAAACTGATCAGGTGCACGATATATAGTATCTTTGATATCAAATAAATGAGGTACTCAAGAGAAGTACACTGAGTGGCCAGATTATTATGAGTTCAGAGATCATAATAATCTGGCCACTCAGTGTACACAGTATATATATATATATATATTCCACCAATAAACATTTCAAGCATCGAAAAAAAAAAAAAGCTAATTCTTTTTAATTATAATCACAACTTTGGAGGGTATAGTACCCTAAAGGAAAACTACACAAGTTTGCCATTCAAATGTTCTTTTCTAATGAGATTCTGAAAATAGCAAAGAGCAGATGTGATTCTCCTCTTTCCATGGACCTAACAAGACATTCTACATCATCTAGGAACATAAAAGTGACTATGGAGGAGTGCTGGGCTGCTCTGCACAATTTCTGGTATAAGAGTGAGGATCAAGTTGTCTGGTTGATTAAATCCAGGCACACTATGAAAGCAAGAAGCTGGAGTAAGTAATGATAGAACAACCTTTTATGCTCCCCCATAATATATTTGTTGAGTGAATGAAGGCATAAATAAATGCCTCTTTCAAGGATGCAGAAAACTTGCATTGCTGGCTTTCAGCTTAGTAAAAGTAGAGTTGCTCAGCTAGAAATTACTTTCAGAGAAGAATGCCAATGGTAAGGAGCTTAACAGTGACTCACTGAATGGTCTCATGCTCTTAGCATCACTTATTTTTATTTATTACTATTACTAGAGGCCCAGTGCATGAAATTTGTGCACTGGGGGTGTGTGTCCCTCAGCCCAGCCTGCACCCTCTCCAATCTGGGACCCCTCGGGGGATGTCCGACTGCCTGTTTAGGCCCGATCCTTGTGGGATCGGGCCTAAACCGGCAGTCAGACATCCCTCTTACAATCCAGGACTGCTGGCTCCCAACTGCTCGCCTGCCTGCCTGCCTGATTGCCCCTAACTGCTTCTACCTGCCAGCCTGATCACCCCCTAACCACTCCCCTGCCAGCCTGATTAACATCTAACTGCTCCCCTGCTGGCCTGATTGCCCCCAACTGTCCTCCCCTGCTGGCCCAGTTGCCTCCAACTGCCCTCCCTTGCAGGCCTGGTCCTCCCCAACTGTTCTCCCCTGCTGGCCTGGTTTCCCCCACCTGTCCTCCCCTGCAGGCCTGGTCGCCCACAACTGCCCTCCCCCTGCCGGCCATCTTGTGGTGGCCATCTTGTGACCACATGGGGGCGGCCATCTTTGTGCGAGGGTGTGATGGCCAATTTGCATGTTACCTCTTTATTATATAGGATATTATTACATTTTGTTGCAGATATTTAATAAACTCTTAATAAATACAGGTTGAACAAATGATAAAAATATATCATTTTTATTTTACAATTTTTATAACGATGTATTTAAAACTGTTCATTATTATTCTCTCTTTACTGATAAGGAATGGTGGCTCTGAGTTGTCAAAAGTTGAAGACTATGTCAAGACTCATGCAGCTAACAAGCAGCAAAACCCGGCTTAGGAATTTTTAACGTCAAATGCAATAAATGCCCTTTTCTCAAGACTACACTCATAATTTCCACCAGGTTACTTTCTTGATCCCTATTAATTATGTGAAACTCAAATCCCTCAGTTGTTATTAAGGTTCTCTATAATCTGGGCTAACTCTTATACTCTAGTGTTATTCCCTACAGCTACCCCAGTGGATATTATGGTTACCTCTCCAAACGGTACTCCTCTCCTTTGAGTAGCAATAGTGCATTTGGGGAGATTACCCTTAGTTCAGAAGTGTGTGCCTAATTGCTATAAAAAGCAGCAAATCCTCCTGACCAGTGAATTGGTTTGTGGGAACAGTAAGAACACACTCTGGATGTGACAACTGCAGTCAGACATTTTTATCTACATCTTACAGACAGGGTAATAGACTCAGGGACTTTTCGTAACTTGTCCAAGGTCCTAGAGCTAGAAGGTGGAGGAGTTAAGATTTAAATGTGGGTTCAGTTCAGTGGTTCTTAATCCTGGCTAGGTGTTACTATCACCTGGGGAAGGTTTTATTTTTTTTAATTTTTTTAATTTTTAATTACTTTATTGATTAAGGTATCACATATTTGTCATCAACCCCCTCCCCCCGTTCCCTTCCCAAACCCCCCCCCACGCATGCCCCCCACCCCCTGTTGTCCGTGATCACTGGTTAGGCTCATATGCAAGCACACAAGTCCTTTGGTTGATCTATCTCCCTTGTCCCTACCCTACCCTACCTTCCCTCTGAGGTCTGACAGTCTGATCAATGCTGTTCTTGTTCTTCAGTCTATGTTGTTCATCTTTTCCCCTAGATGAGTGAGCTCATGTGATACTAGGAATACACTTATAGGAACCGAAAATGAGACAAGCAATAATAGTTATGCTGAGAGGCAAATGAATCAGTCTATAGTGAGTTTCTTTCTGGGCCAACAGTTCTTTTGAGTCCCGGTTTCTATGTCCAACAGTTGTTTATGTGTTCATAACAGCAATGATATTTCAGTTCTGAATGGTGGACAAATGGTGGTAATGCAGGTCCGACCCTCTCTGGTTTGGTCCTGGGCAATCTGCAGTGACACATATCTGCTGACTGCTAGTATGGCAAGGCATCATCAGCGTCTTCCATCTCTGGACTGTTTCTCTTCTGACTTCATGGCTAGAGCACTCCTGTCAATTCCTCTCTGTTGCAGGAATCCACATGTCTCGGAGTTGTTTTCTGAAAATATACAAACATATTCTCCACCAAAAGTTAATAAAGAAATATTTTCTATAAATTTGACTTGCGATCCTTTTTCATTTTTTTGCCCAAATGATTTTCCTTTGGCTTGTTTTGACACCATGTATGTTTTACCTGGGTGACTTGCTGTTAGCATTACAAATGAAAGTTAATTTTCTAAAGTAAAAATTTTCTAGATGTAATTTATTTGCAGGATATTTTTCCTTACATGATATTCTTCTACTATCCCCCCTTTTTTGGTTTAAATATTAGGAGGCTTTTGAAAATTTTATAATGTAGTCTTGATAGCTTTTAAATTTTACTTTTTTGCACTAATATGTGACTGCTTTAGGTTCATTATATGTTACGTAATTTTACCATGAGATGAACTACCAATAAAAATTTTAGTTAACACTTTAGGAACAGCTTTTTTGCCCAGTACAATTGATTTTTCTAGAGTATTCGCTTATTTTGATTGGCCAATTTAAATTAGTCTGAAAACCTGACTACTATTTTACTGTCAAATTTAATACTCTAACAACCATCTTGTTTTACCCTGTAATTATTAGTGGAGAGGATTATTTGCCTTCTTGAGTAGGCCCTGAGCATTCCTGGTGCTAGGCTGGATTTAGATATCCTAGACCCCAGTTCCCCAGATCATGGGTGCAAGACATCTCCATCAAGTCTTGTTGCAGTGAGAGGGCATCTGCTGTCGGCCAAGTCTCTGTTACCTGGGATCCGATTTGAGCTGGGCATGTGAAGCTGAGCAGCCATGGGGGCAGGAGATCTCCTTCAGCAGGGGTGAGGGTTCAGGCCCCTGCAAACTTGGGGGGGTGAAGGTCTGTGCCCCACCTCTGTTGACCCCGAAGTTCTCTCCTGATGGCCCCTATGCGACTGTGCCTGTCTTAGTTTGTTCCTTCCCTGAGGAATCTTACCCGTCTCTGGCTAACCAGCCATCCTCCGGGGCCAAGCAGGGTGATGTGAGGTTTAGTTCTGTCTCCTTGGTCGCCTATGCCCCCATGGCCTCCACGCCCAGCACCTGCCTTGGGATCCCCTCGCCTGCTGGCAGGGTCCCAGCACTGATCACATATCTTGTGGAACCCAGGTTTCTTCTCCAAGGAGGCCCAGCTCACCCCACTGGGTGAGAGACAGATCCATGGTACCAGCCATCACGAGGTTTCAACCTTGGCATGAACAGAAGCTCAGGCAACAGCTGTGGACAATTGGATTGTGAGAAGCAGGTCCCTCTTGGCCAAAAGGGCAAGAGGGGCCAATTTAGAATGCTCAGGTGCCTTACACCTGGGGAAGGTTTTAAACGATACTGAAGTCTGAGCCCTATCCTCTGACATCCGGATGCAGTTGGTCTGGTTTGGGTCCCAGGCAGCATATTAAAGTCTCCCCAGGTGATTCCAATGTGCAGCCGGTGCTGGGAAACCATGGTTTGGTTGAACTCCAACATCTGTGCTATTTCACTGTAATATGAGCTTCTATGGCACAGGGCTAATAACAAAGGAATCTCTGATCCAGGGAACCCACTACCTAATGCTAAGCAAACCATCACAATACAGACAGAGGAGATTCTGGAGACAGCTTGGAGGAGGGAGAGCAAACTCCTCAGAGAGGAGCAAGCTTGAGCTGAGCTGTTAGTATGGTTTTCCCAAGTGCCGGATATATAGTATATATAAACAGCGGTCGCCAAGGTATTTTCACCCCAGTACTAATAAAGTTGGCCATTGTTCCAAACACTTATTAGTACTAGCTAATTTAATGGGTATCACCATCCTATGACTAGGTGCTACGATTATTATTTATAATTGATTTGTCATTCTTAAGTTGTTTTATTAATATACTAGAGGCCTGATGCATGAAATTCGTGCAAGGGGCTCAGCCCTCACAGCTGTGGCGGCTGCCCTCGGCCCTCGCAGCCCCGGCTTCGTCTGGAAGGTCGTCCAGCTGTCCAATCTAATTAGCATGTTACACTTTTATTATTATAGATTATTATATTCCCATTTTACAGGTAAGGAGACCAAGACAAAGAGAGATTAAGTGTCTTCCTCAAGGTCCCACATAGGTGTAGGTGGGCTTAAATCCAAGCAGTTTGACCTGAGAGCCGACATGTGCTAACACCACATGACTTGGCAAAGGCAGGGCTAGGGGTAGGGAGAGAAGAGGGAAGCCAGAAGGAAGAGGAAGTGGTAATCCAGACAGAATCGTAGCATGGGGAGGACAGGTGCTGTTAGACAGCAGAGATCACTGTGGAGGGTCTTTGCTGGCTAGGGCGTGGGCTTATGTTTTGGGGAGGGAGAGGTAGGCACCACATACCACACTCACGGGGTGGGCTGCATCCTGCGTTTTATTCTAAAGGGAGACAGGGGCCACCAGCGGGACTGGGTCAGATTGGCATCTTAGAGAGAGACAAGAAGGGATGGATTCTATCCCAGTAGGAAATAGGGGCAGGTGAGGGCAGTGAGGAATGTGGCAGGAGACAGGTTTGGGCTGAGTTTAGAGGCAGGGCAAGGATGAAATCATATTGAAGCAAAAATGCAGTAGAATTGAGTTCTCAACTACAGTGTGTCCATCAGACATGCCACAGACAGCTTACATTTCTATGAAGTGCTGACATTGGATAATGGTTTCCTTAATAGTTACACAATCTACCCTATTCTAGGAAAGCCTCCTAACTGGGGCACTCTTACTTGTTTGGGGGAGACACCTGGGATGATTGGGAAAGCTGGGAGTTGCTGTCATAAGAAGGAAAAAAGGCAAGATAGATATAAACATGTTAGAATCAGAAAAATATATGACATCTTGTTTAAAAATTAGCTTTATTTATGCATACATGTTGAATACTTTATATCTCTTTAATTTATCACATTTTGTGTGGAAGTCAGGAAAAAAAGAGTCAAGAGATGTAAAAAATAAAATTCAGCTTTTGGGTGTGATTTGATCATCTATGTTTATTTTATTTTTCCTTAGCCCCAAAGAGCATGAGAAACAAAAGCTCTCTCCCTCGGCCTGAAAGGAATGGAGAGATGGAAGATGAGGAGGTTTTCTGGGGGTGAGGCAGTGTTAGAGAGTAGAAATTTTTGAGCATGCTTCCTCCTAGTCGACTTAGCCTTGAATCCTAGCTGCATCTCACAAAATAGCCTTGCAAGATAGAACACTGTCAGCTTTCTGAAGAACAGGATGACCCTGTAAATAACATGGTCATCAATAACATGACCCTGACATTAAAAACTGTTTTGTCTTAAATTGCTTGCTCTGCAAAAACAAGATGTGGTAAATGTGCTTAAAAGTGGTCCTGCACAAAGGGTCAGGGCTGCTCTCTGGACTCCCTGCGTGGAGAAAGGTAGAGCAGTTGCCGGCCAGCTAATAAAGGCTCCCTAAATTTTAATTTGGTCTGGATTCCAGTGGTCATTCACTCGCGTTCGCTCCACAACAGCAGGAAGAAACTTTCCTCTATCTTCAAGGCTCTTTCGGCTGTTGGTCTAATAATCACATCAGCAGGCGACACTAATGAGAGAAAATCACCAAATAACCGAATACACATACACATAAGAACCCCACATACTAGTACATGGGAAATTCAGAGACCTACCCCCCGCCCCCCCATACATGAGAGGTTCAGAGACAGAAAGGGAAAATAGGTATATGACATTCTGAGCTAAGGATGAGGTGAGGTCATAGAAGTTATTTCTGGTTATAACTCTTACTATGGGCAAGGCCCCCTAATTTAAATTCTTTGGGAGGTAAAAGTTTCTTCTGGGCCAGCAGGGTCCTGATTGCTTTCAGCTCAAAATAATTCACAAGTCAAAGTGGCACGTTTTGAAGAGACCTGTCCTGAACCCCTCTACTGGCACTAGGATTCTTATATAATTCCATGAAAAGTGGGCCAGATCCTCTTCTGACCAGGATCACCAGGCTTGTTTAGGGGGTGGGCTGGTGAGGCTCAAAAGGACTCACCTGATTTAGAAAAAGAGAGAAACAACAAGTTTCTCATATTTGAGTGGAGAGGAGTAAATATCTCATTTGCCACAGAGAAGAGGAAGAAAACTTTTTCTTTTTCTTTCTTAGACTAGAGGGTAGGGCTTAAGTGTGGGGGTGATGGAGATCAACTTGCCCATAGAGTTGGTGGTTGAAATCTTAGCCTTGGGACATGTAAGACCTGGTAGAAATGTGGCTAAGGTAAGCTAAACGGGTGTGAAGCCAGACTTTGTAACATCAGTGTAAGTTGAAGTTGTGTAAGTGTTCAGGAGGCTCTACAAAAATGAACTCTAAGTTTTGCAAAAATACCTAGGAGGGCCCAGCCGGCATGGCTCGTTGGTTGAGCATTGACTTATGAACCAGGAGGTCACCGTTCGATTCTTGGTCGTAAGAATGTGCCTGGGTTTCGAGCTCAATCCACAGTATGGGGAGTACAGGAGACAGCTGGTCAATGATTCTCGCCATCATTGATGTTTTTGTCTCCCTCTCCCTCTCTGAAATCCAATAAAAATATATGATAAAAAATGCCTAGGAGGAAGAAATGGATCTCCCTTCCCTTCTCCCCACACCTCTCCCTTAGGCATCAGCATAATGTACCTGATGGTTGCTTTGTGGTAAACATGTAATTAAATTTATTTATTACTAGTTTTCACAACCAATGAGACTGTTGTTGTTGTTTTTTAATATTCACCTGAGGATATTTGTCTTAGAGAGAGGGTAAGAGAGAGGGAAAGACAGAGAGAAATATTGATGTGAGAGTAATACATTGATTGGTTGCTTCCTGCATATGCCCTCACCAGGACCTGGGCTGGAGAGGAGCCTGCAACTCAACCTAGATATTTGCCCTTGACCAGAATTGAACCAGGGACCCTTCGGTCTGCAGGCCAACACTCTATCCACTGAGCCAAACAAGCTAGGGTGAGACTGGTTTTGATCTATGTCCACTAGCTGAATAAAATCAATGGATTAAAAGCTTAAATCTGTATTTTGGTTTAAACACTCTCTGCCCATAGGATATCTCAGTCCTTGGACTTCATCCCAGGGATGGAGAGATTTTGTGTCTTTTAAATTAATTGATTCGATGTAGGCTTAAGGATTGTGTGAACAGAGCTCTTCGTATAAAATAATGAAAGCAATATTGACCCTGGCTCTGAGGTTCTGAAGAGTGTTAACAGGAGACTTCAATGGCCCAAAGCCACAGAGGCCTCACATGAATAATGAGAGGCCTATTTTACTCGCACAAAGGCAGTAAAAACATTTTAATCTTCTTGAGTCTAAAAAGGAGATCTGATGTTATCTCCTCAAGGGAAAATAATTTCATATGGTCATAAATATGCAAACTACTTTCTTTTCCTCCAATTAATTGTTGTAGAATAGTTATTTCTTACATGACAGAAAGGCAAAAAGAATAGTATAATATTATTAGAGTGTTACTGGTGGGCTTGGGGTGTCGCTTTCCTTACTGAGTGTGCAGGTGGTGTCCTTAAGATATCTTGAGAAAGTGAATTTTCTGAGACTCGAACAGGCGGGTGAGTGATTTGTATTTGTGTGGAATTACATTCTTGGATTTCCAAAGTCCCATGTCCCTTAATCCAGTCCTGGAAGAAGTGCAGTTGAGGATTTAGTAGGGCTAAAAGTAAAGTCATGTCCAGAGTTTCCTTCCACGTTGGCATTGGGTCCAGTTTAGTATTAGGCTAGTTGCAGTCCATTAGTCTGTCGTGTGGGTGAATGCAAGAGAGCAGGAGCATGAGAGTCCCGCAGGCCAAGAGTCAAGCTCAACACGCCAAGAGCCAAGAGCACAAGAGCGACCAAGAGAGCAAACTTCTTTGGGTAGGGGATTAAATATCTCAAATCTTCCCTCGCTTTCAGTGGTCACTTCTACTCTGGCCAATGACCTGTTCCCTGGTGTGACTGACAGACAAGTACCTCCTCTATGTCACGAGACTTCCCTGGTGACATAGAGAAGATACTATGTCTATAGTATGCAGCTATTCTCTGCCCTGTTCAGTCCTTTCTCCCAGCAATCTATCTTTGGGGAATAGACCTGTGACTTCCTGGGGAGTGTTAAACTGCAGCTTCCTGGCAAAGTTGCACAAATGACATGCCTGTACTACTTGGATTTCCCTTTACTTTTTTCCTGTTATTAACAACTAGGTTAATTACAACAGTGTCAATAGAATTATAAATAACTAAAGGCTCAGTGCACAAAATTTGTGCATGGGTATGGTCCCTAGGCCTGGCTGGCAATCAGGGCCAATCAGGGCCTTCCTTCATTCCGCACCACCCCCTGGTGGTCAGCACACATCATAGCGAGTGATTGGACTCCCGATCAAACTCCCGAGGGGAAACTTTGCATATTAGCCTTTTATGTATATACTAGAGGCCCGATGCATGAAGATTCGTGCAAGAATGGGCCTTCCTTCCCCTGGCTGCTGGCACCGCCTTTGCTCCAGCCTCAGCCACCTTTCCACCTTCCCATGCTGCCCAGAGGCCCAGAGTGGCTGGAGCAGTGTGGAATGCCTGCATCCCACCCTCAGCCACTCAGCGCCTGCGTATGCCATCTTTGTTCGGTTAATTTGCATACTCACACCTGATTGGCTGGTGGGCGTCGCGAAGGTATGGTCAATTTGCATCTTTCTCTTTTATTAGTGTAGACTAGTAGCCCATTTGCAGGAAGAATCCTGCAAGCGGCCATTGGGGCCGCGTGTGCTGCCGCCGCCTTTGCGGCCACCGCGCCTGCATCCGCTCGCCACTGCCGCCCGCCCCGCTCTGCCCCGCTCCGCCCCACTCCACCCCGTTCCGCCCTGTTCTGCCCCGCTCCGCCCCGCCTGGGCTTTCCCTTTGGCAGCCACCTTGCTTTTCGCTTTTCCTCCCTCTTCCTTCTAAGTTGTCTTCAGTCTTCACTCCTCCCTCCCTCAGCATATGCAAATTAGCCTGCCATCTTTGTTGGGTAATTTGCATACTCGCCCTGATTGGCTGGTGGGCGTGGCTTTGGCTGGTGGGCGTGGTTTTGGCGTAGCGAAGGTGCGGTCAATTTTCATATTACTGGTTTATTAGGTAGGATAGATAATATATTTAAAAACATAAATAACATTATAAAATAAAATAATCTTATATAATAAGAGGCTAATATGTAAATAGACTGAAAGGTGGAAAGACTAGTCACTATGATGCACCCTGACCACCAGGGGGCATATGCTCAACGCAGGAGCTGCCCTCTGGTGGTCAGTGTGCTCCCACAGTGTGAGTGCCGCTCAGCTGACCAGGATAAGCAGCTGCTCCCGCTTGGCTGACTGGGATGAGCGGTGCTCCCACAGTGGGCCGATCCCCGCAGGCCATGTCCTCCACCAGTGCATGAATACGGTGCCCCAGGCCTCTAGTATATAATACTATTTTGTGAGTGGGTAACTGTTTTCAATTTATACACATAATGTCATACATATTGACCTACATGTTGATTTTTCTATTCAACATCGTTTTCCTGTGCCACGCCAGCATAGCCAAGGGTTCGGCAAGCCTGAGGGAGGGCCAGCAAAGGATGAAGAAAAGACAGACAAAGAGAATAAGCTGGGTCTAGGTGGATCTTCTGTGCCTGGCTGAGGCCACAGAACAGATCCAGAAGGCAAGCTGAGCCTTTATTTTATAGTCAGAGGTAAACAAGGTAGTGGTCACCATAGTTACAATGTTCTTGTGAGTTTCACTTGTTTTGGCAGCACTTGCTGCACCTCCCACAGCCCATTAGCTACCTAGGAAGGATCTAGGGAGTGTCATAAGATCAAGCTTAATTATGCTAAGAGGGCTGTGCCCTCTAAGCTGGGACTTGTTTTCGGCTTTGCCAGCAGGTCAGTCTGAGGCTTAACCCTATAACCGCTCCCTACATTTTCCAAACATATCCATGCTCACACAGGTAGATTTAGTTCATTCTTTTTTTTTTTTTTAAAAAAAATTGATTTGTGCCCAAACCGGTTTGGCTCAGTGGATAGAGCGTCGGCCTGCAGACTAAAGTGTCCCAGGTTCGATTCCGGTCAAGGGCATGTACCTCGGTTGTGGGCACATACCCAGTAGGGAGTGTGCAGGAGGCAGCTGAATCGATGTTTATCTCTCATCGATGTTTCTAACTCTCTATCCCTCTCCTTTCCTCTCTGTAAAAAAATTAATAAAATATATTAAAAAAATTGATTTGTGACTTGCTTCTAGAAAAAAAAGGTAGAAGGAGAAAGAGAAACATCGATGTGCGAGCAAAACATTGATCGGCTGCCTTCTGCACACCTCCTACCAGGGATAGAACCCACAACCCAGGCCAAGGAAGAGCCTCAGTGGTTAGAGCATCAGCCTGCCTACCAAAGAGTGACAGGTTAGATCCCCAGCCTCAGTCGGTCAGGTGATGTTTCTCACATCCATCTCTCTCTCTCTCTCCTGCTTCTCTCTATCTTTTTCTCTCTCTGTCTCCCTCCCTCCTTCCCTTCCACTCTCTCTAAAAAAAAAAAAAAAATCAGTGGAAAAAATATCCTTGGGTGAGGATTAACAAACAAACAAGCAGGCCAAGGAAGAATATTACTTAACAATCACTGTGTAGCAAATCACCCCACAAATAGTCACTTCACACGTATGGTCTCACGGATTCTGTGGGTCAGGAATCTGGAAAGGCATAGCCTGGTTCTCTGCCTCAGGACTTCTTACCAGCTGCAAGTCAAGTGCTGGTCGAGGCTGTAGTTATCTCAAGATCCACTGGAGAAATATTCCCTTCCAAGCTCACTCATGTTGCTGTTGGCAGGATTCAGTTCCTTATGGGCTGTTGGCTAGAGGCTGTCCTCAATTCCTTGACATAGGGGCCTCTCCAACACAGCAACTTGCTTCATTGAAATCAGCAAGCCAAGAAAGCAAGGAAGAGGATAAGCAAGATGGTGGACATGGGTTTTTATAATCTCAGTTTGTATGTGATATCCTATAATTTTGCCATATTCTTCTCACTAGAAGCAAGTCACAAGTTTTACAAGGGGAAGGAATTGTACAAGGGAATGAACACCAGCAGGCGGGGATATTGGGAACCATTCTGGAAGCTGCTGACCACAGAAGGAAAATAAGATAAGGAAATATATGGATAGAGTGAATGAAAGTGGCTGAGTCAGTAATGTTCATTCCTTTCCCCAAACCCTCCCATCATATCTTTTACTTCTATACCCTAGTGTATAAAGGAATAGCCTTTAAAGAAGAGGCCATAGTAGTCTTCCTATGCTCCCTCCTATATCTGAGCCTGCAGCACTTATAGGGACTCAGCAATGCCAGGACCTGAGGCTTCACTGTACACTTAGACCCACTCAAAGTCCAACGGTAGTTGAGTGAGACAAGTAGGTACTGAGGAATGAGCCGTTTAGGAAGTTCAAAGTGAAATGCGAGGCAGGGAAGACTCCACAGTCAATTGCCCTTTGAATTGGACTCCACCATTAATCTGCCATGTTCAGTGTCCTGCTAAACCATAGACATTAAAAATGATGCACACGCAGCCTTACATTTGCTGAGATACTCTCATACTCAGCTGAGCTCATTTCAGAGCATTCAGACTGTACCACAATTAGTTGCTGACACTATCCTAAAATAATATAAAGTCAGGCCCGTAATTATACAGTGGAAGAAACTATGTATAGAAAAGCTCATTAATGTGTGGGGTTGTGCAAGCTTCTGAAATGGGAACATTTCAAACATGGTAGTGCTCATGTTGGTATGGGTGAAAATCCAACTGCAAATCCTTAGCGAAATATTAACAATATCTTGCTCCAAAAGCATCAAACAGGTGCCGGGGGTTTATGTGTCAAGATTAAAAGGGTCAGGTCTTTCCCAAGTTTACCTGTAGGTGGCACTGTAAGAGTAATCAAGGGACATTGACATAGCAGTCTTATAAAAGTGACCATAGTCATCCATCAGGATTATCATTGTCATCGTCATCATCATTGCTCCTGTGGTGTTTCTGCCTGGGAGGTCCTATAACCCCCCCCTCCCCTCCCCACTCCCTCATATACACCTTGGTTTTAGGGGGTGTCCTGTGTGAATCACCACCACTCCATTCAGATTCCTAAGATACAACTCAGGCAGGGCTTCTGTCAACTACACAAACTTTGCCTAAATAAGGTTTGACCTACTTCCTTGCCACTTTCATATCTAAGTAAGGTCTTGGCTTCTCCCTTCTAAAGTGGGAGTCTAAATTACATCTTAAGCAACTGTCTTCTGGGTTTCCTTTTGTTCACAACCAACACCTCACCCAACCCTCCATGTGCAAAGTAGCCCCTGACCATCTTTGCCCACTCTCTAAGTCCTACCCCTCCTCTGAGTGTTTTCCACTGCCCTTTCTTGACATTGCTTGAGAGCTCCTAGAATTCAGTGGCATTGTCCTATTTTTGTTATGTCCCCAAAGTGGGACACATACTAAGTTTTTAACATGTATTTGTTGAATGAATGAGTAAAATAAAGAGGAGATTAATTAAAAAACCCCAATTGCACTTTCTTAAAGTTAGGGATGCAGAGAGGAAGAGAAATTTGCAATTTTTCTCTCACTAAAAAGTTTTACCTTGTCCTGTCTGGGTGGCTCAGCTGGTTGGAGCGTCGTGCCATATACCAAAAGGTTGTGGGTTCAATTCCCCATCAGAGGACATACCTACATTGTGGGTTCATTCCCCATTAGGAGTTTGTATAGGAGGCAATGAATCAATGCTTCCCTCTTCTCTCTCTCTCTTTCTCTTCCTCCCTCGCTTATGCTCTGTTTTCTAAATCAATAAACATATCATTGGATTAAAAAAATTTTTTCCTTGACCTCGAGGATCTCTCCAACTTGGGGGAAGAAGAGAGAAGCTATGAGAAAGCCTCTTTTTTTTTTTTTTTTTTTTTTTTTTGAGGAAAGAGTGTTATATTATGCTCTCTTGAGAATGGCATGTTGGATATTACCAGAAATTCCCACCCTCACCCTGGTCAGTGTGGCTCAGTTGGTTGGGCATTGTCCCATGCATCGAAGGGTTGCCGCTTGATTCTCAGTCAGGGCACATACCCTGGTTCTGGGCTTGATCCCCAGTGGAGGGTGTGCGGGAGGCAGCTGATCAATGTTTCACTCTCACATAGATGTTTTCCCCTCTCTCTCCTACTGTCTCTAAAAATCAGTAAAAATCTTGCCTGGACAGCATGGCTCAGTGGTTGAGCATTGACCTATGAACCAAGAGGTCATGGTTCAATTCCCGGTCAGGGCACATGTCTGGGGTGCTGGCTCAATCCCCAGTGGGGAGTGTGCAGGAGGCAACGGATCAATGATTCTCTCCCATCATTGATGTTTCTATCTCTCCCTCTCTTTTCCTCTCTGAAATCAATAAAAATATTGTTAAAAAAACAATAAAAAAATCTCAAAAAAAAAAAAAAGAAATTCCCACCCTCTTCTTTGTTGACAGAGCCCTGAATATGTGGTCCTCACCCAGTCCCAGAGGTAAATCATGATGAATTTAAGTGACAGTCTCAATTACATTGCTAGAAATACCTTAGGCCAGAATTCTGGCTAATGAGATCTGAGCGTACCCTATTTGGAGACTTTGGGAAAGATTTTGCTCACTTTAACAAAGAAAACCATGGGAGGCTAAATGCTCTTATTCTTGACAAGATGCTCTTGGGTTGATGATCCAAACAGCGGTCGCCAACCGGTGGTCCGTGGACAACTGGTGGTCCGTGAGGTCCGAAAGGTTGGCGACTGCTGAATTCCAAATCATGCTTATGGAGAAATTTTGCAACCACTTCTGCATCAAATGTGAAGTACACTCCTCTGTCATTTTCACCCCAGTTTAAGTCATCTTTATCGGGGTCAGGCCACAAAAAATCACAAAGAAGACCATGGTACATCAGTTGGTTGAGTAATTCGCCGAATGCTCCAAAAATTGAAGATCTGTTGATAAACCTCCATGACAGCTAAATATTTTCTCATCTATGATGGTTGCTATTGGTAAACAGTTAAAGCAGCCTGTGAAAGTTTTCCATAGTTTAATGTTATATCTTCTTTTACATTCATCATAAAATCCATAAATTCCATTGATGCCAGGAATATCTACAGCTATCTTGTGGCTTAGAGATAAGACCTGTTGCTATGCCAGTGAGGTGGACAGCCTCTGGCTATTGGGGACATGGTGGAATTGTTACCGGGAAACCCCCTGGGTGGGCTTGGGCTGCCTGTCGCTGTGTCCAATAATGAAGGCACGGTTGAATCATATAAAGCATTTATTGAGAAGTCCAGCCAGCCAAATCATGTCTTATAGCAAGGTGCAGCGGACAGGATTATAAAGGGGAATAGGCTAGGGCAGTGGTTGGCAAACTCATTAGTCAACAGAGTCAAATATCAACAGTACAACAATTGAAATTTCTTTTGAGAGCCAAAATTTTTAAACTTAAACTTCTAATGCCACTTCTTCAAAATAGACTCACCCAGGCTGTGGTATTTTGTGGAAGAGCCACACTCAAGGGGCCAAAGAGCTGCATGTGGCTTGCGAGCTGCAGTTTGCCGACCATGGTGCTAGGGTGAGGCTGGGAAAGGAATGCAGCTACGTGCAGGCCCGGAGGTCTGCAGACATCAGCTACTGTTCTTAGTCATCAGGCGATGAGATGATGTTTTGACTCCATGGTCGGTCTGACCATGCTTATCGGTTCTGCTAGCTGGATTCACAGATGAATCACCTCCTCAATCGCTTTGCACAGGCCTTGAAAAGGAAACTTAAGAAAAACTTAACCCCCTATTCACATAAGTGTAAGTGTTCTAACATTTAAGCTAATATGATTATTTTTCAGATTAATTCAGGTGCTCTATCTATCCGATTATAAGTCCTCCTATCAGAATCATAGATTTACCTAGCTTTGAAATGGACTTTCTTCTGGATTTACTGTAAAATAATAAATCCCTTATTTAAACTTCAATTAGTTGGGTCTACTCTATGCAGCTAAACGTATCACAATTGACACACCTCTTTCTGTAATGTTTTTCATGTGGAATATGCTGGATAGTTTCCCTTTACTCTTCCGGATTCATCTTCTACTCTTTCCCATCCTGATTTCTGCTGTGAAAGGCTGACCTATATCAACTATCTTTTTGAGTTTGCAAATTATGCCAACACTTTTTCCCTCCAAATATTTGATATTTGAGGCTTCTTATCAAATATCATGTTATCTGTAGTTTCCTTTTAATTTTTTTCCCCTGAATCCAAATTTGGTTACTCATAATTTGATTCCATGTATCAGTCAGGATCCCAACAAGACACAGATGGTTTACTCAATTTTGAGTAGTTCGGGGAAGTTTTCTTACAAAGGTGTGGGCAGAGTGGTGGCAACCACAAGGTTAGTCAGCAAGTTAGCCAACCAGATTCTCTGCCTGAATCTAATTCAAGCAGATTCAAATCCAAAATCAGGTAGGAGCCTAGTTCTTCCTGGAGTGTTATTGGATCAAATGTCACCCACACCTCTTCTCACCCAAGTTCTTCTCTTTCTTCTAGAAGGATTTCAATTTATCCTTTTCAGGAAAGTTTCCCTGTTAACTAACCAACACTTCCTAAGCCTTCACTTTGAGTTACACTATATTGTCATGAAGTCATGAATGTTCGACATATATTGGAGTTCCTGGGAAGAGAGCACACACCTGGTACTTATATAACCTATCATTTAGCTGAGTAATACCATAATTATGACATATATCATACTTTAGTGTAATTACTATTATTGTGGCAAAATATGCATAATATAAAATTTATCATTTTAACCATTTTAAGTGTGTAGTTCAGTGACATTCAGTACATTCATTCATATTGTTATGCAACCATCATTACCATCCATCTCCAGAACTTTGTCATCCTCCCAAATTGAAACTCTGTACCCATTAAACACTAACACCCCTTTTCTGGCTCCCTCTTGCTACTAATTTACTACTGTCTATTTTACTTTCTAACTATGAATTTGACTATGCTAAGTACCTCATATAAGTGGAATCAATATTTGTCCTCTTGTGTATGTCTTATTTTACTTAGCATAATGTCATCAAAGTTTATCCAGGTTGTAGCATGTGCCAGAATTTCTCCCCTTTTTTGTATTAATCCTCACTGGAGGATATTTTTCCATTGATTTTTAGGGAGAGTGGAAGAGAAAGAGAAAGACAGAGAAACATCGATGGAAGAGAAACACATCGATTGGTTTTCTACTGCACGAGCCCCGACCAGGGCCCGGGCTGGGGAGGAACCTGCAACCGAGGTACATGCCCTTGACCAGAATCGAACCTGGGAACCTTCAGTCCACAGGCCAATGTTCTATCCACTGAGCCAAACTGGCTAGGGCAGAATTTCCTTTTTCTTAAAGGCTGAGTGATATTCCTTTGGATTGATATACCACCTTTTGTTTATCTATTCATCTACTGATCGACATTTTATTAAGATTATTTTTTAAGACAACCTTCCTTATCTATACTAATAAAAGGGTAATATGCTAATTGGACTGGACGTCTTCTGGACATCCTTCTGGGTGGCTGCGAGGCCCTGGCAGCCGTGGCAGAAGTCCTGCCTCTGTGCGTGAGCATCACAGGAAACACCTTTTCTGACCGCTCATTGGCTAAGCTCCCAGTGCACCACTCACGGCGATCTTGGTAACTTGGGTAATAAGAATCCAAGAAGATGATCTAGGGTTTTTCCACCTCACTCCTGGAGGAAAAAATGGAAGTCCACTGCTGGAGGGGCTAAGAAATGTCATATCCTGCCCTAGCCGTTTGGCTCAGTGGATAGAGCCTCGGCCTATGGACTGCAGGGTCTGGGTTCGATTCTGGTCAAGGGAACGTACCTAGGTTGCAGGCTCCTCCCTGGCCGGGGCCCAGGTCAGGGCTTATGCAGGAGGCAGCCAATTGACGTGTCCCTCTCACATTGATGTTTCTCTCTGTCTTTGCCTCTCTTCCACGCTCTCTAAAAATCAATGGAAAAATATCCTCAGGTTGTGGTTAAAAAAAAGAAAGAAATGTCATATCCTATGAAAGAGACATCTTGAAAATGCCTAAAGAAAGTTATAATTTTTTCATGGTGAAGGGACTGGAGTCCGTGTTGATGAAAACACCTTGGCAGCTGCGAGGGCCGGCGGCCGGCAGTGGCAGCAGCAGCTGGGTGTTGGGGTCGCCTCTTGCAGAGTAGGACATCCCCTGAGGGCTCCCGGACTATGAGAGGGGTCAGGCTGGGCTGAGGGACCCCCCTCAGTGCACGGATTTTTGTGCACCAGGCCTCTAGTTAAAGTATAACAAACAGATAGAAAAGAGTCCCAAAGTATGCAACTTGGTGAATTTTCAGAAAGTAAACAAAACCATGTACTTACCACTCAGATTTGGAAACAGAACATTATCAGCAGCCTAGAAGTCCGCTTTGAGTCCCTCTCAGTCACTACTGAAACCTAATCACTGCCCTGAACTTTGTCTCCATCCATTACTTTTGCCTGCTTTTGAATTTACAGTGTGAAGTCCTTTGTCTGACTTCTCTTGCTCAACATTACATTTATTAGATGTAGCCATGTTGTGTGTGTAGCAGTAGTTTGTTTATTTATATCATTATTTTATTTCTGTATGCTGGGTGGTGCTGTGGCTCGAAGGGTGTCTGGGGACTGAATGGTGTCTCTCTGGCAGGTGACATCCCTCAGCCTGACCTGCGGGGATCAGGCCAAAACTGGCTCTCTGACATCCCCTGAGGGGTCCCCAAGTGCGAGAGTTGCTATTGCTGGGCAGCTCCTGCTTTGAGCCTCTGCCCCCTAGTGGTCAGTGTGAGTCATACCTACAGGCCGATTGGCCAGTCAGCCAGCCAGATGGTTGCTTAGCCTTTTATATATATAGACTAGAGGCCCAGTGCACGAAATTCGTGCCCAGGGGTGGGGGTATCCCTCAGCCCAGCCTGCAACCTCTCCAATCTTGGACCCCTCGAGGGACATCCCTCTCACAATCCAGGACTGCTGGCTCCCAACTGCTCACCTGCCTGCCAGCCTGATCACCCCCTAACCACTCCTCTGCCAGCCTGATTGATGCCTAACTGCTCCTCTGCCAGCCTGTTTGCCACTAACTGCCCTCCCCTGCAGGCCTGGTCACCCCCAACTTCCCTCCCTCCTCTGCTGGCCTGGTCACCCTTAACTGCCCTCTCCTGCAGGCTTGATTGCCCCCAACTGCCCTCCCTTGCAGGCCTGGTCCCTCCCAACTGTCCTCCCCTGCTGTCCATCTTGTGGTGGCCATCTTGTGTCCACATGAGGGCAGGATCTTTGACCACATGGGGGCAGCCATCTTGTGTGTTGGAGTGTTGGTCAATCTGCATATTACTCTTTTATTAGATAGGATAGAGGCCTGGTGCATGGATGGGGGCCAGCTGGTTTGCCCAGAAGGGTGTCTCGGATCAGGGTGGGGGTTTCCTTAAGGCATGGGCGGCCTGGGTGAGGGGCCTGTGGTGGTTTGCAGGCTGGCCACACCCCTCGGTGACCCAAGTGGAGGCCCTGGTATCTGGGATTTATTTATCTTCTATAATTGAAACTTTGTAGCCTTAAGCGGAGGCCAAGACAGGCCAGGGCTGCAGAAGCTTGACATTCTCTACTGGAGCATTATCCCTCTCCATCGCCGGGGGCAACCCTAGCCTCCTGCTCTCTCCAGCTCCATGGCTGCCACCATTTTTGTTGGGATTTATTTATCTTCTATAATTGAAACCTTGTAGCCTTAAGTGGAGTCCTGGGCCAGCCAAGGTGTGTGGAAAGCTTGGCTTTCTCCATCGCTGGGGAAACCCAAGCCTCCCTCCTGCTCTCTCCATGGCTGCAGCCATCTTGGTTGGGGTTAATTTGCATACTTGTTCCTGATTGGCTGGTGGGTGTGGCTTGTGGGTGCAGTGGAGTGATGGTTAATTTGCATATTACTCTTTTATTAGATAGGATTCTACTGTTGGACTTTTGGCTTATTTCTAGTTGGTTTAGATAGAATAATATGGTTACAAACACTTTGTACCTGGCTTTTTGATGTATATAGTAGTTTGTATTTCTGTTCTGTATACACATATTAGCAATTCAGTACTACCCCCAATCTTCCACCCCAACACCAAACAAAGCAAAACCACACACACATAGGAGTAGAATTTCAGGATCCTGGAGGATGTATAATTTCAGGCTTAATAAATACTGACAAGAAGTTTCCATTTTTTTAGTATACTTCCATCAGCAGCATATAAGAATTCTGATTTCCCCATACATTCTCCAACACTTGAAATTGACAGCCTTTTAAATTTTATTATTTGGGTGAGCCTTGTTTTAATGTGGTTTTATTTGCATTTCCTTGGTGACTAACAATGTTGAGTATCTTTTTATATCTTTATTGGCTATTTTAGATGTGTTCTTTTGTGGTCTTCCTGTTAAAGTTATTTTAAAGCCATTTATTTAGTAGCAGTCACTTAAAAATTTAATAGACTTTATTTTTAATATGGTTTAGATTTACAGAAAACTTGCGCAGATAGTACAGTCCCCTTCTCTCCCAGCCACCTCCTCCTGTTGTTAACATCTTACATTTGTATGGCACATCCATTACAATTTATGAACAATGTTGATAAATTATAATGAACTAAAGTCTGTACTTTATTCAGATTTCTCCACTTTTTATCTACTGATCCTTTTCTGCTCCAGGATCACATCCAGAATACCACAGTACCATTTACTTGCCATGTCTCCTTAGGTGCCTCTTGGTTGTGGCAGTTTCTTAGACTTTTATTGCTTTTGACGACCTTGACAGTTTTGAAGAGGAATGATTTTTTTTTTTTTTTTGAGTAATGATATTTTGTAGGATGCTTCTGTGGACAAAAAGGGATTATATGCTAACCTGACTAATTCAGGGAAGGCCTGCATGGCGCTCTTGCAAACTCAAGAGACCTAAATTAACCACAAAGGATGGTCTGAAATTAAAGCCTTTAATTAAAAAGCAGTTTATAGTAGGTAGTCATGTCTTAGGCCAGTATCTTGCCAAAGATCAACTTTGATCTTTACTGAGCCTATTGTCCTTTTGCATCTAAGATAACATACCTATGAAATGTCAGGGTGACTTGTAACTTCCCTTGTTCCAGATCCCTCGGGGCACAACCAGTGAGCAAGGGCGCCAGGGCGGAGACCACAAATTCCCTCATTGTTATTGTTTTCTTTTTAAATTAAATTTTATTAAAAAATATTTTTATTGATTTTACAGAGAGGAAGGGAGAGGGATAGAGAGCCAGAAACATCGATGAGAGAGAAACATCTATCAGCTGCCTCCTGCATGCCCCCTACTGGGGATTGAGCGCACAACCAAGGTACATGTCCTTGACAAGAATTGAACCCAGGATGGGGTTAGGGTTTTTGCTATCTTGTTAATTGTTGAAGGTTAACTATCCTGTACCCACCGATGTAAAAGAAATATGGGTCTATCATTTTAATTTTTATCCAATCCCAGATGTTTCCTCACTTTGCTTTCTCCCACCTTCCTAATCTATCACCAATGGATTTCATATAACCCACTTACATCTCCTCCTTTGATTGTAATGTAATATAAGGTGAAAAAGTGACGTTCTCTAATGGAGCATTATCCCAATATGTTGAGTTTCTGCTTCCTGGCAATTGTTGACAGTTTGGCTCAAATAAACTCATAGTCCGGCCAGTGTGGCTCAGTGGTTGAGTGTCGACCTATGAACTAGGAGGTCACAGTTCGATTCCCAGTCAGGGCACATGCCTGGGTTGTGGCTCGATCCCCTATGTAGGGTGTGCAGGAGGCAGCTGATCAATGATTCTCTCTCCTCATTGATATTTCTATCTCTTTCTCCCTCTCCCTTCCTCCTTGAAATCAATACAAATATATTTAAAAAAATAAGCTCACAAAAATTCTTTACAGGTTTGAATGTTTTCATACATTAACACTTCTTTATTGGAATTTATCTGATATTTTCCTCATGATTATACTGGGGCCTGGTGTCTTGGGAAGAAGACCACAGAGATAATGCACCATTTTCATCACATCATATCAAGGGTACCTATTAATAAATATGATTTGTGACTATTGATGCTGACCTTACTTATCTGGATGAAGGTTTTTTACTGTAAAGTTTTTCTTTTATTTTTCCTTTTCCTTACTGTTCTTTTTTGGAAGGAAGTTAAGGAATGGTGAGTTATGAAGTTAATTTATTTATTTAAACATTTAAACTGCACCATGTTTTTTTTTAAATCCTTACCTGAGGATATGTTCTTTTTAAAAAAATTTATTTATTTATTTCAGAGAGAAAGGGAGCGGGAGACAGAGAGAGAAACATCAATGATGACAGATAATCATTGATTGGCTGCCTCCTGCATGCCCCCTACTGGGGATCAAGCCTGCACCCTGGGCATGTGCCCTTGACTAGAATTAAACCCGGGACCCTTCAGTCCACAGGCCAACGCTCTATCCACTGAGCAAACCAGCTAGGGCTGAAGTTAATTTTTAAATTATTGCAGGAGACACTTCTGTGGCATCTGACTAGCTCACATGATTTTATTTTATTTTTATTTTTTTATCACATGATCTCATTCATATGTGGAATCTAAAGAAAAAAATAAACTGATGAACAAAATAGCTCCAGAGACATAGAAGCATGGAACAGACACTCAAATCTCAGAGGGAAGGTGGGGGTGGGTGGGAAGAGATTAACCAAAGAACTTATATACATACTAGAGCATACTAGAGGCCTGGTGCACAAAATTCGTGCATTGGAAGGAGGTCCCCTCAGCCCAGCCTCTACCCTCTCCAATCTGGGACTCCTTGGGGGATGTCCAACTGCCGGACATCCCTTTCACAATCCGGGACCGCTGGCTCCTAACTGCACAACTGCTTGCTTGCCTGATCAGCCCTAACTTACCCCCCTGCTGGCCTGGTCACCCCCAACCACCCCACCCCACCCCCCCACCCCACCCCCCCGTTGGCCTGATTGCTCCATGCAGCCTGCTATTCAGTTGTTTGGTCATCCCTCACTAACCCCCCTGCCAGCCTGGTTGCCCCATGCAGCCTGCTGTTTGGTTGTCGGTCTGGTCGTGATGGCCCCTGGCTTCTTATATATTAGGATATGTATAACCCATGGACAAAGACAATAGTGTGGTGAAGGCCTGGGGCAGGTGCAGCCTAGGAGGGGTCAATGGGGAAAAAAGGGAGACATCTGTAATACTTTCAACAATAAATATAAATTAAACAAACAACCAAAAAAAGAGGCTTTGTACAATCTTCATTTCCTTTTCAATATCCTGGAGGCATATCTGGAACAATAGTTGTAGTACTGAGTATACTCTAATGTCAATCTTTTTTCTGTATTAATGCAAATCACATTTGTGTGAGTCTACTCTTTGGATTTTTAAAATGCATAAACATGGGCCTCAGCAGATAACACACTGAGGAGATCATATTCACAAGTATCTTGCCATAAGTATCAAACTTTTCAGAGCTGTGTCCTTTGTGAAGATTCATTTTAGTTATCAAGATCTTTTTCTCTGTCGTTCATCCCCATGCCTGAGATTTGCAGTAATGTAGGCCCAGTTTACCATCACTGCCAAACATTCATAGAGGTTCCAACTTCCTGGTCAGGGAAAGGGGCAAAGGACTGATTCACATAAATAAACAATTGTTCTGAAGCCACAAGTTTAAGGAACTTTTTGCTGAAGTCAATGAGTCCTTGAATGGTTCAGGTTTTCTCTACAACCCACTTCTTTGTTTTCATTATAGGATTTCTCCCACGGCCTTTAGCAGGATATCAATTTTTTTTTTTCTTGGTGTCGCCAGCAGGTTCCTCTGTTCTCAAGGAGACTAAAGTGGAAGAGGGCTCCAGTGTGGCTGTTCCTGGAGAGACATCCATAGTAGGCCCTTCGCTGTCCACACATGAAGGAGGGAGCGGCAGCACGGCCTCTGGCTCCTCAGCCATCTTGTTTGGTCCCAACTTTATTTTTAATAGACTATTTCTGCTATGCAGCCCATATGCCCCAAGGAATCCTTCCTCAGCTCCCAGAGTGGGCCTAATTGCTCCAAGCTTAATCCATTCTTTCTTGCCTGTGATAGGCTCAGGAACAATGAGATGTGTGGAAAGTTGGCTAAGGCCTCCTGGAGAGTTCTTTGCTCTTTTTGGTAGAGCTTTAGAGGGACCCTCTCTCCCTCTGGATGTTGTCATATATAGACTGGAACCATTGCACATATCTCCATACCAGTCCATTGAGGCAGCTGGGACGTAGAGGGGGGCAACCTAGAGAATGTGGGAGATGGAGCAAGAATCATGCTGAGGCACACCCTATCTCTCCACCAGCGCTGCTCAAAACGTAGGGTGAACTGTTTGCTACCATTCTGCGATGAAATGAACACAGACATTGAGAGTAAGTGTTTAGAAAATTTTATAGTGATTTGACATTGCTGGGACATCTAAGTGTGTGACCAGTGGACTTGTGTTGAATAGTCTGTAGACCAGTATGGATTTTGCTCAGCAAAAGGATGAGTTGAAAGTGGTGCCAACTGTGTACAAGTCTTGAGCATTAGGGCCATGTAGCAATCTGAACTGGATTGGAAAAAACAAGCACAATGCAACAATAGCAACGGTCCTTCACCACAGTAGTCAGAGAAGCATTACTCAAAACTCAATAATTACGTTGAATCAATTAATTTCCCTATTGTTTAAGACCATATGGGTTCTATTTTCTCCAATTCACATCCAAAAGCATCTTAACTAATACAGTGATTGGATCCTATAAAAAGGCAAGAAACCACATAGTCACTTTTTCTAGGGTATACATGTTGTTAAATAGTGTATTCGTATATGTCTGTGTGTGTGTGTGTTGTGTATGTATGTTTTCACCTAGTTATGATTTCAGGTGACCATTTCTCAGTGTTAGTGACTGCAAAAATATTTCTTTTGGGTGTCTTTTGCCAGTTGCCGGCATTTCCCAGCTCTAGTTCTGTGATTTGAATGTGATACCATCATAAAACACATGGGAGAGATTGTAGAAGAATAAAAGTTCCATTTACACCTTCAGGGGGAAATAAAAAGAGGAAGGAGAGTTGACTACATGCTGTTTTGGGATTATGTTTTTACCTTTGCATTTTATTATTTTTTATTTTTAAAAAATATTTTTATTGATTTCAGAGAGGAAGGGAGAGGGAGAGATAGAAACATCAATGATGAGAGAGAGAATCATTGATTGGCTGCCTCCTGCACGCCCCACACAGGGGATCAAGCCTACAACCTGGGCATGTGCCCTGACCAGGAATTGAACAGCAACCTCCTGGTTCATAGGTCGATGCTCAACCACTGAGCTACACTGGCCAGCTACCTTTGCATTTTAAAACTTTTCTAATATTGGAAAAACATCAATGTAATTTCTAAAACAGTTTTTCTGTCACAGCCTTTAAGAAGTCATCCAAAAAATGTTATACAAATATTACTTATAGAGCTTTGCTATTATTTTTTTTGACTGAAATGAACTAAGGAAAAGGCTATAATGAAATGATTGTTGTGTGTATATAAATAAGATAAATGCATTTGTTAATAGATATAAAACTTTTCTGACTATTTTTGATATTATTTTGATCCCAAAGGATTTTTTTAAAGAATCTGATTATTTTTCACATGGGAAATGACTATTTTCATCTACCATTTCAAGGATGATCTTTCTTTTTTCCCTTTTTATATTATTTTTTAAAAAATTAAATCTTTTTTGTTGCAAGTATTACATATGTTCCCCCCCCCCCCATTGGCCCCTTCTACTCCCCACCCAGGCCTTCACGACCCTATTGTCTATGTCCATGGGTTATGCATATATGCATTCAAGTTCTTTGGTTGATTGCTTCCCACCCACCCACCCACCCACCCCCACCTTCCCTCTGAGATTCCGTAGTTTGTTCCATGCTTCTGTGTCTCTGGATCTATTTTGATCATCATTTTATTTTATTCATTAGATTCCACATATGAGTGAGATCATGTTCAAGGATGATCTTTAAGCTAGTGATCTGGGAAAGATTTCTGTATAAAATTAAAATGTTTAAGTGTTGGTGCAATAGTGATGAAATGGGTCCATCTTTTCAGCTTTGATGAAAGGAAGCCACGTGACAATTGATTTATCATATGGGCTGCCATGGCCATTAAGAGCTCTGGAAGTACTTCTGGTGTTGAAGGATGAGGCAGATGGGGTGTTCTAAAGAACAACGAGAGAATTTATTTTGGCTTCAAAGCTGGTTACTATTATAAGAAAGAGAAAACTGGGCAAAAGCAAGCAGCAGCAGAAGGGATGGCCTCAACACATGAGCCTGATATATTATTTTAAGAACTTTCTTCCAAAGCCAAGTCCCCATTGCTCTGTGTGAAGTAGAAAACATTTTCTTTTTTAAAATATATTTTTATTTATTTCAGAGAGGAAGGGAGAGGGAGAGATAGAAATATCAATGATGAAAGAGAATCATTGATCAGCTGCCTCCTGACAAGGCCCCAATGGGGACTGAGCCTGCAACCTGGGCATGTACCTTGACCAGGAATCGAGCTGTGACCTGCTCGGTTCATAGGTTGACACTCAACTATTGAGCCATGCTGGCTGGCAGGCCGGGCAAAAGCACATTTTCTTTATAGGACTTCCTTCCTTGAAAATGGCAAAAGTCACACTCTCCCTCTAGACTAGAGAGCACACTCCCATCTTTCTCCTCCCCTTCTTCTTCCCTCCAGACAGTTACCGTTGCCTTTCTCTCGCCCAGGCTCCAAGGGTCCTTCTGCCTCTGTAACTTGTTTCCTGAGCCTACGAAGCCCAGCTGGCTCACTTCTACTACCTCTAACTTTCTAAATAAACTTTCTCATAATTAAAAAAAAAGGGGTGGAGCTTTTGAGTCAATGATACAATAAAACATTACATGATTGTCATGTACCTTGTTGGTATAGCCATCTCTATACATAAGTGGCATTTCTTAGCTGGTCCTCTGGTTCCATTGTTTTAATTCAGTTGTGTGATAGAGGGCAATACTCACCAGATATTTCATGGGCTCCCCCAGTTCTCAGTCTCCCTTGTAAGTGAACTAGGGCCACATGTCTAGATTAGGCCACTGGACCATGAGTGAGATGAACTTTTGTCACATCTGTTTACTTCAAGGCCATTATAAAACAAGTCTAGGTTTAGACATATAAAAGATACTCAATATCACCAATTGTCAGGAAACTGCAAACTAAAACCACATTGAAATATCACAGCACACCAGTCAGAATGGCTGTTATAAAAAAAGTCAACAAATAACAGGTATTGGCAAGGATGTGGAGAAAAGGGGAACCTTGTGTACTGTTGGTGGGATTATAAATTGGTGCAGCCACTATAGAAAATAGTATGGAGGTTCTCAAAAAAATAAAAAAATTAAGAATGGAACTACCACATGATCCAGCAATTTCCCTTCTGGCTATTTATCCAAAGAAAATAAAAACACGAATTCAAAAAAACACACCCTGTGTTCATTTCAGCCAAGATATGAAAGCAACTTAAGTGTCCATTGATAAATGAATAGGTAAAGAAGATATGATATATTCTATTATAACATACTAGAGGCCCGATGCATGAAGATTCATGCAAGAATAGGCCTTCCTTCCCCTGGCTGCTGGCACCTGGGACCTGGGCCTTTGTTCTGGTCGCTGCCTTCCACCTTTGCTCTGGCCCGGAGCCACCTTCTGCCTTTGCTCCTGCCCAGAGCCGCTTTCTGCCTTCGCTCTGGCCTGGAGCCGCCTTCCACCTTCGCATGCTGCTCAGAGGCCCGGCCCAGCCGCCGTCATCTTTGTTGCACCAATTTGCATATTCCCTCCTTATTGGCTGTGGGCACCACCATCTTTGTTGCAAAGTGACGGTCAATTTGCATATTCCATCTTTATTAGATAGGACTAGAGGCCTGGTGCACAAATCCATGCACAGGTGGGATCTGGCCAGCCTGCCCCCATTGGGCTGATCTGACTGGGCCAGCTGGCCCCTCCCTCTGGTCAAACTCCCAGTTGAACTCCTGGTCGAGGGGACAATTTGCATATTAGCCTTTTATTATATAGGATAGTATTCCACCATATATTATAATGGAATATTACTCTTCAATAAGAATGAATAAAACCTTGCCATTTGTGACAACATGGATGAACAAGAGGGTATTAGGCTAAGTGAAATAAATCAGACTGAGAAAGACAAATACTGCATGATTTCACTTACATGTGGAATCTAAAAATACTAAACAAATGAACAAATAAAACAAAACAGAAACAGACTCATACAAAGAACAAACTGATGGTTGTTAGAGGAGAGGGTTGTGAGAAAATGTGTGTAAAGGGTGAAGGAAAATTAGAGGTACAAACTCCCAGTTACAAAATAGTCATGGGGATATAAAGTACAGCATAGGAAATATAGTCAATAATATTGTAATATCTATGTATGGGGCCAGTTGGGTACTAGAAATATCAGGGGGAACACTCTGTAAAGTATATGATTGCCTAACCACTAAGCTGTACACTTGAAACTAATACAAAATAATATTGAATGTAAACTGTAATTGAAAAATAAAAATGAAGTGAAGACAGAAAAAATAAAATAAATAAGCCACAGGGATGTAGTGTACAGCACAGGGGAATATAGTAAATCATAATGCAGTAAGTTTGCACAGTGACAAATGCTTACTAGACTTATTGTGGTAACCACATTATCCTATATAATGAAAGCATAATATGCAAATCGGCCCACCAGTGGAGTGACTGGTCAGCAGGGAGTGGGGCTGACAAACAGGTGGCGCCAGGCTAGCCAAGGCACATGCCAGTGAGCAGAGGGAGGGGACAGCGATGGGGGAGTGGCAGCAACCAGCGGTGGCGGAGGGGTGATTGGGGGAGCAGGGCCAGCTACTCACTGGCGGGCACTGTCCCCTGATAGGCCTGCCCGGTTGCCTCCTGAAGAGGGAGGACACCGGTGGTAGCAGTGGCAGGGCAATGGAAGGCGGGGCTGGTGCCATCCCAAGATTGCCAGCCAGAATCACCTCCTGCAGAGGAAGGCCAGACTGTGGACATCCCCTGAGGGCTCCTGGACTGGGAGAGGGCACAGGTTGGGCCAAGGGACCCCCCCTCCAGTGCATGAATTTTCATGCACCAGGCTTCTAGTCCTATATAATAAAAGCCTAATATGCTAAGTGTCTGGTTATCCATTCAACCAATCAAAGTGCAATATGCTAATGATATGCTAAGGCCGCTCAACCACTCGCTATGACATGCACTGACCACTAGGGGGCAGACAGTCAACCAGTCGACCATCACTATTACATTCACTGACCATTAGGGGGCAGATGCTACAACTGGTAGGTTAGCTTGCTGCTGGGGTCTGGCTGATTGGGACTGAGCAAGACGGGGCCAGACATGCCCTGGAGCCCTCCCACAGTCCCTCCCTGGCTGGTCAACCTCCTGTGTCCTTCCCCGTCCCCAATTGTGCACCAGTGGGGTCCCTCGGCCTGGCCTGCACCCTCTCGCAATCTGGGACCCCTGGGGGATGTCAGAGAGCTGGTTTCGGCTCAATCCCGCAGGCCAGGTCAAGGGACCCCACTGGTGCACGAATTCTTTCACCAGGCCTCTAGTAAGGTATTTAAATGTTGAATCACTATGTTGTACACCTGAAACTAATGTAATATTGTATGCCAACTATACTTTAACAAAAAAGTTAAAAATGAAGCCTAGCCCTGACCGGGTGGCTCAGTTGGTTGGAGTGTCATCTCACACCTAAAGGAGGCAGCTGAACAATGTTTCTCTCTCATCATTGATGTTTCTCTCTCTCTCTCTTCCTCTCCCTTCCTCTTTGAAATCAATGAAAATATACTAGTACATATACATAAAAAGAAAAGTTAGCATTATACTTTTATATGAATTTGGTGGCAAGATCTTTAGCGTTTGCTCTTCCAGCTGAGAGAGAGCCACAGATTAATTTTTTAAATCTTTGATGTTGCCTCCCAGTGATGGTGAGTCTCATCATATGTCTATTGCAACTGTCCTTGATAACTTCCATTGGCTTAACTTCTTTGTCTTACAAGTTAACCTATGTGAAGGCAGTGGTGGTGCAGATCTTTCTGTGAACAAGAACATCTCAGTCTGGCCTTTCCCTTGATTATGAACTGGGGAACTCCCGTTTTATAGTATAAGTTGGGCAGGAGGACAACTAGCTCAATGGGATGAGTATGTGTGTAATCACCACCAGCTGAGCCTGCTTGTTCTCTGCAGGTCATGACAGCACTAACACCTGCTCAAGGGACAGGTGGTCTCAGTGGGAACGTACCCTTTGTTGGCAGCTTCCTTCTATAGCCTGGGACAGCAGCTTCTGTTTATCTTGCTTTATCTCTGGGGTGCATTTGTGGGCAGCTTAAGCAGTTGAGTAGCTGTTTGACCTTTGACCCCTCCTCCAAGACCTGGGAAAACTGGTTAACTGGGCACTTTCAGACACTTACAGAGGAGTGCTGTTGCTACCGGCAAAGCAGATGACAGAGGTGGTTATGCATCCCATTTGGAGGACTATCTGGAAATGATAATTTGCTTTTGCTCTTTTAAAAAAATATATATTTTTATTGATTTTAGAGAGAGAGGAAGGGAAGGGTAGAGAGAGAAACATTGATGTGAAAGAGAAACATTGGTTGGTTGCCTCCCACATGCACCCCAACCTGGGTATGTGGCCTGAGTGGGGATTGAACCCCTGACCTTTTGGTGTATGGGATGACGCTCCAACCAACTGAACCGCACCAGCCAGGACTGATTTGAATATTTTAAAACATTCCTATAGCATTTAAAATTTTGGTCAAAATAATATAGGTACGTGTTTAAAATCAACAGGCCTGTGTCAGGCCAGTTGCTATCCTAAATCCCATGATAGTTTATATACATAGAGGGGTTTTCTAGATTATTCTCACAGAAATAAATCTGACCACTAAAGGGCAGTCTAAATCTATACTTCTAGAATTCAGCAAATGTAAATATAACTGCAATATTAAAATTTCCTCCCATAGTGGAAACATCTTTTTTTTTTAATTAAAGGATTGTATAAAATAAATTTCTATCTCTTCCCTCTTTGTAAGAAGAAATGAATTTTTCATATCTATGCAGATGGCACCAAATTTTTTGTCCCCTCTTGAATAAAAGTATGATATAATCAATAGTATGAAATTTATTCTCAGGGTTCTATAAATAATTACTAAAAAACGTATCATCTTTGGTCTTCCTGTTTTAGCTTCTCTTACCTGACATTTTATTAATTTACTAATGAAAAGATCAAGTGTAATAAAAATTGGGGTAGTAGATTATCGTCATACATACATATATATTTCTAGAAAATTCTGGGCCTGATATAATTTTCATAAGAAACTATTACTCTAAGATAATTTAAGTGTCCTATTATATATAATATATCATCTGAAGCAAATGCTCTAGTTTTTATTCCAGTTCTTCTGGGAAAGATAAACAAGGCAGTCTATAGTGGAATAAGAAACAGATTTGGCTTTTGGGAGTTGGGAAAGTTCTGGTGAAATGCCAAGTGCTGAACTGCAGGTTTTCAAAATTATTTTCAAGCCTACAGATGTTAGGATATCACATATGAGCTCATGCCATTGCTTCAAACAGTGAAATAGGTCAGCTGCCCAGGTCTCTATGAAAAAACCCGTGGAAATAGGTACTGTGTAAATCTCCTTTTGAGCCCAGATGCCGTTAGCTGTGTAAAAGGTTTGAATATCATCAGTACTATTCCTTGATTACCCTCTCTTAGTCTCATGGTCTTTTAAGACTGTGGTCATAGTTATTAAAATATCTGATTTTTGTTTTCACTTTGGAAATTTTAAATTAATCCAGTACTAATATATCCATGGTAACCTTGGGGACTATTTTGAACAAAGCAACTCTTGTTCCCAAGAGATGTAGGCCTAGATCCCTTTAATAGCAAATCAGTATGGAATTCTAAATGCCTTTATTTCATTCCAACTCTAGTTCATATGGTTGTTATGCCCAGAATTCGGGGTCCCCAAGAAAAACCACCAGGGAGAAAGACGAGTCCGATGCAAAAGCAAAGAGACTGTATTCAAGCTAGCTTGAGCTCCGTCCCACACCAGCGCAGCAGCGAGGTGGGGGGAGGAGGAGGAGCCTTGGGAGAACAAAGGCTATAAAGGGGGTGTGTGTGGGGGGAACGTTCATGGCCCCTTTGATTGGTCAGGGGGCAGGGTCAGGGGTCTGGTTACACGGGGGGGGGGGGGGGGGGGGTACAGTGCAGCTTGCCTAATTTGGACTGAGTCTACTTCTCTATATTCCTACTGGCAGGTTTATGCAACTGTTACATTCTCGCGGTTTTCTAAGAAAAAGGAGTCATATACATAGTTACACAGGATGGAGGGTACAGTACATTTTGTGCTGTCCTGCTCTGCCCTTTCATTGGTGAACTAACTGGATGCACATAATGTGGGAAGCAGGTAAGTGAGCACAGTGGGAGGCACAGAGAGATTTCTAGATGCCAGGTAGAAAAGTGTGGGAGGAAGGCCGGGGAGCATGAGCCCCTACCCTCAGAGGTGAAGAAAAAGCTCCCTCGCTCTTCTTTATTCAAATGGAGAAAATGCATTTCATTAAAACTGGTAGTCACTGGAGGCATCACAGTCCTTAATTTCAACTATACTTCAGGTAGGTATACCTCGGACATATTGCAGGTTGGTTCCAGACCACTGCAATAAAGCTAATATCTCAATAAAGCAAGTAACAAGTTTTTTAGGTTTCCCAGTATATATAAAAGTCATGTTTGCGCTATGTTGTAGTCTATTAGGTGTGCAATAGAATTATGTTTAAAAGCATTATTACATACCTTAATTAAGAATAACTTGTTGCTAAAAAGAGCTATCATCTGAGCCTTCAGTGAATTGTAATCTTTTTGCTGGTGCAGAGTTTCACCTCACTGTTGATGGCTGCTGACTGATCAGGGTGGTAGTTGCTGAAGACTGGGTTGGCTGTGGAAATTTCTTAAATAAGACAACAATGAGGTTTACCACAGCTATTAACTCTTCCTTTCACAAACAATTTCTCTGTAGCATGTAATGCTGTTTGATAGCATTTTGCCAACAACAGAACTTCTTTCAAAATTAGAGTCAATCCTCTCAAATCCTGCTGCTGTTTTATCAGCTAAGTTTACATAGTATTCTAAATCCTTTAACGTCATTTCAGCAATCACCACAGCAACTTCACCAGGGTAGAGTCCCTCTGAGGAAACCACATTCTTTTCTCATCCATTAGAAGCAATTCCTCATCCATTAAGGTTTTATCATGAGGCGGTAGAATTCAGTCACATCTTCAGGCTCCACTTCCAATTCCAGTTCTCTTGCTATCCCCACCACATCTGCAGTTATTTTTTCCACTAAGGTCCTGAGGCCCTCAAAGTCATCCATAGGATTGGAATCAACTTCTTCCAAACTCCTGTTCATGTTGATATTTTTACCTCTTCCCATGAATCGTGAATGTCCTTAATGGCATCTAGAAGGTGAATACTTCCCAGAAGGTTTCAATTTACTTTGCCCAGGTCCATCAGAGGAATCACGACCTATTGCAGCTATAACCTCAAAAGTATATTTTATAATAAGACTTGAAAGTTGAAATTATTCCTTCCTCCCTGGCCTGCAGAATGAATGTTCTGTTAGCAGGCATGAACACATTAATCTCATTGTACATTCCACCAGAACTCTTACTAGGTGACCAGGGGATTGTCAATGAGCAGTAGTATTTTGAAAGGAACCTGTTTTTCTGAGCAGTGCGTCTCCACAGTGGGCTTAAAATATTCAGTGAAGCATGTTGTAAACAGATGTGCTGTCATCCAGGCTTTGTTGTTCCATTTATAGACACAGGCAGATTTAGCCTAATTCTTTTAAAAAAATTTTTTTTTATTGATTTCAGAAAGGAAAGGAGAGGGAGAGAGATAGAAACATCAATGATCAGAGAGAATCATTGATTGGCTGCCTCCTGCATGCCCCCCACTGGGGATAGAGTCCACAACCTGGGCATGTGCCCTTGACTGGAATTGAACCTGGGACCCTTCAGTCCCCAGGCCGATGCTCTATCCACTGAGCCAAACCAGCTAGGGCATAACCTAATTCTTAAGGGCTTTGAAACCAGGCACTGTCTTCTCCTCTCTAGCCGTGAAAGTTCTAGATGACATTGAAACAGGAATTTTGGGGGATGAAAAAGACAGGTTTCAGGAAATTTTAGAAAATTTGGAAATTAGGGGGACCATGAAGGAAGCACAGGGCTGCAGAGCAGCAGAAGGTATATTTCCAAAGAATAAGGAAGCTCAAAAGCTGCAACAGGTACATTGCCATAGAATGAGGGAGCGGGGAACAGCAAAAGGTCTATATTTACCAAATAAAGAGAAGGAAGCCCTTCATCCAGAAGGAAAAGAAGAAAGTCCAAAGGGTACAGGGAAACAATCAGGAAGTGGGGGGGGGGGAGAGGGGGGAAAGAACCTCACATGTCCCAAGTGAGGTTTGACCTTTGAGCTCAGGAGTTACTATAATAACCAGTCTAAGGGAATAGTGACCAATCAGAGGGGACATCAGGCACAAGGATCTGTAGCCTTTATAAGCTGTAGGAAAAAGGAACTCTGTGGGACTCTTCCCCCTCCCTACGTGGGAGTCTATACTTGTTCTTTAATAAATCTCCACCTTTGCTATACCACCTTCTGTCAGTGGATTCCTTCTTCGACTCTGGAGGACAAAGAATCCGGGTTCCAGTCCAAAAATTCTGTATCAACATCATCTTTCAATAGAAGGCTGTTTTGTCTACATTGAGTATCTATTGTGTTATATTGTAAATCAGAAGACGCCTTAATCAATAAGCCAAATTAATTTGGAGTCTTTCTATTATGCTAGCACTAGAGGGCTCAGAGTAGAATACCTCTGTCAAATTCTGGGCCCCAACATGGTGGAAGTCTTCTCTATTTATACTTTTTTTTTTTTTAGCTCTTTGTCTTTCAAATTTGGAACAAGACTTCCGGACCTTCTGAGAAAAAGTCCTGTGTGCTGGGACTGGGCCATGAGACCATATCTCAAGGCCTGGCCTGGCGCCAGCACTGACAACTCTGTCTGGGGCATAGTTTATGGCCTCTCTGGAATGGGAGTAGTGTTATTTTTCCTTATTATTTAAGCAAGCAAGCGTTTACAGAAGCCAAAATAGCAGTGTTAAAATTTCAAACAGCAGTTTCTACACAAGTTGGAGGTTACTATGCTTCAATTGTTTAGTGCAGCCACCTTCATTAATTATCTTAGCTAGATCTTCTGGAAAACTTGTTGAAGATTCTTCATCAGCACTTGCTGCCTCACCTTGCATTTTCATGTTATGGAGATGGCTTCTTTTCTTAAACCGCATGAACCAACCACTAGCTTCAAGCTTTTCATCTTTCTCAGTCTTCAAAGAATCAAAAGGATTTAGGGCCTTGCTTTGGATTAGGCTTTGACTTAAGGGAATGTTGTAACTGGTTTGGTCTTCCATCCAGATCACTGAAACCTCTTCCATATCAGCAACGAGGCTGTTTCACTTTCTTATCATTTGTCTATTTTCTGGAGTAGCACTTTTAATGTCCTTCAAGAACTTTTCTTTTGCATTAACCACTTGCTCAGCTTTCAGCATACCTTCCTCACAAAGTTTAATCATTTCTAGATTTTGATTTAAAGTGAGAGACATATGATTCTTCCTTTCACTTGAACACTTAAAGGCTATTGTAGGGTTATTAATTGGCCTAATGTCAACATTTTGTGTCTCAGGGAATAAGGAGGCCTGAAGAGAAAGAGATGGGCAAAGTTTGGTAGGTGGAGCAGTCAGAATAGAAAAACATTGATCAATTTTTGCCATCTTGTATGGTCTGGGCTAATTGCACCCCAAAACAATTGCAATAGTAGCATCAAAGGTCACCATAACAAATGTAATAATAATGAAAAAGTTGGAAATACTGTGAGAATTACCAAAATGCGATACAGAAACATGAAGTGAGCAAATGCTGTTAGAAAAATGGCATTGATAGACTTGCTTTCAATTTATAACATCTATGCAACATCTATGAAGCTCAATAAAGCAAAGCACAATAAAACAAGGTATGTCTGTACAAAGCTACAGTAATAAAAAACAGACACATAGGTCAATGGGATAGAATAGATAGCGCAGAAAGAAACCCAAACTTACTAGCATATGATCAATTAATTTATGTCAGCCCTGGCTGGTGTGGCTCAGTTGGTTGGAGCATCACCTTGTGCACTGGAGATTCATGGGTTAAATTTTCAGTCAAGGGAACATACTCAAGTTGTGGGTTAGATTCCCGATCGGGGTGCATATGGGAGGCAACCGATCGATGTTTCTCTCTCATATCCATGTTTCTTTCTTTCTGTCTCTTTGTCTGTCTCTTTTCCTCCCTCCTTTTCTCTCTAAAATCAATAAAAACATCCTTGGGTGAGGATTAGAAAAATTAAATTAATTTATGACAAAGGAGCAAAGAATACACAAGGGGGAAATAATAGTCTCTTCAATAAATGACGTTGGGGAAACTGGACAACCACATGCAAAAGAATAAAACTGGGCCACTATCCAAAATGAATTAAAGCCCTAGCTGGTTTTGCTCAGTGGATAGAGCGACGGTCTGCAGACCGAATAGTCCCGGGTTCAATTCTGGTCAAAGGCACGTACCTCAGGCTTCTCCCCAGCCCGGGCCCTAGTCGGGGCTCCTGCAAGAGGCAACCAATTGATGTGTTTCTCTCACATTGATATTTCCTTCTGTCTTTCCCTCTCTCTTCCCCTCTCTGTAAAAATCCATGGAAAAATATCCTAGAGTGAGGATTTAAAAAAGAAAAAGAAAAAGATACAAAATGAATTAAAGACTTGAATGGTAGACCTGAAGCCCAGTGATCATGGAACCTGAGGAGTCCCATGATCAGCTGTTTACAAGCTGGAGACCCAGGACAGCTGATGGTATAATTCAGTCCAAGTCCAAAGGCCTGAGAACCAGGGGAGTCCATGGTGTAAACCCAAGTCCAAGGGCAGAAGAAGAGATGTAATGTCCCAGCTCAAGCAGGTAAGCAGAAAAAAACTTGGGGGTTGAGAATTCCTCCTTCTTCCACCTCTAATTGTATTCAGGCCCTCAGTGTATTGGATAATGCCCAGCCACATTGTGGATGGCAATCTACTTTACTGTGTCCACTGATTCAAATGCTAATCTCATCTGGAAGCACCCTCACAGACACATCAGGAATTGTGCTTAATCCAGTCAAGTTGGCATAAAATTAAGCATCACAGCCATGTTGTGCTTCCAGATATGCCTTGATGTACTTACTCCTCAGGTTAATGCAGGGCAACTTGTATGGTGGTCTCTTTTCAGGGTTCAAAGTAAAAAAAAGGAGCAACCCTATCACCTTCTGTCACCTCTAATGAAGTCCCTCAGGCCACGAGCACAACTCAGTGAGTCACCTCCTGGTTGGTAGGGGGTGAGGGGTTCCCATTCTCCCTGTGCTCCAGAGGGAGGGGTATTACAGCCCTAGTTATCAATTCTAGCCAAAGGCAACTGGACACTCCACTTAGGCCTTGGTTATAAGCGTCTTCTAACCCAATTTTCTCCAGAGACCCTGGTCTTTGGAACATTGTTGGGCATTTTCCAAGCCATTCATAAAGCTGGTGCTTTGACTATTGGTTCTTTCTATGATTTAGGTTGAATTACATGAAGACCAACATTTGACCATTTTTGACCTAAGAATAACAGCAATTCCATATGGTCCAATCCAAATGTTAAAGGGTGGAATTCCCTGAAGGGAGGGAGGGTAAGTCTAAAGCCTCTTGCCCCGACCCTGTCACACTTCACATTCACAAGGTCTGGGACACTGCTAGCAAAGAATGTGTTGCACAGGGCCTGGGGGGAAACCAAGCCAGAGTTGTCTGAATTGTTGATGCAGTCGGGCAGCAGCTGTAGAGCTTATGCACTGACCATGTTACCCATGAGCTGCAAGGCCTCCTTCCACCAGGATTTATGATTCCCTGGCCTGTGGACATTCAGGTGGGAAAGAGCAGTTTGGCTTCTGCTCCCGGTTGGGCTGACACACTTAGGCTTTCCATGTTGGGAGGTGGTTGCAGATTGCACCATGAAATGTGTCAGAGTGTGCATGTGAGTGTGCGTGTGTGTGTGTGTGTGTGTGTGTGTGTGCATGTGCATGTGGGGCGGATAGTGGTGGTAGGCAGGTCTGAAAAGCAAAAGCCATGCATCTCTGTCCTTAGTACCCAGGCTTTTGAGGACACACAGGGCCCAGTGCAGACCCAGTTTCAAAGATAGCTCAGGGCAGTCAGGGAGGGAAGGTAGGTCAGGACACATCTGTACTCGCACAAGGAGCCAAAATAGTTCTCATTCCTACACAGGGATGACGCAGAGCAGACATCATAGCTGTTTTTTTGTTGTTGTTGTTTTTTTTTTTTCTTTGTATTTTCTCAAATTGTTTTCAGATTTCGGAGTTACAGTATCTGAAAGGAATAGAACAGTGGCTCGTTGCCATCTGATAAAGCCACTGAGGTGTTTTTATTCAGTCTTAAAATGTGCCTGATCTGCAGCTCACATCTTGGCAGCAGCCAGTAAAAGTCAGTGCAGACCAGCTGGAAGAAGGCCAGTTCAACTTTGTGAAAATTCTGAATAATAGACTTAAAAGATGTGGCATTATGTTTTATTTTTGTCACGTGTATATAGCGATTCAAGCTGTGTACTATGTTGTGAGTAGAAGGCCTGTTGTACTTTCTCCCCTCCTGTCCCCACCTCCCTGCTACTAAAATTGCTCTTTCACCTGATGCTGGATGTTCCCATTTGCCTACTCTGCCCCCTTCCCCCCATGCCCTCTTCCCCCTTCCCCCAAACTCTCTTTTCCCTTCCCCCCATGCCCTCCTCCCCAGGAGGCTGACCTCTGTGGATGACAGCTGGAATCCCTTGACTTCTGGCTTCTAGTGGAAGATAGTAAAGTTAGGGAAATGGAGGGGGAATGTGGGGAGAAGGGAGGGTGGGTAATGGAAGGTGGAGAGAGTGAAGGGTGGGGATACAGGGGAGAGTGGGGTAGATAGAGGGCGAGAGGGATGGAAGTAGAAGAGATGGAAGGTAAGGGAGATGGAGGGGATGTATAGAGAGGAGAGGGTAGGGTCAGGGAAATAAAGGATAGGGATGGAGGGTGGGGTATGGGGAGGAAAAGAGAGGGTGGGGGAAATAGAGGGTGGGGAAATGGAGGATGGGGAGATGTGGGGAGGTGGGGAGATATAGCAGTGGGGTAGATGGAAGGTAGGAGGAGTCAGAGGCACTGGTCCCCTCCTCTGCCCCCAGTCTCCGAAGGGCAGGACTTGACAGTGGCTTCCTCCTCTTCTGAGACTCCAGATCTTATTGGAAGGCTGTTTCTGCAATCACAGTTCACTGGGTTTTGGAGAATCTGTTCTCGTTTCTCCTTTAAGACTAATGAGACTTGCAAAATACGGGAAAAGGGGAAACTAGAGGCCCCTGGAGCCTAAAAATAAAACCAATGTGTGGGATAAGACTTGGCTTTACTAGTATATATAACAGTTTGTATATCTGTTAATTATAAATATGTCAATTAATATAAAAACTAATTAAAATAATGTTAGAACTAATGAAGAATAGTAATTTAATAGTAATAGCATTTCTAATTATTTCTATATTAGAAATAATTTTTGTAAAATGTCTGACATAGTGAGTAGAACATAATATATACTCAATAAAAGATGGTTGTTGCCTTATTGTCTTCTTAAGATTCAAAGCGACTGAAATAAATATAGAACTGTGTTAAAAAAAAAAAAAAGACTAAGGGATGTTAGTGGCTTCCTGCCATTTCTAGCCCAGGGCCACTCACTTTGGCCACTTTCCCATAAGTCTGCCCACAGCCTTGTAAATACTCTCATTAAACTCTTTGGAACTGCCATCTGTTTTCTGCGGGAGCCCTGACCATGGTCCCCAAGGACCTCCTAATCCCCCAATTACCCAGACATGTTTCCGTTCTTATTTTCAGCATCCACTGTGGATATCTCTGCATTTATAAGTCTCCCCTCCCTGGCCTTCCCCCTTTCCCTCTCACTGGGGTGTCACCCACCTCCTAGCAGTTCCTATGGATAGTGGTCATGACATCGCCTGGTCTGTCTGTCCTATGCAGGCTGTTCAGTCTGGGCCCTTCTCTTTTCACTCTTTATGCTGCCCCTGGATGATAATCACACCATGGTTTTAATGTAGAGGAAGGAACTAACCCATATACAGCACCCCTATGAGTGAATAAATACCAGGTGCTTTATCTCATTACTTATTTGAATAGTAAATGTTTATTGAGTGTCTCCCATATGGCAGGACTATTCTGTAGATGGAGATATAGCTTTGATTCTTCACAGCAAAGTAGGTACTATTGTCTCTCTTATAGGTGAGGCTTCTGAGCCTCAGAGAAGTTAAATAATGTGCCCACCTAAGTCAGCAATGGGACTGAAGTTCATTTCCCTTCCTCCAAAGCCAGAGTTCTTCCTCTTATATTGAAAAGACAATTGAGCGCCTGCGCACCTCTTCTTTTACATGGAATTTGAGTTGAAGTTAGCAGAACCTTTACATATTCTAAAAATAGTAGAGTCTGACTTTGGGAGTTTAAACTGAACTGATTTTTTTTTTTTTTTGCTGATTCATTCATCAGAGGCATTTGTCTTACTCTGACTTTGAGCATGCTTGCTCTGTCATTCACTCTGATTCTAAAAATTACCCATGGATTTATTTTAGAATCTGGTATCCTGACAATACAAGATTAATTTAAAGTCAGAGTGGTGAGATGTATTTGCGAAACCTCTGCTCATAATAGAAATTGCAGCCTCAGAAGCTCAATTATTATTATTACTAGTGGCCCGGTGCACAAAATTCCTGCATGGGTGTGTGTGTGTGTGGGGGGTGTCCCTCAGCCCGGCCTGCACCCTCTCCAATTTGAGACATCCCTCTCGCAATCCGGGAGCGCTGGCTCCTAACTGCTCACCTGTCTGCCTGATCACCCCTAACCACCTCTGCCTGCTGACCTGTTTTCCCTCAACTGCTCCCACGTGCTAGCCTGCTCGCCCCCAAATGCCCCCATGTGCCAGCCTGCTCACCCCCAACTTCCCCCCCACCCCCCGCCAGCCTGATCACCCCAACTGCCCTCCCCTGCTGGCCTGATTGCCCCTAACCACCTCTGCCTCGGCCCCGCCACCATGGCTTTGTCTGGAAGGTCTCCCGGTCTAATTAGCATATTACCCTTTTTTAGTATAGATTATTCAATTATCACAACCATATTAAAGGGAACAAAGGAGAGATGCCTAGAGTGTGGAGCTTCCATGTGGATCAAGCTTGAGTTTTAGAATTGAATAAACCTGGTTTCAAAACCTAGCTGGGTAATCTTGGGCAAGAAAGTCAGTTCTCTGCATCTCAGTTTCCTCAGTTGTAACATGGGAATAATAGAGATGAGCAAACAGGATGTGTATAGTCAGCAATGCTTGGTGATTCAGGTCCTAAATCCTTGGCCAGCTTTTGGTGGAGACTGCAAAGTTCCCTTTGAAGAATGCTTGAATTACTATGGGGGAATCACTCCATTGGCTTCTCACCTCATACCCTTTAGAAAGCAGGATGAGCCATCTCCAACTTGTAAAAGGAGTACTGATCATTCTAAGATGGAAGGGTGTAAGACCCTAGTCGCTTGTCCCTAAGAATCAAAGTTCAGAACACTCTTCTGAAAGGTCCAGGAAGACTCTAGGCAAGCCAGAGTGATAAAAACACCAAAATAAAATTACCAATAAGATGGAAAGGAATGTGACCTGGGAACTGCCCTCAGCCTTGAGTTAGTGAAGAATGCAGAGTCCAGGTGGCTCTTGGTCCCTGAGGAGGCTGTCATACTTTCTGCCTGTCCTTACCCAGTCCTCCTGAGGGCAGAGTTGACCTTAGAGGAAGAAGCTCATAGGAATAAATTATGGCCCTATTTGAGGTGAAGTTCTCTCTTTTTTTTCTTAATGTAAGTCATTTTTTTTTTTTCAATTACAATTGACATGCAGTATTATATTAGATTCAGGTGTATACCCCAGTGTTTAGACATGACATAACTTACTAAGTGATCATCCTGATAAATCATGCGCCCATATGACACCATACATAGTTATTAGAATATTATTGACTATATTCTCTATGCTATATTTTACTTTCCCATGACTGTTCTGTACCAACCAGTTTGTACTTTTCAATCCGTTTACCTTTTTCACCCAACCCCCATCTGGCAACCATCAAAATGTTCTCTGTATCAATGAGTCTGTTTCTGTTGTGCTTGTTCATTTATTTTGTTTTTTTTAGATTCAATCACTGATAGATATGTATTCATTGCCATTTTATTGTTCATATTTTTTATCTTTTTTCTTCTCCTTAAATAAGACCCTTTAATATTTCATGCAATACTAGTTTGGTGGTGGTGAACTCCTTTAGCTATTTCTTGTCTGGGAAACTCTTCATCTGTCCTTCAATTCTAAATGATAGCTTTTCTGGGTAGAGTAATCTTGGTTGTAGGTCCTTGTTTTTCATCACTTTGAATATTTCTTGCCAGTCACTTTTGGCATGCAAAGTTTCTGTTGAGAAATCAGCTGAAAAGTCTTAAGAAAGTTCCCTTGTAGGTAACTAACTGCTTTTCTCTTGCTGCTTTTAAGATTCTCTCTTTGTCTTTAACCTTTGGTATTTTAATTATGATGTGTCTTGGGTGTGGGCCTCTTTTGGTTCTTCTTGTTTGGGAATCTCTGTGCTTTCTGGACTTGTACATCTATTTCTGTCACCAGGTTAGGGAAGTTTTATGTCATTATTATTTTTTTCAAATAGGCTTTTAATTTCTTGCTCCCTCGCTCTCTCCTCCTTCTGACACCCCCATGATTTGAATGTTGGTATGTTTGAAATTGTCCCAGTGGCTCCTTACACTATCTTTCTTTTTAAACATTTCTTTTTCTTTTTGCTATTCTGATTGGACGGCTTTTGTTTCCTCAAATTCCAAATTGTTGATTTGATTCTCAGCTTTATCTACTCTACTGTTGATTCCCTGTAAATTATTCTTCACTTCAGTTAATGTATCCTTCATTTCTGACTGGTTCTTTTTTATGGTTTCCATGCCCTTTTTTTATGCTGTTGAGGTTCTCACTAAGTTAATTGATCATCCTTATAACCAATGTTTTGAACTCTGCATCTAGTAGATTGCTTAGTTCCATTTTGTTTAGTTCTTTTCTGGAGTTTTCTTCTGTTCTTTCATTGGGACATATTTCTTAGTCTCCTCATTTTGCAACCTCCCTGTGTTGTTTCTATGAATTAGGTAGAGCTGCTATGTCTCCTGGGCTTGGTAGAGTGGCCTTATGAAATGTGCCCCCTCCACTACCCTGTGTGGGCTATATTCACCTTCCTGTTATAGTTGAGTCTTGATTGCTATTGGCACAGGGATTTACCCCCAGGCTGATTCATTACAAGGATTGGCTTTGACCACTGACTACCATGGAGGATCAGCTGTTCAGGGGCCCACCCCACAGAGCAGGACTTAGTTTAGCGATGCTCTGGTGCTTGCTGAGTCCACCCCTTGAGTGTGTCACTTGTAGAGGTGGTGGGTAGTGGTGCTTTGACATGGTCTGAAGCTGTCTACCGGGTGTTCTGGCAATGGGACCTTCCAGGAGGTGCAGGTCAGGGTGAGCTACCACCTGTGTTCTGCTCAGGACCACAAGATGTGAGCTACAAAGTGATCTGCAGATGGCTGCTACTTGTGCTGGACTCGGAGGTGCTCAGGAGAGGCCAACCTGTGGACCAGGTTGGCTGCTGCTAGTGCTTGGCCTGGGGCCACTTAGCATGAGGTATGGGGTACACTGAAGCCAGATGTTGCTTGTTTGAGAGATTTTAAGAAAGTCTGGAGTATGAGCCAAGACAGGCAATTCACATGGAAAAGCTACTGGGAACAGCTTGGGAGGGTATGCAAGATGGGTGAAGTGGGGTCTTAGGGAATCACCAGTGCAGGGCAAACAGTGTAAGCCAGTGACTCAGATATGGTACCTATCTGCCAGCTTTATTGGGGTAGGGCTCCAAAAAGGAACAATAGCCTCTACCAGCACTTTTGTCTGGTAGAACACTGCCCCCCAGCTCTCATCCTGATGCCAGAGAATTCAGTTCCACCCTGTTTTATTACCCAGAAACTTGGTCAAGAGAGGTTAGGTATTGCCCAATTCCTCAAAGTATAATGTACTTAGAGTCTTAGAATCTTGGAAGTAACCTAGAAGCCATCTACAGTGGTTATTAAACATTTTCAAGCAGTAAAGACTTTTTTCCTTCTTGAACAATTTTTTTATGACATCCTAATATGTAAAACAAATAAAGCAGAATTTTCTTACAATACATCTTTTTAAGTTGAAATGTATTCTGTGACTTCTGTTAGCATCAGTCAGTGAGAACAGTAAAGCTATTTTAAAAAATCCAAAAACCCATAATTGGGGCTGTGGTATCTGGTTTCAATCTTCTATCGGATTTAGTAAGCGTCCATAAAATTCAAATCAAAATGCAAATTGAATCTCAGAAGTACCCCATGATATTCAGCATACTTCTAATCTAGCTCATCGCATTAGTCATGGACCCAGCAGGAAACAATTTGCACTCTCAAATTAGGGTGCTTTCAGGACAGTCTAAACTTATTAAAGCATTTTAAAAAGCTGGTATAATACCCCAGGGCAGGTAACAGTGAAGTTGTTACCACCAGTAGACCTGAGGGTGGAGGAGAGGGAGCAGTTGCCAGAGGATGGGAGGATATGACTGCGTAGAGGGCTGCTTTCTTGTGTGTTTTGTTTTATTCCTTACCTAAGGATATTTTTTCCATTGATTATCAGATAGAGTGGAAGGGAGGGAAGAGGGGAAGAGAAAGAGAGAAACATTGATCTGAGAGAGATGTATCGATTGGTTGCCTTCTGCATGAGCTCCAACTGGGCCCAGGGATCGAATCTGCCAACCAAGGTACGTGCCCTTGACCAGGATTTGAAGCCCTGACCCTTGGATCTGAGGGCTGACACTTTAAACACTGAGCCAAACCGGCCAGGGCTACAGGGCTGCTTTGGGAGAGCAGGAGAAGGATCTTGCTGCTCCCAGTAGACCTTGCAGGAAAAAAGCAGGGGGTAAGTATCCAGTCGCACTCTACTTCCTCCTTCTAACCTCTTCCTGGGGCTACTCACTGGTAAACTCCAACCAGAGACCAGAGGGCAAAAGAGACTTTGATGCAATTCCTGCATGTCAGCCTCCTAAGACCAAGAGCAGGTTAGAGAGGGTGGAGAGTGAGAATAGAGGGACCTGTGGACATTATTCATTCCCCCTTTTTAAAGATAGCAAGAATGAAGGCTCAGAGAATTGAGATGACTTGCCCAAGATTAGGGGCAATGATAGGAATCTAAGTCTTCCAATCCCCACTTCAACCCTATTTCCACCATTCTTTTTTATCCCTCTAGTCTGAGGACAATTTTAGATTCAGAAATTGCTAATGTCATCTATTGGATGTTTAGATCTGGAATTAAAGGGACAGGCTTAGCATAGTCTACTAATTTCCTATATAGGGGGTCAACTGAATCCAATGTTGTTATGTAGTTCTTTGCAAGTCTAAAAACAAACCACAGCTATTTAGGGAAATAATATGGCATGGAGCTCTTTGGAACTTCTATCCCACACTCTCAGGTCAGCCCCTTTCTCATAAGGGTCAGGAAGAAGGTCAGCCAAACAATGTAAGGGAGTACATGGAACATGGGTGCTAATTCTGCCCCAGAAATATCCAAGAGGATCTGTGTCTGTAAAAGCCTAACAGCTGCAGAGAGCTCTTGATCCTTGGTGACATTTGTACTATATTCAGCATGCCTCCCACAGGTTCTACACTTGGCCTGCTTCTTATAGGGCATTTGCCTTTAGAAAGAGCTCTTCTAAAAGAACATTCTTGTCAACATGGTGGATAACGACTATAGCCTAGTACTTGTGGGCTATGATTTGGAAGAATTAGTCATGAGGATCCCTTGACCATGAACTCAAAGACATTTGTGGTTTGAAATATGTTATGTGTGGTTGGTGTCTTATAATTTCTTTGACTTAGTTGTACACTAAGGAAGAGCAAGCTTTGTGGCTAGGTGAAGGCTATTTATTTATTGATGGCGGGGAACCTTTTCTCTGCCAAGGGCCATTTGGATATTTATAACATTCTCAGGCCATACAAAATCATCAACTTAAAAATTAGCCTGCTATATTTGGTCAAACATTTAATTAACTCACCCCTAATGCCTTGGCAGGGCCAGACCAAATGATTTCTCGGGGCCTTCTATGGCCTGCGGGCCAGACGTTCCCCACACCTGGTGTAGGGCATAGCAGTCAACTCACAAAGAAACCACACAAGCCAGAGTCTTTGCAAACCCTAAGCATCTTGGGTATCCCCTCACCATAGGTAACCATCACGTGGCTGCTCCTAGCTAACCTCACCTAACTTCCCCAGGATGCATTCTCATCTTGTGGACCAATTGTATCCTTTCTCCATGGTTGCCTCTTTCAGTTTACTGATGTCCTGTCTCGCTTTTAATAAGCTATTTACTCAGTCATGGTTGACTGGGGTATGTAGACATAAACACTGTGCATTTTTCTTTCATGGAGTGTTAAGGGCACTTGGGTAACCTTGGTATCCCACGCAATTGAAGGGTCATTGTGACCTTCTCTCTTTCATTTCTCTTTTTTAAAGGTAGATCAGCTTCCTTTTAGTTGTTCAGATTAAACAGCACCAATTTGTTGTGCCTTGGGCAAGGCTGGTTCTTGTCCGTGCCGTTAACACAATTCATCCGCAGCTGTACTATCCAGGGACCTTGTTTTAACCTAGAACACTGTGTAACTTCCCTCATTGTTTAGGATTAAAATGTACTGCAGTAAACTACTTAAATTTAAATGGACGTGACCACTAGACTATTCTCTGTAGAAAACAGTTTGGCACTAGAAAAGAAGGTCTTTTGGATATAATCTGAGAGAGTTCTTAAAGATCTTCTTATAAAAAGCGTCACCATAAATTATTCCCAAAGGGTGAACCTGCATGAACAATATTACCCCAGTGCTGCAGTCCCATCCTTGATCTAGTGTATAATGAAGTCACACAGTGCAGTGGTAAAAGGCCGGCCAATGTTTCAGGGTCACAGCAGGAATATCAGGAGAATCAGGTCTTCTGTAGGCCCAAGTAGGCTATTTGACCTTTACATGTGCCAGGGGAGGAAAGGGTAACGAAGCCTGGGTCCCTGCTGTAAATACACATGCATTTTCTCACTTGATTTAAATGTAATGAAAAAACACCATACCAACCTTTAATAGTACAGTTAGCTTGGGTTCTTCTTGCTGATTCATTAATCCCTCTTCATTGCTATCTGTAATATCTAAAATCTTGATTTTAGATTCTAATGAATGAGCTACTCTATAATTATATCTATTGTAAATACCTTTTACTTATTTTATTCTATAAATGTCTCATTTACACTTAAAGGCACACATTTTCTTTCTCATCTTTTCCGAATAGGCAAATGTTACATAGTACATAGTTAATAGTAGATTTGACCTATCTATTCATTCAAATTATAATTTTATTAACAGGATTAGGATTTAGGAATAGATTTTTGTTTGGTGTATATTAATAGTTCAGTTTTATTTTGTTTGTTTTGTTAATCCTTACCTAAGGATATTTTTCCATTGATTTTTAGCAGAGTGGAAGACAGAGGGAAAGACAGAGAGAAAAACATCGATAGAAACTCACTGATTGGTTGCCTCTTGCATGAGCCTTGACCCGGGCCCGGGCTGGGGAGGAGCCTGCAACCAAGGTATGTGCCCTTGACTGGAATTGAATCTGGGACCTTTTGGTCCTCAGGCCAGCACTCTATCCACTGAGCCAAACTGGCTAGGCAAGCCTTCCATTTTAGATTTATAGAAATCTATAAATCTGTGCACTTAGGCCCCCACCCTTAGGATTAGTGCTTACCAATAATCAGTTTTGCTTTTTTTCTGTACATGTTTATGCGAGATATATTTGTTATTGTAATTAAGTACTTTATTGAAATATATAAACTGATAAAATATGAAGGTGAAATGAAAGAGAGTTGTCTTTTTTAAAAAAGTATATATGTATTTATTGATTTCAGAGAGGAAGGGAGAGGGAGAGAGAAATAGAAACATCAGTGATGACAGAGAATCATTGATCGGCTGCCTCCTGCATGCCCCACACTGAGGATCGAGCCCGCAACGCAGGTATGTGCCCTGACCGGAAATCGAACTGTGAAGTCCTGGTTGATAGGTTGATGCTTGCCAGGGTGAGAGTTGTCTTTTTTTTTTTTTTTTAAATGAAAACTTAATAGAATGAGTTGAGAAAGACTTAAAGGCAAGTGACTAAAAAGGGCTGTTGAATTAGGTGTAGGTGAGGCAACTACTAATGACTGGGGGACAATTATACACATCAGCTCTCAGATTATTCTCATGGTTCTTATAGTTACTCAGAATAGCAAACATAGGTGATCATTAGAGATTTGGTTTAAAAATAAGAGAGATGATGGGAAATCAAGTCACAGGCCCTAAACTAAAAAAAATGGCTTTGATCTGAACTGCATAATTTGCATGAAGTGCCACGAGTTTTACAGTAAGTAAAACATGGCTTAGATGTTGGAGAAATGAGATGGCATCTAAATTTTGTGCATTATTCATGTGGAGAGATTATCTACTAATCAACTGCCTGCTCAAAAATTACATTTGAAATCAAAGTGAAAATTATGTAGTATTCTTTTTAAAATAAAATTTTCACCTTTGAAAAAAAATTCACCAACCAACTACCAGTCTTGATTGTGTTGAAAAGTGGGATTTTTACAGTAAATGTATTTTAAAATCTATAAGTAGGGTTATGGAGTAGGCATAGGAATGTGATGGAAAATTTAAAATGTCAGTACATAAAGACCAGAGCTATAGATGAAATCTGTCCAATTAAAAACTCTAACATGCTCAGAGACCTAGAGCATCATTTTTTCACTCTTTGTATGTAAGACTCTGTAATAGAAACAAATGTCGTGTTTTCAAACCCAAGCTTGCTAGTTGGAGCAGTGAGTTTGTGAGGCCCCTGTGCAGGAACACAGCCTACCAGAGAGGACTTACCTACTTTGGGCTGTAATTTGACTTTTGGTCTTCCAGATGCCAAGATCACATTGGGAAAGATGGCACAGAAGTTATTAGTCATTTTACTATACAATCTACTGGAAATAACAGTAATAATCTAACTTGAGTTCTGTAATTTTTGTATTTTTTACCTTTCTATATTTTCAAAAATTTCTAAAGGGGAATTTTGATTTTAGTAGTCAGAAAATAAGTTATTAAAATAATAAATAATTTGCAGATTTAGAAATATTTAACTGTTTGCAAATTTTTTTTTTTTTTAATTCTTACCGGAGGACATGTTTATTGGTTTTAAAGACAGAGAGAGAGAGAGAGAGAGAGAGAGAGAGAGAGAGAGAGAGAGAGAAGAGAAACATCAATTGGTTGCCTCCTGCACAAGCTCCTACTGGGATCGAACCCACATAGTAGGTATGTGCCCTGACTGGGAATCAAACCTGGGACCCTTCAATGTACTGGATCAAGCTCCAACCAACTGAGCTACACTGGCCAGAGCTACAACTTGTCTTTTGATCTCTTCCCCTCTGTTGTACCACTACACAGTCATACATTTTCTTTTATTTCATCAACTTCCAGACTCTTGCTCCTGGCTTTTAAATCAATGTATCATAACTCACCTGTCTTAATTTTCTTCCCAAATAGCTACAACACCACTATGGCTGTTGCAACAAATGACTACAAATTTAGTGGCATCAAACAACACAATTTATTATCTTATGGTTGTGTATATCAGAAGTCTGACATGGGTCTCCTGGGCTAAAATTGAAGCATTGACAGGGCTGTGTCCCTTTTTAGAGGCTCTAAGGGTGAAAGAAATTTCCTTGCCTTTCCTGGCTTCTATAGGCAATATATGTTTTTTGACTTGTGGCCTTCATCGTCTTTCTTCAAAACCAGCAACATAGCATTTCTCCTTGCCTTTCTTTCATAGTCACATCTTCCTCTGACAGAGTCTTCTGCTGTTCTCTTCCACTTTTTCTTTTAATCCTCACCCTAGGACAGTGATGGCGAACCTATGACACGCGTGTCAGCACTGACACGCGTAGCCATTTCTGATGACACGCGGCCGCATACCGAGGATGAAACATTTGCTGCCTCTGAGGATGAAACATTTGCGACTAGAGTCTTGGAGTTAGTTTTTTCCTCAAAGTGACACACTACCCGAGTTATGCTCAGTTTTTTGGCGAAGTTTGACACACCAAGCTCAAAAGGTTGCCCATCACTGCCCTAGGATATGCTTTTTTATTAATTTTTGAGAGAAAGAGAGAGGGAGAGAGGGAGAGAGGGAGAGAGAGAGAGAGAGAGAGAGAGAGAGAGAAGAAACATTGATGCGAGAGAGAAACATTGATCTGTTCCCTCCCATATGTGGCCAGACCAGGGATAGAACCCACAACCAAAGTATGTGCCCTGACCGGGAATCGAACCCACAACATTTTGGTGTGTGGGATGATGCTCCAACTCACTGAGCCACCCGGCCAGGGCTCTCTTCCACTTTTCACATCCCTTGAGATTACATTGGACCTACTTGAATAATCCAGGATGATCTCCTTATTTAAGGGATGGGAGATTCGCAACATTAACTCCATTTGTAACCTTAATTCTCCTTTGCCAGGTAACTTACTAGTACATTCACAGGTCTTGAAAAATAGGACACGGATATCTTTAGGGGACCACTGTTGGCTTACCACAATCATTATGAGTTTCTCTTTGCTAGTGTTCATATAGTACATCTCTTTGCTTTTAATCACTTTAAAAAATATATTTGTAGTTATTTCAGAGAGGAAGAGAGAAAGAGAGACAGAAACACCAACGATGAGAGAGAATCATTGATCAACTGCCTCCTGCACGCCCTACACTGGGAATGGAGCTCACAACTTCGGCATGTGTCCTGACCAGGAATTGAACGGTGACCTCCAGGTTCAGAAGTCGATGCTCAACCACTGAGCAACGCTGGCCGGGCTACTTTTAATCATTTTGAGTCCTTGTGTCATAGATGTGTTTATAGAAAACAGCATATAACTTGATTCCTTCCTCTCCTCTCCTTTCCTCTTCCCTCTCCATCCCTTCCCTTCCCTCCACTCCTCTCTCCTGTTCTCTCCCTTTCATCCATGGACAGGAAATTTTTTTAATACTAAGTTTAGTCATTTTACATGTACTCTAATTATTTCTATCTTATTTTTTTGTACTTTTTCTTTGCCTCTCCCTGGCCTTTCTCTCTGCTGGCTTAACAGCTACACATTTTATTTCTATTCTTTTGGTGATTACTCTTAAGATTTAACATACATACTTGATATTAAAAAGACCAAAGTTAATCATTCTTTTTATCTTCGTTCTACATATTCAAGAACATTTTACCTCTAATCTCTCCCTGACCTCCATTTGAAATGCAATAAATAGGTCTCCAGCATCAATTGCAGTCCCTGTATTAATTTCCTAGGGCTGCCATAACCAAGTACAACCATCTGGGTGGAGAAAACAGCAAAGTTTATTGTCTCACAGTTGTGGAGGCTAAAAGTCCAAGATCAAGGTAGGATTCTGAGAACTGTGAGGGAAAATCTTTTCCATGTTCTTGCCAGTTTCTGGCAATCTTTGGCATTCCTTGGCTTGTGGATCTTTCTGTCTGTTTCATGCTATGTAAATTCCTCATATCTTTATTGTGGAAACATCACCCTGATCTCTGCCTTTATCTCAGAGTGTCCTCTGTCTGTGTCCAAATTTTTCCTATTTATAAGGACACCAGTCACTTTGGATTAGGGTCCACCTGAATGACCTCATTTAACCTAACAAATTACATCTGCAATGACCCTGTTTTCCAATAAGGCCACATTTTCAGATACTGAGGCTGAGGACTTCAACATATGAAAATTTGGGAGATACAAGTCAACCCATAATGACTCCTTACCTTGTTTTTACACACTTTAATTATTCATCATGTTTAGATTTGCTTAATATTTATCCAATATTATATACTCCTTTGCTTCTTATAGATTACTCTTTACTTCTGGGTTTGATTTCTTTTTCCTCAAGTACACCTAGTCTTGATTTGAAAATGTCTTTATTATGTCCTCACTCTTGAGTGGAATTTTAGTTGGGTCTAAAATTCCAGGCTGACAGTTATTTTCTTTTGGCACTTTGAAGATATTATTTCAGTGATTAAAATTTATTTTGTTATTGTTGTAGTCTGCAATCGATCTCATCATGGTTGCTTACTACAGTTTTACTACACTATGACTAGGAGTGGATTTATTTTTACTTATTCTGCTCAGAATTTACTGTTGTCTTGAAAATATAGACTTTATAGCTTAGAATGTTGCTTTTGCCCCATTTTCTCTATTCTCTCTATCTTAATCATTTTTTCTAAAATTATAATTTTTTTATCAGATATATTTTTAAAAATATATATTTTTATTGATTTCAGAGAGGGAGGGAGAACTAGCAACATCAATGATGAGAGAGAATCATTGATCGTCTGCCCTCCACACGCCCCACACTGGGGATGGAGCCTGCAACCTGGGCATGTGCCCTTGACTGGAATCGAACCCAGGATCCTTCAGTCTGCAGGCCAATGCTCTATCCACTGAGCCAAACCAGAGAGGGCTAAAAAATGTAAACTTTTATTGAAGAATAATATACATAGAAACATGCACAAAGTGTAAGTGTTCAGTTTGATGAATACTAAAATGTTTTAACACCCATGTTTAACCAGCACCCTGACCAAGACACAGAACAATTCCAGCTCCTTCCGGTCACCATCAACCTCTCCCATTCAAGGTAAGCGCGTCTTTACTTCAATCACTATAGATTAGTTTTATCTGTTTTTTGAGCTTAAAAAAAAATAAAAAAAGAAACCATGTGGTATGGACACTTGTTTCTCTTTCACTCAACATTATGAAATGATCCATACTGTTGTTTGTAGCTATAATTTATCCACTCTTGTTGCAGTGTGGTATTTTATTGTATGAGTTCCATCTAGAACTTTTATTAGAAACAGGTTGGACCATTTTTTTTTTCATTCTTTATATCTCACCTCTCTTTTATATTTTCCATCTTTCTAACTCTCTGTTTCATGCTATGTAAATTCCTCATATCTTTATGTTCACTAAACCTCTACTAAGCTACATTGAATTTGCTGCTTAAGTGAACAATTTAATTTTGAATTTCAATGACAGTCTTTTTCATAATTTAAAAAGCTCTGTTTGGCCCTGTTAAAAATATGCTTTTTTCCCTAGAGTGTCCATGTATTTAATCTTTTCTGCTATGTTTTTATTAATCTTAAACATACTTCCTTAAACTCAGATGACTCTTTTAAATGAAATTTTAGAGGATCTAACCTTGATATTTGTTGTGTATGTTGACTTTTGTTCTTGGTGCATTTTTTTTTCTCATCAATTTTGTAATTTTGAAGTGAGAGCTGATTGTTCAGGGAGTTTTTACATTTGGGGTGGTAGTAAAGTTTTGCTGGAGGATTTATCATCATGTATGCTTCTGCCTAGAGTCTCAGACTCACATGGATCATAAGGTTGGGGCTAGCTTTCAGATTAGTTTCTTGGCTTGGAGGTTTCTGTATTATAAAGGTAATGTATATTTGAATATATATATATATATATATATACACACACTAATAAAAGAGAAACATGCAAATTGACCATATCTCTGCTACGCCCACATGCCACACCCACCAGCCAATCAGGAGAGAGTATGCAAATTAACCCAACCAAGATGGCGTGGCCCTGGCCTCCTCTCAAGGCTACAAAGTTTCAATTATAGAAGATAAATAAAACCCAGATACCTGCTTCCAGCCAGCCCTGGCCTCTGCTCAAGGAGGGGCTGGGAGCTGGGTTGCTGGGGGCAACTCAGGCTACCAGCTGGCCCTGGCCTCTGCTCAAGGCTACAAAGTTTCAATTATAGAAGATAAATAAATCCTAGATACTTTCTTTCAGCCAGCCCTGACCTCCACTCAAGGAGGCGCTGAAAAAAAAAAAAAAAAAAAAAAAGGAGGGGCTGGGAGCTTGGGTCTCCTGGGGGTGATCAGGCCAGGATGGGACAGCAGTTGTGGGTGATCAGGCTGATGAGGGGCGGGGCTGTTGGGGGTAAGCAGACCAGCAGGGGGGCCAGTTGGGGGTGAGCAGGCCATCAGTGGGGGTCAGTTGGAGGTGATCAGGACAGCAGGGGAGGCAGTTTGGAGTGAGCAGGCCAGCAGGGGGGCAGTTGGGGGCAACCAGGCCAGTGGGGAGGGGAGGTGGGGGTGAGCAGGCCAGCAGGGGGGGCAGTTGGTTGTGATCAGGCTGGCACAGGGGGCAGTTGGGAGTGATCAGGTTGGCAGGGGAGGCATTTGGGGGTGAGTAGGCTGGCACGGGGGGCAGTTGGGGGCGAGCAGGTCGGCAGGCAGAGTGGTTAGGGGCAATCAGGCAGGCAGGCAGGCAGGTGAGCAGCTGGAGCCAGCAGTCCCAGATTGTGAGAGGGATGTCTGACTGCTGGTTTAGGCCCAATCCCTGTAAACAGGCAGTAGGACATCCTTCGAGGGGTCCCAGATTGGAGAGGGCCAGGCTGAGGAACACTCCCCCTACCCCGTGCACAAATTTCATGCACCAGGCCACTAGTATATATATATTTGGCTTGAATAAGGTCCAAGCTGTGGTTTTGAATTCTCATGGGAGATTTTTTTCCTTCTGCTCAGAGTCCAAAATTAAGGCAGACAACAACCTTTGCCTAATAAACTATTTGTGATTCAGAGAATGTTAAAAAATAATATGGTCAACAATGTGACTTCCACAATGGGGCATCTGACTCCATGACATAACAAGTGGACACTGGAATTTGAGGATGAATCTCAGGATTGGGACTTCAGTGAATTATTTTGGAGGAATGGGGTAGGAGAGAATTTGGAAATTAAGCAAGGACTGGTAATGGGATATCAGAGAGGCAGAACAACATATGAGCCGGTGAAATGAGTGGGGTGGTCCTAGGGCTAATTTTCAGCACTCTGAGCATTTGTCTCAGTATCACATTTAAACTATCTTTATGCTTAGCTTGAGCTCTTCGCTGGACTGAGGCAGGTTCTTAATGACACAGGACCTGGCCAATGTCGTTTTCAAAATTCTGAATTATGACAAGTTGTCTGTAGTAGTGTCCTGTTGTCCTTTCTGACTTTCCCCATCCTACTTGCTAGAGCCACTGTCCTTCCCCCTCTCAATCCAATGCCTCTAGGACAAGGTTCTCAACCTCAAATGCCTGTGGGGAGTGGGTAATGAGGCAGCTAAGTTAAATTAATTTAATGAGATGGAATGGTGACTCAGAGGCATGGCCATCCAAGGGCATATGACTCTCAGTTACAGCTTATTGTTATTAAATGGAAATGCACAGTCTGGGCTGGAAATTTGGATTTTTTTAAAGAAAGAAAATGTCTAAAAATGTTGGCAACTCGTTCAGTTATAAAAAATGTGCTGTGCTAACCAAAATACATCCGTGGGCCACATATGGCCTGCAGGCCACTGGTTTGCAACTCTTACTCTAAGATGCCTTCCACAACCTTCCGGGAGCCTCAGTTTTCTCATGCCATGGCAGCTCCTATTCTCCCTCTGGCTACCTGTCAATATATCCTGCTTTTCAGATTTCTTGCATTCTCAATCCTCCACCAAATACCACATTCCTTGAATGGCCATAATGGAACAAATCTTCACTAATGTGTGAAGGATGGAGGGTTCCTCCTGTGGAGAAAGGGGAAAACTCTCCCTTCCCTCCTCTGGTTCTACTTATTTGTTGAATAATCAAGTCGACATGAGAAAGATTGATAAGAGAAAATCATAGTGAATTCTGTGCACACAGGAACCCTGCAGGAGAGAGTCAGAAACCCTGAATACGTGAGAGGTTCAGAGACTGAAAGGGAATGAGGAATATATGACACTCTGAGCTAAGGAGGAGGTAAGGCACCTTGGGACCTCAGAGAGTCCTTGCAGGGTGGTAAGAAGGGAAGATGTTTAGTTCAACAGAAGTTTGCTCTGCAATAGAGATAGCTCCTTTCTGGGGCTACCCCTTCTTTCTGATAATCTCTTATTATGAGCAAGGCCCTAATTAAAATTCTTCTAGGTAGTTAAGGGTGGGCTGGGGGTGGGCAGAAGTTTCTGTTGAGCCCACAAGAGACCTGATGGTCTTTCGCTCAAAATCCACATATCACAAAGGCACATCTTGGGGTGACTGAGCCCCCACACTCCCAGGATGCAGTCCGTTGGACTGAATTACAGTGGGCACTTCTGGCCCTGGAGCTCAGCGAGCAGCGTCTTGTGCGCATGACGAATGCAGGCAGCCTGGAGCATCTGTGAGCGTGGGCTTCGGAGCCAGATGATAATGCCTCCTGGCCTTCCACTTCGGAGAGGAGTGAGCCTGTCCAGGAGGCCTCTCCCTCTAGGTAAGGTTATCGGAAATGTACAATCAGGATAACAATTCCTGGCAGCTTTGCTGTGAGGCGGCTTTAGTTTCTGATATGTACAGAAAGCTTATTTTGGTTCAGATGATGGGAAGCCTGCAAAGGGGAAAGCTCTTGGAAATCATCTAAGTCAAGCCTCTCACTGTGCGCATTTTGTAGACCAGGAAGATTTTGGTTCAAGGAATTTGTCCAAGGCCTCGGCTAGCCAAATCGGTAATTCATTTGCAAAATTTATTTTTAATGATAGATTTATGGTGGAATCGACTATAATATCTCATAGCTCATCTGAGAGGCAACATGAAATGATTATTAAAGCAGGACAATTGCTCCAAAAATCTGTCAGGTTAGAGTATTGGGGAAAAGACCTGGGTCCCCCTCATTTGTCATCTGGGTAACAGTTGCTTAACCTCTTTAAGCCTCAGTGTGGCTTAAGGGAGTATAAACATGGTTTCATCTCTTTAAAGAACTAAAACTAACCCAAGATGATATGTTCCTGACTAGCAGAAAAACGGGTATCTCCTTCTCCAGCTGTTCACGAACCAAGGGTTAGAGCGCCCTAGGGGGAGGAGTAGGTGGTTGGTGGCCAAGCCAGAGATGATCAGTTTGCTGTTGCCACTGCTCTTCCTTGTCACACACTGTCCCTGTCAGAGCCACGGCTGAGCCCTCCACAGGCTTTCTACAGTTAAGAAAAGGCTGCCCCTCTGAGCAGACACAGCCCAGTGGCCTGAAACCTGGGCTAGATTTCAGCCCCCATTTGCTGCTTTGAGCTGTAGGTCCCTCACCCACCTCCACAAGGTGGCTGGGTCAGGGAGGACGCTGATGGCCTGATAGAAGGATGCTGGCGGGATGCGGAGTGAGGTCTGTGCTGGTCTCTGTGGACCTCTGAGGGCGGGCTGGTCCCAGCCCCCCTTGGGCTCACAGGGACACAGCTCTTACAGTTCCGTGGTTTCAACTCACTCACCTGCCATTCTAGGAGGCGGGCGGCACCCGGGGAACACTTGAATTGAGAAGGCTAAGCCCTATTTTGTAAAACTACTGTTTGGAATTCTCTGCTGTTTTTTTTAGATGGCCTCTTATTCTAAAAAAACAACTTTGCTTTCTAGCCTGCTTTAGCCTGCTTGAATAATGAGGAAGATAAACTTAGCTGTCTGACCTTGTAGGCCAGAGACTAGATATGCCCATACTCTCAATGCCACGCCAGGTGCATTTTTTAATTGGATAGAACTGTGTTGTTTTCAAGGCCAGTAGCGAGATAGCCACTAAGCGCACACAGGACTGGCTCTTTAATAAAAAGGGAAGTTCTGCTTGTAGCCTTGCTTAGAATTTGAATTCATTTTCTCTAAGCCCACCGGTGAATAAAGTGTGACTCCAAACTCTCCGAGCATTGCTTGCTTTATTCCGGTTCTCTGTAACGGAATGGTCTCCTTCTCCTCCAGGGACAGCCACACACTTTGCCCTCAGAAAACAGAGGGTCTGAGTCAGCCCCTTTCATGGACTCCAGCTCCATCTCCCCCTCCCCTCCTTATATTTTAGAGACCCACTGGAGAGTTACCCTCCTAAAGAGGACACAGATGACTTCTAGAACATGCCATGGCTGAGAAAAACATAAAAACAACGCCAGCTAAATTTCCCTCGAGATAGCTTCATACATGTAAGTGTTGTTTTGTATTGTTGTCTTTAATTTGCAGTTTATGCAGTAAATCAGATTGATTGTGGAAAAAATAAGCTGGGCATCATAGTCTTCAGCAGGAGCCTCCAAGGATCTGGACCTTTCAGGAAACTCAACAAGCCTTTTTGGGGGTGCGGGGGAGGGGGGAGTTTGGGAGGGGGGGTACATTGGCTGTGGCTGTCATTTACACGTGAAATTGTGGTGCAGGCTCACCCTCCCAGTCTCCTCTGACATGTGATCTGTGTAAACAGATGCTGAGGTTTAGGGGCCCAGCCTGGGGCCACCCCCTGGCGTTGCTTTACCTGGGGGTTAGCTGCCTGTCCACAGGGCTTTTCCTCATCAGCATTGCTGCTTTTTCCTCCCTTCCCAACCCTTCACCCACTCCTCACCGCCCCCTGCCCCCGCCCCCCTTCCAGCTAGTTCTGTTAGAATCCACAGAACCACCGGACCCACGGCAGTTAATGATAAACAAGGAGGCTCATTTTCCTTTGTTTAGGATTCTAGCAAGACTAACCGATTAAAAACAGCAACAAAACTGCCGAAGCTCAGTTAAATCAAACCAAGGGTTTCGTGAAAACACCAGCCAACAAAACCAATAAATCATTAACTTGAACGGACCTTGGAGGCCCGTGGCCTGGCTTGCTTTGCCACGTGACAGAAGGTTCGGTGCCTTCTGACGCAGAAGGAAAGTTGGTCATGATTTCCCGGAGCGCGAATTCCCGTCTTTTTCCTGGGCTCTGCCAGCCAAGGGACCAAAGCGGTGCTCTGGCACCACCTAGTGGTCAGCGCATGTACATCGGCTGCCATGCACAGATGGCCTCTTAAGATTATCGTGACATCCTCCAGAGAAAATAATGCACTTGGATGTAACCGGAGTGCAACCAAGAAAATGTGACAGATACCGAAGTAGACCTATTACAGGACCTTCCCTGCCTCTGACACCGACGCCTTGACAGTGCTGATGGGGGAAAGAAGTGGAGAGAAGATCTGGAAAACGTGTAAATTATTTGTGAAGTTGGAATTTAATTGCAAGTGAAACGGCAGGAAGTGAACAAGAGGAGGGAAGAGACAGGAGGAGCAGGAGCCAGCTCCGAAAGCTCTGCTGTTGTTTTGTTTTTGGAAACAGGGAAGAAGTAGGGACTTTGGGGAGATGAAGTCTGGGTTTTTAGAATAGTTTGCTGTCTGGTTTTCAATGCTTTTTGTCGCTTGATTTGCAATGGGTCACAGGAATGAGCTAGACCTTAAATCCAAGAAGGCTATGTTTTATTTATTTTACACACAAACATATGACAACTCATCGTGTTATTTTAATATTTTGGGCAGCTGGGTGAGTGGAAAGTGAGAGGGGATAAACTTGTTCGAAGAATGGTGGGATGCCAGGGACAAACATCTGCTAGGTCTTCCCTGTGAGCAGGCACCTTCCCAAGGGTGCTCTGATGGAAGAGAAAACAGCAACATTGTCAAAGTGTGGCAGGAGGAGGGAGTGACATGAGATGGAAAGGAAGGTGAGCTGAGGCCACAAAGCCCCTGCAGGAGCCTCTGAAGGAAGCAGAAAAGTAATGAGTTAAGAGCTTTTGTACTGGATCCCGGCCAGTGTCTGCTTCATCCCTTCCCCTGGGGCACCGCTTGGTGTCAGCAGCCCCGAAGGGCGGAAGCACCTTTTGTAAAGCAGTGTGACGTTCTCTTCATGTAAGTCAAATAAGCTGGTATTTTTCTTCATAGAATTATGCTGTTAGTAACATAAATTGTGCTGACAGGGATGCCTCAGTCAATGATGGGATACTCCTGAGAAGTGGGTCATTATGCAAACATCACACAAACTCACATGGTATTGCCTACTACACACCTAGGCTATATGGTATAGCTTATAGTAACGAGGAGACTACAAACCTGCACAGCATGTTCCTGTACTGAATGCTGTAGGCCCGTGGTCGACAAACTGCGGCTCGCGAGCCACATGCGGCTCTTTGGCCCCTTGAGTGTGGCTCTTCCACAAAATACCACGGCCTGGGTGAGTCTATTTTGAAGAAGTGGTGTTAGAAGAAGTTTAAGTTTAAAAAATTTGGCTCTCAAAAGAAATTTCAACTGTTGTACTGTTGATATTTGGCTCTGTTGGCTAATGAGTTTGCTGACCACTGCTGTAGGCAACTGTAGCACAATGGTATTTGTGTATCTAAACATAGAAAAGTTATAGTAAAAATATGATATACTGTACTTTTATAGGACTGGCAGTGCTGTAGGTTTACACAGGCATCACCACAAACATGTAAATAACATCATTGTGCTATCATGTTAGGATGTCTATGATGTTAGGCCACTGGGCAATAGGGTTTTTTCAGCTCTTTTATGATCTTACTAGAGGCCCGGTGCATGAAATTTGTGCATGGAGGGGGGGGGGGTTTGTCTCTCAGCCCAGCCTGCACCCTCTCCAATCTGGGACCCCTCGGACATCCCTCTCATAATCCGGGACTGCTGGTTCCTAACCACTTGCCTGCCTGCCTGCCTGATTGCCCCTAACTGCTTCTGCCTGCCTGCATGATCACCCCCTAACCGCTCCCCTGCCAGTCTGGTTGCCCCTAACTGCCCTCCCCTGCAGGCCCGATCGCCACCAACTGCCCTCCCCTGCAGGCCCGATCGCCCCCAACTGCCCTCCCCTGCTGGCCTGATTGCCCACAACTGCTCTCCCCTGCTGGCCAGCTTGTGGCGGCCAGCTTGTGGCAGCCATCATGTGGTGGCCATCTTGTGACAACGTGGTGGTGGCCATCTTGTGATGACATGAGGGTGTCACGTGAGGATGCAAGGGCTTTTATTAGTATAGGTGGGACCACCATTGCATATGTGGTCCATAGTTGACTGAAACATTGTTATGGGACACATGACTTTATTATGTACCTTTGTACCGACGTTCTGGGACTTTAGCAGGCTCTGAATGCCCACCATCCCTTCTTCTGATCCACCCATCCATCCATTCTTCACATATTCAGGTCTGGTATTGAATATTCAGTTGTGCATTTCTGAGATGGCTACAGTGCCACCAAAACTCGGGTTGTCAGGAAGGACATCTCCAGAGAAACAGTGTGAACTCTGTCTCGGCAGTCCATCAGGGAGGAGACAGTGAATAACTCGTCAACCAGCTCCTGCCAATCTCCTGGGACATTAAACCTCACACCTTGGTTGTGTCACCTCCAGGGAGCCACTGAGAAGCCAGCTCCCACAGCAGCAGCGGCAGCATGAGCTGGTGGCACTTCCTATCAGTTTGGTTTGCCTGCCTCAGATGATACCTCAGGCTGGGCTGGGCAAGCCAGTGCACACACTGAAGTGCCAAAAAATCCCTGAGGCTTTTTGTGCTTCAACCCTAACAGAGAAATCCCAGGGGTGATAGGCAATAGACACAAGTGAGAAATAAGGAGAGGTGCCATCTGCTCTTTCCCTGAGTGACATGGGCCACCAACTGGCTGAGCAGGCAACACTTTACAAGAATAGGACATCTCCTCAATGAGGATGGAAACATCTTTTCTGGAGTCTAGAAGAATGTGGTTGGTGCTGGATGAATATCCTGGAGCACTGAGAATGTTTCAGGGAGAGGATCACGGTTGAAGACTCTTGTGGTCGGGGTCTGGTCCAGTGAGTTTTAGTAAATGGTGAGGAAATGGGCCTAGAGCAGTCAACAACTTTGTCAAAGTCTTTTCTTTAAGTCACGGCAGACCTGGGATGAGAACCCGCATCCGCACACAGAGAGCCACTTGCTCCTTTTGCTTTTGGGGAAGCTTTGTTGTCTGTCATTTTGTACCAACCTGGGGCTCACTGAAGGTTTCAAGGGACATAGGGCCAGCTCCCTGCTAGTCTTTTTAAGCAGCCATCCACAGAAAGCAGAGTGATAGCTGTTGTTCTGGTCTGCCCAGCACCACTCCCTTCTTCTGGGCCAGCACTCAGATTTTCCTATGGGGGAATAACCCTTCCATTCTTAGTTCGGGGTTCAAGAGCGACCTATCCCGTCTGCTGAAACCAGAGGTGGCATGTCACCTGATCCTGGTCAGTGAGAGTGTCCCTTCTATCCCCAGACCCTGTACTTGATTGGAAAAATGGGCACATGTGTGTCCTGCCCAGGAATTTGGAAAGAGACACTCTTTCTATTGGGATTGCTAACTGGCTGATGTAAGTCTGAGACTGTGTAGGTTCATACTGTGGACAAAGGCTGCCTGAAAAGAAGCCAGACCAGAGAAAATGAGCTCAGATATAGAGTGTGAGGCTCCAGGCCCTGAAGTTCTGTTTTGAGCTATCGAATTTAGTTGTATTTGAAGCCAGCCACGCCTCTGGTCTTGATAGTTATTCCAAGAGCTGGTGAATTCTCTGTTTTGACGAAGCGAGGTTAATTGGGTATTTGTCATGACACCTGAGGGAGTACTGCCCAAAATAGAAAGTGTCTCAGTTTGATAACTCAGGTTATTAACATTGTACTAATGTGACCTCAATTACTAATTTAGTTCCTACATGGTCCAGTTAGCATTGCTGAGAGAAAGCTATACTCTTTGAGCATCTAAAAAAAAAAAAAAAGAAAGATTTTGGGAAAGCAAAAATGCTGAACTAGCCTAGCTGTGTGGCTCAGTGTTTGAGCGTTGACCCATGAACCAGGAGGTCAAAGTTTGATTCCTGGTCAGAGCACATGCCCAAGTTTTGGGCTTGATTCCCAGTGGGGGACCCACAGGAGGCAGCCGATCAATGATTCTCTCTCATCATTGATGTTTTTATCTCTCTCTCTCTCTCCCTCTCCCTTCTTCTCTGAAATCAATGAAAATATATTTTAAAACATTTTTGAACTATAGACCCTTCTTCACAACAAGCAGAACAATTCCTACTGATGATGGATTAGCATTGCTATCTCTATATACAGAGAATAGAATGTTCTGGAAAGAATGTAACTGGTATATTTACTTATATTACTAAAGAAAATGATTTCAACACTTTAGACAACATGTATCCTGAATTGCATTAAAATAACTGGCATAATAAAATACATGTGAATACTGAAAGGATGATCCAATTATAAAAATCAAATGGATTACGGACCAAATGCATTTTGCTAAATCATATAAATTTTTAAAGAGGGGTGGAATTAAAATCATTCAAAAGGAAGTAACTTTAACACTGAAAAGTAGTATCATAAGAATTTATTTTCCTACAAATAACTGTAATAATAAATGAAAATCTTTCATCAACATCTTTCAGTATCAACAGTGCCTCAGTACTAATCTGATTTCAGAATTTTGTTATTTTTAAGCAATTTATAACAGAACCAGTTTTAGTTATGCATTTTAATACAATATGTTGTAGGAAGAAAATTAAACTTATGACACAGAGGAGGTGTGAAATGTGTTCTATGAATAAATTGGAAACTTGTCTGCTTGATCTGAAGACAGATTGAGACATCTATCAATAACCTTAGAGAAAAATGTCTCCCTGGTCTTATAATCAAATAAAAAATTTCAATTTATATCTCTAGGATGTGGAGGCTGCCAATTCTGACAGATTTTTAAAAGTCAATATTTCATATAGAGTTTGAATTGAGGTACTGAATAGATTATATTTCCAAACTTTTGAGAGCCATTAGAATTATGATAACATTAAAAATAGGATGCAGCCCTGGCGGTGTTATTCAGTGGCTAGAGTGTAGGCCTGCACACTGAAGGGTCTTGGGTTCAATTCCCCATCAAGGGTACATACCTGGATTGTGGGTTCAATCCCAGGCCCTGGTCAGGGTGAGTGCAGGAAGCAACCAAAAAGTGTGTTTCTCTCTCATCCATCTCTTTCTCTCTCTATCCCTCCCTCCCTCCCTTCCAGTCTCTCTAAATATAAATGGAAAAAATATCCTCGATCAAGGATTAACAACAATAATAGAAAGAATGCAATGTAACTCAAACATGTGTTTAAGGGTGATTGCATTAGCATATAAAACATTCTCAGCAGTGCTTTAGAGTCTGCCCACCAGCTATGTTCTTGAGGGTGTAGTACTGTATTTTTCCATGTATAAGACACCCCCCACTTTTCCAATCCCAAATCAAGAAATCAATATTTTAAACTTAAACAGGACACATTTTTATTTAGTAACTAGAGGCCTGGTGCACAAAATTTGTGCACTCACAGGGGGGAGGTCCCCTCAGCCCGGCCTGTGCCCTCTTGCAGTCTGGGACTCCTCGGGGATGTCCACTTGCTGGCTTAGGCCCGCTTCCCGAGGGATTGGGCCAAAGCTGGCCATCAGACATCCCTCTGGCAGCCCGGGAGCCCTCAGGGAATGTCTGACTGACAGCTTAGGCCCGCTTCCCAGGGGATCGGGCCTAAGCTGGCAGTCAGTCATCCCTCTGGAAGCCCAGGACCCCTCAGGGGATGTCTGACTGATGGCTTAGGAGTGGGCCTAAGCCATCATCAGTCAGACATCCTTAGCACTGCCGAGGAGGCGGGAGAGGCTCCCACCACTGCCACTGTGCTTGCAGCCATCAGCCCGGCTTGTGTGGGAGCCCACTGACTGCCAGGGGGCAGCTCCTGTGTTGAGTGTCTGACCCCTGGTGGTCAGTGCAAGTCATAGCGACCGGTCGTTATGCTGTTAGGGTCAATTTGCATATTACCCTTTTATTCTATAGGATTGCCGCAGGTAATGTTTACTTACCAGTACTATGATATTATGCAGCATATCACTTTATTCATCCTCTGTTGCATTACTGCTCTCTTCTTCATCACTGTTAGTTCCAGACATATCAATTTCTGCAACTTCTATTGTAGCACTGCTGTCTTCTGAGTCACTGTCTATATATGTGAGATCATCCTCATAAACTGGTGGCATTTTATGAGCTAACTTTGTTCGTGTTCTCATGGCCAACACTTCTCATGAAATTGAAGCACCATTTTGCCTTTCCTGTAAAATCAACAATGTTCATTTCACTTGCAAACATTCTTGCCTGACATTGAATAAGCTTGGTTGACACACATAAGCCACTCTGGTGCTGATCCATAATCCAAGTCTTAAGCCTCTGCTCCAAGTTTGCCCATTTTGCTAGTTTTCCTCTTAAGGCCTTCTTCTTTTTTTGGCATCTTCAGGAGTTGTTCTTCCTGTTTTCTCCACTGTCTGATCATACACTCAGTGGGAGGAGGTCCAAATGGTCTCTCTGCAGCTCTATTTCCATGCTCTTTTGCATAGCTGATTACATTCAGTTTGAATTTTGCAGAGTAAGACAATTGCTTACCAGTATTTATCTTTTTATTTTTTGACACCTTTATGGGCTCAGAATGCTCTGGTCCCAGTTGCATGTGCACACTCTCCACCTCCACCTCCAATTATGGCATCAGCTGATTTCAGTAACAATAAGGCTCTCGATTGGAGGAAGCCTGTTTGGCAAGATGCCATACAGGCTTGGGAAGCTACACACCTGCCCGGCTCCCTCCTCAGCTGACTTCTGTGTGTGTATAAGACGCCCCTTGATTTTCAGTCTTAACAATTTTAGAGAAAAAAAAATGGCATCTTAAACACGGAAAAGTATGGTAATTCCCTTTAATTCAGAGTAAAATCTTTCTGTTACTTTTAAACTCCTCAAAAAATAAAAATAAAGCATTCTTAAAGACCCAAGAATCTTTGAATCATGGTGCATAAATCACCTAGATGTCACATCAACAGCTTTATTTATTTTATTAACACATTAAGCGCCCAGTCACCGGTGACTGACACTATACTTTCTATCTGGAAGACAAAACAGGCTGGGCGCTTAACGTGTTAAAATACTAGAGGCCTGGTGCACGAAATTTGTGCCTGGGTATGATCCCTTCCCACGGATGGCCAGCCAGGCCCCGCCCCCTGGTCAAACTCCTGGTTGAACTCCCGATGGAGGGGGCAATTTGCATATTAGGCTTTTATTATATAGGTTATTTTTACTGATTTGAGAGAGGAATGGAGAGGGAGAGAGAGATGGAAACATCAATGATGAGAGAGAATCATCGATCAGCTGCCTCCTGCATGCCCCACACTGGAGATTGAGCCCGCAACCAGGGCATGTGCCCTGACTGGGAATTGAACCATGACCTCTTGGTTCATAGGTTGATGCTCAACCACTGAGCCATGCCGGCGGGACACAGCAGCAGCTTTTAAAAAATAATTTCCAACAACCGCAAAGTAACTCATTACTTTCTTTAATATCATGTAATTATTATGGAGTAGGACATAGTTAAACTAGTAGCTCCTCAAGGACTTTGATGACAGGTATATGTAAAGTCTGTGAGCTAGAAGTCACATTTTAAGTCATGTTAATGGCAGTGTTTGAAAAAAAGCACCCAGACAACAAAACACCATGTGGTCTGACTTTGCTGTGGAGCGCCTTAAAAGAAAACTTTTGTTGTAGTTTTATCCCATTAATCATACTTAGTTTAGGCTGACAAAAACACAATGAACATTTTCCTTCAAATTCTTGTAGGATGGATGCTGAACTTCTTCACAGTCTCAGTGTATTTCAGACATCAACTACATTTCTCCAACTCTTGGATAAGTTGAGAAGATCATTGTTTTTACTCCTCTGTAACCTCACACAGTCATGGTATAATTTCATTCACTTACTTGATAAGCATTTATTGGGCACTCATGAAGCAGAATTCTATCTGGGATCTCAAGGAGCTCATAATTTCACGAAAAGACAGATAAATGAACTTCCAATGATAGCCCAGTGTCAAGAGTGCTCCACTGCGCAGGGAAGCTATCAGGTATATTGAAAAATAGCTAATGTCTGGGTTCAAGGCTCAAAAACCTCCCCAAACCTTGGTTTTCCCATCTGTAACATGGGAATAATAACCCCTTCATAGAATTGTGGCACAGTGAACTGTAGAATATGATTGTCCACTGTTTCTTTCTTTCTTTAAAAAAAAATATATTTTTATTGATTTCATAGAGGAAGGGAGAGGGAGAGAGAGATTGAAACATCAATGATAGGACTCATTGATCGGCTGCCTCCTGCACGCCCCCTACTGAGGATCAAGCCCACAACCGGGAAATGTGCTCTTGACTGGAATCAAACCTGGGACCCTTCAGTCCATAGGCCATTGCTTTATCCACTGAGCAAAACCGGCTAGGGCTCTTTCTTGTGTGTGTGTGTGTGTGTGTGTGTGTGTGTGTGTGTGTGTGCGTGTGTGTGTGTGTGTGTGTGTTAAACCTCACCCAAGGATATTTTTCCATTTATATTTAGAGAGAGTGGAAGGGACGGGGAGAGACAGAGAAAGAGAAACACTGATGTGAGAAAGACTCATTGATTGGTTGCCTCCTGCATCAGCTGACGGTCTGTCCACTGAGCCAAACCAGCTAGGGCTGTCCACTGTTTCTGAATTTATCTTACAGTTTAGTTACATGGAAACACTGACTCAATCAATCAATTGCCACCTATTACTCTTTCTGCTAATTTTGAATTCTTGGTGGAGAAATTTGATTAGCTTAATTTGGATCTGGTGGCTACTCCTGGTCCATGGCTATTTCTGTGTACACCCCTGTGAACTGGGGGATTAAAGAGAGTCATTGTGAAATAACAAATCCAGACCTTATCTGCTCTACTTACATGTAGGTTTTGTTGTGATTAATACAATGCCAACCAATCAATCTAAATATTATATTGAGTTAACAATTTATTTCCACAGCTATCATCAGCGCGGCTATTATCCTATAGAGTTCTATGAACTTTTTAATATTAAAAAGATGTTTTGAACTTGAGAAGTCTGAAACGCCTATTCTAGAGAAGAGGCATTTACAAAAGCATTTACAGTGTTCCAGGTTTACTACAAAAGTGAGAAAACACAAGAGTTCTGGAGATTAGTTGCACAACAATGTGAAGGTACTTAACATTACTGAACTGTACATTTAAAAATAATTAAGATGGAAAATTTTATGTTATTCTACAGATTGACAAAATGGGAACAGGCACACACCCTTGTGGGTAACATTAAGCCTATAAAGAAGAAATCACCTGAGACTCTCAAAGTGTAGAGTGTAACAATTTATTTATTATCGCTGGTGGAACACCTCCACCTAGGGATGTGTTTTAGAATACCCCTTCATTTTGTAATTAGAGACAGAGGCCTAATACTCACCAGGCACTGGGCTAAGTATGCGGTATAGCAGTCAACAAGACAACCAGAGTCCCTACCACCTTTGAACTTCTGCTACAGCAAGGAGACCATGAGACAAGAAATGGCCAGTCAGTGCAATAAGTGTTCTAGTGGCTATAAGAACACATAGGAGAGATTCTTTACCTGGTGTGGGATTTGTTGGAGGAAGTGACTTGTAAGCCCAAGGATGAAGAATAAGTAAGAATTAGTTAGACAAAAACAGTAGAGAAAAGAATGATTCAGGCAGAGGTAATGTAGGGTGAACTCAGTGAATTGAAGGAAATCCAGAATGATTGGAGAGTAGGCTTAACATTATAGATATTTCCGGGATTAAGATTTGCTGGTTGGTTGATGTAGAACAATCAGCAAAAAATTTAGGAGGTTGGCAAGAGATTATCTGAAGTGAAGAACCATGACATGGAAGTTGAATTGGAGAGTAAAAGAAGACCCCAGGAGCTGAGAAGCTCAAGAACTGACCAGTAACAAAGGATTCATAAAAAAATGGGAAATGAAGAGCAGGTCCTGAAGACATAAAGCTTCAAAATGGGAAGCAGTCTAGTATGTTGGTTAAAGTAATGGGATCTGAAAGCCAACAGACCTGGTTTGAGCCCTGCTCTTTATCATAAATTCAACTTTGGGTATGCCAATCAACTTCTCTAAACTTCATTTTCTTATCTGATAGTGTCTGCTCATAGGGGTGTTATAAAGTAAACTTTTTTGATGGCATATAACCAACTTTATTTTATTTTATTTGTTAAAAATAAATTTTTATCGATTTCAGAAAGGAAGGAAGAGGGAGAGAGACAGAAACATCAAGGATTAGAGAGAATAATTGATCGGCTTCCTCTTGCACACCACACACTGGGAACCGAGACTGCAACCAGGTGATCAATCACAGAGCCATGCTGGCTGGGCTGCATATAACCAACTTCATAAACCATTTACCTTTAGGAGCCTTCAATGCATATTAAATAGTTACTACCATCTACTCAGCTCTGTAAGGGGTTTGTCAGTCCGGGACACATGGGAGAATGCTCTTATAGATTGTTGGAAGGAAAGGAATCTCTAAGTCTGCCTTTTCATCGTTAGTCACAGCAACTAGATAGTGCCTGCATATAGTAGATGGTCAACTAAAATTTGTTAAATGAACTAATGATTGAATAACAAATAAGTGGCTGAAATCAGTGCAGTCTTTTGGAGAATATTTTGGAAACACAAAGCTTAGAAATGTTGATACTCTTTGTCCCTGTGATTTACTTTATGGGATCCTAAATAAACACCTCTAAATATATAAAAAGCTTAATGCACAAAGTTGTTCATTGCAATGCTAATGATAATAGTGAAAAACTGGAAATAACCTTAATGCTCAATGATATAGAACTGGTGAAATAAGCTTTGGTATATTCATTTGACAAAATACAAAATGTACACAATAAATTTATTTGTTATATATGTTACTATGGAAAATGCTCAAGGAATAGTGTTAATTGAAAAAGGCAGATTTAAACTGTGGTATTATCACATAATGGAAATATATCATATTTCTTGGGAAAATCAAATCTATGTATGGAAAAATGTTAGAAAATATACCCAAATGTTGGTGGTAGGACTCTGGGTGATTCCCCCCACCCCCTTTTCTCCTTTGTTCTTCCCTCTTTCTATTTTTTTTCTTCAAAATTATACAACTATGTGCAAAATTGTACAATTAACTTCAGATAAATGAGAAACATGCCCATCAAATGAGAAAGGGAATCTGGGTAAAAGGCTTCATCTACCGTGGGGCTACTGTCTTTTCAGTCCTGCATGTCAGCAGCAGTGGGAAGTGTTGCTGAAAAAAGGGAGACGAAAGGGAAAAGAAAACAAGAATGGAAAAGGAAGAGGAGAAGAAAAAGAAGGGGTACATAGGATAGTAGTGGGGACAGGTGGTGCTCTTGCTTTCCAACTCTGGTGATGAATTCCTGATATGTCTTTTAATACAACCAGAAGGACAGTTATATGGAAAGATCATACTGTCCCAGCAAATGCCCAGAACACTATTAATTGCATTTCCCTTTTGGTAGGTGAAGTTGCGCTGTCAAGAGCATGATTGGTCATGACCAATATGACCATCCTCACAAGAAGGTGGCAGTCTCCTCTTTCTGGCTAACTTCTCCAATAGAAGCAGAATTGATCATTTTTAAATGTCCTATGTATTTTGCATTTTGTAAATACAAAGATCACATGTAATGGGTTTTAGTTTTGAGAGAGCATGGGGAATTAAGGGATCATTTTAATCCAAACTCTACAAGTCACTGATGAGGAAGTTTGAGAGTTGGAGAGGGAACATGACTGCACAGGTGACATAGAATGTTAGCAGCAATCTGGGTTGATTCTCCATGTACAGTCTTGGCAGGCTGGTTGTGCTCTGTTCTGTTCTTGGAGACCTCCTAGCTGGCTTCTTAAGGCTACTCAAAGAGTGTCTCTTCTGGGGGACCTCAAATTTGTACCTAACATCTGGGAGTAGTCAGAGTGGAAGCTGCGTGGAAGAGCAATGCAGAAAAGGTTAAGGATTTCTCTCTTTTACACCATTCCAGGGGAGTACATGTTTTTCACTTAAATAATCACAACAATGATGGTAATGATGATGATGATGATGATGATGATGATGATGATGATGATGGCTAATCCTTATGCAAAACTTAGTAAGTGCCAGGGCTTATTTCAAATATTTTATATATTAACTTACTTCATCTTCTTAACATCCCTATGAGATATGAATAATTATTATCCTTGCATCTGAGGAAACTGAGGCACAGAGAAGTAGACAATTTGATGCCAAAGTCACTCTACTAAAAAGTGACAAAATAAGGATTTGAACTTCAAGTTGGTCAAGAGTCCATGTTCCTAATCACTATTCTATTTAAAAAAAATAAAAGAGGAGTCCTAGCTGGTTTGGCTCAGTGAATAGAGCGTCAGCCTGCAGACTGAGAGGTCCTGGGTTTAATTCCAGGCAAGGGCACATGCCCAGGTTGCGGGCTAGATCCCAGTAGGGGGCATGCAGGAGGCAGCTGATCCATTATTCTCTCTCATCACTGATGTTTCTATCTCTCTCTCCCTCTCTCTTCCTCTCTGAAATCAATAAAAATATATTTTAAAAGAGAGAGAAAAAAGAGGAGGAAAAAGAGAGAAACAAAGAAGGAGAGTGATGATAGGGAGAAAGAAAAGTAGAAGGAAAGATAATAGGGAGTGAGAAGGAAGGATGGAAAGGGAGATTGAAGCTTATTAGAGATATGTTCCCTAGAAAATACATGTCTGTTTACAGAAATGAGCTTATCTAAAGAAAACTTATTTAATTGCTTTTTGGCAAACACATTTTTGTAGAAAAACATTCCCAAGACTTTCTACTTACAATGGCTCCTTTATGCCCCAAATTCTTAGTAATGTGTTACAACATCAAGATTTAGGAACACTAATCCTTAAGCCTGGAACCTAAGGCTACTGGAAATCTTGCCAAGATCTTAGAATTGGTAGGTTTCCAATCTCTTCCCGTTCTTTGTGTTCAAGTCCAGGCAGATGGAAGAGTGGGAGTGGATATAAAGGCTGGTAAGAGGGAGTGATGCTTTATAATTATTGAGTCTCTTTGCAAATTTTAAAAAATATATATTTTTATTGATTTTAGATAGAGGAAGGGAGAGGGATAGAGAGATAGAAACATGGATGAGAGAGAAACATCTCAGCTGCCTCCTGCATACCCCCTTCCCACCCCACCCTGGGGATCGAGCCCACAACCCAGGCAGTAAGTGAACCGTGACCTCCTGGTTCATAGGTCCACACTCAATCATTGAGCCACATAGGCCAGGCGTCTTTGCAAATTTTTATGCTTTATAACCAAAAGAGTTTATTTTAGTATTTTTTTGATGAACAAATAAATATTCCTATTTATAGTAGTGGTTACCCGGAGATGGGAGGGGGAGGAGAAGATGGGAGATTTCAAAGGGGCATGACAAACTTTTGGGAGTAATGAAATGTTCATTATCTTGACCATGGTGATAGTTTTGTGTGTGCATATGCTGAAACTCTTGAAATTGTACAGTTTATTAAATATATGCAGTTTATGCTACATCAATTATATCTCAATAAAGCTGTTATAAAATTATCTAGCATAAAGCAGAAGGTAGAGAAAGATGTTTTGGGGCCTTTTCTGATGCTCCTGAAATTACATCAAGGGGACTATTACCTGCACTGCCTATATCTAAATTTGGCTGTATTTTGGTGCAGAAAAATAGGTAATTTCAATTCAGATTTCCTGTTTGAGAGGCTTCTGAACATACAATGGATGTATTTTGAATGGACCAACTGTTTTTGAGTTACTTTCCTATAGCCAGTCCCCAAGAAAGAACTGGCAGTAACCATGGAGCCAGGTTCCTTGTTCCAAATACCAGGGAGTCAGGTGTGAGGCAGCTTAAAAAGCTTTTATTTTTAATCTTATTTCTTTCCAAAATGAAATATAGACCCTGTGTTGATGCTTTGGAACACTGAGAATGAACACAGATGGTAAATCAAATTTAGGGAGGAGGGATGTTCTATATAATTCCTAAATGCCAACTTCAAAACACTAGATGGCTCTCCTAATGTATTTTAGATTGGAGTTAAAAATAGGGCTCCTCATCACAATTATTGAGAAAGACGACAATCATTTTCCAAGCAGCGGGTGCATCCATATGGGCTCCAGCTGATGATGAAAAAAAAAATGCAGTGCAGGCTGAATGAAACACTTTTAGAGATTAGAACTTCGGCTGTCTCTTTCTCCATAAAGGCTAGTACACACTGTGTAGAGCCCAAAGACTTGGTTGCTTTGAAGGATTCAGGAATTGATGTAAAAAAAAATGGGCATGTATTATTTAATAAAAGGATAAATTTTTAAAATTTTTTTAAATATATATTTTTATTGATTTCAGAGAGGAAGGGAGAGGGAGAGAGAGAGAAACATCAATGATGAGAGGAATTGTTGCAGAAAACCAGAGAAAAACCAAGCAATGCTTAGAGAGATGGAGTTACACTTTATTATTATTATTATTATTACTAGAGGCCTGTTGCACGAAGATTCGTGCAATAGACCTCCCTTCCCCTGGCTGCCAGCACCGGTTTTCCTCTGGCACCGGGACCCAGGCCTTCGCTCTGACTGCCACCTTCCATCTTCGTCTGGCTGGAGTCTTCACTGCAGCGGGAGCCTTCAGTATTCGCTGCGGCTGGAACCTTTAGTCTTTGCTCCAGCCACAGCGCTGCTCCTGTAGCTCCCTCCGCCCTCCACCCTCCCCCTCATAGCAGGCGTCCCTTCCCGCCTGACCGCTCCTCGCCTGCATGCGTGCTGCCCAGAGGCCTGGAGCGGCTGGGAGGGTGGGGCCGCTGCCATCTTTGTCCGTTCACTAGTGGGGCTAGGCAAACTAACATTTATTGAATGTCCATTCTGCAGATGAGAAAAATAAAATAAATGTACACATTTAGCAATATTTGAGAATGACTAATTCAAAAATTTGTGCTTTTTTTTTTTTTTTTTTTTTTTTACAGTTTCTCTAACCTTTCAGCGAATGTGTGTGTCAAGAACCCCACAAAATTCACCACCACAATTCTGGCTCTAAAACATCCTCAGGGTTTCAGCAGGGTTAAGATTGGCCATTTTGGCTTATATTTGTACTAGAGGCCCAGTGCGTGATTGAAATTGTGCAAGGAGGCGCCCCACCTCCCGCCGTGTGAGGAGGGACCTCGTGGGGTGCCAAGCCGAGAGGTGCTCCATGCACCTCCTGGTGACCGGTTGTGGTTGTGATGCCATTGATGCCTTTTCCCTTCCTTCCCCGCTGCCCCGAGCTAACGTGCATGAGATTGCCTGAATGAAACTGCGGCCCTGTATTGAGTGGAGATTGCACTCCACAGGAACCTGCCTGGTCCAGGGAGGGTTGGGGTCATTCACTGTGGGAAAGGCTCGATTTAAATGAAGCCCCTGCTTAGATAGGCCCCGGCTGAGCCATTTGCCATTTGCGGAGGGTTTATCATCCCTTCTGGCTGTTTCCTTGGAAACCACAAACTCAAGATAGCAGTGGAATGCTGCATCCCCTTATCTGAAACCCTGCTTCTCTGGCACCGCAGGGGGGCCGGGACCTGCACCTGACTCGCACAACGCTGGCTGCCCCAGGAGTCAGGACAGACCGGCGCCGCAGGGGGCCAGGACTTGTACCTGACTCACTGCGTCCCCTGGTCCCCCTTCCTGTGTCTGCTCCAGGGCCGCCCGAGCTGCCACACTGGCTCGGGCAGTCCCCCCTGTCTCTGTCTCCGTCTCTGCTCCGGGCCTCACCTGCGCGCGCAACCTCCTCCTGTCCAGTCGTGACCTGTTACGGTGTCCCAGCCTAATTTGCATATTACCTCTTTATATATATGTATATATAGACTAATAGTATCACACTGTAGGGGAGGAAAAATAATTGTTTCCTACCCTTCTGAGTTCTTACCTGAGACCCTCATAATAAAAGACATACTAACTGTTAGGTCACTGAAGGAGGAACACATGAGGCCAAAAGTGGTAAATAATTATACATTTATTAGATCATCTGGATACCAGATGGGCTGAGCCCAAAATGGCACCAGCACCCAGGGACAGGGGAGTCAGAAATTTTAAAGGATTCTAGGTGAGCTTTTTCTGGGTGGAGGATTCTCTGGGCAGGTCCGGGATCCTCGGAAGGTCCACAGGGAAAGGATAATTGTCTTAGCAAGTGGAATGTGGTCTAAGCACAAGGAATGTCTGTTGTGAAGTGCTCTAAAGGTCAGTTCCCAGGGGAGAGGGTATCAATTTAATTATTTGATCAGAGCTAACACTAAAAAGAGAAAAACAAGTTTATTAACATAACAGACACAAAAATTAGAAGTTTATTAACATGTATATCTCATGTATACATGGTGGATGAATGAGTAACTCTCTGAGGTGACTTAGAGTTCAGGGTTAAATACCATCTTAATAGGGAAAGGGAAGGGGAAATATGTGTTTTTTTTTAAAGATCAGTAAATAATTTTTAAGAAAGATGAATGGCAACCAACTTTTGGGCTCTACAAAAACAGATGGAGGTATGGGAGTTTGTGAAGAAGTCTGTCTGGGTGTGGGTCAACTTCTAGTCACCTCTCCTGTGACAAGAGTTAATCTTCCTCGTTGATGAAACTCCCTGAGAGGGATCAAAGACAATTGATCTTATTGGAGGATCTGTCTATAGGTAGATAGGAAAGTCCTGGGAAAGCCTCTTCCTCCATTTGCTGCTTTTCAAGTACCAAGGGTTCAAAATAATTAATATACAAAGTGGCATATTTTGTGGAGGCATATCCTAAACTCCTACAGTTATATTTTGGGATAGCAGATTCTGCAACCTTCAACACCAACTGTCAAATACATGTTTTTAAACGATTATTAAAAACCAATTATTGCCTGGCGGGCCTGGCTCAGTGGTTGAGCATCTACCTTGAGCATCAGCCGATTGATGTTTCTCTCATTGATGTTTCTATTTCTCTCTCCTTCTCCCTTCTTCTCTATGAAATCGATAAAAATATATTAAAAAAATAGAATACTATCTCTAGTTTAAAAAATAATCAAAAGTGAATTTGCTCTAGTTTAATAAAGGATAGAATTAGCTTTCCAATGCCCTCATCCAGACCCAAACCTTCTTCCCCTCAATATGTCCCTTTTCCTAGGGAGCACAGTTTGAAAGCCTGTGCTATCCATTCTATCACTTGACCAAATACAGGACTTACATGGACATTTACATGATAGAGAATATTAAAAGCCAAACAATCGTGTCTATGCCAGGATCACATATTTATTTCTTTAGAAGCTTTATTCTAAGAGACAATATGGTCCGATTGCAAAGAGGTTCCCCTCCCCCCACTTCTCCCAGGTGGTCTGTGAGTTCACTGAGAAGATCACTTCTCTATCTCCATTTTCCTGCCTCTAAAATGGTTATATGAATAATAACAACCTCTCTTTTGTTTTCAAGGATACCAGGAAAGAATTCAAGTTCACAAGCTCAATCATTATGCAAAGCCAGAGAGAAATAATGAACCTAATTTGAAAATGGATGTGAGTAAACATTTTTTTTTTTTAATCTTAGACAAGCCAACATTTTCCTTGATGTCAATTTTTATAATATGCTTTGGCTTAGTGACTACTAATGGAGTTGTCTCCATTTTTGGATTGGAAAAAAAGAAATTGCTGGTGAAGTGACTCACAGGAAGTTCTTCTAAAGCAAACGAGGCCTTATCTTCCAGTTAAGGGCGATCTTTTGGGATGGTCTTTCTGGAAAATGGTCTCAGCTCAAGCTTCTTCTTTAAGCTCCACAGGGATGGGCAGATCTTGTGCAAGCTTATGGTCATTGAAGCCACACTAAGCCTACCGGTTGCAATGCTATGAGAAGTAGGTCATTCAGATTGTGGACCTTCGGTGCTTTGGCTCCTGACACTGCTCCCAAGAATGAGAAGAAGAATTGATTTGGGATTTCAGCCCTGGTGTGTTAGGTTCTGACTGAGCACTGAATGTCACTGTGGGGTGACATGTGCCCTGACTGGGAATCGAACCGTGACCTTCAAAGATGGACGATCAATCACTGAGCCATGTTGGCCGGGCTGGCATGAGAGAAACCTAGTTTTCAAGGATCTGATTATGCGGTAGATGGATGAGTCAGTCATTTGGGTCTCTATCTCTTCCCTTCTGCTGCCTGATTTTAGTCATCAGGGAAAGGAAGGGAAGAAGAAGCACAGAAACGTCTGTCTGGGTTGACAGCTCCAGCAGGTTTGGCACAAGAGGGAAGTGGTGGAACCTATTTCAACTATCTGTGGTTTTTTTTCTAAATATATTTCAGACTCATAGAAGAAGAGAAGTAATCAGTATATTCCTCTAAGATAATGAATCCCATACTTTTTTATGGCTCAGGAAATTTATTGAAAGACAGACAATAAAAAACAAGCAATAATATAATAAGTAAATTATTCGGTAGGTTTTAAAAATGATAAGTCTATGAATAAAGCAAAAAGTAGGAGAAAGGAAGAGGGTGTGACAGTTCAGACTAGCAACATTTCAAGGGCTCAATAATCACATGTGGACACTGCAGATCTGAGAAATCATTACTCATGTTGATTCTCAATTATTTTAAACTCGAACGAAAGCTAGCTTGTCAAGATAGTTTTATGGCAAGGGGTATTGAAAACACAGAACAGATTAGCCTTACACTTTCTTTTTAAGGAAGATAGATACCAGGTAGGACAGAAAATAAAGGTCGGAGGTAGAACTCTATTAAATAACTCAAGAGAAAGCCATCCTTTTGCTTTCATTGTTTCTACAGAGAAGTCCACTGGAAGACTTCTGATGGTTCTTCATGATGGCATGAGAATCTCTCTCTCTCTCTCTCTCTCTCTCTCTCTCTCTCTCTCTCTCAGATATTTTTATCAATTTCAGAGAAGAAGGGAGAGAGAGTGAAAGATAGAAACATCAATGATAAGAGGGAATCATTGATCGGCTGCCTCCTGCATGCTCCACACCAGGGATTGAGCCCGCAACCCGGGCATGTGCCCTGACTGGGAATTGAACCGTAACCTTCAAAGGTGGATGCTCAACCACTGAGCCATGCCGGCTGGGCTGGCATGAGACTCTCTTGATGGCAGGGAATCTGCCTTTGTTTATTTTGCCAGGGGTTTTTAAGGTTTTTGTATTTGCTTGGTTTTCTGCAGTCCCCCCCAACCGCCCTCCCCTCTAGGCCTGGGTCCCCCCAACTATATATATAGTTTTGGTGTTTTTTTTTCAAATGTATTTATCTTGGGATTCCTTAGAGTTCTGAAATATGTGACTGGTGTTTTAGCCAGTTCTGAAAATTTCTCAGCCTTTGTCTCTTCAAATATTTCTTCTATCCCACCTTCCTTATGAATCCATTCATACAAAAGTTCTAATTTGACTGGACTGGCAAATACTTCTAGAGCAAAAGTGGCTTCCACATTAGTTTAGTTCTCAGGGTTTGCAATTCTCATTTGCCTTTAACTTAGTAATTCCTTTATAGCTGCTGCTCTTGGATGCAGTTGAGAAGATATTTTAAAATATTTTACTCAATGTTTTTAGTTGTTTCCCATGGGAGAGTTTGCCTAACCGAATTTGCCATTACCAGAAAGTAAAACTTCAAAAGCGTTTAAATCCCACCCCATCCGAAATCAATTTTGGGGTACAGAGTGAAGAAGTGGAAATCTAACGTTTCCCTTAAATACATGGTAAATTTCTTCATTCTACTTTGCAGAGTACCTAATTTCCCAATCTACTTAATATGCCACCATTTTCATATAACAAAATACCAATTATACTTTGTTGGTTTTTGAGTTCTTAAATCCATATGATTGACTTAATTTAATTAAGCCAATACCATCTTATTTAGTCAGTATAGTTTCATACTATGCTTACATATCTTCTAGGACAAATCTGTCCTTATTTTTCTTCTTTAAGTATGTAGGTGTATAATAAGTAGTTACTATCTTAGCACACTTTACTCTAGCTATGATATTGATGTTCATTCTAGTCATGCCTGTATGTGATAGTTATGACTTATTTTGCTAGGTGCTGGGGATATAGAAGTTTAACACAAGATATCAGCTCTGGTGAACTTCACATTCCTGAGTAAAGAAGATACTTTGTCAGGAAAAGTAAAGAACTACATGAGTTAAATAACAAAGCCAAATAATAGAGAAGTTGTCTCATAAGGCATGTCTGCTTATAGTTCCAGTATCTCAAAGCAGGGCAAAGGAAGGTGGGTTTGGAGCTGAAGGGCAATAAATTAGCGACTGGCACACCTTCCATTATTTAAAACTAGAGGCATGAAATTTGTGCATGGGTAGGGTCCCTGGGCCTGGCCAGGGATCAGGGCCGATCGGGGCCTTCCGGCTGCTGGCTGGGGCCTTTCTTCATTCCGTGCTACCCCCTGGTGGTCAGTGCATATCATAGTGAGCGATCGAACTCCTGGTCTCCCGGTCGAACTCCTGAGGGGACACTTTGCATATTAGCCTTTAATATATATAGACTAGAGGCCTGGTGCATGAAATTTGTGTACGGGGGAGGGGGTGTCCCTCAGCCCAGCCTGCACCCTCTCCAATCTGGGACCCCTTGAGGGATGTCCCACCGATCGTTTAGGCCCGATCCCACTGGGGGATCGGGCCTAACAAGGTGGTGGGACATCTCTCTCACAATCCAGAACTGCTGGCTCCCAACTGCCCTCCCCTGCAGGCCTGGTCCCCCCCCTCAACTGCCCTCCCCTGCAGACCTGGTCCCTCCCAACTGCTGTCCCCTGCAGGCCTGGGTCCCCCCCAACTGCCCTCCCCTGCTGGCCTGGTCTCCCCCAACTGCCCTCCTCTGCTGGCTTGGTCACCCCTAACTGCCTACCCTGCTGGCCTGATCGCCCACAACTGCACTCCCCTGCAGGCCTGGTCCCCCCCACCCCCCAACTGCCTTCCCCTGCAGGCCTGGGTCCCCCCAAGTGCCCTCCCCTGCAGGCCTGAGTCCCCCCCAACTTCCCTTCCTTGCTGGCCTGGTCTCCCCCAACTGCCCTCCTCTGCCTGCCTGGTCACGCCCAACTGCCCTCCTCTGCTGGCCTGGTACCCCTAACGTTCCACAACTGCCCTCCCCTGCAGGCCATCTTGTGGCGGCCATCTTTGACCACATGGGGGCGGCCATCTTGTGTCTTGGTGTGACGGTCAATTTGCATATTACTCTTTTATTAGATAGGATTTTACTAGGAAAATAGTAGACCATAGAGAATACAAGATATTTCTTAGCTCATATGTCCTGCTTTTCACTAACAAGAGGTGACAATATTACACCAAGCTAAAATCTGTAGTTTAATATACTTTTAGGGACAGAGAATAGATAATAAACATATGCTAACTCTACTAAAGCAGAATTGGAACCTGAAGAAGGCAGGATGGCTAGAAGCAGAGCACTTTGTGACTCACTGGGAAAGCTGGAAAGAGCTCATTATATATAAAGCATCTTTCATTAATTTCTACATTACGTATGTTGCTTGTGTGGCAGGAGGAGAAAAGAAAATGAAATGATTTAATATGTTTCTAAAGAAGAAGAAAGCTGAAATGCTGGTTTTGGTTCTATGTGTTAGGGACTATTGACTAACAATAGTTCAAGTGCTCAATAGCCATGTGAAAGCAGCTCCTCTCACCCTTGGCCACCTTTCAACTCACTGAAGCCCTCTGTCTCTCCAAGTCTCCTCTTCTCTAAGTCAAATATTCCAACTTTTGTTAATACTAATGGCACATGCAGAAGACATGGGCCCTGACTCTGTGGCCTTAGTCAAAACTGTTCACTTTGAAACACAGGTTCCCACATTTGCAAAATGAAACATTTGAACCAGTGATTTCTAAGATTCTCTTGTCTCTGTAAAAGGTTTAAACAAGAAACTCCTTTCTTGTAGTCCTTTCTCCTTCATGAATGGACTTTATTGTGCATATATCTGTGTCAGAGTGTGATTTCTGGAACTGAACTCATTAATATGGGTCAGAGTGAGGAATGCCTAAAACTCCTCAAGTAAGATCTATTGCCATGACCTTATTAGAAAGCACAGCCCACTTTCTGAGCATGTTGGGTTCAGCTCTGTTTAGCTCATTTTTGCTATAACATGTGCAGTAAAGAAGAACAAATGGTACAATGCAGAATTGGAGATCGGAGATGTCAGTCTCCATCATGAGTGTAAACTTAGAAGGCGGAGCCTAGATAATTTTCATCCTTTAATTTGGAAAGGCATCCAGCTCAGCCATGTGGCCATCTGTGTATTCTGAAGATACTGGTTGAAGTGAGTGGATTATGTATGTTCCCATTTTGGTAATTACATTTTATTTTTTTCAAAGACTAATTCAATCTAGAAAAGTTAGAAGATGTTTTGGCTTGAGCCTCATAACTTTTGTAGCTTGATGGAAGTCACAATAAACTGGATAATATCTGTTAATTTTCAGATTTGAAACTTCTGTTTTACTCCATATGTCTAAAGGGAGTAAGGATTTGATTCACACTAACAAGCTTCACAAGAAATTTATGAATAATGCAGAGTGCCAATCTGTAAATCACAGGAAGGGAAGTATCAGACAGGCAAGTCTCAGTGTCTACCATGTGCACACCTCTTTTGGAGGGACTTGCTCTGATCACATTTATTAAGAAAAGTGGAGGCCAATGGGCATGGCATGATCCCATTCCTAGCGTGGGAATTTGACCCAAGGACTCAGTTTTATAGGCAGTCTTCCCCTCCCCCAACCTCAGCTTGGCTAATCAGTTTCTCTATTTTGAAAATTTGGATTTAAAGCATAGAGAATATTTGCTAAAACTCCAAGGTTATTATGAAAGAAAAAAAAAAAGGTGGGAGAAACTTATGATGGGCTGTGTTCATGCTGAAGTTAAGAGGAAGTAGTAAAAAAGACAAGTCAATAGGAGTTGAGTGATAAGAGAAAAGCTATACAGAGTAAATAGAAAGAACCAATGGCCAGAGGAGAAAAAAACACACAGATTTGTAGAGATCTATTTGGAACCAAGTAGAGGCCCCAGGAATCAGAGCATACCCAAAAACCAAGTGCCTGATGATAGAGTTGTGTGTTACATCTGCTGTAAACACTCTACCAGCGTGCACTTGGCAGAACTCCAATGTCAAATCTTGGTAAATTGCTGATACTTATGGTAACCAGATAAACATGATGTCTGTTTTTCTCCCTCTCTCTCTTTCAGTCCTAGCTGTATACTTAATATGTTCTGACTTTAAAAATTCATAATAATAATAAATATTATTATTACTTTCCCTAAGTAGCTTCTCCTTCATTCTCAGCAACTATTCCAGTCTCTTGACCAATTGATGCCTTTTTCCATTCCAACAGACAGCCTCACCTCCATTGTCAAGAAAGAGAAGGCCAGCAGTACTCTATTCCTGAATCTTGTCATGTCTGGGACTATATTTTCCTCCTCCTGTTCAGTCCCGGAGATGCTGCTTCTCTTTCTGTTGAAAGCCAGTGCCATCTATCTGTGCTTTGGTCCTATGCTTTCCTATGTCCTCTGTCTTGCTCTGAATGTTATCACCTTTTTTATATGTTGAACTTTGATCTCTCTATTGCATTTTCTCCTCAATCTGTAAGCATATTAACAGGAAACCTTAAAGTCCCCCGCTCTATCAGCTAGCTTATAAATATAATGTTTTAAAAATTTTTGGGTAGAAACCCAGGAGGGGGGTTGCTGGGTCATCTGGTAACTCTATTCTTAATTTTTTACGTTACTGCTATTCTGTTTTCCAGTGTGGCTGTACCAGTCCACATTCCCACCAGCAGTGAATGAGGTTCCCTTTTTCCTCTCCAACACTTGTTATTACTTGTCTTGTTAATAATAACCATTCTAACAGATGGACGGTAGTATCTCATTGTAGTTTTGCTTTGCATTTCCCTAATAGCTAGTGAAGTTGAGCATCTTTTCATATGTCTCGTGGCCATTTGTATGTCTTCCTGAGAGAAGTGTCTGTTTAGGCTCTCTGCCCACCCCCTTTTTTTGGAATGCTTGTTTGTTTGGTGTTGAGTTGTATGAGCTTTTAATATATTTTTTTATATTAACCCCTTGTCGAAGCTGTTGTTTGCAAATATCTTCTCCCATTTGGTTGGTTGCCTTTTTGTTGGAAACAACCAAAGTGCCCTTTGATAGCTGATTGGATAAAGATGTGACAATGGAATACTACTCAGCCATAAGAAAAGATGAAGTACTTCTATTTGCAACGACATGAATGGATCTTGAGAATACCATGTTAAGCGAAATAAGTCAGGCAGAAAAGGTCAAAACCATATGATTTCACTCATGTGTGGGATATAAAACTGAAAGTAAAAATGAACAAACAAGAACTCACAGACATAGACAACAGTATGGTGGTTACCAGAAGGAAGTGGGTTTAGGGTATAATAAAGGGTAAAGAGGGTCAAATATATGGTGACAGAAGAACATTTGACTTTGGGTGGTGGGCACACAATGCAATATACAGATGATGTATCATAGAATTGTTCAATTGAAACCTATGTAATTTTATTAACCAATGTCACCCCAATAAATTTATTTTTTTAAAAAGTGAAATAAACATGTGTATGTATTTTCTACCTGCTCCTCAAACTTACTACAATTCAACTTCTACCCTTCAACTTACCCCTGAAATTGTAATCACTAAGGCTGACAAATAGCAAGTTGGCTACAAAATCAAGTAGACATATTTTGTTTTTAAAATCAGATTGCCCTATCTCATTGGGTACTTTTTACCACTCAATCCTTAAATTATCCAGGCTTTGGATATTATTCTTTTTTCCTCTTTCAATATCTCTATTTCTTTTTTGGTCTTTGTAAAATTGGTTTCCTTTTTCATAGTGCTTATGTATATTAAAAGCACCTTTCTATGGATCTATTTTTTTTCATTAGTTTGTGAGCAATTTCAAAATAGAGATGGTGCCTTTTATATTCCCAGTAACTGTTTCAGTCTTTTCTTTTTCTTCGTTATATTCAGGCATTATATCTTCATTCCAGGAAGGAAGAAGGGGTACGGGGTTAAAGCACGAGGAGGCAAAGCCTTCTTCTAGTGAGGCTGTATCTTTCTATCCTGGAAGCCCTCAGGGATTTCAGCCTGCATCTTATTGGCTCAGCTGGTTTTTTTAGCCACCTGTAGCAGCAAGGCAGTTGGAATCAAAATATTTTAGCAGGACAGATGGCTATTGCTGCATTGAACACCACTGGAGTTCAGCTAGGAAGGAATAGGGGGGATGAATAGTGGTAAGGCAATTAGCAACTTCATTTTTTTTTCATAATTTCTTATTAATGACCCTAAACTTCTATTACTTCTATATTACTTCATGATGAGCAAGTCACAACTGATTACTTCCATTTATCTTATTTAATTCAATTTTATATTGTTTTATTTCTGATCAGACTTTAGAACATGTGCTGGCCTCATCAGGAACACATTTGACATAGACCTCTGAAGTAAGCTTTCAGGAAAGATGTCCAAACATAGCTAATCTCCTCTATACTCGGTTGATTCTTATACATTTCAAGGTCTAGAGTTACGTTTTCTGACCCTGTCCCTAGATGATGGAGAGTATGTCTTGTTGTATTGTAAATCAGCGAGCTAGATACGAGACACCTTAATGAGCCAATTAGTTAGGAGTCATCTTTATTATGTGCAGGTTCAGAGCAGAATATCTCTGTCAAATTCTTTCTAGGTCTTTGTGTAAGTTATTTTTGCAGACAGCTTGTAACCTTGAGTACATATATCTATACAGACAACTTATAACCTTGAGTACATATCATATCTAACAAACACCTGGCATGAGAATATTATCAGTATCAGCGTATCAGCCCCTTTAAATGGCTAGCTTGCAAGGTCAGACAGTTAAGTTTATCTTTTCTATTATTCAAGCTAAAAAAAACCAAGTTATTTTTACAGAATAAGAGACTGTCTAAAAATAACAGAGTTGACCTATGGAACAAGGGACTAGCAAGAAATAGCAGAGAACTTCAAAAGAGCAGTTTCAAACAGCAGTTTTCCCAAAGGAGGGATCATTACTATGCTTCAGTCTTATTGAGATTCACTTTACTTTTCCCAGAGTAGCTCCTTTCTCTCCCCTTCTCAGCAATTTCCCAATCCCTTGACCAACTGCCACCTTATTTTTTTAAAAAAATCTTAAGAGATAACCTCATCTTTGTTGAGAAAGTAAAGGCTGTTAGTACTTTATTCCTGTCTATCTTTTTGATAGAATAACATATATTCTCACAAGCTATATAAGAAGTTAAATGTATACATATTTTTGACATTATGAAACTCAATAATTTATAATATAAATATATCCCATATACTACAATATGTAATTACTATTTTTATATAATCATATGATTAAGTTATATAATATGTCTACTTTGTTATACTATATTCTTTTGAAATGTTATTCTTTTTTTAATATAAATCTTTACTGTTTTAATATAAATCTTTACTGTACACATTACATATGTCCCATTTTTCCCCCCATTAACACCTCCAGCCCACCCCCACCCCCCACCCCAGGCCTTCACCATCCTATTGTCTGTGTCCATGGGCTATGCATATATGCATACAATGTCTGGTTGATTACCTCTCACCCACCCACTTCCTCCCCCCCTTCCCCTCCCCCTTGCCTTCCCTCTGAGATTCTGCACTCTGTTCCATGCTTCCATGTCTCTGGATCCACTCCTTCCATCAGTTTATTTTGTTAATTAGATTCCACATATGAGTGAGATCATGTGATACTTGTCTTTCTCTGACTGACTTTACTGGGTCAAATGCAGCTCTGTATTTAGCATGATACTCTCCAGGTGCCTCCATGCTGTCTTAAAGGGTAAGAAATTATTCTTTTTTAAAAAAATATATATTTTATTGATTTTTTTACAGAGAGGAAGGGAGAGGGATAGAGAGTTAGAAACATTGATGGGAGAGAAACATCGATCAGCTGCCTCCTGCATACCTCCTATTGGGGATGTGCCTGCAACCAAGGTACATGGCCTTCACAGGAATCGAACCTGGGACCTTTCAGTCTGCAGGCCGATGCTCTATCCACTGAGCCAAACCAGTTAGGGCAAATTATTCTTTTTTACTGCTGCATAGTATTCCATGGTGTAAATGTTCCACAGCTTTTTTATCCACTTATCTACTGATGAGCATTTCAGCTGTTTCTAGATCTTAGCTATTGTAAATTGTGCTGCTATGAACATAGAGGTGCATACATTCACTCTCATTGATGTTTCAGGTTTATTAGGATATATTCCTAGAAGTAGAATCACTGGGTCTAATGGCAGTTCCATATTTAAGTTTTTGAGGAAACTCCATTGAAACGTTATTCTTTATATGATGTTTAATAGATAGTGAACTGTGTAAAGCACTTTCTCTAGGGCAAGAGAGAGGGGCAGGCAAGATGCTGGAGGGAGAAGTCTAGCTATTCAGACAATAGGAAATATACACCAAATGTCAACTGAAGAGACAGGGATTAACATTCTAAAAGCAATAATAGCCCAGTAAATGGTTTGGTGAAAATTTTCATTTTGTCTCCTGAATAAACATCAAATCCACCAGATGGGGCTCTAGTATTCCTTTGGTTTTGTGGCTGAAAACTAAGAGAATTTGCCTGAAATAGGAATATGCCTTAATAAGCAAATAAACATGATCATTGTTTAACATCCTTTAATACTACAAGGTGATTTATATAGAAAGTGGCCAATTTGCTGAAAATTGCGGCATCCAAAAAGTTATTGAATTAAATCAGTTCAACTAGTTTTGAATAGAATCCTTCTACGAGCCTTTTTTTTTCTTCTAAGGAAAACAAAGACACATCAATACACAAATGAGTGCTGGTTCTGTTCTGTCTTTGGAGTTACTGACATGTCTTAAAATGAGAATTGTTAAAAACTATGTTATATCATTGTGAAATTTATCATAGCTGCAATATACTCAGCCCTATCTAGTTATGTGTTTTGATAGGTCATGCTGTGAGTGTTGAAATTTGAGGTTTTTGTTTTTTATTTTTCTCAGAGCTGGGATGTGGGTTCTACAAAGAAAACATTTTGCTGTTGTTTTCCTGAGGTTTAGATTCCTGAGCCTCTTCTTGGCCTTCTTTCTCCATGACTCATAAGTTTAGCTCAACCTGGAAAGAAAGCCAACTTGGGAAGATAGATCTGCATTGTGATTTAGAGGTTGGGTAGATCAAAATCATCGACTGGAGGCTGAGACCCGGATTAGAGATAACGTCACCCAGTGGAACCGTCCTGAGTTAGGACTGGGAGCCGTAGCTCACTGTCCCAAGCCAGCCAGTCATGAACCACCAGCACCACCACTAACAAAGATAATTGCTGACACTCACCAACCATTTCTACATGCTGTCTATTTTTCCTCTCACTGACCACCTGGGCCTGACGGAGGCTTCCTTTGGTGAGGACAATTCTCCGGAGAAGGTAGCAGCTGACACAGCAGCTGGGGATCGGGGGGGGGGGACAGGCTGTCCTTCTCTGTACCTAGGGTCACCTGGCTGCACAGCTCCGGGAGCGAGACCTGGAGCTGTGCAACACCGCAGCCCTATTAATACTAACTAATCTTTCCAAAGAGGAAACGTGTTCTAATGGTAACAATTAGTCAACCTTTAGTTCTAGTATTTGAATTCTAAGAAAACTAAGTACATACTAGTAAACAGTCTAAATTGGCCCCTGTGGAACTAATGGCCCTTTTTTCCACATTTGTATCTAAAACATTAAAATAATTGTTTTAAAAACCAGATGTTTTTGTCATACCTGGTGCCATGGCCAACAATGAGAAAGATTTCTGAGGAGACAGAAAGGGTAAAACCTGACCCCCTTCCCCTTTGGAGTGGGGCTGGCTCAACCAACTGCTGGTGAGACACCTGCCTGGAAGGTAAAAATTGGGTTCCAGAAGGAATGATAGGAACTAGTGTCAAGTGCCCCTTAGGGGCTGGGAGGCTCTGGGAGAAATGCCTTTCAGGGATTCTCTCTTCCCTGTCCACCATTAGAGCAAGCAGGCAGCATCATCAAACTCAGTTTACAAATGAGAACTTGACTTGTCCCAGGTCACGTGGCAGTGACAATGGATAGGTGTTTAGCACTGCAGAGCCTGTTTTGAAAAATGAGAGATTCCTCATAGCAAATGAGGAAGTTGGAGGCAGACGGCACCCAGAGATCTGCCAAGAAGGCAGACAACCCCAGGGAACTCTGTCAAGGTGGTGAGAGAGAAAGGAATTGCACTTAGTGAACACTTACTATGTACCAGACTCTGACGCACGTAGAGACAGCACGTGGGTAGTGAGAAAGGACACAGGCTCTGGGATCTGATCCCCGGGGATCACATCCTGATTCTGTCATCACTCGGGCTGATAGTTCTGGGCAGGCTATGGAATCCTCTCTAAAGCTCAAACTTCAGTTTCTAAGCTTTAAAATGGAAACAATCGTCCCTACTTCACGGAGCATTTCAAAGGATTAATGACTTGCATAAGGTGCTTATTTTACAGGTGGAAGGAAACCACTTCCCCAAGTCACAGAGCCAGTGAGAGAGGTGCGGAAGGAATTCTGCCGCAGGTGTCTGATTCCAGAGCCCTGGCTCTTCTGGTTGCAGTGCCTAGTAGAGATGAACCAGGGATGAGACGAGGTAGAAGGGCCAGGCTATGTCTCACCTTTCTGGTATCACCTCCCACTGTTCTCCCCCACTTATTAACTTCTTGAACTACCAGGCTGGCTCCACCCCAATGGGGATTCCATTGCCCCAGCTACCACTTAACTCCCCCCTCACCCCCTTCAAGTATTTGCTGAAATTTCACTTTCTCCTTGAAGCCTCTTCTCACCACCTGACCACCAGAGGAATTGTTTAAGAACAGAAAGAGTTCATCCACCTGGTGCTAACACTAGACACTGAGAATTGCAGTGGAGAAAGATTGGCTATTTTTATTATGAATGGCAACACCCAGGAGAACAGGAAGCTAATGCTTAAAAGCCTGAACTCCCCAATTGTGTGTAGGTTACAGATCCTATAGGGCAAAGTCACAAGATACTGGGTCGTGCTGGGAGCTGATTAGTCTGAGGTGCGTTAACAGTAATGAATCATTTCTTCATGTCTTGAGGATAGTTCTGAGCTGTTCCTCAGTGTCCTTCTGTCCAGTCTCATGGGACAGTAGCCAAGGGGTTGTTTCACCTTATGGCTCAGGGACTGAAACATAACTTAGGCCAATATATTATTTTTAGCTTGCCAGAGGTCCAGAACGTGTGATAATTCTTCTGGTGCAGGCTACTGCCTTCTGTTGTGTTGGGGGAAGTCTAGGGCTCTGAATAGTATAGATAGGTAGATAGGTAGATAGATAGATAGGTAGGTACAGAGATAGATAATAGATATACACTGAGTGGTCAGATTATTATGATCTCTGAATGCATAATAATCTGGCCACTCAGTGTGTGTGTGTGTGTGTGTGTGTGTGTGTGTGTGTGTGTGTGTATTAGAGGCCCGGTGCATGAATTCGTGCATGGGTGGGGTCCAGCCAGCCTGGCCAGGGGAAGGGGACATGGGCAGTTGGCCGGCCAGCCTGCCTGCTGGTCGAACTTCTGGTCGAGGGGACAGGACAATTTGCATATTAGTCTTTTATTATATAGGATATACACTGAGTGGCCAGATTATTATGCGTTCAGCGATCATAATAATCTGGCCACTCAGTGTATAGAGGGATATAAGGACTCACAGTTTCAGAATTTTCAATATACTTTTTTTTTTCTTTTAAAAGCTTCACCAAGGCAAGGATCCTTATATGTTTCCCCCCTCCACTGATTATATTCTGAGTGCTTAGAATGGTGCCTGAGACTTAATAACCAGTTAATAAATATCTGACAAGTAAATAAATGTAAGATGAATGAGTAAATGGGGGAAGGGCTGACAGAAGGTAAGAGAAAGATGAGCCCTAAAAGTAGGATTTTTGAATACTGAGTTTTAAGCCTAAAGGTGTTAAGATAACATAAAGCTCAGTTACTGAAACTGCAGTACAAGGTCAGATTTGACCATAGGCAAGCTTGAATTTCTGCTGAGTTGCATAACATTGAACTAGAACTTCTTACACCCTGCATGAGAGTCAGGGCTAGCCCCAGGTTTCAAACACTGGCCTGCATCTTTTCATTTATCCAATCAGTCAACAAATATTTATCAACACTGCAGTGCTCCAGCACTGGGCTGAGTATATAAAGATGAATAAAATACTGGAGCTCACAGGCTACTGGAGGAAATAGATAATCACAGGTCATTAGTTTATTTTATTTATTATTGTTGTTATTATTATTTAACTAGAGGCCCAGTGCACAAATTCATGCATGGGTGGGGTCCGGCCGGCCTGGCCCCAATCAACGGATTGGGGCCGGGCCTGTCGGGAGGAGGAGATGACGGGAGGTTGGCTGGCCAGCCCACCCCGACTGGGGCCTGATCAGGGCTGGGCCAGCTGGGGGGAGGGGTTGGGCGATTGGCTGGTGGGCCCCAACCCCAATTGGGGTGGTGGGGTCTGATTGGGGGTGGGGCCGAATGTGGGAAGGGGCTGTGGGTGGTGGGCTGGCCGTCCCCACCCCCGAACGGGCTGGGGAGGGATCCATCTGGGGCCAATGGCCTGGGGGAGGGACCATGAGTGGTTGGCTAGCCAGTCCTGCCCCTGATTGGAGTGGGGTGGCTGATCGGGGGTGGAGTAGGCTGGGGGGGAGGGGCTGTGGGCCATTCAGGGTGGTGGGGCTCCATTGGGGGTGGGGCCAGCCAGGGAGAGGGACTGCAGGAGGTTGGCCAGCTGGCCCCACCCCCTATTGGGGTGGGGTGGGCTATCAGAGGCGGGGCTGGACAGAGGGAGGGGCTGCAGGAGGTTGGCTGGCCGGCCCCACCCCCTGTTGGGGTGTGGCGGGCAATCAGGGGTGGGGCTGGCCAGGGGGGGTGGTCTGCAGGCTGATTGGGGTGGTGGGAGCCCATCGGGGGTGAGGTCGGCTGGGGGGAGGGGCTGCAGGAGGTTGGCTGGCTGGCCCCACCCCCTATTGGGATGGGGGATGGTCAGGGGTGGTGCCGGCCGGGGAAGGACCTGGGGGGGGGGGGGGAGCGTTGGCCAGCCACCTCGGCCCCCCCCCGATCGATCGGGTGGGAGAGGCTTATTGGCAGGGGGCTGGCTGCTGACCCCAACCCTCCATCAGGCCGGTTCGCTGGCTGCAGTGGGTGTCATAGCGACTGGTTGTTCCGGTTGTTCCGGTGTTCCAGTCACTGGCTTTTTGTATATATAGATATATTTTTATTGACTTCAGAGAGGAAGGGAGAGGGAGAGAGAAATAGAAACATCAATGATGAGAGAGAATCATCGATTGGCTATCTCCTGCATGCCCCCTACTGGGGATTGAGTCCGCAACCTCAGGCATGTGCCCTGACAGGGAATCAAACTGTGACCTCCTGGTTCATAGATTGACACTCAACCACTGAGCCATGCCAGCTGGGCAACAGGTCAGTATTTTAAAAAATAAATAAACTTGAGTATGGTGACAACTTGCACAAGGTCTGGAGGTGTCCTATGAGCACCAGCTGACCGAGGCAGGCAGGTGGACCGGACCAGGCCGACAAAGAGCTGGTGCTCCGAGGAGGCCAAAAATGTGGCTTTCTTTCACACTGATATCCTTTAAATATCTTCTCAACTGTGTTTCAGTGAAGGCCCAGAGAAACAGTTGTTGTCTTGAAGTTGTACACAAAATCAGATTGATATACCAATTCACTTCTATTGGCTGAAATGGAGGAAAATGCTTCAAACCTTTTCTGTAAGTTTTTCAAGTTGACTGGAACCATTTCTCCCTTTTTTTCCAGAGTTGCTTTGGTAGGCTGTATTGGTTGGGCCCTGGGTAACAACCTGGCTGATCCCCCTTTGTTGGAATCTTTCCATATTTGTGAAGTTATACAGTATTTGTCTTTTTGTGACTGTCTTATTTCACTTAGCGTAATGTCCTCAAGTTTCATCCATGTTGTAGCACGCAAAGCATTTCCTTCCTTTGTAAGGCTTCATCGTGTGTATGTACCAGATTTTATTTCTATATTCATCTGTTGGTGGACACTTGGGTGACGTGTACCTCTTGGCTATTGTGAATAGTGCTGCAATGAACATGAGTGTACAAATGCTTCCTCAAGACCCTGCTTTCAATTCCTTTGGGTATATACCCAGAAGTGGGATTGCTGGATCATATAGTAATTATATATATATATATATTTTTTTTTTGAGAAATTGCCATACTGTTTTCCACTGTGTTTACATCATTTTACATTCCTACCAACACTGCATACGAGGTCCAATTTCTCCTCATCCTCTCCAACATTTATTTTCTTTTTTCTCAGTAATAGTTTTTAAGTTTGTGTCAGTTTTAGAAATCATGCTGATAAGAGTTATTAATGTGAGATATAGAATTATAAAATGAGTGTGAATATTTATATAAACTTATTTTAGAAATATAAATGTAAAAAAATATATATAAACTGTGGTAAATAATAGGATGTGTGTTAAAGCAAACCTGGCATGGGTGGCCATAGTAAGCATATTTACAACATCATCAACTTATGTGAATTGAGTTCTTATTTATAAGATTAAACCATTATGCTACATTGTAATCATAACAAATTTAAAAATTATACAAAAATCCCATGTATATATAAAAAAATCCCATGTATATGTAAAAGACATTAAATCAATTCAGAATTATATCAAGTAAAAAACAAAAGTCTTCAAGATGCACTATACTTATTACTGTCTCCTGCCACCCTTTCAAATCTTCACTCCCTGATAGTAGCCAATGAACAAAACTTTGCTATATCCTTTTAGATATCTTCTATGCATATATCTATATCTATATTTCTACTTTGCTGTTAGATTTTACTTATACATATTGTTCATGAAGAATTTTATTTACTTATTTAGAATATTTTCCAACTTTACTGATATATAACATTGTATAAGTTTAAAGTACATAATGTAATGATTTTGTATATGTTCATATTGTGAAATGATTACCATACAAGGTGAGTTAACACATCCATCACCTCACATAGTTACCATTCTGTGTATAGGTGTGTGTAAGAAGCAAATTTCAAGTATACATATGCACTATTGTTAACTATAGACACAATGCTACACATTATATCCCCAGAACTTGGTCATCTTACAGCTGGAAGTTTGTGCCTTTGATAAGCATCTCCACATTTCCTCCGTCTCTCAGGCCTGGCAACCACCATTCTACTCTTTGTTTCTATGAGTTTGGCTTTTCTAGATTCCACAGGTAAGTGTGTGGGAGCAAGCTCCTCCTCGATCCTGCTCGACTACGCCAACTGAGGAAGCACAGGTCCCCGGATGCGGGGTATTAGACGGAGAAGACATGAGAAGTCATAGGCGGAGAAGACAGACTTTATTGTAGACCAAGTAGCCATTGCTAACAAGGAGCCATCAGACAAAACAGTGCTTCAAAGGAGCCCCACAAAGCAGCCTCGCAAAGCAGCCACACAAAAACAGCCTAGCCTAGGCCGGTCAGGAACACATCTTTATACCAACTCAGACAAAAGAGGCTTCTTGCTAAATAGAGACATCAGTATTTGGGTTATGGATAGGTACGCCTGCTCAGTGTGTACAGTAAAACTGCGGTGTCATTGCCTTTGCACACATAAATGGCAAATTGGCTTTGAACATCCGGTGTACTCTGATTAGAGTTCCCACAAAGTGAGATCATTAAATATTTGTCTTTTTCTGTCTGACTTATTCATTAAGAATTTTTAAATGTGGGAAAATGACTTCTGCAACCATCTGCTTACATAACATCAAATGTGGTAGATAGAGAAAGAATTAAGAAAAATTAAATAAATTTATTTAACCTCCCTTCCAAAAATGTTTAAAAATGTGAATATTTTATTCAAGTGAAATGATTTTTGATAACTGCAATAGTTTTCTATGCTCTGTCTGACTAGAAATTATTGTTGCCAATGTGATTATTCATGTTAGCATTTGGCTTTATATGACGGCTGAAATCTAGCACAGGGATCAGTCCTGCCTGGAGAAGTCATGAGTCATGGCTGCTTGCCCTTGATAATCCAGCCCAGCCAAGCAGAATGGCCCTCCAAGAGTCAGTTCTAGCATCTTTTTATTATCTGAAATGGTTAGGATAGGTTCTTTCCTGGCCAAGGGTTCAGTTCTTATTTTAGTGAGTATAATGGTTAAGAGTTTAAGTTTTAATATAAAAAAGAGATATGGATTCAAGTACTGGCTCTCTTTTATCTCTTTGGATCACATATTCATTCATTCATTCATTCATTCATTCAAGTGCCTGTTACCAGACACCATTTGTTTCAAACCATAAAGCACCATTTGAATGTTAATCTTTGTGTTTCATTATAGCTTTGTTGGTGGCTGCTGCTTCCTGGTACAGCACAAAAATAATATTCCCCACATACCCTTAATTCACCTCTTGGTTTAGCAATGCCTCATCACACTGTGACTAACCCAACATCTGCTTTAGTTGACTATGGTAAAAATAATTATATTACAATTTGGTTTTCTGATATTATTAGAAATTGATCACAAAACATCAGATTCGTGATATATTGTCTACCTCTGTAATTCTATGAATTCTGTAAACATCTAACTGGGTTTTTAAAAAAATGTGTAGTAAGATAATATCAAATAAAATGCATTTTTATAGGAACAATTGATTGAGTGTCCCTGATTATTTAAATTGATTTCATTTAAATCAGGACTACTGCAAAAACAAACAAACAAAACAAAACATGACAATTCCTTGAAAAAGAAAAGTAAAATGTAATACAGTAGGTCCTTGAGTTACACTGGAGATCCGTTCCTACGGCGCGACATAACGTGATTTTCGCCATAAGTCAGAACCCACCTACATAAGCACCTACGTCACTCACATGGAGCACGTACACAGCAGTAATGAAGTGAAACAGTAAAAAAGTTTAAAAGAAAGATAACAATTCCTGACCTTTACTTGTGTTAAATAAATAATAAAAAACACAAAGCACATATGTACATACGTCAAAATGACAGAACTTTTTTTTTTTTTTAAATAAATGGGAGATGGCAACGTAACCACAAAACGACATACGTCGAGTCCAAGGTAATCCGAGGACTGTCTGTACCCAAATACAAAACATTGTGAAGAATTGTAGTAAAGAATCTGACTCTATTTCTTGATATTTGACTGCTGGTAGCTTGTAAGCCTCATCCGCCTTCTTCTCCTTGTGCCTCACATCCAGGCAGGCTGATAAGAAAGCCTGGATACTCCCTTCTTTGGTGTCAATGGGAGGGTCAAATAAGTATGGGATTACCCTCTCCCAGCCCCACCTCCTTACCACAATGAAACCCAGTCTCCAGCCCAGCGGCTGGCATGATTCAGTGGTTGAGCATCAACCTATGAACCAGGAGGTCACAGCTCAATTCCTGGTCAGGGCACATGCCTGGGTTGTAGGCTTTTGATCCCCAGTAGGGGACATGCAGGAAGCAGCTGATTAATGATTCTCTGTCCAATGATTCTCTCTCTCCCTCTCTCAAATCAATAAAAATATATTTAAAAGCAAGCAAGCAAACAAACAAACAACCCAGTCTCCTTGTCCTGCTCTTTCAGGCATGTTTGGACCAGCTTGGGAGTCCGAATCTGCTCTCCCCAGAAAGGCTCATAATGTGAGTAATAAACCCTTTCATGCTCTCTTTGTGTGTGTGTGTGTGTGTGTGTGTGTGTGTGTGTGTGGCGTCAGCAGTCTTGACATTGAACCAAATTTTGAGTGATTCTACAGAGTGGCCTCAGTAAAAATAGCTTTCTAGAAAACATCAGATAAAACCCCTCCCATTGTTTACAGCTTCTAAACTGCATAAATAGTTTGCTAAGTTGGTTTATTTATAACAACCTGGTGGAACAATAGTCATCAGCAACATCCAGGTTGTCTGTCAGCACTTGTCTTCCCAGCACCTCCCAGTTCTGAACCAGCCTTGCACTTCCAGGCATCAGGATTTAGATGTGTCTCAGTACCCCCTGTGTGGTTAAGCTATCGACACATGTCTATCTATTGAGGCCTAGCGTTCCCTTTAGTTCTGTTGAGATGGTCCAATCCATACAGTGCCTCAATTTCTCTCCTGACCTAGGAGTCTTGACCGAAACCCCACTTCTATTGAAGAAGGGGGTCTTAATATTTTCCCTGGCTGTATTCTGTTCTCTATTGTTCCAACCACTAACTGAATGGTCTATTGATGGACTGACTGCCCAAGATCTGACCATTCACATAAAACTTCCCCAGCTATTGATGTCCACCCCAAGCCAGGAGGATTGTCATGCTTCTTTGGACATGGGGGTTGGTGGGACTATGCAGGGACTGGCTCTACAGAGTTGGTACTTTCCCCAGCCCCATCTTTCTCAGTCTTGGTTTCTATATTCATTGTTCCCTTATACCCTTATATATCTGTACATCTTCCCACCCGATTGCATACATAAACACAGACACATTCATTCTAGCTGTGTTACTTTTGTCTTATTATTCTTATGGCCAAGCCTGCCAAGCCAAGTAATTATACATCTGAATTTAAATTTTGTGTTTTTCTTGACTGTTTCTTATGTCATGATTCTACATTATGTTTATTTAATCAGCTGGTCACAGAATTACCAAAATACAATTCCTAGTCATATTTGCCTCCATATAAAGCTATTTGGAACTATCCTTATGAACTTCTGGATCCTTCTTAGTGCATACATGTGAGACTGACTTCAGGAGAGGTATAATTATACAAGGAGTCCTTGAGCCTCCAAATCTTTCTCAATTGCTGTAAAACAATGCCTTTAAAGCTTTGTCTCTTATATTGCACATAGTGTATATTGCTGTGTAACTAATTACCTCATAACTTAGTGGCTTTAAGCATACAGTTTATCTGTATGTTATCTGTATGTTATCTCATACAGTTTCATTTGGTCAGGAATTCAGGGCAGGCCAGCTGGGTGTTTCTAGCTCAGGGTCACTCACGAAGATAAAATCAAGACATTGAGCAGGGCTGCGGGCATCTTAAGACTCGCCTATGGCTAAAGAACACTCGTGCAAGGTTGCTCACTCATATGGCTCTTGGTAGGAGGCCTCAGTTCCTCATCATGTGGTTGTCTCCACCGGCTGCCTGAGTGTCCTCACGTCATGGTGGCTGGATTCCTTCTCCCTGTATCCAAGAGCAATCAAGATGGAAGCAGCTCTCTTGTGACCAAGCTTCAGAAATCACACATTGTCATTTCTGCATGATCCTGTTGGTCACACAGGTCAGTCTTATCATTGTGGAGGGGATGACACAAGGGTGTGAATGTTGGGAAGTGGGGATCACTGGGGACATCTTGGAAGTGGATTACCACATCACTTTAGCTTAAGATTTGGTCCATTCAGATTCAAGACTCTACACGATCCAGCTCTTCCTTACTCTTCAGGTCATCCCATGAGCTGCTGAATAATTTAAAGATCACGAGTCAGCTATAATGAAGTGAGCATTGATTATGTTAACTGTTGATTATGGAGAGTATATGGCAGGGCTATTTCCTAAGAGGCTGGAGATGAAGCCATCCATGAAGGACAGCTTCAGGATTCACTGATTTCCATAGAAAAATCTGAGAAAGGAGACAATAAGAGAAAGGGGATGGAGAAGAGAAGCAAACTAGGTCTGCCTGCCTTTTTCTCAGAAGCCCAGCCAATCTAGCTGCCTTTACCTTTACACTTGGTGGATATCAGGATTGCAGCAATGGGACAGGAACAGCAGAAGCAAGCTTCTGTGAGCCAAAGACTAACATCTTTAGAATAAAAGACAAATAGAACCATAATATTTCAGAGTGGAAAGGAGCCTGAACAAAACAGTCTCCTTATTTCATGGATGATAAAATTGAGGCCCAGAGAGGAGAAAACAGCTTGTTCAAGGACTCTTAGCCTTCAAGTAGCCTCATTGGAGTTTGAACCCTTAGCTCCTTGGTCATTTTCCCTTTCATTATATAAGCACTTCACTTTTCATTAGAAACACATGAAAAATGGCTCATCCCATTTCAGGCAAATGGAAAGGATTAGGCATCCCTTACTACTTCTCAAATTTGAACAAATGTATAATAAAATTTTTGAGCTTAAAATTTTTTCTTAAATAATTTTTATATTGTTTTACCTAAACACATATAAACATATAACTAGGATAAAAATTCTTATGTTTAAAGCTCTCATAAAATGACTCAGTTTTAAAAACTAAGTTGGTAACATTAGTTGGATGTGAAATATGCTGTTATTCCTTGAGTTTAACTAAAACTAAACTGCTACCCACAATCTGAATATGGTAATAAGTTTGCTGTGCTTATACCCCCATAGGCTGTATGGTTAATCAATTTCCCACCACTTCTTTTTCTGTTTAAACTGTGGCAAACCTTCATTTGTATATAGCTCATTTTAGCATTAATTTTTTTCTCACTTAGTGATAATGCTTCACTTATGGATTAATCTCACTTCTTTATTCATTAGCCTCAATAGTTCTACTTGTCTCCAGCATACTGTAAACATAAATGCAAACATGAGCAATGAAATCTGGGGAGATAATTAGTTATAAGGTGATTACCCAGAGGTTAGATTTATATTAGTACTAGAGGCCTGGTGCACAAATTCATGCATGGATGGGGTCCTGAGGGGGTTAGGGGGTGGGTTGGGACACAATCGGCCCTCTGGGTGGGCAGTGGGATGCCCTTGCTGGCCTGGGATCTGGATCTGTCCGTTGACGTTCTCACTGGTTGTTGGGAGCCACCTGGCAGCCGCTTTTATATCCTTTCTTCCTTGCGGAACATCTAGGGAGGGGAAGCGGCCACATTGCCAGAGGCCAACTTCCAGGAGGCCAGTGGTGCTGTCGGGATCATGCAGGTAGCGTTGGTCCCTTGGTGCCTGGCCTGTTCTCCGGAGATTGGACCTGCAGAACTACTGACGGAGTGGCTGCTGCTGGTCAGTGGGCCACTGGGACGGGTCTGTCAGCTGAGCAGGAGCACACTGACCACCAGGGGGCAGTTCCTGTGTTGAGCATCTTCCCCCTGGTGGTCAGTGTGCATATTAGCGACTGGTTGTTCTGGTTGTTTGGTTGGTTAGGCTTTTATATATATATATATATAAAAATGAAAATACACCAAAAAAACCCATAGAACTTGCAGCTCCTTGAAAATATGTCCACAAACCTTTGGGTTGACACCTCACACAGAAATTAAAAGAAACATTGCATAATGTACTAGTTTTTAGTCCTGGTAGTATGTTCTAGGCATGATCTTGTTATCAAGAGTTACCTTGATTTAAAACAAAACAAGGGCCACTAACATTTGTTCAATTGTCAACAACAATGTCTTAATTGCAGAGCTGGTTAAAGAATGTCCAGAGAACATGGGCACCAGTTTGCCGTTCCTTGTGTGATCCAGAGGAAAGGTAGGTGCTGAGGAAAGGGCGGAAGTTAGAGCAGAGGTTGGGTCTCCTGGAAAGAGCAATGGCAGGCTCCTTCGTTTTGAGCTTGCTGGGAAACTGATTAGGGAGTAAGGCAGGACTAAAACCAGATGCTGTGTGTGACCTGGGCTTCAGGCGCAAGGAGCTGCAGTTAGTAAGAAAGAAAACGATGTCTTTTGGACTAACCTAAGAGTGTCTGCCTGAACAGTCTCACAAAACTTATTTCACATAAGCATATTTTTTATTTAAAAACCTCTGACTGCTGCAGCCCTATTTCAATGAGACTGACGAGCAGCATTCCACATCGGGCCACATGTCAAGAGCGGAGTCTGTGACTAACCCTCTCCATGTCGCCCTTCTGTTCGCAGGCATTCCACTTCTCTGAGCCAGTGGGAGGAAGCCGGAACACACTGTTCCCATTTCACTGTAACTTAAACAGAGGGAAAAGAGGCAAATGAGGGGTTTAGGCTGAATTAATTAAGCCCAACACATTTCAGTGGAAAATTTAAAGGTGTGAATATTTGAGAAGTTTAGATGAACATTATATATTAACATGCTATCTCCACCTGTTGAAATATTTTTTTCTTTTAAACTTATCTCCAAAGCTACGTTTTCCTGAAGACTTTTTAGATTCCCATCAGGTGGGATTCACCACCTTTAAGCCCCATGACCATTTATGGGGGTACCTCACTTAAAGCACTACTTTTTCCTGGGTTCTACATTTCTTTTAAGACACGTTTATCCCCAGAGTGCTTTGTGATGATATGAACTCAGTGGAACTGGTTACGTCACAGAAAACCCAAATAACAATGAAACATTTACAATATAATGGTTCCAGCCAGGATGACTTTCATTTTGTATTTTTTTTTTAAGATTTTTTAAATTGATTTTTAGTGTGAGGGAGAGGAAGAGGGAGAGAAACATCAACATGAGTGGGAAACATTGATTGGCTGCCTCCTGCATGCCCCCTACCAGGGATCAAGCCCGAAACCAGGACATGTACCCTGACGGGGTAATTGAACTGGCAACCTTTTGGTGCATGGGAAGATGCCCAACCGAGCCACACCGGCCAGGGAGACTGTTTTTTTTTTTATTTTTTTTTTTTTTTAGTGAGGTTCAAAAGTAAAGCATCCCAGATGGTAGTGGGCTCATAGAGGAGGCAAAAGAGGGAATGGAGAGCTTCAGTCTCAGCCTCATCTTCAAGATGGCATCAGGCAGCTGTTTCCAAGAACAGTCAAAATCCTGCTAAGGAAGCTGAAAGCAGTGCTTTGATTCGGGGGGAGGGGTAAGTGTGCCCTAGTAAGTGGTGGGCCCTCATTTCCTCTCTTTCATCACTAAGGTCTTTAACTGAGGACTCCCTTGGCCTGGCCAGGTACACTCCTGGCTTGGCTGTTTTGTATTGGATCCTCTCTTGGCAATAGCTTCTCTCCTGGAAACAGTGGTGGGCAGTGGGGCTCCCAGCAGAAAAGTCTCTGAGAGGAAAGGCACATGGCAGGAGAGTGACAATCCTGGTGTGTAATCACTTAGGGCTAAGGAGAAATAGTTGCTCAGGATAAGTTGTGGAACTGTAAATGATCTGTACCCTCTTATTTCTCTACTCTTTCCGCTGCATCGTTTTTGACCTTGCAGGACTGTGAATGACCTTAATCAAGGCTCTTGATTGCAGGAGAAGGCTACGATTAAAATGGAATTGTCAATCATTGCTAGAGTGCTCCTTGCCAGCAGATGCTTGGCTGGCCAAGGTTAGCTTGATATGTGATGCTTGCCTGAGACACGTGATAGAGGATACACATTCCCTTCCAAGAGTTATGGGAAGTGAAAATTGGGTAAGTGATTTTCTTGGGTTGGGGTGAGGTGTGGGAGGAGGGAGAAGAAGGAAGTCCCCAAATATAGGCTCGCCAATATTTTATTTTAGCATAGTTAGGGACCTTAGAGCTCATAGAGTTCAACCTCCTATCTGGTTGATTGATTCATCCAACTAATATTTACTAAGTGTTTATCATGTGCTAGGTTCTGGGGTACAATAGTGAACAGATCAGATATAAAACCCTGTCCTCTTGGGGCTTACCTGCTCGTATAGGAAGACTAATAATAAACATATGCACAATTAAATTATGTAATGCAGTAAAAAGTAATATGTGCTGTGGAAAAAAATGAAATAGGGTAGGGAGCTAGGGGTAGTCTGGTAGATGTGGTGAGGGTTGTCATTTTCAATAGAGTGGTCCTTGACAAGGGATTATGTAATGTTTGTTTTGTCACTACCTCATAAGGAAGCCTCTCGCATTTTGGGGCATGGTCTCCTAGAAGTTATTTTTTAATACATTAAATTAAATACGCTTTTTTGTAATGGGCATCCATTGGTTTCAAGGCAATTAAATAATGTAGCATAGGGGCAGTGGAGCAACCTGGGTAAGGTCACAAGAGCTACAACCACACTACCTGGGTCGATTCCAGTTTTGCCATCGGCCAACTTGAACATTATAACTCCTTCATGACTCAGTTTCCCTGTAATAAAATGAGCATAATAATGATGATAATGCTACCTACTTTGTGGGATGAGCCTCATGTATTTGGTACATACCATATATGATAAAGCATTTCTTATTATCATTCAGAGAGTGTTGTGAAAATGACAGAAGTATATGACGGTGCCTATGTTAGAAAGCACTTAGCAGATATTATTCTCTTTCTGGGATCCTTTATCCCTTCCTCTCTCCCCACTCCCCCCCACCCCCTTCTCTTTCTTTTCTCTACAAAATCTTAGCCACCATCTCAGAGGTTCTATCAAGAGGCAAGAATTCTATAGATACTTTTAGATCTCTCTGGAAGCTATTGAACAGAGCTTCTAAGGTCCTCACTTGCCCAGCCTCTTCCAAGAGAGGAGCCCTAGCAATATGTTCACATGGTCCTGTTTTTGAAAATTTTGCAAAAATAAGGTGTTCTTATGTGTGTTTTTCTCTCTTAAAGGGAGCTACCCAGACTATTTAAATGTTACCCCTATTGAATCTGGATCTATTCCTATTATTAGATAATTAATTTGTTTATTCTTTTTTTGTAAAATATGTTTTTATTGATTTCCAAGAGGAAGGAAGAGGGAGAGAGAGATAGAAAAATCAATGATGAGAGAGAATCATTGATCAGCTGCCTCCTGCACGCCCCACACTGGGGATCGAGTCCGCAACCCGGGCATTTGCCCTGACTGGGAATCGAACAGTGACCTCCTCCTGGTTCATAGGTTGACATTCAGCCACTGAATCACGCCAGCCAGGCCAATTTGTTTATTCTTTATTTACATTTAGAAAAGAAATAGGGAGAAAACAGAAGTGGCCCATTACTCTATTTTTTCAGAAAACCATCATTAACATGAAAAAGAAAAACAAACAAAAAATAAAGTAAAAGGAATACCATGCACCCGGTAAGATGATGCAAACACTCAATGAAAACACAGAATAAAAATTTTTAACCCTGCTCTGAATCCTTAAAGGTCCTATCCTTAAAAATAATTACTACATACATTTTTTATTAAAATAGAAAAAATGCACACACAAGTACAATATGTGTTATATCTTAAAACTCTTTATATTTTATTTATTTTAATTTAATTTATTTTTTATTGATTTCAGAGAGGAAAGGAGGGGGAGAGAGATATATAAATGTCAATTATGAGAGAGAGAGATATTGATTAGCTGCCTCCTGCATGCCCCACCTGCAACCCAGGCATGTGCCCCGACTGGAAATTGAATCATGACCTCCTGGTTTCTAGGTCGACACTTAAGCACTGAGCCATGCTGGCTGGGCAAAACTCTTTACATTTTAATTGCCCACTGTTTGAATCTTGCCTTCTTGTAATCTATATTTAGGTGAGATCTCCATAGTTGCAAACAGAGAGCCCCCTCAATCTCATTTTCTAAGAGTTCATTATATCAATATTTCACTTTTATAATTATTGAACCCATTGTTTGATATATGTTATTTTCATTTTACTGCTATAAATAATAATTTAGTGATGTCCTTTTTTACATATGTGAGTTAAATTGTAAATTTATAAGGCAAACTAGCAAGACAATAGCACTCATAATGAGGAGAAAAAAAATCAATTAATTGAAATGAAGTAAGAATTAACATATATTATTAAATTTAGCAAACAAGGACTTGAAATAGTTGGAACGGCATTGCATATGTTGAAATAGCTAAAGGAAAGACTGAATATGTAAAATATTAGAAAGATCCAAATATGCAGAGATAAAAACTACAGTCTTTGAAATGAAAAAATACTGAATGAGATTAACATCATACAGGTAGGGCAAAAGTAGGTTTACAGTTGTTTGTATTTGTGAATTACAATGGATCTTAAAAACAATTTATTAATTCATGCCTTTGTTTTTATTATTTTCTTTCTTCTACTTTGCCTTGGCTTGCTTTGTTAATTTTTCTAACTTCTTGAGTCAAATCCTTAATTCATTTATATTTGTTTTTGTTTAGTAGGGAGATATGTCAAATGTCAGCAAGTGCTGAAACAAGAAATAATTTCTCAGGGAAATTCTGATTTGTCAAAAGGGGCATTCAAATTTGTCACAATTAAAATGCATACGTATGATTTTTTTCTCCATGGTTTCCAAAATTAAAGAATCTGTAAACAGTCAAACTTACAATGCATAAAATTTTAATTGATAATATGTGTAAGATGACATTTGTTGTTGTAAACATTAAGACAAGTTATGTCATTATTTCTTTGTATAAAAGAACCTTTAGTTACCTTACAGGAGAATTACTTTTTTCTAAAAACAGCTTATTGAGGTATAATTGATAAAAAAACAACAACCCTGCATGTTGAATGCATTCAATTTGACGAGTTTGGACATATGCATACAACTGTGATATTGTTACCACAATCAGAATAATAATCATATCCATCATCTCCAAAATTTTCCTTGTGTCCTCCCCTTGTGTAGTAAGAACATTTAATATGAGATGTACTTTTTCAACAAGTTTTAATTGCACAGATCTGTATTGGTAACCACAGACACTGTGTTGTACAGCAGATCCCTAGAACTTATTCATCATGCAAAGCTGAGACTTCATATCTATTGAACATCTCCTCATTTTCTCTCTGCCCAGTCTCTGGCAATGGCCATTCTATTGTCTGCTTCTCTGAGTTTGATTATTTTAGAGACTGCATATAAGTGGCATCAGACAGTATTTGTCCTTTTGAGACCTACTTATTTCACTTAGCAAATGTCTTCCAGGCTCATCAGAAATTGTTTAAAATATATATATTTTTTTATTTCAGAGAGGAAGGAAGAGGGAAAGAGAGAACCATCAATGATGATAGGGGATCATTGATTGGCTGTCTCCCACATGCCCTATACTGGGGATCTAGCCCACAACCCAGGCATGTTCCCTGACCAGAATCAAACCGTGACTTGGTTCATAGGTTGACACTCAACCACTGAGCCACACTGGCTGGGCCATCAGAATTTTTTTAATAGGAAAAGGAACTTATGTGAGTGGCTAGTCTGTAGCCATTGATCTGAGGAAATTGTTTGACAGGGCCTTTTATTTTACACTAGAGGCCTGATGCACGAAGATTCGTGCAAGAATTGGCCTTCCTTCCTCTGGCTGCCGGCACTGCCTTCGCTCCCACCGGAGCCGCCTTTTTGCTCTGGCCCGGAGCTGCCTTTCTGCCTTCCCATGCTTCCCAGAGGCCCGGAGCGGCTGGGGCAGTACCAAACGCCCCTGGCCACTTGGCGCCTGTGTATGCAAATTTACCTGCCATCTTTGTTGGGTTAATTTGCATACTCACTCCTGATTGGCTGGTGGGCATCGTGAAGGTATGGTCAATTTGCATCTTACTCTTTTATTAGTGTAGATTGCTTAGCAAATCAAGGATCTGGAGAAGGGACTACAGCAATTTGTATAGAGAAATCAAGATTTCTCTAGGTCAGTGGTCAGCAAACTCATTAGTCAAGAGAGCCAAATATCAACAGTACAATGATTGAAATTTCTTTTGAGAGCCAAATTTTTTAAACTTAAACTTCTTCTAACGCTACTTCTTCAAAATAGACTCTCCCAGGCAGTGGTATTTTGTTGAAGAGCCACACTCAAGGGGCCAAAGAGCCGCATGTGGCTCGCGAGCTGCAGTTTGCCGACCACGGCTCTAGGTGGTAAGGAACTGGGCCCCCTAACACCTTTTTCCTATGGTTTAGTTTGCTAGGGTTGCTGCAACAAAGTACCACAAACTGGGTGTCTTAAGCAACAGAAATTTATTGTCTCATTTCTGGAGGCCAGAAGTTTGCTATCAAGTTGTCAGCAGGCCATGCTCTCTCTGAAGGCACTAGTCCATTGTACGCCATAAGCGTCTGTAGAGGCAAGCAGTGGACCTTCTCCACACGCCACGTGCATCTATAAAAAAAATGTTTTCCCTAAGTGGCAGCCCTGACCAACTTTAAATCATTTTTCTGAGAATTTTCAGCTGAAAATATTCAAGAACACTGGAATTGTGAGTAATGTATTTATTTTTATAGTATTCATTGCAAATTGATTTTTTAAAATTAAATTAAAAATATTGTGGCGTGTGGGGATGGTTTCCGTTTTGGACACGTGGGTTACTAGGGAAGGATCCGTGCCATGTCTCTCCCATAGCTTCTGATTGTTGGCTGGTCTTTGGTGTTCCTTAGATATGGGCACATCCCCTTGATCTCTGACTTCATCTTCACATGGCATTCTTCCTGTGTGTGGCTGTGTCCAAATTTCCCCCTTTATGAGGACATCAGTCATATTGGATTAGGGGCTCACTTTAGTATGACCTCATCATAGCTAATTACAGGTGCAAGCAAGAACCTATTTCCAATGAAGGCCACTTTCTGAGGCACTGGGGGTTAGGACTTCAACATATGAATTTTGGGTGTACACCATTGAACTCAAAACACCCCGAGACCCAGGGTTAAGAGAAAGATATTGGGGTAGGCCAGAGTGGCTCTGTTCAAGCCCATTTTCAGGACAGGCCATGGAAATAAAGTTACTATAGGTAAGAAAATTGACAGGTCTAATGGGATGAAGACAGTCCAGGGTGAGGAAGGTTCTGAGAAGGGAGATAGTGTCCTGAGTATGGAGTCATAAACAGGCTCTGTGAAGGAAAACTTGTACCCAAAGCATATTGTGACTTAAAAAAGCTGCCAACTTATAAGAAAGCCCTGGCTAATTTTGTACTTGGGCTTTTGCATTGCTCCTGTGGTTGCAGTTAGAGGCGAGTAGCATGAGTTGGGTAATGTTACGGGAGGAAAAGGGTACCTAGAACATTGTCTTGTTATAACTTGGTATCAGTTATTGCTACATAACAAATCACCCCAAAACTTATTTCTTGATTCTATGGATGGCGAATTTGGTCTGGGCTCAACTGGATGTTTCATCTACTGGTCTTTATATGACCAGTAGATGAAACATCCATCTACTGGTCACTCATATGGCTGCACAGCTGGGTCACCTGAGGACAAGGCACCTGGGGGCTGTTGGTTCCAGATGGCCTCACTCACATGTCTGGTGGGTGGCTCTGGTAATGCGGGCCACTGGGCCATGTTTGTTCAGTATCTAGCAGGCAATCCCAGGCTTCTGCACTTGGGGAAAGTGTCCCAGAAGCAGCAAGAGAAGACAAGCCCAAATGAGCCAGCACTTTTTCGAGGTTCTGCTTGTGTTCCATTAGCCAAAGCAAGTCACAAGATAAGGCCAGATTCAAGGGATGGAGAAATACAGACCTCACCTCTTTATGAGAAGAGATGCAAAGAATTTAACCTAAGGTTGTTTAGCAGAACCGTACTGCTGGGGAGTGAAACCTGGACCAGTGCAGGTTTAGAGTTCTCACAACTGAGGGTAACATTGGGAATGAGGCTGGAATTGCCACATTGATTATTGATGACCAAAGCAGCTCATATGAAACTGTTTAGGGAAACCTGGGACCGACTCTCCAGCATCCTTCTGATCTGCCCATACTCTTGGGATTCTGTGAGCATTTGGTACACTGTTCTCTGCCACTTATAGCGTCACCACAATCCCCTACCTTCTGACATCTTAGGGGAATTTCTTCTTCCATCCCCCCAGTGCAGGCTCTCTGGTTTTCCTGCTCTCTGTGGCTACAGCTCTTTTAATGGATGGGTGCTCAGCAGCTTTGATTGTAGGCTTCAAAAAGAGACACTGATAATCTCAGAGGCAAAGGCGTCCGCATAGAGACCATGACCACCTTCTTGCCCGGGAGGAGGACAATTTCTTTCCATCTTTCTATCCTCCTATAGGAGCAAGAACAAATAATCACAAATTAATATCTCAATAAATTATCCTGCCACATTTGTTTACCCACTAAGTGTCGGAACTGTTTATCTTCCTTTCAAATTACTCCTGAGCTCCGTAGAGCTGCGTATTTTGTCTTGAAAAATTTATCATTGTGAAATTACTTGTCGCTGCTCCTCCGGAAATGTCAGGTTTTTGAATTAGTAAAATGGAGCACCACAATAGAACAACTTTTTTTATGTGACATGTAGAACTCCGTCATTTGGATTAAGTAGAAATATCCATTAACATACACAGGTGCCTAGACAGATACTTAAAACATTAACAAAAAATTCTGTTAACACTTGGAATCTTCAAATGGGTGTTTAGAAAAAAAAAAAAATCCAAAGGGATATCCAGCCCCCGACCCCTCCTATTTTCCCCTGTAAGTTAACAAATAATGTACCCAGAGATGCTCTTAAAAATCCAGAATAAACCTCAACTCCTCTTCCCTGGGGTTCTAGATGTGTGGTGTGTATACAATGAACAGGGCCTCCATGAACAGTTATGTAGACTCCCTGGGCCTGTGGGGTTTGTCTACCCAGAGGGAATGACAACCTTTTCTAATTCTCCAGTAATAAGAAGTGGAAATTGGGATAGAAAAGTGAGAGTATTTGATTGGGTTTGAATTTATATTTGTATGGTCAATAGAACTGTTATTTTTTTTGTTTGTTATCAATGTCCACTTCTCTGTCCCTTCAGAGGGTGAACTTTGTGGGAGTTGGAACAGTGTGTCATTGAACACAGTGCCTGGAGGGTGCTCAGTTAATGAACCACCATTCAGAACATTACACTGGGCCCTGTGTGGGATTGGGGGATGGGTGTAGTGTGAATAGAGCAGCTGTCACCAACAGGCCAACTACAATCTATTGATTGATGTCAAAATCATAGCGGGCCACACATCATCCTCATTTTCAACTTGTGCCTTCAGCCTCCTTGTCCAAGACCTTCTCTCTCCTTCTCTTTCCCCCCACTTTGTCTTCCCTTTCCCTGCAAGGGCAACATCAAAGCAGATCCTTTTGAGGAAAGTATTGGAGCTGCCTCTATTCTACTAACATGGCCTTCAATTTGTTAAATGCAATAGGTATTTTTTTATTCAACAACATTTGTTGCTGTTGATTACATCATCCATTATAGAAACTTTCTTCCTCAATTTCTATGTCACAACCTCTTCCAGGTTTTTCACCTGCCTCTTAAGCTGCTCCCATTCAGGGTCTTTCACTCACTTAGTCTATTCTAGCTGCATTGTAAATAGTATAATTTAAAGACCATTCTCTTCTCAGTCTGCAATGGCTTTCTTTTGCTTAAGGATACAAACTTTATTTAAATTTTAAAAAATTTTCAATTACAGATGACATTTAATATTATATTAGTTTTAGGTGTACAGCATAGTGGTCAGACATTTATATAACTTATGAAGTGATTCCCCCGAATGGTCTAGCACTCAATTAACACGGTACATAGTTATTGCAGTATTATTGACTATATTTCCTATGCTGTCCATTGGTTTTCTAGTTGACAAAGCACCAATTACTTTTAACATACCTATGAAATATAAATTTACATCTCCAGATCCAGACCCATATATCCAACTACTTACAGATATCTTTTATTTAATATCTTACAAGCAATTCAAGTTCAGTATTCAAAAACCAAACCCATAATTCTCTCCTGAAATTTATTCTGTCTCCACTTTTCTCTTTCCTAGAGAGTCTCCTACTGGATAGTCAGTGCTCTTGTTGAGAAACTATGAGATATTCATGCTGCCTCATCTTGCTCTTCCATGTTGCCAATCCATTGCCAAGTTAATTTTTCTCCTAATCATCTCTCAAGTGCAGCTATATCTCTCTACCTGCACTTTTTATGCTATCATAATACTTTGACTTATCTGCTGATACAGTTGCCTAACAGGTCTCCCATTATCCAATCACTACTTTACACTTCAGTAGAAGTAATCTAGAAAAAGGTGACCCTTTTTATGTGACACCCCTACTTAAATGAAGCCATGTGTCACTGGTTTTCCATCAAAATCCTTATGCAATCTAAGTTTGGACTTTCAAATATTCTTCACTTGTTAGCTATGTGAGCTATGAAGAAAAACTAAAGCAGGACACAGAGCTAGAGAGTGATGAGATCAAGCTATTTTAGATCAAGTCAGAGAGGGTTTCTCTGGGGAGAGAACATTTGAGCAGAAATTGGGATGTGGCAGGGGAGGGAGTCATGCGGAAATGTAGGGGAGGATGGTTCCAAGTGGAAGAAACAGAAAATGCAATGGACATAAGATGGAAGTGATCTCGGTGGGTTTAAGGGGTAGGGAGGGGGCCAGTATGACTGGGGCCTAGTAAGGTGAGGTCAGAAAGGTAGGCTGGACTCATAAGATGCAGTACTGGTAGACCTCCTAAGAACTCTGGATTATACACTAAGCATAATGGGAGGGTTTTGAACAGAGGAGGGAAATGCTATGACTTAGGAATGAATAAGATCCACCTGGTGACCTTGTAAGGCATAGACTGAAGGCAAGAAAGGACATCTAGGATGGTGCTATTTTAATAGTCCAAATTGAGGGATGATGGCTGCATAAATTACAGTTGTAGTGGTGAGGGCAGTATAAAATCATGGGATATAGGAGATAGTTAAAAAATGGACAGGATTCACTTGTATTTTTTATTATGTGTTTTGCCTTTTTTTATACAACTATATAAAATAAACCACTTGGATCATCCATAACCATGGAAAACAAAAAAAGCAAAAAATGAAAACCTACTAGAAAATTAAGTTTCCTGGACTTTGTTCTTGAAGACTATGAACACCAAGGAGCCGGACAAATTTCTACACATTCATAATATTAACTAACACCTATTTAGTGCTTATCATGTACCATGAGCTACTGAATGAGCTGTAAACATGATTTATTATCTTGTTTAATTATCAGAACCCTATGTGTTAGCTGGCCTTAACATCGCCATTTTGCAGAAGAGTAATAGAGTTGCAGGAGCTTGCCCAAGGCCCTACAGCTAGGAAGTAGCAGAGGAAAGATTGGAACTCAAATCTCCCAAGCATGAGCTCTGGAGACAGCCCAAAACTAAGTCACTGTACGAGTTAGTTCATCTAGCCCTTCCATAAACCAAAAGAGCAGGTTTCCAAATGGACTGATGTTTCACTCCTAGGAGATTCAGTGCCACACTGGCGCTCATGATACAGTTTTTGCTCTTGAATTTTAATGAAAACTACTTGTCAGAATCAGGTCAGTACATAGTATTAAAAATATCAAACACACACACACACACACACACACACACACACACACACACTCGTTATATCTTCTTTTCTTCATCTGATTGTGTTATATTGAGGTACCAGGCCCTTCCAAGGGACAGGTAAGAAAAGCTCCTCGAGATGTAAATAACACAGGTAAGGACCTTGTGAATAAATGAGAATGAACCAGAGCAAACTCAAATTTGGAGATTGCCCAGAGATTTTGAAAACATTCTAAGCACTTGTGATTCAAATGCCATGGGAATGAGAGCTGGAGTGTCTATCTGCAGTTGAAGGTCAGCTAAGCTGCCTTTTCCCTAGAGTGGCTGGGTCTGATATTCGTGCAAATATTTGCAGTGAGCATTGCGAAATAATTACAGAACCAACAATTTCTAAGTAATGTGGGAGTGGGATAACCTTCTGGGCAGCATTCTCCCTGAGAACACGTCCCTTCCTCACAAACCTCTCCGGGGGAGGAAGTAGCCAAGCAGGAAGTGCCAGAGAGCAGTGCCGGGGGAAGGAGAAATCCGGTGCACCCAGTTGTGCAAAGACAACAGGAACAAAAGTAGGATTAGGCACCGGGAGCACCAGGATGCACTCTGCATTTACCAAACGGCTCTGACTCAGTGAAAGCATTGAGTGGAAAGAGAAAGGCCCTTTCTGTTGGGGTGGGAAAGACAGAGGCTTCAGAAAAAGCCCCCTCTTGGTGATAACACCAGCAAGAAAGAAAGGGAAAGAAAGATCTGATTCAGAGCTGGCAAAACCTTTACGCACTTACAACTGAGGAAGGATTGGTGGTTAAACCATACTTATTATACCTGCGTATCGGGTGTGTAATGTGCTGTGTGTGTATAATCTTGTACTCGTGAAGAAACACAAAAACACATGTTTAAGTTGACTCTGGAGTGAATCTGCACATAGTTTATTCATAATGCTTTGGCTCTTCTCAGCGGCCTTATTCACTTGTTCAGCCATTCACTCATTTGCTTTCAATGTTGTGCCAGACACTCTGCTGGGCATTGGGTGTATAAAGACCACATGACACTGTACCTTTTGCAAAGATGCTCATAGTCCAGTGAAGGAAATTGTCCTCTTGTTACCGGAAGAATCAAACTCCTCTGTCACCTGTAACAGCGAGGCTCTTGGGGCACTGCTGAAATAAGAATTTTCAGAAGCCCCCACGGGAGAATGAGATGTGTCAAAAGGCTTTATTTTCATGAAGTTACACTCCTCGGGATCCAAAGTCCTTGGCTCCTTAAACCAACCCTGAAAGAGGTACAGCTGGGGATCCAGTAGGCCAAAAACAAGGCCAGTGCCCAGAGCTTCCGTTTCGTGTTGCAACCAGGTGTAGTTAGGCATCCAAGCAAATTAAAGTCCAGTGGTCCCTTGTGTGGAGTCCCAAATGGCCGTGAGCCACGTGGGCCCAGAGGAGCACGCCCCTGCAACAGGAGAGCCAGGAACTCGGCATGCCAGAGAGAGAGAGAGTAAACACCAAGAGTGAGCGCTCCTTTGTTTAGAAGTTCAAATATTCAGGTTTCGCATGCTTGCAGTGGCCACGGCCATCCTGGCCACTAATTTGTTCCCAGGTGTGACTGACGGGAAAGCACCTTCCCACATCAGTCAGACCTTACTGGGCATGCGTCTAACAGTGGGGCAGACTTGAAAAGTGCCAAATGCAGCTGTTTGGCAAAGCTGTATAAATGGCATGCCGATATTATCTAGTCTTCCCTTTAATCCTTTCCTGTTAAATAATAACCAGATTATTACATCAGCATCACTTTGAACCAACAATTTTAAAGCAGTGAGTAAGATATATCAAGGGCTTGATGGAAACACAGATGGGTCTATTATGGGTTGAATTATGTCCTGTTCCCCCTCCACCCAAATTCATATGTTGACTCTCTAATTCCCGATACCTCAGAATGTGAGGTATATTTGGAGATAGGGTCTTTAGTGAGGTAATTAAGTTAAAATGAGGTTATTAGGGCGGGCTCTAATCTGACTGGTGTCCGGGTAAAAAAGTAGAACTTTGGACACAGACATGCACATAGGGAAAACGTCACGTGAAGATGAAGGCAGAGATTGGGGTAACGAACACCAAAGATTGCCAGAAAACCACAGAAGCTAGAAGAGGGGCAGAGAACAGGTTCTCCCTCCTAGCCTTCAGAAGGACCCTCCACCCAGCTTCAGGGAGCAGGGCTGGAAGGCTTCCTGGAGGAGATGACGGAGCTGAATTTTAAGAATTGAACAGCAAGTTGATGAGTAAAGGAGGCTGGGGTGTGGTGTCAATTGGTATTGCAGCCAATGGAGGAGCACAGGGAAAAGTACTGAGATGAGAAGCAATGAGGGAGTGAGCAATGGGGAGATGTGAGAGCAGTGTTGGAAGCAGGAAGTAGGAAGAGGGAGATCAATGAGGATAGGCAAGCACAGGGCTGGGGGTGCACCAACACATGAAGACAAACCAGGCACGCTTCCTGGCCCTGTGGAGGGTGCGAACACAAGTTCCAAGCTGGGAACCCCTGTGGAGAAACCAAGCTCATGTCACCCCCCATCCTGTTCCCAATCACAGCTGAGCCTTGGTGGTTAGACCAGTTGCTTAGTGTCACAAGATTGGTGCCTTGAGGGGGACAAATCCTTGCTCAGTCATGAGAGAAGTAGGGTGTTTCCGGTTGGCTCAAGTCTCATTCTTGGGTACTGCGACGGTCTACCTCTGCCCTGTTTGAGGTTTCTCTCATTCAGAGACAGTGATTTTCTGCCCTTCACCAAGAAGCAAAAGCTCCCAGATGATATTAGATTTTCTGCCCTTCACCAAGAAGCAAAAGCTCCCAGATGATATTAATTATAAGACATGTTTAAGTATCATCGAAGGTCGTAGAAATGTCCTGATTCCTGATCATTTTTGTGCCTTTGATTTTCCTCACAATAGGACTGCTGCTAATGAAAAGGCTTTCCCTCAGCCACTTTGTTTGAGAAAGTCTGGCTTAATAGGTAGAAAGCAGTTCCTGAAAAGGCCGCCTGATGTTCTGTGCTCTGTCCTCCTCACAGGACTCTGTGTGGGTTTGTCTGTATTTTCCACCTCTCTACATATTTCAAAGGACTCTTGTGACAAGAGATGCTGCTCTGGGAGCATACGGCTAGAAATGCACAAAGGTTTATACTGGCTAATTAAGAAGATTTTTGTTTTAATGTCATCCCACTACCTTTTAGATGATCTTTAAAAAGTCTGGTGCTCTGGACCAGCGATCAGGCCATTCACCCCAGGAGGAGCTTTAAATTGAGGACATTTGTAACCTTTTCCTTTTATGTTTATTTAAAATTAAGCCCAAAATAAAATATAGTGGCTGGCTGACACTAAAATATAGTGGTTCTTGCCTTTACATAATTGACTTAAAATCATACTTGAATCATACATTAAGTATCTTAGTTATGAGTAACATATATCTTTTTTTTTTTTTAGAATGAAAACATGATCTTATAATCCAGGTAGTCTTCTCCTTAATTATTTTAAAAATTAGCATTATTATATACTTAAAAGGAATGAATTATGTTCAAAGTCTAATATCCTGTATTCAGAAGAATTAAATGGTCCACACGAATACATAATTAAAATTATTTACCTTTTGCGTCTGACATTTCTGCAGCACACCACACTTCCATTTTCATTTATCAGATACTTAGTACTGGTGGAGTTCAGGTGCTCGCTCAGCACCAAAGGAGAGTCTGTCACTACTTATGAGGAACCACAAGTCTAATAGAGACTTATGTGCAAATATGGCAAGTGCTGTAACAGGAGTATGTGGCAGCTAAGCAAAGGGCATGGAGACCATATTTAACCTGGGACTTGAAAGATGGATATGGACTCACCAAGTGAAGAAGGAAGGGAGGCACAACTCAAGTAGAGGAAAATCCTGAATAAAGGAAAGAAGGAAGCAGATGTGAAGGTGGGCAGCACCTGCTAGGACATCTAGAAGCCCAGTGTGACCAGGACATGATGCAGGGGAACAATGACTGAAAATGAGACCAGAGCGGGTAGGTGAGGTTTAGATGGGGGGACTGTGCCATGAATAGTTTATGGTGTCAGCATGGACATCCTGATCAGATTTGTTATTTTCAATGCTGACTGGCAGCACTTATAGTGGGAAGACAAGCAAGAGAGAGAGCAGCAGGAAAACCAAATGGAAGTGGTTTAGGTGAGGCATGAGAGGGCCTGAAACGAAGGTGTAAAGGTAGGGGTGGGAGGAATGAATGGGCTAAAGAGAAATTTAGGCCCAAGAGCCCATGAAATTGGGATGTCCATCTGGATGTGGGGGAGAGGTGTCAAGGATGAGAACTAGCTTGAGACATGGTGCCTGCTATGGACTCAATTGTGACCTCCCCATTCATATGTTGAGGCTCTATCCCCAATGTGTCTGCGTTTGGAAAGAGGGCCTTGAGAAGATAATGAAAGTTAAATGAGGTCATAAAGATGGGGCCCTGTTCTAATAGGATTCGTGTCTTTATAGTAAGTGACACCAGATAGCTCTCTCATTCTCTCCCGCATGTGAGCACACAATGAGAAGGTGGCTGACTGCCAGCCAGGCAGAGCCTGATCTTGGACTTCCCACCCAGGCTCCATAACCATGAGAAATAAATGTGGTACTTTGTTATGGCAGCTGAGCAGACTGAAACAGTGCCATTAACTCATATAAAGGAAAAAATAGAGGACAGAGATTTTAATTGTTGCTTTATTTACTCATTTTTATTTAGGTTTTGGACACGTCAAGTGTAAGATACTAATAAGGCAGACAGGAAGAGGTGTCTAGTGGGCAGCTGGAGATACAGAAGAGGAACAACGGGGAGCAGTGAGGTCAGGAGATAGTTGGGAGAGTTCTCAGTGTAGTAGATGAGGCAGAAGCCAGGGTTGTGAAGATTGCCCAAGGAAAGAATGTAGAATAAGTAAGAGAAGGCAGGAAAGAAACTGGGGAAGCCAGACAATTAAGGACAAGTAGGAGAAGCAACCAGGAGAAGCAACAAGAGAGAGGTACTGTGGAAGCAAAAGGGGTTTTAAGGCCATTTGTTAATAGTGTCAAGTGCTGAACTAGGCTGAAGACCAAAAAATCAAGCACTGGGCTGGTAATTAGAGATAATTATTAGGAGCCAAGTCAGTGCAGTGCTATGGAAGGAAGCCAGTTTGCAATGGGTTGAGAATGAATGGGAGTAAAGAAAGAGCGATGAGGATAGACTGTAATTTTAAGATATCTGCTTATGTAAAGCACAAGGGAGAGGTGGAGGTAGCTTGAGAGAGAGGCAAATGTGCGACACAGTTATATTTTTTTTTATGTTTCTGAAACTCCACATTTATTTGCATTTTTATGGTGAGGAACCATGGACAGCTAAAAGAAACAAAATTGTATCCTGCTTTTATGCAAATCAACTCCTTTTATTATTTGGGATTTTTAGATGTCTGTTTTTGCCCATCAGGGGCAAATGGCCTGTCCCCTTTCCCTATAAATTCTTTATCTCATTGGTTCATTTCTACTAACCTTCTGATGACCATCATGTTTTAATTGGGTGTGAGTGTGTATATGAGTGACTGTGTGTGTATGTTAGGGACAGGATCTGAACATACAATATGATGCCAGAGGTCTATATTCTATGAAGAAGATCAGATGTTGTTAATGGAAAATTATACGTTTTATATATATGTTACCATCACATCCACCACCACAACAAAACTATAAAAGAAAAAAATATATAGTGGCCACTTTTCTTTCAACTTCAGATTACAGTTAGAATTAAAATCCTAAAGAAAATATTTGTTTTCTTCCCCCCCCACCATGTATCCCATATTTATAGACAGCTACTTAGATATACCATATGAACCCATCTATCTTGAAGATTGGCAGCCCAGTGGGATGTGGTGTAAGCCTCTATTATAAATTGTTTAATAGTTGAAGCTAAAAGAAAATATGTATTAGAACATTTTTCCCGGAACATCAAAATAATGCATTAATTTAGAAAAAAAAGTGAATCATATGTGACCTTGTGGAATGTTTGACTTTTTAAATGCCACACATAACACTTATCTGGTTTTAGCCTTGTGGGAAATGACTGTATCCAGCAGGGATGAAAAGCTCCCAGCTGGGATAACTAGCCTATAATTAGGGATGCATTTTTTAAAAGGAACACCAGAAATTATTGGAGACAGTTGATGTAAAAATCTCTACATTTCTAAAGTATGGGTGTTCACAGCTTGACAGTTTTAGGCCTATGGATGCAATGTTACACGCACACACCCACACACACCAGTTTCTTTGACTAGCGTATTTGACGAAATCAGTTTTCCTCCTATTGATTTTAATAGAACACCCTAGAAATCAAATTTGAGTCTTGTGTATTTGTGTGATATTGTAATATAATATAATATAATGTAATATAATATAATATAATATAATCTATAATAATAAAAGCGTAATATGCTAATTAGACCAGACAGCTGAACAACTTTCTGGACGTCATTCCAGACATTCTTCCAGATGAAGCCGTGGCAGTAGGGGCCGAGGCAGAGGTGGTTAGGGGTGATCAGGCAGGCAGGCGAGCAGTTAGGGCAATCAGGCAGGCAAGCAGAGTGGTTAGGGGCAATCAGGCAGGCAGGTGAGCAGTTAGGGGTAATCAGGCAGGCAGGCAAGTGGTTAGGGGTGATCAGACAGGCAGGCGAGCAGTTAGGGACAATCAGGCAGGCAAGCAGAGTGGTTGGGGCCATCAGGCAGGCAGGTGAGCAGTTAGGGGCAATCAGGCAGGCAGGCAGGCGAGTGGTTAGGGGCGATCAGGCAGGCAGGCGAGCGGTTAGGAGCCAGCAGCTCCGGATTGCCAGAGGGATGTCTGACTGCCAGTTTAGGCCTGATCCCACGGAATTAAGCCTAAACCAACAGTCGGACATCCCCCAAGGGGTCCCAGATTGCAAGAGGGTGCAGGCTGGGCTGAGGTCCCCCCCCCCATGCATGAATTTCATGCACTGGGCCTCTAGTGTAATATAATATAACTCTAGAGGTCCAGTGCACGAAATTCGTGCACTTGGGGACATTCCCTCAGCCTGGCCTGCACCCTTTAGCAGTAGGGGAGCGGGCCTAAGCCGCAGTTGGACATCCTTAGCACTGCCATGCATTGAGCATCTGCCCCTTGATGGTCAGTGCACATCATAGTGACCAGTCGTTCCACCATTCAGTTGATTTGCATATTACCCTTTATTATATAGGATAATATAATCTATATATATAAAAGTGTAAAAGACTGAATGACCGAATGACCAGTCGGCCAGTCACTGTGAAGTGCACTGACCACCAGGGGACAGACGCTCAACGCACAGGATCGGGCTCTCTCATGTCTAAATCGGGCCTGCAGGGGTAGGGCCGAAAGTGGCTATCCGACATCTTCCAAAGGGTCCCGGATTGCGAGAGGGCGCAAGCCAGGCCGAGGGACCCCACTGGTGTATGAATCCGTGCACCAGGCCTCTAGTATAATATAATATAATATAATATAATATAATATAATATAATATAATATAATATATTTAGTCTTTGTCCCCAGTTCCTGGCAGAGCTCCTAAAACTTGTGATTTTCTGAGTGATAGGAGCATCATTTGTTATAATATTTTGTTTTTGTTCCTGGTTCCTAACACAAGAACTTCTAATACTTTTGGAATTTTCGAGTGACAGGGGTGAAAGGAGCATCTTTTGTTATTCATAATAAGCCTCTTCCAACCATACCAGAGCTTATGTTAATGAGGTGATTCTTGGTGGATCCTTATATAACTTCAGGATGGGGTCTGGTTGCCAGAGGAACCAACCATATGATTAGAAGGTTGGAAATTTTAGTCTCCCACCCTCCCCAAGCACTGGGTATTACTGAAGGTTGAGTTAAGCTTCAGTGGCCAATGTTTTAATCAATTATGCCTGTGTCATGAAACTTCTATACAAATCTCTAAATGACAGGGTTGGGGGAACCTCTGGATTGGTGAACATCTCTGGATGAGGTTCCAGAAGGAGATTGTCCCTCCATTATCCAGGCAGCAGTTTTTAAAGGGAGGCTCTTGCATTCTGGAAATTCATACCTTCAGTTTTGGTTATTTTCTTGCATTATTTCATTGATGATTTTTCTCCTCATTCATTTTCTTTACTCTCTGTTTCTAAAGTTTTTTTTTTTTTTTTTTTTTTTTTTTTTTTTAAAGCTCAACTTCTGGACATGTCTTGTAATTTCTCCTACTTTCCTTTTATAGTTTCTACATCACTATCTTTTCAGGAAACTTCCTCAACTTTATTTTTCCACATTTTAATTGAAAAATTTTAAATATATTTTTTATTTTTTAAATATGTTTTTACTCATTTCACAGAGAGGAAGGGAAAGTGAGAGAGAGAAATAACAATGATGAGAGAGAATCATCAATCGGCTGCCTCCTGCATGGCCCCTACTGAAGATCAAGCCTGGGACTCAGGCATGTGCCCTGACCAGGAATCAAACTGTTCATGACCTCCTGGTTCATGGGTTGAAGCTCAAACATTGAGCCACACTGGCTGGGCTTTAATTAACTTTTTAATTTGTGCTATCATGCTGTGAATTTCCAGGAGCCATTTTTGTTTTTTTCTTCAATGTTCATTCATTTGTTTGTTTATAAATAGCATCCTGTTTCATGGATACAAAACTTCTCTTATCTCTCTTAGGTAATTAAAGCTATTGTAAAATACTTTTTTCTCTCTCTGAATAGTGTCTAGAAATCTCACGGTCAATGATTTTTTAAATAACGGTTTAAATTGAGGCAGTGTGACCTCAGAGCCTGCTTTCTTGACCATTGACCAAAAATGCCTTCATCTTAATAAACATTGAATTCTGGCTAGGCTTAGAAGGCAGATTGAACACAAACATCAATTTTTCCCCCTCCAGTAATCCCACTAAAAAATAAAGATTAAAAGCAACCTTATAAGGACAGGAAGAAGAGCAAAGCTGATAACAGCAATAAAATATTGAAAGCTGGATTTTTGTGAGAAACTAATGAGATAATTCATGAAAAAGGCTTAACACAGTGCCTGGCACCCAGTAAATGCATCATAAATGTTCGATATTATTAGTATAAGATAATATCACTCTTTAAAAAAAAAGAAGAATCTTTTTTCTCCCCAAAACCCAAATATGTTGTATATGATTTAAGAGTTTCCTTATACTCTGACTTTAAAATGTGAATGTTGAAGGAAAATAATACTTTAGCATGCTTTAGTATAGTTTAGTAAAATACTTTAGTATAATTTTTTGGACTAAATTAATTTATTCTATGGGTAAATATCTGACGCATAATCTATATATATAAAAGGCTAATATGCGAAGTGTCTCTCTGGAGTTCAATTGAGAGAACAGGAATTTGATCACTCACTGTGATGTGAGCTGACCACCAGAGGGTGGCATGGAATGAAGGAAGGCCCTGGCTGGCAGGTGGCAGTGGGGAAGGAAGGGCCTGGACAGCAGCCAGAAGGCCCCGATTGGCCCTGATCACTGGCCAGGCCTAGGGACCCTACCCATGCAGGAATTTTGTGCACTGGGTCTCTAGTGTATATAGAAAAAGACATTATCAATAATAAAAATATTGTGTATTTTAATGATATATTTGAACTTTACATATCTTAAATTCAGCTGGAGACTCCCATAGACAATAAATACTACACTAACATGAAAACAGCACATGAATTATTTTATGGAAGTATAATCTCTTTATCATGGCAAAAATAAATAATTCAACAAATGTTTATTGAACATTGACAATATATTTTAAAAAACAAGGTGCTGATTCTGGGTAGAATAAAAAAATAAAGTATTGATCTGTGCCTTCAAGAAATTTATTAGGGGAGATAGATATTTACTAGTTAACTATAAATCGAAGCAGAATTAAGTAATGTTTTATATTATTTTATTTTTTTACTTTAAATAGTTTCTTTTTATTTTTAATTGTAGTTGACATACAATATTATATTAGTTTTAGGTGTACACCCCAGTAATTAGACATTATATAACTTACTAAGTTATCACTCCAATAAATCTAGTACCCATTTGACACTATAAATAGTTATTGCAATATTATTGACTATATTCCCTATACTGTCCTTTACATCCCCATGACTATTCTGTAACTACAGATTTGTACTTAATCCCTTTACTTTTTTCACCCATTCCCCCCAACCACCCTCCCATCTTAAAGAAGATCTTCTAACATTTCTTGAAATATTGGTTTGGTGGTGATGAATTCCTTTAGCTTTTCCTTATCTGGGAAAATCTTTATCTGTTCTTCAATTCTAAATGATAGCATTTCTGGGTACAGTAATCTTGGTTGTAGGTCCTTGCTTTTCATCACTTTGAATATTTCTTGCCAGTCCCTTCTTGTCTACTAAGTTTCTGTTGAGAAATCAGCTGACAGTCTTATGAAAGCTCCTGTGTAGGTAACTAACTGTTTTTCTCTTGCTGCTTTTAAGATTCTCTTTTTGTCTTTAACTTCTGTTATTTAAATTATGATGTGTGTTGATGTGGGCCTCTTTGGGTTCATCTTGTTTGGGACTCTCTGAACTTCCTGAACTTGTATGTCTATTTCCTTTACCAGGTTAGGGAAGTTTTCTGACATTGTTTTTCCCTATAGGTTTTCAATTCCTTGCTCTCTGTCTTCACCTTTTGGTACCCTCATGATGTGAATGTTGGCATGCTTGGCGTTGTCCCAGAGACTTCTTATACTATCCTCAATTTTTTGGATTATTTTTCCTTTTTGTTGTTCTGATTGGGTATTTTTGCTTCCTTATCTTCCAAAATTCTGATTTGATCCTCTGCTTTAACTACTCCATTGTTGATTCCTTATAATGTATTCTTCATTTTAGCCAATGTATTTTTCATTTCTGACTGGTTCCTTTTTATATTTTCTAGTTTCATTTTTATGTTTCCTATCCCTTTGTTGATGTTCTCACTAAGTTAATCTACTCTTCCCCTAAGTTCATTGAGCATCCTTATAACCAATGTTTTGAACTCTAGATCTGGTAAATTGCTTGCATCCATTTTGTTTAGTTCTTTTTCTGGAGTTTTGTTCTGTCCTTTCATTTGGGACATGTTTTTTTATATCCTCATTTTGGTGTCTCACTGTGTTGGTTTATATGTATTAGGTAGAGCTGCTAAGAATCGTGGGCTTGCCTGGCCAGCATGGCTCAGTGATTGAGGGTTGACATATGAAGCAGGAGATTACAGTTCAATTCCCAGTCAGGGCACATGATAGGATTGTGGTCTTGATCCTCCATAGGGGGCATGCAGGAAGCAGCCAATCAGTGATTCTCTGTCATTGTTGATGTTTTCATCTCTCTCTCTGAAATCAATAAAAAAATATATATTTTTTAAAAAAGAATCCTGGGCTTGGTAGTAGGTGTCCCGTAGCATCCAGTGGGCATTCCAGGTGTGCCATTCCTCCGCCCCATGTGGGCTGTATACACCCTTTTGTTGTAGTTGAGCCTTGATTGCCATTGGCATGTCAATGGGAGGAATTTACTCCCCAGACCAATTGGCTGCAAGGACTAACTGCCTTCCTCCACAATGATCAGTTGTGTAGGGGCTCACCCCACTTGAGTAGGACTTACCTCAGCGGGACTCTGAGTTCACCTCTTAAGTGTGTTGCTAGTGAAGGTGGCTCTGGGGCTTCCCAGGAGGTGTAGGTCAAGGTCAGCCTGTGTCTTGCCTGGGGCCACCTGGCATTAGCTATAAAGAGATCTGCAAAAGGCTGCTACTTGTGCTGGGCTTGGATGTTCCCAAGAGAGGCCAAGCTGTAAACCTGGGCCAGCTGCCCCTAGTGTGGGTCTGGGGCCACTCAGGGAGAGGTACGGGCACACAGAAGCCAGATGCTTCTTGTTTGAGAGATTTTAGGAAAGTCTGAAGCATGATCCAAGACAGGCTGTTCATGTAGAAAAGTCACTGGAAACAGCTTGAAAGGCATTAAAGATGGGTGGAGCATGGTCTCAGGAAATCACCACAGCAGGGCAAACAGTTTTAGCCATGGTGATGGAGACTCAGGGTGGCTTCCATCTGGGGGCTCCAGAGGGGAAGGGCTTATCAAAGGAACAATGACCTCTGCCAGCACTTCCGATTTTAACAGAAATACAAGCAAAATGCTATGTAAGAGTTTGACAAAAGGAACAATTAATACCAACCAAGGGGGCTGACAGAGGCTTCACTGAGGAGGGGACATTTGAACTTGATTTTGAGGTTGTGCTAGGCCTCCTTTTGGTTGAGGGAATCACAGAACAAAACCTTGAAATGGGGAGATGCAATGCTTTTTCCAAGTCCTGTCTGCCTTTCAATGAACTGTCCATTCTCACCTCTTATTATAGCTAACACAATTTAATGTTAAATGTTCTCAAATGAGTTAATTGGCTAGTTTTGTTTCTCAAGCAGACTGTAATCTTATTAGGAACAAATAATTATTTTTTAAAAAATTATATGAGAGTACATCATATAATTCTCTTATATTTCCCTCCAAATGAATCTTATAGTGTTGGCACCTGGCAACTTCTCTGTAAGTACCTGTTGATTGTACAGGAGCTTTTGCTACTTAGACAATATATTTTAATGTAGGAAAATTTGGAGCAAAATAGGAAAGCAGTACATAAGGAAAGTGCTAGGACTCTAGGATTTCCATCATTTCAAAATATTTTTGAACTTTGCTGTAAGTATATACTTATCATTTTGAGTCTAGAAACTAATCACAAAAGGGGAACAAAGCCTAGACTCTTCAAAAAGGAATTTATTCATACTTATAGCCATTGCAAAAAAGAACCATTAAAAAAAATGATTTCCTGCTGCTGGAAGTGCTCACACTGAAATATTTAGAACTTAAGAGTTTCAAGAAAGAATACCCATAGAGCGAGGTAATGTTGGAAACCATGATTTAGTTCTAGGATTCTAAAAACAAACATATTGTTCCAACAACATATTGTCTATTGTTCTTTGAGTAACATTTATTTCAGTCATTTCTATTCTGTGACTGGTTGGACCACTAGAACCATCAAAGCCATCTGCTCGACTGTCTCAGGAGATTCCTGCCCTCAGAGTTGCTTCAATAGAACAAACTTTCTATTTACTGGTTTAATAGTTTGGAATTAAAAGCTCACATCCAACAATGAAATCACTTTATAACATACTAGAGGCCCAGTGCATGAATTCGTGCACGGGTGGGGTCTGACTGGCCCAGGCCTGATTGGGGCAGATCGGGGCTGGGCCTGTTGGGAGGAGGAGAAAGTGGGAGGTTGGCCAGCTGGCCTGCCCCAATCAGGCCAATCATGGCCGGGCCAGCTGTGGGGAGGAGCCGAGGGTGATTGGCTGGCAGGCCCCACCCCCGAATGGGGTAGGGGGGGACCGATTGGGGGTCAGCGTCCTGGAGGAGGGGCCTTGGGTGGTTGGCCTATGGCCCTGCCCTGATCAGAGTGGGGGGGTGGATCAGGGGTGGAGCTGACTGGGGGGAGGGGCCGTGGGCTGATTGGGGTGATGGAAGCCCATCGGGGGTGGGCTGGCTGGGGGGAGGGGCCACAGGCAGTTGGCTGGCCTGCCCTGCCCCTGATCGGGGTGGGGGGGCCAATATGGGGTGGGGCAGGATGGGGGGAGGGGCTGCAGGAGGTTGGCCGGCCAGCCCCGCCCCCTATTGGTGTGTGGGGCAATCAGGAGTAGGGCCTGCCAGGGGGAGGGGCTGTGGGCCGATCGGAGACAGGGCCAGCCGGGAGTAAGGGCCGTGGGAGGGTTGGCTGGCTGGTCCCACCCCCTGATCTGGCTGGTTCGCTGGCCACAGTGGGCCTAATAGTGACCGGTCACTTTGGTCGTTATAGCGTTCTGGTTGCTGGCTTTTTATATATATAGATACAGAATGGATGCCATTACTCATGATTTCCACTGATCACCATTCTGTGTAATGCATGCAGTCTCTTCATGCCTTGAGCTTATTCTGCACTATCAGTCATACACAGAAACTTCTTTTTTACAAGATTGCAGTATAGATAGGAAGATCTCAAAAGATGCACTTTCTATACTTGAGGAAATGTTGAAGAAAACTGTATGTGTCTGAAAGCCCTTTGAGAAGAACAGATTCCAGGGCAATAATGTAAGACTTCATAAAGTATAAATCCTGGCAGGCCAATTTAATTTTTTTTAGGAACATTGTCACAAGCCAGATCAATGGAGAGAAAGCCAAGGATGTAATCTGCCTTGACTTTGCAAAGATCTTAGCTCCCCGCTTACAAGAACACTTGTCAGGAAATGGGAAATAAGTTGCTTCAGTGCCACGCAATTTTGGGCGGTGCTAAGATGAGGACACAGCTCCTCACCGGGCCCTGGGATGTCTAACTCACTTCCATGACAGTGTGGGGAGGTGAAGGAAAAGGGATATGCAGCACATGTTGCTGGGGTGCCCAGGGTGTCTTCTTCCCACAAGGAATAGAAAGAAAGTAGGACACAACAATAATATCTAGTGTTTGTGCAGTACCCTTGATGTTTACAAAGCACATTGCATGAAAAATGATAGTGGGCGTGTGTGGGCATGTGGGGCGAGCAGAAGTAACAGTGATCCTATGAATAACTTGCCTTTCAATCCTTCTATCTTTAATGAGCAAGTTTTCTGAGCCCAGAAACGCCCTATGTTAACAATACTGGACTAAGAAAAGAAGTCCAAGCTTCTTGAACTTGGCCTGAAGGAGATTATGGTAACTAGACTTGCTTGGTGGAAGGTTTTTGCATCATAGCTGGTTATGCTTGCACCAGGTTCAATTGAGATGAACTGCAGAAACTTGCCTGTTGGTCATTTATGTAGTGCCCACCCCAGAAAAGGCAAGGGTCCAGGCGTTTAATCTGTTAACCTCAGTGAGACTTACAATTCGACATGTTGGTTGTCTAATGTGGATGGTAAGCCCCTTAAGGACAGGGGCAGTAGTTTTCCCCCCCTCTGTCTTGGTGCTCCCATTACTTACCAGCACGGTGCCTAACAAATAGCATGGACTCAGGAAATGTTTTAGGGGAGGGGAGACAGAAGGCAGGGAGGGAGGGAGTACGTGATTGTCTAACCACTATGCTGTACACCTGAAACTAATACAAAATAATATTGAATGTAAATTGTAATTAAAAAAAATAAAAAGAGAAAAAAAAAATAGGCAGGGAGGGAAGGTACGTGCTGAGGTCAAGAAGCTCATGTGGCCAGCAAGTCCCAGAACCTTAGATGTGATAGAGGGAGAGGAAATCAGAGAAGGTAGGAATAGGGTGTTGGCAATAAAAGAGGAGAATTCCATGCCTTAGAGCCAATTTGGCTCAGTGGGTAGAGTGTCCACCTGTGGACTGAAGGGTCCTGGTTTTGATTCCGGTCAAGGGCACGTACCTTGGTTGCAGGCTCCGCACTGGCCCGGGCCCTGGTCAGGTTGCGAGCAAGAGGCAACCAATTGATGTGTTTCTCTCATTGATGTTTCTCTTTGTCTTTTCCTCTCTCTAAAACTCAATGGGAAAATATCCTCGGGTGAGCATTAAAAAACAAACAAACAAACAAACAAAACCCCACAAAAAACCAGAAGAATTCCATAAGGATGAGAGTAAGGAGACTAAAAACCCAATCCCAGAAAACATTCTGAGATCAGGCCTGGGAAGGATCAACAGAGTTCGTGCTAGGAAGTTAGGATAAGCAGGTCCCAGTGCCTCAGCCCCTACTCTTGGTCAACAGGAGGGCCACTGGGAATCCGGTGTTTGATAACACCACATGGCTCAAGACAATCTCTAATATTATCTTCTGCCTTCCTTTCCCTGGCCTCCTTACCTCTTGTAATATTTTCATAAAGACAAAATTGTGTAAAATGAATAACTCAGGCTGCTTCCTCTTGTGTTAGTCTGATTTCTTCAAGAATCACTATGCTTCTTCTTTGTTCTTCGTAGGTCCAAACAGTGTCTTGCGCATAGTAGGTGCTTCAGAAACATTAGGCTGAGAAACTTTGTATCCTGGATGGAAATGCTACAGTGACCAACCTACTTTCTGGTTCCTTTCAGGTCACTGGCATCTGCAGGGAAGCTGTGCTTTGGAAGATACTCCTAACATGCATTTCCATTCTCTTTTCTGCCAGGGAAGTTGTCTCTTGTTTGGAGCTGGGGCATGTAGCAAAAATGAGTTCTAAGGATATTGGTAAGCTCCATTCTGGCACTTGGGTCTAAAACAGATGTTGGGCAAGAGACACAGATGAACATCAGGGCTGGAAGATGACACCAAGCTTAAAAGTGGGGGTGGGAGAAAGGGAGAACTCAGGGGGCTAGTGGAAAGTACTCTGGACTGTTCCAGAGATGTGGTCTCTAGGCTTATTGCTACCTTTGCTCTGGTTCACATTTGAGTGAGTGATTGCATCTAAAGAGGCCAGTGAGGAGGCAGAGCATCCATTTCTCAACTTCCTGACACCTAGAAAAGAATGGTCTCACACTGAAAGGGTCCCAGCTCACCGAATCCCCTCCTGTCCTTGGGAGAGGAGAACAGGTTTGCATGACTTTGCAAAAATCTCCACATCTATTTTGATTACGACCAAAAGATGCCATCTAACCTGTTTGTACAGAGAAAAATGACTATTTCAGAACAGGAAATGTCATCCTGTGCATGGAGGTAGTAATTTGGAACCCTGAAGTGCTTGAGGCAATGTAGGTTGTTTTCAGGAAAAAGTCAATTTGGTGTTTATTGATGTCACAACAGAATATATGCCTTTGGCTAAGTACTCGTTGACTCTTGTCCATAAAGATGGACAGAATGCTTTTGAGGGGAAGGAAAGAGCGTTGTATTAAACATTTTGTTGTTTATAAAATTCTATAACATGTTAACTTAATCTGGGTGTGAGGCATAAGGTTCCTGTTTGTGTTTAGTGGCTGCAGTGCATGCACAGAAGATGGAAACACTTCCTTTTTTTAAAAAATATATTTTTATTGATTTCAGAGAGGAAGGAAGGAGAGAGAGAGAGAGAGAGAGAGAGAGAGAGAGAGAGAGAGAGAGAAACATTAATGATGAAATGATGAAAGAGAATCATTGATTGGCTGCTTCCTGCATGCCCCACACTAGAGATGGAGCCTGCAACCCAGGCATATGCCCTGACTGGGAATTGAACTGGGACCTCCTGATTCATAGGTCGACACTCAACCACTGAGCCATGCTGGCTGGGCAGAAACACTTCCTTTTGAGCATTTAACTTCTTAACTGGGCTACAAGGTCTAGGAGCAATTGTCATCAATTTGAGGAATATGCACAAATTGGGCAGAAAGGGACCATCAGGGACAATTCCAAGCATCTGTCACCCCAGCAGGGGATTGGCTTCTCTAGTCCTATAGTGAAGGCTGAACACTGGGGCTTCTTTCCTTTTGACTATGTCTTCTCTAGTTCTGGGCACCAATCAGCCACTCCACATTCTGTCTCTGTTTTCATTTTTAGCTGGCTCGTCTCCTTGCTTAATGACCTGGCCTGGTGTGCCTACACTGACTCCTCTGATTATAAAATATGGTCCTGGACTGGTAATTCAGAAGATTTGGGTTCTAATCCTTGCTCTGCCATTAACTTGCTGAGTTAATTTGAGCAATTGCTTGACCCATCAGTAAGGATAGGTAAACTGTGCTGCAGGAACAAATAAATCTTGGATTCTCCTTGGATTCTCTTTATGAACCTTTACCACACGAGTTCATTTCTTGCTAATGTGAAGTCTGAAGAGTGTTGGGTAACTCTCCAGGGCAACTTTCTCCCATGGGATAATTTAGAGATCCAGGCAGCTTTCAGATTGAGGTTCTACCATCAACATGGGAGCCACCCAGGGGAAAGAGAGGTAGGGAGGCACATTAGCTCTTTCCTATTTTAGCCAGGAATTGACATGTCATTTCTGCTCAGAGTACATGGGCCAGAGCTAGTGACATGGCCACAACCTAACTTCAGGAGAACTGGGAAATGTAGGAGAATACCTGGAATATTTTGTAAGCAACAGTTGTCTTGGCCACCCTTGGCATCTTTGAGCATCAGTCTGGTCAGCTGCAAAATGGCAGATAATTCCTCGGTGTCCTTCTGTAGGTGTAAAGATCTAGGAGGCCATGACTAACCACACTGCCATGATTCCAGATTAGGTATTCCAACTTCTTCTCTAAGCATAGCTCTATTTTTAAAGGAGTAGGTTAGCATTATCTGAACCCAATCACATTAGTGTCCTACATTGAATAGTCTCACTTCTTTTACCATAAAACTATTTATTTTTAGAAAAATCAGAAAAACTAATAAAAAGTATTTTTATAGGCTAAACTTCTTTTGAAATAAATTCTTCAGTTGGAATCATTTAAGAAAATTTTAATCATTTATTGTCCTAACTACTTCTCAAGTGATGAAAAATTAAAATGACAATATGTACAAACAACTCATTTTTCACTGAGGAAAATATTTGTTTGACTTTCTATATTAAAAGGATTATAAAATTGCCTCTACGTTGGTGCCAAATTTCTCAGAAAAGTAGCAATTTTAAGTGAAGAAAGACATAAGAGAAGGAAAATTTAAGTTTACTTAAAAAAAAAGGTATGTCTATAAAAATCTACAGGCATATCCTTATTCTTTGAGAAGCGAGATTCCTAGCAGCTTGTTAAAAACAGTGACCATTTTTCCTTTGATGATAGCCAGTCACTGGCATTGATGGTGGATGAGCCTGTGATCTACATGTCACTCAGTCCTATGCAATGTCTATAGTCCTTTGAGTTCTATGGACAGAAAGAAACATTTCCGATATTCCTTTTTATTTTTATTTTTTGTGTGGGGGTGATCATTATTTAATGAGTACATCAAATCCAATGCCTTACAGACCTATCCTTCCATTTTGTATTTTTGGTAGATTTGGTTTTGATTTAGCATATTTTCTGCAGTTTAAAAAATTCTATAAATCCCCCTGTGGGATAGGGCTTTTCTCATTGCTGGTTATTCTAATTGCTGGTTTTAATACATGGAGGAACATTGTTTGGCTCTCTTCTCATCAAGACTTAGGGTATATACCTCTACCTCTTGAATCTGGTCAGAGTTATGTTGCTTTGATCAATAGAGTATGGCAGAAATGTTGTAGGGCCAGTTCTAATGTTTGGTCACAGAAGGCCATGCTACTTTTGCCTTGCTCATGGGAGCACAGGGTCTTGGAGTACTGCGCTGTGATGTAAGAAATATGACTCCTGAGAAGCCCCATCTCTGTGGAGCGGCCGTGTACAGGGGATCTGGCCAATGATCTCGGTTTAGTCCAGTCTTTGAATCAAGTTAGCCCAGATACTGGACATATGAATGAATAAGTATTTCAAAAGATCCTATCCCTCGGTCATTCAAGTCTTCTTGGTAAAGGCTGTAGACTTTGTGGAGCAGTTGCAAACATTCCCAATTCCTGAATTCCTGACCCACAGAATCTGTGAATATAATAAAATAGTGGTTTCCAGGAGAGTTGCCATCATTGCTGGCTGAGAATTTGGAGTATGCAGTATCATGCTTTTTATCCATTTATAAAGGAAAATCAAAACATATTTAGCAGCAAAATCTATACATTTAAGTGGGCATTTTCTTCAATAAGGCCACATTCAATCATTTGATTTCTTGATTCTAATACTTGATTCTTTATGCATGAAATTCTAATACTAATAAAGATGAATTGGATCTTTTCATCTTTGTATGCCCAGAGTGTGGCACGTAGGAGGCATTTAATACATGTTAATTGAATGGGAAAAGACAGCTATTGACACCAACATTGACAGATGCCTTAAGTTGCTAAGAGATTTTGATATTAACCAGAATGGCTAAGAATTTTAATTAGGAGGTTAAAGAATCTTTGCCAACTATCAGTTACCATGGGTTGGCAAATGATGGCCCCTGGGCCATATCTATCCCACTGCCTAATTTTATAAACAACGTATTATTAGAACACAGTCATACCCATTCATTTATGTATTGCCTATACTAGAAACTTCTTTTGTGCTGCAGTGGCAGAGTTAAATAAGTTGTTTAGTATCAGGTCCTCCCCAGAAAAACTTTGCCAACTCCTGGGTTAGACAACCTGAATGCTAACCTCGTAGCTTATAGAAGCTTTAGGAGTTGGTATAGAATCCAACAGTGGTTCTCAAACTTGAGTGAGCATCGGAATTACCTGGAAGGCTTGTTAAAGCAGAGTGCCTGGCCTCACCCCTGCAGTGCCCGATTCAGTAGGTCTAGGGTGGGGTCTGAGAATGTGCATTTGAACAAGTTCCCAGGTCGTGTTAAGTTGCTGGTCTGGGAACCACACCTTGAGAAGCACTGGAGTATTAAAAGCAGGAATAAAGAGAGGGACTTACAGCTCTATCCCTGGCTCTGCTGTGACCCTCCAGCTGGGTGACCTTGAGGGAGGATCTGCTTTTTCTCACCTGTGAAGTTAGGAGACTGGCCTAAAGCAGGCCTTCCAACTAGGGTCTCCAGATATTGCCTTCATTTATTCCAGAATGCTTTACAAACATTGTCATTTTTCACGTGTGCTATGACTCAGACAAAGACTGGCAAATGTTGGACCAGAGGACTTTTGAGGTCTTTTTAGTTCTGAAATATTATGGGTTTAGAGGTTTTGATTGATAAACAGCTCTACCTCAAATACATACTAATTATTGTCCACTGAATATGGCAGTTAGTCCACACCATTCATACATATGTGGTGCTTGGTGTGTTTGCATTTCTTTCTTTCTTTCTTTTTTTTTTTAAAGCCTCATCCTCTTTTAGAGAGAAAAAGGGAGAGTGAGGAAGAGAGAGAGAGAGAGAGAGAGAGAGAGTGAGAGAGAGAGAGAGAGAGACTGATCGGTTGCCTCCTGTATGCTCCCTGATCAGGATCAAACCCTCAACCTAAGTATGTACCCTGAGCAGGAATCAAACCTGCCACCGTTTGGTGTATGGGATGATGCTCCAATCAGCTGAGCCACGGGGCCAGGGCTGCATTTCTGTTTTATAAATCAGATTCTATAGATGCTTTCCTACCTAGCTGTTTACTGTTTCTCAGACTGAATCAGGTGTCTGATAGCCTATTCTAAAGCCCCTGGATTTGATGTTCATTCAGTCATTCAGCACTTCCTTGGCACTTCCTCAGAGCAAGGAGCTGCCTGGTGTTTCTTCCATCTGCCCTTTAATAACACTGTCTATATTCTGCAACAGTGATGCAGCAAGAAAGCAAGGCTGTGCTGCTTTCCACGTCCTCCTCCTCTTCTCTAACAGAGAGAAAAATCAGGCAGCTATATAGAGACTAGAAATCTTCTTTTCTTCCCATCTTAAGAGACCTCCCTGGTATTTTGTAATTTAATAAATGTTGATTGAATAAATGAATAAACAGATGGCATAGTATGGTGTATATAGGGCAATAAATGATCAAGCATCATTACTTACTACTGTTTGTATATATTTGTGTGTATCTGTGTGTACATGTGTATGTATATATGTATGAACACACATATATGTACACATATACATATACACAGAGATACATAAAGAATGGGGCAAAATATGTTTATAGTTATTTGTATGGAAAATGATATAATAATTAATAAATAATAATGTAAGAATAAACTGTGTTTTGCACACTCACAACTGAATATCTATTAAGCTCAAGTTTGTTAAGATGTTGTATAATGGAAAGTTAGACACAGCTATTATTTTCAGTGAGCTTACAATTTTGTTCTGTAATTATTCTTTGGAAAACTAGCTGCTAGAAGAGGTGGGCGAAAACTCTTTACTGAGAAACCATCTTTTGTTGTAGGATTGGTTTATAGTCTTTCTGTCTACTGCCTCCAAATGATATAGAAATGAAAATAATTTGTTACATGGTGAGCGTGAGTCATCGTCTAGTGAAGCAGGCGCCCTGAATTTCAGAGGCAGCACAGCTAGAACAAATTTATGAAAGTAGAAAGCCAAGGTTGGAAGGAAGCCTGCTCCAGAATAAGCTGAATGATCAAAGGCACACAGTGTACCTTTCTGCGGAAAAGCTCTCTGGTGCTGTTGTTTATATGGATGTTAAAGGCCAATTCTAACTTTTGTCATTACATCTTCATTTTGGTAGGGATTTGCACATTTTCTGTCTGGGACATTTGCACAAATGTCTGATTTTCTACCTAATCTTAACCATAATTGGCATCGTATGATTGATTAGGCAAATATTTACTGAATGCCTACTATATCAGAGATCCTATTGTAGCTACAACGATGAATAAGATATAATTCCCATCTTAGGCTGGTGGAAGAGAAAAAGCACCATAAACACTAGGACAAGATAAATCCTGAGAAAAAGTAGAAGAAAGCCGGAACCGGTTTGGCTCAGTGGATCGAGCGTCGGCCTGCGGACTGGGAGGTCCCAGGTTCGATTCCGGTCAAGGTCATGTACCTTGGTTGCAGGCACGTCCCCAGTGCGGGGTGTGCAGGAGGCAGCTGATCGATGTTTCTCTCTCATCGATGTTTCTGACTCTCTATCCCTCTCCCTTCCTCTCTGTAAAAAAATCAATAAAATATATATAAAAAAAAGTAGAAGAAAGAACTAACTACTTGGGCAGTCAGGGAAAATTTCATGGGGGAAAAATACATTTTAGAATTGACATCTGAAAAGTTTTAATACATTTTACAGTCCATTAGAATGGCCTTCAATACCATTAGTGAATTTTTGGATTTAGATAAAAGCCTGGAAAATAGGACGGTAAACAGAAATTGCTATTTATTAAAATGACTACATTTTAAGGAGGTTGATCTTTTACACTGTGAAAGAAATGTATTGAGTATCTTCCTGAGCTCAGAGAGTCCCAAACAAAATGAGCCCAAAGAGGCCCGCACCAAAACACAACCTAATTAAAATAACAAAGGTTAAAGAAAAAAAGAGAATCTTAAAAGCAGCAAGAGAAAAGCAGTTAATTACCTACAAAGGAGCTTTCATAAGTCTGTCAGCTGATTTCTCAACAGAAACTTAGTAGACAAGAAGGGACTGGCAAGAAATATTCAAAGTGATGAAAAGCAAGTACCTACAATCAAGATTACTGTACCCAGCAAATCTATCATTTAGAATTGAAGGACAGATAAAGATTTTCCCAGACAAAGAAAAGCTAAAGAAGTTCATCACCACCAAACCAATGTTGCAAGAAAAGTTAGAGGATCTTCTTTAAGATGGGAGGATGGTTGGGGGGGGGGGTGTAAATAAAGTAAAGGGATTAAGAAGTACAAATTTATAGTTACAGAATAGTCATGGGAATATAAAGGACAGTATAGGGAATATAGTCAATAATATTGTAATAACTATATATAGTGTCAGATGGGTACTAGATTTATCAGAGTGATAACTTAGTAAGTTATATAATGTCTAAGATGGGTCTAAAGCAGTATCTGCTTTAGAGGAGAAGAGGAGAAATGTAATTGCTCTGCCTCATACTGGCAGAAGAACTGGGAGTGGAGGGATTAATGGGAAAGAGGGATGAGAGGGATAAGAAGAAGTGAGGAGCCAGTTATGTTGTGGAGTCTGGATCTTTTAGAGGCCTAAGGTGGTCAGGTGCAAAGAATCCCTAGTAGTGAAGTGGTGTAATGATATATGGACAGGTTGTCTCATATTCTACTTGGAGTTGCCTGCATAGTTGAGGTGTAACACTGAGTCTAAAGCTTCATTAAACTTAATACACGCATACAACTGCTTTGTATGGGTGGTGATTTTGTTGAAAAGTAACTAAGAGCTGCATATCCTATGGCTGGTTCTTTGTGATGCAGGAAAGGGAGAGGAAGAGGGAGAGGAGAGAGAGAGAGAGAGGGAGAGGGAGGGGAGGAGAGAGAGAGAGAGAGAGAGAGAGAGAGAGAGAGAGAGAGAGAGAGAATAAGCTAGAGATCAAGACATGCCAAAGTGAAACTAATTCAGAGTGAAGTGTTCACAGACCAGAGGTAGAGCTGAGCATCTGAGCTCCCCTGAAATCTGCTATAACCTTGGCAAGAGCATTAGTCTTAAACCAGGAATGAGGGTTCATGGCCACATTATTCAGATATTGGAGGGGGAGCAGTGGTTACTACAGCCAATATTTAGGCCTCATTAGAAATACCGAATTTGCCGCACAGTACAACCTTTTCTTTATTGGTGACTTGTGCAATAATAATACTTAATGGTATTGTATGGAATAAAATAAAAGCCATAATACAAAACTTTTAGGTTCTCCGAAGCTGAAATATCAAATTATTTTGGAACACAAGAATTTGTTTTGTATCATTTTTTCTGCTTGTACATATTTTGGCATGAAGTGAGGTATAAATAAATGAATAAACAAAGAAATAGAGTAGTTACAGATTTGCTTCTCTTGAGACATTTATTTTGGCAGCATTCGTTAATTGTATGGGTTAGGATGTGAATTCCTCTGATCCTTGGCCAGACACACTGGTTTTGTCACACATGATTTATTGCAGCTTTTAGATTAGTAAATATCTTTCACATTGGAAATTGCTGTGTTGGGCAATGTGCTGCTTAAATATAAATTGGGAATTTGTTTTTATCAACTTGATCAAGTCCCATAATTTGTCTTCTGAAAGTAACACAAAATGCTTGTCTCTATGAATCTTTCAATAGAATATTTATTGAGGACTTATTATGTACAAAGAACTACTCCAGGGGCTGAGAGAGAAATAGGGGTGATGATTCTTTTTATGAGTTGGTAACTTAGAAGTGTACTCAATAAATGATAATCAGTTACACCATAAATGTAGAGTCAAGTGAATAGTAGAAGCATTAAGTGTTTATGAGTCTCAAGAGAGACAAGCGAAATGGTGACTTAGGGTCAGAGATACCTCTTGGGGGATTTGAGTAATGAACTGCATTGTGAAAACACTTCTTATTTTTAAAAGCTTTATTGAGTTAGAATTAGTACCAATAAACTATATACACTAACAGTGTAAAATTTGTTATATGTATGCACCCATAAAACCATCATCAAAGTCAAGCTAATGAATATATCCCAAAAGTTTCCAAAGCCCTTTTGTAATTCCCCCCTCACTCCTTTCTATCTCCAGGCAGTCATTGGTCTACTTCTCTCACTAGAGTTTGCATTTACTAGAAATTTTCATCTGGCTTCTTTTAAGTAGTATAATTATTGTGAAATTTCTCCAAATTATTGCATGTATCAATGATTCATTCTTTATCATTGAGTAGTAACCTATTATATGGATACTAGAGGCCCAATGCATGAAATTCATGCAAGAGTAGGCCTTCCTCCCCTGCCCCTCCGCCCCCACAAGGCTGCCTTCAGGCACCTGGGACCCGGGCTTTCCTCGCAGCCCTGGCTTCGTCCGGAAGGATGTCTGGTCTAATTAGCATATTATGCTTTTATTATTATAGATACCACCATTTTTTTATCCATCTGTTTCTTTGATGGACATTTGGATTGTTTCCAATTTTTGATTGCTACAAATGAAAATGCTATAAACATTCATATACAAGTCTGTGATAAACATATGCTTTTATTTCTCTTAGGTAACTAACTAGCAATTTGCATTTGTATAGTTGTGTCAATACTTGATTAAACTCTCTTCCTCTAGTAGACCATAAGCTTCTTTTTTCTCCCCCCAAATATATTTTTACTGATTTCAGAGAGGAAGGGAGAGGGGGAGAGAGAGAGAGTACAGATATCAATGATGAGAGAAAATCATTGATCGGCTGCCTCCTGCTTGCCCCTTACTGGGATCAAGTCTGCAACCTGGGCATATGCCCTGACCAGAATTGAATCTTGACCTCCTGGTTCACAGGCTGACACTCAACCACTGAGCAACACCAGCTGGGTTTGAGGGTAGGATCCATGTCTTCTTTCTTTATTAATGAATCTCTACTGACTAGCACCATGCCTGGCACATACTAGATGCTCCATAAATATTAGTTGAAGGAAGTAAGTAAAGAAAAAGGAAGGGAGGAAGGAAGAAAGGATTTTACATAACCCTGGAATTACAGTCAGATTGTGGAGAATCTATAATGTCTTGCTAAAGAACATGGGTTTTGTTCTTGGCAATGAGGTTCTATTTAAAGTGTTTGAACAGGAAAAAAATGACATAAAATAAAACTGCATTGTAGAATTGTGTTGGTATGTATTGGATGCATTAGAGTAAGAAGAAAATAAAAAACACACACAGGAGGGTGTTGGAAATACAGTTGGGGGAGCAGAAGGAGAAATAAATAGATGCATGAGACAGCTATTATATAAGGAATAACCTATAGAATATGTCAACTGATGGGAACTGAACAAATAATGGGAATAGAGCCAAAGTTAACTTAGGATAGGAGCCCAGAGAGTTTGGAATGATATTGTCACATTGGTTGTAATAAATATATTGAGAAGAAGAGACAACTTGACAGAGGAGATATGGAAAAACTATTTTAGTGACCTTAGTTTTAAAATACTTGCTTGTATTTTAAACTTTACTTATCTTTCATGAATTTTATGTATCTATATATGTATTTTTTAAAAAATATGTTTTTATTGATTTCAGAGAGAGGAAGGGAGAGAGAAACATCAATGATGAGAGAGAATCATTGATCGGCTACCTCCTGCATGCCCCCTATTGGGGATCAAGCCCACAACCCAGGCATGTGCCCTGACTGGGAATTGAGCAGAGACCTCCTGATTTATAGGTCAATACTCAACCACCAGGCTACGCCAGCCAGGCTATGTCTGTATATTTTTATAGACACTCTAAAAAACACATTTTGGGGGAAAAGTTGGACATTTCTTACCTGTAACAAAATAACTATGCAAAATTGCCTAGAACAGTGTTTTATGGGTCCTATAAATATCTTATTTTTTATTATCCTGTTTGTTTTGTTGAACTAAACAATGGGACATAGATTTCATTCCAGGCCTTTTTATCTCCAGAGTCTGACTTCTTTCCTTAGCACCTAAAAGCTGTCTCAGAGCTATGATTCTGGAGGCTGCTGTGTGTCTTGGGAGGATCTGTTTGCTGCTCTCTGTGCTCCTTGGGGGTGGGGGTGGGCTGCTTCATAACAATTGCTAGACTCTCAACTTTTCTACTAAACGGGGAGGAAGGGCTGCCTGTTGGGGGAGTTTTGTGGCTTTGAATAAAATTCATCTGTAAAATCAGGAGGATAATAATATAGGGTTAAAATAAGATAGTACATGTGAAACTGCCTGGTACTAGTGTCTAATTAATGTTATTTTTTTTTGGATTAAAATAACTGCAGCCTACAGTAAAAATTAAGAAGTTTGACAATACCAAATGTATGTGAGAATGTGGGTCAACAAGATCTCCCACACACTGCTGGTGGGAGAGTATAATGTGGTGTAAACTCTCTGGAAAACTACTTTTCATTGTCTTATAAAATTGAAACTTCATGTACTCTGATCTAGAAATTCTACTTGTAGGTATGTACCTAAGTGCAACCATGTTCATGCCCCACTATGAGATATGTACAAGGATATTCACAGATGTCCTCATTGTAAGAAACAAACAAACAGAAAGACAATGATAATGCACATCCTGGTCTTTTTCCTGACTTTAAGAATATTTCTTTATTCAGCATGAGACTAGGTCTGGATTGTGACAGATTTATTTTATCATGTTAAAGAAATATCCACCTATTTCTATTTGACTAAGAATCTTGACTTAAATAATGTATATTGAATTTATCAAATACATTATCAGTGTCACTCATAGAAATATATTTATTCTTGGAATATAATATGGTGAAACATATTCATAAAGTTTTTTTAGTTATTGATACATTTTAAATTTCTGGAATAAACTTCATTAGGTCAGATGTGTTACCCTATGATAGCTGAATATTATTTGCTAATATTTTATTAAATATATTTCTATTAATAGTCATGTCAGCTTGATCTGTACTTGATTTTTCCTGTCAAATCTTTGTTGAATTTTGATATCAATATTACTTTGTTCAAAAGTATTTAAAAGTTTTCCTTCCCTTTTCATGCTCTAGAACAGTTCAGATAATGTTGGAAGTATGTGTTATTTAAAGATTTCTTAGAATTCCCTGTGAAACCATCTGAGCCCATTACTTTTTAAATGGGAAGTTGGTGAGAGAGAACTTTGATAATTTTTCCTATTTCTTCTATAGAAACTGGTCTATTAAGACTTACTACATTATATTATACTTTTCTAGAAAATTGTGCATTTTATCTAACTTTTCAAAGTCATTTGCACATAGTCGGACAAAGAAGTCTATACAATTATTATAATTTTCTATAGTTGCAGTTATTTCTTATTATTTTAACAAAGTTTTATGTATTTACGGTTTGTTCTACTTTTTCCTGTGGTTTGTTGCTTTGTAACAAATCACTCCAAGTCTCAGTGGCTTAAAACAACAAACATTTATTTCTTCCTTGTGGATGTACAAGAGAGCTGCAACTCAACTAAGCTAGGTTGGATCTTAGCCTTCAGGTTCCAGGTTCTAGGCTCAAAGCTGCAGTTCTGGTTGAGGTCTGCTTCATGTGTCTCTCATCCTCTCTGGTCCAGTGGCTTCCTGGGTCATGTTGCACAAGATGAATGAATGGCAGGAGCACAAGAGGACAAATGGAAACACATGATGCCTTTTGAGTCATTCATTGTGGGACTTGCATGCTATCATGTATACATTACACTGGACAATACAAGTCACATGGCCAAACCCAGCGTCAATAATGTGGGAAAATGTACTCTGTCTATTATAGTTGGTGTTACTATAAAGTCATCTGGCAAAGGAAATGGCTATATAAATCTAATACTGGGTGGGCATGAAAAATTGAGAATGACAATTTATTATACCACAGTCCACTCTTTTGTCTATTTTTTATATCCCTCTCACGTGCAAAATAAATTCTTACACAAGACACGTAAAGTCTCATCCATTTATGACACCTGAGACCTCATATTAAGTTTGAATTTGGTTCCTTGCTACTGGGGAATTGTGAATTTAAAAACAAATTATTTCCCCTTAATCATCTGGCATGCAGTGACAAGCACACTTATTCAAAAAGGGGACGAAGAGAAGGTACACGTCTGTTGCTGGTTTATAGCAATATTCACATCCTATGGGCAAGTATTGCCTGGCCCCTTTCCTTGGAGTAGAGCATTTTCCATTATTAGCCTGAGCTTTACTCCCTGGGAGCAGGTCCCATTTTATTGTTCTCGATGGCTCTTGACTCTGCTCACTGGAAGGTTCTTTATCATCACAGTCCTTAGCCATTTCTGAAGCAGGCATTAAAGAATATATTCTCTAAGCCTGCTTCCTGCCAGGAAAAAGTTGGAGGAACAAAGGTCTTATATCTTAAACAATTGTAGTCTTGATCCTGGCTAGCAGCACTTTTGACAATTTAGTTCAATAAATTCTAAAAAGAAGACAGAATACAGAAACGGACACATATCACAATGTAATGAGGCCAGTACATAATTAAAACAAAGACTGAAAATTTTAAAAGCCTCTATTAATTGAAAATTTTAAAATTTCCTCTTAAAAATCTTTTGGCTCAAACATTTCAGATCAAAACCAAATTTTTGAATATCTGAAAAAATGATAATACATCAGAACCCATGGATTTTATTTAAAGGATCCTCTGCATAAAATGGCTCCTAAAAAGTCTATGGATGTGGTATTTTGATTTTCCCAGAGTACATAAAATTAATTCTAGAGAGAGAAGCATATTTGTAAAGAGGATTGAGTGTGGTTATCAGCACAACAGGATCAAATATTTAGAAAACCCATGAAGTTTTTGAGAGACTTGGATTATGGTTAATGTTCTATGAATATATGTTCTATGTTTTTTTGGTGTATAACTATTAAAAACTAGAGGTCTGGTGCATGAAAATTCATGCACTGGAGGGGGGTACCTCAGCCCGGCCTGCCCCCTTTCACAGTCCAGGAGCCCTCAAGGGTGGGAGGCAACCCGGTGATCAGAGGAAGGCCATGCCCCATCACACCTCTGCTGCTGCCACTGCCAGCAGTGCAAGCCTCAGCCGGCCCTGGTTACCTGAGCCTTGGGCAGCCTTGGGTGGCTGGGCAGCTGCCATCCGAGGCTTGCCTGCACCTCAGGTTGGCCCTGGGTGGCTGGGGGGCTGAGAGGACTGGGGGACTCCGGAGGCAGGCACGTGGCAAGGCCCCAGTGGGGCTGAGGGGACTGGGCGCCACCATCTTGTGGCTGTGGGCGCCGCCATCTTTGAGGGCGTGGCAGTCAATTAGCATATTCCCTCCTTATTGGCTGTGGGTGCCACCATCTTTGTGATGGCGTGAGGGTCAATTAGCATATTCCCTCTTTATTAGATAGGATGATTGTATCTTCTTTTCAGATTGCCTCAGTTAGTGCTCCCCTCTCCCAAATCCAATCTTGTTTTAAACCTTGTACAAAATTGAAATTGTGACTCTCTCTTTCTCTTCTGGACTTTTGCATTTTCTTGGCCTTTTATTTATACTTTCACACCTTAGCTCTGTTTTAGGCAGTCTTTTTATCTATTTGGTGTGTGGGGTTTTCTCTTGCCTAGTTTCACCACAATGGAGTTTGCATTTTTTATTTCTCATTCTCTTTGTGGCTTTCAGGTGATTCCTAAGTAAATAAGGGGATATCCTGATTTAAACCACCATCTTTAAACTAGAAGTTCCACTTAGGAATTACAAAGACAATTGGGCTTCATGACAACAAATTGCAACATGTCTATGCTAGTTTTGATAGCAAAGACAATTCAAGGGCAGCATGATGACCAATATTTTGATCTTACTTAGAAAAAAGAGGCCATCAAAACAACCACTTCTAATGTATCTTCCAACAAACTACCAAAAAAATTTAAAAATTGCGCATGGAATATCCCCAAATAAATTTTTCTGATGTCCTTAACCAAGCTTCAAGTGTTCATTCCTGTTGTGATTATAAAAATACATATATATATATATATATATATATATATACATATATATATATATGTATACATACATACGTATATATATACATATATATATATATATATAATAGTATGAGTAATATGTGGAAGAAATTCCATGCTACTAAAGTAAATTGAAGCCAATTTAATGTGAATTGGTACTGGTTTGCCTTATTCAATCAACCTACATGGAACTCAAAAGTTTTATACATGAATGTCAATTTACCCCCTGAATGCTAGTTGATTAAGTGAGAAGTTTGTGGTAATCTTTTATAGAAGTTCAGGCATTTGGTTTTCATCAAGAATTACCTCCTTGATTGACTATTGTTATTAGGTAGAAATAAGATTGGACCTGAATCATTTTGAATACAGAAATATAATTCTATATAAACATTAGCAGCTTTTTAAAAATGGATGCTGTTTGTTAAAACATCACTTTTTGTATTGAAAAAAGAGAACAATGAAATAATTTTTATTTTAAAATGTTTGGATTCTTACCTAGAAATTTGGAGGGCAGATTTTTAGAAGTTTTTCACTATTCAAAGAAGAAAAATCTTTTGTTTCTGTGGCTGAAAATAAAGGGTATCATTATATTTTATTAAAATAATTCTCCGTAATTGACATCTATAATTGTTTCATTCAAAGATACTTCTGCTTACTTTGAGCATAGGTGCAAAACAAACAAAGAAATAAACAAACAAACACATAAAACAGCAACTGCCATGTCCTAGCTGGCTTGGCTCAGTGGATAGAGCATTGGCCCTTGGACTGATGGGTTGCGAGTTCGATTCTGGTCAAGGGCACGTACCTCAGTTGCAGGCTTGATCCCAGCCCTAGTCAGGGTGTGTGCGGGAGGCAACCAATTGATGTGTCTCTCTCACATCAATGTTTCTCTCTCTAAAAATCAATGGGAAAATATCCTTGGGTATTAGCTAAAAAAATAAAAAGTCAAGCTTACAATATATTAAAACTCCTGGAGTATTTAAAACAACAACAACAAAACAACAAACAAACAACAATAGACATGCCAAATTTAAATATGGTGGTTTAAAAATACGTACACAGATTCTTTGATACTCCTACTTCAAGGGATAGAGTTTCATGTCTTTCCTCTTTTGTAGGGGCTAAACTTAGTGACTTGCTTCTGATGAATACAGTAAGGTCCGAAACTAGGTAAAAAAATCACTGTGGCTTTTTCCTTGATCACTTTTTTGGATCATTCACTCTGAGGGGAAGCCAGCCACAATGGAATGAAGACGCTCAGACAGCCCCATAGAGCGTTTATGTGGCAAGGAACTGAGGTCTCCTGTCAACAGCAAGGAACCGAGGCCACCATCCAACAGCCACAAGAGTGCAACATCTCAGAAGCAGACCCTGTTGAGTGTTGAGATGACTTCAGCCCTAGCCAATATCCTGACTGCAACCTCATGAGAGACCTTGAGCCAGAACCATCCAGCTAGGCCACAACTAAATTCCTGATTCACAGAAACTGTGAGATAATAGATGCTTGTTGTTTTAAACTAAGTTTTTGGAGAACTGTTCCACAGCAATAGATAGTTCCAGTACTCAATGTAACCAATTTCACTTCTTCTCTGAGGACTCACCAACATAGGCTTTGTATCTATATTCCAGCTTAATATCTATCACTTGTTTGCTTCCATTTCAACTTCCTGGTTCAGTTTTCCAAGATCTTGCTATCCCTATAGCTTCTTAAGAGTTGAATCAATACTAAAGAAAAGTATGAAAACGTTAACATTTTTTGGAATTAACGGAAGAAAAAAAAATGATTTTTTTTTTCCTAATTGAAGTGAGCCTCTTTTCCAAATACGGAATATTAGAAGCCAAAATAGCTTTTGGCAAGAATTTACAGAAAAGAGCTTATTGAAATGGGACATTCTCAGTTCCTCACTTCCTAAAAATGCTACCAATAAATAGAAACCACCACCACCACCAATGAATTCTGCTGACTTCTCTCATGAAATCCACTATAACAGGAGAGTGACTGAGGTAACAGCCATAACTTGATATAGCAGACCACGGGCTGTCTCAGGATTTGAGATAGTGGGCATGGAAAAGGAAAAATAAATGATACCATAAATGATACCATAAGGGCATAGTGGATTAGTGGCTACCCTATCCTGTGTCAGGAGGCAAGGCAGGTCATTATATCTGGAACTTCATTGGATTTATAGACAAACTGAAATCTAAAGCCATTTTCTGCCAGAAGGAGGTAGATTTTAGTTGATGAATGTTCAGTGATCAAACAATTCCTTTCACCTCATCTCCACCTTGAGACTGATTGATTACTTTCAGAGACCTTATTAGGAGCTAAAAAAGTCCTCCTCTCCCCAAATATCTCCTTTACTTGAAGCATACTTCAACTGTCACTAGAGGGGAGGCCTGGTCCAACAAGATTTATACAGTTAATAGTAAGTGAAATTGGTTTATTTTGATGGAAGAGCAGAATTTATCATTTAAGAACAGTTTATTTCTTCAGAAAATTTATTGTTCCACTTCTCCTCATAAAACTGTTGTGAGAAAAAAATTAGTACATGTAATTAGTTTATGGAACAAGCTGTCTGTAGTGGAAGTAAATCATGAAGAAGCTTTATTTTTTTCTCTTACTACTCTCAACAGCTCTGTGATTATTCATGCTTTAGGCAGATCCCATTGCTTTCCTAGTCACTTATAGTTTTTATTTGCATATATTAATATTTCAGGTTTCTGTTAATCACAATTTTATTATTTTAGTACGGCTACATTTCAGTTTAAAATTTTTAATTTTGGTAAAATATACATAATATGAAATTTACCAACTTGACCACATTGAAGTGAATGGTGTAGTGGTATTAAGTACATTCATATTGTTGTGCAACCATCACCACCATCCATCTCTGGAAGTGTTTTCATCTTAAAAAACAGAAACTCTGTACTTGTTAAACAACAGCTCCCCATGGCCCTGGCAACCACCATTTCATTTTCTGTCTTTATTAATTTGATTACTCCAGGTATTTCATGTAAGTGGAATCATACAGTATTTATCTTTTTGTAATTGACTTACTTTACTTATCATAATGTCCTCAAGGTTAATCCATGCTGTGTCATGTATCAGAATTTCCCTCCCTTTTAAGGCTGCATAATATTCCATTGTATGTTTATATTGTATTTTGTTTACTTATTCATCTGTTGTTGGACTTTTGGGTTGCTTCCAATTTTTGGCTATCCTATCTAATAAAAGAGAAACATGCAAATTGACCGTACCTCCATTACACCCACAAGCCATGCCCACCAGCCAATCAGGAGTGAGTATGCAACTAACCCAACAAAAATGGCAGCAGCCACAGAGCTGTAGAGAGCAGGAAGCTTGAATTGCCCCTGGCGATGGAGGAAGCCAAGCTTCCAGCTCCACCTTGGCCAGCCCTGGCCTCTGCTCAAGGCTACAAAGTTTTAATTATAGAAGATAAATAAATCCCAGATACCAGGGCCTCCGCTTGGGTCGCTGGGGGGCTTGGCCAGCCTGCAAACCACCACAGGCCCTTCGCCCAGGCTGCCCCACACCCCAAGGGAACCCCCACCCTGATCTGGGACAACCTTCAGGGCAAACCAGCCGGCCCCCACCCATGCACCAGGCCTCTATCCTATCTAATAAAAGAGTAATATGCAAATTGACCATCGCTCCAACACACAAGATGGCTGCCCCCATGTGGTCAAAGATGGCTGCCCTCATGTGGTCAAAGATGGCTGCCCTCATGTGGACACAAGATGGCCACCAAAAGATGGCCAGCAGGGGAGGGCAGTTGGGAGGGACCAGGCCTGCAAGGGAGGGCAGTTGGGGGCAATCAAGCCTGCAGTGGAGGTCAGTTAGGGGTGACCAGGCCAGCAGAGGAGGGAAGTTGGGGGTGACTAGGCCTGCAGGGAAGGGCAGTTGGGGGGGACCCAGGCCTGCAGGGGAGAGCCGTTAGGGGAGACCAGGCCTGCAGGGGAGGGCCGTTAGGGGTGACCAGGCCTGCAGGGGAGGGCAGTTAGGGGCAATAAGGCTGGCAGGGGAGTGGTTAGGGGGTGATCAGGCTGGCAGGGAGAAGCATTTAGGGGCAATCAGGAAGGCAGGCAGGCGAGCAGATGGGAGCCAGCAGTCCTGGATTGTGAGAGGGATGTCCGACTGCCCGTTTAGGCCCGATCCTACCGGGATTGGGCCTAAATGGACAGTCGGACATCCCTCGAGGGGTCCCAGATTGGAGAGGGTGCAGGCTGGGCTGAGGGTCACACCCCCCATGTGCAAATTTTGTGCACTGGGCCTCTAGTTGTGAATAATATTGCTATGAATATGAATGTGCAAATATCTCTTCAGGATCATGCTTTCAATTTTGAGGGGGTATATTCCCAGAAGTGGAATTGCTAAGTCATATGATAATTCCATTTTAGTTTTATTTTTTTTGTAACTGCCATACTGTTTTTCATAATGACAGCACCATTTTACATTTCCACCAACAGTGTACAATTTCTCTACATCTTCATCAATGCTTCTTTTTTTAAAAAAAAAAAATATTGAATTTATTGGGGGTGATGTTGGTTAATAAAATTATATAAGTTATATAAGTTAACTTTTTTTGCTTAATCCCTTCACCTTTTTCAGCGACATCCCCCCCCCCCCCGCTTTTATAGTAGTTCTCTGAAAGGGTATGGTATGAGGTGGTATTTCTTTGTGGTTCCATTTATTTTAACATATTAAAATATTAAACACAATCAGTCCTAATGTCCAAACTCCAAGCTCTAATTTAATACAAGTGTTACTCTCTTAGTCTTAACACATGCTTAGAAATCTATTATGGGGAAGATGGAAGCTAGGGAACATTCAATTCTTTTTCTTTCTTCTCTCTTCTTTCCATTTTCTCCCACAATTTTAGCAGCTTTTTGGCACCTCCAGGATTGAATAGAGAGAAGGGAGGATTAGTGGAGGACGGCAAAAATGAAAAATAAATGACACTATAAAGGCCCAGTGGATTATTGGTTACCCTATCCAGTGTCAGGAGCCAAGACAGGTCATTATATCAGAGCTTCTCCTGATGGCTGATCAGGGTGCAAAGGTTCCATTGAAGGAGGGCAGCTTCAACCAATGGTGGGAAATGAGAAGGTATTTCCCATGGGCTAGAGTGGGCCCAAGAACAATTATCAGGTTTGGGTCACCTTGAAAGGACCCTGCCTCTAGAGAGCTGCTGACAGAGCTAAGTACCCCTAATGGAGAGAATCATGTGGGCTATTCTGTTATAAATAGGTGCTAAGGAGGAATGCTAAGAGCTAAGTCAGAGGGCCAGTGCCAGTACCAATCAATTGTAAGTCCACAGTGAGGGGGACCCCCCAAAGTGCTCCATAAGAGCCAGCATTTGGACATATGCCACCAGCAGAAGAGAGCAACATCAGAGTCCACCAACACTAGTCAGGTAAGACCGTATCTGCTCCTCTCCTTTCCTCTTTGCCTGTCCTTTCTCCAACCCACCAACACAAGCAGGTGGTGAATGAAGAAGAAAAAGGTGGAAATATGGCACAGAAGAGGGTCATGCCCCACTCTCCTCTTGCCAATTGCAGATCTCTTCACTCTGAGTCAAGCCTGAGCTGCAGTAGGAAGAGGAGCTTCAAACTGGTTGAGAGACTGAGGATTTGATATGATTTTACTGGGCTTTTTAATACATAAAGTTAGTGATGTTTGTTTATGACTGAGTGTGACTTAGAATATGTTATCTGGCCCAGCTGGAGTGTTGACCTATGAACCGGGAGGTCAAGGTTCGATTCCTGATCCAGGCATATGCCTGGGTTGCGAGCTTGATCCCCACTGTGGGGCATGCAGGAGGCAGCCAATCAATGATTCTCTCTCATCATTGATGTTTCTCTCTCTCTCTCTCTCTCTCTCTCTCTCTCTCTCTCTCTCTCTCTCTCTCTCTCTCTTTGTCTCTCTCCCTCCCTCTCCCTTCCTCTCTGAAATCAATAAAAATGTTATCTGACTGATATACTGTCTCGGAGTGAGACAGGATAGCATAATTAAAAGTCATGGGCAAGAGGATAATAAAGTTGTTTTAGCTTCTTGTACTTTTCTGAATTCAACTTATTTTTATTAAAAAACAAAAAAACAAGTAGAACAGTATCTGCACATAGTAAGTGCTCAATAACTGTTATGTATTATCACTTGTCATCTTCAATATTGTTATTAGCGTGCCTAATTCTTTCATGGTCAGATCCTGTGGGGGAAAAAATCAGTCACGGAAAAGGCAGGATTAGCGGGGGAGTTTTGAGATCCAGAGAGGCTGTTTTGCATAGTTGTTAGAATTATTTTATTAGGGTGCAGATAAGTACCTGCTAATTCCCATTTTTCTGTTTAATAAAATATACCCAATTAAGAATTAATGTGGTTTCAGGACTAATTTCCTCTTGGCTACACTGAAATAATGAGATGGTTCAGTTATATTACTAAATCAAACTCTAGAGGCGTGGGGGAGGAGGAGCAGAGAAATGGCTTGTTGAAGTGTCTGCTGTATTTTGGACCTCATGGCATGATTGCAATGTTAGATATAAAGCACAGCAGGGGTCAGAATGAACTTTCTCACCCTCCAGAAACGCTAGTGAAGCTATAGCATTCAGAGCAGATGAGCGTATTCTTACCTTTATGAAACACACTTGTTCCAACCTAGATATGATTCCCACAAAGAATTTCAGCCCAATGTGAAAATGAAATCAGATTAAAAGCTAATTAATCATCCTTCCTGGACAATATTTAGCACTGATGATTAGTTTTTGTTGTTGTTAATAAGCTTTTTATTTTAGGACAGTTTTAGATTTACAGAATTATTGAATGGATTGTACAGAGTTCCCACATACCCTACACCCACTTTCCTCTATCATTAGCATCTTACAGTATATGTTCATTTGTTACAAATGAGCCAATATTGATATATGATTATTAACTAAAGTCCATACCTTATCCATATTTCCTCACTTGTTCCTGAATGTCTTTTTCCTGTTCCAGGATCGCATTTCTGATACTGCATTACATTTAGTCATCATCTTTCCTCAGGCTCCTATTGGCTGTGACCATTTCTCAGACTTTCCTTATTTTTGATGACCTTGACAGTTTTCAGAATTAGACAGGGATTATGGTTTTTTTGTTTTTTTAAAAAACCACAGATGTAAAGTACCATTCATTCTCATGACATATCAAGGATGCATACGATCAACAAGATGTAACTGGGGTATTGATCACCTGGCTGAGGTGGTGTTTATCAGGTTTCTCTACTGTAAGTTTTTCCTTTTTTCCTCCCCTTTTGCTTACTTTACTCTTTGGAAGGAAGTTACTTTGTGTAGTCTCCACTCAATGGGTGGGAGTTAAGCTACATGTCCTTGGGAGTGAGTATCTATATAAATAGTTTGAAATTCTTCTGCATGGGAGATTTGTCTCTTATCCTACATTTGTTTATTTACTCATTCAATTATTTATATTATAATCTAAAATATTTATTTTATAATAATTGGATTAACATCATATTGTGTTAGAATTCAATTCTATGTTATTTTGTTGGTCTAACTGACCCAGCTTTGAGCACTGGGAACTCTTTTCGTTGGCTCCTGTGTCCCTTTGACATTCACCATCATTGTGGAGGTGGTTTGTTTGCTTTAGCACTTTTCTACTTTCTGGCACAACAAAATGCTCCAGGCTTATCTTGTGTATTTCCTGCCCCAGTTTTAGAATAAGCCATTTTTCCAGGAGCCCTGATTCCTTTAATTGGAGATGGTATTAGATACAAAGAACCAAATGCCGGGTTTGCTTGCTGCTACTGCATACACGTCTTTGCTCCTAGGTCCTCTTATCTAAAGGAGCAAGGAGATATATTTGTGCATCCTAACCTATATATAAATACATACCTACAAATATTTCTGTATGTGCCCATCTGTGTCCAGATTAAACTATGCATGAGTTTATACTGATGTCTCCAACCCTAACCCACAGCACATAGATCATTCTAGGCTCCTTTCCTTGCCTATTTGTAATCTCTCACTACAACAATGAGAAACTTTACTCCCACCACCCCCCATCCATTTACTTGAGTGTTCCATTATTGTGGTACTTGTATAGTGGTTCCAGAATTGTTAATCCACACTCTTTTGAAGAACAACTTCATCAACTAGGTTACTGTGCTTATGTGCAGTTTCTTTTGCCTCATTTCCAAACTTACTTAGGTCAGCACCTTATTCCTTCACCCTCATTCCATCCCTTCAGTGAGGTTGTTTCAAACATTTGTAATATAGCCAGATTTTTAAAAAATTTACTGGGGTGACATTGGTTAACAAAACTGTGGTAGAATAGTAAGAAGCTAGGAAAATTCCTGGGCAAGTGGAATAGGGAAACGGAGACAAGAAAATCAAAGGCCAAACAGTGTGGGTAGTTTGTAGCCAGCTTGTGAATTGCAAGACCTTATCTACCTCAACCAAGGATACTTAAGAGCGAATGGTTTGTACCTCTCCCCGCCAACCAGAAAATACATAGCTTAAATCACCCTGGTCATGGAGATAGAAAACAGAGACCCAATTAATGACATTTGTGCCAGCCAAACCCAAGGACAGATGGAGTAGGGGAACAAATAGCAAGATCCCATTAAAGCCAGATAGACCTAAGATAAAAATGAAACAATGAAACAGACCAAAGAATAATCCAAAACTCCCTTATATGCTCATTTTGATGCATCAGCATATTAAAAATGCACTTGGAAAGCTGATGAATATTCTGCTGAAACCCTCCCCTAAGATTCTCTCCTGCAGAAAAAAAAAAAAAAGAGAGGGAATGAAAAGCCCTCAGGACATAGAATCAATGTGGCTCCCTCTAGAGCAAGCCCATGCCACTGGCCGGACATGAACTTTTTATTTCTGTCTAAATTCTAAGGGTCCACATGAGACTTGCATCTAGGGGAGCAATGGACATCTCCACCCAAACTTACCCCTGATCTTGTCTCCAAGGGCCCCTTTTCCTCTCACTTTCCAATGAGCTAAAGCAGCCCAGCTCTGGCTCACTTCTTTCCTATAACATTTCTAGAGAGCCAAGCAGAGCACTGCCTAGGCTTTCTCCCATAGTTTTGTCTACCATAGTCCTTTCCTTGTTTCACTGTCCCCAGCTTTAATAAACGTACTCTCAAAATCACCTGGACTCCTGTTGTGAAATCTTTCCTGCAGGAAGTCAAGAACCCAGACACCATGGGCTTGCCTTAGGCAGGCCCACTCCAGTCTCTTTTCATCCCCATTTATCCCCCTCTTTCACCTCTCTCTACTCCCCTCCCCCTCTGGCTATCACCTACTGTTGTCTATGTCTATGTGTTTTATATATATATAACTAGAGGTCCGGTGCATGAAATTCATGCACGGGGTGGGAGGGGGGGGGAGGGAGTGTCCCTCAACCCAGCCTGCACCCTCTCCAATCTGGGACCCATCAAGGGATGTCTGACTGCCCATTTAGGCCCAATCCCACAGGGATCAGACATCCCTCTCACAATATGGGACTGTTGGCTCCCAACCGATTGCCTGCCTGATTGCCCCTAACCACTTCTGCCTGCCAGCCTGATTTCCCCCTAACCGCTCCCCTGCTGGCCTAGTTGCCCCTAACTGCTCTCCCCTGCAGGCCTGGTCCTCCCCAACTGCCCTCCCCTGCAGACCCGGTCACCCCCAACTGCTCTCCCCTGCCAGCCCAATCACCCTGAACTGCCCTCCCTTGCCAGCCATCTTGTGGTGGCCATCTTGTGACCACATGAGGTCAGCCATCTTGTGTGAGGGCGTGGTGGTCAATTTGCATATTACCTCTTTATTATATAGGATTTGCTTAATCCCTTCACTTTTTTTTACCCAGCCTTTAACCCCCTTCCCTCTGACAGCTATCAGTCTGTTCCATGTATCTATGACTCTGTTTGTTAAATTATTTTGTTCATTAGATTCCACATATAAGTGAGATTATATGGTATATGTCTTTTTCTGGCTGGCTTATTTCACTTAGCATAATACTCTCCAGGTCCATCCATGCTGTCACCAAAGGTAAGATTTCCTTCTTTTTTACAGCTGAGTAGTATTCCATGGTGTAAACATACCATAGTTCTTTTAAACACTCATCTACTGATGGGCACTTGGGCTGTTTTCAGATCTTGGCTACTATAAATAACACTGCAATGAACATAGGAGTTCATATGTTCTTTTGAATTAGTGTTTCACATTTCGTTGGATATATTCCCAGAAGTGGAACTGCTGGGTCAAAAGGCAGTCCAATTTTTACTTTTTTGAGAAACTCCATATTGTTTTCCACAGTGGCTGCACCAAAAGTGTACAGGGTTCCCTTTTCTCCACATCCTCCCCAGCACTTGTTTGTTGATTTATTGATAATAGCCATTCTGACAGCTGTGAGGTGATATCTCACTATAGTTTTAATTTGCATCTCTATGGTGATTAGTGACGTTGAGCATCTGTTCATATGTCTACTAGCCACCTGTAGGTCCTTTTAGGAGAGTGTCTATACAAGTCCTTTGCCCATTTTTTAATGGATTGTTTGTTTTCTTGATGTTGAGTTGCAGCTAGATTCTTTTGCCACAGTCTCCATTCCATCCCATCACAGAGTAGTAAGAGCACAATCAAAGGCAGGTATTGTTAACATATTTTTACTGGTTGCCCAATAGTCATGGTGCCACAGACTATAATTTACTTAGATAAATGCCTATTGATAAACATTTAACCAATTATCTTTTATTGAAAAATTGCCTGTACTTGGGCTGTTATAAATACATCAGTAACATTCTTATATGTTAATTTTTGCACATTATTTCATTATGTGAAATTTCTATAGATGATTAAATCACTGAATTAAAGTATGAGCATTTTAAATTCCTGTAATATTGTTAATTACAGTCTAAAAATGTAAATTTCTGTCAAAACTAAATGAGAAGGCTGGAAAGATAAAGAATTATAACTTAAAAGTGATTTTTTTCTATTTGACATACCAAAAAATATATCCTTTACTATATTATGTGAGTCTGAGCATTCTCACCATTTATACTTAATCATTTTTTTGTTATCTCTTATGCCTCTTACCCATTATTCTTTTGAGTGTGAGTTTTGTTTCTTATATGCTTTTAGTCATGTGGATGTTCAGCTAAACTTGGGACCTGATGCTTCATTTGTAGAAAGTCACTGACCTCCTCCGTGTCATGAGTAACACCGAACACTCTGCTTTATGGGACTTCCCGAAGATCCCATTTTTGGAATGCAGGCAATGCAGAAGGGACTGCCTTCCTCCCCTATTGTTGTCTGAGAGCCCAGCCAAAAGACTTCTCTATCTGCTACAGTCACAGGATTTAATTCCTCAGTAACTGTAACTAGCAAGGGTTTATAGCAGTGGTCTTTATATATCTCTTCAAAGTGCTGTTACTATTTGAAGATTCTTTTCATGTAAGCATTTCCTGGAATATAGTTTCAGAACTCTTCAGAAGAAGTGAAGGTTTCATATGATTTGTAACCAATATTGCATCTATGTGCATGGAAGAAGTTTCTTCTCTCTCAGCCTCAAAGAGACTGACCACAAGGAATGTTTCCACACCTGAGGCTTTATGATAGATCTGTCACAAAAAATGTCTGTCCTGGGTTGAGTCAAGAGCCTTTGTTTTTTCTCAGTCAGATCATAGAGTCTCCAGTTCTTGGGGTTCCCATGGTTTTATCTTCATGGCTTTGGTTTTTCAACCTGGAGCTGTGAGAGACTACCAGGGCATGGTTGGTGGTAATAGTCTGCTGCTATCCGGCAGGACAATCTGGAATAGTTAGCTAACCTTTCTGAGCTTCAATGAAGATGGTTGGAGGGTGGATAGAGAGTTGGGTAAGGTAGTTCCCTAAACCCTAAGGACTCCTCTGGCTCCACATCTAATTTGAGTTATTCTATAATCACGTATCATAGAGTTGAAAGGTAAGCCTAGTTTAAAGGCTACAATTATATTGCTAAATGTCTTTAAGAAAGGTCAACTCCATCCCTCATAATCCTCCCTTTTCATATATAGAGTCAGAGGCAAGGGACCAGGGTTATTCTTGTAGCTGCAGTCGATTTTCCTCTTCAACCCCTCACATTCTTTCTTGTTAAATTTAGCAATCCTTTCTTTTTTCCTGAAAAGAAGCTATAAAAATCACTCTTGTCCTCAGACTCAAATTATGCCTTGACCAAGAAGGTGTTCAGGATTTGGAAATGCAATGATTTTCAAGGATTTAAATGCAAAACAGAGTCACCTTAAGGCTACCTCATATTTTAATTCTACTTCACTTAGTACTAATTTAAAACAGAAACCTGTGGAACGGAACAGAGGGGATGGCTATAGAGCCAGGAGGTAAAAGTCTGGGAAAGCAGATAACCCCCCTGTCCTTCTTCCCTTAAACACCCCTCTCACTGCCCTCCCCCCCCCCCCCCCACCTCCCAACCGCCGCTTGCTCCTGCCCAGGCCCAGGTTTCTTAGCATTTGATTTAATAATTGCAAGGGATTCACTGGTCTAAATTCACCATCTCTTCCCGTGTAAAGCATGCCACCTCTCATGATGATACTCCCTTTACAACGGAGCCCATGCGGTCTGTCTGCTCCACAAATTCAATCAAACGCCCCAGCAGGACGCAGCCTCTGCAGGAGTAGATGAGGGTGATAGCCGAGGGTGTCAGAGAGAGATAGATTTATCAGCATCCTCAACCACACGCTCTGCGCTTGGCTCATGGACTGCCAGTGCTTTTTATTTTCTGTTTGCTCCCTCCTCTGCAGATGCTCCAAGAACACTGCAGCTTCTTGGGAATTTCAGGCGTAACTGAGAAGTTCCTGGCATGGATACGAGAACTGGTGAGACAGACGTGTGCTTGGCTCTGTGTGGCTGCTCTTGCGGGCACTCCAGGGCTGCTGCTGCAAGACTTGATGCAAACAGATGATTTCTCTCAAGAATCCAGAGTGGAGCGGATCCTACCAGGCTGAACTTGTGGTTCAACTCTCCAATGTGATGCCCCGGGGTCCTTCCAGACAGCTTTTAACTAACATGTAAGGCACGAGGCTGGTGACAACTTTAATTTAATTTTGTGTGATGTTTTCAAAATGGGGACCAGAAAGGCAGGAGGGGACCCAACCTGCCTGGCCAACAATGAGTGAGAAAACACCACCAGCTTGACATAAATGGAATAATTCCGTGTCCTTGCTTTTCTAGCACTCTCATGGCTCAGAATGGTGTGATTACTGGTAAAGAGATTTCAAGTTCTTGAGCTCTGCGTAATTTGCAAATTTTCCTTACACAGAGATGATTAGATAACAGGAACCTGAATTTGGAGAAGCCCCCTTCCCTCCCCTCAGGGTCACTTGCAGTTCTTATTGAGGGGGTGAGGTGGGGTTGGGGAGTAAATGGAATGAAACGCTTCATTTCACTAGCATTTGAGGATTGACCGCTAAAGACCTGGGTGGACCAGATGCATGGGGATCTTGATGACTGAGTTAGGGCCAAATAAGATCTTTGGGGTAACAAGATACGGTGTCCTGGGAACTCAGGAGCTCTGGAATCTCACTGACCTTTGCCACAAACAAGCCATGTGACCCCGAAAAAACCCCATCTCCTCCCTGGACCTCGGAGTGCTCATCTGTAAAATGTAAACTCTGAATTCTGAATTTTGAGGGGATTATTCTAGAGGGTTAGATAAGGCTGCTTTAAACCATTGTGAGTGGTCACAGGAGGCAAAGACAAACTGGATCTGTGTTCCTTTTGCAGTCAAGCCTGCAAAGCAGCACATTTTATACTTGGCTTCTTTGAACCAGAGCCTTCACTTGCAGATAAAAACAGTAAATATCTTTTAGCACTGTGGTGAATAGTGCAACTTGGAAACCATAAATTTGTATTCAAGGGAGAAGGGGAGATAAAACCTGGGAGGAGCAGTGTTGTCATCATAGTGAATAAAGCATTCTTTGGAGAAGTGCCCATTTTTAAAATTCAGTTGTTTAGTTTTTTGGTGTTTAGTTGTGTAAGTTCTTTATAAATTTTGAATATTAACCCCTGTCAGATGAATCATTAGTGAATATCTTCTCCATTCAGTGGGTTGTCTTTTCATTTTGTCGATGGTTTTCTTGCTATGCAAAAATATTTTTCGTTTGATATAGTCCCATTTGTTTATTTTTCTTTTGTTTCCCTTACCCAAGGAGATATATCAGAAAAATATTGCTACAAGAAATGCCCAATATTTTACTGCCTATATTTTCTTATAGGGTTTTTATGATATGGAGTGTTACATTTAAGTCTTTATTCTATTTTGAATTTTTTCTTGTGTATGGTGTAAGAAAGTGGTCTGGTTTCTCCTCCTCCTCCTCCTCCTTCCTCTCCTCCTCCTCCTCCTCCTCCTCCTCATTCTCCTTCTCCTTCTTCTCCTTTTTCTTCTTCCACGTATCTGTCCAATTTTCCAAACACCATTTATTGAGTAGACTGTTGTATTTAGCCCATTGTATGTTCTTGTCCTTTTGTCTAACATTAATTGACCATGAAGGTATGGGCTTATTTCTGGGCTTTCTCTTCTGTTTCATTGATTTATGTCTGTTTTTATGCAAGTCCAATGTGTTTTGATTAGTGTGGACTTGTAGTATAGTATAGTCTGATATCAGGTGGCATGATTCCTCCAACTTTGTTCTTCTTTCTCAAAATTGCTGTGGCTATTTGGGGTCTTTAGTTGTTCCATATAAGTATTTGAAATATTTGTTCTAGTTCTGTGAAATATGCCATGGGATCATGATAGGAATTGTGTTGAATCTATAGATTACTTTGGGTAATATGGACATTTTACTGATGTTAATTCTGCCTATCCATGAACATGGCATATGCTTCCACTTATTGTATCTTCTTCAATTTCTTTATTCAGTGTCTTATAATTTTCCAAGTGCAGGTCTTTTACATCCTTGATTAAACTTATTCCTAGGTATTTTTTATGCAAATGCAAATGGGATTGTTTTATTTTTTATTATAAATCTGTCATCAGTATCTTTGTTTATCTGCACTGAACATGTCTTTTGTTTCTCTGAAATACTTTTGACTCAGACATTTCAGTGTACTGAACATGTTCTACAAAATCTCCAACATCCCACTTCTTAGCAAGGAGCTCCTGGTGGGAACAGAGTGTGGACAGCTACAAGTGCCATATGGAGCTATTTGCTGCAGCCACTGATTCTTAGACACCTCAACTCTGGTCATTTTCTTGTAGACTTAATAAAACAATCTGCTTTACATGACAGATCTTCCAAACCAGAATACATATTTACACACACAAGCATGGTGGTATCTTGTCAGATTATCATCCCCTCCCCTTTATTGGTTGAAGAGCCAAAATAGGAAGAAAGTGGAAAGAGAGATTTTTGGTGCATATGCAAATGCCCAAATTCTAAATATAGATCATATGAGTGACTAAAAATTACCTCCACAGATCCCATCCTTTTCCCAGCACATTTTCTCATATCTGCATCTCTAATCTGCTCTTTGCTTTTCTTTACCTCTTTACTTCTGTTTCTTTTCACTTTTCTACCTTTCTGACTGCCTCCTCCCAGCAAAAATATTTAGAACTTTTTGAAGGGTCACAGGAATGCTTACAAATATTCTGATTTTTATTCCTTCATGCACATGGTGGGATGGAGCTCAGGCATGTTCCATTGACATGCGTTGGCCAATGAAATATGAACAAAAGTTTAAAGAACTTGGCACAGAGCAGGGCAACATTTTAAATGGGTGGCTGGTTTATCAGCTTGGGTCCCAGTGGGAGGATGACTTGGAATAGGGCCCTCCAATATAATGAAGGACATGTCTTGCAAGTGAGAAATCTGTTGTTTAAAGCCTCTGAGATTTGGAAGATGTTACTACAGCACAGCCTAACCTAACCTGTCTGCTAACTAGTATAAAGACTATTTTCAAAACAAAAGAATGGGTCATGTAGCTTGTGAATCATGTGAGTGTGTGTATACCTGGAACATGTCATCGCTATCGTCCCCCAAGAAACTGGATGGGGTGGAGTGACCCAGGAAGATGGAGGATGGCCTTCTCATTCCCCGTCCAATTAGTGGAACAGCAGAAAGCTCCCAGCCCAACAATGACGGGATAGTAGAAATACGTATTTCAAGGCAGCACTGTTCTTGTATGAATGCAAAATTGCATAGATGCTTTTCTTAGTATAACTGGCTAGGAAGAAAATCATAGCCTTGTTTCCTGTGGCTCAACTTTCAGTTCAGCATTTATGACAGACACTGAGGGTGACTATACCAGGATGTAAAGACTAATTCATGTTCTGGTTTCCAAGGATCTTGCAATTTTATGCACTTTCCCAGCAGGTGTTCTATGAAAGCAGAAAAAGAAATAAAGAAATTCCAAGCAGATTCTTAATCAATGGTAAGCATTAGCACTTCTATATTTTATCTCAGGTCAAAAGCAAGGATCAGCATATTTAATTTTGGCTTTTGTGATATGGGGGTCTTTTCCATTCTACAACGTTGTCTACAGTATTATAGCCAATAATCTTATTAGGTAAATTCTTCAGCTCAGCTGGTTGAATGGGTGGTGGTTTCTTATTTTAATTAGTTATTTCAAGGTTTTTTCCCCCCTAATCTGTATTTGAAAAGATTTCACTGGGCCTCGTTGATCCAAGAGATCATATTCTATTACTTTTGGCAGGTTTCTGCCATCACCCCTAGTATAACTGTGGCTAAGCTTCATAGATGGGCACTAATTGGGTGGAAGGTCAATGGAAATTAGTTACCAGAATGAATTTGTGTCTGATTTAAAAAAAGAAAAGTATTTTAAATGCAAATAGCAACTCAAACAATTCTCACAAAGTTCTGACAGAAGACTTCCAAGTGGGAATCCTGCTGAGCTGCTGCATTGAGTAGATAAAACTCATTTATAATTAGTATCACTATTTGCATACAAACAGTTGATGGGCTAAAGTATTTAAAAACTATTTGCTCTCTTACAGAGATTAAATGTGTTCCTGCAGCCACATTCAGCCTAATCAGCTGCTTGCCAGAACCTCTCTTCAGAGGCCACTCTAGACCCCAGTCTAACCTACATTGAAATATAACAAAGACTGAATTAGTCTACTCCCCCCAAATAAAATGTTATTGAATGTAGCTGGATGTTTCTGAAATATTAGCTGAAAACAAATTTAATCTCCTGACTGCTCCATTTTATCCTAGGGACAGAGGAAGAGCAGAAATCTCAAACTGAGTAAGAAGTTTCTGTCACCTATGGAATGGGTCATTTGAAATAATAGACATCAAATTGTAGAACATTTAGAAAATAGCATTTCATGTGCACCCACCTTTGGATGTGGACTAAATCCAGTCCTACAATTAAGACCTTATTACATAAGATGCCTTCCACATAGAATATGGTCTGAATTAAAGTCCCACGGAACTAAGCAACTATAGCTATAAAGCTATTGGAATGAGATTTTTACTTGCCTGTGGCTATTGATGTGAGAACATGTGTTGTCCTTTTTTTTTATTATTTGACAAGATTACACTCATCCTTCAAGACTGATGAAATATTAGTCCTTTGACTCTTCCCGATTCTCGCTGTTGGTATTAGTCATGGTTTCAGCAGGAAACAGGTACGCACTCAAATTGGGTAATTTTAGGAGAGTTCATAAAGGACTATTTATGGGTTGGGTATAAGGAAGCTACAAGGGAAAGAATGCAGGACACTGAAGCTTGTAACATCAGGGCCTGAATGGGCAAGGGAACAGAAAGGATTATCAGGAAAACCAAGGTTTGTATGTTGCTTTCCAGCTACCGGGGGTCTTCACACATGTCATTTCAGTAAATTGTTATCTCATTGTATCTGGAGGTGAATTTTTCTGAAAAAGACATATTTGCAGATAAAGAAACAGATTCTGAGGCTAAGGGACATGACCATGATCCCAGGGCCACACACAGCCTCCTAACTCTGAATTCCAAATTTCACACCAGTCTACTTCCAGCCCCTTCCAGAAACCCTGGCTCCCAGACCGAGAGGGAGGAATTGAGGGAGGCAATCTGTTTAGGAATTGGGGTAAGGTGGGGAGGTACTTTTGCTGCTTTCAACCTTGGTAAGTGTGTGTCCCTCCTGCTGAACCACACAGGTTATCTTTTTCTTTTTTTTTGTAATTTATAAATTTATAGGAAGTGGCAAATAACACACAAAGGTCCCAGTTTCTCTCAGTTGGTGCCATCCTATATAATAAAAGCCTAATATGCTAAGTGTCTGGTCGTCTGGTCAGCCCTTCAACCAATCAAAGTGTAATATGCTAATGATATGCTAAGGTTGCTCAACCTCTCACTATGATGTGCACTGACCACCAGGGGGCAGACAGTCAATCAGTCAACCAGTCACTATGACATGCACTGACCACCAGGGGGCAGATGCTCCGACCAGTAGGTTAGCTTGCTGCTGGGGTCTGGCTGATCAGGACTGAGCGAGATGGGCCGGACATGCCCTGCAGCGCTCCTGTGGTCTCTCCCCGGCTGGCCAACCTCCGGCATCCCTCCCTGGCCCCGATTATGCACGGGTGGGGTCTCTTAACCTGGCCTGCGCCCTCTTGCAATCCAGGAGGTTGGAGAGTCGGTTTCGGCCTGACTGCAGAACGACTGGTCGCTATGATGCACACTGACCACCAGGAGGCAGACGCTCAACGCAGGAGCTGCCCTTTGGTGGGCAGTGGGCTCCCACAGGGGAAGCGCTGCTCAGCCAGAATCCTGGCTCATGGCTGGTGAGTGCAGCAGCAGTGGTGGGAGCCTCTCCTGCCTTCGCAGCAGTCGGACATCCCCTGAGGGCTCCTGGACTGCGAGAGGGTGCAGGCCGGGCTGAGGGACTCCCCAGGACAGGTCATCTTTTTAAGGGTCAGTTTCTGACATAAAAGTCCTCCAAATCTCCAAACACAGGCATTTAGGAAATCTGATCGTTGCTATCCTTTACATTATCACTTAATTTGGTGAGTGCCCTTAATGTTCCAGAACAACAGATGTCACTGCTAAGAAAGACATTCTAGAGTCCCCTCAGCAGACCAGCCCCCAAGACTTGCATCAAGGTCTTCCCACCTCACAATTGCCTTATGTCTCCTCTGTGGGAAAGACAGCTGGGCCTTTTGGAGACAGTTTACTAGAAGACAAATTCCGAGGTTAGTGGATGGAGCAGACTTGACAGACTTTTCTGGAAATGTCTATGTAATAAAGAGAACAGGGTTTGGAGCTAGTCACATTTGAGTTTGAATCTTTATGATCAGTCATACACCAGTCATTGACATTTCTTGTAGTATTGTCCTAAAATGTTAAATAAAAGTATAAACAGTTCCTTGTAATTTAACTTTTACCATACATCTGTCTTATGGTACCAAGTAGATGATAAACTCCTAAATCATGGTGCTCTGTATTTTTTTGTGTTTATCACTATGTTTTGATTATTAGATCTGAAAACACCATCAAGGTTGTGAAAACACAGGTAGTCTGGCTTCAAAGCACTGAAATTCAATAACTATGCAAGGCATAATCTGCCAATTTGTATCTATTAAAGAAATGAAACTCACTAGTAAGCACAAGCAGGTGTGTCATCTTAGAAGAGGAATGTGAATGTTAATTTTGAGTTTGGTAATCAGTGTTATATTGTCCATCCTGAAACCATTCACTTATTTAGGTTTGAATATTAAGAACCCACAACATGAATACATTTAAAAATCTCAGATGCTCCATGTGTGGTGGGTTTCAGAGACTTCTCAGAATTATCTTCTATCCCTAACATAAGCATAACTTTCACAGTTATTATGTGCTACGTGAAAGAGTCAAAAACAACTGCTGTCTACCAACCTTGAAAAAATATGCTGGTGTTTGTTTGTTTGTTTGTTTGTTTGTTTTTAAGGGGGAAAATGACCTAGGTCCAGTGCTCCAAATAAAGATAGGGATTGTTGAATGCAAATCTATCCGTATTTGTTGAATGGGATGTAGGCTATACAGAAGTGAATCATGTGTATATAGGTTGCCTGCTTTGTTCACTTAATATTATACTACTAGGGGCCCGGTGCATGAAATTCGTGTGTGGAGGGTGGGTCCCTCAGCCCGACCTGCACCCTCTCCAATCTGGGAGCCCTCAGGGGATGTCCTACTGATGGCTTAGGCTTGCTCCCCGTGGTTCTCTGCTCTCTGTGGACCTGCCGGCTTGATGCCACCGCAGGCCCTGGTGTCTGCTCTCTGTGGGGGCCTGATTGCCCTTTGCCGCCAGGGCCAGGGGAAAGCAGGGCACTCTGTCTGCTCTCTGTGGTGGCCCTGTGGGGGATGCTTGCCCCTCGCTGCCATGGCCAGAGGCAAGCAGGGCCCTGCTGTCTGCTCACTCACTGCGGGGGACTGCTTGCCCCTCGCCACCATGGTGAGGGGAAAGCAGTCCCCCACAGTCTGCTGTCTGCTCGCTTGCTGCGGGGGATGTTCCTGCCCTGCCCCTGGCCACTTGTGCGCACGCCGGCTGGGAGTGCCTGAGTCCTGGGGATGTTCCTGCCCCGCCCCCGGCCTCTTGGCGCCTGTGAGGGGGCATTCCGGGACCCTGGCCGCTCTGGGCCTACGTGCGGGCCTACAGGCTCAGAACATCCTGGCTCCCGAGGATGCCTATCCCTGGGATGCAGGCTGCTTGGCGCTGGCGCACGCACAAGCGTCTGCGGGGCAGGAACATCCACTGAGTTCCCGCCCCGCCCCCGGCAGCTCGGCACCTGCGTGTGTAGGCCCAGAGTGGCTGGGGGTTGTTCTGGGACCCCGGCCACTCCGGGCCTACATATGGGTCTACAGGCTCAGTTCGGCCTGGGTCCCGAGGATGAGTGTCCCTGGGACCCAGGCCACTTGGTGCTGGTGCCTGTGCAAGCGGCAGCCCTGCCCTCAGCGGCTTGGCGCCTGATTATGAAAATTAACCCACCATCTTTGTCGGGTTAATTTGCGTACTCACTCCTGATTGGCTGGTGGGTGTCGCAAAGTGATGGTCAATTTGCATCTTTCTCTTTTATTAGTGTAGATAAGAATATCTTTATTTTACAATGCTGTACATGGAAACAACAGTGCCAGACAGAGGGTGGTAGGTATGCAATGAATACATTGGTTATGGAAAATATGTTGAAGGCAGATATTTCAATCAAAACCAAGCCATTGATGTTTGGGCTTTGCAGTGACCTTCAGTCCTTCATAAAGGGCTTTGGGTTCAGAAAGCACAGAGAAAACATCTGTGAGTCTGTAGCCAGAAACTGTAGGCACAGCTCTTCAATCACAATTAATGCCCATTTTACATACAATTTATGGAGAGCATTATTGTAACCAGCTTCCGTGTCTATGGCAGCTGTCATCCCTGCCTTTTTTTCCTTCACAGCAGGGTAGAGTTAGTAGAGGTATGTATCAGCAGCCCAGGGTTGCATGCTATTGTGTCTGTGCTGACCTCCTTTGTGCTGTAATTACTTGATTGTCTCAATCAGCAATGTGATTCCCAATGTGAAAAAAAATCATTTGTATAAAGAAGTAATCATCATATTGAGGCCTCAGATTCCTATCTTTTCAACGCTAATGATCCCTGAGCAATTTCAAAAGAGATCACTTTGCTGGTTATAAAAATAATGGTGCTGAGTATGGATTATGACTCTCCCATGTGTGACTTGAGAGGTGTTTACACATGTGATCCCTGTGAGATCTTCATTAACCTTTTGCGCTCGGATGTCGAGTGTGACTCGACACGGTTAGCATTGGTAGCAGCTCTGATTATACTCTTTGAATGTATCAATATTTGAAATATAAAAAAATCCAAATAAATAAGTTTGTATGAAAAGAAACTCCAGTTTTTTATTCTACTGCTGTGCTTTGTAAAATCTGGGGTATTTAAAAAATTAAATCCTGAGTAGAATAAAGGAATCGAGAAAAAAGCAAGCAAGTGCAAAGGGTTAAACAGGGTAACTGCCTAAAATAATTTGGTGTCTTCCAAGTGACTTTTAGGATAAATTGAGTGATTTGGGATTTTATTTATTTACTAGCAACCGGGTGCACGAATTCATGAAAGGAGGGATCTGGCTGGCCCGCCCCGATGGGGGCCGATTGGGCCTGGCCGGCAGGGGGGAGAGACTGTGGGAGGTTGGCCGGCTGGCCCCACCCTCAGTTGGAGGGGGGCGATTGGGGGAGAGGCCAGCTGGAGGGAGGGGCCATGGGCAGTTGGCCAGTCAGCCCCGCTCCCGATCAGAGTGTTGGGTCCGATCAAGGGCCAGGCCGGGTGGGGGCGATTGGGGCCTGGATCAGTCTGGGTGACTGCCGCAGTGCACATCATAGCCACTGGTCGTTCCACCATTCCGGTCACTGGGCTTTTATATATATAGATTTGCTTGTTTGTTAGAAGGTGGGAAGGAGATGTCATAGGTCACCTGGATCTCAACATGCAAGGAGTTTGTTCTCTTTGCTGAGTGGCATCATTGTGACTTTTAAGAAGTGAAGTACCTTGATCTTGGTGGTCCTGCTGCCAAGTTCATCTAAGCAGTGGTTATTGCTCTCTGATGTACCCTGAAAACACTGTCATAATCAGCTCAGCCCGTTAGCAGCCTGGCCTCGCCAGACTAGTTGTAGGTTGGCTGGGCTGATGTGAAGATGATGGCCCCCTTGTGCTCACACTGCTGAGTTGTACTATAAGAAAGCCAAGTTCGGTTTCATTTTCCTGTCCCTCTGTGAAGAATTATTCTATCTACATGCACTATGCATCCAGAGAATAATATAAAATGGAGTCTAATTTCCTTTGGACTTGGCTCAATTTGCTTCAATATACGTAGTTCCTGAGTGCTTGAAACAGAGCATGAAGAAATTGCTCCTCTTTTAGTATGGTGTAACCATGTGGTGCTCCAGAAGTTATCTCCAAATATATTTCAAAATGTCAGACAGAGGTGTCTGGCCTAGAGTTATTATGTGTCTTGCGTTTGTTAAGGTGGCATCAACAACATTTTGCTGATGATCCTAGGTATTCAATGCACAATGATGACCGGAAAAGACTTACAGAGGCTAAATATGCTGGTGTGAAATTTGGCGTCTTTTGAGTCCTTCCTTCTTTTCATTAGATAATCTGTAGAGCCGTTAAGATGAACTAAGACTCACCTTCTACCATTTTTTGTTAAAGGCTCATTTGCCATGATTGAGTCTGTTATATCTCTTTTGTTATAATCAAAAGGATCCCAGAATGAAGTCCCCCCTTTAGGTTCTGGATATCTGAACAACACTGCCCTCAGTTCTCTCCTGTGCATCAATAAGAAATCACCAGTGAGATCGTATAACCTCAAGGGCATTAGCTCAGTGCCCTTCATGGCATCAAGGGGAACTTAGGGTTTTGCTTGGCTGTATTATTTTTTAGCTTGTGTGTTGCTGAAAATTCAGAGATAAGCCATGTTGGAGTAGGGATGTAGAAAACTTGTCTCCAGATCACACATTGATTTTGGGGATTGCTGGGTTCCAGGTTGTCTGATTCTTTGTCTCAGGCCTTGCCCTAGAGCTACATGCACAGAGTCCCAGTTAATGTGGAGCATCGTGTGTGTCTGTTCTGAAGGCGCATTCCTGCTGGGACTCTACTTTCTGCCAAGACTATAATGTAGATTCTACGATGGCACACAGTTTGGGTTATACTGTAGGCTTTACTGGGGAAGTGAAAGACTAACACAGACCAAGGTCATTGAGAGAAGAGAAGGCACCAGGCATCTCCTGATTCTCTCACCATCCCAGATAAGTGTGCTGGGCCAGGGCACTAGTAGACCCTCAGTGTGGGTTTCCATTCCAGTGGTTTTTCCCCCCATGCTATGGGACTCTTTACTATAAGGAAGTTAAGAGAAAATACCCAAGTCAGTGGGGAATACATAGGTAGCTTGGCAGCAGGCAGTCTGGACTTGGACTGCCAACTGTAGGTAGGAGCTGACTGGGAACATTAGCTGAGCAGCATGGGGAGATGTTGGAGTCTATAGGATGTTATATACCCTCTTTCTAGAGGAGGAAATGACTAGTTTCATGGGAAGTTGAGCTCAGGTGCAGCCCTTCTTTTGGTTCTAGCTAACTTATAGCCCAGCCCATCCAGTGAGAGCTCACAGAGTCACATTCAGACAATTCTGTTCGTTGCCCCACCATCTAAAAACAGCTATGCTTTAACAACTACAAGTAGGTCAGAACCACAAGAATGACTGTGGTCCCAGTTAATTTTATCTGTTTAGTTTTATGCTATTTTGTCCATAAATTGAGCAGAAAAGGGGCAATGAAGGAAACAAAAATTATGAACCCTAAGAAGAGTTATGATCGCCTGGAACACTATGTAAGAGTTTTAGGTCACTCATTCTGCAAACATTTTTTGAGCAACTATGTTGTGTCTGCCACTGTACAACATAGTCCCTGATCTTAAGGGGTCACAGTCCAGAGTACCCCATAGGAATATAATAAATATTCATGACGATGATGGATGATGCTGAATCCCATGCGGTTGTGGTGGTAGAAAAAGAAGATAGAAATATTGCATTAGGTGCAACTATTTCCTCTTCAGGCTGTAGTTTGGAAACTGCTTGTATTTACATAATGGGGAAGTCAGAATGTTAGTAATGGCCACATGCAGGGGTATGCTGGAGCCAGCTTGTATTAGCCCATAAGAGCAGAATATTTTCAGGAATTTTGAGAGCTGATTGTTAAAAACAGCCATTGTAAAAATTTAAATGATATAAACTTAGAGTTAAATAAATGATACGAAAAACAAAGACAATAATACTTAAAATGAATCACTTTCTAATTTTTAGTACATTTTATCTATGGCCTTCAGGTTATTTACAGCTAGTGCCTCTGCATGGTGTAAACTCTATATAATGATGTGCTACTGCACAAGTCTTCCCAACTCTGCATTCCGTGATGGCATGTGATGACCATTGGTAGCTTGAAGTTAGCCACAGGGCCATCTCTACACCATGGATATTAGCAGACTCTGGAAGTTAGGGCTTGATTTACTGCTGAAGCTAAAAAAAAATTTCAGCGTAATGAAGCCTATCTAATAAAAGAGTAATATGCAAATTGACCATCATTCCAACACACAAGATGGCTGCCCCCATGTGGTCAAAGATAGCTGCCCCCATGTGGACACAAGATGGCCAGCAGGGGAGGGAAGTTGGGAGGAACCAGGCCTACATGGGAGGGCAGTTGGGGGCGATCAAGCCTGCAGGGGAGGGCAGTTAGCGGTGACCAGGCTGGCAGAGGAGGGAAGTTGGGGGTGACCGGGCCTGCAGGGAAGGGCAGTTGTGGGGGACCCAAGCCTGCAGGGGAGAGTAGTTGGGAAGGACCAGGCCTGCAGGGGAGGGCAGTTATGGGCAAACAGGCTGGCAGGGGAGCAGTTAGGCATTAATCAGGCTGGCAGGGGAGTGATTAGTGGTGATCAGGCTGGCAGGGAGAAGCAGTTAGGGGCAATCAGGAAGGCAGGCAAGCGAGCAGTTGGGAGCCAGCAGTCCTGGATCAGGCTTAAACAGGCAGTTGGACATCCCTTGAGGGGTCCCAGATTGGAGAGAGTGCAGTCTGGGCTGAGGGGCACACCTCCCTGTGCACGAATTTCATGCACCAGGCCTCTAGTATAATTAATAAAAGGATGATAAATAGTTGAACAGAAAGTCACGTCAGTTTTAATGATGATTCATTTATTGGGAACAGAGTTAGTGAATTGGGAAACAACGTTGTCAGTCATGGCTGAATTGCAATGATAGGTTGGCTATGGATGCAAGAGTATGGCAAAAAGCAATGAAAGCATTCCAGGAGAATAAGTTGGCTAGACATTTAGAATTAAGAGCATTATCACTTGTAAACTTTATGCTACATATACACTATTAAAATTTATGACAAGCATAAATTTATATATTAGAGGCCCAGTGCATGAATTCATGCATGGGTGGGGTCCGGCCAGCCTGGCCAGGGGGAGGGGACATGGGCAGTTGGCTGGCCTGCCTGCTGGTCGAACTCCTGGTTGAGGGGACAATTTGCATATTAGCCTTTTATTATATAGGATATATACTGAGTGGCCAGATTATTATGTGTTCAGAAATCATAATAATCTGGCCACTCAGTGTATATACAGTATACACATTGTTCTTTTTTGAAGAGCCAGTGTACTGCACATGTACTTACTATACATTTGCTATCACACCACTGACTATATGCCAAGACTCTTACTGAAGGTGTCAGCAGGAGAGGCGCTGTTAATAAAGTTGGCTTTCTCTGGGTAGATGGAGGAAAAGAGATCACAGAAAGAGCTACTCCTGATTCTGGAGAGCTGAGATCTCTCCGAGAAGGTTTGCCCTGCCTCAGTTGACTGTGCCATGAAGGCTTTGGCTTTCATTTTTTATCATGATGAAAATGCTAAGAACCCAAGAGTCACGACAAGCTCTCTGTATCATCGATAAACTTTTGGTCTTCATGGCAGTTCTGTAAGGAGGGCAAGGCAGGGGTTTATCCCCATTTTACACATCAGAAAACGGAGGCTCAGAAAAGTGGAGTGAAGCTCTGCTGCTCTCCTCCACTATTTTGGCATCTACTTTAATTCTTATCTGCATTTTCTTTCCAGACAGATTCCCAGAATTTCAGCAAGAATTTGAAAGCAAAGTATCAGAGGAACCAGGTCCTCTGCTCAGGAGGGAAACGTGCCTGATTTATTTTTGGTTTGACATTCTCTAGCTTGCCGTTTCCTCTTGACTGGCTTTGTTTGTGGCCCGGGCCCCAGCTTTCAGCATGCTGGTCTGTGGCTGTGCTTTAAGATTGACCCAGAGTAAGGACATTTTTGTGTTGACATTTCCTGTCTCAATTTCCTTCCCTGCTTCCTTATGATTAATGGGCAACCTTCCTCCCACCTGCGTTTCTGCCTTCCAGCAAGAGATGCGCCATCCGCCAGGAACTGTGTTCCTGCAGTTTTGTAACTGAAAATAACAAGAATAAAAGTCTTCAATTAATCTCCTGCCTCCCCAACCTGCTTTGCAACAGCTCTCTGGTCTGTGCTCACGTGTTAGGTCGGGCAAGCATCTGGCCAATGGGAAAATCTTAAACTGCCAAGGAAGGCTCGGCGGGATGGCGAGCAGGTGATCACCCCCAGGGTCAGAACAGGCAACAGACAGAACCTTAGGCCTGTTTTGATTTTTAAAAAACTTCTGGTTACTGAAGATGTATTGTGTGCCGAGCACTGTGATAAGCATGTTATATACATCATGTCATTTAACCCCGTGTTACCCAAGGAGGGAGATCACGTCATCTTCATTTGGAAGAGTATAAGGATTATCAGCCAAGAATTTCATTCATATCATACTGAAACTCAGAGAGGTTACGTAACCTGCCCAAAGTCCACAGCTATTAGAGACAGGATTTAAACCCAGGATTATCTTGGCTGATTTTTGTGAGCATCTGATTTGGTTTTCAATTTTATTATGATTGTTAACATTGTAATTTAACAATTTAATACTCATTCAACAAATCCTTGCTCACTGTTAGTATGCACTAGGAAAGATGTCAGTCCTAGGAATAAAGAAATGTAAGTATAATCTAATCCCTGCCTTCAAGGTGTTTTCAGTTAAATGGTACAAGCCTGCTCTCTCTCATTTCTTATGCTGAAGAAACAGGAAGAGTTGTTTGGTGGAATGAAGTCATATTTATCCCCTCAATTTCAACATGCCAAACTTCCTCTTCTATTTTTGACCCATTAGCAGATATATATATATATTTACACAGTTGGGGGGTGACCAGGCCAGCAGGGGCAGTTAGGAGCCTAAATCAGCAGTCGGACATCCCCCTGAGGGGTCCCTGATTGGAGAGGGTGCAGGCCAGGCTGAGGGACCACCCCACCCCCCTCATGCATGGATTTTGTGCACCAGGTCTCTAGTGTGTATATGTATATGTGTGTGTGTATGTGTGTGTGTGTATATATATATTCCAGGTCTCAAATCAATGACTCCTTCATTTCTATTGTGTTTTTATAAAGCAGCAGGCAAGGTTTGGTGGACCATTTTTAGTCAACAATACCTTTATTATACCTAAGATAGTGATGCCAGGCCACCCCTTCTGTATGTCAGCAGGTGGCAGCCTGGCTTTGCATTCACCACGTGCCTGGGATCAAGTGGGATTTCGAAACCCATGTGCTATGGAAGTTCCCATCATCAGTCTTTCCAGAACTTTCTGGACCCAAAACCAATGCATTCTCCAAACCTGAAAACATAAAGGGTGTGAGTGAGTCATTTAAACAAACACCTAGTTTGTCTTAATTGAACTTGGGAAGCATCTTATGGGGACACTGTAGCTGTTGTCTTGTGCAGTCAGCTCCATCTTATGTGGATACATTCCCGCCTGATGCTGTTTCAGATCTGCCCCGCCTGAACCAGTCCCTGAAACAGGCTTCTTCTTACTCGAATGGCAGCTTTTTCCTACTGATTGCTCATACCAGATCATTCAAATAGCTATGTCCTGCTTCAGTAGTCCTCAATATTTCTGAGAGGTCATCAGTTGTAATTAAATGATCCCTTGACTTCCATATAACCTCATCAATTGAGACACCAATTACACAGCATTTGTGATAATGATGACTGACAAATTTACCTGTGAATTGTTTATGAAAAATTTGTTTGCTAAGAAAACAACCCTAACAATGAAGTGATGGGAATCCTATTGAGTTTAAGGGAACTAAAAATCATATTCTAATCATAGACTGCATGTATCATACCATTGTCTAGATCCAGTAGTAGCATAGTACATTCTATTCATTGAGTCAGGTTCTGCACAATCTCCTTGGAAATTTTGAGTTAGTGGTAATCTCAAGCTGCTCTACTTATTAGAAAGAATAAGCTTTTCTTTGGACATTTATATCATACTAGTGGCCCGGTGCATGAAATCATGCATGGGGGGGGGGTCCCCTCAGCCCAGCCTGCACCCTCTCCAATCCGGGATACCTTGGGGGATGTCCGACTGCCAGTTTAGGCCTGATCCCCAGGATCAGGCCCGGTTGCCCCTAACTGCTTCCCCTGCCAGCCTGGTTGCCCCCAACTGCCCCCCCTGCTGGCCTGGTTGCTACCAATTGCACCCCCTGCTGGCCTGGTCACCCCTAACTGCCCCCCTGCCAGCCTGGTTGCCCAATGCAGCCTGCTTGTTCAGTTGTTTGGTCATCCCTCACTAACCCCCTTGCTGGCCTGGTCATAGGCAGCCATCTTGTGAGGGTGTGACAGTCAATTTTCATATCACCTCTTTATTATATAGGACTAGAGGCCTGGTGCATGGATTCATGCACCGGTGGGGTCCCTCGGCCTGGCCTGCGGGGATCAGGTCAAAACCAGCTCTCCAACATCCCCCAAGGAGTCCCGGATTGTGAGAGGGTGGTTCTCTGGTGACACACCCCGGAATGGGGCTCCCTCCTTTCTGGTTTGGGGTGTATCATCAGAGAACCGCAGCTGCCAAGTCACCGCAGCCCGGCAGCTCTTGCTTGAACATCTTCCCCCTGGTGGTCAGTGTGTGTCATAGCTATCGGACGGTTAGCTGCTTGGCCCATATATATATAGATTATAGACTTCTAACTTGCAGTATACCGATTTTTAAAAATCAGTGGATTAAATTGATTTTACTCTATTTGGAGATCTAACTAATTTGGTTAGTATGACTAAATGAGTTTCACCCTTTGTTTGAGTTTCAAATAGAAGTAAGGAATTGATATAATTATCTAATTACTTACTTCATCACAAGATGTTGGGTCAATTTCCTCTTTTTCCTTTTCAGGAAGTCACTAATTGGTGAGTGACAGATAAGACTCTTGAGGAAGCATTAGAAGCTCTTTAAAATAAGCCATTGGAAGCCACTCTTCACTTCTCCGCTGTCAGAGACAAGTGCCTACATCCCGAAACTAGAACAAACTTGAACTAGAAGGAGTCTGTCCCATTGGCTGGTGTTATAGGAAGAATTCCAGAGGATATCTGCCTTGAAATCCCTCCTCCTTGATGCCAGGCATCTGAAATTCGGCCTTTGGAGATGGTCCGGACACAATGTCAGTCTTTACAATTTCATTCATATCATGCAGATATTTTTGTGGGCCAGAAATTAAAGTCTTAGGGCAATTACCACTCACTTTCCAATTGAGAACACCTTGCAGGGGCTCTGTCAAGAACATGCCCAGGCAGACACTTTCAGAAAAAAGGGAAGTGGAAGGAACTGAGAGAGGAGATAATGATAATTAAAGTCCTTCAGTGGTCCCCAAGTCTCCTGGGACCTGGCCCTGCCAACATCTCCAACCTTTTCCAACATTATGCTTCTCTTGGCCTTTTGGCCCTTCTTTTCCTGAACACATCATTCTCTTTTCCACCTTAGGGCATTCACAGGAGCTATTTTTGGAATAGTCTTCCCTAAGACTTTCTCATGGCTAATTTACCTTGTCATAAATATCCCAGCTCCAGTTCTACTGTCTCTGAAAGGCCTTGCCTCTGAAAGGTCACCAACCGTCCCTCCTTCCATGTCTACTCCAGTCACTTTATGGAATTATTTTCTTTCTGGCACTTACACTCTTGGAAATGAACTTGTTTGCTCATTTGATTACTTATTTATTTTCTGTCTTCTCTCACTACACTTCATTTTTTTTATGAGGCTTTTATTTTTTATTATGAGACTTCGTTTTGCTTAAGGCTGGATCCCCTTATTCCAATGCTTGGAAATTTCCCAGCATTGATTAGTCACTCAATAAATGGGTATGTATTAAATGAACACATTAAAAAAAAAAAACAAATAAAGTATAAAATTAATTACCTTAAGACATGGGCTTGCCAGTTGGAATCAGTAACATGAGACTGCCAAGAACAGAGAAGGGTCAGAGATTTTACCCTACTTGCAAATATACCCAGTTAGCCTGCTGTAATTTCATGTATACTGGCAGAAGACATGAGACTCCAGAGTCTGAGGGAAAGGGCAGTTTATTATTCATAGTAACAGAAGTAACCAGAGTATTACCATTTGCTGCAATTTTCCAAGCATTAATTTTCACAGGGGAACATAAAGATGGCAAGGTGGCATATGTACATGCAGCGGGGTACATTATAGGAGAGGAACCCTGAGCTTAGAGACCCCAAATCTTTAATAATGGACTGTGATCACACCTGATCATTGATTGGAGGAAGGATTTATCTTTATTATATGGACAGTAAACAAAATTGTTCTTTGTTCAAAGGAAACACTTTTTTGTATTCAAGCATATTTTTTTCAAGGATCTCAAGTTGGTTGTATACAAACTTCTTTGAAAATATAGTCATGATCAAAGGCAGTCAGTGCCTCTGCTTACAATGTATAGAACTGGCTCCTATCTTTTACTAACAATCCCTTTATTCCATCTCTCCTTTCCATCCCAGAAAACCTTCAGATAATATTTGTTTAACATACATCCTATTTCATGAACACCTCTTTCTTTAGGGAAATAGCCTACCAATAAATCAACATATTCTTGCTGAGGAATAGCCATGTGATGAGCCCTGTTTCTGTGCAGTTTTTCTCAAACTGGGGTACCATCTGTCAGTGGGTTTCTGGGGGACTGCCAAAGGGCAACCATGGGGTAAAAATAGAACACTTTTGGGGATCATAATTTTTACTAGAAGAAATGGAAAAAGGCCTGTTAGCTTTCTGTTGAAACAGAGGTCTATTAGTGGAGCTCGACATACTCAAGGGCTTTAAAGATGAAGCAAAGATTTCTTTGGGCAGCACTGCTACCCCTCCTCTGCCCCAGGGTACAGATGAACGTTTTTTCTGCTGCTTTAATGGGGAAAAATTTAAAGCCCTTTTAAAGAACAGCAGTTGGCAAACTATGAGCCATAACCTATTAATAATAGGCTGTGAAATCAATCAGATGGGTCTTGACCAACAATTAATAATAATAAAAATACCAAAGAATGGACAATATCAGAGTGCATCATAAAATAAGTATTATTTTATTACATGTTTATATCAGTTGTGTGTGTGTGTGTGTGTGTGTGTGTGTGTGTGTGTGTGAATGCAGCTGGGTTGCAATGTTAAATATTATTTCTCATGATGGGTTTTAGTTACAAAAGTTTAAAAGCTATTACTGTAGAGGATATTATAAAGCATAGAAATTTTTATTTTACCCAGAAACATTTTAAAATCCATTAAGAGATTTTAAAATGAATAAAATTAGTGCCAAATGATGATGGAGACTTGGGAAGCACACTATCAAATTTGCAAGTGACAAAGCCAAAAAGAACCGCAAATATCATAGATGATAGAATAAAATCATCATATAATCTTGAAGGAGTAAGTTAAGTTAGAGAGCTGTGAATGGAAATCTAAGTAATCAATTTGAAGTTCTGATTTTATAGTTGAAAAAAACTCCACCCGGTTTGGAAAACTACTGTTACCAGGTGAAGGTAGGTCATGGCTCTTCCGTACTCACTGTATAGTTAGTCACATCGGCAGAGCTCTCCTCCGTTTGGGACTCGGCTCATTTGGAGAGAGACACTTAGAGTCCTGGTAGAGAGCATTTGGAGGAAGATGACCTGCAATGGGGGACTTCTGCTTGGACAAGAGAACAGTAGGGGAATGAAGAAAATAACATTTATTGATGCTATATTCTATTTTAGGCAGTTCACACAGCTGTTTTCATGTATTTGGAAGGTACCATTTGAAGAGAGGAGTGGAGACTCTGTGTGGCTTTAGACAGCTGTCATAGCTGATAAGAGCTGCCATCCATTGAGTGCCTACCAGGCACCAGCCATTGTAATAAATGCATTACAACATTTCTTTCAACAATGTAACAACCACCACCATTGATCAAGTCCTGACTATGTGTCAGAAAGGGTACAAAGCCTTTTACTTGAACTGTCTTATTCAGTGCTACCAATTATCTTTTGAGGAAGGTATTAATTTTACTTCCATTGGCAAATGAGGAAAGCGGGTCTCAGAAAGGTAGTCACTTGCCTGGCATCACAGTTATTAAGTGATGGATTTTGGTTCAGTTGGAACTCTTTAACTATGAAAATGGCCTTACAATTGAGTGGGTTACTGAGTGAAGAAATGAGGTTATTGCTCTTGGAACTAATCAAGCAGGAAATGCCTCCTATTGGTCAGAATCTTTCACTGGAAGATGAAGTTCAGACAAGGAAGATGGGATTTATCCTGGTCCTTGAAGAGTAAGAAAGTGATGGAGAAGAGCAGGGATGGACCTTTGAAGAAGGAAATGTCACAGTAATAAAACCACGCCTGTGCGACATGTATTGCACCCAAGGGAGAATGAGGAGATCTGTTTGGCTGGTTTGCTCCTCCACCAACCCCTTCTTTGTCTTGTTTCACCTTCCTCTGTGCCCTTTACCTCAGCAGCCTACCTGAACCTCCACTGTCAAACTCAGTGCCAGGCTGGAGACCAGGGTGTGCAAAAGCAAATTCTGCATCTCATCTCTTGGGCAGTTTTCTTTTACCCTCAACTAAATCCCACCTACGTGGGGTTGCAGAGGTGAAATGTAGGCACCTCCTAAAAATTCTAATATTACCTTTTCATCTCCTAGTTTTTAGTCCACCCCCTGCCCTCAGTTGCCTATCACTTCTTTCCCTGAAAGGTCTGCTCAGCTCCAGTGACTGCATTTCTGATTTGTCCAGGTCTCCTTTGTAAGAGGCTGTTGGGTAAGTCTCTTTGGGCATCACTGCATGCCAGGGACCAACCTGAACCTCCAGAGTTTTGTGGTGATTTTTTGACTCATCTTGCACATGTCTCTGTCACTTGGTGTATTAGTTTTCTATTGTTGCATAACAAATTACTACAAACTTAGGGACAACATCATCCACCTATGAGCATACAGTCCTGAGGGTTAAAAGTCTGGATGAGCTTATATGGATTCTCAACTTTGGTTCTCACAAGACCCAAATCAACGTGTTGGCTGGGCTGAATTCTTGTCTGGAGACTCTGGAGAATAATCTGTTTCTGTGCTCATTTGGACTGAGGGAAGATTTCAGTTCCTCATGATTATAGGATAGGCGTCCCCGTTTCCTTGCTGGCTGCCAGCTGGGGATCACGCTGAGCTCTTAGAGGGTCACCTCTTCATCTTCAAAGGGACTCCATTATCTTCAGTGCTTAAAATCTTTCTGACTTCCCTTCTGCCATCAGCCTGAGAAAAATCTCTGCCTTTAAAGGTTCCTGTAATTAGATCAGGTCCACCTGAGTCATCTCTTTTGATTAACTCAAAGTAAACAGAGAAAATCCCTTTAAGTATAACCTTAATCACATAATCACAGTGGAGGTATCTCCACCTATGACAGGTCCCACCCATTCTCAAAGGGGAAGGCGAAAGTCACTTCAGGTCATCCTAGGCTTCTACCTACCACAGCTAGCAAATACTGGTACATCACTTGCCTTCTCATCTCACTGCCTGAGCGGTAGTGAACAGGGTGAGGACTGCTCCCTAACCTACTTCCCCCTTTAGCATTCTTTTTATTATTGATTATCTTATTTGATTTTTATGCTAGTGAATCTCCTACTTGGGTTGGGCAGTGCCCGGTTCATAGAAAATACCTGATAGGATTTCATAAGTATCACTTATGTCATATGCTGGATCCCCAAATATCACCAACACAACCTCCTGATAAGACAAAGCTGAGTTCATTGCTCATGGCTGTGGGAAGAGCACCACCTGGACAGAGCTTTGACAGTATCTCAAAGGAGGAGGACAAGGACAGAACTTATTGAAAATTGGAAATTTGGTTTAAGGCAGGTCTTTCCATTGTGCATGTCTGTGGAGGAATGTGGTTAATTAAGACTGGATAAGGATCATGATACAATAGTTCTGGACTATGGGAAACAGTAAGGTGAAGATTTTTGAGGCAAGAGATTCAAATAAGCTGAGGGTGCAAATAGTCAATGCCTTTTTATGGAAGAGTTGATGGGTCTTTAGGAAAATTCCTGTAATGAACAATCAAGGCATTTGCCTGGGCAAGAGTGTTCTAGAATAGTCATATCATCCTACCTAATAAAAGAGTAATATGCAAATTAACCATCACTCTGCTACACCACAAGCCACATCCACAAGCCACGCCCACCAGCCAATCAGAGCGAGTATGCAAATAAACCCAACCAAGATGGCTACAGCCACAGAGAGCAGGAGGGAAGCTTGGGTTTCCCAGGCAATGGAGGAAGCCAAGCTTTCTGCCTGACCTTGCCAGCCTAAGCCTCCACTCAAGGCTACAAAGTTTCAATTATAGAAGATACACAAATCCAAACAGAAATGGCTGCAGCCACGGAGCTGGAAAGAGGCTAGGGTTGCCCCCGGCAATGGAAGAAGCCAAGCTTTCCGCACACCCTGGCCAGCCCAGGCCTCCGCTTAAGGCTACAAAGTTTCAATTATAGAAGATACACAAACCCCAAAAGAAATGGCTGCCGGCCATGGAGTGAGCAGGAAGCTTGGCTCCGCTCCAGGCTACAAAGTTTCAATTGTAGAAGGTAAATAAATTCCAGATACCAGGGCCTCTGCTTGGGTCACCAGGGGGCGTGGCCAGCCTGCAAACCACCACAGGCCCCTCGCTCAGGTCACCCCACGTCCCAAGGGAACCCCCACCCTGATCCAGGACACCCTTCAGGGCAAACCAGCTGGCCCCCACCCGTGCACCAGGCCTCTAGCCTATCTAATAAAAGAGTAATATGCAGATAGACCATCACTCCAACACATAATATGGCTGCCCCCATGTGGTCAAAGATCCTGCCCCCATGTGGACACAAGATGACCACCACAAGATGGCCAGCAGGGGAGGGCAGTTGTGAGGCACCAGGCCTGCAAAGGAGGGCAGTTGAGAGGGACCAGGCCTGCAAGGGAGTGCAGTTGGAGGTGATCAACCCTGCAGGGGAGGGCAGTTAGGGGTGACCAGGCCAGCAGAGGAGGGAAGTTGGGGGCAAACAGGCTGGCAGGGGAGCAGTTAGGCATCAATCAGGCTGGCAGCGGAGTAGTTAGGGGGTGATCAGGCTGGCAGGCAGAAGCGGTTAGGGACAATCAGGAAGGCAGGCAGGCAAGCAGTTGGGAGCCAGCAGTCCTGGATTGTGAGAGGGATGTCCGACTGCCCGTTTAGGCCCGATCCCGGTGGGTCCCAGAATGGAGAGGGTGCAGGCTGGGCTGAGGGACATCCCCCCCTCCATGCACAAATTTTGTGCACTGGGCCTCTAGTGTTAATATATAGTAGGTTGTGTGTGAATGAGGATAGGTAGTTACTGGCTTCAGTCTCCAAGCTCTTTGTGGGAGTAGATAACTGTGGCTCTCTTTTGAAGATTTATATAACTATATTATGTTAAGCTTTTTTCCAGTTATAAAAATGTAATTCCAAACATAGAAATTTTTAAGAAATGAAAATAAAATAAAAATCACCCAGAATTGTATCTTTCAGAGTTTTTATTTTGGATACTTTTGTCAACTTTTGTATTCTCCACATTATTTAAGCATTTTTTTATGTCATTAAATGTTCCTTAAATACAATCTTAATCAGTATGTAATATTCTGTTTTATGAATGTGACATAGTGTTTTTATACTCTTCCTTATAATTGGACATTTTTTTTCCTAATCCTCACCCGATGATGTTTTTCCCATTGATTTTTTTTAGAGAGAATAGAAGGGAGGGAGGGAGGATAGAGAGAGAGAGAGAGAGAGAGAGAGAGAAATATTGATGTGAGAGAGACACACCAATTGATTGCCTCTCGCATGTGTCCCAACCAGTGCTGGGGATTGAACCTACCACCCAAGTAGTGCCCTTGACTGGGCATCGAACTCTCAACCTTTTATCCTCAGGGTGCAGGCCGACATTCTAACCACTAGACACACTGACCTGGACTCATTGGACATTTAAGTAATTCTTTTAGACAATGTTGCAAAATAAATCTTTATACTATCATAAATCTCTAGATGTTGAATTTTTGTGTTAGAGAATATGAAAAAATGCAAGGCTTTTTGTATGTATTACCAAATTTATCTCTAGGAACATTATATTAATATAATTACCTCCAAAAATTTTATGTTACCTCCAAGAGAGTATGAGCAATCTTATCTCACTACAACTTTTTCTACCATTAACCATTTAACATCTTTTGGTCAATTTGATGGGGGTTGAACTATCTGAACTTGCTCATATCTGACTGTTTTTTGACCCACAAAAATGGCGATTTTATTTAATTCAACCTAAAAATATGAACAATAAATATTAAGACATCAGCATCATTTACTGAGCCCTTGTGCTCCTGCTGGGGTGTGTGGCTGAGGAGTGGTGAGTGGTAGAGAGCGACTGCTCTTCCCTTTCTTGTCCTCTCTCTCCAGGGACCTGATTTGGTTCTAAATAGTCTCTAGGTATGGTTGATGCCTTTGCAAATTAGGCTATGAGTTGAAGTTATGCCTCCAAGGTAACATTTTTTTTTTTTTAAGCTGGAAAGCAATTCATTTTAAAATTCTATCCAGGTAAGAGAGGTTAACCCTTTGGTATCATTGTCTTTTCAATGTAGGAGACAAGTGGGGATTTTTCATTGTCCATAAATAGAGAAGGAAATCAGTTATAAACTGTTGCTTGAATATAATTAAAGATAATTAAATTTTTTTCAATTATAGTTGACCTTTAATATAATATTATTTCAGGTGTACAGCATAGTGATTAGACATTTATATAACTTATGAAGTAATCACCCTATAAGCCTAGTACCTCCCTGACACCTACACCGTTGTTGCAATGTTGTTGCTGTATTCCCTATGTGGTACCTTACCTTCCTGTGACTAATTTGTACCTGCCAATTTGTACTTCTTAATCCCTTCACCTTTTCCACCCAGCCTCTGATCCCCTCTCCCATCTGGCAACTGTCAGTTTGTTCTCTGTATCTATGAGGTTTCTATTTTGTTTGTTCATTTATTTTGTTTTTTTTTTTAGATTCCACTTATAAGTGGAATCATATGGTATTTGTCTTTCTCTGTCTGACATTTCACTTAGCATAATACCCTCTAGGTTCATTCCTGTTGTTAAGATCATTTCTTAATTTACCCAGATGTGGTTACAGGCAAATTGTGACATTTTTTCCCCACGTGGAGTCTGAGGTTCTGCGGGTCCTGGGAATGAGTGTGGAAGGCATTGCAGGAGTGAGCAGTGGCTGTGTCTGCCAGTCGATTTGCTTTCCCTGAAATGAATTTTTCTTGCCGCAACGGTCTCTCCCAGCTCTCATCAGCTCTCAGTGCCCTTGAGCACTTTTGGCTCCTTATCGGGCTTATTCTTCAAGCACGGAGCACAATTCTCTAATTTCATAATCATCTCCCGTCTCCCGAAGCTGAGGTGGTACTTGGTAATGGCTTCTGTCTTAGTCCGTTGGGGCTGCTATGACAAAATGCCACACGCTGGGTGGCTTATACACTGCAGACATTTGCTGCTCACAGTTCTGGAGGCTGGAAGTCTAAGATCAGGGTGCCTGCGTTGTCGAGTGAGAGCCATCTTCGTGTTGCAGACTTCTCGCCGTGTCCTCACTTGGCAGAAGGGCCCTGGGAGCTCTGTGGGGCCTTTTTTAAGTAAGAGCACTATTTCTGTTCAGGAGGGCTCCCCACTGGAGGACCCGAACACTCCCAAAGGCCTCGCCTCCTTATACCATCACCTTGGGAGCTAGGTTTCAACATACGAATTTGGGGGGCACACAAACATTCAGACCATAGCAGCTTCCAGCAGTTAGAGGTTTATTTTACATCTTTTCAGTGGTCTGGGGTTCAGGCTACCACAAACTGAGGGCTGTCTTAAGCTTGTTCTTTTAACTGGAGCATACCTGGGGGGTTGCAGCTTAATGATTGCGGTGAAAGTGACAACAGATATGGGGCTCCTTCGCTGGATTGGGGTGACAAAACCCTGTGCCCTTCTGGAGGATCACAGGCTGAGCTAGGAGCAGCCCCTGGGTATTTATTCACCGTCCTGGGAGCCTAGGCTGCTGTGTCAGGGGCACGTGCTAGGTCATGGTCACTTGCCAGGCACAGACGGCTTCTGCTGGCCCCATCTGCCTCAGGCTATTTTAGGACTTGGTCCTGTCAGGAATTCCTTCCACCTAAACAAGTGCTTTGTTTTTTCTTCCTCTTCAGTCATCTGGTCCCATGTAGTAAAGTCCTGACCTGGCAACTTTGAGGTAAGTTTATTCGTTTTTCTTTTATGTGATACAGTAATACTTGTATATTTAGGTCTTTCAGGCGCTTCTTCCCTTTTTAAGAAAAATGGGGTTGGCAGTGGAAGGGAGTGAGTAGTATATTGGTGCTTCTCAAATTTTGTTTCTTACAAACCACTCGAGGATTTTGTTTAAAATAAAAATTCTGATCCAGTAGTTCTGGGTTAGGACCCGATTCCCTGGTGATGCTGGTGCTGTTGGTGCTGGGTTCACGCTGTGTGGATTTTAACTTTGCCTGAACATTAGAATCATTCGGGAAAATTAAAACACCAATATGCCCTGGCCGGTGTGGCTCAGTTGGTTGGAGGGCCATCCAGTGCACCAAAGGGTCCATGGTTCTGTTCCGATCAGGGCACAGACCCAGGTTGTGGGTTTGATCCCCTGGTCGGTTGCATACTGGAGGCAATGGATCAATGTTTCTCTCACATCGATGTTTCACTATCTCTCTCTCCTCCTTTCCTCTCTCTCTAGCATCAATAAAAGCATATCCTCGGGTAAGGATTAAAAATAAGAAATAAAAAAATAAAAATAAAAACACCTATATGTCGGCTCCATCCCAGACCAGGCAACCGAGAATTTATGGGAATGGACACAGATGGGTTTTTGTTTTCTTTTGTTTATGGTGGTTTTTTTTTTTTTTTAATTTTTTTGGGGGGTAACATTCATTAGGTGACTTTATTTTGTACCCAGTGTTGACAACCACTGGATTTGGGTTAGTGCAGAAAAGTATTAAACTCAGAGGCAGAAGCCATTTTTATCCTAAGGATACTACTTCCTCAACATGTGATTAATCAGAAAGATGCACTTAATCATCTACTGTAACATGTAATAGTCATTAGAGTTGTCCCCACTCATCCAGTTTCGTTTTAGCCATTTTACAAAACAATCTGTGATGACTCTCCATTTCATGTAACGTAGACTCTCAACTGGCATTAGAAACCCTCTGTATTTTGCCATCCATGGCCACTTCCTACTACACATCTTGTCCCTGGACACACTATGGGCTTTCTAACCCATCTGCCATTGCTTAAGCTACTCCCTCTGCTGTGAAATTTCCTGCTCCTCCGCTCTCCTCTATCAGACTCCCCATATTATGTGGGCACAGCCATAGCTATCCTTCAAGGCCTACTTCAAATTTCAGTTTCTCTAAGAAACCTTCCCTTTCTTGTTCTGCAGTCAGTATAAATCTATGTCTCATTGCACTTTCACTCTCTCCTGTGTAATTTATCAGTCTGCTTTGTGTCAGTTATATATATATATATATATATATATAAAACACCTTTTCTTCCTCCAGAGTGTGAACTCCTGGAGGGCAAAGACCATGTCTTATTTATCTTTGTATTCTTCCTGGCATGAAGTATATAGTGTGCTTTCACTTAGGGGAATTCAATACGTGTTCACTGAAGTTGGAAACATGGCCGCTGAGGGCTATGTTGAGAATAGTACCTGCACAAAGTAGATTATGGCCAGTGCTTTGGGTTCAGAGTCCTATTCAATTATAATCAGATTTGATGGGTCCAGCATGGAATAACTCTTTCAACTGAAGTAATTTCATAATGTTCCAGACAATCCAACTATGGGTCAAAGGTGAGCTATTGATGTCTGACACTTAGGACAGGAGGACCTTGGGTTAACCTTCACCATGGAAGGTTCACCTGACACCTCAAACCAGGGATTCTTTAACTGGGGATGACTCGAGGTGGGGTGGCAGTTCTTGAGGATGCTTGGTACTGGAAGGAGGGGAAAGGAACGAATGTGTATTGATCACCAACCAGCTATTAGGCTAAATGTTTTATCCATATGATCTCACATACTTCTTGGTTACTCTGTGAGATGGGTATTATTCTTCCTCTTATAAAGGTAAAGAAAGTGAAGATCCACTAAATTAGTTATCGGCCCAAGGCCAGACAGCTGATGTACCACACAGCCCACCCAAATTTGCACCAAACTCTGACTCTAAAACTCATAGCACTTCGTTTAAAATAGTTGTTTTCCAATCTCTAGCTGAAGATAAAAGATCTAGATTGTTTGCTCCTGCATCTTCTCGCCCAACAAGACTGGGTTGGCCTCCTTGGAAGCACTCTCTCTCCTCCTATTCATTTTAGACTGTAAGCTCAGTGAGGGCAAGGATGGAGTATTTTACTACTGTATTTTTCTCTCCAGTAGGAATCAGAATAGAGAAAAGGTTAAGATCAGAGGCTTTGTGATACATCTGCTAAGGGGTTAATTTCCAAACATAAAAAATGTAATACAATTCAACACCAGGAAGATAAATAATCCAATTAAAAAATGGCAAAACAGTCTAAATAAACACTTCACCAAAGAGGACATACAGATGGCCAATAGACACATGAAAATATAATCATCAAAGAGATGCAAATTAAAACTACAATGAGCTATCACCTCAGGACCGCCAGAATGACTACCATTAATAAACAACAAGTGCTGGCAAGGATGTGGAGGAAAGGAAACTCTACTACAATGCTGGTGGGAATGCAGACTGGTGCAGCCACTGTGGAGAACAGTATGGAGTTTCTTCAGAAAATTAAAAATGGAAGTGCCTTATGACCCAGCAATTCCACTTCTAGGAATATATTCTAACAATCCGGAAACACCAATCAGAAATAATATACGCACCCCTATGTTCATAGCAGCATTATTTACAGTAGCTAAGATCTGGAAACAGCACAGTGTCCATCAGTAGATGAGTGGATAAAAAAGCTGTGGTACATTTATACACTGGAATACTATGCAGCTATAAAAAAGAAGGATCTTTTATTCTTTGCAACAGTATAGATGGATGTGGAGATTATTATGCTAAGGGAAATAAGCCATTTAAAGAAAGACAAATATCACATGATTTCACTTACTAGTATATGTGGAATCTAATGAACAAAATAAACTGAGGAACAAAATAGGTCAGAGGCATGGATGCATGGGACAGAATGATAGATCTCAGAGGGGAGGAGGGTGAGGGGATAGGAAGAGATTAACCAAAGAACATTTTATGCATATATGCATAGCTCATGGACACAGACAATAGTGTGGGTTAGGCCTGGGGTGGAGCAGGGGCTGGGTGAAGGGGGGCAAAGGAGGAGAAAATGGGGGACATCTCTAATGATGTCAACAATAACAAAAATAATATTTTTTTTTTTTTAAAGAAAGGATCAGATTTTGTTAACTGGCAATGATTGGAGTTCTTGATTTCTGATGTTATAGGTTGTGAACACTAAGTAGAGGAAGGTGCTTAGCTTAGTACCTGACACATAATAAATATACATTTTAGATGAACCAAACTTTCCCAATTAGCCTATAGCAGGGGTGACTCTGGACCAAAATGTGCACATAGCACATTTTTTACTTTTCTATAATTCAGCTTAATTTAATGTAGGTCCTATTCTTCTGAGATGAGGGGAAATACTCAACTTGAGTCTCTCATTCCCTTTGCAGGTGGGTATACACTGAGTGGCCAGATTATTATGATTTCTGAATGCATAATAATCTGGCCACTCAGTGCATATCCCATATAATAAAAGGCTAATATGCAAATTGTCCCCTTGACCAGGAGTTCGATCAGCAGGCAGGCCGGCCAACTGTCCATGTCCCCTCCCCCTGGCCAGGTTGGCTGGACCCCACCCATGCATGAATTCATGCACCGGGCCTCTAATATATATATATATATATACTGAGTGGCCAGATTATTATGGGTTCAGAGATCATAATAATCTGGCCATTCAGTGTATATATAAGTGTAGGGTGTTCCAAGGCAAGATGGAAATGGGGAATGTTGGCTCATTTCTGTAATCTGTCCATAGAGACATCCATTATTCATTGGGTCGTTGGCGTTGCTTCATATATAGATAAATTCCTCCTCACGGGTCTTATTTCTTTTTGGGCGTTCTATCTAGACCAAGAGTGCAAGTTCCTTCTACCTTTAGGTTTCATCAACGCTCTGGTAAGGTTTTGCTGCCTCCCTGAAACCTTAATCAGGAGGCAAGGCACAAGTCCCTGTCATCTGGGGCCTGCTAATATTACCTTTCTGTTGTTGACTGACTCCTAACACAGAGACGCTGACACATGCACTCACCGTCTGTCTCTCTCTTTTATGTTCCACAAGTTCTTGGAATCCTTCTAGTTTGGGAAGTAAAAAAATGTCCTCTCTTACCCCTCGCAGGCATTTTGTCCAAGCTTTTCTATTTCTCTAAGGGCATCACCTTTGGAACACAAAAGGATTTTTGGTTATCCCCTCTTTCCACAAAGGCACACCTTTCCTCTGAGTCAAGGAGCACAAAGTACTGTAGCTTAATTGGGATGTGGATGGGAGGAATGGGGGGAACCACAGGAGGAATAAACTGCAGGGGAACCATGAGCTGATATTTGGGAAGTATCATCCCATCACAGCTTCACTTGGCTTCATTCTCTCCAGCAATTCAAGTAAGACTCTACTTTTGTCCTTAATCCTGCTTGTGTTCTTAATCTTTAGACTTTGTTCTTTCTGTGAGTACTCTGATTTTCTGTGTGATTAATACTTTGTATGCAATTGTTCCTGTTAGTTTTTCTTTTCGGATTACATAGCAAACTCATTAGTAATTTCCTACAGAGCCTATCTGTGTTCTCAGGCAGTGAATGTTACAAAAAATGTTGAAAGACTCAGTCACAGAGGTGCAGATGTGTATACCCCTATCTGTCTTAATTTTCTTCTTTCTTGCTCTCATTAATAAAAAAAATCTCTTATAAATATTCTTGCTATTGCATAAAGTCTTTGTCACATGAAACTATTTCTATGTAAATTATTACCTCAAACTATTTGAATGGAATCTTACAAAAATTTACATTAAAATTTAGCTTTATTAAATATGAACCTTGAGTGACTGTATATGTAAATGTCAGATAGCCTGTTTTGAAATATATCAACAATAAGATCTTTTGTCCTGAGTCGTGTGGTGCTCCTCCTCTATGGAGCCATGTGGGATTGTTCCCGAAGCATTGTGGGGCCTCACGGGAGGGACAGAAAGCATTTCCCATGCTGCATAGAGTTCAGGCAAAACTGGACTTCTGGTTTCTGGTCCAGCATGTTAGGAACTTAGGACAATAAAAAAGCTCAACAAACTGAAAATCAACATTTTTCTTAAACCCATCAGAGAAGTGAAGTTATAGGACAAACCACTGTTCCTAAAATTGAAGAGAGAGGCAGATAGAATCAAAACTTATTAGATCAGAAGCTGAGGAGCACAAAACTCTGCAGGAACCAGAGCCTGTGCAGGAAAACCTAATTATAATTGATGAATTTCTGAAGACTGTATGGGCAAGTCTGAGAGTTAAAAACTCCAGGGGATCCAGTTTTGGGAGAGTAAGGAGTCCTACATGTTCATGAGTTTTATCTCCGGGAGCCCTATAGCATTTTCATCATGAAGATCAGAGAAAAAGCTCCCCACAAAAAACCATTGTGCTTCCACAAGAAGAAAGAGGGAAATAACCATTTTTAAATATACCCAGAAAATTCTATTCTTATTAACAAGGCCTGTTCTCAAGAAAAATGATTTTACCAGAGTCTGACCTATCGGGATTTTGTAAAAGAGTAATCAACACGGGGAAGTGAAACACCCAACTTCAGTTCCATCTAGCCTTCCTGTCTCAACTAAGGGGAAGGGGGAAACAAAATTGAGAATCCCTTTGAAGGTCACAGACCAGGGTCACAGGCTCCCCCAAAAGGCTGAGAACTAATCACAGAACTATGGAATGCTCCCCCCACCCCACTACATACACACCTCACCCCCACATCCATTGAAAGGCTCTTGTATAATAACAATGGGAAAACAAAGGATTATAATGGAAAGAACTGTGAGTCTCGGACATTATTTAAGAAGAGTGTGGTCAAAAGTGGTACAGATACAGAGCCGAACACCAGAAAGGGCACCAGGTTGCTGGGACACAAAAGATGAAGTGTAGAAGATGAGTCTGGGATGGGCCCAGCAGTAATGTGCCAAATTTTGAACTAAGCAAGAAAACTAGCAGTTTCTGTCATCAGGCAGCTATTTTTCTAATAATTATACACATTCATGTAAAATTTTATCTATGACAAGAGATCTGAGGGACAGTTGCATCATGTTATGAGAACCTATAACTGGAGAAGTAGGTCTAATCATGAAGATGATAGAAGGCATTCCTTCAGAGGAGGTACCTGAGTAAGATCTAAAAGTTGAGTGAATCTCAACTAAGTGAAGTTGCTTTCTAGGCAGAAGGAGCAGAATGTGAAGAGACTCAGATAGGAATAACATGGTGAGTATGAGCAGTTGCAAAAAACCTGGAGTCCAGCAATCTTGGGTCTGTGGGAGAGACTGTCAAGAGTCAGGATGGAGTTCATTGGAAGGTTGGAAGGAACTGCTGGTTAACACAAACTAGGCAGTGTGTGCGTTTCAGACATTTTCTTTAAATCCCAATGTAGTTTTAGAAAAAGGTAGATATCACATATGAATGCTATCCAACGTAAAAACAGTATGATAACAAAGTAGGATGATAGTGTATGGGGTTGTGTACACCAGTTGCCCAAATCATTACACAGTCCACAGGAAACTGAATCTAGGGTACAGGAACTTGATGCAAAGGTTTAAAAAAAAGATAAGGTGGGAGGCTGGTCTGAATGGAAAGAGCTACGGCCTGAAAGTTGGCTGACCTAAGCCAAGGCCCAGTCTCTTATCATGGGCTTCTCTGGCTGCATGCCAGTTTTCTTATATCCAAAACAGAAACAACATTTCCTGATTTTTCCAGCTCTTGGCAGGGTTCAAACATGGAAAAGACTGTCATTTCATTCATTTATGGTACTTGTTTCATTGGAAACATCCTATTGAGTGATCACTAGGAACACAGTGAATAGTACGACAGGCGCGCTCCTACACTTGAAGAGTTTGCCTATTCCCTCTGACAATGTCACTTACTGCAGCATGAATAGCTCTGTACAATCAAGTGCTCAGACTAAACATAATAAAACTGACTTTTTCTTCTTTCATGCATCTCAGAGTTCAGCGAGAAGGAAATTTAATAATCTCTGGAGGGTTCCATGAAATTGAAGTGAAGAAGAGGTGGTGAGGGTAGCAATTAAACTAAACTAGTGGGAACCCAGATGGGGGGGGTGGTGATTAGGAAGCCTTTTCAGAAGAGCTGAGATTTGAAAGGAGGGATGAGTGATTATAAAATGATGTAATTGATAAGTTTATTTGTATAAAATATTTTTGTACAGGAACTTTGGCAATAATTCCATATGCATGTTCCTAAAAATCCTGTCTTCTGCAAAATTGTGGATTTAAAATAACAGAATTTATGGGGAAAACAGGATTAAGTAGATCCCTTAAAATCAACATCATTTTATAACCAGGGACAGATAAAAGTGATAATAAGCCAATAAACCACTGGCCTGGTGAAACTGGATGTTGGTCTGTGGGCCCAGTATCAGTCCTCTGCCATCTAAAATCCTGGAATTCATGCACAGTTCATTTCTAACAGTGACCAGTCTCATTAACATACAACATATAATCTAGGATAAATTTTCCTTCTTCATTGTTTTTCTTAACATGGGAAATGTTTTTCAAGCTTTTTCATCTGCAATTGTAGTTTCCCCAAATAGGCTTAAAATAAATGTTGTGGTTTATGAAATCATGAAACCAGCCTGTAATTGCACTACAGTCACTTCTATGGGATTTTAAACTTTGGTCTTAAGATCTTCTTAAGCTCTAAGACACTTTCCTTAATGCTGAGAAAGTTTGTTTTTGATTCTTTTGGCGGAAAATCTTGTATTCAGAAAAAGCAATCCAACTTCTGGATTATACAAACATCATTGTCCTGTTTCTCAGTCAGATATGAGTTAATTTGTGTTAAAATAGGCATTTTAGAAGAATAGATTGTAAATCACTTAATAAAACAAAGACATTAGACTTTTTTTTGTGTGTAATCTTCACAATAGGAAACTGGGCAAACAATATGTTTTATGGCAAGCAATGCTCAAAACTTTTGGAAATGCTTTCAGAGCCTGCTATGGACTGAATTGTGTCTCTCCAAAATTTGTATGTTAAATCTGTAACCCCTCATGTGACTGTAGTTGGAGATCAGGACTTTATGAGATAATTAAGGTTAAATCAAGTCGTAAGGTTGGGTGGGGCCCAGATCTGATAGGATTAGTGTCCTTATAAGAAGACAAACCAGAGTGCTTGATCTTTTTCTGCCACGTGAAGACACAGTGAGAAGGTGGCTGTTTGCAAGCCTGGAAGAGAGTTCTCATCAGAAACCAATCATACTGGCACCCTGGTCTCAGACTTCTAGCCTCCAGAACTGTGAGAAAATGAATTTCTATCATTTAAGTCAGTGAGTTTATGATGTTTTGTTATGGCAACCTGCACTGACTAATGTGGACCCTTAATCCTTTGCACTCGCTTGCTTTTTTCTCGATTCCTTTATTCTAATGCTGACCGTGTCGAGTCACACTCGACATCCGAGTGCAAAAGGTTAATACAGTCTGTTCAGTGTACTCTGGACTACAAATCTTGGTGTTCAGAGGGCATGTTTTACTTTCAGAATCAAAGAAATGTTTGAAGCCAAGGCTACTGAATAAAAATGGATGACTGAACAGAATAGGGACATTTTCTAAAATAAGGAAAAAATGAGATTTAGTTATAAGGTAAAAAATATTCTTTTTGAATTTCAGCCATAGACTGAATTTTGGGATAATTACAAAAGTGAGCAAGGGCAACATCATTGCAATAATTTTGTGGATTATCAAGGAGTTACTTTGAAGGACAATAGTCATTTATAAAATTATTTTTTTCATATTTAAAAAAACAAAGACATCAATATTTAGAAATTACAAAATTTTAGAAAATCATAAATAAATTAAAAATAGAAATTTGCTATCATACTATCCCTAGACATAACCAACTCCAGCCAAATATCTATCTATACAAGCACATATACAAGTTCATATATTTGAGTTTATATTAAATATGGTGTTTATATTCTGTCTTATTTCTATTTAACATTGTTATAAGCATTTCAAAAGCAATTCAATAGACTTAAAAAATATGATTAAAAATGTTTATATAATATTATATGATTATCACAATCATCTTTAAAAAACAACTGTAGGACATTTCATTTATTATTGAAATCTTACAAATAACAAGATTTAAAACTCTAAGTTGTTCTATGAGTTTTTCCAAGTGGATTTGAAATTTAAATGAGGTCTTGAATTTTACTTTAGTTACAGAAAGCTAAGTGTGCCTCTCTGGGCAAATTTTTTAAAGAAATAAAGAGTTAGTAGGGCTTGGGCCAAGAGTTTTAGAGGAACCACCAGATAGCCATATTTTAGGAGGAATTACATCACCACAGTGGACCCTTAATCCTATAATTGGCCTAAGTATTCCCAATGTACCACAAATTTAGACTGATCTCATGTCTCAGATCAATGTTTCTTTTTGTAGTAAACCACTTAATGCAAAATCCATAGCTCTATAAAACCTAATTATGAAATTTTTCTCTCTTTTTAATCAGCTAATTACAAAGCTATCTTATATCTATACTTCAGCAAAAGAAAGAAAAATGATATGCACCCTAGGATTTTCTAACGCAGCTGAGACCTAGTTATTATCGAAGGAACAACCAGAGTGTAGGCCACAGTTCACATGCAGTGGCTGTGATCAACTGAAAGAAAACCAGCCAACCAACCAAAACACTGTTTAATCATGCACATCATTGCTCTATATGGATACAACTCCTCGCAAAAGCTTTATGTTGTTTTCCTCATCCTGTGCAATTTTCTGCTTCTGTGCTTTGGCAGATCTAAAGGAGGGTGTATCTAGAACCACATTGCATTCTTGGACCAATTTTAATGTTGCTGGATTGATGTGACCATGGGCATGTGGACCCCAAACCCAAGAGCTGGATCTTCTGCCTGGTTTGTCTTAGAGGATCTACCACCATCCTCAGCAGTGGAAAGCCCTTCCTGGAAGTCACACCACCTTAGCAGACACTCTAGTCAGGAAGTGAGGTCACAACAATCCCCACACTTCCTTCTTCCCCATTTCCTGTCTCACTCAAAAAAAAAATTTTTTTTTTGTTGATTTCAAAGAGGAAGGGAGAGAGAACTGGAAACATCTAATTCTGCTGCCTCGTGCACATCCTCTACTGGGGATTGAGCCTGCTACCCTGGCATGTTCCCTTGACCAGAATTGAACCCAGGACCCTTCAGTCTGCAGGCCGGTACTCTATCCACTGAGCCAAACCAGCTAGGGCTCCTGTCCCAATTTTTGGGAAGCAGGTCAGATGTGGTTTTTATTGACTGTGTATGGACTGTACTGAAGGATTAATACCACATACTTTGAAGAGCAGGAACCAGAGATGTAGGCCACTACCACTTTCCCCCTCTTTTTCTCACCTTTAGCTCCACAGCTCATGCATTCTTTCCAGGACTATTTTAATAGTCTCCTACAATAGTCTCAGGAAGTTGGCTTCCTGACTCAAGTTTTGACCATAGCTATCAGATCTGTCTTTTCAAAACTTTAAATGTTTGGTTCTTTACAACCTGCAAGATTAAAACCCAATCTCCTAGCATGACATTCAAGGCCCTTTGAGATCTGGCCCATCCTGCTTTCAGCTTCTTCTCAGGCCCTACATTAATCAGACTCCACACTACAGCAGTATCAAAATATAATAGTTACCTGAATGCATCTTGTTATTTAAGGTACTACAATTATGACTCTGGGCAAGTTTCTTAGCTTCTCTCTGTGTTTTGGCTCATTCAAACATGGGGACAGATGTAAGGATTAAATGAGATAATATGCAGAAGAAGCTTAGAGTAGAGCCTGGCACATAGAAAATGCTCAATAAATTATTGTTATACTAGAGGCCTGGTGCACGAAATTCGTACATGGGAGGGAGGGGGGTGTCCCTCAGCCCGGCCTGCACCCTCTCCAATCTGGGACCCCTTGGGGGATGTCCGACTGCTGGTTTAGGCCCGATCCCTAAACTCCGCCTAACTGCTCCCCTGCTGGCCTGATCACCCCCTTGCACAATCCTTGGCACACAGTAAATACTTGACTTTTATTGAATGGTTTAGGATTAGGGTTCCACAGCTGCTTAATCCCTTCCCAGCCTAGCAGTCGTGTGTGAGGGTGAGTGCTAGGCTCAGCTGGATTTCAGGCACACAGTCCTATGAGGTGGTCTCTGAGTGTCTGGCCACAGAAAGGCCTTACGAATGCCTGTGGCTGACTTCCCATCCTCAGAAAGCACATCTCAGCAAATCTCTGCATGCTGGATTCAGCATAAGAGCCACACCGCAGAGTGCAAAGGAAAGCAGATTCTGAGCCTGTACCTTTCACCTGACAGATGCTGATTTACTGTCTGCCACACACTGAAGTTGCTCCTGCACCAGTAAGAATATTTTCATTGAACTTTGAGGTGAAGCTTATAAGACAGACCTAGCTATTGGGGTGGGAAGAAACATTTACTTCATTTTCAAATATTGCAGTTGCTTCTTATTACCAAACAAAGTTGTCCATGCAGCAGTACCAGCCCTTCATAAATCTCCTTAATAGTTCTTGTTTAAAATCTGACATAACTCCAAAATGTCCATAAAGATGATTGGAATACAGCACAAGAATACCCTGCCACAGAGAAACCTATTTAAAATCAGTTCAAGGCTGATTTTGAAAAATTGCAAGAAAGGAAAATATGTAAAGTAGGAAAAATGTGCTATAAGGAAAAAAATGTGGGAGAAACTCTGAGAGTTGTAATCAGATTCCACAGCTCTGTTGAAAGGACAATACTGGCATTTTTCAAAGTCTTTAAAGATGTTATTGAGTTATGAGGCTTAAGAACAAGGTGCTAGGTAGATGATAAAGATTATTATGGGGTCAAAAAATATCCAATATTAGAAACCTTTAAGAATATTATACTACCTCCTCAGTACTATAAAGTTATTAAAACAGTATTAATAAATAATTATAATAACCTGGGAAATACTAAAATTCACAACAACTGTAAGTCAAAAAATAAAGGCAATTACACAATTGTATATACAGAATTATCTCAAGTATGGAAAATGCATAGTAAGAAACAGAGACTGTCATTCCATCATAGTTGTTGCCTCTTAGTAGGTAGCAGAATAATAGTGCCCTCTTCCTTCTCCTGGCTTCTATAGACTTATTAAATTAAATCAAAACATTGTTATTTTATTTATTTAGGCAAAATAATCTTTGATTTACATTTGTAATTGAAGATTTGCCAGTGAACTAGTGGCTCTTCTGGAATATATAGAAGTAGAAGCATTAGACAAAGTCTCAGAAATGTATTGGTAGCATTCCAGATAAATGCTTGTTAGGACTTGGGAGCAGAGGTGGGAAAACTTTAGTTTTCTGCTTCATGTGGGCACCTACTTTAGCTTCATCCTAACTTCCATACCTGCTATGAGAGAGCCTTAAGCTTCAGGTCAGTTATTGACAACAGGGGGAGAAGGTGAGCATGCTGTCACTGGAGAGGAGGCAGTCCAAGGAGGGCAGAGTGTAGGGCAAGATGGGAGCCATCTGGCCAATAGAGGGTCAACTGAGAGACAAATGGATTTGGGAGCTGATGAAAATTCACGATGGCTTCATTTGGCCTGGACTGGAGGTAGAATGAAGCATAGTGCTCTTTGAAAATTACTTTGAGATTTCTGGCTTGGAAGTAGGATTTTGTTTTTGCCTTTTCAGAAAATGAGATGAACTTCCTTGCTAGTATGATTTGGGGGGAGATAGCCAGATTTGAGAACATTGATGACAGCATTGATCTGTGAGGCCATATTATAAAGAAAATTTAGCTAGATTTCTATATTATCTAGTCCATATTAAGTCCCTGGAAAATTCCCTTCAAATTTTAAGGAAGAAATAACACCAATACTATACAAAATCTTTCAAAAAAGAAAAAAAGAAGAATCCTTTCCCAGCTCATTTTATGAGGCCAAAATAACTTTAATCCAAAGACATGACAAGGACTTTACAAGAAAGGAAAATCTTGGGGCAAAGCTTCTCATAAACACAGATGTAAAATCTGGGGAAAAAAAGGCAAATAAAACTGAGCAATAAATAAAAAAATGTAATATCCCATGAACAATTGGCTTTATTTAAGAATACAAAGTTGGTTTAATATTCCAAATCAATCGATGCATGTCCTTATGTATTTCAGTAGAGAAAAAAAAACACCATCTCACAGATGCAGAAAAACACTTGATAACATGTAATATCACTTAAAAATTTTTAATTTGTTTATTTATTTTTATTGTGGTAAAATACACATAACATATCATTTAACAATACTACTTTCTTGAGTGCATGAATTCATTTAATCTTTGCAAGAAACCCAGAGATAGGCACTATTATTTTCCTAATTTTATGGATGTGGAAACTGGGTCACAGAGAGATTAAGAAATGGCTAAATTCATACAGTTGGTCAGAGGCAGAGCCATTATTCCAATACAGGCCATCTCAGTCTAGAGCAGTGATGGCGAACCTATGACACGCGTGTCAGCACTGACACGCGTAGCCATTTCTGATGACACGCGGCCGCATGCCGAGGATGAAACATTTGCGACTAGAGTCTTGGAGTTAGTTTTTTCCTCCAAGTGACACACTATCCGAGTTATGCTCAGTTTTTTGGCGAAGTTTGACACACCAAGCTCAAAAGGTTGCCCATCACTGGCCTAGAGCCTGATTTTTAGTCACTAAGCACTGTTTATTACAATTTACTAAGATAACCTTCCCAGATGGGAAAATAAGAATGGGCAGAGGAAGGCAGAGCTCCTCCTCTGGAGAGTGTCACACACACTATAGCTTCAGCTTGAACAGGACAAAGGGTTTGGAGAAGGGCTGAGAGAAGGATGAAGTAATAGCTCTCCTAAGCACCAATGCATATGAAACTTGGGAAATTTGTCTTCATGCTCAATAGAATGAGCTTAACCTAGGCAGCATAAAGAGTTACCTTCAAGATTTGGAACAACCAGGATTTTTTTTGGTGGTGGGAAGCATTACCTAGGGTAGTGACATTTAGAGGCACCAAACTCACCTGTTGGGGGCATTAAATTAGAAGAGACTCAGAGAATGGCCTCTGGTGGCCTCATGGGGAGTTGGCTGCTCATCCATCTACTTTGCATCCAACAAACATCAATGCAATACCCCCAACACCCTCTTAGATGAGTGAAAGAAGGTTGGAGGCTTTTCAAATGAACTAAGAAACTGATGAATAGTTAAACACACAATACCTTCATATGCTCAGAAAATGAGAAGGAATAGAGTCTAGTACAGGTTTTTGATCCTAATGTCACCTGAGGTTTACCCAGAGATGAGCTTGGCTGGTACAGCTGAAGGGAAGCCAGATCATGGTTATTTTCCATGCCTTACTTCCGTGCGTGGAAGTCTTTCTGAAAGACTCCCTTTTTGGATTCTTCTTCCCACTCATAGTCACATCTCATTAACAGACCCAGATGGGAAAATAACCTGTAAGTCAAAAAATAAAGGCAATTTATTTTCAATTTATTCTCTTCAGCCTTAAGGGATAGGGCTGAAGAGAAAGATCTGTGATGAGGGAAGAACAATAGACAGTGACTTGGTTAATAGACAACTCCCAATTGTAAGGACAAGCCTTCTCAGACTGGTAACTATACCTTCTCTTGGGGGTCACAGAAGAGGCCAATATATTCTAGAACAGGGTATGTTCTCTTTCGAAGGGCTCAGAGTTCATTCTTTTGGAAACTGTGAGCAACACGATTCCTTAGAGATGTCATTGGATTGGGATGTGGGCACAGGGCTCCAGCAAAGAAAGAGGCAGGGCATGATTCTTTGACATGGAACCCAGATCCATAGACAGGACACCCACATCCAGTAGATAGTAAAAATAGTTGATAACTGATTGGGAGAGGCACTAACCAGTTAGAATGGACACAGGAGATAGTAACTGGTAGGGCTATGGTATTGTGTCCCAGATGACTACCAGCCAGCTTACTACTGAGGGGTATAATGTATTCACACCTAGTTGCTCAGTCAGGCAGCTCAGGCTACCAGGAGGCCAGCTCAGAGATGTTTATGCACATCTAGTATTGAGAGGATGCTGGAGAGACAACAGTATCTGTCTCAGCCAGGCTGCCTTTTCATGCTTCTATTGTTGCTATTGCTTCTCTGCCTATGCAGCCTGTATACACCCTGATTTCTTCCCATTTCCCAGGCCTTTGGTTTCTTTCAGATCTCCAGTTCTGCTGAGGCATTGGTTCCTGGCTGTCTGATTTCATCCCTTGAAACTCACCACTTCCCTTCTCCTTGCTCTAGGAGTGACCACACTGAGCAGTGGGGTCACACAACTCCAGGAGTGAATTCCCACAGTATTCTAGGGAAAGGCATCCTTAGCTGGTCTCTACATAGAATACAGTGTGAATGGTGCACTCTGGATTTGGGCAACCCTACACCATTACAGTCATTGTACTTAAAAATGGGAAATTCCATGAAGCCTGAGTGCTACCCAGTTGAGAGATTCCCCACCTCCCTACATTTCTGACTTGGTTTATTCATTATGACCACCACCTAACCCCTATTCTTGTAATAGCCCTCCTTCTTGTCTTTCTGGGTCTGTTAATGATAGTACCAACTCTTCTGACCAGAGTGGTAGGCACTTGACTTGCTTGGTCGCTGATAGTTTCCACTGGAGATAGACATGTGACTCAGGACAGACCAATCGGAGTCCTTCTCTGGGATTTTCTATGCACACACTGGCATAAAGATGCTCTCTTTTGCCATAGCATTGCTAATCTGGGGTTCTAAGCCTAGAGCTGCCTACAGCCAACTCCTTAACTTGTACAGACCATAAAGAATAGGAGGGGATTAGGCAGAGAGAGAGAGAGAGAGAGAGAGAGAGAGAGAGAGAGAGAGAATAGAACCATTTTATTTGAACCCCCAGTTTTATAAGCCTTTACATTCCCAGGTTTGCTTAACATAATTACATAATTTTAGTTGTGTGTCCATCTCTTCCAAAACACTTCTGAAAGCAATAAAATCTTTTTTTACACAAGGCTACATTAGTAACTCCAAAATGCTCATTATTTTATAAGCGCACCCAATGTGGGGCTGCACAGCTGGGGGAAGATCAATGACCAGTGATTTAAATTAAGGTAAAGCGACATATGTGAAACAACAGCAGCCAGCATACACACCCAGCCAGCCCCCGCCCAGAGTGCCAGTAGAAGGCAGCCTCTGCAGATGGACTAAAAGCACTGGAGCCAATTTGGGCTGCAACTTCCATCCTAACTTTCCCAGGCATAAAGACAAGCATCCTTTCTACCCTGGGACTTGCCAAACATTTTCTGAGAGAACAAGGTAGGACAAAACGACTCTCGTTTGTGTTGCCAACTAAAATGAATGGAGAGCTGACTATTCCCACACTGCAGAGGGTACCCGGGCTGATGCACTGGTTGCCATGGTGCCCCAGTGCACTCTGCCTTTGCTGAAATGTCTGCACCTGTACCTGCAAAATACCACTGAAGGGGAGCTTATTTTCATGATTAAGGTAGTTAGTCATGCATTAACAGCACAGGAGAGCATTCTTGCTGACCTGGAATGTCTCTGTAGGTCAAATAGGAACCACTTTACTGATGCACTGGAACAGATAGTTCAATGTCATTTAAAAGCATTTACTGAGAGTGGGCGTCAGATCCCTGCAGGAGCACAGAAAATGTGGAGATTGTGTCCTTAGGACAGGGAGGCCAGACAGCAGAAGCTGAAGGGTTGGCATGGAAATACAGTGAATCATAAAGAGCACAGCTTTGCTGGTGTTTGAAAGCCACCAGTGGAGAGAGAAAATGACTTGCAGAAATGTCAGTGTTTGTCATTGTGTGGAATGCCAGGGTGGTGATCACAGAGTGCCCAAGTGAGTCTCCTCCTTCCCTTCCCTGTCTGGTCACTCTGGTCCAGGCCCTTATTACCACTGTTTCCTGGACTATTGCAGTTGATTTGAACTCTTCTCTCTGGAGCCAAGTGTCCCCTGAACTATATTCCCCCTAGAGGGGAGATGATCATTCTTTGGCTTGACCAGGATGCTCCCTTGCTCAGGAACCTTCAGTGGCTCCCTTCTGCCTTTAGCACGGTATTCAAATTCTTCATGATCAGACCTGACTTTCCTTTCCAGCTTTGCCTCCTACTCCTCTTCTCCAGACATTTAGGTTCAGCCAGATGGAACCAGACACTTACCCACAATATTTTCTCTGTATCTTTGAAAGCTGAAATTCTCCAAGGCACAAATGATTACAGATTTCTTTCATGGATCCTTCCATTTTTCTCTGAGAAAACATAACATTCTCCTTTCCCAAATCCTCTTTTGCGTGACATTTGTCAGTGACTTTCAATGATAATTATTTAATAATTCTTTGTGAGCATATTGAAGGCAAGGCCATGCTTATTCATCTTTGTATCATGCATACATTTTAACATAGTTTATTTGAAGAGCTCAATTAGTTTTGGATGAATAAATGAATGAATGCATATTTAGGAATAATTGTTATAGGATTATTTTAATTTTTTATTTTATTATAACTTTTTAAAATCCTCATTTGAGGATTTGCTAATCCTCACCCGATGACATTTTCCCATTGATTTTTAGAGAGAGTGGAAGAGAAGGGGAGAGACAGAGAGAGAGAAACTTCGATTGGTTGCCTCCTGCACACACTGGGAATCAAGCCTACAAATGAGGTATGCACCCTTGACCATAAACAAATCCGCAGGCTGACACTCTATCCACTGAGCCAAACCAGCTATGGCTTGAGGATATGTTTTTCACTGATTTATTTGAAAGAGAGAGAGAGAGAAAGAAAGAAACATTAATGTGAGAGAAAAACATGGATTGGTTGCCTCTTGTACACACCTTGACTGGGGATTGAACCCAAACCCAGGCATGTTCTCTGACCAGAAATGCAACTGGAAACCGTTTGGTGTATGGGATGATGCTCCAAACAACCGAGCCACCTGTCCAGGGCTGTTAACTAATTAGAAAACCAGTAAGATGGTACACCTGATTCTAAGAGTCATCTATATCTCTCTCTCTCTCTCTCTCTATCTCTATCTCTATCTCTATCTCTATCTCTATCTCTATCTCTATCTCTATCTCTATCTCTATCTCTATCTCTATCTATATATTCAGAAAATAATGCTAAAATAAAGTTACAAATAGATGTAAAGCTGGATTGTTGTGGGTATGAGAGGAGAGAAAATTAATTTCACTTCCATGGGAAACAACATTTATTTGCATGTGTCTATGGACAAGAAGTATTTGTAAAATATTTTACACACTAAGAATTTGCAAAATAGCTCAAAGACGATGAAAGGTGCAGAGATCCCATAGAATCAGATAACGCAGAGGATGTACTTAAACAAGGTCTGGTTTTCTGTTGAAGACCTCCAGCAGTCATTTTGGTCCATTTCATTTAAAAGTTTAAATATTCTGCCTTCCTCACTGCCTCCCCCCCCGCAATATATTTTGTCTGAGAAGGGCCCCAGCTGTGTGTTACAAATTTGAGGTAGTGATGATGTCCTGGTGGCCTACAGTGCACCTCATCCTCCTCTGGCTTTCTTTTTTTTTTTTTAAATATATTTTATTGACTTTTTACAGAGAGGAAAGGAGAGGGACAGAGATCTAGAAACATCGATGAGAGAGAAACATCGACCAGCTGCCTCTTGCACACCTCCTACCAGGGATGTGCCCGCAACCAATGTACATGCCCTTGACCGGAATCGAACCTGGGACCTTTCAGTCCGCAGACCGACGCTCTATCCACTGAGCCAAACCGGTTTCGGCTCCTCTGGCTTTCTTATTCTTAAATATTTTTTGTTTCTTGACCTTACATTGACATTTATTACGATGTTGGAGGGTGGTCGTGGTGATGATGATGACGATGATAGTTAATACTATGTGCCAACCACTATTCTAAGTGCTTTACTTACTTATTTCATCTTCACAATAACCCTATGAAGAAAGTGCTAATATTCTCTGCATTTAAAAATGAGGATATGGAGACACAGAGTGATAAAATAACGTTTCCCAAGTTACACAGCCAGTAAGTGATGGAACTATTATTCAAACCCAGAATATGTGACTCCAGACTCTTATCATTAAGCACTGTGCTGGTAAGACCATCTATAGACCTGAGGGAGAGGATGATATCTTATTCCAATTTGGGGGCAAGGGGGGGGGTCAAGTTTAGGCTACTTCTTAAGTAAATCTTATGTATTCTCCAATTCTAATGCATATTGTTTAATTATTTCAGGAATACCAGACAAATAGTTTTGGTTTTAAGGCTCCTCTAGGGAAAGGATTTCCCCAATCAAAATATATTTAACATAAACACATCAAATTGCAGAATTGCCACACACTGCCCTATGGTTCCTATAAAATTTTTCCAGGTTCTTCCTCACCCCAGCAGGACAGTATTACATGGGGGTGTTGGAACAAAATGAGGGCATGAGTAAATTATTCTCATAAAATTAAATGAGGTTGTTTATTTATTTTATTTATCAAACACATTTGGAACATTTGCTCCCTGACCCCTCTAGTTGGAGTTGTAAATGCTGTATCTATTTGCACTAAAACCAAAGGGTTTTAACGATAGTCGTTATCATCAATATCCCTTTTCAGTTTATGACAGCAGGTGCTTTGAGACTGTAGTTTGATGAGGACTTTGGAAGAAAGGACCTTGCCATGGCTCTAGGTGACATTTTGAGAGTGTCTGAGAGCATCATGAATCAGAATGCAGGGCTCTGGGTGAAGGAGGAAACCTGGTGTTACCTACCTGAGCAGTGAGCTCCCACCTCAGGTACATCCTATGGAGCCTGGACCTTTCTGTCTTGCTCCGGCTTCCACGGCTTCCACAGTGATATGCAAAGCTTGGAGGAGACTCAGGGAACAGAGCCACAAACCTTAGTCAGAGCTTGCAAGTGTTAAGGTTTAAAAGCAAAGCTAAAAAAAACTAAGATTATTCATGAATGAAGATACATTTTGTGGCTGCCTTCAAATCTATCAAAAGTAATTATAAAAAAGGATGCTGACCAACTTTTTCTTAGTGCACATGGACTATGGAAGAAATTGGTATAGACACAAAAAATTGCTCAGTTTGAGTGCTCTTAAATATTGGAATTGATTAATGAGAGAAGTTACAGAATGTCTTTGGATGGTCTTTAGAAAAGCACATTGACCATCTACAAAGCACATGTGTGAGGTTCTGCCCAAAGTTCAGCGACTAACAAAATTATTTCTTAAATTTCTGGGTAGAGACAGATTCTATGAATCTTGCTGGGAACAGTTCCGTGAGATTACAATTTGCTCCAGGCAGCTGTGGACTAACACTAATGTGAGGAAGATATTAGCTGGGCTTGTCTTTGATGTTCCTGCAGCTGTTTTTTTTTTTTTTTTTCAAAATCCACCTGAAGTTATACTTCTAATATTTGCTTAGTATTACTTTTGTATGATGTTACCAGGTAAAGCCCTGGTTCATAGAATCAGACAGGTTTTCATCTGTGTCCTCTCTTGCTTCTGTGCCTTCTCTTTATAGCAAGTTACTCATCTCTTCTGGGTCTCAGTTTCTTGTCAGTAAAATGAAAAGATAGCCTAAGGGGTTTTTGTGTGAAAACAAAATCTAATAGTGTGTGTGAAGCACTTTATAGTTCCCGGCACATTGTAATAAGTAGCAAAATGTTGCCAAATATTACTGTTGGCTTTGCCTAATGATAATTGAAATATATTATTTCAAAAGTAACAATGCTCCATTCACATTTAAGTGATCACACAATAATTTATGTAATACTAAATATTATCCCAGTTAGCCCTGGCTTTAGTTAGCTGGGCGGCGTCTTGTGCACCGAGAAGTTGCTGATTTGATTCCCAGTCAGGGCATGTGCCCAGGATGTGGGCTGGATCCCTGGTAGGGGGCATTTAAGAGGCAGCCTATCGAAGTTTTGCTCTCATATCAATATTTCTCTCTCTTCTCCCTCTCCCTTCCTCTTTCTCTAAAAAAAAAAAATCAATAAACAACTCTAAAACACACAAACAAAATCCCACAGACTCAAAGACACAGCTTCTGCCCTGAAGAGTTCTTTTTACCATATAGGTGCAGCTCGCACACACTCACACGCGCACACACACACACACTCACGGCATATTCTCATCAAGCTTATGCATGAAGTCCTTTTGGTAGGAAGCAATTAGATTACTAATTTATTTTGCTAGTTAAGGGTGGGCTTCCTGATTTCCCCTTCAGCCATCACTATACTCACTGTCACTGCAGCAAAACCAGAAAATGGAATTGGGGAAGGGGAGAAATGTTTAGAAAGTCATTAAAAAGGGAGGGCACAATGAGAAAAGACAATGTGAAGCCATGCCATCCCCTTCTCCATCCCTTATAATCTTCCCTATGTCTGTACCTGAAGGTGAGATAGTCAGCAGAAAAAAAAAAAGCAAAAGACAAAGGACCTTCATCTCATGCTTTATATTTCCACATAAGCAGTGGAAAGAAAAAAATAGGCATATGGTGAACATCCTTGTTGCCCGGTGTGGAGATGTGAGGGGCAGGAACAGAAGACAGACAGAGACTCACAGAGAGACACAGGGAAGGAATGGGTTATGAGCCAAATTTTTGCTTTGCTTCCTGGGCCACCAGCTGTTGGATGTCTAGAGAAGAGCAGGCAACAGCTGGAGACTCTGGCTTTGAGAGTAACTTTCTGGCTTGAGTAACACTAAAGTAACTTTGCTTTTATAATCCTGCTCCCTAAGGGAACCAAGATATCAGCTGTCAGGATTTAAAAAATATATATTTTTATTTATTTCAGAAGGGGAAAGAAGAGGGAGAGATAGAAACATCAATGATGAGACAGAAACATTGATGGCTTCCTCCTGCATGACCCGCTCTGGGGATTGAGCCCGCAACCCAGGCATGTGCTCTTGACCAGAATCGAATCTGGAACCCTTCAGTCCTCAGGCCAATGCTCTATCCATTGAGCCAAACCAGCTAGGGCCAGCTATTGGATTTTTAGAAGAACATTTATAGAATGAATAGCACAGCCTGAGGCCTATGACAGTATATTAAATGACACCTTTGAAACCTGTTTGTGGAGAGGTTTCAACTCATTAGGGAATGCATATGAAACTTCCTTTCTCAGTTCAATTCTTTTTTTTTTTAAATTTCTTTATTGATTAAGGTGTCACATATTTGTCCTCATCCCCCATTCCCATCCCACACCCCTTCCCACGGATGCCCCAACCCCCTGTTGATCTTAACCATTGGTTAGGCTCGTATGCATGCACACAAGTCCCTTGGTTGATCTCTCCCCCTATCCCCACCCTCCCCTATCCTCCCTCTGAGGCCCGATAGTCCGATCGATGCCTCCTTGTTTCTGGTTCTGTTCTTGTTCATCATTTCCCCTAGATGAACGAGATCATGTGTCACTAGAAATATACTTATAAGAACTGAATGAGACGAGCAATAATAGTTATGCTGACAGGCAAATGAATCAGTCTGTAGTGAGTTTCTTTCTGGACCAACAGTTCTTTTGAGACCCAATTTCAATGTCCACCAGTTCCTTATGTGTACATGTCGGCACTGACTTTTCAGCTCTGGATGGTAGACAAATGGTGGTAATGCAGGTCCGACTCTCTCTGATTTGGTCTCGGCCGGACCCAGAGGCACGGCTTCACCTGGACTCAGGGGCCCGTGGCCTCACCCGGACCCGGGACCCAGCCTCACCCGGATCCAGGGGCACACGCCTCACCCGGACCCGGGATCCAGCTTCACCCAGACCCAGGGGCGCGTGGCCTCACCCAGACCCAGTTGATGATAGATAGATAGATAGAGGATAGATAGATAGATAGATAGATAGATAGATAGATAGATAGAGATCATTGTGAGAGAGAAACATTAAAGGGCTGCCTATGGCACATGCCCCGACCAGAGATTGAACCTGAAACCTGGGTATGTGCCCCGACTGGGAATAGAACCTGCCACCTTTTGATGTATGGGACAACGCTCCAACCAACTGAGCCACACCTGCTAGAGCCTCAGTTTAATTTTTACCAATAACTTCAGCCCAAAGATACTATTCCATTGGGTAGTGAGCCCTGTGATATCTTCACCAGATTTCATAACTTTCCAACCTCTAGAGCACACGCTGGGTAATGAGTGCTGTGATAAGATCATATCCATATTCCATAACTCTCTCCACAGGAGTTTCCTAGGAACAGTTTAATTCTGGGATTTAAGACACTGTCTTGCTCACTCTAAAACGTCCAACCTCAAAGCTGCTTTCTTCCTTCATCTTCGTAGGGGTGGTCTGCCTGTCGCACTAGCAAGAGAGAGGGATTTCAGCCCTGGCTGCAAATGGGAGCTTTTGAATCTCTTCTGCGCTGAGCGATCCCGGGCTGGGGACTGAACAGTAATATTTGTTTCCTAACTGCCCAGGTGATTCTAATGGGCAGTCCAGACTGAGAACAACTGATGGACAGTAGCTAGGGGATGGGGGGGTGGGAAGATACTTAGTGCTGATCCACACAGCTTCCCCTTAACTCCTCCAGGGTAGATAGCAAGAAGGAGGAGGGGGAAGGGCCAGTGGACCTTACTCAACCAGAAGCGCTGGTGATCTTTCTAATCAGTTGCTGCTATTTCCTCAGCTCACGGTGCCTGGTCCTCTGTCTGGCAGGCATCTGTATGTGGCTCTGTCCTGTGTGGGGCTGGGCAAGACAGTGGAAGCCCAGGTAGCTTCTGGAACACCTGCTTGACTAAAGGAAAACTCCCATAACATTTTCCTGCCACAAAGAAGGTGGGAGTGCAGAAGGTACCTCAATGGTTTTTCCCTCCACAGCCCCCATATCTGCCCCTTTAATTCTCCTTTCCTCTGCTCAGACCAGGTGTCATTCCAACACTTGTGCTGGCTGGACAGATATCTGTTATTAGTCAGGGTTCATTCAGAGAAATGGAACCAATAGGGATATATATATATATATATATATAGAGAGAGAGAGAGAGAGAGAGAGAGAGAGAGAAGTTTATTTTAAGGAATTGACTTATGTGGTTTTTGGAGGCTGGCATTCATGACTTTATTTTCCTTGATAAATGAGGCTTTTACTGTCTTATTAGAAAAACATTTTTAAAATTTCTTCTTAATCCCTCCACCACCATCTCATAACCCCTGAACTCCAGTTGGCAGATGTTAATACGTCCTTATTAAAAACAAGTGTTTTGGAACAATTCATACATCCTTCCATATAGTAATGGAAAGTTTTAATTGCTTGGAGTGAGCTATTTGATCAGTCTGCTGATCAAATTTCTTTCAGAGGATAAAAGAATATTTGTTAGGCTCCAAATGCAAGGGAAAATGCAAAGCCCACAGTTAATATCCATTGGATAAAATTTATATCTTATATAATAAAACCCTAATATGCAAATCAACTGAACAGCAGAACAACCGGTTGCTATGATGTGCACTGACCACCAGGGGGCAGACGCTCAATGCAGGAGCTGCCCCCGGTTGGCAGCTACTGCATTGAGAGTCTTCCCCCGCCCCAGAGGGAGGTGACCAGTGGCAGCGGGGGACGGGGTTGGTGAGTGGGTGGTGCCAGTCTGCCAGCCAAGGCGAGTGCCAGCAGGGGACCCTCCCGATCGCCCCGCCTGCTGGTCACCCCACAGATGGCCCTGATTGCCAGCCAGGCCTAGAGACCCTACCCTATATATTGGCAACAGTCTCTTAGATTTAAATTTAAAACCTGGCAAGGCTACTCTAACACTGAAAAAAACAGGATGATGCAGTGATGACATGCATGGACTCTGGCTTACACATTTTGTGGTCAGCCCTGATTCTGACACTTATAATTATGTGACAAAGCCTATTACTTAACATCTCTCTGCTTCAGTTTTTCCACCCATAAGATGGGGAAAATGGTACTACTGCCTCAGAAGGATCATGTTATGTACTACTGTTTATAATCAGGGCAAAATAATGTAGCTGCCCATACAACAGCAAGATGCCTTTCACCTGTATGAAAAGTATGGTCACTGGTGCAGCATCCTGGATTGCGAGAGGGATATCTGACTGCCGGTTTAGGCCCAACATCCCCTGAGGGGGGTCCTGGCTAGAGGGCCCAGGTTGGGCTGAGGTACACCGCCCCCCCCCCACACCGCCCCTGCCCCCCATGCATGGATATCACGCACCAGGCCTCTACTTTTAAATATCTTAATTGTAGCCTTTCCAAATCATTATTTTTTAATGTAGTTAAATATAATTCCTTAGCATGGTGCTGAAAGTAGCAATGACATTTACCTCACTGTAGTTGAGCTGCAATCAGCAGACTGGGAACTCACTGATATTTCTGTGGCTTGGGTCAGTAGGACCACAGGATGGCCATATGCAGGGGAGAGCTTGTGGGGAAATAACGGTGGTCTCCTCATGACTGGAGCTAGGTTGCCCTACCTGCACACCCATGGGACCTATGGTGCAGCCCTCAGCTCTCCCCAGCATTAAATCTCTGAGAAGGCTCAGGGGCATTTTGGGGTTCGTGACATCTTCTTGCTTTTTACTTACCTTTGTTTATAGGACTTTGATCATCTGCAGAGAAAAAAAGAAACAACTGTTAAGAAAAAGAAATTGCTGGAGATTACAGGGGGAAAGTTAGGGAGAGGTGGGGGAGATAAGAGATCAATCAAAGGACTTGTATGCATGCATATAAGCATAACCAACGGATGCAAAACTCTGGGGAGTGAGGGCATATATGGGAGTGGGGTGGGGGGTGGCAATGGTAAGATATGTACACATATAATACCTTAATAAAAAAAATAGGAAAAAAAAAAAGAAATTGCTGGAGCTATACTTCTGCCACATTTCAATGTTCCAAATTTGCCTTTGTGAATAATGATGCAGAATAAGAGATTTGAGAGGAGGATGCATGGCACAGGTGAAGGAACAGAGACTCCTAATTTTCCAACATCCTTTCCACTTCCCCTCTCCTCTACCCCCCAGATTTAGTCTCTCTCTTTCTCTCTCCTTTTTAAATTTGCTCCCTATTTTCCTTGTGCTTCTTCTCCCTGTCTTACATCAGAGTTTTCTTTTTCTTCCATTTCTCCCTCCTATATTGCTCTCTTCTTTCTTGCTGCTGCTGATCCATCACTATTCATGTTCCTCAAACTAAAGTCCCACTGTGGATCCCCTTATGTTCCTCCTGTGTGCAAATGCACACAGCCATCGAGTCCCAGACACAGAGGTTACATTGCCAGGGGCTCCACGTGTGGCAGCACGTGGTACAGGTGGGGGTGGGTGCAGTCAGGATGTGCTAACAATGTTGGCCTGCCTGGAGGTTCTCAGGACCTCAGAGGGCATCTCCCCACCAAGGCTCCCTCTTCCCCAGGCTTCTACTCCGCTGCCATCCAGTTTGAGCCTTCTCATTTCACTCAGGCATCTGCAAGGCCTCAGCGTGTATGGGAGGTAAAAGTGTCTTCATTTTCCCCAAACCCACCTCCACCTCCACATCTTGGGGAAAGCTCTGCTGCTCTCAGAAAACAGGAGGGGAGAACACCTTTTACTGAGCATGCTCCTTCCGCGGTCTTTTGTTCTTATTTTCTTTATCCCAAAAGGAAGTGGAGAACTTAGCACTCAAGTTTAGACATTTCTTTTTGAGGAAAGCCTGCGATTTGAGGAAAACCTCAGGAGAGAGGAAGACATATCTCATCCTCCCAATCTTTAGAGCTCCTAGGGGCTGGGGCTCATTTACCAAATCACTAATTACTTGAGTTACTTTAAAAAAGGAGAGACACAGGGTGTTAGGGACATAGGACTAACGGGTATGTCCTACTCTGCTAGGTTCATTCCTGAAATCATTCTTCTTCTTCTTCTTCTTCTTCTTCTTTCTTCTTCTTCTTCTTCTTCTTCTTCTTCTTTCTTCTTATTCTTATTCTTATTCTTCTACTTAATATTCTTATTTTTATATACAACCAGGGGAAAGTGTGATACTGGGTCAAGGTGTGGAAGAAGATCCTAAAAGTTTTCATCTGCTCTTTCTGTTCTTCCTTTTTTTGGGTCTTAATCTTTATTTTATTTGTCAATTGCTGCAGATACTCATTTACTTAATTTTATAACAATAAATAAACCTAATTATAAAATTTAAAACTTATAATAAGTTTGAGTTTTGTGTGTTCAGCACAGTGCCTGACTCCTAGGTACATAATAAATAGCAGCTGTTATTTTTGCTGCTTTCAAAAATATCTCCATTAATTTTCTTAACTCTTTTTCCATACCAATAATTAACTAGTTCTCCGCCCCCTCTCTCCCCTGTCTTTACGTATAAAAATGGAGTAAAAAAGAAAAAAATATTTCCAATTCCCAATTCTATTCTTTCCTTTGTTCTCTTCTAAGCAATTTTCCCCAAAATACCCATGATGAAAATGATGATGATGATGATGATAATCCAGTCTGCTTTCTTTACTCTGATCTCTTGTTGGTTAGTTTTAAAAATAATAATGTTATCTCAACCTAGTTTTTGGAATATAATTCTTCTTTAGGAAAAGCAATGTTTTTGAAGATGTAAAATACAGGAACTTTGATTTGAATTAGCATTTATGCAAGATCTAGAAGCTAACCACATTTACTAGATTCAAGAAATGAACACAGTGTCCTAATAGGCAGAAATTTAAGTGGGACCCAGCTAACAGAAGAGAATTTTCTTTTCTAAAAAGGTTTCTCTATTTAACAACTATTAAATGAACTCATAAGTGAAAAAGGTAGCTGGAAGGTGGATATCTCTGGTGAGCTGAGCTAACAAATAAATCACTCAGTTACCATCTCCTTCTTGAGTGTATTGTGTGCAAAGAACTGCATGTTCTGTACATGCTGATGAGAAAGACTCAGTAACCAACAATAGTCAACAAAATGTTTGTAAACTATACTAGAGGCTCGATGCATGAAAATCGTGCAAGAGTAGGCCTTCCTTCCCCCGGCTGCTGGCACTGGCTTCCCTCTGGCACCTGGGACCTGGGCTTCCCTCACAACCCCGGCTTCATCCAGAAAGTCATCCAGAAGGATGTCCAGTTTAATTAGCATATTATGCTTTGATTATTATAGACGATAGCAGGCACTGCGCTAGAGTTCTATTTCTCCATCTAACCTCTGAGCTCCAGAGCAACATTGATAAATGCTGTGAAAATATTCCCTTAGATACTGTTTACAGACTCTTAATTCAGCATGGCTCAGACTGAGCTCACCATCTCTGCTACATGGTACCTTTCCCACGCAGGCCTGGCTCTTGCCTCTCTGCCATTCATCTCTCCCCATAAATCATGCTTCATTAAGTCTGCTGAGTCTTCCCCCTAAATAACAGGAGAAGCTGTCTCCTCCCCTATCCTGCTGCTGTTACCATTGACTGAGCCCCTGTATTTTCTCACTTATGCTCTTGCAATGGCTCCATTGTTTGTGTATCTCTAAAAGTTCTTACCATCTTTTCTGTATGGCCCCGGCTAGAGTGACCCAACCATCCCAGTTTGAGAGATCTGAGTAAACACAGAAATAGCCCTTCTGGTTATGTCAGTGGAAGTGTGAGCCACTTTTTGTTACAAACATTTCTCTGGATCAGCATTTTCCAATATAATTTCTTCAAATCTTTCCCTAAGGTATCAATGGTAGAATAGGAAAAATGAGTAAAAAGAGAGTAAAGACTAGAAAAACCATTTTATTCTCTTTTCCCTACTAACTCTTTAGATCTGGCATTTGGATGATCAATATGGTGATTAAAATGCCAGGAAGATCTATCACTAAGACCACACATCAGGCCCCTGGCAGAAATGCCACAAAGCAAGACGTGGTCTCTGACTTTGATGAAATAAATGAACAAGACACATACAAACAGAGGACAAAAGTGGGTAGCTAGCTAGCTAAATGATAGTGCATTGTTTACTCAAATTCACTTTTTAAAATCAAATATTTGAAGTAATATTTAGGAGACAGAGGTGATATGGCATGTTGGCATAGGTAAAGCTTTGGGAATTGTCAGTCGCATGTTCTCACTCCGACTATGAATAAATTAGTTCATTTATTTGAGCTTCACTCTCCACTAAGAGTGGGCTAATATTATCCATTTCCTATGATGGTTATGAAAGTTAGAAAAAGAACATGTAGATTCCTATTGAAGTAGCTATTACTTTCTTTCAGATTTATGTATTAATCCACATGGAGTTTTGTGTATCGGGTGAGGTAGATATCTAATTTCATGTTTTCTCTGTGGGTACCCTACTGTCTCTGTACCATTTGTTAAAACAAAAAGTGCTTCGGTCTGCAATGCCAGCTCTGTCTTATATCAAGCTTCCATATAAGCACGGGTCTGTTTCTAGGCGTTTTTCCTCTTCGATTGTCTTGTTGGCCTATCCATGAACCACTCACCTACTGTCCTGTGTCTGTTTAAAATGATGTCTTTAAATCTGGAACGGCAGTTATGCCATCTCATTCTTTCTCGTAATTGTCTTAGCTATTTATACTATTCATCTAAATTTCAGAACCAAGACCCATTAAAAACACTGTCAAGATTTTGATCAGAATTGCATTAATTGTATAGGTGAGTTTGGGGAGTATCGAAGGCTTTAAGGTACTAAAAGGTGGGTGAGACATGATAGGCAGAGAGTAATGATGGGTAAGGAGAGAGCCAGAGCAGAAGGAATGGTGTGAAGCAGGAAGACCCCGAGTGCATTCAGTAAAAGGAATGGCCTAGTTTGACTGGCGAGTGATGGATAGCAGAAGGTAGATGTAGACAGAGACCTGGAAGCTACCTCAGCTGTCAAGTATAAAGTGAATGCACAGAGAAAAGCTTGTGACAACTCTTGAGCCTGGAAAATCCTGTGACATGCCGCTAATGGAAACCAACTTCCCATCCAACTTTGTGAAGTAGTAACGCAATGAAGATGCATGTAAGAAAAGTTAGAGAGACGGAGGAAATGTAGCCAGATGTTAATCAGGCACTAAGCTGTGAAAACTTTGTTCTCAATGGGAACCTGTTTTACATGTAACGTTATTTTACCTGTGGCTACTAATTCTATCTGTAAATACTGTGCGGGAATATGAGCTAAGCAACGTACATTCTCTGGTAATTTTCCCACATGTGCAATTAGCTTGACCAAAAACATGCTCACCCAGAGGCACTCATTAACTTTAAAAAATGGAACCCATTCACCCTGCCTGAACCTGCTGGGGTACACCAGTTGACTCTACGTGCATTGCACATTCAGGAATGATCTGTGGGCTTCTGAACTGGAGCTCTTCGCTTCACTGTGACTCCTGCCATTTTATCCTCTCCGTGTTGTGGTGATGCCACAAATGTCGACTGATGAGACCACCACGGTCCCCAACTGACTTGTTGTTGGTGCCTGCCTAAGACATTACAGCTGCTGCCAAAAGTGTCAACCCTTGAACTGATGTTGTTTCTGTTTGGACCAAGGGTGATAGTACTGTCTGATGTCAACTTGGTTACCAGCACTGTCCCATCTTCCTTCCAACACTGGGATCCTAACATGAGTTTCTGTGTGGGGCTGGAGAAAAACTTGAATGACAGAGATCATGCTGTATCCAAAATTGCACTTCTCCTCAACCTTGAATTATTTCACCAGCCTGAGCCAGTGTGCTGTGACTTTTTGTCCTTGAGGATGAGATTTCCACTAAGACCTTCTCTAGATAGACTTTTTTTTGTTTTGTTAATCCTCACCCAAATATATTTTTTTCCATTTATTTTTAGAGAGAGTAGAAGGGAGGGGAAGATACAGAGAGAGAGAAACATTGATGTGAAAGAGACACATTAATTGGTTGCCTCCAGCACATGCCCTAACCAGTGCCAGGGATTGTGCCTGCAACCAGGGTACATGCCCTTGACTGGAATTGAACCTGTGACCCTTTGGTCTCCAGATCAATGCTCTAACTATTGAGAAAACTAGCTAGAGTTAGATAGATTTTTTTTTTTTAATCGACCCATCCAACCAGCCTTCCAAAGATGCTAGAATCCATGGTAGACATAGATTAGACTTGTTAAAACTCCAACAAAACTTTACTCTGAAGAGAATCTATAAATAGTAGGGTGTCTATAGAACATAGTCTGATAACAGTAGAGCAGTTAAGAGTATAAATTCTGAAAACAGACAGTATTCAATTTATGGCTCCCCTACTTGTAGCTATGTGTGACCTTTGGCAATTTATTAAACTGCTTTGAGTCTCTGTAGGCCTCGAGGACACTTATAATTATCAAATGAGGTAATTCATATAAGGCACTTAGCACAATACTTGGGATCTAATTAGAGTTAAAAATCTGTTGAATGAATAAGTCAAACATCTGGGATCAATTGCATTGAAAAAATAAACTTTTCTAGGTGTTGTTCAATTCAGAGACTCATGGAACATGAAACACGGAACACAAAAATTTGCTTAGCAGGTTCATTCTTACCCAATTACTCCTTTATTCATTAAACTTATGTGTTCTGGATCTATTATATGCTAAACACTGAGTTAAGCAGTGGGCACACTACCATAAATAAATTATTTGTGGAGTTTAAAATCTAATGAGGGATAAAGACAATTTAGTGTGACAAGTTTCATGATAAGGGAGAGAAGATATTACCAGATTTTATTGAATCTATGATGCCATCATTTGTAAGACCTATTCTTTTTATGTATCTCCAAGAAAAAAATGTTGGAAATTTTAATTTTAATTGATTCTAAGACATCAATTTTAATGAATTAATCGATAATTATCATTGACTATAAGGCACAGCATTTTCAGAAATGTTAAAATGCAAAATAAATGTATCTTAGAAAAAGAAATGAAATAGATGGTCAAGAAAGAAGAGTTTGAATCCTTATCAGAGAGCCACTGTGGACCATAAAAGGAGAGAACAGATTAAGATTAGACTTGAAGATTAAAACATAATACGTAGTCAATCACTGTGGTGGACATTTGTCATTGCTCCGCTACCCTGCATCTAAAGCTCTGTCCTGTTTGAGGAGAGGCCATCTTTGTGAGAGTTGGCCTTGCCTCCCATTATGAAAACCAAAGGAAAGCAGATATATTCCCACTTGGCAGCTGGTATATAATCACATGACCCAGTCTTGGCCAATTCTTTGTTCTTCTCAGTGACTTTAACCTTAGAACTAGTAACACAAAGAAGGAAGAGCAGTTTATTATTTATTCATAATAAAGGCAGCCAGCAATTGAGTTAGTGTTGCCTATGGCAGTGGTACAGGTGTTCTGAAAAGGCAACATTGTCTGAGAGTGGGAGAGATAAAGATGCCATTGGTGGCTTTCTAACCATACTTCTGCTGGATCATGAGCTAGTGGGAATCTCTGCTCTACCACACAGGGTCCTGTTTGTATTTTTGTATTATAAATGTTTTTGATCTTCTATTCTTTGAAGTAGTTAAGTAATTTGAAAAACAGTTTGTTCTTTTTGGGTTTTGCCTTTTTAATATTTTTTAGCCTTGATCAGAGTCTAAAACTAATCATTACTTACCACTGAGACACGACCTTCCAGGTATTTCACCCAATGCTTCATGAATTATGACACGGACTGGTAGGAATAGGCACTCTGTCCTTTCCAATGGCTTATTCCTCAGCCATGGGTAGGTTTTTTGTTGTTGTTGTTGTTGTTGTTTTGGTTTTGTTTTAAATATGTGGGCACTTATCTGTACTCAGCTGAATTCTTGTGGGGATCCTCTGCAGATACTCAAAATTTTCTCTGTGTAGCATTTTCCTCTCCAAATTCTGAACTGCAAATTCTGGTCACTTGGCTCTCCCTGAACTTTTAGTTTTATTTCCTCAATCCAGGGAGTCCGCTGGGTTCTGCCTGAATTTCCTTCCTTATGCTACGGTCTCAATCTCTTCAAGGCAGTAGACTGGGGCAACACAAAGAGGCACCTTGTTATTTCCTGTCCCTTAGAGATTGTTTTCCTTCATTTCCTGATGTCTTTAAAGACGTGCTCAATATATCTTGTTTAGTTTTTAGGAAGAACAGTACTAAGTTCCTGGTCATCCATCTTAGCCAGAAGTATAAGTTTCCATTAATTTTGTTTTAACTTGACACATATAGGTTTGGATTCTTTCCCAATCTCTTGATGTAGGACCATGAATCTTTCTTTCAGTTTGATTCTGTATAAGGGAGTTTCCTGTTGTAAATTCAATTCATCTTGCATTGCCTATATTTTCCAGCTCAGTTTCTTTGAAGTAGAAATGAGAGGTGAAAAATACTTAGAAATCAATCTGAGTACATTAATCTTCTGGAGTCAGAGATTACTCTTCATCCACCACTCTTGTTTCACTCATGCCAGATTCAATAGTCATCTTCTTTTCAACTCATGTCTGTTCTACAGCATTCAACTAAGAAGTCATAGAAACAGCAATTCACTTTTTATGCACCTTTTCTTGACTTTTGTAATATTTAATTTCATGATGTAATTGCAATAGTAGCTACATAAAAAAGGCTGAGAAATAAGAATAACCTGGTCTTGATAAAAATGTAAATTATCTGGTGAGAGCAGAAGAGTTTATACATTCCAGAGAGTGGCATAGTAGATGTGAACATTGAAGGTCTGCTTAACTCTGAGAGTGTTGATTAAGTGAAGATCCATTAAGAGAGAATCCATACTGACTCTTGCACTTTGCCTTGATGCTAAGTAGAGAGCAAGATGCGTGAGTTGTTGGGATCTTAATGGGTGATTTTGAGAGATAAATTATAAGGTAAAATTAATAGGACTTGGGGATGGTGCCTGGTACATCATGGGCATTCAATAGCTATTTGGAAAATGAATAAATTATTATATTTCATAGTGCATGTGTGTGTGTGTGTGTGTGTGTGTGTGTGTGTGTGTGTACATGTGTGTTTATTCCTTAGTTACATGTAAATTCTTGGGTTTTGGTAAGCAGCTTCTGTGTATTTTTTGATACTTTCCAGAATCAATAAGCAAAATGTCCAGGGCTATATAAATGTGGTTCATTTGTTAACTTGCCCACCCTCACAGCAGGAACAGATGGTTCTGAGGTCTGACCTCTGCTATAATGAAAGACATACAGACTAAACAGGACATTTCTACTTCTCAATATGCCTTCTTCAGGGATGACTTCTGGAAGCTGCCGAGGCTAATCAGCTCCCCCGGCTCTTGCCTGATATAAAAACACAATATGGGCAGGTGATTGAAGTTGAGAAATGATGCCTCTGGCTCTGGTTAGTTTGTTGTTATTTTTTCCTCTCTGGAAGGAACATGCCCAGTAGTTGCTGTGTCAAACAGAAGTTCAGGATATTTAAAAACAAATAAGGAAATTGAGGACCTACCGACTGCATCGTTATGGGGTATGTGAATAAGAGTCATTCATCAGAAAGGGTTTCCTCATCATGTAGCAAAGGACTGTGCTAACGCAGTTTTGGAGACGGGGACAGTGAAGGGGAAGTGAGCAGTTTTTCTTTGCTTCAGGCCCACTAATCTGGGCAGCTGAGGGGTTCTGTCTCCTTCAAGCTTAATCTTCACTCATATTTACTGCTCTTCTCAGGGGACTCAATGCTTTAGTTAAATCAATTGGCCCTGGAATGGGTCTTTCCTCCTATCTTGCCCTGCCCAATTAGGGAAGACGTTCATTCTGTTAGTGTCTGGGGCAAATTTAGTGGCCCAGCCCATTCTGTTTCAGGGAGCCCATGGAAGCTGCAATGATGGGAAAGGCGAGACTGCATTTTAAAAATGCCCTTGAGCTTCCGTGGTTTGTGTGTGAAATGTACAACCATGCAAATGGTTTTTCCCTCCCTAACTAGTGTGCAAGTAATGTTGGCAGTTTCAGATAATAGAGGCTGAAAATGGACCCCCGTGCAATTTATTCAATGTCTACAAGTTGCCCATGGGGTTCTTAATGTGAAAGATAGTTTTGCTTTAAGTAATTGACTCAGATGAAAGAAATGAGGGCACTCCTCGACAAGCAACTATCCAGAGTCACTTCTGAGATCGTTACCTGGTTACTGTTATGAAGTCAAGCTCAGAACAATGACCTCTCAGACCTTATTGCAGTCACAGACGGATTTTTTTTTTTTTAACCTGAGAGGATAAGATGAGGGCAAGTTAAGGAGGTTTGGTGCGAATTAAGTCCTCTTCATGCTTTTCTATTTTCAAAATATTGAAGGGGCAATTTCCAGCCTGGTGTATGGGCACTTAACCACATGCCTCCCATCACCCTTGATTAGAGTCATGCAGCTTGGTCCTTGCACTTCTATTTACCCTTTGATTTAATAAGTTCTTCTGTCATGAAGCTATTAACAGTTGTTTTCTAGGAAGAACAATCAATACTATGGACACACCCTCTTGCATTTTTCTGTATTTGCTATGATCTGCCCATCAAGAAAGCCTCTTCTTTTGACACCAAATGCTGTGTGAGAGACTGAATATATGGATGGGCATGACCCGACCATCCTATATAATAAAAGGCTAATATGCAAATCGACCGAACAGTAGAACGACCGGTCACTATGATGTGCACTGACCACCAGGGGGCAGACGCTCAATGCAGGAGCTGCCCCCTGGTGGTCAGTGTGCTCCCACAGGGGGAGTGCCTCTCAGCCAGAACCCCTGAGCCAGGCTCATGACTGGCGAGCACAGGGGTGGTGGTGGGAGCCTCTTCCACCTTCACATCAGTGCTAAGGATGTCCAACCTGTGAGAGGGCACAGGCCAGGCTGAGGGACCCCCTGAGTGTACGATTCTCGTGCACCGGGCCTCTAGTATGTATACAAATAGGACTCTAACAAACGACCTGCAGCAGCCTTCCCAGGAAACCAACCTCCTGTCTTTAATAAACAGCCTTGGAAGCCAGCCTGCCATCAGTCAGACTTGTAGGAAGTCAGACTACTATCTCTAGCAACAATCCAGGAAGCGAAACAATAACCCCTTGCAACAACTGGCCAAAGTGGTCAGGACTTGATAAATAACTGACAGCTTCCCTAATTTTTGTCCTCACTTCCAACTTGGGACCAAACAGAGAAAGCCAAGCGTGCACCACTAACCGATGGCATAGTTAGCCACTCTAGCTTCCCCAGGCCAGCAGCCTCCAATCAGGGCACTTGGGGTGTCTTCCCTCTTTCCACTAGGAAGCTCTTCCTCTCCTCTGCCTGCCTTGAGTCTCTGACAAATGCATGTAGTGACCAGACTATTCTATATAATAAAAGGCTAATATGCCTCCCTGTCACAGCAAGCTCTGAATAAGCAGCCTTTGCCCATTCTCATTTGGTTGATCTTTGCTTATTTTCACATGTGTCCACATGTCTCTGTATTTGGGAGGGTTTTACATTAATTAGGTGTGACTGTGACTTTTCTGGAGTTTTCTTTTTCTCCCAGTCATCCTCCTATCTCCAAAAGAAATAGAGCAGATGGAAGGGAGATAATACACAAGCCCGGCCTTAGAAATGACCTGCTTCAGGGGCAGAGTGGTTTATAGGCCATGCCTTCCTGCACCCTGCTAAGTCCAGAAAAGCAGCATTTCTAGCCAGACCTGGGAGTTCCTTTAAGGCGGGCCCTTCAGACATGACTGGTGTGTCAGGCTCATTTTAATCTAAAAGTTAAGGAAAGGGCAGGAGGGGTTATCTCAATTGAAAACATTTGTTTCTTCATTCTTCCTTTCATTCAGGCATTCAATACACATTTACCATGTGCTGAATATAGGGTTTTAATTAATTACTTTTTATTTTAAAATCTTTATTGTTGAAACAATTACATAGTTCCTCCTTTTTCCCACATGAACCTCTTCCAGCCCACTCTCAGGTCTCCCACCTGCACCCCCCGGACCTCACCACCCCATTGTCTGTGTCCATGGGTCATGGGTCATGCATATATGTGTACAAGTTCATTGGTTGATCTCTTCCCACCTACCCTCCCCTGCCTTCCCTCTGAGTTTCAACAGTCTCTTCATGCTTCTATGTCTCATCAGTTCATTTGATTCATTAGATTCTACATTAATTAATTACTTTTTATTTTGAAAGTCATATTTGAGCACATATTTTGACTCTGGAGAAACTGAAGTTCCCTCATGCATCTCCTTGGAGGTAGCTGCAGAGTTCAGTCACATGGGTTAAATTCATTCTTTAACATCTCACACCAGGAGGTTTTATTTTTACCTTGATTTTTTCACACTTTTCATCAATTTTCTGATGCTAAGTTTTTCTGCTGCTGTTTCTTGGCTTGTTTTAAAATTTATCTGTGTAATTCAGAAGTACTCTTGGGATGCATTCATTGTTTAATGCTTAGACCTTAAACCCAAGCACTCAAATATGCATTCACTTACTTATTTGACTAGTGTTTATTAAGGCCGAACAGAGTCATGGTTAGCAAGAAGCTAAAGACCTTTAAGCTGTGGGGCCCTTCATTGCCTATCTCCTTCCAAGTCCCTGGGAGAGGTTCTGGCAACATGTTCACATGCTCACATGATTTTGTAAAATTTATAGAAGTAACCTATTATAATCACTACTAGAGGCCAATGCACAAATTCATGCACGGGTGGGGGTCCTTGGGTTTGCCTGTGGGGATCGGGCCAAAACCTACAGTCCAACACCACCTGCAGCTCCTACCTGCAGCTCCTACCTGCCTCTCCCGCTCATCCCAGCCCCACTGTGCCTTCCCCAGGCTCACGCCCAATCAATCACAATCGGGAGAGGCTCGTGCCACCACAGCAGCACTCGCCAGCCATGAGCCCTGCATCTGGCACCCTCCCAAAGGAACTGGCCTGTGGGATCAGCTGAAACTGGCTCTCTGACCCCACCGGCACACGATCAGAGCAGAAAGGGACAGTGGGAGGACTCCAGGGCCTGTCCGGCCTGTCTTGCTCAGTCCTGATCGGCCAGACCCCAGCAGCAAACTAACCTACTGGTCAGAGCATCTGCCCCTTGGTGGTCAGTGCATGTCATAGTGAGCGGTTGAGCAGCCTTAGCATATCATTAGCATATTACCCTTCGATTGGTTGAACAGTCGACCGGTCACTGGATGACCAGACACTTAGCATATTAGGCTTTTATTATATAGGACTAGAGGCCCATTACAGAAAGATTCCTGCAAGAATAGGGCTTCTGCGGACTGAGTGAAGTAGAGAAGGGAGCGAAGCCTGCCGAGGCCCCTGGCCCAGCTGACAGGCCCGGACACTTCCAGAGGCTAGGGAGCAGCGAGGCTGGATCCGCCACCGGAGTGGGTGGATCCTGCCTCACTGCTTGGTCCCCGAGACCCCTGGCCAGGCCTACAGGCCCAAACACTCCAGCAGCGGGGCTGAGTGGACTGGGTGCCGCCATTTTGTGGCTATGGGTGCCGCCATCTTTGTGATGGAGTGATGGTTAATTTGCGTATTCCTCTTTTATTAGATAGGATTGGTTAAGATGACTGTTGCTTTCTATTCTGACCTCCTCTTCTGCCACACTACTTCCTCTTGTGTTGGGTCAGGTTGGGAGAACTCAGGGAGAATTTTGAGACCTGCCTAAGGGGAATTGAGTTGGGGGATGCACTTCGTTTGAGTGTAGTGGGATATGTTTCTTTGTGTATAAGTTATTGTTATCATAACATGTTTCACAATGGGTTAAATGGCAAAGCTTGAGGTTCAACACAATTGAAACTGGACCCTATGGCCATGCATATGCTTGTCTATGAAATGAACTTGCTTAATCCTATCCACACAGTTCTTATTAATATCTTGCTCATTTGACTTGAAATATTAACATAGATGGAGATAAAGATGCAGTCCAAACTACTCATTCCCGTGAGGACATCAATGACAAATTGATTAAGAGTATATAAAGTTAGTCACTATATAAGAACTTAATAGTTTAACAAATTTGACAAAAATCCTAAGCATTTACATGACATGAACAAAAATGAGTTTCAAAGTTAAAAGAAATTTTTCTAACTAAATTCAATCAACAATGGTAGATGGAAAATTGATAGTTTTATGTTCTTTACACAGAAAGTGATACTACAAAGGACTATTATATGAAGAGGTGATCAAAATTTATATAGACAAAAATGTAGGGGAATGTATTAAAGAGGCTTGCCAGGGAGTCCATTAATAGAGATATTTTTGTGGATGTGGTGATGCATGTGGCATTTATCAAGTTTTTATTATTTTGATGTGTTTTGATATCTTCTCTCATTCTAAATAAGTATTAACTTACATATCTAATTTCAATTAAACTTTTATTTTGAAATCATTGTAGAGTCACATCTAGTTTTAGGAAATACGGCAGAGAGATTCTACATTTCCTTTATCCTGTTCCCTCTATGGTAATATTCTGAAAAAACTATAGTACAATATAAAAACCAGAATGTTGACATTGATGTGGTCCATATTAATTTTTATATTCACACCGAAACCGGTTTGGCTCAGTGGATAGAGCATCAGCCTGTGGACTGAAAGGTCCCAGGTTCGATTCCGGTCAAGGGCATGTACCTTGGTTGCGGGCATATCCCCAGTAGGGGGTGTGCAGGAGGCAGCTGATGGATGTTTCTCTCTCATCGATGTTTCTAACTCTCTATCCCTCACCCTTCCTCTCTGTAAAAAATCAATAAAATATATTTAAAAAAATATTAATTTTTATATTCACAGCTTTGTGCCTTTTGTTGTAAAGAGCTCCCCTCCCCCCAAGTATGATAAACTTCAGATCCTACAAAACCTGGATCTGCCCCCACATTTACCATGTGCTGAACATTCTTGGTGCTGGGGATGGAGCAATGAACGAGGAGACACAGTCCCTGGCCTCAGGGAGCTTATATTCTAGTAAGGAAGATAGAAAATAAAACATACGCCCAGATGGCATGACTCAGTGGTTGAGCATGGACCTATGAGCCAGGAGGTCACAGTTCGATTTCAGTCAGGCCACATGCTGGGTTGCTGGCTGGATATCCAGTGTCGGGTGGAGCATGTAGGAGGCAGCCGATCAATTATTCTCTCTCATCATTGACATTTCTCTCTCTCCCTCTCCCTTAAACAAACAAACAAAAACATACAGTATGTGAGATGGTGATGAGGCCTATGGAAAAAAATAAAGCAGGGTAGGGGGATTGGGAATTGGTAGACAGACTGGAGATGCTATCTTGAAATGGGTGGCTGAGGAAGAAAGGACTCAGAGTAGAGGACATTTGAACAGAGACATAAAGGAAGTGAAGGAGCAAGCCAAGAGGATGTTGCTGGGAGAAGGAAGGGCAAAGTCCCTGAGGAGGAAGCAACCTGGGGGTGTTTGAGGAGCAGCAGGGAGGACGAGTGAGCAAGACGGGGAGCAGTGAGACTGGGGAGATGGTGGGGATGCAGATGGAGCAGGACCTAATGAGCCACAGGAGGAAACTGACTTTTTCTCTAAGTTGTGAAGGTATTGAAGGGTTTTGAGCAGATGAATGACAAGGTATGACTTACATTTAAAAGAATCACTCTGGCTGAGCATTTCTAAAGTATGGGGCAAAGAAGGAAGCAGGAAGCAGGACCAGCTAAATAATTTGTAAGGCCCATGTAAAATGAAAATGCAAATTATTTATTCAAAAATCAGGAGAAAAGCTTTTTCTTTCTTCTTGGGTCTTCCTCTAGGGCTGTCCCTGTGTTTGCTGTGTCGTGTTCCATTGGACCCGTGGATACTCTGGGGAGGGTACAGACACTCACAGTTGTCTGGCTCCCCATTGAGGGTGAAGGGTGGCAGTGTGGCTGGGGAACATTGGTGAAGACAGTGGGTAGCCAGGAACCTGTCCCATAAGGCAGCAAGAGAAGGGACCACCCGTGAGGCTCCAAACCCCAGGCACATGTTGGTTTGTCCCATTGGACTTCACTTAGGAAACACAAATCTATAATAATAAAAGAGTAATATGCTAATTAGACCAGATGACCTTCTGGACTAAGCAGGGATTGTGAGGAAAGCCCGGGCCCCAGGTGCCTGCCAGCTGCCGGAGGGAAGCCTGGGTCCTGGGTGCTGGAGGGAAACCGGTGCTGGCAGCCGTGGGAAGGATGTCCTAATCTTGCACGAAGTTCATGCATCGGGCCTCTAGTTTAAGATAAACGTAGTAAGAATTTCAAGGCCACTCCACAGAGTAGTAACCTCCAGACATGGAGCCCCCCCACCCCACCTGCCATGTAACTGCACTGGTCACACACTGGTGAAGGCGGCCCTTCTAGGAAGAGCAGGCAGGAGGCAGTTGCAGTAATCTGGGGAGAGAAGGTGGTGACTGGACCAGCGTGATAGTAGGGCATGTGGGAAGAAGGGGAGAGGCTGGGATATACTTTGAAGGTAGAATCTATCAATCAAGTTGAGTCTGTATCCAAGGCTTTTGGCTTGAGCATCTGGAAGGGAGAAGGTGCCATTTTCAGAGAGGGGGGAAGACAGGCAACCTGACTTTGAGAAGAAAGATCATTAGTTTGGTTTTGAACGTTTCGAGTTGGATATCCTCTTGGACATCACAGTGGACAGTTGCAAATATGAGGCTGGCAGGTAGAAGAGGGCGCTAGAGATATAAATTATGAGCCATTTGTATAAAGATGATATTTAAAGCCATGAGACTGATCATGATCTCCTGGGAAGTGAATGTGGTTAAAAAAGAGAAATCTGAGCCATGGGGCCCTTTAGGGTTTAGAGATACTAAAACAAAAATGATCCAAATAGGGTGGAATTAACTACAGTGCAATTAATTGACATTACAAATTCAGGCATGGCACAGTCACACACGCCTCTGAAGTGGACGACTTACTGGGAATTAGGAGAAGTATAGCTTTCACTCAGTCCTTGTACGTGCAGGGGCATCTGCCACATTCATGGATGTCCTTTATCATTGGAAAAGCCCTGCTTTGGGGTGGAAACTGCCAAGCTTAGAAACCAGGGCTCCAATTCTTAGCCTGCTTTGCTGCTGGGACATAAATATACAACCAGGAGCTGCCACTCAGACATGCCTGCTTGATACTCTGGGCAGGGAGCCATGTCGGGAACAGGCCCTGCAGAGAGATCTTTGTGTTCCGCACTCATCCTCTGCAAAGAGGTAGCTGCAGTGTAGCAGTGCTGGTTTTCTAGTGGCTGCAAGACCCATCTCCTGATGCAGGCGAGGTCCTGGTGGACCAGGCTGTGGGTTTGAGGACATGAAAGGGGCAGCATCAATGGTGGTGATCTCTCATCCGGCCAGTTTTTTGTATGGCTTTGGGCACTTCCCAGGATGCTTACCGATAACCTTTAGTTCAGCTCTCCAGCTCTCCCAACACAGCTTGGAACACTCAATATTTCTTTAATAAGCTCTTTTATTGCAGGATTACCTTTGTTGCTTGCTACTAAGAACACTGACTGAGATAATGTCTCTAAACTGGAATTCTAATGACATAAATCACTTAATATTTATAAAGCACATTGTACCTGCCAAATAAGCACTATATGAGTGTTTTGCCTTTTCATCAATAAATCTCACTTTGGAGCTCAAACTCCATCCTAAGACTCTTAGATCATGCTTACATTACACAAGCTTCTCCATCTCTAAGAGATGTTTTGGTTTAACACAGGAACAGTATTAGCGTCACCAGAAAAATGCTTCTATCCTACAGAAAATGTAACTAAAGTCGGGTCTGTGCCCAAGGCTACACCATTAAAGAGTTCTAATGGGAAGATGTGTTATTAATAAGTAATTTAATTTTAAGTACTGCTTACTTTGTCCAAACTACACTGTCTTGAGAGCCAATTAACCTGTCATTCGAAAAAAATGAAGTGTCAAATTTAGTACTAATCATATTAAGTCAAAGACACAAGTCAGAGAAGTCAGTGGGCAGCTATAGAAAAGGAAGGCAGTAAGGAGCTCCTGAAGAATAAATCATTTTCAGCCCATAGAGGAGACTTCCATGGATATTGAGTTGAAGCAAGTTGCAGCAGAGAGAGCTACGCAGATGAGGTTACATCCTGCCCCTGGCACTTGCTGTGTGATTTGGTGAAGACACTTAACTTTTTGAGATGATCAGAGCAGATGACATATTTAAGCTCCTTTTGTGATGATGCAGTTTCTCACTAGATGTTTGTTTCCTTTTTCTCACTCTCATCCCATCAGCTGTAATGCCGGGACTGACCAGCAGACCCTGAGTGATGCATGAATGGATTACTCTGACACACATTTCTGTGAAAGAGAGGGCTAAGGGACTGCTTGGCTATAGGCACCAAATAGCCCTTGTTTGCCTGCCTCCTTAGGCTTTTATTGTAACAACAGCGTGAACTAAAATGAACCTGTAGATACAATCAGCAGGGTAAGTATCCTTGAGAAAGCACATGTTTCTATAAGGTCATATATAAAGACTAAACATAGAGATTCCAGTAAAACACCTGGGGGCTCAGACTTGTTTGGAAAAGTCAAGGCAGGGGGCCTCTAGAAGGACCCTCCTTCAGCAGGGTCCCCCTAGAGGCCCTCGACCTTTAGAAGAATCCTTCTTACAGACTTTCCAACCACGTTCCGTACTTCCCCACACTGTAAGACCAAAAAAATCATCATAATATATGTATTTCAAGGACACAACACTGTTATTAGAATAATGCAACAATGTTTAAGCAATCTTGTAAACTAGAAGGTATTTATTTTTCCCCCTTTATTTTACTTTATTATTTTTCCCATCACCACTTATCTCCCATATAGTCTCTTCCATCTCCCTTTTTCTCCCCACCCCCACAGTCGCCATACTGTTGTCCATGTCCATGAGTCTTTTTTCTTTCCTTCTCTCCTTCCCTCCTTCCCTCCTTCCTTCTTTCCTTCCTTCCTTCCTTTCCTTCCTTCCTTCCTTTCCTTCCTTCCTTCCTTTCCTTCCTTCCTTCCTTCCTTCCTTCCTTCCTTCCTTCCTTCCTTCCTTCCTTCCTTCCTTCCTTCTTTCTTTCTTTCTTTCTTTCTTTCTTTCTTTCTTTCTTTCTTTCTTTCTTTCTTTCTTTCTTTCCTCAATCCCTTCACAAACTTCCAATTGAAATCTGAAGGGTGAGTGCTCCATGTTTGTTAAATTTCATTGAATTAATTATAAGTGAATAGCCAAGTATGATGAAGTAGAATACTGTGTGTAGCCTAACAAGAGGTATGGCAAACTGAGTGAGAGAACTATTGCTGCCTTAAATTCCAGAACATCATATTTAATTGTTCCTTGAATAATGGAAAATATGAATTCTCCAAGAGTAGCTCTTCCTCTTCAACTTTTTTGGAACCCTGAAATAGAATCAAATTCTCTGTAAACACAGCTTAGATGTTGCATCAGCTTTAGCTATAACATTTCTCTGAAAGTCTCTGGAAGATGTTCAGTAAAGTGACATAGCAGTTCCTTACTGGTTAAGACACCGACTTACCAAAAAATGGCTGGGTGTGAGAGTGATTGATGGGAAAGAACTTGATGATAGCTGAATTGGTGAATCTGGTGGAAAATAACCTTGAGGAAATTATCCTGAATGTATCATAAGTATAAAGAGATGAAAGATTTAGGTGAGAGGTAAAGAGATGAGAAAGATCAACATATGTCTATGTAGTAGTTCTGGAGAAGAGAAAAGAAAGAATGAAGTAAAGGCTGTAATAAAAGGAATATTGATAATTTTCTAGAGTTAATTAAAGGTATGATTTCTTAGATTTAGGCAGTAAAAATCCTAGTAAGCATGATGAAGTAAAGTATGTCAATACTTGGGGAATGTTGCCCTAGCCAGTTTGGCTCAGTGAGTAGTGCGTCGGCCTGTGGACTGAAGTCCAGGGTTTGATTTCAGTCAAGGGCACATGCCCAGGTTGTGGGGTTGGTCCACAATAGGGGCATGCAGGAGGCAGCCAATCAATGATTCTCTCTCATCATTGATGGTGTTTTTTTTTTTCTCTCTTTCCCTTCCTCTCTGAAACAAAACAACAACAAAAAACTTGTCAATACCCTGCAGAGACTAAAGGGAAAGAAATAATAAAATTAATCAGAGAAAAATCAGGATATTGTCAAAGTAGTAATATATAGCAGACTTCTCAACAGCAAAAAATGGAAGCCATGAAGACAGTGAAATAAATCACAGAAAGCCTTTACCCCCAGCTAATATGAATCATGGCTCTAACATGAACCATGGTAAAATAAAGACAATCTTGACCATCAAAAACTGGAATAGTTACCTATTAACAGCTCTTCCTCAGTGGTATTTTAAATAATGTACTTCTGGAAAAAGAACTGGCAAGCAAGAATGAAAAATGACACTATGAGATACTAAGATGACCATAAACAAGACAGATAATAACAAGTGTTGGTGAGAATGTGGAGAAATTGGAACCCTCATACCCTGCTAGTGGAGATGTATAATGGTGTAAACTTGTTAAAAAACAGTCTGGTAGCTCCTCAAAAGGTTAAATATTAAGTCACTATATGACCCAGCAATTCACTACTAGGTTTATACCAAAGAAAATTGAAAAAATATGTCCAACAGAAACTTGTACATGACTGTTCAGAGCAGCATCTTACCTAATAATAGACAAACATGTAAATTGACTATACCTCCACTACACTCACAGCCAATCAGAGTGTGTATGCAAATTAACCCAACAAAGATGGCGGTTAATTTGCATACATAGATGCTCAGCGCCTGGGTCCTGGGAACATCCTGGCACCCAGGTCACTCTAAGGTAGGTCCCCCATGGGCCCTGAGCAGCCTGGGAATGGCCTGAGACAGGGAGCTCCTGGGCAGGGCCAAGCCTGTGATCAGAGCCAAGGGGGCAGGGGCGGAGTCGGTAATTGGAGGGAGCTGGGGGTCCCCTGCCCAGGCCTAAAGCATCGGCCAGAGGCTTCAGGCCTGGGCAGGGGTGGAGCCGGCGATCAGAGGGAGCTGCAGGTCCCCGCCTGGGCAGGGCTCAGCCGGCGATTGGTGTGAACTACAGAGGAAACACCTTTTCTGACTGCTCATTGGCTAAGCTTCCTGTACACCACTGGTAATATTCTTAGTAACTTGGGTAATAAGAATCCAAAAAGGTGATCTGGGGTTTTTCCACCACACTTCTGGAGAAAAAAATGAAGGTCTGCTGCTGGAGGGCTAAGAAATGTCATATCCTGCCCTAGCTGGTTTGACTCAGTGGATAGAGCCTCGGCCTGCCGACAGCAGGGTCTGGGTTTGATTCTGATCAAGGGCATGTACCTAGGTTTCAGGCTCCTCCCTGGCCGGGGCCCAGGTCAGGGCTCATACAGGAGGCAACCAATCAAAGTGTTCCTCTCACTTTGATGTTTCTCTCTTTCTTTCCCTTTCTCTTTCACATTCTCTAAAAGTCAATGGAAACATATCCTCAGGTGAGGATAAAAAGAAAAAAAGAAAGAAAGAAATGTCATATCCTATGAAAGACACATCTTGAAAATGCCTAAAGAAAGTTGTCATTTTTTCTTGGTGAAGGGACTGGAGTCCGTGTTAATGAAAACACCTTGGCGGCTGTGGTGACTGGCAATGGCTGCAGCAGCGGGGTGATGGGGTGGTGCCTTCCCCTGATCAGCCTGGTCACCTCCACAAAGGGAGGCCAGACTGCAGCTTAGGCCCGCTCCCCGGGGAGAGCGGGCCTAAGCCATCAGTAGGATATCCCCTGAGGGCTCCCAGCATGTGAGAGGGGGCAGATTGGGCTGAGGGACCCTCCACCCCCAGTGCAAGAATTTTGTGCACTGGGCCCCTAGTTATTTATGATAGCCAAAATATGGAAGCAACCCAAATAGCCACTGACTGATGAATAGATAAATAAAATGTGGTATATCTATACAATGAATATTATTTGAGAGTAAAAAGGATAATGAATTGATACAAACTACAATATAGTTGAACCTTGAAAACATTATGCAAAGTGAAGGAAGCCAGTCACTAAAGCCTACATTATTATACTAGAGGACCAATTCAGTGCATGAATTCGTGCACAGGTGGGGTCTGGCCGGCCCGGCCCCAATTGGAGTGGATTGGGGCTGGGCCTGTTGGGAGGAGGAGATGGCGGGAGATTGGCCAGCTGCCCTGCCCCAATCGGGGTCCGATCAGGGCCGGGTCAGCTGGGGGAAGGGGCCACCAGCAATTGGTCGGTGGGCCCTATCCCCAATTTGGGTTGGGGTGCTAGTTGGGGGTGGGGCCAGCCATGGGAAGGGGCTGTAGGTGGTGGGTGGGCTGGCCCTGCCCCTGATTGGGGTGGGGGAGCCGATCTGGGGTGGGACCAGGTGGGGGGAGGGGCTGCAGGAGGTTGGCATGCCAGCCCTGCCCCCTATTGGGGTGGGAGGGTGATCAGGGGCAGGGCCAGCCAGGTGGAGGGGCTGTGGGCCTATCGTGGTGGGGCGGGCTGATTGGGGGCAGTGCTGGTGGGGGGGAAGGGATGCGTTTGGCCAGCCAGCCCCACCCCTGATCGGGCCAGTTCACTGGCCACAGTGGGCGTCATAATGACCAGTCTTTATGGTCATTATGTTGTTACGGTCGCTGGCTTTTTATATATATAGATGATTTGATTTATATGAAATATTGAGAACAGGCAAATTTAAAGAAAGAAAGTAGATTAGTAGTTGCTTAGGGCTAAGGGGTCGGGGAGTATGGTTGTTAATGTTCACAGGAATTTTGGAGGGGATGTGGAAGTGTTCTAAAATTGATCATAGTGATGATTGCACACTCTGTAAATATACTAAAAACCAATGAATTGCATACTTTAAATAATTGAGTTTTATGACATTTGAATTATATCACAATAAAAAGAAAAGAAAGAAAATAATGATGATCAAAGAAATTGTTAAATATATAGATAAGTAAATCTACTTGCTAAAAACTGAAACAAAAAACTAAACAATAACATTTAAAACAGAAGAATAAGGTAGAAATCATTATTAACTTCAGACTCTATTAATTTAAGTATCCATATATGAATTTAAACTAATGAAATATAAAAAGAGAATAAGTAATGCAATCAACACAAAAGAAAATTAAATGGATAAATTAGTGAGCTAAGGTTCAAACTTAAAAGTTATAAAATAACAAACCCCAAGAAAGTAGATAGAAGGAAATAGCAAAGATAAGAGCAGAAAACAAATATACAAAAAGGTGGTCATCAAAAGAGAATGCTGCTTATCAAAGAGATAATTATAACACAAAAAACTTTGCCAATAATGATAGAACTTAAAACTAATATTATAAATGAAAAAGAGGACATAGCTACAGATAGACAGAAAGAAAATAGTAATAGTGGCTTGGTGTACAGATTCATGCACATTGAAAGGAAATTAATTAGAAGAAAGATTCATGCGGTAATTACATTAAAATATTACATGTCAAAATCCTATATAATAAAGAGGTAATATGCAAATTGACCCTCACGCCCTCACACAACATGGCTGCCCCCATGTGGTCAAAGATGGATGCCACAAGATGGCTGGCAGGGGAGGGTAGTTGTGGGTGATCAGGGCAGCAGTTAGGGGTGACCAGGTCTGCAGGGGAGGGCAGTTGGGAGGGATCAGGCTGGCAGGGGAGGGTAGTTGAGGGAGACCAGGCTGGCAGAGGAGGGCAGTTAGGGGTGACCGGGCCAGCAGGGGAGGGCAGTTAGGGGCAACCAGGCCTGCAGGGGAGGGTAGTTGGGGGACCAGGCCTGCAGGGGAGCGCAGTTGGGGGGGACCAGGCCTATAGAGGAGGGCAGTTGGGGGACCAGGCCTGCAGGGGAGGGCAGTTGGAGGTGACCTGGGCAGCAGGGGAGGGAAGTTGGAGGTGACCTGGGCAGCAGGGGAGGGCAGTTGGAGGTGACCTGGGCAGCAGGGGAGGGCAGTTGGGGGCAATCGGCCCAGCAGGGGAGCAGTTAGGTATTGATCAGACTGGCAGGGGAGTGGTTAGGGTGTGATCAAGCTGGGCCTAAACCAGCAGTTGGACATCCCCCGAGGGGTCCCAGATTGGAGAGGGTGCAGGCTGGGCTGAGGGACAGCCCCCCCCCCCCCCCGTGCACAAATTTCATGTACTGGGCCTCTAGTAGTATCTATAATATAGTATTATAAAATTAAAACATATGTGCAATTGGTGCCAGCAAGAGCTTTACATGTATCACACATTGGTGAGTCAATGTTTATTTTTAAATTGCCAGTGCACGTCATATGTACCAGCTGGTCGGTCAGTTGGATAGTCAGACAAACATACAGTCAGTCACTTAGCCTTTTATATAAATACTAGAGGCCCGGTGCACGAAATTCGTGCACTGGGGGGGGTGTCCCTCTGCCCAACCTGCACCTTCTCCAATATGAGACCTCTTGGGAGATGTCCGACTGCCTGTTTAGGCCCGATCCCTCAGGCCTAAACAGGCAGTCGGACATCCCTTTCATAATTCAGGACTGCTGGCTCCCAACTGCTTGCCTGACTGCCTGATTGCCCCTAACCACTCCTCTGCCAGCCTGATTGATGCCTAACTGTTCCCCTGCCGGCCCGATCATCCCCAACTGCCCTCCTCTGACAGCCCGGTCACCCCCAAATGCCCTCCCCTGCATATTCCCTCTTTATTAGATAGGGTTTTTTCTTTAACATATTGGACAGTGTACCTGCTGTGGTCTTGACAAACCAGTAAAAATGTAAACCCAAACTAAAGGTGTCATAAAATAAACTCCTTAAACAGGAATTTCATGAGACCTTGGAAAGGTGATATCATGTGGTTGTTGGGTTTATATTTGAATAAGTAGAAGGTTTATAGGTGATTTCACACTTTTTCATATTTTCTAAAAGTTTCCTTTTCTTTTATAAACAATAGACATGTAATCAACTGTCCATCTTTCCCTCCAAAAATTATTTTGAAAGGGCAAAGTCAATTGGAGCCAAGTCTGTTAAGTAATGTAGGTGTCAAGATGGAAGGCTTTTTCACTTAGAGGTCTACTAACACTGTACTTATCCATTTTCCCACAAACTTTTGGCCCATTTTTCCCCTTCTGCTAGAAATACTCCTTCCAAGATGGCTTTCTCTTAATAATCTCAATCCTCTCTACCTATGAAAGTTCTACTGGGCCCTTTGAGGGTTGGCCAAGTCTCTGTGGCCCTCTCCCCATCCTTGCAGCCAGATCTGCTTGCTCCTTCCTCAGTGTTCCCACAGTGCCGTGGACACAGCTCCAGCACAGTCCACACATGCAACCTGTTGTCACTGTTTCCTGGGAACGTCCTGTCCTATTCTCTTCCCTTTATAGGGGAATCAAGCTGGAGTTTTGCAGGTTGGGAAGAAGCTGGTGGCAGCTAAAAGCGGAATGTGCCTAGAGGGGTGCAGATTCCTCCCAGCCAACAGGCCTAAGGCCCGGGTCATGGCTGGGAGTGGATCACACGGGAGAGGCGTGCCCACAGCCCTGGCCATAGCTGGAAGTAGAACACGCTGAGAGGGGTGCAGGCATCTCCCAGCCAACAGGCCTACGGCCAGGGCCACAGCTGGGAGAGGATCGAGGGAGTGGATCGTGTGGAGAGGGGTGCAGGCGCCTCCCAGCCAACAGGCCTAAGGCCCGGGCCACGGCTGGGAGCGGATCGCACCGGAGAGGTGCTGCTGCCTCCCAGGCCCACAGCCCTGGACTCGGCTGGAAGCAAAATGCGCTGAGAGGGGCATGGGCGCCTCCCAGCTGACAGGCCAACAGCCTTGGCCATGACTGGGAGCGGAATGTGCTGAGAGGGGTGCAGGCGCCTCCCAGCGGACAGGCCAACGACCTGGGTCACTGCTGGGAGTGGATAGTGCCTGAGGGTGTGGCCGCCTTGCAGGCCCATGGCCCAGCCGGGGCTGGAAGCGGATCACGGGAGGGGAGTTGGGGGTCACGGGAGCCTCCCAGGTGGACAGCCAGGGCTGCGGCTGGGAGCAGATCGGGCCAGGGATGCACGGGCTGAGGCTAGTAGCAGATCGTGCCGGGGGCCGCGGCCACCTCCCAGGCCTACAGCCTGGGCCGTGCTGCCGGCTCTCATCGGCAGCCCTCACTGGGACTGTGGGTCTCTGACGGGCCTGAGAGGACTGGGTGCCGCCATCTTATGTCTATGGGCACTGCCATTTTATTGCGGAGTGATGGTTAATTTGCATATTACTCTATTATTAGATAGGCTATTATAAATACCTTTATGCTAAGAAGGTATGATGACCATTTACCAGAAATATGCACTAATTATCTTACATAGAAAGAGCAGGAGCCTTCCCATTGCAGTCAGGACCAAGACATGGATGCTAGCTCTCACTGCTCTGAATTGCACTGTAATGGAGGGAAGTCACAACCCGTGTAATTAGACAATCTCTCTATATAAAAGGCCAATATGCAAAGTGTTCCCACAGGAGTTAGACTGGAAGACCTGGAGTTCTATTGCTTGCTATGATGTGTGCTGACCACCAGGGGGTGGCATGGAACAAAGGAAGGCTCTCGCCGGCAGATGGCAGCCGGGGACAGGAGGCCCCACTGGCAGCTGGAAGGCCCCAATCAGCCCTGATCACTGGCCAGGCTTAGGGACCCTACCCGAGCATGAATTTTGTGCACCGAGCCTCTAGTAAAAGAAATAAATATTTAAACATTGGAAAGGTAAAGATAGGTCATCACTATTAGAGGAGCATATAATTTTCTGCCTAGAAAAGCCAAGAGAATCAAAACCAATGAGAGTTAAGGTATATGGATAAAAGGTTATGTCATCTTTGTTATCATTTAATGAAAACTCTATTCTAGAGTCCGTGCTAAAGATGTGATGTTATTAACTTATTTAATCCTCACAACAAACTTGCCATGCCCATTTCACAGGTGCAGAAACATGCTGAGAGAGGAGTTAACTTCCCAAAGTGTACAGAGCCAGAATGGAAGACCTGGGGTTTGAATCCGGGGAACTGAGTTCAAAATCCTTGGCTTTTACCACTGGGCTCTACTGCCTACAGTCTCTCACACTAGAAACTGAAGTGGAAAAGACGCTATTCATAATGGTAAGAGGATTCGAAATTCCCAGGAATAAACCAAACAAGTTACATCTGAGACCTGAATGAAGAAAACTACTAAACATTATTTTTTATATAAAAAATCTAAATATAGATAAAATCATACCAGTCTTGGGTGTGGGCATGATTATTAGTGTGAAGAGGTCACTTCTCTTTAATTAATCTATAAATTCAATGCCATCTCAATCAGCAGATCAAAAGATTTTACTTAAAGGGAATTTGTTAAGCTGGTTCTAAAGCTCATTTGAAAGAAAAATTCAGAAGCCATAAAAAAATGATTTACAGGCCTGATTACATAAAAATAAAGATGGCCAAACATCATACACAGAGTGAAAAGAAAAAAGACAATCATTTAGGGAAAGTTATTTGAATACATAAGAAAGACCAAGGGTTGTATCCCTAACAAGCTGAGTGCCTACACACTGATATAGAAAAAACAAACAAACTGATAGATTAGATAAAGCTATGAACAGGCAATTCACAGAAAAGGAAATATAAGCAGTCAATAAAATATGAGAAGATGCTAAAACTCCCGAGTAGTCAGGTAAATGGAAATCAAATGATAGAGATTTCAATTTCTGCCTATCAGATTGGCCAATATTAAGAAGATTTATAGCAGCCAGTGTTGGCCAGGGCAGTGGAAAATGGCATGTTCCTCATTGCTGATGGAGGTTTAAATTGTTATAATCTTCTTGGAAAGTAATCTAGGAGTATCTATTAAAATTTAATATGTACAGACCCTTGGACCAGAAATTCCATTTTGGGGGTATCTAGTCTTCAGAGATCAAATCACCAGTAAGTAAGGATATATATAAGCATGTTATTCCAGTATGAAAAAATAATTATCCATAATGAAAAAATAATTATCTGGAAAATACCTAAATGGGTGAACGAATGATGACTCATTCTTACTGTCATTGATTATGCAGCTGTTTAAAAATATTGCATTACACCTATAGGGAAATCCATAATATTATTAAATGAAATAATATAATATTCTAAGTAATGATTACAGTAGTTTTATTAAAGCAAAATCCTATCATCTATATGCCATAATATTATATATCTACTAGAGGCCCGGTGCACAGATTCATCCAGGGCATGTCCAGCTCATCTTGCCCAGTCCCAATAGGCTAGACCCCAGTAGCAAGGTAACCTACTGGTCAAAGCATCTGCACCCTGGTGGTCAGTGCATGTCATAGCTACTGGTTGAATGGTCGAACAAATGGTCGGACACTTAGCATATTAGGCTTTTATTATATAGGATAATATATTTACGTATATGTATACATAAAAATAAAGAAAATTGTGGAAGGATACTGATAAATCTGTTAATATTGGTTATGTCAGGATGCTGGGATTAGAAGAGAAAGATTAACTTTTATATAGTTCCATTGTTCTTGACTTCTCATAAGAATGTATTGCTTTTATACATAAAGAACTCAGTAAAATAAATGAAAGAAAAAGAATTTGCTACTTTCTCAAACTTTTGTAGACTTTAAAAATATATTCAAGCCTGGCCGGTGTGGCTAAATGGTTGAGCAGTGACCTATGTATGAACCAAAAGGTCACAGTTCAATTCCCAGTCAGGGTACATGCCTGGGCTGCAGGCTCCATCCCCAGTAGGGGGCGTGCAGGAAGCATCCAATCAATGATTCTCTCTCATCATTAATGTTTCTAGCTCCCTCTCCCTTCCTCTCTAAAATCAATACAAATATATTTTAAAAATATGATACCATTTTTATTCTTTTTTCCCTCTCAATCCCCTATCTTCTTTACAATTTTAATATTGACCATGGCCAACTGGCCAATCCTGGTAATTTCCAGGATGAGAGCCCCCAGAGTTGGCGAGGAACCAACATTTATACCAAATCATAATACTTACAAGGCTTGGTATGTATTATGTGTAAAAGTATCCCATATTCCTCTAATTAATAGTTTAGTAGTTTGGGAACATTAAGTCTCCAATAAACCCTGGAATTAATGTCATTCCTTTCATGTAGTGATTAACCAATTCCAGATGAATCCCTAATGTAGCCTTTTGTTCATGATATATAGTACTAACCCTTTTTAGCCAAGGAAACATTTATTATGTGCTGCAGATATGGATACCATCAGTAGACCATTTAGATAAGAGATAAGAGGAGGGAATCTTAACGTGGTAGATGAGCTAGTTGAAAAAGAAATCAGAGAAATTCCCAGTAAAAATTACTTTGGAGAATGCTGGCTGGCATCTTTCTAATATTTTTTCCTCAGAAATGCTTTGCCTTACTCAGAACTCTTGGAATTAGTAAGGGGAACTTTTGGGTCAAGTTTAGTTCTTGCTAAGATTTTTTCCCACCGAATCTGAGCAAATGCAGTCCCTAGGCTGTGAGAATATTAGTTGTGATTTCCATCTTTATTCCTTTCTTTCTTTCTTTTTTCCTTCTTTCCTTTCCTCACTCTCTCTATCCCTCCCTTTCTTCCTTCTTTCTTGAAGTTGCTTACTTATATAACTGACTGCTAAAAAAACCCCACAAACCAAATGAGGTATTTATTTTTTAATTTTTTTTTTTTTTAAGAGAGAGAGAAAAAAACATTGATCAATTGCCTCTCACATGCCCAACGTGGGTATGTGCCCTGACCAGGAATCGAACCCACCACCTTTTGGTTGGACGACGCTCCAACCAACTGAGTCACACCAGCCAGGGCAAAAACACAAATGATTTAGATATCATCACTGCCTTAGTAGTTATCAAAGTGGGGATACAGCTATAAACCAAGGTAAAATGGGTCATTTTAGCAATATGTTAAAGTAACAAAGTAAGACACCTAACCGTAAATTGACCTTATTTTAGGGTCTATTGAAAAAAATTTCTCTTGCAAAACTCTTCAGGGACTATTATTTTAAAAAATTTATCTTGCAAAATCTCCCTCTTGCTCATAGAAAATTAAAGAGGGCTAAGAACATGGCATTTGATCATTTAGAACTGATATTTGCTTGTTTTAGGCTGTCAGTTCTACATCTTACAGAAAACAGACACTCTTCCATGGGTTTTACACAATATCTGTGGTTTGCATTTTTTGTCATTAAAAGCATAAAAGAGAGAGGCTACTGAGCCCTGCACTAATGCTCTAGTCTAAGATCGGCAGACATTTCAATATTCAGCAGAGATAACATGTCCACAGGACTATGAGACTTACCTCTTGCGGTTTGAATACTTAGTGAAAACTTGGGTCAAATCTTTCTCCTTGTACTTGCGCACAGCATTGGACCTCATTTTACCTTGACCAGTTCTTTGCTTAGTTCTCTTAGGTTCTATTAGACTGGGCCCCTCAGGCCTTACTTCTGAGCTGATAAATGGGCAAGTCTGACCTTAAAATGAATAACAGGGCAGGAATGTGGGGGCCAACTTCTGTCACATTGTGAATTTTATGTTCTATCAATAGCCCTGTTATGGTGTGCAGGCTATTGGGTTTCCTGAGGAATGGAGCCATTTTGTAAACAAAACGCTGTCATTTCAAGCCATTAGAATGCATTATATGAAGCATAATGGCCAAAGGAAGGTGATCGGGGAGTCAGAGTGAAATCTTTGGCTCTCTGGCTGCCTTGGGATTTGACTGCTGTAATGAACCCAGTCTTCCCATTACCCATTGTATTATTTAAAAAAAAAAAAAAATCTTGGGAGCAAAAGCTTTCCTTCTCCAAGTAGAGATGGATTAGGCAATTCCAGTTCCTGTTTGCTATTTCAGTGGAATTTAGTTGCTTTCAGAGTTAAATATTCTTCTCTCAGATGTTATTTAAAATGTCCTCTTCTCTTTTTTAGTAAGAAAACTTTAGTTCCTTCACTTCTGAGGTGGCAGTGAACAGTTTTAGCTGCTGAATGTTGTCTCTCATGGTTTGGACTTGGGTCTGAGTACAATGTAATTCTTGTTTTGTCAACAGGGTAGGTGGTTTTGTGGGATTTCAGCTCTAACACTGACCTCTGTGCATTAGCCTTGTTTCTACAGGAAGCAAGTGCCATAATGGGTTTGAACATGCAAGGACTTCACTAGGGAGCACTCCTGTGTGAGAGAAAATGGAGAGTATCGGAAAAGGCTGGGGGAGCATCAACTCGGCATGCAAATCGTACCCCAATGAAGAAGTGGGGAGAAAGGTTGTGTGGAAGCATCAGAGACCGCCATGCAGCTTAAGCGAGTTTGTCAAGACCACTTGGGAGTCTTTGGACCACAATCAGAGGTCAGAGCCGGCCTACATCTCCCAGGACCCCAGCTGCCTAACCTTCACCGCCAGCTCAATTATTGGCAGGGAGCCTGATCTTCAAATTCTTAATTCAAGTTAACACCAGCCATTCATTCCTTTGTCTCAGTCTCCCTCCCTACTAGTGCCTGCCACAATTTTGATAAGTTGCAAATCTTGCATCTGAGGAGGGGGGAGGTCAGGATCTATAACTCCATGTTTTAGATGGCAGCTGGAGAGGACGTGAAAGCAGTGCGAGGTGTGTATGAATTCCACTTCTGTGCCTGTAATTTCTCCAGCGGTTTTCCAGTCTTGCAACAAGAGGAAGGCAAGGAGCATGTGCAGTCTTTGGACAATGTTGCTAATTATGCCCATCACACAAGTAATCAGAGAGCAGCCTTTATTCAGCAAATAAACACAATTCAGCATTCAGTGAATCACATTTTTGAAAAAATCACAGCATGTGTGTAGGTAAGGGGTGGGGGCATGTTATGTTTGAGGTTTTATGTTCCTTTTAGTCACCGAAAATAGGTCATCAGACCCTTGCTGTCTGAAAAACAGTGGTGTGTTTTCAGAACAGTGAACTGTGTGATGTGAATAATGTGTGCAGGGCACTCAGGGAAGGAAGAACCAACCTATAGGTTCTCCACCTGCCCTGGGCCTCACTAGGGGAAAGTCAGGGTGGGGGTGCTGCTTAGACTGTGCTTGAGCCTCGAGGTCCAGCAAGTCACCACCCGAGAAAGGTGCTCCACTCACCTCTGGCTTCAGACCTCATTTCAGCAAGGGAGAGAGAGACTTTCTTGAGTGGAGGTGTCAAATGCCTGGGTCTCTGATAGACCTGGGAGCCATTTGTTATCCTTAGGAAGATTTTAATTTAGGACAATGTTTCTTTCCCTTTTGTGTTCTGCCTTTCCTCATTTTTAGGATATAACTGGCCTTTCGAGAACAGCTGGGGTTTGGGGCTAGTTTTGAGCCTGTGGAGTAGGCCAGTGAGGTGAGAATTGAGCAAAAACACCATTTTCAGCCCGGACAGGGACGGTCCTTACTGAAGTAAGTAGGCCCGTGGCCATTTGTTCTCATCACAGCGAAGTGCCTGAGGGAGCAACATTTCCCAGCAAAACTGATTTCTCAGAAAGGATCTTTGCTGGGATCGGGTCACGAAGTGCCCATCATGTCACTGGCTCAAAGTATTTCTGGTTGTCATGGGCCTGAGGTTCATGTGCAGTGGGAATTCAATCTCATAGGGAATGCCTTCTTTTTGGCAAAAAAATTATTTTACTATACAAATAAGTATAACATAATGTTTGGCATATAACAAGCTTTCCACAAATGTTGAGTAAACGAAGGGAGTGGACCATAAGAAAACCGGACAGTGGAATGGAAAAATTGGACAGAAATACTCTGTCTCTCAAGTTCATACCCTCTTGGCCTGTTTTTTTGTGGTTTATGTGTTTGTGGGAAAATGCTGAGTATATTTCACTTAGGCTGACAATGCCTATTCTTTTGGTTTTACAATAAGAAGAGCAGGAAAGGGAAGTATACAAGGACATTCACAAATAGATACTGTGGCATATTTTTATATACATTTTTTCTACTCAGTATTCTAAAATAAAAAACCCTATGAATAAATTTTATTAATCTTTATTCGTATACTAGAGGCCCAGTGCATGAGATTCATGCACTCGGCGGGGGGGGGGGGGGGGGGATCCCTCAGCCTGGCCTGCACCCTCTCATAGTCCAGGAGCCCTCGGGGGATGTCTGGCAGTTGGACATCCTTAGCACTGCCACGGAGGTGGGAGAGGCTCCTGCCACTGCTGCTGCGCTTACCAGCCCTGAGCCCGGTTCAGGGCTTCTGGCTGAGCAGCGCTCCCTCTGTGAAAGCGCACTAACCATCAGGGGGCAGCTCCTGCATTGAGTGTCTGACCCCTGGTGGTCAGTGTGTGTTATAGCAACCGGTTGTTCTGCTGTTTGGTCAATTTGCATATTAGCCTTTTATTATATAAGATAGAGGCCCGATGCATGAAATTTGTGCAAGGGGCTTGGCCCCTGCCCCCTGTGGTGGCCACCTCTGCCTTGGCCCTTGCAGCCCTGGCTTCATCTGGAAGGTCGTCCAGTCTAATTAGCATATTGTGCTTTTATTATTATAGATTAATCAGGAGGGTCTAGAATCCATTCTAGAATATTTCTACAGAAAAATCACTTAAATGCTTACAGAATTGAAAGGGCCAGGTGGAATGGGTATCTAGGCTTAGCCTTCAAGAATTATTCAAGAATAATTCCCAAAATAATTCAGAAATGACCATCAAGGAAGCTACTACTCCTAATGACCATCAAGGAAGCTACTACCCCTAAGGCTGCACCTGGAGATTTTGAGTTTAAGAACACTCCACCATGGCTGCAATCTAAGGATCAAGAAGTTAGGGCAGGAAGTTGCCTTCTGTCTCTGCTCTCTGCACCCACAAAGCTGGTGACTGACTACTGGAATGTGGAATGCATCCACCACCTTCCTCATTGCTCATTGCTTCTGAACACCTAAGAACCTGGAGAATAAAAGCTGGAAATCTACTGCTCCTATACCTCATTTCCTACAACCTTGCTTACTACCAGAAAAACAGCTAAAGTGGCAGGGAGATGTTGTCTGCCTGTGTGATTTACAGGAGAACATCTAAATGATGGAGCTGAACATCCCCAACCCTACCTGTTAGACTATCTGTAGAAAGTAGTTTGAGTCTTTCCAGCCCATGCATTAGAGGAAGTCACACCAGGAGGGCGGAGTAGTGGCTGAGGGAGCCCAACCAGCACAGATTACTTGGGACAGGCTATGTAAAAAATTTGCTCAGAGTGGAAAGGGTATCATGGTTAAATGCAAGGGCAATGGAATCTGACAGATTTAATATGGTTCTGTAGTAAGTAGTTGACCCAGGACACTAACCTAGGCTCATGGTCTTTGCTGTATCTCCCTGGATAATAGAGATAAAATAGATCAGTAAATGTTTTGAGGGGCAAATAAATGTTTATAAGACTAATGTTTTAAAATATATTTTAATGTTATTGCACTTCAAACATTTTATTCTTATAATTGATTTCAACTATGCAATATGGATTTCACTAGCCTTCTATCAAAATTGGCCTTGTTATGTTATAAGAACAACTTTTATTCATTGTAGTGGGTTGGATGGTGTCCTCCAAAAAGATGTGTTGAAATCCTAACCTCCATTATCTGTAACTGTGACCTTATTTGGAAATAGGATCTTTACAGAAGTAATCAAGTTAAGATGAAGTTATACTGAAATAGTGTGAGCCCTAAATCCAATGACTGAGGTCTTTGTAAGAGAAAATAGAGGGAGAGTTGGACACACAGACACACCCAGAAGGAAGATGGTCATTGAAGACAGAAGCGGAATTGGAGTGACACAGCTACAAGCCAAGGAATGCTGACGATTGCTGGCAACCACCAGAAGCTAGGAAGAGGCAAGGAAGAATTCCCCCTAGGGTCTCTGCAGGGAGTATGGACACCTTGATTTCATACTTCCAGCCTCCAGAACTGTATGCCAACAAATTTCTGTTGTTTTAAGTGACCCAGCTTGTGGTAGTTTGATATGGTAGCCCTTGGGAATCAACACATATGTGTACCTTATTATATATTAAATGTATTCCTGATAAGTTGTATATGATTACATTTCTCTATTTCTTCGTGTTTCTTTCAGGGCTATTTTATTTTACTTTCAGAATAATATGTATTTGGTGGTGGCTCAAATACCTTGACCTTCTCCTTTCTTAATTTTCCCTCCCTTCTCTGTCAAGTACTCAGCAGACTATCCTATATAATAAAAGGGTAATATGCAAATAGACCAAATGGCAGAACAACTGAATAACCAATCAAAGCATAATATGTTAATGATATGCTAAGGCTGCTCAACCGCTTGCTATGATGTGTACTGACCACCAGGGGTCAGACAGTCAACTTGTTGACCAGTCTCTATGATGTGCTCTGATCACCAGGGTGTAGATGCTCCGACTGGTAGGTTAGCTTGCTGCTGGGGTCTGGCCAATTAGGAATGTGGGGCTGGACACACCCTGGAGCTCTTCCGCGGTCCCTCTCCCACCTGATTGTGCACCGGTGGGGTCCCTCAGCCTGGCCTGTGACCTCTCACAATCCAGGACCCCTCGGGAGATGTTGGAGAGCCAGTTTCAGCCCAATCCCCTTGAGAGGGTGCCAGGCGCAGGGCTCATGGCTGGCGAGTGCTGCTGTGGCAGCTCCTCCTGATCGGGACTGACTAGGCGCGAGCCTGCAGCAGGCACAGTGGGGCCTGGATGAGCGGGAGTGGCAGGAAGGAGCTGCAGGCGGTGTTGGACTGCGGGTTTCAGCCCGATCCCTGCAGGCCACCCAGAGGGACCCTACCCATGCACGAATTCGTGCACCAGGCCTCTAGTATATATATATGCCTTTAAACATAATTGGAAAACATAACTCTTTAAATAATCCTGTAGCAAAATATTTTAGAAATTGAGCACTCATTTAGTTTATGATTTGTAAATTAAATAGTAGAATGGAAAGAACAATGGACAGAGGGCCAGGAGGCAGGGACAACAATCACAATCACAGCCACCTTTTGTTGAATATCTACTTCATTCAAATATAATTCTAGGCATTTTATATACCATACCTCATTTGTCCTTGGGAGTAAGAATCACAGCCCCACTTTACAAATGTAGACATTGAAGTTCAAAGAGGCTAAGAGACTTGTCCTATCAAGATCCTACAGCTGGTAGGTGGCCAAGACAACCTATCCCCAGGCTATTGGATTCCATTGTCTGTATTCTTCAACATTAGAATTGGTGCTGATTTTTCTCCCTGGTGCCTCCCTTACTTATCTGGAAGGTGAATGGGTTAGTTTAGAGAAGCTTTTCACAAGCTACTCTCTGTGGGACAGAGCCTGGACTTATTTCTTTCCTGGGGCCTAATCACTATCATATTCGTAGAGATGTCTGAAGGATAAAGACCAGTTGAAGAATTGTAAAGAGTTGACTAACCAATGAACATTTCAGAAGATAAAGGATAGTGATGAAAAGCCATAAAACTCTTAACCCACAGGCCAAAAATGAGTTCAACTTGCTCAACACTTCTTGCCTCTCCCTTCTCCCTTCCTTCCTACTGTTTTCATATTTCATATCATTCTTCTTCTCTCCCCACCCAATACACACACACACACACACACACACACACACACACACACACACACACACATTAACCTTACAAATGTTGTCTCATGATTTTCCTTTATTTCTCCAACCTCCCCCCTCTTGGTCTCTTTCTTCTTCACTCTAACCTTACTTAGTCATTCAAAGTCTGACCTTAAACTATCGAGGCAAGTTTAGAAATTTTGGGTATGAAATTACCTATGGCTTGTGGCTTGATAGTGTACTGGCATGGAATAGCTTATAAAAGAGAAAGTAGTAAAGAACATCAGTGAAAAATCTTTTAAAATAATTTTTATCCTTATCTTGTTACTCCCAATGTATATATTTTAAGAAACATTCAAAGAGTAATTATTTTAAATTTTATTTTTAAATTATAGTTTTCATTTAATATTATTTTGTATTAGTGTCAGTTGTATAGCATAGTGGTTAGACAATCATATACTTTACAAAGTGTCCCCCTGATATTTCCAGTACCAACCTGGTCATACATAGTCAAAGAGTAATCTTGTAAACTATGTCAAAATGTGTGAGTAGACATGTTAATTTATATATAATGTGATAATTTATAACTGACTGACATGTTAATCCTATCTAATAAAAGAGTAATATGCAAATTAACCATCATTCTGCAACAAAATGGTGGCGCCCATAGCCACAAGATGGTGGCGCCCAGTCCTCTCAGCCCCGTCGGAGTCCCCTAGTCCCAGGGAGGGCAGCTGCTGAGAGCGGGCAGCGTGAGCAGCCTGGCAGAATGCTGCCCAGAGGCCCTCCTGACCCTTTATAAAAAACAAAAACAAATTCACTCCCCACAGAGTGATCCTCTACACACACACACCTGCAGCCGCAGGGTCTCAGCCTTGGAAGTGCCTGAACCCCCACGGAGTGATCCTCTCCCAGGGCAGCCTCGGAACATTGTGCATTCCCATGGAGTGATCCCCGCTCCCCACCCCCCCGCCCCCCGACACACACACACACACACCTGCATCCTCAGGATCTCAGCCTTGGAAGCACCTGTGCCCCCACGTAGCAATCCCCTCCCAGCAGCAACCTTGGGGTCTCAGCCTAGGAACCTTGCACATCTCCATGGAGTGATCCCCCGACACACACACCTGCAGCCTTAGGGTCTCAACCTCGAAAGCGCTCAGGCCCCCACGGAGTGATCCTCTCCCAACGGCATCCTCGGGGTCTCAGCCTCAGAACATTGCACATTCCCATGGAGTGAAACCGCCCCCCCCCCCACACACACACACACACCTGCAGCCTCAGGGTCTCAGCCTCAGAAGCGCCTGTGACCCAGGCGAGTGATCCTGCCCCACTGGCAGCCTAGGGAAGTCCACCTTGGAATTTCCCTTGCCCCCAGCTGAGTGATTGGAGAGGGGGGCAGGTATCTGGGCGATACTGCCCAGCAAACCTCTCCCATTGGGTAGAAACTTCTGACCGGGTTAGGGAGGTAAATGGGTTTTGTTTAAAATCTTTACAAACCGCAAAGGAAATGTCTGAGGTAGGGTTTCACATCGGAAGTAACTTACAACTAATTTCTGAAGGCAAACTGCGACATTGCAGTTACATTACTGGAGAGTACCCCGAGGTCCGGAGGTTGGCTCTGCAGTGGAGGTGGCAGGTGCTCCCCACCCAGGTTCCTCGGCACCTCAGGCAGGGCTTGAGCCCACCCAGGAAGGCCTTTTCCCCTACAGTTTTCACCAAGGCTGGAAGGTTTTGTAGACATGAATAAGGAGTGTCCACGCACAAATCCTAAACATGCCGGGGCCGGCAGAAATGACAAAGAAACTGAGAAAAGAGCAAAACCAGAAACACCACCGATCCCAACATAGATCATCTTTTTCTTCAGATGACGGTGTGTTTCCCTCTTCTTCATCTTCTGGAAGCGAGACAGATTCAAGTTCTGATGATTCTACCAATGAAAAAGTTAAGAGAAAGAGAGGACAGAAAAGGAATAAAAGGAGAAAAGAAAGAAAGGACAAAAGATGAAACATCAAGAAAAAGAAAGAGAAGGAAAAAAGGAAGAAACAACCACTTGATATCACCTTTCCAAGGTCTCATGAAATTCCTGTTTAAGGAGTTTATTTTATGACACTTTTAGTTTGGGTTTACATTTTTACTGTTTTGTCAAGACCACAGCAGGTACACTGTCCAATATGTTTAAAAAATATATATATATTGTATTGATTTTTTTACAGATAGGAAGGGAGGGGGATAGAGAGCTAGAAACATCGATGAGAGAGAAACATCAATCAGCTGCCTCCTGCACACTCCCCACTGGTTATGTGCCCGCAACCAAGGTACATGCCCTTGACCGGAATCAAACCTGGGACCCTTGAGTCTGCAGGCTGACGCTCCATCCTCTGAGCCAAACCGGTTAGGGCTGTCCAATATGTTAAAGAAAAAACCCTATCTAATAAAGAGGGAATATTCAGGGGAGGGCATTTGGGGGCAACCTGGTTGGCAGGGGAGAGTAGTTGGGGACGATCAGGCTGGCAGGGGAGCAGTTAGGTGTCGATCAGGCTGGCAGAGGAGTGGTTAGGGGGTGGTCAGGCTGGCAGGCAGAAGCAGTTAGGGGCAATCAGGCAGGCAGGCAGGTGAGCAGTTGGGAGCCAGCAGTCCTGGATTGTGAGAGGGATGTCCCAGATTGGAGAGGGTGCAGGTTGAGCTGAGGGACACCCCCCATCCCAGTGCACGAATTTTGTGCACCAGGCCTCTAGTTTATATATAATGTGATAATTTATAACTGAGTGACATTTTAATTGCTGAGAAATTATTTTTTTCCTGTGATATAACTCCTAGAAAGAATCAAAAGTTACATACGCCCAGCCAGTATGGCTCAGTGGTTGAGTGTCGACCTATGAACCAGGAGGTTATGGTTCGATTCCTGGTCAGGGCACATGCCCAGATTACAGGCTCGATCCCCAGTGTGGGGTGTGCAAGAGGCAGCCAATCAAGGATTCTCTGTCATCATTGATTGTTTCTATCTCTCTCTCCCTCTCCCTTCCTCTCTGACATCAATAAAAATGTATATTAAAGAAAGTTATATATGATAGTACTATAATCTATCCTTCCTTAAACCAACAGTGAATTGATGTTGTACTTTCACATTTACTAGGGAGACAATATAGGATCTTCTGTGTGAAAGTTTATAGTTGTAATCAATATTCCCTTACATAAAGAAATCAAGAAATAAAATTTAACAGTGTCTTTATAGTACATTATTCATGTTGATAACAAGGTCAAAAGGCATATTTAAAAGGGTATTTTTCCTTTTGTTCATTTTTCTAAGTGTTTTAGTAGGTGCTTACTTAGCAATTTACAATGCACAGTGCAAATTATGATACAACACCACCAATACATGCTATTTTATCATTTTGAAGATACATGCAATCATTGTTAGCAAAGGTATTGTGGGGATAAATTGTTGCAAGACTCTCTAAATCCTTTATATAAACTCCAGAAAGCCAAAATTTTTCTTTCAACATAAATGAATTTAAGGGTAAAAAAATAATTTCAATTATAGTTTATTGGAAAAGCCTAAATGTCGATAGTAAAGGCTTACTAATGAGATGTTAGCAGAGTGTCTCAGTGTACCTCATCAGGGATCAGAACTTGCTCTCCTGTTCTTATTTTCCATTGCCGCTGGTGGCATGGCATATCATCAACTCTCTCATTGGTGGTAAAGTGAGAGAGTACATAATGGAAAGGAAGGCTCTACTGGGTTGGATATTTCAGTCATTTAATACTGTGAATAAAATGGTAGTTATTCAAATTAGGCATCTTTTGCTAAGCAGCACTGATGCTTTACAGAAATATGAAGAGCAGCTAAAGATAAGTTAGTGGCACCTGAAAACCAGGCTGGAAAGCCAGAGGGTCTCATTTAGTTGTGTACAAAGACAATCTCATCTCCTCTAGCAGAAGAGTAGAGAAAAATAAGGACCAAACCCAGAACTGAAGAAATGCCTTCAAATTGCTAGTAAGATGACTCTTACAAGCATGGAGAAGTTACAGCCCATGCCAAGTGAAGTTGAAATGCCAGAATTGCCAAAGCAGATATTGCCAAGTAGAATTGCTAAGGATTGAAAGGATTAAAGGCTCAAGGATGTGGGCAACCAAGAACAGGTATTCCACCTATAGCTAGATGTCTGGCCATATGGTTATGTTCTATAGGAAACCCTAGATGGCTCATATTTACCAAAACTACATGGGATGTGCATTCGGGAGGAGTATCAGCATCACTAAAAGTTCCATAGTGGCTACCAGTAGCCCAGGGCTGACAGTGAGAGAGGCTATTATAGAACTTGCTTTGGTGATGGCAATGAGGGTAACGATACCCACCAAAATTGAGGTCAAATATTGGCATCCTCATAAACACGGGTTCAATTTCCATATATGCCAGTTTGGAAGTTATTTGAAGACATTATTTCTTGGATTAAACCCCTTGGATTGTGGTTCTTTTTGTATAGGATAATATTTACTACTCCTTCACAAGTCACACAAAGCCCTACAGGATGAGGTCCTCACCTATCTTTGCAATCTTGGTCCCCTCCTTCTTGGCCCCTCAAAACCTACCATTGCATCCCCCGTTTCAGCCATAGCCATTTCATGCTTCTTCCATGACCTTCCCGAGTATGTGCCTTTGGTCTACAATGATACTCCCATCCTGGACCACATTTGAAATCAACCAATATTTAAATTCAGCAAAATTATTACCCCTTTATTAAGTCTTCCTGACTCTTCCAGGGAGAATCAACCATTTTCTTTTTTAAACCCCTAAGATTACTTGCATATTTACAACTTAAGTTCCTTTTGAAAAGGTATTTGAGCCTGGCTGGTGTTGCTCGGTGGTTGAGCGACGACCTATGTGGTTTGATTCCTGTCAGGGCACATGCAGAGGGGGGTGGGGAGCAGGTTGTAGGCTCAATCCCAATAAAGGGTGTGCAGAAGGCAGCCATTCAATGATTCTCCTTCATCATTGATGTTGCTATTTCTTCCTCTCCCTTCCTCTCCCTTCCTCTCTGAAATTAATAATAAAAATATATATATTTAAAAAATGTATTTTACCCTGGTTGGTGGGGTTCAGTTGGTTCGGTGTCATCCCATGCACTGAAAAGTTGCCAGTTTGATTCCCAGTCAGGGCACATGTCCAGGTTGCAGACTTGATTCCCAGTAGGAGGTGTGTAGGAGGCAACCAATTGATGCTCTCACATCAATATTTCTCTCTCTCCCTCTCCCTTCCTCTCTCTCTTAAAAAATTTGTTTTTAAATGTATTTGCTTACATGTCCAAATTTCTTCCCTAAAACTCCAAAATTTATGGACCAAAACTATGTATTGTTTATCCTCACATATTCAGGATCTAGCACTGTGCTGGGCACATTATCTTATCTGTCCAACTCAATCCGTGTTTGTTGAATGAATAAAGATGTAGTTCAGAAACTGTTACCCAGCATACCCTTGTGATGAAAGAACACAAGGCCCCATAGAAATAGGTCACTGCTTTGCCCTTCCTGTTCATGGAAAATTATTAAAATACCCAAATATTTTTTGGAGCGGCTCAGTTTTATAACTAGTTTCTTAAAGTTTTTGGTCTACTCTTGATCAACTGCAGGTTTGAAACAAGTTTCTTTCTAAGTCTATTCTAATAAATGCTGGCAGTTCCTCTCTTAAAACACTGCTATTTCAGAACCCTCAATTTCTTTGTCAGGATGGTATAGTGTTTCACTCATCTAACCTTAGAATTTGTCATTGAAAATTCTGTTTTCTCTTAAAGCTGGCAAAGCAACAGTATTCATCTGCTTAAAAATACTGAAAAGATAAATAAGTAATGGGAAAAAATAAGTTACTTTGCTATAAAGCATGTAGGTATTTTAAAAGTAGTACTTTGAAGACTTAGTATGGAGAAGTATAAACTCTTAACTTTGAGCTGTGTATGTATTTGTTTTTCCTTAGAATGTTGAAGTTTAGTTCCATAAATATATCTTTCTATTGTCCAAAATCTAAGGCTTTTCACTTTCTTTTTTTACCAGATGGCTGTATTAAAATCATCTTCAAAGTGTATGGAAAATTAGGCCCATTTTATTTTGTTCCCTATTTTGTTAAACTTATTTTTAGAATATTTCATCAATCTGGACATTTTCATGGATATTTTTATCAGTTCAGCCTGTTCTGTATCACTTACCAGTCTGGTTGCTATGGTATAACAATGATTTTTATTCTTTTCCAAGCAAAAAATAACCTTTCAATGATAATGCACTTAGATTTTTTTAAAAAATGCATCCATATTCTCTCTGGCTGTTTTCAATTATACAAACCAACTGTACTTTAGCTTCAAACTCTGTTTAATCTCCAATGTTAATAGAACAGGATTTGTGTCCTCGGGGACAGAGAGTTTTTAATTGAAACCCAAACCCCACAGCACTAATAAAACATTGGTGTGATAAGGCAATTTGTAGGTTATTTAAAGGAAGATCAGAACAAGACCTTGGTTCATTCAAAACAAGTTAATAAATCCTGGCCCCAATTTAGAAATAGGGAACTAGAGGGCTGCATAATAGAAATAAGGATAATTAAAAAAAATAATAACATTTATACACAGTGCCAGGTACTGTTCTAAGGGATTTTCTTATAGTAACTCTTTTAATTCTCACAATCTTAGGGGTGGTACTGTTAATGATGATCATTTTTTCATTATACACACTGAAGGATAGAGAAGTTAAATAAATTAAATAATGCCTAAGGTCTCATCAGTCATAAATCTTGGAGCCAGATTTTGAAGCCTGGGGGTCTGGCACCCGTGTTGGTGCTGAAATGAAGCCATTCACTCCCAGGTATGTGAGAACTCCCGCAGAGTTGGTATTAGATTTCTGACTCCCACTCCCATCTCCTCTTTTTTGGCTACTGTTTTAGTGAATCACAAGGGCCCCACTCCAATCTCTCTTCCCAAAGCATTGTCCAGTTACTCCACTTGAATGTTCCCCTAGTCCAAACAGGTACACCATTCCTGCCAGCTGGATTGTAGACGCTCTGAGGGGAGGGATTCCAAGAGGTCTTGTAGGTCTTCTGTGTGCCCACAGAGCTGCGCACTGGGCTGGGCTGGGCAGGTGCTCAGGAAGGGCCCTACCTCTGAATGGTTAAGCAGGTCTGTAGCCAGTGCCTTAGTCCCCTTCCTCCCACATCCTTACATCCCTATGGAGTCATGCCAAGTGTAAGGAATAGCCTAAAGCCAAGCCTGGAGCAAAGCGGATCCAGGTGTTTTGTCCTGCTTCCCTTTGTCATGGCTGCTAGAAGACAGGAGGGTGTCTGAGCGTGAAATGAGGTGGCAGAGACCAGCATCTGCAGGCCAAGTCAAAGCCTCCTTCTTTCTGGTGTTCCCGAACCTGAACCTTCCTTCCAGGCAGACCTAGATCAAAACTCTATCGAGCCGATGACTTTCAGACTTGGCCTCTTTGTTTAAATCACATGCGATGGAGAGAGCCTAACTGTCTCTTGGCTTTCTATATTCCTTATGGAATCATTTGGCCATTAAGAACGTCACCATAAGGAAAGGAAGCTGTTGAAGACAGAGCAGGCTGGATGATATGATAAGGACATAATTCTAAATGCTTTCCACACATATGTCTATGCAGAAAAATGTATGTATCTGTAAGGTGTTTTTAGTTGAGGTATCAGAACCACATTATGACTTTTGTGGACTGTAGGCATTTTTGCCATTATGGGCCCCTTCCCCCTTAAAAAATAGTGGATACTATATTTTTATGACTGTGTTGGTATTAAAATAATATAATCCAGGCTAAATTATATTCACTTTTTTTCTGACTTTAGAAGAAATAAAAACATTCTCATGGACTCCTAAAAGGACTGTGGGTCCTGGGTATGGTTATCTTCCATGTCTAAGTCAGTTCCCTGAGATATAATGTACATATTGCTTAAAGTGCATGCACTTTAAGGGTATTGAGCAAGGAAGTTTTACATATGTAAGTACTCCTGGAACCCAAACTCAGATGGAGATATGGGACTTTTCCAGCTTCCCAGCCGACTCCCTCATACCACATCATTTACTGTTGCCTTTTTGTGGCTTTCTTAAATGGAATCATACAGTGTATGCTAATGTGTCTCACTTATTTTGCTCCACACAATAACTGAGAGGTAGGTCCATGTAGTTATAGATAACACAAGATCATTCTTTTCTATTTCTGGGTTGCATTCCATTATATGAGTACATCATACCAGACACATCTAGTCTCTTGTTAATGGACATTTGTGTTGTTTGCAGTGTGGGGGTACGGTAAAAAATTGTCCTGTGAACATTCTTGTACATGGATTTTGGTGGACAGACATGCTCATTTTTCTTGGGTATATACCTAGGAGATTTATAAAATACAGGTGTCCTCCCCAAAAATGTATACACACTTTAACAGCTGATAGCTCAATTTTGAAAATGAAATATATTTTAATAAATACTGCCTTTATAATTATTCAAAGTGTGTGTGTACATTGGGGGATACCCTATATATCTTTTCAGAGTTGGAGTTAAAAGTGTTTCCATGCCTGGCCAGTGTGGCTCAGAGGTTGAGTGTTGACCTATGAACCAGGAGGTCACCGTTTGATTTCTGGTCAGGGCACATGCATGGGTTGCAGGCTTAATCCCCAGTAGGGGGCAGCCAATTGATGATCCTTTCTCATCATTGATGTTTCTATCTCTCTCTCCCTTTCCCTTCCTCTCTTTGAAATCAATAAAAAAAAAAGTGTTTCCAAATCAAGATTGAACAAAACTTAATATTCCTTTGACCTGAGGTTTAATTTCTTAGCATTTGTTTTGGTGGTAATGCTGAATGTTACCCGACCCAGGCTTAGAAGTATCTCAGAGCAATGGTTCTCAAAGTCTTGTCCCAGCAACATGGGCATATTGTGAAAACTTGTTAGAAAATGAAAAATCTCAGGCCTTGCCCTGAGTCTGCAGAATAGAAGTTCAGGGACAGGGGGAAGATGACCCAGAAATCTGTGTTTTAACAAGCCCTCCAATATTTTAAAGTTTGAGGACCACTGTTCTATACATACGGGTCTGGGGGCAGTTCCATTGGCCTTGACTGGATGGGTCTGGGCTTGTCAGGGCAGTCAACACAAACACTGAAGTTTTTCTCTGTTGTCAGATGTTGTTTTGATGGAGTAAAGAATAGGAATAATGATCAAAGGTGAGAACACAGAAGCTTTGCAGAATTGATCAAATAAGATGAGGGCACCTGTCTTATTGACCAGTGTTTAATCAGAGAAGAACCATTAGGACACACACACACACACACACACACACACACACATGCACACAGTGATAGTTAATTTTATGTCAGCTTGGCTAGGTTATGGTGCTCAGTTATTTGGTCAAACAGATTTCGATTTTCTTGTGAAAATATTAATCTAAATATAATTAATGTTTAAGTTAGTAGGCTTTGAGTAAAACAGATTACCCTCCATAATGATGATGGGACTTTCCAATAGTTGAAGTCCTTAAAGAAAAAACTAAGGTCCTTTGAAGAGGAAGGAATCCTAGCTCCAGAATGTCTTTAGACTCACCTTTGTAACATTGACTCTGGCCGGAGTCACCCAGCTTGCCTGGCTGTGCTAAAGACTTCAGGTTCACCAGGCCCTGCAATCACATTAGCTAATTAATGAAATTAGAATAATTTCTCCCAGCCCTTGTCGGGTATCTCAGTTGGTTAGAGCATCATTGTCCCAATACACCAAGGTTGTGGGTTCGATCCCCAATCAAGGCACACATAAGAATCAACCAATAGATGCATAAATAAGTGCAACCACAAATCAATGTTCCTCTCCCTCTCTCTCTCTCTCTCTCTCTCTCTTTCTCTCTCTCTCTCTCACATATACACACACACACACAAAAGCACACATACACACTCATGCTCAAACTGAGTACAGTTTAGCTGGGGGCCTCTGGCTCAGGATATCTCATGAGGTTGCAATCTAGATGTCAGTTAGGCCTGCATTCAGCTCAAGAATTGACTGGGGAAGTGCATTAGTCAGGGTTCTCCAGAGAAACAGAACCAATAGGATATACACTGAGTGGCCAGATTATTATGATCTCTGAACGCATAATAATCTGGCCACTCAGTATATATATTAGAGGCCCAGTGCATGAATTCGTGCATGGGTGGGGTCCAGCCAGCCTGGTCAGGGAGAGGGGACATGGGCGGTTGGCCGGCCTGCCTACTGGTCGAACTCCTGGTCGAGGAAACAATTTGCATATTAGCCTTTTATTATTTAGGATATACACTGAGTGGCCAGATTATTATGCGTTCAGAGATCATAATAATCTGGCCATTCAGTGTATATATTCTCTCTCTCTCTCTCTCTCTCTCTCTATATATATATATATATATATATATATATATATATATACACACACACACATATATATATATAATGTTACATACAATGTATAATAGATTGCATATATTATATATAATTTATATATTATATATTTAAATTTTATATAAATAATATATATTTATATATAACTAATATCTAATATTTACTTATTTAGTTTAGAGAATTGGCTTACGTGATTATGGAGGCTGGCAAGTCCAAAACCTTGGCTTCCAGGCCCAGGACCCAGAAAGAGCTTCTGTTACAATTGAAGCCCAAAGACCATCTGCTGGCAGAATTCCTTCTTGCTCAGAAGAGAACCAGTCTTTGTTTTATTAAGGCCTTCAACTGATTGGGTGAAACCCACCCATGTTATGGAGGACAATCTGCTTCCTTCAAAGTCTGCCAACTTAAATGTTACTTTCACCCCAAAACATCCTCACAGAAACATTCAGGATGTTGGACCAAATATCTAGGGGCTGTGGTTCACCAAAGTTGACATGTAAAATTAACCATCACAAAGAAGATCTACTTCCAAGCTCACTCAGGTGGGTGGTGGCAGGTTTCAGGCCCTCTCTGGCTGGTGACTGGAGACATTAATTCTTTGCCATGTGGGCAGCTTACCACATGGCAGTTGGCCTCCTTCAGAGTGAGCAGGGGTAAAGGAAGGTGCTCAGGTTGGAAGCCACCATCCTTTTAACCTTATCAGAAGTGTTATCCCATCACTTTTGCCATATTCTGTCCCCTAGAAGTGAGTCACTAGGTCCAGCCCATACTTAAGGGAGGACATTACATGAGACCAGGAGCTGTTATTATGAGGGCCATCTTAGAAGGCTGGCCCCACAGGTCAAAATACAGGAAATGATGGCTTTGCCGTTCAGCCCTGGTCTTGTTCTACATGCTCCACTAGTTTATTTCTGGAACTTTTCTCCTGCCGTTATTACTTGAGTAGAAGCAGCTTTAGCAAATGGTCATAACACTTTCTCCTATTGCCTTGCTGTTGTCTTGAATGCTGCCAGCTTAGACAGTGATAAACATAAGGAAGGCAGTGCATCATAATGATAAACGGCACAGGCTCTGATGCTCAAATAGTAGCTCCATTTACTAGATGAGTTTCTGAGCCTCAGTTTCTACAGCTGTAAAATGGGAGTAATAATAGGAATTACCTCATTATAGATGGCAGTGTAAAGGGCCAGTAAACCTAGCACATGGTAAACACTCAATAGGTGTCAGAGATTGTTGTGATGGAAGCACCATATTTATTAAGTACTTGCACTCCAGTAATCTATAATTTAGAACAAGAGCCTAAAAACTCAGATTTACTTTCTGTGCTATTTTTTTTCTGATTTCTGGATAAAGTAATTTCTATTTTCTGCATAGAAGGAAAACTGAAAGGCCTCCTCCATAAATTCAAGGCTGCTTTGGTGCTCTGCTAACAAGCATCCAGAGAGAACAATGAGACACTCCTTAAATGTTTTTCACTCTCCCTCTAGCTTTCCTGCTGCCCTTGACACTATTGTTTGGGCTATTGTAAGATTAGAAGGATGTTTATAACCAAGAAGACGAGAGTCCTTTGCACATGGCCTTGAGCTCTGCAGAGGGCAGGTGCCTCTGAAATCTAACAAATAAATAATAAATAGGCAGTGTTTGGAGCAAGAGGCATAAAATTCTGGGCTTCACTCAGAGGAAACATGCAGGCCTTTGCAGGGTTGGATTATGGGCTTCTAAATGTTGAGGGAAGCACCATGTTTTATTAGGAAAGTATCCTGTATTTCCTCCTGTGTTCAATGGAATATTCTGTATTATAGGGCTGCATCATTATATTTTATCATAAAGGAAAAAACTAGTCATGATAAAATATCTTAAAACACACATAAACTCTATACTTTCCAGTGACTTTTGCTGTGAACCTAAAACTGCTCTAAAGAATAAGGCCTTTAAAAAACAAACAAAAGCAAAATACATACAAAAAATTTTTTTTAACAAAGTAAATGTTTATGGTTACAAACCTTGATCACAAATGACATACCTGGTACTAGACATAGTGAGTTTAAGCTTTTCTCTGGATGGATCAAACATTTGTCCCCTGCATTTAGAAATGATACAGAAGCATTTATTATGTATATATGGATTGCATACCTTTAGTTCAAGGAATCCCCATATTTAAGTGCTTTAAGCAACGATTTCTTTTTTAAAAATGTTTTAATTGATTTTTAGAGAGAGGGGGAAAGAGAGGGAGAGAGAGAGAAACATCAATGTGAAAGAGAAACATCATCCATCAGTACACACCCGGACCAGGGACCAGACCCACAACATGGGCATGTGCCCTGACCCAGAATAGTACTAACAACCTTTTGGTGCACAGGCCAACGCCCAACCAGCTGAGCCACACCCGCCAGGGCATAAGCAGGTGTTATGATAAAACTTGACACGTGACATAAATGGTGGGGATTTTAGGAGAGATGGCAGGCCAGGAGGGTAAGCTGCTTTTGATTTGAGAAGTTTTCTGTGCCTCTCAGTTAATTAAAACATAGAAAGAACTGGCAAAGGGGCACTCCTGTTGCTTTACACAAAGTGGCACAGACTCGTTAGCTTTGTGAATTTTCCTAGGAGTGATTGCTTGTGATATAAGCTTAAGTTATTTCCTAATATTAAAACTCTGGACCAGACGTTGAGCCTTTAAACCTCGAACTGCAGGTGTTATTGCTAATCTTCATAACAGCCCTACGAGGTAAGTGTTTGCATCATTTAGGGCCCCTTGTGGCAAGCAACAAAAACCAACACTGGTTAATGTAATAAAAAATAATTTGTTAGGCTCACAGAACCACAGGAACAGCTAAACATACAGGCTTCGGGAAGAACAAAACCCAAGGCAATTTGGGGATTCAGGAGCAGGAACTAATGAGTCGTCTGTCCAGGCAGCCTCTAGTGGTTTTTGGGCCTTGGCTCAAGTCCTACAAATGATGGTGGTGGAGGGGGGTCTGGTTGTTCTGGCTTGGGTCTTCCCTTAGCTTACTTGGAGTGACACAGAATGGGGAAGGCTTTAGTCCACAAAAGGACAGGAAAGATGCTTGTGACTGATAAAAAACAAGGAAGGGATGCTGCAAAGGCAAGGGTCAAAAATGTCTTCTATAATATTCTTCTGATTTTAAAAGGGAGAAAAGAGGTCAAATATGTTTAGTTACATGCCAAGGCACGTGCCTAGGTGACAACTCTGGGATTTGAACCCATGTTGGTCTACTCTCCAAGCCTCTGCTCTTCCCCTCCTCCCTTCCTCTGCCAACTTCTCTCTATTCTCCTCAGCATAATAGTGTAAGAACAGCATTCACATCCCAGTAGAACCACAGCCTATGTTTCTGAAACCTTCTGAACTCTTCCGGGGAAAGGTACAGTTTCAATAGAAGTGAGTCAGCACTACTATGTCTGACCTTTCACGCAATTCTGCTTTCTGTTCTGTTTTTATTTCCTTTGTCCCACACACCCCAACCTCCTCACCCCCTGCAGACCTTTCTCAATGAAAACAGGTTCAGAGGAATTGATAAATTGGCCAGGCTGAGGGGGAAGCATGTTAAGCACAGGAGGAAGCATACAGAAAAGAACAGGTCTATTTCAGTAGTTCCTGTGGGGGCAGGAGCTACTCAGCTCCTCTGTGCTTCTTTCTGCTCCCTCCTCACCTTTTCTCTCCTCATGCCTAGCTGTCTTTCCCTCTCTGAACATAATAGTCCCAGATAACCTAGCTTTAGGTTGCGTCACTAACCCCCAAACACCCAAGGCTAGCTAGTTAGGGAGCAAAGTGTAATTTTGAATTTAAAATTAGAGATCTGGGCCTATTTCACGAATTGGTAGTTGTGGTGTGGTGACCAAGTGCTCAAGCTTAAGCTAGTTTCTTCCCCAATAACAAGCATCGAAGATGTGAGGAATGGCTTAGTCAACTTTTAAAATGTTCCTGGACTCATAACTCAAAATAAAAATGCTATTATGTTATTAAAATATGTAAAATATAAAATATGTTTTTGTCTTGTTATAGAAATACTAGAGGCCCAGTGCATAAATTCGTGCACAAGTGGGGTCCAGCTGGCCAGCCACAATTGGGGCCAATCGGACCAGGCCAGCGGGGGGGAGGGGACACGGGAAGTTGGCCAGCTGGCCCCACCCCCTGGTCAAACTCCTGGTCGAATTCCCGGTTGAGGGGACAATTTGCATATTAGCCTTTTATTATATAGGATATTCACAGTTTACACAATGCTAAAATTTCTGGTTGTTCATTTAAATATGGATATTTCTATTTACTCAAAACAGTTTGATTATATTAGTCATTTAGTTAATAGAGATTCAGTTTGAGATAGGGCTTTCATTTCTATTGTTAGAGGAGATAATGTTTATCAGGTACAGTACCCAGTGCAGTGACTAGTAAATTAAAGGTACTCAATAAATACTTGTTCTCTTACCTTTGTGAAATAAACTAAACTTTAATCACTGTTCATATACTCACATATTTGAATATTCTTATTCACTTAACATTTACTGAATACCTACCAAGGATCAATCACATGTCATTCTCCTTCAAATCCATCAATGCTTCCTATCACCTCCTAATTCCTTATACTCAAAGTGGTCCATGGACCAGCAGCAGCAGCATTACCTAGGAGCTTGCTAGAACCAGAGGATCTCAGTCCTCAGCCCAGACTGCCTGAAGCAGAACCAGATCTCAAAGCAATGTGTATGCACACTAAAGTTCCAGAAGCACTGATCTCCTGGGTCAGGTTCCCACTCCTTATCATGGAATAAGATCTTGCTCCTGACTTTTACTTCAATTCCTGTCACTTCCCTCCTTGGGATTTAAAATGAAATTCCCCAGACACACAAAGCTGTTTCCTGTCTCTGGGCTTTTCCCATGCTACTTTCTTTGCCTGGGATCTATTTCCCCCCTTTTTTTTGTCTTGTTAATGCCTACTCTCTCTTTAAAACATGCATGCAGCCCTAGCTGGTTTGGCTCAGGGGAGAGAGCATCGGCCTGCTGACTGAAGGGTCCTGAGTTCGATTTTGGTCAAGGGCACATATCCAGGTTGTGAGCTTGATGCAAAAAGCAGCTGATGATGATTCTCTGTCATCTTTGACGTTTCTATTTCTCTCCCTCCCTCTCCCTCTCTCTCTGAAATATATTAAAAATATATTTTTAAAAAAAGACATGCATGCATGACTTCGTTCATCCATCCACTTATTCACTCATTCTATAGATAATTGAGTACTTGCTATATGCCCAACACTGTGCTCAGGCACCTTCTCTAACCACCTCTGGATGGGTGGTTCTCCTTTCTGCTTTCTAATGTACCAGACATAGCTCTTTCATTGATGTATACTGTGTTGAAATTTGCTGTTGACATTGACCATAGAGAGCAGGGAGCCTGCCATAGTTCTCTTTGTCTCTGCTACACCTCGGCTAGTTCCTGGTCCCCAGTAGGTGCTCAGGCAATGTTTTGTTGGATTGAACTGTTGCTCTTCAAGGAACTAGTGAATGGGCCAGGATCACAGCAAGTGATTTCTGATTATTCATCACCCAAAATGAGCATACTCTTTGCCCAAAGACCACACCCCTTCTCACAAGCTTCTGCTCAGGGGGACACCTCTCTCTAATTCACCGAAATGCCCTGTATTGGCAAGTGATGGTAGTGACATAATCCCATACGCATGTTTACACCAAACAGATTGGGAACTGAGAATGCTACAGGCAGGAAGGACTCAGCACTGGGACCTCAGAGGATCACTGTGGTGGGCACAAGTGGCTTAGTGCCTGTGGTCTCTTTGCCAAGCCTCTCCCAGCTGTAATTACACTGCCCCTAATCTGAGTGGCGGGTCGTTTTATGAATTACTCACCAGAGCGGAATTTTCCACAGGCTTCATACCACATGGAGAGGCATGGCTGGCAACTCCAGTGGTGGTGACCAGTTAGGAGATGATGTTGCTAGAGGGTAATGAAAGTAAGGACTTTACTGTAATAACAGGAATGTGGAAGGGACTTTCCATATGTGATAAGAAATAAATGAAAAAAAAAAAAAAAGAATAAGTAGTAAGTGAGAGGTGGAAGAACCCAATTAAAACATGGACCCTGGAGCCAGTTTGCCTGAGTCCAGAAGCCCTGCTCTGCTGGTGAGAGATATGCGATCTTGGGCAAGTTATTAAATTTTCTAGGCTGCAGTCTCCCCATCTGTAAAGTGGGAATAACAACCGTACCTACTTTATGAGGATTAAGCAGCTTGTTATGCACAAAGATTTGGAATAGTGCCTGACACACCATCAGCATAGTATTGCTTAACAAATAGAAAACACTGAATTGCTTGACAATAAAATTCAGCACCTCATTCTCTTTCAATGGTTGTGAACCTTTCCACTGCTCAGTGTCCTTGCCTACTTCACAGTGCTTCCCTAGGTTTACAATAGGAGTGTGTACTTCTTTAAGCCGTGGAGCAAGGCTTTAAAAAATGAACAAAAGGGAAACAGCTGCTTTGTTTTTGAAAAGATTTGCCAAGCTCACATAGTTAAGTTTAATGACTGGGTGTTTTAAACCCTGGAGAACAATGTAATTTGTGTCATCACTGCTACAAAGGATGACTCTTTGGCGAGCATTTCATTTTGGTCGCCTGAATACCTAACATGAACAAAAGAAGCAACAACAAACACAAATACAGTAATGGAAAAACTCTAACGAGGCTTTGGGGAAAGATTGTCGGGACCTGTCATGTCTTCACAGAGCAGAATAAAAATAACACTGGCACTTACAAAGTCATTTTTTGCACCAAATATTTTATTTTTTTGAGTAATATTTTGGGAGGACTATGTTACAGTTCTAGGAAGTAAGGGAGTGCTGAGGGACGAGTGTCTGAATTCCAGTGTGTGCTTCACTGGCAGCATCCCTTCTAATCCTCCCAAAACTCTGTGGAGGAGATGTTTCTCCCCACTTACAAGGGAACACTGAGGTTCAAAGAGGATAAGTAACCAAGTTCATACAACCAGTGAGTTGCAGAGCCAGAATTTGACTCTCTGTCTGCCTGGCTCTAAAACCCATGCCCACTTCAAATTGGTTTGTTCATTTTTTAATGATAACAAGTATTTACATTTGAATCTCTTTCATGTAGTTACCAGGAACCAAATGTTCAACCCTTGTAAAGTTCAAATACATCTAATGTTTTATTTTTCTTCATGGGAGTCAGAGATTTGCTTTGCTATAGCCTCTTCTTTTGGTAGCAATGGTGGGAAAGAACTTGATAACAGTGACAATGACAAAGACAAGGGAAGATGAGACAACAATAGTCACCTGATGAGCTCATCTTGGTTTGGACACGCCAAGTTCCACATGTTAGCACAAGAAGCCCCAATGACTTGACCAAAATCTGTATTTTGTGATAAAATTTAAAAGAGACAGTGATGATTAAGGCTGTTACCCCTCATAACGGGCAGTTGGAGGGTTGTAGTAGAGAGAAACTGGGAGTAAGGAATCCTGCTGCTTTCCTCCTCCAGGGCAGTATTCTCAGACCACACTGATTATCACCAAGTAGCCCAAGATGAGGGGAGAGAGAGAGAGAGAGATAGAGATAGAGAGAGAGAGAGAGAGAGAGAGAGAAGAAAGGATAGAAGTGACTCATATCAGCTGCTAGCCAGCTGAAAAGAGCTTGTTTAATTAGGCATAAGCTCTTTGCAAAGCAGAAGTTTCCTGTTACTATTACTCCCCAGGTCAAGAAATCACTTAGTCTAGAGAAGGCTAAGGAACCCATTTCATTTCTCTGCTTGACACTGAGTCAAGCAGTCAATTGAGTCTGCAAGTCAATTGCAGAGCACTCACCTTTAGCCATTGTTGAAAGTAACTCTGTGTGTGTGTGTGTGTGTGTGTGTGTGCGCGCGCGCGCATGCATAAAAAGATGCTGAACATTCTTTTTATAAATGTTACCTTAGCACCACTCTCATGGGGTCAGAAAGGCTCCTGGTATAATACAAAGAGAAGTACTCTGAGTTCAACATGGCTCACTTGCTCTATGATGTTGAGTAATGGGAGAAACAGGTGAATTAATCTCTATATATAAAAGTCTAAGCGACTGTCACAACCGAAACAACCGAATGGACAACCAAACAGGTTGTGTGGGGCGACCAGGCTGGCAGGGTGGTTAGTGAGGGTCAACCAAAGAACTGAATAGCAGGCTGCGTGGGGCAATCAGGCTGGCGGGGGGGGGGGGGGGGGGGGGGCAGTGAGAGGTGACCAGGCTGGCGGGGGAGGCAGTTGGGGGCGACCAGGCAGACAGGAAGGTGAGCAGTTAGGAGCCAGTGGTCCCAGATTGTGAGAGGGATCCTGGATTGGAGAGGGTGCAGGGCTAAGCTGAGGGGACACCCCCCCCCCCCCTTGGTGCACAAATTTCATGCACTGGGCCTCTAGTATATTTGAAAATTCCTTATTTCCTGAAAAGCCACTATATAATATTTAAGGTTTACCAACAGATTCCTATGTATAATAGGAAATTATAACTGGACTTTTTTTCTTTATCTGACAACCTTCCCAACCCTTTCTTCTTGGGATAAAAACACAATAAAAAAGGTGTCCTTTCTTCTATCTAAGTTTCTGTAGTCCATTCCTACTCACCTCCCCTGAAGAACTTCACTATATCAATCATGCTTTCTCTCACCTTTATCCTTAACCCTTAATAGATTATTCCCAACAGCATGCAGCCATTGAATATGGATCATCTTCCATCTTAAAGGACAAAGAGTAAAATTGCTCATGGACATTACAATCATTTGCAGTGGCTGCCTGAACGCTCACACCTTCTTCCAACCAAACATCTTGGAATGGGTGTCACTGCTTCCATGCCATCCTCACGCCCGCAGTGCTCTGCAAAGTATCACTGCTCTTGCTCAGTCACAGATGCTCTGGCTGCTAATTTCCTAGAATATTTCAAGCTCTTATCTAACTTGATTCTCAGCAACTTTTGACATATTTATCCACTTCTTGAAATATACATTTTCTTTGTATTTTGTGACACTACACTTCTTGTTTATCTCCTACTGCCCAGCCACCCCATCTCAATATCCTTTCAGGACTTCCATTTTCCTCTGCCTTTCCCCTCTCTTAAGCCCTTTACACTCACTGTCCACTCCCAACATCATCCATTCCCTTGACCTCAGTAATCATCTGAATGCTATAACTCCCAGATCCTTGTGTCTAGTCCAACTCTCTCTTCTGATGCCCAATCTTCTGTATCTAACTGCCTGTAGTCAACATACCTAAAACCACACTCACTATCTTTTCCTCTAAATCTGGTTACTAATACTTCCAATGCTTTCCCATCACCCTCAAAATGAAATCCAGATTCTGTATGTTTTTCAAGAGCTGTAGGTTCTGTGGGCCAACCTCTCTAGCTCATGACCCTGACACTCTAGACTCCAGCTGTTTTGATTAATTTTGGTGCCCCAGACACCTTCTTACCCTCTTCCACTTCTATGCCTTTGCACAGGTCAGTTCTTCTATGTACAACACTTTTCCTTAACCTACCACTGTTCTGTTGCTAACTCTTTTTTATCTCTTAGGTTTCATCTTAATCATTCTTCCAGGAGTCAATTAGAAGCCTTTCCTTTGCACATTGAATTTCTCCCTAATAAACGATTTACTGTATCAAACAGAATCAGCATGTTAGGCACTACCAGCAGTTACAAACCAAGTGTTCCCTGGTTCTTCTTCTTCTTACCTCCCACCCCACATTCTCCTCTCCTGGGCAGTTGAACATCCTCCATGCTGTTATGGCACTTACCACACTCTATTTCAAATATTCTTTTATATTTGCCTGTCCACTAGATTATGAGCTGCTAGAATGGAGCTAGAAATTTGAAGCAGTCAATAAATGTTTGTTGGATAGACTGATCTGAAATATAATTGATTATGCTCCATCATATTACATTATTTACATGGCTATTTTTTTTTACTATAATTTACTTAGCCAGTCTCCTATTTTTAGACATTTAGGTTTTTGTTGGTGTTTACTATTATAATACTGTAATGAAGATCTTTGTGATTAAAGTTTGTTTATATTAAAGCTTATTTAAGATTACTTACATAGGTTTGAGTCTAAAAAGTAGAGTTACTTGGCAAAATGTATAATACTTTTAGACGTCAATATGCATTATTAAGTTGGTTTCCAAAATTATTGCACATTTAAATTGGCATTTATGTAATTATTTTACAAATTGTATTTTAAATCTCTAAATAGATGAATACATATCTAAACACATCACCTCACTGGAAACATTGCAACAGCTGTCTGAGTTTATCATTTACCTTCACTAAGATTACTGCCTGAATGTGGAGGTCTGGACTCTTGTCAGCCTTGCAAAGAAGGCACTGCACAGACAGTGCAATCTAGCAGGCAGACAGTTTCAAAGGACCAAATACAGGGTCTGAGGATATTTTTAAATTTAAATATTTGTTCTTTCCTCCTCAGGTACCTCAACATGTAATACTGATTGTTAATAATGGATGTTAAAGGTTATAATGTAATGTATAGATAAAGCAAGAAGACTTCTTTGGATTAATTTCATTGTCACTAGAATGACAGGGTATCTTGAACCAATTACAAAAAGTCAATATCTCTTTATTGGGTCATTTGTTATGAGATGTGATAGTTCTCATTGTGACCATGTTAGAATGTTGAGAGACATACTATCTAATAAAAGAGTAATATGCAAATTGACCATCACTCCAACACACAAGATGGCCACCCCCATGTAGTCAAAGATGGCCGCCCCCATGTGGATACAAGATGGCTGCCACAAGATGGCCAATAGGGGAGGGCAGTTGTGGGTGATCAGGCCAGCAGGGGAGGGCAGTTGGGAGGGACCAGGCCTGTAAGGGAGGGCAGTTGTGGGGAACCAGGCCTGCAGGGGAGGGCAGTTGGGGGTGACCAGGCCTGCAGGGGAGGGCAGTTGGGGGAACCAGGCCAGCAGGGGAGAGCATTTAGGGGCAACTAGGCCAGCAGGGGAAGGCAGTTAGGGGTGACCAGGCCAGCAGGGGAGGGCAGTTAGGGGTGACCAGGCCAGCAGGGGAAGGCAGTTAGGGGGGACCAGGCCTGCAGGGGAGGGCAGTTGGGGGCAACCAGGCCAGCAGGGGAGGGAAGTTAGGGGGGACCAGGCCGGCAGGGGAGGGCAGTTATGGGGCAATCGGGCCGGCAGGGGAGCAGTTAGGCGTTGATCACGCTGGCAGGGGAGTGGTTAGGGTGTGATCAGGCTGGCAGGCAGAAGCAGTTAGGGGCAATCAGGCAGGCAGGCAGGTGAGCGGTTGGGAGCCAGCAGTCCTGGATTGTGAGAGGGATGTCCAACTGCCTAAATGGGCAGTCAGACATCCCTTGAGGGGTCCCAGATTGGAGAGGGCGCAGGCTGGGTTGAGGGGACCCCCCCCCCATCCATGAATTTCATATACCGGGCCTCTAGTAAAGTATAACATTGATGTGGAGAAAAACACATGGATCCCCCAAGTTTGTGACTATAGATTTGGGTCTCTTTGTTCAATTAGTATGTCTCTTATGCTTCATGGTTCACTTGATCCAACAGCTAGGTATTTGGCTGAAGTGTGATGGTCCCTGCCAGCCCCCTAGTCCTTTCTGTCACATGTGGGGGGCTTCAGACTAGGTAACCCAATCAGAGATGCAGTGGGCTACCCCATCTTGGAGCCTATACTTAAATATTCTTTGATGTATCAGTCTGACTTCTGCACATATATTTCAAGGTGCAAAGTAGTCTGTATAGCAGCGAATATGAAAATTATAACCTCCTTGTTACTGAAGGGAAGATGGAGGCTCAAAGAAGTTAAATGATTTCCTAAGCTCACTTAGCTGACCTATGACAAAATCCAAATATCAATCCAAAGCCTTTCATTGCAAAACTCAAGCTCTTTCTATAGAACTTAGGAACATCTGAAGCAAGAGATGGGCTCCCTCATAGGGGCAATTGATTGCCAAGGCTGATGGCATTATTTCCAGACTCTTGACTCAGTGCCAGGCAACTGATGGCAACTGAGAACCAAGATTCTCCGATTCATAAACACCATGTTGATACAGTTACTGAGTGCTGAATAAGCTGAGTTGGTAATGATGACGCAGGAGTAAGGCAGTCAACTATGTGCATAATACACTGTTAGGTAAAGCTTAGAATGGGGTCACTAATCTCATGATATAGGATATAAAAATCAGATAAAAGGAACCTGTTATCTGATCAAACAAGTGAATATGCTAAACCATTGAACAATTAGAGTAAAACAATGAAGAAGCTCCAATAGATTAGTCCAAACTGCAACAAAAAATGAGATGGACTTGATGTGAAATTACAAGGCAAAGTTCAGTTAGTTTGAAGGAACCAGGATTTCAGGTAAATGGTGTGTTCCAAAAAGAAAAACAAAATTAAAGCTTTATTTGAAGCCATGATTGTTGCTTAAAATACCATGAAACCACTTGGAGCTAATCAAAAGTTAATTGGTTTCACCTGAGAATGCATTACACCCTAACGAGAGAGTTGGACTATGAGTGAACACCATGACTCCAAACAGTAGGAATTCAATTAGGGAAAACCCACAGAACTTAAGTAAAACGTGTGGAAGCTGAGAGAAATGCATGGGTGGCACTGTTAAAATAGATCAGGCACAGAAATGGAATCAGTAGGTGATACTGAGATCCACAAAGCCAACTGATGATAGATTTAAGCAATATATGGAGGAGACAGGACAACTTGTTTTCAGCATACAAGACGTTTCTCCAGCATAAATGCTAACAAAATTTTTAAAAGAAAATTAAAAAAGAATTAAAAACAATTTCTGAGAGACAGAATTAGGTCCATTTACATTTGTTACAACTACTGGATTGATAAATTAGATTTATTTTTGCCAGGTTATTTAGTGCTTGTTTTATCCTCCCTATTCTAAGTTTCCTTTCTTCTCTTTTCTTACCTTCTTTTATTTTCTCCATCTGTTTTTCTCCTCTTCTATTTTGAAAGTTATATACACTCTATTCTAAAGTAAGTATTTTTATCCTTCTCCCCAAAAGCAAGAAACTTAGACTGCTATTCACTTCCAACTTATGTTACCACCATGCTTTTTTGTTTTATCATGTTTGTCTAACTGCACAAGATATTTTAATTACATTTTATTCAATCAACATTAATTTTGATTTACCCACATTTGCCACATCCTTTGTTTTTAATTCTTCTTTTACTTTCTTTTCCATATAGAATCATTTTGTTTGGCCTGAAATATATTCTCTAAAATTTTCCTTACTGAGATCTAAACATTGTAAACTCAGTTTTTGGTTGTTTGAAAATATCTATTTTGCCCTCATTCTTGAAGTTGGTCTTGCTGGATTCTGACTTCTACGTTGGCATTTCTTTCCTCTCAGTACATTGCGCATTTCTGTTGTTTTCAGACTTCCATTGCTGCCATTAAGAAGTGAACTGTCCAATTAAGCTTCACTCATTGGAAGGCTATGCCTCTTCTCTCTGTGGAGACTTTTAGCATCTTCCCATCGTTTTTCAGTTTTCATTTTGCTGTGTCTAGGAGTGGATTTCTTTGTATTTATCCTGCATTATAGTTATAGGTTTTTGTGTTTTTTTTTTTTTAATCCCTCGATGGATCTTCTCAAAACAGCTATTCTCTCTTCAAATATTGTTTCTGCCTGATTCTCTCTCTCCTTCTGGCCCTCACTTAGACCTTGTTAGTCTTTATTATTCTACTTTCATGATTATTAAGCTTTCATATTTCCATCTTTTTATTTCTCTGTGCTTCATTCTCAATAGTTTATTCAACTCTACTAATTCACTATTCTCTCTTAGGCCAAATTTTACCTTCTGTTTCTGGAATGAGCTATATTTGGTTCTGCTAGGCATGTTGTACTACTACCATTCTAAAATCACTTTAAATTATGCTTTTTTTTTTTTTTTTTGACAGCACAGATAGTGTGAATTTGAGTTGTAAACCACATGAAGGCTACATGTGATTACAAAATTTCAGGGGAGGATTTTCTCCTCTTCTCAATGACAAAGGTCCAGACAGTACTTGTTCTCAATGTTCCCTGGGGAGAGGGGCAGAGATTAAGTTTATTTCTAGGCTATACCTTTAGAGGATAGCCTTTGGGCTCCAGAATTTATTATTATTTTTATTTGTATTTATTATTATTATTAATTGACATCTTGAATGAGCCCTGGTCCTTGCCTCCTTATTTCTAAACCCTGTAAGACCTTGAACACCAAGACTCAAGTTCATGGCAAATATGCTCAATGCAAAAGCTGTCTGCTTTTGTTTCTGGATACCTGTCATTACTTAAGTTTTATTCAGAAGATTCTTTACTCTTTTCCAGCTTGTGGATGTATTGAAGATTATTTTGTTTGTTTTCAAGAATGATCAAAAGAGTCATTAACTTTTTAATAGCAATAGGAAAAAAAAGGACAAGAAAGAAGAGAGAGGAAAGAGAAAAAAGGGAGGGGATGGAAAGGAGAGGCTGAAAGAAGAAAGAAAGGAAGAGAGTGAAAGGAGTAAAACACCCAAACCATGACCCTGAATTTAAAAGCTGTTGGCATTTGGAGGAAGTGTTCTGGAAGTCCCTAAAAGACAAAGCACTGTTATTACTTTTTAAAAGAAAATCCCAAGATAGATGGCATGAGGAAATGTCACATATGAGAATATCTGAACAGAAAGATGCCAATTCCTACAGACCAGGTTTAAGGTGTACAGTTCTATAATACATCATCTGTATATTGTATTATGGAGTTGTACACCTTAAGCCTATATAATGTTATTAACCAATGTAACCCCAATAAATTCAATTAAAAAACATTGGAATTGTGTTTCTTATAGAAAAGAATCTCTTGGTTAATCAAAACAGCATTCAATAAGTCCTGTAATATTAGTAGATTAGAAATTATTATAAACAAGAAATGTAAAGAGAAAAAAAATCAATCATTCATGTATACTTTTTTCAACGTAAGGGCTAATGGCTATGTGGCTTCTTTAAAAAAGAAAAGAAAAGGACAGAAAAGAAATGCTCCTAACTATTGGGCTTGTTTTCTCTAAAGGGAGCTGACACTTATAGACCAGAATAATTTGTTTACAATAGGTTGTCCACAGTTCCTTCACACCTTCCACTCTGGGTTAATAGAATTCTGTAGAAGGTGATAGGTAGCCTCATTCAACTGCTCCTGCTCGAAAAAGAAGTGCCACAGCTGTTGTCTTATTGGAAGTCACAGCTAAGCTCAAAAGCTGAGCTAATCAGAACTTGACCCACATACAGGAGAACTTACAGCTTTAACATTCCCCATAACTAAGAGTTTTCTTTGAATTGATCTTAGGCTTGAAAGTAACACTTTCTACTTGAGTGTCAGATGAATGAAAGTGGTCTGATGTTCAATTCACAGCCAACAACACTTTTCAAAATGGCATTTTAATAAGGTTGGGTATCTCTCTGTTGTATACCCATGCCTGAAATGGGAATATTATTGTAATTGAGAATTACAGTCACTACCTAAGCATTTCTAAGAATTGCTGATCATTTAACATCCTAACCATGGACAGATTTGGAATGCTGCTAATTGGTTTGCTCAAAATAGTCATAGAATCAGAAGTAAAATGTAGGGTCTTATTACCTGCTTCATTGTTCCATTCATTAACTAACACCCTCAATTAAATAAAATAAATAGTCTCATGGAAAGATGACATAATCAGGGTAGGGAAGTAAACCAGTACATTCCAGATTCCTCCCTTTTAGGGCAAAAGAGAGGAAACTGCCTTTAAATCTATTATATAATCCTATATAATAAAGAGGTAATATGCAAATTAACCCTCACACCCTCAAAAGATGGCTGCCTATGACCAGGCCGGCAGGGGGGTTAGTGAGGGATGACCAAATGACTGAGCAGCAGGCTGCGTGGGGTGACCAGGCTGGCAGGGGGGTTAGTGAGGGATGATCAAATGACTGAGCAGCAGGCTGCGTGGGCAACCAGGCTGGCAGGGGGGTTAGTGAGGGATGACCAAACAACTGAACAAGCAGGCTGTGAGGGGCGACCAGGCTTGGGGGTGACCAGGCTGGTCGGGGGGCAGTTGGGGGCAAGCAGGCTGGCAGGGGGGCATTTGGGGGCAATCAGGCCAGCAGACAGAGTGGTTATGTGTGATCAGGCAGGAAGGCAGGTGAGTGATTAGGAGCCAGTGGTCCAGGATTGTGAGAGGGATGTCCGACTGCCAGGATTGGGCCTAAACCAATAGTTGGACATCCCCCAAGGGGTCCCAGATTGGAGAGAGTGCAGGCTTGGCTGAGGAGCCCCTCCTCTGATGCACGAGTTTCATGCACAGGGCCTCTAGTTCTATATAAATCTATTATATAAGTTGAAACTCTTTCTACCCGAAGATGTAACAATCCAATTGAGCATTTTGTTATCTTACCAAAACCCCTTCATGTGCAATGTATTATGCTATACTGTTAATTTAACAAATATTTACTTGACACTATTTTTTTTTAAATATACACACTGAGTGGCCAGATTATTTTGATCTCTGAATGCATAATAATCTGGCCACTCAGTGTTTATCCTATATAATAAAAAGCTAATATGCAAATTGTCCCCTTGACCAGGAGTTCGACCAGCAGGCAGGCCGGCCAACTGCCCATGTCCCCTTCCCCTGGCCAGGCTGGCAGGACCCCACCCATGCACGAATTCATGCACCGGGCCTCTAATATATATGTGTATATATATATATATATATACACATATATATACATATATATGTGTATACATACACACACACACACACACACACACACACACACTCTGAGTGTCCAGATTATTATGTGTTCATAGATCATAATAATCTGGCCACTCAGTGTATATTTTTATTGATTTCAGAGAGGAAGGGAGAGGGAGAGAGAGAGACTTCAATGATGAGAGAGAATCATTGATTGGCTGCCTCTTGCATGTGGCAACAATCTCTTTCTGTCACCATTGAGGATCAAGCCCACAACCCAGGCATGTGCCCTTGACTGGAATCGAACCTGGGACCTTCAGTCTACAGGCTGATGCTCTTTCCACTGAGCCAAACTAGCTAGGACTACTTAACACTATTTAAACCAGGAACTGGATGATGGCTGAGTAGACCATATTCTGCAACCATGGAGGTTGGTATGAGTCTAGTAACAAAGAACAAATAAAGAGGGGATTAAAATAAAGAGATTAAAGAACTATAGCAGGTGAAGTACAAGGCAGTATGAGGTATCCAAGAAGGCTTCCTGGAGGAAGGAGCATTTAGGTTGAGACCTAAATGATGAGAAGGAGTCATCCAGAAAAAGTGGGGAGTGTGAGGTGAATGTTTCAGAAAGAAGACTAATAAGATCAAAGGCAGAGATGCGAGTGAGAATGTGGTGAGTTTGCTGGTTGAATGAATGAAGGAATGAAGGAATATTCAATGACAGGCATTTCTGAACAGGGGAGAAATATATTTTAGGAGAGCCTCTTATATTTCTTTGAAGTATAACCTAAAGAGTTCCTGTGTATGTTGATTGCATATTGCTGTCTGATATAGATTAAACAGAAACTGGAGGCAATTCTTAGGCAGAAAAGCAAGGCCTTGTGACCTAACCACCTTGGGTCTATAATTTAAGGACTTGGAACATACTGAAGGATGCTTCTGGATGGTAGGTTATGATGACCTCTGTTAGTGGGCCTGCAGGGGACTCTAATTAGTATAGTCACTTACAAATAACCCTAAATGTGAGCTCAGGTAACTTACAGGGCATCATCTACCTGCCTCTTGCATTCTGTGTTTGCTTCATTCTCCCAAGTGATGAGTAAAGCCTGGTTTAAATGTTCAGGGCCAGCTCTCAGCTGTGATAAGGACATGAGACTCTGGGCCTCTATTGAACCAAGGACATTAAAGGGTGACCTGTACCTATCTTAGGCCAGTGCAATGGTGGTAGGGACAGTGATGGAGGTAAAAGAGAACTGCCAGGGAAAGATAAGCCACAGAAGACACAGAGTAAGGCTGCAAACCCAGCTCTCTCCCCATTTAGAGATTTTATCAACAGAGTCAAAATTAGAAAATTAGAGTTTGGCTTTATCAGGGCTTGCTTGACATCCTGACTGATGAGACTTTTAGAGAAAGGTCTTAGTGGTCAAGTGGGATTGACAGTCACAAACTTTGTGGAATGAGAACTGAAGGAAGTAAGAAGCCAATTTACTTGGTGAGGAGGTAAAATAGACTAGTGAAACGCCTGGGTTTCAGAGTCTGACAGGTCGCCCTTCACTCCTGGCTCTAGGACTGCTCATTATGTTGTTACAGGGGGAAATACCTGGTAGTAGTATCTACTTAGTTAAAAATATTTTTTTCAGTCAATTTTGTTACAGGTATGTGTCAAAATTTCATGAAAATCTTGCAACAAGGGGAAAATATCCTCTTACAGGCCAAGGAAGATTCACTTTTGGTAAAGATGTTTTACAGAAGAAGACAATAAGTAGATTATCCTTCTTAGATGGATTCTTAAAAGAAAAGCAAGTCATTAGAAATAGTCACTAGGCTCTTGACTGATTAATCAGCTGTGGTATGGGTAATGATTTATGAGAGAAAGTCTTAATCCCATTAAAGCTAATCAGTAAACTGCTTAAACATTCGGTAAAATCCTAATTTCTTTTCAGGAGGAGGCTATAAATTACATCATACAGACCAGGTTCAGGACAATTTTTTTTTTCTATTACAACCTTGTAGGGTTATTGCAAAGGCTATATGAAGGCCTGGTGCATAGAAAATGCTTGATTCATGTTCATTGCTATGTTGTTGTTTTAGGATGATCTTCCCTCCATTTTACTCAGATCCCAACTTTGAATGGGCTCTGACTGGTCTGGTTAGGAGCTGCGTAGGAATCAGATGCTGATTTAACTGATTCTTTGTTGGTTGCTACAGAAAAAACAAACAAACAAACAAAAAAACCCCTGGATACCTGGTCCTTTGTTAAGCAGGACCTTCTTAATATAATTTTTGACATTTTTTGATATTTTGAGGTTAATCTACTTTTAGGAGATAGAAAGTTTAATGTAATAAAGAAATAGGACTTTGATGACAACTGTTAGCTAGAAACGGAAGAGAGTTGGAAAAAGCAAGAGGCAAGGAGACTGCAGTAAGACCAAAGTGTTTATGTGCCCAGTAAAGAAATAGCTACTTAATTCATAGTTCAATGATGTCAAATATTGCATTTAAGTTTTCTATGTTTTTCTTGAGCAACAATCTCTTTCTGTCACTATAAAACTTAACTAAAAGGCTGCCTTGTTTACCCCAAATTATCAGTACCCACGACTGTGGAATATAGCCTCCTGGCTGTGTGGCTGTTTTTGGCCGAGAAGAAGTCACCATAGAAAGCAATAGGGAACATGACTGAAGACATGTCTCATTTAGGGAGTGGGTGTTGTGGGCTCCTGGGACATCTAGCCCCTTTGGTGCTGAACTTGAATGAACCACAGTTCTCTGAGGTCCAGTAGGAAAGAAGTTTTTCTTAAAAAAATTTAGTAAAATAATTTTTAAAAAAATAGTAACAAGCAGTGAAAGAATATATACCGTACTTTCCGGTGTATAAGACGACTTTTTAACCCAGGAAAATCTTCTCAAAAGTCGGGGATCTTATACGCCGGAAAATACGGTAGGTTAGAAAAATCTCTGACAATGTATATCAGATTGCTTAAAACCCAAATACCATATTTTCTGGTGTATAAGACCCCTGACTTTTGAGATTTTCCTGGGTTAAAAAAGTCGTCTTGTACGCCGGAAAATACGGTATATATATAAAAGGCTAAGTGTCTGTCCGACTGTCCAACTGACAGATAGCTATTGCACACACTGACCACCAGGGGGCAGATGCTCAAAGCAGGAGCTGCCAAGCTGCGGTGACTTGGCAGTGGCGGTTCTTGGTTGATGCACCTGGAACCAGAGAGGAGGGAGCCCCATTCTGGGGTGTGTCACCTGAGAACCTCCCTCTCACAATCCAGAACCCCTCGGGGGATGCCATAGAGCTGGTTTCGGCCTGATCCTTGCAGGCCAGGCTGAGGGACCCCACCTGCCAGAGGAACCCCGCTCACTCTGCAGACAACCTTCAAGCCATGGTGTTGCCCCAGGCGTGGCTGGCTGGGAGGGATCTCAGGAGGTTGGCTCCAGGGAGTGTCCAGCCCATCTTGCCCAGTCCCACCCTACTGGCCACCTTCTAATTAATTTCCTTTCAATGTGCATGAATCCATGCACTGGGTCACTACTAATTAAATAATATTGTGAAAGTTTCTAATCTTCCCATCACCCTCAATTTTATTTCCTAGGGGAAACCAATGGGTATCCCTTCAAGTGTTTTCTGTGCCTCTGCGAACATTTCTTATACATCATGCATGTATATTTGTATATTATTTGCATACTCTCTGCATGATTTTTTGGTGTTATCTTATGACACAAATGCAGCATAGGATCAGCATCCAACCTTGAAATTTATTTTCCTTTGTTTTACTGCTCAACACAGATCATGCATTTTTGTGCTTACCTTTCTTGATTGAATCTAGAGTGAAAACTAAACTTAGATTGGTAGACAACCAAACTTAATACAATGGAAACAAAAGCATGAACTGACTGAGTGTTTTTAAATTCCTAGGGAGTAGGACCAAGGTCAAGAGTTGAGTTGGCATTCATAGGCAATAAGAAATAGGGAGGAAAGAGGGCTTTCTAGGAAAAGGAAGCAGTGGAAACAAAAGCTTGGAAGCACATTGATGTGGTGCAGAATTTGGAAATAAAAAGTATGGGGTTGTACAACTTGCATAAGTCAGAATGGAATTCACAGAGTTCACCATTGGTTAATCATTAACATTTACTAAGTGACCGAATGACATCCTCATGCAATGAAAGGTTTGCTTCAAGTTTTGCTTAACAGATTGAAGTTTTCTTGTTAAGCTTTCTCTATTTGTCCCTAAACTCTATTTTCAGTGTGTATTACGGTGAAGGCGCATGGGTGGAAAATGGACTCAGGGAAAGTTTTATTGGAGGTATTTTTATCTTTGCCAATAACTCTGGAACAAATCTGTTAAGAAACCCCCCAGAGGAAGACAGACAGGAGTTTGTAAATTGAAGTAAGTTACAATATCTTTCTTTAATTCCAAACAAAGCATTGGGCTTTCACTGACCTAACCACTTTTCTCTGGAATTTTGGTTTAGGCTGGAAGCAACCCTGAGACTGCCTACTAGGCAATCTCCTTTAACAACTGTGTCTGACTCTAAAGCATGCCCTCACCTGTCCCACTGCTAAATAAATGACTTTCTGCTCTTGCCTTTATGGTTAATTTTTATTTCTTTTAATGTTATTGTGTTTGGGGCTCCACTTTTCTACAATGGGATATTTAGGGGTAGCTCTTGTAAAGTAAGTTTGAATTTCATTAAATTACTGATAGTCAACCTTTTTTGTTAACTACAAAATGGCAGTTTCTTATTATTCAATCTAATATATTTAACTATATTATTTCTTGTCATTAAAATTGGGGTTCACAAGTGCTTTGTTTCTTACTAGTTTTCTCACTTACAAAAACTATTAAAAAATGGATTTTAGAGATAGAGGGCAGGAAAGGGAGAAAGAAATATATTGATGTAAGAGAGAAACGTTGATCAGCTGCCTCTTGCAGGCGCCATGCTCCTGGGGATCAAGCCTGGGTATGTGCCCTGACTGGGGATTGAGCCAGCAATCTTTTGGTGCAAGGGACGATGTGAAACGAACTAAGCCAAGGCACTAGTTGTCTTACTTTTAATTTCAAGGTTAATAAAAATGAATTTTTATGAACTTCAAAACATCTCCCAAATTCATCCCCTTTCTTCTATTTGACTGTTAGCATACTAGTTCAAGTCCCCTTATCTTTTACCTAAATCAGTGGTCGGCAAACTCATTAGTCAACAGAGCCAAATATCAACAGTACAACGACTGAAATTTCTTTTGAGAGCCGACTTCTGTGCATGGGCCACGAAGTTTCAATCGCACTGTAGGTGCGCGCCAGCATGCGGTGTTTTGTGGAAGAGCCACACTCAAGGGGCCAAAGAGCCGCATGTAGCTCGCAAGCCGCAGTTTGCCGACCACTGACCTAAATTATTTGAAATGTCTTTCTACCTGACTTCCTGTCTCCTAAAAAATTTGTCAATTTTTCTTGTCAGTGTAATCTTCCTAAAGCACAATTTTTTTAATCCTCACCCAAGGATATGTTCATTCATTTCCTAGAGAGGAAAGGAGAGAGAGAGTGAGAGAGAGAGAGAGAGAGAGAGAGAGAGAGAGAGAGAGAGAGAGGTGAGAGATAAACATTGATCAGTTGACTGGGGATCGAACTCACAACATATACCCTGACCAGGTATATAGGTATATACCCTGACCAGGGATCGAACCCGAAACCTTTTGGTGTACAGATGACACTCCTACCAACTGAGTCACCTGGCTGGGGCCCTAAAGCACAATTCTTGATGACATAACACTTTAAGATCAGTTAGGAGGCTCTCACAAGATAATCCAGCTGCTTCTCCTCTCTGTTCCTCTTCTTTAGCTCATTCCTCACATCTTGCAACTCTGAGTTCACTTTTGCTTACTTCCATTTGCTGCAGAGCTTACTTTACCTTATCTTACCATTGCTTCTGTGCAATTGTTTCCTCCTCCAGACCATAAGCTCTTTGAGGGCAGAGTCCTCCTCAGACTTTGACACATGCAGCATCTAGCATGATGGTCACCACATATAGCCAAGCAGACTTTGGACAGCACAGTCCTGAGGAGGCCATTCTTAGAGACCAGGTTGAAATGGCTCCCCCAGGAGTCATGCAATGACGTGGCCACTTCTAGTTCAGTGGCATGCACAGAGTAGATTCTCTATAAGTACCCACAGAATCTCAATTTAGATCCAGTCATAAGAAGTGCTTCTGAAGCACTGAAATCATCCATCTTCTAACCTGGAGTTCCAGTCTGATCTTAAATGGAAACAGACATAAATAGGGAAGAGATGCTGACTACAACATCTCCACTTACTTGAAGAAGCTCCTGGATCCTCAACAAAAATCTGTTGAGCGTTGGCCAGTTTCTCAGTGGTTAGAACATTGGCCCACAGACCGAAGGGTTGCAGGTTCAATTCTGGATCAAGGGCACATACCTCAGTTACAGGTTCACTCCCCGCCCCTGGGTTGAGCTGTGTGTGGGAGGAAACCAGTCCATGTGTCTCTCTCACATGAATATTTCTCTCTCCCCCCTCCTCCTCCCTCTTTCACTCTCTCAAAATAAGTAAATAAATAAATAAATAATCCTTGGGTGAGGATTTGAAAAAAGAAAAGAAAAGAATCTGTTGACAATCTCTCCATGATTCCAGGATAGTCCCTGGGCCTTAGGCTTGTGGGGGAGGAACAAACCTCAAGGTTCTTCTGGCTGGCCTAATAATCACCAGGACATGAGATAAATTAGCAAGTGAAAATAACCAAGCTTAATACATACATATGTATGGGAACCCCAAATACATGAGAGACTCAGAGACCCCACATGCAGGAGAGGTTCAGAGAGATAAAGGGGGATTGAGGTATATAAGCCATTCTGAACTAAGGATGAGGTAAGGAACCTTTGGGCTTCCAAGGGTCATTGCATTGCAGGATGATAAGAAGAGCAGATGTTTAGTACAGTAAATAGAAGTTTGTCCTGCCCTATAATTTTTGTTGTTGTTAATCCTCACTCAAGGATATTTTCCCATTGATTTTTAGAGAGAGTTGAAGGGAAAGGGAGAGAGAGAAACATCAATGTGAGAGAAACACATCCATTGATTGCCTCCCACACACACCCTGACCAGGGCTAGGGATCAAGCCTGCAACCAAGGTAGTAAATACCCTTGACTGGAATCAAACCTGGAACACGTCAGTCTGCAGGGCGGGTGCACTATCCACTGAACCAAACTGGCTAGGGCTATCCTACCCTACAGATAGGTCAAAAGAAGTTACCTCTGAGAATCTCTTATTGTGGGCACGTCTCCTGATTCATGCTCTTCTAGGTAGTTAAAGGGAGCGGCAGAAACTTCTTTTGAGCCTGAAGCTAATACTGTCTTTAGCTCAAAGTAATGTGCACACCACAGAAGCACATCTTGGGGGTGGCTCTTCCTAAAGCTCCACAGCTCCTCAAAACAAAGGGCTTTCCTGCTGCTACACTCTGTTCCAGTTATCTGTCCTGCAGATGTCTGCGCCGTTTTCCCGCTCACAGGACTGCATGACAATATGAAGCTAAGAACTGTAGCTCAGATAGGTGTGTTTCATTGGATGATTCTGATGGCTGACAGGGCAGATATAAATTAGTTGGTTATATTTTCTGCCTCGTCCTCTCATCCCCTCAAAATGAAGAATGAACACTATAAAATGATCCTCCGGAGTCTTCTAACTGGAACCACTTTCTGCGGGTATCCACCACCTCTAGTTTATCTTGATCAAGTCCCCATTCCCTTTTGTTGCTGTGTTTCATGTATAACTAGGAAACACAATCTGGCAAACTAGTACTGGCTTTAAGAATTTCGGAGGTAGGGGTGGGGGTGAGGGTGAGGGAAGAGTTTGTGGAGGAATGGGGGGCAAGCTGTATTATATGGCCAGCCCCACAAGGAGCCCTTGGAGCTCTTGTTAAGAGAAAATGATGAGTTTGATCCTAGGAAAGATTTTTAAAAAATGGAGCCCAATTAGCTTTTGGAAATGCTTCTTGTGTGTAAAGAGGAGTCCTGAACCAGGCAATAGCTGAAATTTACTGAGCAAATAAGGAAACAGGCTGCCATTGTTGAAACCATGTGGTGCAAAGGAAAATGTATTGCACTGCTATGAGGTGTCAAATTGGGGAAGGATATTAAGAAGCTAGAAAAATTCCTTGGCAAGTGGAATGAGGAAACTGAGACAGATAGCTGAACAAACTGGCTGAACAATTTACAGCCAGATATAGAGGGTCACCAGGGCGGAAAGCCCTGGGTGTCTAGCAATGGGCAAATCTGGCAATGGGCTTTGCCCCCAGGCTGGCCTTTCCTCCCCTTGCATATGGCTGGTCACGAGATTTAGAACTCCTGACCATTTATCCCTAAAAATAACACCTAGGCCTCAGTTGTATTTCAGCTCCTGGCCCAGAAAAGTAGCAAAATCAGGTAGGCAATGCTAGGACCAGCTGCAATGACCCTCTACCCTAGTGCCAAGCAATCAGTGAAAACCACATCCCTGAAAGGGCACACCTGGAAAAGCTGGTGAATGTTCTATTGAGACCTCCCCCTAAGACTGCCCCCAAACTCCCAGTCTTTAAAAACCCTCAAAACAAAGAAACCAGCACATGCTCTCCCTCCCAGGAGCACACACCTTCGCCTTCCCTTTCCATCTCTTCTTTCCCTTTCCCTTCTTCTTTCCCCACAGGGGTGCATCTCCTAAACTCGAAGGATCCTCATGAGACTTGCAATCAGGGGAGCAATGGGCAGTGGTAGCTGGTCCTGGGCTAACCCCCTGAACCTGTCTCCAGGGTCCCTTTTCTCTGACTTCCCAGTGAGCTGACAGCAGCTCTGTCAAGGCTCTCTCCTGTTGCTTCCCTATCCTAAACTCTTCCTTGTTTCACTATCCCCAGCTTTAATAAATAGACTTTCAAAATCACCTGGACTTATGTTGTGAAATCTTTCCTGCATGAAGTGAAGAACCCACACACTACCGTCCGGCCCTAGGCAGACCCCCTCGGGGAGGGCCCAGTACCCTTTCCAGTAACAAAATTAGGAAAATATCCATAATGAGCTGCCCAAGGACTTGCTAAAGAGGGCAACAATGGGGAACATAATGATTGATTTAGGAATGCACACTAACTGTAAAGTTTCCTGTGGGAAAAATAAGCAAATATTTAAAACATCAGAAAGAAAATGCCATGGGGAATTTCAGCCCTTCTTCAATACAGTATGTCTTGGCACCAGTACAAGAAGGCTGGAGTTATTACTGTTCCCAAACCGGGCAGATGTAGCCCAAATGACCCTCTCAGGCAGGGTCACATCCAAATGTTTAACTGGGGGACTGCAGGGCGGATGTTGTTGGTATACATCTTTAAAATCTTAAGAACAATTTTAGGTAACTTGTATTCAAACTTGGAGTGAGAATGAGGTGAAACGAGGAAGGCAAGAAGCTAGGAATAAAAATAATTTTTTTTTTCTGTCTTTAGTGTGGGAAAAGGCAATAGTCCATGGGAGAACAGCAGGACCAGGATGGTATTCAGAGGGCTCTGAAGGCTATTGGTGGGACCAGCTGAGCTGGAGAAACCCTGAGTGCAGAGGCTGCAGGAAATTCCGAAGCTACTCTTGTTCACTTCTGGACTGTGTCCCAGGCCTGGGAAAGCCTAGGTCCTACCCCCACGCTGTGAAGACTTGTTGGCTCTGGTGCAAATGGGGGAGGTGGAGAACAGGCCTGGAAAGGGCCTGTAGAAACCAAACATTCAACTGGCTCCAATAGAACTGTGGGAGCCAGTTATCCCCAATCCTGTTGAGTACCCCCAGGAGCACCCTTCTCCAACCTCACCTCCACTCCCATTCAGCACATCACCTGGGGTTCTTGGATTGAGGAGTAGGTCCCATAGCTCCTTCCCACTTTTCGAGAGATGGAAGTTTAGGTTTCGTTTCAGCTGGCACTGAAGGCTCCTCTCATTGTTCAGAGCAGGGGAGATGGTGGTTAGATGTTTATGCTATGTACTCATTTCTGTACAGTTGCTCCCAGAAGTGGTTTACTGAAAGATTCAATCAAATTGGCCAAACCAATTAAGTTTTCAAGAAGATTATTTTTCATGAATTTCAGTGTGTTCAGGGTATGCTTCAAATGCAAGCCCTGTTCCTTTCTTTCTAAGCACTGGGTCCCTCCATCTGTTTGGAAAATTCCTAATGGAATGAAGGGAGTGTGAAAGGATAGTTCTCTGGCTCACACAGGTTTCTGGTCCTGAAAAGAAACTGTCTACATCAGTTTGGCTAGACCCGTGGTCGGCAAACTGCGGCTCGCGAGCCACATGCGGCTCTTTGGCCCCTTGAGTGTGGCTCTTCCACAAAATACTACGGCCTGGGCGAGTCTATTTTGAAGTGGCGTTAGAAGAAGTTTAAGTTTAAAAAATTTGGCTCTCAAAAGAAATTTCAATCGTTGTACTGTTGATATTTGGCTCTGTTGACTAATGAGTTTGCCGACCACTGGGCTAGACTATCTCCAAATAGCCAGCATCAGGCAACGTCTGTGTTCTGTCTCCTGATTTTCTGCGGCCGGGGTATAATTTCCACTTGGCCCAGTGTGTTATATCAAAGGTGCATACAAGAAGTTCAAGGCAGGGGATGAATTGCCACTATAACAGCACTGACAATTTCGAGCTCCAGCAAAGCTGAGTTTTCAATAAATGACTTTTCCTCTTTCCTCCCTGAAGTGAGAATCAAATAGCCAACTATTTTTTTCTAGTGCAATGATGATGTTTCTTCTTATAATGTTAAAAAAGGAAAGAGTGCATTTATTTACCTAACACCATGAGTCAACAGGCATATACAACTTCAGATTATCAATAGATATTTCAAATACATCAAGAGATATTCTACTCAAAATTTCCCCCATTTGCAACCTAGGACCCTCTATCACCTTTCCTTGCTTAATTTTTCTCCATAGAATTTATTATCTGACATACTGTGTATTTTACTTATTGTAGACAAAAAAATGTTACCTCTCTCCCTCTTTTACACACACACACACACACACACACACACACACACACACACACACACACGCACTCCAGAATGTTCACAAAGGCAAAATTGACTCTTTTGTTCACTGCTATGTCTTCTGAACCTAGAAGAATGCTTGTTGCAAAAAAGGCAGCCACTAAGTATTTGTTGAATGAATGAATGCCTCAGAAGACTGTTTTCTCTGAAGTAGATATTTTGACCTTCTTTTCTAACCTGTGTAGATGGAAGCTAGATCACGTGACTGCAGTAAGAATACACCCTTTTTACAGCAAAGTCTGAGAAAGACCTGGCAAATGGCTCAGGAATACAGTCCAGCCTGAGGGTCAGAACCACTGATATACCTTCTGGGCAAGCCTGGGTTTAGTCTTCATACACTAAATCAATATTCCAGACACACTCGGAAACATAACCAGAGAATAGAGGCTGGATTAGAAATCCACTCCCTCCACGCTAAACTGCCAATTGCTCCTTTCTCTTCTGCAAACAGTTCCAATCAGAGTTTTCAAATAAAGAAGAATGATAAAGAACAAAATTCCAAACAAAGCCATGAATGGACAAATGCAATAAAATTCCATGATAGATAGATGTTTTATGTTTATTTAAAGCAGGGGTGGGGAATGCCCTCGGGCCGTATAAGACCCGAGAAATCACTTGGTCTGGTCCTCCCAAGGCATTAGGGGTGAGTTAATTAAATGTTTGACCAAATAGAGAAGGCTGATTTTTAAGTTGATGATTTTGTGTGGCCCGCCAATGAAGTTATAAATATCCAAATGGACCTTGGCAGAAAAATGGTTCCCCAGCCCTCCTTTAAAGGTAAGTTCCTTTGGAGAAGGTGTTGGGTCTAATGCTGTCTGTTAATGTATACATGCTCTGCAAAGGGAAACATTCATCCCTTCACTCAGCAAACATTCATCGGGCACCCTACTGCCCTAAGCCCTATGAGTCACTTGTAGCTACGAACAAGACAGACGTATTTGCTGCCCTTCACAAGTTGGAGTCTAGTTAGCTTACAGTTAACTGACAGTGACCTCAAACACACTTGTGATGTTACCACACATCACATTCCCCTGTAAAAGTGAACCTAATTCAGGGCTGGCAAACTTGATTGTAAAGTGCCAGATAGTAAGGAAATACATAAGGCTTTGTGGACCATACAGTATACGGTCTCTGTCACAGCTACTCAGCTCTGCTGTTGCAGCATGAAAGCAGACAATACACTGATGATTGACCATGGCAGCATCCCAATAAAACTTTATTTGCAAAGACGCAGGCTGGATGTGCTTCTCAAGCTGCTTGCTTGGCCCTGCTCTCAATGCTTTTTTTTGCAGATAAAACTATTGTTTTGGTTTCAAATCTCCTTTTAGTTTGCATGCAAAGATTTATGAAAATATGGGTTGATCAAGGAGTACAGACTTCCAGTTTTCAGATGAAGAAGTTCTGGAGGGGTAATGTACATCATGGTGATTATAGTTAAAAATGCTATCTTACCTAATAATAGACAAACATGTAAATTGACTGTACCTTTGCTACGCCCATAGCCAATCAGAGTGACTATGCAAATTAACCCAAAAATGATGGTGGTTAATTTGCATACATAGGCGCCCAGCACCTGTGTCGGAGGAACATCCTGGCACCTAGGTCACTGTGAGGTAAGGCCTGGGCAGAAGCAGACCCCCTGAAATCGATCGCAGGGAGCTGGTGGTCCGCTCCTGTCCAAGAGGCTTTCAGCCTGGGCAGGGGTGGAGCCGGTGATCAGAGGGAGCTAGAGGGCCCCTGCCCAGGCCTAAAGCTTCAGCCAGAGGCTTTAGGCCTGGGCAGGGCCCAGCCCGCGATTGGTGTGAACTATAGAGGAAACACTTTTTCTGACTGCACATTGGCTGAGCTTCCTGTATGCCACTGGTAATATTCTTAGTAACTGGGGTAATAAGAATCCAAAAAGGTCATCTAGGGTTTTTCCACCACACTTCTGGAGAAAAAAACGAAGATTCGCTGCTGGAGGGGCTAAGAAATATCATATCCTGTCCTAGCCGGTTTGACTCAGTGGATAGAGCCTCGGCCTGCCAACAGCAGGGTCTGGGTTCGATTCTGATCAAGGGCATGTACCTAGGTTGCAGGTTCCTCCCTGGCCGGGCGCCAGATCAGGGCTCATGCAGGAGACAACCAATCAAAGTGTTCCTCTCACTTTGATGTTTCTATCTTTCCCTTTCTCTTCCACATTCTCTAAAAGTCAATGGAAACATATCCTCAGGTGAGGAGAAAGAAAGAAAGAAAGAAAGAAAGAAAGAAAGAAAGAAAGAAAGAAAGAAAGAAAGAAAGAAAGAAAGAAAGAAAGAAAGAAATGCATATCCTATGAAAGACACATCTTGAAAATGCCTAAAGAAAGTTGTCATTTTTTCTTGGTGGAGGGACTGGAGTCCGTGTTTCTGAAAACACCTTGGTGACTGTGGTGACTGGCAGTGGCTGCAGCAGCGGGGTGATGGGGCTGGTGCCTTCCTCTGATCAGCCCGGTTGCCTCCCACAAAGGGAGGCCAGACTGTGGCTTAGGCCCGCTCCCCATGGGAAGTGGGCCTAAGCCATCAGTAGGACATCCCCTGAGGGCTCCCAGTATGTGAGAGGGGGCAGGTTGGGTTGAGGGACCCCCCCCCCACCCCCAGTGCACGAATTTCGTGCACCAGGCCCCTAGTAGTATATAATTGAAAGAGAGTAGTAGATCTTGTATTCTCACCACAAAAAATAAATAGTAGTTATGTGACATGGAAGTGTTAGCTATCACGCTAAGGAAGATAATCATTTCACAATATATAAGTGTATGAAATCAACACATTTTATACCTTAAACTTACATGATGGCATATGTCAATCATATCTCAATAAGTGAAGAAAACATTATTATTTCCAGAGTTTATAATTGCTATCTATGGAAAAGTTAGTCTAAAAAAGCTACTAAAGCATTAAAAAACAAAGAAGAAAATATAGGTTCATAAAATACTCACTGGTAATTTGCAGTTCCTCAGCAAGTATTTCTGTCAGGATGAGGAATACAGGTTATATGCAACTTTGCCTCCGTGATTATAATTGTCACATCTGCCTGCTTATCCCTGGGCCCCAATAGAGATAGCTTTGTTTTGTCTCCAGATGTTTCCTATACATCACTTAGTGCAATGACCAGAGAACAAACTGACCCACTGACCCCTAGCCACAGGCTGTATTTATAACTTGAGACTGCATGGCTATTTAACCATCCTCAGCTTATAGTTATTTTGGCAAAAGAGAACAGGGCCATCTTGTCATGGCTCTTGGTTCATGAATCATTGTTCTGACATCCCCGTCTCCTCTGCTGAATCTCTTTCTTACCTTCTATAGCTGGTGTGGGCTCTACCTCAGCCTCTATCTATAAATAATCTAGTTGACCCCTGGGTTGGATATTTTTTATTTTCCTCTCCAGACCACTCTCCCTCTCCTCCCACTGTTCTCTGCCCCAGAAGACTGACTTGTATGGATCAAAGGAATCTCAATATCCCTTGCTTCCTTTGCGTCCAGCCAAGGAGGATTCTTGGCAAGACGTGGAAGGAAGGAAGAGAGTGAGGATGGGGTATTTATTCCCCGGATTCTCTTCCTGTAAGGTCACCTCAGGCTGGCTGCATCCCTTAATTGAAGGTCAGTGCTCTTGTCTAATCAACCAATTGCCTTGAGCCTTTTTCCAGATGCTGTAGCCACTCCCCCAGGTCTAGGGGCTGGCACAACCACACTGCTACCAGCTCAGGTTCCTGTATGAACCCTGTGCTTCCCCCACGCCCCACCCACACCTTTGCACCTTAGTCACTTTGTAAATAAACCCTTCCTTGATTATCCTAATGTAATGGTACCGACTGTGCCTGTGGGGGACCTGATTGATGCAACAGATTTGGGCTGTTGGCTGCACCATTACTGTACCCTCTGGCAGAAAGCAGAAAAGCATGGAGAGATTTCTAGGAGCTTCTTACAACAGCTCCCTCCCCTCTGATACAGTATCTCTAATGGTTAAGTCATCCAGATGTTGAATTCCTCTGAATGCAGCGTTCTCCCTTCAAGCATAAGCCTCCAACTAGATGTCATATTGATCTGCCAGGTGTGCCTCATGGCAGCCAGTGTACAGGGCTGTGAGTGTGACTGTGGCCCGCAGGGGCACCTCCTCATGAGGCCGAAGTCACGAGCCTTCCCAACTCAGCATCACCCAGTCTCAGAGCCAAGCACGGTTCTCAAAGGAGAAGGTAGACCCTAGAACAGTTTCTGGAAACAACTTGCAGAGTTTAGATTAGCTGGATCTTAATACCAAGTACCCTTTAAAGAGGTGGTGTGTGTGGTGACCAAGGACAGATTCTGGAGCCAGCTGAGTTCTGTCCCAGTTCTGTATGATGTGACCTTCAGAACACACCAGTGATGGGACCTTAAGCAAAAGGCTTAACCATGGTTGGTCTCTGTGTCCTCATCTTTAAAACAGGGGCTTCTGCAAGAATTAAATTGGCTAATATTTGTAAAATATTTAGAGCAGTGCCTGCTACATAGTATGTACAGTAGTCATTAGCTATTACTGCTGTTGAAGGAGAAACTCTCCCCACCATCTTCTGTGTTGGAATCTGCTTGGTTACTCTTGCAAGAATGACTCCTCACCCAAAATACACTTTAAAAAAATAAATAATAAAGGAACCCATTACAAAGCACAATGACCCGATATGCTTTGCAGAATTTTTTACATGGGGTCACAATTTCCTTGTTTAATTCAACCCTCAGTCAGCAAGCATAGAATGTGCTCATCCTCACTGTGTGTCCTGCATCATGCTATGTATGACAGAATGCAGCCATGAGCAAGAGAATCCCAGGCCCCACCTTCATGAAAGTGCTACAGAAAAATACAGCTCAGGCTGGGAGCCAGATGTCTTCACGACTGCATTTAATTTGAAATCAGGCCACTTGAGAAAATTCATCTGTAAGTTTGGCCTTCTCTCATCTCTCTGAGCACAGAGCAGCTAGCTGCAAGCTGTGACTTACTCAGACTTTTCCCATCAAGGCTCAGGTTCTTTCAGTGGATTCCTTTGACTGGAGAGTAAATAGAGTACCTATTAGCACCTGTACTCTGAAAGAGTCTTCTGGCAGCACGAATGGGCTTTCAATTTAAAATGCTTGAAATAAGCAGAAAAGTCTTCTGGTTACTTTTCTACAATGAACATGTGCTGTTTTTGTAGTGGAAACTAAAGATTTCTTAATTTAAAAAGTTTACAGTTGCAATGCCTAGAGTATCCTTATTGAATTCTAGTGAAGCACATCATACACAGACACACCACAGGTAACACTAATCACATTGAATAATATGTCCAAAAACAAGTGGGAAAATTCAAAAGTGTTCAAGCTTTTTAAAAAAAATATATTTTTTATCGATTTCAGAGAGGAAGAGAGAGGGATAGAGAGATAGAAACATCAATGATGAGAGAGAATCATTGATGGGGTGCAGGAGGCACCGGGATCAAGTCTGCAACCCAGGCACATGACCCGACCGGGAATTGAACCATGACCTTCTGGTTCATAGGTCGACACTCAACCACTGAGCCATGCTGGCTGGGCCATGCCTTTTTTTTTTTTTTTTTTACCTTTAAGTTGAGAATTGGGAACCCCAGGCAGAAGGGGCAGAGTGTTGAAGGCTACACAGGCATGGGATATATAAGACGCTCTCCAAGAAAGTTAAAGGAGCCAACAAAAAATACTTTTGTTCTTATATTAAACCATATAACCTTCAGAAAATGCAGTTAAAATTGCATGACAACATTTCTTGTCACTTGCTTGGTTTGGGAACGCCTTGTAGAAAGTTGGACTCAACAGCTGTAATCTAACTAAACTTGGTCCATTTTTCTTCCACCCTTGTTTTCTAGCAGAAGAGAAAATTCCTGCTTCTACAAAAGGGATCAAAGGTGGCTCCTGGATTTCTTGGATCACCCTTTTCTTTCTTGTTCAAGGTCCACTTAATCTTTATGTCCAAAGAACCAAGTATAGTGTCTTTATATGTTGTCAATGCCAAATGAATGTTTGATATATAAATAGGTAGATGGATGGATGCATAAATGAAGATAATAGAATTTGGGGTTGAGGAAAAAAGTTAAGGTAACTAAGAGAATGGTTTCACTACTATTTGACATAGATAATGTAGGAAAAGGAATAAATTTGCTTTTATTTAAGCAAATTTATTCCACAGTGAGCTTAGTCTGGGCCATGGCCTTGTGGAGCATCTATGAGTCTTGTGCAGTTGTAAAAAGTTCAAGTTCTATGATACTAAGTATACTGCAAAAGAACGAAGAAGAGCAGAATTTACCAAAGTTTAATCATGGTTTTAAATTGTGAGAATGCTTTGTCATTAGCAAGAAGGCAACTGGGTATTGAATTTTTTACATGTTTGGTTTTATGATACCTTCTTCATAGTAGTATGTTCCATTTGCATTTACACAAAAGTGAATTCAAATTGATTCAGCAGAGAGTTCTTGACATACTTGTCCAACATGGTGCAAAACCTAGTTTGAAAGTTTTTCTTTTAATCTTTGCACTGGTTTCTAAGGGAGGTTGAGAAATGGCTTCTAAGAAATCCTTCAACCAGGGCAGGCCACAACAGTGGCTTGATTCATTAGCACCCACCTCTAACGGATAAACAAGAGGATTGCTCAAATCTCTTTCAACCCTTGAATTGTTTGGTTTTACAGTCTCCACCTTCTACCACTGAGCCAAGGTTTTTGTTGTCCAGGCCCACTATTTTGCAAACTCTACAGCTCTTTCTGCCAAAACCAAATGCTATCTCTTTTCCCCCTTTAGATGATTAAATCGCACAACCTTGGACCAAAATATACATCCACATGCCAGCAGTCAATGTTTTAGCTCCTCTTCTGTCAACATTGTCTCTCTGCCCAGGGCCAAAAAAGTCAGGAAGATCAGTGCCAAATAGTACTGTGCTTTTATATTGATTCTCCTTCTTAAAATTAATTTCCTTAGAGACTTCTGAATATTTTGTTTACATTAAGTTTTATTTTTTTTTCCTCTTGAGTTCTCACTAGAGGGTGTTTTATCTTTTCAAATGCTTTAAAGACAATGGGTGTGCATATAAAATATGTTCTGCTATGTTCCATTTATTAGCCTAGTTCCTGGAGATTTCTGACTTTCAAAAGGTCAATGTACACATTTACAACAGAAATAACCACAACAAAAATGCCACAGTATTTGATTTTTATTCATTTTCAAGGCAACTGTCCAAAGCAGAGTCATTTTATTTTTTTAGTTTTAAATCCTCACCTGAGGATATGTTTTCATTGACTTAGAGTGAGAGAGAGAGAAAGAGAGAGAGAGAGAAAGAGAGAGAGAGAGAAAGAGAGAAACATAAGTGTGAGAACGAAACATTGACTGGTTGCCTCCCATTCATGCCCCAAACAGGGATTGAACCCACAAACTAGGTATGTGCCTGACCGGGAAAGAAACCCACAACAGAGCCACCCAGCCTGGCAAAGTGGGGTAATTTTAAATATCCAAGTCCTCTGGTCCTCTGTGTAGATCCACACAGTCACTGGGCTCAGCAAAATTTGCCTCCATTTGTTTCTGATTATATACAGGAGATTCCTAATGTATTGAACATATCTTTTTCAATAGCTATATAAATATAATATTTGATGTCACAAACTCCTATTCAAAAAGTCCACAGAAAGAAATAAAGCGAAAATAACTAGGCTTTTATTTACCATATTATGCAAATGGTGTTGAATTGACAAGCCAGGGCACTATAGGATCGTGAGTTAATGTTTGAATCTGCAGATATTCAGATACAATCTATGATTCACAATCTATGATTATGTTCAGAGCAGTTTCAGATGAAATATCTTTTGTTAAAAAGATTTTAGTTATTTGGGAATGTGTAAACTGCATTTATATTTATGGTAATACTAGAGGCCTGGTGCATGAAAATTCATGCATGGGTGGGGGGATTCCTCAGCCCGGCCTGCCCCCTCTCATAGTCCGGGAGCCCTCAGGGGATGTCCTACTGATGTAGTCTAGTCTCCCTCTGCAGGAGGTGACAGGGCCGATCAGGGGAAGGTGCTGCCCCCATCACCCCGCTACTGCTGCCACTGCCGGCTGCCATGGCTGCTGGCCCTTGGCCCTCGCTTCTTAGCACTGGCCCCGCCCCCTGCCCACTGGTGGGTGGGGGGAGATCTGGGGCCAGGCTGGCTGGGAGAGGGGCTGTGGGAGGTTGAGGCACAGCAGGTCACACCCCATCCAGCCTCTGTGGAGGTGTGGTGCCGGGACCGGGCCTGCGCCACTACCTCTGTGGCTGCCTCTGCAGAAGGGGCAGCACTGGTACCAGGGCCGTGCAGCCCCTCTCCCACGCCGCCGGCCCTCAGCCCTCGAAGCCGCTGTGGCTTTGTCCAGAAGGACGTCCGGTCTATCTGGTCTAATTAGCATATTACCCTTTTATTAGTATAGATGAGGGAATCAAGATATTCAATTTACCAGAAAACTCAGTTTCTAACTATCCTGAAAAGAGGGAAGGGGTGAACTTGGGGGTTGGGAGTGGGGCAAGGAAGGATGGGGAAGGGAAGCCTTGAAGAAGCTAAGCTAGCAAATGTAGCTTCAAATATCTCTCTGGTCTCTTATTCCAATTTCAGTCATTTAGTTTTGCTACCCTGTTCTAAACTTAGGTTTATTTTCTGTGCTGCTTTAAGAGCATGCTCTGATCTTAGAAATACAACACTTTTAAATTGCACATTGTTTTCTGTTTAAAATTTTGATCCCTAAATTTGGTTCTCTGGGGCAAAGCCTAGCTTTTCCAATCTTAGCCACAAATATGTTAGGAATTATCTCAATGCAACTCTTAAAATTCTCCCCATTGCTTAGTTGAGATAACAGAGGGTTGTAGAGGTAAAATACTTTGGACAAAGTCATAGAAGTAAGCAAGTGAATAAATTGGAATTTTCACTAAGATTTGACATGTCATGAGGTCCATGCTCATTTTCTTCAATATTTCAGGAAATTATTATATATAGGTACTCTCTGATTTTCATTAGATAAACAATATTCATTAATAAGAATCAAATGAATGTGACCCTCAATTACTTTTTAGTTGAATTCCTTTTTTAAAAAAGAAAAATAAATTATAAGAATGGTAACTCTATTAACAATAATTAAAACATAAACTTATATACATACAATTCCAGAAACTATTCTGTCATTCCCCTAAAACACATTAGGTGTAACATTCTACTCTTTAATATTGTAAATATTATAGAACAATTAATATCTTCAGAGATAATCTCAGGGCTTTTAAAAAGCTCAAATCAATGCCAAAATACTAAACTAGTTTAACATCACTAAGACTGGAAAGTAGATTTATATATTTTATTTCATTTAAAAAATGTTTAGATCTCAGCCCAGTTGGTTGAACATTGTCCCATGCACTGGGAGGTTAGATTCCTGGTTGATGTCGGGTTGTGGGCTTGATCCCCAATGGGGCTTGTGCAGGAGGCGGCCGATGGATGTTTCTCATGGATGTTGCTATCTCATTCTCTGTCTCCCTCCCTTTCTCTTTCACTCTAAAATGAATAAAAACATATATTTAAAAAAGTGTTTAGATCTTAAACTTTTTCTTTAATTTTTTAATTTATAGTGGCCTTGTTATCAGTGGGGTGCCTTCTGTGTCCCCACCTGTTGCCCCTGGAAGTGAAATTCTTGGGGTGCTGTTGGGAAAAGAATTTCCTACGCCCCCACGGGAGGATGAGGTATCTTGGAAAGCTTTATTACTGATGTAAAATTAAGGGGGATCCCTTCCAAGGCCCCATTTCCCTCCTTCCTGCCAGGGGAAAAGTCCAATCTTTTCTTCAGCCAGGCTAGGATTAAAGCCACTCACTGCCCAGAGTCTCTGCTCCATAATAAAGCACAGCCCACCACCTGGCTAGCTTAGCGTGTGTTCCCAGCTGCAGTCCATTGCATGTGGGGTCTGCAAGACCATGGGTCATGCGGCTGCTTAAGGCCTCATGGCTATGGAGAGAGGATAGGCGAATGTGGTTGAAGGAGCAAGTGAGTGCAAGGGAGCAGGAGGGAAGCAAGAGCAGAACAAGAGTTTGAGAACTCTTTATCTCTGGTTATAACAGTGCGAGAACTCTATATCTCTGGTTATAACGAGGAGCTTAACCAATTAACCCTTAGTATCTCTTGCACTTGCAGTGGCTCTGCCCCTCTAGCCAATTATCTTTTTTCCAGGTTAGACTGACAGGCAAGCACCTTCCCTTTGTCACCCTGACTTCACTACACACGTTCCCATCTCCCCCTTTGCTTTTTTCCTTTTATTGCTATTAATAAACTAGTTAATTGTGATAACAGCCTAACTGTTCTGAGATGTGTTGTTTTAAATAACCTATATTTTCTCTTATAAAACAAATAATTGCTTATCGTAGAACATTTAGAAAATACAGAAAAACAAAGAAACTCAATAATCCAGAGATAACATTATATACTTTTTTCTGCCATGTGCAGATATAGATAACTACATGATTTTAACTTACAAAATTGAGCATTCTCTATTCTGCTGTAAGCATTTTACCATGTCATTTATAGTTTCTTATTTGCATAAATATGTGTAGCCTAAAATATTCTCATGAGGGTAAAGCATATTTTACTTAATAGTTTCTCTGTAGCATACCTGAGTTGCTATATATAACACAGCAATTATATTTTCTCGTATCCATTTTTCCCCAAGTTAGATTCTTGCACATAGTTATTGCCTCAAAGGGTGGAGGCATGTGTGGTGCTCTTGATAGGTGTTGGTAAATTAATCTCCAGTAATGTTGTACCATTTTTCACTCTAGGGTCAACCTCACCAAATTATTGCCAGAAATGGATATTATTGTAGCCTGTAAAGATTTAAAATATGGTTTTACCAGAAATTATTTGCTTTATCAGCTTTAGAAAATGACCCTCTTCGGGTTCATAGAAAATGTTTCCCTAAAGGTTCTGTTGCCTAATAAAAATAAAAATGTGACAGGTCTTGTTTTAAAAGGTAAAAATAACTCTTAATTCTAATCATAGTTTATTACATATACTATACGAATAAGTGTATATAATTATGTATCCTAATATATAAAAACCCAGGGTCCATAATGACCAACTGAAGGCTCAACCAAACACTGGAAATCAGTCCTGCAGTCAGTGCTGGGTTGCCACAGTAACCCAGCACTGACTGCCAAGGGGGCTTCGGATCAGGCCCAGAGAGAGGCCCAAAGAGAGAGGCAGGGTCTGATCTGCAGCCTCCATGGCAGCTGTTGATCAGCCATTGCCTCTCTCTTTCTCTCCGGGCTTCACCAGCAGCTGTGCCTCTGTTTATCTCCAGGCCTCAGGGGCTGCTAATCAGTCCTGCCTCTCTGATCAGGCCCAGAGATAGGCCTGGAGATGCTGACTGGCATAGAAACCAACCAATCAGAACCAAATTTGGGTGAACTGTGAGGAGCCAATAGCTGCCTAGGAGGCGGAGCTTTTGATGCTGACTGGCATAGAAACCAACCAATCAGAACCAAATTGGCTGGCAGAGGAGGGCCATTGGGGGCAAGATCAGGCCAGCAGGGGAATGCAGTTGGGGACAACCAGGCCAGCAGGGGAGGGAAGTTAGGGGTGATCAGGCAGACAGGCAGAGGCAGTTAGGGGTGATCAGGCAGGCAGAGGGGTTAGGGACAATCAGGCAGGCAGGCAGAGTGGTTAGGGGCAATCATGCAGGCAGGCAGAGGCAGTTAGGGGCAATCAGGCAGGCAGGCAGGTGAGCAGTTAGGAACCAGCAGTCCCAGTTGCGAGAGGGATGCAGTCGGACATCCCCAAGGGGTCCCCAATTGGAGAGGGTGCAGGCTGGGCTGAGGGAAGCCCCCCTCCGTGCATGAATTTCATGCACCAGGCCACTAGTATAATTATAATAATTTTCTAAATAAAAAGATTGTCTTAAAAAAGTTTAGCTACTTGCTCAAGATAGCAGTTAAGAGTTGGTACAGTTTCAACCAGTTCCAACTCTGATACATATATAAAAATTTATTTAATTTTTTCACCAGACACTTTAAGATTAGGTACCCAAGATTTATCACTCCAGCATTTCTCACAGTATTAAAATGTCTGATCTCTTCCTTTCCAATTTTCCAGATGAACTACATAATCATTTTATCAATTCCCTCAAAACTGACATTTTAACTTTTGTTGCATTAGGGTATATATTAAATTAAAAAAAAACAACTAACATCTTTATAGTATTGGATCCTTCAGCTGCTCCATGTCAATTGCCCATTTGCTATGTTTCCTTCAACATAGCTTCTTCATCTCTCTTGTTAAGAAAATTTTTTTATTTGTTTTCTTTTTTTTTTTTATAATAATGAGTGGGACATTTTCTTTATTATATTTTAATTGACTAAAGCAATTAGCACTGATTTGTGTTCCTTAATAGTTTACTATTTGATTTCCTAAGGTTTCCAAATATACATACAATTTTGTATCTGCAATATTTTTTCTTAAGTTCTTATCTCTGTCTTTTTATTATTTTATTGAATTGGGGAAAACTTCTAGCATAGTGTCAAATATTAATGATATGGTAATTACATTTAAGGAACATCTGTTTTTGTCCTTTACCATACTGAGATTATTTCTAGTATTTTACCTTTAAGTAAATGTGTGTGTGTGTGTATGTGTGTGTGTGTGTGTGTGTGTGTGTGTGTGTGTGAAAACTGTAGTAAAATATAGGAATAATGAAGTTAGTGGAAATGCCATCTTGACTTTGGCAATTTGTCAGTTTTTAGTTTTCAGTATTTTTATGGGCAATTTCATGGAAGCATGTGTATGAAACCCCAAATTTGCTGCTATTATAACTTTGAAATGAACACATACATTTTAGAAAGATTTTCAACAAATGGTACATTGTATTGCCTAATTAACTTTAAAATTCAATGCATTTCCCTAAGCATCTCAGCCCTCTGAGATAAGATTATAATTGGCTTTTCCTAATTAGATTTATCTCACACTCTATTATTTTCCACTATACATGCTCTTTCTACCTCCCATTAGAATGTATAGCTCTCCAGACCAGGACTAGAGAAAGTCAAAGTTACAGTTAATAAGAAAAAAGCTCTTGAGCTGAAGGTCCACTATCCACCACACCCCAGTGCCCTAGAACCCACTGGTTTATGCTGTCAGACAGGAGAACTTGGTTCTGGCTCTTCCCAAAGCCTGAGCTCTTGATAACCTTAGGATCAAGCAAGTCTAGCCACAGGACTACAGGAACTGGGATTTCCTGAGGATAAAAATAGATGCTCTTGTCCATGGATGAATAAATAAGTTCCAATATATAGACATATAATGGAATTTTATTCAGCCATAAAAAGAACGAAACCTTGCCATTTGTGACAGCATAGATGGATCTTGAGAGCATTATGCTAAGTGAAATAAGTCAGACAAAGACAAACACTGTATGATCTCACTTACATGTGGAATCTAAAAACAAAAATGTAAAACCTGTTTAGAGATACAGCAAACAGATTGGTGGTTCCCAGAGGTGAGGGGAGGGGTGGATAAAATGGGTGAAGGCAGTTAAAAGGTACAAACTTCCAGTTCTAAGGTAAATGTCACAAGAATATAATGTACAGCTGGTGACTATAGTTAATAATACTCTATAAGAGAGTAGATCTTAAAAGTTCTCATCACAAGAAAAAAAAATGGTATCTATGTCTGGTGACGAAAGTTAATTACTTTTTGTGATGATCTTTTTGCAATATATACACATATAGAATCATTATGTTGTACACATAAAAATGAGCATAATGTGTTATATATATCAATTAAAAAACATAGGCTCATAGTGGGGAACACATGCAATTTTACATTTGTCAAAACTCATAGAATGCACAATACCAAGAGTAACCCCCCATGTAAACTATGGACTGTGGGTGATAATGACTTGTCAATGTAGGTTCGTTGATTAGAACAAATGTACTACTCTGGTGTGGAATGGTGATAGTGGGGGAGGTTGTACATGTGTGGGGGCGGGAGGTATATGGGAACTCCCTGTATTTCTCACTTTTTCTGTGAACCTAAAATTGCTCTAAAAATTGTATATGACAGGATACATAAAATTTATATAATATTACATACCAACTATAATAGACAAATATGCAAATTGACCGCACCTCGCTATGCCCAAGCCACGCCCCCAACCAAGCCACGCCCGCCAGGAAACCATTGCAGGGACTTTGGGGTGTGGCGGAGCCCAAGGCCAGAAAGCCTCGGGCGGAGGCTTTCCCGGCCTTGGGCACCAGCAGGGAGCCTGCACGGATCGCAGGCAACGACCAGGGGTTCGGCTCCTACGATCCGTAGCAGGGACGTTGGGTGCGGCCGAGCCCAAGGCCGGGAAAGCTGCCCGAGGCTTCAGCGGGGAGCCTGCACGGATCACAGGAAACCACTGGGGGTCGGCTCCTGCGATCCTTAGCAGGGATGTTGGGTGCGGCCGAGCCCAAGGCCACCGCCCGGGGCCAAGCCCCAACCCTGAAAGAAGGCAGAAGGCGGTGGCCACAGCCAAGGCCTGGGTCCCTGGTGCCGGCAGAAAACTGGTGCAGGCAGCCAGGTGAATGAAGGTCTATTGTATCTATAATAATAATATACTAATTAGACCAGATGTCCTTCTGGACTATCTTCTGGATGAAGCCGCGGGGGCTGAGGCAGAGGCAGCCACGGCGGCAGCGGGGGGGGCCAAGCCCCTTGCACGAATTTTGTACTTCGGGGCTCTAGTATCTAAATAGTAGAAAGAAAGAAAAACCCACATACACAAATACATATGGGCTTAATGGTCCTCAAACATTAACTGAATGTCATGCCCAAAGAGCCCAGGGACTCCATCTCTGCCTCTTGTTGAATGTCTAGCATCTTCCCACAGGACATCCTCAGTGTTCCCATGCAGGATTCTAAATTCACCTGGGCTAACTGTTTTTCTGCCCCTATCTCCTTCTGTTTCTTCTGTTATTCCTGCACTTTCAGCCCCACCATTCCCCCTATTATGAGGGATCTGAGGAGGGTCCTTCTATAAAATAACCTTGGCCCCTAAACTCTAAGACAACTTTTGAGAGTCCTTTTCTTATTCACTTCATTTTTAAAAGTTCACTTACCAGCAACTGGTATTATCACTGTCCCTGAAATCTGAAAGTAACAAACACCCTCATCTTTTGGTAATACTCTTAAGTAGAATATTTCAAAACCTGCCCTTTTGCTGAAAATCCACAAAATTATTCCATAAACATTAAGCATTGGGAAAAATAAATGAGTGACAGGGATCACAGAACTAAACAGGACATGCAGCTCTGTGGTGGATGGTATGATTTGCTACATCATACTGTGCTCCCCTAACAGGGATCCATGGGAACATCTGGAACAAACCTCCAGAGTTGTCTTTATCTTAAGGACATTTGAAATCCTATAGTCTTGTTTTCCTCTTGACTTTGGCTGCCAGGGAACTCAAAATCAAGTGTGAAGAGCTCAGCTTTCAGAAATGCAGGATATTTGGCATGTGTTGTAAACAATTTTATCCCTGTTTTGGGGGGGTGGGTTTTGTTTTTCGTTTTTCTAATTTGTCTATTTTATATTCCTTTTGCACTATTTCCTGGTCCATTTATGCAGTGTGCTTTCCTGAAAGCCCCCAAGAGATTGAAAGGAGAAATAAGTACTTTTTAAAATGACATTTCAATTCTTAAATTGAGTGTCTCTGGCTTTGCAAATTTCATGCCATTTTCTCTGTCATGGGGTACATACCTGGATCATACAAGCTCATAGAACGCAACACCAACACAAACTCTAGTTTAACGCAAACATAATTAAGCATCAAATTTTTCAGACAAGTACCTCATGTAATGAATTCCCAATGTAAGCGAAAATGTATTATTACTATCACTGTTATTGTCTGTGCTATTTTTTCTCTTTTTCTGGCAGCTACATTAAAAAAAAATCTAACCAAAATTTTATTGGAAGAAAACTTTCTCCTTCATGCCACAGTACATGCATCAGTCAGAATTGGTGCTACATTCATCCTTTTTTTATTATTTTTATTTGAATTTGACCATGAAAACATGGTAACTAATAAGTCTTGGATGATACTCAGGTTGCATTTGATTCTTCCTCCTGTATCTATTGTTAATGTTGGGTTAATCACAGCATGCAGTTTACCAGACAGCAACAGTAGGTGTGTGTCACATAATTTTTTATTCAGACCTGTAACAGTGTCTTGTATATAACAGATGTACCACATTTGTTGAATAAATGATTGTGAGAGTAAAAAATTGACTGGATAATGAATAAAACTAATCAGGGTAAAGCTCAAAGATGAGCTCTGGCAAGGCTGTTTAAGGGGAAGGAATTCTACTGTGGGCAATTCAGAATCCAGGTTAGAAAACACCTGTTCATGAGAGAACCCAACTCTCCCTTAATATTGGAGGTGCCAGTATGCAGCTGTAGGCTTCTATAATTCCTGGGAATAGATGTTATTAACAGCTGAATCCCCAATGAGGATCTCTGTTGAGATGGTCTAAAGGATTCCAGGCACTTTAATTTTATCCCATGTGCCAACTGTCCTTTCTTACTTTCTACAGATGGTCGGAAAGGAGGTGGGAAAAACACTAATTACAAGGGAAGGGAAACAAAGAACTCAGCACCAAGCTCTATCTCACTTGTGCAGAACTGGCGACATAATTTGAGGAGCCCAGTACATAAAGGCAGAGTCCCTTGTTCAAAATCATTACGAATTTCAAGTTTGTGACAACAGAGCATTAAACCAAGCATGGGGTCCTCCTTAAGTGCAAGCGATTTGTGACTATACAGGTGGCACACCCTTACAACTAGCCTTGCATGTGTGTTCTTAATCTCTTGTCGTTTCTGAGCAAAGACAATGTAATACGTCAGATACAAGCAGTTTTTCTTGTCAAGTGGTATCATTCAATAGAACTTTCTGTGGTGATGGAAATGGTCTGTCAGTACATAGCCACCAACTACCGACAGCTATTGAGCACTTAAAATGTGGGCAGTGTGACTTGAAATTTGAGTAGTTGTACTGAAGAATTATATTTTAACTTCATTTAATTTTAGGTAACATAAATTTAAATAGCTACATGTGGATATGGCTGCCATATTGAACATAGAAGGTAAATGAATCAACCAACCCATAGACATTAAAGAAAATAGTTCCATATAGAATTTGGAACAATTTTATAGCAATAAAATTTGTAACATTTTGTAACAACGAACAGCAAACAATGCCTTCTGTATTAATTGTTTTGAGCAACTGACAACAGCTAAGTTTGCATGTTATCCCAATGGAAGGTTGGAGCATCGCTTCTAAACTCATAAATAGAACAAGAAATTTCTTTAAGACACAGAACTGTGAAACTTGGAGGAGATCCCTGCCTCCAAAACTTCCTAAGGATAGAGAGTTTCTATGGCAACGAAGAACCCATCCAAATGTAATTAAACGTGAGTGACTAGGGTATCGTACATTGTTTAGTTCTAGGACATTTTACCTTTCATTATGTTTTTCTAAGCCACTGACGTGCTAATATGTCAGAGAACATTTTTCCAGGACTGAGGCAGACAAGTCATTGTACGAAGAAAGAAAAGAGGACACAGTCATCTTGAAGCCACATTTGGAACTGAGCAGGTAGAATAAAACAAGAAGGAAAAATGTATTCTTTTGTTACTTTTTGTAGTTCCATGGAGGGGTGATGAAAAGGCCAGCCACGATTTCAGGTTTTCCACTTTTTAGTATCACATTTCCCCATCAAGGACTCCTGCCAGGAATCACCCTTTAAGGACTTTCCCTTGAGTCCCAAGCAGCATCCATATGGTTCCCTATCCAGGTTGGGTTCCAGAATCCGAGCCCATCCTGCACATGCATCTGGGCTTCTTTGTGCCCGTCCCGCCCAGCCCAAGGCCATGGCCCTGGGCAGCTTTGGGAGGTCCTGACAGAGGAGTTCTGGCAGACACCATGGCAAACATTAACCATCACTGTCTCCTTGGTTTAAAGTCAACGACCAGAAATCGGTTTTGTTACATGTGATATTTGTGGGGGGGGAAAGTTTGTCATTAAAAAAAATTATACATTAGGGGGGTGAACATACAGATGACGTATTATAGAATTGTATACATGAAATCTATATAATTGTATTAACCAATTCACCCCAATAAATTCAATAAAAATATATATACAATGAATACCAGTGGTTTGAGTGAAAAGAAGAGGTTTTTATTTTGTTATGTTTTAGTTGCAAATCACATGTCCCTGAATGTAAACGAAGGCAGTTGCTGAAGTGAGCTGATTTACCGCTAGAAAAAGCAACCAGAGCCCCGCCCGACGTGGCTCAGTGGTTGAGTGTTGACCTATGATCCAGGAGGTGACAGTTCGATTCCTGGTCAGGGCACATGCCTGGGTTTCAAGCTTGTTCCCCAGTAGAGGGCATGTAGGAGACAGCAGATCGATGATTCTTTCTCATCACTGATTGTTTCTCTCTCTCCCTTTCCCCTCCTCTCTGAAATCAATAAAAATATTTTTTAAAAACAACAACAAAAAGAAAACCAGAGCTACTACCTGTTCACATAAGAAACGTCCAAACCTGTGGAGAATTTTTATGAGTTTATTTGAACCAAAACTGATGACAATTGCTGGGAAGCAAGATCTCAAATGCTCTGGAGAGTGACAGTTTTGCAGTTTTGTGCTTTCGAAATCAAGGAGGGAAGGTAAGGAAGATGACAGAAAGGTGGGAGAAAGCAAGGCAGGGATCTGATTACAGGGAAGATATCAAAACTGGGCTCTACTGAGGGTCACTTTTGGAGGAGGGGTCTGAAAAGAGGTCTTTCAGGGGTGTGTTAACATCAATGTGCAGAAACAACGGGCAGGGCTTGCTTGAGGCAAAGATAAGCCTTTTAGCCCAGCCAGCTGTGAACCTATGAACCAGGAGGTCAAGGTTCGATTCTCAGCCAGGGCACATGCCTGGGTTGCAAGCTTGATCCCCAGTAGGGGACGTGCAGGAGGCAGCCAATCAATGATTCTCTCTCATCATTCATGTTTCTATATCTCTATCCCTCTCCCTTCCTCTCTCTAAAAAATAAAAATATTATATATACAACACACCTTTTACTAAAGAAGTTGTATGCCTTGGGCGTCACTACCCACCATGACCTGCCCAGTTCTGAATTTATGGTCAAATCATCCTATGAGGTTACTTCCTTTGAACATATAAAAACATATGTTCAATTCACACACCAAATGAAAAATCATTCCTAAAAGGAAATAATGTTAATGACTTAAATAGGAATTGTCCATGTTTAGGCTGTGGAGAAAGCTCAGCTATCTGGGCTATGGGAGCTACTGCTGGCAAAAAGGAAAGGATGAAAGAAGGAAGGGAGGGAAGAAGAGTGTAATGAAACTGTGAATTGGTTTAAGGCAGAGTGGGGAACCTTCTTTTCTGCCAAGGGCCATTTGGATATTTATAGCATCATTCGTGGGCCATACGAAATCATCAACTTAAAAACTAGCCTGCTATATGTGGTCAAACATTTAATTAACTCGCCCCTAATGCCGTGGCAGGGCCAGACCAAATGATTTTGCCGGCCTTATATGGCCTGTGGGCTGGACATTCCCACCCCTGGCTTAAGGGAACAATTGGTATCTATCCTACATTTTTCATTCGGGTTTCACAGGGTAAACTCCAAAATTACTTACTTGCTCTCGCTTTGGCCACAGGGCAGCAGAACCCGGGCTCTCATAGTTTGCTTTGGTCAGCTGTAGGGTAGCTACAAATGAGAAGTCCAGCTCTCTGAGCAGTGAGTAATATGAATATTATGTCTGCTCAAGAACAAGCCCTAACGTAACCCAGCGATTCTCTGCAGGAAGGAAGTGGAGGACAATCTGCAGGGGAAGGATGTTCCAAATCAGTGGAAAGACTAGATTTTTCTGCAGAGATCCACAGGGAGATTGTGATGCACTCCCTTTAGGGTAGGGTCCATTTTCCTTCTTTTGAGACTTTCTACATGCAATAAAAATTTGCCTGTGGAACCACGTTGTACATGTGAAGGATGAGAAGGCAGAAAAATGTCGAGGCATTGTTTCCTTTTTTCCCCCCCTTAAGAATGCCTGTTAGTTTCTTCAAATGTAGAACAGCACCCCACTCCACCCCATTAGTTTTGTCTGTCTACACAAACATGTTTGTAGCATCCAAGCCTATTTTTGTGGAATGTCCCACAATGAGGATTTGAGTGATTCTGGGGTGGGGGGTGGGGGGAAGAGAGGAGAGACAAACTTTCCCCTGCCCTCAAGGTTCTTCTGGCTGGTCTAATAATCAAGTAGGTGTGAGGCAGATTAGCAAGAGAAAATAACAAAATAAAATACATACATATATATGTATGGAAACCCCACATACATGAGAGAGTCAGACAGAAAGAGGGATTGAGGTATAGAAGATGCCCTGAGCTAGGGATGAGGTAAGGTGCCTTGAGGGGCTTTCATGGGTTATTGCAGGATGATAAGAAGAATAGATTTTAGTAGATAGAAGTTGGCCCTGCCCTAGAGATAGGTCAAAGGAAGTTATATCTGATAATTCAAATTTTTCTAGGTAGTTAAAGTGAGGAGCAGAAGTTTATCCGGAGCCTGAAGCTAACATTGCCTGTTATCTGCACACCACAAGGCACGTCTTGGGATGGGTTCCTGTGAATCCCCACACTTCCCCATGAGTAGATTCAGGTTGGCTGTTCTGGGCCAGAATACCACATTGGTGACATGAGGGGCTTGTCACTGTGTCACAGCAGAGGCCTGTGAGAGATTCTGATCACATTGCTGGTGGTGCTAAATTTGATAAGTTGGTTCAGTTGGGGTCAGCTAGATTTTTCCACTGAAAAGCTACTTCTTACCCTTAACAATTAAGAAGTAATTGTTCCAGGCCCTAACTGGTTTGGCTCAATCGATAGAGTGTTAGCCTGTGGACTGAAGGGTCCCAGGTTCGATTCCGGTCAAGGGCATGTACTTTGGTTGCTTTAGTTGCGGGCACATCCCCAGTAGGGGGTGTGCAGGAGGCAGCTGATCGATGTTTCTCTCTCATTGATGTTCTAACTCTCTATCCCTCTCCCTTCTTCTCTGAAAAAAAAAAAAATCAATAAACTATACTTAAAAAAAGAAGTAATTGTTCCAGTTTCCTCATAACTTTTCTACCCAATAATCTTAGCAACCTTGCCTAAACTTAATTTTATATGGGGGATTGCAAAATGACGATTTCCTGATTCTATCATTCTTTCTATATTTGTTAACTAGTATCCCTCTATAGCAAGGTATACAAATAAATATATAAAAATGGGTTATCCTTAATTTTAGTACTATTTAAAAATGTAACTAAGGACTCTGGGATTCAGTTTTGTGACTTCCTTTTTTTGTTGTTGAACATCATAATTTTATCTTAGATATATTTACTAAACTAGAGACCCATGAAACACCAGTCCTGTGAAACGCTCTGAGGAGAAAAGCATTCTGTGGCCAGATAATTTGGAGGCAGAATGCAACTACCGTTTTTGTGTGTTTTTTTACAACTCATAGTGCACATTAGGATACTGGAGACTCCAAGGGGTTCTATAGTAAAGAACCTACTTAATTTTGTTTAACCAGGGGTTTCTCAAACTTATTTGATCATGGAATCCTTTTTCCTATTCAACACAGACTTAGTACTTGGTGACATACATTTAGGGAAACACTGGTCAAGAACCAAACTTGTCAATTAAAAGTTTCAAATTTCATCAATAATATGAAATAAAGACTAATTCATGATGATAGCAGTATCTCTATTTCTTCAAGAAACTTATATGATTAAATTATTCTACCATTATTTTTTATATAAGGTCAACTCAGCATATCATTGAGGTATTAGAGGTAAAAAAAAAACCCAAAACAATCCTAAAGTGCCTTGGCCAGTGTGGCTCAGTTGGTTGGAGCATAGTCCTGTGCACTGAAAGGTCACCAGTTCAATTTCTGGTCAGGGCACATACCCAGGTTGTGAGTCCCATCCCCGGTTCTGGGTGAGCTCGGAGGCAACTGATCAATATTTCTTTTTCTCTCTCTCCCTTCCTCTCTTTCTAAAAAATCAATTAAACATATATATATATTATTTAAAAAAAAGAACAAGCGAAGCTACCCAGCGAAGCTATCATTTAGAATTGAAGGTCAGAGAAAGAGCTTCACAAGAAAAAGCTAAAGGAGTTCATCACCACCAAACCAGTATTATATGAAATGCTGAAGGGTATTCTTTAAGAAGAGGAAGAAGAAGAAAAAAATAAAGATAAAAAATTATGAACAACAAAGTGACAACAAATACATATCTATAAACAAGTGAATCTAAAAATCAAATGAATAAAAATATCTGATGAACAGAATAAACTGGTGAACAGGACAGAATCAGGGGCATGGAAATAGAACAGACTGATGATTCTCAGAGGGACGGGGGTGAGGGGGGTGCGGGAAGAAATTAGACAAAGATCTTATATGCATGTATGCAGTACCTATGGACACAGACAGTAGGGTGGCGAGGGCCTGGGGCGGGGTGGGAACTGGGTGGAGGGGAGCTATGGGGGGTGGGAAGAGGGGCATCTGTAATAATCTTAACAATAAAGATTGAAAAGAACAACTCTGAAGTGAGGAAAGATTTCTTTAAAAGAATACAAAAATTGCTAATCATGAAAGAAGATTGGTACATTGACTTCATTAAAATTAAGGACTTCTGTTTATGAAAAGACTCCAACAAGGTGGAAAAAGGCAAGCTTTAGGCTGGGGTAGTATATTGACAAATGCAGATTAGAAAATATAAAGAAATCCTACTATTTCTTTTATTTGGATGGGCCTAGAGAATATTATGCTAAGTGAAATAAGCCAGACAGGAAAAAAAATCATATAATATCATTACTTATATGGGAATCTAAAGAAAAAAATAAACAAACAAAGTACAAACATATGATATAGAGACCAAATTGACGGAGGCCAAAGTGGGGGGTGTTGGAGGACAGGGTAACAAAAGGTGATGGGATTGGTAGTTACAAAATAAGCATGGCAATGTAAGGTAAAGCATAGGGAATACAGTTAGCAGCAATGTAATAACTATATATGGTGCCAGCTGGGCACTTGAATTACCAGAGGGAGCACTTTGTAACCTATATGAATGTCTCCTATCTGCTATGCCAGACACCTGTAAGTAATACAAAGTAGTGTTGAAAGCAAACTGCAATTGAAAAATATAATTGAAAAGAAAGAATTCCTACCAATATACAAGGAAAAGACAAACAACCCATTTAAACAATGGGCAAAAGACAGGTTCTTCACAAAAGAGGATAACCAATGGCCAATAAGCATATGAATATTACTGACCTTTGAGAAATACAGAGTGAAATCCACAATGACATACCACTACACACCCACCAAGATGACTAAAATGCAAAACACTGACAGCATTAGGTACTGTGTGTGGGTGTGTGGTAGACACTCTGAGGCACTGCCTGGAGCTCCTTTCAATGAAGTGATTGTTGCCCCCGCTGCCAAGAGTGCTGACAGCCTCCATCTCCAGTCCTTCAGAGATTGCCTGGGCTGCATCTTATTCAAGGTCACAGTGACAGATGGCCCAACGCGGGACAATTCTGAGAGGCCATTCTCACGTCCCACCCCAATCCCAGGTTGTTGGCCTGCATTGCAACTCTACTTCCTCTGTCCACGCTTACTTCCTACTACTCCCTTCCACAGGAGTTGATCCCAAGGGCACTCCGTCATAAACATCCTGCACACTGAGCTTTGACCCTGCTCCCCAGGGAGTCCCTCCTGTGACATGGTACAACTGAGTTCTCACACATTGCTTGGTATTGTGTAAACTGGTTCAACCACTTGAGAACATTGTCTATTGTGACTTAGCAATTCCCTTCATACTATTTACCTAGAAGAAATGAGCATTGTGTCTGTCCATTAAAAGCCATCTGCAAGCATGTTCACAGCTTTATTCATAATAGACCCAAACTGGAAGCAGCCCAAATACTCATCAGTTGTAGGCTGTATATATAAATGTATGTTTTTACACAGGAGTACTATACAGCGATAAGAAAAAACAAACTACTGTTATAGGTAATAGCATGAGTAATCTCACAGACATTATGCTGAACAAAAGAATCTAGACACAAAAGAGTACAGACTGTGTGATTTGATCGATACGAAGCTCAAGCACTGGCGAAACTAACCCTTGGTGATAGAAGTGAGAACAGTGGTTACTTCTGGGGTGTGGATATTGACTGAAAAGGAGCACAAAGGAGCCTTCTGGGTGACAGAAATGTTCTCTCTCTTGATGTGGTTGGTGGTTTGGGCATCTTACTATAGGTCTGCTGTTGGTCAGTTAAAGAAACAAGCCTCAGCCCTGGCTGAGTGGCTCGGTCGGTTGGAGCATTGTCCTATGCACCAAAAGGTTGCCGGTTAGATTTCAGGTTGGGGCACATACCTAGGTTGTGGGTTCCATCCCTAGTCTAGGAGCCTGCAGGAAGCAACCAATTAATGTTTCTTTCTCTTCCCTAGTTCCTCTTTCTCTAAAATCAATTTTAAAAATATATCCTCAGGTGAGGATTAAAAAATAACAAAAAACAAACCTCAAAGGTAAACTCTTTATTAACCCACTAGAGGCCCGGTGCATGATTCTTGCACTGGGGGGGGGGGGGGGGGTGTCCCTCAGCCTGGCCTTCGCCCTCTCACAGTCCGAGACCCCTCGGGGGGTGTCCGCCTGCCAGCTTAAGCCCGATTCCCCTGGGGATCAGGCCTAAGCCGGCAGTCAGATATCCCTCTTACAGTCCGGGGCCCTTGAAGTCCTTGCTCCTTACCACCCGCCTGCAGCAGAGGTGGGAGAGGCTCCTGCCACTGCTGCTGTGCTCGCCAGCCATGAACCAGACTTCTGGCTGAGTGGCACTCCCCCTGTGGGAGTGCACTGACCACCAGGGGGCTGCTCCTGCATTGAGCATCTGCCCCCTGGTGGTCAGTGCATATCATAGCAACCAGTCGATTTGCATATCCTTTTATTGTATAGGACAAGAGTCCAGATGCATGAAGATTCGTGCAAGAATGGGCCTTCCTTACCCTGGCTGCCAGCACTGCCTTCACTCCAGCCCAGAGCCGCCTTTCCTCCTTCCTGCCTTCCCACGCTGCCCAGAGGCCCGGAGCGGCTGGGGGTGTGGAACGCATGTGTTGTTGCCATGGTGACAATGCAGGCGTCCTGCCCCGCCCCTGGCTGCTCAGTGCCTGTGTATGCAAATTAACCTGTCATCTTTGTTGGGTTAATTTGCATACTCACTCCTGATTGGCTGATGGGTGTCGTGAAGGTATGGTCAATTTGCATCTTTTTCTTTTATTAGTGTAAATTACAGATAAACTGGTTTGTAGACTAAATTTGGTTAAGGTGCTACAGTGACCTATGGTCACATTTCAGAGATAGTGGAGTTACTAGTCCTGACTAGCTCATTGACAGGGTTCCTGCAGCAGAAAGAAGCTCTGGTGGGGGAGGAGAGGGACATTCCAGGTTTCATGCTCCTCAAAACAGCTTCTCCCATCTGGGTATCTACTACCAGGTCTTATCAGTTGCCTCTTTATTACAAAGGCTCTCTGGGAGAAAAATCTCTCTAGGAAGAAAGATAATCTCATTTCATGGGCGTATTAAAATAATCCATAAACCAAATCAGTTAATGGGCAACCAGATCTGCTTCTCATTCTAGGTTCTTGGCAACCTGAGTGTGTGGGAGTACAGTCAGTGCACTAGAATTCTTCACTGCAGCTCTACAGTGAAATCTCCAGCAAGCAATTGCTGTTCCCTCACCCTGGTGTCTTGGTGTGTGTGTGTGTGTGAGTGTGTGTGTGTGTGTGTGTGTGTGTGTGTGTGGTGTGACCATGGGTACACAGGAGCTTATATCTCTCTTAAGGATGATATGGGGATGATCAAGGGTAAGATTCAGGGATTTCTTGATGTCAGACAGTGCTTTCTTAATGGTACCCCCTCATCATTTCCTGACATTGGCCAAGGTCAAGGACACTGGTGAGTCACAATGCAATGGGGTGGGTACCACAGTGTGGGGAGAAGGTCCAGGCTGCTATCTCCTAAGAAAAAACACTCTGTTGTGAGCCTATGATTAGACATATATCTTCTTTTTTCTTAAAAAAAAATATATATCTTCATTGATTTCAGAGAGGGAGAGGGAGAAAGAGATAGAAACATCAATGATGAGTCAGAATCATTGCTCAGCTGCGTCCTGCATGATCGAGGATTGAACCGGCAAATCCGGGTATATGCCCTGATTGGGAATCAAACCGTGACCTTCTGGTTCATAGGTCAATGCTCAACCACTGAGCCATGGTGGCCAGACCGATTAGACATAAAGACCAGCCACTATAGGCTTTAAGGAGAAAACAGTTATTGTTTATTTTTATTTATTTATTTTTATAATATATTTTATTGTTTTTTTTTACAGAGAGGAAAGAGAGGGATAGAGAGTTAGAAACATCGATGAGAGAGAAACATCGATCAGCTGCCTCTTGCACACCCCCTACTGGGGATGTGCCCGCAACCAAGGTACATGCCCTTGACCTGGAATAGAACCTGGGACCCTTGAGTCCGCAGGCCGACGCTCTATCCACTGAGCCAAACCGATTTCGGTAGAAAACAGTTATTGTTTAGACGTGACTTTTTTCTTTCCTTCTTCCTCTTCTTACTTTTTTCAAGAAGGTAAGCTCCGAGGGCAAAGGTTAAGTATGAGTCTGAGGAAAGTGGACAGAGGCCACAGTGCGCTCGCCATCTCTCTCTATCCTTCACTCTCCTCACTAGAGTCTCAGCTTCACAAGTGACCCAGGCCCAAGATCTGGACAGAGTCCCTACAGCCCGCTTTGGAAGGCAAATATCTAACAGCAATTTTTCCCAAGTTTTGCTCCAGAGCATACTATTATGTATTACATGAAGATAGTGTCCTGGGGTCAGGTTAGTTTTAGAAACATCAGTGGATTTTTTCAGGGCCTTTTCCAAGAAGTGAGATGTATTATGCAGTTTTCAAATTTATTTGACTTGTAGAATAATGTCCTGCAAAACATCTCATGGTATAAGATCTCTTCAGAACACACTTGGGGGAAAAGTTATCCAAAGAAATAAAGAATGTCCACGTGCTAGAATGTTCCATGGCAGATCTCCCTCCAGAACCGGACTCACAGACTGTAGGTCATGGCTTTCTCGCTTTCTTACCCTGGAGACATGGCTGAGGGCTAAATAAATGAAGTCCCAGTTACTTTGGTTCACACTTTTTTATTAGCTGTCTTACTCAGATTTTGTGATTCTTTTTACAGAAATTCTGTCCTTCCACTAAGAGTATGTAATTTCTTGGCTTTCATAGTGTTCCTCACTTAAAAATGATTTATTTCAATTGCTCTAAGTATATGTGAATCACCCCTCATTTTGTAGGAGCAGCCTAGAAAATGCTTTCCAATCCTGACATTTTTAACTAAAAATCTCACTAAAATCTAAAAATGTTGCCCTAGCTGGTTTGGCTCAGTGGATAGAGCATTGGCCCTTGGACTAAAGGGTCCTGGGTTTGATTCCTGGTCAAGGGCACATACCTGGGTTGCAGGCTCGATCCCGTACCCTAGTCGGAGGTGCATGTGGGAGGCAACCAATCAATGTTTCTCTCTCTCCTCCTCCTCCCTCCCTCTCACTCTCTCTAAAAATTAATGGAAAAACATTCTCGGATGAGGATTAACAAATAAAAATAAATAAATATGTCTAATTTTTAACTGTAGGCATGGACCCAGGGTTTATTCTTCAGTGTAGTATCTGATATATAAATCCCTCTGACCCCCTCAGCTTTGCTACTGTCCCCAAACTAGCTCAGTGCCCCGCTGTCCACCCTCCAGGAGCTGGCCCCTTGCAGCTCCCATTGTTAGCCTGAACACTTCCTTAGGAAGCAGACACATCCTATAACAGCGGAGCCCTGGAGCTCTGTTGCATTGCCATCCACCCCCACCCTCCAGCATCCAGATGCCTCAAGTTCTCAGAATGGAAGAGCTCAGGTTGGTCATGCTGGCTGTTGAGAGAACTGAGCCAGCAGCAGCCTCTGTGCGCTGTGCCCAGGACTCCGGCTTGGCCTGCGTTACTGGAGTACTGGTAGGCAGAAGTAGAAAAGGTACAAATGAATTATTTCTTGCCAGTAGGGCTAGTTTGTATCTACTTGAGGTAAAGGGAAAGGCAAGGGGACAAGACTAGAGCACTATACTAGTATAGACTGAATGGTTGAATCCCCTCAAAATTCATACCTGGACACCTAATCCCCAGTGTGATGGTATTGGGAAGTGACTAGGCATGAGGGTGGGGCCCCCACATGGGGTTAGTGTCATCATTAAAGAGACCTCAGAGACCTGCCTTCTCTCTTCCACCAAATGAGGTTACAGTGAGAAGTCGGCAGTCTGCAACCTGGAGATGGGCCCTAACCAGACCCCAGATCTTGTCACTTTAAAAAAATATATTTTTATTGATTTCAGAGAGGAAGGGAAAGGAAGAGAGATAGAAACATCAATGATGAGAGAGAATCATTGATTGGCTGCCTCCTGCACACTCCCCACTGGGGATCGAGCACACAACTAAGGCATGAGCCCTGACCTGGAATTGAACCGTGTTCTCCTGGTTCTTGGTGGATGCTCAAACACCAAGCCACACCGGCCGGGCCACATATATCCTTCTCAATCATAGACTTCCCAGCCTCCAGAAGTGTGAGAAATAAATGTTTGTTGGATAAGCTACCCAGGCTATGGTATTTTGTTATAGCAGCCAGAACTAAGCTGTGTATCGGGATTATGTATTTCCTATTTGTGTATTGCTGCATCATGTTAAATGTAGGTGTAACCCTCAATGAATAATAGCTGAATGAGCCTGGTTAAGTGGAAATCATTTCACTAAAAGAATTAACAGTGAGGAAAAGATTTCAAGTTAGAAGCTTGGGTCTGCAACTTAACTCTGCCACTTTATTAGTCAAGTGACCTTGGATGATTTGTTTTATAGCCAGTTTCTCATGAGTAGCATGGAGTTATTCATCCTTCTACCTATGTCTGTGTGTGTCTGCATAGAAATATGTTTGGAACAATTTACAAATGTTAATATGTTTTGTTTTTGTGGATTAGGGAATTGGATGGCTTTTCCTTTTATTCTTTGTATCTTTCACTAATATCTAATTTTTTAAAGATAAAAATCTGTTATATCCCAAATGCTGTCATTGTAAAACTGTAATCATATGATAAAGCAATGAAATATGATATTTTTGAGTTTTTTTGTTTTTGTTAATCCTCACCTGAGGATATTTTTCCCATTGATTTTTAGAGAGTGGAAAGGAGGGGGAGAGACAGAGAGAGACATCGATGTGAGAGAGACACATCAATTGGTTGCCTCCCGCACCCTCACTGATGATCAAGCCTGAAACCTAGGTACATGCCCTTGACTGGAATCGAACCTGGGACCCTTCAGTCTGAGGGCCTGAGCCAAACTGGTTGGGGCTGATACTTTTGAGTTTTTGAAATGGGAGAAGCTTATAAAAAATTCCCCTAATCCAAGTATTATTTCTTTAGCTTCCTTTTTCCTAATTTGTGTGTACTTAAAAAGGTGTTTGTATTTGATCTTTTAAGTAGATAGTCTTCTCCCTTCTTCTCCACTAATAAGACTTGGAGGAATTCTTAGACACTAACATGAAGAGTAGTTCTAAGAAAATATCACAAGAAATAACACATCACCTTACACCTGGAAGAGCGACAGATCTTTAAGAACCTAATACCATAGAAGATTTAAACCAAACAAACACCAGAAAAACAAAAGCAAACCCATTTAACCAATGAAGTGCCACTACGTCTTATTAGTATTTATATGGAAACAGGGATATTTGAAATTAAGAAAGGTCCCAGAGGTCAGATGGGCTCCAAATTGGGTGGCACCTTATTTCTTCAGCTACTTGTATGTCCACTCATGGACCTCTAACGACCAATAAACTGTGTAACTTGGGAGAATTTCAAAATACTATTTTTTTTTTTGTCACAAAGAAATTCTTCCAATTGAAATGAGAATTTGATTAATTTAAATACTTTACAAATTCTTCCAATGAGAATATAAAGAAAGCTAACCAGCAGATAATTATCTATGGTGCTAAAACATAGGCACATTTTCCTTTAAATATTTGAGGTTCTGTGGACAGTACCTCTGTTATCTTCATTCAAATTATTCTTATATCCTAAAACAATAGAGCTTCTACACTGGTGGAATGTTGCCAGGGGATTTCAACAGAGATTGAAGGCAACATAACCAAAAGGCATAGTTTAAATTGGCTTGGGAATGAATGGGCTCCTTATCAGAGCAGCTGAAGCTGTATATAATTAACAGCATCTGTCAACATTCACAGGGCCCCATGTAGAACAGGCAGGTCCGCCAGCTCTGCAGAGCAGCTACCTCCAGCTTCTGGCACCTCAAACTCCCCAAGACCAGAAAGATAGCTCCAAGCCATCACTGGAAGGACACTGATGCGTTTTGGTGATACTAGCAGGACCATAAAACAACTGCTAATTAATGTTGCCTAGAACAATTCTGTTAAGATTAGCATTGAGACTTCAAATTAGCCAGATAGCATTATTTTGTGTTGAATAAATTTGTGGGCAGAAAATGAAAATAAAATATGTATAAAACTATTTAGGAGATAAGTTTATATGTATTTGTGATTACTGATTTTTAAATCTTGTGTTACTTTTTTATAAAGGGTATGAAAATTATCTCCTAACCTCCCTTTTAATATGATGAATTCTCAATTTTATTCAGCTTGAATATCTCTGTATGAAGAGTATTAAATTCATTTGGTAGCAATTTCTAGTTGTTGGCAAATACATTTCAATCATGAACATGTACAAAACCAAATAAAATCCAGAGAAAATTTCATTAAATAAATTTATTTGTTAAAATAATTTAACTCCAAATACAACTGTTGAATTTGCATTGAGTTGTAACTACAATTCATGTTTTAATTGAAATGTCAAGGTTTAACAACTGACATTGTTACAAAACAATAAACTGTTGTTAAATTTTAAATGGTCAGTTGTATTAGAGCTCAACAATTAACTGTGAACTATATTTATCTCTGGGAAACCCCAAAACAATAATGATAAGTCTGTTTCCAAAATCCACTGCAGTCATTCTTGAAACCCTGATCAAGATTTAATAGATGCACAATGACATGTTAATTAAAAAAAGAAAAGACCCCCATAGTCTTTAAGATTTGATTGGCTAAGGAGACATTTAAAGCTTACCCAGTGCTAACACAGGACTACTGAGAAGAACAAAAAACTAAAAAACAAAACAAAAACCAACAGCAACAAACAAAATAAGCACTTTCATACTGACACATAAACAGACAACATTCCCACTGGACAACTCTTGAAAACAAATAGCAGACATCCTTAGGCAACATTTTTTATATAGAAAAGCAAATATCAGTAGTTTTATCACAGAAAAGTGATGGCAACTGTAGTAGAGTCACGCTCGGTCCTAATTCTACGAACCAAAGGAGAAAATCATCAAAGCACCTTTCAATAGTGTAAGGAAGATTTTATGTAATACTTTTGATCAGATGCTGGCTTGTTTTGTGTAAGTTGAACAAAATGAAAAGCATCAGTTACCGTCACTATCACAGCTTAAAAGAACCAAAAAAAGCTGCAACCTAAAACAATACAAAAAACTTAACAAATGCTGCCTTTGTATAAAAGTAAAACAAGACAAAACAAAACCAACAAAACTTATAATACCTAAAAAAAAAAAAAAAAGTGGGTCTTTGGATCAAACCATAATATTTTTAAGGCATGTTAGAAAAACTTCCACTTATCTAGTTGCTAGTCTGATCAGGGCATAAAATAATAGTGACACAAGGTCACCAACTTTTCTCTGTAGCCACTATTATTTCATGTGCCAACAAATTTAAACCTCCTGTTCTTAAGCTTTTTATTAACATCTCAACAAACACATTCATTCAAGCTGAGTTATATTCATACCAGATGAAATACCGACAGTACGAGCACACGAGGGTTTCCACCTTTCTGGATATCGCCGCTGACGTTGTGTCACCAAGTACGTAGGCAACACTGTCATCAGGCAGCCAAGTCAGTTACTATTAACATCGTTACAGTGAAAGCCACCTTACTGTCTGACATGAACACTTCTAACTAAAACCCCAGTTTTTAAATAATCTTTTCACCTTACATTTTGCCATACCTTTCATATTATTAAACTTATTTTTCTTATCTGCATAGCAATCCATTAGGTAAAACTGCAGAATCTTTATAGATGTTTCTAATATGGAATCTTAGTTGTCATAAATTGCTGTTAAATGTGAAATTCTATCATTCTGAGAAGTTAGAGGCTTCAGAACTCAACCAATTCACTAACAAATGTTTACATTTCAGTAGAGAAATCACACTTCTTAAACCTTTGATTTCTTTACAGGTTGAGTCAAATCAACTCTTTTACACAATGAAATTGGTTTCAATGAAATTGGTTAGAATGTTTTGTCCTATAAACAAGGTGCTTCAGAATGGGGGTTTCTAAAAAAAAATCTATACTGAAGAATGGAGACATTCATAATTCAAAGACTTAACAACCCTGGCCTGGTTTTACCCACACACTTGTTTTCTTGTCTATAAGCAGTCACTATCCGCCTTTTTTCTATCCTTTAAGCTTAATGCCAGTTTACTAAACACTGGGGGCTACCAATGATTTCAATGATGTTTAACAAACACGTAAATAATTTAAAAGAAAAAGATGTTTTTGATACATTATATTCTGCAGCACGGATTCTCAGTATAGGCAATCATCTCTGACTTGTGCCAAATTCTTAGGAACGATAAACACACATGCACACACAACATACACTATTCTCTCAGTTACACACGTAAGACCAGAGGTTACTTGCACAAGAGTGTGAAACAACAAAATGTGGGGAGGTATGTAGACCACAGGCTCAGCGATATTGCAGTTCCGAAGGCCAAATTTACCTTGCGAATGAGCTTAAGGTACTCTCTTCAGCATTTATAACTCTGAGGTTCGGTAAAAACCCTTCCTATGCTTGACTGTATAGGTTTTTCCTGTGCCATTAGTCATGCAAACGATAAATACTTCACGGCTATGCAAACCAGAAATGTTGAAGCTTGAGCACCTTTTCAAAACAAAATATTCTCTAGCTTTATTTGCCACTTCAGTAATCAGGGCAAAATTGTTATAGGAAAATTTTTATATAATTCTCCAGAAATATTAAAGATAAAAGATTTTTTTTTTTGGTCTCTTACCTTCCACTTTATAATTTATGTTCTACTCTTAAGCCCAAATTATTTCACATGGTTATTCAATCTTTTTAAATGCCTGCAATAAAGCTCTGCTACAAGCCAACTTGATTTGGAAAGCAGTTTAACCAAGAATCACACCACAACCATAGCCCTTAAAGGCAAGAAGGAATTTGCTGCTTTAACAAACATAAAAATGCAAAATACTTGTACTGTCCTGTGAGGTTTCTGCAAACGGGAACATGTGGATGCAACATGGCTTCATTTTCCTTACATGATGGTACTAGTTCGGCTACCACTAGAACGCTTCTTGTTAGTAAGGCTGCGCAGTCTCTTTGCATCACAGTTGTTTCCTTCTTGTTCAATAATGTAATAAAAACCATTATCTGCTTGATTACCAGAGGGTGGGTCTGGGGTTTTAATTCAGATCAAACCCTTGTAAGAGCCTCCATTTTCTGTGGCAAAGCAGGTGACTTTACACTTCTAAAGCGAGATTGTATGTTTTCACAACCTGTTTTGACTTTTGCTCTAGCAAGGACTGATGCATGAGTTAGTACTGTGTCACAAATTAGGATAACATCTACAATTAAGCATCAATTTTGAAAAACAGAAATGTGTCAGTTGAGCAAAGAATCTCTCCCTGTAATGCTGTTGGCAGGTCAGCTGTTATCTTACTTGACAGAATACATTGATTAGAAGCACTATCTCAATTCCTGAAATTCAGTACTCTTGTAGGAAAATATTTCTCCTTTACTTATTTTTTTTTTTTTACAGAAGATAAAATATTTTAATTGTAGTGGTCATAGGAATTCTTCCGGTTTCTCTCTCATGATTACTTTTAATTTATACAATAGTTGCTTCGGTCAACTCAGCGACAATGCCATCATTGCTTTCAACGGAGATCACCCTGTAGATCGATTGGCTAGGCCTCAAAGTTGCAGGTGCATGTAGGAGACTGAGGACAACGGTGGAAACTGGAGTTACTGAACCCAAATGTTACTCAGAGATATCAATGGACAATCACTGCTGAATTCTGAATGAGGGCTGCTATTTCACCGTAGATGCACACCACACATCCTGCAAACTCTGCAGTCGGGCAGACGAGGCTTGTATCGCCTATGATACTGGGCAGAGCCTGTCCAGGATAGGCATTTCTGAATGCTATTGTATGTTACATGCAGAACAGCACGGGTCATCTTTGTCAGGCTGCGCAGCATAGTTCATTTGCCTCACAATTTCTGCGAAGAGTTCGTCCACCATTGTTTTGCTCTTAGCAGAAGTCTCCATAAAGGGGCAGCCCCACTCTTCAGCAAGGGCTCTGCCTTCACTGGATGACACTTCTCTCTCACTTTCCAGGTCCACTTTGTTCCCAACCAAGATGACTGGCACTTTCTCATACCTAGGAGAGAATAAACAAAACACACATGTATTGTAAAAGTTAGCACAAACTTCAGGTAAAACGTATTTTCTCTATATTCTACTTCAAATATTCTCTTTTGTTGCATGAAAAATTATTTGCCCACTGGCTTGACAGATATCTACCTCAGGGCATTCAGCTGAGGCTCCCATAGTGAATCATATACAGGTTTTTTAAAATGATGTCTTTTAATTAATTAATTACACACCCTTTAAAATCAATTTACCTTTCCAGATATACCTGGCAAATTATTCTCAGAATAAATCTTCTTAGATGGATTTACACTTTTTTTCATTATAAGAGATGCTTTCTCAATATTTTTTAACATTTCATTTGATGAGGTAATATACTTGAGAAAACAATTTATAATTGTCAGCATTTTACTATTCTCTGTAATATACAAAATCGATCATGTTCTAATAGTTCCAAAATAAGAAAAAAGCTCGTAGAAATCATTAGGATGAAAAACCTTCAAAAGAAGCTACACTCTATCCCTTTATAAAACTACTAGAGGCCTGATGCATGAAATTCGTGCAAGGGGCTTGGCCCTCGCAGCTGCAGCGACTGCCTCGGCCCTCGCAGCCCGGCTTCGTCCGGAAGGTCGTTCAGACAGTTGTTCCGCTGTTTGGCTGTCCGGTCTAATTAGCATATTACGCTTTTATTATTATAGACTAGAGGCCCGATGCATGAAATTCGGGGGCTCGGCCCTCGCAGCCCCGGCTTTGTCCAGAAGGTTGTCCAGAAGGACATCTGGAAGGTCGTTCAGCTGTCCCATCTAGTTAGCATATTATACTTTTATTGTTTAGCTAGTTGAAAGATAATTATGATTCTTTTCAGCCTGACAAGGATTAAGCATTTCAATTTGATATTATCTCTTCTTTTCCTTCCTAACTAGAATAGGTGTGCTAGAAATTGAATGTGTGTGTATGCCTCCCCCACCCCATTCATATTCTGAAATCTAATTCCCAATGTAATGGTATTTAGGAGGTCAGGCTGTTGGGAGGTCATTAGGTCATGAGGGTAAAGCCCTCATGAATGGGATTAGTGCCCTTATATACTAACTAGTAGCCCCTTGCAGGAAGATTCCTGCAATAGGGCTTCCTGCTGCGCTCTCCCTCACCCCGCCTGCTTGCCTCCCTTCTCTGTCAGCCGGCCCCGCCTGAACTCCTCCCTTCTCCACCAGCCCCACCTGCTTGCTTCTCTGCAGCTTTGCTCCCTTCTGCAGCGCTTGGCTTCTTCCTACGCTGTCTTGATATGCAAATTAACCGCCATCTTGGTTGGGTTAATTTGCATACTCGCCCTGATTGGCTGGTGGGCGTGGCTTAGGCATAGCAAAGGTGCGGTCAATTTGCATATTGCTCTTTTATTAGGTAGGATAAGAGACTCCCTTGCCCCTACAGCCAAGTGAGGACATAGCAGAAAGATAATAGTCTGTGAACTAGGGAAGTGAGCCCTCACTAGACACTGAATCTACCAGAGCTTTGATCTTGGACTTTCCAGCATCCAGAACTGTGAGAAATAGATTTCTATTGTTTAAACCACCCAGTCTATGGTATTTTTGTTATAGACTAAGGTAAGGTGTCTCGGAATGAACATGTCTGGTAAAAGCTAAACTAATAAAGATAACAAATGATATGAAAAGAACAAAGCAAAAAGACCCTAAATCACTTTGGAACCTAAAGATGATTCTTTCTACAATGGTTATTCACTGTATAACAATTTTACTTTAAACATCATTTTAAAAGCTTCTGTGATTGCAATATAAACCATTGTGTGTGTGTGGGGGTGGGTGTGTGTGTGTGTGTGTACTTTCCCTTAAGCAGCATGCATCTCTAATTTATAAAAGAAGTAATCTGCAAAACTGCACACAAGTGATAACAAATGTGACAGGACACAGCTAATCTGTCAGAAGAGAAAACTACATAGCCAAGACTTTACTGAGGCAGGAGTCATACAGAATCTTTATCATTCAGGAAAAATAGGCAGGAATGTTAGCGACAATACTTCTACAATTTCATCATCCTTTCAAGATGGTTCTCTCACTCACCCTAACATATAAAGGAAACTATATTCCCAACAGAATCTCTTTTTCTTCCTTTGGCACTAGATCAAACCTTGAGTGGTCTCAATATGAGGGCATATTCTAGGCAGTGTGCCATTTAGCAATCTGAAATATAAAAACAACTTTAAAATGAGTGGGGAGAACAATATCCACAGTAAAAGCTAGAATTTGGATATTACCATCTTGCAGGAAATGGGTTTGGAAAATTTATATCAAAGAGCTTTATATGAATGTACTGTATACCAACTGTGCCTATGCTTGCTGGCCTCAGGTCACACAGAGACCTCTGAACACAGGACACAAGGGTTTTCCACATCCAGGACTCGTACAGCATCAATTATGTGTATCCTTGGCCTCTGGGTGGACAAATGGCAATGAGAACGAAGCTGCATTAAAAACCTATACATCAGCTGCTTCACACACAAGCCTTCTTGACCTGCTGTACAGAGAAGCTCTGTGGGGAGCAAACACTGCCTATAGTGTTAGGACAATGTCAGTTCCTAATCTGTTTCACTTGCAAAGATATAACTGCATTTTCTTTTTCTTATGAGACTATATACACACACACACACACACACATATATATATATATTACAGTATGCTCTAGAATGCTTTGTTTGGCAGTGAAGTAAAATAAACATTAATACAATTCAGTAAAACTGGTTGAATTTAAGTTCAAAATTAATTTCAATCTGTTTACAATTTGTAATAATAAAAAAGTGATAAAACATCACTTTATATTATTAGTTAAGTGGTAAATATTGTAACAAATACTTCTTAGTTTCAAAAGAGTATTATACGTAAAAATATTACTTACATTTTTAATTAAAAACTAAAAATACGTAGATTTTTCAAAACTTGTGAATTGGCATACTGTTTGAATGAAGACTCTGAATAAATATTACCAACAGATTCTCAAAAGGGCAACAAAATACTGCAAACATAGGTCTACATTTAATAACATTTAATAATTGTTAAATAAAGATGGCAATTTAGTCAGTATCAGAACCTAACCTGTCCATTAGATCACTAGCCAAACTCAGTGGTCTTATTTTCCCTTCTGATTTTGAGAGTACGTTTATTAAAGCTGGGGACAGTGAAACAAAGGAAGGGCTTAAGATAGAAGAAGCAACAGGCGAGAGCCCAGGCAGGGCTGCTTTGACCCTCTAGAAACAAAGAAGTGAGCCACACAGGGCAGTGTGGACTCACTGAGAAGTAACAGTCACAGTAACAGAAGTGAGCCAAGGCGGGGCTGCTGTTAGTGCACTGAAAAATCAGAGAAAAGGGTGCATTGCAGGCAGGTTCAGGGGTTAGCCTGGGACGAACTGCCACTGCCTGCTGCTCCTGTGGTTGCAGTCTCGTGGAGATACTTAAGAGTTTAGGAGAGAAAAGTAAAGTTGTACGCCTGAGAGGGAAGAAAGGCGTGGGCATGCTTCAGAGAGAGCCCCTCCTCTCCGAGGTCTGGTTTAAAACCAAGAAGCTATAGAAACTCAGAGTCACATTCTCAGAATACTTTCAAAGACTGAATAAGATCTTCAGGAAGAAAAGGCATCATATGCATTTCGTAATACCGATCAGCGATACATTTTAGTCTCTCTGTCAACCCTAAAATAGGAGACTGTAGAAAAGATATAAACTAGGATTTGGAGGCTCAGTTTCCAGTCCAGCCACGCAGAGGCTGAAAGACAGAGCGAATCATTTACTCTACTCATCTGTATTTCACTTCCTTGTCAGTAAAAAAGGAAACAAGAATATCTGTTCCCACTTAACACAAAAAGGTTTCTGAAAAGGTCAAAGGAGATAATGTAGGAAAAAAGTACTAGATAAATGTAGTGTGGTGTTTCTTTCCCCTTCTGCACACTGAGACCACAGCTTCGGTAAGTTAAGACGCAGGAGATACTAATCAAGGGAGGTGAAGAGCTCCTGAGGAGAGGTGAGCCGAGTCAGGGTGCTGGTGCGGTGCGGTCAGACAGGCAAAGAGAAAGGGAAGGAGTCAAACGGAGTACAGCAGCTGCCTGATGTCAGTCTAGCCCTCCTCCGGTCCCCAAGCTGAGTATCACAGTAATGAGGAACTAGAAAAGGGGAACTGCCTCCCCCAAATACAGACACCTGTGGGGAAGGGTTAGGCGGCTTTAGGTTGGGATGATAGAATAGGTCCTATATCTGGAAATAAGATTTGGAGAAACCTGGACCCTCCTTAAGAAGATGAGTGAGGAGAAGGGAAAAAGCAAAGAGTTGTGTTGACAGAATAGAAGAGGGCATGAGGAAACTGGTTTTGCTCTCTGCTGTAGAAATGTGGTGTATTAAAAAACAAACACTAACCTGAAAGAATATATGCACTCCTATGTTTACTGCAGCGTTATTTACAACAGCCAAGATTTAAAAGCAGCCCAAGTGTCCATCAGTAGATGAGTGGATAAAAAAGCTTTGGTACAGTAACACAATGGAATAAATACAACTTGGCCATAAAAAAGAACACAATCTTGCCTTTTGCGACAGCCTGGATGGACCTGGAGAGTAGAATGCTTAGTGAAATAAGCCAGTCAAAGAAAGACAAATGCCACATGATTTCACTTATTTGTGGAATCTAATGAACAAAATAAACTGACAAACAAAATAGAAACAGACTCATAGATAGAGAACAGACTGACAGCTGTCAGAGGGGAGGGGTGTTGAGGGACTGGCTTAAAAAGGTGAAAGGATTAAGCAAAAACAAACAGACAAACAAAAAAAAACAGACACAGACAACAGTATGGTGATTGCCACAGGGCAAGGGGTTGGGGGAGGTCTGAAGAGGGCAAAAGGGAATAAAATGGTGGCAGAAAAGACTTTGGGTGGTGAGCACACAGTACATTATGCAGATGATGTGTTGTAGAGGTACATACTTGAAACCTGTATGGTTTTATTAACCAATGCCACCTCAATAAAAAAATGTAAAAAATATTAATAAAAAATAAATAAAAATAGAAAGCCAGAAAACAAACAGCAGCAGCAAAACACCCAGACGAAGTATTCCAGTCACAGAACTGCTTCTAGCTAGTTTTGTGAATTTAGAAAATTAACTTAATTTCTTGGTTCTTCAGTTTCTTGAACTTTAAAATGAATTGGACTACAGAATTTCTAAGATGGTCTTTAGCTCTGAAGTTAAATATCAGAAAAGACATAGTGGGTCACTCCTGTAATCAACACATACCAGAGTATTTGCTCAGAGCTTCTGCTCTAAGAACAACACCTAACAGGCCGATCTTTACAAGAGATAGGAAAGTGCACATCAGGAGGAAGGCCAAAAGGTAAGGAGAAAACCTCAACAGATTCCGTGGGGCCAGGACACCAAGCAGCAGAGATTTTTGACTCCAACCAAAGCAGCTACAGCCAACATGCTGACTCACAGGCAGAAAGTACTCAGGACCAACGCAGTTCTATTTCACTGACAATACTGTTCAAACACAAAAACGTGGGATGGTTTTAACTATGTGAATACTGAAGGCTCTATTGAAAACGGCCTGTCGCTGCATAAGTAACTAGTAATAAACAATCGTGTATCATATATTTATTCATCCATTTAATGCAAACTTATTTGATAAGACACTACTATGTGCTAGATACTATAGTAGGCACCTACAGATACATCAATGAATAAAACAAAGATATCTGCTCTCAAATAATGATAGTCTAGCAGAGGAGACAGACATCCTATATAATAAAAGGCCAATACAGGCAGTCCTCAGGTTACGTCGGACTCGACGTACGTCGTTTCATGGTTATGTCGCCATCTCCCATTTACAGTATTTATATAAAAAAAAAAAAAAAGTTCTGTCATTTTGACGTATGTACATATGTGCTTTATGTTTTTTATTATTTATTTACCACAAGTAAAGGTCAGGAATTGTTATCTTTTAAATTTTTTTTACTGTTTCACTTCATTACTGCTGTGTGTGTGCTCCATGTGAGTGACATAGGTGCTTATGTAGGTGGGTTCCGACTTATGGCGAAAATCGCGTTACATCATGCCATAGGAACGGATGTCCAACATAACCTGAGGACCTACTGTATGCAAATTGTCCCCTCAGGAGTTTGACCAACCGGGAGTTCGACCGCTCACTATGACGTGTGCTGACCACCAGGGGGCGGCATGGAACGAAGAAAGGCCCTGGCCAGCAGCCGGCAGATGGGGAAGGAAGGCCCCGATCAGCCCTGATCGCCGGCCAGGCCTAGGGACCCTACCCGAATTTTGTGCACCGGGCCTCTAGTCAACAGTAAATTATAGGTTTACTGCAAGGTGTTAAGTGCAATGGGAAAAAGAAAATGTAGATCAGCAAAGGGGCTGTTGGGCACAGGTTCAATTTGAAATTACATGGCCAGGGGAGGCCTTGTTGGGAAGATAGCCTGTGAGCAAAGACATGAAGGGAGTAATGGAGTTTGCCAAGCAAGAATCTGGGGAAGAGTATTTCAGGCAGGATATGGACTAGACAAAGTGAAAGCTGGTGGGAGTGGGTAGGTATGGTGGTTCAAGAAATAGCCAATGGCCTGAGGGGTGGATACCATCCTGCAACTCCTGCAGCCAGCAATCCTGCAGTGTAGGAAACTCGCTCATTTGAGGCTAAATGGGACTGAGGAATCTGGGTAGCAGACGTAGCCTCAGCAGACGAGTGTGACTTATATGACAGGGCCAACTATACTGTTAGGAAGACTAGGCATTTGGTTAGTGGGGATGGCAGTTACTTCTTTTCATGTCCTATATTTATTAATAGTTTTGTGCGTTGTCTTCATTTTTCCCCTTTTCTAAACATTTGGGAATAAAGTTGAAGATGCAGAATTCTAAAAATATTTATGTATTATTATTAACCTGACCATGAGCAGGATAGCATCTTGTCCACATCTTAAACATCAGCTGGTTTCTCATCAACTTTAGTGCATCTTCCTTGATATTTCCTTTAAGAGCATGACCAGGGTCATACAGTGGCTGCTGTTTATAGTCTGTGAACAAATACTTGTGTTATTAACATGAATTTTCATATTATTGTATTCATGAGCATGATTACATAATGTATTAATAAAGAAAACTAGTTCTTTTAAGCAACTGCTTAATATATCGAACGAAACTTCAGAAATATTGGCTTGAGTATTACTTAGCTGTACAATGTTGATGGACTTAGTGAGGCAGCTTTGTAAATATAAATAGTTAAAAGCATTTGATGTGTTATCAAGGCAAAATGTCAAGAACACTTGATGCTGAAATCACTTCCATGACAACTTGACTAAAGTTATGTTTGAACTTCTTTAATGATGCAATGAAAATAGGTTTTCTTCCTTTTCTCCTTGCTCATATTAAATACATAGTACTTATGAAAAAATAGTCTCTGAGAAGAATTAAATAGATAGAGAGGAAAATGAAAAGCATTCTTACTCTCATCATCATGAGAATAATCACTATAACTATTTTGCTGTATATCTCTTCAGACTATTTTCTTATATATATAGATATACATTTTTATTTAAAAAGTAGCTTCAATTTTCATATACTATCATGGAGCTTTCCATTGCAATATATGCTATGACTACATAGTATTCCATTTTATAGAATCTATGCAATAACTATACCATAATTTAATTACCCCCCCCCCCACTAATGCATATGAAGGGTTCTCATCCCCTCACTTTTTTCACTAACATAAACAACAATATGATGAACTATACCTAGAAGTGTGATTTCTTTCTCAAAGGTGCACGTAATATGTGTGTATGTGTCTGGCACACCCTTTGAACCAGAAAATCCTTATTTCTAGGTTAGTTCATCAGATTGCTGTGTGTCTGCACGTTCATCACCACACACACACACACACACACACACACACACACACACACACACACAGTTTCAATGGACACCCAGAAATGTATACTAAAAACAATAGTGCTTAAGTTAAGAGTGCCTATTTCCCCACTCTTGGGATAGACATTTTTAAACTTTTAATAAAATATTATGGCAGTTCTGCAGAAAGTACTGTTTTTGGCTGGGAGTTGAAGTATCCTACCACAGCATGCCTGCATGAAACATCAATACTTCTTATAAGAAAAACATGAGCTAAATAAGGCTGCCCTCTTCCTCTAAAGTGACTTGTTTTGACGTGATTAAATATTTCATTTTAAAGGGCATTTCTGGTAATTTAGCTTAAAATAATGAAAGGAAACCACAATCTTTTGCTCTGACTTTCTCCCGGTTTCAGAATACATACGGAAGAAGAACAGAGAGAAATTATAAATGTAGTGTAAAAATTAAGTTAAGGAGGGTAATGAATACTAAAAAGATATTTAAAGCTTTCAGGGATATTCCATACTATTGTAAATAAAAATAATCTGCTTTCATAGAAATCAAGAGTTGACATTTTATCAGAAGATTGGATTCCTAACTGTTTGATTGTGAGGGGTCAACTGATCACAACAATGCAACTCAGGCATTTTAAATGTTTTAAAAAACCATTAAGGGTGCTCGCTTTGGCAGTACATATACTAAAATTGGAATGATACAGAGAAGATTAGCATGGCCCCGGCGCAAAGATGACAGGCAAATTCATGAAGCATTCCATATTTTTAAGACTATCAGCTGACTTCTCAACAGAAATTTGTAGCCCAGAAGGGACTGGCATAAAATATTAAAAGTGATGAAAAGGAAGGACCTACAATGAAGACTGCTCTACCCAGCAAAGCTATCATTTAGAATCTAAAGACAGATAAAGAGCTTCCCAGACAATAAAAAGCTAGAGTTCATCACCACCAAACCAGTATTATGAGAAATGTTAAAGGGTCTTTTTTAAGAAGAGAAAAAAAAAAGGATTAAAAAAGTGAATAAAATGGCAATAACTATATACCTATAATAATCACTTTAAATGCAAATGAATGACATGCTCAATCAAAATACAAAGCTGAATGGATAACAAAACAAGACCTTTATATATGCTGTCTAGAAGAGACTCACTTCAGATGAAGAGAGACACACAGAATGATAATAAAAAGGGATGAAAAAAGATATTTCATGAAAATAGAAACAAACAAAATGCTGGAGTAGCAACACTTATACTGGACTATTAATAGACTTTAAAACCAAGGCTACCATGAGACAAAAAGAGACCCAGCAATTCTACTACTGGGTATTTATCTGAAGAAACCCCAAAAAGACATATACACCCATATGTTCACTGCAGCATTATTTACAACTAGAGGTCCTGTGCTCCACATTCGTGCACTGGGGGTTGGGGGTCCCTCATCCCGGCCTGCGCCCTCGGGGAGCGGGCCTAAGCTGGCAGTCGAACATCCCCTGAGGGGTCCTTAGCGCTGCTGCGGAGGCAAGAGAGGCTCCCACCGCTGTGTTCGCCAGCCTTCTGGCTGAGTGGTGCTCCCACTGTGGGAATGCACTGACCACCAGGGGGCAACTCCTGCGTTGAGCGTCTGCCCCCTGGTGGTCAGTGCATGTCACAGCGACTGGTAGATTTGCATACTAGGGTTTTATTATATAGGACAGACAAATAAGGTGTTAGAGATTACTTTCAAGAAAGGGGAAACACAAAAAACAAATAAACAATATAAAGACTGTGATAGCTGTAACAAAGAAAGCAACTACTACTGATTAATATACAATAAATTGGGCAGGCCAATATTACATGAGGTGATCAATAAAGGCATCTCTAGGGAAATGAAATCCAAGCAGAAACTTGAAGTTGAGCATTGAGTCAGCCATAAAAAAACTAGAAATATTTTAGACATAAGGAAAATAAAATGTAAAAGAGAGGCAGTAGGAAAGTGCTAGGCTTATTCAAGGAAAAAAATAAAATAAAAAGACCAGCATGACTAGAACATAAAGAGCAAGGGGGAAGAAAAGCATGAGAGATGACTGAAGAAGAACCAGGGGGTGCTGTTCTAAGAACAGGAGAAAGCCATCAGAGGTCTTTCAGCCGTGACGTTACATGGCTTATGTGTTAGGGATCAGCATGGCTAATATACAGAAATGGATTTTAGGGGCACAACAGCAGAAGCATGAAAGCAGTTAGGCGATGACTGTAGTGTTCGATCTAGGCAACAAAGATGACTGGAAGTGTGATGAAGGCAACAGTAGTAGAAATAAGATTTCAAATATATTTTGGAGGAGCACGAAAAATACATAATAATGAACTGGTTGAAGGAGACAAAGTGGGTAGTGGTTTTGACAAAATAAGAAATGACCCATGCGTAAACTATTGTATTTAGAAGTATAATTTTATCTTATGACTTAAGAGCATAAGATTCCAACGGAACAACCATATATGCCTCCTATTACTCTGTTTCTAATATACCTGCACTGTGATCATGTTTAAAATTATCTTGGTTATCCAAATAACTACTTATTATAAAGGAACTTTCAATATATCATGGTGATCTTAATAAACTTTAAAAATGATCCCCTCTTAGGTTAAAATTTACAAAACCATTTTTTCCCTGTAAAAGTGACTATTTCCTTTTCCTATGGAAGTTTAATTTTTTCAAATATCTTATTCAAATTAATTCATGTTTATTTTAGTATTGATTCTGGATTTCCACCTATCCTTTACTGATTACTTGAGAGTCTTTCTAAAGATGTATGTTGTTTTCAGATATAAATTGTTCTTTTACTATATAAGATAAAAATAATTTGCCACTCAAATTTTACCTAACAATACCAAATGTTGGCTAGGATGTAAAACAAATGGAACTTTTTTTTTTAATCTTTATTGTTGAAAACATTACAGATGTCCCCTCTTTTCCCCATGGACCCTCTCCAACCCACCCCCACCTCAAACAATTGGAACTCTTAGCGATAAAACAGTAACCATTGGTATAACTACTTGGGAAAATCAGTTGGCAATATTTATTAATGTTGAAATGCATATGACCCAAGAATTCTACTCCTATGTATACACCAAGAGAAACTGTATGTATGTATATATATATAAGTACTAGATTGTTCACAGTAGCATTACACATATAACTCCCATACAGAAACTATCCAAATGCCCATCAACAGAATAATGAAGTCACCGTATATTCATACAAGAGGACTACTTCACATCAATGAAAAATTAACAACTGCTACAAGAAACACAGATGAATCTCACAAAGAGTGTGTTGAAGGCCAGAGGCCAGAAGCTCAATAACAGGCAAGATTCATCTGTGTTGGTCTTTGAGCACAAAAATGTCAGGGATGCAACATGAGGAAACCTGCTGTGTTGCTTGAATGTCTGTCCTACATCTTCACCTGGGATTTGGTTACGTGTATGCACCTTGATAAAAAAAAAAAAATTGAAACAAGGAAAAAATTAGTAAGAGAATTATCTAAAGGATTTCCTCATTAAAATAGGAATAGTAAAATAACCTTCAAGACAAATGGAGTGAACATGCATATTGGTTATGGGGTTTAAGTCACATGAAGTGCATGATTAAACTGATCAGTCAGTCTATTACTCAGCCAAATACTGCTAATCAATTTCAAATTTCTGGCCAAGTCCTATGCTGTTTAATTTAAACTCAAAACAGGCTAAAGACTAAAAGTGTAATAAATACTAATACCAAAGTATATGTTATTGGAAATAAAAACAATAACAATTCTGAACATTTTCTTCTTCACTATCAGATCTATAAATTGCATCCATTTGACCACGATTTGTTTCAGCATATCAAGATAACACAGTCCTTCAAATATCCATGCAAAAAAGAAAAAATATAATGATGACTACATCTAATCGGCTTTTTATTTATTAGAAATGAAGATTATCCACCCAACTAATGCATTATTTGTGAGGAAGTGTTTGCAACTAGAAGCCTAATACCTTATCATTTAGGAATCAAATGCAAAAGTTGTCTAAATAAACCAGTTGAATCTTTTTTTTTTTAAGCAAAATATCTGCGATACCAGAATAAGGTAAAGCAGTTGTTGGTCTATATTTGATACTTTAATGTGTAGCTAACTTTCAATCTGCATTTTAATGTACATTCAGTTACCAAATCAAAAATTTATCATTTTCAAATCTGTCAATAAAGCATGATCTTCTTATGTAATTTAAATAGCAGGGAAAATTCAAGCTTGGACCCATATATAAAGAATACACAGCTTTAATTTATCAAAGGAACAAAGGTGTTCAGACATATCTTTAAGGAGAGTTGAAATCTGAAACCTGTGCATTAAGAAATAGGTCCCCCTGCCCTGGCTGGTGTTACTCAATGGCTAGAGCATCAGCCCATGCACCGAAGGGTGGAGAGTTCAATCCCTGATTAAGGGCATGTACCTGCATTGCAGGTTCCATACCCAGCCCTGGTTGGGGCCTGTGTGGGAGGCAACCAATCCATCTCTCTCTCTCTTTCTCTCTGTCTTATACTCCCTCCCACTCTTTCACACTCTCTAAAAATCAATGCAAAATATACTAGTATACTCAGGTGAGGATTAACAAAACAAAAAGAAATAGGTCCACCTATTATACTTGAAAAGACTAAATTGAGTTGATTGTTCAGAAATATGCAATTTGAACTGTTATCTAAATTCATAAATTAAAAGATATATATTCTCAGCACACCTTCATTTCAGAACTCTTGGCAAAAATGTTTATGAATGAAAATTTATATGTATCTGGTATACAAAGTTCAATTACAAATACTTTTAAAAAGCTACCTTTGGATGAAGAGGACTTAAGGATGCATAAAAGCTATGATGAACTAAGACTTCTTAGAACTTTAAAAATTATTAATAGAAGAGCTTTGTCCTGGAAATTTTTTTACTTTTGATAGTAAAATCTTAAAATATTTATTTCCAAATTACTAAATACAAACAGCCCTGAGTAAAAGTTAAAAAAACAAAACAAAACAAAACAAAAAAACTCACACACACAAAAATCTACCAGCTTTCAAGAAAGCTCAGGTTATTGGACCAATAGAATTAGCATTTCTTCTCTCCAACAATAAACAGCTCGGGGGAAGAAGACATCAAATATATATGACATGTAACTGGTTGGTTCTCCTGGCATGAGATTGATTGATGTCTATTAAAAAGGTTTTTTCATTTGAACCAGGAGAAGTAACAGGTGACAGGTGGAAAAGGCAAAACAAAACAAATGCACAATAAAGAAAGGAGCTGGAAGCTATCATTATTGGCAGAGATTAGGTGCCCAGCAGCTGCCAATGGAGAATGATGAGCTACAGATACTTTCACAGGTTTCACGTCAACACTGAAGTAAAAGAAGTTAGAAACAGTTATAAGAAATCATGGTGGAAGCAAGGGAGAATGGGTGTAAAGCAAAAAAGTCTTCGATAGTCTCTAGTAGTTAATCAGGTTGAGATGAGAAGTTGTAACCACAGGTCTAGTATACTAGTGATTACAGGGGATGGGCAGAGCAAGAATTAATTGGATGTCAGAAAATATGCCCCTTTATTTTCATTCCCACTATAAAACCACTTTCATTCCCTAAATAACTCATATCTGAGACATCTGAGCTATGCAACAGTCTCCTAACTGGACCCACCTCCAATTTCTCACCCCTCTCCCAGTATCCCTAATCCACTACCTTGGAAAAATGTGGAGACTCTACAATGACTAGATCAAGTCTATCCCTAACAGTCAAGGCTAACCACAATTTAGTCACTGGCTAAAATCAAGATGGAATGCACTACAAAAGGGGAGAGAACTGGATTTGGATTTAGAGGACCTAAAAATAAGATCCAAGTTGGATCCCTTGAATATGTCATGTGACCTTTCTGAGCCTCAGATTCCTTATTTGTGAAACAGAAATATTAATGATACTTAGTATTATGTCAGGAAGATGATGGTGATGACTTGACTAATAATAGCAAGCTAGCATCAGTAGATGTTTTAGTTACTGCCAGATACTACACTAAGCAGTTTAAAGTATTATGGCTACTGTAAACCACTACAGAAATGCTAATTATTCTTTTCTAAGTTTTCACAAACCATCTGTTAGTAAATCAGTTCTAGAACCATAATTGCGGTGACATATCTGTAAAAGAGCACAAAAATTTTTACTTAGTATCTTATCTCCTATCTCTAGCTTCCATCCCCCTGGCAAGGAAAGCCAAATCTAACTATTTAGCTTGAAGATCATTAACCCTTGTGAAAAAGATTGGAGAGAAACAGGATCTATAGTGTTCCCTCTATTCAGGGGCTGAAAATTCTTTAAACAGAAGTACCTTTCTTTATCCTAGTCATGTTTTCACTTCAAACATTGCTAAGGCAAGTCACCAGACATGAACCATGGCTCTGAAGCTCTAGTAAGGCAATGTGGGGTAATTAAAAAAGAAAACAAAACTCCGTAAAACTAGTTCTGAAATAGTTTTGTTTCTGCCTTGAGCAGGCTATGCTACCTCTGCAGGTACATCTGGGACCTCAGGACTGAAAGGGCCAGTATATTTTTCTACATAGCCGTATGTCCAATGCTGGAATTAACTCTTAATACTTATAGGCATACAAAATAGAATGAGTTAATGAAGTGGGCAAAGGGGGACAAAAAGGGAGGAAATATATATGTGTATGTGTGTGTGTGTGTGTGTGTGTGTGTGTGTGTATGTGTGTGTGTATACCAAAAAATGTTAACGCACACTTTGAATAATTATAAAGGGAGTGTTTATTAAAATGTATTTCATTTTTAAAATTGAGCTATCAGCTGCTAAAGTGTATATTTTTTTGGAGACACCCTGCGTAGATATATAATTAACTCCACACTGTCAAATATATATTTATTTAGAGTACATTTTGTCAGATAGTTATCTTGTACTTATTTTGCATAATGCCTAAGGCAATGTTATACAAATGATGTGGTTATAGCCGTAATATTTGATGCTGACAGTGATGACTTTTATACACAGACAGATCAAACTTCTTCTGGAATCAATTTATTAAAAACCCTGTCAACACATTACTATATATCCATCAAGACTGTTAAAATTATCTTCATCCCATGCAATTTTTGGAATTTATAAAAAGGTCTATAATTGCCCAGCTGGTGTGGCTCAGTGGTTGAGCATCGACTTATGAACCAGGAGGTCATGGTTCAATTCCTGGTGAGGGCATATGCTGGGGTTGCAGGCTCGATCCCCAGTGTGGAGTGTGCAGGAGGCAGCTGATCAATGATTCTCTCTCATCACTGATATTCTATCTCTCTCCCCCCCTCTCCTTTCCTCTCTGAAATCAATAAATAATATATATATATATATATTTTTTTTTAAAAAAGTCTGTAATCAACATTTTTAAAAAGAAAAATGTCACCTGGGGTGGGGTGGAGATTGGGCAAAGGGGGACAAAAAGGGAGGAAATGGGAAACAGCTGTAATACTATCAACAATTAAAAAGAAAACTGTCATTTAGCAAATATTTAATATTTATGCCTGATTGCTTTTTATAAAGTATTTTTAGTATTTAAATTATATGTATAAAAATCATTACCATTTTCTGTGAGTCACAAAAACATCTTGTCACCATTTAAAGCCAACATAGTCTCCAGGGGAAGAGAAAGACTCAAAGCAATCAGGGTCTGTGCCCTGAGGTTCTCTAACATACTCTACTATCATTTCAGATAAAGAGGAGAAAGCAAAGGAAAAGATGGAATTGAAATACTAGATTAGCTATATAATTTATGTGGATATGATAAGGCAACTGAGTCTCATTCCTAAGAAATCCTGAGGTAGCACATTGTTTGATAAATGTCCGGACTTCATTCCTATTTATGTAAATTTTGGTGAAACATTTTTTATTGACATTTTAGAGCTCCTACGTAAAGAAACACTTTACATTCTGTACCTCATTATTTATTATATTATACTAGAGGCCCAGTGCATGAAATTTGTGCACTTGGGGGTGGGGGGGGGGGTCCCCAGCCTGGCCTATGCCCTGTCACAGTGCGGGAACCTCACAATCAATCGCCCCAAAGAGGTAGGCTGGAGCCGGGGGTCCCGCTTCCGTGCCACGTGGAGCCGGGAGGAGGTGGAACCCCCAGGCAGGCCTTGCCATGCAGAGCCAGGACCCCCTAGGCAGGCCTCACTGTCCAGAGCCGGGGGACCCCTAGGCAGGCCCGCCTCGCGGAGGCGGGACTCCCAGGCAGGCTCCGTGCCACGCATGCAGCTTCAAGCCCAGCCCTGCCCACCTGTGCACGCCCACTGTGCAGGCAGCTATCTTGTGACGGTGTGACAACCACTTAGGCTTTTATTACTAAGATTTACCGATAAGGAAATTGAGAGTCAGATGATGTTAACTTGACCCTAACTACATAACTAATATGTACTGGAGCTCAGCTTTAATGATAGCAACACTTAACTGTCTTCAAAGATGAGATTAAACCAATATGCACAATTAAATAAAACACTGAATTATAGCAATTATTATATATATAGTATCTCTTATGGTCATTGGAGAACTAAGTTAAGGGTAGGATGAATTTAGAACAAAACTCTCCATCTAAAAACAGAGAAAAACACTCTAAGATTTCATATTTGGAGAGTTGTAAAGATACCTAGAAAAGAAGAAAATACTAATATGTACTGAATTATTAATAAAATGTAGGATTTCCACATTTGAATTATTAATCTTTAAGGGGATACTCCTAGGAAAGCATGATAAATAATACTAAATGTTTTAAGTAAAGGTTTACAATGTTTCTCTTGAGTAATTTTACTAATTGATTTTAAGACATCTGTAAGTATAGTTATCTTCATCTATTTTTACTGTTTTATAAGGAGAGCTGAATCAATATTTTCCTGGACAGATGCAGCAAACTGCTTCAAAACATCAGTTTCCAAAACCTCCTCAGCAACCTGTTGCAGTACTTGAGAATTCTTGCAATCACATACTAGTCTGAACAAGAGAGCCCGTTCTCTGTCCTAAATTTCACAAGGCAGGTGCTATCCTTCCTTATCAGAATAAACAAAATTACAGAAGTATGTCCTTATATTTCTAACATGCACAACGAACAGTAATAAATACTTTCTCAAAAGTTACACTTTAGCCCTAGTTGGTTTGGCTCAGTGGATAGAGGGTCGGATGGCGGACCAGAGGTCCCAAGTTCGATTCCAACTGTTGCTTTGTTTCTGGACTTCCCAAACCATGACTTCAATATAGTATGCTATTAGTATTTGATTCAGATACCCAGTAACCTTATTTTGACTCACAGGCTTAAAAAAAGTATTATTTCATAGCAGTTACCCTTAATTTAAACTGAAATTTATTAAAAGTCAGTGTAATATAGGTGTATTAGAGTTTTCCTACAAGAATAAAAGGCAAAATAATTGGGCTATTATATTAGGGCTGATATTTTGAAAAAAGTTTCAATCTTTTAGAAGTCTCAAGTTAAATATATTCAAATATTATGTTCAGTATATACCATGTTAAAATCTTAACGAGAGGTTAGCTATTTTTAAATATTTTATAACCTTAAACTTTACCAATATATTCATATTTTACTTATACCTTTTGTTAAAATGCAGGTATCTAAAATTATAGCATTACCATTATTGATACTATTCTACTGAAAGACTCAGTTTGATCTGATAAAGCATAAAGGTATGTTTAAGAAACTTTTCCCTGTCAGGCTCAGAATAATTTTTAATATAATGAACCACAACTGTCAAAGTAACAAGTAAATAAAATGGCAAATATATATGGCAAATTTTTGCACACCACTAAAATTTCATGATATATTTCCCACAGAAATACTATCTTTAATTTTTACTTTTGTTACTATTCTGTGTCCATCAGTTTGATCTCATTTGAAAGTCTACTCATATACACACTCAAATATTTTTCCAAAAATAATTTAAAGAATTTATAACTCTTGTTATAACATAGGCCAAAAAAAATCCTACATAATAAATAATATGCAAATTGACCATCATCCAACACACAAGATTGCTGCCCCCATGTGGTCCAAGATGGCCGCCATGAGATGGCCAGCAGGGGAGGGCAGTTAGGGGCAATCAGGCCAGCAGGGGAGGGCAGTTGGGGGTGAAGAGGTCTGCAGGGGAGGGCAGTTGGGGGTGACCAGGCCTGCAGGGGAGGACAGTTAGGGGTGACCGGGCCAGCAGGGGAGGGCAGTTGGGGGCAACCAGGCCTGCAGGGAGGACAGTTAGGGGCAACCAGGCCAGCAGGGGAGGGCAGTAGGGGCAATGGGGCCGGCAGGGGAGCAGTTAGGTGTCGATCAGGCTGGCAGGGAGTGGTTAGGGGGTGATCAGGCAGAAGCGGTTAGGGGCAATCAGGCAGGCAGGCAGGCAGGCAGGTGAGCGGTTGGGAGCCAGCAGTCCCGGATTGTGAGATGGCCAGCACGGGAGGGCAGTTAGGGGCGATCAAGGCCTAAACAGGCAGTTGGACATCCCTCGAGGGGTCCCAGATTGGAGAGGGTGCAGGCTGGGCTGAGGTACACCACCCCCCACCTATGCATGAATTTCGTGCACCGGGCCTGTAGTAAGTACATAAAATCACAAAAACACACACACATAGTAGGTCAGAACAGATGGAGAGAAACAGGTAACAGGGCAAAATTGAAACAGAAGCAAAGGAAACCCTAAGTATAGAATCAAACATCCTTCCCCAGGGACTTAGGTTCTCAAGACAATGGCTAAGAGAAGAACTGTGTAAAAATAAATTATCCTTGAAAAAAAAAATCCTTAAGTTAAGTATGGTATACATGGTTTTAAAGATGACTGCTTAGAAATGTATATGAAAGTATAATCTATGCATTTTTATGTGCCATATGTAATTTCAAAGAAAATAGCATATAGAAATTAAATTACTCAAATGTATTGCTACTGAAAAATTTTCCAACTTTGTTGGCACTTCCATTGGTTGTATCCTCTAGAAACATTTTATCAGTTCCTCCATCTCCTTCTTAATGTCTATCTGTTAATTAATTACCCAACTTTTTCCTAAAGGAGAGCTAGAAAGTCAACATTACCCAACTCACTTAGTGGCCTGAATATTTTTCATTCAATGGTCAGCCACGTCACCTTTCACACTTTACCGCTTCTCTCATTGAACAGACTAGATAGAAGTACTCACAGAATGTCAGAGCTGAAAGGAGATCATCTACTCCATCAGCAAAGTGAACTTAGAAAACATTCCCTTTCAGGAAAAAATTGGGCTGTAAAAAGTGACTCATGGCTATTATGCTCTGTAACTTGGAGGCCCAGAATTTTCTTACAATTTTGGTTCCTGGAGATATCAAATTGGGGAAGGAGGTGCCTCTGGAGGAAGGAATGGTGACAGATTCCAGAAGGTTCACTTACTTAAAACAAACATCATTTGATGTGTTCCCAGGTTTTGGCTCACAGCACAAATCTGTTACCGGTCAAGATTTATGTGCAGTAATTGGCAATCTGCCTCTATTTTAAGAGTAGGTTTTTATATGGCTTCTTATTTTGAAGAACAAAAGTGAAATCACTTGTGTCATTTGAAAGAAATCACTTAAGTAATATAGAAATATTAATAATAAAAAAATAGAAACTTATTCACCTTCGGTAGTGCAAACCAACCATCCTTTTCCAGCCTTTTTCCCAATCTTAAAACACCCCATGCCTTCTAGCCTATTGCAAAGTATTTAGTCTCCATAGAGCTTACAACTTTCAAGTTCTATCCTTGGCTATATGCATTTCTAATTTCTACTTCTGGCCATATTCATTCATTTCTATCTCTAGACGCTACACAATAGATTACATGCACTCTACAAATCTGAACTACACAGCTCATCCTGAGTCTTTTTATATTCTTACGTAAATGATGTTTCAGGCTTTACTCAAATATACTAATTATTTATTAGGTGGATCTATGTGGATGATTACTATTTCCAAAGCTTGAAATAATCTTCCCAAGCTATTCTGCCATATTTCTATTCACACATTTTCAAAATGTCAGTTACTTTTGACCTTTCCCTCTTCCTCTCCCATTCACTTTAATTCATTCTTTACAACATTAATTTCATCCATTCTTTCTGCTACTAAAAACACCATGCTAATTCAGAACCTTTACACTTAATGTAGAAACTATAGAATATTACAATTTTTACAACTATTCCTCCTGACTATTCTATTGCCACTAAGCCATATATCATATCACCACGTTACTATTTCTATAATGATTTTGATAATGGTCCTTGACTTGTAAGATCAAGTCCAAAGTCTTCAACCTTATCATTTAACTTCACATTTTTAAGCCTTGCCTCCTCTCACACTTCTATATTAATTCCTGGTTTAGCCAATCTGGTCTATTTCATTGATAGCTAACAATATATTCTATGTATTTCCCATGTCATTTCCCACTAATATTGTGCTCCTGATTTTTAGTTTCTTAATCCTCACCCAAGGATATGTTTTACTGACTTTAGAGAGAGGGGAAAGGAGAAAAAAAAGGGAAACATCGATCCGCAGCCTCCCTGACTGGGGATTGAATCGCAACCTAGGTATGTGCCCGGATTGGGAATCAAACTGTAAAGCTTTAGGTGCATGGGATGATGCTCCAACAGAGCTACACCAGCTAGGAATGTGCTCCTGCTTTTTTTTTAACATATATATATATATATATTTTTTTTGTTTAGAGAGAGAGGGAGGGAAGAAGAGAGAGAGAGAGGAAGAAACATTGATGAGAGAGAACACTGATTGGCTGCCTCTTGCACACCCGTCATCATCAGGGATTGAGCCTTCAACCCAGGTGTGTGTCCTGACCAGGAATAGAGCCAGCGACCTTTTGATGCATGGGTTGACGCTCAACCACTGAGCCACACTGGCTGGTCTGTGCTCCTGATTTTTTATGGTTCATATTAAACTTTACCTCTGCTCCTGTTGCCCTAACTAGATATAAGAACTCTCACAGAAATGTTAGAGCTGAAGGAAGATCACCTACTCCATCTGCAAAATGAACTTTAAAGAATCATTTCCTCCATCTATAAAATGAAAATGTTTGGGGAAACTGAGGCCAAAGGACAATAAAAATACTTTTCTCTCTGAACACTAGTTTTTTCCAACATATTTTTCTTGATTGTTTCTATGTACCAGTAGCTGTGCTGCCCACATGGGATCAGAGTTTACTGATCAACGGTATATAAATAATCACACAAATAACTAAGCTTTATGAGTGCCTCAGAAAGAGGGAAGTACAGGTTGCCACTGAAGTCTGAAGTACCTGTGGTTGAGAGATGGGTGAGGCAAGAAGTTAGTCTAGAGGGGGAAGATGGGAAGGTGTTATCCAGTTGAGGAGGAGGAAAGCTTCCCTGAGGGGAAGTCTAGGAATTAACTCTGCAAAAGGCGGAAGATTTCCACAAGTAGAAGAAAAGCTCAGAGACAGACTCTGAAAGGCATGAAAGAAGGTCTGGGTGTTGGCATCTGAGGGATGAGGAGTGTTGCAAGAGGTAAAGTTGCAAAGGCAGGAAGGCCCAAGAGCACTCTCTGCATGCCTGGGAAGGTCACACTGCGGATTCCTGGGCTTTATCCTAAGAATAACATGCCTTGTTCAAGGATACTTCAAGTCTGGACCATGGCTCACCCTGGGAGGAATGAGAAAAGCAGTTATGAAATCAGAAAGAATTCTAGTGTTATTCCACTTGAAACATTTTCTGTATCCCTATCACTCTTCCTTGTGTGATCTCATCCAAAGTAAAAAACAAAACAACAACAAAAAAAACCCATATAAATTATATAGTAACTTTTAGTTAGCCCACTTGGTTTGAAAAAAGATTGTGTACATATGTATATATCTGTGCACTTGTAAATATTTAGAGTATTGGCCTGTTTCACATTTTTTTTAAAGCAAAACCTTCCATACAATAACAATTGAAAAGCTCTATTTCACTGTTTGGCCATACATTAGCACTAGACTTTAAGTTAAGTGTTCATTCTTTTGCCCCTTCCTATTAGACCTTAGTAAGAAAAAGTATTTAAGAGAACACCAACAAAACCTTTTGTGGGTGTGTGTGTGTTAATCCTCACCTGAGGATATTTTTACGTTGATTTTTAGAGAGAGTGGAAGAGAGAAGGAAAGACAGAGAGAAACATCAATGTGAGAGAAATACATAGATTGGTTGCCTCCTGCATGAGCCCCGACCAGGGCCTGGGCCAGGGAGGAGCCTGCAACCCGGGTATGTGCCCTTGACTGGAATTGAACCCAGGACCCTTTGGTATGCAGGCTGATGCTCTAGCCACTAAACCAACTGGCTAGGACCAACAAAACCTTTTTAGGGATTGTTTTCATCTTAGTTGCTTTTTAGCCTCATCTTGTCTACACTAGGTAATGAAATTAAAGATGCAATCACAAATTTATTTTCTATAATATTACATTTATATTAAGGATAAAATTTAAAGGTGACAAAGTTATTAATAAAAGAACAACTGGAATTTTAGAGCAATTTCTTTGTTCAAGTATTGTGTTAGACACTTTAAAATATATCTCATTTAATCCAAAATATATACACTTTAGACCTGCACTATCCAATATGGTGGCCAGCAGCCACATGTAGTTATTGTTAAAGCACTTACAACATGGCTAGTCTGAATTGGGATGTTCCACAAATGTAAGTAACACACTGGATATTGAAAAATTAGTATGGTTTTAGCCTGTGTGGCTCAGTGGTTGAGCATTGGCCCATGAACCAGGAGGTCACAGTTCGATTCCAGTCAGTCAGGGCACATGCTGGGGTTGCGGGCTCAAATTTCAGTAGGAGGCATGCAGGAGGCAGCCTATCAATATTTATCTCTCTCTTCTTCTCTCTAAAATAAAAAATATATATATTTTTAAAAAAACAAAAATTTGTATGAAAAAGAAAGTAAAATAAATCAATTTTTGAATATTGATTACATGTTGAATGATAATATATTTTATATATTTTATTTTGTTAATCCCACCCAAGAATTGGGTTCATCTCACCCAAGAATATTTTTTCCATTGGTTTTTAGAGAGAGAGTGTGTGGGGGGGGGGGGGGGAGAGACACATTGATTGGTTCCCTCTCGTATGTGCCCAGACTGGGCCCAGATCGAACATGTAACCCAGGTACTTGCCCTTGACCGGAATCGAACCACGCTCCAACCACTTAGAAACACCGGCCAGAACTAAATGATAATATTTTAGATTCAGTGGGTTAAATAAAATGCATTGTTAAATGAGAATGGAGAAGTAAAAAGCTATCAGATTCATATTTTAGAACAGCAGTAGAGGCCATGAAAATGTCTACTGTATTCTAGTTTGAAATTTAATCGAAGAAATAATATACAAAATTTTAATTTAGGTATTACAGTAGATAATCAATGAGTTAATGGGGACGGTGGTCTTGGGGAGAAGATCTCCCCTTTGATCCATATGTTGGATTAAAAATCCACCGCTGGTGCCCAGCAGTGTGGCTCAGTGGTTGAGCATTGACCCATGAACCAAGAAGTCACCAGTTGGATTCCAGGTGGGGGCACATGCCCAGGTTGGGGGCTTCATCCCCAGTAGGGGGCATGCAGGAGGCAGCTGATTGATATTTCTCTCTCATCAATGTTTCTCTATCCCATCCTTCTCCCTTCCTCTCTCTCTAAAATCCATAAAAACATTTTTAAAAATCCACCGCTGATAATGATTTCTTGACCACCCCTGAGTACACATGACTTGGTCCTTGCTCTTTCTCAATGAGTAAACTCAAACTGACTTGTAATGTGGTTGTATCTACAGCACACCTACAACTATCTTTCTGTAAATGTCTCCTCATTTTGAGCTATAGGCAGAATTATGTGGGGGAAAAGATGATACTATATCAAAATTATAAGCAAGTATTAACTAATTATAAGAACCAGACAAAACAGTAATATGTAATTAAACAGTAATTAGAAAAATTTGCTAAATCTTTGAACTAAGATATTACTACACTTCTAATGCTTGAAATAAGGAAAAATGCAGTCAATTTAAGAGAAAACAAACATTTTAAGCCATTTAAACTACCAGCCATATTTCCAAAGTACATAGTTTATATTAGGAAAACCGTAGCTGCATTAACTTTACATTAGATAATATACCTTTAAAACAGAAAAAACAAAAAACACACCAGATAATATACTTGTCACAACTTTGAAGAAACTTCTGTTTTGTTTCCAGGAATGCCTTCTTTTCCCCTCTTTTTTTTTTTTTTTTTTGAGGGGGTAAGACAGCTAAATTTTTTAAAAAGTTAAGCCGCATTCTTTAATGTGAATGGCATATTTGATCTCCTACATGCTAATATTCTCTCAACCCCACTGCGCTGTTAGGATGTCTTCAAATAATTTGATAATCTGTCTTTAAAGTTTCATCTTAATTGAAGAGTTCATTTTTAAAACGCCTTGGCACCATTCATTCGCTTATGAGATGAGCAAGGTCTCTTTCCTCTCGACTTGACATTTTTACAGTACGTACACTTATGTGTGTAATTTCTGCCGTCAGATATTGCAAAGGTAGGTTTTTTTGCTTTCCTTCAGTCTGAAAACGTCTCCACTCTACCTGCACAGCTGCCCTCTTCCCACCACAAACCAACGCACCCCTCAAGCCTCTCTGCAAGTTTTAAACTTTGTTTCCTTTGGGGTTGGTTCTGCACAGGCGCTACTAATAATATCCACGAGACAAAGAGCTGCGCTGCTGGGTTCCCGGGATGCAAAATTTGAGGTGTGAAACAAACAAAGCACTCAAATTTGACACTCAAGATGATGATGGTGACGGTGATGCAGGCAAAATGAAAAAAAAAATATTATAAAGCATAAGACCCCAGAGACATTTTCCCAGATAGCTCCCTCCGTCCACGGCCACCCCCGCACACGAGGGAGGAAGAGGGAGCTCTGGCCCCGGGACGGCGGCCGCCCGGCTGCAGAGCGAAGCCCCCGGCCGAAGCCCCCAGCCCTCTCACCGCTTCACTCGGATGATCTGGTCCCGCATGGGCTTGATGTCCTGGAAGCTCTGCTGGTTGACGAGGCTGTAGACGAGGATGAAGCCCTGGCCGTTCTTGATGTACAGATCCCGCATGGACGCGAACTGCTCCGTGCCCGCCGTGTCCAGGATCTCCAGCACCGACGGCGACGAGTCCACCTCGATCTCCTTGCGGTAGAAGTCCTCGATGGTGGGGTCGTATTTCTCGATGAAGGTGCCGGTCACGAACTGCACGGTCAGGGCGGATTTGCCGACCCCGCCCGAGCCCAGCACCACCACTTTGTACTCGCGCATCGTCCCTCCGCGGCCGTCGCCGCCGCCGCCGCCCGCGACATAGACCTACGCCCGCCGCCCTGCGTCCCTGGACCCTGCCCCGGCGGCCAACCCCGCCGCCTTACGCGGCCGCTCCCGTCTCACTGCCGCTGCAGCCCCCCGGGCGCCGGCGGAGGGAGCGGCGGGCATGGGCCGAGCCGAGCGGCAATGCGGCTCCGAGGACGCCTGCAGGCACTGAGCGCGAACAGTGTGTGGGAGCCGCCGGAGACCGCCGGCCCGCAGTGCTGTCCTCCCGCCCCGCCCCTCGCGCCTCCACGCCCAGCTCTCCGCCTGCCGCCGCCGCCGCCGCCGCCGCTTTCCCGGGCGCCGGAGCGCGCGCCCGAGCCCACGCTCCAGCCGCAGCGCAGCCGGGGGCGGGGCTCGGCGTCCAGGGGCGGGGCCCAGGCGGCGCAGCCCCGCCCCTGCTCTCCCGTCGCCTAGGCGACCGGCCGCGCGCTCCCGGGAGGCTCTGCGCGGGGCGGAAGCCTCTGCCCGCACTTAGGTAAACAACCACCTTGGCCACCCGACAACATCCTGGCCCGCGCTCCCTGGCCAACCCCTGGGCCCGCATACTGAGCGTGCGCAGTTCGTCTGCCGGAGCCGGGAACCGAGTCAACTGGAGAATCCCACGCTCAGAATTTGGCGGAGACAAGATGTCAGAGGGACCAGTCTCCAGCAATATCTAAGGAGGGGAGTGAAAAGAAGAGACGGACAAGGTCCCAAAGGAGGCCTTGGCTTGAGGGTCTTTCCCGACACCACCCAGTCTGTCAGCATGCCTAAGAGCTTTAATTTTAAGTTGTATAAACACAGCGAGCTTTGTTTAAGGGGCAGAACATAAATACAATAAAATTAAGCTTTAAAGGTCAGGATACTGAATGAGAGGTGACAGAGACGAAGCCGAGACGAAGGCCAGAGAGTAAGGAAACCGGGCCCACGCCCGGTGACGTCGCCGGGAATCGGGCCACCTTCCCCTCAGCCCCGCCCTTCCTCAGTGCTGAACTGAAATGGAGCTCTTCCCACGCCCTGTCAGCTATGGGCGCTTGGAAAACCGGGAGCGCGGAGCCAGCCCCGAGCCGCAGAAGGCGGCCTAGGGACACCTCTTAGTAACAGCCAGCTTGGAGACCTAGTAGGAAGCTGGGATTCCTTCCAGCCAACCAGACCACGTCTCCGGACCCCGTGCTACCGTTCTTGGCCAATAGAGGTCCGCTTCATACCACGTGTTTCCCCATCCCCTCCCTTCCTTGTCCCCCTCTCCCTCCCCACCCCTCCCCGCCAATGGGGGGAAAACTCTAGTGGCAGGAACAGCTAACCCACCTGCCACTGGCCAGGCTGGGCGTTTGACGAAGCTTGAGCTGAGCCAACCAGAATTCGCGATTTTCCCCCTGCCACCAAGGACAGGTAGTGTGGAGACACCCCCAGGGCTAGCGGGGTTTTGGGAGGAGTCAGAGGCTGAGGACCTGGTGGCTGCACTCTATTCTGGCACTGGAACAAGATGCTTTTCAGGCGAGAGGGATGAATTCCGCTTTTAACGCTGTTTCCGCGGCATCCTACCTAAATGATGAGCATGAAAATAGCGCTGAGGGCTGTGGACCGAATTGTGGGATGAATGGAGAAAACAGGGACTTTTTGTCTGCAGGGTGAGACATTTTTCGGTGCTTAAGGAGACATACTGCAGCAGTTGCACGGGTCCTCCGTGCGTACCTCCTACAATTCAGTTTTAAAACTTACCTTCTGTTTCCCTGTATTGCTAGATCTTAGTTACACACTCTCTCTCACCCATAACGTCAAATTTAGAAGTTATATCCTCCAATATTTCTGGATTGTATTTTGTAATTGTTATTGAATTTACCTTCCGAAAACTATGTCCTTCTAGAACTAGTCTACATCCATCCATTGTTATGTCACATTTCTTGGGAATAGTAAGTTTCTATAGTTCTGATGTTTTATCATAGCATACCTCTTCACTCTTCTTCCTCACAAGGTCATCTTGTAGAGGGGATTTTGATCTGAGTTCCCTGAAAAACCAGGTGTTCTTTTATCATCTTTTCTGTTACTTATCCAACTTCTACATAGATGCACTCCAATTTGGCAGTGCCCTTTTTCACTCCATTATATTAGAATGGATAACTTACATTACATTATCTTTCTATAGTATAACACACACCAAATTTTTGTTTAAAATAATGGAGGGCAAGTGTCTTGTCAAAATATGTAGTAAAATATAACTCAGTCATTATTTCTTGATTATATCACATATGAAAAGTTACATATGAGCTGCCAGAATTAGCAGTGAAGGCAATTTGCAAAAGAATGTTTTAAGATAATTGAAACTAAAGAGGATCTGATATCTTATTATAATCTAGTAATGTGAATAAGTGAATGAAAATTAAGAGAGCTCACATAGATATGAAATGAAGCTTCATATCTGAGCTTTCTTTGGCAGGGATATTTCAAGAGAAGTTGTAGAAGAACACAGTGTTCACCTAGGTTTATAGAAGCCTCACATTTTGTGTAAAACATGTATGTTCATTTGTGGTTACTTTAGCTTAGTAACAGCTGCAAACCAACAAACCAACAGGCTGTCTCTTTTAAAATTCAAATTGTGCATTATGATAAGAATTTCTTGGGCTTGTTGGGGGAGGGGGGTAATAAAGTCAAGAAGCACCAAATTTTCTCTCTGTTTAGTACCCGGGTAATACCTTGCATTACAGTGCAGCTGAAAAACCTTTCACTTGGCAAGGACTAAAGGTTCAGTGATTTTTATTTTATTTCAGAAATTTGCATTTGGGATTCTGGGTCCAGAATGTAACCTTCAGCAACTAGTTTCATTTCCTAGGTCCCTAGAGGTTGAGAAGCTCTGGATTATAGTGCATCTGATAGAAGTTGTCACACACACACACACACACACACATACACACACACACACACACACACACACACACACACACAGTGAGTTTGCTCCTTTGTCACTCCACTTAGGTAATAGAGAATAAAAGAACTTTTTGACCTTTCTCAGGCTACCTCCCCTGACCTTTCATCAAAGCTGATTTCCTTGATTAGGAGAAATATAGACTGTAGGTCTCAGGATAGTTGTACCTCTTATGTCTGATATTGACAGGCCTCAACTTTCATTCACAATGCTGCCATAAAAGTGGGTTTTTCATCACTAAGAGGCCAAAGAAAGATAAGTAGAAACACATTTTCTCACCTGCCTTGAATGGTGGCCTGTATGTGACATGCTGGTTAAAGGTTTAGCTGCGATAAGAAAGGATATCAGGTCACATAGAGAATTTTGCAGATTTGGGTGGGAGTTGGGTGTTTGTCTCCCTATCCTTAATCATTCCCAGCATGAATGATCTGAGAGTAACCTGGGAAATAAATATTGGTGTCTATATATTTATGAGAAAGACAAAATACAAATGAGATGAAATGAAATCGAATTTTCCCCAAGAGCTATAAACCTGTATGATAGTGAAGACTTAACACTGTACAGTGACACTTCAGGGTCTCTTTAGCTTCTGAAGTGCATTGCTGGGAGAAAAAAAAAAAAAGAAAAACTTTATTTCTCCTCTCCCCACTGAATCTGAGAGTTATTTCACTCATGCCCAGATACTCTCAACTATCACACTTCTGTTACCATGGAAACCCAGCTCCTTTCTTTGTTTCTGTGAAAGATGTTAGAAAAGGTAGAATGAAATACATGGTGTTCTGGGATGTTCTAATGACAGCAAGAAGCAAGTATGCAAATAATTTAATATATACAAGTTAGTAGAGGGTGTTTGTAATATGACCAGTGCTTCTTGGTTATAAGATTTCGATTCCTATTAAAGCTTACATATTTCTGATTAACCATAAAGGGAAAGGACAAGTCAAGTACATTTAGCACTTATGAAATGCTGCTGGCAATTATAAAAAGAACAAAAGACATGTTCTTGGCCTCAGAAGTTCCTAATGCAGTTCAGAAACAGACGTATATATGAAGAGTGGAAAGGAAGCGACAAATAAATGTCTTTCCCTTTTGAAAATGTGGTATTGTCTCAGTATTTTTGCAAAGAAAAAGAATTAGAATGCAGAAAGTGAGTTTGTAAAAAGTCAGTGAAATAAACCTTTTGGTTAACAAAGTAAATGTTTTAATAGGCAATTTGAAGTAAATATATATATATAATATATATATATTTCTATAGGAAAAGGCTTAAAGATTAAAATATCAAGAGAAAAAAGGAAAGTACTGAAGAATCTTAACAGCTTGAAGGTTCTGAAGAAAATAGGGTTTAGTGTGGTTCATGTGACATAGTGGAAGAGTGGGCAAAATGTTGCTTGCATACCCAGCAGTTTCCTGTTCTTTTTGTCCCTCTACCCCCAAATGGGATGAATCAGGATTGATCATTAATAGCAGTGCTTTCTTCTCGGCCCACAGTAAGCCCCAAGTAGGCATTTGACTCAGTTCTTGCTTTTGGAGCCAGAGGAGGCTGCTGGGCCTGGGGGATATCTGGGATTCTGACAAGAGTGAGTAGATATCCCCATTTTTGACATCATTTCCCTTATTTCCTTCTTTTTACTTTGAAGTATGAGAATGTGGTCACCATCTTTGGGCTGTAATGCTTTATGGCTGAGAATAAAAACCAACAAGCTTTGGATGACTCAGCAGAAGGGTGTGAAGAACATAGGTCCTGAGTGACAACATTGAGCTGTCAAACCAATACTAGAAATGCCCAGTTTTAAACTATGGCTAAGTGAATAGCTAGTCTATTTTAGACTTTTGGTTTAAATCTGTTAGTTTAAGTCAAGCATGTTAAACTCGAGGCTGGTGGGCTGTGAGTTTGACATGCTTGGTAAGTCCATTAGGTTTTCTGCATCTTGCAGTTAAATACCTCCCAACTGTTACAGAAAGTGTGAGAAATTCCAAACAAAATGGTGTTTTAAAAAAATCAACAATTATGAGCACTTTCATTCTACTAATATCCTGAATGGTATTTCAAAGACATTGTAATATTTATTCCATACTTACTATGTGTATCATTCTAGGTTCTGAGTATACAACCAAATGCAATTAGCCTAAAGTGCTTGCATTCTAAGAGGAGACAGACATTTACAAACAGAGGAGACAGACATTAAGCAACTGATTACACATTTGCATTTCAAGGATGTATAATAAACTGTAATATAAATATTAGAAATTATGTAACTAGCTGAATAAAAATTACAAAAACAAACACCATGTACATGATAATATTATGTACTGTTTATACACAAATTACTATAGGTCAGTTGATACAGAGAGTAAACAGGAGTTTAGTTAAGTAAGGCTGTTTTTTTGTTTTTTTTAAAATATATTTTATTGATTTTTTACAGAGAGGAAAGGAGAGGGACAGAGAGCTAGAAACATCGATGAGAGAGAAACATCGACCTGCTGCCTCCTGCACACCCCCTACCGGGGATGTGCTCGCAACCAATGTACATGCCCTTCACCGGAATCGAACCTGCGACCTTTCAGTCCACAGACCAACGCTCTATCCACTGAGCCAAACCGGTTTTGGCGAGGCTGTTTTTAAAAATATATTTTTATTGATTTCAGAGAGGAAGGGAGAGAGAGAGAGAGAAACATCGATGAGAGAAAATCATTGATCGGCAGCCTCCTGCATGCTCCAACCATGACCTCCTCATAGGTTGACCCTCAATTACTGAGCCACACCAGCTGGACTGGAGCTCTGTTTTGAAAAAGTGGCCAAAGAATAGACTAGATGGGGCAGAAGGGAGCAATCAGAGGAAGGGAACCAAAAGAAGAAAGCAGAACTTAACAGTGAAATAAGGGAAATACAGAACCACTTAATTCTTTCATTCTCTGTAGCAATGCTATTCTAGGGACAGCTATTGGGGAAAAAAATCTTAAAGCAAGATTATGAAAGGTATAATAATATAGGAAAAAGTAGAAAGTGTACAAGGGTATATTTTAAATTAAGGCATTATTCAAAATAATGAATAATTTATAATGTGGGTATCATGAAACAATTATAATTATGGACTTGGGGCAAGGAGGAGGAATTCAAATTTTCACAAATAGAAATAGAAAGATAGTAGCAAAAATGAAGACAGTAAAACAGGTTTTGCTTATTACTTTTGTAGGGTAGCTGTTATTGACATACATCATGTAAAAATGAATGGAATTTGATTGAAAAAATTCCAATAGATCAGTAATATATAAAGATAGTCTTTTGGGTAAATAATGTAACTTAAAATGTTTTCCCTAGAATACTTTTTTAAACCTTCCTATAGAAAAATCTTTTTGATAGAGCTCGCACCTGCTCACCATGTGAAGACCCTGCTGGAGTTAGCGGAGGGAGCTCCAGCTCTGAGCCCTTGGACATCTCCCGCCTCTGAGGAGTGTGTCCTGTGAAGGCCCCAGGCCCACGGAGGCGCAGTCCGCTAGGCCACCGGTCTCTCCTGGAGGCACCTTGATCTTCTTGGGGCTGCGGGACTCAGTCCCTTTAAGGTGCCTTCCTTCAGCTCCTGGTGTTGGGCTTATCTCCTGCCCTGCAGGAGAGCTGGGCCACCCAGTTTGTGGCTTAGAAAGGAGAGAGGAGAGTTGACCCAGGCAGAGTAGGTGAGGGCCACCAGGACAAAGACTGCAACATCTGGGGTGGGTGCTGTGAAGCCAAGAGGCCATTGTCTATAAAGGCCAAGACAGGAACCCAGAAATGTGCCAGGTCTTGCTCATACACAAAAGCCCTGTGCGGTTGTTGTGACAAGAAAAGCTGTGGCAACCGGAATGAGACTCCCTGAAATCCAGTGGTAATTGACAGCCTCAGTACAAAACAAGAGGAGGACTTTAGACAAGATAAACCATTGACACTCCCTCATACCAAGGACAGAAAAAGCTATCAAGAAACAGAAAACAGCCCTAGTCAGTTTAGTTCAGTGGATAGAGCGTCAGCCTGGGGTCCCAGGTTAGGACACATGCCTGGGTTCCAGCTCAGCTCCATACCCAGTAGGAAGCATGCAGGAGGCAGTTTCTCTCATGGATGTTTCTATCTATCCTCCATTTCTCTCTCTCTCTCTCTCTCTCTCTCTCTCTCTCTCTCTCTCTCTCTCTCTCTCTCTCTCATCAATAGAAATAGAAAACATTGAGAAGCCACAGAGTCCTACCAGCCCACCATATAGGAACTTCAGATTCCCCCCCACTCCCCAAGAAAAAGTCCCTAACTGCTGCAGACACACTGGGGCCAGCCCCCCCCCCCCCCACCCCCCCTCCACACACTCTTGTCACCTGGTCACCATGGAAACTTGCCTAGGGAGTAGCCAACATTCCACTTCCGAATTCCAGGCCTTGAGAGAGAGAACAGGCGCCCACCTGCTTTCACGGGCTGGAGAGGGGAGGACAAAGGGATGCCTTAGCACCTCCCTGTGCCCACCTTGCCTGGGAGCCAACCCAGGACCATGGCGGGGAGCTGGCGGTACTGGGACCCGGGCTGCAGAAGCCCGGAGGAGGGCACACTGACCGTGGTAGGGACAACTGTGAAGGCGCAGGGACCCCGCCCCGCTGGGCGTCCCAGGTACAGAAGATTCCTGGGGCATGGCCTCCGCCTGAGGAAGAAGGACGTGCAGATCCCTCCCAGCGCCCAGGGAGTGGGGACCAGGGCTGCTGGCGACCAGGGTGCCAGGGCCGCACCGCAGCCCAGGGCCAGAGCGCCGCCCAGAACCAAGGGGCCGCGGAGGGCTGGAGCCAAGTCCACGAGGGTGGTGCAACTCAAGGGCCCTGTTGGCAGTGGGGCGCCGCTCAAGTCCACCCTGGGCTGGACCGGGTGGTCGGTGGCTGAGCCTGGACTCCAGAAACCGCGAACATTTTCTGCCCTGAGCCGCACACTTCACGAGTGGCAGGCCTCTGCCACCACCTCCTTGGCGTCTGTCACTCTCAGCGACCCGTGGGATGAAGACTTGGGCTCCAGGAGTAAATTTGCCGATGACTTCAATATTCCCCCGACCTCGTATCTTGGCTTAATAATTGACTTTTTGAAGCCAGAGAAGCCAACAAGGGCAGCGATGCGGCTGATGGAAAAGGCAATGGAAGTGATAAAGCTTGACAAGGAAATAAAAGAAGCGCGAATCCAGCAAAAGGTGGTATTGGAGGAAACCAGGATGCTCCTCGATGAAAAGTGCCAGGTTCAGGCTGACACTAAATTCATGCTGGACCACCTGACCAACAAAACGGAGGAGTACAGAAGGGAAATTAACAAGCTGTGGGACGACTATGCGCAAGAGAGTGGGGAAATCCAACGAAGGAGACAGGAATTAGCCTCCAAATATGCAACACAAACTTCAGAGCTTCAGAAACAGCTCTTGGAGAAGGAAAAGAAGGAATTTGACTTGAAGCAGCAGTTAAGGGCAATGAGGGACATTTCGCTAGTCAAGGAGAAACAGGACAGAGAACTGGAGACATTACAGGAGGAGCTGAAGAAAGCGCGAGCTGAAACAACGGCAAAGGCCTATGCCCAGTACCTGCAGGAAAAAGCGTCACTGGAGAAGCAACTGAGGGAGCCAGACACAAGCCAATTGGGAAGGAGAGAAAGAAGGAAGCTGAGAAAGGAGGCCCAGGCCTTGGAGGTGGCAGCAGAGAAGGTTGCTTTTGAGTGTTGCCGGGACCTTCTCATAGAGAACCAGTGGGCACACGGGAAGTTAATGGAGCAGTCCCAACAGTACCAGGAGGTGCAGGCCACCCTGAGCTGCTTACAAAAGCTGAAGCAGCAGCTGCAGCAGGAGCAGTGGTATACAGAGTGTTTAATCCGAGGGAGGCAACGACTGCAACAGGGTGCTCCAAAGACCAAAAAAAAATCCCTTCCCTAGGTTCCAAGTCAAGGATTAATCCACAGTAATCCTAAACTACCACTGACTCAACAAGGACTGGAGCAAGTATTCTTAGATGCTGCATAAGCCCGGTGAGGAAGGCTTTTGGATCTCATTGCTACTGTAAAAATGTCCATCATGATGTGTTAGTATGAAGGACTAGATGCTTTTTTCCCCGGCTGTACTGCTAGGTATTTGTGTGACCAGCTTCTCTTAATTCGGTTTTTCTTTAATTAGCTTTTGATAATAAACAGGATGTTCCTCAAACCTCCAGATAACCTAACACCATTTGCCAAACACTCAGACGTGAAACTAGGTCGAGAAAACCACCTTGAGGAAGCGAAAGGAAAACAGTTGTGTGACTTATTTCAACTAGCTGACTCAGATTTCTTTATAGATAAAACACCTTGAAGGATAGCATAGATTGACTTTATAAAGTGCTTTCTTCTCTGTAAACAAACAACAGTTTATCCTTATTCCTTTTGACCAACTCAGAACACAAAGGCAAAGTGTTTTTAAGCTTTTTTAAAAGTTTGTGCCAGTGACCAGGTAGCTCCTTTTATAGTTTACTCATGAGTGAGAAGGTACTCTAATAACAGCAAGATCAATAAATGCTAGGCAGATGACCTTTTTGTCTGATTCAGCCCTTACAATTTTAACTTTCAGTAAATTGAGAAAGGAAGATGGGACGTATATTACGTCAACTCTTTTGAAAGTGTTTTCTGTGAAGAAATATCTCTACAATTACTGAGGAGGCTGGATGCCTCTGCTTGTTTTAAGAATATGTATCAAAAAGTTTTAAAATATCTGGATGACCTTTTAAAGAGTCTTATGTGGTCTAGTTCCCTAGCAACACCCTAAATTCTAAGATGACAAGATTACTTAATGTTAAATATAGTAAGTACTTTAGTTTTAGGTCCCCTATTACATTCTTTTTACTATGTGTGCATTTAAGAGTACATGAAATGCCTTTTGTAGTTAATATGTGCCATATATCTATGTCTAGTAGATAGAACTGGAAGTACTATAGACTTTTAGAGTAGTTATTCTTTTTGCCTTTATGACATATTGATAGTTAGACCAGTGATTCATTTGAATGCTGAATCCTAGTACAGGAGTATAACCCACACTTTAACATTGCTCCTCACTAGGAAAATATAATCAACTTTGTTTTCCAGAAATTGCAGTAATTAAAATAATTTTCATGAATCTTGTTTTATTGATATATAAATGAATTCCTTTCAATTGCATTTTTAAAAAGGGCTCTCCCTCAATGTGCTTTTAACTTCTAGCTTTAACATTTTTCTGTTAAGTAGTAGTTTCTTTATTAAAGATGATTTTTATTATTAAAAATAAAAGCCTATTTGGATTAACAGAAAATCTTTTTAGTAAAACAGCTGTAAGGAATAAAAATTATATATTAATGATAAAAATCAGAAATAAAATAGATGTGCCAAATGTAATAGTATAGCAACAATAATAAACATTTGTAATAAAAATCAGAAGTTTGTCAGACATTATGTGGTTCCTGGTCAAATACTGTTGTAGTAACTTTTCTAATGCTATTTTCTGTATAAATATAAGAATGCTAAAAAAAATAAATAAATAAGCCACAGAAGGCATATGAACATATCTTAATTATTATTCATAATATTGTAGCTAATATTTATAGTGCTTTACCTCAAAGCCCTTTTCCATATATACAAGATGCTTTTGTATTTTAATAAAAAAAATTTAAAAATAAGTATGCAAATATGTGATAGTAAGATGATGAACTAGCATTTTTATTGTTCCTTCTTCCAAGATCACTGGAGTGTTATAGAGGGTAAGATACCCTCAAATGGAGAAAACCTTAGTAATGAAGTTTGTTGTTTTTTTTAAACTGGTAAAGGGACTAGGAGAATAGGGTAGTTAGTGCAGATTTAGGCTTGGGGCAATAAGCGGCCAGCCATGCTATGGGAGAATAATACAGGAAAAGAACTTTTGAAAATCTGCTTGTGCTTCTCACCACTGCCACACGTGTGGTGACTAAGCTCTGGTCCACGTGGGCTCAAGAGGAAATCAGGGCTGAACAGAAGCCCTGTGCTTTCGGGGAGTCAAGAAACTCCTTAGGTTCTAACCAACGCAGGGCAGTTCCTCCCAACACCTCTTACTCTAACTTACAACCTAAGGATTGCTCCTTTTGATGTTCCTGTTTACCTGGGACTTTCTGGTTTTAGTCCAGCATCCCAGAAAATTCTTCAGTCCTAGTAGGTCACCCTAGGCCTATCCTCATACTCATTTCCAGAGAAAAATGTGCACATGTCAAATAAGATACTTTGAGAAGTACAATGATTTCAAAAGACAAAAAATAAATAAATAATAGATTATGGATTCCATCAAAAGCATAAACATTAGAATGGGCTAAAATATTTAAATTGGCCTAATATATTTTAAAAGATAGGAAATAATGTTAGCCATATTAAAACAAACAAAAAGGAACCAAGTGGAAATATTACAAATGAAATATATAATAATTGATATAAAGAACAAGAGAGATAGATAAGACAGCAGAAGGGACACACACAGGTAAGAAACACATGAGCACCAGATTGAGGTAGTCTCCCAGAAGGAAGAGGGAAGTTCAGAGAAATAGAAAAGTGAAACACCAAGTGATATGAGGAACAGAAGCATACAGATAATTGGAATCCCCAAAAGAAAGAGAAGGAAAAATATAATAGCAGCATAACTTAGAGAAATGATAATGTTAAATTTCCCATAAAATGAATGAATAGCTGAATGAACAAATAAAAGACCTCAGAAAGAAGGGTCCATGGAGCATCAAAGAAGAATTATATGGAAAACCCATATCTACACAAACTGTAGGAAAACTTGGGATATCCCAGACAAAGAGATAATTTTTTTTTTTTTTTTGGTTAACCCCTTAGGATACTTTTTGCCATTGATTTTTAGAGAGTATAAGAGAGGGGGGAGGAAGAGAACAGACAGAACCCTAGTGCACTGCTGGTGGGAATGCAGACTGGTGCAGCCACTTGAAAAGCAATATGAAGTTTCTGCAAAAAAATTAAACATGGAACAGCCATTTTACCCAGTGATTCCCACTTCTGGGAATATATCCTAAGAATCCTAAAACACCAACCAGAAAGAATATATACACCCCTATGTTCACAGCAGTGTTACTTACAATAGCTAAGATCTGGAAACAGCTCAAGTGCCCATCAGTAGATGAGTGGATAAAAAAAAACCTGTGGTACATTTACACAATGGAATACTATGCGGCTATAAAAAAAGAAGGATCTCTTACCATTTGTGACAGCCTGGATGGACCTGGAGGATGTTATGTTAAGCAAAATAAGCCAGACAGAAAAAGACAAATATCACATTATCTCACTCATATGTGAAATCTAATGAACAAAATAAACCGAGGAGCAAAATAGGTCCAGAGGCATGGATTCCTGGAAGAGACTGACAGATCTCAAAGGGACATGGGAAGACATTAACCAAAGAACATATACCCATGTGCATATGCATAGCCCATGGACACAGACATTAGTGTGGTAAAAGACTGGGTAGGGGGTGGGCTGGGTGGAGGGGGGCAAACAGAGGAAAATGGGGGACATCCATAATACAACAATAAATAAATAGCTTACGGTATGAAAAATTAACATCATATCAGATTTTATAATAACAGCATAAAGAGAAATAATAGAGTAAGCTTTTCAAAATATTGAAAGGAAAAGAACTTAGAGACTGAAGTTTTACATTCAGCTTAAATGTCATTCAGGAGTGATAATAAGATACAAATATTCTCAGGTATAGAAGCACCTCAGAAATGTCACACACAGACTCATTTTGAAGACAATGTGTGAGTATTTAAAGAAAAGTTGGAAAAATTTTAAGCGATGTTACATAAGATGTATGAAGAAAAGGTAAAATATTTTATTAAAATCAGTTATTGTCTTTAAAAATATTTAAGAACAAAGATATACAGAAAATATATCTCTTTTTTTTTTTCAAAATTAAAGGTCCAGATAATATCAGCCTGTTGGGAAAACAAAAAGAAGTTTCAGAATGTGCTAAGAATGTTCTTATTAAGGGGGAGATTTTATATATATGTATTACCAAAAAGAAAAAAGGAAGAATGGTATTAAAAATAATAGAATTTTAAAATATTGAAAAAACAAGATAGTCAAAATAGATCCTAAGGTATTAATAATTATTTAGAAAACTCATCAGTTAAAATAAAAATTTTATTTATATGCAAATTTACAAAAGGTACAACTAAAGGATAAGGACCTACAAAATTGGATGAAAAAGTTTGTTAGAAATATTATCAGGCAATTTATTAACCAAAAGAAATCTGGTATAGTGATATATCAGATTAACCCTTTGCACTCGCTTGCTTTTTTCTCCATTCCTTTATTCTACTCGGGATTTAATTTTTTAAATACCCCAGATTTTACAAAGCGCGGCAGTAGAATAAAAAACTGGAGTTTCTTTTCATACAAACTTATTTATTTGGATTTTTTTATATTTCAAATTATTGATACATTCCAAGAGTATAAAAAGAGCTGCTACCAATGCTAACCGTGTCGAGTCACACTCGACATCCGAGTGCAAAAGGTTAAACTCATTTTAACTCAAAAGTACTCTTAAGCATGGAAAGAATTACTATACAATGATAGTATGATTCAGTATACCAAGAATTTTAATCATGTATGTATGCACTAATAAAATAGCCTCAAGTTATATGAAACAAAAACTAAAAGAGCTATAGGGAAAAATGAATAAATCTACCCTCATAATACATATTCCTCTCTCAATTATTGATAATTTAAGCAGACAAAAGCTACAAGGATATTGAAGATTTGAATAGCCAATTAACAAAATTGGAATAATGGACATATGTAGAATTCTGCAGTGAATGATAAGAACACACATTTATTTTTCCCAGCACATACAGAATATTGGTAAATATTCATCACATACCAGATCATAAAGAAAATCTCAGTACATTTCAATGAATAGGAATCATTCAAATACTGAATTCATAATTTCATTAAATTTTAAAATAATACAAATGAAGAGCCCATATATTTGGAAATTTGAAAATTCATAAGGCTAAATCACGCATGGATTAAATAAGAAATTCACAAACACTTGGAATTAAGCAATAATGAAATTACTATATATCAAAACCTGTACATGTATATATATATATGCACACTAGAGGCCCAGCATGTGCAATCTCACGCAGTAGCCTGCCACTGCTCACAGCCCTGTCCAGGCGCCTGCCTCCCCGCCGCGCTTGCAGCACCGCCCACCCATTCGCCACTGCTCACTCTGCTCACTGCCCCACCTGCCTTGCTGTGATCAGAGCCTGTGGGCCATGGGGGAGGGATCGAGAGGGGTTGTTTGGTCATCCTGGTTGTCATGGACACTGGCTTTTTATATATATAGATATTTTAAATCCTTACCTGAGGATATTTTTTCATTGATTTTTAGAGAGAGTGGAAGAGAGAGGGAAAGACAGAGAGAAATATCAATGTGAGAGAAACACATCAATTGGTTGCCTCCTGCATGAGCCCCAACCAGGAAAGAGCCTGCAACCAAGGTACTTGCCCTTGCCTGGAATCAAACCCAGGACCCTTCAGTCCACAGGCCGACACTCTATCCACTAAGCCAAACTGGCTAGGACTAAAACCTGTTTTGTTTTTTTTTAATGGAAATTTATACCTTTAGTGCTTAATTGGAAGAGAAAAGTCAAAATTAATTACCTAATGCACTCTTTTAGAAATTAGTCAATAACAAGAAGAATAGAAAGAAAGAAATATAAAATTAAGAGAGAAAATTAATGAAAGGTAAAGATACAATAAAAAAAGTCAACAAAGACAAAAAAATGTACATTTTAAAAATAACAAATGAGACAGTGGTAATAGTAATAAAGAGAAGAACACCAAAGCAAAAACAATGTTGTGGGGAGACAAGGATATAACTATAGTTAAATTAGAGCTTAAAAAGTAATAAGAATATAATTAAAACTAGCCTATCTAATAATAGACAAATATGCAAATTGACCATACCTCCGACACACCCACAAGCCACGCCCACAAGCCACGCCCACCATCCAATCAGAGCGAGTACGCAAATTAACCCAAACCAAGATGGCTACAGCCACAGAGAGCAAGGTTTCCTAGGTAACAGAGGAAGCCAAGCTTTCCCCCTGCCCTTGCCAGGCCTAAGCCTCCACTCAAGCTACAAAATTTCAATTATAGAAGGTAAACAAATTCAAACAAATGGCGGCAGAATGGAGCTTGAGAGAGCAGGCCTGGGTTGCCGCCGGCAACAGGGGAAGCAAAGCTTTCCGCACACCCTGGCCGGGCCCACCCGCTTAAGGCAACAAAGTTTCAATTATAACCCCAACACAAATGGCTGCCGGCCTCGGAGGGAGCCCCAGGCTTGGCTCCACTCCAGGCTACAAAGTTTCAATTGTAGAAGGAAAATAAATTCCAGATACCAGGGTCTCTGCTTGGGTTGCCAGGGGGTGTGGCCTGCCTGCAAACCACCACAGGCCCCTCGCTCAGGCCACCCCACACCCCAAGGGAACCCCCACCTGATCCGGGATGCCCTTCAGGGCAAACCAGCTGGCCCCCACCCCTGTACCAGGCCTCTATCCTATCTAATAAAAGAGTAATATGCAGATTGATCATCACTGCAACACACAATATAGCTGCCCCATGTGGTCAAAGATCCTGCCCCCCTGTGGACACAAGATGGCCACCACAAAATGGCCAGCAGGAGAGGGTAGTTGGGAGGCACCCGGCCTGCAAGGGAGGGCAGTTGAGAGGGACCAAGCCTGCAAGGGAGGGCAGTTGGAGGTGATCAACCTTGCAGGAGAGGGCAGTTAGGGGTGACCAGGCCGGCAGAGGAGGGAAGTTGGGGACAAACAGGCTGGCAGCAGAGTGGTTAGGGGTGATCAGGCTGGCAGGCAGAAGCAGATATGGGCAATCAGGAAGGCAGGCAGGCAAGCAGTTGGGAGCCAGCAGTCCTGGATTGTGAGAGGGATGTCCGACTGCCCGTTTAGGTCCGATCCCAGGATCGGGCCTAAACGGGCAGTCGGACATCCCTCAAGGGGTCCCATATTGGAGAGGGTACAGGCTGGGCTGAGGGACAACCCTCCTCCATGCACGAATTTCATGCACCGGGCCTCTAGTACCAAATATTTTGAAAACTTATACAAAATGGACAAATATATAACATGCTAACTGACTAAAAAAATCATCAAAGCTTGAATATCCTATCTAATAAAGAGGGAATATGCAAATTGACCATAACTCCATAACAAATATGGCGGTGCCCACAGCCAGTAAGGAGGAATATGCAAATTGAGGGTCACTTTGTGACAAAGATGGCAGCGTGCAGATGCGGAGTCATTCCGGGCCAATGGGCAGCGCGCTCCGGGTTGGTGGGCAGCGCGTGCAGGCATGGAGTGGCCGGTGGGCAGCACTCTCTGGGCCAGTGGGCAGTGTGCCTGGAGAGCCTTTGGGTGGGGGAGGCGGGCCAGCGGAGAGTGGCCTATACTCCCCACATGGCGGTGGTGGCAGCTGTGAGCACACCAAGCAGAGCCTGCGGACCGATGATGCTGCAGGCCATCATCATCGAGGAGTGGCTGCGCAACTCCTGCCTCCTGGCCCAGAAGGTGTGCGATCACAGGGACAGCCACTGTGGCTGGCCAGATTGATGTCCTCCTGGCCGTGCCATGAGGGTTTGTGGATCTGCACAGCCGCAGGTCTCCGGCGTGCGCATCCTCTCCTACCCTCCTGGCATGTGGATGTCCCCCAGCACACTGTCACCCATGCGCGCCTGCAACAGTCCCAGACCATGGCTCATGGAAGTTCCTCCCACCCCTCCGCCACACTTCCATCAACCCCAGCATGCCTACATCCCCCACAGGATGTGTACACATCCCCTCCAGCATGCTCACGTCCTTTGGAGAGTATCTGGGTGTTCTGGGTGCTGAGGGTGGGTGCCTGTGAGATGACAGTGAGAGGGCAGAGTGGTGATGCCCTGTTCCCGTGGAGGCCAGTGCGGTGATGAGATTGCCTCTGTGGGGCTAATGTAGGTGCTGAGGCAGGAGCAGGTGCAGACAGACACACCTGGTGGGCGTGGGTGATCCTCACTGAGGTGCCTTCGGTCAGCATTCAAGATCAGGAACCCAGAGGAGGCGAGGAGTTCCGTCCTCTCAGTGAAATGGTGGGATAGTCGGGGCGACTGCAGAGGAGGAATGTGCACTTTGGGTGCTGGCACCCATGAGCGAAGGCTGCCCTGACTGAGCCTCGCTCGCTTGGGGCCTAGCACACTCCTGCCGGGCAGCGGGTGACAGAACATGCTTTTCCAAGTTAATGAGAGAAAACATTGATTCTCCTGCTGCCCACGAAGGTGGAAAGTGGAGTGAGGAGACATGTGGGGAGTGAGTGAGGTTCCCTGTCTGGGGGTTCCAAATCCACCGTTGGTTCCTTTCACCACTGACTAGAGATATACAGGGTGTCCTCCCAAAATGTATACACACTTTGAATACCTACTAATTCCAATGGGTTTAAGCATGAAAAGAAAGAAACAACAATGGAGCTGTCATCTGTTAAAAGTGCAGGCACAAACCGGCTTGGACATTCCCTGAGAGATCCCTGATTGGAGAGGGTGCAGACCAGACTGAGGGGCTCCCCTTCCCCCTCACCACCCCCCATGCATGAATTTCATGCACCGGGCCTCTAGTCTATATATATAAAAGGCTAATATGCTAAGTGTCCCTCCAACCATCCGACCAGTCGCTATGATGTGCACTGACCATCAGGGGGCAGACACTCAATGCAGGAGCTGCCGTGACATGCACTGGCCATTTACAAAGAAACGGCACCGCAGACCTGGTGCCGACAAAGCAACACTTGGCTTCCCCCAAATGGGACACAGGCCCTGCCACCACCCGGAGTGACACCCCACCAAATTGCAGCCAACGCTGCTGAGACCCCATGGTGCAAAATGTGAACCACAGCCCATCCCATCCTGGAAATGGTGGCTGTAGGTGCTGGGTAATGATGTCACATAGCAATGCCCGGCTTCCTCTCCCTAGCAATGACTAGCCTCCTTGCAGTTTCTTCAGCCCAGGAACACAACTTGCTTTATAGCCAGGTGCAAACATTTTACATTTTAACCAAATGTCTGTGAAGTGTTTTCCTGTGATTATCTCATTTGATCCTCAAAGAAGTTCTGGAGTAGGTAGATAGGAGATCTACAATAATAATCTGCTTCGTGTTGATATTTACTTCTGTGTTGCTGACAATTACCTGAAAGAGAAGTTGGGGTGCTTCACTGGGCTGGAAAAAGTTTAGCTAAATCTGAAAGCAGGTCTAATTAAGCAAGTTTATCTATATATATAAAGCTCTTGCTGGCACCAATTGCACACGTGTGTTTCCATCTGTCATTGTCGATCATGAATTTGGTTGACACTTCAATTATAGAGAAAGGGTGAATAGCAATATTAAAATATTTCTTCTAATTAATTTCCTTTCAATGTGCATGAATTTGTGCACTGGTCCTCTTGTTTCTATATAAGTATTAGAATTGAAATATTGCTTAAAAACCTTTTGACAGAAATTCTATTGAATGCATAATCTTATTTCTTCAATAAATAAGTTTTAAGAAAAATAAAAAAAGATGAAGGCAGAACCTACAGATTAGAAGAGACTTAATATACAGATCAACCAATTGCAATATAGGGCTTGAATCCTGATTTAATCAAACTATTAAAAAAATGACAATTCAGTGTTGACTAGCTACTTGATAACATTGTTATTGTGTTTATGGCTTTTAAAATTAACTTTTATCTTTTAGAGATATATACTGAAATGTTACAAACCCATTAATGTATGGACTGTCAATATTTAATAGAGGATACATATCATATTGGTAGGGGAAAACAGAAGTGTCCAATAAATGGAGCTAAAAAATGATTATGGAAAAATAAAGTTTAATTTTTACCTTAAACCATCTACAAAAGACAATTGAAGATAAATGTCAAAAATAAAACTTAAAAGCTGTTAGTTGAAAATATAGGTAAATATTTTTTTGGACTTTGTGGTAGAAGGAATTTCTTTAAAAAGACACAAAACTCTTGATTTATAAAATATTGATACATGTCATTATATCCACATTTAGATCCATTGTTCATGAAAAGATAAAGGAAGTAAACATACAGGTACAAGATATTCACAGCACACACACACAAAACAATAAAGGGCTCAGCCTGCGTGGCTCGGTGATTGAGCATTGACCTGGTCACGATTCAGTTTCTGATCAGGGCACATGCCAGGGTTGGGGGCTCAATCCCCAGTGTGGGGTGTGTAGGAGGCAGCCAATCAATGATTCTCTCTCATCATTGATATTTCCATCTCTCTTTTCCTCTGCCTTCATCTCAGAAATCAATAAAAATAAAAATAAAATGCCAAAAACAAAAATAAATAAATAAATAAATAAATAAATAAATGGGAACGTTGGCATGACTCTCATGAATTGAACAATCTTACTTTCTGTACAAAAGTTTTCAGAGGTACAGCTGAGTGTACTAAAATGGATTACTACCTACTCAGAACATGATATTTTCCTGTTCTGTATGCCCAATTTATTTCCAAATGTATTTGGAAAAATAGGGTTCCTTCATACTAGAGAGATATCTTAAAAATGCACATGACCATTTTATATCTATTTCTAGTTTTCTTTGGGAATGCTTGCTCAAGTCGGACTCTTAAGGACCCATATTTATAGCACATGAGTTCCCTGGTCATAACTCACTGGCACATCATGTCTATCTCATGGGCCAGTCAGATGTACTTCTAGGAATTTAGAATTGGAATCCAGAAAGCTGGGCACTTTAATTAGGCAGTGATAGAAAACTACACTGGGGAGACCTTTTCTGGGCTCTGGGTACAAATGAATCAGCAGAGAACATCTACAGAGAAAAGCCGAAGAATGAAGCGGACTTACAAAGAGAGGTCTAGCTTGAGTTCATGAGAGCTTTCTTGCTCATGAGGAGATCTAATAGTATTTTCTACCATTGTCTCTTCCATTGCAACCTTATACTAAATTTTTCTTGACTTTAAGTTAATATCTGCGGGTTTCTATTACATACAACCAGAAGATTCCTGACAAAGACATGGTTATTCCATTAGGCTGTATTCCCTTAAACCTCCGTTTACGTTGGAAATAAACAGTATTTTCCTATTAGTTTGTCAGCATTAATGAAATGTTATGGCCCAAGCATTGTTGAGGACCTAATTGCATACAACTTGTGAAAATGAGTTATGGAGCTGCTTCATGATGGTTAGTTAGAGGGCCCTGCTATATTCCCTGGAGGATACAGTGTGTCCTTTCCATAATGATGGTAATATTGTCTCCCATGCATGTTACTGTTTTGTGTTAACAACAAAATGCAATATTAAAGTTCCAGGCAATAGCCAGGTGATGCAACATGAGGCCTGGGATGCAGCTTATTTTACAGACCCAGGCATAGAGCCAGATGCCAGCCCTCCAGGAGTGGATAGTCCAGGAGCGTTTGAATATTTCCAGCAGCTATTGATAAAGAATGGGGTGTTTTGCTTCTATTTACAATTTGTTATGTAAGTAAGGTTCTTGTCTTTTGGAGAAACTAAAAGGTAATATGTAATTAGCTAGTTACCCTGCAAGATGGCACCTGGTTTACCCAGAAAAACAGTATAGTTTCTGCCAAGAACACGGGGAAATCCTTATTGTCCTACCTGCAGTGAAGGGCCATACAGGACTTCTGGATTGCAGCCTAGATCACATTTTTAAACTTGCCATCATCTCTAAAATAGCTTTATATTTAACTTTTAAGTCAATTTGGAAATGAAACTCAGACCACACGATTCATCATCTAAATTTGGACACTTTTGAGAGTAAAAAAGGGTGCTATTAGTAATAAAGACAGGACACAGGCATAAATTGAGGACTGTCACCCACAGGCAAACTAGGGGACTGTCACCCTACTCTTGGACTTTATATTTAGTTTCTGAGTGACTTATGTACTGAGAAGCCCAATGGTTCTTGGCATGTTTGTTTGTTTTTTTAATTTATAAAACATTCTCATTATATGCTCAGTTGAAACCAGAAATGAACTTATGCAGCTGGTGAATAAATGGTGATTGTGACTAGACAAATCACTTGGTGAAGAATGTCATTGTTGTACAATGCACATGGGTATAAGAGTGGGGCCAGTATAGGGGGACCATTAGCTTCAATCTCCTAATTTTAATACAGTCATGTTGGAACAATGCTAATAATAATATTAATCATCATCATCCTCAGCTAGCTAACACTTACATGATAGACATAGTGTTATTTGTTTTGTCTTTACAATTGTCATGGTTTTGGAACAAATCAAATTGTAGCTGCCATTTTGGAGACTTACTCACAATCCCACCACTAATCCCTAGCTATATAAATTAGCTGCTCAAGAGCAGCAATATTCTCACTTTAAGATTAAGTGGATTGTAGCATGGCCAATTGGCTCAGTGACTAGAGAGCCCGTGGACTGAAGGGTCCTGGGTTTGATTCCACTCAAGGGTACATACGTTGGTTGCAGGCTCTCACAGGCTCTATCCCAGGCCTTGGTCTGGATGCATGCAGGAGGCAACCAATTTATGTATCTCTCTCACATAGCTGTTTCTCTCTCTGAATCTTCCCCTTCCTTCCACTCTCTCTAAAAATGCCGGAAACCAATTCCAGCATGTCATAATTGCAAGAGTTTCATCGAAAGGTTGATGAAACTTGGGTACTCAACAAGGGCTGAGTCGCATAGTTATCACCTGTTGGGAATGGCTAAAAGGCACTTCCCCAAACCTGAAAAAGATGATTTTTTACTGCCAGACAGCTCAGGACATCTTAATCTACATATTATTGCCTCCCATTGGCCAAACACCTGAACAGCCAAAGACAATCCCCCAATCTAACAATGCTTCTGTATGAAACCCTACCCTTTGAAGTGTATATCTCCACCTTGCCTTAGGACAATTTGTGTTAATAAAAAGCAAGGGGTCCTGAGACAAGGAGAACTTGGTTTCTTCAGCCAAGCTCCTCTGCCTCCCCCAATATGCCTTTCAAAATTATGTTTTGTCTCTGGACTTTTATTTAATTTATGCACAGCCCTTCTCCAGATTCCAGAACTCTTAATGATGCCAGATCAAGACCACTGGCATTAAATGACACCCAACATCTGGCATAAAAATAATGGAAAAAATATCCTCGAGTGATGATTAACAAACAAATGCACAAAAAAAGATTAAATGGATTGTATTTCATGAACTTGAAGTACCTTTCAGCTTTTAACAGTCTATAATCAGTGATACACACACACACACACACACACACACACACACACACACACACATATACATATATACCTAAGAATTTTACTTATTTGGGAGATATTTTGATTCATGCCAATTCTTTTTTTTTATTTTTTATTTTATTGATTTTTACAGGGAGGAAGGGAGAGGGATAGAGAGCTAGAAACGTCGATGAGAGAGAAACATCGACCAGCTGCCTCCTGCACACCCCCTACTGGGGATGTGCCCACAACCAAGATACATGCCCTTGACCGGAATCGAACCTGGGACCTTCCAGTCCGCAGGCTGATGCTCTATCCACTGAGCCAAACCGGTTTTGGCGATTCATGCCAATTCTTAATATCAAATAGAGACTATGTATGTCCATGAAAAAATATAACTATGTTTTGTATACATACACTTAGTATGAAAGTAATCTTCATGATGTATTTATAAAGAGGCAGCATGGTCTACCATCAAGTATCTGGACTAGAATCCAGCCACTTACTTGTACTATGAATTTACAAAATTTACATAATTATCCTCAGCCTGTGTGGGAGCCCCTTTCCACGTCCCGCGTGGTTCAGGCTTCGGGTTCTGGAGAAGGCCGCACACAAATGAAAAGAGACTAGAAAAGTATTAATTTGGCGATATTGGGGGCCAGGTGGGAGCCCACCTCTAGTGGGAGGACTACACACTGCTCTGGCCTTGCTATCCCTTTTATTGAGACTATGGGATACACCCATAGCCCTTAGGCAGGAAATAACAGAAATTTACATAAGACAAACAGAGGTGGAGACTGCTTCAGCTAACAATGTTTCAACTAAGCAGTGAGCGAACTAGCTTTGACCTTTCAGAGCAACCAACTAATAATGTTTCAACTAAACAGTGAGTGGTTAGAGCAGTGATGGGCAACCTTTTGAGCTGGGTGGGTCAAACTTCGCCAAAAAACTGAGCATAACTCGGGTAGTGTGTCACTTTGAGGAAAAAACATTATTTCGCGATATTTATAGTTTAAATAACATAAATGTATAATTATTATATAGAATTGTATTTAATAAACCAAAAACTAAATATTTAATTTACCTGCTTAGTGACTTCTTTGTTCATCCGTCAGTCGGTTTCTTTTGTTGGTCTTGATATTATTTACCTTGTGTGGGGTGCCGTGAACTAAGATAAGTGATGGGGAGGGGGAATTCTTTAACTAATCTGCCTATTAGTGACTTTTTTGTTGCTGAATTTCATTGGCTAAATCTTCAGTTGAAGGTTGGTATTTTGTACACTTCAGGCCCAAGCAAGCACTACTAACTTCATCTGTCAATCTGTTTCTTTTGTTGGTTTTGATATTATTTAATGCTGAGAATAAGGCCTCACAAAAGTATATAGAGGGAAAAATTGTGAGTAAAGCCATTGCTATATTTTTCAGGGTGCTAAAAGTGTCTGGTAGTTGGTTCCAGGCACTCCAAATTTCCTGTTCGTAGTGGCACTCCTCTTGATTCTCCAAGAGGCACCTTTCCAGATTCTCGAGCTTTGACCTCAAGTCGACAAACACCTGAGCCCAGATACTGTCTTGAAATTCTGCAAGTTGCATCTCCAAATCATCAATTTGCATCCATTGGAAACCATTTAATTCCAAACTACTGTAGACTACTACATCAGGATACTTAATTATTTTCATGGTCTGTTCTAGACTTCTAAATTGACTAAATCTATCACTAAACTGGTCAAGTAACGAGTCTAAAACATGCTGGTACTTCATATGCAAGAGTTCCATTTCATTTTGTACAGCTGCACTGGCCTTCTCAAAATACTTTGTTACTCGAGGAAAATACGTATAAGTTTTAGTTTCTACATCTCGCTTGAAAATTTTAACTTTACTTTCAAAAGCTTTTATGTATCCAAACATAATGTCAATACTTTTGCCAAAACCTTGTAACTTTAAGTTCATTCATTAATATGAACAGAGAGATCTGTAAAAAACATCAGGGTGTTGACCCACTTATCATCATTAAGCTGAGGAAAGTTTCCCAGATCCTTATCGTCAAGAAATACCTTAATTTCTTCAAAGCACTCCACAAAGCGCTCAAGAACTTTGCTTCGGCTCAGCCATCTTACATTATTGTACATCAGCAGTCCACTGTAGGTGGAATCAACCTCCAGTAAAAGTGCCGAAATTTCTCGCTTGTGAAGGGGGCGAGCAGCTATTAAATTAACTATTTTTGTAACAACTGACATTAAGTCGTTTAAGTCGGTGAATCCTGCCTTGGCACATAAAGCCTCCTGATGGATAATACAATGAAAAGGCACAATCAGATGTCCAATAACTTCTGTAAACAATTTGACAAATCTGACTTTTTTCCCCACCATATTTGGTGCCCCATCTGTCGTCACTGACACAACTTTAGAGATATCAATGCTTAGGTCACAAAATGTTTGTATAACAACCTTACATATTTCACTTCCTGATTTACTTGTTGACACTGATACTAACTTTATCAACTCTTCTGTCATTGTGAGACCATCAGAATATCGACCCATAATGGCCAACTGAGCATGTGATGTGACATCAGTAGTTTCATCAAGAGAGATCAAAAAATATTTACACTTCCTTATGTCTCTCTTTAATTGATGTTGTACGTTTGTGTTCAGTCTCATTATTCGGTCTTTTATGATATTTCTACTGAGTGGTAACTCAGATATTCTCTTAATAATTGCATCTTTATTCTGCATATCGTGAAATAGAACTGGTACACATCTTAGGAGAGTTTCTTTAATAAATTCTCCCTCACTGAGTGCTTTTCCATGCTGAGCTATAGAGTGAGCAATGCTCAAACTTGCAGAAATTAAATTTGTAGAGCCTTTCATAAATTTAAGGATGGAATTAGATTGGCTCTTATAAAGGTGTAGCTGCCTGGAAATGTATTCCTTCCTTTCATCCTCACTTTTTTCCAAGAGCTGGGAATGATTAGTTTCAAAAATGTCTATTTATATTCCACATTCTGCTTACTACCGTTTCAGTACATAGAATGCAAAATGATCTGCCATTTCTTTCTATAAAGCCATACATCTCGGTCCATGTCTCTTGAAAGGGTCGGCCACTGCTACTACCACTTCCTTTACTTAACCTTAGTTTTTTATTTTTTGGGTTCTCCATAAGGGGGGCAGTGACAGAAGATAGAATTATAGATAGCTTGTTAGGCCTGCAGGCAATTAGGGGTTAACCTTTTGCACTCAGATGTCGAGTGTGACTCGACACAGTTAGCATCGGTAGCAGCTCAAGAAAAAAGCAAGCGAGTGCAAAGGGTTAACTAGCCTAACTAACCACAAAATGGTGCATATAACTGTCTTTCAGGAAAGGGCAGGGTTAATAAGCAGAAATAGGGGTTAATAAGGATACACAACAGTAATAGTGGTGAAATGGAGTCTGCACTATGGAGCAAGATGGTGTTCCTTATGTGAATTAAAATGGCTGCCACTATTTCTAATGGTGGGAAACGGCACCCATAGCATGCCACAAACCCTCGCCTCTCCCAGTCTCCCCCTCACTTATCTCAGTAATGATGGATTAGAAATCCATGACACCCCAGAACAGTAGATAATGGTTGCTGTGGTTAACTGTTATTTGGTTACTGGTAATGGCAGGGCCCCCAGAGATGCATCTCCCGCTGTGTTCCGCTGCTCCCTGCTCTGCCTGCAGAAGTGAGGGCAAAGATCCCGGCTTAACCGGAAGTCCCAGAACTAGACACTCTGTGCTGGACTTCTGTTGTTTTGGCCTACAGACCTCCGGCACAGAGTGTCTAATAGGGGAGGATGAAACATTTGCGACTAGAGTCTTGGAGTCTAGTCGCAAATGTTTCATCCTCAGGAGCAGCAAATGTTTCGTCCTTGGCATTCGGCCACCTCAGCAGCTGTGTATCATCAGAAATGGCTACGTGTGTCAGTGCTGACACGCGTGTCATAGGTTCGTCATCACTGGGTTAGAGCAATTAAGGTTGTTGACCAGCCTTCCCAGCTTCCGGTCCACATCTCTCTATTAGTGAAACAGTGATTGGTTTCTGGCAAGCCTGAATGACTTCAACTGTAAGATGGGAATAAGAACTATAAAATGGGAATAATAAGCTAGTTTTTAGTCATATTATGAGTATAAATGATATGTAGTATGTTGAAGTTTCTATTATATACCAGATTAATAGATGTATACAATCAGCAAGTGCAGTCCTTTTTCTATTAGAATGTTAGTGTCATTATTGAATATTTAGATAATAAATGTGGGCTGCCAATGGACTCCTCTATTCCCAATATCGACTTTTACTGTCAGAGGCAGTAATTACATAAGATAAAAGCACATCCATAATTATATGCATTATCTGAGTCAAACATACATGGGCTGAAATACCTTCTCAAACCTCCTCAATATCTGACCTTAGAAGGGTTACTTAGGCTCACAGAATCTCTGTTTTCTAATCTGTAAATAATGAATAAATAATGTATGTGAATTACATGGCAGAAGTCCTAGTTTATAGTCAGTAATATGCACTGTCATTATTATTGTTATAGTTAAGACTAGAGGCCCAGTGCACGAAATTCATGCATGGGGTGGGTGTTCCTCAGCCTGGCCTGCACCCTCTCCAATTTGGGGTTCCTTGGGGGATGTCCAACTGCCAGTTCCTCTCATAATCTGGGACTGCTGGCTACTAACTGCTCGCCTACCTGCCTGCCTGATTGCCCCTAATCGCTTCTGCCTGACAGCCTGATTTGCCCCCTAACCGCTCCCCTGCCAGCCTTATTGACGCCTAACTGCTCCCATGCTGGCCTGATCGCCCCCAATTGCCCTCCCCTGCCAGCCCAACCACCCCCAACTGCCCTCCCCTGCTGGCCCAATCACCCCCAACTGCCCTCCCCTGCTGGGCCAATTGCCCCCAACTGCCCTCTCTTGCAGGCCTGGCCCCCCCCATCTGCCCTCCCATGCAGGCCTGGTCCCCCCTAACTGCCCTCCCATGCTGGCCTGGTTGCCCCCACTGCCCTCCCCTGCCAGCCTGATGGTCCCCACCTGTCCTCCCCTGCCAGCCCGATCTCCCACAATTGCCCTACCCCTGCCAGCCATCTTGTGGTGGCCATCTTATGATGGCCATCTTGTGGTGGCCATCTTGTGGCGGCAACCTTGTGGCGGCCATCTTATGATGACATGAGGGTGTCATGCGAGGGTGCGAGGACCACCTAGGCTTTTATTTGTATAGATAATATTGAAGAATGGAAGTCAAGGCCTTCATTTAAAGTGGGGAACAGAGATGTTTCCATAAAAACTTTATTTTAAAAAATATTTTTATTGATTTCAGAGAGGAAGGAAGAGGGAGAGAGATATAGAAACATCAGTGAAGAGAGAGAATCATTGATCAGCTGCCTCCTGCATGCCCTACACTGGGGATTGAGCCCACAACCCAAGCATGTGTCCTGACTGGGAATTGAACCGTGACTTCCTGGTTCATAGGTCGATATTTAACCACTGAGCCATGTGGATCAGGCATAATAACTTTATATAGGTCATGTAGACTACAGAAGTGTCTATTCATAAAGAATGGTGATAGAGATAAGACATCCATGGATACTTCATCAGCACTGTGTTGTTCCCACTGAGAAGAATCTCATCCATGATCATTATTGAGCCATCTATCATGGACTGGCCACAATGTTAGGATTCCTAGGAATCCTAAAAGCTTCAGAGTTACAGTAGAGTTGCAGGTCTATTTTCCTGTATGGGACTTCTGACAGTGAAATCAAAAACTTGGATTGATGAACTTTGCAAACAGTGTAAGTCTGCTCTTAATCTTTTTATTGATGAAGCAGAACAGTTCTAATTTTGCCTGAGCTCTACTTGCTCCTCTTGTAAACATTATTTTGGGGGAACCTACTCCTACAATTTGTTGATAAGAAATCTAGCATGGAGTACCTATGATTACATTTAGAGAATCATAATTGTGATATTGATGAGGACAGACAACATGGATGATGATTCACCTGATGTGTATCAGAAACGGAATTGAAACCTTGATTTTACCTGCATCGTCTCAATTTATCCTAACCTTTAAAAATGTATGACTCAGACAAGGGTAAAAAATATCATTACTTAGTAAAGATTCTGAATTTTCTGGTGCCTAGAGACATTTTTCTTGGGCCTTTTTCAACTGAGTCCAAATTCTTCTTGAGGAGAAGGATATAGATTTAGTAGATTTTTGGCCAACTTCTAGTCCTCAATTCATGGATTTGGCAGTTGCCTTAAGGCCTTTGGCTTTATCCTAACTCTCCGCCTGCCTGAGGTGGGAACTATGGGAACCAGATGGATATTAAAACACCAACCTGCCTCCCTTCCCCAGGATTTGGACTTATATCAGGGTCCGATGGCCTTGTGGATTAATTCCTATTTTCTACTCTAGCTTTGAATTTCTTCTGTGTGTGTGTGTGTGTGTTTTCTTTTTTTTTTTTTTTTTTTGTATCCAGTGATTCCTCATTTCATCATCCAATTTTGGTTTTGATATAGTCATATTTATATGTTTTATCTAGCATTTTGGATAAAAATGTTTGGAATGGGAACGAGGGTCCATCAGCTTAGTCTTCAGATGTCAGTATAAGTGAGGAGTTGACTTCTTCTGATCCTCTAATCTCCAAGAATGCTCATGGGCTGAATTGGCATCAGGAGACGAGAGCCAGGCTCTAAGATTTCACAGCCCATCACAACATGGAAGTTTGTTTGGGAAAACAAAGCAGTCTCCTAACCTCAACTATTTAATATCTGAAATAAAAGCCACAAACTCTGAAGAGAGTGAGACTGAAAATTTTAAAACTTTTGGGGAGTGACTGGGATTATTTGTTTTACTAAAAATAGGCATACAAGGTCAGATAATATTTGTGGAATGTTCAAGGTAGTGATTATGGAGTGTTTGCTTTAGAGTAGGAATGTGGTGATGACCCCAAGAAGTTACACTGACATCAACGCAACCTTCTCAGCACATGGAATTCAGTTATGATAGAGATGTATGCGTACTCTTGTAGTGTCAGGGTTCCTACCAGTAAGTCACACTGTTCTAGATTTCTCAGGTTCCTAAGGCCTCTAAGCAAGGTTTTTATTTGGTTACATTAATTATAGTATTGTTACCTTAATTGTGTCTTCCAACAAAATGGAAAATGATGTAAAAACATTCTGTTTCTTTAAATACAAACTCACATTCCTGCAGGATTTTCCCATTTCTGTTTTCCCTGCCAGTTTGGTTGGCTGGTTCTCTGGGGCTCAGTGACAGCACTGGGCAGTCTGAGTAGGACTGTGCTTTGACAGCGACTGATGAGGCTTAGAGCAGCAGGGATATGCATAGACTAACAATACCCTTTTCTTTTTTCTTTTCTTTTCTCTCTTCTCTCTTCTCTTCTCTTCTCTTCTCTTCTCTTCTCTTCTCTTCTCTTCTCTTCTCTTCTCTTCTCTTCTCTTCTCTTCTCTTCTCTTCTCTTCTCTTCTCTTCCCTTCTCTTCCCTTCCCTTCCCTTCCCTTCCCTTCCCTTCCCTTCCCTTCCCTGCCCTTCTCTCCTCTCCTCTCCTCTCCTCTCCTCTCCTCTCCTCTCCTCTCCTCTCCTCTCCTCTCCTCTCCTCTTCTCTTCTCTTTTCTTCTCTTTTCTTCTCTCTCTTCTCTTTTCTCTTCTTTCAGGCATTTAAAAAGTCAGATTACATTGTGAATAAATACATATTGGAAGGTTATTAAAGCAAGTGAGCACTGCTCTGCAACCACACAAGTTCACAGGCTTCCTAGAAGAAAGCTGGCTGAGGATTAGTTGGAATGCTGGGGATGGCATCTTTAAGAGTCAGGCCTCTCTGTACTCTGCTGCCTCTAATAGAACTGAGAGAAGGTATTATGGTAAACCAAGGTGAGATGCGCACACACTTGCATTGTCCCCCTTCCCCATAGCCCTCAGCACTACCTTGTCAAAGGATAGTTAGAGAAACAACCCAATATGCTAAGAGGGTTAACAACATGCTATATCCATGCAATGAAATATTACTTAGCCATGAAAATTAATGAAATTCTGACACATGTTACACAATGAATGAACCTGAAAAACATTATGCTAACTGAAATAATCCAAACACGAAAGGACAAATATTGCAGATTCCACTTAAATTAACTATCTAGAATGGTCAAATTCATAGACATAGAAAATAGACTAATCTTTTTCAGGGTATAGGGAAAGAAGGGATTGGGGAGTTTCTGTTTAATGGGCACAGAGATTCTATTTAGAGTATGTAAAAATTTGGAGATGGTTTCACAATATTGTGAAACTAATTAAAGTCCCTGAACTGTACACATAAAAATGGTTAATGTGACAAATGCTAGCCTATCTAATAAAATAGTAATATGCAAATTGACTGTCACTCCAACACACGAGATGGCTGCCCCCATGTGGTCAAAGATGGCTTCCTCCATGTGGACACAAGATGGCCACCACAGATGGCCGCCACAAGATGGCTAGCAGGGGAGGGAAATTGGGGCCATCAGGCCTGCAGGGGAGGGCAGTTAGGGGCGACCAGGCCTGCAAAGGAGGGCAGTTAGGGGTGACCAGGCCTGCAAGGGAGGGCAGTTAGGGGTGACCAGGCCTGCAAGGGAGGGCAGTTGGAGGTGATCAGGCCTGCAGGAGAGGGCAGTTATGGGTGACCAGGCATGCAAGGAAGGGCAGTTGGGGGAAATCAGGCCTGCAGGGGAAGACAGTTTAGGAGGACCCAGGCCTACAAGGGAGGGCTGTTGGGGGGACCAGGCCTGCAGGAGAGGGCAGTTGGGGGCAACCAGGCCTGCAGGGGAGGGCAGTTGAGGGGGACCAGAGGAGGGCAGTTGGGAGCGACCAGGCCAGCAGGGGAGGGCAGTTAGGGGTGACCAGGATGGCAGGGGAGGGCAGTTGCGGGGACCAGGCCTGCAGGGGAGGGCAGTTAGGGACAATAAGGCTGGCAGGGGAGCAGTTAGGCATCAATCAGACTGGCAGGGGTGTGGTTAGTGGGTGATCAGGTTGGCAGGTAGAAGCAGTTAGGGGCAATCAGGCAGGCAGGCAGGCAGGCAAGCAGTTGGGAGTGAGCAGTCCTGGATTTAGGCTAAATGGGCAGTCAGACATCCCTCGAGGGGTCCCAGATTGGAGAGGGTGCAGGCTGGGCTGAGGGACACACATCCCCCCCCCCCCCCGATGCACGAATTTCATGCACTGGGCCTCTAGTCTATATATATAAAAGGCTAAGTGACTGACTGTCCATCCGACCAACCGACCAGCCCATACATATGATGTGTACTGGCAATTTAAAAATAAATTTTGACTCGCGCATGCGCTATACATATAGAGCTCTCACTGGTGCCAATTGCACATGTGTGTTTCGATCTGTCATTGTTGGTCATGAATTTTACTGTTTTTGTTGACATTCTGAAGCTGAATGTGAAATGATTTGTAATGGATCTATTATTGAGGCTACCTTTGGAAATAGTATATCTATAGATAATATTAAAAATATATTTAAATGTGTGATTCTTTGTCCTAAAAATGATCATGTTCATAAATTAAATGAAGAAATTTTGGATATGCTCGATGGAGATTTTCACACCTATTTGAGTGATGATTCCATCAATTCAACAGATGATGCCAAAAAGGAAAATTTTCCTATCAAATTTCTTTTATAGTATTACTCCTTCAGGAATGCGTGTCATAAATTAAAATTGAAAGTAGATGCAATCATCATGCTACTGAGAAATCTTAATAGCAAATGGGGTCTTTGTAATGGTACTAGATTTATTATCAAAAGATTGTGACCTAACATAATTGAAGCTGAAGTATTAACAGGATATGTGGAAGGAGAGGTTGTTCTGATTCCAAGAATTGATATGTCCCCGTCTAACACTGGCCTCCCATTTAAATTAATTCAAAGACAGTTTCCCGTGATGCCAGCATTTGCGATGACTATTAATAAATCACAAGGACAAACTCTAGACAGAGTAGGAATATTCCTATCTGAACCTGTTTTCAGACATGATCAGTTATATGTTGCTTTCTCTCGAATTCAGAGAGTGTGTGATGTTAAAGTTAAAGTTGTAAATACTTCATCACAAAGGAATTTAGTCAAGTACTCTGAAAGTGTTTTTACTGTTAATGTGGTATACAGGGAGATATTAGAATAAATTGAATCAATTTATCAGTCATTGTTTTATCAATCTTCTTTTTATATCATGTCTTTGTTGTTGTTATACCATGTCTTTGTTGTTATTATATCATGTTGTTGTTGTTTACTTATTAATCAATTTATATATTATTTTCATATACATTTTACTAATTTTCTTTCATCTCTAACACTTATATTATAAAGAAAGGGTGAATAGCGATATTAAAATATTTCTTTTAATTAATTTCCTTTCAATGTGCATGAATCAGTGCACTGGGCCACTAGTGTTAATATATTTTAATACAACACGCGCGCGCACACACACACACACACACACACACACACACACACAAAAGCAAGTTAAGGGTACTATTACTTCTGGAAGGATGGGGAAGGTATACTTTCTCTATTTCTCTAAGTATAGTTAAAAACTCTGGACAAGATTTATAAAACACAAGAAGACTCTGAAAGGTCAAGAAAAGGGCAGCCCACTGGGGGCCTTGAGACCCAATGAATGACATAGTTGTGAGTTCCCTGGGTTTTCTTCATATATCTCAGACTAGATGCTAGAGAAGTCGACAGACTGAAAACACCAAGAATTGCAGACAATAACAAAAATCAACCTAGGTAATTGTGTCCAAAATAAAAATGCTTCCTGGGGAGAATTTATACCTAGAACTACCAGTGTCCCAGCACTTTTAAACAAGAACCTGGGCCCAGGAAATCCTATAATTCAAACTGTCATCCCTGGTAAAGATTAGTTAACTTTCAATCCTGTGAGAAGAACAAAGCTTAACACAAAAGAGGACCCCAGGTGCATAAACAATAGGGTAGAGAATGAGGTAATGGCTGGAGTTTGAATCTCATTTGTGTCCCTATCTTTGTTGCACTGGATGAATAACTGAATTCTTCTCTATTTTCTCATCTGTAAAATGGGAATGATAATAATAATAAAGATTCTTTTAACTTTATTAGCTGCTTACAGCTCCCATCACAAACAACCTTTGTAAACTTTTGGTAAACAGGAACTCTCTTCATCTTTCGAACACTCCAGAAAAACATAGTCTATTGCCTTGTAGACACTGGGTGGACCTCACCGGCAAAAGCAGTGTTGAATGCTGAGCACTTAGCACCAACATTCAAGTACTTTCTGAGCTGCTGAGGACCTGGGAGGACTCATCTTTCCATCCTGGGGTCTGGAGATCCACACTGCCCAGTAGCTGATCCTGTTCTTGATGGTTTAGCAATCTAACCTCTCTCTAATCCCAGGCATGAATGTCCCAATGGCAGGGCCAATGGGCACAGTTCTTCATTAAAAGCTCTGAAAACAACCACATCATCTCTTATCTATATACTAGAGGCCTGGTACATGAATTCATGCACGGGTGGGGTCCCTCAGTCTGGCTGGTGATCGAGGCTGATAGAAGCCATCTTGCCCAGTCTTGATTGGGGCCAACCGGCCCTGGGGAAGGACCACAGGAGGTTGGCTGGCTGTGGGAAGTTGGCTGTGGGAGTGCACTGACCACCAGGGGTCAGCTCCTGTGTGGTCAGTGCTCATCATAGCGGCTGGTCGACCAGTAGTTCGGTCATAATGGTCGCTTAGGCTTTAATATATAGAGGGCAGAGGCCTGATGCATGAAATTCATGCAAGAGTAGGCCTTCTTTTACCCAGCTGCTGGCACCAGCTTCCCTCTGGCACTCAGGACCTGGGCTTCCCTCCAGCCACTGCACCTGGTACCTGGGCTTCCCTTGCAGAGGGAAGCCCCTCCCACCCATCACAGCCCACTGGTTGGTGGCCTGGGCCTCCCTCTTTGGGGCAACTGTGGAGCCCCCTGATTGATTGTCCTGTCGGCTGGTGGCCTGGGCCTCCCTCTGCGGGATGATTATGGGGTGATGGCCGGGCCCCTGACCAATTACATTGCACCCGCCTTGGCTGGCCTGGTGCCAGTGGGTGTAATAGCGTGGTCTCAGATGGTCATCCAGATGGTCATTCTGCTGATTGGCCTTTAGGTTGATTTGCATATTATGCTTTTATTATATAGGATTTCCCTGGGAGGATATCAGAATTATCGTGACTTTCTGAAATCGAATTAAACCATGAAACCAACCTATAAAATGGATTTTTTATCCCTGTCTTACAAGTTATGAAACTTAAGGGCTTGAATGATTATGTTAAGCTTGCCAATTTAAGCTTGGGAAGAATAAACAAAATTCAACACTAACTTCATATTTTATCTATTGGGTTCTACTCTCCTGGCACCAAAGAAGAAGAATTAAATACTCATATCCTTTATGTCCCCCGCCCCATAATGCCTAGTTACCCGAAGAACTTTAATTTCCTAAATCACAAGGTGATATGTAGATTTTAGAAAAGTGAAGAAAACTGTAGGTATAGAGTTCACTTTTTTGAGAGATCTAGATATTTAATTAAGAGAGCCTCTAGATAAGAACAGATCAAGAATCCTCGATGTGTACACCAGTTACAATTAGGTCGTGGTTAGTTAAAATGCGTTTATAGGACATCCTAAATTAAGAGTTAATGAAATTTGTCATTAATTTCACTGCTATAAAAGGGTAACCACATAACTCCATTCTTGGGTGTGTTCTCTTGGTTACTTACATGAATTATTTATCTTATGTCTGGAAATTTAATACATACCATAGAGCTGCAAATTACACAATCCATCTTGGGTTCTGTACTTCGCTGTCGCAATGGGTAATCAATCTCAGCTATTAGTTTTATTTATTAAACCCAGCTTAAGAAGTAGAGGTTTGACCCTATTTTACATTATGTTAAAAACAGAGATATAGTTAGTCCAAGATGTTGGATGCAGTGAAAGCAAAAAAGAAAACCAATTTAAGTGAAAGGTGAATTAATAAATGCTGTGCCAATCCTACATGTCAGGACTGTGGGAGGAGATTAATGTATTGCCTCTGCCAAGGCAGAAATCAGAGCATACTGGCCAGTAGGTAAAAACATTGAATGAAATAATGGCTTCAAATGTCATTCTGAATTAGTGAAACAAACTGAAAATTTCAAGAAGTGAACTCTCAGATGTGCATAACCCACCAACTTTTTCTTACCTGATAGTTTAAAAAAATAATGTTAGTTTCTATCCCAGGATCCCCAGACAAAATGTATCGGAATCTTATATTTGCTTAGCCAGTAAGTCCAATGACAGACTGCCCTGAAAAACTGATAATGAAATCCTGAGTTGGTTTTTGTATGACTGCCTTTTATTTGAAAGAAAAAGTGCAGAATAAAGTAAGGGAAGATTTAGACTCTGAGCTCAGGGAGGAGGAGGATGACCCTACAAAACAAACAAACAAACAAACAAACAAACAAAGAAAAACTGAATTCAAAATTTCAGAACACACTCAGGTATTCCCATCTTGTTTTCCCCTACTTCATATTTTGACGTATGTTTATCACCCAACTTCCTAAAACTGGTCAGCAATTTTAAGCTTTCCAATCTTCTAAGTAATTAACTTTTATTAAACAGGACATTATGTAGAATTCCAAGAATTTGGCCACTAAAAAGTACTGCAGATAGAGGTTGGTGTGTTGTAGTCACAATGATTGGCTTTTAAGGCAGTTTTTTCCTCAGTGTTCATAAACCTCTTTTCTCAGACAGCAAGGCCTTCGTGTGCTCTGTTTCGCTCTACCTAGAATATTCTTTTTGCTCATCCCTCCTGTTGTTAGGTCTGATCAAATAATTGAATCAATACCCCCTCCCCTGGGAACTGACCTTTAGACCAATTCACAACCGGCATTCCACTTGCTAAGACCACATTCCACTTGCTAAGACCATTATCTTTGCCCTCCAGACTTTCCAGGATCCCACCTGCCCAGAGAGTTCCCCCGCTGGAAAAGCCCACCTAGAGTCCTTTAAAACCTCTGACTCCCCATCCTGGGTGCTGGCGACATTTGGGGGCTCAGCCCATCAGATGACCTAATAAATTTATAACTCTTTATCACTTTTGGCCTCGTGCATTCCTCCTTCGGCAACCCTAACACCTGCACCCTTCCTATTTAGCTCATACTCAACCTTCAAATCTCAGTGTACAATCCTTTTTCTAGGGAAACTTTGATAATTTGCCAGACTAACTCGGGTTCTTTCATTATACACTCTCATATACTTTTCACAAGACCTTCTTTTCATAATAGTAAAATTTATATTTGTCATGAAATTATTTTATTGGTCTCTGTCTCCACTGAGGGAAAGTAAGCTCTATCAGGTCAGGGGCCATGATTTGTCATCATTTTGCCTCTAGTTCTTAACATCGTTCTTAGCTTGGAGCATAGCCAGAACTCCATGAATATTTGTCGAACAAGTGACTGAAAAGCAAGAGCAATTTTACTTTTGAATTGGTGAGAAAAGGAACATAAAACATAACTCCTGTGCCTTTAAAACCATTATGAGATCAGTACTCTTGTGAACAAAATGGAGGACAAGTTCTTCATCATATTTTAGCTCAGGGATGACTGTGTCAATGAATGAACAGCAACTTCACAATACGACTGGGTAATTTGGAAATAACAATGAAAGATATTTGGATGGTTGATACATTATTGTGCAACAAATACATAACTGGCTTTATCTAGTAATTATTCTTTTTAAAAATATATTTTTATTTATTTCAGAGAGGAAGGAAGAGGGAGAGAGAAATAGAAACATCAATGATGAGAGAGACATTGATCCGCTGCCTCCTGCACACCCCACACTGGGGATTGAGCCCACAACTCAGGCATGTGCCCTTACTGGAATTGAACCGTGACCTCCTGGTTCATGGATCGACGCTCAACCATTGACCCGTGCCAGCCGGGCTATAACAGTCTTTAAAATCAACTATAATTTTCTGTCATTTGGTTAGAAGAAAAGGGGAGAAAATAGAAATGGACCCACTGGCCACTTATAAACACACCACTCATGCTCTTTCTATCATTGTAGCATCTGCTGATATTCTAAGACATTTAATTGCTCTAATGCAACAGTAGAGATTAGCAATTTGACCATCTTGTGGAGATTAGAAAATGGGATTTCCTTTTGTTGCATGACCCCAACCATGCCCCCCCCCCTTTTCTGGCCTTTGTTTCCTCTTTCCTTTGTCAGGGAAGGTGGCACGTATGGATATCCACTTCAAAACTGCAAAGGAAATTCAAGATTTAGTTTCTTTTCAGCTTGTTGCTTGGCTTAATAAAAATGAGATCTGAGTGAGAAGCTCTTTCAGCGGTTCCCTTTCATCTCATCTTCAATTAATTCAATACATGTTTGTTGCACATCTTTGATACAGAAGGCATTATATGTGTTAGTTAGTATAAACAAGTTTCACAGTCTAATGGAAGAAGCAAAGTTGTAGCTAGCAATTTAAGGCAGTCAGAGATAAGCATTAACATGGAAGTACAAAGACAATGCTATGGGAACACAGGGAAGGAGGGATTAATTCCAATCTAGGGATTTTGAAAGACTTTGTGAAGGATATGGGCCTTGAAGATGGATCTTTAGTAATGGCAAAGACTGCAGTGAGTTTAAAGGTAAAGAAAAAGAAGAGGGTCTTTTAGGCAGAAGGAACAAGGGAAACCTAGACAAGAAGGGAGAAGAGCACAGTGAATGTTTTATAAAGATATAATAATACTGTGAAGCTGGGGTTCCCAGTGTTTGTCAATATAACAAGAAATAAGATTATAACTGTAGGTTGAATCTACAGATCTGCCTTGAATGCAATACCAGACAGTTGGAATTTATTTTGTAGATAGGATCTGTTCAGGAACAATTTTAGTAAGTTTTGTTGAATATTACTATTATTTTAGTAAGTTTTGTTGAATATTACTATATTACTAAATAGATGGAATTCTATTCTCATGAGGTAGTGAGAGCTATGCAGGAGAGCTAGCCCAGTTTCTAATGTCAGTTAAAAAAATTATTATTGATTGCAGAGACGAAGGGAGAGGGAGAGATAGAAACATCAGTGATGAGAGAATCATTGATCTGCTGCCTCCTGAATGCCCCACACGGGGAAGTGAGCAGGCAACCTGGGCATGTGCCCTAACTGGGAATCAAACTATGACCTCCTGGATATTTCGGGAGAGAAAGAGCATGCAGATTTGAAAAAAGAAGCATACAGATATTTTAAGCAATGAAAGACATTGTCATTAAAATAAAGACCAGGAACTAGATTAAACACAAGAGTGGATGCAGATGAAGAGAAAATTAGCGAATTATCAAATACTAGAGGCCCGTTGCAGGAAGATTCCTGCAATAGGGCTTCCTGCTACGGTCTTCGTGCCCCGCCTGCTTCCCTCCCTTCTCCGCCTGCTTCCCTCCCTTCTCCCCTGTCCCCGCTTGCTTGCTTCTCCACAGCTTCACTCCCTTCTGCAGCGCTTGGCTTCTTTCTATGCTGTCTTCAGTTTTCACTGTGTGCCCAGATATGCAAATTAACCGCCATCTTGGTTGGGTTAATTTGCATACTTGTTCTGATTGGCTGATGGGCGTTGCTTGTGGGCGTAGCAAAGGTACAGTCAATTTGCATGTTTCTCTTTCATTAGATAGGATACCTGATGAAACCACATAGGATGCAGAACAGAGAAATAAAGAGATGGGAAATATGAAAAAAGAAATAAAGAGATATGAAGGATAAAATGAGAAGCTTCAATATACAGCTAATAAAAGTTCCAGAAGGAAGACGTAAAGAGCATGGTGAAGAAGCAATATTAAAAAAGAATTATTTAAAAATGTTTTAGAGTTAAACAAAAAAGAATCCTAAATCAAGCAAGATAAATACAACAAATCTGCATCTAGAAACATTATATGAAAATTATAGACCATCAAAGATAAAGAGGAAAAAATATAAAGCACAAGAGGTAAGACAGATAATGTATAAAGGAACAAAATTTATAGTTGACTTCTCATGTATGATCTCTGTGATCACAGAAGGTAATTAAATATCTTCAAAATGCTTGGGGGCAACTACATTGTTTATCCACTTAAGTGTTAATAAAAGGCAAATATTTTTATACATTTCTAAGGAAAATTACTACCCACCAACTCTTTTTTGTTGTTGTTAATCCTCACCTGAGGATATTTTTCCATTGATTTTCAGAGAGAGTGTAAGGGAGGGGGAGAGACAGAGAGAAACATTGATGTGAGAGAGACATATAGATTGGCTGCCTCCACATGCCCTGGCTGGGGCCAGGGATTAAGCCTGCAATTGAATCCAGGACCCTTCAGTCCATGGGCGGACACTTTATCCACTGAGCCAAACTCTTCTAGCAGGAACTGCTAAGGGGTTCACTTCAACTAAAATACACACACACACACACACACACATACACATACACACACACACACACATACACACATACACACACACACATACACACACACATACACACACACACACACACATACACACACATACACACACATACACACACACAACTCAGCAGGAAGAAGTAGGAAGTTCACACTTACATAGAAAATTGATTTATGTATGAGTGAGTATGCAAACCAATGGGAAAAAGATATACGACTCAATAAATGATGCTGCGTCATTCCATTCTTCTCAAGAGAAAAACAAAATGAAATTGGGCCTCTACTACACTGCATGTAGAAAAATCAATTCTCAGTGGAATAATTTGAAAGGCAAAATTATTATAGAAGGAAATGTAAGAAGGTATCTTTATGACCTTAGGGTAAGGAGGAATTTATTAAACCATACAGAAAAGGCTTGATAAATTTGACTGTATTACAAATGAAAGAAACTTCCCACCCCCAAAACAAAGCGATAGCAGACTGGCAAAACTATAAAGTGACAATATCAAAAGTTGTAGAGGATTTGGCATAAAAAAATGGAAACAACTAACAGTAGTGAATGAATATTTATATTCACTAAATCAGGACATAAATTATTATTATTTAATATTTTTATTGATTTGTAGACAGAGAGGAAGGGAGAGAGAGAGAAGCATTGATGTGAGCAGGAAATATTGATCAGCTGCCTCCTACATGTCCCCTTACCAGGGATTGAGCCCACAACCTGGGCATGTGCCTTGACTGGGAATCAAACTGGCAACTCTTTGGTGCACAGGACAATACCCAACAAGCTGAGCCATACCAGCCAGGGCAGGACATAAATTATAGTATATTTATATAGTGGAATGCTGTATAGCAGTGAAAATGAGTTAACATAAACTGTGTGTATGTGCATACATACTTGTCACATCCTATATAATAAAATCCTAATATGCAAATTGACTGAACAGCCAAATGACCGGTCACTATGATGCGCACTGACCACTAGGGGTCAATGCTGAAGCTGCCTCCTGGTGGTCAGTGCACTCCCACAGGGGGAGTGCCACTCAGCCAGAAGCCAGGCTCTCAGCTGGCGAGTGCAGTGGCAGTGGCGGGAGCCTCTCCTGCTTCTGCAGCAGCGCAAGGAGCAGTGAGCTGAGAGGTAAGGAACAGTGAGCTGGTGAGTGGTAAGGAGTGAGAGGGATCCTGGACTGCGAGAGGGATGTCTGACTGCCAGCTTAGGCCTGATTCCCTTGGGGGGTCCCAGACTGCGAGAGGGTACAGGCTGAGCTGAGGGACCTGCCCCTACCCCCCCACCCCCAGTGCATGAATTTCATGCATCGGGTCTCTAGTATAATGATGAATGAGTAAAGCAAGTTGCAGAAAAACACATACTTTATGACATCATTTGCATAAAGTTAAAAACAATGTTACATTTCGTTTAAGGATACATACATGATAAAATTGTGGAGATGCGTGAGAATGGTATATAGTTTGAATTCAGGGGGTAGAGTTATGTGATCTAGGAGGGTTCATGGGGATTTAACCTGTGTTGTAAACATGTTATTCATTAGGCTGAGAGATAGGTACATGGTCATTGTTATATTCTATATACTTTTTTAATACCTTGAATATTCCATAATGCTTTTTTAAAATGAAAAGAGTAAGTCAGAGATAAGAATATGAAGATGGCAGGTGAGGACCACTCTTTCCACCCTTTTTTATTAGGTAGGGAAGAAGTAATCTGTTGACACCAAATGATATGGAGGAATTTAAGTTTGTGCAATTTTGTAGGTAAACTGACATGTGAAACTGAAGAATTGTGAGCTCAAAACTCAATATATTCAACTTTGTGAAGTCATTTTTATTATCTGAATGGTATCAGGTACAGTGTCTGAATTATGATGTGCAAAAATTGGAATTATGTTGAATTAAATTATTAGGAAGCAAAACGCTCTAAATGATTTTTCTTTATATTCTTTCTTATTTTCTAATATAGCTTTTTGAAAAGAACCAATTGTAAACATGTACAAAATGATCAAAATGGAAAATATTGAATTATTGAAAATATTTAGGAAGAACATTCCTCCAAAGAAGCTGAAATTTGATAATATGAAAATCTCTCAAACCTTGTGGTCTAGCCCGGCCGACATGGCTCAGTGGTTGAGCATCGACCTGTAAACCGGGAGGTATCAGTTCAATTCCTGGTCAGGGCACAATCCCGAGTTGCAGGCTAGATCCCCAGTGCGGGGCGTGCAGGAGGTAGCAGATCAATTATTCTCTCTCATCATTGATATTTCTATCTCTCTTTTCCTTCTGCTCTGAAATCAATAAAAATATATTTAAATCAATAAAAATATATTTAAAACAAAAACAAAACCTGTGGTCCAAATGTAGATTGTTTATGATTAAATTTTTTCGTTTATTGTTTTCAAATCCAGACACTAAACTAGGTAACTTTACATATTTACTTATGGTAGAGCTTTTAAAACTCAAGGAACTCACCAAAAACATCTATAGCTCTTTAGTGGTAGATATGGGTAGACATTTTTAAATGTGTGTTAAAAATTAGATGCTTTACAAACTAGAGACAGCCTCATAGATAAAGAGCAGGCAGACAGCTCTGGCGCAGGGGTTGGGGGAGTGGTGGCGGGATTGAGTAAAAAAAGAAAAAGAAAAGAGAGAACTCATGGACATGGACAACAGTGTGATGATTTCAGGTGTGGAGGGGGATGGATGGAGATGGAAGAAAGCATAGAGGGGAAAAGTGGTGATGGGAAAAAGAAAATTAAATCAAATTTTAAAAACTAGATGCTTTAATTGTCTCCCCCTTAAGCCTAAATCAGTCATTTTCTGAGTAGGGTGCAGTGTGTTCTGTTCTAAAGGAAAACCCCTGCTTGGAACAGAGGATTTGCCAGAGATCGTTATTTTAAAGGTAGAATTTTATTTCACAGAAAATGTGAATCTGAAAGTATTTGACTAGTAACTAGCTTTTAACATAGCAGCAACTTCATTGTCTTCATTTATGGTTAGAAGCTGAATGGGAAATTTGAGGGTGTTTTTCTGACTTAAATGAAATTGTTAGGAAAATGCCATGCTCTAGCTAAGAAACAAAGATATACCAAACATCACTTAAGACAGTACCGACAGAATAGTCTTGAGAAAAACAGTAAACCCAGAAGATAAGTAAACTCTTTAAGTATTCTCAGCTGGTGCTGTCCCAATCAGGGCCATCCCCAGCCCCTTACACTTTCATTCTCATCTCCAATGAAATTTCAAAAGAATTGGTAATCATAATAGCACTCACTAAATGTTCAATTTTACTGTCCCCACTTAGAGATGATAAAACTGAGGCACAGAGAGGGTTAAGGGTCTTGCAAAGGCCCACAATTAATAAGAAGTCAGAGTGAGCTTTAAACCCAGGCAATCTGATCTCAAAGCTACTAGCTTAATAGCCATGCCACATCACTTGCTATATTTGAAGACATTAAATCAGGGCATTGGTGTGAGTTACTGACATAGACCAATTTCATCAGTTTCTGTTATTACTCCTGGCTGCTGTTATCACAGGTAAATTAGGGCTTAGATCCTTAATCCCAGCCCTTCACCCATGCACATATTCTATTAGGTAAAGCCAAATAGTTTTCTAGAATAACACCAATTTAACTCCCAATAATATTGTTTGAGATACCACTTATTTTATGTTAAAAATTTTTGCTGTTGTGATAAGTGTGAAATTATAGCTCATGTTTTTAAATTATATTTCCCCAATTATTAATGTAGTGAATAATTTTTCACATGTTTTGGGGCCATTTATATTTCCTCTTCTATGAAATGTCTTTTGCCCATTTTTATATTGGGTTGTCTTTTTTTATTTTTTATAGATTTGTAGGAGTTCTTTACCTATTGCAGATATTATTAATATCTTACCTCTTATATGTGTATCCAATATCTTCTCTTGGTTTCCACCTTCTTATTGACCCTCTCGATATATTGAATTCTTAATTTTAAAGGAGTTAAATTTATTGATCTTTTCTCTTTAAGATTTTGAGCTTTTGTAGAACATTTAATGTATCTTGATCTATCCCTAAGATGGTAAAGATATTCTTATGTATTATCTTCTCAGAAATTTATAGTTTTGTTATTTTGCATTTAAGCATTTAATTTAATCAAAATGGATAATTTTCATGTGTGGGAGGTAGGAATCCTATTTATTTATTGATTGATTGATTGGATAGCCAAATGTCCAGTATCATTTATTGCCTGGTTTCCTTGCTTCTGGTGATTTTCCATGTCCCTCTGTCACTCTATCACACATCGCTTTCTTGTAAGTCGGACTGTTTCTGGCCTTTCCATTTTAGTCCACTGGTCTACCAGTGTTTAAGCCTACATCGGTTCCACACGGTCTTGCTATAGTTTTATTAGTTCCCACGTTGAATGGGAAATCCTTTCCCATAGTCTCCTTCCGCTGTGTTGTGGCATTTTTAGTCCTTTGCATTCCCAGATACATTTTGCAATCAGTTTATCAGCTACCATAAACAACTTTGTTATTGATTGCATTTCGTGTAAGCTATAGATTAATGTGGGAAGAAGTGACAACTTATATTTTAGTTGCTGGTCATTGGTATCTTGTTTATTTTATTATTATTTTTAATAGTTTCTTCTTTCTTTAACCCTTTGCACTTGCTTGCTTTTTTCTCGATTCCTTTATTCTAATGCTAACCGTGTCGAGTCACACTCGACATCTGAGTTCAAAAGGTTAAAAATATACTTTTATTGATTTCAGAGAAGGAGAGAGAGATAGAAATGTCAATGTGAGAGAGAATCATTGATTGGCTGCCTCCTGCACATCCCACACTGGGTATTGAGTCCGAAATCTTGCATGTGCCCTGACTGGGAATCAAACCGTGACCTCCTGGTTCATAGGACGGTGCTCAACCACTGAGCACACTGGCTGGGCAGTATCTTGTTTAAAAACTACCTTTTAAACTGCTATTGGGAAGTTATACAATTTTTATTTGTCATGTGACAGAGGCAACCCTGTTTTTCATTAAAGATGTTCCCCTTTCTTCCTGTACCTACATTTTCTTTTTGGTTTTCTTTCCAATTAGGTGTGGTCATGGGACTGACTTCTGACAAATGGAATGTGGGCCACTGTGATGTACCCCATAAAAACCTCCTCTACAGCCCCTCAAGCCCATTCTCTGTAAGTTTACTGGATGGTGATGCCAGGAAGTCTTTGGAAGCCACATATTGAATAGGGTGCTGTCTCAATAAGCTGTGTTCCCAAGTGGCTGGGTGGAATGGAGCCCCATCTCTCACCTGCTCCCGTTAAATTATCTTTACATGATGAGAAACAAGTTTTAATTTTGTTAACCCACTGAGATCTATCTATTACAACAAATAAGATTATCTTAATTAAAGCATATTAATTCTAATTTTAGCAACTAGATGAGCACATTTATTAATCTAAGTATTTACCTATTGATGTAGCGTTTTCTGCATAAAAATCACCTGTTGGTGCACCAGGCCGAAGCAACCCCCAGCTCCCTGAGATCGATTGCAGGGGGTCCGCTGGAGGCTTTTGGCCTGGGGCCGGAGCTGACACCCAGCTCCCTGTGATCGATTGCAGGGAGTCCGCTTGTGCACCAGGCCGAAAGCCTCCAGCGACATCCAGCGGACCCCGTTGCAGGAGGTCCGCTCAGGGCGCCTATGTATGTAAATTAACCGCCATCTTGTTTGGGTTAATTTGCATACTCGCCCTGATTGGCTGGTGGGCGTGGCTTTTGCGTAGCGAAGGCGCAGTCAATTTGCATATTACTCTTTTATTAGGTAGGATTACTTATTATGTTCCCTAAGCTGGCCTTTACATCCCCATAAGGAGTTTGTATTTTTGGAGTAGTTCGGTAACTTGTACTTTCTTGAGATTGTGTTGACATGTATTGTGCATAATTTCCGATTCCTATTTTTTTTATTCTGCACTGCATCTTTAGTTATGTCATTTTACATCCATTTCATTCTTTATTTATGCCTTTTTTCCTTGTTTGCTTGATCAATCTTGTGAAAGGTTTGTCTGTTTGCATTACTTTTCTTCAGTAACACATTTCACTTTCTTGATTCTCTACATTATACATTTTTTCTAATTTATGGAAAAGTTCTCTTACATTTATTTTTCTCTTCTTCATACTTTTATTGGGATTTACACTGCTTTTTTTTTTATAACTTCTTGATTTGGATGTTGATTTATTAATTGTGAGCCTTTCTTTGCTATATAAACATTTAAGGCTATACATTTTCCTTTATCATTTTATTTGCATCTTTGAAATGATATACACTGAGTGGTCAGATTATTATGATCTCTGAATGCATAATAAATAATCTGGCTACTCAGTGTGTGTGTGTGTGTGTGTGTGTGTGTGTGTGTGTGTATCAGAGGTCTGTGTGTGAATTTATGCATGGGTGGGGTTTGGCCAGCCTGGCCAGGGGGAGGGGACATGGGTGATTGGCCAGCCTGCCTGCTGGTCGAACTCCTGGTCTAGGGGACAATTTGCATATTAGCCTTTTATTATATAGGATCAACACTGAGTGGCCAGATTAGTATGCATTCAGAAATCATAATAATCTGGCCACTCAGTGTATATTTCATTATAGTTCAGTTCAATATTTTCTCGTTTCCATTATGCTTTCATTCAGAAGACTTAAAATTACTAAGCAGGTGGAGTTTCTAGTTACCTTATCATTAATTTCTAACAATTGCATTTTTTAACAGAAAAATGTGACTGGGCAGGCAGTGTTTGCAATTTGTTATGGAGGCCTGCATTAATGGCCTGGCACAGGGCGAATTTTTGTTAATGTTTCCTATGTGCAAGAAAATAATGCATATTTGAATTCTGTGTTCATTAGGTCAAGTTTGTTGTTGATTGTATTACATTTCCTGCAACGATAAGAATCTCTCATAGTTCTATCAATTTTTTCTCTTGTCTATTGCATTTATTATTATGTGCATACCAATATAGAGTTGACTTCCCTGGTACATGGCTATTTGATCATAGACAGTGGCCTTTTAAAATGTCTTAGTATTGAATGCTCTTGGATTTAACATTTTTATTTTATTTGATGCTAATATGGTTAGAGCAGCTTTCTTTTGGTTAGTTTTTCCTAGTTTCTCCTCTATGACTTTTCAACTTTCTGTGTATTTATGTTTTAGATATGCTTGTTGTAAGATATCCATTTATGATATTAAAATCCTGTCTGGAAATAATATATTAGAGAGTTCAGTCTGTCCATATTTATTGTCATTAGTGATGTTTGCACTTCTTTCTACTACCTTATTTTTATGATTTCTGTGTATTTTTTTATTTATTTTCAGTTTCTCTCTTTTTATTTCCCCTTCCTCACCTTCTTTTTCCTTTTTTTCCAAATGGAAGTTATATCCGCCATGTTTACTCTTAGTAGTGAACCTGGACCAGTGTCTTTCAGTCTGAGGCTTGTGAAATCAATCCTATGGCTATTGACCAGGATTTAAAAATTTTATATAGAAGGAAATGGTAAATAGAATAGTAAATGACTAATTAGGAAAAATATTTTTTAAATGTTAAACATACAGTATATGTATGGCTTAGCACAGGACTTATTATTACTGCCTCTTAGCTCACTGGTTTTCATTTCCATCATTCAAACAGCCAGATTGCAGCCTCCCCTCCAGAGAGCTATGTTGGAACCTGAAGCAAAAGGAAAAAATGTGTGCAATTTTCAAAATATCCTCTCATATACAAAAATATATACACTTTTCTAAATATCCTCTTATATTATAATCAAGTAAAAATGTTAATAAAAGTTTAACAATTAAAAACATAACTATGTATTGCCCAGTCTGTTGCCAGACCAATGTCTACCCTCATCAGCCCACCCTGCAAAGGATGTGTGTGCCAATGGGAAGTTCCTGCGGCTCATGACACAGAGTGGCAAGTCAAACACATGGCAACAGCTGGTCTTTGCTCAGTTTTGTTTTTTCTTAAATATTTTTTTTTTATTGATTTTAGAGAGGAAAGAAGAGAGAGAGAGAGAGAGAGAGAGAGAGAGAGAGAGAGAGAGAACATCAATGATGAGAGAGAATCATTGATTGGTTGCCTCCTGCATGCCCTACACCAGAGATCGAGCCTGCAACCCAGGTATGTGCTTTGATTGGAATTGAACCATCATCTCCTGGTTCAAAGGTCAATGCTCAACCACTGAGCCACGCTGGCCAGGCTTCGTTCACAGTTTTGATACTTTGCTCATCATGGACTTTTTCCTATTAGTTTTGATTTAAAAATATTGCATTAACAGTATTCTTTATCTTGATTACTGGATTTTTTGGTGCCTGAGGCAGGTGAGTGAACACTAATCTGACCCTGCTGACAGTGTAGGCCTCTGTGGCTCCAGGCTCAGCCCACCTCTGCCTGGGACAGGCCAGTCTTGCTTTTGGTCTCTTGTGCCATGAGAGGCTCCAATTTACTGGAGTCAAGCACAGGTCACCAGGCAAAGTGCCCCTATATATATTTAAAATATATTTTATTGATTTTTTACAGAAAGGAAGGGAGAGGGAAAGAGAGTTAGAAACATCGATGAGAGAGAAACATCAATCAGCTGCCTCTTGCACACCTCCTACTGGGGATGTGCCCGCAACCAAGGTACATGCCCTTGACTGGAATCGAACCTGGGACCTTTCAGTCTGCAGGCCGATGCTCTATCCACTGAGCCAAACCGGTTAGGGCCGTTTTTAATATTTTATCCAGCTGTCTTTGTTATTTTCCTCCAGAGACTCACTCATTGCATCTACTCTATTGTGCCCCCAGAAATGGCAGTCTGGAAGGTTCCTTACTGTAAGATCTAAAAAGATGAGTTATCTGCTGAGCTCAGCCAGTGTCTGGTGACTGGCCCCATGTTTGCCTAATTCCACTGTGAGGCAACCAGACTATCCCAGTTAACCTTGGAGAAATGATACACATAATGAAACTCCTTTCAAATGGCAAACATTTTAGAGTTCAATTTGTTTTTCAAAGATAGCCAATGTTTTTATGTTCCAGGCACAGTCCTAATAGTTTTGTGAATGTTAACTCACTTAATTCTCACCACCTTATGTGGTAGGTACTGTTATCAGCTCATTTTTACAGAAAAGGAAAATAGGACTAGAAGTTCCCTCACTTGCCTGTGGCCACATGGAAAGTGGAGAGCCAGGATTTGAACACAGCTAGCTTGGCTACCCATGCTGTGCTCTTAACCACTGTGCTATACTGTCTTTTAGTGTTGCAGAATGAAGTGTGTTAGTATTAGCCGAGACCAATGATCAGCAAAGGGCTGCCATATTGACACAGTTTCCCATATCCTGTGGGTAGAATATATGAAAGTTATAGTCTCTGTGTCCTCAGTTTGTCATTAGTTCATGCACTAAATATGTTAGTTGATCTCTGTAAAGATTTTTACCAGAGCAAAACCACCCAATATGTGGTTTTTATTCAAAACATATTGATGACTCTTGGAGGAGTTGGAATAATCTCAACATTGATTACTTGAATGCTTTCTTAATTACTCCTTGCTATTCTAATGGAGGCTTTTTACCAATAATGCATATAAACTGCATTAATTCCCAAATGTGACTCACTTCAACTTGCAGATACTACGAATGATATAGGAGAACCACTGCAGTTAGCTTCAAAAGGGCTTTGATGCATTGATAAGGCTACATTCTGGAGTTTTAAACTCTTTGTGCTCTGCAGCCAGACTTGGCCCCAGTATTGTATTTACCAGATGCAAACTTAATACACTTTGTTTTAACCTTATATGAAGACTAAAGTCCCAGTGCATGAAAATTCATGCACTTGAGGGGTAGGGGGGTCCCTCAGCCTGGCCTGTACCCTCTGGAAGGCAGACATCCCTCTTGCAGTCCAGGAGCCCTTGCTCCTTATGCCTGATTGCTGCTCCTACCACTCGGCTCACTGCTCCTTAGCGCTGCCTTGGAGGCGGGAGAGGCTCCCACCACTGCTGTTGTGCTCGCCAGCCATGAGCTCAGCTTCTGGCTGAGCAGCACTCCCCTTTTGGGAGCACACTGATCACCAGGGGGCATCTCCTACATTGAGCCCCCCGGTGGTCAGTGCACATCATAATGATCAGTAGTTCCGCTGTTTGGTCAATTTGCATATTAGGCTTTTATTATTTAGGATAAAATAAGTATGTGAAAATTTGCCATTTTTGGAATCCATAGTAAAAAAGTACTTTATTTTAAAATCTTAATTAAAAATATTATTATTTTTTCCAGAGACAGAGAAGCATCAATCAGACCTTCAAACCTCAGAGGGAAAGTAGGGGAGGGTGGGGGTAAGGGAGAGAGATCAACCAAAGGACTTGTATGCATGCATATGAGCCTAACCAATGGACACAGACACCAGTGGGTGAGGGCATGAGTGGGAGGTGGAGGGACAATGGGGGGATAAGGACACATATGTAATACCTTAATCAATAAATAAAATAAAAAAAATTATTATTAATAAGTGTTAAATATTTAATAATACTTATTATTAAATATTAAAATACTAGAGACCCGGTGCATGAAAATTCATGCACTGCAGGTGGGGCGTCCCCTCAGCCTGGCCTGCCCCCTCTCACAGTCTGGGAGCCCTCAGGGGCGGGAGGCAACCCAGCAATCAGGGGAAGGCAATGCCCTATCACACCTCTTCTGCTGCCACTGCCAGCAGTGCAAGCCTTGGCCAGCCCTGGTTACCTGAGCCTTGGGTGGCCCTGGGCAGCTTGGCAGCCTCTATCCAAGGCTTGCATGCACCACGGGCCAGCCCTGGGTGGCTGGGCAGCCAACATCTGAGGCTTGCCTGCGCCTTGGGCTGGTCCTGCATGGCTGGGGGGCTGGGAGGACAGGGGGACTCTGGAGGCAGGCACGTGGTGCAGCTGGGCTGGCCTGGGGGCGGGCCTGGCCACACCGCGTGCCTGCTGCCCCAGTGGGGCTGAGGGGACTGGGCACCGCCATCTTGTGGCTGTGGGCACCGCCATCTTTGAGGGCGTGGCAATCAATTAGCATATTCCCTCCTTATTGGCTGTGGGCACTGCCATCTTTGTGATGGCGTGAGGGTCAATTAGCATATTCCCTCTTTATTAGATAAGATTATTATTTTAAACTAGAGGCCAGGTGCACAAAATTTGTGCACGGGGTGTGTGTGTCCCTCAGCCCAGCCTGCTCCCTCTCCAATCTGGGACACCTCAAGGGATGTCTGACTGCCCATTTAGGCCCGATCCCAAATGGGCAGTCGGACATCCCTCTCACAATCCAGGACTGCTGGCTCCCAACTGCTGGCCTGCCTGCCTGCCTGATTGCCCCTAACTGCTTCTGCCTGCCAGTCTGATCACCCCATAACCACTCCCTGCCAGCCTGATCGATGCCTAACTGCTCCCCTCCCAGCCTGATTACCCCTAACTGCCCTCCCCTGCTGGCCAGATCGCCCCTAACTGCCCTCCACTGCTGGCCTGGTCACCTTTAACTGCTCTCCTCTACTGGCCTGGTCGCCCCTAACTGTCCTCCTCTGCAGGTCTGGTCTCCCCCACTGCCCTCCCCTGCAGGTCTGGTCACTCCCAACTGCCCTCCCTTGCAGGCCTGGTCACCTCTCAACTGCCCTCCCTTGCAGGCCTGGTCCCCCCCAACTGCCCTCCCCTGCAGGTCTGGTCACCCCCAACTGCCCTCCCCTGCTGGCCTAATCACCTACAACTGCCCTCCCCTGCAGGCCATCCTGTGGCGGCCATCTTGTGTCCACATGGGGGCGGCCATCTTGTGTGTTGGAGTGATGGTCAATTTGCATATCACCTCTTTATTATATAGGATGTTTTTTAGAATTGATTGCAGAGAGGAAGGGAGAGGGGAGAGAGATAGAAACATCAATGATGAGAGAGAATCATTGATTGGCTGCCTCCTGCACACCCCACACTGGAAATTGAGCCCACAACCCGGGCATGTGCCCTGACCAGGATCAAACTGTGACCTCCAGGTTCATAGGTCGATGCTCAGCCACTGAGCAACACAGGCCGGGCTGTTTTGCTTTTTATTTATTTATTTTTTTTAAAATGGTACAAATGGCCTTTATTGATTGCAATGGGAAATGGAAAAGGAGGGGATATGACAGCTCTGGATCCTGTGGCAGCTTCAGACTCTGTGACCATCCTCAGAAAAGCTGTTTTTATTTTTAAAACAGGAGACAGAGGTAGAAGCTAACACACTTTATACTTTAGGACCTATCACTTATGTGAGTCCTTCGAGGACCTGGGTGGAACCCTAGCAATGTGTTCACATGTCATGGTTTTATAAAATTTGCAATTGTTTGAGAACACTATTTCCACAGTAAACTTCCCTTCTATCACACTCTCTTTTGTGGGGTGGCTTCAGAGTGGCCATGGTTATTTTGGGGATCTGGCTCTGCAAAAGTCGAGTGGGAATACTTTCATCTTGGTTTTTGTGAAAGATAATTATATGGCCCATACCCATTTCTGTGTATGGTGATGTCATTGCTAGCCATCTGGGTATAGGTACCAGCTCAGATGGTATAACGACATGAAAGTGCAGAGCAAGAGGTTTGCTTTACAGGGTGAGAATGTCCTGCAACACCTAGCCCTGGAAGTAAGCAGGCAGTAGAAGAGAAAAAAAGATTTGAAGTATGTGTGGTAGAAGCTAGTTTGGGGAAAATTCTAAGGAAAGTATCTGGCCTTTATTGGTACTTATCTGTCAGGATAATTATAAATGCCCAATAATATTTCTTCTTTTTAGATTGGAATTATGAAAATAGAACTTATTAAAATTCTTATGTTTGTTGGGTACAAATATGTAAGAGTACAATAAGCAGTGTGTGTATGTATGTATGTTTATGAAGTTTCATATTAAATTATCAATAAAACATATTGACACTAAAAATTTTCTTTAGCCAACTATGCTAGAAGATTGAATTACCTTTCTGTTCCCTATATAGAAAATGATATTACCAAAATGTTATCATATGAGGATGTAATCAAAGGAGATATAGTAAAACATTTAAACAAAACATTTTATAGAAGTGTGTCAAATGGTTAATTCATAAAAATGGCATGATGTTTTCTGTATATTTATTTTCATATTTAATTCTATATTTATTTTTGGATTCTTTTTCTTTATGATCCCTCCCCCAAATTTCATAATCTTTAGACTCCACAAAACTTGAAGTGGATCCAACTGTAATTGGGATGGTGCCGTGATGTGATTTCTATTGTATGAAAGTACTGGCGACCATATGGAGAACGGATCTAGAAAAGACAATAGTAAAATCACTGAGACCACTGAGTCTGTGTCTAGTCAATCACAATTTCTTTGAGTGTAGTTATTGAAGAGGGCTATCAAAACGGTCAAGTGTTGGCACTAGTCTTACTTCATTGCTTTCTAGAGTCAACAGAGCTGGTAAAGGGGCTTGGCCATGGTTGGCATAGTGCCACTTCTGAGACTTCAGTGTGCATGTGAATCACCTGAGAATCTGGTTAGCATGCAGACAGATACTGCGTAAGTGGGTCTGTGGTGGGACCTAGGGTTCTGCATTTCTAACAAGTCCCCAGGTGTTCCTATGGCAGGACACACCTGGGGTAGTGAGGTAGTAAAGCACTGCGGATCAAGGGTCAGACTGCCTGGGTGTGAATGCCCATTTATTACAAACTTTGTGCCTTTGGTTAAGTTATCTAACATTTCCAGTCCTCAGTTTTCTCATCTACAAATGGGGATGCTAATAATCAAATCAATCATAGAGAGTAAAGATAAAATGAGATGATTCATGCCAAGAGCTTATCACAATATAAGGGCACAAAATGTTGGAAATCATTGTTCTTATTGCACTTAGAACCCTTGGTTTTCCTAGCCAAGCTCAGCTAAGACTTCTTGTGAATGATCATCGAAGTTTCTCATGCATCTAGAAAGAAAAGAAAAAAAAAAGCCTGTCCCTGTAGTATGATCTAAGTAAAACTAATCCATTCAATGAAAACTTATAAACGATGAAATATGTTTACAAATCCAAATTACCAAGTAAAATAAATATTGAGACCAGTCAAGAATGTGCTAGGTTGCTAATGAAATCACAGGATATTGCATCTGGAAGTTAGAGATCTTGCAGTCCAACTTCTTCATAACACAGACAAAAGCAAAACAAAACAAAACAAAACAAAACAAAACAAAACAAACAAATGAGGCCTGCGGGGGTCCTGACTCTGGTCACTTTACAGTATGTGGGTAGGATCTCCTCCAGCTACATAATGACCAGAGGCATGAAAAGGCACTAGAAATTGTTTCATTGATACTTTGAAACCTACCTGGCCCATTTTGCTTAGTGGTTCCAAGGGTCGTGGATTCGATTCCCAGTCAAGGGCATGTACCTGGGTTGCAGGTTTGATTCCTGGCTCCGGCCAGAGGCAACCAATCGATGTGTCTCTCTCACATGGATGTTTTCTCTCTCTCTCTCTCCCTCCCCCTCCTTGCTCCTTTCCACTCTCTCTAAAATATCAATGGGGAAAATATCCTTAGGTGGGGATTAAAAAAAAAAAAAGGTTAGAATACTTTGATACCTATAGAAACCAATCTTGACTGAGGCTGCTATTACTGGTCGTGGGTCAAATTGTGTCCCTCTGTGAATGTGCCCTTATTTGGAAAAAGGGTCTTTGCAAATATAATCAAGTAAAGACAAGGATGGGCCTTGATCCCATATATCTGGTGACCTTGCAAGAAGATAGTGTGAAGGCAGACACAGAGGGAGAAGGCCTTGTGATGATGGAGGCAGAAAGCAGAGTGAAACCGCTGTGGGCCGATGAGCACCAAGGACAGATGGCCACCTAGGAAACCAGGAAGAGGCAGGGCAGGGTTCTGCCCAGTTTCAGAGGGAGCATGGCCCTGCTCGCCCCTTGCTTTCATACTTCTAGCCTCCAGGCTTGTGAGAGAATACATTTTTGATGTTGTAAGCCACCGTATTTGTGGTGCTTTGTTATGGCAACTCTAGGAAGCATATACAGTACTCTTCATCCTTTCTCCGTTTTCCACAGGTTTGTTTTTCTTCTTCTGCCACATAGAAAGCTTTTTGAGGGTAGGGATTGGACTTGACTCATGTTCACATCCCTTGGACAGCTTAGCAGTGCTTAGCCAGGACTCAGAGCATTTGTTGAATTGAAGTAATTGCAGGCTTCCACAGAAGTAATATAGCTTATTATTTGTTATTATAAATTCCCTATAATTTACCTGTCAGCTATTGACATTAATTGTCATTGAGAAAATAGAAGAGGTGCCTCTTAGTTGCCAAGAAATGTTTGGACAGAATGTGGGAATAAATACTGATAGGGAAACTCAAGAGCTTATTTATTAAAAAAATAAAAAATAAATCTTGCCCTGGCTGGTTGGCTCAGTGGATAGAGCATCAGCCTGCAGACTGAAGGGTCCCAGGTTTGATTCTGATCAAGGGCACATGCCTGGGTTGCGGGCTTGATCCCCAATGAGGGACGTGAAGGAGGCAGCCAATCAATGATTCTCTCTCATCATTGATGTTTCTATCTCTCTTTCCCTCTCCCTTCCTCTCTGAAATCAATAAAGATATATTTTAAAAAAATAAATCTTTATAGTTGAAAGTATTACATATGTCTCTCTTTTTTAATATTATTTTAAGAACAGTAACTAATATTCATCGACAGCTCACTCAGTGTTGTACATGGTCAGTATATATTCTTTCACTTACTCCTTATAATGTCGTGATGAGGTAGACCTTATTTTTAGACCCAATTTACTGATGAACAAACATTGAAGTTTTGCCCTAGCCGCCTTGGCTCAGTGGCTAGAGCTTTGGCCCATGGGTTCGATTCCCATTAAAGGGTACATTCTGGCCCCCATTGGGGCTGGGGGGGGGGCGGGAGGTAACCAATCAATGTGTCTCTCTCACATGGATGTTTTTTCTCTCTCTCTCCCCCTCCCTTCCACTATCTCTAAAAATCAATGGAAACATATCCTTGGTTGAGGAGTAACAACAACAACAACAGCAGCAGCAGCAACAACAACAAAAAACATTGAAGTTTCGAAGCTGTGAAAAGCAGAGCTGAGAGTCAAACTTGGGCAGTATGACCGCTAGACTATTGTGAAAGGAAACGTTGATCTTTCCTTTCCACAGAACTGAAAACTCCTTAACTTTCTGTTTATGGATGAGAATGTGTTTAGGTTGCTCTCCCTATACATATGTATGTGAGTGCTGAATATATATTCATTCTTTAGTATATTTGTTACTTCTGTGTATATCAAATCGATTTATTGAGACATATTTAGAGCTTAGGAGCCAGGTTTTCCTAAGCTGCTGTGCTACTTTGAAATACTTTTCTTCCTCTGTGAAGCCACAGGTTTTACATGTGAGTGAGGAGGTTTCCATCTCTGGGCTGCAGAGCTTCCAAGAGGCGCCTCTCAAGCATGGAGAGTCCCCTGCAAGCAGAGCACTTGGCTACTGCTTTGCTTGTGTGCCTTTGTGGGATGACCTTTTGTTTGAAGGAAGGGTTCTCTAGTAAAAGAAAAGTTAGGGTCCCTGAATTTAGATCATTGTAGTTTACACATGAGGACAGATTAAAACAAAAACAAAAAACTTCTTCCTTTGTTTATATAAGGCAAAGTCCCAGGAAGATCTATAGCAAAGTTATTAGAAAAAAGAACAATGAACCTAACTTCTCAGACTCTCTGGACATAATTGGATTTTAGGGAGACATGATCCATGTGTGACCTTTATCCAGAAATTATTCTCCCTGCCATATGTGATATGTTACATGTTTTCAGGGACGCTTCATCGTGGCTTAATGACATATCCTTAATGGGAAAAATGCAATGGCTTTTGTTATTTTTTATTTCAATAGAACCCTATAGAAGCTCTATTGAAAGAAACAACAACACACAAGACCTCTGTAACACCGGAGAGATGGTGCAATGTAACATTCCTGCCAGTTGCCTCTGGTCCTAATAAAGAATTAGGCTCTGTCCTAAATCTAGAAAAGCACTTTGTAGTCCTTAGTTTCAAAATATTTCATCAATCATATATATTTTAGTCATAGGGAAGAAAACCTATTCATGTAACCTAGTAAAGGATTCTTATCCTGGCTTCATCTTAGTGCTTTACTAGATAGATGCTTTACTCTGAATTCTTAAATGAAATTTCGAACCTGAAGGATGCCACAAACAAAGGTCATATTGACATGACTGTAGAGTTAAGGTGAGCTAGGGCTTGAGAGTTATGCTGTTCTATGTGATCTTGAAAAGTTGCTTGATGTTATGAGTCTTGATTTCTCATTTACATCATGGGTATAGTAGCTCTTTCACAATGTTAACGATTATGTAAAATGTATGTGAGCAAAACAGACTTACTTTCCGGTTATACACTATTTCATGAAAATAGCTATATGGTGTTCATCTAATTTGGCGGGGTTGTTTGAAATAGTATGGTTAAAATATAGGCTCAGTAGCACAGAGGACATTTACATGGGGGCGGGGTAAAGGGACACCTCAAATGGGTAGGCTGTCATTTTTCAAAGTAGCGGAACCAGAGGGAGGAAGTGAGGCCACATGGACGTTGGTCATGCACTTGAAGTCTCCCGAGGTGTTCAGCATCCCAAGGGCAGACGCTGAAAGGCAGTGCTGATCTGGAATCAAGCTACTTCTCACAGCAGAATCCCTTATGTACCTTGAGTAAGAATCTCGGTAGCTGTTAGAATTTGCTTATCTGTTATAAGTAGTTCTCTTCAATGACAGAATAGACTATTAGAAACCTATTTAGACAATTCAGCATAGAGCTTGGCACGTAAGTAGATCCCTAGTGAACATTCTCAATCCCACTCCATCTTTATTCTTGCCATCCACCACCCCCACTGAGAGCATGGAGAGAAATCATTATTATGTTTCAATTGATACGAATCATACTTATTCATAGTGACTAGTTGTTTCTGTGGAGTTACACTAATCCAACAGTAATGACGGCCTAGTATTTCAGAGACAATAGGATATCTGGGGGGAAGAGGAAATCATTCTTGAGCAAGCCAGTATTTTTCTCTCACCAATATCAGAATATTAAACTGCATTTTGGTTTGCTGGCTGTTTCTAAAATCTTTTAAGTGTTGCAAAAGAACTTTGGTTAATAGCAAATAGAGCATATTTCTGGATTTGCAACATTAGTTTTAGTTTGGGCCTCCCAAAATTGAAATAGCACTTTTCTATTGGGAAATAATTATAGAATAGTTGATATTTTATATTTAACTATTTTCTATGCTGAAGAGATAAACTAGTTTTGTCCTCGCAGGTTACGGTTTTGCTTTTGATTGTGACGTAGCACCATAAAAAGTCAGTCTAGAGATAAAAATTGCACTTCATAAAACCAGGTATGAAAATTTTTAAGTACTATTTGTCTTAGGTTTTTCACCTAACTTAGTCTCTGAAGTCGGCAGCTTCAACTTAACTATTAACAGAGAATGTTTTCTTGTGAGGAGCAACTGTTAGGATAGCAACTTCTCTTCTGCATTACAGTAAAAAAGTGCTCATCTAAACATAGAGCCAGTTTTTCAAATAGCCACAAATGTGGGAAAGTACTTTTATCCTTGGAAATAAATCCTGAAGACATAGTTTAAAAATATAAGTTCCGCCGAAACCGGTTTGGCTCAGTGGATAGTGCGTCGGTCTGCGGACTGAAAGGTCCCAGGTTCGATTCCGGTCAAGGGCATGTACATTGGCTGTGGGCACATCCCTGGTAGGGGGTGTGCAGGAGGCAGCTGGTTGATGATTCTCTCTCATCGATGTTTCTAGCTCTCTATCCCTCTCCCTTCCTCTCTGTAAAAAATCAATAAAATATATTTAAAAATATATATATAAGCTCCTTTTATTTCTTTATTTATATACTAGAGGCCCGGTGCACGAAATTCATGCACGGAGGGGGGTTGTCCCTCAGCCCAGCCTGTACCCTCTCCAATCTCGGACCCCTCAAAGGATGTCCGACTGCCCGTTTAGGCCCGATCCCTGGGATCGGGCCTAAACGGGCAGTCGGACATCCCTCTCATAATCCAGGATTGCTGGCTCCCAACTGCTTGCCTGCCTGCCTTCCTGATTGCCCCTAACTGCTTCTGCCTGCCAGCCTGATCACCCCCTAATCACTCCCATGCCAGCCTGTTTGCCCCCAACTTCCCGCCTCTGCTGGCCTGGTCACCCCTAATTGCCCTCTCCTGCAGTGTTGATCACCTCCAACTGCTTTTCCTTGCAGGCCTGATCCCTCTCAACTGCCCTCCCTTGCAAGCCTGGTCCCTCTCAACTGCCCTCCCTTGCAGGCCGGGTGCCTCCCAACTGCCCTCTCCTGCTGGCCATCTTGTGGTGGCCATCTTGTGTCCACATGGGGGCAGGATCTTTGACCACATGGGGGCAGCTATATTGTGTGTTGCAGTGATGATCAATCTGCATAGTTCTCTTTTATTAGATAGGATAGAGGCCTGGTACAGGGGTGGGGGCCAGCTGGTTTGCCCTGAAGGGTGTCCCTGATCAGGGTGGGGTTCCCTTGGGGCGTGGGGCAGCCTGAGTGAGGGGCCTGTGGTGGTTTACAGGCCGGCCATGCCCCCTGGGATGCAAGCGGAGACCCTGGTATCTGGAATTTATTTTCCTTCTACAATTGAAACTTTGTAGCCTGGAGCAGAGCCAAGCCTGGGGCTCCCTCCGAGGCCCGAATCCATTAGTGTTGGGGTTATAATTGAAACTTTGTTGCCTTAAGCGGGTGGGCCCGGCCAGGGTGTGCGGAAAGCTTTGCTACTCCTGTTGCTGGCGGCAACCCTGTCCTGCTCTCTCAAGCTCCATTCTGCTGCCATTTGTTTGAATTTGTTTACCTTCTATAATTGAAACTTTGTAGCTTGAGTGGAGGCTTAGGCCTGCAACGGCTGGCAGAAAGCTTGGCTTCCTGTTACCTAGGGAACCTTGCTCTCTGTGACTGTAGCCATCTTGGTTTGGGTTAATTTGCATACTCGCTCTGATTGGATGGTGGGTGTGGCTTGTGGGCGTGGTTTCTGAGTGTGTCGGAGGTGTGGTCAATTTGCATATTTGTCTATTATTAGATTAGATGCCTGATCTGTTGAATGTTTGTGTTTTCTACTCTCCTTAGGGATATCAAAACCACTCAAGGCCTGAAACTTTAAACCTGCCATGGAGAAAATCTTCTTCTCCACCCCCCGAACCGCCCCTCCCCCCCCCCCCCCCACACACACAGGCAGGAGGCAATTCCTGCCAACCCTTGCATGACAAGGCATGTTCCCACCCCAAAACTAATACCACCTTCCTTGGGAAATACCAGGGCCCCAAGGGGCTGAGGAAGGAGAAGTCTGAGAAGGTGCATTCTCTTTGTTGAACACCTTCCCTCAGGTACGATGCTCAGCTCTTGTTCTCTCCTTGGTCCACCTGGCTAGGATGTCTACACAGAACAGGACTCCCCATTCTGGCTCCTTCTGCAGCCTCAGGTCTAAGCCGTGTTGTCTGATCAGGCTCTTGTGGGAAGCCTGTCTTCTGGATTATTGGGCACTTTCTTGTCTGTTAACGAAACTGATATATATTTTTCCTTTTTGTTGAATTTATTGGACTGACGCTGATTACATTATACAGATTTTAGCTGCAACTTCTACAACACATCGTCTGCACACTGTATTGTGTGTTCACCACCTCAAGTCAAGTCTCCGTCCATCACCATTTATCCCCCTATACCCTCCTCCACCTCTCTCCACTCCCTCCCTCCCGGCCCCCGCTCCCCCCGCCCGCAGGCAATCACATCGTTGTCTGTGTCCATGAGTTTTTTTCTCTTTTTTGCTCAATCCCTCCACACACCCCAACCCCCACCCCCAACCTGACAGCTGTCAGCTTGTTCTCTATCTGAGAGTCTGGAACTGATATTTTGTTCCCCAATTGGTTATTGAGTTCACACTTCTTCATATTCAGGCAGAATCCTGTAGAAGAGGGCTGAGTGGATTTATTTTTACTTCTAATTTCAAAGAATACTAAAAATACTTCTAAAATGATCCTTTTAAATTGTTTTTCTTGTTTATAAAAAGCCAAAAGCAAAAGCAAAAACGATCAGTCTTCCATTTGAAGACTAGAGCTTGCTCTCCTTTGAAGTTACCAATTGTTATCTTTGTGAATGTCTGAACCACTTTGGCTAATTATCAATCTGTTTCAACACAAAAAGGAGGAAGATTAGAAATCCTTTTAAATGCTTCTTTTATTTCATTGGTTGTACATTGGGTGAGTGAACTGAATATTACAACCAAAACATAGAATTGATACAAATTAGACTCCTGTTTACACTGTAAGGTAATGAATGAGGAAATTCTTTAAGTGTTACAGAAAGGTTTAGTAGAAATGTTACCAGTGGTATGGCTAAAAGAATATTTCGGTGAAGTGCTATTATATCCTGAAAACCAAGAGTGAAATGTAGTTCCCATACAAGTGGCGAGTTCATCTCTTAACTACAGTATTTGTTGAATTGCTATCTTCATGTCTTGGATATAGGTGATTTTGTTTTTGTAATTAAACAAAGCATTTAAGATTTATTCATCATAGTCAGACTTCTGAATATAAACAAACTTTTGGCAAATAATATTTATACAGAAAAATAGTTTTAGATCCTCTCAAATCCCAGAATTATTCTATAAAATTACATTATAAATAAATAAAAAGCAAAATCTGTTGTACATATATTTGTACATCTATGCATTTGCCTTGCCTCCTCCTTTCGTAAATGGCATATTTATGACTCTTTGCATATTATAATCACAATTCTGGAAAATGGATATCATAGTAAAAATACAGTCCTCTATATTTGCTTGGGGATACAGGTGATGTTGTTGATGCTCATTAAAGGGCTGAAAATAGTTGTGTGCTAATGATTTTTAACATCAAAATCATGAAATAAAAGAAAAAAAATAAAGACAATGTTACAACAATTAGTCTACAAAAATATTTCAGTGATCACATAATTTACCTTTAGTAATGTATACTATGTATTCAATGAGTTTAAGTGAATTAACAAAGACAAAAAGAAAAAAGAAGATAAGTTTGAATGTTTTAGGCAAGTTGTAGCATAACTACATTGTTATAGTTGAGAAAATTACAAATATCAATAATACATAAAGATGAAACTACCAAAGAAATACAAGTTAGATACAATACTTTCCCACAAATTAAAACAAATGTTAACAATACAAGCACTATGTAAGATTACACTTAGAATGATTTCTTCTGATAGGGTTATCAAATCTATGATATAAGATAAAGAGTCATTAGACTTTGACCAACATTAATTAAAATGGTGAATTTCTTTTTGACTAAAAAAAAAAAATGATATGGTTGGTGCATATAGTTTTCAGAACAGGCTGTGAGGCCAAAATTTAAAATATTTTACATTCAATCTCAAAAGTCAAAATACTTCAATCACTAATATGTTCACAAAAAAATGGATGTTTTAAACAATTACATTTATAACAGCTGTTTCATTTTTTAAACAATAATTTAAAAACTACATAGGTACTGTATATGCTATGTGCAACATATAAAATGTGAAATATGAAATATTTGGTACGATAGTGCTTAAAATAAACTTCAAAACAAACTTTCTGAACAAAATTTAATTGTATCGCTATTACCTTGAAGAACAACCAAGTATTAAAAAAGTAAACAACATTAAAATATGTTTCATCCATATATAGTATATATATGTATGTGTATATATAATATGTAGGTACTTGTATTAAAGTTTTTATACTTTTGAGACATAAAATATGCTTTAAGGTGAAAGAATTAAAAGAACTATTTTTTTCCATGCTGTAGTCAGTTACAACCCTTTAATCCAACTTTTTTGAAATGCAGAACAGTAATGGATTTTTTATAAAGTGAAACTACCTACTTTTTGTTTACATAGTAATTTAGATTAAAGTCACAGTCAAATTTTCAGTGACTAAACTCAAACTTACTTAAATTAGAATATTATACAGATCTCCTCACCTACAGCTTCCTTATTGGACTAGGTTTTTAGTTTAGAAGAGTTATTCTGTAACAGGCAAACGGATGGTGAGTTTGAAAGACTAATCCATTAGATTAGACTCTTGACATGGGCCTCTCATTCTTGTCAAGCTGGATGAAGTCTGGCAAAATCTAGGCACTTCTACAAAGTCTCTCTTATAAAACAACTTTAAAAATATACTTGTAAAATAATACCTTCAAGACTTTGTTTGGTGGGGTATGAAGCTCATACCGTGCAAAGTTTCTTTTGCAATCTAGTTAATGTTATTCTAGAATCACATGATTCAATACGGCATCTCCAGGCAAACAAAATACCACACTTTGATGTGTCCCCAGTACTTGTGCTTGAATTTCCATTCAAATTTTAGACCTGCAGGACAGGTATCAGTTTTTTACTTCACTTCTCATTTTTGCTGCAGCATTTGTGTCAAGAAGTGAAACATACCCTTTGATCCAGTGGGAAAATGAAATGACAGTAATTGGAGTTGGAATTGAACCTGCCCTTGGAATAGGTTTTAAACTACTGCTAATTGTTTATTGCTAACTTTGAAATATTCTGAGTCGAAATGAGTAAATTGGTTGGACTTTCTGCATCAGCTATAGTTATGGAGATAAGACAATATTCCTAGGACAGAAACTATGTTTAGAAATCCTTTCAAAGTAAACTTGATCCTTTATGTCTTTAAACATCACAGCTGGTCTCAGGTAGTTAACTATCTTAGGTTGGAATATACTAAGCATACCATATTTAATACTCATATATGATATAGCAGCACTAGCTCCTTAGAGTTGTGGTCTGTCCAGAAGAACTAAATCTTTATTTAGCATGCAGTTTGTGGCAATTCTATTGAGGAGGAAACAGGATAGTATGTACAGTAACAATGTTTAGTTATTCTCAATGCAGATTCTTGGCATTCCATTCCATTTCTGCTGATTACTTCAGAATTATCTGTTAAAGAAAAAGATACGTGCGATTTAGACATTCTTCCATGAGGGAAAAGAATGAGTGTAAGTTCTACTCTTTGGAAATAGACATTTAAAAATAGGATTTTTCTTCAACTTTTCATTATTTTTGTGCAATTATAATTTTGCCCAGGCCCCACCCTTCATGGTGAAAATTTTAAACTTAAGCACTCTGCTGTGTGGCCACTGTAAATGATGATTCAAAAGCACAGTATTTTCTGTAAAACTGTGACAACATATATGTGGACATACAGTGTGTTTAGATCCTAATCTCCTTTTTTCCATATCTTTTTATTGTATGTTCACATTATCCTTCAATTAATATTTGCAAAGGTGATCAAAGAATTAGTCTGTACATAAAAAGTTGTTTAGTAAATTTTAAATATATTTAAAAATGTATAATCAATTATGTATTTTTTATTAACTTACATTTATAATTCAAAGACGTGTTCCCATAAAAAATAACTTTGTTCCCAATATATAACAACAAGTTTCAAATTCAGGGAATGTTTAAATGTCCCATATTAAAGAGAAAAAGAGATAATATTCCAATAAAGCTGTTATAACATTCTTAATAATCTAAAAGCACAGATACAACTAAACTATCAAATGCAAACCATGGTCTGTGGAGTTTGATCCCTAAGTTCTTTTCCAACTCCACACCCTTGCGAAGGACAGGGAGTTCGCCCTGTGTGACCCAGTCCATAAATGCCAAGCTTAGAAGTGAAACTTATAACACATTCTAACAAAAATATTTATTCTTTGTGCAATGTCTTGACCAAACTTTGTGCAATGAATAAAGAAAATGTTTGTTTACTAAACAGTCAAGAGTCTTTGTTTAGGAAATAACCAGTACAACTTTGTTATGGTCAAGGTCAGCTAATATTCCTGCACACTGGGATCCACTTCTCAATACAAGCCTCATTTCTACAAGTATAATTTTGTGTACCATCATGTTAGAATTCATACATGTGGATATTTTCCCTTTTAGTGGGTGCTCCTACAGTTTATATCAAACAGTTGTAGTATAAACACTCAATTAGTTTCTCCCATGAAGTAAAAGCATCTTTTATTTTATTGGAATGTACAGATGTGCCCAGAATTGATAAAAATAGAACTGATTTATATTGAATATTTATACTAAATGGAAACTCAGAACTTCAGAAATGATTATTCTATTTTTTTAAAAAAAATTCTAGAATTTAAAATTAACTGGGAAAAATAGCATTCCTTGTTTCATATACTGATAGACAAATAAAAATAATGAGATATTATTTTATATGTAAATAACAGTATTTTTGAACAGTCATTACAAATAGCTAATATTCAAATTCTTCAGGTGGTTATATTATAACCTCCTCATTAGATTTAGATTTGATTATTAAATAGGAATTATTCTATTTCATCCCTTAGCTTCAATGATGCCTGTAAGGTTTTCAAATAAAAATGTGTCCCAGGATATCAAATCATGTCCTGTTTTTTTTTCTTCTTCTTTGCTTTTACTTTAGCAAGAGTCTCTCTAAAATAGTGGGGGGAGAATCTTGTGATGTCTTAAATGGATATGCAATAATATATATTTTAGAATATAGTCACATTAAGGCTTATTAACTGAAACTAAAATTCCATATAGAATGACATTTCTAACCATTTAAAACAAAAAGTATTCAACAGAGAGCCCAGCAATGAGCAAATGTGTATTACAGATATTAGTGAGAACAATGCTTTGGACCTGTACCTGACAAAGAGACATGTGCGCCACCAAGGTTAATTGAACTGTAAATCAGCCTTGAAGTTAACGGAAAGCATCAACTGGACTCACCCAGACTGCTTTTCCCCTCTGCCCCAGCCTACACACGATCCATTATATGGATAAAGACATAAATAAAAATGACTGCCGCTACTATTGAACTCTCGGCAGTTACTACCGCATTGCATCTTGGCCAGAAAACTCTGCCATACCCTGGTCTGTGTCTTTGGCTATCTGGTGGGCTCTATATGTGGCATTAAAAAAATGAGTGAGTGGGGGGGGGTTGGGGGGATAATGGGAGGGCGGGTAAAGACACATATGTAATACCTTGGTCAATAAAGAAATTAAAAAAAAAAGAGTAACCAAAAAAAAAAAAAAAAAAGAGTCATGCTCCTCGCAGCTGTGAGCTTCAAGAAGTTCAAGAGATTTGCTCTTAGAAGATAGGAAAGGTTTGAGTGTTTATTTTGGTGGTAGGATTTTTCTTGAAAATATAACTTGATTATTAATTTTTTTTTCCTGAGAAATGTAGCTTGCTCGCACAGTCTGAGTTAAGTGTACCCTGGGGTGAACTACATTCTGGAAATATAGACAGAACAGGAATCCAGGTGAGGAGCAGTTACCAACCAAGTGCCTCTGATATAACTATTGCCTGTTTGATTTCCACTTCTGATGTCGGAAGACCTGACAGGACAGGCACTGAGGCCCACTGGGAGGGCAGGACAGTTCCCAGCTGGGAGGATACCTCTGGAAGGAAGACAAGAGCCAAGTGTGTGTGTGCGGAGTGGAAGGGTGTGGAGAAGCCATTTTGAGGGAAAGAGAGATCTTCTGTGTAGTTTTTAATATGGCTTTTCTTTAGTCAGATTGTAGTTTTGATTCGCACCAAAGAGATATAATTTAAAATAGAATGAGCAGATCTATTTTGTGTGTTTCCTGTGGTTTCTCCTCAGACATTCCTGCATACTAGTTTTCTATGGACATATAAAACATGTTCTTTACATAAAAACTTCTTCAATTTCCATTGCAATGTTAATGGTCACGAGGATCAAAAGCTTCAGAAGGTGCCTGGGTATTTGAATGTAGATACAAGAGATAATTCCTAAAAGAACAGGTTTATAAATGGCCCAGGAACATGGGCTATGAGTCTGACATTGACAAACTCAAATTTTGTGCCTGTCCATTAAAAAAAAAAAAAAAAAGTGTCCTTGATAGTGTGGCTGTCACTGTTGTTCTTCCTGCCCTGTGCTTGTCAAAGCGGAGGCTGATTTTCAAAGCTCCTTCCTCCACCTCCAGGCACCGTGGCCCATGTTTTCCTGGAAGGGGCACTTGGAAGTTCTCCTGGGGTAGGTACAAGTCAGAGAAATAGGCACCAGGCTGGGTCCACTAAGAGCCCCCTCTCTGAAGCATCATTGATGTCTGTTTTAATTTTAATAGACTGCTTTTCCAGGAGGCGCTGAGAAATTTTTACCAGAGCCCTAGGAGCTGGGGAAGTGCTGGCAATCCCATTTCGCAGACATGGACAAGACAGCACCAACAGTTGTAACCGGCTGCCGTGACGTACCAAGGGCTTGTACAGGCCAGCACGAGCATAGAGATGTTAGCTCACTCTGCTTGCTGGCGTGGGAGTCCCCTGCAGGGCGTAGTGACAGTCTGCGATGGGACTAGGGGAAACAGCGATTCCCAAGAGCATGTCTGTACCTCTTACAGTGCCAATGGAGGTGGGTGTTTAGACCTTCCCCGAGAGCTTGGGAACCAAGGAAAGGGTAGACAATAGCGTGGGGTCTAGAGCAAAGGGAGGCTGGAGCACAACTGTCTGGGGGAACAAGAGGGAGAGAAATCGCTGAGGGACTTGTTGGGGCTGCTGGGCCGCTCCACAGGGCATCCTTGCCTGGGTGGCCGACCACATCCTCTCCCAGCCCTCCTCCCGATGGGTGCTGCAAACGTGTCTGCTCACAGCAGCAGAAGCTCCTACCTAAACATAGGGCCGCTGCTTATGTTAATTTCCATTCATCTCCCTGATGGACTAGTCCCTCAAATAAGTATTATTTTGTATAACAGAACCATGACAAAGAAGGAAGGTGAAGTATTGAATAGGACTAGCCAATCTACTGTGGTAAATCAAAATCTTGAACTGGGAGCATTATTTTCCATTCCTTTTCTACTAAAAGGAGGACACACAAAAATGGGAATAGCTGATGCCCACAAAATCGGCAATTCTATTTTTAAAACAAAGGCACGTTTGATTTAAATCATGAGTGCTTTCATAAATCTTTAGTGGACTATCTATTATAACAAGAGTATCTGTGATGCAAATATGAGTTGGCTGCAATAGTGTCTGCTTATCAATGAGCATCTCCTCCAGGTGGTTGGATTTAAGAATCTGATGATTCTGCTTAATTCACATCCATAAATTACTTCCATATGACCCAATGCACACTTAGTCTTATTTTTGTTTACTGAAAATAAAGCATGGATGGCCCCAAAGAACATCAAATGGGTTGTTCTCCCATCAAATGGGTTATGAGCAACCATTTAATACTCCCTGCAACCTCAGAAGTTCCTACCATTGACTCATAGTGCAATGGCAGTCAAGCTTGTTAAAAGAGGGCTGGGTTAGGTAATGCCTAAATACTAAGCCTTTGGGACCAGGCAGGAAAGGTCCATGAGTGAGTGGGTCAGGTAGGGAGTCCAATTCATCTTTATATCCCTAGTGTCTAGGATAGGGCTGGGTACATAGGAGGTACTTAGTAACTGTTGGTTGCGCAGAGGGCTGAATCAATAAGATTTACCGAGGACACAATGCCACAATGTTGGCATCAACAGAAAACTAGTGGACCATTCACAACTGAGATGTAGCCATGGAGGCAGGAAAAGAACCTTTTAGATAGTCTACACATAAACATTCCTTCCCATTCCTCCACTCCTGTTATATATAGATAAAAGGAAAAATATTCTAGGCTGGGGGCAGAGTCACTCACAGGGGGTGGAAACATGGCAGATAAACAAAAATGCCACCTGGAGAAACTTCTGGTTGATTTCTTAGAAATCTTTTCTCATGGTTACAAGACCCTGTTCCCTCAGGAAATAATTAAAGAAAGGATGTTTCACTATCTTAATATATATATATATATATATATATATATATATATATATATATATATATATATATATATATATATATATATATATATATTTCAGAGAGGAAGGGAGAGGGAGGGAGAGAGAGAAACATCAATGATGAGAGAGAATCATTGATCTGTTGCTTCCTGCACACCCCACACTGGCGATCGAGCCTGCAGTCGAGGCATGTGCTCTTGATGGGAATAGAATCCAGGACCCTTCAGTCCACAGGCTGACACTCTATCCACTGAGTCAAACCAGCTAGGGCTCATTGTCCTTTTAAACAAACCTTACTACTGGTTTAAAAATAGAAAACTGAAAGGAATTCCTAAAATTATGGCCCAGCAAAGGAGGCTTGCCTGTTCCCGACATCTTTTTATTTATTCAGTTTTCTTATTCTGTCACACATGTTCCTCTTCACTATGCTCCATTGGTATTCCTCCCTCCTGCAGTTTCTCCACTGTTTAACTTTCTCTCTGTCTTTTCCCCAGTACTCCACACATCTTCTCCATGGCAGCCATCACTGTCTAGAATGTCCTGATTTTGTCTGAGAGGCAAAACTTGTGAAGTATTTTGTTTGAAGCAAATTGTACAAAGGCAGAGAGACATTTGCACCATTTTTGGCTGCAAAATAAATCTGTGCTTAATCATAATATCAGTTACTAAAGCCAAATGCAAGTGTCTTTGGTCAGTTGATGGACATAGTTACCAGAGCAATTCTAATGATATGTATTAATAAATGAACAATTTCAAGAACTTTGGCCAATTTCAAGACTATTCATAAACTTTAATTGTGTAAAATGTTCAAAGATAATTAGTGGTATAAAAAAAAAGACACTTTGAAAAAATACTCATATTTATTACTTAGGGGGAATATTGTCCTGAGGCAGTATTTGACCTGTTTTCAAAAGGGATTTTTATTTATGTAGAAAAGGCAAAAACTGGAGCTGTGGGAGAAAATTCCAAAATATGACAATCAATGTCATTCTTGAGATCACTTTAAGGTTGGTTGGAATGTCCACAATGTTTAGCAGACCTTAAAGATTATGTAGTCAGGATTACTGTTTTGCCCTCTGTCATGAAGAGAAGGTTTACATTCAAAGCTCTAATTCCTCTGTTTTAAATGACATCATTTTTTGGATGACTCATTTCTGTCTAATATTTTCCATTCTGTAATATTTGGACAGAAAGAATTTTCAGATATACTTTCTAATATATGAAAATTATCATTTAAAATATTAATAATTGAGTTTTTGCACAAAAGGCAATAACCTGACGTTAATGAAGATTACTGATCAGGGTCCACATTGATATTATCTGGATAAAATACACATACTTTACAAATTCTTGATTTGAGTAAAATCTTGCTCCTTGCATGAGTCCATGTCATATGTGGAAACATCTAGACTCTTGTGAGTATTTTAGTGAGGCCTTGATATGATCCTCTTCTCCAACCCAAACCCAGCCCCTTACAATCCCAACTCCCCTGAGAGAATTCTGAGGACCATTTCTGTTGCTTTCATGGTGAGATGGTGAGATGGGAATCTAGTCCTCACATCATCTAAACATCTGTATATTAGCCAAGGGGGACTTTTCACCTATAGGATATAAATGAGGAAGAGGGTAAAGCATACAAGAGGAGACTCATTTCTTGTACTTTCCCCTGATGCTATAGAAGTGTTTAAAACAAAAACACATTCAGAAGTCTAATGTAATTGTTCAGGAAGAGAGGAACTACTGAGACCATGTTTGGACTGCATGGGCCAGAGGCTCAAACAAAACACAACCCCAGACTGGAAGGGCCGCACAACAGCCAGGGACAGAGAAGTAGGCAGACGAAGCCACAGCATCCAAGGACAAAGAGAAAGAGGGTGGGGTGAGTGCATCTGATGGTCACCCAGGAACAGGTCCCAGCTTTTTTCTTCTTATTCATCACCTGACGTTTTTGTCTTCACACTATACGTTACAAACACATTCCTACTCTATAAACCTTCCCCAATGAACATTCCAATCACAGAATTCACCATATTATCATGGTTCCTATACTGCCAGCAGATGGAGAAGGCGCAAGTCTTTCCTATCACACACTTTTCTGGGAGCTTGAGTTATGAATGTGCTTTTGGTATCTTTCTTGAATCCTTAAGGTATAGAAACATCTGTGAACATGGTTTTTGGGCAGTTCCATGCTGTTAGCACAGTATTATCCATGAGCAATGTCATGAGTTAAACTATTGTAGACCAGTCTAGATGCTTAATCATCAAGTCTGTCACTGTCTCTATAGGAAAATTATTTAAGGTCCAAACTAGGTGATAAAGGAAATTTTGAACAAGCAAACTTTTTAAAAATTAGGGATTGTCTGCATATAAAAGAAGGCTATATTCCTCTACTAAATCAAGAAACAATATATAATATTGGGGCCACACTACTTAATACAATATTCTAAGCATTATAGAAAATATTATAAAATCTTTTTATAAAATACCAGAGGCCCGATGCACAAAGATTCGTGCATGAATGGGTCTCCCTTCCCTGGCTGCTGGCACCACCTTCGCTCTGGCTGGAGCCGCCTTTCCGCCTTTGCTCCAGCCCAGAGCCGCCTTTTCGCCTTCCCACGCTGCCCAGAGGCCCAGAGCAGCTGGGGCGGTGTGGAACGCCTGCGTCGTCACCTGTATATGCAAATTAACCCACCATCTTTGTTGGGTTAATTTGCATACTCACTCCTGATTGGCTGGTGGGCATTGTGAGGTATGGTCAATTTGCATCTTTCTCTTGTATTAGTGTAGATTATATTTAGACTATTTAGAGTGAGATGATTTATAGCAAGATTCCTTGTGAGTGAAGCTAACTGGGATTAAAAAGGCTGCCCAGACCTGAGACTATTTCATTGAAGGGGGCCTCTGGACATGAAGGCAGAATCTAAGAAAACTTCTTTATACTTTTGAAAAACTGCTTGTGTAGCAACTGAAAAGAAATTTCCTAAGTATTCATTTATACCTGCTTTTTTCAATATTGGTTTTGCTCCCAGTAATACACTGAAGATTCAGGCCAAGAAAAATCACAAAAAGAAGGTCCTGTTGGATTCAACATAAAGTCCTCAGTTCGGTTCAATGCCCTGCCTTTGTATCCACTACCATTATGTTAGACTTAGGATCCTGGGCACATTTTGGCTGTATTATTCATTTTAACAGTGGAGCAGAATGTATAATTCAGCCTGCTAAGAACTGGCTTTTAAGACACTACAGGCAGAAAAGTAACCAAATGCTATGATGCAGTAAAAGGAATGGTAAAATTAATGTTATGTACAAGACATGAAGTATGTCTTTTAATCATATTGCATGTTTCTTGGACTGGTGGGATGACAGAGCCATCTAACAAAATTTCCAATGAAATTTGTTTTGTTTTTAGTTTTTTGCCTCTGTGTTTGCATATGAGAGAGAGAGAGAGAGGGACAGAGAGAGAGACAGAGAGAGAGATTAACAAAACCACTCAATTGTGTGTAAAATCATGATGCAAAGGAAAAATCAAAAAGAATCCTGGGGTGGAATTTCAGGAGGTTTCTCTGTGCCACCAACAAGCTTTGTGACCCTTCTGAGCCTTAGTTTTTGACTCTGCTTGTACCACATTGGCACCTCTGTCGCATGGTGGGGTAATTAAACCAGGTTACCATCTGTCCTCCCTAATAACTCCCCACGAAGTGCCAAAATATCCTGGTATAAGAGATAGCAAAATGGAAACCAAAGGAAGAAAATATATAAAGAATGAAAGCTTCTACATTCTTTTATTTCTTTACTAGAGGCCTGGTGCACGAAATTTGTGCATGGGGGGGGTGTCCCTTAGCCCAGCCTGCACCCTCTCCAATCTGGGACCCCTCGAGGATGTTCGACTGCCTGTTTACAGGGATTGGGCCATGGGGGTGTGGCCAGCCTGGGTGAGGGGTTGAGGGCTGTTTGCAGGCTGGCCAAGCCCCCCAGTGGGGACCCTCACCCCATGGAGGTGTGGCCAGCCTGGGTAAGGGGCTTTTTTTCTTTATTTTTTTTCAGCGCCTCCTTGAGCGGAGGCCAGGGCCGGCTGGAAGCAGGTATCTGGGATTTATTTACATTCTATAATTGAAACTTTGTAGCCTTGAGCAGAGGCCAGGGCCAGCCAGGATGGGTGGGAAGCTTGGCTTCCTCCATTGCCGGAGGCAACCCAAGCCTCCTGCTCGCTCCAGCTCCGTGGCAGCTGCCATCTTAGTTGGGTTAATTTGCATACTTGCTCCTGATTGGCTATGGGTGTAGCAGAGTGATGCTTAATTTGCATGTTTCTCTTTTATTAGTGTAGATTACTAATTGTCCACCATCAAAGCTCAGTGGGCTCTTAATAAACATCTACTCAGAAAAAATATGAAAATGTGTTGTCATTGAGTCAACAGTGGGCATCTGTATGGCATGACATCTTAAAAATATTTTTTAAATGTTATCTTTATTGTTGAAAGTATTATAGATGTCCCTCCTTTTTTCCCCCATTAACCCCTTCCACCCTGAACCACTCCTCCCAGCCACACTATTGTCTGTATGGCATGATATCTCAATATAGCCCCAGCTTCTAACAGACATCACTGAGGAAAAATTTTCATTTGCACTCAGTTACCTGCTTTTTTGAAAACAGAACTCTTAAAGGAAAACATGACAGCAATAAAGAATTTTTAACGTGAAAAGAGTAATTTTATATCATGGATTTAATAAAACAAAAACTCAAGTATAGTTAGACATCTTTCTTCCCAATCCTAACCTCTTCTTCTTTGGAGAAATGTCTATTCAGATCTGTTGCCCAATGTAGGCATATCATAAAATTTGCAATTTTAACCATTTTTAAGTGTATAGTTCATGAAAGTCGCATTAGTTGCACTCACATTGTTGTGCAACCATCACCACTCTCCATCTCCAGAACTTTTCATCATTCCAAACTGTAACCCTGTAATTATTGAACAATAACTTTCTATTCCCCTTTCTTACCATACTTAGTTCCTTCTCTACCCACCTCTCCCGCACTTCTTTACCTCCTTCTCATTTGTGGCTTCAAAATGGTTTACCTGGCTCTTCCTGTATGCTCATCTGAATCCCTGGGCTTGCTCTCTAATCTAGCTTTATGGTTTTACTTAAATTAAATTAACCTTCTAGTGGCTCCTTTCACAGTTGCCTCCACCAGGCTGCCCAAAACATTCATTCTTAACTAGTGATGTTTAGTTAACCTGAGATTGATAAGTAAGGCTTGGTGGAAATAGTGGTAAAAAATTGTACCTCTATTTTTAAATTATTGTTGTTTAAGAAATGAAAGTCCTGGATGAGGGACTTCTCTTGGTAGACTCTTTCTAGCCAGAAATTATTTTCCAGTTTGCCACCCAGGGAAGGGTGAGATAGCACCTTGTCCATCTGCTTCTCTAGCTCTTGTTTACTGGACTGAAATGAGAATTTCCTTGTTGGTCTCATCAACCAACAATATTTTCCAACCACTTCAGACACCACACTTGGATATTAAAAAGTTCTACTAGAACTTTCTTCTTAAATTGTTAAAACTTTAAAAATTAATAGTTAAAACTCAGTAGATACAAGTTTTTAAGGGAATCATACAAAGAGATTAATCCCAATCTACATTGGCCATCATAATCTCTAACCAAATTCAAATATGGTGGGCACATAAGAGAACAGGATTTGGAGGCAGGCAAATCTTACTTCTAAGACTTTCCAGACACTTCCTACTTCTTTAATCTTAAGTAAATTATTTCGTTAAGACTTGCTCTCCTCTGGAAAATGAATATGACACTTCACAGAGTCCTGTTGAGTATTAAATGAAATAGTGCATATAAAATCTCTGAAGTGTAATAGTGGCTTTTGATGAATGCTGGTTTCCTTTTAGTCAATTTAAGATTCATAAACCTAAATAAAATTTGGTTTCAACTCTATTTAAATAAGCATTCAAATAATAATATTGCCTGATTTTACATTTAAATATTACATGATTTATATGGGCACTTCCATAAACTTGATTTTTAATGAGACAAAGATTTTTAAAAATGTCAAGTACACTTACTTCCTGTTCTGTATATGTATATCCTGACCTGTCATTGACAACTTAATATAGGCTGAATTTCTCTATTTATTTATGAAAATATTAATAATTTCAAACTAAAATCTTTTATTATAAAGACATTAAAAGTCAGCAGTGTTTGCTGATCAGGGTCAAGGAGTCGAAAATTAACATCTCATAAGAGGCAGGATCCCCATTCTTTAAAGTTAGACCCAGTTCAAACCAGCTCCTAGGCCTAATAGATATGTTACCATGGGTAAATAATTCAACCTCTTTTATTCTTATTATTCCTCATATCTTTAATAGGAATTAAACAAGTGTTCCTAACTCATGAGTTGTTGTGAAGATTAGATAACATATTTAATGGGTGCCTGGTGGGAGTAAGCACGTAATGCTACTGTTATCATATGATAATATTTCACCTATTTTAATTTCCTAGGCTAAGCCACAGAACATGAATATTTTGACAAGGTATAGCAATTACTAATAAATCTTAGGTCACTGTGCTTAGAGCAAACCACTATTTATGAACACTCTGCACACCCAGGCTTGTCTAATAAACATCTATACTTCAATTTTCAAGCCTTTACTTCTTCTCATACAGGTACCCCTCCCTACACAGCAGAAGGAACAAGGGAACTTATGAGTTGATGTTTTTGTTTTTGTTTTTGTTTTAAAAAGCAACTCTAAAACACCTTTTTTCTAAGGCAAAGAAATACAAGAGGATTTTCTTCTCATTCTCCATACACTCCTTAGATTTCCCTATTTTAACTCCTTTTCTTGTTCAAGGCCACCCTTGATGTTGCAGTTGTCAGAGAAGAGCAAAGAAAAGAAGATGAACAATAAGAATTGATTTAAGCAATTCCTTTTCTCCTAAATCCTCATAACTAAAGTGGTTCTCTGGCCCTTTCAAATATTTCAGTGTAACAATGACAAATATTGAAAGAATGACTAATGGAAGTGCTATGACATTATTACTGGAAAAAGTATTTGGAGAACAAGAAAGAATTGAGTTTAACATCCCTGGGTATATTTTTGATTTCTCAAAAACCTTTCTAAATTCTAAGGAGGAAGCAAACCTATTGATTGTCCAAAAAAAAAAGTGGAGCTGCATATTCGTGATGGATGGTGGTTTGACGGTGGGAAGAGGACTAAGCATGTTGTTAGGAGATGAATTTTTAACTCTCATATAATTTTGAGTGAATCATTTAACCATTCTAGTTCCTTCTTCTCATTGTAAAATGGAAGGTGAGGAGCTTGGGGAAAGTTCTAAATCTGGTTTTGCTACTTTAATAGATGACCTTGGGCAAGTGTTTCAGCTTCTTGAAATTGTAATTTCCTCATCTATATATTGGGGATAAGAGTAGACCCTTACAGAGCCATTGTGGGCTTTAATAAGATAATTCATATAAAAGGCTTAGGACAATGTCTGGTATTTGGTAAGTGCTTAGTAAAGGAGAGCTGTTGAAGGGATTAGCTAAAGAACTTATATGCATACTCCATGGACACAGACAATAGTTTGGTGAAGGCCAAGGTAGTGGGAGGCGCTGGTGGGAGAAGATGGGCAAAGGGTGGAGAAAAGGGGGACACCTGCAATTGTGTCAACATTAAAAAATTTTTAATAAAGCCCAGCTGGCATGGTTTAGTGGTTGAGTATCGACCTATGAACCAGAAGATCATGGTTCGATTCCAGGTCAGGGCACATGCCTGAGGTGCGGGCTCGATCCCCAGTGTGGGGTGTGCAGGAGGCAGCTGATCGATGATTCTCTCTCATCATTGATGTTTCTGTCTCTCTCTCCCTCTCCCTTCCTCTCTGAAATCAATAAAAAATATATAATTTTTTTTTAGTAAATAAAAGAATAAAAAAGAGAGCTCTTGAGTTATTTTTGTGCTGTCTGTCTGTTTATGCATACACACAGAGTGAGGCAAAGTAGGTTTACAGTTGTTTGTATGAAAAATAATATAATAATTAATAAATAACAATACTAAAATAAACTGTGTTTTGAGTACTCACCACTATAAACCTACTTTTGCCCCACCCTGTATGGTACTTTGGGGCTCTGTAAATGATCATTTAAAGCAGTTTCTCAGGAAGGCACAGAAAGGGAAAGAGCAAGCACTACTCTAGGCAGGATACAGATAATTGGGTTCTGGTTCTCTTACTGTTTATGTAACTTGGGCAGGCCACCTTGCTGATGTGGGCTCCTGTTCCAATTTATAATGTAACCTGCATCATCATTCTCCTTTTATGTGCTATTGTAGAAATAACGCACGATTGTGGTAAGTTTGCTGTTATGACTTACTGCCTTTCATTACTTTGTTGTAGTTGATACAGATCTGGCGTCACTCCTGCAAGGCCCGATGTCACTGCGACTGTGGGGAAATGGGTGACATTTTACAATGACCAGTTTAGTGATGCCACTTCTGGAAATGCATTGTGGTGAGTAGTGAAGAGCATCTGAATTTGCTTACAGGAAGCTCATCGACATCAACTCTGAGATCTTTGAAAACTCCAGAGCAAGGGGAGTGATGATAAGAATAATGTAATTTGATGACCTAAAGTAAAACAGACCAAAAGCTCTAGTCTGTTACACCTCATGCTGAAGGGTGATGGGTTCTAAATGCTAGAACAGCTATAGTTTTTCATAAACCAATGTCAGAAAATACCAGTCAACACATGTGTCCGTTACAGTGCAAATGAGAGTGGAGATGTGTCAACAAGAACCATTCTTCTTATCTAAGTGACTGGGACAGCTGTCTGTAGAGGGTGGGAGGAGAAGTCGGTGAAGTCCACAGATGCGATAGACCTGGAGAAAAGCCACTGGGAGAGCAAAGGGTCAGAATGCCTCCTGAATTGTCCTGACTCTTGATTACTTATCACCCCCATGTTTTCTCTGTTCTCTCCCAATTTCAGCAACATTCATCAATGAAGAGCTTCCTCACCAGTTAACCTGCACTCACCCTCTCCCAGCTTGTATCTGCCCACTCACTTCCAGTAGACTAATGTTTCCAAGTCTCTCATTTAACATTTGTCCTGCTCTCATCCTGCCATTCAAGGCCCTCAGTAACCTAACTTCTCTTCACCTACTCCACTGAATTTTCTAGCACTGCCCAAACGCACTGTCCCCTTTACTCTCCCACTCACTGCAGCATGACCTGGAACACATCCTTTAGCCCAGATCTGACATAGTAATAGCTGTTCCATCTGCTTCTGTTGTGGGACAAAGTCCTAGACTGATTCTGAAACTCCTGTCTGAACCTCACAGGCTATGGGGGACAATGTGGTTTAAGGGTAAGAGAGCATTGACTTCAGGGTCATATAGACTTGAGGTCAAATGCTGGCTCTACTATGGATTAGAGCTGTGGCCATTCTGAGCCTTGATTTTGTCACATGCACCAGATGGAGAATAGGACCCCTCTGATCTGGTTAAATGTGAACGCATATCAAGCATAATGCTGGTACCTTTATAATGCCAGTTCCCTTTTGCCCTCACCCCACCCCTGCCTTCACCCCTTAACTTTCACACTACTCAGGAGCAACCTCACCTGTTCATTATCTGTCTAATTCCCTCACTTCCCTCAAGACCTATCTCCCCACTCTAGGGATAAAGCCCTACCATGGAGCTTGGTCCTTCCCATGCAGTAGTATTTGAGTATATGACTATGTGACTTTGTCTGATTGCTTCACAACTCTTCACCGAGGCCGTAAACTCCCAGGCACCTCCCTGCACTGGTAGCTTCTAGAATGACCAGCAGACTCAGACCTTGGAAACCACTGCTTAGAGGGAATGCAAGAAGAGGCTGGGACATAATGCCAATTTGTCTTTGACACACAATGGTGTCATATCTGGTTAAGTGGAGCGACAGCCAGGTTAGCTTGCTGTTCTTATGGGGAAGCACTAAAGATCTCTCCTCTCCATTCACTCAAAAGACTGGCAACTTCCCCAAACACACAGGCGCAAGTGCGAGAAGGCGGGCAGTAGTGGCAGAACTTGGGGAGGAAAATGCATATGAACCAAAATTTTACTCCGTTTGAGCAACTTTGAAATGAGACCCCTTTCATCTTTCACCTCTTGGCAGTGGGTCTGAATTCCTGCATTGCAGTGAGTCTTTCCTCTAGAGCTGGAAATAAACACACACATATACAATGAGCTATATATTACTTCTGCTCAAAAGAGAAAACCTCAAATTAGAAAACCTGAGCCTGATTTCATTACCATCAACAAAAGTCAAAATACTATAGGGAATACGATTTTTCAATCTCAAAAGATTCCCCCAAATTCCATCAAAATGCAAAAGAGGATGGGATTTGAAGCACACTAAGTAGGACAATCCACCCGGCAGTACAGCTCCACATAAGAACCCTTGACATTTTCTCTTCAGCTGCACGAAATTGGAACTGATATTATGTCTTTAGGTGCTGTATACCAAAGAATTCTACCCAAGTGTCTCACCAGGAGGTGTAAATTATTCATGGGAAATGAAAATGTACTAGATTACAACACTTATATAACTTAGCCTTTCCTTAGAGAATCTGCAAATACATTTATTAATTTAACCTCATGGCAGACCTGCAAAGCAGCTGCTTCTGAGGCAGGAAAATAAAAGGTCTATTGTCTTCTTATTTTCTGCTTTCTTGAAGAGAAAAAAGTAACCTGCCTCTATATCCCTCTCATAGAGCCCAGTCCACCTAAGACAGAGTACCCCTCCCACCTCTCCTCTGAAAAATTTTGAACACACTAGCAAGTCTGGATTCCAGTGCCCGAGCCACACTGCACCATGGAATTTAGACTCAAATTGCCAAGAAGCTTGAACTAATAACTGAATGCAAATACTGTAATTTTTATAGTTTTTTTTTTTACTTGAAGAGACACAGCAGGCTCCTCCCTCCCCCCCTCCCCTTCTTTCTCTCTCTCCCTCTACACACACACACACACACACTCACTTCTACCTCTCTCCACAAAATATTTGATGTGGCAATTCTGCCTCATTTAAAGCAACCAGGTCCATTACTGAAACAGAACCCCTTCTATAGTTGGAATATCAGCAAAATGCTACATTACAGGTGGCTAAAGAGCTGTAGCAGTGGAATGCTAGATAGCGGTCTCAGCCCGAGACCAATTCATAAGGTTTGGATCTGATACTTGCTGTCTCGGCCTTTCTGGAGTGTCCTGGGGCCCAGCTGCATTCTATAATGTTTCCAGGAACCAGCAAACAAGAAAGGAGTCTTCAGTTTGATCATCCACACACAGAGGCCGGCCGCATTACTGAGTATTTCAGGAGAGGTACCTGACAGGAGTCTAGTCCTCCCACATGGGGGCTTTGCAGAACCATGATTTTTCTTGGGAAGAAACAGGCTCCAACTTGGTCAAATGGTGAATATGGGGTGTTTAATGCCTCCTACATTTGTCTGAATATAGTTCCGACAGATGGCTGTGAATAATAGATGTTTTATACAACTCTTTGAGATGAGAGTTTGGGTGAAACATGACCTTACCTTCTAGATTTCTTGGTTAGTATAGGCTAACTTACATACCCAAGAATCTGTATACACAAATAGCTTTGAAGTTGTATTCACATTTATATGTGAGAAATAAGTAAAATCTCATTATTTGCTTTCCTCTTTCCTGTCTAGTTATCTGTAACAGGCGAGACAAAGCATAATATATGAATCTGGTTGCATGTAATTATTTCATATTTCTGATAAGATACTGTTGAAATGTATTGTAGTGAATTTGTATCAGGCATGTCTGGAAAATGGGATTTTCTGACTTGTCAAATTTTCTAGGAAATAAAGGGTTGTGGGTATATAACATATTATTAACAAATTGTCACTAAGCTCTTCCTAAGGCCAACTTTCTGTTAAATGAATTTAATCTTTGGGGGAGGGTTCAGAAGATGTGACCTTTAGGTTATGATTTTAAAGAGGAATCGTCACTTTTTGAAGATGTGATTGTTGGTTAACATATTGCCAGAAATATAATTTGATCGCACCAGCTTTAAATGCATAACCAAAAATCCTAATACGTAATGTGTAAGAATTTTTCTTCGTAGTGTGGACTCATGACCCAGAATGAATCAGATGAATAGTTGCTCCCACTGTCCACATAGCCCTAACCTGGGCAATATATATTTGCACCAAATCTGAAAAGACTCCTCTTTTTGCTCAAAGGTCTGGAGGTCTTTGAGCTTCTGTGGCTATGAAGTCTCATTTAGGCATGGAGATGGGAGGCACATGTTAGGGTAAGCACACTGGAGGCATTTGACCATTGAGTCCACCCAGCTGCTGTTCTTGAAGGCATTCAGTTCAGGTCCTACAGAGGCAATGTCCTGTGGTTAATCTTTCATGTCAGCCCACATTTCTTTTTGTCGTGTGACATTTGTTTGGACAGCTTTTGCCATAGTATGAAATAGTTTTTCTGTTTCTCTGTGGCTAAAAGTAACTCTCCCTATGTCACGGGCAAAGGCAAGACAAAGTAGGTCACCTTCCAGCTGCCCCAGTTCCAGTTTAGGCTCTTGTGAAAACCTCTCAATGGTCTCTGCAGACTCTCTCGCCTAGAATCCATCTTCTCATTCGTCCTAGAGTTCTATCCTGTTTGAAAATTCTTCAAGGGCCAAACCCTTTAACCTGGCACTTAATCCTGCACAATCTGAATCAAACCTACGTTGTAGGCACTCACTCCTGCAAACGGAAGCTCTGACCAATCTAATGATAGTTCTTCTCTGCTAAACGTTACACTTTCCCACCTTTGTGCTGGTCATTATTTCTATCCAGTGATGATGCTTTAAGGAACATGCAGGCAAGGTCCTTGATTAATTCAGAGGAATTACATCTAGTGCATTCAGGAAAAGTAAATCTAGTTGCTGGGGTTCAGGGAAAGACCCAGGATATAAATTGTATTTTAATTCTGGGCATTCCAGGATGTGATTCAGTAAATGGAATAATTCTGTATATAGAAGGAGAAACTAAGACTTAACACATATTTATTTGGAAATTCCCCTTTTGAAATAGATTGTAGCCTTGAAATAAAAATAATAAAGCAATGACAGCATAGGGTACTATAATAATTCAAGTTATAGGAATTCAAATCTACACTCTCATTTTATTAAATAAAATGTTTTAGAATATGAAAAACTAGGTAATCCAGTTACTAAGCTGTTTATCTCTACCTCTTTTAGTGTACACTCTGAGATTAAATTTGTTTCAATATAGGCATCTATAGAGTTGTACATTCTGACCATCTGCTAGTAGGCTTAAATTGGCCGATTTAAATGGTATTCTCATTTTCAATTCTGATTTCCCTTGTTACCAAGCTATTTGTGAGATGACTGGCAGAAGCTAGGAGTAAAGTCTAGGACAGTGATTCACAAAATATGCCCATGAACTTGGTTTCACTAAGACGAATGACTTTTTTTTTTTACTTTGTATTTTATTTTTTACTTATCTTATTTGTATAGAAATTATTCATAATTTCCAATCTACTCACTGGTTATAGTATTACACTAAGTATTACTAAATGGCTACATATTTATAATTAATATATACTACTATATGGTTTTTAAACATGACCTGGCTATTACATAACTAGCTTGAAGCTATGCTCAAATTCAGTTCATCTCCCAGTTTAGGATTCATCTTTAGTTGAGCTGCATTAGCAAGATTCCTCCCATTTTCTCATCTAGCAACTGCTGTTGGGTCTCATTCAAAAGATAGTTTTATTTGTGGAAGTGACTTCTGTGTATTTAAAATTATAGAGAGCCGAAACCGGTTTGGCTCAGTGGATAGAGCGTCGGCCTGCGGACTCCAGGGTCCCAGGTTCGATTCCGGTCAAGGGCATGTGCCTTGGTTGCGGGCACATCCCCAGTGGGGGGTGTGCAGGAGGCAGCTGATCGATGTTTCTCTCTCATCGATGTTTCTAACTCTCTATTCCTCTCTCTTCCTCTCTGTAAAAAATCAATAAAATATATTTAAAAAAAAATAAAAAAAAATAAAATTATAGAGAGAGGCAGTGGAGCATGGCGGTTAACGGCAAGACCTCAGGAGACAAACTGCCTGAGATTAAATTCCAAAACCATTTATTAGCTGTTTATCTTTGCCTAAGGTAGTTAAACTTTGTTTCAGTTTTACCATCTACAAAATGGGAATGATAATAACTATACTTATAAGACTATTGTAAGAATTGAGTATATCTATATGTAAGTATCCTCTCATTTAATATAAAACATATGATATGACATCATATATATTGAGAGAAATCATTTAGAATATCTTTCACATAATAAGTAGTTTGTAAAAAATAATAATAATACTGTTATTATTATTATTATTATTATTATTAGGTATAATTTGTATATGAAAGCCCAAAGATCTTAATTTACTAATAGGAAATAGCTGTTAGTACATTTGTTTACTGTATTTTTGTTTACATATCTACTCGCAGGTAAATAACCAAAAATTTATTTTATATTTCCTAGAAGTATTTGGATTTTGTCTTCATATAATTCCAAACTACAAGTCTAAGTTCAATTAAAACTTTCATCGCTGGCACTTTAAGCCCTGAGGTAAGAGTTTATAGATTTATCGCTTGTTCATCTTGACTCACCAGGGGTAACATGTAAAGAAACACTGAACTGGAGGACCTGCCATAGGATGTTTGGGTCTATCTTCTTTCTCCTGTGAATGACTTGTGTCTAATTACAAATACCTATGAGATTTGAACTATTTGAACTGACAGTCTAAATTGATCAAATGAATTGAAAAACTGTCAAAATCCTTCCACATTTTGTGTTAAAGACAGATCTCTCAATGAAGGAAAAGAAGGCAGAAGGCTTATCATCCACTGAACTCTGAGTCGGTACCACTTTCTGTTCTGGTTGTGTTTACCTTTATAAACTACTTTGGGCCTAGCATAACAGGGGAGGAACCATAGGTTTATTGAATCTTGGAGCTGGGAAGGGTTTCAAGGAGATATAGTTCTAACCTTCCTTTCACAGATGAGGAAACTGAGATTCATTTCATTTAAATCACATATAATTCACATAGATATGATTCATTTAGAGTTTAAAGGGTGAAATATCAAGGGGATAAACTTGTCACTTCACAGTCATCAACAATCTCTGAATTCTGAATTCTTGGGCACTAAACAGAATTTCCAAGTTCTTCGGTAGCTGCTTGGTTCTTTGAAACTTGTTGAAAATACAAACAGAATATCATATCTGAAAGTTTATGTTTACTACTATTTCTTTTCCTGTGGTTTCCATGTGCAAGCAGAACTTCATCAAGAGCTGCTATAGGATTTCCCATCATCACTGAAGTGCAATCCAGCAACTATTACATGCAATACTACAAAACATAGACTCTGGGATTCTTGAAGCTACTGTCAGGAACTCTTTTAATGATATTTCTTTTGACTTAATTGAAATTAAACTTGTTAGCTTCTTTACCAATTACGCTCTGCTGTGAAATGATATATTTTAGCTTCTGAATATTTCATACTTTTTACCCCATCTCCCTACACACATAAATAACACTACATATAGGAGTGATTGTATACATATAATTAATTAATTAATTGGCTGGAAAAAATATTTATGGTACACGATCAAGTATTTATCATAATAAGGTAATTTATCCTAAAACTCAAAATTATTTCTTTATCTTGACTTCCTTTCCATTCCTAAGAAAGATCTTTCTGTATTAGAGGTGCTTAACTTGCCATAAAGTATAGGTAAAATTCCATACTACTCTCTTATAGCCAATGCTACTCTATTATACTTCAAACGCATTTCCGTATGAAGGGACTTTGTCACAAAAATTCTGTAAGAACTCACAAAAACATGGTTCAAGAAGGCAGGGCTTACACAGAAAAGAATCTGGTATCTAGCTCTCCTATTAGGAATGAGCAAGTGAAAAGAGAGGCTCTGAACCTAATAATGAAAACTGCCTCTCCTAGCTCCCATCCTATCATTCAAAAAAATCTTCCCAGACAAGAAACTTGTTTATGTCTCTTTGTTATATCTGTTTTGAAGCTGATTTAAAATTCTTTAGAGGTCAGCTGGCATTTTTGAGGTGGTAAGTAAAGAGATGAAGAGCTGTCAATAGTTGATATTAGCCTCTGAGTGCCCACGTGGCCTCTACTCCCTCCTTCATTCTTTCCCACTTTGTCACAATGTGTAGAGCACAGTGAGAGCTGTCATGGGATTTTATTTTTATCCCTTCATTGAAGTGCATTCACACCTATCTTTTTAGTGATGAAACCTATAGCCCTGGAATCGCTTATTCACTTGAACACGGAAAGAAGTGTGAATCAGCCCTTCCCACCTGCAGAATGCATTTTGAAATCTGCCATTTATGCCCTGACACAAGTTTTTCTCATTAGCTTGAACCTCCCCTGCAGCCTACTCCTAGATCTCTTTTCATCTTTTGTCAGTATGTTGATTTTATCTAAAAAACAAAACAAAAAAACAAACAAACAAAAAACTCCCCCCGAAACAAAACAAAAACTAAACTAAAACCAAAACCAAAATGCTCTTCTCTGAAGGGCGGACATGCACAGTAAAGTGTTTTTCTAGGCCAGGTAAGAGTTTATGCTGACTCATCCTCATGTGCATCCCCAAACCAGGAGCACTTGTTTGCTGTGGTCAGGATTACAGTCAACCTGTGACTAGGGAGTGGGAAGTAGCCAACTGGCCCTCACTGGGAAATAGTACATCCATGTCTTATTGGCACATGCATTAAACCAACAGAGTTAAACGTCCCTAAACAGTTATATCCAGCCTTTGTGAACTCAGTGCCTCTACGTCCTCTTCTTCCAATAGTTTGGCTCTTATGCGAGTATCTGAACAGATTGTAAAGTGGGAACCAAGTGAGTTTGGAAGCACATATGGCCAAGGTGAAATGTTAACAAGAATCATTCAGACCTCAAATTTGAAACTGTGGAAAAAGGGGAGACTTTTCTAAGAGGAGAATTGTTTTCCTCCGTAACAGGCAGATAGGGTCTGAATGAACTGAATCAAAATTAGCCGGTTTTGAAGCACCTGTGGGAGAGCTTTTGTAATTTCTCTGTGGCGATTCACAAACCACTGGATACGTAATGCTGTACTAAAAGGAATTTAAGCCTGTCAGGTTAATTACACAATATTAGGTACGAAAACAAACAGTGCAACACAAAACATAGCTACATCATTATTTGCAGTAAATGTTAACTCTAAATAAGTGCAACCTGTCCATAAATGCTTGCTATAAACTAATTAAAAAAATAAAATTTGATGGATAAACATGAAAAAAAAATTCTCACCGAGAATTTTTTTTTTAAATATCAGCACTCATTTAGAGTTTGGGATTTGTGAAAGAAAGCTTTAAAAGGAGCAAACCTGATTGGCTGTGGCTGTTGCTGCGAAGGGGACACTTGTTGCAGGAGTTGTTGCTGCAGAGACAGTGGCTGACGTAGCGCTGTGCATCATGGGTACTTTCAGGAGGGGAACCATGGGAGCAATGAACAGGAGGGTGTAGCATTATGGTAATAGAAGTGGTATTTTGGCATGGTGAATATCAGAGCAGCAAGCCATCATGGGTTAAACCAGCAGATGGCATGCAATCACAATGCAAAGCAAGGAAGCATGGGAGAGAAATAAAAAAGGGAAAATAGCTTATTACAAGTACAATTAAAGGAAGTTTTAAAACATAATCAGTGATTCCCAGAAAGGCCAAAGCAGATTACTTTGGTTGATGTATTTACAAACATTTTACATCTAATAATAGATCATTCCCAATTCAGAGTCTATAGTGTTTGTAATAAAGGTTGCTTCTAAACATGTGAAATGTAATGTCCAGTTAAGTAAGAGTATATAATATTCATTGTTAATCATAATTCTAAAATATCAAAGATACAATATGTAGGCCTAATTTGGGATATGATATTCATCAGAATTTGTGATTAAGTTGAAAAAATTGTTTTTGGTCAATTTGGGGCTACTTGTTTGAACCGAAATTACTGGGGATTGTGGTTCATATGAGTCAATAGACTATAGAGCAAACATCATGGCCTTGATGTAAATTTTAACGCAGTTACTGCGAAATAGCCAGACAAGTTCTGCCAAGGCTTACTTTTCTTTACTCTAAATGGAACTGATTCATATGTCCTAAAGACAGACTTTTGTACCAAGGCATTGGGATGTATGGGGATAACTATATACTATTAAGATTAATATACTAAGGGAATGCTAATGTACAAATATTCATTGCAAATAAATCAACACTTAAAATTAAAAAGAATAATAAGCAAGGCAGGCCAGATATTTGTTTTCAAAATACATCCATTTATAATTTTTTAAAAATAAATACTTCTGGGAAACTCTGATAATTCTAACACACAGCAAAGAGGAGATAAAGGCACACCACCATGAAACTTTAAAACATTGATGAAATCAGCCTGCCTCTCTGATTAAGCTTTTTTTTTTTTCTTTTGCTAAACCATATAAGCTATAAAGAAAAACAAAATACAGATAATTTAAAAGCAGACTCATACTTGTGGTTTTATGTTTTGTAGTGGTTGTCCTAGCACAGTGGTTGTTCTAGTCACATTAACACAGTCATTTTTTAAAAATATACAAGTACATTTAACAAACCTATACATTAACTCTAAAGCCAAATAAGCCTTCAGATCTACCATTTCCTAAAGCATTTCTACCATCTCTGAAATAAATCTCAAGCAAGTGAAGTATTATACATAATATAAAAGACAAATAAAAAAAGGTTGAAACCTACCAATACTGGTAGCGGGTGTCATGCACAAAACTGACCCTGCATGGCATGCAATGGTAGGTGGGAAAAGTGAATAAAGGGAAAGAAACAGGTTAGCGGTTTAGAGTTAACATTCAAAGTGAGATTGAAGCACAACCAGAAATAAGTAGGGTTAGTTAACACAGTCTTTTAGAGTCATTCACATTTTCAGCACTGACACAACTATATCTGATTTATTTTAAGCCAATATTACTCAAAGCTCCTTAGACTACTGTTCACACTTTCTATTCATATACATTGACATAATTCTAATAAGAATGACATGTGATAATGCTGCAGTGTCCTTCCTCAAAGACCTCAAAGTACTTTACACATATTATCAAATTAATCCTTCAAGGTAGGAAGTAGATATTTTACAGATGAAAAATCTGAGGCATGGTAACTCCTCCAAGGTCATGTATAGTGTGAGTCAAGGGTAAGGCTAGAAATAGAATTCTATTCCTGAATCCAGTTCAGGTTTTGTATTCACAGAGTTATGCTGACCTTGTTGCATTAGAGTTTGCTTGTTTAGCTGCAAAGTATTTTGTGTCAATAACAATGTGATAATAAAAACAGTCAATAATTAAGACTCTGGATCCTCCAAATCAGAGGCTTGTAGGTCAGGTGAACTTTAGATTACTGCTTAAAAGCCCTACAATGTAGGAAGACTGAGGTTCCCATGGCAGAATCACCTGGATGTGGATGGTATCTATTTTCTGCTACCACATTCATTATGACAAAGAAGTGGTGCCTAGCAATAAATCTAAACACGGTAGAGGCAAAATAATGCAGAATTGGGGCTGAGTAGAACCAGGGTTACGAATCTTTGTCATAGCTTGCTATTAGGTGATCCCTGATGGGGACGTTTGGCAAAATTCCTAGGAAATGTCAAGTTGATGTCTAAGTGGGTAAGTGGGAGGTGGGGAGGATTTTAGCTCTTCCTTGGGAATAATTGCCTTGGCTGTGGATGGTCTTAATGTTCTTCAATCAGAAAAATCTGACCACAAATACTAGTGTATATTGTGGAGGACTGAAAAAAGAACTGTATTAAAATAACTGTGTCCTTCTGGTTCAGTTCCTTAAGATGAAAATCAAAGTAATATAAGGATTCAGGTAACTGAAGATTGGGTATTATATGGGTGCCAAAGAATTAGTTTTTAATGAATGTAGGTGTACCCACTTAGGGTTTAGAACTGCCTTCTGAGATACTAAATGCAGAATCTGAGATATTTAGGTCTTTATTCTCTCTGCTGAACTGTTTACACCTGAGGCAGACTTTTTGCCTGGTCTGCATTTTGATCAGGCTATATTAACTGGTCAGGAAAAGAGGCTATTTAATTGGGCTACTACTGAATTCTTTAGCAAACATGCCAATATATCCAATTATAAACACACACACAGCTCAGCTGGTGTGGCTTAGTGGTTGAGCGTCAACCACGCCATAGGAGGTCATGGTTCAATTCCCTATGAACCAGGAGGATTCCCGGTCAGGGCAGGGCACATGCCGGGTTGCGGTCTCAATCCCCAATGTGGGGCATGCAGGAGGCAGACAATCAGTGACTCTCATCATTGATGTTTTTAATCTCTCCCCCTCTCCATTCCTCTCTGAAATCAATAAAAATATATTTTAAAAATAAAAATAAAACACACACACCTCAAAATCCTATTGCTGACATTTCTGATTTTTTTCCAGCCCTATCTTTCTAATCTTCACAATCAAATTTCTCAAAAGTTACCTACACAAATTTTCACTTCCTTGTCTCCAATTATTTTTCCATCCTCTCCAATTTGGCTTTCATTTTGACCTCTCTATTCAAACTGCTAATGCCACCAAAGATTATCATATTTCAGCAATCAGTAGGAGTTCTTTCATCGTCACCTAACTTCCTGACCTCAGTAACATTTATCACTTGGCCACTTCGTCCATAGGAAACCACTTCTTTCTTACATTTTCTTCTCTCTCTCTCTCTCTCTCTCTCTCTCTCTCTCTCTCTCTATATATATATATATATATATATATATATACTTGACTCTATACTTTTCCCTGGTATATCATTCAATTCATAATATCATTCAGTCCAGGATCTAAATACTATCTATGAGCTCAAGCTACCAGATTTACGTATCCTTCCCAGTTCTTTCCATTAAGCTCCAGGTCTTTTCATCTAACTGCTCACCAGGCCTTTAAATTTGGATGTCTAACAAGTATCTTGAATTTCTCATGCCCAAATATTTATCTTTCCCACAGAATGTTTCTCCACCTCAGGAAATGCTGATGGACATCACCATCTATGTAGTAACTCTAGCTTAAAATGAAAGTTATGCCTGATGCCACTTTCCCTTGTGAAACTTCCTGGTCCAACTCACCAATAAGTCAAAGTAACCTTGCTTCTAAAATGTATCTTGTGTTTGTTTGTCTGTCTCTACTGCCATTTCTCAAGTTTTGATCACCATTACCTCTAGGCTCAGCTCTGCAGTAACAGCCTAACTGGTCTTCCTGCTTCCCTCCTTGGCTTTGGCTTAGTCCATTCTCCACTCTGCTGGCATAGTAAACCTTTCCAAATACAGCTCAGTTCACTTCTCTGCTGGAAACGACTCATTGCCTTCGCGTTGCTTTTAGGATAAAGGCCACCTATGGTCCTGTCCTGACTATCTCCTCAGCTTGTCCTATACCCCAGTCCTCCTAGAATCACGACCCAGACAGTTTAGCCTTTCATTTCTTTTAGGGAACAGATTGAAGTTTATTGATTTTCAATTGATGAAACAGCCTTTCATTTCTTTGAACTAAACACAGCACACCTTTGTCCTACTTTTGAGATTCCCGCAAGCTGTCTCTTCTGACTAGAATAATCTTTACCCCATTCTTTTCATCTTCCAGGTTTAACGGTACATGTTACTTCTTTAGAAAACTGTTCAACTGTTCTTTTACCTACCTCCATATGCCATTTAAATCAGCTTTCTATTTTAAATCTTACTGAACTCTTTACTTTTTCATTCATAGTACTCATAACAATTTTAATTATATATTTATATGGGTGTTACTTGAATATCCATCTGTCTTCTCATTTATTGAATATCCATCTTGTCCTCTGGGAGAACAGGGTTTATTTATGTCTGTCTAGGTCTCTCTACACAGTAGATAGACAATTGGTTGAATGAATGCTCTCAGCCATTCGTGAAAGTGTGATGGGAGCAATTTGTTCCTAAAATTTATTTAAAGCACCCAGTGTGTGAATGACTTCATTTTAAATCAACCATGGCTGGATTCAAAGTTATCCTTAAAAAATTCCATGTTATGCCTCTGCATTCCAGTAAGGAGGGGCTTTCTTGGAGGGCTCTCCTGTGTCTTGCATGTGAATGTCATTGGTTTGCAAACGGTCAGCAGCAGCTCCTGCCACCATTCTGGGCTAGGATTGGACACATCACATGACTCCAGTTCAGGATATGGCTGGAAGGCTCAGCCACATTAGTTTGATGAACCTCGGTCTCCACGTGGCCTAAAAGTGATATGAATATTGGAGACACATCTGGTCCTGATCTTGCTTCCAAGCCCCATCTCTGCCTTTTCATTCCACTCTGATCTCCTCACCCATCCACAGTCCCTTATGTACTTTACATTACAGCTACAATGGACCACTTGCTATTTCTCAATACACTCTGCCCAACCCATGCGATTCCCCCCTATCAGGGATGCTCTTCCCTCATTAGTTAAATCTTCCTTATAAAGTGCTAAGCAAAGTTCTCCTTTGGAAAGACTTTCTTTCTCCACATCCTTTGTCAACCAGTCACAGCACATGCCTTTTTCTCCTTCACTCTCAAATAGCTTTGCTCGTATCCTAACGAAGCCCATGCTTTGCCTTATTTTTCGTTTTTGTCTAGTTCTGAACTCATTTGTATTCCCATTACTGGTTCTGGAACCCAGAGCACATTATGTGTTCAGTAACTGTTTACCAACTTGAATAGGATATATAAAATTTGCTGTGGTTTTATATAGATACAGTTTTTGCTATACACTGACAAATCTTTCATGAAGATATGTGATAACCTTATGTAACATTTTTGTTTCTGATCACTAGGCAACATTTGTGCTAGCACTGTTCCATGTTCTACTTATTTCATATTTCCAATATAATGAAATAAATCAAGGTGGGAGTTGGTGGGTCATCTTTGTTCTCACTGGCTGAAGAATTTTGCAAAGGCACTAATTCTTATCAACAAAGTCTTAAATGTTTTCTGCTACAGTTGCACAAATATTTCAACTCTAGAATCTGTGAGTCAGAATTATCTGGATAATTCCATTAATTATATATCCCACTTTGCAGCATAGACACAGCCTCAGTTTTTCCATCTGCAAAATGCAAATAATTATGCCTGGCACTGGCAGAATTATCTTGAAGAATAATGTGATAATATCTATAAGAACACTTACAGTAACTCAGAATAAACCTGTCAGAGAAATGCCAAGAACTATTATGCTGCTATTTTTGTAAATGTGTGTGGTTTTTGCCACTTTCCTAATATAGCAAAGGAAAAGTATAACTACTAGGTTAAAATAATCTCTATCAAAAAAGGAAAAAAAGCAAAAAACGGAAAACTCCCACCCACTGAAAATGTGCTAGGGCATTAACCATGGTGATAATTATATTAGCAGGTTTGGGAGAAGAATCCCATATTTTCCTAACATTTTACATTAATTTCTCCAAAGATTCAAGGCAGAATTTCTGAAATCCAAATTCACATTGTGTCAATGGGAGAATTTTAGTAGCACATCAAAAACTTCACTATAAATGACCTGTCTATAAAGGGCAACCTCCGGGAGAACATAAAATGCTTTTTGTTTCATATTTATGAAAATTATTAAAGTATTTATTAAAAAATCAAAATGTGTCAGTTTAAAAATAATGGGCCCAACATCTACTAAGTCGCAAAAAATACATTTAAACACCATCACTTAATTTGCAGAGGTTTCAAACAATAATGATTAACAATGAACATTATCATTTTAAAATTAGGCTGAAAATGCGATTTGTGAGAAAGAAAGCCTAAACTAAAAACTAGAGGCAAAATAAACACTGAAATTTATGTTATGGATTTAAGTGTGTGGGGGAGATTATGCTAATTCCTTTGTGATAAAATTATTTTATCTTTCATCCTTTAATAGAAACATGTGAAAACTTCTTAGAAGTTGAAATACTATTTCAGAAAATGTGATCCACATGTTTGTTTACTATGATATTAATATAATTGAAACATTTATAATTCACAGAATTAAATGAACATGGCTTCCAAAAGTCCACTCAAGTGAGTGTTGCTGGACACACTTGAACAGTTCTTAAAGAATCCAGCAGAGGGCAGAAGTGCACAACCATAGCAGCCAGTTCAGCCTACTGGTCCTCAATGCAATTCATTTAATCAATAATAATCAAGTCATTGCATAAGGGATGATATTCATTCTTGCTTTTGAAGTCTTTAAATGGTGTCCAGGTGAACCATTTTAAAATGAGGATTCTTTCAGTGCTTTAGCAAATCGGTCATTATGGGATTGAAGTGTTAAATATGAATTAGAGGGATTCAGTCTTTTGCATGGCTTAGCTCCAGAATTTATATAGACATGCCCAGGAAATGCTAATGGCATTATCATCCAGTCTTCAGAAACAGACTTGTCTTTTTATGTTTTCCCCCTCAGTATATTCTTCCTTATTTTTTTCTCCTAAAATATCTAGTGATGGGGTCTATAAAATAAGACATTTGTATAAATCACACAGGACCTTGAGGTAAGTTTACCTTCTAGTAATTATTTTACAAACATGTCATAACCAATGGATTAGATGTACAAATACTGCTGTGCTATAACTGCACTGAAATAGCACTAATTAAGATTGTAATAGAATAAAAGTGAAGCCCTAATAAGTACTTACTGACTTAGAGACTGACTCTACAGGTCTATGAACATTTTTTTAAGAGTAGAGCAGAACTAAAATAAGAAAACTAAATACTAAGAACCATTTTACTTGTAATTTATATTTTTACTATAAAATATATTGTTATAACAGATTGTAATTTATTTCAAAGTATAAAATTTTATACAAAGAATACATAGAAATATTTATTCAACTCCATCCTATGTTAACTCTTGATATACTATGAGATTTAAGGGAATATATAATAAACCTGAAAAGTCCTAAGGTCCTACCACATGGATTAGGATCAACAAACTCTTTTTGATAAAATTGTTACTCATCTACATTTACCTTTAAGTTACTATCATGGGATGAAAATTTTGACTTTGAAACTAGAACACAATGGACAGTCTTCTCACTAAGGCCTAAGTCACTCTCTGGTTTGTGTTTTTGTTGTTTTGTTGTTTGTTTGTTTGTTTATTTGTTTGTTTGTTTTCTGACACTCTAGAAAATATTATGAGATTATTATTCCTGCTTCTGATTCTAACACAGACTACAGGTCAAAACCACAGTCAATTTATGGTGGCTCCTTGTGTTTGTGTATGATGTATGTAAGTCTGTGGTCAGGGAGGTGGGTAAGAAATGGAGGAGGGTTGACATGCATTGTACTTTTGTTCCTTCACTTATATTTGATGGTTTATACCAAGCTTTAAAGGAGGACTCTGTGACCTCCACATATGGAGACCCAGGGAGTGCCGTGTCATGTATATTGGACTGATCATAGGAAAACTAGGTTTTAGGTCTTTTTTTCATTAATTGTGCCATCTTGGGAAGTCACTTCCCATTTGGTGGGGGATGGGGGCACCTCAGTTTTCTCATCTGTAAAACAATCAACTGGATGAGGAGGTCACTAATAATCTTTTAACTTCAAGATACTACGATTAAAATGATTCATCTTTTAGTGGAATGATAGAGTTAATGCATCTTAGTACCTAATATTATCAGGCATTGGCTCTCTATATTGTAAACTTGGTGGAAGTTGAGAAGAATGGTGAAAGAGATAGAATGGATGTAAAAATATGAATAGAGGATTGCTTTAATTTGAATAGCCTCATTTTTTAGTGCTCTGAATAGGAATAGAAAAGAAAAGGTTAGTATTTACAGGAATTGCTTTTTTTAAAGTCATTCAGGGTTAATGACAAATTTCAATTGTCATACATAGAAGGTCTTATTTACATAAACAATTTTACACAACATGTGTAAATACAAGAAACCAAAGGCTTAGGCTATTTGCTTCTCATGGGTTTAATCTGTCACTTAACTGTATAAAGTATTTGGCTTTAGAATCCTAACAGTCCATAGCTATCATTCCAAGCAAGGTAAATATATATAGATAGCTAGGACAATGATGAGTTTCAGGCTGTATTTATTGTACCTTTAAAAGAAAATTAGATGCCACCAAACAGCTTAAAGGAATGAGAAGAAAGCACATGACCGGAAGGGCACACAGACACAGGACTTGGAACGGTCAGGGCACATACCTGTCGGAATAAACGCCGTGTGTTGCTGCAACTGTGCACTGGTTAGAGCCTGCTGGTAGTGCAAGACGCTGGGATTAAAAACCGTGCTGGCACCGTTGCTTTTTTCAAGTGCTTGTCTCTTTGGTAAAGGATGAAGAGCACCAGGTGGAAAGGCCTATAAGTGAAGAATCGGATATGATATGTATAACTCAAAGTAAATACAATTTCAGTGTCCACAGAGATCATCAATTGCAACATTTTTTTTTAAATGACAGCTAAGGAGATGCCTGTGCCATGCACCTTAATTTAAACAGCGGCAATGTCAAATGAGTGAGAATTTGTTATTGAGAGCGAAAGCATGATTTCTGTAATCCAAAACAGTAGCATCTCAACTAAGGAAAAGAAAAACTATCAAGCAACAACAACAAAAAATGGCTCCAGCTTTTTAAATGAGTTAAACTATTTTAAGGAAGGAAAGAAGCATTTGTGTTATCATTAATTCTATTTTTTTTCTTTAACTAAATGATCATTTCTTGAATTTAAATGTTAATAAAAATTATAATGAGCATTTTATGAGCCAAGTAATTTAAATTTGCTTTACTCCTTTGGAAAAGGTATTAACATTTGTTAGGATTGATTTATTTTACATATTATATATGAAAATGAGATGGCTAAACACCTTATTGAATTTTTCATTAATAATAATGATTTTTTGCAACCAATATTTTACAAGTAATACAAATCTCAGATGGTTCTCTGAAAGGCTACATGCAAAGCGAAAGGTGAAAGGTCAAAGTACCAGGTCTACAGATGCTTCGAGAGGTCGCTTCATTGCTTTGGCAGTCGACTGAGTCTTTTAATAACAGGCAGCGAGCACATGATGGCAGTGGGCCAATGGGATTCAAGCGAATTAACATACAGGTAAACAGCAAGCAGAGGTGCATCATGGGAACGGCATTGCATTGTGGATAGGTGAGAAGGAAAAAAATATTCTGAATGCAATATACAACGTACAAAACACTAGGCATGCACAACAACAAAAATGTTCTCTAAAGAAATGAATATTACACCTTAAATTAGTATTGAAGCAAAAATGCATCTACTATACCTTAGTTAAAAGCATATAAGAGAGTAAAATATAGATGTTTGAAATTCAGGAAAGTTAATCAAAACAGCAGCTTGCATACACACCATAAGCATTTTTTATATTGCTTCAGAAAAAAAAAAGCAAAACTTTCAAGGGCCATAAGGATTGAAGAACTTCTGATAAGTTAGTTTTCAAATATGAAATAATCAATGTACGAAATACATAGGACCCAAGTAAAAAATATAATATCTTAAATTGCATAAAAATAATTTTTAATGAAGATCTAGCCTAACAAAATGAAGTGGCAAACTGAGACAAAAAAAATTCAGGCAAAAAAATATTCAAACACAAGATTATTTCGGCAAAACTGTTTGGGTTTGGATCTTAATTTTTTGTCTGAATCATCTGGATAATTGTCTCAATTCTTCTCTTCACTCTGCTAGCATGGATTGGAATAAGGTTCCAAATTTAACAAGTTTTGTATTTGAATAGTAAGTTTCTCAAATTTCTCTCTTTCATTCCATTGTACTGTTTCTAATGACTAACTTATCATCCATTCTAAGTTTTCCACTATATTTGAAATTAGAATTCAATTTATCTCAAACAACTTACCAGATTATACTAATAAAATACCTTATAAAAAGGTATTTAATGTTTTCAGGTATTAAAATAATTTATATTTAATAGTTCTACTTGTACTTTTAACTACAATTAGCGACCAACCCATTTAATGATATGTAGAACTCTAGAACAAATACAATAGCTAAAAATAACTAACAGCTAAAAAATGGCAAAGTACTGCTTGAAATAATAGAAGTAAAATAGTATCTATAATCATACTTTTGGGCAGACAGTTTCATTTAAACAGCTGAAATAATAACAAATATTGATTGATTTAGACCACAATGAAAATTTTTTTCTATTCCTTAGTAATTGTAAAAAATCTAAAAATTTGATGATGAAATTCTGTGAAAATAAACAAATTTAAAAGAATAGATCCAATGCAAATAAAAAATGAAGTACCCATTTTTAATGGTTAGCACAATAGGTAAATCCCTAAGGTTTGTATAACAAATATAAACGTTATATTCTAAAGTTCTGAATTCAAACTATGGCATTTGAAATAAGTTGAAATAGTACTAAACTCTCAAAGTGGGAAACAATAAATGATATTTTCCTTGGAAAATAAAGGGTTGTTTATCATCATTTGATGATTCAGGATTAAAAGTATAGAAATAATAGGAAATCATTTCATAGAAGAGGTATGGCGTGGGGAAAGAGCTAGAAATAAAGTGGAAAGGACTATAGGCTAGAAGGGATTTAGAATGGCCAATGGAGAAAATGTTTTGGATGGCAGTCTCAATAGAGGCCATCAAATATTATGAAATCATTGTTCTAAAAGTAAAATTGTGAACGTTTTTAAAAACCAACAAGCTCCATAATAAGAAAGCTTCTTTATACTGAATATTCTTCCCTCAAATGTAAATTCTCCATTATGTAGCTTCCATGACACCACTTTTATTTAAACTCTTTCATTCCTGTATAGTTTTATATTGTTAAATAATACATTTTCTTTAGCTTAAATTAGTCTGTGCTAACTATATAAGGTTACATAGCCTGTTCTCCAAGTGCACTGAGAACATTAACTGGATGGCTAAACTCAACATGATTTTGACCTCAATTCTTCCCTTCACTTTTTCAGTCCTTGGGAGTTATAGAACACACCCACTGTTGGGTTGATCTTTATGCTAACTAGATATGTTAACTAGAAGAATATTGATGAACAACATTTTGATTTAAGAAAGAATCATTTAATAAAGTCTCCAAGTAGAAAAGGAAATATTAAATATTTCTCTGGGAGGTACACGTTTTCTTTTTTTCTGATCTTAGTTTTCTGAAACATAATTTTCATAGAAATTATAATAATCTAGAAATGTAAAGAAACCCAGAACTCTAAACTGAGCTGGATAATGAGCATCTTCTTTTCTACCACTCCATATTGTAGGTTATCTTTACTAGATGCAAACAGCTTGTCTTCTGGGAGAATCGAGCATACATAGTAATATCTCATCCAGCTCACACTTTGAGGCACATGAGCAGATTGCATTTAGAACTCTGTATGGATGAATAATCATGTTATCACACAGCATTATAGGACACAGATGTTCTGATGTAGAGGATATTATTTGACTGATATTATTTACTAATATTGAAAGATCTTTAGTATTAGAGCAGACTTTAGAGATCACCAAACCCAGTACATTTTGGGAGCTTCCTTAGTCACCTATGCAGAGAAAGGTTCTCTTCAATTGAGCTCCTACTATGTGCCAGACACTTGGCTTTCATTCTTGCTGGCCTTACCAATGATTTTTATCCTCTGCCCCCGCTGGGCCTTCTCCAGCTTGTGCACATGCAGCCAGGTTTTACTTTGACTGGATCGAGAAATCATCCAGCTACAGGTTGAGGCAAGCGAACTAAGGGCCCAGGTCAGGCGTTACAGGCCTAAAGCAAATCTGAGGAGTGAGGAAACCCTGACAACAATAATGAGAGCTGCCACTTTAACGTGGAACAAAAGGAAGTGAGCAAGCAGGGTGGAATTCAAAGTTCCTGTGCAGGTTTTACAAAATAGGTATCTCCCCGTGTAGCCCCATTTTTGTGTGCAAAGCAGGACTGCTTTCTTGAAGATCAGATACTCTTTGTGTTACCAAAGAGAAGCTCTGTCTGGCTTATTTTCCCATTTTGAAAATTCTAGAGTCGGAATGCTTTGACTTTATATCCAAGTGCACCTAGGCTGGTTTCTAGTGAGTCTCTCGCGTCACTAAAAAGATATGACAGATTCAGTCATTTCCATGTCATTATCAGAAAGAAGCTGGCTTTTGATCTAAAACTACATTCCTTTGGGTTGTCTTTGATGCTGCTGCAAGATTCCCTGAAATGATGGAATTCCAAATTTGGGCACAATGTAACAATCCAGGAAACTATGGTAACTAAACATACTGACAGTCACTCCAATAACGTCTATGTGTCTTGATGAGTATGGCATGAGAATGCGCAGAAAGGCACAATAATACAGTCTTGATTTGAAGATAGGCTGAAGAATGACCTTTTTGTGTAAGTGGCCATTTCTTCTTTTATCCCCATTAACCCAGGTCATCTACCATTTATATATAGTAGGTACACTGTTCCTTCAGAGATGTAAGGTATGCAAAGCATGGTCAGCATTGTATAGAGAAACTAGTCTTAGAGAATGGAGCTGATATACCAAGAGAAGCATGTATTCAACCAGACTTCTGATAAGCCAGAGATCTCACATGAACACAAACTTATTAGAACCTTCTACATCTTCGCCCAGTGGTTCTTAAACTTTGCTGCACATCAGAATTAGTTTTTAAGAAAGGCCACTGCCCAGGCCACATCCAGACCAGTTAAATAACTTTGGGGGAAGGGACTGATGTTTGAACTTTTCAAGACCCCTCAGGTAATTTCAAAATACAGCCAAGTTTGAGAATCAGTGGTCTAGGCAGGTGCTCCTCAAATGTTAATGTGCACACAAAACACCTAATATTTGAATTTTAAATTCTGGGGTGGGGCCCAGGGTCGGGCCTGCGAGTCTGGGGCTGTGACAGGCCCTCAAGTACTGATGATGAGGTGCCTGTTGGTCTCTAAGGGACAGGAAAGTGACTCAAGTCCTGGAGGCTGGGTTACAGGCATTTATTTATTTATTTATTTATTTATTTATTTATTTATTTATTTTATATTTTTTATTTAATTACTCATTTATTTTTTAAGCACCAGCCAGCACAGCTCCCTTTTCATCTCTCTCATGACTTGGTGTTCTGCGTAAAATTTCATTTAGGGAGAGAGCGTTTGCAGCAAATCCCTTGGCCCCTGTGACAACTAAAAGGAAAGAGGAAAACCATGGGAATAGGGAAGAGTCAGTCATTGACTGGTCACCTGTTGCTACTTCTCTGCTCCAGGGTCTGCTCTCCACAGGGCTGCGATCTATTGCTGTTTGCCACTCTCTTAAGTGGCAGTGCCCACCTTCCTGTTCAGCAGGAGGCCCTGGAGCCCCTCTCTGAGGAAGAACCCAAGCCTGTGACAGCAGAACTGGCCCTGGGGGCGGGCGCTGGCACCTGCCCTTGGTTACCTGCACCTGAGGGATTTACTTATTGTGCTGCAGAAGGGAGGGAGGGGGAAACCAAACAAAGAGGGAGAACAACAGAACTTAGGCAGCGGAGCAGCAGGAGTAGCAGCCTTCCCTATTTCCCAGCTGTTGTGGAGAGCGCCAGGGCCCAGGCACAGGGAGCCCGCGGGCTCTCGGGGAGAGGAAGGTGCACGGCGGGCGCACCCCACTTACCATGACTGTGGCCGCGGCTGCAGCTGCCTGGGCGGCCACCGCGGCTTGGTTGGCTTGGTGCTGCGCAGCTTTGATTTTGGCCTGCAAGTGTGCAGGAGGGTGAAAATATTTGCATTTCTCCCTCATGCAACGCCCCTTTATGTAATCCATACAAACGGTTACGGTGTTGTCATTGGTGTCGATCATTGTGCTGTCTGCGGGGTGTGCAAAGCGGCAGTCGGTCTCTCCCCGGGCACAGTTTCCTCGCTGGAACTCCCTGCATACCTGGGACACAGGGGGACGAGAGCAGACAATGCAGAACAGAGCCTGATGGCCGCCAGACACGCCACCTCCGCACGTGCAGCCGTGTGTGTGTGTGTGTGTGTGTGTGTGTGTGTGTGTGTGTTAATTAAATTCATTCTTTTTGTTTCTTTGAAGGGTGGCTTTTGTGCCATTTACAATGCAAGTTTGATTATCAAGAACACAAGTAACCAGAATCCCTAATAAAAGCGATTTTGAGTTTTGCTTTGCCCTCTTTTCTAGGTTGAGAGCAGTGGATATTGAGAAAATAAATCAAAATCTGCAGTTTGGCTAAAATAACAAAGAAAAATCAACAAGGCCTACACTGTCTCTGGAATATATACATATATATAATAATTTGGAAATATATACACACACACACACACACACACACACACACATCTTCTACTCTGACAACTCTGGATTGCTATAGGTTTTTGGCATGGAGGGATAATTTCACCATAGTTTAAGCCACCAGGTCATAGCTGTACAACTCCAAAAAGAATAGGGGGAAATGACAAACTCGCTCCTCCCCTCTGAGAATGGGAAATGGGGGGTAGGGAGAGGTAAATACTCCAGTTCCCCGCTAGGTCTCCCCTGCTCTCCAAAGACAGCATGATAATAAACCTGAAGAATTATGATATCTAAGCCACCCAAAACTTTAATTTAAGGTCACCATATTACTATTTTTGACAGCACAGAAAAAAGATAAATGTATTTTAAAAAGACAAAAAAGAGAGAAATGTGGAAAGAGGTAAAGGGAGAGAAAGAAAGGAAGGGAAGTAGAATAGAGTTTGAAGTGTTGTTTCTTTTTTATTCCTTAATCCTTAATTTCCCTGAAACCTCAAGTTACTAGAATTCTCCATGCTCTGAAAATTCTGGTGAATCAAGAGTTTACTGTATAAAGTGTTTTTGTTTGTTTGTTTTTTTAGAATTTAAAGAGAATTCTTAATTCTGCCCTGAATATTATAACATGAATAACATATATACCTAATTCTTAGATTTATAAATATCATGAGCAGGGAAGAATTACTAGTAACATTTTAAGTTATTTTTTTTTTTAGGCTCCCGTTCCAAAGTGGGTCTATTTAAGTGGCGGTTCACATCCTGATCATCAGTGATGTTATATGAAGGGTCACCTGATATGACAGTCAAGCCTTGTGACAGTCAAACGTACTTGGGAACTACAGCGTCACCCCCACCCGCTGTTGCCAAGCGAGTTTGAAGAGTAAACAGATCTAAGTCACAAAATGGTTCATTGTTTCTTCCTACTTTGAATATTAGCCAACATTCCATCCTTGGTTCATGCAATGTACACAATAAGAATTACTAAGATGTTCCCACAGGTTCTGAGTAAGCCTTCCTCTGTAAATGGAATGATTTCAGTCCGAGACTGCATCCGAGGCATGGGCCAGCCAGGAGCATTTACCAAGGGTCTCTGTGAGTAGCCGACTTCATTCCTGGTTTGAAATGAACTGAAAGCTGCTCTGCTGAAGTCATGGTGAATCATTTTTACATATATCTTTGTCCATCAGTGCTGTTGGGAACCACAGTTTGTTCCCAACTCAGCTGATTTAATCTGTTTTCTAAAACCACACAGTCACGTACTGAACACTAAAGCTTCATGGGTCCAGCAGGTGGAGCCCAAAACGCTTATCTAGTCCCACGAACGGTCTGTTCAGCATTCACAGGGACAGGCTAGATCAAAACAGTAGTGATTCGAGTTTGCAGTCTTTTCATGTGGAGATCCATATACGCTGGATTGAAACTGACAGTAGGCAGCAACATTTTATTGCCCTCGAGATTTATTGGGTGAATACTTAAACAAACGTACGTTTGAAAGAACATTCTCGAAGGATCCAACATAAAGCTCAGTGTACATCATAACCATACATATATATTCTAACAGCTTTAATTGGTAGTGGAATTAAAGGAGCTCTTTGAAAAATCTATTAAAATCTTTACACACCCATATAAAATGCTCTATTAAATATCACCGGATATAGTAGTTAAGATAAATGGATGAATCCTCTAACTCCGATTAAAGAGAAATTTTACCCAGTAAAGTACAGATGGGGTGGCTTGACTCAGGACTTAAGAATTATGTTTTATAAATATATGTACTTGTTTTCTTGGCTTTTATAGAACACTTAAATGTAAGTTGAAGAAACTGTCCCAATCAACAAAGTTGCCCAGTTTACAATTCCCCCTGTTTACCAACAACACACCGAGGGCTGATATTCTAGAACATTTTAGTACAGCCATACTAGTTCCTAAAATACTGAAATATGATCATACCAACTGGTCAATAGTAGTAATCCGACTTATTCCCATCCTTGTCCCTGAGTGTCCTCCACTGCTCTGGCTTCTGGGCTCCTGACTTGCCCCCTAGAGAGCAATCCAGAATCCAGCAAAGGTTAAAGCCTAGCCCAGCTGGAGACCTTCAGGAGCCATCACTATGGCTGCCATAGTGATTGATTCAATGTTCCGCTGGTTGCTAATATTTTGCAGCTGACTTTTTGTATGTTAAATGTACTCTTTTCCCACAGACTAATTTCCTTTATACTTGGCCTCAAATTCAAACCAAAGAATCATGAATGCATGGCTTTTAGATGAATGTGTGTGCAATATCGTACAAGCGTTTACCTACATAGAAGTACACTTCTACCACAAATGCATTTCAAACCACAAATAAAATGGAAGTACCTCCAGTTTGTCAGTCCTGAGAAGTTTCTGAGTTGTAGTTGAGCCCGGGACAGTGACAGGTGGACTTCCGGGAACAATAACGGGTGTGGTGGGTAGAATTTCTGTTGGGACTAGCCCAACTCCAGGGGTTACAGGTGCTAAGTAAGGAGCAAAGCTAATCGCCGTATTTGTCCCTATTGCGGGACCTACAGGAAAAGTGGGCTGTTAAAGAAAGATAACACAGGATAAAGATATCTTTAGAATAAAACTTTAAAAAATCACCAGCAAGTGTCATTTGAGCAAAATTTATTCATCTTGTACAAGACTCTGTGTTAGTTGCATAAATCTATTCTGAACTATGTAAGTTCATTAAACTTCCCTGTTTGGTTTTGCTTAATAAAAATTAAATCCATATAGACCCTCTCTACTCAAAAACATACAAAAACATTGGAGAACATCATAGGAACCTAATACAGGGAACAGGTTAAACTTTTATTTCTATGAAAGTGTCCTCAACAAAATATATTTACTCTAATTGCTCATCATTCCGAAGTGTTAAATTTCATAACACTAAAGTAGTAAAACCTATAGAATACTGATTCATAGTCTTTGATTCCTCCTACATGTCTCTCAAAGGGAGAGGAATAAAGAAAAAAAAACCTTGATTATAGCCTGACCAAGTTTATACATTCTCAAAAAGTGGACATTACTTGGGATTTTATTTTTTTCATACTTACCAGTATGTTTCCATATTCATTAGCATGAATATTTTCAAAATTCATCTGCAGTTTTAATATATACCTGCTATTTCCTCCTCTAGCTTAAGTATATCTTGAACTAACCTTTCTTTCTTAAAAGATTGAATGAAAAGCTTGAACTTTTCAAGTGGCTAATTTTTCAATTGACTGTTGAAAGTTGGTTTGGTCACATAATCAACGCAGCAGTGCTAAAGGCATAAAGTACCTTATTAAACTTCTCTATCACTGTACTCCTTGTCTAGGGATAAGAAGAAATAGGTTGATGGGATGGTTATTTTGTAAAGCTCCACCTAAAAATATACCTTTCAGAAAGGAAATAATATACATTTAGGAGAACAAGAAACTTCGCTTCACTTTTTAAAGAACCAATGTTAAAAATTTAAGATGCTAGATAAAGATTTTTCTTAGACTAAATTTCACATTGAATTGGACCTGAATGGTTTTTGTTGGTTTGTTTGTTTTTTTAGTTATTGGATGATTTTTAATCTATTTATTTTTAGGAGCAATTTTCAGATATTTGCAATGACATGTTAATGCAGTTTTCTAATGTGGAACTGTGCTGTTGGCCCTGTCATGCATGGTACGTCTCTATTTATACCTCGTGGGTAACATTCTTATTGTCTATTTATGGCTCTGAATGAGCTGTTGAACATATGGAAAAAATAACAATCTATGTTTATTAAACAAATTTTTTGTTGACAGCAATAACTGAAAAATATCTCTTACAAATGATCATGTTAGAAAACAGTAAATTACTGATAGTTTGTGCAGGGAGTTCTTGGAGAGGCTGAAAGTCTTTACTGAGTGGTTGGGGGCTGGAAGAGGTGACTCTAATGGTCTTAGAGGGCTGTTGCTACAGCACTCCCACGAGCGGTTCTTAGATCTTTATGGCTTAGATGTAAAATTCACTTTGGAAGAATGTTGCAACATGAGGTCTCAACATGGGAAATAGCTGGCAGTTGGGATTTTTTTCTTCCTTGACTTTCTACAAAATTTTATATGTGTATGTTTTCCATTTTCAACCCGTTTGAGCCATAATTATAGAAAGTTGTGGTTTTCAGTAACTATAGCTTTTATAATTTAGTACTATTGAAACAAAGCCAAGTGATTAAAATGGTACAAGGGCTATCTAATATTAGGATTTTAAAAAGTCAATCCTGAGAGGTCATAAATCATAACAGATCAGTGATACAAAGAACCAGCTATATCAGAAGTGCCTGGGGGGAGGGGTCATAAACAGAGATATCACAAATTCTGGCTGAACAGGTCTAGGCAGGGGCCTTGAAATTTGCATTTAAAATTTTTGCTACAGGATCTGTTGTGTGGCCAGTTTGGGGACCACGGTCATAGATGAGGAGGGAAAATAAGTATTAAAAAACCCCAAAACTTGTACTAAATGTGTAATTTAACCCAGAGACTATTTATCAAAGTAAACATTTGGAGAAAAGAGCCCCCCCACACACACACATACACACACCTCCATTTTTGACTTTCTACAGAAGCAAATCCCTAACTCTCCATGGATCATGTGAAGCCAGGGTCAGTGTGGTGACACAAATACAGGGCACACCTTGACAGTCAATAGGATATCAGAACCTCAAAACTCATCTCCCAAAACCTTTTTGGATGCCAACAAATCTATTGTAATTAGTTAAGTTTTGCTTTCCAAAATATGTTACTTTTTCATCCTATCTAATAATCCTACCTAATAATAGACAAATATGCAAATTGACCACACCTTTGCTACGCCCACAAGCCAAGCCACGCCCACCAACCAATCAGGACAAGTATGCAAATTACCCTAACCAAGATGGTGGTTAATTTGCATATCAAGACAGCGTAGAAAGAAGCGAAGAGCTGCAGAAGGGAGCAAAGCTGCGGAGAAGCAAGCAAGCCAGGGGGGAGGAGAAGGGAGGAGCGGAGGCGGGGCAGGGGAGAAGGAAGGAGAGCGGGCGGGCTGGCGGAGAAGGGAGAAAAGCAGGCGGGCTGGTGGAGAAGGTGGGGTGGCGGAGAAGGGAGGAGAGCAGGCGGGGCGGGGTAGAGTGCAGCAGGAAACCCTATTGCAGGATTCTTCCTGCAATGGGAATGCTAGTCTAATTTAATGATCTTAAATGGATCTTTTAGTTTGTTTATTGCTAATAGTTATAATATAGTTAATAAAAAGTATTATTCGAAAGTAAAAATATTTGAGCATTTTTTCATGTTTCTTGGCCATTTGTATGTCCTCTTTGGAGAAATGTCTATTCAGGTGTCCTGCCCATTTTTTAATTGGGTTGTTTGTCTTAGTATATATTTGCTTTACTATGTGGCTACTGTGCTGTTATATTGGTAGCTTGTTTTTGTTTTGTTTTTTGTACTTATTTTTATTGCTTACCCTAATACATATGCCCTCATCCCCCCTCTTTGCCCACCTACTCCTACCCCTCCCCACCTTTCCCTCTGGCCTTCAGCACACTGTTGTCTGTGTCTATGGGTTATGCATATATGTTCTTTGGCTAATCCCTTCTCACACACATTGTCTTCTTTAATCTTGTCAATATCCGTGAGAAGCAAGTGTGGCAGTGAGAATTGCACAGTCTTACAGGTGAAAGCAATTTAGTGTAGAGACTAAAAGGATTACCCAAGGTCATTGCTGCTGAAGCAGAGGCAGGACAAAATAACCAGGACTCTTGGCTCCAAGACTGGGGTTATTTCCATTCTTCTGCACTCACTAGATTTTGTTAGTAATGTCTTAAAACCAAAGAAGAAAAAACGCTAGCTGCTCTTATGTTTTTGGAGTGTAAAGGGAGAGTGTTGGCGGGAAACTGTGGCCCACAGTCATCCAGGGCCTCCTACAGATGAGAGATGTAGGGTTGCTCTGAACAGCTGTGTGGGATGCTGCTGCCTTGGGAAATGGGTTCTCAGATTCCAAATTCAAATTAAACTTCCAGAGGCAGAGTCCAGGCTGACAACACATCATGGTGTCTCAATTCGGTTCTTAGCTGGCAGCACCTCCAAATGATTCCGTTCCTGGAAGCGTACCAGTGAGAGCTTGGGCAAACTGGCTCATGGTTTCTGCTGAAGGGCTGTTGCCAGGCTGTCTGAGATGGGATCCATTTGGTCCTTGTCATCTCTCAGCACTAGCTGCAGCTGGAGAGGTCAGAGGACAATAACCACAGAAAGTCTTCTGGAAGAAAATAGCTTCTGAAATGCTGGTCTTGCTATTTTCTCCCTCCGTACTTCACCCCACATTTCCGGATTTCTCTCCCCAGAACTCTCCACTCTTCTTTCACAGTATATTATATCAGTAGTTCCAGGTTCAAAGATTTAACACACACACATCCACATGGTCTTTGATATTTTGTCGTGGCAAGGAAGGGCTGGTGCTGAGGAGTAATAACTAAGTGGCCTGGGATATTTATGGCTCTAAAATTTCATCAATTGACTTTAAAACAAGAGCGTGAGAGTTCATACATTTTAGAAAGCTTTGACTTCAAAGGGTACGTATTTGGCACTTAAACTGAAAGGCTTAAAACATGGTATCCCTTATACCTCCTCCCTTTACTCCCAGAAACATCACTGAAGGGCAGAATACTCAATGTAAGACCTTGTCCCCAAGCACTGTATTGCAGAGGTTCTTAAATCTCTGTTCTACTAAAGACTACCCACCTGTTTCTTCATCTTGAGAGAACATATGAAGGTTGTGTGTGTGATGGGGTGGGAACGAAAAAAAGAATTACTGTTATATTATATCAGAAATAGGGAGAGAAAGATTGCTATAAGGAACAAAATAACAGGGAATTTTTAAATATAGTGAATTTGAGATAGAAGAATTATGATAGGAAGGAATGAATTGTATTTTCATTCATTTAATAAATACTTTTTGGTATAGACACAGTGCCAAAACACTGTGTGTACATTTATTAAACTTGAACTCTAATGGGCAAGAACAAGCACAATTACAATTCATGTTTATGGATAAGTAGAAATGAGGAGACTTCATTGATAGTGATGGAGATTGGTTGTAAATCGAAGGTAAGAGATTTAGAGTCCTTATGAATGAGATGAAGTTAACAAGGGTAATAGAATACTTCTAGCAAGAGCAGAGACCATGAGGCAAGCAAGAGCTTTGTGTGTTCACAGGATGTGTTCATAGAACTGAAAGTTTGGTTAAGTCTCAGTGGATTCAGGGTGAAGTGGTGAGCTGGGTGAGGACCAGATCACAGATAAGGTTATATGTTTAGGCTTTGAAATGGGAAAACATTGAAATATTTTAAGCAAGGGAGTGATATGATTTCATTTATATGTTTAAAAAGTTCCTATGGTTGCTATATGCAGGATACATTGAAATAAAGCAAACTGAGAGATTAGAAAGGAAATGCCCATAATGTATTTTGATAAATAGGTTTATGGTAGCTCAGACAAGGGTGCTGGGACTTGAAGGCAGATATATTAGGACTTACTGATGAAATAGACATGAAAAAGTATGCAAGAGAGAGTCTGCTTGGTTTCGGTTTGAAACTGCTGGTTGCATTTACTGAGATGGAAATGTAGTGAAATAAATAATTTGATCTTTAACACGCTGAGATCCTGTGAGAAATTTAAAGGTGAGTCCAATAGGAAGTAGGATACAGGAGCCTGAGGCTCAGAGAAGTTTGGACTGGAAGCATACATTTGGGATTGTTCTTAGCCTGGAGATGATTTACAGCCACAGGAATGGGTGAGACCAGGAAGGAGAGGGAAGATGAGAGAGATGTCCAGTGCTGGGGACCTCAATTAGCAGCTTCAACACATAGAGGAACATGATAGAGAAAGAGGAGGAAGGAGTGATCAGAGAGGAAGGAGTCCTCCACAAAGAAGAGATTGATTATACAAGCCGAATATTGCTAAGAGGTCAAACAAATATAATGAAGGCAAAAGTGACTCTCAGTTTAGAAATATGAAGATCATTGGTAAAAGATTTAAGGGTGGATGGGAGATAGAGGGAGTAGAAAAATATAAAGAAGTTTAACTTCAAAGAAACCTAAAAATGGAGTGGTACTTGTGACTCTATTTTATCTTAAGCAATTTCTGCATGTTTCTTGTGGCTGATCTAACAAATTCCCACAAACTCGGTGGCTTAAAACAACACACATTTATCCTTTCATAGTTCTGGAATCATGAATCAGTTTCACTGGGTCAAAATCAAGATGTTGGCAAGACCACACTCACTCTGGAGCCTCTAGGAAGGATTCCTCGTCTCTTCCATCTTCTGGTGGCTGCTGTCATTCCTTGGTTTGTGACCACATCACTCCATTTTCGACCTCTGTGGGCACATTGGCTTTCTCCTCTCTGTCTGTGTCAACTCTCCCTTTATATCTCTCTTATAAGGATACTTATAATTGCATTTATTTATTTATTTATTTATTTATTTATTTATTTAGGTAAATATTGGCTATTTTATTATGAATGGTGCCATCCAGGAGAATGGGAAGCTAATGCTCAAAAGTCTGAACTTTCCAATGGCATGTCGATTACAAATTATATAGGACAAAATCACAAGCCATCATAGGTTAGGGGTTCAGAGTCATGCTGGGAGCTGATTGGTCAGAGGTGAAGTAAGGGTAATAAATAATTTCTGCAGGTATTGAGGGCAGCTCTGAGGTCTGTTCTTGTGACCTTTTGTCCTGGTTTCATGGGAAAGTAGCCAGGGGGTGGTTCTACCTTAGAGCTCAGGAACTTACATCTATGTTACCTTTAGCCTGCCAGGGGTCTAAACACTGTGACCATTAGTCAGATCCCAGCTACTGTCTCCTGCTGCCTCCGGGGTTGCTAATTATCCAGAGAAAAAGCTAGGTCTTTGGGTGAAATAGACAGGGAGAGAGGTGATTGCATTTAATCCTGGAGGATTTCCTCAGCTCAAGATACCTAGCTTAATCACATCTGCAAAGACCCTGTTTCCATTTAAGGTAACATTTACAGGTTCCAGGTACTTTTGAGAGCCACTATTTGGCCTACTACACTGTACTAGGTCACTGATCAATTCCTAAGACTCTGAAGTCATTTGTTTGTAGAATTGATGAGTAAGTTTATCACACTTTATCCTAATACTTCTTATAGTTTAACAATCTCTATTAAAATATGTAAATGTACTATACCTTTTTCATAATCATGGTTATTAACTTCTAATTAATATTTGAAATTATACATAACTTTCAAAAAAAGTTCAACTAATAGCAACAGGAATGAAGTTTTCTTATTGACATTGCCATTATTGAGTACCAGGGTCAATCCTTATTAATTATAAATAAATAAGAAGCGAATGATTAAAATGAAAGAGATATATATTTCAGTGTTACCGTGCTGACCTTCGTTGTTCTAAATTTATTCCCATAGACATTATTTAATGTCATGTAACTAAACTATTTTAGCATTTAGACAATTTAAAAAATAACTTATATCCATGCATCAATAAAGAGAACCATAAATAATACATGTGTGTGGTTTTAAATAGATCCACTTAAATGCCTATTTTTGGTGTTAAATGTGTTTAGAACGCTATTTGTGTTTTCCTTACATCAAGGCTAGCTTCTACTCATTCTTTAGGACAAGCTTATTTGGGACCTCCTCCAAGCAGCCTTTCCTGCCTTATCCAAATCACAGTTCCCTGTGCCTGAATCTTACTTTGCCCTTTCCACCAATCTGTCTATCCCCAAAAGACTATATCCTATTTATCTTGGAGCCACCTGTGCCTGGCACTTTTTTTTTTTTTTTAACTCTGGGTAGAGCTTGTTCCTGGCTACTTTGTGCCATCATTCTTGACCTTCAGATAAGCAGATTCTTGACCTTGAGATAAGCAGATTAGTTCCCCAGATTCTCTCCCCTCATTCCAATCCACACCCACCCTCCCCATCTCATCTGACAGACACACAATACAAAAATTCAACTCACTGGTAGCTATCCCTTTTAATTTAGCAGCTTTCAATAACAGAATTTTCATACAACAAAGGCTGATTTTTAAACAATAGTCTTTTGTGTATGTACATGTTTTTTGTTTTTTTTTAAAGCAAATTTTACTCACTTCACTGGCTTTGTTTTTTTCAAAAACAATTAGCTTGTTTTTGACAAATAATTCACAAATATAAATGAAATCTGCTAAAGCCAAATGCACTCCTTTTCTCCAGGACCTCATTTCTAAAACAATTTCCAGACCGCTAAGGAAGGACTTTGAAATGCTGTGAAATCAGGGAGAAAACATTACACAACACAATACATTTAACCTTGTGATCCTTGCCGCGGCTGCCACGCCGCCAGCAGGCCTCGGAGAGACAGGAGGTGTAGGTGACTAAGACATCATCCTTTTGGGCTGGTGTCAGGCTCCAGGTGGGGCAAGATGTCTGAGTCCCAGTCCCAGCTCCACAACTTCCTAGCCGCTTGACCCTGGCCAGATGACTTAACACCTCTGGTTTCTCACTCCTCATTCTTAAAATGATGCCATTGAACTAAATTATCGGTCAACTATCTTGCTAAAAAAAAGTTTAGGCATCAAAACCTCTTCTTCACAGAGATCATCAATTCATACTCCAGATGAAAATGTAGAACTATTAGCATTCTAAGATGGTTCAAATACAGAGTTTACTGGTGAGAAAGAGCTGGAGTGGCACCCAGATATTGAGTAGAAATTGTCTTTGCCTACTGTTTCCACGTAAATAATTTTAAAAACTCTATTTTCAGCATCCTTTCAGCGTCAAAGCTATTTGCTTTAATTGTAGCCAGAGACAAAGTAGATGGAGGCCGCCCAAGGTCAATGTGGCATCGCCCACACCAACACTTTAATCATCAAGCCCTTCATTAGATGCGATGTACTCACCACTGGATGAAGTGGGGTTCCTGGAAACATAAATTGCATCTGCTGGGCAAGCATTGCTGCTGCAGTTTTTTGCTGGATCAAATTGTTCCTCCCATTAATTTCTAGTTGAGTTTTTAAATGTGTTGGAGGGTGAAGATACTTGCAGTTCTCTCTTGAACAACGGCCCTGTAAAAGGAACGTTTTGGTTTAGGACTGTTATTGGTAGCTTTCAACTCTATTGTCAACCATTTCACAATCACTCCATATATATAAAGGTAAGGATCCCATGTGTGTATGTGTGTTTGCGCATGCATGCATGTGTTGGAACATAGAACACAGTTGGAACATATAAGGGGTGATTCAGGCATTAGGCGATTATCTACCTTGCTCAAACCTGTTGAGTAGAGAAGCTGCCTGAGATCGATTGTGGTTGTTTTTAATGGATTCTATGTCTGACAATAGACTCTGAAGAAATGTGACTGCTGAGTGTAAAGACACACCCTTCTCCTAGGCAGTATGGAGGGCCTATTTATTGTGACATAGCAAAAGGAGGCTTTGAACCTGCTAGACATCAGTTTGTGCATGCTGGAGTGATGACAAAATGGGAGTAATAATAAGAACCTCTTGAAATGTGTGTTTCAGATTGGCTGAAGGCACCCCTCATTCAAATTATTGAAGAGGCCATGGTAGTATGAGAGTGGACTCTTCTTAGTCACAGATGCATAGGCAAAATTTCCAGGCACAAATTCAGATAATCTCTTGCAACTGATTAGTTTGCTGCAAAAAGTTGCTACTCCCTTGACAGTTGTATCAAATGTAATGTCATGATATGACATAGCGAAGAACGTTTCACTATGGCTAAAGTGAACATTTGGACATGAAAGTTGGCACAGCGAAAAAAAAAAATGAATAAGGTGACACATGTGCATAAAACCAGTCTTGAAGAATCTTTGAAAATGGTAGTGTTTATACTGAAGTCCTCAAGCTACCAATTGAGAGAATCATGTTGATGTGAATTATGCAATTTCTGGGGAAAGAATAGCAAACTGTGTTAACCAGTATGAGTATTATCATTCCCTGCAGAATTAGTCTATTTGCAACCAAGAAAAGAGAATATGGGTTTGTTTATCAGATACAAAAATAATTTTAAAAAGCAAGCTTGGTGGATCTGGGGATATAAATTTGTTTATAGTCATTCTAATTCTAAACATCTGGAGTTCTCACTCTGCTTCCCACTGGTGTCAGCTGCACTTTTGGCAGCGCAGGCTCTCTCCCTGTGCTCATCAGCCAGTCTTGCCCTGAGGCCCCGCTGTTAGCAGCATTGGAGACTGTGTCACCCTCTATGGGGAGGACACAGAGGCGGGTACTGGGAACATCAGAAGGAACTGGTTGTTTCTGCTAATAAAATTCTATAACAATGGGCAGTGTCAGTGTGTGTCTCCTTACTCTCAAGTTTCTATTGGGATGTTTCACTCTGCCTTCCATGGTCAAGAGTTAGAAGGTCTATTGTAAAGATATAGATAAAGTGGAACCATAATTAAAAATAACTTAAATCAAAGAAGTCTAGGAATCTCTCTTTCTCTTTCCATCTACTTTGCTCTGCAAGTTTTGGGAGAAATTTTTATCCTAACATTACTTTTCTGTTTAGTGACATCCCAGAGTCCCCCTACCAACTTGCTTGAGACATCTATTTTATCTCCCTTTCTGCACTCCCTTGGTAATTGCTTTAGTCTCTCAGTTTGCTAAAACCAAATTGCCAAGAAAGTATTATGATGGTGCCTGCTCCTACAGCATAGGTGTGTGACCAGTCTTTGGATTGGCTGCCTTTATGTCAGGTGTTCATATACATACATATGATAGGAGGTGGCCATGGGATACAAGACATAGCTACTGCCCATCAGCAAGGGTGGAGGAGAATTAAGCAGAGTGACATTTCTTGTACAGAGGCTAAACCGCCCAGGCTTCTCTTTGACAACCTCAATCCAAACTCTTTAGTCACAATCACTTCACTAGGAAGCTGACACCAGGAAGGCTCAGGTTTACAAGGTCCACTTATAGGTACACAAAGGTACAGGAGCGCTTAATGGGAGGATATGGGAAAGCAGAGTTCCATACAATGGGATGCAATTTGGGAGACATCCACACCTCTATACTCTGGCTATTCAGTTTTGCTCATTCAGATAATTGTCAATTTGATCACTCGTCTTCTGTAATGCTTTGTAACTGAGCATGAAAATTTCGATTAGGCTACAAAAACTATGGTTTTCTTGTAAATGCTGTTGTCTCTTGATACAACTGGGACTCTTAAGGAACTGTATAAACTGTTTTCAGCCAATAGAATATAATTTACAATATCAAATTAGTAATTTATTGATGGAACCTTCTTTTTCATAAGAATTAATGTAATTTCCTAGTGTTCTTACTCACACACTTGGGGAAAGGTATATTATTGATCATCCACATGCCAGACAATTTATATGTGATTATCTCATTTTTCTGTGAAAACAGCTGTAATGATCCCTGTTTTACAAAATAGCAAGTGGGCTCAGAAAGATTAAGGAACTTTCCTAAGGTCAGATAATTGGTAAGTGGTAGAGCTGGATTCTAAACCCAGTTCTACTTGACTCACATCATTATGCCAAGCTGTTTATTAGCCACAGTTAAAATCCATGGAAGATAAAAAATCTAGCATTATCCTTCATAATACAATAGAAGGCATATAACAATTTAAAATATAATAAATTATATATGAGGATTTGCAAGTGGAAAAGATCATTTGCCCGGGTTCATCCATGCATTGGTAAGAGGATGGAGGAGTGGTTAAACTCACAGCTCTGGAGGCAGATGCCTGGTCACATAACTTTGGCTCTGCCTTTTTTAGTTGTGTTACTTTGAGCGAATTACTTGAATTTCTTGTGCATCCATTTGTTTTTCATCTGCACAATGAAAATAATTCTTGTGTTCTCCTCTAAGGTCTGTTGTGGGATTGCATGAGTTAATATATGCACAAGGTTTAGAAAAATACTTGGCACATAGTAGGCACAAAGTAAGTGTGGTTAATATTTCCAAAGAAAGAAAAATATTTGTATATGACATTTTGTTTACAGTAAGTGCAAGATAACAGATTTAGTTGTATTTTGATTGGCTTTTTGTTCTTTTAAAAAGTTTCACGTCAAAACATGATAAAAATTACTTAATTACTTAATTATACTTATCCAAGTATCTTATATTTAACATTACTTTCAATTCTACAGGGTATTTCTGTAAGTAACCATATTTTTTAAAGAGACAACCCTGTACCACAGGAATGCTAATTCATACTCTGGGAAACTCCAGGCAGCAGAATTTTACTAAGGGATCTTATAGGATTCTAAAATCCTAAAGGAAAAGCTACTGTCAAATATAACAAGCTATTTGACACAGTAAACAATTTGTAAGGAGGTTTTTGTTCAGGCGTAAGATTTGTCAGGATACACATCATCACACAAAAACTGTTGATTATCAAAGCAAGTTGTCATAGCCGAATGGGAAAGGGCCGTGTGCAGAAATGTGAAGCATCTTTGTATATCACTGTGAAACAAAACAGAAGTGTCAAAAATAGTGTCTCCCGATTTTAGTCCAAGACATAAAGATAAAATGTCTTGGAAACGTCTTCCTGTGGCTGCTAGGATTGTTTTCTTGGTTTTATTTTAACTCTTCCTCCCTTTTAGTTTTTGGTTAAATGCTGTTTCCAGAGAGATAAGAGTGGTGGGGAACAGCCGTAGAGAAGGGGCCTGGCCCAGCGTCTGTGGGATGGAGATGGGTGGGTGCCATTCCAGAAGCCTTGTGACATGTTGTGTGGGACTGGAAACAGGAGCCCGGGTGAAGGGCAGGGAGATGGGCTCACACCAGGTACTAATATGGAGACTGCAGCTCCTGAGTCACGTGGGCCCTCTCAGGGTCTTAGCTCACTCCAGGTGGGGCACACCAGGTATGGAAATAGCAACTGGTTGGATCACACTCACTATTGTTCTTGGTATACTCCCAGGGTCTTATTCATTTGTTCATTCAAGATATATTGATTGAAGTCCTACTGTGTGCCAGGTATTGCGCTAAGTGCTGGTTAACCGAAGATGAGCAAACACAAGATATGCTGCCGCCCTTCCCGAAGCCTACAGTCTAGGGGTGCAGATGGATACTAGCCAAATAATGACACAGATAAATGTATGATTACACATTGACATACGAGTTCTGGAGGAGAATGCTGAGAGAATGGTGGGAGAGGGGCAGAATTGAGACTAGTGGATTAGGGAAGGGCTCTGAAGAAGTGACATTTAAATTCAGACCTGAAGGATGAGAATGAATTTGGCAAAGTAGTGAGTGGTAGCAGAAGTGTGTGTGTGTGTGTGTGTGTGTGTGTGTGTGTGTGTGTGTGTGTGTGTGTGTTGAGGGGCAGAATACAAAATGAGAACAAGAGGAAGAGCATATACCATCTGGGGACTTTCACAAAGTAGCTCAAGGATGGAATACAGTGGGGTGTGGGTTGGTCGCGGGGGGGGCGGGGAGAGATTGATAAAAGATGAAGCAGGAAGTAGTCTACTGGAGCTAGATAACAACTTTGAAAGTGAAGTTAAAAGGTATGAATTTCATTGCCATGGAAAATTTTTAAACAGAAGACTATCAAGATCAGATTATGTTTTATGCCATATGTAAAATTTACCCTGATTATTATATTTTATCCCTCTAATTTTATTATAGTTTACATTGTTTGGAGAACACTTATTTTTTTAAAAAAAAACAAACCACCATATAATTCTGAGTTTACATAAGATTTGTGTGCAGTTTATTCTACCTCCCAAAATAATCTCTACTCCAGGAATATTTAGATTAGGGAGGATAGTTAGAAACAGGTAAGAGTTTGCAGCTGAATTACGTTTATTAAAATAAGCAAGCATGGAAAAGTCTAATACCAAGTACCAATGTTGATTCTCACCACGATGAAGAAAGATGCTGAATAACTGTAACAGGTACTTGGCAGAACACCAGATGGGAGCGATCAGAATTACACGGCCGCTACATGGCGTGGGATAGAATACACGCCGCTTTGGCTAAGAAAAGATTTCAAGAATCGGGTCGGTGTGAGAAAGAGAAAGCCTAATTGGAACATGAGATTTTCTAATTGCTTATTTTAAAACAAGTAATTTTTAGAATCTTTTCCTAGTATGCTCCTAATTGAAAAAGTCAATTAAAATATGGAAGGAAAAGAGAAAACATTAATTAGGAGATTGTTAAAGGGATTAACAATAGGAGTTTTTGCCCACAGGAATAGCTAGTAGACAACTATATCCCAATCGTTTTCCATGGGAAGAGCAATGGATTTTTATATGACCTATTATTCAAACAGTTAATAGGCCTCTGCCAGATGCATTGGTTTGGAATGATTTCAACTGTGTCTTGGTGTATGCCACATCACTGATCAGCAGACTCTGGAAAGGGCCCTGGGGGATATAAGAATTTCAGTTGAGGGCCAGGGTCACAGCCCGACCTACTGAGTTCCGCCTCTTTGAGTTGGGACTTGGCCACTCACTATTTTCAGCACGTGACTGGTGGTTTCAAGAGAGCAGGCCAGGCTGTGAAATGGAGAATGCTGACTCCCACAATTGAGGGCAGACAGTCTGCTCTGAAAGTGGCCTGCAGGGACATGGGGCATCCAGGAGCCTGCTGGGGACCCCAGATCTGGTCACGGGAAGGCCGTGGAAGAACCCCCTCAGACTTCCTAGCATTCCACACGTGTGAAATCAACTTAGTGAAACCCCGATATCAGGACAGATGCTTTTGCCCTGTAGTTACATAACCGAAGCCCATCTGTCATGTAACCTCTCCCAGAGGATTGGCTTCAACTTGTGGCAAAGGGAGCAATCTCTGGGACTGGACAGCTTGGGCTCCAACCTTGCTCTGTTCTGGGTACTTGTGGCCTCCAGCTGCCATATTTGTAAAATGAAGATAACAATAGTTCCTACCTCACAGATTTTTGGTAAGGATTAAGAGTTAACACTTATAAAGTATTTGAACAGTTCTGGGCACATAATAAGCCCCCTATAAGTATTATTATTATTATCATCATCACCATCCTCATTATTATTACTGCTAACACCTTCTCTGCATAGTAGATAAAAGTACATGATATTTAAAACAACCTTCTTAATACTAGTTCAGTTTCTCCATCATTGTGCTTCTCTCTGGCCTGTCTACCAAGCGCTTCACCCCTTTATTATTCTTGTTCTCACAATCAGTGCCAACGCTGGCATTTATTTTTCAGAAGAGCCTCAGATCTGTTTTTCTTTGATATTTTTCCTGCTGAAACTTGCCAGGGCTGATTAACATGGCATGACTAATCTAGAGTTTAAAGCAGCGATGGATTATAGTGGGACGATCCTGGAATTCTGGTTGTGGCTTCATTCCAAAATGGTCATATGAACATTTACAGCTAATTTATAATAGCCTGTGCCTCAATTTTCTCATCTGTCAAGTGGAGGTGATTATATTCCTACATCTCAACTCTTGATGGTTGTGAGAGCTCAAGAGACAGCAAAAGTTGCTCTGAAAAAAACACCAATCATAATTTGCTATACCTCTGTTTTTCCTTATATGTTCCTAATCTAGCAAAGAAGAAAGCCGCATACATTGACAATTAGAGTGAAACGTGACAGCAGGGATACATATTGGTAACAGTCTGGACATGTTGGACAATTGTGAGAAGACTGCATGAGGCATATAAGCACAAGTGGCAAGTTGAGTCAAAGTTGATTAAGCCTAGGAGGATTTATTAACTATCTACAGTGTACACAGTTTGAAAGTGAAAAAATCCAATCAAACAGACCACTGTTTTGGTGCTGGTGACACACAAGTTGATTAGCAGACTTTTCTTAAGTGACTATCAGACACTCACAGTCGCAGTTTCTCTACTTTCAAAATTTCTCAAGGCAGTTTTGAAAGTGGGGGGAAAAAATTATGGCCTTGATTTGAGTAAGTGAGCAGATTTATATTGACTCGTCATTTTTATGGGTCCAAGTCAGGTAGCAAAGGCTGAGTTTAAGATTTGGCCAGCACATTTCTGGAAGGATATGGACAAGTGAAAGTGTAGGAAAATGGAATGGTTATTTACATTAGGGCTTAATTCAAAACATTAACTATGGAACTGACACAGCTCTACTCTAAGGCAAGTGGAATATTAGACTTTTAGACGTCTTTTTGAATTTAAATAAACTGATTTAGCCAGATGAGCTTTTTGTATTATTAGTTCTAACCACAGCAAATAAAATTCAGCCCCATAAGAGCACCAGAATTAGAGGAAATTAGTCACTACAAGCAAATGTTAACCAGAACTTTCATAAAAATGAACAATTGCCCAATCATTAATATTTTGCATTAATTTATAATAACTCTTTCTGTTTATTAGTAATTCAGTTCAATTTTTATTACAAGTCATCTTTTACAGTCTATACATGCAGTACTCTTGTTAAAAGCATAAAATTACTTATTGAAGATATAAAAAGGGAATATTTATAATCTCTTTTCTGGGACATGTTCCTTTTCCTCTGTTGCTTCCATGGTACAGAGGAAATGTGTAGGAAGACACAAGGAAGATTGGAGAAGTCGCTGGATGTATAAACTAGGGAAAAGCACGAAGGCCGATGGGCGGTTACTAATGCCTCCAATGTTATCCACCACCAATCTGTGCACAACTATGAGTGTAGGGAGGCTAAGAAAAGGTGTGCATCAAGCTGTGCAGATGGATGGCCTAAATGGTAATGAAAACTGTAATTTAGTTGGCATTTCTTTCCCAGAAAACCATATGAATAGGCATAAGAGATCATTTCACTGCCACACCTGATGGTGGGGGTGATGCCCAATGCTAGTGCTTTTAATTTCCTCAGAAGGAGCTGCATCCCTCTAAGATAGTCTTCCCATCTCTAGATTTGCATTTAGGGCAGCCTATCATCACCAGAGAGGCTGGGAAAACCTTGGGGCCATCGCCAGTGCTGTGTGAAGAGCTCTGTGACTCATTCATTACATTACTATGCCAATATAACTTCCCTATTCCTTCAAGCACTGTTGGCCTATTCCATTAAGACCTAATTTTGTAACCATTTAAAACAGGTGAAACATAAAATTAATAAATGGGAGGAGAAGCAAAGAGGGACAAATTGTTTGTAGTTGGCCATTTCAAAGCATGTTTAGATGTTTTGCTGTTTTTTAATGGACTTTGTTGCTTGGACAGTTTTGGTTTCTCAGACTACTTGTGTGTTATGTTTGGAAAAAGCTGTTTGTCAGTTTAAGGGGCTAAGCCCTATCTATACTGGTAAGGATTATCTATCCTGTTTATATGTCAACTGAAAATGTGTCAGTTAAGAAAAACCAGTGAGACCAAAAATAGTCCCTCCAATCTCCAGAGATTTAAGGAAACTAATTTCTGGGCATCAGGTGCTTCATTTGAATATTTTATTTAACCAGAAGATAAATGTCTTCTGAGTTACAGAAGTGTGCATCTGATGATATAGCAACATAACACAAAACCTCTTCAGTGGGTATTTGACCTCATAGTGTCTAGCTTTCCTAACATCACATTCACAAATGTGAGCATCGCCATAGCCATGGGTGAAACAGAAGCTCTATGAAATATTAATATCACAGCAGTAGAAATGTTCCTGTGGGGAGAGCAGGCCTTTGTGGTCTATGTCTTATACTTCTCAAAGTCCACAGTACAGGGACCCTTTCATGGTGGGCACTCAACGAATGTTAGAAAATGTTTGTCCTCCTTTCTTTCCTTTGGCAAATCTTATTGAGCCCCATTTTATATGCCAAATCCTGTGAGATATAAATATCACCAGAGGATATTTTTTTCCATTCCTTTTCAGACAGTGTGAGCGTTAGCAGTTTGGAAAATTAAGACAAGCCAGGCTAATTTACAACCACTCTATGGGGGTTAAATTTTCCTTATAGACCTTCAGACACAGCACCTGGAACAATGCTGAGTAAATATTGGCTGCTCTTTTTATTATCATCCGTTGTTAGCAATCCCAGAAGCTGGTCTTTTTCTAAATAAGTGAAGTCTATCCAAAGACACAAAACTTTATTATACATCTTCTGTTATTGTCTAGTCTTTTTCAGTCTGATTTGAAAACCATGTGGTGAATCACCTACCCTCACAGAGGGCTTCCTGGAATTCAGACACATGTAGGCAATCAATCTTAGAGTCTGACATTGAGTGGTTATGCTCCCTGTGCTGTTTATCAAAATAATGGAAATACTTCTGTTGCAGTTATAAAATAGCCACTGTCCCAAGCCTGTCAAGTCTCAGGTGTTTTCCCTTCATCTCTGATCACTGCAACCCCTTCCCCCAAATCCAGCCACCTCCCCCTCCTGGACTCCAGGAATCAAAGAGTTAAATCTGGCACAGCAGGGGGCCTCCCTGTCCTGGCTCTGGTGCATTCCCATTGGTTGGTTGCTGCTCACCTGGAGGTATTTATATTAAAATATTTTGCATATCACACCTGATTATAAATATGCTTGTGACAAATCTAGAGTACTCTGGTTGTTGGTGACAAGTTGGAAAGGCTTCCAGGAGAAGGTGGGAGAGGGGTTGGTGATGTACAGCTTGGAGCATGGGGAAGGGGTGGGCAGGAGGGGGAGGAAGACTGGGGAAAAGACCAGGAAACAAGGACTACTGGGTGAAGAAGCAAATGGAAGAAGATGGAAAGCTAGAGTATCTTTTAAAGAGCACATTCATTTTTAGTAATATAAGAAAAGAACATTCCTTTCAGGCTGGTTTGAACTACCTGGTGGCTTGGGACTGACCTGCAAACTGAACTGCAGCAGGGGGAAGCTGCTCTTTGTGCCAGAAAGAACAGCCTGGGAAGGTGTAGGGTACCTTGCACCACAGCACCAGTGTTTATGCCACTGCCTAGGGGTGGGGTGGGGGTTGAGCAGCATTACCCAGAGGAGGTGTGGGGCTCAGCTTGTCTGTCTCCCGGGGCCAGAAGCTGCATGTCTTCATTTCTTACTCAACAGACATTTTTGGAGCATCTGCTGTACGCTAGAAACTGGGATGTATTGCACATAGGGTACTAAGATGTGGTCCCCCTCCATAAAACTAGCTAAGACATATAATAGTGTACCTAACATGTACTAGGCAGTTTCTACGTGCTTTTCGTAGATCATACTCTAATCTTCAATATAAGATCTTAACAGAGGTGCTGTAAATATTCTCATTTTATGGAATAAAGAGAGAGACATAGAGAAGGACAGTAACTTCCCAGAGTTGTCACAGGTATGAAGTGGCAGGGCTGGATGTCCAACTCAGGCCGAATGGCTGCAGAGTCTGTGCTGTGGTCCCCCTGCAGAGCCCTTACTAAGAAACTTGAAATCCAGTGGAACTTGCGTATCACACCTTGGAAAGCATTTTACACAGAGTATCCTAATATAGCTTCACAGCATTCTTATAATATGTCACCCCAATTTAAAGGTAAGGAAAATGAAGCTCAGAAGGATTTGAAGGTCCTTGCCAAGGTCATTGCTGTTAAAGTCAACCAGGGCTAAACTATGGTCTGCCGTTACTGGGAAAGGAACTCTCTCACTGCCCCTTGTGGCCAGTAGGAGAAGCTATAGGAAGCAGCGTGTTGGCTCTGCAAGTAAAAGATTTGTTTAGAGCAGGTGAATACCCTTGTGTGATAATGGATGTCAGGAAGGTGACACTGGATGGTCAGTGTTATGAGTTGGATTGTGTCTCCCTGGAAAGATGTGTTCATGTCTTAAGCCCCAGTTCCTTGGAATGTGACCTTATTTGGAGATAGGGTTTTCACAGAGGTAAGTAGTTTCCCAGGACCAGTCATGAACTGAGGCTGGGTCTTTGCCCCTGCTGATACCAGGGTGTGTGCTAATGCTGGTGTCCTTGTGAAAAGGAGAAATTCAGACACAGGGACAGACATGCACAGAAGGAAGGATGATGTCAAGAGACAGAGAGAAGGTGGCCATCTCGTAGCCAAGGAACGTCGGAGGCTGCCAGAAGGAACAGATCCTCCCCCAGACCTTCCGAGGGAACAGGACCCTGCTGACACCTCAATTTCAGACTTCTAGCCTCCGAAACCCTGAGAGAATTAATTTCTGTTGTTCTAAGTCACCTGGTCTGTGGTACTTGTATTATCAGCTTTAGGAAACTAATACAGTCACCTACAAGAAATGCTAAAGAATGTTTTTTTGTGTTTTTGTTTTTTTTTTTTCATGAGATTGGAGGCTACACCAGCAAAACACTATGCTATCTTCTAAGACAAAGATTTGGTTCTGTGAGAGTATGTTCTAATTTTTTTTTCATGAACTCAGCTAATAAGATCCCTCTGGCTGATCAAAAAGACACTGTAACAGCTCCCAAATCCTTAACAAGTACAATGATTTTCTAAAATGAAACTAGTCAGCTTAAATGCTATCTGATTTTTCATATGGAAGATTTAATAGGAGAGATTTATTTTAGTAAAAGACAAAATGTTTCACTAAAGAACTCATTAGTGATGCATAAAGGCCTACTGAGTCTCTGAAGATCCATTTTCAAAGAGAAATGTTGGGATCATTTTTATATCCTGATTACAGAGAAAGACTTGATAAAATTTGTACTTGATATTAAAATTGCATGGGGGTGGGGTTGGGGATCATTCAATCAAGCAAGAGGGAAGTCAAAGAAAATGTGTAAATTCTGCCAGCATTTTGAAGTTGCTTTTACAAAGGTCGATAAGTGTTTCTGTGGCTCACTCATGAGGCCACCTCCACAGGCATTTGACTCATCAAGGAAAATGGTAGAGAGGAAGATAACAGAGAAGAGGCCTGCTGTGCAAGTCTGCCATAATCCCACCCTTCCCAACCACCTCACCTGTTCCTTCTTTCCCCAGTTCCCAGGACAAATCCTGAACTGAGGCTGGGTCTTTGCCCCTGGCTGATATCAGCTCAGTACCTATGGTTTTGATGGCTAGATGGCTGCTCTGACCCAAGTTCCCAATTTCTGCCTTCCTCTTGACCTTGTTCACCCACTGGGTGTCTCAGTTCTTATGTTTGAGGCTACCACAGGGTTTGTTGCTTCACCTCCAACTTCAAGGTCTGAGAATGTGCCTCCCTCCAGGCTCCTTCCCAGACTAGAGCTCTGCGTGGCCTGTGCATCTGGAGAAAGCCTGCCCACAGGGCTCTGTGGCCCACTGGGGACAGCTGCTGCCCATCCACAGACCCAGCAAGGATCACCTGGATTTGCCTCACTGTCACCCACTCTCAGTAGACACCCTGCTAATTTCTCAGACTTCTTGTGGCTGAACATTTATCCAAAATGAACCTAGGAGGGAGGGAGAGCCTTGGAGACAGCACTCTTGGGCTCACAATCACCCTCTCTTTGGTTCAGTTTGCAGATTTAACCCTAGATTCTGGGGTCCCTTCCTGTCTGATCCAGCCAAACGCTGAAATATAACATTACTTCCTCTGCCTCTTAGGACCTCCCCATACACTGTAGAAGAAGTATTTTCCCTCAGCAAACCCCAGATGCTCCCCATTCATTGCCACTGATTGGATACTTAAGTCCCTGATAGTCCAGAAACTGCTGATCAAATTTATTTGTAAATTGAATCAATCCATTATTAGTCCAATTTTTTAAAGAGAATTACATGTATGGTAATACTTAGTAATGTTTATTGAGTACAAATAAATTCTATTATTATTATTATTTACTTATTATCTACACTAATAAAAAAGAAATATGTAAATTGACCGTACCTCCATGACACCCACCAGCCAATCAGGAGGGAACATGCAAATTAGCAGGACAAAGATGGCGACGGCCCCGCCCCTCAGCCACTCCAGGTGCAGAGTGGCCGGGCGGGGCAGGATGCCTGCTGTGAGGGAGAGGGCAGGGGGTGGAGGGAGCTACAGGAGTGGCGCTCCGGCTGGAGCGAAGACAGAAGGTGGCAGCCAGAGTGAAGGCCTGGGTCCCAGGTGCCGGAGGAAAACCGGTGCCGGCAGCCAGGTAAAGGAAGGCCTACTGCACAAATCTTCGTGCAACAGGCCTCTAGTCCTATATAATAAAAGGCTAATATGCAAATTGCCCCCTCGACTGGGAGTTCAAACAGGGGTGGGCCAGTCTATCAACCACCCGCAGCCCCTCCCCCTGGCTGGCCCCACCCCTGATTGACGGGGGCTGGCATGACCTCACCCGTGCACAAATTCATGCACTGGGCCTCTAGTTATATATACATTAAACATTGCGCTAAGTGTTTCACATGCATTGTCTCAGACAAATCTATGAGAAAGGGAGGTAATACCAATATCTTCATTGAATAGATGGGAGAACTGGTATGTGGGAGAACAATCTTGTCCCAGGTCATACAAGTAGCAAGAGACAGAATCAGGATGTCAACCCAGGCAAAGTGACCCCTGAGCCACTGATTTTAATCACTGTGCTTCTTTCACATGTCCATGTAATTATAAAAATGGCATTTATTAAATGCTTGTGATGTGCCAAGCTTGATGCTAAGTACTTTACAAGAATGATTGTTTTTGTTTATTATAAGCCTCTGGGGTAGGTCTTATTTTTATCCCCATTTTGTCAATATGGAACCAAGGCTCAGACAGGTTAAGTAACTTGCCCAAGGTCACACAGCTTATAAAGAGAAGGTTCAAGATTTGAACTTACTCAGCCTGGTTCAGCCAAAACTGCCACATGCTGAGAATATAAATTATTGATTGCTGCCATATGTCTGGTACTATCCTAAGCCCAAGTGGATACAAAGATGAAAAATAAATTGTTTCTATCTTTGAGAAACTCTAGATACCTAGATCTGCAACGCATATACACAGGGATATATGGGAAGGAACCATATTTTAAGTCATATTTAAGTCTAATATTAGCCAGAGGAATCCATGTAATGTTTCATAAATCATACATTCTTACAAATCCAATTAAAGTGATTGAGTACATTTTATAAATACAGTTAAATTTTATTTAATATATCAAACTAATAATGGATGGGAACAACTAAAGTAGGTCATTCCCAGCACATCTCCAGGTTTTAGAGCAGAAGGAGGTGTCAATCACAGCCTTAGAGACTACCCTGTCATGGGGAGATCACAAGCTTTTAACATCTGTAGGTGAGGCACCTGATTTCAGAGATAAATGGATTTTACATATTCAAATATAGTTTAAGAATTATGCCTGTATGTTTTAGGTATATATCTACGCTTTGCTTATTGAAAAGACTTCAAGCTTCTGCTGAGGGTAGTTTCCCAGGAGAGCATGGTGGAGGGTGGGGAACTCTCTTCCTCCTTTAGGTGACCCCAGCGTGAAACACCTGCCTGTCCTGGGCATGTCAGACTCTGACCTTTTGTGGGACTCAGTGAGAGGGCATGCAGTTTTGAGCTGTTTTTGCAGGACCAGTATTTTGTTAATTCTTATCGACTCACTTTCACCTGGTTGCATCTGTGATCAATAAGGACAGCAGGGCAGGGTGAAGCGTACAGTCTCTACCTCCGGAGCACAATGTATCTTACAGTTCTGCACAGGATTGACCTGTGATTGGTGCTTCATCTATCACAAAGCCTCATGTCTCCTGCATGAAGTTATCTGGTCCTGGATACATATCTACTCTATCTCTTGCATCATCCCTTGCTTTTCATTCCAATGCCCCTGTCAGGTCAGTGCAAGCCATCTATGTGCCAGATGCTGACAACAGACCCCTCATCAGTGCTCCTTCAAGCAGCAGTCTACCCTTCATTCACTCAACAAATACTTGTTGCATATCTACTATGTGCCAGGAAATGTTCTAGGAGCATGGACTATATCAGTAACAAAATTCACAATTACCCTGTCCTCATGGAACTTAGCTTCTAGCTGGGGCAGGCAGGCAATAAGTGAAAGAGTAGAAAGTGCCAAGTTCTACAAGGGAAAAAAATGGTGAGATAAGTAGAATGGGGAGTGCTGTAGGGGGTTGGCTTGCCCCTTTGAATTTGATAGGCAGGGTCCACCTTACTAAGAAGGTAATTTTGGAGCAGAGATTAGAAGTAGGTGGAGAGGTTGGCATGGCCTATATCGGGAGGAAGAACATTCCAGCTGGAGAGAGCAACCAGTACAAATACACAAAGGAGGAAGCATGCCTGGCATATCTAAGGCAAGTGAACCTGAGGGTGAACCAGGAGGCCAGTGAACCTGGGGTACCGTGAGCCAGGGCAGAGTTGAAAAGAAGGTCAGAGAAGTAACAGAGATTGATCATGTAGGGCCTCATAGGGACTTTTTACTTGGAAGGAAATGGGGATTTTGAGCAGAGGAGTGACATCATCTGGCTGACATTTTAGGAGGGCTGCCCTGGCTGCTATGTTGAGATTAGAGAGTGGGGGCCAGAGTTGGCATGGGGAGACTACCTGTGCTGTGATAGTGACCAGGGGAGGGGCTATGATGGCCTAGACCAGCCTGTGGAGGTGGTTAGAATGAGTAGGTTCTGGTGATATTTTGAAGGTAGACCTAACAGATTCTGACACACAGGATGTGGAGTGTAAAAGATATCAGTCAAGGAGGATGGTGAAGTTTTGGGCCTAAGCCACAGGAAAGGTGGAATTGGCATCAAATGAGATGCAGAAGGCATGGTTCAAGTATGTTTTGGAGAAATAGCAGGAGTTGTGTTTTGAACATATTGAGTTTGTTCTGCTTATATCATTAAGGTAGAGGTTTCAAGTATGCAACTGGATATGGATATCTCATGTTCAAAAAAGAGGCGGGGACTGGAGATGTACATGTGAAAGGTATTGACAGCCATGAAGAAACCTCTTTTGTTATGACCATAGGTGCATCACTCTCCTATCAGAACTCATTGAATATCCGTTCCTTCCTGAATTATGTCCAGATGTTTTTATCTATGAGCAAGGCCTCCCATGGAGTCAGACAGTGAGCTTCCTTCCTTTCTAGTATCACCACTCTGTTCTCTTTTCATGCAACTAGATTCAAGTCCAATTGAAGGTGGGAACCTGAAGTCTGATGCCTTCCAGTCTCCTATGTGACTTTGCTCAAGCTGTTCCACTCCTCTGTCTTCTTCCCCAATTCAAATTGTCCAAATTTCTCTTCCCTTCCAAGGCCTAGTTTAACAGACTTTCCGACACATGAATCATTCTCCAACCTCTCCCCATCCACCCCTGAAAAAGCATTTTTACCATCCCTGTAATTCTCTAGCGATCTGGACCTCTCAGGCAATGTGTAAAACCTAATGCCTGCTCTTATCATTAGGGCTGTCGGAACTAATTTCAGGGTTTTACTGTAAATTGCTCCTGAGTAGAAGCTTTCTCATTTGCTTCAGAATAGCCAATAATGTAGAGCATAGTGTCGCAGAGAGGGGTATACTATCAATGTGTGCTAACAAATGGATCTTTGGAAGACACATTTTGCAATGCAAGACTGTCAACCTTGCAGGATAAAATTTAGGGGATGAACAAATATAACTTGAAAGTGATTTTCCCTGCTTTAGAGGCAATTTATTCCCATTTAATGATCCCTAAATGGTATAAACACATACTGGAATCTAATGAAAGTATATGTAGTAGGCTTTTTCCCCCTATAAGGACAAAAAGAAATATGAGGGAATTGAAAGAAATTTTAAAATAGTCTCTATGTGTTCCCTAAAATGAAAATGCCAACAAGTATGTGAATTCTTATTTTTACCAATAATTCAAACAACTACCATTTAATACAAATGATTTACATATAAGAAAATAGTTTTTATTTTTATGAAGGCTTGCTATACACCAGATGTTTTACATACATGGACTCTGATTATTACAACACCCTGGAATTTGGTATCATTATCTTTCTTTTATATACTGAGTAAATTGAGAGAAGTAACTCATCTATGTTGAATAGCTTGTCAATGGTCACAGAGTTAGTAGGTAATAGAGTCAGGATTCTAACTTAGCTCTTTGGAAAACCAAGGGCAAAATTTCTTGCATCCTGTCATCTGGCCCCTCCCTCCACTTTGAAGCCCTCAGACCTAAGGCTGTTGATCTCAGTGTCCAAGCTGCTGATTATCTCAGTGGATGAAATATACGATGACAAGATGCTTTCAATAGTCATATCCTTGGACAGAATTCACTACCATTTTCATTCATTTATTCACTCAATGCATATTTTTAAAAATATTTTTTTATTGATTTTTAGAGAGAAGAAGGGAGAGGGAGAGAGAGATAGAAACATCCATTGGCTACCTACTGCATGTCTCCTACTGGGGATCAAGCCCGTAACCCAAGCATGTGCCCTGACAGGGAATTGAACCATGACCTCCTGGTTCATGGGCCAAAGCTCAACCACTGAGCCATGCCTGGCAGGCTCAATGCATATTTAATGAGCGCCTGCTCTGTGGTAGGCACTGCTGTTAGCATGGAAATAGACGAATGAACAAAACAGGCAAAATTCCCTTCCTTCTGGGAGCTTACATTTTAATGGGGGAAGACAGACTCTAAACAAGATCAATAAGTAAAATATACAATGAGTATGATTGTCAAAAGTGCTAGGGAGAAAAATCAATATAAGGGCAATAGGAAGTGTGTTAGTGGGGGACTTTGCAATTTTTGTTAGGGTGACATCAGAAGGTCTTGGTGAGAAGATGGCAGTTGAGACCTGGAGGAGGCAGGGAAACAAGCCTGGTAAGAGGAGATACAAAGTGCAATGGTCCTGAGGCAGGAGTGCCTGAAGAATTCTAGAATAGCAACCAGGGCCGTGTCGCTGGAGCAGAGTGAGCCAAGGAGAGAGTAGTAACTAAGAGGGGAGAGGGGAGGAGAGTGAGGTGACCAAAGGGTGGAGAATCTTCCGGGTCATCAGAAGGACTTGGGCTTTTACTCTGATTGAGATGCGAAATCAATGGAGGGTTAATGCACTGAATGATTGTACCCAGAGGCTTCCATGTTCTTCACATATTTTTGAAATGTATTAGCAACTTTAATAAATTATGAGAAAGTGCATTATGTCAGACTCTCAATCACTAAATATTGCTGATCTCATACACATCTCCATTTAGCACTGCCCTTGTGATCAGGGAGCAGGCCAGAGGCTGGGAGAGCGAGAAGGGCATAAATTCAAGAGGCCCAGGTTGGGAGTGGGGGTGGGGGGAGGGCGCTACCGTATCTGTAGCATGCCACCCCCCAGACCTTTCCTGCTCTCCTTTTGAAATAAGATGGGCGGCTATCCCCACAGCCTCCAGCTCAGCCTTAAAATCTGAACAGCTGGGAAAGGATTGGGCTGTCCCTGTTACCACCTCTTTGAGCTGCACTGTGGGGATAAAGCCATCCATCAAAGGCTGGTTAAGCCACAAGCTGCAGATGGTCCTCAGTGGATGGCAAGAAGAAAAAGTTTTTATGACAGAGAAGTCCTGGTCTAACGCCTGCCAACCCAATTTACACCTTACAATATCAAGTAAATCTCATTTCCCCCAATTTCCTCCTTCTGTTTAATAAGATTTTTTTTTTTTAATTTGATGAGTATTCCACTAAGTCACAGTGGTCGGCAAACTCATTAGTCAACAGAGCCAAATATCAACAGTACAACGATTAAAATTTCTTTTGCGAGCCAAATTTTTTAAACTTAAACTTCTTCTAACGCAACTTCTTCAAAATAGACTCGCCCAGGCCGTGGTATTTTGTGGAAGAGCCACACTCAAGGGGCCAAAGAGCCGCATGTGGTTCGCAAGCCGCAGTTTGCCGACCACGGCAAGAGAACACTGGCCAATGAGAATGTGAGTTTCTCCTGCTCTACCCTCTGTGAAGGGGTGGGACTTAATCATGTGTGGTGAGAGGACTTAATTATGTGTGGCAAAGGAGAAAAGCAGGGAAAAACACTGAAAATTTGCCTCAGACTAACCAATTTTACATCTCAGTTTCTGTTTTCAGGATTTAGAGTGAACACATTGGACCTACCTTTAGCCTGGCAAAGGTTAGAGTGCTAAGAGCCACTGGGCCTTTAGAACGTAGGCTGTACCACTAGAGCCTCTGTTTTTAAGTTCATGGGCTTAAGACACTGGGCATTAGTTATTTTTGGCATATATATATATATATATATATATATATATACACACATATATATGTATATATACATATATATGTGTGTGTGTATGTATATATATGTATATAAATATATACACATACATATGAAATGCCTTCTAAGAGTTTTCTGGAACTTATTTTATTCTGAAATGATCAATGTTTCCTTCTGCAGAGCATTGCTGCTCCAGTGGAGGGGAGTTTTTGCCAGGGGAACATGGATGTGTGTGCCACCAAACACTGCTTGTAGACTGAATACATAATGACTTGCAAATATATGTATTACAGTCTTCAAAGTTATAAAACTGCTGTAGTCAGGAATAAAATGCAGATTCAAGAACATAAGAGTTAATTGAATTCACAGTAACTTTTGCAAGGTGTGTTCTTAATCAGCAGGTAATAAAAACGTAATTGGTAGTATGGGGCTCAGGGAAGATTTTTCAATGTAAAAAAGGATTTTAATTTCTCAAAAACTTATAAGTAGGAAGTGATGAATGATACATGAATGTTTAAGTCATGGGCTACTAACATTTCGATCTTAAACTCAATGGCTGTTGTTAGAGCAGACTATGAGTCAGCAAGACCTTTGAGAAGAAGAAGCATTCCTAGGGTTCCCTGGTCTCTGAGCCCCACCATTATAGACTCATTTCTTGGAGATATTTCCTATTCTTTCTGGTCCAGGCCTTTTTACAATGAAAATAACCCTGAAATAATTAAAACTTCAGTGTGGAGTAATGTGTTAATCATTTTGCTCAGGTAAAAGAAAACAGTAGAAAGAAAATAATAAATGTGAAATGAGGAAAAAAAAACAACAACACGAGAAAAGAAAGGTAAAGTGGGAGAAGTGCTGCAAGCAGAAGAGAAACTTCAATTTATCATGAGGGGTGGTTGGATTGCATCAAATTCTTTTTCTGCACTCCTTGAAATGGTGTGTTTTTCCGCCTGCATTCTATCAATGTGGTGCACTACACTGATTGATTTTTGTGTGTCTGGAAGTGCTTGCTAAAGGCTGGACCAGCTTGTAACATGTGCACCTATATTTTTTCAAAGTTATTGCCTAGTCTGGCACATTTCTAGATTGTTCTCCCATGCCATGGAGATTTAAAAATTAAAAAAAAAAAGTTCAATGTACCAGCCAACACAACACTAGGGATTCATTCTTGGTCATAATTAGTTTCATTCGAATTCATACTAGGGGTAGGTAGAGCTCTTTCCCTTCAAAGAAATAACAAGATTGAGAATGGCACAGAGTAGATTTGTCTGTAATGAACAATGGGGCAGGTTATGCAAAAGGAGGAATATTGGTGCCTTAGAGTTGAATAGAAGAGACTTATCCAAAGTGTGGAGGTCTAGGGAGGTGCCATGGGCAGAGTACTTATGGGCCCTAACCAATCACTGGTCCCTTAACAGCATTTCAGCACATTTTTTAATTAGCCAGCTTCAGTGACCTAGAAGCAATCAAGGACAGGGGGGTATGTGGAGGGTGGGGGGACTTCTGCATGACCACCAACATCTACCCATTAAATTTTTTTTCTTAAAAAACAAGAACTATTTTGAGAAATTAACAGCTTTTCCCCCAAGTAATTCAATTTCGGTTTGCTATTTTAGTATTCCTGAAATAATTTTCTTTCCTTTTAGCTAAAAAATGTAATCCTATAAAACATAGCTAGAAAGTAAAACTTAAGTTGGCTTGTTCTTTTAAATTTAATTGTAAACAATTGAACAATTTGGGAATATGTGTGTGTGTGTGGGGGGGGGGTCACTCTTAAGAGGACCACCCTGTTATAGTTATTGCTATGTTTGAGGACTTCCTTTGATATCTTCCATATTTTATACAGTTCAAATCTTGGTGAGCAAATAATATAATGTCCTGATTATTTTCACTGAGCCTGTCTTCAACGTGTTCCTCTCAGTAGCGGGGGAGTCTTATTTCTGATGCCTGCATTATCCTTCCCTGAATGAATGCACCACAATTAAATTAACGATTTCTCCCATTATGGTTCTCTACAGTTTTGCACTTTCATAAAAAAAATTTGTGCTAAGCATTTTCACAACATAGCCCCCCTCTATTTTTACTTCCTTAGTTTAAGTGGAATTATTGGATTAAAGAGTATGGATTTTTGCATGGCTCTTAAGGTATCTTAAATCAGCATATTCTTAAATGTAATCTTATCTGAGCACTCAGCATATCTAGATGTTTTTCTCAAGAACTAATCATATTACACTGATTTTTATCAGACAATGAGCACATGTATTTCTTTTTGTCTTAACTGCCAGGAAACTTAGAGCTACAGTTCAAATCCAATAATGAGTTCAGCTCAGGTGACCTGTGATATGTTACTTGTTTCCTTTGGATCGATTTTCCACTTTGTTGTTCTTTTTAAAAACCATGATGTTGAATTTTATAAGTGCCCTCACATTTCTTGTAGAAACAGGTGGATTAATAAAAACAAAGATCACTCCAATGCACACACAAGCACATGTACAAATGTGTTATTTATTACATCTAACATAAAACTTCATCTAATTAGCATCATAAAATCAAAATTCTTAGATCTGGAATCTATACGATGATGGAGGGCAATCCTCTCCTTTTGCAAAAGGGCAATGGCCTAGAGAGAGAAATGGGACTTTGTGGTCACAGAACTATTTGGAGTTAGAGCCAAGACTAACTAGAACCCAGGCCTTTTCGTGCCCAATCAGAACCTTGAACAAAGCATGAGGAAGGGATTATTTGCTGTATCTGATGTCTTGACATTTCTGCCAGGGACTCAATCATGACGCATCTCTCTTTCATCTCTTTCCCATCCTTTGATTTCCTATTGCCACCATCTACTGCAAGACATGTGTTATTTCATTCCTAGAGTACAGATTCTGTCTGCTCTATTCTGTCTCACACACTATTGCTCTATTAGTTTGCTCAGGCTGCCTTAACAAAGTACCACAGACAGGGAGACTTAAACAACAGAAATGCATCATCTCACAGTTCTGGAAGCTAAAAATCTGAAATCAAGGTATTGGCGAAGCCACACTCCCTCTGAAGGCTTTAGGGCAGAATCTATTCCAGGCCTCTCTCCTTGGTTTGAACATGGCCATCTTCTCCCTGTATCTCTTTGCATTGCCTTTCTTCTATGTGCACCACTGCATCCAAATTTCCCCTTTTAATAAGAGTACCAGTCTCAGGGATTAGGGCCCACCCTAATGACCTTGGTTTAACTTGATCACCCCTGTGAGGACTCTATCTCCAAATAAAGCTACACTTTGGTTTCAACATATGAATTCTGGGGGATGTAATTCAACCTCTAATAGTTGCAAAGTTCTTTTTTCCAAGTTTTTATCTCCCTGCTCAAATCTTTCATTGTCTTGAGTTACCAAATTAAATCCAAATTCCTCACTTTGGTGTTCAAGCTCTCCCACAACCCTGATATAATGTATCGTTGTTCTCCCATCACCCTACATGCCCCATATTCCTCTACACTGCAGTCCAACTGCATTACTCTTGGATTCCAAACATCCCACACTTTCCTGCCTCCAAGCCCATGTTCATGCGGCTCTTTCTGCTTAGAATATCCTCTTCCTCCATCTCAATGGCCCATCTCAGATGTCCTCTCCTCCACTATGCCTTCCTAGTCCCGCTCAGACATGTCTCCTCCACAGGGCTTTGTTTTGGTACCTTGCTGGCAGTTACGGATTATGGTCATTGTACTACAATCACTTTGTGTTCCCTCCTGCTAGCCTGCATCCTTCTTAAGAGGCAGTGCTTACCCATCCTTGTACATCTCTCAGTTCCTTTTCTCTTCCAACTTCCCTCAAAGTGGTTGCTGGTACATTTTATGGACAGATAGAAACTAAAAGAGATATTCTGCTGTGGGGATCAAGAATATATCAAGGACATCCAAGAGAGCTCTTGTCATAACATCATGCCCACTAAGCATGATGTATGTTAATAGTGAAATAAGTAAAATAAAGGTTGGATGTTACATTTAAGATTATTGGTGTGTGGGCATGGCCAGTGTTGAATGGGAGATAATTATTTTTACTAGGAAATTTCCTTTGTTCTCAACATTTTCCCCTCCCAACAGAAAATTCCATGAAGTTCACTTCTAAAGAAAAGTAAATATCCAGATGGCCAGAGGAATGACCTTTCTCTAACAGAGGGGATGAATTTGTTATCCAGCCAAATGTTTGAAATTCTTCCACCAGCATGCATAATTGAGAAAGATGTGTTAATTACCCTTAAGTGACAGCTGGTAGGACTTCTTAGACAACTCTGAGAGGAGTATTGATCTCAAATCATTGTTAGTGACTTGTACTGTGGTGATAAAAAGGTAAGGCCCTGGAAACAATATTTGAATGGGCAGGTCACGTGCAGGTTCTGTATAAACTTGGGCCTGCAGGCATTGTGGCAGCTTGCCAATGCTTGTCAGGCAACAAAAGCACCAGTGTAGCTCTTTGCATGACATTTTAATGAGTGACACAGAGAAAATCCCAAAGATGTAATCCCTAGTCTTATAATAGTTCTATGGCTCAAAATGGGTTGTCAATAAAGAGAAAGACAAGTCCAGAAAGTGAAGTTGAGATTTTCTTTTTACCTGCTTCACCTGTGAATGAGCAGTATCCACATCATCGATTGTTATTTAGAGCATCTCATGAGTGCTCAGCTCTTGACTCAGAACTGTGGACATTTGGAAGAGGAAGCAGAAAATACGATCCTTGCCCTAAAAGAGTCACTGCCTTGGCATTAGTTGGAAAATATTTTAATTCTCTAAAGTCTTTCCAGATACAAGATTTTGGGATTCCTTGCTCAAGAAAGAGAACTATTTTATCTTTAAACAGCAGAAATCTTGTGAATATTCTTTTCTCTAAAAAGTGATTTGGAATCCCTGACTAATGTAATTTGCCATATTGCTTCTACATTAAAATGTTAAGGTTTTATAACACAAATCTGCACAAGAGAGCTTTTGGGTTTATTTTTCTCTTTCCTGTTGCTGACTAAATATTTTTTCTTTGACCTGGAATCATGTGAAATATGGGTTTACTTGACGTCTCTGAAATCTAATAAAATGGCATGTCAGCTTCCAAAGTAACCACTTGGTTGTTCACTTGTACATTTCTGGAAAAACTATCTGGTGTTGGTTTAGTCTAGGGAAAATATGTTCAAGTCTTTTTTCCTTAAAATGTGTAGAAGGTAAGACTTGGAGAAAGTGGTATTACCTGGTGAGAAAGTGAGAGTGCCCAATATTGTCAAATATTGCTGACATGTCTAGTAAAATTAAGAACTGGGAGAAAAAAAGAACTGCAGAAATTATCACTGAATATGGCATGTAAGTAGTTATTGGTGATTGCATCAAGGACAGTTTGGTGGATTGTTGGGAGCAAAAGTCAGATTGCAATGCAGTGAACAAGGGCTGGGAAGTGGTTTTAGAAAATTTTACCTATCCCTCCACCTTCCTCTATGTAGTAGATACCAGGTGTGCTGGCTAATAATGCAGATTTTTTTTTCAATAGATGGAGTTACACATATGTTGATATATATGCGATTTTATATGTATGCTATTTTGTTGTATTGACAGCAAGCTTCAAAACTTCATATGTCAAATTTGCTGAAGGTGTTAACATCATAGATATTTTTATGCTTAAAAATGTTGAATTTCATGCCAAAAAAAAGAGCATTTGCAGGAAGTTTTAATTCATTACTTGATTTTGAAGAAAAGTGCTGTTGAAAGTTATCGTATACTTCGGGAAGTTTATGGTGAACATGCTCTATCTCAAGATATTTGTGAATGCTGGTTTAAAAGCTTTAAAAGTGATTATTTCCATGTGAAAGACAAAGAACCAGGTCAACCGAAAAAGTTTGAAGACCAACAATTACAAGCATTATTGGATGAAGATGCATGTTAAACTCAAAAACAACTTGCAGAAAAATTAAATGTTGCTCAGCAAACAATTTCCGATCATTTACAAGCAATGGGAAAGATTTCAAAGGAAGGAAAATGGGTGCCACAACAACTGAGCGAAAGACAAATGGAAAACCGAAAAGTCATCAGTAAAATGTTGCTTCAATGGCACAAAAGAAAGTCTTTTTTGCATCGAATTGTGACTGGCGATGAAAAGTGGATTTATTTTGAGAATCCCAAATGCACAAAATCATGGGTTGCTCCAGGTCAACCATCAACATCGACTGCAAGGCCAAATCACTTCGGAAAGAAGACAATGCTCTGCGTTTGGTGGGATCAGGAAGGTGTGGTGTATTATGAGCTTCTAAAACCAGGTAAAACTGTTAATACTGATCGCTACAGACAATAAATAATCAATTTGAACCACGTTTTGATCATAAAACGACCAGAATGTGCCAGAAGACACGGCAAAGTAATTTTGCTTCATGATGACGCACCATCACACACTTCAAAACCAGTTAAAGACACATTAAAAGATCTTGCCTAGGAAGTATTAACCCACCCGCTGTATTCACCAGACCCTGCTCCTTCAGATTACCACTTGTTCTGATCAATGGCATATGCACTTTCTGAGCAGCACTTCAAAATGTACGAAGAAGTGGAAAATTGGGTCTCTGAATGGTTTGCCTCAAAACAAGAAAAGTTCTATTGGGACGGTATCCACAAATTACCTGAAAGATGGGGGAAATGTGTAGCTAGCGATGGACATTACTTTGTATAAAGCACTTTTGATGTTTCTCTTGAAATTACCGTGTTTTCTTTGATTACAAAATCCGCATTATTAACTGGTGCACCTGGTAAAGGGAATATGTGCACACTAACAGTAGAAGCTGCTTAGTCAGGTTACTAGCAATGTCAGCGTGCCTCCATGCTTGGGGCAGAGAAAGTCCCACTGGAATTCTGTTTTGTTTTCCTTTAACCAGTGTGTGTGTGTGCGCGTGTGCGTGTGTGTGTGTGTGTGTGTGTGCATGTGTGTGTGTGTGTGTGCGTGTGTGTGTGAATGCATTTGGCCCATCCTTTCCTATTTCCTATCCCTTCTTCCACCTCCTCTCTTGTTCAGTTCCTCTTAGAAATGTTACCAATTAGTTGGCTAACTCTCTGTCAAGTGTCTTAAACTTTTCATGAAACACTTACCATAAGAATCTGACAAAAATATAGAAAGCTTGCAAATATATGATTTGAGATTTTGAAGTAATATTTTAGGCTTTTAAGCTGTTAACCTAAAATGTTATCGACTCAGTATTAGCAGAGAATTAGGGACTGGTCGGTTTTCTGATTTGCTAATTTTGCCCGATACACATAGGAGTCCAAAATTTCACTCTTATTTCCAAGTAGTAGATTGCAATTAGTTAAGAAGGAATTCTATTACAGTAATTTCTTAATTATGCATAAGAATAGTAGATATAAAATTTGAGAATAATACTATTTCATCTAAAAACACACATTAACAATTAGTTTTAAACTCAATAGAAGAATTTAACCAGAACTCCTGATAAGAAGTCAAGGAAGGAAGCAAACTGGAATTTTAGCTTTTAAAAATGTCTCTGAAGGTGATAATGAGCAGTTACTTGCTTAAGGGTGGGTTGGCAATTAAAGAAGAAAGAATTTGGGCAGAAAGCCCAAGAGAATACAGAGAGTGATTTTCAACCTCCCCCTTTTTTAGAGCAGCAGACTTCCAATGAAACTGTATGGAGAAAACCAATATATAAATCAAATATAAGTCAGGAAAGTAAAAAAAGAGCTTGTCTTAGCAGAGCTAAAATCCCTCCTGCTTCTACTCTCCTTAGAGACTATCCTAGAGGTCACAACATAGAGCTTATTATTTTCATTCCATACAAATGTAATGCACTTATTTGTAAGCATTTAATAGTTTGCAAAGCACTGTCACTTTCATCATATCATTTGGTGTTCATGAAAATTCTGTGAGCTAAGCAGACTAGATATTGGCATTTTTATTGTTATTTTGCAAAGAACTTGCTTAAGTTCAGCTAGCTTATCAATATGATAGATCTGGGATCCCAAATCAGGTTTTCAGAGATCTTATATTTTGATTAACTGTAAAATCCTTCACTTTTTAGATCATTACACTCCTGGCCCAGGTCAAATATACCAGGTATTAGAAAATTTGGATAACATAGCAAAGGACAATAGCAAATATCATGAAATAAAAAAAGTAAGAATATGCTTGTTTTTAATAATTTTGACCTATCTTTAACTCACAGTTGGCAGAGGCAATGATCAAATAAACACCTCCCTACTTAACCCCACTAGGTCAATCTCGACAAAGTTTAGGTGGATAAAATATGTGACAAAGCTTTCCCCCTGAAATTATATACACAGTATTCTTCTAAATATGACTTTCCAACAGAGCTAATGAGAGAATGCTTTAAAAATGCAAATCCCTGCCCCCTCAATGGCAAATATAAACCTATATATCTGAGTTGGAGCCATTCTTCAGATGTGGGATTAGGTGTGTCAAACACATACAAACCACACAATGGACTCAACCTCCCCAGTGACTTCCGGAGAGTGGGTTGGAAGTTTTGGGAGAGAACTTTTCTGGCCACAACAGTATCATTTATTTAATTATAGCATTAAATTATATCCCAGTGACCTGAAAGAATTGGTGCAGATCCAATTATGCCTAATTTATACCCTGGGACGTGCTGGTTCTTGGCACAATGTAAAATTCTGGTACAGTCGCAATTTAACAAGCTTGACAGGACGTCAAAATTGCTATGTGGTTTCCAAACCTCATTAAATGGAAGTCTACCCTTCCCTATAATGTTCAGAGGGAGTATACACTATTATTTTTCTATTTGTTTATGTAAGGCAAATGTTCAGCAAATACTTCATTGGAAAATGGTAACCAGTTAGAGGGAGCTGCTATGAAAACAGGGAAGTTTGCCACCCAAAGCTGTGGTTCCTGAGGAAGTAAACACTTCATTGTCCTTCGTGGTTACAGAATTTAATGAAACGTAATAGTGTTAATAAATTTGACATGATTCAAAACATCATGGCAGCAGCCTGGACAGGTAGGGAAAACTGACAGCTGGCTAGCTGAGACACGCTTACATTTTGAACTTTCTCTCCTGTGCTCCATATTGCGTCTCTAATCCTGGCACCCTCATTTCCCCCTCTAGTGCTTTTCCATTCCTTCGCTGGTGTCCATGGTTTCTCCTGGCCTCATTGGTGGGCATCCCCTCCTCTTGCCTTGCCCAGGGCCCTCCTCTTCTGACTCTCCTTGTTTTTCCCTAAGGTCTGCAGACTCATAACTTCTGCCACCCGAATTGGCATTGCCAACTCCAGTCTCCAGACATTCAAAGAGATTCCTACCAGAATAGACTTCTGACACCTCACCCCCGCAAACGTATTGTGCCCATGTCCGCTCACATGTTTTTCTCCCTCACAACTTTCCTCTTTTTGGGATGAGATTGCAATTCCTTCCCATGCCTAGGCTCAAGCCTGAAGCCACGTTGGAAGCATTGCAATGAGGTGCAGAAGGCACCAGATTGGGAGTCACACAGGGCCCGGTTTGAACACCTGCTCTGCCTGCCACTTGGGAGCTGAAGATTGATTTCAAATCTCTGAATCTGTCTCTGCAAGCACACAATGGGCAAAAGAAGATCTTTTCACAAAGTTATTGTGGAGATTGATGACATAACCACTGACAGCTGCCTGGGGTGCAGGGCGTCTACTGAGTGTCCTCTACCCTCTCTTCTTCATTTTCCTTTTTACTCTCAGTCTGCCAGCCTGTCCTGTGAATGCCATCTCCCTTCCTTTCTGTTCTATTCCTGGAACCAACAGAGTCCAGACACTTATAAAGTAGACTCCACAGCAGCCTCTGGGACTTGCTCTGTCTTTACTCTAGTGACATATCTGCAACCTGTTGTATTTGGATTGAGATGATCAGGATCAGATTCTACTCCGCCACATCCCAGCCATTGAAAAAACAAAATTCCCTAAGCTTCAGTTGCCACATCCACACAATGGGCCCACCCTCGTAGGGTTGGCTGTGAGGATGAAGTGAAATGATGCCTTTAAATAGCTGGGCATAGCACTCTATAATAGTAGGAGACAGTCTATACCTTATTTGAAACTAGTCTACATGATATTACCAGATTACTCATTGCTCGAGGAAGTCCAAGGCTTTCCCCACCTGATCACATTGCTTCAGGAGAAAGTATGAACTGCTCCATGTGGCATTCAGGTGCTCCAGAATACAGGCTACTTCTGCCCTATCTTTTTAATTGATTGAGATTCTTTTTTCCCCCATTTGACTGATCAGAATGAGGCACTTCTAGAAGAAAGCTCTTTAAAGAGGATTTGGCAATTATCTATGGAGTGGGTCAGAAATGAAAGAAGAAGATTCAAATCTCTGATTCTGTCTCTGCAAGCACACAATGGGCAAAAGAATATATTTTTACAAAGTAATTGTGGAGGTTGGAAGAGAACTTTTGCTTCAGATCAAGATGAGAGGGGCTTCATGAAGAAGGAGCAAGTGAGGAGGGCTCCAGTACCAGAGAGGAACAGCTGAGCAATATCCAAGGCTGTGGATGTGCTAAAGAACTGCTAAAGAAATCTGGAAAGGTTTTAAAGGGCATAGTTTCTAAGAAAACACTGCAATATAGTCCCCTCATGAAGAACTGAGGAAGGGTCCAACCAGAAGAAATCTGAGCAGAGTAGGTAGAGCTTACTGCTCTCTAACCCACATAGGTCTGGGGCAGGAAGTCCCACCTGCCTTTATTTCTAGTTACTACAAATTACCTGGAGTCATGCACGACTCATCACCATAAACCCCTTTTCTAAACTGGCTAAATTGTTAAATTAGGTCAGTGGAGCTGGATTGACTCATAGAGTCCCCCCACCCCCCTAGGGGCAGAGGGAAAACTCAATGCCAAGTGAAGCATGATACAGCACTTCCTACAAGTAACTCAATCCTCTCGTACCGGAGCACTCAGACACCAGGGTGACCTCAACCCCAAAGCATATGTAATGACATCCTGCCACTCAGGCTGCTCTCCTCCCTGCACCTCAACAGAACAGACTCATCTTCATTCTATTCCATTGCCCCTGCTTTTCCTCCTGCCTGAAATCCTCTGAGACACAGGGAGGTAACTAGAAACCAGATACTTCTAGATCTATCCAGAAAATAAATAGGTCTGGACACAAATCCCACCTCTTCTGCTTACTAGCTCTGGGATCTGGAATCAGTAATATAAGCTCTTTGCCTCAGTTTCCTGACCTGTAAAATAATGCTATGTTGCAAGGATACATGGAATAATGAATGCAAAATGCCTGGCAAAGTACACAGTGTATAGCAGGCAATAGATAAGTGTTCACTCCCTCCTCCCAATGCATGTTAATGTTCTTATGTCTAGACAAATATCACACATACCCGGGGGCCCAATTTCAGTCCTATTTCATTGAGGGATCTTCATTGAAACCTCCTTTCCCATTGATCATTTACCATTCCGAAGCTCTTATTTCATTGGCTTTGCCACTAACTTGGGCACATCAACTGCCACTGCTACTCATTTATTCAGACTCTGATGTCTTTGGCCATTTAGTGTCTCATCACTCCAAGTTCCTACTGTATCTAGCATTGTTATAATACTCCATTTATTTGTGAATTACAGAGTGAATGAGAAAAACCCAGTGCAATGATAAAGGCTGGTGGCAACCTGTCTTTTTAGTAAAATTACAATCCAGTAGGTGTTGAGCACCAAAATTTTTGAAGCATTTCAATGGTGGCTGGCATGGAGGGATAGTGGGGTAAAGATATCAAAGGTGAAGAGTAACGTGAAAAGAAAGGTAGTATTACAAGAGTTATGAGAGGTCAGTTGGGAGGTCAAATGGGCTGCATGGATCTATCACCCACTCAGACTTAGACAAGAGATTAGGCCTCATTACCAGCCATCATAGTCTCTCCCACTCACATTAAAAAACTTGAAGAACACTGATAATGTAAATATTTCCTTTGATATGCTCACTTTAGAGCAAAACTACATGTTCCTCTCTGTTTTCTATTTGTTTTTATGTTTATACTAGTGACCCATCACGCAAAATCGAATGAGACCCGGGACCCCCTGCCCCCCGCAGAAGCCACTCGAAGCGGACGCCAGCCCCGCCTCTGCTGCCCCACCCCCCGCTGTGCACACGGCTATCTTGTGACAGTGTTACAGTGTGAGGGTCAATTTGCATATTACCTCTATATTATATAGGATGGAGAACACAGGTAACTTTCCACCCAAATTTATTCCCTTTTACTTCCACCATACTAATTTGTGGGTGGGTCTATGGGCATCTAGCCAAGGGCTGCATTTCCAATCCTCCTTGGAGATGTTTGGCCAAGTTTTCACCAATAGATTGTGAATAGAAGTGATGTGTGCTGTCTCCAGGTTGGGACCCTTACAATAGTGAGTGAGCGTCTTCTGTATTTTTTCCTTTTTCTTAAGGTCAGTTGATACTTGGATATAGCAATGACCTAGCCTTGGCCATACAGATACTAAGATTCTAAGACTTATATATATGGGTATATATAATATTATACACATTATAATACATAATAAAGATTATGATATATATTATATTCAAATATTATATACTAGAGGCTCCATGCATGAAATTCGTGTAAGAATAGGCCTTCCTTCCCCTGGCTGCCAGCACTGGCTTCCCTCTGGAAACTGGGACCAGGGCTTCCCTTGCAGCCCTGGCTTTGTCTGGAAGGTCGTCTGGTCTAATTAGCATATTATGCTTTTATTATTATAGATTATGACATGATATAATGACATGTGATATCATAATACAATATGTAATATATATATATAATAGGTGCATATATAATACAGGGTGTCCCCCAAAAAATGTATACACACTGTAACAGTTGATAGCTCAATTTTTAAAATGAAATGTATTTTAATAAACTTGTCTTTATGATTATTCAAAGTGTGTGTATATATTTTTGGGGACACCCTATATATCCCTTGGAATGTATTTTAAATACAAACATATAATAGTATATAATACATTGAAACTAACTTTTTTCCCTACTAAATAATATATATGTTTTAGAGATTTTCCCAAGTCAGATGTATATGCTTTTGATATAGATCATGGACAGATAGAGTAATTCTAACTTACTTTTGAAATGTCACATAGTATCAATGATCCATAGTCGACTTAACCAATTCTCTCCAACCAACTCCCAGATTACCTTATTGATTAGTTTTTGTGATTGTTTTTGCTTTTAACTATTATTAATACTACTGACACGAACACCCTTGTGCATGCTGTTTTGTTCACATTCAGTATTTCTCTAGTATAAATAGCTAACAATGGAATTGCTGAGTTGACTACTATGAACATTTAAGAATATAATTTATACTTCTAAATTGTCCTCCAAAAAGTCTCAGCCAATTTGTAGTTCCATAGTATATATGAGAATGCTTAAGTCCCTATCATACTGTCAATATTAACAATCTTTAATTTGTCTCAGTTAATGAAAAAATAGAGAAAAGAGACTATGACAGAAAAACTCAAAAACTCTAGAACCAGAAAGATGCAGGTTGCTGGAATCTAGTATGATAAGCTACCAAAACCATCAATAATCACACTTTGAAATTCTGAGTCAATTGGACTATTCCGAAGATCATAGTAATTGTCAGTCCCAATCCTGTAATTTCTAACACCCCATTGCTTTCCTCTTGCCTTCCTCCCAAATCAGCCAGGTTCACTACAAGTTATGTGCTTCACTACATTCTTATACTAAGAGATTCTCACATGGTAGGTTATCATAATGGCTTCAGAATTATGAGAATGAGCCGTAATGCATCAATGAGTTTGTCTTTACCTTTTAATAATGTAACTAGGTTCTGATGAGGCCACTCAAATGCATTTTCTGAATAGCTGAAGCTCCACTGCCGCTGTGGGGGACAGGCAATCCATTCTGCCTCCGTGTTCCTCCAGGGCTTTCACAGCAGAAGCAGGAAGAACTTTTCCATCCCTCTCTCTGCCCCACCCCTCAAATTCATTTTTAGGAAATCTGATAATCACTACTATAATAGGTATGTGCTAAATGCAGTTGACCCTTGAACAACATGAGTTTGAATTGTGCAGGTCCACTTATACATGGATTTCCCCCCAAAAAATGTACTGTAAATGTTTTTCTTTTCTTATTATTTCCTTAATAACATTTTCTTTCTTCTAGCTTACTTTATTGTAAAAATACAGTATATAACATACAAAATATGTGTTAAGCGACTGTTTATGTTACCAGTAAGGCTTCCAGTCAATAGTTGGTTGCTAGTAGTTAAGTTTTGGGGGAGTCAAAGTTATATATAAACTTTCAACTGTGTGGGGGATTGGCACCTATAACCCCCACAATGTTCAAGAGCCAACTGTATTTACCAATACATGCTACTGTGCTAAATTCTTTAAACAAGACTACATTGGTGAATTATAGACAGAAGAGGATCTCTGGAATATGAGCAGGCCTGACATAATTAGAGAATAATTGTGTAGAAGGAAAGGCCAGGTTGGTGTGATATGGAGGGAAGAAGAGCATGGGTCCCAATTTATGTGTGATTTTACATATGATACCATATCAGACTAAGTCTCAGTTTCCTCATCTTTAAGAAAAAGGCATGTTTATTGAGTGCCTACCATGTAACAGCCTCCATTCTGGGTGCTTGGGATATAGAAAAAGGCAAAATGATGTTCCTGTCCTCAAGGAACTTATATTCCAGGGGTTGAGGAGAAGAGAGACAGACATCAAGCAAATAGAAATATCAATTTTTTTTCATTTATTCAACAAATAGTTACTGAGCGCATATGTGGTGATGAAGACTGCTCCAGGCCTTCAAGGACTGTTTTAAGAATTACTGTTATATCCTGCAAAATGGCTGGTACAGTTGATGATGTGCAGTATGTGCTCAGTGAATGGCAGTCATGAGTGCTATTTTCTTTCATTTGTCTGTTCTCCTTCTTTCAAAAAAAAAACATCTTGTTTATCTACTCATTTTAAATTTTATTTCCTAATGTATGTATGCATTTATGGCTGCTTTTTTTTTTTCCACAGGCTAGTATTTTTTCTTTGCATTTTGTTTTTTGGAAGTTATATTTTCTTTGGAATGGCAAGCAGAGCCCAGTTACAACTTCATCTGCATGCAGACCACTTGGAATTGGGAGGCAAAACACTGTAGGAAGATGACCATTCAGACTCTTTTTCTCTCAACTTGCAGCAGGGCAGTTAAGTGCTGTCTTATTTTTTATTGTTGTGTATGGATTGATAGATGGACCTTACAGGGCCTACTCCTTAAGCAGATATTGATCCAAAAGAGAGACATGGATGATAGAGAGACTTAGGAAACTGGGCAAAAGGACAAAGATGGGACAACAAAAACAGGCGGCCTCATGGAGTTAGAGAAGAAAGATTCAGAGATTGCATATTCTGCCTTTTTATCCACCACCACCACCACCTCCATTCTCTCAGTCTGAGTTGGCGAATGCACAATGTGCTTCCAGAGCACATTCCCAAGTACCATGCTCTAGGGCACACAGATATCCCTTTCTGGTACTTAATGCACTGTAAGGCAGTAGCCTGATACGTATCTCTGACTCCCCTCCTTCACAAACTATCAGCAACTTGAAGGCAGGTATGAGGTCTTCACTGCTGTACCTTCTATGCCTAAGAGAGATCTTGGAGTATATTGGGTCTCAATAAATACATTTGATGAATGAATTAAGGCAGGGATAGAGAAAGAAGGTAAAAAAAGGTAAAGGGGTAGAGGCCTAGAGGTGAGGGACAGGTACAAAATGAATCTCCAGAAGGAGTACAAAGCAAGTTTGACCTTCAAATAGTAACTCTCATTCAATGGTGTTAGACAGAAAGGCCAAACAGAAACTCAGATAAAGCCAGGGTCACAGAGAAGACTGTGGAGTGGGATGCCCTTTCCCATCAGAGAAAATGAAATTGGACTCTTGCCCTCTGAAGACCACTTATTTGTCTCTTCATCTAGTTTATATTTAACCATTAAAATGGACCTACTATTTAAATGGCAATAAGTCAGGTTTACCATGTCTATCTATAAAGCATTTTCAGCTCCATGAAGTCAGACCTGATGTTTGGGGCCAAAGATCTAGCAATCTTCTGTGGGCCTAGCCTTCCTCATTTTCTAGTATAAATATATTAAAATATTCAAGTAGAATATTTGAACATATCATAGTCATCTCAACTAATAACAGTTTTTTTCTTTTCAATAACTTTTGTAACTAACTACAAATTTAAATGATAAAGAAAAATGGATGGCATCATCTTTATTATCTTATTAAACCATACTTCTATTAATGATGATTCACTGAAGTGCCAAAAATAGATATATTGAAAACTTCTATAGCATATTAATGTGTTAAGCATCATACCACAATTAGCTCCTGATATAATTTTGAGTTTCCTCTGGGGGGTGGGAGGGAAATAGTGCTTCTGGATTCTTTTTATAAGCTTTTAGATACTAAAAGATATAAATCTTGCTCCATTCTCTTGTGTATATCTGATTTAAAGGTTAATAAGTAATTAGGAAGAACACTCATCCAAAAATTACCAATTAATATACCATCATTTTCATTAAAAATGCTATTAATTATATGGTGGTACAAATGTCCTGGACTGGCTAATAAAAAGTTACCTAGAGTAATTCTAAATTTTTCAGGGAGAAAGAGGAATTAATAAAAATCAATCACTTTTAAAAATTATGATTTGGGTTTAAAAGATCAGACAAAGGAGGGTAAATGCGTGTCTCAGCTATTTAGTGTGGATAGAATCTGACAGTATTCCATGGTTTGTTTTATGTACTGAGTCATTATTATTAGAAAAACCTAACAAAATATCTTGGCAGATGTTTCATATGGAAGTTTGACAAATAACAGTTATTTTTTCTTTAATGTAAAGCAGCTCTTTATAAATGAGATCAAACTTTTAAACTATCCAGATATATTTTGTCAGTTTCCTAGGAGACTGCAAATAGAAAGTTATTATTAGAGTGTGTTATATCTTTGAACTTTGTTCTATACCTTAAATGCTGTTATTAGTCACTTCTTAAAAGTCCACAGAATTCCAAAGTTGAAGAGTTCGTGATTAAACTTGTACCTTCACTCTAAGAAATCTACTAGATTTAACTTTAACAGTTTTACAGATCCCCAAATTATTCTGTTCTCACCCTTTTATCATGTCATCTCCTGCATAGACCAAGCATCTATTTCTATTGTGTGCATTATGGCTAATTCTACTGTGCAGCTGGCCAGTGTTTGATAAAAATCAGAACTGTGCAAGTTGCAGCTCAACACCATCTTGATTTGTAACAAACTATAATGGAAATATTTATTATCATTAATGAAATGAACCAAGTGTAGTGTTTGGAATTGCACAATCAACTCAAACAACAAAGTAATGATTTTCCATTGCATCATAGATATTTACTGGTTGCTAGGCAACTAAATATTCCAACACTGAAACAAGGGAAAATTTCTCTTGCTAAGCTAAGACTGGCTATTTTAATAATTAGTTCTGCATGGGACTATCTCTTAGTATCTTTGGCATAGAAAGAACCTTTTAAAGGACACAATTCAAATTATTTGCATTATTTGAGCAGTTCCTGAGATGGGAATTTTTATCCTTCCAGACATGTTTATATATTTTTCCTCATATTGAACAAACACCTGTCTATAGACCTCATACATTGGCTTCATTCTTTACACAGAACAAGCTTACTTCCTCTGCAACATGCTAATTCTGAATATTTGGAGAGGGTTATCATGTCTCCTCTGAATCTTTGTTCTCCAGAATAAACATATTCAGTTCATTTACATTCCCATTATTTCATATCCTGGTTGCTACCCCCTCCCAATGGCACCATAACATTTTAAACTGACAATAACTTGGATTGGTGATTGTTTTATAGTTTACAGTTAAGGCTAATGACTTCTAGGTTCTTGTGTTGTTAGATATGCAATTAAAATTGGCACAGGAATAAGAAGTCAAATAGTGTGGGACAGGTGTGTACTCTTTTTTTAACCTGACTTAGAAAATGCTACCTGTGAAATAACATAGTTTTTGTATTTTATTGGAACATTGGAAGACAAATGGAAACTTTAAGTAATACCTTCAGGGATGCTTGATAGATGTTATGAAGCATAAGAACAAACACTTTCAGAGTGTATGATGAAATCGTTTAAGGTAATATTTTCTTTATTTAAAAAAATTTATTTGAGAGAAAGGAATGTAGAGAAAGAGAGAGAGAGAGAGAGAGAGAGAGAGAGAGAGAGAGAGAGAGAGAGAGAGATTGTTGCACTTATTTATGCATTCATTGGTTGATTTTTTTATGTACCCTGACCGGGGATCAAATCTGCAACCTTGACATATTGGGACCATGCTCTAACCAACTGAGCTACCCAGCTAGGCTAAAGTAATATTTTTCTAAATTTGGCCATGCATATGAATTACTAGAGAGCTTCTAAAAATACATATTCCTAAGATCCATACCCAGACTTACTGAACAGGTGTCTTCAGAAGCCCCCAAGGGAAAAGCATTGGGGAGCCACGGAGTTAGGCTATAAAACACAAAGATCAGTCATTCCTTTGAGCTTAATTCTACCTAGCCTATAAAGCTCCCTTATATTGCAGCCAATTATTCTCTCTGTTTTTTAATACAATCTCTTCCACTAATGATTAGTACCAAATAGTTTAGTATATAATCATTAATTTTGCATGGCTCTTTGTCTCTCACTTATTTTTAAAATCCCTCAGAGCAAGACCGAGTCTTACATTTCTACGTCTCTCCCAAGGAATATGGCACAATATTGAACAGAGCCATTAAATGATTAGTAAGGGGTTTTGGGAGAAGTTAGAGCCAAAGGGAAACAGACATGGGAGTCTAGCTGGGAAAGATTAAGAATGGGGAGATTAAAGAAGTCTTTTTCTTTTGAAAGAAATTTCTGCATTGAGCTTGTGGTCTGCTACCAGGTATAAGTGATAGAGTTCACAGTGGATGCATCATCTCTCCTCTCCCATCAAACCTGATCTTTATAAATATGGCCAGCAGGTTTATTATTTCCGGTGTTTCTAGCCCTTCTGGAACACCAGAGGTTAATAAATTCTATCTCTTTTGGTGTGATTCCATCATCTGATAACATCTTTAGTGAGGTTTCTGTAGGTCCTTGATCGAAGTTCCAAAATAAGAATGGTAGTTAGATAGAATTGTTTAATTTCAAAGACACAGACTATTTTAAAATTAATTTAAATCAAATTCAAAGAAATGATGTTTACATGAGATTTAAAAATATGTAGTATCTATATATATAAAAGCCTAAGTGTCCGTCTGACTATCCAACCATCTGACCAGTAGCTATGATGTGCACTGACCACCAGGGGACAGATGCTCAATGCAGGAGCTGCCATGACATGCACTGGCCATTAAAAAAAATGGCACCATGGACCTGGCACCAATAAACCAACACTTGGCTTCCCTCAAGTGGGACACAGGCCTCACCACCACCAAATCGCAGCCAACACTGCCAAGACCCCATGGTGCAAAATACAGCCCACAGCCCAGCCCAGCCAAGAAACGGTGACTGTGGGTACTGGGTAATGATGTCACATAGCAATGCCCGGCTTCCTCTCCTTGGAGACTAGCCTCCTTGCAGTTTCTTCAGCCCAGGAATATGACTTCCTTTATAGCCAAGTGGAAACATTTTACACTTTAACCAAATGTCTGTGGAGTGTTTTCACATGCCTCATCTCACTTGATCCTCACAGAATTCCTGGAGTAGGTAGATAGGAGACTCGGTAGAATCCTATTTTCTTTTCATTAGCCAGAAAATGAAGATTTAGAAAGTTTAGAAACTTGATCTGATTGAAAAGAAGTAAGACCTTGAAAATGACTTCAGTTTTTCTGGTTGCGCAGAATATAGTCAAACATTGCTACAGTTAAATATTTCACCCTTTGTTCTCCCTGTGTGATCTACAATAATCATCTGCTTTGTGCTGATAATTACTGCTGTGTTGCTGACAATTACCTGAAAGAGAAGTTGGAGTGCTTTCCGGGGCTGGAAAAGGTTTAGCTAAATCAGAAAGCAGGCCTAATTAAGCAAGTTTGTTCTATATCTATAAAAGGCTAAGTTGACTCGCTCATGTGTGATATATATAAAGCTCTTGCTGGCGCCAATCACACGCATGTGTTTCCTTCTGTCATTGGCCATCGTGAACTTGGTTGACATTTCTATTATAGGGAAAGGGTGAATAGCGATATTAAAATATTTCTTCTAATTAATTTCCTTTCAATGTGCACGAATCCATATAATATATAATACAGTATAATATATAATACAGTTGAAAATAAAAGAACAATAGCCCTAGTATAATATAATACAGTTGAAAATAAAAGAATAGCCCTGTCCAGCTAGCTTAGTTGGTTAGAGCATTGTCCCAATATGCCAAGATTATGGATTCAATCTTCAGTCAGGGCACATACAAGAATCAACTGATAAATGTATAAATAAATGGAACAACAAATCGATGTTTCTCTCTCTCTTTTCTTCTCTCCCCCTTCCTCTCTCTCTAAAACCAATTTAAAAAATAAAAGAATAAAAGAAGATATATTTATAAAGCATGAAGAAAAAAGCAGGGGCAGTACAATTATAATAAAAAATAATAACCTTGGACAAAAGTTTAATTGCATATTGATACAAGATATAACCATGAAAAAGCCATGAAAGTCATGAAACGCTAAGCACAATGAATAGCATCATCTTATGAAAAGCACAAATTGTTAGACATTCAAGGAATTACATGTATAGTATTAAAATTTCACGCATTACTAAAACTGTCTGGTAGGTCAAGGAGACAAAAATAAATAATTAAGGACATAAAATACGTGAATTATTCAATGTTTGAATAAATATCTATGCATTGATATAACTTTGTACTTAAGAACAGGAAATGCATCTTCTCAAGCATCATGTACCATTTACATCATGTACCAAGCACTGATCATATAATGGACCACAAAATATTTCAATGCACTTCTAAAGTAAAAATTACACAATTTTATTATCTTAATAATAAAAAAATACTGAAAATTAATATTGAAACTTTAAAGAAAAAAATCCCAAATTACTCGGTTATTTAGAAATAGTCACATAAATAATAACTGAGTTAAGAAAACAGCAAATGTGAGAACATTATTGAACAGAAAATATGAGGTACAGCCAAAGCTATTTTATGTAGTAGATTCACAGTCCTAAATGCTTTTAAAAGAATAGAATTACAGAAAGAGCACTAAATTATATATATAGAAATTTAGATTAAGAAAAGAAATTAAGGAAAGCTGGAAAGAAAGAAAATAATAAAGACAGAAATAAAGGAAACATAATAAGAAAAAAGAAATCTATCTTTTGTAGAACTGATAGCTAAGACCAAGAAAACATTCTTGAAATAAAACACAAATCTCTGGCAAATCTGGAAAATTTAACCAAAGAAAAAATTAGAAGAGAAATAAATTATAAAGTATAAATAATTAATACATTTATTAAAATTAGAAAGAAGATCGAGACTTAGGGTAAAATAAATTATTATTTTAAAATAAATTATTAAATGTATAAATAATTAATACATTTATTAAAATTAGAAAGAAGATTGAGACAGAGTAAAATAAATTACTTTGAGTGATTAAATTGAAAACTTTAGTGAAAGAGATCATTATCTCAGAAGAATGTAAATCAAAATGAATTTCATGAGAAGAAAACCTATAAACAAATAAAGAAGAAATAATACCATTTATTAAGAAGTTATTTTTACTTCAATTAGAGATTTTAGAAATTTAGCTCTCTGAAAGATGTGGATCCTGGCAACATTTTCTATACTGTAATTAAAGCAGTAGGTAAGAATAATCTAGGTTTTAAAATTTAGGATTGAAATTGGAAATAAAACATAATTCTGAGAAACAAATTACCCAATAGAACTTTCTGTTTAAAACATCTAAGAAAAGTTCATGAGATTTAAGCCAATCTCAAGACTTGACCAAGAAAAAAAATAGTAATAGAAGCTTCAATTACACAAGACACATTTAGAAGGATTTCTATGTTAGCAGTCTGATCTTAGCTGTATGTCTGCTCAGGTAATAAACCAAGTTCTCTCTGGAGCTTTGTTTTACACCCAGCTTCTGAGTGACCACCGAGAAAATAACCTTTGAGAGCATTAAGAATAAAATAACCAGCAGGGCACTAGGGCCTGGAGAAATACTCTTCAGAGGAATTACATTCCCCCATTCAAACAATCAGTTCTAGGTACCATAAAGGTAAGGAAGAACTGGGGCTGGGATGCATAGTAATTGTTGTTTTTTGTTTGTTTGTTTTGTTTTGTTTTTTATTACCCTGTCATGGTGCACCTTTCCTAATAATTCTACCCCCAAAATATAATTTAAGTCTACACACTCCTTTCTATTTCTGCCACCCCCATCCCAGCCAGGTGGCATTGGCAGTAATTTGAACCATGTAAATACTCTGAAACTGAGCTGCTGCGGGTCTCCTCCTGCAACTCCTTCTCCAGGCAGAGTGGCCTTCTCACGAGGCAAATTGGAGTCTGTCATCCTCTTGCTTAAATCTTAGTACTGAGCATAGAATTCAGATGCCTACACAGTTACACAGTCTCGTCTTCTTCATTGTCTCAGGCCCTTCTTCCCATGACTCATTGATCATGCTCTAGTCACCCTGGCTTCTTGTTTCCAGAAATTGGCCAAGTGCCTTTATCTCAAGGCGTTAGTGCTCTTTTCCTGGGGAAGCTCTTCTCTCTTCACATGGCTATCTTCTTTTCATCCTTTGGGTCTCTGCTCAGGTAGCAACTCCTTGGAGAAAGGTTCCCAGGCCACCCTTTCTGTTTAAATTCTTCCCCAATCGCAGTTTTCTACCCAAGTACCTTGTTTATGTGCCTCTTAGCACTCCTCACAGCTTGGAAATAAGTAATTTTTTAAGGGGCGGGGTGCTGTTTGTACCTATTTGTTTGCTGTCACTCTCATTAGGATGAAAATCCCATGGTCAAGAAAACTGCTTTTATAACATGTTATATTGCCAGTGCCTGGACCAATGCCTGTGGATGAATAACAGTCATGATAAATAGTGATTATTTGATTCATTTGTTTTCTTGTTGTTTCCTTCCCCTCTGAGTTCCACGGGAATAAGTTTCCTGTGTCTTGTTTAGGCACTTAGTAGTGACTCAATGACTATTTGTAGAATAAATAAATGAATAAAGATATGGAAGTTCTCTAGGAAATGAAATTTCTTCTTCCTCAGTGTTATATACTGCTCAGAACATCTGGATCTACTAGAATTCTTTATTAAGAAGCCTGCTATCCCAATATTTTCCAGATATAACAGTTTCTGTTAACAACTGAGTGCCCAATGGGAATGCAAGGGAAGCTATCTGAATTAAAACTTCTCAAATGAGGCTGCTGCTGATTAATTTTAGATCCTGAGCATCTGGGTCAGTGCTTAGTTTCATGACAGGTGTGGAAATGATATCTTTAATGTCATTATTAATGATTTTACTAAGGGCTGGGAGCACTTGAAATACTCTACAGAATGAGATTTGAGTTGTGGATCAGATGGGCATTTTTAAAAAGCTTATATGTACTGTATTCTGCTTTTCAACAGATAAGTTTTTAGATTAATATTGATTACTAATGTACCTTAGTATGCATATTATTTATTCAGTCAAAAATTATATAAGCAATACTTTTTTAAGAACATGAAATGCTCCAGTCAGATGAAATATAAACATGCCTAAAGTTGAATCTAGTTGTTTTGTTTGGGTTTAACTCGGTTAAAGCATCTGAGTCATTTTCCTTTCCTCTATCTCCTGGTGATATCTTCTCAGGGCTTAAGATTCGTTATGGATAAGACCTCGGTCATAAGAAAATAGTCTCACCAGTCATATTCCCAAAATGCTGGTTGGTTCAGCAAGATTGTGAGGTAAGGTTGACCACAAATAAATATGTCAACATCCATTCACTTCCTGAAATCCAAAGGTGGGTGTTCAGGGGGAGGATTTATCCTCTGACTATCAGTTTTATTCTTCTTGGTCACAACACTGCTGAGAAAGTAAGGCACACTACATTATAATCTTTGAGCCAGAGGAAATTGAACCAAACCAAGTGGAAAGAATATGCTATTTAGTATTAACAGGCCAGTCCATTGGAAAATTGTAAAATAGGTGAGGTTTGTTATTGGTAAAGCTACCCAGAACAACCCCGGTTTTCCCAGCCAGGGTGAGCCCCCTGCTGTGGTTTGGGGACTTGCTCCTGTAGACTGGAGCTAACATGCGAGGTCTCCTTCCCGATCCACCAAAAGGAAAATTAGCTCAGTCCAGCAATTTTCAACCTTTTTCACCTCATGGCACATATACACTAATGACTAAAATTCTGAGTCACACCAAATATACATATACTAGAGGCCCAGTGCACAAAATTCATTCCAGGGGGTGTGTGTCCCTCAGCCCAGCCTGCACCCTCTCCAATCTGGGACCCCTTGAGGGATGTCCGATTGCCCGTTTAGGCCCAATCCTATTGGGCCTAACGGGCAGTTGGACATCCCTTTCACAATTCAGGACTGCTGGCTCCCAACTGCTCGCCTGACTGCCTTCCTAATTGCCCCTAACCACTTCTGCCTGAAAGCCTGATCACCCCCTAACCACTCCCTTGCCAGCCTGATTGATGCCTAACTGCTCCACTGCCAGCCTGTTTACCCCTAACTGCCCTCCCCTGCAGGCCTGGTCACCCCTAACTGCCCTCCCCTGCAGGCCTGGTCACCCCTAACTGCCCTTCCCTGCAGGCCCGGTTGCCCCCAACTTCCCTCCTCTGCCAGCCTGGTCATGCCTAACTGCCCTCCCCTGCAGGCTTGATTGCCCCCAACTGCCCTCCCCTGCTTGCCATCTTGTGGAGGCCATATTGTGTCCACATGGGGGCAGCCATCTTGACCACATGGGGGCAGCCATCTTGTGTATTGGAGTGATGGTCAATTTGCATATTGCTCTTTTATTAGATAGAATATATATATATATATATATATATATATATATATATATATATAATCTGACAAAAAAATAGGTATAACTTTGATTCACTCACACCCAATGGCTATTGTTGTGTTGGCTGCTGTCATTTTTTAATTTGTCAACCTAAGGGAAAAGAGGTCAGTTCCTCTGACTAAATAGTCAGGTATTGCATGTTTTAAAAATTCTTGCATTACCCCAGTGTGTCTGCCGCAGGCAGGGATTGAAAATCACTGGCTTAGTCAAATGGATCAAGCTGTCATTGTTTGCTAAAAGGAAAAGGCTTGAAGAACTTCTAGGGTCCTTTCAGGTAACATGTGGACTCAACAGTGGCTTTCTAATGAGAAAGCTTTTCCCGTGTGTGTGACTCAAAGGAGTATGTCTGATGGTGGGGATTTGAGGCTAAATAGTTCGGTTAGGTAGGGCCCTCTCTTTGAATTTTATGGAGCAGCAATATTTCTAAGAGGAATGGGAAACTGACATAGAGTTGCCCACTTTTTCTTTTGCTGAGTAAGGACATGAAGGAAAATGAACAACAAAACTCATCTACTAAGACAATCATTTTAGAAAAGAAAGGAATATTATGATAATCAGAAAAAATAAGAAGGAAACAGTTTTGGAATAAATAAAAAAACATTTAAATTTTAAGAATTTACCTTCATGAAAAATAAGCATTTCATGCAGTCTCAGTTATGCAAGATGAATACCTTCTAGAGATTTGCTCTACAACGTAGTCCCTATAGTTAACAATATCATATTGTGCACTTAGAAGTTTGTTAAGAGGGTAGATCTCATGTGAAGTGTTCTTACCACAATAAAACACACACACACACACACACACACACACACACACACACACAAATACAAAGGTATTTCAGTGTCCTTATTTTACAACAGATTAGTGAAAACATTGTCCAGCACCAGCATCCATCTATGGTCAGGTTGTTGGGAACTGCCGAGTTGCCCGTGGTGGCCCAACAAGCCACTACATGAATTTTAATAGCTCTTAGTTGACACTTGTGGGCAAGTCTCCACGTGACCTGCCTATCAGGGCATCCAAAAATATGAAATGACCCAGAAACACCTTTGGGGTTGGAAACTAAAGAACTTATTTGTTTAAAGCCTTTAACTGATATATATTTTTTCTGCCTATAGATTAATGGGAAAAATTGAACAATAGGTAACCAGAATAGTGATTTGAATTTTGTTGGAGCAGTGATATTTAAAAGTGTAGGATTTAAAGATATATTTATACACTTACAAATATGATTGAGCACCCAACAGCTGCCAGATACCTAATTAGAGCAATGAGATCCCTACCTTTCAGCCTTAGCTTCTAGCGGTGGAGACAGACCAGGAAGACACGTGCAGATAGATAACATCCCTTATGGATACGTTCTGAGAGTGTTTTTTGTGGGTAGATGGGTGACATTTAAGTGAAGTCCTGACTAAAGTGAAAAGTTGAGTCTTCCAGTTATCTGAGGGAAGAACATGCCAGGTGGAGGGAACAGCCCTTGCAAAGGCCCCAAGGGGCAAAGAGTCCAATGTGATGGGAGACCATGGTGAGGGGGAGCATGGTCAACTTGTGGGGCTAGAAATTCAGCATATCACATGGGGCCTTAAATGAAATGAACATCTATTGGAAGATTTTGAGCAAGAGAATTACATGACATTTATGAGTCACTCTGTCTTCTGGGGTAGGGAGTAGCAAAAGTGAGAGCTACTGTAGGCTATTATAATAGTTCATATGAGACATGATGGTGGTTTGGGGCAGGGTAGTCATGAATATAGTGCTGAAAAGTGCTTGGATTTAGGATATCTTTTGAAGATAGAGAGAATGAGACTTGCTGATGGATTGGATATGGTGGTAATAGTAAGAGATTTAATTTGGGTTTCAAAAAGTTTTGTATGATCAACCAAGTGCATGGTACCATCTATAGAGAATAGGTACAATGGGAAAACTAGGCTAAAGGAGGAATCAAGAACTTACAAGTGGAAATATTAAATTTGAGATGTCACTGAAATATCCAGATAGAGGTGTCAGGTAAGCAATTGAATACAGAAGTTTAGAATTCAGGGGAGAAATCAGGGCTAGACATTGAAATTAAGAAATATTCAGCATGTAGAAAATGTTTACAGCCATTTGATTGGATGAGGTCATTCAATTAGGAAGTCCAGCTTTCTGGCAGATGGGCCAGAAAGTACAAAGGCTCTGAGGCAAGAACATGCTTGATGAGTTATAAGAAGAGGAAGGCATCCACTGAAGGTCTGAGGCAACGTAGAGAAGATGTTCAAGGACCAAGCCTGGAGTCACCAGCATTTAGAGATCAAGAGGAGGAAGGAGATTCAGGGAGGGGGAGATAGAAGCAGTTGCCAATGAGGTAACAGGAAAACTAGAGAGTGAATCACCAAAGCAATGCAAATGAAGTCTTTCAAGGATGATTAAGAGCAGAGTAAATCCACTCTGCTATTAATTATCTCTTCTGATGGAAGATGTATATGCTGTTCTATTCCCAGTGTTTATCGACTTCTATCGCATGATCAATATTAGTATATTTCAGAGGTTAAATGTGGCAGTCTACAGGCTGAATCCATCCTATAGATATGTTTTGTTTGAACTTCAGGTTTTAAAAATATTTTAATTTGTTGCCGAAATTTTGAAATTGGAAAACTTCAAAACCACAATGAGATATCATGTCACACCTGTTAGAATGACTATTTTTAAAAAGGTAAGAAATAACATGTGTTGGAAATGATATGGAGAAAATGGAACCCTGATACATGGTTGATGGGAATGTAAATTGGTATAGCCATGACGAAAAACAGTATGGAGGTTCCCTAAAAAGTTAAGAATTGCCCTGGCTGGTTTGGCTCAGTGGATGGAGTGTTGACCAGCGGACTGAAGGGTCCTGGGCTTGATTCTGGTCAAGGGCACATGCCCAAGTTGTGGGCTTGGTCCCCAGTTGGGGGCATGCAGAAGGCAGCCTTTTGGTGGTTCTCTCTCATTATTGATGTTTCTATCACACTCCCTCTCCCCTCCTCTCTGAAATCAATAAAAAATATATTTTTTTTAAAAAGTTAAGAATAGAACTATCATATGATTCAGCTATTCTGCTTCTGGGCATTTATCTAAAGAATTTGAAAAAAAACACACTAATTAGAAAAGTTATCTGCACTCCCATTTCATTGTAGCATTATTTACAATAGCCAAGATAAGGAAACAACCTAAATGTTCATCAATAGATGAATAGATAAAAAAAATATGGTGCATGTATACAGTGGAATACTACTCAGCTATAAAAACAGTGAAATACTGCCATTTGTAACAACATGGGTGGATCTTGAGGGTATTATGCTAAGTGAAATAAGTAAGACAGAAAAGAACAAAAACTATATGATATCACTCATATGTGGAAGGAATATAAAACAAAAAAAGAAAAACAAATAAGAAAAAACAAACTCATAGATACAGACAAAAAATGGTGGCTATCAGAGGGGAAGGGGAGTGAGGGGAGGGAGAAATGGGTAAAAGAGGTCAAATGTATGACGGCGGGTAAAGTTGGAGAATTGGTGGTGCACATGCTATAGTGCATACAGATATCAAATTATAATGTTGTACACCTTAAACTTATATAAGGTTAGTAAACAATGTTACCTCAAAACAATTAATTAATTAAACATTTAACATCAATTAAAAATTTAAAAAATTAAATAAACGGAGAAGTTTCACATCAAAATTTGTATCTGTGTTTTGTTTTGTTTTAAAAAACCCACGATTCTCCCAAGGCAGGCAGCAGCTGTTTGTTGCTGGGTGGCAGCTGCCATCTTAGAAGGGTTATGTGCCCTTCAGTTAATTTTCTGCGTCTCCAGTGGTTGGTCCTGTGTCTTGCCAACAGTAAGTGCTGAGTCACTCATTCATATTACTTGCTGATTCCTGCAGGTTTTGAGTTTGTACCTCTTGTTTGCGAAAGAGGGAATGAATGAATGAACGAATGAATGACCAAATGATTGAATGAATATTTACTGATGAGCCAGTTGGAGCCCATAAAGATGAAATTATATAATATTATATTAAGAAAGTCAGGGATAAAATATACATTTTTCATACCAGGGCTTTTACTTTAAATCTTTGCTTCCTAGTTTGTCATTATATTAAAAACATCCTAAAATAACCCCCTCCCCCCCCCCCCCCCGCCCCACACACAATTTGAATGAAAAAAAGGATACTGACAAAATGCTATTTCCATTTCAGAACAAATAGAATAGTAAACAAATTCTTTAATATGATAAATGTGTCTTTCTCCCTGTGCTTTGGTGCGAAACGGTTTCCTAAGAACTACTACACAGACTAACTAAAGCTAGCGTCATCACCCAAGGCAAAGTGAATAATAAACAAATGTAACTATTAAAGAATATAATTAAGGTTAAAATCAATATTTTACTCCATAGATTTTTTTGGGGGAAATAAGTTTTGCCATTTTTTTTCTGTGAATTATTTTTTCTTACATACTTTAACCATAAAATATTATAATCGTAGAAATGCCAGTTTATCGTCATTCCTTCTACTCAGTACCAAAGCCTGGAGTTTTTTGTTGTTGTTCTGTTTTTAACCCTCACCTAGGGATATGCTTTTATTGATTTTATATTGAGAGAGATAGAAACATTGATGTGAGAGAGAAACATTGATTGGTTGCCTCCCATTTGCGCCCCAACTGGGGATCAAACCTGCGACCTGGGTATGTGCCCTAACTGGGAATCAAAGCCACAACCTTTTGGTGCACAGAACGACACTCCAACCAAATGAGGCAGTAGGCTAGTGCAAGATTGGAGTTCTTTAAGCTTCCTCTCTTGCCAACTCCAATGTTGGCTAGTAGCTATTCAGAGCAGTGTGTAGAGATAGATTCTGAAAACCAATTTGGGCTCATTCAATTACTCTACAGTGTTTAGATATTATTGTTATGAGTTGAATTATATCTCCCATCACCTCCCCCCCCCAAAAAAATAAATAAAGATATATTGAAGTCTTAACCCCCTGGCCCTCAGAATGTGACTTGATTAGGAAAGATGTGGTGCTAATCTTGGCTGTAGGCAAATTTGAGAAATAACCAAAAAGTATCTTTCATGACCCTCTGTTCTTATTATGCCCCCTTTAATGTGTCAGATTTCTCATGAAACCCCTGAGACCTCGAGACTGTAATAGTCTGTAAGTATGGCCACTTTTCTGGGTAAAGATTCCATAGTTTTGATTAGTTCTTAAAGGTATTATACTTCCCTACAACCAGAGAGAGAAGAAAAAAACAACAAAAACAAACTAAGAGTCCTTGGCATGGTGATCAGGATCAAATTAAGGTTTTGTGTCTGGGGAACAAGGCATAGGGTTGAAGTGGGGTGATGGCTTGGGGTGGGGACAGGATGAAGAGTTTGGGTTTAGATGTGCTGAGCTGCAGGGGACAATAGACCATTCATACAGAGTTGTCAAGGAAAGGGCACACTGCAGAATTGGGGCTGATCGGCACAGATGTGGGAATTGAATACGTGCGTGCAGACACACTTTTAGAACTGATCACTGAACCCGATCTAGGAAAAATCCAACACTGAGTCTTGGAGAGACTCCATGTTAGGGAGCAAGGGAGGAAGAGGTGGCATTAAAGGTAAAATAGGAAGGAAGTTGGAGTGGCAAAAGAGCCAGGAGCATATCTTGGTGGTGGGGGAGTAGGGGAGAGCAGGAGAGAATTCTAAGGAGAGGCTGACCGGGCTTACAAAACAAAACGGAGATGTGCGAGAAAATGGTGAACGGTGATGCAGAAAAGATTTGGGTCTGAGGTTCACTGATGATCATCAATAAGTCCATTTTGAAAAGTTGTGGGGATGCATTCTTCAGATGGTTATTATTGCATTTCCGCTATGTGCCAGAAGCCATGCTAGGTGCTGGGGCACAAAGATGAAGGGGACACAATCCTGTCTTTGGGAAGCTTACAGGCTTGCATTGGGACACTTCCTTAGAGGAGAAAACTGTTGCATGGAAGTCTGCATATTGTTGAGGGAAGGCATGAAGGGGATGTGATTGATTGACGGGGGAGGGTGCAAGTCAGATGATAGGAAAGTGGACCTCTTATGCAGGAAGTAAGTAATAATTGGTGGGTCCAAGAATCCTTAAACTATGAACCTGTCCTACATTTTATTACATCATAACATGAAATCATATATGATTTCAGAATCACATGGGAAAACACACACACACACACACACACACACACACAGACACACACACACACACACATACACATAATGGCACACACACATCTTGGACCAAAACCACTTAAGTTACTGAGGCCTAATAAGTGATGGTATAATATTTGTATATAGACACAAACAGAAATAAATTCATATGCCTTACTTTCTCTTGCAGTTTCTCTCTATTTTAAATATTTAATTTTCTGAACAGGTTTATTCCTGGGGGCTTCTAATTTACAATGTTTTTAAACATATTTTAATATGCTAAACTTGTTAAAGTGAATATAATTAAGTTATGAGGAGTTTTAGAATTATTTACACCAGTGATTTATTCTGTAAGAGGGGTTAGGAGGAGGGAAATGATGGTGCCAGATTTGAAGTCACAGTCTTCAGATCAGGTCCTTTTCCATCATTTATGAGTTACATGTGAGTTACTTACATTTTTGAACCTCTATAATAATTGGTTATATAACAGTTACCTTACAGAAATTTTGGAATAAATAGATAACACATGAAAAGTTCCTGGCAGATTGTAGGTACTGTATTACTACAGTGATTTCTACTGATAACAAAAATAATTGTCTGAGATTATATTTTTGAATCAGGCCAAAATTAGGCATATAATTTAGAAAATACTCAAGTAATTTTTGCAAATAATTAACCTCTATGTAAGAGCTCAGGAACACAAAATTAAGGTCAAGGACATATTCTGATATCTTTTTTGATATGTTATTAAGAACTGTCCAAAATGGCCACATACCTACCACTTTTAATTTTAAAATTTTCATCCATAAATAGGAAGACTAAAGTTTTATTTGCCATCAGCCAACTTACAGCCAGCATGCCTTGGGTAAAGGAGTAGGATCTACTCTTTAATATTTTTGAAATTTAGAAAGAATTGGAGAATTAAAAAAAATTAGTTTCTGTATCACATGTAGCTTCAGAAAAATTAAATAATTTACTTGTCAATTTTCCAATGTTGCATTTTACTTCCTGAGTCACCTGTGTCTCCAATCCCTGTACAGAGCTCCCTGATTTTAAAATCTATTGGGATACTGATGCACAGGTTTTGCACTGCACAACTCCAAGGGGTGCCAATCTCATAGACTATGATGAGAAATGCATCGCTACTATGCAGTGCACCCCTGTACAACCATAGGCAGCAGCTCTATTTGAGAGGCTTGAATACTTTCCTGATGAACATGCCCTACCACACAACAAACACTGACTGAGCATCTTGCTATGTACAAGATGCTGTCCAAGGCTCTGGGAATACCACAGTGATAAAAAAAAAAAAAAAAAAAAGATATGATCCCCCTCTACATGGAGTTTTCATTCTGGCAGAGTGGAGAAGGGAGACCAATACAGAACAAAACCCAAATGTGTGAGTAGGAGAACAGGAAAGCAAGGTGATGAGGAAATGGGATCCCAGCAATGAGAGAATGGTTGTTTGAAATAAGGCTAGCAGAAAGCCTTCACTGTTGGCATTTTTGATCAGAAGGGAATGAGAGGACAGCTTTCATATAACTGAGGCAAGAATATACTAGACAGAGCAAAGAGCAAGTGCACACACCCGAAGTCAGAGGCCTACTCGGTACATCCGGGGACAGTGAAGAAGTGGCAGGACTGAAGTGGCTGGATGAGGGTACAGTGGTAGGCCTGAAGTCCGTGACTGAGGGAGGGAAGCAGATCTCCTAGGCCCTAGATAGCTTTTGTAAGGACTGTAAGATCTTTACTCAGGGCGAGATGGGATTCCACTGAAGGCCTTGAATAGGGGAGTGACATCATCTGACTTAGGCATTAAAAGAGTCACACTGTCTTTGTACTAGTCTTTATCGTGAAAGATAATGTAAGGTCTAAACAATTTTCTCAGACTCTAGGAGTGTTTTGTTTTTGCAAAAATTAGCAACATACTTTTAAAAATGGTTCCTTTTTTTTATAAGTTGAATTCAAATTAAGATGTTGGAGCAAATATATTAAATACTGATGAAAGTGATAAATGCCAAAATCTTAATCTCAGTGTGTTAAGGCTGCTTCACTTATTCCTCTCTGAAGGTTTCAATTTGCAAAGAAATTCACGTGAGTTTCTGTCATTTATAGAAGGAAGAACCTGAAAAGAAAAATCTCTGACTGTGAGGGAAACTGTTTTATGGACATAAACGTGTAGAGATGGTGGTCAAGGCCTTTGCTACAGAGATGTTTGTTGCTCGGAAGCAATTTGTATTTTGTTAAGTTAACCTTACTGTGGAATACAATGTTCCGGGATGTTCTGGCCTTCCAGAAAAGATATAAGCAATTCCATTGTTCACAATAATACTGTAATAACAAAAATCACAAATTCTTGCACGCCCAGTAGTTTCACATAAAATGCAACAAGGTAAGCATTGTGAATAAAATACAAATGTCACTGCAACAGCTCTGCTATATTTTCTGAGACATCTTATATAATAAAAGCCTAATATGCAAATCAACCAAATGGCAAAACGACCAGTCACTATGACATGCACTGACCACCAGGGGGCAGACGCTCAATGCAGGAGCTGCCCCCAGCCTGCTGGCCCCGACCAGCTGCAGTGGTAGTGGGGGGCTGGGCCAGCGATTGGGTGGTGCCAGGCCAGCCAAGGTGGGTGCCAGTGGGGGCCCCCAATCGCCCCGCCAGTCATCCCACAGATTGGCCCTGATAGTTGGCCAGGCCTAGGAACCCTACCCATGCACGAATTTTGTGCACCAGGCCTCTAGTCTTTTATAAAAGCATTTATATATGTAAAACTCTCTTTTCTAAGAGTTCAGCAAATCTCTTTTCCAAACATCCACACATTTGTTTAGTATGCATTTATGGAAGTGTACTCCTGTATACAAATAATTCATCATAAAGACAAAACAAAACAAAAAGGAATATCATAGCCTCACAACTGACTTGTCTCTATATTGATAGGCCAACACCAATTCCTTGTACCTATTTTTATGAATAAAAATACCCCCCAGTGTTTGCAGAAAGAATCTTGTATCAATAAAAACAAAAATTATGCCTGCCTCAAACATGATTGCTTTTAATGTCATGACTAATTTGTATCACTGAGGTATTAGCACTCACACAGTAGCTTTTTTATTTTGGACACATGAAGTGTTGGATGCTTTAAGAATTGGACACTTTAAGAGTCTTGCCTGTATAGCCAGTCATAAAATCAGTGCCTATACTGTGATACTTTAGTATGAAGGGAAAGAAATGAACATTGCCAGTCCCCACCAAGTCCGGCCCTGTGTTGGGCATCTGGCATGTCTTAGGCCAGTTAGCCTTTGAAGTAATCTCATGAAGAAGGAATTATTATATCAATTTTAAATAGGAGGAAACTGAAGTCAAGGAGGTAAAGTAATGTGTCCCAGCCAGGGTTTCTTGAAGCCCTGGCCTGTCTGACTTCAATGCCCCTGCCCTTTTCTCTATTGCAGGCTGCTTCTACCGGCCAACACTGTCTTTTTAACATTTAAATGAAATCAAATGAAATAGCTTAATCATTATCAGCATCATCACTCTTTTTTTAGCTACTTTTTTTTTGAGTGAGTGTTTTATTTACCAGTCTCTGTCGTAAGGACTTGCAATCCTTACAACCACCTTGCAAAGTGAACACGCCTGCACCGTGCTGGACACTATGCACACTTCAGTCAGTTTCACAGGTGATTATCCTCTTTTACTGATGAGACAACAAAGATAAGAAGTGATACATGACACACCCAAGGCTGGGAAGTAGTTGAGCAGGCATTTAGATCCTGGTCCTACTCCTGTGCCTGTGGGCTCTTTTCACATTCTTTATAGTTTGACAACTTAAAAAATATATAACACACACTCAAATTAAATAAGCTGAAAATTTATAATTCTAAAAGGGAACTGATGACTTGAGGCAATATGTAGTTATGCGTCAACACTGGAAAATGGTTCTATTAGACACTTCTGAAAATGATTTTTTTAAATGATCCAATGTATTATTTGTTTTATTTATTTATTTTTAAATCTTTATTGTTGAAAGTATTACAGATGTCCCCTTTTTTTCCCCATTGATCCCTTCTAGCCCAGCCCCTCCCCCCACCCCAGGCCTTCGCACTATTGTCTGTGTCCATTAGTTATGCGTATATGCATACAAGTTCTTTGGTTGATCTCTCCCCTCCTACCAACCCACCTCTGTCTTCTCTCTGAGATTTAACAGTCTGTTCCATGCTTCTGTGTCTCTGGATCTATTTTGTTCAACAGTTTATTTTGTTCATCAGATTCCACATATAAGTGAGATCATGTGATACTTGTCTTTCTCTGACTGACTTATTTCACTTAAGGTAATACTCTCCAGATCCCTCCATGCTGTCTCAAAGGGTAAAGTTCCTTTTCATTTGAACAGTGCTCAACATTCTCATGGCTTGGTTTATGTTTTTACAGTAAACATAACTGTTCTTGATTATTTCCTCCATGGGTTGGAATCCTTAAACAATTAGGGCCCTGGAGAATCCATAGTGAGGTAATGAATTGTAAAGATCTATTGTCTTGTTGATAGTCAAGAAACATGTACCTTAATAGGTCAGAAATTTTTCACTAATTAGTTTTAAAAAATCAAAAGTTTTAAGAAACTAGCTAAAATGTTGGTTTAATAGTTAATATTGGAGAATGCTTGGATTAACAAAATGAAGGAATTAGGGATAACCTGGAAAATGAATTTCTTTTTTAAAAAATGTATTTTTACTGACTTCAGAGAGGAAGGGAAAGGGAGAGAGAGAGAGAGAGAGAGAGAGAGAGAGAGAGAGAGAGAGAGAGAAACATAAATGATGAGAGAGAATCATTGATTGGCTGCCTCCTGCATGCCCCCCACTGGGGGCTGAGCCCACAACCTGGGCATGTGCCCTGACCGGGAATCGAAGTGTGACCTCCTGGCTGACCTCTGAACCATGCTGGCTGGGTTGGAAAATGAATTTCTCGTTGCTGACCTGTTTTGGTATGTGGAAGTTCTTGTTATCTAGTTTTTAATCTACACTGCCTTTTATAGTGACTGCTTCTACTGGTGATGATCACAGAAGCAAATGCATATTTAGTTTTCTTTTTTTTTACTATAAAAGCAAAATAAAAACTAATGTAAGAATTGCTTATACTGTTATAGTTTATATGAATTATAATTTGTCCATCTATTCATTTATGTGTAGACAAAATGATTCATAATTTTAAAGTCCAATCTAATATTTTTAATGATTAAAAATGAATAAAATAGGGGTAGTTAGTGAGGTAAATAGTATATCTATTTTTAAAATTTTTAACCCTTAAAAGACTTCTTTTGAGCTATCAATGTAGTCTTCTGTTTTTAGTATATAGATAAATTTTCCCTTTAATGCATACTTAGATATAAGATTTAAAATCTTATGTTTTAATTTTGACTTACAAGTTTTATAAAACACTTTTTTTACATTAAGATGAAAATTTCCCCAAATAACTTATCCAGTCTCTTCAAACCCAAGAATAGGCTAAGATCACTATTTTGTAAACTCATACACAGTAATTTCCCAAGTCATTTATCAAGAGCATGAATCAACATTTTTTAACTGCTTGGTAAGCTTATTTAAATAAATTTGTGCAGAGATATAGACATTAAGCTCTTTTTTAGCTATAGATCTTACTTCTTCCCATTGTAAATAAGATCTGATAATGTTAGGTCTGTCATAGACAATCTAGGTTTCATAGAATCTACAATTTTAGGGCAAAATAAACCTCTAAGAATTATGGGCTAAGTCTCCCTATTTCCTTCTATTAGATTTATTATTATTATTCTCCCATTTCTTTAAGTCCAAACTCTACCCAACTCAGTATACAACTCAGGTGCACAGCCTCCAAAAACATTTCTTGAAAAAATCAGCTGGAAGCCAGCTCTCTCCTCTGTAGACCCCCACAGAAGTTGTGTCTCTATTCTCCCCTTAAGGCATGTGCCCCTGTCTGTCTTGAGTTACAGTTGTTTGCTGATGTGCTTGCTGCATTTTTCCTACCAGTGAACTCATCAAGGAAGCCATCTTGAATCACATTAGTTTCCTCTGTGATGTGTTATGTGTTAACTTTCACTTAGTAGGTTCTCAAGTAGTATTGAGGGTGTACTCAACAATTTGTTAGGCATGTCAAATAGTCAAAGAGAATGAAAATCATATTCAGAAGTATTTTAGGAAGTCCTTGGTCAAGAAAGAAAGCCACAGGAGTAGAAAATTCTTCAAGAGGTGAGTCAGATAACTGGCACACATTAGTGACACATTCAATTTCTTCACCTGTATCTAACCTCCAGAAGATCAAACATTAATAAAATATTTATCTTTAGTTATCACAAGCCAGACTTTGATTTAAAACTCTTGGGTACATCAATGCTATGCCACACCAAAAATACAGCATCATGTATTTTTAAGTTAAACATGGATCTGTAAAAAATTTATATATGCCTGATATGAAAAAAATGAATGAAAATCTCCCAAATAGTCACCACAAATAACAAAACAGGATCTAAAAACAATTGTTCAACTTCTGTAAAAGTACAATGAAAAACATTTCATTTGAAAGTCCAATGTGGCATTGCTATGACATTCAATGCACTATCTTACCTTTAGGGAATCAAAGCAGGCGATTACTCTTCCATTTTCAACCTGGCAACTTTTGGGAGGGTGAGCAAATTTGCACTCCTCGTCGGAGCGTGAGCAGGTTCCTCGCTGGAACTGTCTGCAGACTTCTAATGTCAGCCATTTAGTGTCTCTGACTGGGGCAACATTCAAAGCCATGGCAATCAAGTAATTTGGATTCTGTTCGTTTCTGTTAAGTGATTAAATCAACCCAAAGTTCCAATGATGCAAAACTATTGTTGTGAAAAACCCCACATGTAAGTCTGAAGGTTAAGTGATAAATTGCTTAATGAAGTCCAATCCAAGGAATAGAGTGAGAAGAGAACGTATTGGCAAGCAGTCACTCATCAATCAATGTGCCCCACCTGAAGACTGCAGGCCGAAATAAAAGCATGCTCAGTGTCATCTCTGGCTGTCAGTGTCCGAATCTCCTGATGGTTTTGCAGACACACTGTTTTTAATAAGGAACTTCAATATCACAGCACTCCTTGGGAGAATATATTTAGTTCTGATGCTCGCAGCTATCGATGGTGCTGGAGAAGAAGCCACTTAGATGTTCAGATCTTAGCAGGATTTCTGTTCCCTCCCACCTTTATAAACTCTGAAAACAAGTAGTTGGTAAAGTCAGACAACTGAGGTATCTTCATCCACTTGTAAGGTCGACGTAACGTGTATTGGACAGGAAAACAAGACTTGAAAACACAGGAGCTCCCTGGCTGCAGTTTCCAGCCGAAGTGACTTCCCACAGGCACTTTTAAATCATGAACCTGAAAAACACCAATAAAATATCAACTTTCACCCAAACTCAAGGGAATCAACACGTGAACAAACTCTTTAGCTCTTATCTAGAATTTGCAAAAATGCAACTGAGCGCTTTGAGCTTATGCTCAACTGCAACAGTATTGCAGAAACGATCCAGGCAGCAGTCCAAAAGTTAGGAATGACTCGAAGAGATGAGTGTGGCAGACACAATAATTAGGCATTCTGAAACAATTCAATCTAATGGGCTTAATCGCTAAAACAGTGCAATAGAATTGTGGCTTCCAATTAATTTCACATTTGGGCCATTGATTTTATTATTGAAAATGCTACAAACAACTATCTGGGATGTGTCTCTCCTATATAATAAGGATATTGTCATTTTGGATGAAGTGTGGGCCCCTCCTTTATATCCTTTCTAGTTTATGGAGATTTGAACTTAGAGCTGAATAGGTAGAAGTTTCCTGATATTTATTCTCATATCTCTTATACTTTTCTGTCTACTGTTATTACTTCCTTAAGGTTAGTATCCCCCTCTGTGCTAAGAGCACTTGAGAATAAAGAGTGTTTGTAGTTTTCAATTCTGTATCCTAGTGCCTTAGTTCATGGCTATTAGGTCCTCAAGAAATATTTATTTTGATACCTGGCCAGCATGGCTCAGTGGTGAGCGTTGACCTACAAACCAGGAGGTCATGGTTTGATTCCTGGTCAGGGCACATGTCCAGGTTGCGGGCTCAATCCCCAGTGTGGGATGTGCAGGAGGCAGCTGATCAATGATTCTCTCTCATCATTGATGTTTCTATTTCTCCCTCTCCCTTCCTCTCTGAAATCAATAAAAATATTTAAAAAAATAATTATTGATGATTTAAGTGCTGATTGACTCATTGACTGAAGGCATGCAAGTTAGTTTCAGGTTAGTTCAGTTTAGACTTCAGTGGACTCGAAATCTAAAATGGCTCTGTGAGTGTGGAATCTCAGAGGGAGAGTGGGTGGGTGGGAGGTAATCAACCAAAGACCTTGTATGCATGTATGCATAACCCATAGACACAGACAATAGGGTTCTAAAGGCCTGGGTGGGGGTGGGGGCAGGCTGAAGAGGGTCAATGGGGGAAACAAGGGGATATATGTAATACTTTCAACAGTAAAGAATTATTTAAAAATAAAAATAAAAAGGCTCTGTTCTGTGGAATGCTGGAATTAAACATTTTCAACACAAATATAACTAGTAAATTCAGATTTCTAAAATCAGCCTATTTCATTTCTTTTATTATTTTCAAGGATTGTGAAATTATTAAAACATTAACACTTTAATATTATTGGGGTCAAGCATGAATAAAGGGCTAAATATCAGAAGTTGATCATTTTCATAAATTGTATATGTCACAAGCAACCTTAAATACTTGCCTAGCCTTGATGTTCTTCCAAAAATTGTATAACTAAAAACTTAATGGAGACTAGAAGCATATTATTTGAAATCAGCATGTTCCAAATAAGTTCAGAGAACACTAATTCTTAAGTGATTTGTAAGTGCTCCCTAAAAAAGCAGGCCCCACAATCAGTTAAGTTTAGTTAACTCCAGGTAAACCAACCTGAACAGGCTTCCATGCAATAGGGCTTTTTCCCCCTGGCCTTGAATGAATTTCTAATAGGGAAGAGAAGCAATGGTGTCTCTCAAACTTCTCTGATCATGGAACATTTATTTAGCAGGACATCTCTTGGGATGAGTGGAAAGGGCTACTTCATCCCAAGATTTCTTTTACTTATTAGTAGAAGTGTTTGAATGAGTTTTAATTGGATGTGCACTTAAGGAAATTGGCAACCTTGAAAGCTATGACACATACCTCACTTTAATTGTAAAATATTTGAGGGGACAGGCAGGCTCCTGCTTGTCTGATTGGCAGCATTGTGTTCCCAGCAGCTAACATCAAATAGCTTAACTTAGGGCATTTAAGAAGATGAGTTTAATAACCAAATTTACTCTGGGTCAGGTTTCACAGACCAGCCTGGACCTGCACCCTCATTACCTCAACCCCCACCTCTTACCCCCGTGGAGAACAAAGGATGAGGGGAGCAAGGGAAAAGGAACCCTTTCTACGTGTGTATTCAGTGGAGCTGAGGCACTAATAATAAGGAGATGTAAAATGATGGCTTGGACACCTCTAATTTATATTTGCAAAATATTTATGGAGCCCATGAATCCTATGGACCAAGGTCCAGTGGAGTTACAGGACAACAAAGACACAGGAGACACTCATTCTCAAAGGCAGCAGCATAGTCTCTGCCATGGGTTCCCTTGTAGGAAAAGAAACAGGCAAACATGCTTATGCAGAGATGGCAAACAAATAATCACTCAAAGTAGTTCGTTAATTTTTTTAGTATGTTTTTTTTTTTTAACTGGTTTTATAGAGAGAGGGAGTGAGAGAGATAGAAACATTGATGAGAAAGAAACATCTATCGGCTGTCTCCTACAAGCCCCCACTGGGGATAGAGCCTGCAGCCCAGGCATGTGCCCCGACCGGGAATTGAACAGGGGACGGCGTTCAATCTGCTTGAGTATTCAGCCACACCGGCCTGGCATACTCAAGTATTAAACAATGCCCTCAACCCAGTCCCATGAATGGGGTATACTTTTGCTTAGATAACAAGACATTTTTTTTTTTTTCTGAGACAAATAGTTGACCATTTCTACTTACTGGGAAGATCCAACCAGAATTTAGATGGCCATACTCTATCAAGATGAACTTGCTTTTAAAAGCAGAGGAGCCAAGCTTTCTGATGGCCGGAGTCCTGTGTATGTCAAAAATGTTCCAGAAGGAAAGGAAAGGGTGTCATATTGCACCTAAATACCGTATATTGCTATCTTAACCTCCCGTAAATCCACTCTTTCTCCCAGATTGATCTCTGTTTCTAGCCTAAAGGCGATAGAGCTACTTTTATCAGAGATAACACCTCTCTCGGGCCGTCACAACCTCCATCTTCTGGAGTGGGTATAGGAAGGCAGCTGTGGGAATGAGGAAGAGAGAGCAGGTCTGAATTAGGTTAGAGGAGGCCACTAAAGGAGATGCGCACTGATGGGTAAGGATGGAGACCAACTTTTAACATAGCCACCAAAGGACACGATTAAACTATATTAACACATAAACCAAAATACATGTTGGATCTACCAGACTGCAAGTTCCTGGGAGGAAGGCTGACGTGTCAGGGTTATACTCTCTAAAATAGAAGCCACTGGGCACGTGTGGCCATTGAGCACATTAAATGTGACCAAGTGCCACAGAGGAACTAAATTTAAACATTTTATGTATTCTTAATTATTGTAAATTTAACTTAAAACTGATCCTCAATGTAGTTATTGGAAAAGTTTTAAGTGTTCTTGGACTGACTTGAGTACATGCATCTACTTTTCAGTTGCACATTTTATGAAGTCTAAATACAGATCAACTATTTCCAATCAAAATTCAGTATCCAAGTTGAGATGTGTATAAAATCAATGTGTATTTTAAAATACACAGTAATTTCAACAACTCAGTGTGAAACAAAAAGGACGTGAAAACATCTAATTAATATTATTTAATAGTTATTACATGGTGAACTGGTAATATTTTAACAAATTGCAATAAATATTATTATTAAAATTAAACTCACTTGCTTCTTTTTTAGTGCCTGAAAATTCAGAATTATCTATGTAGCTCACATTATATTTCTCTTGATGGCACTGTCTTAGGGGCTTTTGCATTTCTTCTATCAGCCAACATGGAATTCTCTGGATTGGTGGAAAGTACCCCATCCTAACAGCCAGCATTTCTAGCCCTCCTTTTGCCAAGGATCCTTCATATGACCTTGGGTAAGTCAATTTCTCTGAGATCCAGTTTCTTCATCTGTAAAATGTTTATAATAGTTCCTGTCTACATTACAAGGTTGCTGCCATGAAGGACAGATTATAGAGGAAACATAAAAGACTTTGTAAACAGTAAAGTGCTACCCAAATGCAAGGTGATGAAAGGAGGAGTTGCTCTATAAATATTTATTGAATAAATCCACTTCCAGGCTTCCTCCCTCGGCAGGAGTTCTGTGTCAATGACCAGGTGGATCAGCTCCAGCCATAGACTCTAAAAGCAGGACAGTGCCTCAGAGATCAAAGAGCTGACTGCGAGGTCCACTCGGGAGCATCCCTCATTTCTCAGACCATCTTATTTTGCAGCCAAAAGGAACCCACAGAGAAGTTTCTCCAAGTACAAAACCCACAGTGTTACTACAAAGGCCTGAAGCCTGCTTTCTTTCTCCAGCTTCTACTAACCCAGAAATGAATGAAATATGTTTACGGCCCAAGAAATCACTCTGGGTGTGATGGATAGCCTGAATACACAGGTAGCATTGACCGAGAGCCTTCTTAGTTTGAATACATTCCTCAGTGCCCGGCATGAGTGGAGAAGAACAGGCAGCATTTTCTAGTTCCTCTGCCCAGAGAAATGTATAAATACAGATACATTTCTAATTCTCACAAAGTTCTCAAATATGCCAGCACTGGCCCTGATTACATGCAAGGCACCGTCTATCTTTCCTAGAAGTTTCTGGAATGCGCTGGGAAGCAGGGTCTCCTGCTCACATGATTTTCTACTTTTTTTCTTTCGTTTTCTCACTTCGTTTTGACATGTGCTTCAGTGTTACTGCCAACATCCCAGTCAATCCCACTCCCACTGGCTCCTTCCAGTGTGGAAGCTAGGCAGAATTTTGAAGTGGTTGTTCCCAGTTGTTTCTCTGGCCTTGTTTCTGTGTTGGCATTCCCTTTCCTCGTCCTCTCCGGGCACTCAGCAACCTCCTGCTGTCTCCCCCTCCTGCCTTTCTAAGCCCCTCAGAGGAGGAGAAGGTCTTTCCCTTGAAGGATCAGCTGAGTCACCAGGCTGCCCAGACCTTACCAACCTGCACCCTGAAGTGATGCTTCTGCCTGACTCCCTTCATGTTCTTTTGATGATCACCCTATGGGCCATCTTTCCACACTGTCTGATAATTATTTTTTTAATATATTTTTATTGATTTCAGAGAGGAAGGGAGAGGGAGAGAGAGAGACAGAAACATCATTGATGACAGAGAATCATTGATCAACTGCCTCCTGCATGCCCCACTGGGGATCAACCCCACAACCCAGGCATGTGCCCTGGACAGGGAATCAAACCATGACCTCCTGGTTCATAGATCAATACTCAACCACTGAGCCATGCCGGCTGGGCTGTCTGGTAATTATTTTTAAGTAGATATCATTATTCTCTAATTCATAAGAACTGTAAATACTGATTTTCAAATCTCCAGAGTTCAGTTTAGTGACTGGTATGTAGAATATGCTCAACAAATGTTTGTCATATGAACTCCTGATCCTCCTCCAATGAACATTTGCATTTTCATACGGACCAGAGTCTAATTTAAAGGAATAAGGCTTCAAATAGGGGATTTCAGTATTATCCTGTAGGAAAATTCCAGCTGGTGCGACTGGCTTTTACCCTGTTGCTGCCAAGTAGGTTGGGGGTAAGGAGCTTTCCCAGGGATAAATTATTTGAACTTCAAAACCCAGAATCCTCAGCCCAGCGATTCTCAAACAGCAGCAGCAGCCACCCCTGGAGCCTGTTAGAAGTGCAGGTTCTCAGGTTCCTGCTCAGAGGTCCTGAGTCAGAACCCGGAGGTGGGGCCCCGCAATCTGTTTTAACAAGCTCTGCAGGGTGTGCCTCTGAAGCAAGCGCAAGTCTGAGAACCACTGGAGTAAGCATTTCTTCCCGCCCTCCTGTGGGCCAGGCATCCTGCTGGCTGCTCGGGGAACAAAGATGTCTGTCCCGAGTTAATCACAGGGTCTTGGGTTCACTGATTCTCACAGAAACAATTACAGGAAGGCAGGCTGGGGGCTTCCCCCCCATGGCTATGTTTCTAATCAATAAAAACAAACAAAACACAGCTAGACTAAACAGAAAACACCTGAGAGATGTGTCCCAGATAAGACCTCATTCTATGAGAATGAAAAACCAGGCCGACTCACGGCCTGCAGACTTTGTTCAGGCGGTTGGTGGGGGTGCATGGGGCTTTGTTTATAGGACTTTGTTAGGGGGCCTGTGTTAGGGGGCCTGGTGGTCCCTGCTGACCAGCTGCTGCGTTTCCAGGACCTTTTGCTAGAAGTCTTTACAGAAGGGCTGCTTTGTAGCACCCACACTCCCAGAAAGCACCAGCTAGAACAAATACCAAGGTTCGCTGTGGGGCTCATCTTCAAAGCAAAGGCAAGGCTGAAGTTCAAGGATAAAGAAACAAGGCTCTTGTTGTGTTTCCTGAAATGCCAAAGGCCTCGCCATTCAACTTCACAAAATAATCAATCCCAAGCTATTTTTAGGGTCTTTACTTACACGACACTTCATTTTTCAAAAATATATTAAAAAACTGGCCTAGGTGTTAGATTTTCAGACATCTGTGACATTTGACTGTAGAAAGGAATTTTGCTGCTCGCGTTCTTTCGCAGCCGCTCCGTGATGCAGCCTGGAGAGCTTGGAAAGCAGGGCCTTTCATTCTGCAACCGAGGAGGCCACCTCCCTTCAATCTACACCTCGCAGACAAGCCCGGGCTGTGGGCCCCAGGTGTCCTTGCCTTGCCAACGCTTTGTAGCTAGTTTGTACATTTCTGAGGGGGGAAACATCAATCATGTCCGATCTTGAGACTGAGATTGTTCAACATTTAAGACTGCCTCAAGGAAAATAGTTCTGCAGCACACGGCTCCTCCGGTTCACTCCCGGGCATCTATGGTATTTTAGCTGTCTGCCAGACAGCGGCCTCCTAGGAGCTGATTAAAGGGTCCTTGCAAAACAAACTGACTTCTGAGTCAGACAGTCAAGGACTCATTATCCATTAAGTAACTTATGAGATGCCTTTAATTTTATTTTGCATAAATCGAATTAAAATGAAGAAGCTATGTCTCCTTGGGTTTCCTACTTCTAATTTTGAGAATTGTTGTGTTTCCTATGTTTGATTTAAAAATTCTTAAAATATGCTTCTCTAAAAAGGATTTTTTCCCCTTTCCTGTGAGTGGTTTCATGTTTGAGCATCCCACCTCTATTTCTGGAGCTTATATGAAAATAGCTCTCAACGTGCTCTTTCCCTTGATCAATGAACGACTGGGCCGCATCCTGCGCCTATCAGATGCAGACGCCTGGGCTGGAGAGGGACCCGGAGGAGCCGCGGCTAGAGTACGCACTGGGCTGAGAGCCACTTGACCTCCAAGAGTGGGTGTAATCCTGCCCTGTAATCACAGCCACTGAGCAGAGGTTCCTCACGGGGTCTTATCCCCGGGAAGCCCAATGGACCAATAAAAGTGCAGAAATGAGAAAGGTCCCCCTTGCGAAAGAAATAAAGAACCTAACTGACTTTTCGAAGAATGAGAGTGAAGGGAGCAGCAAAACTGATTGTCTTTAAAAAGATTTTTCTGCCTAAACACCTTTAGGGGGGGGTTCTTTTTTAATTTATTGAATGTAAATGTGATGTAAATGTAAAATGTAATGTAATGTGAATGTAAATGTAAAATGGGTTTCTTTTTTAATTTATTGAATGTAAATGTAATGGTGCTTTTAAACTTCTGCAGGGTTGAGGGGTAAGAACCAGTTTTTCTGCCCTGATTCTAGTCATTCCTCTCCCCTGAATAGCTGTGTAATGTCACGTAAGCTCTCTCAGCTTGTTTCCCTGTTTGAAATTGAGGGGATTAAAAAATACCTAAGCCATAAATATACGCACTGCAACCAAAATACATTTGGTCATATGAGCACTCTCTGTATGGTATCTAAGTCTTATCAGCCTTATATAAGGCATCCTTACATCTATGTGCATGAACACACACACATACACACAGCAGGTGGAAATAACATCTACTCACTGAAAGTATACATTCCTATAAAGTGAATCAAGTGTACGTGAAAGAAAGTAGAAGTGCTTCCTAGACTATTAGACAAACCTTTGATATTTGCTCTTGTAAGACTATTTGCAAATCTACATTCATCCAAAGCCAGGAAAGAACCAGTAGAGTATGATATCTCTACTCTGCGTGGCACCTGACCATACTTTCAAATGCATTTCCATAGGCGAAATTAACCCAGATACCCAAGGTCACCTGGTGAGTCAGAGAAGCCAATGTTTATGACAACAGTAATAAACAGAGGAATTCCCAACTAAACTTTTCCCCTTGTATCTTGTAACTTAAAGCACAAGTGAAAAATTCATAAAATCAGGGCTCATGTGAACACATGACATTTTCCAGTCCACTTTCATGGCGGTTTCCAGGAATGGGCAGAGAAAGAAATCCCATCTTCGGTTAGAAGAGGAGAAATTTCTAAATGTACTCCTGAAACTACAACCAGATATAATCTATTCAACACATATTTGTATTCAAATTATGTTTCCCCCTGCATCTGTGTTTTCTATGCAAACATTTATAATGCAGTTAGGAGCCGCTCTTATTAGCATCAAAGCAATCGTATTAGTTGCCATTTAAGACTGACAGCACTTACCGGTTTCCTGGATGCCCAGGGCCCAGGGGCTGCAGCCGGAGAGAACGGGTATCGAGCTGCAGGCTGCAGTCTAGCCCTGAATTCCCAGAGAAGTCTTTGTCAGAACCTCCACTTCCTTCTCTGACTGCAGGCTCTGGTGAACAGGCATGCTTTGCCACTGACCTTTTCCCTTTTCTTTCTCTTCCATTACCACCAGTGGAATAGCTACTTCATCTGCCTGTACACCAACAATGCTAATACCCTCTTTTTGGACAAGATTTTTGTAATGTAACTTCTATGACCATGAAATGAAAATACCAAATAATGTAAACATGTACACATTTTTAAAAAATTCAATATATTGCCATAACTGAACTATAACTATGATATCAAAGGAAGTAACTTTTTATAAAATAAACTAGTGGCCTGGTGCATGAAATTTGTTCACATTAATAGGGAATTAATTAGAGGAAATATTTTAATATTGTTATTTGCCCTTTCTCTATAATAGAAGTGTCAGAGATGAAAGAAAATTAGTAAAATGTATATGAAAATCTTCCTCCTGTCAGAGTCTGGGGCGCACCAAGGGACCCAGAGTCAAGTCCCCACCCACCTGTGCACGCCTCAAAATCGTGTGAGACCCAGACCCGGCCAGCCCCACCCACATTGGGCTAGATCCAGACCCAGCTGGCTCTACCACTGCCAAGCCCCACCGGGGGGGGGGGGGTGAGGGGGGGGGTGAGGGTGCAGCCTCAGGTCCTCTGTCAAGCACCGCTGGGTGGGGGTGTGCAGCTTCAGGGTCCCCAGTGCATGGCCTGAGGTCCCCCCACCCAGCGCTAGGGCAGGGGGCATGGCCTGAGGCCCCCCAGCCTGGCACCGGGGCAGGGAGCGCAGCCTCAAGTCCCCTGGCCCGGGATGGAGGGCATGGCCTGAGGTATCCCAGCCCAGCGCCGAGGCGGGGTATGCAGCCTGAGGTCCCTGGCCCCGGCCCGGCGCCACGCAGCCTCAGGTCCCTGCTGATCACTCATTATGGGAACCCCGCCTCCACTGTGGGTGCAGCCATCTTGTATTATGGGAAACCCACCTCCACTCTGGGCACAGCCATCTTGTGATGGCATGAAGGTTAATTTGCATATTACCTCTTTATTATATGGGATAATGTGCATTTTAGAATTTTAATATTCAGTATTAAAGTATATCACGAGACAGAATGAAGTGGTTAGACACTCACACCTACATATATGTAGCTTATTTGGAATAGGACAGACACAAATGCATAGGTATGATAAGTGATGTGGCTTTTCAAAATGCCAAACAATTTATGTTAAGGTTCCTAACAAGATAAAGAATAATGTTGCCTCAATTTATACAGTTTTGGCATTCTTGAAAAAAATGAGTTATATTAAGATTGTCCAAAAATGCAAAATAAATTTTAAAACCACTTGGTGCATATATATAAAACAGAGTTAAGATCTTGACCCAGATCACTATGAACAGGATTTTTATCTATGTGCATGTCTATCAGAACATGCAAAAGTCATGAGATACAACCTGGTTCCTAACTCTGAGGAAGTCATATCCATTGCAAGATATCAGAATCGTAACTCCTGCCTGTCACATTCCAGAGACGCCCCCTAGTCATTGGGACAATGAGGGGAAATGCTCCTTTGAATTTCCAAAGTTCTCTTTAGGGGGTGATATTGTCCCCATTGATAATAATGCTGTAGGGTCTTAGGCTACCTAAGTATGACTTAAGTAGATGGGTATAAAATATGAGGATCACTAGTACGGTAGATGTTGGGGAGCACCAGAGAGACATAGATAAGACCCCACCTGGAGAAAGCTCTCTTTGGTGGCCCCAGCAGGGGTTCACTAGAATCAGAAGAACTCACAGGTGGTGAAATCGGTCAGCAAGTATAGCAATGGTCCAGGCAATAAAGAATAATCTGGGCTGAAAATTATATTGCAGTGGTGGGAAGGAGAAGGCAATTCAGATCATGGCTGGGATAAATTCATTAAAAATGAATAATCTTTGCGGACTGGGAATGTGGAGAGCAGGGAAAAGATTAGTCAAAGAAGACTTCAAAATTTGGACCCTGTGCAGGCAGAAAGATACTGATGCTCTGCCCGGGAGAAAGGATGCCAGCAAGTAGAAGCCCATTAGAAATGGGGACATAGAGGTTGTGGCCATGGATACACAGCTAAAACCACAGAACGGCTAAAGTGAGTGTGAGAGAAAGAGAGACATATTAAGATTTTATATCTATATCTACATTGATGTATGTATCTAGGAGAACAAAGAGAAAGCCTTGAACAGGGCCAAGGACAGTTCATTCAGTTACTTAGAGCTGACAGAAAAGAGAGGAGCAATCGAAACCACAGGAAGATAATGAGAGACAAAAGATCCTCTGAGTATTGCAATGTTAAGGGTGCCAGGAGAGAAGTTTAGAGTTCCAAGATGGAGGGACTAGCCAAAAAAGCCCATTGCCACAGACCAGTGACATGTAGATGATTGACAATTGGTAGTGGCTAGAGGTCATAACCAGGTCACACTGTTGGCCTTCCCAGGGGGGGGAGGAGGGTGTGGAGAGCATCGGGAGCTCTAGGGGGTATTTGGTGCTGCTCGAACACCAAGCAGCAACAAGGACAGTTCTGAACTCCTCGTGTTTTGTGGTCAGATGGGCACTGATGACCTGTGCATTCCTGGAGAGTGACCCTCTGGACCTTGAGGCCTGCTCACAGAGTTGGAAGGATGCGCTGTGTGAAGCACCCAGGAGAGTAGGGGAGTGCTTGCTTCTCCCACCACTTCCTGCCTTCCCTTTCTTTTCTGAATGGAAGGAGAGAAACACAGCAGAAGCTTGGGGAAATGGCAGGATGGCAGGGGGAGCGGGGTGGGCTCAGAGAGCTGGAATTGACCAGTCGAGGCATCCAAAGGAATGGGCAGGACAAGACTCCTGACTTCCTTTCTCCTTGTTCACTCGGCCTTTGCAAGAAATAAAATGCCATTTTCAGATATGGGGCCGAGAGAAGGTGGGAAGTGAGGGAGGCAGCCCGATTTCCAGCTGAGAGCAGGACATGGGATGGGACAGCTTTTGACTAGTGGCCCCTACTGTCTCAGTCAGGTAGAGGTTCCACCTGCTGAGATAGGCACAGGGAGTCTGGGGACGTACAGAGAGCTCCTGAAGTTGAGGATGGCCCCTCTTGTCAGTCGAATAAGAGCCTGAGAGAGAAAGCCAGGGAATGTCAAGTGGCCCAGGAGGCACAACCTCAATGAAATTTCATGATCTCGTTCTGAAATGAGCAACTACAGTTTCCTTGCTTTCTCCTTGTACCCTTCTCGAGCTGAGAACAGGGGCAGAGGAAAAAATGCTGCCAATTTCAAAGGTCAAGGCCTTAGGGATGAGACAATTTAAAACAAGAGAGGCCTGAGTTATAACAAGAGTACAGGCAACGGAGATTGGAGGTGAGGAGGTGAGGGAAAGCGCTCTTCTCTCCTTGTGGAAATGGTATCTGTTATCATATAATTGCTTCTAAGTGTATCATAAAGTACCTTAATGTGTGCATGTGGCAGGTGTAGCATGATCTCAGAAGTGGGCATGGCTAGTATCCCCGACCAAGAGGGACTGGGTCAGTCGTGGACTCAGCGTGTAATAATCACATGTGCTTTTCAAATGAGTGAAGAGCCAGCGGCTTCCCTTGGATTAGAATGAGCAGCTGCATCGAAGGTGCCATAGGAAGTGCACACATCTCAGTGAGAGGGAAAGGCTGGCGCTGGAGGAAGCGCGTATGTAGAGCTGTCTGATAGATTCCTGGGATGACAGACAAACCCGGGGTTAGCATCTCTAATGGCAAGAGAAGCCCCAGTGCTTGCTTAGAACAAACATTTAGTGAGAACCCTGGGCATAATGTTTTTGAGGTGAAAGGTAATAAAGATGAGAGCGATCAGAGTTTCTGCCAGGTGGCCAGTGTTAATTAGAGGAGGAGGCAGCCAGCATCTCTGCGGATGGTGAATGTGGAGCAGAGAGGGAAGGGCAAGAACACAAATCCACCCGGCTGCTGGCTCACCATTCTTCCCTCCAGTCTTATGGCTTTAAACCCAACAGACAGTGACGATTCCCAAGTTGGAATCCTTTTTCCTTCTCTGTCACCTCTTCTCCCTCCATCTCTCTCTTTGATGGCCTACATCTGATCCATTCGGAAATTCCATTGGCTCTACCTTTCTAATAGATCCAGAGCCAATGGAATTTAAACTGCTGCCACCTGAATTTAAACCACCATTATCTCACCTGGGTTCATTCAATAACCCCCTAAACCCATCTCTCCTGCTTCGGCCCTTGCCCCCTGCAGTCCTGTCTCACCACATTATACTGAGAGATCCTTTGGAGATGTAGTCGATCATATCACTTCCTGCCCAGGTACTTCCAATGGCTCCCAACTCCTGAGCGTGAAAACGAAGAGCCTTAGCATCGCTCATACTGGCCTCCATCATTAGCCCCATACCTTCCCCACCTCCTTTCTCCTGTTCACTCCCCTTCAGGCATCCTTGCCTTGGGCTGGTTCTTGAGCAGCCACAAAGGTGCTTGCCTCAGGGCTTTGACCTTACTGTTCTCTCTGCTAAGAATGTGCCTCTCCCAGATAGTCACAGGCTCAGAGGACAGTCCAGGGGGAGGCCTTTCCTGATGCAATATTGCATCAGTCCTACCTCCTCACTCTGGCTCCCCCACCCCCCACCCCGCTTTATTTCCCTACAAATTCCTTGTTATTTGACACTCACATATTTATTCATCTTATCATTTTCACCTCCAAAGGTAATATAATATCTGCGATGGCAGGGTCTGTATTCCTGACACCCAATGCAACACCAAAACTTTAGTTTAGGACATAGTAAGCATGCAATAAATATTTGCTGAGTGATGAATGGATGAATGAACAAATAAATGAATGAATATACTACACAGCTCATAGTTTCTGCCTGAATTTATGATTTGCTTTGTTCCATCTTCAAGATGTGATTTGAACTATTTCTCAACCATTGTTATTTTGCTATTATTTCAGTACTCGGGGACTTGACTTCTTAGATTTAGAATAGAGGGGATGCAACAATTTCTAAGGCCATTTTAGCCCTTCAATGTCTGTGATTGTACAGTGATTGGCAAGGCTGACTTAAGAAGAAAATGTATTTTTAGGAACTCTTCTGGAAATCTTATCAGCTCGGCTGGGTTTGGCCTAGATTTGTGAGCAGGCCTTTTGAGTTGTGGGATCAAACAGGAGCATCTGTTTGGGGGTGAAGGGGGTCTTTGTGTTCCTGTTCCAGAGTCTAGAACTGAAGGGACATCCAGGTGGGGTGGAGAGGTGATGGGGTTCTGCACTCAGCATCCAGGAAGAGCAGGCGTTGGATACCTAAGTCCCAGGCTGTGACAAGGACCCAGATCTAGGGTCTTGGTACTCGGAGCATTAATTCATCTTCTTGACATTTTCTCTGCTACTAGAACAGCACACAGCATGCTGCTGTGCACCGAGAGCTCACCAACACCCCCTAAGCCCGTCTTCGTGATGAGGTGGTGGGAGTGACTGTGGTTTCAGTCTCAAACTTTCTAAATGCATGCCAGCAATCCTGGCTCCCGAAGGATGTCAGCAGCACAGCTCGCTGAGAGTGGATGTGAGCATTGTCCTTCATAAGCCTGGGATCCAAGAGGGCCCATCCCTGGCCCTGGTATTCTCTAGCAATGGAAGGCCCAGTTTTTGAGCCACACAGACTTTCAACACAGCTTACCTCGTGGGATTAACATTTCTGAGAGAGAGAGAGAGAGAGAGAGAGAGAGAGAGAGAGAGAGAGAGAGAAAGAGAGAGAGAACAGGTCTTCTGCCTGTCCCTGGAGGCAGTGGCTATAGCTAGGTACCTTCTTAAGGTTTGTAATCCAGCTGATGACTACATCCCAGAGAGGTTCTGCTGGGGAGAACCTCACCCCACTCGCTATGCAGAACACATTATGCTGGCATGGAACCAGATATGAGGCATGTGGATTGGATATTCCAAGGGTTCAGAAGACCCCAGAAGGATACAGAATGCTGCTTGTTTGTTTGAACACAGTAGGAAAGACACCAACAGGGTCAGACATGTAGGCGGTTGTATTTCATTAATACTTAACATAAAAAGTTCCCTGTAGGGCACCATTAGATTTCAGCAGAAAAGTAGAACCCAGGACTTCAGTATCGGGGAGAGATCAATCGATTAAATCAGGATATTTATTTTGTTGTCATTTCAATCACCCTAGAAATTTTTAAAAAATCAATTTCCTGCCACACTTTTATAATCGCCATTGACAAAGAACGACTCAAACCCCAAGTAGAAAGCAGGCTACTGAAATGAGTGTGAGTCAACAATTCCTCTTATCTTTCAGGAAATTGAGTTAACTGCTAGAATCGAAATCAACAAGTATTTATTGCACTTAAAACCCGAAGCTCTAAGTAATAAAAAAGGATGAACCTGGCAAGAAAGTGTATATTCTATCAAAACGTAAGACACTGATACCCAGGATATTAGTAGCATGAGTGCTAATTGCTGAACGCAGGTAGCATCCTTGCTCGACTTATTAAGTCAAGCTCCCCCTCCCATTCCTTCCTCATGCCCAGCACAGCTTCTTTTGTTGCCTCTCTGCCCAGACAGGGCTCTCCTCAGAGGCTAATCACCACTCGGCTCTGCTTCCCTGCTGCCACCAGTTGTCATTATTTCTAGGCAACATTACCCTGAGCTGTGTCACCATGGCAACAGTGGGTCACCACTTGGAGGAGTGCAACAGGGAAACTGGGGGAAAGGGAAAGGAACAGTCACGGTCTGAACCACTCCTGGTCACAAGCAACTTCTGAGGTGGCTTCTTCCCATTTTATGGAAGGGGAAACTGAGGCACAGACCAAAATGTGAAACCTGACAACCACACCCCACACCTGGGGCTGTGCTCCCTTTGAAAGGAACATTTCAACAAGTGTCCAGGGTGAGGCAAACAAACAAGCAAGCAGATACACAACGGAGAGGGTGGGGGATTTGGAATGATGTAGATGGACCAAGAAATCTTTAGACATCTACTTTAATGTACTAAATGCTGCTCTCTTAACTACTTTTTGCATATTTTTCAACTCTACAACTCTTCCTTAAATGTAAGTAGTTTTGCTTTCCCAGCTCCATTGACCTGTGAACTTCACTCAGTTCCTTAATTCTCCCCTCCCAACTGCATTTCTGTCAAAAACATATCCATTTTCCTTTAAGTGTTTTGTAAGAGGCATACTGCTGACTCGGAAAATTAATAACCTGGCATAACCTGCGATACCACCCTCACAACAGGCTCTCAAGTTACTTGTTCATTATTTTCCAAAATGATTTTATCACCTGCGTTCCCATGTGCATACTTCAATTGCTCTTGTAATGCTGCTATTCCTCAAACTGGTCTGACCTCCTTCTCTCAGAGAACCAATAGCTTTGAATCAAATCAAATCTGACAAGATCAAATGAGAGAGGAAAAAAGGTAGAGTCTGAACAATACCTTCTCTGGTATGCAGATCATCCCAGGGCTACCTACTTAGACACTTTGCATGTTCCAGTAACACCCCCCCACCCCCATTTTTGTCATTAACACTTTGTTTGAAAAAGCAACTTGACCATGTGGTAACTCTTTTACATCTACAACATTATTTTGCTAATGTAGTTGCTTTTTAACTAGGGATGGAATGCAAAATAATTTTTGTTATTACAATGACACTCTATGTACAGTTGTCAATGAAGTTTTGCTTATTGAGATGGGTCTTCTTGGTAATCATCAAGGACTTTCTTAGGATTGAACAAAGGTGTGCATTTTAATGAGAAATGGATGGCTTACTTAAACCCACATTGGGCAGTTAAGAGCCACAGCTCATACAATCATGTGCCCTTGATCAAGCCATATAAGTAGAAACTTCCATTGTCCCACCTACACTAGGTTGTTGCCAGGGCTACTGACACCTGTCAATGAAAGAATTGGGAAGACTTAAGGAAGAACACTAGTATAGGGCATTTCATTTCCGGGGTCCTTACTGCACCATGGGAGAGGATTGCAATATCAATGGTGGAAATTTTGGTGAAGGCCACTCTGATAACCTCTGCAACATTTGGCAGACACGATCCTGGCTGCATCACTTTTTCCAGCAAGAATGACTCAGCAGCAGCAAATATTTATTAAGCCTGGCTGTGAGTTCTTCACTGTTCTAGTTGCTATAACCAATTCCCCGTCAACTCTGCTGACAGACATTCTGAGGCTTCCTCTCGCTTCTCAAATAGCAGTTACAATATTTCCAAAGAAAACTGATAATAAAGATCCATGACCCCAAGCCAATACTTTTAAGTCGTATCCATCTTAAGCAATGCATTAGGCTTCCCCAGTGGTTTCCTTCAGAAAGAGAGGCGCTTTGGTTTGAAGTCAGAAAGAAATAGGTTGCTTGCACATGTAAGTCCAGGGGCCCATTACGGATGCTGCCTAGGTAATTGGCTCAGCTCTTCTCATCCTCCATCAAAAACATATTTAGCTCATTAGGTCACAGGCAGTTTCTTAAAAGAAAGGGCATTTCGTTTTTAAAGTGTGAAAGCAAAGTAAGGCCTTCTGAAATACACTTGACTGCTCTTTGGGAACAGCCTAATTGTCAGCAAACGGGTCGGGCTGAGTTATAGAAGAGCTGAGTGTTAGTTTCTGCAGTCACATGCTAGTCAGGAGCTTTGGGGTAAGGCACAATCCCTCTCTAGGCCTCAGTTTATCCAACCAGAAAAAGAATATGCTGCTGCCCTGGCTGGTGTGGATCAGTGGTTAGAGTGTCAGTCTGTGCGCCAAAGGGTCACGGATTCAATTCCCGGTCAAGGGCATGTACCTGGGTTGCAGGTTTGATCCCTGGCCCTGGTCAATCAGGACACATGTGGGAGGCAACCCATCGGTGTGTCTCTTTCACATCGATGTCTGTCTGTCTCCCTCCCCGCTCCTCACCCCCACCCTCCTTCCCTTCCACTCTCTCAAAAAGTCAATGGAAAAATAATATCCTCAGGTGAGGATTAACAAAACAAAACAAAAAACCACGCTGGACCAAGCAGTGGTTGTTGAACACAGGTGTGAGTAGCTACATGGCCAAAGGTAAACATAGTGTAGCCTAAGAAAGAATCAATTTTACTTAAAAAGTGGTTGAGGTAAAAGAGAAAGTCAAATCACTGCTGGTGTAAGTAATTTTACATTTTTTTATATTAAAGCAAATCTACATAATGGAGTAGAAGGCAGGAGTTAGAAGACTTTAAATAAATAAAGATCCTTCTGTCAGTTCTTCTAAGCCTCAGGAGACCAACTCCTCTTTCCTCTGCTATTATGATGCCTCAGTGGAAAGAAAAACGTGAGAAATCCTGAGCAACAGAGTCTCCAGGGCCACTTCTGCCTCGGACATGGTAGGAACCATGTTTCTTGCCAAGCAGCAAGAGGGATCTCTAGGGAGACACCTGTGACCCATTGGGGTTCGGTTTGTTACCCTGCAGCAGAAACACCAAGTTCATTAAAACTAAAGATTTCATCTGAACCACTAATCTTCCTCAGAGAAGAAAATGGTGTTTCTGCAGACCTCGGAGATGCCTAAAATAATCATGGAGGCGTACTCTGGATTTAGTGTCACCATCGGGACTGGGAAATCTAATATACTGATTTATTTACTACAATATCAGGGGCAGCCAAGAGCACCTGGACTGTTCATGCCACTGAGAAGTAGCATCCATTGGGATTTAGCTGTGTTTGCTCACATTTGACAAGAGTCAAACTTGCTTTATGAAATCTATCAAATTACTTATTTTCTAAAGGAATCTATACTATGACTGAGGAGAAGGCAGTAATTAAAAAGCAGGTTTGGAATGGTAGATCATCTTATATCCCTACAACTATAAGACGCAAATGTAAAAGTAGGGGAAACTGGATTTAAGATTCAAAGAAGTCAAAATGCAAGTTCAAGTCAAATGTTTAGACTAAAAAAATATTTTTAAAAGAGGCAAATGCTTTTCAGAGGGCATTTTAAAGTTAAGTTAGAGAAAGAGTGGTAGAATAAGTTAATAACATTCTTTTTTGTTTTAATTTAAACCTTTACAACAAAAATTTTCGTGATGCTCTGGCCAGTGTGACTCAGTTGAGTGAGCATGGTCTCTGTAACACCAAAAGTTTGCCGGTTTATTCCCAGTCAGGGCACATGCCCAGTAGGGCTTGATCCCCAGTAGGGGACATGCAGGAGCAGCCGATCAATGTTTTTCTGACATTGATGTCTCTCTCTCTCTCTCTCTCTCTCTCTCTCTCTCAAATCAATAAAAATATTTTTTTAAATGTTCATGAGGTATTCCTAAACTATTGTTAAATGCTTTCCTTTTCATCATAATGTAACAAAATCCTCCATCATATTTCAAGTGTACATTTTCTACAATGTACGCTTCCAAAGGACACTATATGATAATTCCTATAATAAGTATTATAATAACTATGGTGTTACTATAAAAAGAAAACATTGTGTATCACTATTTTATTAAGGGAGGATTAGCTAATGACATTTTTAATGAGTGAAAACTAGTAAACTGGAAACAAGTTTAATTTCTCTGCATTTATCAAAACAGCTCCAAACTTTCTTTAACTGAGAAAACTTGATAAGGATACAAGAAACTGGAAAGGTGGAGAGGGAGGGCCTCTGGTAATAAATGAACAAAATGTACAATTAGTATTTGTTTTTATTCATGTGTCACAGATGTTTCTATTTCAGAGGATCAAGTTTTGACTCATAAGCATATAATTAGAATGTAATAAGAACTTAATAAATATATAACTTTTCATTTGATATCACTTAATCAAGCTGTGAACATCTTTGGGTACAATTATGTGAACAGAACTATGTATCTCTAATAAGTCTGAGCTGAGATTCTATAGGGTTGGGAGTAGACTTTTTCATTTCTTTGCTTTAAGCACATGGTTCAATATTTGTTATGTAGATAAATGGATGGATGGATGGATGAGACAGCAAAAAATATAGATGTTTCTTTTTATTTTAAATTTATATGTCAAAGTTATACTTTTTATGAAGCAGGAAACTTATGGACAATCAGTCTAAATTTTGTTTTTAATATCATAAAACTAATATTTATGAGATACTTAAGTGTCTTAAATTTCAGTTAGCAAGATGAAAAATCTACTGCTGGTTGCTATGATTAGTTTGAACACATTCATGGCAGGATATAAAATATAGAATAATCATTTATTTTTGAGAATTTTGAAAAGATCAGTTGTTTACAATTTTCAAAAAGTCATGAAATGGTGCAGCCAACACATTAATATGTAAGAGAAATATATGGCATAACTATTGGAAAAGAGGAGAAAATGCTATCATTATCATCAGATGATATGATTATATTCCCAGAAAATTCAACAGAATTAAATTTATTTCTCACAAGATAAAAGTGAGTTCTGTTAAGCTGTCAGAAATAAGGTAACTAAATGAAGTTAAATGGAACCAATAGTTTTCTTGTTCTCTAGCAATAATCAGAGAGAATGTGTAATAGAAAAATATATCATTCATAATAGCTACATAAAACATAAAACAATTGGGAATAATGCTGACTGAAAATGTATTCAGACAGACATAAAAATTAACAACCTTTATCTGGAGGTATACACTAATATTGGAACAAAAATGAGGGATATTTCTAGATTAGCATTCTTATCATTTAAAAACATTATGTCTTACTATATTATTTTTATTAAATTAATTTATAGATCAAGCACAATTTAATAAAAGCTCAAAGGAGGATTTTTTGTTGTTGTAGGAGGTTGTTATTAGTATGGGAAAGAACTTAAAGAAATAGATGAGGACAGAACATAAATTTCTGAAAAAGAATTACAATATATGGAATTGGCCTTAGTAGATGGATACATATACTATTAATTTAAAACAATTAATACAGTTTGTTTCTGCTAAAGAAATAGAGAGATAAATCAATGGAATTGACTACAAGTATTTTGAGAGAGGTCCCAGAATACCTAAGAACTTAAGATCCAAGATAGTAAGTACTACATTGGAGAAAGGATGCCTTGTTTAGAATAATTAGAAAGATAGAGAATAAATTAATTTCTAAACTCAATTTTCACTATTCCCTCAAATAAATTCCATACTGATTTGATTAAAAAGATAAACCACAAAGGACAAAAAATATATTGATGAATCTTTCATTGATAACAGGCATGCAAGTCTTACTAAGAATAAAAAAACAATGCAAACAAAGAACAAAATGGAAAATTATTATTATAGTAGAGGCTCAGTGCATGAATTCATGCATGGGTGGGGTCCAGCAGGCCTGCCCCATGGGGATGCTGGGGGCCGATCGGGGGCGGGGCCGGCCAGGGGGAGGGGCGATTGGGGCCTGGATCAGGCTGGTTGGCTGCCGCAGTGCATGTCATAGCCACTAGTAGTTCTGGTCATTCTGCTATTCCGGTCACTGGGCTTATATATATAGATAGATTTAATCCTCACCTGAGGATATGTTTTTATTGATGTTAGAGAGAGAGGAAGGGAAGGGAGAGAGAGAAACATCAATGTGAGATAGAAACATTAATCAGTTGCTCCTGCACATATCCTGACTAGGGATTAAACCAGCAACCTAGGCATGTGCCCTGACCGGGAATCGAACCCACAACCTTTTCATTGTATGGGATGATGCTCTAATGGTTGAGCTACAGGGCCAGGGCAAAATGTCAATTGTGTTTAATGGCTTCAATATGTGTTAACTACAAACTTCTGAATTCTTTCTATGATGCCAACTTGAGCACAAGCAGCTAACTTCCCCCACTAATTCCCCAGTGATATAACTAAGGACTGATAAAAAAATATGGGAAAAGAAAGCTTTAAGCAGTGTTAGAAACAAGGGAAATGTGTCAGTCACATGTGTTTAAAGTCTCTGTGCTACTACTGGTTATACTGAAAAACCCCAAATTTTGCCCAGTAGCTACATTAAACTGTAAACCAACAGTTCAATGATTTGTCTCCCTTGTGTCCTGGAAATAGCAACAGTAAGGAGGTTTAGGTGAGTTGTATACTTGGCTTCCAGGCTGAGCAAAGGGAAAGTTTGGTAGAGAGAAGTAACCTCTAGGACAAGAAATGAGTAGAGATGACATATCCCTGCTGGGTACCCATAGCCAGAACTCACTTTACACCACACCGAAGCTGCTGCATCACTGAACTCAATCAAATTTACACCCAAGAGTCTTCTACTTACTATTTGAGGAGAGGATTCTACACATAAACAGCAAGTGAGGAGCTATAAAAAGATTTCTCTGCCCTGTCTTGGATAAAAAGAACCAAGTCTGGGCAGACTTCTGCATTCATGATGAATGAATGAATGAATGAATGAATGAAAACCTAACAACAAATGAAAAGCTAGATATGCGACAAGGATCCCATATGAGAGCAATGGAAAGATCCTGCAAACGAAAGAGGGTCAAGATGGAGAGCTCAAGGTTCATCACTTAAAAAGTGAAGAAATATTAAGACCACATCTTGCTCTGTGTTTTCAGTGAAGTGCAGAAAAGCTCATCCTTTCTCCATGGGCTCATGAAATCAGAAAGTAAAGATGATAAGAAAACACAATAGACTAAATTGCAAAGGGTCTGAGAGAAAGAGCCGGAAATAAAGGTGGCAGTGGTTGAGGTAAGAAAGGAATGTGAAGAAATCAACATTTCAATAGAATTAGAATCTAAACCTTATGCAGTAAAGCACTGTCAATGTACCAAATGGAATCAATGAGGTGGAGAATATACTTGAGACATATTTACACAATAGAGAGAAAAAGGGAAAAGAGATTAAAAGGAGTAGAGGACTGTTGAGAGATACGAAGGTCATAAAACAAAGATCCAACCTAAGAATTATTAATGCCCCTGGAGAGAATAAATAAATAAAAGCACAGGTGAAATAGAAACAATAGTTAAAAGATGGAGGTAAGGAAATCTCGGGAGGTTCAAAAAGGAGCTGAGAAAAAAGATCCAAAGACACTTCAGTGGCTGAGGCAACCAAAGAAAAGCTCTGAGAACCACCATCCTAGAAATTGTTAAGACAAAAGGAAGATTTCTGAAATTGTTTAGATCCTCTGCCCAAAAAAGAGTTAACTACAAGTGCATTGATTGGCTTCTGACTTAACTTTTGCACTATAAAACACTAAATGACAATAAAACAATGTCTATAGGATTTTGAGGGAAAAACTTATTACTCTAAATAATATACTCAGCCATAATATATTTCCAACATGAAAATGAAAAATATTCTCAAATATGCACGGGATCTGAAAATATAACAGTTTCCAGGAACCCTACTTTGAGAAATACATAGTAAAGGAAAAAAAAAAAACAGACTTGAGATTAAATATTTATGTATCTCAAGGATGTTAATCATAGTATAATTTATGAGGATAAACAATTAGAACCAGTGTAACAAAAAATGCTAAATTAAATTATGGTGTTTTCGTAATATTGGGCATTAAGCAGCTCTTTAAAACCATGTTGGCCTGGCTAGTGTTGCTCAGTGGTTAGAGTGTTGACCTGCTCACCAAAGGGTTGTGGGTTCGATTCCCAGTCAAGGGCATGTACCTGGGTTGTAGGTTTGATCCCCAGGCCCAGTCAGGGCACAACCAATGTGTCTCTCTCACATTGATGTTTCTCTTTTTCTCTCTCCCCTGCCCTCCCTCCCTTTCACTCTTCCACTCTCTCTAAAAATTCAATGGGAAAAAAATATCCTTGGGTGAGGAATACAAAAAAAAACAAAACAAAACAAAACTAAAAAAATCCAACCAAAAAACCAAAAACACACACCATGTTTTCTAACAATGTAGTATGGCAGGTCCAAATGCTTACCACGTGGTATTAAATATTTTATATTTTTTATTCAGGAAGCAAATATTTTATCATCAGAAAATAAAATAAAACAAAAATATTCTGAGACAAAAATTCAAAAAATGCCCCCTGGGCTTTCATGCTTGTAAACCATGTTATTTCCTCATTTAAAATTGAACAATAGGTCAAATGTTATAAAGATCTAGGGAAAATTGTTTATAAAATGTGGGTACACTTTCCAGATTGAACGTCCTGAAGTGCAGGAAAGTAGCAGAATTGGAAAATCACATTATTTTGCTAAGTCTGGACACATTTTTGTCATTGTAAACGTTGCCTAGCTTATTGCATACCATAGCCTATTGTCCAAGTTGCTCAACAGAAATTATAACAATAAAGTATTGCTGAAAAATAAGTCACAAGGTACAATGCAGTTTGTTATTTAAACAACTTGATGTTAATTTGAATAATTCAAACTCACAGTGAGTAGGCTGTGGTAGGGGGGGCTGGATAACTTTTTAAAAAAGAGATTAAAGAAAATAATGAACAGAGTGACAATGGCTTGCAAATTGTAGCTTCCCACTAATAGTAAAATTTGCATAATGCTTTTCATAGAACAGCATAAAAATGTTAAATTATAACTTTTTATTATTACTTCTAATAATAAAACATGAGTTATATAAAATTAACCACTAAGGCACCGAATGAGACAGTTTTAATAGTACATGTTAGGATATGGCTCCACCTTGTCTCCACCTCCTTTGATTTTGTAGGATTTTAGAATAAAAGGGGGATCTTTAGGGGAAAGGGTGTCAAGATTTTCTCATTCTTAATAGCAATAATGAGCATAGAATTGCTTTTTGCATTTTAAATGGCTAAAAGATATTATGCTATGCGGTGGTCCCTTTGGGAACTCACAGCAGATATTTTTAGAAGGGTCGGCTAAGGTTCGGGATGAAGCACAGATCCGTGGTATCAGAAACCCATAATCACTATTTCATGCTTAATCAATTAAGCTAGTCAACCACATGCAAGAGCCTCAACCATGACTGTGAAATATTATGAAAAGTAAATTGTTATGCAAAGAGTAAATAATTACATGTTAAATCCAGGAGTCATAAAAATGGGAAGGAATATTTGCCAGGAAGCACCGTTTCTAGTGCAACATAAAAACGCTAACCTAGAAAGAGATGGATGATAATTATTTTAAGTTTAGAAAGTGTGATGAAGGATTTGCCATACATGCTTTGATTCAGACTACATTAAGGTGACCAGATTTTAACATTGGTAAAGCGGGACACCATTGACCGGGAAGGGGGGGGGGGTGAGATATGTTCTTTTCTTTTTTTTAAATATATTTTATTGATTTTTTACAGAGAGGAAGAGAGAGGGATAGAGATTTAGAAACATCGATGAGAGAGAAACATCGATGAGAGAGAAACATTGATCAGCTGCCTCTTGCACACCCCCTACTGGGGATGTGCCCGCAACCAAGGCACATGCCCTTGACCGGAATCGAACCTGGGACCCTTGAGTCCGCAGGCTGACGCTCTATCCACTGAGCCAAACCCGTTTCAGCCCGGGGGGGGGGGGGGGGGGGGGGCTGTTGTTGATTAAAAATTTGGTCTATATTGTAATCGCTTTTGTTGTTTTTTTTTTAATAAAAGGAAATTCACTTCTTAGATCATCATTGAATTTGCATCCTCTTTTCTTACTCATTATGTTAAAAATCTAAAAAAAATAATTTAAAATTATATTATAAATTATTATATACATATTGCTTAAAAACACAGTAAGTAGGTACATAATTACATGAACATATTTTATTGTTAGTTTATAAATTAAATTATTTTGATTGTTGTAAAGTAACTATATTTAAAAAATTATTTTAATCCTATATTTCTTTCTAAATAATAACAATACTAACTTGTATTATTTTTCCTCTGAATTTGCCGTAACGTAAGTCGTAAGTGTCACTTTCAAGGCCGGCGCTAGACTTTTTGCCGCCACTATAAAATATAAATAATATGAGTACTGTCTGCTAAATTCAAGAAAATTTATGTATTTATGAAATAAATAAATAAATAACTTACCTAAATTATCTGAATAGCTGATTTGTAATGACATCACTTGTTTAACTAGCTTACTAGCACGCAGTACGATGTATATCGTCTGAGAGACAGTTACAAAATGTTTTTGTCGATGCCAATCCCAAAAAATGCCATTGTTCATTAAGTCCAAACAATGGTGGTCGAATTCTAACAACTGATCAACAATGCGAACTTTGATAAGCAGTTCTCGATAATCAGTTCTCAACAATTATTTGTTATTATTAACGTTTAACATTATAAAATTAACAAAAATAATATAAAACTCATATCCTGGCTAAATAGCCACATGGCCGCCGAAAACCGTATATTCCCTTCCCGTTCTCCCGCCGTTCCCTAGCTTGTCGTGCATTCTTTCCAAAAATCGGGACGTTTTTAAAACGCCGTGGGACGCGGGACAAATTGTTAAAAATCGGTACTCTACCGCCAAAAGCGGGACGTCTGGTCACCTTAGACTACATGCTTCCTAGATTTGGATCCACCTATGTCTTAGGGTAAAAATCACAGGTAGATCATTTGGTCTGAAGATTCACATATGAACTGCTTATAATGTGAACAATTTAAGATAAAAAACAATGTAACTGAAACAAAATGGGATTAAAATACAGAGTAGGTGCCACTGCTAATTAACCAACCATTCTGCTTGCTGTCTGTCTGTCTGTTTGTTTCAGGGATCTGACTAATGAATGAACTAAGAAAACATCCAGGCGCCCTGGCCAGTGCGGCTCAGTCGGCTGAGTGTTGTCCTGTGCTCCAAAGGGTCACCAGTTCGGTTCCCGGTCAGGGCACATACCCATGGCAGGTTCAAGGCTCATATGGGAGGCAACTGGTCAATGTTTCTCTCTCACATGGATGATTCTCACTCTCTCTCTCTCCAACTCCTTTCCTCTCTCTCTCAAATCAATACAAACAAAATAAAAAGAAAACATCTATGGTTCCAAACAGTTTTCAATATGCAACATGACTACCTCAATAGCCATGAACCTTTACATTTGAGTTCACATAGCAATGTCCCAGATTGCATCAACTTCATCCACTTAAACAAGGGAAACAGGGATGAGAGAAATGGCATCTTCCTCGAGTGATCATGGTAATGTTCTAGAACCGAAAGCTAGTCGTTTCCTGTCCCAGACCTGAGAATATGTCTCCACTCCTGCCCCTCCTTCAAAGGGAATCAAAAAACAATTCAGAATTTAAAAAATGAGAGTAGCATACCATTTACAAAACATATCACCTTGTCCTATGTGGGCTTTTATATTGTTAACCTAGAGCCAGGATTCAGGTGCCTGTTCCTCCAAATATTCTTACATATAAAGAAACAAATAAAGCATGCTGCAGTTTTTAATGAATCACCTTTTTTCTTTTTAATATGTTTTTATTTATTTTTAGCGAGAGAGGAAGGGAGAGGGATAAAGAGACAGAAACATTGTCTAGAGAGAGACATCATCGATTGGCTGCCTCCTCCTGCACACTCCCTTCTGGGGATCAAGCCCACAACTCAGGCATGTGCCCTGATCAGGAATCCAACCAGTGACCTCTTGGTTCATGGGTCGATGCAAAACCACTGAACAACACCAGCTGGGCTGATGAATCATCTTTTTAAAGAAACATGGCAGATAATCTTAGAGCTCTCCTTCTGCCTTAATTAAAAATTTTAATACAATTATTGTCATTAATATCATCAGCCACATTTGCAAAGAATTTTATACAGTGAATAAAGTGCTTCCAGCGTGCACTGTCTCATTCAGTTTCAGAGGTAGACAACAGGTACTCAAAGGGTTGGTTTGGAGCCATCAGCCTGCACAATAAGAAATAATTCTCATGACTAATTTCATTATTTAGGCTACTCAACATTTTCTTCCCCAGATTACCAGTATCATGCTCATTTTGACCCCATAAGTGATTCAGATTCATGATTGCCCCCATGCTATTTACAAAACAGCAATAAGTATATTAAAAAAATCTACTGGCTTTGCGATAAAGCTGGACCCAGCTCATAAAGATGATATCTGTGTCCTTCAGCGGGAAGGAAACACCCCGTCTGGGGGAGCCTGTCCTATTCTATGGTTCGGTACAATAGCTCTCTTTTTCTTTACAGGGTCAAAAATTCAGCAAAAGAAATTAATAAAAAGCCTTCTCAGAGGGAAAAATAGCCCCTCTCTACTGCCAGCCCCACTGCCCCCTCCCACCAAAAGACAGAGAGGGAGAATTTTAGGAACAGGACTTATTCACAGTGCTTAACTAAAAGCAGACTTCTCTGGATTAGAACTGCAATTTACGTACTGTATAAAATGTCAGGACAGTATTCTGGTTTCTTACACACACTGCTGATTTTATTGTATACTTTACAGTCTTTATCCTCCTATAAAAAATTCCTTGTTCTAGGTTTAGAACATTTTCTAACATAAAGAGTAGGCATTCACATTGCTTTTTTAAATAAAAAGGCAAAGTGGTTTGCAATAAACATTTGAAGTTCAATAACCATTCATATATATATATGAGAGAGAGAGAGAGGAGGGGAGGGGATGAGAGGGAGAAATAACAGTAGCCAACATTTACTGAGGGATCTCGAAATGTTAAAGTTCTAGAATTTTTTTTAGTCAATATACAAAACATCCATGCAAAAGTCCTATTCAAAAGCTAGGATTAGTGGCATATGTTTAAATTCTGAACTCCAAACAGAAATTTCGGCCTGCTTAAGAGGCTCCATATTGAACTAACAGTCTGACCTTTCAAAACCTCACTTTTCTTATCCATAAAATGGGACAATATTTATATCTTTCAGGGCACTTGGGAGCATTAAATTTGAAAAAAAAATTTTTTTAAACATTTTGAAAGTTATTGTCAAGGTGCCTAGAATATAGTGGATACTTTAAAAGAGTTCCTTGTCCTATTCATTATCTGTTATTTAACTTATAAATGAAAGAAAATTGTGTTGCTATATAGACCTTGCTCTGAATTTCAGATTTATTTTTTAGTGGGAATAAATAAGTACTTGTTCATTTTCTTTCAAAAACCGCAATAATAATGACTACAGATCAAATTAAAACAAAAGGTCAAGATATTATTTCAAATGAGAGCTCCTTCCAATGTAACAGGCCCCCATTCTGACCCCTAATATTACATTCAAGATAAAGAAGAGTTATGTTTGTTCCTCAAATTTAGTACAAGTGAAAGTGCATTTTTCATAGCCACAATTAGTAAATTGAACTTAATTTTCTTTTTAAATATTTTTTTATTGATTTCAGAGAAGAAGAGAGAAGGAGAGAGAGATAGGAACATCAACAATGAGAGAGAATCATTGACCAGCTGCCTCCTGCACGCCCCACACTGGCGAATGGAGCCCACAACTTGGGCATGTGCCCTGACTAGGAATCAAACCCTGACCTCCTGGTTCTTAGGTCGATGCTCAACCACTGAGCCTGCCAACTGGGCTGAACTTAATTTTCTTACTCAGGGGTTTAAGTGAATTAAGATAGTCCAGTGATTACCACCTTTTCAGAAAGAACCTTCAACTGCTGGATTTTGGAGACAGCTAGAAACTGTATTACCAGCATCGCAGAAGTTGCTCTCATGTTCAGTCTTTTCCAGAGGGTACTTTTGTGAGAATTCCAACTTTGTGACACTTCAGAAAGTCCTATGCCAAGAACAGCAAGTCGATGTCACTCAAGTCCCCCTTTCTCACCTTGCCCGTCCAGGGCAGGCATGACTAATTGACCCCAGTCCTGTTTCCCCCTGAATCTAGACGTGGCACTCAAAATTTTCTCAAAACAGGCAGGCAGCCACCACCAACTGATCAGCGTTCCCTTATGAACTGAAACCACCCCCAGTCTAGGCTAAAGGTTACCTTTGAACTACTTATGAAAAAAAGGGGGCAGAAGGGGCATGCTTGCTGAATAAATTAAGTCTTCACATCGTTCTAAAGGGAATATTTACCCTACTTATGAGACCAAACTTCTCAGGCATTTCATTACCATTCATTTAGGCATAAATACCTGTAATACTACTCATAAATCATTCTTATCTCTTCATTAATAAGAACTTCTGAAGAGCCATTATGAGATAAAATACTCTTGGCCAGTTCAAATTGCTGTATGTCGTTATAATTAATGAAAGTGTACATCTTTATGAATAGCCTATAATTCAGGGTCTTCAGTTATTAGATTGAAATGAAGTTTTATTATATTTCAATTTCATTTTCTATAGTAGTGGACACGTGTTAGTCTACCCCAGCACAGACCTGGGGTATCTTTCGCCCAGATAGGCCTCTGTTTTTATGGGCAGTATAAAGATGTACCCAGAACTGATTCCTTCAAAACAAGTACTGTGAAACAAATGTCTGATTCTTCGGCCAGTGTGCATCAGCGGAAAGACAAACAGGCCATTATATTTGTGGCAAAGAATGAGACCGCAAAGTCAATGCGGAACAAGGCACATTATCAGCTGGTCTACATTGTAAAACAAAGGCACCAAAGCACTGTGGATACAGGAAAAGCCAAAGTTCCGTGGTTCCCGGTGAACTCCAGTGGTCTGTGGGGTCATCCTGAACATAAGTTGACTTGTCTCTGTTAGTTTCCATATCTTTCTTAGCAGACGACATGTGTCCCGTGGCTGTCCTGGCCATGATCTATTCAGCAGTATTATTGGGCACTGGCCTCCTTTCCTCTCTGTATCCCTCAAAGGGTTGCTTTCAAAACGACAGACTGTGTTTATTCAGGATAGCCAATAAACAACAACAACAAAAAAAAACCTCACGACGTTTGAAATGCAAGCAAACTTAAGTTCCTTGCAAATATCTTCATGAGAGGGCTTTTCCTTGGGGCAAGTGGTAATATTTGAAATAAACTAAACATGACTAAAGGATTGCTGGAGTTTTACAAGCATTTCTATGACCTAATACTGCAAATTAGCCTTTAAACTGTGAGGAATTTTGAAACCACCATTCCCCGGTGTTATGTGAGATGAATTGTTTGGGGATTTCGTCATTTTTAGCCAGCGGGGAGGGCCAGATACTGTCCACACTGCAGCCTGAGAAGAAAGGTGCCATTTTTTCCTCTTATTGTTTTGTTTGTTGGTTGGTTGGTTGGTTGTTATTTTTTTTGTTTTTTATGCTATGGGAAACAGAGGTGGGGGGAGAACCAGCAGGAATCTGCGGAGAAGGTTTACCCTGCCCTTTCTCCTGCCGCTTCCGATGCCTGGTAACAAAACAACATCTACATCGGTGGATAAAAATCTCCCTAAAATATCCAGTCTTAGCCATGCTGAATAACATCGTCATTTTATTTCTGTGCATCCACAATTTTGCTGGCAACTGATTACTTTTTATTTATTTTAATTTTAGTTAATTTTTAGATATTTCTTTTTAAAATATTTATTTTCCATCACCATTTATCCCTACTATACCATCTTCCACCTCCAGCTACCTCCTTCCCCGCAATCACCACTCTGTTGTCTGTGTCCGTGAGTTCTTTCTTTTTTCCTTTTTTGCTCAATCTCTCTACCACCCTACAGCAAACCTCACCTCACCAGAACTGTCTGCCTGCTCTCTCTCTCTGAGTCTGTCTCTATTTTGCTGTCAGTTCAGTTTGTTCATCAAATTCCACATATAAGTGAAATTATATGATACTTGTCTTTCTGTGACTGGCTTATTTCACTTAGCATAATATTCTCTGGGTCCATCCGTGCTGTCGCAAAGGGTAAAATTTTCTGCCTTTTTATAGCTGAATAGTACTCCATTATGTAAATGTACCATAGCTGTTTTATCCCCTCATCTACTGATGGACTATTGGGCGGCTTCCAAATCTTGGCTATTGTAAATAATGTTGCATTGAACATAGGGGTGCATACATTCTTTCAAATTAGTGTTTTGGGTTTCTTCCTATAAATTCCCAGAAGTGGTATTGCAGTTCCATTTTTAGGCAAATTAACTCTTAATTCATATGTTTTTTCCCTTGAAGGGTGGGCAAGAAAGAAGCAAAAAAAAAAAAAAAAAAAATCTATCTCACTGCCTATTAGTTTTAGCTTATATGTGAGAGGATAAACCCCAAAAGGAGCATACTAATTAGGAGATTGTGACACCCCTTTGTTTGCTCACTGTCATTTGGTGCATCCTCCAAGGCCCAATTCAAATGTCTCTTCTTGGAAAATCATTGCCAACCCTGTCCCCCACCCCCATTGCCCCAAGGGAGCCACTGTTACCCTCCCTGACCACTATGCCCGCTTGTACTTTTTAGTCTTTTGTCCTTGAAGTTGACCTTGTGGCTATTGTATCTGGCTAGAACATGAACCAACTGAGCCAGCTGAGCTCAGGGTAATGCGTCGTTCTAGCTCAGCACCCATAATAGCATCTGGGTACTCACCTAGGGTCTGCTGACTTGACTGGATAATAAATAAATAAACGATCCAGGAGCAGTCCTTGAGAATATTTAAAACCTGAATTTTTCATCCTCCCGAGTAAATAGACAATCCATCTACCTGAAGTGCAGAGGAGTTTGATGTGCTCAAGGGGTGCTATCTTTTGAGCAACTTTCTCTCCTCCACCCACTGTCCACGCCTGCCACGGGCCACTGCTGGGCGAGGATGGAGGAGGGGAGGCTGGGGCGGTAACACTCTGAACTTGTGCCAAACCTCTGGGGTCCAGGCAGAGGCTGAGAGCAAGACAGGGACTCCTGCCCAGGAGCCTGTCCGCTCAGCCAGGAAGGGGCGGGGCCTGTGCTGTGAGCATGCAGCTCACTTGGTCTTCTTTCACTTCTCCCACCAGCACCACTTTCAGAGGATGACCTCAGTGGAAAAGGACTCCATAATACATGCCATTGAACTGTACTCAAACTGTCAATCAAGCAACACAAAGGAGAAACAAATAACAAGTTCTGCCCCTTCCATGCTTCTTTAACAATCACAGGTGCCCCCACCGCCACTCCAGGGGCTCCCGGAAATTCCTGTTTGTTAGGTTGACTGGAATGAACGATTCTCTCCTAGACTCTAGAATCTTTGGGGACTAGGACGTCATGCATGTTTCTTTGTTTCCCATGGGGCCCAGGACGTCATGCATGTTTCTTTGTTTCCCATGGGGCACCAGCCCCTGTACCCTGCAAAATCAAAAGCTGGTATTCAGGATTACATTTTGGATAAAAGGCGGCGGGGAGTGAGGCTGCAGATGATGCTACTATTGTCTGGCTGAGGGGCCTGGGTGTAAAATACCTCTGGGCTGATCACAGGGCCTAATCCCAGAAAGCCACCCCAGGGAGCTGGGAAGGGCCCTGTAGAGAAGGTGGCCCTGCCGGGCAAAGGCTGTCTCTTAGGTGCCTGATGGACCCTGAAGAATGAATGAGCTTTTCCCATAAAAAAGACCAAATTATTTGAACCAAGTGCCTGTTCTCTACTTTTCCCCTAGATTCAAACATGCTAAAGCATAAGGAAGAACATAAGGAATTGCCTTTTGGGTTCCCAAGGACACATTTTGCAATCAAAATTCCTGGAAGTCGGGGAATGTGGGCGGGTTTTGCTAAAATCCTACCTGTTTCCCTGTAGACAAGCCAGGGTTGAAAAAGACACCTCCAGGTTATGGGAACACAGCCTTGACTTGCAGCTTCAGGAGGCATCGGAAGTGTCCTGACTCAGGCAATTTCCTTTCCGTGGAACCCCATGTGTGCACACAATAAGGGCTCATTTCCTCCTATTGGTTTTTGTTTGAATGGTTTCCTTTGATATGGGCTGTCTTCCGCTCTCATTTGCAGTTATCTAAATCCAGGCAGCCTTCTCAACTCAGAATTCCCTCTACTGGAGTCAGGCCCAACTCTGATGGCCTCACCCTCCCTCCTGCCTTAGAATACACATTAAGTATCTGGGGTTCCCAATCCAAAGAGGGCCAGTGTCAGGGTTCTCCACTGGCGTTTGCAGTGTGCACCGGTATTTCTGTGTGTGTGTGTCTGTGAGAGAGATGTGCATGCATTGTGTATCTTAACACCTCAGTGCAATTGCAGGCTACCAAACATCTTTGTTTTGCTTGCTTTAAATAGCATCAATGTCCTAGGGCAGTGGTCGGCAAACTCCTTAGTCTTTTGAGAGCCAAATTTTTTAAACTTAAACTTCTTCTAATGCCACTTCTTCAAAATAGACTCGCCCAGGCCGTGGTATTTTTGTGGAAGAGCCACACTCAAGGGGCCAAAGAGCCGCATGTGGCTCGCGAGCTGCAGTTTGCCGATCACGGTACTAGGCACACGATTGGATACACTCTGAATGGGGAGAATGAGGCTTTTGAAAACGGTTCACTATGGATTCAAAGATTTACAAATATACTTTGCTTTGGAAATATTTGGAAATCTTGCCTCAGTTGAAAGTTGACACTAAGATTTCTCTATCCCAGAGTATCATACATTGTTCTTTGCACTCTTTCTATTTTTAATTTTTCTTTCAGTTTTCTGTTTTTATTTCTCCTTGTGTGCTGATCAAACGGGCTCCACACCACACTTCTTTCCTCTTGCTGTGTGTGACCCAAATCTCGTGGCCTGGGGCACCGGCAAGCACCTAGCTTGTGAAAACATCTCTGCTGTTGATGGGTGAGGGAAAAAAAAAAAAAAGACAAAGGACATGCGATCCCCAGTCTTCTGACACAGGCAACTGGGTCACTACATCCAGGAAGGAAGAAACACGTGGTTGCAGGAAACACCTTGGAGCAATCCTTGCTTATTTATTCTCTCAGCAACAAAGGGCCAACCATTCTTCAGGGTCTAGAGGGCCAGGACGAACTGGCAGATGTCAGGAGTGTTTTTGGCCCCAGAGGAAATTCATTCATTCATTCATGCATTCACTCACTCATTCATTCATTTGTAAAGTTTAAGTTCAGGAGCTTGGTCCCAATGTGAGCCAGTTACCATGTGCGTAAATGACTTAAATTAAAAATGGCCTGAGTGGTAACAGAATCAATTTTATCTGTGCAAAAACAGCTCAAGCCACCATGGAGCTGGGTCAAGCGCTCCGTTTTCACACGTGCACCGTCTGAAACTTTCCAAATGCAGCCCAGTCCTCCTGTTTCCAAAAGCACCTGCATCCCTGCAGCTTGGGTCACATGCTCCAGTGTCTTATAATTCCTACCATGAAATCATTTTGTAGAATAGAAAATCTTTTAGCATTTTATTGCAAAAACAGTGATGTTTTTTTGGGAATGATAACAAAACTTTAAAAAAAAATGCAGAAATAGTCATATTGAAGTTTGTACTCTTTTCAGAATTGCTTAGAGGGTTCATAGCATTTATTTGGGATTATTCCCCAATAACTTCATGTTCACTGAGAGAGATATATCCAAATATAATGTATAGAGTGTTTATTCTGTGCAGGATAGAACTTTTTTACATAGGTGGTCTCACTTAATACTACTCAGCATCCAGAGAAGTGGGCATTAATACCCTCATTTAGAGATGAGAAAACTGAGATTCCCATGCATTTTAAAGTTTGCCTGAGCCCAGCCGGCATGGCTCAGTAGTTGAGTGTCAACCCATGAACCAAGAGGTCACGGTTTGATTCCCAGTCAGGGAACATGCTCGGGGGCTTGATCCCAGGTAGGGGGCATGCAGGAGGCAGCCAATCAATGATGCTTCTCTCTCATTGATATTTCTGTCACTCTATCCCTCTCCCTTCCTCCCTCTCTAAAAATCAATAAAAACATATTTTTTTATAATTTGCCTGAAGTTGTGCACCTACTCTGTGGCAGAGCCAGAAATTGAATGCAGGAATTGAATAGTCTCTTAATCCTTGTGCCAGGAGATCTGTTAATCATGCTCACATCACTCTGTGTTTTTGTAATAAATGTAGATTCCTGGGACCAGCCCAGACATCCCAAGTTAGAATCTCGGGGTCTGAGGCCTAGGAATCTGTCATTCGTCTTCTTAACAAACTTCCCAAGAGTTTGTGCAGCCAACAAAACCAGTGTTTGGAGTAACTAGTAAGGGCTTTTGAAATGGGCTTGGGAAGAAAACACAACTTCTTTCTTCTCCTGGGGTTGGGTTGAGTAGGGGAGCAAATGTAACACAGAAATATGACCTTGTCCCAATGGCCATAAGAGCTCATTCTGGCCTTGACTGTGGGCAGGCTTGTTTTTTTACTTAGTTTTCAAGTGGCCCTCAAAGGCAAATAAATAGGTCAACCCATTTTGTGAGATGTGCAGTACATTTTGTGCAGCCGAACACAACCAGAAGTATCTCTCCTACAGCAATTAAGCAACTAAAACTTATTTTAAAGGTTAGGACATTCCGGATAACTCCCCAGCTTATACATTTTGCCCTTAGTTTCTCTCTGCGCATTGCTTTTATCAGCCAAACTTCTTCTCTAAAGTTTATGTGCAAAAAAGAGCCCTGACTGAAGGGCTTGGGGCTTAGCTAGCCTCTCTTCAGAACAAAGTACAATTTCATAGATATGTGTACAGTCTCTGGGGGTGGAGGATGCAATCTGTCTTCATCTGTAATAGAAACTTCTGGGTATAAATATGAGTCACAGCTAATAATCATCTGTAGAAATGCCTGTTTGGATAAGACATTTCAATCATCGGATTGCATGCCGCAAACAATTATTGAGCACCTGTTATTTACCAGACATTGGCTCAAGTTTAAAATGCATGGGGATGACTACAATAGGAGATGAACATTATTCCACAGGTGACATCTATATTGGCAGATTTTGTTACTTAGGAGAAGGGGCTAGGCCCATGAGTTATCCTTTTGCTGAACCCAGTGAGATTAAGGAAAAAGCTAAGGGAAATGATAAAGTAACAAAAGAACAACTATTAACATTGGTAAAGCACATTAAAAACAGCAGTCCTTGTATGTTAGTAAAGCATGAAATGATGCAATACTCACCTTTCATTAATAATTGGGAGTTTTTGCAGTATACTGGTCTCCTCCCTCTACAGTTATTTTGAATAAAACAGGATTCATTTCAAGACAAAGGCCTGTGGGAGTCTCCCTGAAGAAGCATTTAAACCTCAACTTACACCTTCCTTCAAACTTATCTGTTATAGCAGAATCAGAGCTATTTCTACAAATTCTCAAAAAGCATTTCTCCCTGGTCCTCTCAGCCCATCCATCCCCTGCAGCCTCCTCAGGCTTAAAGCTGCACCAGGTGCCATCTGGCAGCCCAGCCCACCTTCCCTCACACCTACACGGTCTTATCGCAACCCTGCTTCCTCTCCGCTCCTCTCCACCTCTCCTTTGATTGCTCTAAATAGGCCACACTCCCTAAATGTTTTCACTTTCCAATCTCCTGGTACCTTGACATTCAGCTTCCCAGTCACCGCTCCCTAAAGTGTTCCCCAAAGGCCAGGGCTGCTGTCTTAGCTTCCATATGTCATGGAGATAGGCTCAGTCCTCACCTTTACTGGGCTTTCTTTAGAATCTGGATTTATTTCCCATTATCATCCGATTTTAGGAAACCCTACTGCACGTCCATATTGTAACACTCATCAGCGTTATTTCTAGGATATAGTGAATAGCATGATTCCTTCTTGCAGATCCAAAGGCATTGAGATCTGTCCCCGAGAATGCTTCTCCTCTCTGAAATGCTCTTCATTTTGGGGGTGTGCCTAGGAAATCCCCTCCAATATAAGCATTATCCCAGGCTGTGCCATCCCCCGTTTTCTAGATCACTTCCTTCCCTAGCTATCTCAACTCTTTTATGATTTCAGTAGCACTCCGCTATGGATGAATCCCAAATACACATCTAGCTCTACACTCGACAGAAGGCTAGACCTATAGTGTCATGAAGACAGTCCAGCTTGACTTCAAACTTCTCATGACCACGATCCATCTCACTGTCTTCCCTTTCCTCCTGTGTGTTTCTGTTACCTAAGTTCATGGTCTCCAGGCATCTTGGACTCCCTCCTTTGCCCTTGGCTCCAACAGTCCTGTCCACATCCTTAGGAAGTAGCTCCTGCATCAGCACGAGGTCTTCTGCCAGGTTCTCATTGCCGCTATTCCAACTCAGCGCGCCCACGACTGCCTTGGCGCCTGCAATTCTCAGCTTTAAACTGTGCTCACAGAATTATCTCCCTAAAGCAGTGTCTCACCCCATCAGTCACCTGCTCGCCAACATGTGGTGGTTCTCTGTGGCACTGGAACAAAGTTGGAAACCCGTAGTTTGGCATTCAGGGTCCTCCACCTTTGAGTCCACGCCAAGCATTTTAGCTGTGCCCCCACGAGTACTTCCTCGACTCTGCCCCATGCTCCAGAGGAAACTGCAGGGGCACTTCTCAAGTGCATGCATTGCAGTCTCACCCTTCCTTCCCAGGCCATCTCAGAGGCTGTCTCCTCCAGGGAACCTTCCCTGCTTCATCCGAACTGCAGTAATCTACTGCCAGGGAACCTTATAACTCTCTTGTGGCATGGACCACCTTCACCATGGTGATTTATTTATACATCTATCTGTTTTACTAAAGCAAACATTCCATGAAAGGAAATGAAGAAAATGTAAGACAATTCACACAGTATTCCTTTTTTTCTGCAAAAATTTTTGTCACCAAGAAAACTTCACTAAGTAGAACGCACAGGGAAAGATTAAATTAACAATGATCAGGCCCTTCCCGTTGACACGGGGGGCTCTCACCATGTGCGGGACGCTTCCAGGACATTGTTTCGCCAAATCTTCACAAAAATCCCGGGACCTACCATCTTGATTTGTGGCAACCAGAAGATCAAACTTCCGGGTGATTTAGTAACTTTCATTCATCTTAAGTAGGGGAGCTCAGGATTCAAATCCGTGTTGATGACCTGCAAGCTTTGGATTCTTGTCATCCTAAACTGCCCTTATTTATCTTTTCAGACCTGCCCTCCCTTGGCCTACACAGATTGCCACAAAGCTAGGGTTACCCAGCAAGAAAGGGCAAAGAGCATTGTCATCTGCGGTCCCCAGATTGTTCCTTCCTTCTGCTAGTCTTGATTGCCAAATTGGATTTAACAAACACAAAAACAAACCATACCCTTTAAGCAAAACTTGCATGTGTTTGCAAAACATAAAAATGTGGAGAGTATAGGAGATGTGCCCCACATAATGACAAAGTAGCATTGCTACCATTATAATCATTATTATCATCCTTATTTAACAATGCCGATTTCCTTTCTTCTCAAGTTTGAATTTGAAACATTAACTTCCCATTGGCCCAGGAGTCGGATGTCACAGTGTTTCATTGTTCTCCTTATTAGTGGGACTGCAGCCCCACCCAGGAGCCCAGAGGTTAGGAGAGGAACAGATAAGGGTGGGGAAGGCATGAATGAGAACTGGAGGAGGATCTGGGAGAACCTTTCAGCTAGCTTTCCCGTTATCTTAAAATAGACAGTGCTAGATAGTCAGTTATATTTTAAAAACTTTATTAAAGACAGAAAAGCATGAACAACATAAACTGATGAACAAAAACAGATCCAGAGACAGAGAAGCATTGATCAGACCGTCAAACCTCAGAGGGAAGGTAGGGGAGGGTGGTGATAAGGGGAGAGATCAACCAAAGGACTTGTATGCATGCATATAAGCCTAACCAATGGACACAGACAACAGGGGTTGAGGGCATGAGTGGGGGGATGGGGGGTAATGGTGGAATAAGGACACATATGTAACACCTTAATCAATAAAGAAATTAAATTAAAAAAAAAAAGACAGAAAAGCAAATGTATCCTAAGTGTCCAGCTCACTGGATTTTTACAAAGTGAACTCATCTGTGTAACCCACACCCAGACTGAGAAATAACCTATTACCAGGACTCTGGAAGCCGCCTTGAGTTCTGTTTCAGTCTTTCCCTCCCTTCCCCAAAGAGTGACCCCTCTCCCTAACTAGCTACTACAGCTAACTAGCTGGCTACATTTTAAACTAACCCTTTGGCTGTTCTGCCCAGGAAAGCACGTGTTCTTCGAGAAGCCTTTTCTGGCAGCAATTGCCTTTTCAAAGAAGAAGGAAAAAAGTGTGTGTGAGGGAGTAATTTTGTGTGTAGGAGAAAAGTGTTTCTAATTTCCAATCCTGAAAATGTGCAGGGAAGAAGGAAGAGGCGAAGGAGGGGAATAAGTCAGTAAATGCAGCCTCGTTCTGCTTCTCCCATTAGGCGCTGGCAGGAGGCCAGCACATGCCATTTTGAGAAGGGGAGTGAACAGAACCGCCTTCTCTACCTGCCTCAGCTTCGACCAGAGCAGGTCGGCTCCGATTCCCCGAGCCTTCAAACATATGGGTAGGTTGGTGGTTATTCTTTAATAGCACAGCATTCATAGAAGCCTGATATTGTATTGAACATATGGTTTTGATTTTTTTTTTTTTCCTGTTTTTAAGCAGTGAGCAAGATGGAGAGTGTCACAAACCTAACTCCAGGATTTGCTGGGTTCTGCCAAACTGTAACTGGAAACTAACTCCCATGCCGAGGCCCCTCCCGCCTTAGCAGCTTCGGGGGGCCCAGGGGGAACTGCTGAGGGACAGGGACTAACACACAACTGCACTGAAGCTCTAAGAGAGGGACTCCGTGCTGCTGACCTGACAAAGCACACAGGCCTTGTTGCTTTTCTGCGACTTTCTACACTAATTATCAAGCTGGAAGGAAGAGATCAGAACATCAAATGAAAATTCCCAGATGCGGAACAATGAACTCCAGACACAACTTGTATCTGGAGAAGGGGACTCACATTAACTCGCGTGCCCACAATGTTTTAGACGGCAACGTTCTCGAACTTCACATCTTGGGCTATTGGCCATCAGTGCTTCCAAAAGTTATCATTCCTCTCAGTTCCTTTTTTCTGATCAATTACTTTGTGTGGTCTGGGTTATATAACATAAGTTTTACCCCGAGCAAGAAAAAAAAAAATGCATGCTTCCTAGTGGTCGGCTAGAAAATGTGTAATTTTAATTAGGAAAGCAAATTTTCAGCATGTCAAGGAATGCTGGCTGGGGTTTATGGGACATTAGTAAAACTAGTAGTAAAGGGAGGAGCGGGGAGGCAGAGTTTGTGATACAGTCGAGGATCGGGGATCTTTGGGTTAAATATCCACCTGGGAGTTTTCCTAAGAAAAACTGGAGGGCTTGTCTCAGCTCAGGTTTGCAAGCCTTAGAATAGGCTTTCTGCGGCTTTCTGGAGATGAAAATCTGGCCAGCTGGTCGGGAAATGGTTTACCAGCCCTCCCTCGCCCTTCCTTTGTTTGCTCAGGGTGTCCCTGAGTAGGCCTGGGAGGAGCCCAGGGAGAAATCCTTCCTGGTTTGTTCCTCTCTGAGGAAGGAGGGCAGGTTAGTGCAGCCGGCTGTTGACCGGAGCTGGGATTAATTAGTTCCTCCGGTGACCTTGGCATCTCCTGACAGCGGAGTGTGCTCTAAGCTGTTGAGGACTGTGCTGGGAGCCACAGAGAAACTCAGGAGGACTCGGAGCCACCACTGAAATATCACCATTTGTGCCAAAAACCAAAACCAAAACAAAAGAAAACCAAAAACATGTAATTTACGTCTCAAAATTGTTTTAGTGTGGTATTCTAATTGTGTGAAGATTATCAACTTATCTATCATTTATCTATCTACCTACCTACCTATATCTGTATACATGCTAATCTATATCTATAGTTATCTATCTGTGTAGATCTATGTCTAAATTTCTATCTCTATCTGTATATATAAATATTAATCTATATCTATAACCATCTACATCTACATCTAAATCCATGTGTCTATCTACATCTGTATTAATCTATATCTATAACTATCTGTGTGTGTGTGTGTGTGTGTGTGTGTGTGTATGGGTGCACATGCATATGTTGTATGTACATATCTATCAATCAGCCTATAGGTAGCTTTGCAAGTCATTGCCCAGCATCTTGCCAAAGATTTCCAGAGGTGCCTCAAGCCTATTGTTGGGAGTGAAGACAATTTTAAAGCGTCCTATACAGTTGTCTGTCTGTCTCCCCTCCTTACCACCATCAATCAGCTTTCCCCTGCCTCCCCACCCCACACACACACACACACTGTGCTCAGAGCTGAGGGAAAATGAAGAGCCCACCCCTTTCTCTCATACAGCTAGTTCAAGGCACAAGTATAATAGTGATGTGGGTCAACAATGTGACAACACTGCCAGAAACACTCAGTGTCTTAGGCTGCTTAATGGAAGCACTGTATCCTGAATAAGGAAGGCGCCAGCTGCTCCTATCAGAAGAGGCTTGGTTGGGGTCATTAGAGAGGTGAGGAGCTCACCTGCTGGAGGGGCGTTGGACTTGCTAAGAGTCACCTCACAGGCCTGAACAAGGGCTGAGGAGTGCAGGTCATGGGGACTCACATTTCATTTCAACACAAGAAAAAAATTTATAACAAAATGTTATGTTTATAAGTGTTCCGGTTAGTGATTGGCCAGTCAATAGAGGTGGTCAAGTGGCAATTAGAAACCGCTTGTCGCCCAGCCTGAATGTTGACCTATGAACCAAGAGGTCACAGTTCGATTCCTGGTCAGGGTACACGCCTGGGTTGCAGGCTCGATCCCAGTGTGGGGTGTGCAGGAGGCAGCCAATCAATGATTCTCTCTCATCATTGATGTTTCTATCTCTCTCTCCCCCTCCCTTCCTATCTGACATCAATAAAACTATGTTTTTAAAAAAGAAAAGAAATTGCTTGTCAAGGCTACGGTAGAGGGTAAACATGAATTGTGCTAGACAAGTGCTCCACTCCTTCCAACTTGGGATTTCCCTGATTTTCATCTTATGTTTGTGGGTGTTTTTTTATTTTTTATTTTTATTGTTGACACTATTACAGATGTCCCCATTTCCCTCTTTGCCCACATCCACCCAGCCCTGCCCTCCTTCCCTCTGGCCATCACCACAGTGTTGTATTTGTGGATTTTGTTGGTTGGGGGATCTCAGAAGGGAGAGGCTATCAGAATCCCCTGTGGTGTGAAAAGTTCCTCTGCTGGCTCTGCTGTGTGCCCCACAGCTCACCGGGATCTGACACTGAGTGCCCAGAGGAACAAAGACGCCCTGGGTGCAGCAGGTCACGGGAAGGAAAGAGTTAAAGAGACCTGCCTCTCTGCAGGTCCCAGCAGCCCCAGAGGCAGGCAGTCCCTTTGATCCTGCCTCTTAATTGCAGCCTGGCTGCAACAGGGAACTTTAAAGAAAAGAAACAGGGAAACTCTAGAGATAGGGCTTGTTTTGTTTCCTGAGGGGATGGTCTTTGTGGTGGCTGCCAGGAAGCTGATACTTTAGGGTTCAAATGATGGGCTTCCTAAGGGGGCAAATAAATAATCCTTTCTATCAGTTAAGAGGCAGGTGTGAAGAGAACCCAGAAATGCCTGGCATCTATGTGTGCCATTTAGTAGGGATGCCAGGTACAGCCTTGGCCTAGAGAACAGAACCTGGGGGTGGAGACCCTGCATTAGTGCAGGACCCAGCAGAGTGAGGAAAAGAGAGGCTGCAGGGAGAGGGTCTCCATAGACATAGACAAGGATGGGGGAATGACCACAATGCCCTTGTGAGAATGGGTGACCCAGGGGAGAGAACACAGCCCTGTACCTGAGGAGGAAAGTTGGTGGAGAAGACAAGGGATTCCTAAGAATTCTCATAGAGGGTAGCAGAGCCACAGCAACACAACCCATCTCACTCTTGTGCAGGACTCGCCCTTGAAAATGAGCTTTTGCATAAGCTATCTATCTAAGGTATCCATAAGATACCAAGGTCTTTAAGCTTCTTCCATCTCTCACACAGGAAGGGGATTCAAGAGTAAGGAGAAGGTCAACCAGTCATAATGGCGATGATGCTCTAGCCATCCCTGGCCATTTACCAAGTCCTGTTGTGAGTAGGACTCCTAGTTAAAACTGGACTCATGCCTGTACTGTATGCCAGTAATTACTTGTTTGTGTTCTATTTAACTATTTAGTGAATTCTGCTAACAGTGCGCACAAAGGCGAGAGAAGGCTTTCTAAAGCAAACCCCTTTGGTGCTGCAACCCCCAAGTAAAGATCTGGAAAAGGTCTGGAAACCACCGACTGGGGTTTCACCCCTGGCTCTGTCGCTTGTTCATGTGTGACCTTGGCCAGTAACTCAGCCTCCTTGGACTTGATTTTCTTTGTAAAAAGGTTTAACTCAGTTGTTGTACATAAAGCTCTCAGCAGAGGGCTTGGCATCTAGTAGGCATTCAATAAACCCAATAAACACTTGCTCCCTTTCATTCCTAAAAGGTTATTTGTAAGATCGAGATGCATAAAAATATTGGCCATTTGTGTGTGGACTAAACGGGCATCTGGGCAGTGAAGACTTCCTTTAAATCAGTTTGGCTAGACTCCTGGCTCTGGGGAAGTGGGGGCCTCATGGAGAACAGAGAGGAAAATGAAGCACTCCAGGGGAGGCAAGACAGGTGGACACAAAACAAGAGGTAAGACTTCTCATTTTCTTTACATTGCAAGACTTTAAAACCAGAATCTTTATACTAATGCAACTTAATTACATACAACACCCGCTCTTACTCTTCATATTCTTCGGAGAGAATGAGGGGAGAATTGTAGTATCTATATCTTTAGGGAAACATGAGTTTGTTTGAGTTCGCTGAACTCATCCATGGAGGGAGTGGACTGAAGTAGGCGGGGTGGACTGAAGTAGGTGTGTCAGACTTGCAGGCTCCAGTTCTGACCACTGTCTAGAGAGAAAAAAAATCTAAAGCTGATGTTGAACATATGTATTTCATGGAGGGCGGGGGGGGGGCAGATCTCTGGGACAGACATATAAAGAAACACACTAGCTTTCTCTGGAGGCAGTAAGCAACTCTCCTGAGCAATTGGTTGAGAGTCTGTGTCCACAGAGAAGACCGCCATCACAGGCATGGAGAGACACCCACAGACTGGCTGTCTGCAGCCACAGCCTGCTTGAAATTGCTAAGTCCCTCCCTTCACGCCCTGGACTACAGAAGCTTTGTTGCAAGGCTCCTGGGATCAGTGACGTCAAGCTCAGCTCCACGCCCAGCCTGAGCAGCCTGAATAGGCCTCCCGTGTTGAGGAGGTAGGTCCTGGCCCCCAGCCCTACGGAGCACTCCTCTGAAACCACCTCAAACCCAGTGGGCTGCCGCCATCTACATTTATACTAGCAGAGCCAACACTGTGCTCTAGCCTCTGGATGAGCAGCACCTCCATCATCGGGGAGCTTGTTCGAAACGCAGAATCTTGGCTCCACTCCAGATCTACTGACTCAGACTCGACATTTTTAATTAGATCCCCAAGTGATTTGCTGTGCACCGGAGTCTGAGAAGTGCTGCTCTGGTTTAGTCGCAGTATCTGGTATGAGGTCTTCAACCATGTGCACACTGAGGACTTTCTCATTTTCTTCAGAGCAGTCCGGGTTCAACTGAGACGTATGAGGTTCAGGAATGAATGAAGCCTTAGGTCTTTGAGAACAGGATGACTAGTGTCCAGTTATGTCTCCAGTCACTCTGGAATCATGCCCTCACCAATTACACCCCCAGAATTTATATTTTGAAGTACAGTTGCAGAAGTCTTGATAACCATTGTTTTTAAATGCTTTCTTTTGGTTATTAGTGAAGATTTACTATGTAAAATGTCAACTGCTAGTATATATAAGAAAGATACAGTTACCAAGTTCTCCTTATCCAGCTAACATTCTGTGTCTCTAACCAATATATGGTACTTAACAGTCTTGGTTGCTAACTTTTTGATTGACAGTTTGGCTCTTGTGTGGGTATTTGTTCCTCTGATCCTTTGCTAGCTCATATTCTCTTCTAGGCCCCAGCAGTCTTCCCCAAGGCTCATCCTTGGTTATCAGCCTGTCTCCTTTTATGCTATCTTCTAATGGGAGTTAGTGAGTTCCTTGTCTCCAACAATGACTTCAACACAGATATGTCTCAGTTTACATTTGCAGCCTGGCATCTAAGCTGTTCTCCATTCCCACATTGCTAAGTGTCTATGGGCTATCCCACTTGGATGACTATATTATTAGGTAAAAACACCATTATCAGAACTCATCTTCACCCTCCCTTCCCTGATCCCATTTCCTCTGATTGGTCCCCTTTTCTATCTACTTCCCATTTTGGGGGGTCAATATTTCTCCTGCTAGAAACTCCAATCTTGTTTAGAGTCTTCTAAGCTCTTACTAGCTTCTATTATTTTTCCTTCAGGACAGATTTGCCATTTCTCCTCATCCTCATACAACCATTTGAATCCAACTCCTTCCCACATCATGCCTGGAATATTTCAAAAGGCTTCTGGCTGGTAGCATCTCTTGTTACAAATCTTCTAACCTCTAGAGTCTAACCTTATCTTAGAAGTCTTATCTTACTCCTTATAAGGCATTCGATGTGATGTAGCCAGTAATGAATTTAAACTCGTGGCTCTCCAAGTCTTCCACATTCTGACTTCCCTGACTCTGTTCAACCTTATTTCCTACCACTGACCAACATTTAATCCCTATTCTCTGAAGTCAAGCTCCACATTGGCCCCTACATCCTATCATGCTGTTCTTCCTTCTCAAGGTGACCTTCGTTTCTCTGATTTTGACTACTGTACTCCAAAATCTTTTTGACCAACCACCCCCCCCCCCCCCACCATGAGAAAATTACTTTTTAGCAAGAACAATCTTATCAGGCTAGTTACTTATTTGCAAATGTTATTATTGCATAACAATACTAATACTTTACATACGTCATCAAACATACAAGAAAGTTGACATTTTAAAAGGATGAGCTAAATAATATATAAGATATACGTTCAACTATTTCTTTTCCTTGCCCTAGGCTTGGGGTGTAGATATCCCATTTTGGAAACCCTGATCTCTAGACAAAATAGACCCATTCAGAGGTAGAGGAAGTAGCTCTCCCTCCATGGAGTCTTATCTGCTTCTCCATTCTGCCCAAACAGAGTTCTATTTTCCTGAATTCCCAGAGCATTTAAAATTGCAAGTAGTAAACCACTGATATAGTATAATACTTTTTAGTTGATTAATTGAAGCATACATCTAGGATGCCAGAAATTTAAAGATTAAAAAAAATCCAATATCTTAATTAAAAAGCACTACTGTCTTCCCAAAATTGCTTGGTTTGGGCTCCACTCCACTCTGCAACATCCATTACAAGAAAACTCCAAGTCAGACTGCAGGGTCATTTTACTTAAAGGCAGTTTTGAGGACTAACTTTCCCACTTTTTAGCTAGTGAGATTTTTCACACATACATTTAACCTCACTGAAATTCCACTTTTATTTAATTTATAAAATGGGGACCAAAAGGGAATCTTGTGACCATTAAAAGAGACAAGTGTAAAACTAAACTGATATATGATAAAAAAACATTATTGTTATTAGTACACCAGGTATTTATGTATTATAATGTAAACTATATAAAGTACATCTGAAATTTCTAAAGTCATTGACCTCCTACTTCCACCTTCAGCTTTTATCTCCTCCTGCAAGTGAATTATTTTTATTTTCTCAATTTTATTTGCTCAGCTGATAACAGAGTGTCACCTAACTGTAGAACTCAGAGGCATGACTGGACCCGAGTTTAAATCCTGGTTCTACCAAGTATTAGCTGTGGGATCATGGGTGTGTTACAGAATCTTTCCGAATTCTCTTCTCCTATTGGCCTACATTAACTTTGTGGGGATAACAATAACTTCATGGGGTTCATCTAAGGTTCAAATTACATGAGCTATGTGTGTAAAGCATCTAGTTTATAATGCATGCCACTAAAATATTAATTTCCCCCTGTACCCTCACCCCTTTAGCAGGCTTAAGAGAACTCAATGAGATTCTCTCATGAGCAAATGGAATATTTTGAATTTTGGTACCATTGTTGACTTTGATTTTTTTCCCCAACCTGCAGGCCATTTTACAACCATTAATGAATTTTACATTCTAGAAACACCTCCCTGCCATCCACAGCCAAACTCACCTTGCTACTGTGTGGCTGGAATGGGGGGTGAAGCCAGTATAGGTTTTGTCCCCTGATGCCTCCTTGGGGGTCAGAGCTGAGGAAGTGAAGCCGATCAACCTCTCTCCTTGCTCTGCCTGGGCATCTAGGCTGCCTACAGTACTAGTTAGAAGTGGACTTGTCCAAGAAAGCATTTGGGGACAGGGAATAGTGACACGCCCACATGTACCAGGGACATTTCTAAGTTTATCCTGTTCTTCAAGTTTAAAGGTAATTCACCACTGGGGAAAAAAATGAATAAAAGTTTTAAAATCCAATTTATAACTCCTCTCCTCCAGGAGCTTTGCCTAGCGCACCCTGGCGAGAGGGCTCTAATGTGAGGCCCCTGGTTTCTTAATCCTCTGTTTGAACTGTTAATTGAGATAATGTCTGTGAAAGCCCTTTGTAAAGAGTAAGGAGCTACACATATGTTAATTATCCTTCTGGAGACGCTGGTGTGCTGACCTATTCTTATCTTGTTTGTAAGTATCTTGTTCCCCAGCGATTGTGGATTGCAAACTATTTAGGACCCAGGTGCTTCCCTTGTTTCCTGCCTCCTCCCTCTGTCTTCTGAGGTGGCTTGCCACCCCCAAAGCTCTTCTACAGCAACCAGCTTGCTGTAAATGCTCACAAACCGTAGAAGCTGCCCATCTGTCCGCCAAGACCCAGAGCTGAAAAGAATTCTTCAAGCTTGTTAGTTACATCAGGTCTCTTCTCCTAGCTCTCCCCCAAACTGGGTCCCTTACCTTGCAGCCTGCCTATACCTAAAGAATACATACTAATTTTGATGTTAGGGTTAAAAAAAGGGGGGGGGGGAGTTAAGAGGAAAATAGATATATATTTTTTTACTTTTAATTATGTTTTTCTTTATTGATTAAGGTATTACATATGTGTCCTTATTCCCCCGTTACCCCCCAACTCCTCCATGCATGTCCTCACCCCCCCCCCTGGTGTCTGTGTCCATTGGTTAGGCTTATATGCATTTAAGGGGGGAAAAGGGGTGGTGGAAAGTTTAATCCTCCAGGGTCAGGAGTCAGATTTCCTTACTGAGATTGGAGGGGTGAGATAATTGCATTAGGGTCTTCCCAGGCACCCCGAGGCTCAGAAGTGTGGGAGAGGGTCTAGGATTTCCTTTTGTTGAGTGGTGGTTACGGCTTTTTAGATGATGTGCCCATGCTCCCCAGTCACTTTGGAGCTAAATCTCAGCCTGCTGAGACCGGGTGATTGCTCTCAGCAGCCTTATATATTGGATTTTTAGGGAGACATCATTCTCATATGTCTACTGCTCGTCTTACATCTTTCTATGTTATCTAAACAGCATTTATGCTGAGAAATATAATGGAGGTGAAGAAAGTACATATAGATATTTAAAACTCAAAATTCCTTCTCTTATTTTCCTCCAAACACCAAAATTATCTCAAGGGTACAATTAGTGCCTGATAGTTATCAATGTTAAATTAACATTAGTCAGTAAAGTTATTATTAAAGTCTTTGAAACTTACAATTTGTCATCATTTCTTTCTGTCCTTTATTTTGCACACACACAAAATCAGGTATTGGGTGATTGACTTGTTCTAACCAAGCAGCAAAAGCCAGACAACCCAAGAGGTGTTTAATAAACACTTGTTGACTGATTGATAGAATATACCGACCGAGGATATCCCGGACAATGCACTCTTTGTCAGAGCATGAAGGTAAATCAGTGGATCCATTTTTATTACCAAGAGTTCTTGCCATGTTGAGGAGAGCAGGACAGCTGGAAACTCGTCCATCAACCCTGTGACTCAGGCTCACAAAAGAAACCCTAGGGCCTTACCTTTCACAGGTATTTTCACTCTCAGCAGCAGAGATGGGGCTAACTGGGCTAAACAATGCTGAGCACTGGAGGCAGAGGCCAGCCATGACACCACCCAGGACTCCTTACTATGAATATCACCACAGTCGCAACTAACAGTTTGCACATATTAAAAAAACAAACACACTGAGCCGAGTAAGAGGCAGCAAAACAGTGTTGTAAGTCATCTGCAAAACCCACCTGAGTCTTCCTGCCTCATTCTTCAGAGAGAAACCGAAGCATGAAATACCAAGTTTTGGGCTCCACACAGCAGGGAACAACTATGCCCATCAGGTTCAGTCAACCATTCCAGAAAGAATGCCTGGGCACATGACACCTCTCCTCCTCATTTCAACCACTTCTTTGCTTTCCTTGCTGGGCCTTCCGGTTGGACCTCCCACAGATTTTGTGAAATGAGCTGAGTGACCTTTCCTCTGCTCTGCTCTGCCCCTGGGGTTCCGTGCCCACCAGGCCTGACTTTGGACCCATAGCTTTCCCTAGATTTTGCTACTGACCGTGTCAGCTCTCGGGTACAGTTGTACGTGGGAATATGAAAGGTCCCCAAACTATGTTTTCAACAATCAACATGCCAGCAGTTACACCAACCTTTCCATTAATCAGAATCCTTTACCCCTTGCAGTGTTACCAACCCACTTCTCTGTTCATAATATATTTGGTTCTTTTGAAAAATGTAAACAAATCAATATGCCTTCCTTCCAGAAGAGAAAACGCATGCAAGATTGAGCCTCGTCAGTCTACCATAAAGAATTCTCTTAAGCTCCATATCCAAATCCTCTTCTCCCAATTCTTGCTTGGGATCTTGAGTACCTGATCTTGAATTTCTGTGGTGCTCCCTGAGCACAGGACTGGCTGGTAGCCATGTGATATTGATTTGTTTTCACCATAGCAACAGCGAATTACAACTAGCAGAGAGAAGGCAGCCTGTTAACCAGTAAAGCTGCATAACCAGTATATTTTGCAAGCATATTTTTCTCCTTTCCTCTTATTTGCTCTCTTCTTCATTCTACTTTCACAAATTTGATGCAAAAGTCAAAGCAAAAAAATAGCACTAAATGCTTTGAGGCACTACAAAGCCTAAGTCTGAAATAGTCCGGCGCACACAGCTCCTGGACTATTACATTAGCTCGACGGAGAAAATGCAAACAGCAAAGCTCGGATTTCCTTGCAAATTTCATCTGTTGGTCTAGGAATCAATATCCCTAGAAAATGTACATGAGCACAAAGCACAGGGAAGGGTTTTGTATATACGTCTATATATTGTAATACCCTAAGACCTTTACCAATAGTTTTTATCCCTTTGTACTTTAAATAGCTCATTGTGCCAAGAGACAAACAACTTTTTTGTTGTTGGTACAAAGTCAAGGCCTCTCAAAATGCTAGAATTATGAGGCGAAGTGTAGCAAGTGTTACTCAATTGTATTAAGAGAGCAGAGACATTGAGGTGGGCGCTTGCCCAAGGCTACCTAAGCAGTTCAGTTCCAACCAGGATGCAAACTAGAACCCGGAACTCCGAGAACTGCAATCGGTTCTAATGGAAATCCTTTCTTCAAGGGCCCCTTATTAGAAACAAACCACCCCCTGAGGTCTGCCCCCAGTGGTGCCACCTGTGACCCTGGATTAACACCTGCAGTATTGGACTGCCCTTCCTTTGGCCCTTTCTGCACCACGACCTGGTGCTCTTTAAATAAAAACAGCAATTCCCACCCTCACAACCAGCCGTGAGCTTGGTGGCATAACCTGGGTCCTGCATAGTGGCTTGGGGGGGTGGGGGGTGGTGGGGAGTGGGAACCGGGCCAGCGGGACTGTGGCAGTGCTGGGCTGCACCAAAGGGCAGTTGGGCCACGTTCCGCTACCCGCTGCCTTTTGCCAGGGCAGCCAGAACCTCGCAGAGAACCTGCTCTCCCCCAGCCGGTCCAAGGCAGGTAGGAGAAGATGTCCTATTTATGCAGGAGATCAGTTCAGGGTTCAGAAAGGATGGGCTAAAATATGAAGACATAACTCAAGACCTGCCAAGGGAGAGTTAGAATGTTCCTGGCCAGGACATAAAGAAACACTCCTCTCCACCAGCCTGAATAGAAGAACACACAGCAGAAATAGTTGGGAGATGACGTCAGAAGTTCTGGGCTAGTGTCCTGCACTTCTCCTTGAAAGTAAAAACAGTGGGTCTAGAAGAATCTACGTGGCATTGCCCTTAGTGAAATGAGCGGCTGCCACGGGTTCTCGTAAAAACAGTCAGGAAAACTGGAGTAACTTCATCTAATTTAAAGATTATAAGAATGTCCTCCCCCCCCCTTTTTTTTTTTTTTTTTTTTTTTTTTTTTTTTTTGGTTACTTTATTATCTCCCCACATGCACCTATTACTCAATTAGCAAATAGCTTTCCACGGAACCTTTGTCTTTTAAAAGGACAGCAACGCTTTTGGAAGAGCTCTCGCGGTGGTGGTGGTGGTGGTGGTGGTGGGCAGGCCAGTCGGATTTTTTTCTTCGCTTCAGTGCTTGCTAACTATTCTAAAAATGTTACACATTTATTGTAAACACATGCTTCCGAGGCCTAACAAAAAGGCACAGTTTCCTCCTGCCTCACAGAAATGGAAAACGGAAAAGGGCAGAAAGAATCCTTTAACAAATATCCCCTCCCCTTGTCGTCTTGGGCCGAGCGTGTTATAAATAAATCTTCTCCATTATTTCTCGGTGCTGTTTCTCGGCAAGAAAGTTGATATGGTTCGGCAGAGTGAAAACACAGCTTTAAAAGCTAGCTGCCCTCATTAAATTATTCTGCTGGCTGTGTGTTCTCATTAAAAATGCATAAAGATCAGATAATTGCAGTAAGCATTATTAACCCAGCTTTACTTTTGAATATAATGTTCCACTTCTAAGCTGGACACAAAGGCTCCAACATGCCAGGAAAAGAAGTATAAACATTGAACTACAGTATCCAAAACTTGTCAGAAAGCTACCTCTTGCTAGCTTGTTAAAAATGTGCTTTTGAAACCCGAGGAAAGCCGTGGCATTAGAGAGCTAGGTGGGTCCCTAATTTCTAACAAATAAATATATTCGGGGGCTAAACATTCAACCAATGATTATTTATATGAAGTGCCCCCTCCGCCCCCCGCTTAATTACAAGTCTGTTTTCACATCATAGGATCCGTGTAAACTTTATTTATTCAGGAGCTAACTATGGCAGTATGAAATTTCCTATAACAACAACAAAAGAGAATGCTCCGAAGAATTCATGTGTGTGTGTGTGTGTGTGTGTGTGTGTGTGTGTGTGTGTAACAATAAATGGATCTAGTCTTTGAACAAAAACACGTTTTATGCCACACTGCCAACCAGGCGGCATAAATTCAAGCTTTGCCATTTCTTTTTCTCAAAATCAAAATGTTACGTAAAACTCCAGGGTCCCCTGCAAGTATTACATTCGAATCAGTGGAATCCAGTTTCCCTGGCTTCCCGAAGCCACACACACAGAATGCAGCATACTGCAGCAAACTCTTTAAACATTCAAAAAAAAAAGAAGAAGAAGAAGAAGAAGAAGAGGTTGTGTGTGTGTGTGTGTGTGGGGGGGGGGGGTTCTCCTACCTTGTTTAGCTCTGCCTCTCCTTCCCTTTTACAGTAATCCCAGGAACATCTGGCAGAATCCAGTGGCCCAGGCTTCTCCCCGGCATCCTGAGGACGAAATTTCCATGTAAATAGTTCTCCTTCCCTGTTTATTGTACTCTGAGCGCCGTCTGCCTTCGCTGGAAAATTTTGCCTTCAGATGATGAAGCAAAGACAGTCTAAACTCTGTTGCTGTAAGCTGCAGCCCTCCCTTCCGACAAATCCCTCCCAGTTGCAGGCAGCCAATCCCCAGCCAGTTCGTCAGCCCTACTCGTCTGAAACTGGCCCTAATAGGATGACTGACACAGCAACACAGCACTTGCAGTGTGTGAAAACAGTGCATCCATACTGATGAAAGAGGAATTTCCCTCTCAGAAGAAAGCAATCATAGCACCCAGACAAAGTGGCACGTAATTGGCAGAGCAGAGAGAGGGGTAGCTCGAGAAAACACCCTTGAAGACAGCCAGTCCAAAGCTTGTGGCTGCCCTGGGGATACTTTGAAAAGACAAAACTCTGCAGATCCCAAAGAAATCCAGGTGGCTCATGAAACTGAAGTCATTATCCCATTTGACAAAGCATACGTTTTTAAAAGGAAAAACAATTCAATGTCTGCCGTGGAAAATGAATACCTTACAAAACATTTACATATGATTTCCATTAGTGAGGGAGAATGTGTTAGCCCAAGTGCATATTCAAAGTCAAAACAGGCGTATACCCTCACACACAGTTTTCCTGTATAACATCTGTTATTGCAGTGGTTAATTACTGTAGCCCAGAGATCTTTCATCTAAGTTTTCAGACCAATGGAGACTTTAAATGGGGAGTTCTGAACAATGAAATTGATATCTATACACTACCCTTTTGTGTTCCTGGCAGGCACCCCTGAGATGACTGCGTGTGCCTTAACCGAACCCTAAGGTATTGTATTGAGAGAGAAGAGACATTGAGGTGGGCGCTTGCTCAAGGCTATATAAGCAGTTCAGTTCGATACCTTAGGTAACATTTGATAAATACTTTGCATTGGCTCATATCATCATTAATGAAGCCATGACTACACAGAGGTGTTTACTGCTGAACACACATGGCAAATGAGGCACCATCAGGTGCCACTCCACAAAGGACATTCTAGAAGTACTGAAGTTCCCTGAGATGAAGCAGGAAAAGAGAAATGGAAAGATTAGTAAGGGTTATTTATTTTGCCCCCCAGTCAACAGTACTCCTCACGCTTTGAAGAAGAAAACATATGGCAGTTGGAAAGCATAAAAAGCATACATTTTCCTTCCACTAAACACAACATTTTGAATTTTAAAAAATTGTGTCATGATTACATGATTAGACCAAGGCAGGAACAAAGCCCCATTCATCTGAAAGTTTGAACCTAATGCACTATTGTTTATGAGCAACTGTTTGGTGCATCTGTAATGAAGTTATACTTGGGGTGAAATGTAACGGTTTCTTTTGATTTTGCCAATTCTGTTTTACAAACACAAGGTTTCAGATGATTTTAGGCTATTTTCCACTCAATGCTTTATTCCACTCGAGCCTTATAATCTTTTTTATCCCAATGTAAATCTATCATATATCATAACTTTCAGGCTTTTGTCTACTATAATTTTCCTGGAAATTTAAATGATCTCTGTGGATCAAACATCATACTACATGTAAGTGAATGATCACAGGTTTATGAATCTCTTCTTCCTGACCTCCCTGATTCTGACTTTGAAGCTAACATTCTCTTCATTTTACTCCTGAAATTTTAGTCATTTTTGATTCATTCTCCTACTTTCGTCCAATGAAAGGAAGTTTCGTTGTGTTTTCTTTAGCTAGTCCAGAACTCTGACGTATTACCTGGATGATACCAACACTAATAAGCTGGCTTCTGGGACTCAAGCCTCCCCATGTTCAAGTTACCTTGTTGCCAGACAGGTTTTCCTGTCATGTAAGGTCATGTTCCTTCCATATTCAAATTCTTCTCTCTATAAAATCTGAATTATAGACTTTCAAGATCCTTCATAATCCTGCCCCTCCCTTTCTACTCAACTTCTTCCACACTGTTTTCCTAAGTGAGCTTTCTAATGGAGTCATACAAGTTTCTCCAGGACCTGGCTGTGACATTCCATCCCCAGACCTGACTCCCAAGAGCTTCACTTAACAAAGTCTTACCCAACCTTTAGATCTCAGCATGCCTCCTTTTTCTTCTGTTGTGGCTTTCCTGTTCATATTGTCTTTCCTCATGTTCTTCTCCTTTGAAAGCATTCTGAACTGTTCATTTTACCAGACAATTTTACTCTTAATGATGAGTTGATCTTCCCATCTCAAAAGGCTCGGTTTGTGTAGCATATTAAGATAATGTATGTAAAACATCTACACAGTGGCTGGCTATGATAAATGCTCACTAAATGATGGCTATTGTTCATTTCATTTAGCAAAATGCCATGCACAAACTTGTTGATTTCATGATTCTTATCTCAAGAATTGGTATCATACCCATCCAATTGCACAAGCCAAAAACTTGGCAGTCATTCTTGACCCTCCTCCTGAAACCATCATAGAAAAATCCATTATCAAAGCCATATTTAGCACCTAAATATTGAAAAAGGTTTTACTTTGTTCCATTTCTACCAATGCACCTTTACCTAAGCTATCAGGGTCTTTCACCATGAATACTGAAACAACCTCTTTGTTATATATATATATATATATATATATATATATATCTATATATATATATATCCTTGACCCCTTCAATCCCTTTTCTATATGTCAGCCAGGATAAATATTGTAAAACAGAATTCTGATTATTCCAAACTCCTTTGCTTAAAAGCTTTGTTATGTACTGAACTGTGTCCCTTAATATTCACATGTCAAAGTCCCTAAGTTTCAATGTGATTAAATTTAAAGATGGGACCTTGGGGCGGTAATTAGGTCATGAGGATGGGTCCCTCATGAAAGAGTTAGTGCCCTTATAGGAAAATACATCAGGCAGAGAGATCATTTCTCTCTTTTTTAGTCAGGCAGGTACACATCAAGAAGGCAGTCATCTACAAACCAAGAAGAGAGGCTTTTCCTTTGCATAGTTCATCATCTTCTTGATACTTGAAATCAGCAGGCCAGAACCCAAACATGCTGGCCTGCTGATTTCAGACTGCCAGCCTCTAGAACTATATGCAAATAGATTGCTGCTATTTAAGCCAATGGCATTTTATTATGGCGGCTTGAGCTGACTAAACTAAGCTTTAAATATCATTGAGTTGCTGTTTTAGGAAAGCGATAGAAGTTTTCAACATGGCCTACAAGGTCCTTGCCATCCAGCCGCTGCTTAATCAGAGGCCATTTCTTCAGGGAACTCTTTCCTGACCCCCAAGAGGAGTTGAAGAGGAAATCTGATGTTTTCTCTCACAGCCCTTTGCACTCTAGATCAGTGCTTCTCAAATTTAATGTACATGCAAATCCCCCAGAGATCTTGTTATAATGCACATTCTATCTCAGTAGTTCTCGGGTGATACTGAGATTCTGCTTTGCTAACAAGCTCCCCGGTGATGCTGATGCTGCTGGTCCACGGACTACTCTTTGAGTAGCAAGATTTTGTAAATGTTGATCACTTTATAGCACTTTTTATAGGGCATGATGATACATTTCTTTGGTTAATTACTTAAGATCTACCTTCTCAACCAGATTGTCAGCATCAGAAGTCACCATTGTCTCTCCAGCATTTAATCTGGTATGGGCCCGGCACATGGGAGGAGATTCTCAACAATAAATGTGTGTTGAATTCATGAATTGATCAATACAACATACTGTAGATCCAGGCTGGACTTTTTCCCCTCTTCTTCCTCATCTTCTTCTTCCTCCTTCCCTTCTCTCTTTCTTCCATCTACTTCTACTTCTTTTTCTCCTTCTTTCTGTATCTTGACATTGAAAGCCTCGAAACTCTGGAAAGAAAATTAATGTTTACTGAGATCATAATATACTAAATAGGAAAGAGAATGGTTGAGAAACCAAACATAGAACAAGTGTCAAGAAGATGATGAACTATGTAAAGAAGGTGGCCAGAAGAATTAAAAGACAACAAGTTTGGTTTTGTCCAATAGAAGTTGTCAATTATCTTCTACAGGTTGATGAACTCAAGATCTATAACTTCACCCCTTTCTCTTGATCTCTAGGCCCAATTCTTCATAAAATGTACCAGAGATAAATAATTTTCACCATGCCCCAAACTAAAATAATTTTTATTGTATAGAATTACATTTACCTTATGTTTCTCATTTCCATGAATGGAAACTACCATCTTTATTGTCTATTGCTCTCTCACCACCAACATTCAAATACTCCCAAGTTTTATAAATTCCTACATCTAAAATCCATCTAAATTTCTCCAAGTTCACCATTGTATCCCCAATTCAAGTTCCTACCACCTTTTGTCTCTTCTTCACTTCTCTGCCTCCATCCAATCTTGCCCCTAACTTTTCACTCTATCCACTACACTGCAGCCAAACTGATATTTTAACAATACAAATCTTATAATGCCATTATCTGCATAAAATGACTCCCCATTATTGTCAGAATAAATCCCTAGATTAATTCTCAAGTATATTTTCTCACCACTCCTATTGAATTCACTTCCATCCTACTTCACACCCAGCATTAAAATTAATTTTAATCATTAGAATGTGTTATGTCCTTTATACTTTAAAGTCTTGAATCCTTCTGCATAAAACATATTTTATTACTTTCATTCCCATCTAACCTCTTTCCATCAGGCAGTACTCAATGCACACACCACCTCTTGCAGGAAGACTTCCCTGACCACCATGACTTCCATGGCACCTTAAAATTTTATTCATCATAGCAATTGTCACAGTCTGTATTGTAAATATGTTATATTTGTTTATGTATCTCACTAATCTCTGTGAGAGAAGTGACCATGTATTTCTTGCTCATCAGTTTATCCCCAGCACCTAAAACATGCAGTGATATAATAGCAGATGCTTATGAAATAGCTGTTGAATGGTTAAATAGATAAACTTGAAAATATAACTAGTAATGAAGTAGCAATAACAAATTCATGGCTCATTAAAAAAATTGATAGTTAAGCCATAGAGACAATGGATCTTCACACACACACACACACACACACACACACACACACTACAGAAGGAAAAGGACAAATAATATAAAAGTCAAAAGGCACAATGCAGTTATGAGATCATCTCCTTTATTGGATATACCAAAGTTGGCAAGTTTATAGGCAAGAGGAAAATTAATCTCTGCTGATGTTTAAAATGGAGGTGATTTACATAGAAACAAAGTTTTCCTTCAAGTGGAAAATGATAGGTGCCACAGAATAGATGGAAGGTTGCCCATCCAGAAGAGATGTCTAGAAAGTAAGAGAAGGTTGTTTACAGCAAGAGAGAAACAAGGCAGGAAGGCAAATTACAGGTGGCCTTGGCCTCCAACAATTTAGTCTTAGGGTGCATTTCTCTCTCAATGTAATATGTCTAGCCTACACTTACCCACTTAGTCCTTTAGTATATACTGTTTTTTATTTTCCCCTAGTTGTTTTATGTATAAACCCTATTGTAAGTCCCTTGAAGGCAGATGCCACACATTAAAGTCTTGTTGTAGCCTCCACAGCACCTAGCATGGAGCAGAGCTGAATTAAATTTGGTTGATGGGTTTTCATTTAGGATTCTGGAGAAAATTTGCATCCTGTAAAAGAGACTGGTAATTTATTTTTGATGTGTGGTTATTGAAAATGCAGTAGGGAATAGAAATTGGTTTTATAATTGTCAGGAAAAACAGTTACAGTGTTTTCAATAGAATTAATCACAAGAAAGGTCAACTGGTTTTTACATTTTCTCTGTAGGTCCAGGGGCAGATGACTCTGGGAAAAATTAGGACCAACATTTCTGGGTTAAGGAAAATGGAATGAAATAAATTGCATAAAGCATGTACATGAAATAATGTTTCAGAAATACTTCACATAGAACATGGCACATAAATATACTGTATGTTAGCTGCTACTATGAATACTAGTGTTATTTCCATCATCATTCTTAGGTTCTAGAATTCTGGAATTCACAAATTCTAGTGAAATTTCACTGAAGCATGATTACTGCTTTGTCAAAACAGTGATAATGGACTAAAGTAGAGATTTCCACACTCTCTTGGTTTGTGGCCCTCTTGATGTTAGTATTTGTTTTTTTCACAATGCTTTTAGGCCAAAAGAAATAACTGTTCTATTTATTAAATAATTAGATTCTAACAACTTAGTGTTTATAGTTTAACAACTTAATAGCTGTTTAAAAAGTTAATATGAAATGTTTGAAAGAAAAACAATATTTTTATTTCATTCGAAATAACCCTAATTAATTATTAATGGATTGTGAATGCCTATCAGGGCCTGCATACAATTCTCAAAGCTTCAAATCAAAGTGTAACCACTACTCTCATTTCCTGCTCCACATTGATTTTTGTGTAGTACTAGCTTTTCATGTTAGCAACTGCTGAAAGTCCAACTTTGCAGAGATATATGATATTATTGAAAGGAATGTAGTGTGATTCTAATTCTGAAACTGAATTACTTTGAATTTGTAGTTTGCAAGTGTCTGACAAATGTTGAACATTGCTGTGTCTCCCCTGGAAATATAAAATGTTTAGTGGAATCCCTGTGAATTCACTGTAGTTTCCTGGGGTGACTCATGGCACAGTTTGGAAACCATAACCCTAAGACAAGGGTCCCAACATGTTGGTCAATCTCAACTGTCACATTGTTCTTTCTGGAGTAATAGTTGTTTTTCAGGCCTCCTGCCCTGAAGCCTAAGGGCATTTGAAATTGCAGAGAGATCAGGTCAGAGGTTCCTGGACATGTCCAGCCCTGAAACTGAGATCAGTTGAAGAGAAGATTCTGAGATAATGAGTGAAGTTTATGGACCTTAAGAATTTCAGATGTTTGTGGGCCAAAGAGAGAAGAACATGATGAGACAAAGAGGATTCTTTTGCTGCACACTGTTTATGGGAGGGGAACTTGCCAGGGACCATTTGCCTTTCAAAATGGTGTATTTTGAAAATAAGTGCAAAGAGGAAAGAAGGAGTCTTTTTCTGATTATTCTTCTCATTAAGACCACACATATCTTTGCAGCTCATCCCCACTGTTCTCAGTAGCCGAGTTGGGAGATGATCATGCTCTCTTCATATTTACTCTTGTGTTCACTATAATTTGACCTTTCAACTATAATAAAGAATGAGTATCCTTAGACCCTGTCTCCATTTCCTTATATTAAAGTAGTGTTTCTGACAGAGAAATGACTCCTCCAAACCTGAAATGTTGAGGTAGTTGGCATGCTCTGCCTCCTGTTGGATTATTTGAAGGACTTTTCCATCTGTTATCACCTGCCCATTTTCTGAATGAGGGGTCAAGCTGGCAGCAGTCCAGTAGTAATTGGATGGAAGGAGATTCATTCACCTTGTTCTACTTTTCCTTTCTTTTCCATAATACCCACCACCTGAGGTATAATCCACCTGATGATTAATTTTTGTTGTCTGTTTCTTCCTCTAGAATGTAAACACCCCAATGATCAGGAAGCTATTTTGTTTTGTTCATATTTCAAGTGCCTATCGCAGTACCTGACACATGGGACTGTTGACAAATATTTGTTAAATAAGTGAGTGAAATGTGGGAAGACTGGAATATGGTACTGGATAAGTAGGAAATTGTATTTGAGGCATAAGGGCAAGTATCAAAGTTAGGAGTGGCGCTTTCTCAGGGTCTTCCAAGGGTCATCAGAACCATGTGTGTGCAAACCAGAAGAGAGTAAAAAACACCCATTGAGAGTGCAACTTTGGTGCCAGCTGACAGTATGTCAATGAGCAGCCCAGATCCCTAGTCAGGGTCTTCAATGGAATGGGAATAACCACTTTTTCAAAAAGTTCTGAAGTGGGTAGGTTTGAAAAAAAAAAAGATGATCTTGGTGAGATCAGGGTGAGCCTCGGTAATAGTGGGAGTATGTGAGCTCACGGACTAGGAAAGACACTGTCATCTCGAGGGAAAGCATGAACTAGATGTGGGAAATGAAGTATGGCATGTGTGTATGGTAAATGCAGCTCTGATTACAAACTTGCATTTAAACAGTAAACGCAACTGGTTTTGATTTACTATAATGGAAGGTTCCTTGGTATGCTCTTTTCAATACTCTCATTCCCATCTCCATCTCTTTTTGTTTCTCCCAGGATTGCCATTATACCTAGATCTGCTTTATTACTGATCTGACTAGGAGTTATCAAATACTTGCTATATATTGGTCCCAGCTCAGACATGGAAAGGATGAAGATGAGTGAGACACAGACCTGACCCAGAGGAGCTTGAAGAATTACACAGTGATCACAAAGGCGAGATCTGTGGACATTAGTCTCAAAGTGTTCCTGAGGAAAAGGAACCATAGAAAAGTAAGTTCAGGAAAGATTGGAATAACCAATCAAACATGTGCTTTCACCAAAGGACTTTTCAGAACTTTAATTCTGAGATTGCACTCTGTGAATCTCCAGAGTTTATCATGTTTAAGGATTAATGTTAACCCTTGACTTTTTTATTTAAAAAAACACCTAACTAGTATGGTGTTCTGGGGGATGAATTTTGGGAAACACTGGCCCAGATAAATCTTTTTTGTTCTTCTTTCCTGTTCTTTGGATCTTGTCCATATCTGCTTACCTCATATAACTTGCATCTGATGCCATATCTTCCTACTTTATCAAGGTCCTCAAGATTGCCAAACTTTTGAGTTATCTACCATTGACTGCTTCAGTGCTACTTCATATTCACTTATTGGGACCACAGTTACCTGAAGTCCTTGTGGCTCCAGTGTACCTTGGCTGGACCAGGCCTTCAATGCCTTCCTTCTCAGTCAAACCTGGAAGACCATTTTCCCAGGTTTTTCTGGCCAGCAGAGGGTCCCTGGTGGCTGTACAGTGACCTGTGGACATAACTACTCTTCCATATCTTAACCCTTTCTAAATTCTATATTCAAACAAAAACACCAATTTTTAGGAAAAAGATGTGTCACTCATCTCTTTCCTGTACCACATGTCACTCTTGACAACTGCTTTTTGGAAGTTCCCATAGTCCTGCGGGTGAAGACGGGAAGCCTATTAAACATTTCCATAGCAAATACTATGTGTCGAGTGTTACAACACTGTGAAAAACATGCTCTAATTATCCCAACCTAACAGATGAGAAAAGTTCCCTGAGTGCTTAAATAACCTTTCTGGGACTCACACTAGCCCATTTGCCCTGGCAGGCTGGAGCCCATTTGCCCTGGCAGGCTGGCTTCTGAGTCCATTTTCCTTTCCACTATACCACGTTGGCTCTAAATATAAGATACAAATTATATAATAAATTAGAAGGTGTTACCTGTTCAGGAAAAAAAGAAAAAGGGAAAGTGGGACACAGTAATGGAGATCAGACGATCTGAGATGGAGTTGGGAGGAGGTGCAGTCATGTAGGCAAGACAGGGCTCCTTGGGAAAGAAAGCTTAGAGCAGAGAAGCGCGTCATGGGATCACTGGAGAAGCATGTTACAAGCAGAGATGCAAACCCCAGGAGAACTCTGGCAGATGCTCATGTGGGAGGGACTTCTGTGTCCAACAGCACTGGCCTCCAATTTCTTGCTGAGTTCCACCCCGTGTTTGTTTAATAGTGTTTCTTGACTATGCCCTATTCTCTCTTTATTAATTGCATCATCCATGATTCAGTCAACAGCCATAAAGTGACTACTTCCGTCTTCAAACCCAGGGCTCCCCTTGCTGCCTTCCCTTTATCAATAATCATAAGGAGACAGAATTTTATTTTCATTTCTAGATGTTTCCCTATCTCCCTTTTCACTAAATTCAAAATATTCCTCTTTTCAGGTTGACTCATGAAACTATCTCATTCTGACCTCCAATTAGATCTCAGTATATATTCTTCATACATTAAATTTTCAAACTTACATAAAATGTTCTGAATTTTCCTCCTATAACATGTGTTAGGTTTTATAATAAAATTTTAATCTTTATTTTAAAAATAATTTGTGCAAAGAGAAAGCATCTGGCTTTGTTATATCTGCTGCAGAAAAGGGATCATCTCATAGATATATTTCTTACCAGAAATGGGCAATTATTTAGCCTTCCATCTGGATTGGAGAGAAAAGCAGATTCACCTTAGCAACAGCATTCTGATGCTGATGTCATCACCTTAACATCATTTTGGTCTCATGTCACTGTGTTCTTTCTCTAAAATCTCAAACCTTTAAAATCTCAAAGCTTTATAAATTTCTGCATTTAAAAGGCTAAAAAAGGAAAGAAAGAACTATATTTAAATATTCATTGAGTCATCATAATCTTGAACTTTGTTAGCAGGTCTCTTTTTCACAGCAAAACAAAATGAGAAGTGTTTCCCCATGCACTCCAATTTTTGCTAGAGCTTTGCCTGTACTCTTACATCTCCCAGGTTGGTGTCCACAAGCTCCCTCTCTGTGCCCTGAACCCATCGGGTCACCAGCCTCCCCAACAAGCCTGATCACTTACACATGTGATCATTTTAGTCTGCAAAGCAGTCCAGACCTGGGGCGATTATGGAGAGATTATGATCATGGACCCTGGGGCTCGAAGAAATCTTCATCTAGATTCTAGTCCCTTATTTAAAGGTGAAGAAACAGAAGCACGATGCTTGCCTTTTATTAAAGACAAGAAAGAGTTTAACCCTCTGGGAGTTTGTGGTTCCTCAAAATTTCAGTGAGGATTTTCACACAGGGTCAGATCATGAGTCAGCTGTTCCATCTCCTCCCAACTCCTGTCCCCTTCCCTCCACTCCTCCCCATGGTCTCTTCCATATACAAAAACTCTATCCACCAAGTTGCCAAACCATAGCAGCCAGAAATTCCTCCTACACCAGAAAGTAGACCAAGACTCCTCCACTTAGAAGTTTAAATACTGGCTTTGGTCTCAAATAACATTTAAAAATTCACAGTGGCATAGAATCATTTAAGTTGTACTTATTTATAGTAATAAACATTTGTATATATTTACAGGAAAGATTCACTATCAATGAATAGATATGTAATGTGACACCAGCAAAATTGGACTCTGAGATTTCAAAACTGCAAGCTATGCCACAAAGACAAAGACTTCCTTCATAAGCTTTCCGCACACATGAGCTGTCGTGTTCTAAAAGTAATTTCAAAAGTTCTCAAGTTGCCAGAACCCTGACTAAGAAGCACAGATGATATTTTTAATAATCTTCAAGTTATTTTTAACATGATTAAGCGTTTGTAACTCTGTCTTACATATACCTTGAGTTATATAACATCACTGAGCTAATAATTTGGACCACACTTTAAAATTTTTTCTAGTCTCAAGATTTCACATTTGACTATAATGAGGAAATTGCCTTTTGGTTAGAAATCAATATCTTCATTTTAAAGGATTTTTTAATATTGGAAATAGCAAAACAAAAGATTCCCAAACTTCTAGGAAAATATAAATATTATCAAATGGACAATTAGAACACATTTTTCATACCGAATTAACTAATCAGTATTTATTGCCCCAATTAGACTGATACCCAAATATGAATTCTATCATTGTTCTCAGAGGAGACAAAAGGGTTGCCTAACTTATCTTTATGTCTTCAATATTGGAAAGATTATTATTGAACATTTATTGCACTCTCTTTTGAAAAGCACTTTACAATAATTTATCACTTCATACTCATCTTCAACCTGAAATATCTTTCTTCTCTTATTACAAGTAGAAGCACAGAAGGTTGATGACTTCATCCTGGGTCTCTAAAGAACCTAATGGCTGAGGTGAGTGATGGGCCCAGATTCTGTGGAAGATTTAGGTTCCTCAGCGCACACAAATATTCCAACACAGTCTAATCGTGAAACCTGAGCAAAGATTCCTACTCAATTGACATGTTTTAGCAGGGAGTTGGCAAGTGAAATTTGGGTGGGTTTTCCTATTCAAACAGAAGAAAATAACAAGGGAAGAGATTGTCTTGGCAACATGGAAGTATAGAAAACTTCCTGAAATGGTCTAAAGGAAATATAGAGGTTTAATTTAAAAATTCATAATCACCCACATTGGTATTTTTGAATTCATATCTTGGGTGTTTTTAGCTGTTTGGGTGGCCTGTTTAATTTTTTTTTTTGCCTCTGCATTAAAGAGCTCTGCTTAATGGACAAACCATCTACAGCCTGACAGACCAAAATAATACTTTGTCAGAACACATTTTCAGTGAGTTTACTTAGTCCTTAAGGTTAATGTCAGGGAGGTTGTGGTGGCAAATCTGCAGGACTTTATTCTGGTTGTAGCCCACAATCTACAGTCACTGTATATATATATATATATATGTAATTTCAGAAAGGAAGGGAGAGGGAGATAGAAACATCAATGATGAGAGAGAAGCATTAATTGGCTGGCCCTACATGCCCCCTACTGAGGATCAAGCCTGCAACCTAGGCATGTGCCCTTGACCGTAATTGAACCCAAGTCCCTTTAGTCCACAGGCCAATGCTCTATTCACTGAGCAAACTGGCTAGGGCTACAGTCACCATTCTTGAAATATGTGCATCCCTGGAGTTGTGCGGTACCCACCTCCTCAACCACACAGGTCTCCCCAGTTAACATCTTCAGATTAGGATTGGGTGGGTATAACCAATTGGGGCTAGTCACAGGTCTACCACTTTTAGATCATCTTTGTTTCTCCTCTGTCTCTTTTCTAGTCTTCTGTAAATCTTGACATCATTTCCTTAAATCTTTCTCCAGTCCCTGACCCACAACCTACAACTGAGACTTCTCTACAGTGCCTCTAATAGCCTGAGGACTAGAACCTGGGGTTTCTATATCCCAGTAGATTGATAAGATAAAGCCATGAGTCAGCTGTTACTTTAGAGTTCTAGGAACAATCTAGTTCTGTTGCACAATCTGGGCCAGGATGCAGCTTCCTCAAAAGGCTTCAGTTCCAACTCTACAAAGGAATCAGAGGTATGTAGCTAGTCTCGTTGTCCCACTCCCTATGTCACAGAAACAATTCTGAGCATTGAGTCCTACTGGTGCCCAAAACTTTCCCCATTTTTTTCCTACTGAATTACTGGTCCTTCAAGGTGACCTGGGGAAATAAAGAAGGGTTCCCTCCTTTTAGACGTGTTTGGGAAACACTTCACTTGGAGACTCACAGAGTGTATTATAAAAGTTCTGCAAAAAATAAATTTGTTTAATTTTATCCCCAAACTTATTTTTCTTTTCTTCTCCGAACTAATTTATTTATTTTTGCTAACTCCTATTAATATCAAGCATACACTTTAGGAAATGCAAATCCACAGAAAAACAAGTTCTATAAACAAGCTCCTCTACATGATTTAGGACTCTTCCTCGATCTCACCCTCATTGGTTAGCTAGTTTGTAGCATCCATAATATCAAGCACAACCTTGAGCATTTACAGGTTTTCCTGAGCATTCCACAGGTTTTCACTATGTAATGAATTGAGGTTCTCAATGGCCTGCTTGCAGGAAAGAAAAGGAGTACAGGGGCTAGGGAACAGAGGGAACAGAGCCACAGATGGATGACAAAGGGAACTCAGGAGGATAAGCCTGTTACCTGGCCTTGCTTTATGAAATCAACCTTACATTTTGAGAAACTAAGATTTAGATAAGTTAAATAACTTGCTCTAGTTCACACTACTAGTTTGGTGCACAGATTTAACCTGAACCCATATTGTTAACTCCAAAGCCATGCTCTCATTTCATTACTTTTGACATAATATGCACTATTATTGACGTTGCTGTTATCAAAAGGCATCATGGTGTAGTGGTTGAGTGCAGGCTCCAGCAAGTTCTCAAGTTCAAGTCCCATCTCTCCCACTGATCAGCAGGTGTGCAGCTTTGCCTGCAGTCCCCTGTGCCTAGGACTCCTCATCTCTCCAATGGGGACTAGTAATCCTCACAGAACTGTTTAAAGGATTAAAGGAATTGGTGTTCAGGAAATATTTTGAATGCTCCCTGTCAACATTCAAATAAATACTCAATAGATGTTGCCAGTTGTTTTTATTTTTACTACTCATAGCTTAATTCTCACATTTTACAACTTTCATAGACAAGGCCAAGTTATTAACTGTCAGAAACGAATGAAATTAAACATCCTATCTAATAAGAGGGAATATGCAAATTGACCATCACACAATCACAAAGATGGCAGCGCCCATAGCCACAAGATGGTGGTGCCCAGTCCCCTCAGCTCTGCTGGAGTCCTCCAGTCCTTTCAGCCCAGCCAGGGGGAGGGAGGGGGAGGCAGGCGCAGATCCAGCCACTCCGCACACCTGCTGCCAGAATCCCCCAGTCCTGTCACAGAAAATGAGTCCCCTCAAAAGTTGGTTAAGCTTCTTAGGACAAAAAACATTCAAAATCTTTGAAAAGGTTATTCCACTATTTATAAAAGTTTGGACTAGACAATTCAAGGTTATTTCCACTACAACCTTCTATGATTTTGTGATATTAACATTCTGAATTCACATAGTACCAGCTGTATTGTATATAAGCAGATATTATTTAAAGGAATGGCCATTATTATTAAAACAACTCATAAAACCACACTGTTTGTATGTCAAGAACATTCTGTGTGATTTTCCTAATGGCTGGAGTTAATGCCCCTAAACCGGCAGTCAGACATCCCCTGAGGGTTCCCAGATTGGAGAGGGTGCAGGCCAGGCTGAGGGACACCTCCCTCCACCCCTGTGCACGAATTTCGTGCACCGGGCCTCTAGTATAATATAACCTCCTTCCCTTCCTCTCCTATAAAGCTCAAGGAGGACTAAGAGATCTTAATATGTGAACAATCACATACCTACCAAGTGGACTGTGTGATATCCTCAGCCCCCGTGTAGAGAACGAGGACTGAAAGAACTGAGCATGGAAGTGCTCCAAGGCTCAGAATTGTATGAATCACAATTCAGAGATAGGGCTGAGTTTTGCTGGGTCAAATGCTTTCTTGCTGATTCATTACTGTGAAGATAGCTGATAGAGAAAGGGGATGTTTACTGAGAGCTAAAGCCCTGCTCTAAATCATTGGCTTTTATATTGATTGATCTAATAGCCTTGATCTATAATTTCAAAAATAACTCAGTGTTTTGTGTGGGTTTTTATGTATTTATTTATTTTTTTCACAAACAGCAGAAAGGCTGTGGATATTTTCCTGATGAGGTAGACTGAGCACTTTACACAGGTTAGAAACAAAGGAAAATAAATGGAAACGACTTTCTAATATTTTTTTCTCCCTTTGTGTTGTCTTTTGTCCTAAGACATTTGATTAAACTTAGAATTAAAATTTAACATTGCAGTGCATTTAATACATCAATATATTTTGATGACATATTACTGCAGCAGAGAGATAAATTTTGTATTCTATTCGGGTCAGCTATGTAAATCAACCACATTAATGAGCTTTATTAAATCATCTTAGTAAAAGCTCCACTGTCTTAACTATTTACTTAAATCCACATCCAACAAAAAACAGCTGTCACTTCCTGACAAATCTTATTCTGAGTGAGAATTTTCTTCTTACAAGAGGAAAATTGATATGTTATAATCCAACAGAAATGTCATATTTAGAATCTTTTAAAGGGATACTCTATTATAAAATATGAGACTTATAGATCCTAACTTACTGTTAAGAAAGAATACACTGGTGAAAGAAAGAGTTCAAGGGGACCACTGCTTCTGTTGTTTACTTTATATGCAGAACATTACTCTGTGACTACCACTGAGCTGTTTTATGTACAACTGTATTGACTTGGGGACTCAACATCTAGAAGTTTTGAGGAAACAGGCTGAAGGCTGTTGAGCTACAACCCTCTTCCTACTCCTTCAGAAGAAAAGATTTCCTAAAACAGTTGATAAATCATTGAACTGCTACATAATTTTTTAAAATTGTTCAACCTTCTTAAGTATCTATATATTTTTGCTTCCTTAAGCAGTAAATGTAAGCAGTGTATGTAAATAAATGCTTCCACAATAAATGAGCTTCATGTGTTCAAGGAAACAAAGCTAAGATTTCCTCTTATTGATAATATTTTAACACCTTGAGTTGTTTCTAAGTACTTTTCAAAAGTACATAGAACTTAACAAAATTGTCTACTTTTGAATATATTTTTTAAATATTAAAAACAAATGTTTTATTACTTCAGATATTACTTTTTCTAATACATTTAATAACTAGCCAAGGCACTAAATTCAAGCACAGATCTTAGAACACTCTACAGACAAGCTCTGGGACCCTATAACCAACTGCAGCCCTCACCCCGTCCCTGTGTCATTCTTGTGAAAGTAGGGCTTACTGCATTGAGAAGATGATCTCATGTTGTGGGCTGTAGAGGAAGGCCACATGGCAATTATCCCAGAAAAGGGACATTCGTCACTGCTCTGAATGTCTGGGGCAAGTCAGATACTGAGACAGATAGCTGGACTCAGAAGACAGATCCTACAGGTAGGCAGGAGAGGAAACTGGTCTTTGCCAGTAAAAAATGAATGAGCAACACTTTGCAATGACAAGTTCTACCTTCCTTTCAGTGCTTATTTTCCTTGTTGATTCACTATCATTTATTCAAATAAACAGATATTTATTTCATACCAACTAATCCAGGCAGTATTCTAGGCACTGGAAATCTATTAAAGAAGAAAATAAATAAAACTACATGTCTTTTTTTATTAAAAAATATATGTCTTCATAATTTTAAAATTTACATGGTGTGTTAAACGGTGATAGATGCTATGTAGAATAGTAAAACAGAGAAATAGGATAAGGAATGAAGGTTCAGCCAGTGGTTTATAGTATTAATTGGCTATCAGGGGAGACCACACCAAGAAGGTTGTATCTGGTCAAGCACTAAGGAAGCAAACCATGAGACACCTGAGAGATCCATTTTTGAGGTGGAGGAAAAACAAGCACATAGACCTTAAAATAATGATATGCTTACCTGGGACACATTCAAGTGGATATAGAAGTGGTAGGAGAAGATGTTAGATTAGTTACAGATTAGTTGGGGGTAGTCAGTGGTACTCCAAACAGTATGTAAATTTATATAATATTCTAAAGACTTTGGCCTCTCTTCATAGGGTTACTGATATGCTTTGCATTTATTTGTCAAAGTATATATGAATTAACAATACCAAGTTTTTGTTTCCATATCTACACACTTAACAGTGTTTAAAATGGGCACTAGCAAAATACTGATGACCTCCAAAAAGTCTTCTGCAAAACAATGGGTCTTAACCATTTTATTGAAAGTGGTCTATGAATTACATGCTAGTTCCTTAATTCTGGTTAAGGGCATCCATCAGCTTGTTCAACTTTAGCACCTGTCTCATCCCCAGTAGCTTTTTTATTACTGGTCCATGAGTTTTCCCAATTCAAACTTGGGTTTTCTCAGCACATTTTACTTTTCTAATAATGATGTCAAGGAGCAGATAAATAGATTGGCAAATCTTTTCTATGTCTTTTCCAATGCTGCCTGGAATCAATTGATTGCCCACTTCTTTCAAGTCATTTGTCTTCACCTCTCAGGTCATGATTTCCTTCTTCTTTTGGATTTGGTGGATCTGTTGATGCTGAGCATAAGAGGTCTTCCGAATCCAATTATTGTGTTTTTAGTAAAACCAACACAGAATAGACTATCAGTAAGCAAATAGCCATTGGTAGTCTTGACATCAACATAAGCTTCAGCCATGGTCTGCCATTTGTGGACTGTAGAGCACATTTTGTCACGGGTAAGATCCACGTCATGGAAATTAGGCAGTTTTTGCCCTGAATATCCTCAGTAATTAGCATGAATTTTCTAAATGCAACTTCATCATCCTGCAGATCAGCTAGGCTCACTTCAAAAACATGACCCTTGAGACCATCCAATGTGATTTGGTTGCTTGAGTTCTCATGACTAGTGTTTCCCCAACACTTCTTATATTGACCAGAGCTGGTGCTTTCACATTATACCAATTTCTCTTAGAAAACGGATCAACCACTTTCTTCTTGGCTCCCTTTTTGCCGCCTCTCATAGGTGCCCATTCTTGCCCACGGCCATGGCTGCCATGGCGCTGCTCAGAGAGCCAAAACGTGTCATCTGAAAACTTTAGTGAGCACTCTTTCTATCTAAAAAACCCAAGATAATGGTATTCATGCCTTTTATTTAACATTTATTTTTTACCATTACAATAGTTGTGAAGGCAAACAGAAAGCCATGAAGATAAGGCATCATTTCAAACAATGACAGAAAAAATTAATGACAATAACAGTAATAATACATTAGATAGCATTTGAGTAATTAAAAATGTGCTAGGAATGGCTATTTTAAGGGTTTCACATGTATTGTCTCATTTAATTTTACAACTCTCTGAGGAAGCTACTTTACACCCATTCCATAGATGGAGAGCTAGTAAGTGGCAAATCTGCAATGGAAATCTCCCTCATTTTTTACTCCAGAGCCTATACTCATTATCTCAATGCTCCAGTGGCAGTGTTTTGTTGTTGTTGTTGTTGTTATGAAAAATTCAAGCATTAACAGAAGTAGAGGGAATGGTATAATCACCTATGTATGCATCACCTAGTTTCAATAATTACCAAATAAGACTAGTCTTATTTTATCTATTTCCCCAAAACTATTTTATTTTGAAACAATCCAAGACATTACATCATTTTATCTATAAAAATCTCAATATGTATTTCTAAAAGAGAACTTAAAAAATGGAACCATAACACTCCTTTCACATCTAAAAATATTAACAATAATTCATCAAAAACATCAAATATCCAGTCTCAAGCTGTGATTTAACTACAAGGCCATAATGTTATAGGTGTAATATGATTTGGTATAGATGAAGAAATAAATCCACTGACCCACTAATCATATCATTTGTATTCCAGCATCAACATTAAATGGGGGTTGATCAAATGAGACTGTTTTACATGCAAGTTGTGTAGGCTATATATTTCTCCTAGTGGCATAGTAGAAGGTAATATGATTTAGAATATCGAGGTTCAATTTTTGGCTTCTATGCTTAAGTTTATTACTTATACTCCTAGGGCCTCTGTTTCCTATATATAAAATGAGGGGCTTGAACTATCAGTGAGTTATAATTCAGAATTCTCAAATTCTAGAACGTTCTGACAGTTATAATTTCAATATATATATGGATAAAACCCCAAAGAATTTTATTTTATAAATATGATTTCTTTAGTGAATAAATCCCTCTAAACTTGAAAAGTGGAATCATTCATGTTAAAAAATAATAATAGGTAAATTACTTCAAATAGCCTCTTTTTCTCAGTATATGTATCTATCTGTCCTTACCCATCCACCAATACATTTATCTATCAGTCTAAGTGCCTACCAATATATCAAGCAAGACATAATGTAAAAGTAGTTTTTGTATAATACGTGAAAATAAACTTATTTTTCACAGAATACAAAACATAGTCAAGCATGTCAACTATAACATTGTAAGTATAATTGCTTTGTTATGCAATATAGGGAAAAAAGAAATAATTGCAAACTCAGTTGAGAACCAGACAGGAGGGCTTATGTGTTTCTAAACATAATGTGGTCATTAGTTTGATTTTCCTACTTAGGGGCTGATGACTGACACCGGCCTCATTTTACCAAGAAGAAAGTAATAGATAGACTGAAGAACAAGAACAGCATCGATCAGACTGTCAGACCTCAGAGGGAAGGTAGGGGAGGGTGGGGACAATGGAGATAGATCAACCAAAGGACTTGTGTGCTTGCATATGAGCCTAACCAGTGATCACGGACAACAGGGGGATGGGGGCATGCGTGTTGGGGGGGTTTTGGGATGGGAATGGGGGGTGGGGTTGATGACAAATATGTGATACCTTAATTAATAAAGTAATTTAAAAAATAAAAAAAAGAAAGTAATAGATCAGTAAAAGTTCATTGCTCAAGGGCTTCAAGAAAGAAGTGGCTTTTGAAGAATTTGTGTTTTTTTCTCTTTCTAGGCTACCAGTTTGATGAGCAAGAGAGAGGAAACAATCTCAGAGAGAGAGGGGAGTCTGAGGTCAAACAGGGGAGAAGATGAATGGTAATGACCTTTCATAAACAAAAGTAGAATTTAAAAGACAATAGTGAGAGCATAGTACTACCCCAGCACCTAGGGCAGAGGTCAGGCAGCCTAGACTTTCTAAGGAACCATTTAGCCCAACTCCCTGAAGTATACTATACAACTTGTCCCCAGGAATAGAGAGCAAAGTGCTTCCTTAGCACACAGCAACTCAATAAGTCTTGTTAGTTTAAAATGCCTCACAATTGCTTCATTCATATTAGTGCTGTTGTAGGTGCTAGAGTATTAAATAAGCTATTCAAATACTAATGATATTTGAGGAATTAAGTAAATTGCAAATTTTAAAGCAATATGGCCCAATTGCAGTCAAAATCATGAAAACTGTAATCCAAAAAAAGTTTTTGTTGTCCAATGTCTATAACTTATAAAATGCAAATGTTATGAGTAGAAATTCTTACAACTGTGGTGTGTCAACGTAGCTAAACGAGAATTATGTTTCCCCAGATTCCTTTCCTTATACGGTTCTGGATTAGTGCTGGTCACAAGAAACATTTGATGTGCGATGTGCAAGTCAAACAATAGCCGTATTTCCTTCCAGAGTTGAAGGTCAGTGCAAGGCTGCAGTCATTGTGGCATATTGTGCACGTCCTGGCTGATCTGCTGGTGGCCTCGTTGGTGCGGTGCAACAACTCAACTCATCCAGTCTCCAGCTCCCCTAAGATCTGTCCCTTCAGCTGTCCCAGGGCACAAAGCAGGACCATGTGCACCTTTGTGATGAAGACACCAGCTTTTCCACACCGCCCTGCCCTCGACTCATGGTAATGGGGTTGGAGGTGGTGAAAGACAGATGCAAGCTCCAATTTGTCTCACAGGTTCCAGTTGTCCTCTTGGGGCTCCAGTTTATCAGTGTGGGCTCCCACTTGTCCTTGCTCTCAAACACATCCAGCTTCCCTTTCCATTTGCCAGTCTGGCTGATCCAAAAGTTCCACACTTCAGGCTCAACATTAGGGGCAGAGCCAACACCCTGCAGAGACAGGGCCACCAGCTCCTATATCCGCATACAGGTCTAACCCCTATAATGGATCCCCTATGTTTTAATGTACATAGCAATTCTGCTTCTCAATCAAACCTTGACTGATACAACAACCTTATGAGGTAGGAAAACTATTCAAAAACTAAAATTCATTTAGTGCTTGAAGGAAAAATATACCCTCCAAAATTTATGTAAAGGCCCCCAAATTGGCAAACGATTTGAATATTGACTATAAAATTGTATATGACCTTTCTTGATGTAACAAGATATTTATTAATCAATATTCTGTTCCTATGACTAAAAGAACAAAAATCAAATAATTCCAAATAATTAAATAATCATAATAATTATTATTTAATAATTAAAGAATTAATTGAATAAAAATATTAGTTCTAAAAATGAAATTGCAATTTTAGATTAAATTAAATAGTTTAATCAAACATTAAGTAATTCTAATTTAAAATTAAATAATTCATTTAATAGCGATCAACTGATTTGACCATTAAATAAAAATTATTTAATTTTTAATTAAATAATTATTTGACTATTAGAGAGCTTACAGGAAGATAAATCTATCACTTTATAAAATCAAACACCATAGATTTTTTTAGCATTGTGTATTTTTACTTTATCAACTACAAATAAATTCTCAAAATTAATAAAGCAAAATCAAGAAGAAAGGTCCAAAAACCACATATTAAGAGTTCAGCAAACAATTTCATGCTCTTGTATTACTTCAGAGATCTCCTTTTGTATAACCATTTCCAAAATGCAATTCTAAACCCCAGATCCATATTCAACTGTCTGTTAGATGTATTCTACTGACTATTCCATTGGATCTCAACCCTAAATTCAACTTTCAACATTTCCTCACCCCAGGGCAAATATGTGCTCTCTCATGACTTTAATTTCTCTTAAGAGTAGAAATTGATATTCATCATGGTTTGTGGCCTCTAAGCATTAAAATTCCATTTATTTCCTGGCCTTCCTTGAAGCTCTGGCAAAGGTGTCTGCCACAGGCTTCTCGCACCAGTAGTAGCTAGGCATGACTTCTACATCAGTGAGATGAATGGGATAGAAGAGGTACTATTTCGAGTTCACTTTCTGGCAAAGGTGGCAGATGGATGCTTTTGGCTTTCCAAGACAGCAAGCTTAGAAGTTCTGGTTTCCTTGCCGAGTTCAGAGGTGAGAATTGTGGTGTCTGCTCCCCAAGGCAACAGTAAGGTCTTTGCAATATGCTTTGTGCACTGTTCCTGTTAAATAGTCCCCAAGCCTGATTCTAGGAACATTCTGAAGATTTCATGAGCTAGGTAGGAAGGATTAAATGCTTAATTTAATTTAGGGCAGATTGCTTATGTAGTTGCAATTAAGAACCCTGATTGATGCAGAAACATAAGAGCAAAACATCAGAATTCTCTTCAATTCTAAGCATTTTCAAGATCTGAGTCCTTTTGCATCTACCTGCAAAATAGCGTTCATTGTTTCCCATTCTCACTATGGAATAAGGCTCTGAAAGCAGCTAACAGGGTACTTTCCATATAACAGAACAACTTAAGCTTTTTATATGTATTAACTCATTTCATCTTCATATAACCTCTGCTGATGTAAGCACCATTACTGCCTTCAGGCAACTGATGAGGTGACTGAGGTCTTAGAGGGATTAAATAACTGGCTAGAATGTTGCAGAGCTCAAAGCCAGTTCTGTCTCATTCTAAATCCCATGCTACAGTATTAACTTGAACATGGATACCTCAAGCCTTCCTTCACACTGAATAGGTTCAGTTTATTCCAACCATGTCATTCCAGCCATGACCTGGTGCAATGCCTTCAATGACTCCCTGGCACCTCTGGTTAAAGTTCACACTTGTGGCTGCCATCCAAGGTCCTCAATGGTCTGGCCACAACCATCTCCTCTTCCTCTTTATCTCCTGCTGTTTGTGTGTCCTCCCCATGTTCAGAAAGATGAGACCATTCAGCTTTTCATAGGCTACATTCTGTGCTTCCCTGATTCTTATGTCTGTTTTCTCTGGTCTCTGCATCTCCTCTAATTCTTGTTTGTCTAATGAGAGTGGCCATGTATTAAAGCATGCTTCTTACACCAGGCCCAGCCAACATCACATATATTAACTCCTTCAGTCTCATTAACTCTAGGAAACAGGAGTTACTCACATTTACAGTTAAGAAAATGGAGGATAGCCCAGCTGGCATGGCTCAGTGGTTGTGTGTCAACCTGTGAACCAGGAGGTCATGGTTTGATTCCTGGTCAGGGCACATGCCCAGGTTTCGGGCTTGATCCCCTGTGTGGGGCATGCAGGAGGCAGCTGATCAATGATTCTTTCTTATCACTGATGTTTCTATCTCTCTCTCCCTCTCCCTGCCTCTCAATAAAAAATATATATATTAAAATAAAAGCATAGTTAAAAAAATAAAAGAAAACAGCGGGAGCTCAGTTGGTTAGAGCATCATCCCAATGCACCAAGGTTGTGGGTTCGATCTCTGGTCAGGACACATACAAGATTTAACCAATGAGTGCATCAATAAGTGGAACAACAGATCTCTCTCTCTCTCTCTCTCTCTCTCTCTCTCTCTCTCTCTCTCTTCCCTCTAAAATCAATAAATAAAATAAATAAAAAAGAAAATGGAGGGTCAGAAAGGTGAAGTGCCAAAGGTCACCTAACTTGTAAGTGGCAAGGTCCAGATTTGAATCCAGGTATGTCTGCCAGGAAGCTTGCTTGAGCTTTCAACCACTGTGCTGTCAGCCTTTCATTCTATCAAAAAGGATCAGAGGTTCCTGGGGCATGAACTGTCCTGGGTCCTCTAGCCTGAAGTAATTATTCATCTCCACATGCACACCCCTTGTTTCATAAGTCTGTATAGCAATTGTACATTTGACCTTCAACAATGGTCTTCTAGGTACATGTTTGCTCATTCATTCAACAAATATTTATAAAGAACCGATTTGGTTCCTCATGCTAAGGATACAATAGGGAGCATAATAGGTAAACTGGTCCCCATGAAGCTTACATTTTAGTGCAGAGACATCAAATTAAAGAGTGCACATATAATATGTGAGGTGGTGATAGTTGCCATACAGAAAAATAAGACTGATACTAATCATCAAGAGGAGAGTTGCTCTCTTAATAGTATGGAAGGGAAGGGTTTTCTTATAAGGTGATACTTAAGTAAGATGTGAAAGAAGAAGGGAGCCAGCTATCAGAGCTCTGGAGGACAAGTATTGTAGGAAGAGATAACAGCTCATGCAAAGGCCTGAAGGGAAAGAGGCTCAGCATGTTCTAGGAACAGCAAGGAGACTACTATGACTGGCACATGTAAGCAACGTGAAGGTTGACAGTGGATAAGCCTGGAGAGGTTGTAAGAGCAAATCATGTTGGCCCTTCTGCAAGCAATCTGTAAGATCTGAGTTATATGGGAAGCCACTGGTAGGTTTTGAGCAGAGGAGTGACACATATTTAGGATAGATAATGGGGGTCCCCATGGTGGGAACAGTGAGGTCAATTAGGAAGTTATTAGTTATTGAAGTAGACAAGAGACAATGGTGGCTTGGATCATGTGGCAGGGTCTGCATTTATTTTGAAGATAGAACCAATGGATCTTTCTGAAAGATTGTTTTGAAATGTGATAGAAAAAGAGAAGCCCAGGATGGCTCCAAGGACTGGCCTGAGTATCTGGAAGGATGAAGTTGTCATTTACTGAGAAAGGAAATACTCTGGGAGAAGCAGATCAGTGGAGGGAAGTCAAGGGTTTGGCTAGACATATGCTCAGTCTGAGATGCCTATCAGACTCAAGAGAGTGCAGTGAATATGACTCTGAGGTTCAGTGTAGAAGACAGGGCAGGAGATATAGCTTTGGAAGTCTTATTTATGCTAAAATTTTCCTGATAGCAAGATCTGTGCTTCTTAACATTTGTATCCAGCATAGAAGTAGGGCTCTATACATAATCACAGTGGGAAGAAAAACAATAATTAAGTATAAAAATCAGGCAAGTGTTTAAGGAGTTAACAACCTTAACTAGTTTAATTGGATCCCAATATAATCCATATACCCATTAATAGTATTCTTTAGAGAAACATTACATTACGAAAATAAAACTTAGGGAAATTATAAGTATTTCAAGAGTTAAATATGAGAAAGAAAGCATAGAGAATGAGCACAACTGGATGAGGAAAAAAAGCTAATAAAAAAATGCCTGAACAAATGAAATACTATCACTAGGACAAATTAAAAGAAAACCGATTGTAGCAGAAAATGTTGGAGATTATCAATATTATTCCAGGAAAATGAATAAACATAAAGCTGAATTTGACACACTAATGGAATAAATTTAGAAACTCAATAACTAGGAATACAGAAAATCATAATCTTAACCAGGGATGGGTAATGGATAATTTCACTTACAAAAATATGAATCTATTGCATAGATTGTTAATTATTCTTCAGTTTCTCCTGATTTGGTAAACGTGTAGGATATAAGGCAGAATAATTGTGCATGCAAAAAACAGTAAGTTTTTTAATAAAAGTAGAAGCACAATATCAAACTAATTTATCTACATATGAAATAAAGTGCATCTGTTTCTCAAGCTAGAGAAAAACCTCTCGCTAAGTTTACAGATATGAGAGTTACTATGGGAGGTATCTGACCTCTCCAGTCAAGTAGCAGGCTGGATAATCAATGTCTTTAGAGGTTCTGTGACTCTGCTTTTTAATTTGCAGTATCACTGAAAGCAATTTCCTGGCATTCCACAGTCTAGCTCTAGGGGCAAAGTAATTGGTGACCCTTGGTCTATGTAAACAATCTGAATAACAAAGATCACAAAAGGGGCATTAGAGGAACATTCAATTTAAATTGCATGTTTCTAGGTTGCTGGTTTTCAATGACCAATCTTCAGAAACCTATGGCAGCAAAGACTATCTTGAAAATGGGGATGGTTCAGACGAAAGTATGTGTGTGTGTGTGTGTGTGTGTGTGTGTGTGTGTGTGTGTGTGTGTGTGATGATAATTAGCTTTGTGGAATTTAACTGGTTATTATTCTCTTTTTGTCATTTCCCCATCTTAACCTTTTTGTATCCTGGCGTTGATTCTCTATGGACTGGATCACCTGGACACCCAGGAGAAGAAATTTTTCTTTCTAGGTTGGTTTTAAGTGGCATGTGTAGAAGGGACTGCAACCCTACAGAGCTCCTGCTACTGTCATGGGCCCTCCCCCATGGCCCTAGCAACACTTTTCCTCTTCTCTCCCCTTCAGACCTAAAGATGTTAATGGCTTCCCACTGTTGCTAATCTCTGGGTACCTGGACATGGCCTTTCACCTTTGTGGATAGACCTTTGTTTGTTTTTTTCCAACCATTTGCATTGGATCCTGCTTCCCTGAATGACACAAGGTTGCTAAATAATTCTTAAGTGGCAACAAAAAATTGAAGGGTAGGGACTGTATATTTTCATGGTACTTCAAATGCAGTGCAATTTTAATATTTCTGTGCCCAAACTGGTGCATTATAGGCTCTATGAAAAGCTGTTTGCTTCCTATATCAATTGGAGCCACCTCCCCTCAACAGTGTTATTTCTCAGTCTTTGAGGTTTTCTATCATGCCCAGAGGATGCTGGAGGCCAGAGCATCAACCTCGAAGGCACAGAAAGGTGGTTTATATTTGTTATTGTTTTATAGAATTGACATAGGACACAGCCAGGGAAAGATTGAGGTCAATATTATTTGAAAACTAATGTTCTCTAGGCGGAAACAAATACAGCCACTTGTACACATTTGTTTTGCTGGGACCATGGATGTCTTCAGAGATTACCCTCCACTTACCTTTGACTGATGCTGTCCAGTGTAGTAAATGTATAAAATAACATCTGCTGTACCGTCAGAGAGAAAAGCATGCTGCCAAATATGGGGCTTTCACAACGGAAATGGATCATCACCAAGTTACATGTCAATTGGCGATATTAAAAATGCCCAAGAGTACTAAGAATCAGCCATTAGTGAAAATGCACCTAAAACCTTTTACAGTCACTTACATCTAATTATCTGATACCAGGTATAATTATGCTATTATATATACTTTAGTACTATGGCTTGCATCAAGCTAATTTACTCTACATGCCATTGAATTTCTAGTCTAAAATTATCAACATATTGACTTCAGCAAGACTAATAAACAAGTAGTTGAATATAGTTATTTCAAGAACCATCCAGAGAGGAATATTGATTTATTTATTTGTTTGTTTGTTTGATAAATTTTTCTTAGCTCCCATTATGGGCTATGTGAGGTGTTAAATTCTGGTGATAAAGCAACAAATAACATGCCCTTGAGGCACACACCTTTTAAAGGAGAGCAGGACTAGGGAGAGACAAATCATTCCCAATAGGGGCCATGCATAGTAGAGTGAGTATGAGCGGTTATGAGGGGGTAAGCTGAATCTTTGAGGTGGGCTGGGAGCTCATCGAAATCATAGAGGAGATAATGCCTGAATTCTCTAGGAGGACAAGGAAATAGGCAAAATAGTCCAGGTAGAAGTACTATCCTGAGGGAGGCTATTTCATTTAGAAGATGCCTATGGATTGCCATGGCTGCAGGACTGAGGTAATAGAGAGAGTTGTTAGGAGAAGGGCCTGGATGGGTGGGCACGACTTTTGTGTGCTGTGTAATCTCTGGAGACCATTGACATTTGTAATCAATTTAATTCATCTGGTCATTTAACACGTATTTAAGGAGCCTACATATGAGTGGGGTACTATCCTAGGCGTTGGGGATATAAGAGAAAAGGTCCCCATCCTTATGGAACTTAGATTCTAAAGGAGGGGTAGATATTGAAAGAAAAACAATTTTATTGAGTAAAATAAGTACAAATTATTAATGGTATAAAGGAAACAAAATGCTGACATTGAGAATCATCGGTCAGCGGAATGGATTTTGGGTGGGATGTTCAGAGAAGATCTCTCTAAGGAGTTGCCATGGAAGAAAAGTTTTGGAAGCTGAGAAAGACTCAGACATACTCAGATCAGGGTGAGGAATGTTCCAGGCAGAAGAATGTTTCAGGTAAGTTATGCTGTGAGGTTGTCAGGGAGCTAGACCTATTCCAGAAATTAAAAGCTCAGTGCGGCTGGAACATAGCAAGAGAGAGGAGAGCGAACCAAGATGACGTTGGTGAGGTCGTCAGGAGTCAAATTATGGGAGACCATGACTCCCAAGGCAAATGTTTTGAAGTCCATTGAAGATGTTCTAGAGCAGTGGTTCTCAACCTTTCTAATGCCGCGACCCTTTAACACAGTTCCTCATGTTGTGGTGACCCTCAACCATAAAATTATTTTCATTGCTACTTCATAACTGTAATTTTGCTACTGTTAATGAATCATAATGTAAATATCTGTGTTTTCCAATGGTCTTAGGCTCTACAGCAGCGGTTCTCAACCTGTGGGTCACGACCCACAGGTTGAGAACTGCTAGCAGGGTTGCCTAAAACCATCGGAAAACACAGATATTTACATTACGATTCATTAACAGTAGCAAAGTTACAGTTATGAAGTAGCAATGCTTTCCCCTATATTTGAGAGCAATGTTGTAAGAATGGTGATTAAGTGGGTTTACTAAGCTTTGTGGGGCGTATGGGAAGTGAGGACAGGCAAGGATACTTTCAGATACTGGAAGATTTTACATTCTGAGGTTCAGAGGCTGCCAGATCACACTGGGGAAATGACTGCAAGTGGCACACACTGGTGAGAAATGAGGAATGCCTGGTGAAAACAATGGAAGGGCTGTACGGATGAGGAATAGCTTCACAACAGTGAGAAGGTATGATTTGTTCATGAAATGGAGAAACAGTCAACCCTGGTAGAATAGCCAGCAAGGAGGGAGGGATGCCCAAGAGGAGTGAGTGGACGAGTGCCAGTGGTGGCAAAGAGCCCTAGATGCAACCTTCTGAGAGGTGCCTATAGATCTGGCGATTGCCTCATCAGAGACCCTGGCAAGAGCAGCAGAAGAGGGATGAGCAGAGTGAGTGGTTGGTGAGGAAATGACAGGATATAGATGAATCTTTCAAGCAGCTTCATTTTTAAAGCATGTTTGGGTTGAGTATTAAATTATGCAGCAATGAGCCAGTGGTTGGGGAGCACTTGGAAAGAAGGAGGGTTGATTGATAGAGAAAGGCCTGAGAAGACAACTTAATATAACAACATCCATCATAGATAGTATCTGCCTAGTAATTTCCAGTCATTTTACCTTGATTATCACATTTAATCCATGCAAGAACATAAGAGGTAGAAACTATAATTATCTATATTTTACTGATACGGATTTTGCCCAAGTTTCTCAAGCCAAGAAGCAGTAACACAAAGGATGTAAACTCAGTTCAGCTGCAGAACCTGTCTCTTGTCCCCTGTGCTACCCTTCCTTCTCACTCTGGCAGCTTTTATCCCAGCAGAGTCCAGCAAGTTCATGTGTCCCCCCTATGAAACATAGCTTTCAGTGTCCTGCTTGCCACATCTTGCCCTCAGCCATCCTGGCAGAACCAAATTGCAGCTGATTGAGTGCATCTTTCCCAAGGGAAGTGTTGCTGCTCTTACCTTCTCACCCGATGGGCTTCCTTTCCTTCTAAACTCTTCCAGACAATCTACATCTGGTCCAGTTCTCTACACCAGGTTCCTACCTGCAACCTTCTCTCAAAATTGATTCTGTCCTCTATGTAACCACCCAGCTGTCAGGGCTCTTTATAGTTGGGTGGGAAATGGGCATCAGCTTGGGACAGAGTTATCACATCAAAACATCCACCGAGACCCATTTGATTGAATTGTCTTGGGACCAAAGCCCAGAATAGTTCTAGTTTTCATTCTTCATCTGCTGGCTTCATTGGCCTGTTTCAGCCATCATGTGAAGCTGCTGATTGATGCCCTGCAGCTGTACTCGCTTTGACTTCACCTCCTTTTTATCTTAACTTACTCCCTTATTGGTGTCAGAGCTGACCAACTTGTTGGGGGTGAAATTTAATACTATCCCTTAATACAGTTGTTTTTTTTTTTTTTTTTCTGAAGTGTGGCCCACTGGTTCCTGGACTCACTATAAATTGATGGAATCAGAATTTCTGCAGGTGGAGTAATTCTAATCCCTGAGTAATTTCTGCCTCTGGTATATAGAGGCTCTTCTTGGCCTCTGCTCAGGATCCTGGTTTCCTGATTGCCAAACCGTGGACAGTAAATAGGGCAGCTCACCTGGGTACACATGAGCCTGTTCAGATTTGACAACTCTAGGGCACCCTTGTTTAGATTGAGGGACTCAGTTCCCTCTGCTTTCCAACTGGCTAACTCTTGGAGCATTAATTATTTTATTAAACTCTGATATTATTAGCTCAACCTTCAATTCCAAATTATTTAGTCTCACTTCTGATTCTGATTGCTTGTACTTCACACCTGCCTGCTGGACCATGTCTGATCTTCTCTAGTGATAGTTCAGGTCCAGTCCAAGGTCATATCCACCCTAAGAGCAAAAAATAACACTGGAAAGATAGGGGTGAGGTAAGATTAAAGCTAAATTAAGTAACGGTTACATTTTTGTGAAAGCATGAACAATGAAGATTTTTGTCTTTTTTTTTCCTGGGTAAATATCCCTTAATGTCATGTCTGCCTCAATTTCTGAAGATGTCAGTCTCTTATACTGTTTACTTCCATTTGAGGATCTGAATGTTAAGCTTGAAAAGGCCAACCAAGCTGCCATAGTAACAAAGCTGACCACCCTGAGGCCAGGTTATTTCTGTGTTTTAAATCTTTTAAAGACTGCCTGTCTTATATGTCTATGGCAGGGAATAAAATGAGGAAATGCATCATAGTCACTCCCTGACCTATAAACACCTAAATTATGAATGTCCTATATATAGGGATGTTCGGTACTGAGCCCCAAAGCATGGTGGAACATTTTCTTCCTTTCCTTTAAGAAGCCACGGCAGATTCAGGGCGGAAGATCCTTCACATCCTGTGCCAATTACCCAGCACAACTACAGAGAGAGGCCCTTTCTGGGGAGTCTTCTCATTGGTGGGGGAATGAGTGTTCTCCAACTATTTTGAAAATGGGAATGTGTACTCGAAGTATCCTGAGTTACCATTTGCGAGTACATTTTCCCCTAAGAATGGTGAATAGATAACCATGCTAATCCACATAACTCCTTTTCATTTACAACACAGCAGAATTATTACTCCTACATCTTACCCACTCTGTGATTAAATAGGCACGGGTGGGCTGGCCTGACATGGGTAACATGTTTTCCTGTGTGACTTGAGTTATAAATTTTAGACAACTAACGTATGAGTGAACTTATAACACAGCCCATGTAAATTGAAAAATGCTCACATGACGGGTTCAGGTGATAACTTTTTCAGAGCTAGTCATTCCATTGTTTGTTTCTACACAATAGCATGACTTCAGTACAGGCACTGATTTTCTTTTTATTTTTTTAATTTCAACTTATTTATTTTTCTTTAGAGAGACGAAGAGGAAAAAGAGATGGGGGAAGAGATAAACATCGATATTAGAGAGAAACATTGATCAGCTGCCTCCTGCACAAGCCTGGACAGTGGATCAAACCCGGAACCTGGATATGTGCCCTGACTGGGAATCGACCTGCCACCTTTTGGTGTATGGGACAATGCTCCAATTAAAGGAGCCACACCAGCCAGGGCCAGACACTGATTTTAAAGTAAATAATTTTTTTTGACTTATTTTTAATGAAAGTGCCCATCTCTCATTAAAGTTTTAAGTGTTATTAACCATAATCAAAGAAGCAGGAGCTATTTTAGCTGACAGGTAAGTCACAATAAAAAAATTAAACCAGCCTGGGACTTATGAATGTGTAATCTGTTCTCCTTTGCGTGGGGGTGCTCGGAGCTGATGTGTTCCAGTGATGCCTTCATTCAGCCTTAGGCTTCCAACTCTGTCAGACTGGCCTCCGAAGAACAGCAGTCAGAGCAGATGAATGTTGTGAGCTATAAAGTGCTAACTCCTCTAAAGGGCTGCCTGACACATTCACCATGGTGGCAGGCAGCCCTTAGAGGAGTTAGCACTTTATAGCTCACAACATTCTTTCATATGCACCATCTCTTGGGACATGCAAAAGGCAGATGTTTCCTTTATAGTGATGAGAATATCAGTTCTAGAGAAAGCAAATGACTTGCCCAAGTCCTATAGGTATATGTGGACAAACTTAAAGATATTTTACCTCTAAGCCCATTGCTATTCTATTATATTAGAGTTTTGTTTGGGAATAAATATCTGATCCAAAATAAACACGACCTTTCAAGGCTTAGCTTGAATAATATGGGGAAATTGATTTTACCTCTCTATTCTCTCTTTTTTTTTTCATTAAAAAACACATACACATTCTGTCTTCCTTCCTCTGTTGTTATAGAGAGCAAGCAAAATGATGTATGTGAAACCCTGAACAAACTGGGGATTGCCATCCAAAGGAAAAGAAGTCTTATTATGATGCTTTTCATAAAGTGCTTTTATACCATGCTGGTGATTGTTTGTTTTATAACATTAGTTTACACAGGACAAGGGAACTGGGAAATTTATCAGAACACTGTCGGCAGCAGCGAGGCCACGGATAGGTTTCAGGAAGGGCTGAGCTTTAGCTCCTGTCACCTACTGTGGACAGTTGGGTCTGCTTTCTGTCATGCTATCAGAGCACCTGGGAACCACACAAGGGATCTGCTACAGCAGGTGCCAGAGCCCCATGCAGTCTTACATACTGCTGACATGCTTGGTTTGCACTCCTTTGCCCAAACACAGACTAAGTGATAAAATACATATCAGGTTGGACTAGCTGGTATTTTTCTCCCTCGTCTTTGTAATCAGACATGATTGAAGGAGCACTAGGTAGCAGGTGGCTCACACAGCGTCACCAGCTGCACATGCTGTGCATGTGGTTTCAAAAGTAAACATCAATAACCATTTGCTGAAAATTGGTTAAAAGTCCTTATCTTTCCCTTTAAGTTGTGATCGCATTAATTTCATTTGCGTGTACAGTGGGTTGGGTAGATATGGGTGCTGGGTGATCCAGAAGACTAGAATCAGTATGTATGCAGTCTTGCATGCATGCATGTATATGTATATGCACATGCACACATGTAGACAGACACTATATATATATTTATGCTTATGTATATACACACATATATCTATGCACATAAGTACATACATATACACATATATGCATGATACCCATTTATATATGTGTGTGTTGTATGTCCTTTCTCACAGAAACATGGAACTATTTTGGTTCTCCTAGCAAAATATTCAGTTTCATATTAACAATGCCAAATTTCAGTTTCCACCTTGAACTAACTTTCTTCTTTCCATCCTTCCTTCTTCTTTGCAATAGGCATTTGCAGAGCTCTACCATGCACTAAGTACCTATACCACAAGATAGAAAGCAAGTCCCCTACTCTAACACAAGTCTAACAGTAAGAGATTCAGGCAACTAAATTGACCCCTAGAAGTCAGTGGATGGTGTTCTTTTTATTGATTTTTTAGAGGGAGAAAAGGGGGGGGAGAGAGAGAGAGAGAGAGAGAGAGAGAGAGAGAGAGAGAGAGAGAGAGAGAGAGAGAAACATTGATTTGTTATTCCACTACTTCTGAGTGGGTATTGACACCACAACCTTGGCTTATCAGGGTGACACTCTAGCCAATTGAGCTATCCAGCTAAGGCAGTCGATGGGTTTTGATGGGATAAGTACAAGAAGCATGGAGCACATAGCTCACCTTGGGGTGATGGATATGGCTTCCTAGGTCAAGGGGTGCAACGGGCTGTTTAAAGGAAAGGATGGTATTAGCAGATGGAGGAGCTGAATATGTGTGGACACTGGTGTAGAAGCCCCAGAAGCCATGGCTCTTTCAGGATTCTAGGCAATGTTAGCTTAATGTAAAGAGGTCTGGGTTGGGGCAAGTGGGGTGAAATTTGGACAGTGAAAAATAAGCTAGAAGAGATTGACAGGAAACAAGTAATGGAGATCATTGGATATCACGATAAGGAGATTAGAATGCATGCTCAAGGAAACCCTGGCCCAGGGCCCACAGGGTATAAAAAGGATTCAAAGATATGTATCATCTTTGGCTCTCTTTTCTTTTTCTTTTGGCTTGGTTTTCATGTGTATCGGTGTTCTGGGAAATTATACGTGCATCAGCTGCATACAGATGCTTGGTTCCCTCAGCCAATTGATTCAGAAAGCTCTAAGAACCAGCGGGTCAGGTGGAGGAAAAGGCATTGTATATTTCAATATGTGTGTGACAGATGTGGATCAGTGAGCTAAACAGAAGTGCAGGAGGAGCGACAAGTGTGTGTCCCCCAGTAAGATTCACCACTCTGAGATGATGGGTATGATTATGGCCCAGGAGTGGTGGTAATTCCTGATATTTGTGCACGGCTGTAGTCATCTTGGAGCGCCCTTACAGACACAGGGTGTTATTTGGGGAAGCCTCCCGAGAGATGTCTTGAACACGGGTCTCCAGCCCCACTATGCAGAGGAAAGCACCGGGGTCTGGAGATGTGATGGAATTACCCTCTTTCTCTGATAATGGCTGCAGTGGAGCCATTTGTCGGTGCAAGTACTTCCTAAGAATCTCCTTCACCTTTTGTAGCTTCATTTTAAGGACAATTACTCTGTGGGTGAATTTAGGGAAAATATTCCCTCTGCAACCTAAAGCAGCCTTGCTCTAAACATGAATCTGTCAGTGATGGTGATAAGAAACAAAATTTTTTCCCAGCAGATTTTTCTAGTAAATCAAGAGCTACATCAATTCTCCATGGGTTAGGGACTAATATTTCAGTCTGCAATACATTTAAGGGAATATATTGTATCAATTTCATTTTTTTTAGCTTTTAGCTGCATACTGCATAGTTTGAGGGTTCCCAGTGGCAGAAGGAAAGATAGGTTTGGCTTCCTAATTACATTAGGGAGTGTTATGTGTGGCACTGGGCTCTGGTTCCTTGTGTTTGCTGCCACAGCACAAATGGAGATTACTTCTCCTATTTTTGAACCTTTTAGCTTCTCTGTTTCACTTTTTTCCCCTCTGGCACAGACAAAAGTCTTTGAGTTACTTGCTACTTAGACAAATCCTGGAAGAATATGAATCAAACATAAACAGTGATTAAATCTCAGTGATTGATTTAAGACAATATTTATTTTATATCTCTTAGTTTATACTTATCTTGATTTCTTTGTAATGAGAATATAGATCTTTTATAAACAGAAAAGCCAATAAGGCTGGATCCCATTTGGAAAAAATAAAAATTATATACTCTCTAATCTACACTCCAAAAAGCACATGGTTTGTTCATCTCCATATCGCTTGCACTTTCTAAGTTCTAAGCAGTCATCTGTTAGTAAAAATTAGATAGGATATTTATTAATCTCATCCTCAGTAGGGAAAAATGCACAAGAAATGGAATCCTTTAAAGACAAACTTCTTACTATTTTAATAGAGGCTGTAATAAGGCAATGGAACTCAATGAGTCTCTGAAAACGAAGTCATTGAGTGATCACTTGGGGAGTCCCTGGGACCCAATTTCAATATATCTATATCATCTATATCCAGGAACACTTTTTGAGCACTTGAGGTGACAAGTGTGGAATGCCATCCCTTTCTTTTCTGTGTATGATCAAAATGTCAATGCCTGTATCATGATTTACAGTGATAATTTTTAAAAAATATATATTTTTATTGATTTCAGAGAGGAAGGGAGAGGGAGAGAGAGATAGAAACATCAATGATGAGAGAGAATCATTGATTGGCTGCTGCCTGAACACCCCCTACTGGGGATTGAGCCCGCAATCCTGGCATGTGCCCTTGACCAGAATTGAACCTGGTACTCTTCAGTCCTCAGGCCAATGCTCTACCCACTGAGCAAAACCAGCTAGGGCTATAGTGATAATTTTAAATGCTATCATCAGAGTAACCTGAAAACAGGAATAATCCTTTCTATAATACTAAATAATAAAATGATGATTTGCTGTGACCTCCTGAAGAATTTGAAAGTACTCACAGTTGGAGAGGAAAGAGCCGTTATTAGACTGGCAAAAGCCTGGTTCAAGTTTCTAGTTAATAAGGGGAACAGCACTGTGTGTCAAGGAACTCATGCATTGAGTACAGTTAGATAGTCATTCTGGCCTGTTTTATTAATTGACAAACCAAGTTAAATATTATATTTATTTATATATCATTATCTGTAATTTTTATTAATAGATAATGATAGCTAAGTGTTACTAAAATAATATTAAAGTCTACTATAATCATAGTTCCTGATGAATGGGTAAATTATAAATATCCCAGAAACTGGGCATGGGAATGGTATACACTCTATAGGAAGATGGAGGGAATCTAAAATACCTCTGAGGTTTGAAAGGGAGATGACTGGGTGTTGCCAGTAATCAGGATTGAGAATATAGGAGAAGGGAGAGGATTTGGAGAAATTGTGAGTTCAGTTTAGATACCTTGGGTTTATCTGTCTATGGGCCCATCCAGGTAGACATGCCCAATAAGTTATTGCATATATAGGTCTAGAATTCAAGAAAGTTCTGGGATGATGCTAAATTGCCCATGTCTTATGGATGTGAAAATCTTGTCTAATCTTCTCTTTTGGACAAGTGCTGAGCTCAGAGTACTGTTCCTGACCAAGGATTCCAAGCACTGAGGCCAGACATTAATGAGACAAAAGCTAAGTTGTCAGGAGAGACCATCCAGGTAAAAGTGACATGCTATATGTCATATCTGTCTGACTCAGTGAAGAGATAAAGGAATAAGTCATTAATGCCCAATGCAGAATGGAGGTAAAAGGATGGAAATGGAGGAGTTATAGAATTTGGGAGTAAAATGACCACTGATTATGGATATTGAAGGAACAGTTTCAGGGCTGAGGCAGGAATGCAGGCAAGACAACAAGGAATTATGTTGGAGACTAAAGGGACATCAGGTGGAGATCACTGGTTAGGGAGGAAAAGATGAGAGCAAAACAGCACGGAGTCTGAGAGCAGAAAGAAAGTGGGGTTTCTTATGTGTTTTTTGGGTATGTTTGTTTTAAGAGAAGAGAGATGATTCTCAATTCTTACCAAAGCATCAGGCAGAGCTGTGTAACAAGAACTAGGCTATATTGAATATTCACTTTATATTTTCCCAGGATGATACTCTTTATATCTTGCAGAAAGGAGAAGCAGTAGCTGGCAGTGGTATGAATGTGAGAATAGTCTTTTCTCTCCTTAACTGTGGGAAAGAAACTACTAATTGAGGAGCCTGAGTTTCCTCATTTTTAACATGTGTGCTTGGATCAGATGGTCTCTAATGATCATTTAAGCAGCAATATTTTATATCCATCTCTAAATCTCTAGCTCCATGTAAAAAGTCTTAGTTTCATCCTCTCATCAGCATGAGTAGCCCAAATACAGAGGTGAAGAAAACAGACTGGGGATTTGGTTTCATGTCCAATTGTCTGATTCCTATGCAGACCAAATAATTAGCTCACTCGCCTAGAAACTCTTTTATGCAAGCAATTCAACAATTGAAAAAAAATGGGTAATGCCAGAGGAGGTAGGACAATATATTCTGCCTCGTACTGTCATCAGAAGGTAAGTAAACACCATTCACTTAGGCAAGGATCAGCAATTACCATCAAGATTCCAATCTATTTCTTTTTCATGTCCTTAAAAAAATAGAAATCAGCAGTAAGAGGAAAATTAAAGGGGAAACATGAAGGCATGCACTGAAGGATGCATATTTTATCTTCCAGTCAAAGCAGACCAAGGTGCTTTCTGAGGTGTTCCTGAATTGAGGGCATGGAATTGTCAAACAGCAGGTGTCTGCTACTATGTATTCAGGAGAAACACAAATGGGTATGTGGGCATAGAGGGCATCCCATTGGGTGTTTGGCAGAGTATGATGGCAGATGGGGGAAGGGTCTGAAAAAGGTAGAGGGAGAGATCAGTGGGGGGAGAAAAAGCATTTGCCAAAATGCATCTTCCAAATAGAAAAATCCTAGTTTCATACAGTAAAGAAAGGGAAATAATTTTATGGGTGCACTGGAAACAGAAGGGATCTTAAGTTTTGTATAATCAAGAACAAAGGTATCTAGAGTACAAGAAACATAGCTGCTGGATTTTGAGTAATTACTCAGAGAATTTGCTGTAATTTCTGTTAGATATTATAATGAAAGGAAGGAATGGTTGGGAGAAACAGACAAACAGAAATCATTGGCCCTGAAAAATCAAATCTGAAGAGAAAACCAAATTGGAGATGTATCCTATATCCACATCTACATTAAACTTTTCAATTCCTGTTGAAAAGAGATTAGAATTGATAAGAAAGCCTTACTTGGCAACATTTGTTTTTTATATACCTGCATTCATGCTTGACTGAACTACATAGTAACTGCATAGTAAACTGTATATACTTTCATTCTATAGTGGTGAAAAAGTTAGACATATATACTGACATTATGAAAATCTTGAGCTTAATTGTTCACTGAATATGAAAATAAACATATCTATATTTGGTGGAACTTGCAATGGACTTTTGTCCTTTTTTATTTGTTTTGTTTTTGGCTGCCAGCATGTATTTCCTTTCCCATGATCAACCAATTTCCTTGTCAAGATGAGTTACACAATGGAGGGGAATAATTTCCCAGAAGAATATATATGCCTAATCTTTTTACCACATCTTTCTACCCATTTTGACAGTTCAAAAAATGCCCCAAACTGACAAACATAAGTTAACTCTCCTGACACATCAAAAGTGCACTAAATTCCTTTCTCAAATGGAAAATAATCCAAAGTCTTGCCAGTTACCTCCATCCATTTCCTGGCCTAGATTACCTGAGAGATGCTCACTTCTCCTCTTTTTCAATTGTGTGCCATTGTTTTCACCAATAGTCTTCCAGTATGAGCTAAATGGCATATATATCACTAACAAGTACTGTATAAGGTAATGGGAATAAGGAGAGGAAAGAGAAGAGAACTTAGGCACAATATTCCATATATGCATAGCATAGCAAAGGAGGAAAAATTAGTAATAGTTGCAATTATTATTTCAGTAACTTGTCCTTGGGTGGTAATTGACTATTCTTGACTTCCTTTTCCACGCTGTAGTTCAATTTACCTCTGACTGGAGTCCCTTGTCATGCATAAATTTCTGAGCCCTACTGGGTGGATCTTTCTGTTTAAGTTGATGAGTCATTCAATGGATTATAAGGGGTATTACAGGCAGAATCTATAGGATTCCCTGGTTCCATTTATATATCTTTCCACCTTTGTGTGGCAACACCCTATTGTTTCTTTAAAAAAATTTATATATATTTCAGACAGGAAGGAAGAGGGAGAGAGAGCTAGAAACATCAATAATGAGAATCATTGATTGGCTGACTCCTTCATGTCCCCCACTGGGGATCGAACCTGCAACACAGGCATATGCCCTGACTGAGAATCTAACCAGGACCTCCTGGTTCATAGGTTGACCTTCAACCACTGAGCCACGCTGGTCAGGCCTATTGTTTCTTGATAGTCCAGGTGAAATACACCAGCCTAAATGTTAACCCTTCTTTTGTTTATCTAGTGACATGATGAAATAACCAGGTTACGAAGAAGTTGCTACTCTTTTGGAGCCGTGCTGTGTCTCCTGATGAAAGTATAACTCCCTTGGGTACTAAAACACTCAACTAGAACATCTCAGAGGAGAGGAAACAAATCTTTTGTGAGTATCTTATTGGATAGAACCATGGGATATATCACCTTCATGGTGGCTGTGTACTCTGTGTATTGAAGTCATTTCAAAGAAAATAAAAATGCTAGTACCTAAAGTGAGAAGACAAGCAAAATCAGTCCCCTTATGGAATAGTATCTTAACAGAACTTGATATGCCACATATTACAGCTCACCAAAATCATGGATAGAATGCCTCCATAAAAAAAGATGAACAAATTCTCAAGATGCCAGGCTTCAGGAATAATTTATCTTTCCTATAAATGTTCAAAAAGGACAATTTCTTTAGGGGAAAAAATAACTATAACTTTTGGGGTAAAACAACTTGAGTTTGAATAGTACTATAAACTATTATTTCTCTTGATTCCTCCACTATCTTGCTGAGTTTGTTTCTCTCAAATTAGAAGAAAACAACATTTTCTTTAAAATATCTCATTAAAAAGATATCTCATTCATTTTTTTTTAAATCACCAGTTCAATAGACATTTACAGTGTTGTATTCTCTATGCTGTGGTAGACAGCATAATGGTCCCCCAGAGATGTCCATATCCTAATCCAGGAAACTGGGAATGTTACCTTACAAGACAAAAGGAATTTTGCCGATGTGAATAAGTAAATAGTCTTGCAATGAGTTGATTATCCTGGATTATCTGGATGAGTTATAAGTGGGAGGCTGGAGGTTGGGTCATAGAAGGGGAAATGATAATAAAAGTAGCGGTCAGAGGGGAAGAGAGGGATTGGGGGAGAGAGAAACAGAGACAGGGTCAGGGACAGAGACAGACAGATAGTCACACACACACACACACACACACACACACACACACACACACACACACGAAGGTGCTACATTGCCTTAAAATAAAATTTTGAAGGAGGTGCCACAAACCAAGGAATGCAGAATGTGGGTAGCCTCTGAAAGTTGGAAAGGTGAAAGAACAGATTCTCCTTAGGAACCAACATCTTGATCTTAGCCAACACCTTGATTTTATCCAAGTGAAACCCATTTGGGATGTCTGACCTCCATTTTGGACTTCTGACCTCTAGAACTATAATGTAATGGATCTTTGCTGTTTTAAGCTACTAGCAGATTGTGACAGTAGTGATAGAAAACTGGTACACCTATGACTACACCATTTTTATCTACCAACTTAGACAATTCTTTTATGGTCCAGAACTGTATATCCAGCTAATTTCTTTAAAATCTTCTCCTAGCTATCTCAAAATTTATAATTTTCTTCTTCAAAATTGATCCTCCTCCAGTCTTCTCTGTCTTTGATTGCTACCATTAACTACTCAAATGTTCAAGCCAGAAACCTGGAAGTCATCTTTGATGTCTTCCCCTCATCACCCCTAACCAAGTCATAATGGAGTATAGTTAATTTTACTTCCTAAATCTCTTTCTGTTTCAATTATATCTCTTTATCTCCATCATCATCACCCTAATCCAATTACCATTGTCTTTCATCTGCACCATTCTTTACTGATTTTCTCTCATCCACTTCATCCAAACTCATCTTTTATGGAAATCTGAACTTCATCCAAACTCATATTTTATGAAAATCTGATCACATCTATTCCATGCTCCAAACAATTCCATGGTTTTCTACTGGCATTAAAGACAAAAATCCTCAGGCTGCATCATATAGCCCCAGCACACCACTCCAGCCTTATCTTTAGTCACTATTTTCCTTGATCTCTCTTCTCTAGCCACTCTGAAAAATAGCCACTTATTTTTCTGTCCCTCTGATATGCCCTGTTCCTTCCTTCATTAGAGATGATACACATGTTTTTTTGCCCAGTTGAGCAGGAACTGGATTCTGTGGCCCAGACAGCAGTGTCAGGAGATGGGGTGGGCAGAAGAGTGAGCAAAAGGCCCAGAGACTCAGGGCATAGTTTAAGGGAACCTGAGAGCACGTGAGGAAGCAAGAAAGTCTGGAATTTAAGTCCAAGGAAGCAGGAAGGAGAAGAAGACACTCTGCTGAAAGTTCAGCCCCAGAACCCAGTTAAGAGAGGAACCTTAAGAGAGAAATAATCTGGCAATTCAGATACATAGGCTGAGAGAGCTTTTCTGAGCACATGTGCATGTCAAATAGAAAAAAAGCAGAAGCTTTGGAGCAGTGAGGGGATGAGGCATGACCAGAGGGGTACAGAGAGCATGATAAATTGTGGTAGGTCAGCACGAAGAGTGATCTGCTAACATTGTCAAATACAGAAAGAATTTGGGGGATTGAAAAACAAAAGAGGTCAGAAGAATGACAGGTGGATATGTAAGTGGAGACATTGAGGATAACCACCTCTGAAGAAGCTGGCCAGTGAAGAGAAAGGAAAGGGGCAGCAGGTTGAAGAAGTCAAAATGTCTAGGGAAGTTTATGGGGTTATTTGTTTTAAGATGGGAGGCAAATGTTTATGAATTACTCATTGATCTTCTTATTGTGGATGTGATTAGGTCTTTAATTATTTATGTATATTTTTAACAAAGCAATACATGTACAGTTTTAAAAAATCAAATTACTCAAAAATGAATAAAAGTAAATGTAATCCCCCTGTCTCAAGCTTCCATCTCCAAGATTTGCTTCCTGGAAACACATCCAATGTTTTCAGCAGTTTATTTTTATATTTGCCATTGTATTTCTAAGTGGTGTTCATTTGGACTATCTATTGGCTTCTTACTATGGAAGCTGAGATGGAAGCTCTCTTAAGGAAATCATATGTACCCACACACATACTTCTTTTCCTCTAGTTTCCCTAAATAGTTACATAACAGTTTTATTTAAATATTCAGTGTTGAATATATAATTACTAGTGGCCCAGTGCATGAAATTTGTGCACATTAAAAGGGAATTAATTAGAGGAAATATTTTAATATTGCTATTTGCCCTTTCTCTATAATAGAAGTGTCAGAGATGAAAGAAAATTAGTAAAATGTATATGCAAATCTCCCTCCTGTCAGAGTCTGGGGTGCACCGTGGGACCCAGAGTCAAGTCCCCGCCCACCCGTGCGTGCCTTGAAATCACACGAGACCAAGACTTGGCCAGCTCCAACCCCGTTAAACCCCGTAGGGTGGGGGGGTGCAGCCTCAGGTCCCCCGGCTCAGCCTCAGGTCCCCCGGCCCCAGCGCCAGGGCGCAAGGGCGTGATGAGCATTTGCATATTAGCTCTTTATTATATAGGATTATGTTGAGCCACAAAGTACACTACTGATGCTTTTTCTTTTTTGTACATTTTTTTTTTCATTAAATTTCTCTGTACTGACCATTAATTCTTTCTCAACCTCTCCATCAGAATTGTATATTCCTCTCAGTACAAATACATACAATTCAGGGGTGGGGAACATATGGCCTGAGGGCTATATAAGGCCCAGGAAATCATTTGGTTTGGGCCTGCCAAGGCATTAGGGGTGAATTAATTAAATGTTTGACCAAATACAACAGGCTAATTTTTAAGTTGGTAATTTGGTATGGCCCGAGAATGATGTTATAAATATCCAAATGGCCCTTGGCAGAGAAAAAGGTTCTCTATCCCTGACATAAATAAATCAGCCTCATTTTCATGGTTGTTATTGTCACTGAAGACTGGCCAGTGAAGAGTCACTGCCATTCTCTATCCTTCTGCTCCAGTCCCCCCGGCTTCTCTCCTCATGCCAAAGGGCTATCATGCTGGCCTTTTCTTTGACAGAATCCTGTGGATTTGTTCCCACAGCTTCATCCTCTATCAGAGCCCCGTGTCCTAGATTCCATGTCTTTTTCTTTCTTGGTTTACACTGTCACTTTTGTAGTGCAACTTCTCCAGTGGCTTTCTAAAAACACATACAGAGGAAGTAAATTTTTGAGATTTTGAATGTCTGGAAGTTGAACTAATCTATCCTCACAATTAATTGGTAGTTTATTCCTACCTCTCAGTATTGTAACTGGGAATTCCAATGCCATTCTAATTCTTGATCTTTATATGTGACACATATTACCATTATGGAGGTTTTTGAGATTATATTTTTTCCCTTAGCATTCTAAAGTTTAATGATAATGTGTTTTGCTTATATTTTCAATGATTATGTCCTTTAGCCATTTTGAAAACCACACTTATTTTAATCTTGGAAAAATATTCCCATTTCTCTGATAATTTTCTTTTCCCCTTTTCCTTTATCTACTATTTCTCAAACATTGGATCTAATGAATTGTTTTCCCTATTTCCTTATTACTTCTATTTGACTTTTCTTTTTCACCTTTTTGTTCTACTTTATCATGAACTTTATCTTCCAAAACTTCTATTGATTTGTACTATAGCAATTTCTAAAGTTCAAAAGCTTATAGTAATTCTTCAGGTATTCCATTCTGATGGTACCCTTCATTCTTTCATGGATGCAATGCTTCTCTTATTTCTCTGATAAGGATAGCCATGTGCTTTCATTCTTTGCCTTTACTTCATGTCCATTTCTCACAGATTTCTTTTTTCAATTGTTTGTTTTGTTTCTGCCTCTCAAGTTAGTGATTTTTTTTTCAATTATATGTGGAGCCTTAACTATTGTTTCATATTCATTATTTATTGACTATTGGTTCATATTCATTATTTATTGACTGTGGATCCATATTCATTATTTATTGGCTCATATTCATATTTAGTCACTAAAAGTGCTATTTGGAGGATGTCCACTCCTGTAGTGGCAAAGCAGCTTGTTGCAGACTAATCCTCCACAAAATAAAACACTGAAAGAATATGACAATATACATAAAACATCTGCTAGGAGGTATCACAAGGCTTTTAAGACATCCAGGACTTGAGGGATCATGTTCCCCGAGAGAAGAGAAATAATTTACGGTGAGCCTTCACAAGCTGCACTTTTTTTTAAGGGTGAAGGAGAGAGAGAAAAACATCAATGTGAGAGCAGAACATTGATCACTGCCTCCTATACAACCCCTACTGGGGACGGAACCTACAACCTGGACATGTGCCCTAACCTGGAATCAAACTGGCAACCTTTTGGTGCACTGGATGATGCCCAACCAACTGAGACATACAGTTCAGGGCACAAGCTGTATTTCTTAATGCTTTTGATCCCCTTGCCAACACATTCCTGATGGCCTAGGTGACTGTTGTATCTTCTGAGCCTTATACAGAATAATCCTCAAGAGGGACTTCAGGCCTCAAGTAGTATATCTACTTCAGGAGACCTACATTTCTTAGCCTTTCAGGCCTTCCTCTACCATCTGTCAGGGAATTCCAGGCATTTCCACTTTACTCAGTCTGGGCCAAGAACGTTCAGGCTTGTCTAACAGTGGGTTTGCTCCAGATTCTGGGATCCTGGCCACAGTATTCAATCCTATGTTCCAAGAAAGTGCCCCCAAATTAATGTATTTTTGCTTATCCAGCTTTATGTTTTGTTCCCCTTGATCAATTACCCTCAAAATCTAATGCCAGAGTACTCTGCTGGCTTCTCCCAGTACACAATAACTAATTCTTTTAGCCTCTTTGTGAGACCCAGTGTGTACCCAACCAGGCTAGTTAAATAGATGGAAAGAGAAAGGTGTTTTTTGCCTTACAGGGAAAAGCCTCCATAGTATCTTCCAGCATGTCAGCTTCTTCTAGGGATGGGAGGGTTTTGAACATTCTCAGTGTTTAGGGGTGTCTTCAGCCATAATCTTTGGGCCATCCACCCAGATATCCCTATCTCACATTTCAGGGTTCCAGATGTTCTAAACAAGGGCCCTAATCTCAGCATAACTAACCTACCTTGGCTTTCATCCAAGCATTTCTGGGGGTCTTCAACTCTCCCAGGTCCTGAATCTGCTCTTTAGCTGTGTTTACTTCAATTGTAGCAAAATAAGGACCTCTTTATAAGCTACCAGAGAGTTTGTCTCACACTTAGCCTTAACCGTGTGTTTCTTGCCCTCTGTTTATCATCATCCCTCTGCAGAGTGTCAATACCAATTAGTAATTGCCAGCCAACTCTCCTGTGGTTGTGGGCATTGTTCCCCTCTTAGCTGTTAAACACCTGATTATCCGGAATCATTGCTCCAGCAAATGTCAGGGGCTAACTGTGCTCCACATTCTAGTTAGAGCTGGATCCTCCTTGCCAACCAGGTGGTGAATGAGCTAGTCTCCAAACTCCAACTTAGCTCCTTTCTCAAACCACTCTTAGTACCACTTTGTCAGTTCAGATCCTCTGAGAGAAAGACCTCAAGACAGGATTAGATGTGTAAGAGATTGATTGGGGGAGATGCCTATGAAGAAGAAAGGAGGAGAGGGCAGGGATGAGTAAGAAGAGTCTTCAGCCTGGCACCTGTGAGAGGAGACAAGGATGGACAGAGTGGTTAGGGACAGCCCAAGATTGTGGTGAGGTTTGAGAATGTCTTGGCCGGGTTGTCAGAAGTCTCTGAGCAAAGTTGCCCATTAGAAATGTCTCCTATTGGGCTTGTGGCCCTTAAATGTTGTCATTGGCTGCATGTAGCCCAGGGATGTGTAGCCTCAGTGTAGCTATGTTCCCCACAGGACATTCTCTGGAAGGAAATTGGAGGTGCATTTCTATAGCTGCCATAGATTATTTTCTCAACAGAAATTCTAGTCTCCTCTTTAGGGATTCAAGTCTGGTTGAGAGTAATCTGTGTGTGGAATAGGAGAAGGGACAGAGGATATCATTGTAGTTTGTGGACTTTCACCGAATCCTCTTTTTTTCAGGAGAATAACTCACTACCTCTTTCCACTGGTTTTAGCATTTCTGAGCCTGAAAATTATTTGTTTCAATTTGTCCAACCTAATGTTGAACTAAGGGAGGGTGGTTAATATTCTGCAAAGTGAGGGCGAGATTTAGGAGTCTGTTCCTATATAACCAGTCCTGTTTTCAACCATACTTTATAAGCCTGCCTTCGATTGTACCTAATGCCTCCTATCTCTCAATTTGTGCTGAGGTTTGCAGCACAAATCAATATGCTTCTTGTTAGCATTTCCCTATGTAGACACATAGCTTTCAGCTATTTTTCTTTTGCTAAGTCAATGGCCATTTATCCATCCTATTTACATTTTCCAAACTTGGTTGGCATTTCAGCTCCACTGTAGACTTCTGCCCTGTTTTTCTTTGTCCTGGGGGGTATGTACCATTTATGTTACATTAGTCTTTATTTATTATTATTTTTATTTATTATTTATTGATTTAGGTATTACATATGTGTCCTTATCCCCCCATTACCCCTCCCAAACACACACACTCCACCCATACCCTCACCCCCCTGGTGTCTGTGTCCATTGGTTAGGCTTATATGTATGCATACAAGTCCTTTGGTTGATCTCTCCCCCTAACCCTCACCCTCCCCTACCTTCCCTCTGAGGTTTGATGGTCTGATTGATGCTTCTCTGTCTCTGGATCTGTTTTTATTCATCAGTTTATGTTGTTCATTATATTCCAACAAATGAGTGAGATCATGTGATATTTATCTTTCTCTGACTGGTTTATTTTGCTTAGTATAATGCTCTCCAGTTCCATCCATGCAGTTGCAAATGCTAACAATTCCTTCTTTTTTACAGCAGCATAGTATTCCATTGTGTAGATATACCAGTTTTCTAATCCACTCATCTGCTGATGGGCACTTAGGCTGTTTCCAAATCTTAGCTATTGTAAATTGTGCTGCTATGAACATAGGGGCACATACATCCTTTCTGATTGGTGTTTCTAATTTCTTAGGATATATTCCTAGAAGTGGGCTCACTGGGTCAAATGGTAGTTCCATTTTTAGTTTTTAGAGGAAACTCCATACTATTCTCCATAGTGGCTGCACCAGTCTGCATTCCCACCAGCAGTGCACGAGGGTTCCTTTTTCTCTGCATCCTCGCCAGCACTTGTCATTTGTTGATTTGTTGATGATAGCTATTCTGACAAGTGTGAGATGGTACCGCATTGTCGTTTTGATTTGATCTCTCAGATGATTAGTGACTTTGAGCATGTTTTCATATGTCTCTTGGCCTTCCTTATGTCCTCTTTCAAAAAGTATCAATTTAGGCTGTTGCCCATTTTTTGATTGGGTTGTTTTTGTTTGGTTAGTCTTATGGGTTTAGAGGAGGAAGTGGAGGTAAAGAATATATACAACCAGGCTTTCCCAACTAAAAGCTCCAAGGCTGGAGCACATTTAAATTGTGATGGGAAGCCTCAATTAGTTGAGAATACAGAAGGTAAGGGAAATAATGGAATGAGGACCCTTTGGAAGAAAGAGAGAATGGGATCTAGAAATGAAGTAATAAACCTTAGTTAAGAGAAGGGCCAATTCTTCCATGTGACCAGAAGAAAGGCAAAAAGAATTGGGTACACAGAGCGATAAACATGCGGCTGTGGAGTTGGGGTTTGAAGTCAATCCTTCCTGAATGCCCTCCTATTTGTTTGCTTTTGTAATCACATATTCTCTGTCCATCAACCAAAATCATTCCAGAAGTAGTTCATATTAATGATGAAAATTTCACTCTATCTGAGAGAAATCTCTTTTTTTGTATGTGTTTTATATAGAATAGAGAAAAGGAAAATTAAAAAAAATAATTTATTACAGGCATTGCATACAAAGTCCTACGTAGCATTTGGTTTTTGTTTTTAAAGTGTTTAAAACTAGCAAGGTAGCCCTAACTGGTTTGGCTCAGTGGATAGAGTGTCAGCCTGTGGACTGAAGGGTCCCAGGTTCGATTCTGGTCAAGGGCACATGCCTGGGTTGTAGACTTGATCCCCAGTAGGGGACGTGCAGGAGGCAGCCAATCAATGATTCTCTCTCATCATTGATATTTCTATCTCTCTTTCCATCTCCCTTCCTCTCTGAAATCAATAAAGATATTTTTTAAAAAACTAGCGAGGTAGATGTATAAAAAGACTATTTTAACATAACACGATACATTTTTATGGCAGAGGAATCTAGAGAGTGCTGTGGAAATATAGAGGAAGACCCCTAATCAACTGGGGATCAGGCAAGATTCCTGGAGGAATGGGGTCTCAGCTAGGTGTTGGATGATTCCAAGTTATCCAGGCAAAGGTCGGAAGGGCAGACATTTCAGAACTAGGTGACTGAATAACCAGTGTGTTGTGGTGAGAAATATCCGGCTGCGTGTGATGAACTGTACAGCAGGTGACACAAGTGGGAGGCTGCAAAGTGCAAGGTCTAGGTGGTAGAGTCCTTTGGTGCTTCTTCAAGGAATTAAAGAAGATCGGTGTGGTCTGATTTGGATATTAGAAACATCAATTAGGCCACAAGCCCTAAAGAGAGGGCAAGGCAGACTGGCAGACTGGCAGGTGGCAGCGAGGGCTTGAACCAGGTGGGTGAGAGTGGGAATTGAGGGGAAGAAAGGGCAGCCACTGTACCCAAAGACTAAACTGTACTCATTACTTACTCCTGCAATCATTTGTGTGTTACAGCCTCGTTCCTGCAGAGCAGATCCACACTCTCCACTCAATGGTCATTCCGCACATTAGAGAAGACAGTCACCCAAAGAGTCTAGCACCGTGCTTGCCACAGCTGCAGTTTCATCCTTTTCCTCACTCTATGTCTTCAAGTAACTTCCAGTTTTCCCTACTGTCTTGCCTTTGGTAGTTATTTTAGGACAATGTAAAGGATAGGTAAACATGCTCAGTGGATCTTATTTAGATTGGTATGTACCACAGCTCATCCACCCATTCTTACATTATTTTTATAGACAAATGTACATACATACATACACACACAAAAAACAACAACAACAACAAAACACAACAAACACACAACATACATCCCTTTCCTCCCTCACTTTGCTACCACATTCTCCATCTCCCATTGTTCTTATCCTTCATTTTCTGGGCCAAGAATGCCAAAGGGTTTTGAGGATACCTAGAAATTCAGAATGCATCAAAGATTGCCCTCCTAGAGCTTTGGAAGAGCTGGGAAAGTTGGAAGGCCTCTCGTTACACACTGACCTTTTCAATCATTTGGAGGCAACATCCAGGGCTCTTAACCGATGGCAATGAGGTAACTAAAAGGTACGAGTTGTGTTGTTTTATTTTACCAATGGAATGGTATTATGATTTCTCATAGTATTACTCTAGAATCTATTGACAGCTAACTCCCACTTAACCATGCTGCCTGATACCTAAAGGCATGGGCTCTTGAGCCAAGTCTAATGGAAAATTTGCTATCTCTTCTAGGATTAGATGCACATCCAAGAATCCGTCTTCCTGCAGTGAGACACGACTTGTCACAGATAGCTTGGATTTATAGGTGCTCTTCGGCAGCAGAAACCATTTCACCTCTTGAGGTAACCTTTACAGAATCATAAAATCAATCAGTTTTATTTGACATCCAAATCAGAGCTCTGCCCTAAATAGATTGCTGGTACTTTTCATAGAGAACAAAACAGAGGGTAGGAATGTCCCCGGTGGAAGACACTGGGACCAGCAGGACCATTTGGAGTTCACACAGTTGACTATGTGTCTGAAAGTGCCCTGAATGCTCTGAGCCTGAGGTCCCTGTCTGTGACACTGGGTGCCACAAAAATAAGCTTTCCGCCCTCATCCTGGAATGGACCAATGAAAACGAAGTGGCAGGCTAACAATGAATTGCAGACAGTTTGATTCTCCTTTCTATTCTGTTTGGTTTGCTGTCCACAGGATTCTGTGTAGACTTGTCTGTAGGGGAAAAGAGGGCATTTCTAAATGTATTCTCTGTAGACAGATGGGATATATTTGGCTTCATAAGTTGCAGACTCTAAATGATTCACATGGTGATGACTTCAAGAAAGGATTGTGAAGTATGTAAATTGTGTTTTGTGTCTGTGTTTGTGTGTATAGTATGCGTAGTGCAGTGTATTGTTTGCATACATGAATACATTTAGATAATTTCAAAGAAAATTTTATAGTTCTAGTGGTTTTTCAAAATTATCTTTAAAGGTATTGGTTACGCTGAGAAGGCAGCATAACATAGCAGTTATCAGCAAGGTAACTGCCAATAGATTATCTGATTTCACATTCTAACGCTATACCTTAAAAGCTGTGTGACTTTTTAGAAAATCCTTAATGACTCTACACTTCAGTTTCCTCAATTACCTAATAATAGCATCTACAGTATTTGTGAGTATTAAATGAGATAATACATAAGCATGAATGGTGCCTGGCTCATGATGAGTGCTAAGTGTTATGTATGAACTAGTATTATAATTAAGTGGGCATGGTTGAACTCTGGAGAAAATCATTCCAGCACCTCTGCTGTGCAAACTTAAGCAAGTTACTTACTCATTCTGGGAATAATTATGCCCTATAATTATTACTAGGAGTTTTAACGAGATAGCACATGCAAACCATAATGGCTGGTTCATAGTTGATACTCAATAAATGGGAGTGATAATTAGTATATCACACACACATGCTTTCAATATTATCACAAACCTGTATGTAACTCTTAACTGTCTTCTAGCACTTAGAATTCAGGATGAACTCAGGCAGATAAGGAAATTGACATCCTAATCACAGATTGGTATCCCAAATGAAAGGGGTCAGGATAACCCTCTGATGTGTAGTGTCAGAATGACCAGAACAGCTACTGTTAAAATTATGAGAAATTCAGCCTTGGAGTTCTAATGATTTAGGCAATTGTTAGACTGTGGTAGCAATGCAAGTAAAGAACGACCAGGTACGTCCTGACCAGTGTGACTCGGTGGGTAGAGCTTCAGCCCATGCACAGAATGGCAGCAGGTTCGATTCCTGATCAAGGACACGCACCTGGGTTGCAGCTTTGATGCCTGGCCCCGGTCAGGGTGAGTGTAGGAGGCAACCAATAGATGTGTCACTCTCACCTCTCTCTCTCTCTCTCTCTCTCTCTCTCTCTCTCTCTCTCTCTCTCTCTCTTTCTCCCTCTTTCCCTCCCTCCTTCTCTCCTCCCATAATCTCTCTCTAAAATTCAATGGGGAAAATAAAAGAGTTACCAGATACTTCTTTATTAGCAATTGAATTTCTCTCCAAAATGTGCTAAATTGAAGCCGTCTCATTGGAATTAAAGTAGTAAAATTATATATACCATGTGAGTCCCCTGTTGAATATCTACAATGTGGCAGCATTGCTGAGCAATAACCTCCCAGAACAACACTCAGTCCCCATCCTAGTAAAATAGGGGAGCTCTTTGTAAGCAAGTATTAGACAAAGTTTTCCAAAGGTGTTTGGTACCAGTCACCTATGGGAGGGCAAGCTGCAGGAGTAGTGTGAAGGAAGACTGTTGGTCTTGTTAGATTTTCTTTTTTATTGATCTTTTCACATATAAACAAACCATAAACCTCAGGAAAGATGGAGAACTTTAAATGCAAAAAGACAATTACATGGTCATTTTGCATTCATGATGCCATTTAGGGACAGAAAAAAGCTTTCAAAATACAGTAAAACATTTGGTATTAGCCAGGTTGAGTTTTCTCAGAAAATTATGAGAGCAGAGAAATCTTATTTTTGCAAAATTTCCAACCTAATTTGTCTCTAGTCAAGGACATTTGAGGAAGTGCCCAAAAACTGATAGGCAGAAATGAAACCATCATATTGTGTATGTGTGTGTGTGTGTGTGTGTGTGTGTGTGTGTGTGTGTATTAAGACTATTTTGAGAGCAGTATTAGGTACACAGCAAAACTGAAGGAAAGGGCCCAGCCAGTGTGGTTGAGTGTTGGCCCATGAACCAGGAGGTCACAGTTTGATCCCCAGTTAGGGCACATGTCTGGGTTGCAGGCGGCTCAATCCCCAGTAGGGAGTGTGCAAGAGGCAGCCTATCAAATGTTTCTCTTTCATCAATGTTTTTCTCTCTCATCAATATTTCTATTTCTCTACCCCTCTCCCTTCCTGTCTCTAAAATCAATTAAAAAAACAAATTAAAAAATTGAAGGGCAGGTATAGAAATTTCCTATATACTCACTACCCACACATCCATACAGCCTCCCCCATTATCAACATTCTCCACTAGAGTGGTACATTTGTTACAATTGGTAAGCTTACATAACACATCATTATCCCCCTAAATACATAGTTATACAATCTACTAGAGGCCCCATGCATGAAAATTCATGCAAGAGTAGGCCTTCCTTCCCCCAGCTGCCGGCTCTGGCTTCCCTCTGGCACCCAGGACCAGGGCTGCTTCCCTCCTCCAGCTGCCTGCAGGCACCTGGGTCCAAGGTTGGCCTCCCCCAGGCCGCCCACAGGCACCTGGGACCCGGTTGGCTTCCCTCCAGCCCCTGCTTCATCAGGAAGGACGTCCAGAATGACATCCGGAAGACGTCTGGTCTAATTAGCACATTACCCTTTTATTATTATAGATGGGTTTGCAGAAATGTGTAATGACATGTATCCACCATAATGGTATCATAGTTTCACTACTCTAAAAAATCCTTTGTGTTTTATTTACTTATCCCTCCCTCATCTCCATCAGCCTCTGCAACTACTGATCTTTTTACTGTCTCCATAGTTTTGCCTTTTCCAGAATGTCACCTTCACATATCTGGAGTCAGATTGGCTTCTTTCACTTAATAAAATTAATTTAAGGTTCCTCTCCATATTTTTTTCATGGGTTGGTAGCTTTTTTTTTTTTTTTTTTTAGTAATGAATGATGTTTTGATATTTTCTTGTCTGGATGTACCACAGTTTATTTATCTACTCACTTCTTGAAGGATATTTGGTTGCTTCCATGCTCTGGCAATCACGAATAAAGCTGCTGTAAACATCCCTGTGTAGATTTTTGTATAGATGTAAGTTTTCAATGCCTTTGGGTAAATATCAAGAAGAGTAGTTGCTGGATTATACGGTAAGAACATGCTTGGTTTTGTAAGGCACTACCAAACTGGCATTCAAAGTGGCTCTACCACTTTGCATTCCCACAAGTAATGTGTGAGAGTTCCTGTTGCTCCATATTCTCATCAGCATTTGGTTATGTCAGTGTGCTGAATTTTGGCCATTCTAATAGGTGTCTAGTTGTATCTCATTATTGTTTTGATTGACTTTAAATTTAATTGATTTTTTTGTGTGCTTAATTCCCATCTCTATATCTTCTTTGGTGAGATGTCCATTAAAATCGTTAGCCCATTTTTTAATTAGGTTGTTTGCTTTCTTATTTTTGAGTTTTAAGCATTTCTTTGTATATTTTGGGTGATAGTCCTGTATCAGATATGCCTTTTGCAAATATTTCTCCCAGTATGTGGCTTGTCTTCTCATTCCCTCAACACTGTCTTTCTCAGAGCAGTTTTTAGTATTGTTGAAGCCCAGTTATCAATCATTTCTTTAATGGATATGTACACTGACTTTGGGGTTGTATCTAAAAAGACATCACCATACTCAGGTCATCTAGGCTTTCTCCTAGGTTATCTTCTAGGAGTTTTATAGTTTGCATTTTACATTTAGGGCTGTGATCCATTTTGAGTTAATTTTTAAGAAGGGTATAAAGTCTGTGTCTCTATTCAGTTTTTTGCATGTGGATGTCCAGTTGATCTAGCATCATTTGCTCCATTATATTGCCTTTCCTTCTTTGTCAAAGATCAGTTGACTGCATTTATAGGGAGATATTTCTGGGGTCTCTATCCTCTTCCATTAATCTATTTGTATATATATTTGCCAATATACTGTCTTGATCACTGTAGCTTTATAGTAAGTTTGAAATCATGTAGTGTTAGTCCTCCAACTTTGTCCTTCAATATTGCCTTGGCTGCTTTGGTTTCTTTGTCTTTCCATATAAACTTCAGAATCAGTTTGTCAATATTCACAAGATAACTTGCTGAGATTTTTGATGGGATTGCCTTGAATCTATAGATCAAGTTCAAAAGAACCAACATCTTGACAATATTGAGTCTTCCTACCTATAAACATGGATTATCTCATTATTTACTTCTTTTATTTCATTTATTGAGTTTTATAGTTTTCTTCATATAGATAACATACATATTTTGTTAGGTTTATACCGAAGTACTTCATTTTGGGAATTGCTAATTTAAATCATGTTGCATTTTTGAGTTCAAATTTCGCTTGTTCGTTTCTGGTATATAGGAAAGTGACCAGCTTTTGTATATTGACTTTGTATCCTGCAACCTTGCTATAATTGCTTGTTAGTTCAAGAGTTTGTTTTTTATCAATTCTTTCAGATTTTTTACATAGATAATAATGTCATCGTGAACAGACACAGTTTCATTTCTCCATTCCAAATTGGTATACTTTTTATTTCCTTTTCTTGTGTTATTGTACTAGGTAGAACTACCTGTACAATGTCAAACAGGAGAGGTAAGAGGGCACATGGCTGCCTTGTAACTTATCTTAGTGGGAAAGCTTCAAATTTCTCATCTTAAGTACCATGTTAGCTGTAGGTTTCTCTGTAGATATTCTTTCTCAAGTTGAGGAAGGTTTCTCTTCACTCCTAGTTTACTGGGAGATTTTATTTTTCTATCATAGAAACCATCATTTTTTAAAGCATTTCTTGTTTACTACTGTAGCTCACTGTTACATTACTTTGTTTTTGATAAACTGTTTGGGGATATTAATGAAAGGAAATAAAACCACCTGAGAAAATTACATTATTAACTCATTTCACCTGAGTTATTACATTTGATAAAGTAGTGTCCAATAAGAACTACAGAAATATGGTTGTTAAGTAGGAGTTATCTGAAGTTATTAGGTATTCAACAGTCTGACCTAGATACATTTATGGTAAAAAGTCATTGGTCACTGAAATGGCCATTTATAGGATGTTGCACAGAGGGCATATTGGATGCAGCCCCCACAAGCCTCAGAGGAATCTAGAAATGAGAGATCATGTGGCTCAGGGGAGAGTAAATAAACTTTGCCCTGAAAGGACACAGCTGCCCTAGCCAGTTTGGCTTAGTGGAGAGAGCGTCGGACTGTGGACTAAAAGGTCCTGGGTTCAATTCTGGTCAAGGGCACATGCCCGGGGTTGCAGGCTCGATCCCTAGTAGGGGACATGCAGGAAGCAGCTGATCAATGATTCTCTCTCATGATGTTTCTATCTCTCTCCCTCCCTCTCCCTTCCTCTCTGAAATCAATAAAAATATATTTTTAAAAAATGAAAGGGCGCAGCTTCACATCTGGGCTCCAGCATTTTCCGTCTTTGGTGTTTGGGGACAAATCCTTTAATCTGTCTGAGATTCAATAACCTTCTTTGTGTCAAAGTGAGAATAGAAAAAAGCTCCTTAAGAGGCTGCTTGGGAGATCAAATGAGACAATGCATCAAAAACCACTTTATAAATTGCTTAAGTACCATAGGAATGTTAGTTTATTGTTTCTGTAAAGCATGACTTACTACTCCTTGAGAGAACACTCTATAATATTCTGTTCCAAATAAACACTGATAAAAAAATTTGTTGTATGTTTGCATATCTGAGGTCCTTCATTAGGCTTATTCAATTCATCAAATACTTATAATGTGCCTACTACTGGTATGTGCCAGGCACTGTTTAAGCACCAAGTAGGCATCAGAAAGTAAAACATAAACATTTCCATGCCCTCATGGAACTTACCTTCTAGCAGGGGCAAGGATGATAAAGTTAAAAATTATATCAAATATTAGAAGATGGTAAGTTCAATGGGGAAAAATAAAGTAGGAAAGCGAGGTATAGGAACGAGGAGTGCAATATCTATAGGATATTTCTAGCTTAGCTTTGCCCTGGCTAGTGCGTTCAGTGGTTAGAGCATCAGTCTGCACACCTAAGAGTTTCTGGTTTGATTCCCAGTCAAGGGCATGCACCTAGGTTGTGGGTTCGATCACTGGCCCCAGTTGGGGCACATGTGGGAGGCAACCCATCACTGTCACACTGATGTGATGTTTTTTTCTCTCTCTCTCTCCCTTCCTCCCTTCCACTCTCTCTAAAAATCAATGGAAAAAATATTATTAGGGGAGAATTAACAAAACAAAACAAATATTATTTCTAGCTTCTTTGTTTACATAAAATCTGTTCTTTTTTTCATCGATTTTCATTTGTTGACAATTCTGGGCAACCACAAAGGAAATAAAATTAATTTGGGAATTGTGTTTGATGAGTTTTGAAGTTGACTTTTTAAACTTCTGGAACACTTTTTATTTTATTTATTAAAGCACACACCAACAAAAGTTTTGGAGCTTCTCTCCTTTTCCCCCTGCCACAATGTATGTGAATGTGGCAAGAAATTAGTCAATTTAAAATTTGACAAATATATAGGTTAGGTGACAAATAATACTTTCTGAGACATCATAGAGTGCACTGATTCTTCAATACTCATTTTCTATTTTCAAAAGATCTCTATTCATTGGGACAGAAAAAAACTCTGGAAGGATAGGAAAAACATTACTTCTAAGACCATGTCTATGATCCATATAAAAATGAAGCCTTTTGGTTGAATACCTAGCTTTAACATTAAATATAAAATTTAGCTATAACCTGTCTAGATATGTTAAAGAAGCTGGCTTATAAAAATATAAAATATAATGCAGGTGTCCAGTTTGAGGTTAATTTTACTTTTTTGAAAACAACGAAATACAGACTTTTAGAAACTAAAAGTAATTTATTCCCTATAGTATTGTTGTTTTTGTGAGGTTTTTTATGCTTCCTTTTTTATGCTTCTTTACCTTTTAGGTTTTCCTCTAAGAATTTCTACTTTCTGGTTCTCAGATCCACCTTTTTAAAAAAAAATAACTGATCAATAATGGGAACATTAGGGAGCATGTAGGTGAATGGTACAGTTAAGAGGCAATTCTGACAAGGATTTGATTTACTTGCCTTTTTAAACAAAAAGTATTCTCATACTTATGTTCTCTTTGATTCATTTTGTTATTTTGATTATTGGCTATAATTTCTGAGATTTCAAATTGAATGATTCTTTGCTATTTTATCCTATTAATATAGGGAGGTATTTTAATATTAATTTATTTTGACACATTTAATGCTATTAAAATATATTAATAACATTTTAATATTAATTTATTCATTAATTCAACAAATATTAGTCACTTACTTTGTGTTGGGTAACATTTAAGGCATTCTCTTATTTTAATTTTGTAACTGGTAGCACATCCTTTGTGTTGTTGGGGGTCCCGATCCCTGCCTGCATGCTGCGGTCAGAATTACCCAGAAGAGGAAAAAATCGGCACAGCATGTGGATGTCTTACTACCTGTTTGGTCCACACCTGAAACTAAGGTGGAGATGAAAGGCATCCACTACTAAGAACATGTTAATAATGTTAATAGATTCTCTAAAAAGGATTTTTTAAAATTCATATGATTCATGTGCTGCCTGATAATTTATTTAATACAGGAAGAAACATCCTAAACAATATATCTCCTAAGTTAAAAAATCACCCTGTTTACCCCTTATATTGAATTTAACCAACATGGAATACTATTTTCTTATTCCAAAGAGACTTATGCAATATTTCTCCATTCTTGTTAGATCTCTAACAAACTGTTACTTTGTGTTTACATAGCAGTTATCCCCTATAATTAGAAAGGATTTCTAGTTGTCTTAAAACATTGATAAATAGTATCCATGTGGGGAGGGGCAAGTACAATTGCAATGATGGAGCCAGTCTACCCAAAGTAATAAGGTTACAGTTCTCCGGTTTGGGGACAGATTTCAAGGTTCTTGGTACCCAAAGGTGGACTTTATATATTATGACCAGTATGAATTATGTAAAGAGAAAATAATATTAGACATGTGGTATATTTTTAAAGCACATGCCTCTTTTCCATAAGCATAAATACATAATATATTACACAGTGTTTAAGTTCAAGATTCCGATAAACAGCATATCCCTCCTGGGGAGATGTCCGAGTGCTGGTGACTTGTTGGTACTCGTATATATCTTTTGTGTGTCCCTATTGGTAGGGAGTTGTCACTCTGCTTTTCCAAATTTGTATTATTAAAACGTTTTTAAGTTTTTTTTCTAGGAATAAATCTATATTGCATTTTAAATATGCTTTTCAAACTACTCATGCTCCCAAACCTTCCAACTGAAATTCTGATTCACTTTCTCTTCCCCTGAATAATTAATTCAGAACCAAAGGACTCACAGAAGACATTAGAAAAAAATGATGTCAGGAAGATTTCTTTCTTTCTTTCTTTTTTTTTTTTTTGAGAAAAAGTAGCTCATTTTGGGTCAGTGCTTTGGATAATAAGATTTAACTGTGTCACCGATAGAGAAGAAATGTAATAACAAAGCCCCAATTAAATTAAGGTGACATTTCTCCTTTTTAAGGGATTATGATAAAAACAGTCATTTCTCATTTCCCTCCGGCTATGTTTTTGCATAGCCCCTCTGAGTGTGTTTTGGAAATGGAGCTTGTTTTCTTTTTCTAAGTGAGAGAAGTAATGAGAAGTGCCTGATTCTGTCCCAGGAGGCCCACACCAGCCCAAGGAGCCCTGGTCACTGAAGGCATCCTGCTGGGGGTGAAATTAGAATTGGGGTTCCCTGGAACTAAGAAGCATTCTTCCCCTTGGTATTATTTAGACACAGAAGAAATTAATGACCTGCTTTTTAATTGTAAAAGGTTGCCTCTCTCTGTAAAATTTTGGCTCTCTCTAAAAGAGGGAGCATCTAAAAATTAATGCAATACTGTAAAAAAGTTTCTGGTAGGCTACAGCACAGTAGGGATATTTGCAGTGCTATGTTCACCTCTGTCTTGTACTGTGGCTGCTGCCTTGCCCAAACTTATAACTAAGTATTTAATTGTTTCCCTCTTGCATAAACCTTCTCAATTGCTCATTCATCTGCTCCTCTTGCATTTCTGAAGGACCTCTGTGTTCAGGCACTGTGCTAGGCATGCTAATTTGTATGGCAGGGTAGCAGCACCTGAGGAGTCACATGCCAGTTAGCTGTGCAGACAGTCATGTAAATCCCAACTCTCCCATTGGGATTAATGCCTTAGTAAAGTGCTGTATCCAAGCTGGGGGAGCACCCACAAACTGTGCTTGGACATTTTGAGAATGGTCACAGTATGCGTTTCCTAGGGTTGCCATAACAGGACAGAGAATGGCATGGTTGCTGATTGAGAGAGAGAGAGAGAGAGAGAGGGAGAGAGAGAGCAGGGGAAGGAGACAATCATAGTTACTGCCTGTGGGAACCAGAGCAAAAGTGGGTGCTTTTATTTAAAGTTGGCCACATAAATCACCCAGGTGACCTTTTTAGGCAAACTGGGTTCCTCTTATAAAGGCAGTACTTACCCACCTTCCACCCCTGCCCAAGTGGTAAAGTTCTGAGAGGTTTTTAGAACTGCCTGATTTGGAATCCTGAGTTGGAAACTTGAGGTGTGGAGAAGGGGCACCTACCTGGGCTGGCACCCCAAAGTTATTAGTCTTCCACCACTGAGGAGTCCTAGGCTATGCCTCGACCAGTTCCCACCCTGCCCCACCCCAGCATATGTGTTCCATGTCCCTCTCATGCTCTCACATGGCCAGGCTGCCTCGGGGAAGACATGGCTCCCTTAGCCACCCCGGTTGCATTTTGTAATGTGCAAATTTAAATGCCTGGTATCTGGCCTCCATTTGTTCTCTTGCCTCAGCTCACAAATGCTATGGCTGCAGATGAAAAGGGGAAGGTGGGCCCAGGTCATGAAAGGCGTAGACTGGCACTTGTCCTTGTGTGATGCTCTTTCCGCTCATTGCTTTGTTTCCCCCTCAGACCTTTAAGCACAGAGTGTTCTTTGTTGTGGTTTGTTGTCATTATGGTAGTTGGTGGTGGAGGTCAGCAAATCTGATCAGTCTGCAGCTGAAGGTGGGTGTGTACGCAGGTTGGCAATGAAAATGATCTTCTGTGGTGTCCCTTCCTCTCCCCCTGAACCTGCAAATCCCCGACCTAAGAAACCATGCTTCTCAACATCTTTGTTTCTTGCCATCTTTCCTCAAATTCCCTGACTCTGCTGTCTTGCCCACCCAGTCTAAAGTCTTCTCTGGCTACCCAGATCTCAGCTAAGTATTAAAAATAAATCTTTTTTATGTAAGTTATTAAAAATAAATTACTAACTTTGCATGGGTTTACAGTCCTGCAAACAATATGCAAAGACGAGTGTATTCACTCCAACCAGTCTGAACCAGTGCGGAGAGGCTGGGCTGCACAATGTCCTTTTCCCTCCTTAATAACTGTCCTGACTTTCTGAGGATAGTGAAAGAACAGTGAGGAACACAAGATATTCATTTGTTGCAGCGCGTTAGGACCTGCACTTGACAGTTTCATAATTCCCTGAAGCCACAAGCAACAGAAACTGTAGTCATAAGACAAAGAAACCTACATATATGGATGCACATATTAAAAGTAACAGGTGTTAAACAGAAAATACACTCATCTTCCACATCAGAGAATTGCCTTTGCAAGAATTCACACAGGAGTCACTGCTTATGTACTGAACATTTCCATTTATCCCAGGTTGGAGCCCAGTAAACAGTCCGTGTCCTGTTCTCCCACTCTACTTTTTATTCTGAGATTTGGTTTGATTTAGATCTCAGCTATACTTACACCTCAGTCCCTGTGTCCCTATGTGAAAATATAGGGCTTATATTTTTTTAAAAAAATTACTTATTGTATTAAAAAATTGATCCCAAACACCATGCAAATGTGTCTACCAATTTCAACTAATTTTCACAGCTGGGGCAACTGAAAACATGGAAAGCACTCATTTGTCAATGCTATAAAGTTCCCAGTTCTATCAAGAATGTTTATAGTCTATCAGCGTAATGAGGGTATTCATGATCATATAGAGTATGCCATCCTATCTAATAAAGAGGGAATATGCTAATAGACCCTCACACCATTGCAAAGATGGCAGCACCCACAGCCAAGAAGGGGGGAATATGCTAATTGACTGCCATGCCCTCAAAGATGGCGTTGCCCACAGCCACAAGATGACAGCACCCAATTCCCTCAGCCCTGCCGGGGTGGCAGGTGTACATGTCTCCAGAGTCCCCCAGTCGCCTCAGCCACCCAGCTGCCCAGGGCCGGCCAAGGAGCAGGCAAGCCTCGATGTTGGCTGCCCAGTCACCCAGGACTGGCCTGAGGCACAGGCAAGCCTCGGCTGTTGGCTGCCCAGCTGCCCAGGGCCGGCCCGAGGCTCAGGTAACCAGGGCTGGCCGAGGCTTGTGCTGCTGGAAGTGGCAGCAGCAGAGGTGTGATGGGGCGTCGCCTTCCCCTGATCGCTGGGTCGCCTCCTGCCCCTGAGGGCTCCCGGACTGTGAGAGGAGGCAGGCCAGGCTGAGGGACGCCTCCCTCCAGTGCATGAATTTTCATGCACCAGGCCTCTAGTTCTATTATAAATGCGTATTTAGACACTTTCAAGGTGATGCTTAAGCTTACTTGTTCATTCATGAAAACGATTGCTTAACAATGTTAATTGTAACAGAAGCTCATAATTATTTGTACAATTTTCACCCTGAACTATTGGAGTCCAGGATATTACTTAAGTAAAAGTAGTAAAAGTCACTATCATAGCTGAAAGTTCCAACATGCTCTAGGAATTTCAGACTTTAAAATGCAAAACTGTCATGGAACCCACCCAAAGACCATCTCCATCCTCTATGGTGAGATACAGTTTAGCTGTAAAGGAGTTGAGATGATTATTATAATGAACAAGCAAGGAGACTTGAGCCAGGTACCCAAAGTCTCCAGAGTTGGGTGGGCAAAGGAAGATGCTGGGCTCTTAAACACCAAAGACTATGAAGTCCAACTGGATTTTCTTTTCAATGTCAGTGCCGTTGGAATTAACCTGTTGGCTTCAGTGAAAGACAACATCCTAACCAGTGCTTCTCAAATTTTACTGTGCATATGAATCACCTGGGGATTTTGTTAAAAAAGAAGCTTAAGGGCTTGAGATGAACTATTTCTAAAGTCTCCCAGGTGATGTTGATGCTGTTGATCATAGACCATAATTTGAGGAGCAAGGACCAACAAATGTTTTCCAAAAAACCACAGAAAATTCTGTCTTCAATCTCAAAGAAAACTGCATGGCATTCTCCATCTCCATTGAAAAGTTAGGTGTGAATTGTCTCTTTTCACTTTTTCCTAAACTCTGAGGACAGGAAAAAAAAAAGGATTTAAATAAATAATTGTTGAACAAAATCCAATAAATCCCTCTTCACAGGCTGTAAGGCCAATTGCTAGCTGCACTCATGTTAATAAGAGCAAGTTTGGAAAGCAGATTCCTGATTCTCATTCCAAGGGTATCGAAAGCTAAAGCCAATAGATATGGTGAGCTCAGCTCTAATGAGGCAGAAGGGCAGCCACCCAGGGTGTGGAGAAAGCATGGGTGCAGGAGGCAGATGGACACTGGCCAGCCAGGGCAGCACAGTTTACCAACTCCCTTCTGATAGGTGCCCTCAGAACAAGTGGGAAGGCACATCCACACTCTGAGAATAAATGGGGGCTGAGAACCAGCTTAAATGAATTGTTATTGCCTCATAAGTTATATTCCATAAATACAACCTTGCAAATGCTATCTTGGGTTACTTACCTACAAAGCGAAGAGAGTTAAGTGCAGGAATCCAAAATAGAACTGATGGATCCAATATTTTTCATTTGCAAAAGATGCCTTTATATTGGCCATATCCCTTGGAAGCATACTTATGGGCTCACCTGCCTACTTTTGTCTGTCTCTGTGTGTGTTTAGGTGCCTCATAATCAAGCTACTGAAGTTAGTGCTACTTCGTTCTCCACACTGATTTCAGAGAGTTAGTAAGTGCAAACTAAATGTAAAGAGAAACAAAGAAATGTCTGCTCTGTATGTTTAGTAAGCAGCAGTCATCCTGTTTTGGAGGGCCTACATTTATTCTTACCTTGAGGGCGTACATTTATTCTTTCCTTTCAGTGAAAGCAATCTGAGATTTACTGGGGGGAGGGGTTCTTCTTGCCTTTCACAGCTCAGCAAGGTGAGCTAAATGCAGTTTGGAATTTCCTTACAACTCAGCTTAAATCACACAACTGACTTTAGAAACAACTGTTTAATTCCAGAGGGCTCTTTCATTCCAGAGTTAATGTTATAACAGAGATCTGTCCCCTAACAGCTATTCCGTCTTTTAAACAAAGAAGAATAACTTCCTTCCAAGCAAATATAATGGGTTTAGATTTAGATAAGAGTGAGAATGAATGGAACAGAACTTGATTTTGGACAGAAAGTTTCTTATAATCTGGAACACACACACACACACACACACACACACACACACACACACACACACACACATGTGGTAAAGAGAACAACCTGGAATGAGCACAGAAAATGTGTTTCTAACTCAAGTAAAAATAGCTAAACTATCCTGATGTCTATATGTGTAATTAGTCCCATGGTTCCCTGAAATCTAAACCAAGGAAACAAGGAGCTGTAAAAATAAGCCCTTTTTTAAAAGTGTGCCCCCTGGGAGTCTGGGCTCATCTCAAAAATGTATTTATGGAACCTGAAGGGGCTGAAATAACCATGACTGTATAGAAGCTTTAGGGAAAAAATGTGTCCAAAGATTTAAAATGTCTACTCTGTATGTGTCCAAAGATTTTTAAAATCAACACAACCTAATTACACAGTCTCCAATATATGGTCCCTCTGCTCTTAGAACAAACTTATTAATAAGCCGAGGTGAATTCAGATGAATTCAGTTCATCCATCCATCCACCCATCATCCATCCATCCATCATCATCCATCCACCCTTCCACCATTTGTTCATTCAATAAACATTTACATAGTACCAATCGTGTGCCAAGTACTCTGTTAGAAATTAGGGATAAAAGCAGAACAAGCCACACTTCTCTTGTATGTTGCCTTCCTTGCTACTCTGGACAGATATAATCACTCTCTTTTCAGCACTGCTAATGCCAATCCATATGCTTAAAAACTCAACCGGGTGAAAAACAGGGTGACTATCCTCTTATGAAAACATTACCCTTATTGAAAGCCTTACCCAAGATTCTTATGAGAATTAGAAGATCCATCTACCATCTAATTTTTTTACACTTTCAGTTCCCTGTCATGACTGGGCTCCAGGAGGAAGAAACTCTGCCTGTTTCACTACCAAGTTTCCCAGTTTCTAGATATATTAGACACAAATATTGAAGGAAGGCGGGAAGGCCTGCCTTTGATTCCCGAGCATACTGCACAGTCTGGCACACAGTATTTGTCCTCCAAGAATATTTATTATGTGAAACTGAATTCACAGTGAATGAGGCAGACACAGAAATTAATCATTAGAGTTTGATTAAGTCCCTTTTACATAGAAGTATGTCAAACATAGCCATAACATATAGGAGAATTTTATAGGCAAAATTTATCTGGTGGCCAGCACAATGACAAGTTTTCTAAATATTAGGAAATCTCCTGGTAAGGTGGTTATGGTCAAGCTGTTGGTGACTTTGTTCCCACCCCATATTATATATGGCACCAGATGTCTGGAGTCGGGTATAATACTTTATGGTGTGCTTCTACCAGGTATATATACCATCCTTTGTTCTAATCAGAGGATATTCAGGTATTCACATATAGTTCTAGTTTTGTTAAAGGTTTTCTGTTTTCTCTAACTATAATCATTTTCTTTCTTATTTTGTATTTACTTTTTAATCAAAATTATGTGTTCACAGCATTAAAATAAAATTTTTCTACATGATTCATTTAAAAATCCCTGTAGCCTCTTCTCACTGGCCTCCCAACTACTTTAACTTTTATTTGTATTGATTATTATTTTTTGCTTATACTTACCTAAATAATTTTATCTAAATGATTTGCTCATACTGTTTCAGTTACTTTTTCCCCCTTCTCTATAGAAGACTAGAATTAATGTTTTTCAGTCCTTCTCCTCACAGCATAGCACATGTGCACACACACACACACACACACATTCCCCTCCCCATATTCTTCCTATACAATGATATTATAATGTTGGTTTGGATCAATACAAGGTCTTGTACATTGCTATGCGGTTAGAGAACAGTATTCACAGCTGAGCCATGTAGTGAATATTATTAAATTTCCTTTTCTGTACTAACGTCTCCAGTGTTAGCTTCCTTTTCTTCCCACCTCGGTGGACAGCATTGCTTAGTTTTCTATATACCTAGTACTTACTAATCCCCAAACTCTTTACCACAAATATAAAACTCCTCTTAAGGGATGCACACATTCAGTACACTATTGATCTTTCTTTTTTGAGACATCCAGAGCCCTCTGCCTTCCTATTCTAATCTGGTGTTAATGTTCTCTAGATTTACTGCCGAGATGCCTTCCTGGGATCTCTTTTCACCATCATCCTTTGCAATTCCCTTGTCTACTCTTTGTGTTTGAGTACTTGTTTTCTGGATCCAATGATTTCTTTACTGATATACTCCCTTGTTTTAGAGCAAGGGTAGGGAACCTTTTTTTTCTGCCCAGGGCCATTTGGATATTTATAACATCATTCTCGAGCCATACAAAATTATCTACTTAAAAATTAGTCTGCTACATTTGGTCAAATATTTATTAACTCACCCCTATTGCCTTGCAGGGCCAGACCAAATGATTTTTTGGGGCCGGACATTCCCCACCCCTATTTTAGAGGACTTCTCCTCTAGTAGCTTCCCGAAAAAAAAGGTTCAAGAAAAGATTTCTGGACCTTGAATGTCTGAAAATGTCCTTACTTTATCCTCTCACTTAATTGATGGTATGTCTGGGTATAGAATATTAGCTTGGAAGTCATTTACTCCTCAGATTTTGAAAGCATGCATTGATCATTTATCTCCACTTTTAGTATAATATAGAGAAGTTCAATGCCATGCTGAATCTTGATCATTGGTTTTTACTTCCTGAAAGCTTTATTATTATTTTTTTTTTTTGTCTCTAGTGTTCTAAAATTTAACAATGATGTGCATGCATAGGGTTGGGCCTTTTTTATCCATTTTGCTCACTCTTGGTAATCCCTTTAATGTGGCAGGAAACTCATGTAGTACTTATTCTGAAAATTTTATTTGTAGCATTTCTTGGATAATTTCTCCTGTTTCTTTTCTCTTTCTTTATGAAATTCCTGTTATTTGGTTTTGGATCTCTTGAATTAATAATGTACTTAAAAGTATTTTTCTCACATTGTGAATTTATTTGCCTTTGCTCTTTTTTAGGTTTCCTGAATTTTACCTTTCACTTCATCTATTGAGATTTTCTGATCTTCTATGATACTTCTTTAATTTTTAAGATTCCTTTATGCTTTCTGAATGTTTCTTTATTTTAAAAAACTTCCCCTTTCTTAGTTCATGAATGTAATAGTTCATCTCGATTTTTTTTAAGTGTTCTTCTCTCTACATTGTCTTTTTCTTAAATTCCAAATCCATTTTTCTCTGTTTTTTTGTGTGTGTGTTTTGCTTTTGACTTTCAAGTTGGCATATTTCCTAAAATAACTGGTCCTGTTTGAATATGTGCTTACATATGACTTGTTCTATAAAGCGCCTTTGGAAGCTCTTTGTAAGAGGGCTTGTTGTCAGATGAAATTCACTGTAGAGCAATCTGGTTGGTAGTTTCATGGGGGGCACTGATGATAAAAGAATTTTCAGGTACCTCTTAACTCTTACTAACCAGTCAGATTCTCCAAGGGAAAAACAAAACCTTCCAACCCACTACCTATAAAGTATTATCCTGGCTGTTCGCATATGGGCACCAAACAGAAAGGGGGATGAAAGTGGAGATTTTGTGTGTAATATTCCACTTAATTTCTCTATCTTTAGCATTTTCGGTGGTCCTGAAGCCAGCTTACCCCTGTTCACAAAAAGCTGATTCTGTACCTCTCTTTCCAACTCCATGATCAGAGTTAGGTTGTTAGCTTGAAATTATCTTGAGGGGGAGTATATATACCTCTGAAATTGGCAATGACTACAATGGTCTCCCCCTCCCCTGGCCCAAGCTGATTATTAATATAACCAGTGCTCCATGGAGCATGCTAAGCTGCCTTTAGCTGCGTCTGGTCTTTCCCCATGCCAGAACTCCTCTGGTTTACCCCTCTGAAAATACACTTTTGGTTTCCTGCCAGGATTGCGGGAAGGGAACATGCTTAAGGAGTTGTACAGAGTGGGAGATGGAGAGGGAATCTAGTATCTAACTTCCTCTTAGAGTTTCAAACCACTCCCCTGTTTTCAGCCCTCTCTTCACCCCCACTTTGAAAAGCTCCTGGCACCATTACTCCTGGTTTTCTGAAGCACAGTCAGGTTGCTTCTTGTCTTTACCTTCTGCTGGCTTACGTTTCAGCTTCCTGGGATCTGCCAAGTCTGTGGCCATTCATCCATCTGTTTTTTCCTATGTGAAAAATTAGGCTTCTGTTGTCTCCTCTTTGTTGAGGGCTTATATCTGGGTGGAGTTTTTTTTAACCCTTTACACTCCCTTTAGAAGTTTGAGGGAGGAGCAAAGTAAATATGAACTCAATCTACTGTTTTCTTTAGCTGAAAGTTGAACTGAAGGGTTCATGGTGTGTTAAGGGCAGGCCATGAGTGTGAGTCTGAGTGGTTCAGAAACAGCCCTCCTACCCTGGGCCCATCCAGGAGTATCTTTCCGGGCCAGAGCAGCCCCACAACCAAGGTGGCCTTTTTTGAGCTACAGTTAATAATATGCTGGTCAGGATTGCCCCTGGGAGCAGGGTCAGAACCACATTACATGAGAATGGAGTTACCAATATTTGTTAAGTATTTAATGCTTCTCAGGGCTTGGCTAACTGATAAAAACTTGGTAACTCTGACTTCCCGAAAACTCCCTCTTATTGCCTTTGTGAAGCGCATACGTATTTTCTCTTGGAAAAGTTTCTAAGTACCAGGGCAACCTGAAGAGATCCTGTGGATTTGAGCCATTATCTGCCAGTCTATAAATTGGTTAAAATTTAGTTGGCAATTGAGAAATAACTAATCTTGCTCCTGTTGCATGCAGCCTTAAGATTCACATCATTCATCTTGCTAAATTCAGTTTTTCAGCTCCTAGAGGTAAGGAGGCATCTCAGCATGAATAACTCTGAAGAATAAATGGCATTTCTGGGCAGATCACTTAACAAAAATGTCTGCTGGGCAAGGAAAATGCCTTGCTGAGTCCTTTCATTCTGTGCCCAGGGGACCTACCAGTGGTGAGTGTAGGATGGCTGATTATTGTGGATTAGAAAAGTTTTCCACTTTTGGTTACAAAATTGGCAACAATTTCCAAGACAAAAAACACTCCTGTCACCACAGGCAACCATGCAGTGCCAAAGTGCAACTGCAAAACATGCTGTAGATTGTTGGCCCAGACACGCAGGAGACCTTGTTCACAGTGAGCTGGTGTGTGACATGGTGGGCACTTCAGGCTCGTCGTTTCAATGCACTTGATGAGTTCACTTTTGGGAAAACAACTCCCTGCTGAATCAAGAGGGAAAGGCATCTATCCCCTTAAGATTTATCTTTTAAGTGTGGGAATGAAGTTGGTCAGTGATTCTGTAATCCCTGAGGCGTGGGGGGGTGGAACACCTACTAAGAAGGGCTCCAATTTTAAAAACAGAGGCTAGCAGCCATTTCTGCACAGGGACTTCTCACGCAAACTGCACTTCACAGAGAAGCCTGCACTGAACTGTCTGCTTCTGTGTTGAACTACCTGCCTCTTCCCTGAACTGCCTGCCTGTACTGTCTCTACTGTCTGAACCAGCCCTTATAAGGGAGTTCCTGGAGTCTTACTTCAACCAGTAGACTGAAACTTTTCCCCATCCAATTGGAGTTGTGCAGCTCCAGCCAAATAGAACCGCTCTATTCTGACCAATCAGAACAGTGCCTTTTGGACCAATTGAACTGTGAGGATTTGGAGTCCTCATTTGTGAGGACTGACCAATCAGGGACCAGGGGCGTGGACTCCTGTCCACGTAAGCCAGCTCTCCTCTGGCTTGGAGAGCACACTTTCCATTTCTACAGTTGGGTCTCCGTGACCCAGCTGGAACAGGGAAGATGTCTCACCAGAGCTGGGTGGATCAGTGCAGTACAAAGCAGACTGGCATGGAGTGGAGGAGAGTAGACTATTGAGGAGCAGAGCAGTGCTATCTAGCCATGCTGTTTTCACAGCTGTGCTGTATCATGAATGAGCTATTTTGCACTGAATAAAGTTTCTTTCTTCACTGCACCCCAAATTGAGGATTCCTGTTGGCATTGAATTGGCACCAACAATCATTGGTTGATAATTCCATCCAGAAAAAGTGGTGCCATATAGAGATAGAAGAGTAAGCTGTCTACCATATTAACACACTAGTTTTTAGCCATTTCTCTAAACTTCTGTATAAAGTAATAATAAGAACTACCTGGTGAAGCTACTGGAAGGAGTGGGTGAAAAAGCAGATAGTCCACAACCTGGCTCATAACATCGTTAAGTGTGTTATTATGGGCCGTTACTATGGGTAGCATGTCTCCCCTCAGTGATCTCAGAGTCAGACCAAGGTGGCTGCTTTTGAAAGTATGGATCAAGGAGCAGTGTCTGTTCTGTAGGCTTTCGCCCTGAGAAAGTAGAGAATGAGGAAACCTGAGGAAGTTGCAGTGTTGACATTAAATATTTACTAAGCATCAGAGCATACACAAAAGCAGATGGATTTATCTCCAGGAACATTTCACTCAAGTTAAGGCATTGAACATCCATCTGAAGCATGAACATGTCCTAATTTAATCACCAATGAAAAGGTACCTTAGGAAGAACAATATTACATTCTCTTAATGCCTGCCAGGGCTGAATCTTGCTATCACTTTTCTCCTCTCTGTTTTACACCCACGCAGTTCACTGGCAAAGTCCTGAATCTTCAAGATAAACAGCCGCAGTGACAGTGTTTCTTGGCTTGAGCACAGGCATGTTTCATCAAATCCATACACAAAGCAAACACATTGGGTGGAAACTTCCCAAGTTCAAAGCTGGGTTTGAGCCTTTGCTCCTCTCGAGGCATTTTTAATTTGTTCTAAATAGTGAAACTTCTTGTGTATGTGTGTACAAGCTGTGTGTGCTAGTGCACACATGACTGCATATGGAGTCACACTAAGAATGGACCTAATTAGCTCAATTTTACTTTTAATAATAGCAATTACTATTACAGAAAATCACTTTGAATTCTATCACGTTCTATAGAAATATCAGGTATAAGGCATATATCTTTTCATTAAAAGCTTGAAATTTTACTTGGAAGAAAGTATGCAATAAAGTAACATTGATCCATATCTTATATGAAGCAGCCTCTTTGTGTGATCATAGATTATTTTTTATTCTTTATTTATTTAAATATAGATTTTACTTTAGAGCTGTTTTAGGTTCATAGCAAAATTAAGCAAAAGATGCAGAGATTTCCCTCATACCCCTGCCTGCCCCCACACAAGCATAGCCTCCCCCATTATCAACATCCATGATCAGGTTATCATTGATGAGCCTACAATGACACATTATTATTACCCAAAATCTATAGCTTACGCTTGGTGGTGTGCATTCCATAGGTTTGGACAAATGTATAATATGTGTCCTCGAGTTATTTTAATAGTTCTTTGGGCCTTACTGACAGGACACCAGTACAGAGATTTTCCTTTCCAGGTTCCATGGGCAGAATTGCCTCAGCTAATAAACACAGCCACCTCTCATCACATTTTCTAATGATGTAACAAGGCTCCAACTTTTTTAAAAAAAATTCTCTACAGAAGTCTCAAAAGAACATTGTCAATACATGAATATGTTTTCAGGGACTGAGCCTGCATTGTTATTATTTTCCCTGTAACCAGTTGTTCAGTAACCCCATTTCTCTACCATGCCCACTCCAAGGTCAAGTTCACACATTAGCCATTTAGGCTGAATGGAGCCTTGACCCATGCCCACTTGCAGTCATTTCTTCCTTTTTTTTTTTTTTTTTTAGTTCCCTGCTACCACTGCCAGAGCCAGGGGGCCCTTGGTGTTCCTTGTCCCCTTCCCATCTACTCCCCTCACTGTGTGTCTCTGATTACTGGCCCTCAACTCTGGGTCTGCTCAGTCACCTCCTCACTCACTCTCGGGCCCTTCTCTTATCTGTAAACTATGAATTTCTTTGTTTTTCGGTGTTTTGTTTTGTTTTGTTTTTTCCTCATGAAAAAACATGCCCTGATGATCAGATGAAGCAGTATCTGCTGTCCTTCCTTGGGTACCTAAATGGTTGCTGATTTTAATGTTATTTCTTTCCTCTCTAGATATTAGGGGGAGAGAAAGCTCTAGTTTTCATTGGCTCCATTATATTTTTACAGTGCCAAACATCTAAACTATAACCTATGTAAGAAATTGACTATTTCATCTGCAAGCCGAAGAACCAGGTACAGATGACCATTTCTTTTTTTAGTTAGTAAGGAAAAGAATCATCCTAGATTGTCCATGTGGAACCATTCCTAGCTGCTGGTAGGCTATTGCTTTACACGCAGCCAAAGTTACAGTGCTGGGCAGAGAGGCATGATTATGGAAATAGAGTTAGGGACAACTGCCAACAGGAACGTGTATTATATAAACACAGCTCAAATTACCTTCATACATTTCAAATTTAGAAATCTCACCAGTCCACAGATGAAAAACATTCCTGCAAAAATCTAAGTCTGGGATAATATAAAGTGAACAGATAGTGTATTCAGAAGTACTGTTATGCATTGCTAATGCTTTGTGCAACTTACCTACTTCACAGGCAACCAAAGGAGCAAGAGAACCAACCCTAGCAGTTCATTCAACCCTTCACATTTCCAGATGTTATTGTTGTATCTGCTCCTGTTTGTATATCTGTCAGTGTGTTCCCTATGTTTAGTGTCTGACACTCTTCTCACGATGTCGCTGCCCTCTACCTCATTCCTACCAAGTTATCCAAAGTGAATAGGGGTCTACTGTGGTCCACAGTACAAAAGGAACCACCCCTTCCCCAGTCCTGCTGCAAATCCAGGAGTTTCCTTCTGAACTGAGAGATAGACAGTGTAGCTTTCCATAAGAAAAAGATATCCAAACCAGAAGTAGCCTGTAAGACTTTGTTTTGGCCTCACCCACCTCATCCCCAGAAGTCAATAACCACTATGATTGGAGGGTGACTGGCTATGGTCCCCTGGGAACAAAATATATCCTGGGCATCCTTTTTAAAATATATTTTTATTGATTTCAGAGAGGAAGGGAGAGGGAGAGGGAGACAGAAACCTCCATGATGAGAGAGAATCATTGATTGGATGCTTCCTGAATGCTCCCAACTGGGGATGGAGCCCACAATCCAGGCATGTGCCTTGATGGGGAATTGAACCATGACCTCCTGGTTCATAGGTCAATGCTCAACCTCTGAGCCACACCAGCTGAACTGTTCTGGGCATTATTGGCAAGTATTCCTGGCTTCGGTTTGGAGGGGAGAATCACCATGCATTCTAATGAAAATGCTAAGAATGTGGCTTTGGATTCTAAACAGGGAATAGGCTTTCCATAAAGTCTGAGCTTCTGGCAATTTCCTGATTTGGTCATCTTCAAAACATAAAAGGTCTTCCCTCCATAAGACCATCTCTGTAGGTCTTTCATAATCCACTGGCCATTCTGAAGGCTCCTTGTTCAAGAGAGATCCTTGGTCAATAGCAATCTTCCATTAATAAGTCCTGTTTTAAAGCTGCAAACCTCATTTCATCCATAATGAAGAGTTAATTTCATACATAATGCTTGGATGGAGTATTAGAAAAGTATGTGATATCTTGTCTGTGAAGGACTGGATCTGTGGTTAGAAGATTTTATTTTTTTGTTGTTTTAAAAAGAGGACTCTTTCTTTAAATAAAATAGTGTGTGGAAGCCTGCTAATCACACCACATGAAAGTGCAACTGCTCTGGCAGAAACAAGATAGAGCAATTGCTTGGTCTACCTTGCCTCGTGTCAGGGAGCAGCCCCTCAGAGAGCCAAGTGGAAGCTTAGAGCACCTCTGGGCATGGTATGAAGGACTCAGAAGTTGATGATCTGTCAGGCTGTCTTCTGCCACAAAATATTATTTCATAATAAAGCTGAACTGTTCAGTTGCAAACACCATCCATGTGCTTTAGTTGGTTTTGCTGGTTTCAATAAACAGTTTGAGGCAAACTAAGAAGATATTAGTTAATAACTATCTATATATATAAAAGGCTAATATGCAAAGTGTCCCCTTGGGAGTTTGACCGGGAGACCGGGAGTTCAATCGCTCGCTGTGATGTGCGCTGACCACCAGTGGATGGCGCAGAACAAAGGAAAGCCCTGGCTGGTAGCCGGCAGCCAGGGAACGGAGGCCCCAGCTGGTAGCCGAGGAAGGGAGGCCCTGGCCGGCAGCCGGAAGGCCCCGATGGGCCCTGATCACCGGCCAGGCCAAGGGACCCTACTCGTTTATGAATTTCGTGCACCAGGCCTCTAGTTTATGAAATAAAGGAAAATACACAGTTAATATCAAGACCCATACATTTACTTTACCTGGCAAGTTATCACTCCAGATACTTTGGGCAACCACAGCCATGATTACCTTGGTTCTTTTTCTTTTGTCATTTTTCTCTTTCTCTTTCCTCTCACCTTTCTCTATTCTTTCTCTTCTCTCTTATAGTCCCTTTTGCTCCCTCCTTTTCTCCATATCTTATTTGATCTATTTTTTCTTCATCTTTAATTCTTTACTTTCCTTCTTAATATATTTGTATTTGGCATTTTCTCAGCCTCTATCTGCTTCTTCAGTGTCTGTCAGGCTAACTAGATTATACTGCAACAACAAACACTCCCAAATCTCAGATACCTAAAGCAACATAGTTTATTTCTCAATTATGCCCCATGCCCATCACAGTTTGGCAGGGGCTCTGTTCATTGTAGTGACCCAGGAATCTTATCTGATGGAACAGCCATTTTCTTAAATGTGGCTAGAGCAAAGAGAGAATGTGGGGCAGAATACAGCGTGTCTAGAAATTTCCACCTAAACATGAAATACAGATAATCTCCCTCATATTTCATTGCTATATTTCAAGTTACATAGGCATACACCAAGTTGGTAGAAAAAGTGGACCTCTGTCACATGCCTGCAAAGTTAGAAAGTCCAACAATATGGAATGCCCCTGGTGAGTACCACAATCATTATGAGAATCCTTCCAAATGCTAATTTTTGTTCCCACCAGCCCTCTCCCCAGTTCTCCATATTTGTTCTTGTTTGAGATCCTTCCTAACTTTTTCCTCATCTTCAGCCCATCATGTGGGTCAGCACCAATGGTAATCACCAGATTATCACTTGGAAGTAGAGAGGGGAGTGTCTTGGTTTTTAATGCATAATTTCAGTGTAACATGATGACAGTCCGCTAAGCCGGAGAGAAGGCTGTATCAGGATGGGCCCTCGTTCAGGCCCCTCCCTCACTGAAAGATGCAGTCCTGGAAACACTGGTCTTTCCCAGGGGTTGGTGCTAAAGCTGTGCTGCTTAGCGCTCACCTGGAGCACATGCTTCCTTTCCCCATTCTACATGGCTCCATAGTAATAATCGCTGAAACTCTCTACCTCCATAACCACCATTTAGCTGCCCCAAAATAAGTCAGAAAAAAACCATTCTCACCATGCTTTATAAACATATTAGTAAAGAAACAAAGCAAAAATATAAAGGGGGGGAGTAAGAATGAATCATATGAAATAGCTGTATTGTAAAATTACAAGAAAATATTCAGGGAAAAGCCCAATCTTAGCTATCAATAAAACATTACCTAGAAGTCGAAGAAAGGAAAGTACGTTCCATTTGAGTACAGATGTTATTCATTTCATCTGCTTAGTCAGATAGCACTGGGGACCAGTAAACCAGAAGCCAATATGTCTACTATACCTGCCTCCTGTTCCCCAACCTGCTGAAGATTCATGTGAAGTTTTGCACTTTAAGCTTCCTTCCTGAGTAACACTGAGTGGTATAGGGCCACTGAGGACTCTGTGAGGTGCTGATGGCAGGAAAATCCTTCAACAAATTCTATTGTATTACCCTGAGTGCCCTGACTCAAATCAGCTAAAGGCTCTATGGTATGATCATCGCAACACAAACTGATCTAACATTGGGAGTATTTACTTGCAAATAGATGCTTTCATGAGATGATAAAGGACACAAGAAAAGCTTCTCAAATGTCTCCCTCAGTGCTCACTATGTTGATGCAATCTTACAAGTAGAGAATTACTTTGGGGGGAACAAAGTTTTTTTTAGTTTTCAGAAGAGCCAGTAAGGAGCCAATGAATGATGAGGTAGAATGCTAATTTTTAAAGCATCATTGACTAACACCACATTGCAGAGTTAATTGACAGCATAAATCTGCACCAGGTAGCTACATGGGAAGTGATGAGTCCTTAGTGCTTCTTGGGAAAACAGAAAGACCTAAGGCAGAATTGACCACCTTCTCATTTTTCTGAGAAACAGCCCTTATTTTTCTTAAGGCAAACAGAAAATTGTCTATGGTCCAGAAACAAATCTAAGCGGCATGTTAGTTCTATTCTTTGGGCCACTAGACATATCCCAGATTTCCCTTTGGTCAATGTGTTATAATTTGCTGGGGAGTGATCCTTCAAGTGATTGACTCCAAGATGAAGAGGTGGAAGCTGAAATGGAGGTCAGGCTGGAAGGAGATGCTCATCGGAAGTCTCGGGGCACAGAGTAATACATGTATGGGTTCCTGCATGACCCATGCCGAGCCAGCCGCTGACTATTTCAAGTCCGTGGGGATGTGGAGGGAGCCGTGTCTGTATTTGTCAACTCTGGGTTTTGAGTAACTGAGACCTGAGATAGAAGTTCCAAACACTTTCAAATACTTAACTGGGGTGGGAATTATTTTAAAAGGGCTAAAGACAGACACTTGCATTTAGCATTTGATGATTCTATTTACAATTGAGAAATCAGAGGTGGATAAGACAGGAAAAGCACCATTCTTTGGAGGAAATGTCATAAATACTACTGATTAATAAATTTTTTAAAATGCGGAATTAGTAACATGTAACATTTAACAAACTTTCCATTAATTCAACCACTTCCTAATGTTTTGTATATAATAAATATTAGAGAAATAAAGTACATTACTTCTCATTAAATAAGAAGCTAATAAGCTAATATCCCTTGGGCTTTTACCTTTTTTGTTTTGCTTTCTTTCCCCCAACCCCACATCAATGTTCTACCTAAAGTTGTTACTTAATTTTTTTCTTTCATGTTTGGTACTTTTTTCTGGCTCAGTTCCTTAGGTGAAAAATATTGGCAGTACTTTTTTGGGGGGAACTGAATACTCTGATATAAAACTCAAGGAGAAAATGGGACCAGGCTCTGGAGTTGCCTCTGTTGGGGGAATGTCCATGGCTCCTCAGTCCCAGCTCTCCAGCCTCTGCGGAAGTCCGCTTCCCATCTGCCTCCTAGTAGCTAACACCTCAGGTCTTGCATGGGAGTGACTCATGTCACAGAGACTGTGAGTCATTCTGTACTCCCAGGGAGTTTACACTAACGCCTTAGTATAACCATTGCTTTCCCTGTCTCCCCCACTTCCCCAAAGCTTTGAGGACTTTGAACTATATTCAGTGATCTATAAAATGCAAGGGAGGAGTGATACGGTATGTATAAATTGCAGTGGGCACAGATGTTTCAAGCGAATTGTAGGCATAATATATTTACATTTCAAGACAAGAGGAAAAAATATGTGTGCTACTTTTAAACAAAGAATATTCAGCATAGAAAACAAATGAATGGATTCTAACATGTATTATTGCCTCTAAATAAATGCTACTGCCTCTAAATAAATACTACTACCTCAAAAGAAATGACATAATTGGGTTGGGGGACATTTTCCTACTCTTATGAAGATGGTTTAAAGTTGATCTGCACTTCAGATTTTTTTTTTAAAAAATCACTGAACACACATCATATCACCAGATCCTTCCTATTAAATGCCATCCTAGGAGCAAGCTCAGGGGACTGTAGCTAGAGCTGCATCTAAATGTCAGATGTAGGACAGGTATAAAGGACAATGCTGATCACAACTCAGGGTCAGAGTGATTACCTTTGGGTTTTTTCCTATTATAGTCTTCTTCGGAGAGCTTAAGCTATATTTGCTTGCTCTAAGTAAAGCATGTTATTTTTCAGAAGAGAAAAAACTGAGTTTTTATGATCTAACGATGGTAAAGTATAACCAACATATATTATTAGAAGCAATTATATTCTTTTTATAAAAGGCAATGGAAACACCTTTGTAGACATTATTTTTTATCAGAATTTACCAAAGACAGAGAGAGAATGAGATGGGCACAAGGACTGTTTCTCAGAAGCCAAACCAAAAAGGAAAGTCTTAAGAGAGATACACATTATGTCATGTTTCTGAAACTTCCTGATCATCCTTAAATTAGACCATCTGTCCTCCATGAGGGAACTCACTGGATGAGACCTTGAGGAATGGAACTCTTTGTAAAGTGTCTGAAACATTGAATGTGTCCCTCAGTATTCTGATTTCGTAGCAAATCTGTTACCCAGATGTAAATTTAGAAGCATCCGAGCTCTTGGCTCCCTGAAGGAAGAATTTCAATTTGGAAACTGCATTATAGGCTCTAACAAGAGAAGAATGCTCAAAAGCTCAATTACCCCCAAACAAACTGGGTTGGGACTAGAGGGAAATGAATGGAGAATCAATCGGGCAGTAGGGGAAGGTGAGTTTGGGTCTTTCTTATCACTGAGAGGAAAATACTGCGACAGTAAACAGAAATGAGACTCACTCACATGATCCAAATGCTAAACATGTGGTCATACCGCCTGGTTTTGATGAACAATTCACCTTTTGCCAAGCATTTTTCTAAGTGTCATTTAGTACATGAACAGGTTTGAATTTGACATTCACCAAAGGTGTATGTGTGTGTGCTTGTGTGTGAGTCTCTATGTGTATCACCAGTTCTCTACAAAGAAGCAGATGGTACTAGGGAGAAAAAAAGTTGTCAAACAGAGAACCGCAGAATAAATCATAATAAAATCCTTAAGCAGAGTAAAAACAGGATGAGTCATAAAAATTCAACAAGAACAGCTTCAAAAAAGGACGGGTGAAATGGTGGAAGACCTTGGGAAGTGGCGCTGACTTGGAAAAATTAAGTGGGAAAGGTGCTAAGCACGATTCCTTGTAACCATAACAGGAGCGAGAGAATGGGTCCAGCCTCTGCATAGGAATGGGACAGCCACAGTGAGCATGGGAGAGGTCAGAGGGCCAGAGGAGCTGACAGCAGAAGGGCAGGATGTGAAATAGCATCTTCCTTCCCAGCTGTCGAGGCTGCTACTCCTTGCTCTGAAGGGGCTGACCGCTCATATCTAATAGGATGGGCAGCCTCCCAGATCTGCCCAGTCTGGGGCCAGGCCGCCCTGTGGCTGTGGGTGTCCTCAGAGCCTCACAGAAACTCCCCTCCATGTGCTTCTCAGGCTGGACCACACCACAGAAGAAGGTTCTTTCCTCTCCGTGTACAACAGTCGTCTGAGGGCTTGAGCACAGTGGCTTGGGAATCAAAATGACTCATCAAAATGAATCTGACATATTCACACTACGCCTCATAGCCATTGTACATGTGGCAATTATCTCGTAAATTGGCCTTATAAATCACTACATTGCTTTCACACTGCCAAACCAAGGTGGTAATTTTCTATTTCATTAGATTTATCATAATCACGATAGTATAGTATAATGAACACTGTATACCCATCACCAAAAATAAACAATTACTAGCATTTGCCACATGTACTTTACTATTTTGTTTGATGTAGTATTTGAAGTAAATTTTAGACATCATGACATTTTACTCTTGACGATTTCAGCAGCATCTCTACAAACTAAGGGTATTGTCCTTTATAATCACCATCTCCTGACTGCATATACCAAAATAACTATAGTCCTTGTTCCATATTCAAATCTCCCCCTTTGTTCCCCAAATGTGTTTTGTGCCACATTGATTCAAATCAGGATCCAAATAAAGTTCACAAATCATGTTTGGTGGTTACATTTCTTTATTTTCTTTGAATCTTGCCGAGCCTCTCCTCACCTCCTACCTCTGCATCTTTATTTTCATATTATTGACTAGCAGAGGAGACTGGCAGGGGGCCTGTGGAATGCCCTGCCTTCTGGAATTGTCTCATTACTTGCTCCTTGAGCCATTTACCTTGGTTTCTAACCCCTACATTTCCTGTAAGCTGGAAGTTAAATAAAATTCAGCTCAAACATTTTTGGCAAAACAATTTCATTGTTGATGCTGCATGCTTCAAAGCAAATTGCAGCAGGATCCACATGAAGATGCATCACTAGGTTAAGGTGTGTTAACCTGAGCTACACTCCTCAACACCCAAACCTGTGCATGAACTGCCTACCAGTGAGCATTTCTGTGCTCACACCAGACAGAAGCCCAGGCTGAAGTCTCCCTCAGCTCATCACCCTTCCCTTTCTTAGGCCTGACCCATTAGGTTAGAGCATGAGTAGACTATGAGAGTATCATTCTCCATTTCCTATGCTTGCCACGTGATTGGCAGGGATAAGTCATAGCTCTAAGTATTCAGACACTTTCAGCACATATGTGCCAAGATATAGTTACATTTAAAAATAAGCTAACCAGTATCAGCTAATTTTTGGTTTGATGAAAGGATGGAGGGCAGCAAGCAAGGAAGATACCACAAAAGAGTGGACATTTTATGTGACACGAAGAAATGAAGAGACAAAATAAAATAGAAAATTTGGGATACTTTTTCTTTATACTCATAGAGCGATATAGCATGACACCGTGGGATGCTTAGGGGATCAGCTACATGCTGGAAAGCTTTCCCTTTCCTTTGAAGCCTTCGTTTTCTGCTACAGCGGGCTCAGCAAGTGCCCCTCAAACAAGAAGTCCATGTTCCTTTGGGACTTTCAGAACTCAGTATCTTATTTCAATAATCAAGGCACTCTGCAGTCTGTAAAAGGGAAAACCAATGAATTCTAAAACTTGCAATTTTACTGTGACAGGCATTACTGTGGAAGGTTTCCCTCTTCATTGAGCCACCCACAAAAGGGAGCAGAGAAAGCGGTGAATTTCTCTAAAGGCTCAGGTTCAAGCAAAATAGTCCAGATAAAACATTTGCTCTTCGGCTTTAAGGCAATTTTATCAAGTTCCATCTTTAACTTGCAGTGCAGTGGAATCTTGTCAGGATGGCTGATCACCTTCAGTGGGACCACATTCTCTAGGGTTTAGGCACCAGTCTACCTGAAGAAGGAGACATTCAACTCAGCAGATATTTATTAGGCACTTAGTCCATCATCTTAGTGACCATTCTTATACAAGGGTCTCCCAGGAGCTTTAGAAGGCAATCATGTCATGAGACATGTCCCTATGTCCCCGACAGGCATGAAGAGCAGCATATGTGGGGAAGGGAATAAGCTTGGAGGAGAGAGAACACTGCAGGTGATCAATCCCTCTCTGCTTTTCCCTCCTCACCTATAGCAGAATGGGAAGGCATCCATCTTTCATCTCATTAACAACTCATCAAACCAGTGCCATCTGGTCACCTGTTCTTCAGAGGCAGCCCCCATTTCCATTGTAGGAGAAAATGGAAATGAACCTGTATCTGGAAGCCCTTTACCACTCTCTTCATGAATCCTATTGGATATACTAGTACACTGAAAGGGCTTTTTATAATGAATTCAGTGTGAGGAGAGTCTTGCCAAATTTTAAGAACAACTACTGTCTACTTTGGTCTCTCCAAGGGCTTTGGGTCACATTCTACAGATTCCCATGAAATAATTAAAGGATAATGAAACACAGAACACAATAAATTGCCAAAAAAATAGGCCTTTAGGTTCAGTTAGTAAAAGCTACGAGAGCTCAAAGTAGCCTTTACAGGGCATAAGAGCACGATCATTTGGCTTTTACACGTCCTTCCATAGCACAGTACCTGGCTCATAGAAGGTGCCCAAGGATTTCTTTTGGGATTAAACAGAAACGTCCACGTGCAATGAAAGTTTCTATAATATCTTTTGTTAGTTGATTATTTGCTATGTGCCAGGTACATATATGTACTTTAATCTCTTCCCCATGTTATTTCACTGATTCTCCCAACAACTGTATAAGGTAGTTACTATCCTCATTTAAACTTGAGAAAAATAAATATCACAGGGGTTTCACACATCCAGAAAGTGGTGGAACTGAGATTTAAATCCAGGTCCACCTAGCCTCATGACCCAAATTTTAAGTATCATGAAAAGAAAAGGAGAGAGGAAAAGAGAAAGAAAAAGTGGGAAAACATCTATTTTGCCTTTAAGAGATTTATAATCTCACTAGAGGAACAAGACACACTCCCATGAAATACTTAAAGAATAATGAAACACAGAACACAATAAATTGCCAAAAAATAGGCCTTTAGGTTCAGTTAGTAAAAGCTATGAGAGTTCAAAGTTGGTACAGATGAATGCATGCAGGGTGGTCAGGAAGGCAGTGAGGTTTAAGGTGGGATTTAGATGTCCACCATGCTTTTGACAGTCCGTAATATAAGGAGGGAACTTTGGTAGGATGGGAGGGTGACAGTGGAACCACACCAGCAGATGTATGGCAACTGGCATTGTTCAGACGTAACATGTCCTGGGTGTTGAGTAGCAATAGGAAATTATAGTATGTAAGAAGGAAAGGTACTGAGTGGGGGTGAGGTGGGGGCTTACGAAGCTTGGTAGATCTTAAAGGGTAAGATGAATGATGTGAACTTAGGTAGGAAGAGCAAACAGTGGCATGGTGAAAGCAATTTCAAGAAGAGCAGTCAGGTGGTGGTGGGCAGGATTCACTCCAGGAAGGGGCCTGGAGACAGAGAAAGCACCTTCCAGTTTCTCAGTCCCCAGAAGGATAAAAAAGAAACAGAATGTGTTCCTTTTGTAGCCACACCCAGTGGTTTTGAATAGGTCCATGGAGAAGACACAGACATTTGTCATGGCTGAGACCAGAGTTAGACATGGGTAAATATTTGCTTTGCCTCAGCTGGAGAAGATGGATTTTTAATAAAGAGGCAGTGTGACTCATGTCACAGAGTGTACCAACAATTCAGGAAAAGGCCACTTTAGAAAATGCCAGAATGGCAGGCAGTGTCTTCTCTTCATGTGCCCTATGGAAAGACCCCTTCTGTCACACACACACACACACACACACACACACACACACACACACACACACACACATTTCTCTCTCTCTCTGTCTCTCTCTCTCTCCACATGCACAAATATGTACATGCACATATTGTTTGCTCCCACCAGCAAAAAAATGTGTCCCTTAGTGTCACTATGGGTCTGACTGGTCTCCTGAGGGCGCCTTGGGTCTGACTCCAGCAGTCATTCCTGAGCCCTTGCAGATACAGCTCCTCTGAAAGCAATATGTTGTGTTGGGTTGTGATGAGAGCAGTCTGAGGACCAACCAGACTGTGCTCTATGACACTCTCACAATGAAACTTGCCATGATATCTACAGAACAGAATTCTAGTATGTTCCCTGATCTCCAATCCCTGACCTCATGCCCTGTGTAATCTCCCATCTAAGGTGTGAGTGGGACCTGGATTTGTTCTAACCGGTGGCATATGGAGAAATGATGAGACATCACTTCAGTAATTATGTCCCATTACTATATATATGTGGCTTGCTAGCAGACAGGTACACTCTCCGCTGTTGGCTTTGAAGAGGTTAAGATGTTATGTTGTGAGTGCACATGTGAGAGGGCCAGATGGCATCAACCTTGAGTGGCCTCCAGTTTTTGAGAGTGGCCACCAGCGGACAGCCAGTGAGGAAATGGGCACCTCAGTCCTACAAAAATAAGGAGATAAATTCTGCAAGAAACCCAAGTGAACTTGTATGCAAATTCTTCCCTATTTGAGACTCCAGATGGGAACAGCCTTTATTGTAGCCTTCTGAGGCCCTGAGCAGAGGTCTCAGCTAAGCTGCACCAGGACCTGTGACATACAGAAATGGAACTAATAGATGTGCATTGTTTTAAATCACTAAGTTTGTGGTAAATTGTTATGTAGTAATAGATAGTCAATACTGCCCTCATTTTCTTACCTGCCCCCAAGAAGCCCAAAAGAACTGTGGTGCTATATGGAGGGCTGGTGACTCTTATAAACAAGCTGGAAGAAAGGAGCTTGGTGTAAATTAAACATGAGAACATGAAGTCCAAAGATTGCCATTAACTGGCTATGTATTTGCAGTTCTCTCATCTTAAATTCGATAGAATTGGGTGAGAGAGTCTCGAGGTTTATTCCCAACTTCAATAGATTCTAATTTTCAAAATTGATGTGTAAACAAATTTAATATTTTCTGAGCACCTATTGATGTGGTAGGCTAAGCCCTGCATCTTATTTAAATTTCAAAAAAGAATGTGGTCAAGTTATTATTATAGTCACTTGCAAAGATTAGTAAACCAAGGCTCAGAGAAGTTTAATAATTTGCACAAGACCACATGGCTTGAAAGTGGTAGAGCAGGCAATCAAACTTATGATCTTTCCCCTGAATAATGCTGGACCAGAGCCCAGGAGAAAGTCTATGCAACTATTTAACTAGAAGCAATCAGGAAAATGGAAGAGCAGAGGAACCTTAGGAAAGGACTTGGAATTATAACAATCAAGTGGAGGGCCATGTAAGTGGTAATTCAATCTTCAAGCTAAGATTGATCAGGTTCCAAGTCATGGCTTTGAAAAGCTGAAATCATCAGGAAAGTTCATCAGAGATCATCTCTCCTCAATGCAGTCTTATCTCTGTTGCCATCCTGGTGGTCCCAATTTCCAACTCAACATGACCCTAAAACAGTCATTTTGTGCCCAAAGTCATCTTCATTCTGACCCCTCTACCCTGGTTAAATAATATATGATTCACCCATATGGTTTTCATCCCCAGCAACTCCCTTTACCTATCCCTTACTTCTTAACAGTCACCTAGACATATGGATTTTGCCTCCTAAATGTCTTGAAACACTGTGAACCTCACCACCCCAACTCAAATTTCCATCACTTCTTTGCTGGGCTATTTCAATAACCTTTTGAATTATCTCCCTGTTCTCCAAGCCACCTCTCTACTACTTCCCTAACACTAGCCCATCTTCCACATCACCTACAAGGTGAACTTTCAAAAATGCAAGTTACTGTCATATTTAAAGCCTTTTAAAGACTCTCGGTGCTAACAGAATGCATTTCAAACTCCTTATTTGGCATGTAAGACACTTCCTTTTTGGCTTCTGCCTCTGTTTACAACCTCACTTTCTACCATACATCCCCTTGTCCACTTAATCTAGTCTTACCATGTCCATATTTTGCCCCTCTGCCTTGGTCATTCCCTGCAATGTCCTTCAATGTTTTGTCCATGTACTCACTGTTTCAAGGCTCAACTCAAGAGTTTCATCCTCTATGAAGCCTTTCTGTGACTCCTCCCAAAGCAGCCATGTCTTGCATCTCCAGGGTATCACTCACATTGTACCCTAAAAGCTGCCATTCATATAGAAAATCTTGTACATGATCCATGGAGGACTGCTATAGAGTAGAACCACATACTGCCCTATGTGAACTTGATCACTCTCTCACTGTGGATACAGTCTGGTACCATTTGTCTCCTATTCCAAACATCAAGGTAAAATCTTTAAATGTAAGAGGCATGCCTTACTCATCTTTAAATTTCTAATGCCCAACACAATGCCCACCTATTGTAAGCACTCTGCTGAATGACTGACTGAGTGAAGAGTCAAATGAAGTCTTCCAATGTTATCCCAGGAGATAGGGAAAAGACATGAACCATCCTAAACTATACATTAAAACTTAGAATCCAGAAGAAGGGATAGGTTTATTGGGACAGCTTAGTTGGGCCCTTCTGGCTGTCCACACCAAAAGAACAATACCAACTAATTGACTGGAATACCATTAGTCTAATGATGTTGGTGCTGGAAAAAAAAAATCGCAGGTTCTTTTCAACTGTTTTTGATACATACGCAAGGTAATTTTGCTCTTGGTGAAAAATCTCAGTGGGCCTGATTCGAACCACATGAAATGGACTTTTTTTCCACTAGGAGAAACTTGGACATTTCAACACAATCTTAAATCATACCTTAAAAAGTACTGTGCAAAATAAATCAGTGTCTTAGTAGCTTTCTGAGGAAACCTAAGTAAATAATTGTAGCTAAAATATCCAAGTTTCAGACTGTAGGAAAACTTCATTTTATTTATGTATTAAGGACTTAGGGTTCCCACATCACTCTGTTTCTTCCAACTGAAGAGCTGAGTGCATGGTTTTAGATTGCAACAGAGCCAGAGCCTCTTCAGGGTGTCCAGGGAACTAGAAATTCTACTTTCGTGTGCTCTGGTTCAAAGGAGACCTACTGTCTGGAAGAAGCTTTATAATTTCACAGTATACACAGCTTCTCCTTAGCTTCAGAACCCAAGACTAAACTTCCCCAAGGTCTCAACTGCCAGAACAGAAACAGAATCCACTGAACAGTTCAACTCTGGGGCATTAAGAAAAAAAAGGCAATTAAGACATAGTCTTTATTCTCAAGAAGCTTACCTTACATATTGGTAAACTGTTTTCCCCATTTTTTTCTGATATATCTCCACCACTACCATCTTCCAGGATGGAGAGTCGGAATCTTCAGAAATAAGGTATAGTGGGAGAATTCCAGCTTCACAGGTCAGGATCCATCTGAGAGGTATACATTAGTTATGAGAGTTGGGAAATCTCCATTAAGGATTATATTACATTACACACTGGGTATGCCTCTGCCCAGGGACTCACAGATCAGGATTAAGTCTCAGAAACCTCCAAGCTCCCTTATATCTCTGTGTAAAAGCTGACAATGCCAATTCAACCACAGTTGACAGATCATAGTAACATGGCCATTTAAGCTGATCTACTTGAGTCTTCTGCGAAAGATCATAATAATTATGTTATTAAATACAAGCTAATTTACAGATATGGCCAGTGGCTTTGGATATGTGGTAGAGAGCACTGAATGTTGAAACAAACATTGTTCCAACTTTTGAGAACCATCAGACTGCTAGTTGGGCAAATGAAAACCGATAAATTAATACCTAAGGTGAAATTTGGGGCATATGAACTGAAATGTTGAGTGCAGGGAGAATCCAGGCTTGATGTAAAGACAGTACTTCAAAGAGGCACCATAATTTCCCAATGAAGCAATGATGCCCCTGTGTTTTGTGGGTATAATGGTGAATGCCCACTGTGTTATCTATGAATAGCACCACATTGGGAAATTCCACTCACCATTAGTCTCATTTGCCTAAAACCATATTTTTAATAGCTGAACTCATAAACTCTTATATTTTACACAATCATCAGATTCCATTATATTGAAAAGTGTTTAGGACTTTGAGATGAAAAGAGCAGGGTTTTAACTTGGTTCTGGCACTAATTAGCTAGGGAATTTGAACAAGTCATTTCAGTTCTCTGGGTCTCAGGGACAAAAGTTTTTGTACAGATTACCTTCAAGACCTCCCTCAGCTTTCAATTTGGTTATTAGCTGATTTTCTTTCCCTGCATCCTCTATTCATTATCCTTACATCAATAAAGACAAACCAAAAGGCTGAGTCTTATTGCTCTAAACCAGCAAGAAACAGTATGGAAACGTTAATAGCTTACCTATATTTAAAGTAAACCTCTTGAGGATAAGGACCATGTCTTAATCATATTTTTATTTCAAATGCCCAGTACAATGCACCATACATTCTAGAAGTCTGCAACAAATCAGCACATGGAAGGACAATCCCTAGTTAGAATTGTGGCTGGGAAGTGGCTATGCAGGCAAGGACTACATTTCTCAGTCTCTCTTGCATCTAGGTGGGGCCATATAATTGGTTTTTCCCCAACTGTATACAAACTCTAGTGATATGTGTCACTACCAAGACAAGTGGATGTACTATCTTCACCCTGTCTTAGAAACTTTGTGCTGAAGATGACAGAGTTCCTAGGTCCCTGAGTGCCCACATGGAGCAGAACACCCCATCCCTAGCTTGTACCAAATTGTTCCAAAAGTGAGAAACAAAACTTCTATTAAATTAAGCCATTGAAGTTTAGGAGTTGATTTATTGTGATAGTCATATTTACTTCAATGAATACACAGATAGTAATAAGATATGCTGAGAAAGGGAGAGAGGGAGAAAGGCAAGCAGGAAGTGAGGAAGGGAGGGAGGGAGGGAGAAAGGTAGGGGAGGGAGAAGAGGAGAGGAGGGGAACGGGGAAAAAAAAGAAAGAGCTGGTTTTATATTGAAAAGATTTTTATTTGGAAGATTGAATGGTGAAGCTTGTATGACTCAGACCATAGAATTTTTACAATAAGTCTAGAACAAAGAAGTACCTAGCACATTATATAAGCATAATAAAGTAGTTTCCTCTGCATGGAAATGGTTGGGGTTTGAACCAAGAGAAATGTTGCACAGAAGAGCATTAAAATTGGGTCAAAGTTCCTGAGGAGTTTTGATCCAGCCTAACTCCATGGTCAAAATTGTGTTGAGTAGAGGGGCAGAATAGAGGTTAGAAACACCAAACAGGCTAAGGGGGATTCCATAACCCTCAGGGCTTATTCCCACCTTCTGACTGGAACTCCAGAAGATTTGGAACACCTTGTATTATGCCCTGAGCCAGCACGGTAGCCTTGCATGTTTAGGCAAAGAGGGCCCAAGATATGCTCATTAATGCTTCTTCATTAAGTGTAAGGAAAGACAGCCAAGAGGGTCAGTGGGCTGCAGAGGTATGGGGTCAGGCTGAGAAGGAATATGTGGACCCTGTGGTTGTGGTTGCAACAGATCTATGTACATCAGCAGCAAATATAAGTGCAGGGCACCAGGAACCAGCCACCACCAATAGATGCAGTCACCTTCATACAGAGCCTCAGCTGTATGGACCATTGCAGAATGTGCTAGAACAGAGGGCTCTGAAGGGACATCCCTTCCAGAGGCCACTGGTACACACACACCCGGACTTCCCAGAGGAGAAGGAAACACAGAGGACTAGAGCATAGTCTTCAACAGAGTGAATGAAAACTAAGGGTTTCACCTGGAAAAGTCTAGTCTTAAGTTGAACAATACTCAAGAGGCAAGATTTACCCCTCCATCAGTGGACATGAAGGCTCATAAGGAAATGTAATTCAGTTATAGAAAAACAAATTTACATTCCTATACATTCTAATTACAGTGCATACATTTTATGCCCACTAAATGTATGTAATATCCTTTTAGACAACACAAATCTAGTTAAAAAAAAAAAAAAAAAGCCGAGGAGAGTGCCTTATTCTGAAGTCTAGGAGAGGTAAATTGAAATTTGATTGCCTTTTCATGGGGAAAATACTGTCCAGAAGTTGAGAATTAAGATTATGTGTGTTACGGAGACTGAGGCTAAGAGAGGCTCAATAACTTGCTCCAGAAACAGTGGCGTGACTAATATTTGAACCCAGTTGGGCTTCAAAGCCTGTGTTCTCCTCCATAATCCCCTACCCCTCACCAACTCTCCTCCCTCCCCCACGCAGTGGTTCCTGGCTTTGTGTCTGACTACAATGCAATAGAATTAGAAGCCTTTCGCCTGTGGAGCCATCACCTTCCTCAGCACAGGGGAACTCCTTAACACCTGTCCATGGCTCTGCATGGTACTGGGAACTGTCCTCCTCTCCATGACCATAGCAGACCTCTCCATGGAACCCAGAGCCACCAGGACCCAGTGCTCATGTCCACATGCTCACCACCTGAGGCCAGAAATGGGCAAACATCCAGGCCTGTAAGGGTGACCAGCGTCCCAAGTTTTCCTGGGACTAGTTGGGGGATAGTGACTGGAACACAGGACTTTGAGTTAAAACCAGGAAACTCCCAGGCAAACACAGACCAATTGGCCACTCTCTTTATCCTGGCTGTCAAGCCAGGCCAGGTGGGGAGAATAGCAGAGCCCCTTCTGCTGGGTGGAGCATAGCTGGGTGGGGCCTCTCCAGCAGGGCAGTCTTGGAGCCCTTCTTGTAAGAGTGGAGTTACATAATAAAGAGAAGATGGATATGATTCAGCACCGCCACAAGTGGAAGAACATACACACACCTAAATATAATTTACAAGTGGCTCCTCTTGATGGTATTGCACAACCAAATTAGCTCCTAAAAAAACCAACAACACCCACTTTAAAGCACAACAGACGATCTGTACTTCTGCTCCAAACATTGGAGTTTGCTCTGGTAACAGAAATGGCTGAGACAAACAGGATGGAATAGGGATTTAGTTATGACAACATTGTACTTGTAACTGGGCATCACCCCACACCCCCAGAAACTTCCAAGGTTCAAGTCATGGTCCAACTTCTTATGTCCAATGCCTGGCCTTCTGGCCTTGAGGTGAGCACATATTCTCAAACACACCACATATCCCTAATCCCCTGCACCACAAGGCAAAGATTGATTGTGACTAACACAGGAGGGGAGTGTGGCAGAAATCCTGACTGTATTTCAGAATGATTGATTCCTCCCTGGAGAAGCAGGCTCATAGAGGAGGATTGTAACACTCAACTGGACTGAAGTTTCAAACTGGGTGGGGTGGGGGGCTGGCATGGTAAGTCCCCAGCACTGCCCCGCTGAGTTTATTTTGGAAGTGTGTTTTGAATTACAGCACTGCCTCTTTAGGCCGGTATTTTAAGATGCTCTGCCAACCCGAGAGGGCTCCAAGTGGCTTTTGTTTCTGTACTCACACAGATGAGGAGCAAAACTAATTGAGAGAGTGACCCAAATTTGTGAGTATCACAGAGTATCACAATTGTCCTGAATTTCTGCGCCCTCTGCATGTATCTGCATTTATGTCCATTTGGAAGTCACACTTGGAACGCTTGCAAAATTTTCTTCACCCACATATAATCAGTAAATAAATAATCAGTTCCTGCTCCTAAGTGGTAATCTCCCAAGGTCACAGGAAGAAGAATTTCAAGGGCTAAACTGTTTCTGAGGCTTTTGTTAATATAAACACAGCTTAGCAAAAACAATGACTGTTTCTTTCTTTGTTCAATAATGGTACAGTGCAGCTTGTGCTCACCTATCTTCCTTTAATTGAAATAATTTAGGCGTTATAGCATTGATCTACCAAGTTTGTAAGGGTAGATTTGCCTTATAACCTGGGAATGTTTTCATTTTTACTCCTTTGAGCATAGTTTTCTAGCCAAGAGCACTTCAAATGGTCCTCAAAATTCACTAAAGGGAATAAAAGGGGGAAAAGTCCTCCCACCCACATGCCTCTACCACCCCACTACCAATCCACACACACAAAGAAAAGGGAGGAGGCATGTAAGGTAGTGGACAGAAATGCAGGTCCTACCAAGAGGGCTCTCAGAGGATCTTCATTTCAAATGGGCATTTTCCATTTAGTTTATATGTCTCTTTCTCCCTTTCTTTATTCCTAGCTTTCAACCTCCTTCATGATTAATAGATACGCCAGAAAGCTTCTTATTCTCTCTTTGGGAATTATGCTTATAACAAAGAGTAGCTTGTGCAAAGAAGCAAGTTGCTGAGTGAGGGTGGGCAAGCAAAGCTCGGGAGCATGCAAGGAAGAGCTGCAAGGCAGGCGAGCACAAGGCGCGTGGGTGGCCTGCCAAGCACAGCAGTTGGTAGGGACAGAAGGCTTCAGATGGACATATCCAGGTCTGGGCTGCTGAAACAGGCTCACCTGCACTGCACAAGCTTTGTGCTGCCAATCAGGAGTCTTCCTGGGTCCCATCTCCAGGTTGGGACCTGTTGACCAAACCCAAACCCAAACCCCAAGTTCTTCACTGAGACCCTCAATGCTTTTGTTTTTGTGTTTTTGTGTTGTTTTTTGTTTTGTTTGGGGGGGAACAATAAATAGGGGTTTGCATTGGGGGTAGAGAAAGAGAGGTTAAATCAACTACTGAATAGAAGCTTGGATATTTCGAAAAGTGAGAAGAAAAAACAACACTGAACTTTCTAGAAACTTACTTCTCAAAGTATGGTCCATTGACCACCAGCATTTCTAGCTGCTGGGAGCTTATTAGAAACTAGAGGCCTGGTGCACAAAATTTGTGCATGCAGCAGGGGGAGGGGGCCCCTCAGCCTGGTCTGTGCCCGGGCCTAAGCAGTCAGTCGGACATCCTTAGCGCTGCTACGGAGGTGGGAGAAGCTCCCGCCACCACTGCTGTACTCACCAGCTGTAAGCCTGGCTTCTGGCTGAGCAGCGTTCCCCCTGTGGGAGCACACTGACCACTAGGGGGAAGCTCCTGCATTGAGCGGGGTCAGGCTGAAACCAGATCTCCGACATCCCCCGAGGGGTCCTGGATTGTGAAAGGGTGCAGGCCAGGCTGAGGGACCCCACCAGTACACTACTGGGGCCTGGGAAGTACTTGGGAGGTTGGCCAGCCAGGGAGGGATGGATTGCGGGAGGGCTCCAGGGCATGTCTGGGCCTGTCTTGCTCAGTCTGGATCTGCTGGACCCCAGCAGCAAGATAGCCTACCAGTCGGAGCATCTGCCCCTTGGTGGTCAGTACATGTCTTAGCAACTGGTCGACTGGTCAACTGTCTACCCCCTGGTGGTCAGTGCACATCATAGCAAGTGGTTGAGTGGCCTTAGCATATCATTAGCATATTATACTTTGATTGGTTGAATGGATGACCAGACACTTAGCATACTAGTATTAGGCTTTTATTATTTAGGGATTCAATATCTGAGGCCTCCATCCAAACCCACTAAAATGGAATTTGCATCTTAACAGATTCCTAGTGATTCATATGCAAAAGAAAATCTGAGAAGTGCTGACCTAGGATAGGACCTGGGAGCTTTTAAGAATTAACCACAGCTATTGCCATCCTCAGTGGTTCTGGCGCAGCTGGTCTGGACTAATGCACAGGCCTCAGTATTTTGAAAACACCCCTCAATTATTTGAATGGGCACCCAGAGTTGAGAACCAACAGTATACAACAGAGAAGTGGTTCTCCAAGTGCAGTCTCCAGCATCACCTGGGAACCTGTTAGAAATGCAGATCCTTGGGTCCCACCCGGACCTACCAAATCAGAAACTTGGGGCATGGGGGCCAGCTATCAATGTTTTAATAAGTTCTCCAAGTATTTATCCAGAAGTACTGCTATAGAAATATCCAAAACTGGAATAAGATCTTCAAATATACTCAAGTCTACTACTCAACACCTTCAGAAATATCCATTACCTGTGGTAGAAAGTCCAGACTTTTCAAATGATAGATTCTCCATAAATTAATCCAACATGCCTTTCTAAACATATCTCCTGTAATTCCTTTTAATACATGCTACTAAAATAAGAGGATTGGATTCTAGGGTTTCTGGCTATAAAATTTAATGATTCTATGCTTCTAAAACAATAACTTTAAGCCAAGTTCCCTGTCTCCTTAAAGATAACAACTTAGATAGCTGCTCAACCTTCTTTGTCTACCCAGGTCTCTCTTCTCATCTTGCTAGGTCAGATTTTGCTCATTCTTTTAGGTCATGTATAAATACTACCTCATTCACTAATTGGTTCCCTCTGCCAGAGTGGACCTCTCTCTCCACATTTCTTGTATCACTTGCTCATTGCATTCACTTCATTGTTTTCTATTAGTCATTTGCCCGATGCTTTGGCTCTCAGCCATATTTACTGCTCCTTGAAACAGAACAGTGTTTTATTCTTTCTTAACTACTTCCAGCTTCTAGCATTGCCCTCTGCACATGGAAAGTAGCACATAAACACTGATTGCATTGAAACAAATGGGTTGAGAGCTCTCACGAGATTTTGGACTATACGAACTATACGATGAATCATGACTGGTTTCTCAAATACAGTAGGCAAGCATAGAATTCCAAAGCAGCCAACAAGAGCGCAGATATCTTGAGTCTAATAAAGCTGACTCTGTTCCAAAGGTTTAGTTTCAAAATAAGTCTAAGTCACATCCTCAATGAAATCCATAAAAAAGAAATTATATCAAATTTTATTCTAGTTGGCACATATCACCCAATAAATATTTTATTTGATGAATTTTGGAATGAATATTGATAGAAAATTTTCTAGACAAAAACTCTAGAAAACAAAAAATGTCTTCATTTTCACTCCCACCCTGTATATGTTAAAGATACCCTTTATTAAAATTTAATTTAGCTTAACTGCCTGCCAGACACATTACAAACTTTATCTCATAATCTTCACAACATTAAGAGGGAGATATTTTTATTCTCCCCTCTCTGGGTAAACTCAGGCTCAAAGAGGTTAGATAACTTGCTCTAGGGCATCTAGCTAGATAAGAGGCAGGATAAAGCCCACACTCAGACCTCACTCAGTCCAGAGCTGTCATTCTCTCCAGTATATAAAAAAAAACCTTGATATTTCCAAGACTTCAAAAGATGTACTCATCCTGTGTGACTATAGACTATGTGTTTATTTCTCCTTTTTATGTTTGTCATTAAACATACACATCTGCATGGTAAGGCAACCAATAGAACTTTAAAAGATTGATTCCTAATGAGCCCTTTTTCTGAAGAGATAAAGTGGAGAGGAATAAGGAGGATGAGGATGAGGAAGGAGCAGAGCCGGTATTCTGAGTACAGAAAGAGGATATAAATCACATCTGGTGAAATACCCCACACATAGATAGGCATCAGCAATCTACCACCACATGCCAAGGGCAAAGGGTGGGATGTTCCACAGTGGTCGGTTGCAGGTGCTTCCACTGATGTGCTAAGGAAATCTGCAAAATATAGGCTATCCCAAAAGATGTATATACACACTTTGAATAATTATAAAGGCAGTGTTTATTAAGATGCATTTCATTTTCAAAACTGAGCTATCAACTGTTAAAGTGTGTATATATTTTGGGGGGCATCCTGTATGTGATTTTGCAGTCCAACCTCCCATTATCAACAATATCCCCAAATTATACAAAGTGCTGGCGCATTTCCTCTGGCTCTAGAATCTTTCTTTTGGAACATTATCCCTACAGAATTATCTCCCTTCTTGCCTCTCAGTAGTCTGTATTTAAAAATGACACCCCCCCCCCCTTCACAATACCAGATATCAAGCTATACTACAAAGCCACCATTCTCAAAATTGCCTGGTACTGGCACAAGAACAGACATATAGACCAATGGAACAGAACAGAGAACCCAGAAATCGACCCAAATCACTACTCTCAATTAATATTTGACAAAGGAGGCAAGAGCATACAATGGAGTCAAGACAGTCTCTTCAATAAATAGTGTAGGGAAAATTGGACAGATATACACACAAAAATTGAAACTAGACCACAAACTTAGACCATACACAAAAATAAACTAAAATGGATAAAGGACTTAAATGTAAGACGGGAAACCATAAAAATCTTAGAAGAAGCCATAGGCAGCAAAATAGCAGACATTTGTCGTAGCAATATCTTTACCGATATGGCTCCTAGGGCAAGGGAAACTAAGGAGAAAGTAAACAAATGGAACTACATCAAAATAAAAAGCTTCTGCGCAGCAAAAGAAACCATCAACAAAACAACAAGAAAGCCCACTGCATGGAAGAACATATTTGCCAATGTTATATCCTATAAGGGTTTAATCTTCAAAATTTATAGGGAATTCATACAACTTAATAAAAGGAAGATAAACAATCCAATCAAAAAATGGGCAAAGGACCTAAATAGACACTTTTCGAAAGAGGACATACAGAAGGCCAAGAGACATATGAAAACATGCTCAAAGTCACTAATCATCCGAGAGATGCAAATCAAAACGACAATGAGGTACCATCTCACACCTGTCAGAATGGCTATCATCAACAAATCAACATACGACAAGTGCTGGGGAGGATGCGGAGAAAAAGGAACCCTTGTGCACTGCAGGTGGGAATGCAGACTGGTGCAGCCACTGTGGAAAACAGTATGGCGTTTCCTCAAAAAATTAAAAATGAAACTTCCATTTAACCCAGTGAGCCCACTTCTAGGAATATATACCAAGAAAACAGAAACACCAATCAGAAAGGATATATACACCCCTATGTTCATAGCAGCACAATTTACAATAGCTAAGATTTGGAAACAGCCTAAATGCCCATCAGCAGATGCGTGGATTAGAAAACTGTGGTACATCTACACAATGGAATACTAAGCTGCTGTAAAAAAGAAGGAATTCTTACCATTTGCAACAGCATGGATGAAACTGGAGGACATTATGCTAAGCAAAATAAGCTAGTCAGAGAAAGATAAATATCACATGATCTCACTCATTTGTTGGAATATAATGAACAACATAAGCTGATGAACAAAAATAGAACCAGTGTCATAGAAACATTGAATAGACTGTCCAACCTATGAGGAAAGGCAGGGGGTGAGGGGGTAAGAGATCAACCGAAGGACTTGTATGCATGCCTATGAGCATTACCAATGGACACAGACAGTGGAGGGTAAGGGTATGTGCTGGGGGGTGTGGGGGTGGCCAGGGAGAGGTCAATGGGGGAGAAGGGAGACTTATGTAATACTTTAAACAATAAAGAATTTAAATTTAAAAAAATGACCCACTTCTCCTCAATCTCTCACCTCTATGCAGGACTGCCAATTGATCCTTGAGTGCTAGAGTAATTTTATACTAAGGAATGAATGACTGGGAGACATTCTCTATTAGAGGAATGCACCTGGAAAAATAAAAAGACTTATGATCTCAAATGAGTTTTCAATTGGTTAAGCATGTAGAATTATTTTGAAAGGTGACCTGTAAGTGTTCTTTTTGGGGGGAGGAGTGGAGTTTCCTGGATTCTTTCTTATCTAATCATAATTTTCCAGGGCAGAAAATTAATGGCCTCCACTTCTATAAAGCCGGAGGCTCTTGATCTGATCCAGTTCTCAGTGATGGGGTAGGTTTAAAACTGTGACTATGATTCTGATTCTCTCTGGTTTACCTGGGAACAAAACTCATTAATATGTGCCTTGAACACAGAGAGGCTGGGTCATAGTCAAGCACAATATAAAAACAGAGAGGAACCAGGGTTGTTTAGAAAAGCCAAGCTCAGGGCCACAAAGGAGAGATGAAATGGAGTGCTGGAGTCAACACCACCACACACAGAAGTTGTCATGGAAACCCCCGTTAGAAAGCAAGCCGTTGGATTTTGGAAATTGGATGAAGAAAGACTTGATGGCAAGAGAGAAGGGGAAGGCTGAAACCCCAGAATGAAATCAGACACTGAAGAAGAATGGAGTCATCATTCTACCATTGTGCCTATGAAAGTACACATCATTGTTACAGGACCGGAGCATGACAGATCTGAAAGACCTGTCTGTCCAGCCAGGAGGTCTCTGCGCAAATGTGTTAGAATCTTCCTTTTGTGGCATTGCAGTGCTCATGACTCATCCTGCAGAACAGAGTGATAAGTGGGTGGAATCTCTTTTAAAAGAATTTCAAGAAGAATAGGTAGTATGTCCATATCTAATATTAAGCAGAAATTAATTCTCCACTCAAATATTAAGGGTAGAAGCAGGTAAAACAATTACTTCTATGATTTTTTGCACTAAGCATTCCCTTTTGAATATGGACCGGAGGATTTTGCAGGCATACCAAAGATTGATTTCCCTGTTTTCTGACTGAAACAAATTCCAAAGTGATATGATTACATGGACTTATAACATTGGCACTAGAAATGCATATGGATTGGTTTTCCATAAATTACCTCTTAAAGAAGAGTCTGTAGTACTAAATGTACACATGTGGTTACAAAAATTTTCCAGAGAGGAAAAGCAGAGAGCATGCCAGAGAAAAGAAAGAACTCTTTCAGCAATATGTAGAAACGACAGAAGGCTGATTCAAAAGCAGAGTGTATGTACATGTTCTGATACCTGAATCTGGAATAAGAGATTCTTCAGGGCAGCAAATAGTATATATGAGGAAAAGGTAAAACAAGTTGCCACTATGTAATATGTAGGGAAAAAAGGGCACGTGACATCAGAAGTTTGAATATTTGTTATGAGTAGCTCTGACCAGACCAACTGGTCTATGCTTCTGTCAATGAATATAACATCTATTCATCATGACCCTAGTGACTGCCTTTGTCTTTGTGAGCTATACCCTAACGTAAAGTTGGGTACAACAAGGACTTGAAGTGGAATGGTAAGGATAGAAAAATGCTATACTTTTAAGCAATTTATATGTTATTGGCTTAATGACAGGCTCAACAAAGGGACACATTGGGACTTCAAGAGGAAACCACCAGTAGAAGGAAAAAAAATCTAGGACAAAATAGGGATGAGGTAGGACGCAGGCCATCAGAGCAAACTTGGCTGTATGATTTGTCGCCTAGAGAAATGGGGCAAGAATTCAATGATTAACCAACAGTGATTGGAGCCAAAAAAGTGAATAAGAATGAGAGCAGACATTTCCAGGCACTAATGAATATCAAAGTTGGGTGATGACAGCTCTTTGGTCCCCAGTAGAGTGTCTAATTTGGATCACAAGTTCAAGAGGTAGAGTAGATAAGGGCACGGATTTAAGTTCCTTTATGTGATCACCAGCAAAATTTGAGAAAGTACCAGGGTCTTAGCCAAGTGGGGTGGAATCTACCACAAAGGTTTAATTCTTGCAGAGGATTAAAAATATGCCCCAGGAACTGAAGCCGCAGTGGAATCCTATAGATGTAACCACAGATGGGACAGAAAAGTGGTATTTTGGTGCGCTCAAAGTTGAGGCTTGGCTTAAATTCATTTCCAAATCATTGGTTACCTGATCTGTGTTAGTCAAGGTTTGATCAGAGAAACAGAAACTACTCCAGATAGTTCCAGAAGAGAAAATTTAATGCAGGGAGTTAGAGGCGTAACAAAACCTTTGGAAGGCTAGGGAGCAAAAGTCAGTGAAAATTACTTTTGTAATTTAGGAAATCAGGAAGTGCAGGAATTGTAAGAAACTTTCATCAATGATCTTGGGTGCCTGCCACAGCACTAGAGGTGTTCCACAGAAGGACTCCTGGAAGCCATGGTCAAAGCCTCACCTAGATCCTCTGTGAAAGCCTCAAACCTGCCTATTGCTGCTGCAGGAACAGTGTTTCAGCCAACTCCTCTTCTACCTTTCCATCTTGCTTGAGATATTCGCTTTGGCACAATGTAAATGGGAAACCTTTGGCAAGGCTTCTGGGAAATGTAGTTTCCAGATTTTATAGCTCATGTGATTCAGGAAGAACATTAAATGGGGAAAGAGATGATCTGGCATAAGGCCTAAGTGAAAAATACCAGTAACATTGCTTGCTTATGGAAATATTATCCTAAAATAATACCCTGAATGGGTCAGATTGACCCAGGCTCTTGGGACAGCTGTATTGGGTGGGATTAATGCTGGGGAAGCAAAGTCTTCTACTCTGCAGAGGCAGCCAAGCACTGTGAAAGAGCTTAAAGGATGGCTTGAAGAGTGCGGGACCCCATGGGGAGAGACAATCCAAGGAGAGGAAACATGGCAGGTGAAATGACCTCCTGGAGAGACACAATCCACAATTTGTTTTAGAACTTTCACAAGAATATGGAGTATAAATGGGACAGAGAAAACACAATTGCCTGGGGACAGGCAAGTTAGAAGGAAGATTCTATAGTAACCCAGTTATTCAGCTTATATTATTAAAAGTGTTTTATGAATAAAACATTATTCCAGATGAGGCAAAAATTAAAATAACCTGAAGTAGGATAATGGTGTTGACTGTAAAGAAAGAGATAGAAATGTGAGTCCTTAAAAAAGAAGTTGATATGACTTGACAAGTCAGTGGTGAGCAGGAAGAGGAAAGAGGCCAAACAGGACTACCTGGCTTGTGTCTGGATAACCTTGTGAATGGTTCTACTAATTGAGATATGGAGTACAGACTAAAAATTGGACTTGAGGAGTTCTTTTTTTTGGTTCTGTTCAGTGGAGAGGTCCAGCAACTCACTGAAGATGGGGATGGAAGTCATGTTGGTCTCCAACAAGGTAGGCCTTACCTGTAGGTGGAAGTAACAATAATCTACATGTATGATTTGGGATGTTCCCTAGTCCTATGCCCTAACCCAGTTTTATGTCTGCAAATATTAGTGCTTCACACCTTTGGCTTAAAGTTAAGGCCCTTCACGCGTTTGTACTTGTGTGCCTCCTGCAGCATGGGAAACTGCGATTGCCGGTTCCATCACACCTAGCTTGATGTGTCCCTGTTACTACTGTCCTCAGATCTAAGAGTACAATATAAGCCAGGAAGAACTGGAAACAGAAGAATCATTCAATTGTATATAATGCACTGACAGTCAGAGAGACTTGTAGAGCTTGTAGAGAGGACATTCCTGCAATTTCTCTTCTGTCTTTATAGGCTCCTTTTCTGCTTTACAATTATTATTTCTTTATTAATAACTTGATTGCTGAAGTCTCAGGAAATTCCAAGCCTATTTCTCCCATCAAAACACATATATAATACCTTAATAAAAAAAATTAAAAAAATAAATAAATAAAAATTAAAAAAAAACACACACAACAAAAAAAAACAAAACGAAAGGAACTCATCAGATGGAATCATGAGTCCATTAAGATGGAATGGTGCATCTTCATGAAACTATGATTTACAATGTAAAACAGATTAATAAAAATGGAAGCACTCTGTTAGAAAGGGAAATATATAAAAGCATCTTTTAGGGCTATTTAAATCACATGAAATAACATTGTAAGTACCCAACGAGAGAAAGAGAAAACAAGAGACAGAGAAAGGTATTGACTGAGAAAAAAAGCAGGACTGAAAACCTGCAAGCCAGTTAAGTGGTGTGACTCACAGCTCTCAGTTTTTGGTAGACAGCTGAAGCCAGAGAACATTCAGAGCTGCAGACAAACGCTTACATTAGGCATCGGGTAGATAGAGTAAGGACTCCCACTGCACTGGCCTGTCCTACAGCTCATATGAGGTCATTGTTGGGATGCTGATTAATAGAGTTCCTGAGAACCCCTCCTAGCCGAAAGCAATGGGTTTTCAAATGGTTCCAAATGCACCAAAATATTGCTCATTTCAATCTATTCCAAAAAGTTAAAGAAAACAATCATATGTCAAGAACTATGTCATATTTTCCATATAATTCTGTCTGTTTAAAATCATCAAAAAGTGGAAAAAACTGAAAGTAGTGATTCTTAGTGTTGTCCATAGTTATAGGGTAGTGTGGCACCGCTTAAAACTTTCCCCAATCTCTCAGTCAGGCTGGCTTTTGTGTAGTTCATTTGGTTATATAAACATAAAGACCAGCCAAGAAAGAGTTTGGAAATCACTGGCTTAAAGGATTGGTGTCTGACAGGATTAAGTGTTGGAAGGAAACAAGATAAGGAAAGGAACATAAAAAAAGATCAATGGTCAAATTCCCCTGAAGAAGGGATTATCAATAATATGCTAGAGCCAGCTCATACATACCAGCTCACAAGAGGCTATTGGGCACATCTTTTACCCAGTCTACATTCAGTGATTTTGTGTTAGTGGCTTAAAATTGGCTATGGTAAGAGGATTTGCATCTCAGAAATTGGCAAGTGTCACAATCAGGGTCTTTGTCTGTCCCCCGTGCCCCCCCCCCCCCCCCCGCCAAAGACAATTATGAAACATTTATCAGCATACCACTAGAACTTAATCCAAAGGTAATTTGGCCAGTAAAACAGCCAAAACCCTGTGAAGCTCTACTCACTGGCCTTCTGGACATGGTCAAGTTAGGGACTATTTGGAAGTTTATAGAATCTTGAAAGAGTGTTCGTGGAAAACACACTTTTGTTAAGGGATCTGAGAGTTGATATGGGAAGGATCACATAGTAGGCACTGCTCAGACATGGAGAACCTTTCTCATTTGACTCAAGGACTCCAAATAAAGAAAAAAGTTGAAAGATCTAGAAATCCGGGACTCAGAAGGACTTGTTTATAGGGCATTCTAACAGCTAATCTTTGCTTCTGCTGGAGTCCAAATAAAGAAATATAGGCTTCAAATACATTCTTTAAGCAGCACAGAGCACTTTCCTAGAGCCAGGGTCAGTAAGCCCTGAGTTGAGTAGGTGAGTGACATGCAGAAGCTCTTCTGACAGGTGCTGGATGGACACCATCGAGCTGTCTGAGATGCCTCCAGCTTCTGCCTGGCTAAAGCAAAGACTGGGAAATTTTTTCTGCTCCCTCCCCAAATCCTCAGACTCCTCTGGAAAGACGTTATTAACCCTGAAGTGGCTTCCAGGTGGGTAGAGGAAGAGTAAAAGTTGTCAAACACAGAAGCAGGCCTCTCCCTTGGAGTTTCAGTCCACTTTGAGGAGCAAGTTGATTTGTTTGAATGTGTCTGGGACAAGCCTGTCTTTGCCTGCAAAGCTCTCAGAGCCATGTGTGTTTACCGTTCAACAATCAGCTCCAGCATCAACACACACAGCACTGTGGGGCCCTGGAATGCACTTCCTATTTAATCAGTTGCCCAGCAATTGTGTGTGATTGTCATTGGGCAACCAAGCATGAGAGCACAAGCCACAGTGCTTGTTCATCTCAATCCTGAGACCAAATTCATAAGCACTGTCTTCCCCAAGAAGACTGAACACTGGCACGTTTTTCCTAGAAGGCAGCACATGTCCCTGATGGCTTAATCTGAAAGAGTAAAATTTGCTTCCTCAAGAAAACATTGACTTAATTATTTAGAAAAATGTTTGGAGTACTTGCGGGCAGCTTTAAGAGCTGATACTCAAAATATGTAACAAGCGTTATATGAACACTGACCAACCAGCACAGATACTGGCTTCACTGTTGGGCTCCCAGAGACCCCTTTCATGCCAGCCTTAACTTAGATGCTGGGTTATGGGGAGGCCTCGAGGGTCCTGGAACTGAGGCATGGATGATTGGGCAGCAGGAGGACACGCTGGGAGCTAAGGAAACACCAGCCACTATAGCAATGTTGCAATGCTTTAACAACCAGTCAGGCTGCCCTAGCCAGTTTGGCTTAGTGAATAGAGCGCCGATCTGCAGACCAAAGGGTCCCAGGTTCAGTTCCGGTCAAGGGCATGTACCTTGGTTGCAGGCTCCTCCCCAGCCCAGGCCCTGGTCTGGGCTCGTGCAGGAGGCAACCAATTGATGGGTTTCTCTCACATAAATGTTTCTCCCTGTCTTTCCCTGTCTCTTCCACGCTCCCTAAAAATCAAAGGAAAAATATCCTCGAGTGAGGACTAACAAAAAAATACACAAACAACAACAACAACAAACAACAACCAGTCAGGCTGTACTGTGCTTCCTGGCTGGGAGATCTGACCATCCCGGGTTACCTGGGCCAAGGGGAGAAACTCAGTTACCCCTGTGTTTCAGTTGGCATGTTGGCGGTAAGCAAGTGAGCTTTGAGTTTAAGAATAGGAGTCCAGCCAAAACCGGTTTGGCTCAGTGGATAGAGCGTCGGCCTGCGGACTGAAAGGTCCCAGGTTCGATTCCGGTCAAGGGCATGTACCTTGGTTGCGGGCACATCCCCAGTTGGGGGTGTGCAAGAGGCAGCTGGTCGATGTTTCTCTCTCATCGATGTTTCTAGCTCTCTATCCCTCTTCCTTCCTCTCTGTAAAAAATCAATAAAATATATTTAAAAAAAAAAAGGAATAGAAGTCCAGGATTCTTATTTCTTAAACACATGTAAGATTTCAAGAAGGTTCTTTATTTTTATATCTGTCTGAATCTTTTCCATTTTTAAAGAGCACCCTTGATGTCACTCTGATGACGTTTATTTATTATCTTCTCCAAACTTGCTACTGCAGGAGTATCTTTAGTCACAATACTGATTCAGCTCGATTTTCTATATTTAGCAACTATCTGAGAAGGATCTGAGTCTGCATTTAGCCCTAAATAACTACAAATAAGGGAGTAGCAGCAGCAGCCCTTCACAAGCCGCCGTGGAAGTGTGGTGCCGGGGCTGGTAAGACATGCAGGGAGCTACAGGTGTGAGAACTGCTGTCAGCCAGCAGGAAATTCAGGTAGTAGCTGATTAAAGAAACAAAGTTGTGTACTCCAGAGCATGTCCCCCTTCTTCAGGATGGTTTGTAAGGAAACATTGCAGTGTATTTATCTGTCTGCCCAACCCCATTTAGTGAAAAATGATTGCTCTTTGCTTTTTGTTACCATGCTCAGATGATACTATGGCAACCAGGCTGCATAAAAGGAAAGGGGGGAGGTAGATGCTGCTTAGCAACTTGAAGATGTTTAAAAGGCAAGTACTCATTTTAACAGCAACAGTTTTAAAAATGTCAGTTTTCAGGAGAGAGAACAGAAGAACATTAATGAAAGCAAATGAAATGCCCCAGTAGAGGGATTAAACAAAAAAGAGAGAGGGGGAGAGAGAAACATCTGCATGACACCTTTTCAAAGCTCTTTCATGTGTATCCTCCCAGAAATCATGGGAGGTAGGCAGGGTCTTTGTTCACTGATGGGGAAACTGAGGCTCACGGGGGGCAAGTGGCATCCTCAGGGTCAGACAGCTAGTTGGGGCAAGGATGAAACTAATACGCAGACAGCTGAATCCAAACTCCACACTCTTTATGGCACCTTGCTAATAAAACAAAATAATCAGAAAATCAGGAGTGGAGGGTGGAGGAAAAGTGAAGGGGGGAAGGGAGGAGAGAAGAGGGGAGGAGGGAAAAATGGGGGGAGGAGAGGGAAGGTAGGAAGGCTTGCTGTGAGTTGGGAAGAAGTGGTGTGAGTGGGAAAAACAGGCCTCAAAAGAGATGACCATGTTGTTTTGATCAGAATGTGTAAACTGAAGATGGTTCAAGCTCCTACCCCCTCCCTCATCAAGAAATATTACATTTCTGAGCTCCTCTGCTACCCCAGCCCTCCACCCTTGGAAACAAAATACTAGATGGCTTACAAACCAAAGCCCCAACATGGAGTGATTGTGGTGTTGCGCTTGATGGAATGTCCAATAACAGAGGACAGTGACAATCAGGAGAAAACATTATGTCAGGCTAACGAGCGTCCTCTGGGGCAGAACTGGCTAGAATGGGGTTCTGTACTAGTATACTATGCCCTTTCCTAACTGCGCCAGTGTTTGAGAGACGCCATTCAAGTCGGATAGAGGCCTAAATTAGAACCAACCAATTCCAAGTTAGGGGAAGTTTTGTCCTTGTTTTGGGCGCTCTGTGGGGAGTAGAGGGAGGTGTGCATGGATGAAAACAAGTTGTTGGCTGTTTCCTGATCTTCAGTCATTCCTTCACTCATTCACATTCATTCCACCAGCATATATTGTGTAAGAAGGCACCTTACACAGACCCCCTGCTGGTTCTCCTCGCTCCTGTGCCCATTGCTGCCCTGCAAGGGGAGGGCCCACAGGGCCCGGTGCCCAGGCGCACAGAAGAGGCCAGCGTGTCCTTCCTGCTTCACAGCACAGTGCTGACAAGACGAGTGCAGCTGTGGGCTCCAGCGGTCACTCTGCCCTGCGATGTTTGCACTTGCTCCTAATTGCCTGGACACGGAGGCAGCGAGAAACAGGGAACAGACTGCCTTCTCCTGTACCCACAGTTAACGCGAAGGTTCCAGGCTGTGTGTGAGGCTCCTAGCCATCCAGGTGCCACCAAGCATTAGTTCTAAAGAGCCAAAAGCTTGAAGGGTGAGAGATTGGGGGCGGGGAGGGGGGCGGGGACCTAGTCTTACTCATGACAAAATAAAAGCGAAAGGAGTGAACTACTTTTTGCCAGGGGCTCCCCCATCCAGCTTTTCATCACACTGTCCCCACTCACACCACATGCTCCAGCCATAATGGATTTCACTTAAAAATGTTTTTATTGATTTCAGAGAGAAAGAGAGAGGGAGATAAAGATACAACATCAATGGTGAGAAAGACTCGTTGATTGGCTGCCTTCTGCAGGTCCCACACTGGGGATCGAGTCTGCGCAACCCGGGCATGTGCCCTGACCAGGAATTGAACCATGACCTCCTGGTTCATAGGTTGACACTCAACCACTGAGCCACGCAGGCCGGGACATAATGGATTTCGTAAGAGCCCCAAACATGCTTCCCCGCATCCTTTCACACTGTCCCTCATTCAGGAGGAGCTGCTCACCTCTCGCGGCAGCTCGTCCAGCTTGGCCCACCCCTGGTGATAGTTGTGACTGGCATTTATATGGTGTTTTGTACAAATGTACAAATCATTTTCAATGATCTCGTTGAATAAAAAAAGAACAGTTTTAGTTGTTTCGATAGCAACCTCCCCATTGTATGGATAATGAGAACGAGGGAGCAGTACTTCAGCGAGGCTCCTCCAGCTTCCAGGCACCCAGTGACTAGCAGGGAGCTACAGGGGTTTGGGATAAGGTCCAATGCCAAATCCCCCCTCTTTAAGGATTTGGAAACCTCCTTCTCTTGAGGCTTACACGAAATTAAACCCAAATCTGCCTTTTAGAGCAAAGCAAAACAAATGCACGCTCTCTTTCAAATATTAGCCCTCCAAATATTTGAAGGCAGCCACTGGCTGCCCTCCAGGGCTTTGCTGCTTACACTTGAAAGTGCACAGGATTCACCGGGGGAGTTGGTGAAGCTGCAGATTCCCATCCACAGTTCTAACAAGCCCCATCCTCCTCCCAAATCAGTTGCTCAGAGGAGGGGTAAAAAATTGTGTATTATTTTTTCAAAAAGAAGAAAAATAAAAAGACTTGCCATATCCCTTTTTTTTGCTTCCTGGTCCCCTGCATTTACAACCGTGCGTACATGAGCACCATGCATTTAATACGTGTTTTTGTTCAAGGGGACTTCATCCCGGTCTCATCCTTGGTTTAGAAAGAGCCTTCTCTTTTTAGACATGACTAAACTTATATGAATAGGTCATCATCTCTAAATAGGGAATGTCTGTGCTTCTGAATATTAGGTGCCTAGCTCAACCCGTGGTACACGGCAGGTAGATGCATAATAAATGTAATAATTACCCCCTCCAACAACACCGAACCAAAGAAAGGAAAAAACGAAAAAGAAAAAAAAAAAAAAAACACTGGGCACAATCAGTTGCAAAAAACACTGCGTACGCACTGAGCTGAGACAGGAAAAATGCTCCCACTGAAGAGACCACGCTGCAAGGAGCTCCGTAAGCAGTTCCATCCTTAGGGGAACATGGCTGGTTAGCATCCGGGCTGCGGAGGCGCCCGTGCTTTGCTGCCCTCTGCTGGACGGAACGCCCCACCCGCGCCAGCATGTCTGGCCACTGGGCTACGGCTCTCAGGGGACCCGTGTCCTCAGCCAGCAGGTTATGCAACACCAGACTGCAACCAGAGCACGTTTGAGAAAAGGAAATCACTGACTTCATGGCGCTTCGATTAAACCTGTGATAGGGGCAAGAAAATAGTAACAATGCCCTTCTAACGTAGAAGGCACCCAGCAAAGGACATGGATTGAATACGCGCAGGAACCCTAAAAAATCAGGGAGGGGATGGTTCCTACTTTGTAGATGAGGGATCTGGGGCTCAGGGGAGATTGGGCAGAGTATTGAGGGGAACATAACTAGGGAGAGACCCGGCCAGGTTTTGATTAGGGCTTTTCTGACTTCTAGGATACCAGGTTTCCACACCTGGCCCTGGCATTCATTAGCCTGGGAGCTGGACCAAACACTCAGTCACGTGGGGTCTTGGTTCTCTCCATTTTCAGAATGAGGGGTTGACTGAGGTGAGCTTTGAGTTCCCTTTCAGCTCTCACATTCTGAGTACGGCCTTTGTTACTATTTGCTCTGGTTGCCAAGAAATAGACAACGGGATCCTCTCCCGCAGGGGGACCAGGCATTTCTCACCAAGCAAAGCTACTGGGAGAAAACTCACGCATCCGCCCTGCATCCCTGGCATGCCAGAGCCCCGCCGTATTCTACAGGGGCTACCTGATTTCCATCCACCCCCAAACTATGTCGAAGGTTTAGCGCTGTGTTCTCTAAGCAAGCCTCCGAGCTTTTGAAATCTGCCTGTTGATGAAATGTACCAAAAAGCCATCCTTGCCCACCCAAGGTGCACAGTTCATGCTTCAGAGAAAGGAACAGTACAAACTGGTCGTGTCCATCCGAAGCCCTTTGGAGGCCAGAAGAAGTGAACATTTTTATGTTCTCCAGGGAGAGCTAGTTCCCGAGGTCCCACCCAAATGAGACAGGAAAAGTGACTCCTCTGAAAGGAACACACTGCAAGGAACTTGTTGGGTCTTTTGGGTAGGGGAACATAATGAGCTGGTGGGACCACTTACCTTTTTTATTTCTTAAGTGCTTTATTGATGTATGATCAACATACAAAACGCTGTGATGTCTTTGGAGGTAAGTATACACGTGTGGAGCCATTATCACAATCAACGCCATCCACGTATCCATCACTTCCAAAAGTTTTCCTCTTGCCCTGTTTTGTTTTATTTTGTTTTGTTTTGTTTTGTTTTACCACTTACCTCTCACCATTAGCTTCGGGCATCCTCGCTCTCTGTCTGAGCGAATCCTCAAGGAGTTTTAGTCTGGTTCTTTGCTGGTATGATGGGGGTGGACATTTCAGTCTTGTCTAGTCTGGATATTGACTTGTGCCATTCTTCTAGTTCCCTGGAATCTTCGGCTCATGAAATATTTTATTGGCTTTCTTTTCCACATGGGCTGATGACACATCTCTGCCTCTCAGACAGTGTAATGGAAATGTTCAAAATCCCAAAAACACACAAACAAACTGGAAGACACCCGAGAGAGTATATGATCCCATCATTTTATTTCATGGACGACAATCTGAGCTCTTTGTCCAAATAAGGATAGTTCTCTGGGAACAATAAGAAGAGATGGACCTGGTGTCTTTCCTCAGACTCTGGATGGTACCTTTCCTCCACCCGCAGGAAGGCATCAGGAAAGCTGAGTCAGCACAGAATCGGCAGCCCCGAGGAAGTTAAGATTCAGCCTGAATATGCTATTCACCAGCTAAGAAAGTCGGGGTCAGTGCCAAACGTATCAGGGCCTTTTCCAGAGCTCTCCCTCTGAACATGAAGCCTGGAGGGCTGCTTGGGTCTCATGAAAACCTTTATGCCTCACATTTATCTAGGAAGGCCCCAGTGATGTCCACCCCTAAACTGATGCTGAAATGCCGATCAAACGCTGATCAAACCTTCATCAGAGGCGGCCAAGTTGCAGTCAGAGACCGTATCTGGCAGAGCTCCTAGACTGGGAACACATGCCCCGTGTAATTGAATGTGAGTGTGATAAACAGCGACGGACCACTGACAGACTGCGAGGCTGTCAGGACAAGGTTCCCAGCCGTTCTGGTTCTGGGATCACGGGAGAAACTGGGAGGTCCAGCTGCATGCCCTGAACACTGTCATCCCAGCTTGGAGAAAACTCTGACTCCTATTCCCTTAAAAAAAAAAAAAAAAATTCATCATTTCATTCCAGTTGTTTGTGTTATTTTTGTCCCACCCACTATTTTCCCTCTTAACATGGATTTTGTGTGGCTTGTCTTTTATTCAGAAACCTTGAACAGTAAGGAATTCTCAGCACCTGGGATGTTTAGAAGTCAGGGGGTGGGGCAAGGGATTCTTAAAGTCCCAAGATGAACTTGGTCCATGCCCAGGAGTATATTTATAACTCATAGTTTTTATTGGGGGGGGGGGAGTGAGGAGAAAGAGATGATACTGACATAATGGAGTGGTAAGTAAATCTGCATGTATTTTTAAGATAAAGCCCAAGATTTTTAAGGAAATTCCTCATTTGCAACTGATTGCTTCCAGCTATTGACCCCTGACTCCAGTTGTTGGGAGTCAGGGGTCAATAGCTGGAAGCAATCAGACCCCAGGGTGGAGGGAAGGGTGTCCCATACAAAAAATATAAAATTAGACATCTCATTCCATCTAAAATAATTAAATCTTCACCCAAGGGTATGCTCTTATTGACTCGAGAGAGAGAGGAAGGGGGAGAGAGAGAGAGAGAAACATTGATCAGTTGCCTTCTGTATTTGGCTTGACAGGGGATTGAACACACAGCCGAGGTATGTGCCCTGACTGGGAACAGAACCCACAACCTTTTGGTGTGTGGGACAACACTCCAACCAAGTGAGCCACCAGGCCAGGGCTCCTAAAATTTTTGCCTTAGAAATATGATCACTACTACTGTTGCCACCACTACTCCTACTACTTACTACAATTAGTATTGTGTGTGTGTGTGTGTGTGTGTGTGTGATTGTTTTTTGCCTATTTGTTTTCTAAATCTTTATTGTTGAAAGTATTACATAGGTATCCTTTTCCCCCCTCTTCTAACCCACCCTCACCCCCCCCCCCAGCCCCAGACCCTCACCACCCTATTGTCTGTGCCATGGGTTATGCATACATGCATACACATTCTTTGGTTGACCTCTTATTATACCCCTACTACTACTATTACTGCTATAATAACATTAATAGCATGCACTGCCATCTTCTGTTTCTTTGTTCTTTTTTTGTTTATTTGTTTTTGCTTTTTCTAAATTGGAGAAATCCCAGGACTCCAGGGAGATAGGGCTGCTGCTAAGCTCTGCAGAAGCCTGAAAATACAGTGCTTCCTTTGACTTCCCATCTCACGACACATCTAGGTAAGAACTGATAATGGCTAAAAATCATTACTAGTTCAGGCCAATCTGCCAGCGTTGTGGCCATCAGTGCTTGCAAGCTTGTTCACCCTAGACATCTGTCCCAGGCTAAGGTTTGTGTGGCCAGCAGCCTTGGGCAGGGGTCCTGCTACCCTGTGCCTTTTCAGTCTGAACCGAAGGGACCGGTGCCACACCTGTAACCCATCTGTGACACATCATGGCAACATCTAAGTTAGCCTACTCGTGGCAGCAAACAGTTTCAGCAGTTTTTCATTTATGAAAGCAGAAGACTTCTCTTTGTGCTGACTAATCACAGATGTGAAGGAGCTTTTATTGAGAGACTGTGATCACATGGAAGGAAGTCTGTTGGTTTCTCCTCTGGGTTCTGAGGTGCCACTTGCTGGTTTTCCAAAAAGGCTTGAGGCTCAGTCTGCGCTTAACTGGAAAAGAATATCATTCATTCATTCATTCAACAAATATTTACCAAGTTCCTACTGTGTGCTATGCACTCTGCTGATTGCTGAGCGTATAGTGATAGACAACCACAGACATGTTCCTCTCACCATGGCACCTTCCACCTAGACAGGGACACAGACAAACCAGCAGTGTGACAGGAGAAGTAGATGCAGTATTTCAGCATCAGTTTAGGGGTGGACATCATTGGGGCCTTCTTAGATAATGTGAGGTATAAGGTTTTCATGAGACCCAAGCAGCCCTCCAGGCACAGGAGAGCAGATTCTGGGCCTGACTTTGGGAATAAGAAAGGGCTTCCAGAAAGTGCAGTGTCTAAGCTAAGAGCTGAGGGAATTAGAAAGTTAGATGAGGGTGGTGGAGGGAAGGTTGCAGACAAAGGCTGAAGGAACTGGAGACCATTGGGTGATGCCAGAGTGGGGAAGATGAGGAAGACGGTGGAAGGATGAAGACTGGAGCTCTGGTTGGAAATAGAATCTTCATTATCAATGACACCCCAGCCCATGTCAGGGTCTATCCTCTTCATTGCTTTAGTCTAGATGGATATAATGTCACCTAGTTTAATTTGGGATTGTCCTACAGTTACACTTGCAGTTGCTGGGATAGGAGACTTTGTATGAGTAAACATTTTATATCACTGATGACTTGGTGTGCAAAGATGGAGTGTGTCAACGTCTCAGTGATTAGGATTTCACTTTTTCCTTCAAAATCTAAATGCTTCCATTTTTTCTGAAGAATCTAGTTGTGTTAATTTTGGATAATGAATGAAAAAAATTCTAATTAAAAATAACCCCAAATCGCCCGGTGGTGTGGCTCTGTAGGAGGTCACAGTTCCATTCCCAGGCAGGGCACATGCTTGGGTTTCAGGCTTGATCCACAGGAGGCAGCTGATAGATGATTCTCTGTCATCATTGATGTTTCTATCTATCTCCCCTTCTCCCTTCCTCTCTCTGCAATCAGTAAAAACTTATTTTAAATAAACAGTAAATAAATAAATATAAAAATAACCCCAAAATCTATGTTAATGTCAGTTTTCAAACTACAAGTGAGCTCATCACAGATCACAGTATCTTCAGAAAGGCAGTTGCACTCTAAGTAGACTTAAAATAAATTCTTTTGTTTTAGTAACTCTTTCAGGGGCCTGGCAGAATATTCACCTGGATCCCAGTGAGTTGAATCCTGCAGATCATGGAAAATAGCACCAGAAAGACACGAAGGCATTGTTTTGTTCAGCAGCCTCCATCTTAAGACTCTGGCTGTGCACTCATAAAAAAAAAAATCCTATATAATAAAGAGGCAATATGCAAATTGACCCTCATGCCCTCACACACGATGGCTGCCCCCATGTGGTCAAAGATGGCCACCCCCATGTGGTCAAAGATGGCTGCCACAAGATGGCTGGCAGGGGAGGGCAGTTGGGGGGAACCAGGCCTGTAGGGGAGGGCAGTTGGGAGGGACCAGGCCAGCAGGGGAGGGCAGTTTGGGGTGACCGGGCTGGCAGGGGAGAAGTTAGGTGTCAATCAGCCTGGCAGGGGAGTGGTTAGGGGGTGATCAGGCTGGCAGGCAGAAGTGGTTAGGGGCAATCAGGCAGGCAGGCAGGTGAGCGGTTGGAAGCCAGCAGTCCTGAATTGTGAGAGGGATGTCCGACTGCCCGTTTAGGCCCGATCCCACCAGGATAGGGCCTAAACGGGCAGTCGGACATCCCTCAAGGGGTCCCAGATTGGAGAGGGTGCAGGCTGGGCTGAGGGACAGCTTTTTAAAGCAGTGTAGATTTCCAGGCTTCCCCTTCAGACACTCAGGTGCAGGACAGCAAGCTTAGACTTCCTTGCTTGCCCTATCAGGAGGTTATTAAAGGCATTTCTCTTTCATGCCTGCCCTTTAGAGCAGCAATTTTCAACTTTTTCCCTCTCACGGCACACATAAACGAATTCCTAAAATTCTGTGGCACACCAAAAAATACATTTTTTGTTGAGCTGAAAAAATAAGTAGGAATAATTTTGATTTACAAAAAATAAAAATAAAATGGTAATTACCTAACCTTTTTGCTCCAAAGTGACTTGTTTTAAAACCAGGTGCCTATACTTGTATAGAAGGATTTCTGGTACCAAGATTAACTAATCAGATGCAACCTTAATAGGCAACATGACCAGTAAGATGCAACTCTATTCTATGACCTATATATTTATGATTCAAGATAGGACATTCACACCAGATGGCTACTGTTGTGTTGCAGTTGTCATTTTTTTATTGGACAATCTAAGGGAAAAGAGGTCAGTGCCCCTGACTATATAGTCAGGTATTGCCTGTTTTAAAAATTCTTGCAGCACACCGGTTGAAAACTGCTGCTTTAGAACAAAGATAAAGATTGATTTAAAAGAAGTAAACTTGATTAACCACTGCTGTGGACATGTTGGGCCTCAGCGTGGTCTCTTTTGCCAAGGCAAAATAACATTAGATGTTACAAGTAAAAATACTTTATAAATTGTAGAGAAAAATAAGCCTATTTTCATGCATTCGAAAATGCCTCTCATACAACAAGGTGCCCAGTAGCATGACTAAGCAGAGAAAAATTACAGAATATCAAAATGCGACTGCATTGTTCTCTCTCATTTAGAGCTTAGGAAGCAAGGAAGGATCCCTGGACACAAAAATAATGTTCAAGAAGATGAAAGGAGCCCCCAGTTCAAAGGAGCTCTGAACCCCGGCAGTCCATCAAAGCAGGTCATCATTTTGAAGATGACTCAGCAGAACTATATAACTTGGCTAAGACTACATCAGCAGATTTTTCAGGAAGACTCACACACTTGGATTTTGAATCTTCTAGAAGGCGTGGGTGCCTGGCCTGGCCATGTACTATTTTCCATTCCACTGAAAACCTACTATCTGCCTGATCTCGATCAAGATCCTTAAAGTCGCTAAGATCACTTCCCTGTTTTGTGGAAATAAGGACAATTATATTTACCTCAGACGGTCTGCGAGGATTAAAAGAAATCATGTGTGATAAGAAACATCTACATGATACAGCACTTTCTCCCTCTGCGTGAGAACTACGCACCAGATTATAAGGTTGGGCAGTGCTTAAGAAAGATTGGGATGCCAAATAGGACCTAAAATTCAATTTGTTATTAGACACCAAAGCAGCCAACTGTGATGGGAGTTTGACAAATGGGTGCTAAATATATGTAGCGATAAAAGTCTAAATGTTGGTACCTATCGTACTCAGTTTATCTGAGTCTTTCTGCCCTACCCTCCAACCCACACACAGACTGATTGATTCATTCAGTCTCATTTTCCCCTGAAGAGGTAGCTTCCCTTTAATAGCAATGTTCATTCCGCCTCTGGGGTCTTGATTACCATCTTTTACCATCTTTCAGCTTCACAGAGAGGTCACTGCATCCTCAAAGTTGTCAATAAAAACCTGAACTGCGCTGCATCCGCTGTCAGCTCCCACCCACTCCGCCAGTGATCAGAGCTGCCCTGGGATTAGCAGGGCTCGCCTAGGTGTTGTAAATCACCTACTTGTGTGCTTTATCAGTGAAGGGAAGTTGGCATGAAGTGAAGAGCAGCACAAAGCAGCAAACAGGGTGGACAAAGATCCCCACAGAAAGCTTGTCTTTGCTGATTATATCTGTGAGGCCTGCGTTGCGGGACAGGGCTCTCTCCACTGGGAATCAGAGCTCCAGCATGTATTTATAACTACCTTTGGACATAGTTTAAAATCAACAGGAAAAGGGAGCTTCTGACTTCTGCTCACACCTCTTTTTCAAAACACATATGACATTACTCAGCTCCACTCAACATAGTTCTCTGACATGGTTCTAAATGCCACTTAGAAAGCTGAGTTCACCGTCACAGAAGTAAGATTTATAATCTTTGACTATATTAAAGGAATGTGCCACAGGCTGTCAAAGAAATTCTTATAAAGGAGTACTAGAAAAGTTTGAAAATGAGAATATTTGCATAGACCTTCAGTTAATTACTTTGAAGTGCAACCTTTATGTGGAAGGAATATTTGATCTGCTTGGGTAAAAGAATCAGTTACATACGCTTTTCTACATAGAAGAATCATAGGGATATTTCTCCAAAGGCGCAACCACAATGATTCTGGTTTTGAGCATGACATAGGAACTAAATATTTTATAGGGACTGTTTCAGGCATTGAAAAAAGACACTTCAACATGGCTTCTTTCTTCCAAGAGAATAAGAACATCTAATGTTGGATGGTGTTGATTATGAATGCAACTTCCAGAGACTACGAATGTTCAATGTTGGTTGGTGTCTATTATGAGTGCAAAGGAATTGAAAGAAGGGAAAGAGGGGCACGAAAGCTTCCAGAAGGAAACTGAGCTGGACCTGGAGTGATGGCTTGAGTTATCAGCAAAAGAATGGAGGAAGACAGCTCCAAAAATCATGGTGGTGGGACTTGTGAATAGGCCCACCTGCCTGGTGTGGTATTTGCATATTGGGCAGAGTGAGAAATGAAGGTAGAGTTGGGTCAAATTGTAGAATGCTTTTAAATGTGGGAGAGGAGCCCTTGGCTAGTTTGGCTCAGTGGATAGAGCAACAGCCTGTGGACTGAAGGGTCCCAGGTTCGATTCTGGTCAAGGGTACATGCCTGGGTTGCAGGCTCAATCCCCAGTAAGGGGTGTGTGGGAGGCAGCCAATCAATGATTCTCTCTCATCATTAATATTTCTATCTCCCTCTCCCTTCCTCTTTGAAATCAATAAAAATGTAATTTAAAAAAATAATAACAAAGGTAGGAGAGGAACTGAGTAATTAATACCTTAAGAAAGAAGAAGTCATTAAAATTTTTGAGCAGTAGATATATCACAACGAGGAAAATTAAACTAAAAATATTATTAGGGGTTTACAGCAGGAAGTAGAGGAAATTATTTTAATAATAGAGCAATGGGAAGCCTAGATTAGACATATTTCCTCAGAATTTTGATAATATTTATTTCTATTATTGATTTGCCACTATGTACAGCCTGTATGATAGTCACATCTTTGACATTTCAAGAGATGACATAAACTCCTTCACTAGATTGCATATTGGGAGCATATTATATATTTATACTTTCTAATGCACTGATATGTCCCTAAAATTGCTTACCCACAGTTGGAAAAGAATAAAAGTAAGCAAAATTATTTATGTGGACTAAATTAGAAGAATTTTTAAAAATCTTAAGAGATTGAAAAGCTAGAGGAGATGGTCAAAGGTATCACCCAATTTTCTAACCAAGGAAGTTAACAAAATAATGACATGCTTAGAAAATAGTTTGCTGTAAGAAATGTTAATGAGTTAAATTTTAGCTATGCTGACATCCAAGTGTAAATATCATGTCAGCTTTGGGAACAAAGAATATAGTTGAGAAACCATTCATATTTGTACTTATCAGTTGCCATTGTCTCTTCTTATGACATTATTGATTACCAATTCTGTCCAAACTAATGTTTTATCTTTGTAAATAAGTGAATGCAGGATCCATGTCTACTTTATATTTGTAAATAAAGTACTATTTTATTTTCCACAACATACTTTAGCATTGTGCATTGCACAAGGTAGTTTATCAATAAACATTTGTTATATCAATGAGCAGATTGATAAATGTTTATCAGAGTTTCTCAATCTCAGAAATATTAACATGTTGTGTTAGATAGTTCTTTGTTGTGGGGCTGTCCGTGGCACTGCAGGGTGTTTAGCATCATCTCTGGTCTCTACAGACTAGATATCAGTAATATCTTCACTCCTCAAGTTGTGACAACTAAAAATGTATCTAGACATTGCCAAATATTGTCCCCTGTGGGATGACATTGGCCCTGGTTAGAGAGTCGCTGGTTTAGATCGATGTTGTACTAGAGATTTTAATTCAGGAATCATTTGATTAAAGATTATGCCTAAGTCTCAATAATAAATGGAACCTAGAGAAGAAATATTAGTAGTTGGTGGCTTAGAACAAAGCTCTGGGTAATGAGTATGAAATTAGGGTGGTTTGGAGGGAGCTAGCAAGGGAGGTTCCAAATGAATTGCTAATTCCATGATGCCTCTTGTACACAGTGTCAGCTAACACTCTCCAATGTAATTTTAAATTTCCTCATAGCCCTATTAAGAGTTAAAATAAAGAAATTAAATTTAATAGCATATATTATCTATATATATAAAAAGCCAGCGACCAGAGTGCCTGAACAACCAGAATGACCAGAAGGACTGGTTGCTATGACACCCACTGAGTCCAGCCAACCAGCCTAATTGGGGGCAAGGCTGGCAAGCCATTCTCCTGCAGCCCCGCCCCCTGGCTGGCCCCACCCCCAATTGGGCCCTCCTGATTGGCCTGCTGCCCCACCCCCAATTGGGGGGGTGGGGCCAACCAGCCAACCACCCATGACACCTCCCCACAGCTGGTCCTCCCCCGATCGGCCCCCATTGGGGCAAGCTGGCCAGACCCCACCTGTGCATGAATTTGTGCACCAGGCCTCTAGTTTAATTATATATATCCATAATACTATCATGTCCACATGTAATTGATATATAAAAATTATTAATGAGCCATTTTGCAATTTTTGTGTGAAGTCTTTGAGATCTGATGTGTATTTTACACTTAAAGCATGTCTCAATTTGACTATCCATTTCAAGCACTCTCTAACCACATGTGACTGGAGGGAACAAGACAATTCAGCTAATTTAAATAAACATTTTATTGTCCCTTTAATTTACATTATTATTTTTTTCATAAAGGGAGCTATAAGGACTAGCGACATATCTGAAAAGCTTTACCAATTTACATTATACTTTATAAATAGCAGGTGTCACTTTTTTGGCATAGAGTTCTGTGAATTCTGATAAATGCATAGAATTATGCAACCATCACAGTCAGGATACTGAGCAATTCTCTCACCCCTAACATTTCCTTGTGCTGCTCTTTTGTAGTCAAATTCTCCCCCATCCATTCTCCCGATTTCTTTCTCTTTTTTTCTTTTCTTTCTTGTTTTTTTTTTTTTTAAGCAGGATTCTCTTCTTTTACCAAAAATAAATAAATAAATATAAGAAAAGAAGAAACCCAGTAGGGAAACAGAGACTCAGGAGGGAAGACACACTTTTTGACATTGGGAGTGTGTCCTTGTCCAAAGCTCATGCGAGGTGAGCTCTGCCTTACTTGCAGTCACACAAGCCCACTCAGAGAGGGGCCGTGTGTTTGCCCTTCCCCCACATTCATCTGTCATTCCTCTGCAGGTTACAGGAATACGAAGGCCTCTCCCAGAATACTCTGTGTGACAGATGGCAGGCTTATACCAGGAGAGACCCAGAGAGGAGTGCAGGCAAACACTCCACAGGTGGGACCCTTCCCCTGGCTATGAAACAGGGAGCTAAACAAGGGACCCAATGCATGCTAGATATTCCTGACACTCCAGTTTCTGGATTCTCAACTGACCTATCTTCTCAGGGTTTCTTTGCTTTTCTAAGGAGAGAAACTTATGCAAACATAGTCCTTTAGTGCATGTGGAGCTCCTGTAGTGGACAGGCCCAGACTGCTGCTCTCGTCAAAGTGTAGATGAAAGGGGTTGTGCCAAACACCACGAGGGTGGGTGTCCCGGGGCCAACTGACAGCAGTGGCTCTGGCATTGCCATGCTTCTCAGCATTTCCATTCTGTTCAAAGCCCAGGAAGCAGATGGGAAGAGGCATGTGGGAGCACCTCCCTCACATATATGTCACTATTGGCACCCAGGTCGGGAAGGGGAAGGCTGCCTGTATGCTTGACGTCGTTCCAGGAACACATGCCTACTGTGCTGTCCCTAGAATCATGCTCCAGAAATAGACTTCTGCAAGTCACTTACACACCCACAGACACATAATACACACAGGCAAGCACCTTACCTTCTGTTCATATTGTTGAACATTTTGTCTTTGCAATTTGAAGTTGTAACAATACAATTCTGATCTTTAGGGTGTCTATTCTTGGACATCTTAATATTCTCCACACTTTATGTATTTCTCATAATACTTCTTTTTATCTGCCATTCTCCCTCACATAAATATAAAATTTTGAAAATAAATCAAGAGATTTCAATAACACAAAGGAAGCCACTGACCTAAATGCATTGATTGGACAAGTACTTTGAGTGATTATGTTGTAAAATTAAAGTAAAAAAGCAATTCTATCAGAACCAGAAAATCCTTGTAAGCTCATATTTTGACCTTGTATTTCAGACCTCCCACAGTCTCTCAGCAACATGCTTACCCTGGAAAACCTGGGGACCATCTAAAAGGCTGCTTGTCTGCAATGGATGGCTATCAACTAGTTTATCTAAGTCATTTCAGGTTTATCACATAGTTCAACAAAATCAAGTATCATTATTAGCATGCATTATAAAAGGGGAACGGTCCTGTGAACATTGGGACTTTCTAGGCAAAGAAGAAAAAGAGGGGGTGGTGGAAGAGGCAATACTATGTGTTCACAAATTCCCATTTCATTACCTCCTGCATGTGGGGAGGCAACCTTTTCCCAGTCTTCCCTGCCAACTGAATTCTGGCTGATGAGATGTGGACTGGCAGTGTTACATGCCCCTTCCAGGCCTATCCCCTAAAACCACCCACTGAAACCACCATGCATACTCTCCTTGTGGGCAAACAAATACAAGACACCCTGTGAGATTGTGAAGACACTCAATGGAAGGAGCCTGGGACTCTGCTTGAGTGGAGCCTCAACCTCTAATCCTCAACCACATTGGACTGTGAGGTGAGTAAGAAAAAACACCTTTGTGAGTCACTGGCTTCTGGAGTTGTTTGTCACAGCATTTTTCGTTTCCTAATCAACACAGGTACCAACACCTGACTCCCCACTTTCCTGACCTCTGGTCTCAAGTTAGGTTAATCACATAGGTGCTCCTTCCGTTGGATGCATCTGTGAAGAACATGATGCTTATGACTCTTTGGGGATCAGGTCTTGTCTATGACCCTATCCAATTTTACTACTGTTCAATTTACTACTGTCTACCACCCAATGTTCAATAGCCTGGTTGGGTCTTCAGCGGAAATCATTAGCAACAAGCTGGGTTTCCTAACATCATCAAGGCAAACAGCAATCACACACTTGTCGGAGCCTGATTGGCAGTGGGCTGGTAAGTGTTAACACTTTATTATATGCATATATATGTAAGTCTAGTATTAATTTTATTGATATCAAGAATATGTAGCATACAATTTACAAATAACAAGATATACAATAGTAAATTGATTCTCACAGAACACTTTCATGGATTTGTGCCAAACTCATATTCACAGACAACCTATTATTGCAATTCAATCATGATTTGACAAAGTTGCATCTCAATAAGCTAATTATTTTCCTAATACATGCATTGTCATTAAATCAGGTAGGTAGTCTGCTGTTAAACTATTTCCCAGCCTCAAACAAATATTTATCAAAATGAAAGTTCTGTCGAGATCCAAGATGGTGGCCAATGGGGCAACAGGCTGCAAGATAGTGTGTGAGTGAAAGAGCAAAAGGAGAGTGAGTGGACATGTGGGAAGTGTCTCTATTTGTGAGTGAGGGACAGCTATATTCCACAGGACTGTTGGGGACTGGTGGACCAGGCTCCCCTGGCTGGGCAGCCTCTACTACTGCTGATATTTCTCTTGGAGTGGCCGGCTCTGCCTCAGAGACTGTGCCATCTTGAAGGGGAGAGCAGCTGTGATCAGAAGCCCAGCCTTACCTTCAACCAGGGAGACCTCGGATACCTCCCGGGACCCTACAACCATATCGCTCAGGGACCAGCTGCCTCAGCTGTGAACCCACAAACACTGAAACTCCAGCCTCCCTGGCCATGGGCACCTAAAAAGTTTGTCCAGGGGGGAGACAAAGTGGTGCCAAATATGTGGATGGGCCCTGTGCCTTCTCACAGAGCAGATAGAAGTAACAGCTGAATTGAACAACATCCACCCAGAATTGGCGAATTAAACACAGTTGGTGAGGCAATCCGTGGACAGAGAGGTCAGAAATCACCTAGAGAGAGCTCTGCCTCCTCAGATTCAGCTAGGTGTCTGTTGTTTGGGTGTTTGTTATTTGCATATTTTGGATTAGTTGTTGTTTGTTGTTTGCATTCATCTCAGAGTGTTTGTTGTTTGCATATTTTGGATTAGCTGTTGTTTTTTGAAGTTTTCTCCCAATATACATATATTCTCCCCCTTCTTTTTTATTCTCTTTCTTTTCTCTCTTACATTTTATTCTTTTCTCAATATCATTTTTGCACTCTTTTCCCTTCCCTAATTCTCTTTTCTCTAATGGTCACCTTTATTTGGGGTTATTGGTCTCCTTTATTTGGGGTTATTGGTCACCTTTATTTGGGGTTATTGAATACATTTGTGTTTGGTGCCCTGTGTGTTGTGTCTTGTTGTGTTGTATTTTGTGTCTTTAAGTCAATGGAGGAGAGAGAGAGCTACATAACCAGACACCCTGAGAGGAGCAAACATGGGGAGACAAAGAAACAGCCCCCATATGAAAGAAAAGGAGGAATAACTGGAAAAGGAAGTAAATGAAATTGAAGCAAGCTATATGTCAGAGAAAGAATTCAGAGCAATGGTTCTAAGGATGCTGAAAGGGATGGAAGACAAATTCAACAATATGTGTAAGAACCAAGAGGAAATGAAGAAGAACCAAGAAAAAATGAAAAAATGACATCACTGCAACAAAGAACACAATAAAAGGCACCAATAGTAGACTAGAAGAAGCGGAGGACCACATCAGTGAACTAGAAGACAAAGTAGGAAAAAATACCCAAGCAGAGCAGCAACTGGAAAAAAAAAAACAACAACTTAAAAAACAGGAAGAGAGCCTAAGGGAACTTTGGGACAACATGAAATGAAACAACATCCACATAATAGGGATCCCAGAAAAAGAGGAAACTGAGCAAGGAAAAGAAAACCTGTTTGAAGAAATAATGACAGAAAACTTTCCAGATATTGGGAAGAAGAAAAAACCTCACACAAGTCCAAGAAGCTCACAGAGTCCCAAACAAGATGAACCCAAAAAGACTGACACGAAGACACATTATAATTAAATTGGCAAACACCAATGACAAAGCAAGAATCTTAAAGGCTGCCAGAGAGAGACAGAAAGTTACCTACAAGGGATCTCCCATCAGACTATTGACTGATTTCTCAACAGAAACACATCAGGCCAGAAGGGAATGTAATGAAATATAAAAGTCATGCAAAGCAAAGGTCTGAATTCAAGAATACTGTACCCAGCAAAGCTATCAATCAAAGTTGAGGGTGAAATCAGGAGCTTCACAGACAAAAAAGGAATAAGGGAGTTTATTACCACCAAACCAGCAATGCAAGAAAGGCTAAAGGGACTGCTATACAAAGAAGATATAGGAAGGGAAGATGGAACACAGACATAAAGAACAAAAATGGTGACAAACAAGTATCTATAAATAATAACTTTAAGTGTAAATGGATTAAATGTCCCAATCAAAAGACATAGGGTAGCTGAGTGGATAAGAAAACATGATCCATAAATCTGCTGTCTACAGGAGACCTACCTCAGAACAAAGGACTCACACAGAATGATTGTGAAGGGAAGGAAAAAGGTTTTTCAGGCAAATGGAAATGAAAAAAAAAGCTGGGGTAGCAATACTTGTATCTGACAAATTAGACCTCAAAGTGAAGGCCATAACATGAGATAAGGAAGGCCATTTAATAATACTAAAAGGAGCAATTCAACTAGAGCAATTCTGGTAAACATATATGCACCCAATACAGGAGCACCCAAATACATAAAAAAAAAAACTTCTGGAGTATATCAAGGGAGAGATTTACAGAAATACAGTCATAGTAGGGAACTTTAATGCCCCCACTAACACCACTGGATACATCCTCTAAAAAAAATCAGCAAAGAAACATCAATCCTAAATGACTCACTAGATCAGATGGAATTAATTGACATCTTCAAAACATTTCACCCCAAAGCCACAGAATATACATTCTACTCATAAGTGCACATGGGTTATTTTCAAAGATAGACCACATATTGGGACACAGGCAAAGTCTCTTCATATTCAAGAAGATAGAAATCATATTAAGCATCTTCTCAGATCACAAAGGCATAAAATTAAAAAATCAACTACAATAAAAAAAATGAAAATAATCAAACACCTGGAGGCTAAATAGCATGCTATTAAACAATGATTGGGTTACCAAAGAGATCAAAGAAGAAATAAAAAGCATCATGGCAACAAACGACAATGAAAACACAACAATCCAAAAAATATGGGACACAGTGAAAGCAGTCTTGAGAGGGAAGTTTATAGCTCTATAGGCTTACCTCAAAAAACAAGAAAAAAAATGGTAATAAATCACCTAACCCTACAACTCAAAGAGTTAGAAAGAGAGCAACAAGAAAAGCCCAGCATAAGCAGAAGGAAGGAAATAATAAAGATCAGAGTGGAAATAAACGACATAGAAACTCCCTCCAAAAAAATACAAAATATCAACAAAACCAAGAGCTGGTTCTTTGAAAGGATAAACAAGATTGATGAACTTCTAGCCATGCTCACCAAGAAGCAAAGAAAGAGGACCCAAATAAATAAAATCAGAAATGAAAGAGGTGAAGTAACAACCAATCCCACAGAAATACAAAGAATTATGAAAAATTACTATGCACAACTCTATTCCAACAAAATGGACAACCTAGAAAAATGGACATATTCTTAGAAAAATACAAGCTACCAAAACTCAATCAGGAAGAATAAAAAAAACCTGAATAGGCTGATAACTACTGAATAAATTGAAGCAGTTATCAAAAATCTTCCAGCAAACAAAAGCCCTGGTCTGGATAGCTTTACAAGGGAGTTCTACCAAGCATTCAAAGAAGAACTAAAACCTGTCCTCCTCAGACTATTCCAAAAAATTCAAGAGGAAGCACCAAGCTCTTTCTTTCTTTCTTTTTTTTTTTTTTACATATATATTTTATTGATTTTTTACAGAAGGGAAGGGAGAGGGATAGAGAGTTAGAAACATCGATGAGAGAGAAACATCGATCAGCTGCCTCTTGCACACCCCCTACTGGGGATGTGCCCACAACCAAGGTACATGCCCTTGACCGGAATCGAACCCGGGACCTTTCAGTCCGCAGGCTGACGCTCTATCCACTGAGCCAAACTGGTTTCGGCAGCACCAAGCTCTTTCTATGAAGCCAGCATTACCCTAACTCCAAAACCAGATAAAGACACGACACCACACACACACACACACACACACACACACACACACACACAGAACTACAGGCCAATATCCTTGATCAAAATAGATGCTAAAATCCTCAACAAAATTCTAGCAAATCAGATTCAGCATTACATTAGAAAGATCATACACGATGACCAAGTGGGATTTATTCTGCAGATGCAAGGATGGTACAATATCCGCAAATCAATAAATGTGATACATCACATAAACAGATTGAGAGACAAAAATCACATAATCATATCAATCGATGCAGAAAAAGCATTTGACAAAATCCAACATCCTTTCTTGATAAAAACTCTCAGCAAAGTGGGAATAGAGGGATGTTAACTCAACATAATAAAAGCCTTATATGACAAACCTACAGCCAACATCATACTCAATGGGCAAAAACTAAACTCATTTCCCCTGAGAACAGGAACAAGACAGGGATGCCCACTTTCACTACTCCTGTTCAATGAAGTGCTAGCCATAGCAATCAGACAAGAAGAAGAAATAAAAGGCATCCAAATTGAAAAGAAGTAAAACTGTCATTATTCACAGATGACATAATACTATACATAGAAAACCACAAAGACTCCATCAAAAACTATTAGACCTAATAAATGAATTCGGCAATGTAGCAGGATACAAAATTAACACCCAGAAATCTACGGCCTTTTTATACACCAATAATAAACTCACAGAAAGAGAAACAAACAAACAAAAAAATAATCCCATTTACCATTGCACCAAAAAAATTAAGATACCTAGGAATAAACTTAACTAAGAAGGTAAAAGACCTGTACTTGGAAAACTACTGGATGTTGAAAAAAGAGGTAGAGAAAGACATAAACAGATGGAAGAACATACCATGTTCATGAATTGGTAGAATCAACATTATTAAAATGTCCATACTACCCAAAGCAATCTACAGATTCAATGCAATCCCCATTAAAATACCAATGGCATACTTCAAAGATCTAGAACAAATTCTCCAAAAATTTATTTGGAATAAAAAAAGACCCCGAATAGCCACAGCAATCCTGAGAAAGAAGAACAAAGTTGGAGGGTTCACCATACCAGATATCAAGCTATATTACCAAGCCATGGTTCTCAAAACCGCCCTGTACTGGCACAAGAACAGACATATAGACCAATGGAACAGAACAGAGAACCCAGAAATCAACCCAAGCCATTATGCTCAATTAATATTTGACAAAGGAGGCAAGAGCATACAATGAGTCAAGACAGTCTCTTCAATAAATGGTGTTGAGAAATTTGGTCAGATACATGCAAAAAAATGAAACTAGGTCACCAAATTACACCATACACAAAAACAAACTCAAAATGGCTAAAGGACTTAAATGTAAGATGGGAAACCATAAAAATTCTACAAGACTCCATAGGCAGCAAAATAGCAGACATATGTCATAGCAATATCTTTACAGACACAGCTCCTAGGGCAATGGAGAGTAAGGAGAAAGTAAACAAAAAGGACTACATCAAAATAAAAAGCTTCTGCACAGCAAAAGAAACCATCAACAAAACAATAAGAAAGCCCACTGCATGGGAGAGCATATTTGCCAATGATATTTCTGATAAGGGTTTAATCTCCAAAATTTACAGAAAACTCATACAACTTAACAAAAGGAAGATAAACGATTCAATCAAAAAAATGGGCAAAGGACCTAAATAGACACTTTTCAAAAGAGGACATACAGAAGGCCGAGAGATATATGAAAACATGCTCAAAGTCACTAATCATCTGAGAGATGCAAAACAAAACAACAATGAGATACCATCTCACACCTGTCAGAATGGCTTTCATCAACAAATCAACAAATGACAAGTGCTGGGGAGGATGTGGAGAAAAAGGAACCCTCGTGCACTGCTGGTGGGAATGCAGACTGGTGCAGCCACTGTGGAAGACAGTATGGTGTTTCCTCAAAAAGTTAAAAATGGAACTTCCATTTGACCCAGTAATTCCACTTGTAGGGCTATAGCCCAAGAAACTAGAAACACCAATCAGAAAAGATATATGCACCCCTATGTTCATAGCAGCACAATTTACAATAGTTGAGATTTGGAAACAGCCTAAGTGCACATCAGCAAATGAGTAAGATTAAAAAATCGTGGTACATCTACACAATGGAATACTACACGGCTATAAAAAAGAAGGAACTTTTACCATTTGCAATAGCATGGATGGAACTGGAGAGCATTATTCTAAGTGAAATAAGCCAGTTGGAGAAAGATAAATATCACATGATCTCACTCATATATGGGATATAATGATCAACATAATTTGATGAACAAGAATAGATCCAGAGACAAATGAAAGGGGAAGGGGGGCAGTTAGAGAGCATCCAAAGGACTTGTATGCATGCATATTAGCATAACAAATGGACACAGACACTGGGGCAGTGGGGGCTTGCCCGGGGTGGGAATGACTAAGGGGGGTCATGCAGGAAAAAGGAGACATATGTAAAACTTTAGACAATAAATAAATAATCACTTCTCTAAAAAAAAAAAGTTCTGTCAACTTCAGCACTACATATATTGGAACTTCACTCATTTGTCACTTACTCAAGAAACATTTTTGCTGAATGGAATCATAGTTTTTGAATCCTGGAAGAATATTTTTCCAAGTTTTCATGATTCTCTTTTATATTTAAGTTGTATTATTGCTATTTTCTTCATCAGTTTCTTAAGTCTAGATCAGGGATTGGCAAACATTTTTCTTGAAGGGCCAGATAGTAAATATTTTAGGATTTGTGAATCAGATGGCCTCTCACCACAACTCAATTCTGCTATTGTACAAAAGCAGCTATAGACAACCCATAAACAAGTGGGCATGACAGTTTTCCAATAAATTTTACAAAAATGGACTATACGCTGACTATGAACCACTGGCTGTAGTTTGCCAAACCCTGTATAGGTAATCAACAAAACAATGAATCAAGCCTCGACATGTAGAATTTGCAGATTTCTTTGGTGTGAATACTCCCACCCTGGTCAATTTCAGACTACTTATGTGATGTCACAGAGTTGGGAGGAGACAAGCAGTAGCAGAACATTATGTGATAGTTCTATCATAAAGACTCAGTAGTAATAACTGCAGACTGTAGATGAAACTAAAGTATATAAATAATTAAGAAGTCACACCTTTTTTTAAATTTTATTTTTATTGATTTCAGAGAGGAAGAGAGAGATAGAAACATCAATGATGAGAAAGAATCACCGATCGGCTGCCTCCTGAATGTCCCCCACTGGGGACCTACCCCGCAACCCAGGCACATGCCCCTGACCAGGATCGAACCCGGGACCCTTGAGTCCGTAGGCCCTTGCTCTATCCACTGAGCCAAATGGCCAGGGCACACCTTTATTTTTAATGTAATTTAATTTTTAATAATGTCTGCATTTAACAAAATGGAGGTTGAGGCTCCACTCAAGCAGAGACCCAGGCTCACAAAATTCCTGAAAATGTATTAATCAGATCTCACAAGTCAGTATGGAATGTGTCTAACACACCACTTAATCCTGCAGTTTCCCTCCTCCTTTGCTGTTTTATCAGACAGAGTAGGGGCATATCTCTCATTGATTTATTTTCTCCCGAGGCACGGTTAGAGTTGTTGGAAGGCAAATATTATTGAATCAGTTATCTTGCTCAAAAGATAACTGTCAACACTTAAAACTCAAGGCACTCATCAGTTCTTACTCACAAGTTGAAAGTTATTACAGATTCATTGTGCACTTTAAGCCCAAAACATGTTCAATATTTTCTTTAAACATAGTCTGACTTTATGTTATCTTAAGAGTAGACATAATAGAATATGATATTATGTAAAAAATCCTATGCACAGCCTTTCACCCTTTTAAAACATCCACCTCAAGATGAAAAAGGAAAAACTCAAATGTAAATATACTACAGCAGAAGAAATCCTTACATAGAAAGTCTATGCATGAGGCAATATGATTTAGTTGAAAAGACACCAACTTTAGAAAAAGAAAAATGTGGGTGCAAATCTTTGCTTTGATACATGTTCATCATATGATGTAAGGTACATTTCCTAACCTGTTAAAGCCTCAGTCTATCATTTTGTAAAATAAATCAAGAGGTTGTTATGAAGCTTAAATGCAGGAAAAATATGTGAAGTATTACAATGTTTAGCTCTTATAAAGCATTCAGCAAATGGCAGTTATTATTGTTATTCTCTGAAACTTTCCTATTATCCCATTAAGTTTTCTGATCATAAAGTTGATCACTAAAATAGTTATTTAAATGACAATGGTTATTCATACTTTCAATGGCTCAATACTTGGGTTGGGGACTATGTATTTCATATACACAGGGTGAAGTAAAAGTAGGTTTACAATTGTTCATATGAAAAATAATACAATAATCCTATATAATAAAGGGTAATATGCAAATTGACCATATGGAGGAATGACTGGTGGCTATGATGCACACTGATAACCAGGGGGCAGATGCTCAATGCAGGAGCTGCCCCGTGGTAGTCAGTGTGCTCCCACAGGGGAGTGCTGCTCAGCCACAAGCTGGGCTGATGGCTGGTGAGTGCAGTGGTGGTGGCAGGAGCCTCTCCGGGGAGTGGGCCTAAGCCATCAGTCAGACATCCCTGGAGGACTCCCAGACTGCTAAAAGGTGCAGGTTGGGCTGAGGGACCCTCCTCCCCTGCCCCCACTCCCAACTGCATGATGTCGTGCACCAAACCTCCAGTTAACCTTTTGCACTCAGATGTCGAGTGTGACTTGACATGGTTAGCATTAGAATAAAGGAATCGAGAAAAAAGCAAGCGAGTGCAAAGGGTTAATAAATAATAATACAAGAATAAACTGTGTTTTGCATACTCACAAGTATAAACCTACCTTTGTCCCACCATATATATATATCCTCTTCATTATGCATTGGGTACCAGCACTTGTACTGAGTAATCAAAATTTTTCAGATCTATAAGATTGAATTGGCAGTTGCCAATTGCCCACTTGGTAAACTGGGCTTCTTAGGCTTTTAAACTAGATATAAGAAGCCAGAAATGGCATGTCCCCATTTGAAAATAATCTAGTGGCCTACTGTCTCAATCATGGGTCCAACTTACTTGGTAAAGCTATCTAAGATGGCTTGCCACAGGTGAACCGATGTACTCAGTTTCAAGTTTGCATCACCTTTTCTGATCTGTTTCACAGATGGGTAACATCAAATTTGCCCATGGTATTGATATTAGAGCATCTATTGCCTCTTACACTTCTATAGGAGCCTCCTAGACTACCTACACAAATGTTCTTATAATTTTAAGGAAGTTTTTGCTTTCAGACTTCAATAGGAGGTAAACACAATGCCATCATATGCAGGTGAGAGTTCTGACCCAGTACTTAGGAACATGTAAGCATCGTTAGTACTGCCAGGTGTTGCTGTTTTTCCCAATGATCTCTCTTCACAATGATCTCTTTATTTTCTACACCTTCTAATGAGGATGGTACAGCCATATTAGGAGTGTAATTCACTGTTGCACTTTTAATCTTCCCAAATTCCCACTGAAATATCCAAAAATAGAGAGACAATCCTTGACTTTCAATATGATCATCTGCTTTTATTGTTTTACTAGTAGCCCTGCGCACAAATTCGTGTGCCAGTAGCTCTCTGTGGGGCCTGGCCACTCTGTGCCTGCTGCCCAGTGGCTCTCCGTGGCCCATCGGCCCATCTGCAGCCAGACGCGGAATGTTTGCCTGGTCACCGAGGCAATGACGCAAGCATTCTGCGCCCCGGCCTGGCCAGAGGCCCATCCGCAGCTGGGCGTGGAACGCTTGCCTTGCCGCTCACCCTGCCCACTCTCAGTGGCTGTACCCCCGGGACTGGGGGACTCCGGTGGGGCTGAGAGGACTAGGTGCCGCCATCTTGTGGCTATGGGCGCTGCCATCTTTGTGATGGAGTGATGGTTAATTTGCATATTACCCTTTTATTAGATAGGATAATTTACACACCCGTGCAGTGAGCAAAACTCATTTTTTGATCACTTAAAGAGTTGCTGAATTGTTTTTTTTTTAAACTTCAGAAAATAATTATTTAGTTTATAAAGTGTTTAAAGAAAGCTCTCAAGTACACATAAAATGGGATGTGGTGTATAACAATTCTAAAGGTATTATTTTTAAGGAAGTATGCCTATTTTACAAAGTTCAATGTCGTCATAATGATTGATACACTTGATACAGTTGGTGAAAATATTTTCTTCATCATACTCAGCATATAGAGTTGAAAAATAACTATGTGCTCATTTGCTTTGATTTCTTCTCACAGGCTAAATAAAAGTCACCAGGCCCAATGTTGGGCAAAGAGCTTCTTGAAGGAAAAGAATAAGTGAGTTTCTTTATGTTCCATTTTTTAGTTCCTTTCTTTGTTCCAAGTAGTATGTACTTAAACATGGCCTACATTTTGCTACATTTTGGTAATCAGATAACTTATAATGAGGTCTCTTTCTTGAACTAGTAATTGTATTGTTTCCTGTATATTCTAATTCCATGCACATAGCAAAGCCCTTAATATTTTCTTGCTTAGGAAATGTTTGAAGAGCTGAAAACCAAAGCCCTCTACTCTTCTTGCTTTTTGTAAATGACTAAGCACAGGGAGGAGGTAGCACTGGGCTTCCCAGAGAGGACCAGAGGGAGGGACAACATTTTAGAGAAAATATGGGTGAGGTGAACAGGGGAAATTCCTCATCTGAGGATATTCTTTCCATTGATTTTTAGAGAGAGTGGAAGGGAAAGAGGGAGGGAGGCACGGAGGGAGAGAGAAATGTCGACGTGAAAGAGACACAGAGATTGGTTGCCTCCTGTAGGTACCCCAACCTGGGCCAGGGATTGAACCTGCAACCCTGGTATGTGCCCTTGACCAAGAATCAAACTCAGGACCCTTCAGCGCACAGACTGGTGCTCTAACCACCTAGCCACGCCAGTCAGGGCCAGGGGAAATATTTCTTAGTCGTTGGCTTTGTGATACGTTATCAGAAATGTTCAGTGTGAGCAAAAACTGGTTTGGTAGTTTGGAGGGAAAAACTGGCTTTTATAAACCCAGAGATCCTGAGGATGGAGCAAGGGATCATTAAGTTGCAGGGGTTCCTAGTGAGAGCAGTGCAGTGGCAAACACAGACAGGAAACTCCTCAACAGTGGGGTTCTCTCCTGAACAACTCTCTTAACAGGTAGATAAATCTACCTATACAAAATAGTAGATAGATGATAGACCTATAGGTCCAGATAGATAGATAGATAGATAGATAGATAGATAGATAGATAGGCTTTCCCCCTTCTGCTTTAAAGATAAACATATTTGAATATATTATTACTAGAGGCCTGGTGCATGAATTGGTGCATGGCTGAGGTCCCTCGGCCTGGCTGGCAATCGGGGCCAATTGGGGCCTTCTCACCCAGTCCCGATCAAGGCTCATCAGGGGCAGACGGCTCGGGGAAGGGACCGTAGGAGGTTGGCCGGCCACGGGAGGTTGGCTGTGTGAGTGCACTGACCACCAGGGGGCAGCTCCTGCATTGAGCGTCTACCCCCTAGTGGTCAGTGAGAATCATAGTGATCAGGCAACTGGTTGTTTGGTCCACCAGTCATAATGGTCACTTAGGCTTTTATATATATAGATAAGTTCAATACATGCATTTATTTGAGCTGCACAACTGGATGTGTACATAAGCACCCGAAAGGATAAGAAAACAAAAAATTATAATTTAAGTGGTCAAATTATACAGCAAAATCTCCTATAGTTCAAAAGAAGGGCAGCATCTGAGTTATCAGAGGAAACATTCAGTGATGAAATAGATTATGAACCAAGCAACACTCAGGAGAAAACTTGTTTTTTAAATCTAATTTATATTCTCAATATGCTTTTCTAAGATTATATAAGTAAAAAAGGAAAAAATCGAGAGCAGGGAAGATTACTTTCAGAGGGAAATTGTTACACTAAAAATGACAAATATAGTAGAGGCTCTAAAAAACAGAATGAATAGTAAATCAAGAAATTAGATAAACAGCTTGAGAAATCCTCCCAGAGCAAAAAGCAAATAACCAAAACCCACAATTAATGACTAGAAGAAAAATATAAAAGGCAAAGAAAAATAGATCCAAGTGATATAATAATATATATATAAAATAAAACGAGGCTTTTCATACATTTTCCCACAGAACAGTAACATAAAATAAATATGTTTGTATCTCTGGATATTACTGGGGAATGAAAGAGTGGGTGGAAAATGAGGAAGGAGGAGTTCAGACCAGGGCTAGAATATCAGTTGATTCATAACAAGCACACACACACAAAAAAAAGTTTTTAAAATATTTATTTAATATTTAAAATTTCTGCAAATTTAAATTTATCTTAAAATATATACATTTATTTAAAATCATGAGAAAAAAAATGTCTCATCGTATTTTCTGCTATTTGTATTGGCTGCCGCCAAAAAGAAATAAAAAAAAAATTGGATGAATTTTCAAAATATATTACTAAAAGTTCTAAATCAATTATAAGTGAATGAGTACCCACAAAGGTAGGGAAACATGGAAGTTTCTTTTGCCTTGAAGATTTGGCAATCCCAATATATTAGCATCTTATTTTTCATGGGATGCTGAGTGGGAAGAGATTGAAAAGAAATCTCAGAGTCTGTACACGATGGGGCATGCTATAAGAACCTCTCTAGAGCCAACTCCCTTCCACCATTCCCTCCACAGTAACCCCTGAAACTCCAAATGGCCATGTGCTCAAGGGTGAGAGCAAATCAAAATGGCAAAGCTCATGGGGAATTTCATAATGGTTTCAAATCCTTGGCTTATACAGGTAATGTAAAGCACTGATTTGCCTTAAGGAGGTCATGGAATTATAATGACCCCAGGCACCTTGGAGAAGTAAAAATACATTCTTTCTGGAGGGAAGCATATATATGCCTCAAGTAATTCCTACAAATAAATTTTCACATACAATGTAACATACAGCCAAAGACAACTGGATACACAAGAAAATTAGTCTTCATGAGCAAAATCAGCAGAATCAAACGCAACAAAATACCTTAAATAACTTCATATATACTGAAACTATTAGACAAAGACTGCAAAACAACTAGGTTAATTATAATGACATACAATATAAGCTTAAAGATACCTATAGAAACAGAAAACTATAAGAATGAAACATTGTATATTTAAAAAAGCAACCAGATAGAACTTCTAGGAATTAAAAAATAATTGATGGCTTTCATAGCAAATTAGAAATATCACAGAAAGAATTACTAAAAAGGAAGATAAATTAGAATAAGTTATCCAGAGTATAGCACAAAGAAATAAAACTAGGGGTAACATAGAAGAGCGAATAAGAGTCAAAGAACATAGAGTAAGAAAGTTTAATATATGTGGAACCAGAATCCAAGAAGGAGAAAAAATCGAATGTGACAGAGACATCACTCAATAGCAGATTAGACAGTGAAGACAAAAAAAAAAATAAAAAAAATAGGTAAATAGATCAATAGAAATATTCAAAGTGAAGATATAGAGAAAAGAATTGAAGTTACATAAAATAGCATTAGTGAGGTGGGACAGAGCAGAAATATGTAATATGTATGTTATCATAGTTCCAGGAGAAGAGGAGGACAGAGAAACAAAACAAAATTATTAATGAGATGATAGTTGAGTATTTCCCAGACATGACAAAAGGCAAGAGTCCAAGATCCCACAAACCCAATAAGTCTCAAGCAAGAGATGTAAGAAATTCACTCCTAGAGAAATTATAGAGAAACTTCAGAAAAGTAAAGAGAAAAACTTAAAGGCAAACAGAATAAAAATAGATTATCCTAGCCCTGGCAGGTTTGGAATTTTTTAGTTTGTTTTATTTCTTTCCACTCTGATCTTTATTATTTCCTTCCGTCTATTCACTTTGGGCTTTGTTCTTATTTTAAGTGTAAGGCTAGATTGTTTATTTGAGATTTTTCTTGTTTCTTGAAGCAGGCTGTGTTGCTATGAATTTCCCTCTTTGAATTGCTTTGGCTGTGCCCCATAGATTTAGGGTAATTGTGTTTTTATTTTCGATTGTCTCAAAGTATGTTTTGAGTTCTTCCCTGATCTTGGTAGTAACCCACTCCTTGTTTAGCAGCATATTATTTAGTCTCCACATGTTTGTGTGTTTTTCAGTTTTCTTATAATTAATTTCTCATTTCTTTTTTTAAACTTTTTTTTTGTTTTTTAATTTTTTTTTCTTTATTGGTTAAGGTATTACATATGTGTCCTTATCCCCCCATTGCCCCCCTAACTCCCCCACTCATGCTCTCACCCCCCCCCCCGCAGTGTCTATGTCTAATTTCATACAATTGTGGTCAGAAAAGATGCTTGATATGATATCATGTTCTTATAGTTATTGAGATTTGTTTCATGTCCTAACATGTGGTCTATCTTGGAAAATGTTCCATGTGCACTTGAAAAGAATGTATGTTTTGCTGTTTTTAGGTGAAATGTTCTAAAAATATTGAGGTCATGTGATCTAATGTTTCATCTAAGGCCACTGTTTCCTTGTTGATTTTCTGTCTGAATGATATATCCATTGATGTGAAAGGGATATTAAATTCCCCTACTATTATTGTATTACTATTGATATCTCCCTTTATGTCAATCAAGATTTGCTTTATATATTTAGGTGCTCCTATATTAGGTGTGTAGATGTTTTATAAGAGTTATATACTTTTGTTGAATTACTCCCTTTATCATTATGCAATACCATTCATTACTTGTCTTTCATTACAGTCTTTGTTTCAATGTATATATTTTTTCTGATATAAGTATTGCTACCCCAACTATTTTTCCATTCGCATGAAATCTCTTTTCCATCCCTTTACTTTTAGTCTGTATGTGTCTTCTTATCTGAAATTGATCTCTTGTAGGCAGTATACATAGAGGTCTTGTTTTTTAATCTGTCCAGTCACCTTATGTCTTTTGATTGGAGCATTTAATTAAAAGTAATTATTGATAGGTATGCTGTCACTGTCATTTTATTGTTTCCTACTTGTTTCTGTAGTTCTCTGTTTATTCTTTCAAATTACAACCCTGGTTTTCCTAGGTCTCCAGTTTACTAGTGGCAGGGTGTAGGAATTCTCAGCTTCTATAACTGCATGAGCCAATACCTAATAAATATCTTTACACACGCACATATACATATACACACACATATCTCTATTTCTCTATATCTATTTCTACCTATATCTCTTCTATTGGTTCTGTTTCTCTGTAAAATCCTAATGCACAAAGCATATCTTGTTTATTCATTTTTGTTGTTATTAATCCTTACATGAGTGAGGATATTTTTTCCATTGATTTTTAGAGAGAGTAGAAGGGAGGGAGAATGAGAGGGAGGGAGACAGAGAAAGAGAAAAACATCAGGTAAGAGAGACACATTGATTGATTGCCTCCTGCATGCAGCCTAACTGGGGCCGGGGATTGAACATGCAACCCAGGTATGTGCCCTTGGCTGAGAATCGAACCCATGACCTTTCTGGGCAGGGCCAACGCTCTAACCACTGGGAAACACCAGCCAGAGCTATTTATTCTCAGAACGCTACCAGTCAAAGATGGATACAAACTCCCCAGATAAATTTCAAGCCTAACAATGGACAAAATGGGGTTTAGACTAAAGTAAGATAAGTCAGGGACAGCCCATCTAACTTCCATCCTAGGAATAAATGCCTCTCATTGTTCAAGTTGGTTACTTTGGGACTGAGAATAGAAAGTTAGAGGCAGGGGATGGAGGGATAGATGCCAAGTCTATTCTAAAATATTTAGGGCTTTTCCCTTTATAAATAACTGGCATTAAAAGTCCCATCAGGGCCCTAGCCAGTTTGGCTTAGTGGATGGAGTGTCGGCCTGCGGACTCAAGGGTCCCAGGTTCAATTCCTGTCAAGGGCATGTGCCTTGGTTGCGGGCACATCCCCAGTGGGGGGTGTGCAGGAGGCAGCTGATCGATAATTCTCTCTCATCGATGTTTCTAACTCTCTATCCCTCTCCCTTCCTCTGTAAAAAATCAATAAAATACATATTTAATAAAATAAAATAAAATAAAATAAAATAAAATAAAATAAAATAAAAGTACCATCAGGGCAATTTAGTCATGAGAGTAAACTAATAAGAATTACATTGTGGACTGTTGGTGATATTTTTAATTAATCCAGATATTCTGCAACTATGCAGACCCCATGTGGCCTAGATTCCCAGGAGCCCTGACAGCCTTAGCCTAAATAAGCCCCCACTGCTTCTGCACTGTGGCAGGAGCCGCCCAAACCAGAAGGCGCTCAGTTCCAGGTGTTGTCACCTCTGCTCATGCCTTTGATTTGGGGCCCATGTCTAAAGACTATTGTTTGCTCAGGCCATGGCAGCGCTACCTATCCAGGCCTGACTCGCCTGATTGGCATATCACTTGTTTTAGGCCTCAGTATCATTTTTTCTGGATAACAACTGCAACTCCCTTCTGATACTCCACCCTACCCCCAAACTCTAAGAAAGTGAATATTGATTATATTTCCTGACCTACATTTTAAATGACATCATCCCACTGTTATCTCCCAATTCCACAAAAGTTGATAACAGGTAGAAAAAAAAATGTATTTATAGAAACTTTCCTCATTAAACATATTTCTCCTCTAAACATTTTGAAAATACTAAAAAAGCCCTAATATGATAAAATCAATAATATCTGAGTGACAGAATTGCAGATGGTTTCTCTCCAGATTTTATGAAATGTGAGGTTACTTAGGTAATGTTAGTTGAATAAATAAGAAAGCAACTTGATTCATAGAAATCTTATCATTGTTAATAAATTTTTAAGATTATATTTACTCTAGCAGCCTGATGCACGAAATTTGTACAAGTGGCTCGGCCCTTGCAGCCCCGGCTTCATCTGGAAGATGGTCCGGATGGTCGTTCTGCTGTTTGGTCTAATTAACATATTAGCTCTTTATTATATAGGATACACATGCAAACACAAAAATGTGTTATATGTGTGTGAGCATGTATGACTTAGAGCTAAAGGACCTTACAAAATAGTCTTTCCTCTTTCACAAAATTTAAAATTATCTGTTATGGTCTGTGGTCATTTAAATCCCATTTATATTTTAATTTTTATATTAATCAGCTGGCTTGCCTGAAATTACAGAGGAGCAGGGAGTCAGTCATTGGATATTAGAGCTGGAGGGAACTTAATTGACCCAATTCAGGTCCCTGTCAGGTAAATGATGAATTTATAATCATAATAAGAGGTGACTAAGGAAATCAAGCCAAATTTTGTTAATAGGTGTATCTTGGGAGTAATTATATCTGGGATAGAAGCCAATGCCAAGATCACTCTCTTCTTCTGAGTATAGTTTCATGTTCAGTCTCTTTGCTGTTTCCACAATGCCAAAACCAAACTGCAAGGGAACTGACTTACTCAAAATATCATTCATTTAGTTAGTCAACATGGTACCAATCCATTAAATTAATAGATCCCCCCCCCCGCCTAAATTGAACAGGTGTTTTGGTATCTACTGTTATAAGCTTTCTACATGTGAAATTTTGTTTTTGTTTTTTTTTTGTGTTTTTTTGTTTTGTTTTGTTTTGTTGTTAACCCTCACCCGAGGATATTTTTCCATTGATTTTTTAGAGAGTAGAAGGGAAAGGGAGAGAGAGAAACATCAATGTGAGAGAGACACATTGATTGGTTGCCTCCCACACAGACCAACCAGGGCTGGGGATCGAGTCTGCAACCAAGGCACATGACCTTGACCAGAATCGAACCCAAAACCCTTCAGTCCACGGTCTGACACTCTATCCACTGAGCCAAACCGGAGAGGGCTACATGTGATATTTTGGACATTCACCTTCAGATGTCCTACACTCCAAAGTATTATCCAAGAATAGGCAAAAATCATGAAAATGCAAACCACAAGAAGGAGGAGATAATTATTTTCAATGACAAATATTTGAACCACCTCTACATATTAATAAGAAATGTATAGATAACTCAAATAAAACATAAACAAAAGATTTGAATAGATACCTCACCAAAAAAAGAATATCCAAAAGGCAAATAAGCACATGAAAAGTTATTCAACATCATTAACCGTCAGAAAAATGCAAGTTAGAACTAAACCAAGATGCTATTACACACCTAGAAATGGGCTATAACTGAATAAGCAGACATCATCCAGTGTTGGTAAGAAAGTGGAGCAACAGTAATTCACGTACATTTGTGCACAGGGGTAGAAATCCACACAGTGTTTTTTAATAGAACCTCCTAAAGCTGAACATAGGCACACCCTATAACACAGCCATTCCATTCCTATGTATACTTACACATATTAAAAAATACATTTACAAAAATCTCCATATCAACAATATTTATAATAATCCCAAACTGGAAATAACTCAAATGTCCAGGAGCAGTAAAATAGATAAATAAAATCTGAGTTAAAGACAATGCAATGTAATGTCCAACAGGGCAATAGAACTAACTTTTGTGGTGACCAGTTTTCTCAGACTGAGGTATCAATGAAATCAAGCATTTGCTTGATAATCTTGAAGTACTGAGGGTGTGGAAGGAAGTGGGTTGTAAAAACTGAACAATGAATATTTAAATACTTGAAACTACTGTAGATAGTAAAACATGAAGTTGAAATTTTGTTTTTACTTTGGTGGTTTTTTTGTGTGTTTTTAGTTGAAATTTTTTAGACATCATTTTATATTCCAAATTTCTACCATTCTTACAGGACCGTCTGCCAGTATATTTGAATTAATGCTATACCTTTTTTGGGGGGAAAAAATGGTACTTGATAAAGGGATAGGGAAGAATATGAGTTTTTTTGCTTTGCTGAGAAATAAATGTGAATTAAGCAGGCTGTGAGGTTGCTATGGAGACAAGTCACTGATATAGTCACTAAACACCCCACCAAGTTCCCTCAGTTCTCTGCATCCTCAATAATCTTCATGAAAGGTCTGATGATGTCATGCCACTTAATTTATTTTGTAATTTGTAAAATTGTAAGTTATATCTTCTATGTGGTCTCAAGGCATTCAGTATTCAACAGACAGTCATGGAACCCTTTCAATGTGGCAGCACAGTTCCAAATGCTGGGTGGCAAGAGCCAGTGTGTATAAGAAGTGAATGGACACATTTGTACATAGTTTGATAGTAGAAGATAATTTTCTAATGAATTGAAAATGGTTGGAAAGGAGGTGGGATATGAATCAGGGTTGATCTGGGGTTTTCCCTTAAGAAATGAAAAGGATGGTGTTGCAATTCACCAAGATGATAAACAATGTGAAAAGGTCAGACTTGCAGGGTAAAAAAAAAAATTATAAACTCCAATTTGGGCTTGTTAGGTTGAAAATGCTTATTAGACATCCACCGTGGCAATGTTGAGCAAGCAGGTGCAGATATGATTCAGATTCAGAAAGAGGTCCAGACTGAAGATATGGTCATAGGTAGGTTTCAAAGCCACAAGAATGAATGAGCTCACCAAGCAGGTGTATATGGACAGAAAGAAGGGATGAGGACAGAACCTTGGGAGCACTTCAAAGGTTAGAGATCTGGAAGATGAGGAGAAACAGAGCAAAGGAAACAAACAAAAAGACACCAAGGAGGTAGCAGGAGAACCAAGAGAGCACAGGTCCTGGAACAGGGACAGCAGGGGATTAACACACAGCTGCTGGCAGGTTCATCGAGGACACAAGAAAGTTCTCGTCCTCTTGTTTCTAATTTTCAGTAAAATAGAGGAAGGGTTATCCACTAGGAGTGAAGGTGGGACAAAGATAGTGGAGGTTTGGAGAAAGACAAGGCACAAAATAGTAGCCTAGAGAGTGCTACTAAAGTTAGCCGGTGGTCCTAAGGGCATGAGATCAGCATTATGAATAGAGAGTGACATGACAATATGGCTTTGTGTTTCTCTCCAGCCACAGCCAGATGCTTGGAACAGGTGAGGAAAAGGCAGGGAGCTTGATGAACCCAAGGACTGGGCTTTCCCAAATGACTATGGGAAAGGGAGAGAGAGAGGAGGGAGGTAAGGTACGTACAAAGCATGACTTTCCCAGCCTCTGTTGCCTCAGCTCTTTGGCTTCCTCTTCTCCGGTGACCATGCTCTCGACCCTCTAGGGAAGCTAAGCTTGGAAATAAGGACAATGATGCAATGAGGAGATGGAAGGAAGTGAAAAAGTCAGAGGGTCCTTGGATTGCAAATCTTGAAGGGTGAAGTACATTTTTGAGTTGAGGTGCATAATGGAGTGAGCTGGCCAATCATTAAGAGGTGGTGACCTTAAAGTGGAGTGGTAAAGTTGAGGTCAGGAAAGGGCACAGCACCGAGTAATGCAAAGGTCTAGAGAATGCTAGGGAGTGGAGGGCTAAGAGAGGGTCGAGAGCATGGTCACCGGAGAAGAGGAAGCCAAAGAACTGAGGCAACAGAGGCTGGGAAAGTCATTCATATTGACTTATCAGGAACTATTGTGGGACTCAACTTATGGGGCAAAAGCTACCATTTTCTCTGAGAGATGAGGGCACAGTCACTGCACAGGCAACTTCAACCAGCTGGAGGACTGGGTGGAGGACTCTGATGCATAGGCTTTTAAGCTAAAGAGGGGGGATGGTCTGAAAGGAGCAGGGAGGAGCCCAGGCCCAGGACTTTGAGGGCAGAGAAGGAGAAAACCACCAGAGGGAGCTGCCAGGAAGTGTTATCCTCAGGGAAGACCTCATTGCATCTCCTTAATGCAAGATTGAGTATATAGTGGCTTTTGCTACTGAGTGGCCTATTCAGAGGGCATAGTGGAGGCCAGGGGTCTTTGATGGGGTCAAGTTGGGGGGGGGTGTCATGGGGATGGGGATCCAGATATTGAAGACATGGTCATATTTGGTTTCCTTATGGTGCTCCAAGCAAACAGTCGCCGTAGACACATGGAATTAGTCCTGAGACTCTCCCTGCTCTTTGGTGAGGCTGAGGGCTGGGGCAGGGCTGGGTGTAGGACGGAGCAGGCAAGGCCTCGCTTCACTTCACTCTGCCCAAGGCAGGCATGGGGCTCCTGGAGCAGTGGTTAGAAGAGTGCACACCTCCAAGAGTCCAGCACTGATCATCACTATCTCTACTGAGAAGTAAAAATAGACCTACCAAGATTTTGAAGTGAGTGCTAAGAGCTGGGAAGAACAGGTATCTGCCCAAATCCTTTCTTTATCATTGTACCACTATGGCTACTAGTTCCAGGTCACATGGAAGTTTAATCAGCTGACAGCTCACCAAGCCCAGTAGTCACTGATTAGAATGGCCATTCGACAGTAAGAGAAGACTCCCCTCTGCTGAGGGCTGAGAATAGGGATGGGAATTTAAAACCTTCTTTCCTGTTTGTATGAGAAATCAGGGTCCTGAACAACACAACTTGGCAAACTGACTGTTGGTTCACTGGCAGATGATGCCACCGGCCTTGTTTTTGATTCACCAGAAACCATGTGGAGAGTTAATATCCTGCTTCTCCAGAAGCCAGGGAGTGCTCATGGGTGGGAAGGAAGAAAGGTAGTCAAGGTCAGATGTGCCGTGGCTGCTGCTGCAGAAAGTTACAGCCTGGAGTATGGTGGGAAGGGGGAATGGAAACTCAGCCCAGAATAGAAAACTGCATTTTAGGTGAAAAATGGATAGTGGAGATCACTGCTCTCCTAAGATGCTCTCCTCCAAAAACAGTCACCTTTTAAGTGATTTGATTTCACCACTAAACAGTTTGCCCATAAGATAAGTGCTCAGTTAAGGCAAAGGAGGGAGCTGCATTTGCAGAGATTGATGTTCCAGGCTTTTAGATCACATGCAGGAAAAAAAAATTAGAAATAAATTGTTTCTTTAACCTGGCACACTGATGCTTCCTGTCCCTCATGCAATTGCTGGGAGAGGCCAGCCTTCCTAAATTAGCATCCAACCTAGACCTACAGTTGATGGCTTGCAGGCCTGAAAGGGCGGCTGCGGAGAACTACTGGGATAGTATCATAACGTTGGCTTCCAGAGGTGGCAGGCTTTGCCCCAGAAAAATCAGAGGGTAATTGTCAGTGATATCCTTGGTTGGCTGGAAAACTCTATTTGGTGTTTAAACCTAAGGTCAGGTTCCCCAGAGCCCTGGCATCTCATCTCTGGAAAGCAAGGGCAGTTTTAATGGTGGAAATTAGTATGAAGGAGAGTGGATGAGATTCAAGGTGAAGGGAAGCAGCTGTTAAAATATCCACAGTGTTTACATTCCTCTGACATTCCTGCTCGTGGGGGTGGGGGAGGGGGTGTGCTGGAAGTCACATTGGTGGGCGGATCAGAAGGCACTGCTGCAAACAAAAGTGCAGACATTAAATTCCACTTAAACACTGGATGCATTAGTCTCCAAATTGTTCTGGGCACAGCTCCCCTGGCTCCCCTGCCTAGGGAGCCCATTATGTGGGTGGTCCAAAACAGCTGTTAATTGTAGTGGCTTCCCTTGTGCTCATCCCTTGTCAAGCTGAAGACCACAAGCACACAGAACATTAGTGACACTATGCACCACCCATCAGGTGTCTGTAACACCAGAGGTGGGCGATTAGGCATGATGATCACATATTCCGAGAACGGTGGAGATGCTGAGCAAACAGGTGATTTATTGCTGTGGAAGGCCAATAAGAGCTGACTAAAGGGAGCAGGGCCCAGAGGAGCAGTGACTAAATGATTTCCTAATGGCTTGCAAGAGTCTCAGTGCTTCCCCCTGTACCTAATGCAATAGCAGAGGGTGCCCTTTGGACCAGGGAGAGAATCTGGATCATTAATCCTAGCTGGGTGATTTTTAAGATAAGAGGAAAGAGAGTTGAAGGTAAGGGGAACTGCAGATAGTTGAGAAATGCTTTTTTTACTGATAGGGGTGAGTAGATTTATAGTTGTGGTTTCTCATATCATGAAACACCTCCTTGGGAAGTATAAAGTTTTGGATATCTTACACTCCAGTGTGTGTGTGTGTGTGTGTGTGTGTGTGTGTGTGTGTGTGTGTACATACAGATTTACATACAATTTCAGAGAATTTGTGTATCCCTAAAGCTAACCCATTAAGCTCAGTTTTAGAAGTCCTGCCCAGTATAGATTAAGAAGGAAATATTTTATCTAATAACAAAATCCCTTTTCTAAAAGTTTAAAACATTTTATTCAGTTTGGGATGAGTATTCCTCATCAAAAGACAAGTAGATATGGGTGTGTGTGTTTTTCTCGGATTGAATTTAAATTCCTGAATTTTTGTCTCTAGTTTCTCTTCCAGGCTTTCCGTGTCAATTTGTTGTCTCCAGAAATAGTACTATTATTTTAAAAATCTTTACTGTTGAAAGTATTATATATGTCCCCCTTTTTCTCCTTTTGACCCCTTATAGTCCAGCCCCCCACCCCAGGCCTCCACCACACTATTGTCTGTGTCCAAGGGTTATGCATATAAGTTCTTTGGTTGATCGCTTTCCACCCACACACTCACCCCTGACTTCCCTCTGAGATTCTATAATCTGTTCCATGCTTCCAAGTGTCTGGATCTATTTTGTTCAACAGTTTTATTTTGTTCATTAGATTCCACATATGAGTGAGATTATGTGATACTTGTCTTTCTCTGACTGGCTTATTTAGCTTAGCATAATACTCTCCAGGTCCCTCCATGCTGTCTCAAAGGGTACGAGATTCTTCTTTTTTACTGCTGCATAGTATTCCATGGTGTCAATGTACCACCATGTCTTGATCCACTCATCTACTGATGGGCACTTGGGCTATTTCCAGTGCCCAATTGTAAATTGTGCTGCTATGAACACAAGGGTGCATATATTCTTTCTGATTGATGTTTCGGGTTTCTTAGCATATATTCCTAGAAATGGGATCACTGGGTCTAATGACAGTTCCATATTTAATTTTTTGAGGAAAATCCATACTATCCTATATAATAAAAGGCTAATATGCAAATTGTCCCCTTGGGAGTTCAACCGACTGGGAGTTCAACCGCTCACTATGAGGTGCGCTGACCACCAGGGGCTGGCGTAGAATGAAGGAAGGCCCCGGCTGGCAGCCGACAGCCGGCAGCTGGGGAAGGAAGGCCCCAATCGGCCCTGATTGCCGGCCAGGCTTAGGTACTCTACCCATCCACAAATTTTGTGCACCAGGTCTTTAGTTTTCAATAATGAAATACACTAGTCTGCATTCCCACCATCAGTATACTAAGGTTCCCTTTTCTCCACATCCTCATCAGCACTTGTCATTTGTTAATTTGTTGATGGTAACCATTCTGACAGGTGTGAGGTGATACCTCATTGTCTGATGATCAGTGAATTAGAGAATTTTTCATATGTCTCTTGGCCATGTGTATGTCCTCTTTGGAGAAGTGTCTATTTAGATCCTTTGCCCATTTTTAATTGGATTGTCTTCTTTTTGTTAAGTTGTATGAGTTCCTTATATATTTTGAATATTAACCCTTTTTTTCAGATGTATCATTGCCAAATATGTTCTCCCATACAGTTGGCTCCCTTTTCATTTTGTTGATTGTTTCTTTTGCTGTGCAGAAGCTTTTTATTTGGATGTAGTGCCATATGTTTATTTTCTCCCTAGTTTCCTTTGTCCTAGGAGATGTGTCCCCAAACATATTGCTATGAGAGATGTCTGAGATTTTGCTGCCTATGGTTTCACGCCTTACATTTAAGTCTTTTTTTTTTCCATTTTGTATTTATTCTTGTGTATGGTTTAAGTTGGTGGTCTAGTTTCATTTTTTTTAATGTATCTGTCCAACTTTCCCAACACCATTTATTGAAGAGACTGTCTTGACTCCATTGTGTGTTCTTGCCTCCTTTGTCAAATATTAATTAAGCGTAATGGCTTGGGTCGATTTGTGGGGTCTCTGTTCTGTTCCATTGATCTATATGTCTGTTCTTGTGCCAGTACCAGGCTGTTTTGATTACAGTGTGTTGCCTCCAGAATTAAATATGGGTAAAACATAGTCAACTATTAACAAAATATGTATTTAGCATTTATAATGTCTAAGTATGCAGAGATGAACAAATCTGCTGTGAAAAAAAAAGAAATACTTAAAAATCAACTCTAATACCACCTAGATTGTGGCTGTAAAACAGCAGTCCAAGTAGATAAAAGGGGGGAATGTAAATCCTGGGTGACAAAACCTGGGAAGGTTTCATGAATGACATACAATTTAAATCAATGTTAAAAGTGTTAATTGTTTCTTCCTGAACCTTCAGTGGGAAATGTACTTCATGTTATCGTATAGTACATATATTCATATATATGTGAAATAAGAATTTCACAAAGCAATATTCCCCTTATTATGGGCCAGTATATTCTCTTGTGTTCTATTCTATTCTACTCTACCATATGCCACTTATTCTCACTTAACCAAAAACCATGCTTGAAACCTATGAAGTTTATTTCACAACCAATGGGTTGTTTTCTACAGCTCTATAAACACTGCCTTAAAGGATGGTGGGGCTGGGGATACTTTGCATGATTAATAGCGCTTTCATTTCCAGAAATTCTATGATATAGATACCTTTACCATCCCTGTTTTTCAGATATGGACACTCAGACTTGGCGAGGTTAAGTAACATGTCCTAGGTCCTGAAGCTCTTAAGTAGTGCAATGGGAATTTGAACCCAGTGCAATGTGACTATGCAAAGGCCCAAGACCTTGAAAAGAGGGAGGAAATCGTATTTGGGGCAACATGCCATTTGGCTGTAGTGTAGGAAATTAACAGGAAATTGGGGAGAGATGATTATAAAAGTAATCACATGTCATTATCTATCCTACCTAATAAAAGAGTAATATGCAAATTGAACGCACCTTTGCTACGCCCAAGCCACACCCACCAGCCAATCAGGGCGAGTATGCAAATTAACCCAACCAAGATGGCGGTTAATTTGCATACATACCTGGGTCTGGGGAACCTCCTTGGCACCCAGGTCACTCCCAGCCGGCCATCAAGCAGAGGCTTTAGGCTTGGGAAGGGGCCGAGCCTGCCATCAGAGGGGCGGGGGTCCCCTTCCCAAGCCTAAAGCCTGGGGCAGAAGCTTTAGGCATGGGAAGGGGCCGAGCCTGCGATCGGGGGGAGAGGGGGACCCCTTCCCAAGCATAAAGCTTGGGGTGGCGGATTTAGGCTTGGAAGTGCTGGGGGAACCCCTTCCCAGGCCTAAACCTGGGGCGGAAGCTTTAGGCTTGGGAAGGGGCCGAGCCTGCGATTGGAGGTGCTGGGGGGAACCCCTTCCCAAGCCTAAAGCCTGGGGTGGAGGCTTTAGGCTTAGGAAGGGGCCAAGCCTATTATCGGAGGTGTGAGGGGTGGGGAGGGACCCCTTCCCAAGCATAAAGCCTGGGGCGGAGGCTTTAGGCTTGGGAAGGGGCCGAGCCTGCGATTGGAGGTGGGGGGGGGGTGGTGAACCCCTTCCCAAGCCTAAAGCCTGGGGTGGAGGCTTTAGGCTTGGGAAGGGGCCGAGCCTGCGATTGGAGGTGCTGGGGGGAACCCCTTCCCAAGCCTAAAGCCTGGGGTGGAGGCTTTAGGCTTAGGAAGGGGCCAAGCCTATTATCGGAGGTGTGAGGGGTGGGGAGGGACCCCTTCCCAAGCATAAAGCCTGGGGTGGAGGCTTTAGGCTTGGGAAGGGGCCGAGCCTGCGATTGGAGGTGGGGGGTGGTGGTGAACCCCTTCCCAAGCCTAAAGCCTGGGGTGGAGGTTTTAGGCTTGGGAAGGGGCCAAGCCTGTGATCGGAGGTTCCGGGCGGGGGGTGAGGAGGAATATCCCTTCCCAAGCCTAAACCTGGGGCGGAGGCTTTAGGCTTGGGAAGGGGCTGAGCTTGCGATGGGAGGTGTGGGAGGGAGGAACCCCTTCCCAAGCCTAAAGCCTGGGGTGGAGGCTTTAAGCTTGGGGAGGTGCTGGGGGGAACCCCTCCCGAAACCTAAAGCCTGGGATGGAGGCTTTAGGCTTAAGAAGGGGCAGAGCCTGAGATCGGAGGTGGGGGGGGACCCCTTCCCAAGCCTAAACCTGGGGAGGAGGCTTTTGGCTTGGGAAGGGGCTGAGCTTGGGATCAAAGGGAAGGGGGAAAAAATCAATGGACATATTCTCAGGTGAGGATAAAAAGAAAAATAAAGAAATGTCATATTCTGTGAAAGACACATCTTGAAAATGCTTAAAGAAAGTTGTCATTTTTTCATGGTGAAGGGACTGGAGTCTGTGTTGATGAAAATACCTGGGCAGCTGCGGTGACTGGCAGTGGCTGCAGCAGAGGGGTGATGGGGTGGGCGCCTTCCCCTGATCAGCCCGGTCACCTCAAGCAAAGGGAAGCCAGACTGCAGCTTAGGTCTGCTCCCAATGGGGAGTGGGCTTAAGCCATCCATAAGACATCCCCTGATGGCTCCCAGTATGTGACAGGGGGCAGGCTGGGCTGAGGGACCCCTACCCAGTGCACGAATTTCGTGCACCGGACCCCTAGTCCTACCTAATATTAGAGTAATATGCAAATTGACCGCATCTTCACTATGCCTAAGCCATGCCCACCAGCCAAGCCACGCCCACCAGCCAATCAGGAGCAAATATGCAAATAAACCCAACCAAGATGGCTACAGCCACCGAGAGCGGGAGGGAGGCTTGGGTTTCTGCAGTAACAAAAGAAGCCATCCTGTTGCCGGCCTAAGCCTCCACTCAAGGCTACAAAGTTTCAATTATAGAAGGTGAATTAACTCCAACAGAAATCGCTGCTGGCCGAGGAGCGAGCAGCAGGCTTGGCTTTGCTCCAGGCTACAAAGTTTCAATTGTAGAAGGTAAATAAATTCCAGATACCAGGGCCTCCTCTTGGGTCACCAGGGGGCGTGGCCGGCCTGCAAACCACCACAGGCCCCTCACTCAGGCCGCCCCACGCCCCAAGGGAACCCCCACCCTTCAGGGCAAACCAGTCAGCCCCCACCCATGCACCAGGCCTCTATCCTATCTAATAAAAGAGTAATATGTAAATTGACCATCACTGCAACACACAATATGGCTGCCCCCATGTGGTCAAAGATCCTGCCCCCATGTGGACATAAGATGGCCACCACAAAATGGCCAGCAGGGGAGGGCAGTTGGGAGGCACCAGGCCTGCAAGGGAGGGCAGTTGGAGGTGATCAACCCTGCAGGGGAGGGCAGTTAGGGGTGACCAGGCCGGCGGAGTAGGGAAGTTGGGGGCAAACAGGCTGGCTGGGGAGCAGTTAGGCATCAATCAGGCTGGCAGCAGAGTGGTTAGGGGGTGATCAGGCTGGCAGGCAGAAGCGGTTAGGGGCAATCAGGCAGGCAGGCAGGTGATCAGTTGGGAGCCAGCAGTCCTGGATTGTGAGAGGGATGTCCAACTGCCTGTTTAGGCCCGATCCGGGACATCCCTCGAGGGGTCCCAGATTGGAGAGGGTGCAGGCTGGGCTGAGGGACATGCCCCCCCTCCGTGCACGAATTTCGTGCACCAGGCCTCTAGTGTATGTGTATGTATGTATATATATATATATATATATATATATATATATATATATATATAAAAGCCCAGCAACCGACATGCACTGACCACCAGGGGGCAGGTGCTCGATGCAGGATCTGCTCCCTGGTAGTCAGTGTGCTCCCACAGTGAGAGCACTGCTCAGCCAGAAGCCTGGCTCATGGCTGGTGAGCGCAGCTACAGCGCATGAGCCTCTCCCGCCTCTGGCAGGCACAATCTCCAGTGAACAGACTACAGTCCCAATGCCTGGGTGGTGGGGATATAGCCAGAATGACCATGGATCAGCCACCGCCGGCCCCTGGAACTGTCCCTTCAGACCATGTGGCTGCACTGCACCCCTTACCTATTGCACTCTGGCTCTCTGGATGTGGACTTGGGAAAAACCCACAGAGGTGCTTCATGCACATACTGCCTGGGCCGGCCCCCTTCTCGAGAGTGAGAGCCAGTGAAGTCCAGCCCAATGACTGATACCCACGCGTGTCCATGGGTGAGCCCTTCGCAACTTTCACCTACTACCCGGCCCCAGCCCCATCTTTGGGAAAGGTCAGCATCCTGGCACCAAATACCTGCTCCAGGATCCCTGCAGAGTGCTAGTTGGCTCCAGTGGGTGAAGAGGCACCAGCTGGTTCTGGCCTGACCTGTTCGGTTCAGGCAGCCCCACACTTGGGCTGGGAGTTGTGTGAAAAGTCACCAACTATACCCTGCAGGTACAATCTACTGTGAACACATGCAGCGTGGAACATTCGCGTGTGACCGGGAGGACTTCGATACCTATGCTGGCCTCCTGGAACTCCCCCTCAGACATCAGGGCCATGTTCCACCCCTTAGCTATTGCAATGTTCCTTCAGATGCAGAACTGAAATAGTAAGAACGCGCCCTACCCGGGATCAAGATGGGCCTTTCCCTCCTTCCAAGCCGGACCAATCCCCACCTCCAGAGAGAGTCCCAGAAAATTTGAGAAAATCCCAATCCAACAAGTGGGCCTCCCATGCGTGTCCGTGGCCAAGCCCACTGTGCCCTTCCCGGGCCTGGCCTTCATCCAGACTCCCACGTTCCCCGGCGGCTCCCGTGAGCTGGCAGGCCCACAGATGGTGGCTCCTGCGGACGGACCCCCAACAGTGCTGGTACCTGGCCCTAAGGACACCCACAGCTCAGCCAGAAGTTTCCATGAGGTACATACCCCATAAGCCTACAAGTATAATCTCTGGGGAACAGATGAAGCGCGGACACTTGGAGTAACCAGGATGAGCCTGATATCGCTGCCAGGCTCCTGGAACTCTGCCTCGGGCACCAAAATCAAATCTCATGCCTTACCAATTGCCCTGGAGCTACAAAGGAAAACAACAATATAAAAGTGGCCACAAGGTGGCAACTGACAATTGGGGTAAAAGTCAGAGAGATGGATCTGAAGGATGGGGGCATGGGTGAGAGAGCACCCCTGCCCTCCAAGATCTCCAGCTTTGTATTGTTCACCTCAGAGCATCTCTTATACAGCTCCAAGCAGTGGAAAACATCCAGCACAGCCCAAGGCATCTACTGGGGACCCAAGGCATGACCCACAGAAGGGACATTTGGAAATATTTTTTCATGAAGCTGCGGGGAGGAGGACAGACTACCCAAGTGACTTCCCAGCAGCTCACGGGACATGGAAAGTCCCCGGGCATGCAGGTATGAGCTCCTGATTTCCTTTCAATGTGCATGAATCTGTGCACTGGGCCACTAGTCCTATATAATAAAAGGCTAATATGCAAATCAAAGGAACAGTGGAACAACCGGTTGCTATGATGTGCACTGACCACCAGGGGGTAGACGCTCAACACAGGATCTGCCCCCTAGTGGTCAGTGCACTCCCACAGGGGGAGCACCACTCAGCCAGGAGTCCTGCTCATGACTGCTGGCTTAGGCCCACTCCCCAAGGGCTCCCGGACTGCGAGAGGGATGTACAACTGTTGGCTTAGGCCCGCTCCCCGTGGACATCCCCTGAGGGGTCCTGCACTGTGAGAGGGCTAAGGCTGTGCTGAGGGACTCCCCGCCCCCCCTCCCGCCCCCCACAGTGCACTAATCTTGTGCACCGGGCCTCTAGTTTTTAAATAATTTAAGTAAAATACTTTGTCTTTAATCTCTTGTCTCATTCTCAGTGTCCTCCTGGATGATCTCCCTCCACCTTTAGTCTAATTCTCCCATACTTAATGTATAGCTATATCCATTAAGAAATACAATTCAACTCATAGAAGATAGTTGAAAACTTATGTGCTTTACTGTTCAAGAAAACAACAACAACAAAAATATATGATGGGGAGAAATAAGGGGCATCTGGAATACTGTCAACAATAAAAATATTTTTAAAAATTATGACAAGAAGCTTGTTCTCAAAAAATATTACTGGGCAGGCAGAACTTACCTAGTGAAAATATATAGATATATTAACCATATACACACATATAATGTAAAATGTTATTCTCAAAAATAAAATTTGTATGGGACAAATTATGGATGTAACGTGGTAGTGAGGGAAGGGAGAAAACACTCATTTGGTTCTTGGAAGTAGATGGGATATAGAAGGACAATATAGAAGGGAGACATTCCAAGTAAGATGATAAGAAGTTTGAACTCAGAGAATACTTGGGTTATGGGTGGTGGTGGAAGGTAGGGGCACAAAGGGGATTGGAGATGAAAGCAACTGGAAGACATTAGAAAGGTGGTAAAGATTCAAGGCTGGGCCTGATTCAGTGACAAAGTTTTCTAAAGTAGTTTTATTATTTTAAAAAAATGATTTATCTATATGATGTAGCTATATGGATATATACTTCTTTAATAAAATTATTTTTCATAAAAACAAAAGAAAGGAGGAAACTGGAGGACTGGGTGAAAAAGGTGAAGGGATTAAGTATAGATTGGTAATTACAAAATAGTCAAGGGGATGTAAAGTAAAGTATAGGAAATATCCTAGCTAATAAAAGGGTAATATGCAAATTAACCATCACTCCGTCACAAATATGGCGGTGCCCATAGCCACAAGATGGCAATACCCAGTCCTCTCAGCCCCACCAGAGTCCCCCAGTCCCGGGGCGGCCACTGAGAGCAGGCAGCGTGAGCAACCTGGCAGAATGCTTGCTTTGTCACCACGCCCAGCTCGGGCTGGCCTCCCAAAGCCAGAGCAGACACGGACAGGGACGGGGGCCGGCCCACAGCCTCCGGGATGGAGTGCAGGCCCAGAGAGGAGACAGCAGGCCCGCCTCCCATGGAAGCAGCGTGGGTCCCTCCCACCTCCTGTGGAATCGACGTGAGTCCCTCCCAGCTCCCACGGAAGCAGTGCGGCTCCCGGTGGCACCCTGCGGGTCCCACCAGCTCCCGTGGAAGTGGCGGGCGGCCTACTGCGCACGATATCACATGATGGGCTACTAGTAGTCAATAATATTGCAATAACTATGTATGTTGCCAGGTGGGTACTAGAAATATTGGGGGTAACACTTTGTAAAGTATATGATTACCTAACTACTGAATGGTGCATACCTAAAACTAATAAAAAATAATGTTGAGTTCAAACTGTAATTGAAAAATAAATAAATAATTAATTTTAAAAATAAATTGATAATTGCATTCTTATAAAAGCAGATAGAAAAAAATATAAAAACAAACCAAAAAGCTAACCCATGTTTACAGTTTTAAAAGTTATCTATTGCATTTTTTAAGTTATCAGGATTATTTAGATGAGAGCACCCACATTTTAAATTGGCCTGGGCATACCTCAGAGTTAATATACAGTGGTTGTTGTATTTTCACTTTGAAGAAATAATGAAACACTCTCATTTTCCTCCATGTTTCATTTAATACCTCCTAAAGTAATGCAAGGTATATACAGGAATGGGCAAAAGTAGGTTTACAGTTGTTTCTATGGAATACATATATATATATATAAAGAATAAATAATAATGCAAGAATAAACTGACATACACAAAACTGTAAACCTACTTTTGCCCACCCCTGTACATTCAAAAGAAAGCATAACATTTTGGATACCAGGGGTCAAGTTCTTAATAATGACTATTGTTGCAATGTTCATGACACCATAGACAACAATCCTTTTCCTGTTCCAAAGGTGATCATTTTAGTTCTGTGTTGACTAGCTAGGTTATTTGCAATATATATTTTAATATGTTGCTTGTTCAATAGAAAATAGGTCTCAACTCTCTTTTTTTATTATCTGTGATTTACTTTCTAAAATGGAAACAATGAGAAATAGATCAATTTTGAATGGCTATTAGCAGAAATCAAAGTAAGTTTAAAAGGTATCTTTAACTTCTAAGCTATTAAAGACAACTGCCTTCACCTTCCATTAAAATGTGCCTCCAGCCTTAACAGGTTTGGCTCAGTGGTTAGAGCGTTGACCTGCGGACTGAAGGGTCCCAGGTTTGATTCCAGTCAAGGGCATGTACTTTGGTTGCAGGCACATCCCCAGTGGGGAGTGTGCAGGAGGCACCTGATCGATGTTTCTCTCTCATTGATGTTTCTAACTCTCTTTCTCCTTCTTCCTTCCTCTCTGTAAAAAATCAATAAAATATATTTAAAAATCCTATCTAATAAAATAGTAATATGCAAATTGACCATCACTCCAACACAAAAGATGGCCTCCCCCATGTGGTCAAAGATGGCCACCCCCCATGTGGACACAAGATGGCCACCACAAGATGGCCTGCAGGAGAGGACATTTGGGGGGGACCCAGGCCTGCAGAGGAGGGCAGTTGGGGGTGACCAGGCCTGCAGGGGAGGGCAGTTGGGGGTGACCTGGCCAGCAGGGGAGGGCAGTTAGGGGCAATCGGGCTGTCAGGGGGATGGTTAGGTGGTGATCAGGCTGGCAGGCAGAAGTGGTTAGGGGCAATCAGGCAGGCAGGCAGGTGAGCGGTTGGGAGCCAGCAGTCTTGGATTGTGAGAGGGATGTCTGGTGGAATCGGGCCTAAATGGCAATCAGACATCCCTCGAGGGGTCCCAGATTGGAGAGGGTGAAGGCTGGGCTGAGGGACACCCCTCCCCCCACCCCTGTGCACAAATTTCAAGCACCGGATCTCTAGTAAATAAATAAATAAATAAATAAATAAATAAATAAATAAATAAATAAATAAAATGTGCCTCCAATAGCCCAGGACTCTGTTCCAGTAGGAAAGAGCCAATGATGGCTCTTCGCTAATAGTAAAGCACCAATTTGGTTACCATTGGGGAGTGTGTGTTTGTGTGATTTTAAAGAAATTAATCAGAACTTATTTTACCTATTTTGTGTGAATATAGATAAAAATGCCTTAACTGTCACACGTTTGTTCTCAAAATCTGTACCTCTCTGAATTATAGTGCATTCTTTTTTGTCATGGTAGTTATGTTTTATAAAGCCATCTTGAATACTGAATTAGTGAATATAGAATCATTGTTCCTAGGAGAGATACAGGGTTAGGTTCCTGTGAGCCTCGGGTCACATTTTCATCAACTGATTAATACATAACCATGTTCTATGTGTGTTTCTGTCCTAAGGACATCTCATTTAATATATGTTATTGATTCATTATCATTGAACTCAGCCAATAAAACTATGTATAATTCATGCCTGAACAAAGTTTACCAACTTGAAGGGGTATCAAAAACACCTAAATATTGAAAACTGAAATTCAAAAAGCACTCTGTATAATGTATTCTTTTGTGTAAAAACCAAAAGAAAACCAACAACAAAATTTTCTATGTATGTGTGTTTGTTTGCACAAGCATTATGAACAGAACTGAAATACAATAATACCAGGCTGTTAGCATTATCACAGGGCAGTAAAGGGCAGAATGGGAAGAAGAGTGTTAACACTAAATATAAATATGTTTTACTTATGTGTTTAAAAATATGGTTTATACAACTTATTTTTAAATTATTTACTTATTTATAAAAACACTAGAGGCCCAGTGCATGATTGAATCATGCACGTGTAGGGTCCCCTACACGCTTTCGCTTTTCGCGGTGGAGCTGGGTGCCTGTCCGCTGGTGCCAGAGCAGACAGGCACCCAGCTCCCCCACTTTTGATGGTCTGCGGCCGCTGAGGGGGGCTACCCTGCTGTTGAGAGGCACAGGGGGCGGGACTCCCGCCCCCTGCGCCTCTCAACGGCCACTGAGGGGGGCAGCCGCAGACACCTGGCTGCCCTGCCGTTGAGAGGCACAGCTGGGTGTCCGCGGCAGGCCCCCTCAGCAGCCACGGATCTGGCCATTGAGAGGCACAGGGGGTGGGAGTCCCGCCCCCTGCGCCTCTCAACAGCAGGGTAGCCCCCCTCAGTGGCAGCGGATCCGTGCCTCTCAATGGCCGGATAGGCCACCCTGAGTCCCGCCCCCCAGCCTCCTGCCGCCCAATCGTGGGTGTAGCAGAGTGATGGTAATTTACATGTTACTCTATTATTAGATAGGATAAAAGTTCCAATAAAACCACTGGCTCTCTTTAGCTGGCAGAAAAAAACATTAAAAAATTAAACTAAGAAGGAGTTAGTATCTGTGACTACTAAAGAGAAGTTTTAAATTATTTAAATTAAACTAGAATTGAAATAAAATAATGCTAGTGGATTAAAAAGTCTTAATAAAATTTCAATTTTATAAAGAATATACATGATCAAAATAATGAGAAAAAATAGAAAACCTGGAAAAATAACAACTATTAAAAAATGAAAAAGTTATCAAATAATTACTTCCAAAAAGCCTAAGCCCTGATGATTTTTAGCAGCCATTGCTTTTAAACAGATTATTTCAATACCATAAAAGCAGTTGGAAGGAAGCAAAAATCTTTAAAGCTACTTTATTTATTCCAGTGAAATGGAAACGTGTGTGTGTGTGTGTGTGTGTGTGTGTGTGTGTGTGTGGGAAGGGGGGTGAGAAACACACACAAAGAAAAAAATAATAATTCATCTATCAACTTGCTGGGGGCGGGGGGGGGGGGGGGGGGGAGATGTGAAACTAGAGAACCAGAAACTTGGAACAATGTTTGGTGTTTGGCAGAAAAAGCAGACTAGATCAGAAGGGCATAGAAACCAGAGAAAAGAAAATATTACACACAGAGAAGAAATGTATAGACTAAAACCACACTTTCTCCTATTGAAACCCTTTGGCCACTTAAACTAGGAAGGACTCATGCAATTCATAATTCATAGAGCAGAAGCTGACTCTGAGTTCCAACTCGAAAAATATAACCATTTTAATCTTGTATGCATTAAATAGTATCTATAATAATAAAAGTGTAATATGCTAATTAGACCCAATGTCTGGCGAAGCCGCAGCAGGTGGGGGTTGAGGCAGCGGTAGCTGCCGAGGTGGCGAGGGCCAAGACCCTTGCACGAATTTTGTGCATCGGGCCTCTAGTATAATAACACTAGTAAGAATAATAGAACCTACAAGCAGAAATTGACAAACCTGCCAATACAATGGGAAACTTTTTAACTTGAGTAATTGATAGGCCAGGCAGACAACAAAAACAAAAATAGAGAAGCTATACAGGATTTAACCAACACAACTAATAAGAGCAATCTAATGAATCTTACTAAAATATTCACCCACATATCTACAGGCAGGAGCCAACCAAGGAAACCGAAACCTTAAGTCTTTAAAACAGGGTGACGGGATTTAGTGCAAGAAATTGGTTGCACATGTGATGGACGAGTTGCAATGACAGATGGGTGTTCTTGAGCCAAGAGATTAGAGCAGCAGGAAGCCATCACCCCTTCAAAGCTGGGATCAGGAATAACGGACAGCTTTTCCAAGCAGTTTTACCATAATTAGTTGGAGAGGGATTTGGGGTCAGGGTTTGGTTTGGTTTTGCTGTTTCAAGGGATCGCTCCCCTTGCTCCTGAAGGAAGCGTTTCTGAGCTTCCTCTTCACTGCTGCTGTGGGAAGTTTGAGGTCCACGGGGATTTAATAAAGCAATTTAATAAAGAGCATATGGAGGTCCAGGTCTGCCTCTTTACTTTCAAAAGAAAGAAAGAAAGAAAGAAAGAAAGAAAGAAAGAGGGAGAGAGAGAGAGAGGGGGAGAGAGAGAGAGAGAGAGAGAGAGAAGGAAGGAAGGAAGGAAGGAAGGAAGGAAGGAAGGAAGGAAGAAAGGAAGAAAGAAAGAAAGAAAGAAAGAAAGAAAGAAAGAAAGAAAGAAAGAAAGAAAGAAAGACACAGAGAAAAACCAAATATGTTATATAAGGATCATTCTCTGAAACAAATCTGCAGATGGAAGCAGGAGCATACTGTGTTCCAAAAAAGTGTAATACAGAAAGCTTAACAGAGAGCCATATCCTGGCGAAGTGGTTGAGCTGCAAAGATGAAGGATTTCTCTAGGCATCCAGGCAGCAATATCATATCTTCTAGAGAAAGCTGTCAGGCTGGCCTCCAACCCTCCATAGTGATGTGGGTGCCAGAAGACATTAGTGCTTGCTGTGTCCTGAAGGGAAGAGTGACTGAGAGCTCAGGATCCCCAAACACCTTGTGTTTCAAGCTACATAATTTGGGGGGCCCAAAGCAAAATGAAAATGTGGGGCCTTTATCGAAAATAATATTAAGAATTTCAAGACGGTGACATCAGAACATTAAACCAAGCACAAGTTCCTTCTCAGGACAGGACCCTGTGCAGTAGCACCGGATGTATACTAACGAAGCCAGCCCCACTTCATCGTATAAAGAAAACACTCAGGCATACGTAAAAAATACAGTGTGAACCCTCTTCAGCAAATTATTTGATAACAAAAACCTAGAGATGAGGTAAAACAAAGAACTTCGAAATGACACTGCACTGCATTGAATTTATCTCTATATAAAACAAATACTAAACAATTTGGGGAATTATGGTTACAGAATATGAATATTTCATAATAAAAGAAAGAATGAAGTTGCTAATGCACTTATCTAGCCCTGCTGGATAATTAGCTGATACTGCCTAAAATTATATTATGTATTTAATGAGCCATAATGACTTCATACCCTCAATGCTTTATTTAGTATCTTTCCTTAATTGTAGAGAGATCTTTTGTTGGGAAGTCTCTCATGGAATAAGGATAAATTTATGTGAAGATTAAGGGATCTCACTCATTTTACTTCAGTTTATTTTTCTTCTATAATATTCAGGTAAGTTACATTATTATAGTATTAACTGTTTTTATGTGACTGTTTTTATGCAAGCCCAACTGTTAATGATTGTTCATAGATGGTAGGATCTGAGTGTTTTACTTTCATCTTTACCTTCTCATCATAACCAACTAGAAAACCAGACAAAATGAATGAGGCAACTATGTTCAGATATTGGACAACAGGCAGTGCAGGACTGCAGTACCTGAGATTGGGAAAGCAAATGAGGTGAACCTCAGCTTTCTTCTTTACAGATACTTTCTGGATAACAGTGCAGGGAGGAGGGCACAATAGTTTCCCAGAGGTGAGGCAGCAGTGACTGGAGTTTGGGAAAGAGGGAGCGTATGGAATTTGGGGGCAGAGCAATGGAGAGGAAAGTGCTGCATGGAATAAAAGCTCCAGAGCTATGCACAGACTTCCCCTGGAGTCTGAGACTGAATATGAAGTTTTGCATGTGTAGAAAAAGGTATGAATTGACTAAAAACTACCAGGGAGCTTTAAGGTGAACGAGTGTCAGAGCTTACAGAGCCAGAGTGGAAAGTTCTTGCTGCACACCCAAGCATTCCAGAAAGACACTAGAGGATTCCAGCTTTAGTAGTGGGACTACGTTGGAACTAGACTATTTTAAAATCACCCCAACAAAAGCAGAAGTAAGCCATAAAATCATCAGTCAGTCCTCAAGTAACTTATGCGCCTTCTTAAACAAAATTCAACATTCTTTCTGGGAATATAAAATCAAGAACTCAACAAAATCCACTATGCTCAGCATCCAATACAAAAGTACTTTATGATTAAACTAGAGGCCTGATGCATGAAATTCATGCAAGAATAGGCCTTCCTTCCCCTGGCTGCCAGCACTGGCTTCCCTCTGGCACCCAGGACCCAGGCTTCCCTTGCAACCCCAGCTTCATCTGGAAGGTCATCCGGTCTAATTAGCATATTATGCTTTTATTATTATAGATTCCTCCCATAGGAAAATATCAGGTGCCAATGGCTTCACTGTCAAATTCTATCAATCAATTAAGGAAGAAATGATATCAAATCTTCACAGATGTTTCAGAAAAAACCCACTTTAGGAGACTGGCACAATGGCACAAACCCAAAGAGATGATAAGAAAAAGAAACTTCAGACCAATATTCCTCATGAAAATATCACAGAGCCTTAAGAAAGTATTAGAAAATCAAATCCAGCAATCCTATCTAATAAAAGAATAATATGCAAATTAACCATTACTCCGGGACAAAAATGGTGGCGCCCATAGACACAAGATGGCGGTGCCCAGTCCTCTCAGGCCCGCAGGAGTCCCCCAGTCCCAGGGAAGGCTGCCGCTGAGAGCAGGCAGTGAGCAGCCCAGCCTGTTGGCCTAGGAGGTGGCTTTGCCCTCCGGCCAGATCCTCTCCTAGCCCTGAACCTGGCCATGGGTCTGGGAGGCGCCCTTGCACAGCCACCATGATCAGCTGCCCGCCCTGACCCGGGAGGTGGGTCTGGGAGGCGCTTGCACATGGCCGCCATGATCAGCTGCCCTCCGCGACCTGGGCTGTGGGTCTGGGAGGTGCCCGGGCACGGCCGGCGTGATCAGCTGCCCTCCGCGACCCGGGCGGTGGGTCTGGGAGGCGACTGCGCAAGGCCGGCGCGATCAGCTGCCCACAGCGGCCCGGGCATTGGGCCTGCCAGGTGCCCGTGCAGGGCTGGAGCCATCTGCTGCCTGTCCCAGCCTGGGCTGTGGGCCTGGGAGACCCAGGAGCTGCCTACACACCTCCTTCCCCACCTCGCCCCCTCTGAGATCAGCTCCCATCTGCAGCTGGGGGGTGTAGGCCTGGGAGGCAGCCATGCCCCCCAGAGCTATTCCCTCCAAGAGGCAGCCTGGGGTGTCAGGCTGCACCCCCATGGAGTGATCCCCCCCACACACTATAGTCTTGGAACTTTCCTTGCCTCCAGCCGAGTGATTCGAGATGGGCGGTGATATCTGGGCGATGCTGCCCAGCAAACCTCTCCCATTGGGTAGAAACTTCTGACCAGGTTAGGGAGGTAAGTGGGTTTTGTTTAAAATCTTTAGGAACCACATGGAAATGTCTGAGGTGGGGTTTCACATTGGAAGTAACTTACAACTAATTTCTGAAGGCAAACGGGGACATTGCAGTTACATTACTGGAGAGTACCCCGAGGTCCGGAGGTTGGCTCTTGCAGTGGCGGTGCAGAGTGCTCCCCACCCAGGTTCCTCAGCACCTTGGGCAGGGCTTGAGCCCACCCAGGAAGGCCTTTTCCCCTACAGTTTTCACCAAGGCAGGGAGGTTTTGTAGACATGAATAAGAAGTGCCCATGCACAAGTCTTGAAGATGCGGGGGCAGGCAGAAATGACAATCAAACCGGGAAAAGAGCAAAACCAGAAACACCACCGATCCCATCATAGATCATCTTTTTCTTCAGATGACTCTGTGTTTCCCTCTTCTTTGTCTTCTGGAAGCAAGACAGATTCAAGTTCTGACAATTCTACCAACGGAAAAGTTAAGAGAAAGAGAGGACAGAAAAGGAATAAAAGATAAAAAGAAAGAAAGGACAAAAGTTGAAACATCAAGAAAAAGAAAGAAAAAAGGAAGAAACAACCACATCATATCACCTTTCTAAGGTCTCATGAAATTCCTGTTTAAGTTTATTTTACGACACTTTTAGTTTGGGTTTACATTTTTACTGGTTTGTGAAGACCACGGCAGGTACACTGTCCAATATGTTAAAGAAAAAAAACCCTATCTACTAAAGAGGTAATATGGAGGGGAGAGCATTTGGGGGTGACCGGGCTGTCAGGGGAAGGCAGTTGGGGACGACTAGGCCGGCAGGGGAACAGTTAGGCATTGATCAGGCTGGCAGGAGAGTGGTTAGGGGGTGATCAGGCTGGCAGGCAGGAGTGGTTAGGGGCAATCAGGAAGGCAGGCAGGCAAGCAGTTCGGAGCCAGCAATCCTGGATTGTGAGAGGGATGTCCGACTGCATATCTTTGAATATACTTAAAAATTGTTACATTATGCACTTTAAATAGGTGGTATATGAAATTATATGTCAACAAAGCTGTTTTTTATTGAGTGCTTCTTCAATCTGTTATTGGGGCTGGGGCATACGTTGTCAGAGAAATAACACTGTGGTGGTTAAGGGTCAGGTTCCTAGGCTATCCACAAAAGACCATTTGGTGCAGACACAGCCATACCCCTGAGAAGCCAACATTGGTGCAAACAGCCTGAGGTCAGAAGTCAGACACTAGGGATACCCTGTCCTACCCTCCTCCCAGGACCAGAGCTGCCAGCACAGGCAGGAATGTGGGGGCTGCAAGATTGCCACAGGAGCTATACGACCACAGGTGGCCTGGGTGACACACGGGGCTGCAGTGACCCCTCCCTAGCTGAGCAGCCTCCCAGAGGCCTGCACTCAGAGCCTCAAGGGCACCACCCACGGTGTAGCAGGGCCCCAACTGACTTCTCAAAGGCTACATTGCCAGGTGGGTGGAGACGATAGGAGAGGCGAGGCCACTGTGCTCCTCACTGTGCCACAGGGCAGCCAACAGCACTTCCGGCTCAAGCAGGGCGAGCCCCAGAGCCTCCCTGTGCACCTCCTGCCTGTCTGTCTGGTCTACCTTCCTCCTGCCTCCTAGCCCTTGAAGATGAAATTCTTCTGGCCACGCTGCCAGGTCATGTGCCCCAAGCCCAGGAGATTGGTGTCCACCGCAGGCTCCCTCCCCACATCCACATGGTCCAGTCCATTGGGCACATCTTAGGCATGAGGGACACTGACGAGATGGACTCCTACTTCCTTTGCACGTGGAAATCTAGCTGTCAGAGTTTTGTTAAGTACTTCCGAAGTCCCGCCAGCCCCTGGGTGGTCCTCTGGTGGTCTCTATACAGGAGCACTAGCTGCCCCATCTCCAGGTCCCCAAGGGCTGCCCAGCCCTGGGAAGGCGGGGTGGTGGTGGCGGTGTATGATGCTCCTGGTATCTTCCTGTAGTGTTGGCAACCTTGCAGCAGTGCATCCTCCAGTTCTCTGTGCCAGTGTTGGTTTACCCAGACAAGCCAGCGCAGGCAGAAGGCGGGGCCAGGCCATCGGTGCTGGGCCTCAGTGCCCCATCGCTCATGGGCAGGCAGGCACCAAGAGGCCTGTTCTGCTTCCAATGGAATAATATTTGACCATAAAAGGAGCAAAATAATGATACACACTGCAACACGGATGACCTTGAAAATATTAAGTGGAAGAAAGCAGTCACAAAATATTACATATCTTATGATTCTATGTATACAAAAAGTCCAGAATAAGGAAATCTGTAGAGAGAGAAAATAAATCAGTGGTTGCCTAGGCATGGGGGATGGGACAGTTGGGGGTGATAACTAAGAATGGTTTTTTTGAGGGGTGGTGATGAAAATATTCTAAAATTATTGTGGTTATAAATGCACAGCTCTGTGAATATACTAAAAACAATTGCCTTCTGTAGTTTAAATGGGTGCATTGTATGGGATGTGAATTATATCTGAATAAAGCTTCAGCAAACTAATATATTTTCAAAAGAGTGGATATGAATGTGGAAAAATGAGTTTCAGAGACTATGGATGAGTAAATTGGGACAGTCTCTATGGAAAGCAGTTTAGTAGTAGTACATAGTAAAAAGGGAAGTCACACTCTCTGACCCAGAAATTCATCTTCTGTGTGTGATCTGGAGCGGTACTACTCCATCCAGGCTTAGATAAAGAGCTTGCACCAGAATATTAATCAGCGCATAGCTCCCTTTGTGGAGACAGTCTTGCTGTGAAATGTCAAGTGGTCTAAAAAATGTATTGTGACTTGCTCTGTCCCAGACTCCTTATCGTGCCACGGACTGTAATAATTGGTGGCTAAAAAGCCAGTTTAAGGACCACATTTTAAGTAGTACCATAATAGAGTCTGGGTTGATAATCCCGGTTATATCTCTCCAGGTAAAAGCAATACTCTGTTTAACAGAACCCTTCGAGGGATTCATCCCAATGATCCAGATACCCCTACCTGCAAGAGTTGCCCTCTCATCTGGGAGTTTCTTCCTAGTCTACCTAGCACATCTTAATCTTATTTTAAACTCGGCTTGGCTTCCATTCACCTGCCTTCAGATGGTCTCTCTTGCCAATGTCCACTCCCCAACTCTCCGTATTAACCAGCATGCCCCTCACTCTGAAACATGCCCACCACCCACCAAGGGCAGCCCTCTCTGGGTGTTCTTCAGTGCTCCCGCTGGCTTCTCCCATCATCTCGGCTCGTCACCTCAAAACACTGGGACCAGGGGGTGTGTTATTATGATAACACAATTTAATTAAAGCTTACCAAAACAACAAAATGTGCATGGGCAAAAGATGTGTTTCTCTTAAAACTAATTTGAATGTTCTTTTGAGAAGACTTGATGAAGCTGTTCTCAAAAATGCAAAAAGTGTGTGAAAACTAGACAAAGTAAGTGTGAAATTTTGGGAAAACGATGAAAAATGTAGAGGAATAGGGAACTCAGGTGCTTCAAAAGAGTCTTTTGGGGTTCAATGCTCAGATGGAAGCAGGAGCATACTGTGTTCCAAAAAAAACTGTAATATAGAAATCTTAACAGAGAGCAATATTCTGGTCAAGTGGTTGAGCTTCAAAGATGAAGAATTTCTCTAGGCATCCAGGCAGCAATATCATATCTTCTAGAGAAAGCTGTCAGGCTGGCCTCCAACGCTCCACAGTGATGTGGGTGCCAGGAGACATTAGTGCTTGCTGTGTTCTGAAGGGAAGAGTGACTGAGAGCTCAGGATCCCCAAACACCTTGTGTTTCAAACACAACGAGCTACATAATTTGGGGGGGGGGGCACTGTGTAGGAGAGCATACTCACCAATGATACGTTTGATAATGGGATCATTTCCAAAATATATAAAGAACTCATACAACTCAACAAAAGGAAACAAACAATCCAATTAAAAATTGGGCAACGGACCTGAATAGATACTTCTCCAAAGAGAACATAGAGATGGCCAGTAGACATAAGAAAAAATGTTCAACGTACTAATCATCAGAGAGATGCAAATTAAAGCCAGTGAGATATCATCTCACACTTATCAGAATGGCTATAATTAATAAATCAACAAATGACTAGTGCTGGCGAGGACATGGAGAAAAGGGAACCCTAGTACCCTGCTGGTGTGAATGCAGACTGGTGCAGCCACTGTGGAAAACAGTATGGACCCAGCTATTTGACCCAGCAATCCTACTTCTGGGAATATATCCTAAGAAGCCTGAAACACCAATCAGAAAGAATATACACACCCATATGTTCATAGCAGAGTTATTTACAATAGCTAAGAGCTGGAAACAGTCCAAGTGCCCATCAGTAGATGAATGGATAAAAAGATACAGTATATGTACACAATGCAATACTATGCCAACTGTAAAAAAGAATTATCTCTTACCCTTTGAGACAGCATGGAGGAACCTGGAGAGTATTATGCTAAGCGAAATAAGCCAGTCAGAGAAAGAAAAATATCACATGATCTCACTTATCCGTGGAAACTAATGAACAAAATAAACTCAGGAACAACATACTAGTATGTCCAAAGACATGGAAGCATGGAACAGACTGCCAGATCTCAGAGGGAAGGGCGTAGTGGAGGGAAGAGATTAACCAAAGAACTTATATACATACTCGCATAGCCCATGGACACAGACAATAGTGAGGTGAAGGCTTGGGGTCGGGTGGGAGTCAGGTGGAGGGGATCAAAGAGGGTGGGCAAATGGAGAACATCTGTAATACTCTCAGCAATAAAAATAAATTTTTTAAAAAAGTGTGAGTGAATAAATTGATTTAACAGAATACCATATCATCACTGAAAGGAATTTAATGCATATCAATGTATGTAGATAATCTCAAAGTGTATAATGTTGGATACAAAAGAAAGATAAGAATACCATTGTATTTACATTAATTAATAAAAATCAATGCTCTTTTATGCTCCTGGAAGCAAATATGTGATTTATTTTTTTTTTATATATAGACTAGAAGATATCTACTAAATTCACGAAAAGGGCTACCTTTGGGGAAGGTACCGTTGGGAAGGAGAGAATTAAGACTGGGAATAGAGAGCAAAGAGACCTCAATTTTATCCATAACACTTTATTATATACTAGGGGCCCAGTGGACAGCAGCTTGAAAGGAACTGTGGGCTGCAAGAATGCAGTGGGCACAGGGGAAGGTCTCGGCCCATCTTCCATGCCCCCACCCGGCCCCTTCCGCTGCGGTCCCCAGTCCTCTGTATGCTGGCAGCTCCACTCCTGCCACTGTCACTTGCACCCACTGACAGTGCAGAGCAGTTGGGGCCGGCGCCAGCAGCAGGTGAGAGCAGGGCTGGTGCCGTCAGCAGTTGCAAGTGCCAGCTGCTGCCCTGATTGCCCCTCAGGAGCAGGGGAGGTAGAGAAGCCCTCAGGGGCAATCAGGGACAGCAGCCACCATTTGCACCCACTGATGGTGCCGAGTGATCGAGACTGGTGCTGGCAGCAGGTACGTGTGGTGGCTCCAGAACTGGCAGCAGGTGTGAGCGGGGCCGGTGCTAACTGCAGGTGAAAGTGGGGCCGGCACTGGCAGCGAGTGTGAGCACCTGGTGGGACCGCAGCACACGGGAGCAAAGAATTTTCAGTAACCACCTGAGGCTCACCCTGATGACAGTGACCAGCACCCCCCGCCTTGGTCTGGTGCCCCTGCTCACCTGCTCCACCATCCTGCCGCGGCTGATGCCCGCCATGTTCCACATGAGATCCCTGGTGGTCAGCGCATGTCATAGTGACCAGTTGTTCGGTTGTTCGGTTATTCCGCCATTCGGTCTATTTGCATATTAGGGTTTTATATATAGAGACTAGAGGCCCAGTGCATGATTGAATCATGCACATGTAGGGTCCCCTACACGCTTTCGCTTTCGATCACAGGGGAGCTGGGTGCCTGTCCACTGGTGCACCAGGCCTTTCAGAAGCCTCCGCCCCACCGGAGGCTTCTGAAAGGCCTGGTGCCTGAGCGGACAGGCACCCTGCTCCCCCGCTTTTGATGGTCCGTGGTGGGACATGAGCTCGCTGCCCCAGAGGCCCCTTCTGTGCCGCAGCACAACCATGGCACAGACGCTGAGCTCGAGCCGCTGCTGGCGACGCGAGCTCAGCATCCTGCCAGCCCAATCGGCTACCCCGGCCACCTCGAGTCCCGCCCCCCCGTGCCTCCTGGCCAATCGCGGGCATAGCGAAGGTACGGTCAATTTGCATATTTGTCTATTATTAGGTAGGATACTTTTTAAAAAACATTGAATCAAATGTGTCAAAAATACTAACAACTTTTAATACTGGGTGGTAGGTTCATGGATACTTGATATATGTTATTTGTATTTTTCTGTATTTTTAAATTTTACAAGAAAAAAACAACACAGTGGAGAGGCTGTACTTTCAGTAAATTAAGACTGCATGTTATCCAGTTAACTGCTCTAGTTATGTTGGAAATTGGAAGTGTGAAACACCACCATCTGTTAAAGAAATCTTGACATCCATGGATAGCACAGAAACATCAAGACTGACGTTTAAACTAGATGAGAGCAGATATACTAGTACTTGAGGACATTTGATGACTGTAATAATTCAGGCAGTACATCCTGAAAACAAAGATCAGATTCCAATAGAGAGTCAAAAAGGAACATCTAGATTTTCAGATGAAATTATCAATGATATTGATTAAGGCATCATATATGACTTTTCATTAATTTTTCTTCTGGGTGGCAATAAAAGGCCTTTTTAGCAGAAAAATTAGTTAAAAGTGTAAGCTGTTCTGAGGAATCCTTATGTATATTCCAGTCTGTACTATGGGATTAAAGTGTTAAATTTGGAGCGGGCAGGGGATACAGCAACATTTGAAGAATTGCAGCTTAAGCCCCATCCCCCTCAACTAGAAATGAATTGCTACTCTGACTGGTCTTTTCATCTTTTGTGCAGACAAATTCATTAAAAGGCACTTGCATGACGTGAGGCTATTTCCTTGCTGAACTTTTGTGCCGGAGACCTGCTGAGGACTGACTATAGTGAAAATTTCTGAAAGTAAGTGCATGCTGTGTAAGTACTTCCCTAGGTAAGTAATGCCCCAATTAACAAGTAATTGTGCAATAGTGCGGTCATTTTTTCCCATTGAAAAAAATTATTGCTATACTTGTGTTCCAATTCCAGCCATTGGTTTGTCCAGCAGGTAAATCTACAAATTATAAGTCCCAATATTGATCTCTATGAGCTTGTAGATATTAGAATTTTTAGATAAAATGAAGTGTGGAGCTTTATTTATGAATTCAGTTCAACCAACTTAATTTTTACTAAATCCCAGATATTTTGTAAGGCACTAAAAATACAAAATTGGAAATTATGTTTCAGACTTTTTAGCTGGTTGTCAACAGCAAGGAAGACAGATATGCAAACACACATTTGTAGTTCAATAAAATGCTAAAAGATAACATGGCATTGCACAATTTTAAGCCCACAAGGGCAGAGGGTTAGAGCACATTTTCCATTTTCACATCTATCTTCTCAGAACTTAGCCTAGTGTTTAAAGCATTAAATATATTGAATAAATGTTTAGTTTATTAATGAGCAAAGGTGCTACAGATTAGAATGTACTTACTAATAGAAGCCCTTTTTCTTTATCATGTGTTATCAAGGACAGTTGGTTAATCACCGAGTTTAGTTAAAGTGGGTACTTAAGAGAGTACATCTAAACATAAGCTTTTTTTCCCCAATAAAACATTGATTTTTGTTGTTTTTGTTTGTTTGGTTGGTTGGTTTTCTCTTTTATTAATCTTTTGAGAAAAGCTCAAGCCTTTTTGTGTGTCTAAGCCCACAGATTGGAAATCTGAGGCTTCCTTCTTTTCTTTTTTTAAAAATATATTTTATTGATTTTTTACAGAGAGGAAGGGAGAGGGAGAGAGAGTTAGAAATATCAATGAGAGAGAAACATCAATCAGCTGCCTCCTGCACACCCCCTATTGGGGATGTGCCCGAAACCAAGCTACATGCCCTTGACCGGAATCGAACCTGGGACCCTTCAGTCTGCAGGCTGAGGCTCTATCCACTGAGCCAAACCAGTCAGGGCTGAGGCTTCCTTCTTAGGTAAAGCACATTTATAATGAATCTTTGATGATTTTCAGTTTCAATATATTTACTGAGCAGTGAATGCAAAAGGACTCTTTTGAAGCACGTGAGTTCCCTATTCCTCTACATTTTTCATTGTTTTCCCAAAATTTTATGCTTATTTTATCTATTTAGTTTTCACATATTTTTTTTTCTTTTTGCATTTTTGAAGATTTTACTTCATCGAGTCTTCTCAAAAGAGTATTCAAATTAGTTTTAAGAGAAACACATCTTTTGCCCATGCACATTTTGTTGTTTTGGTAAGCTTTAATTAAATTGTGTTATCATAATAACACACCCCCTGGTCCAAGTGTTTTGAAGTGACACGCCGAGATGATGGGAGAAGCCAGCGGGAGCACTGAGGAACACCCAGAGAGGGCTGCCCTTGGTGGGTGGAGGGCATGTTACAGAGTGAGGGGCATGCTGGTTAATACGGAGAGTTGGGGAGTGGACGTTGGTAAGAGAAACCATCTGATGGCAGGTGAATGGATGCCAAGCCAAGTTTAAAGATGATTCAGATGTGCTAGGTAGACTAGGAAGAAACTCCCAGATGAGAGGGCAACTCTTGCAAAGACACAAAACTCCTAAGTGAACTGTTTAGGGGGATCTGGATCATTGGGATGAATCCTTCTCAGGATTTGCTTTTGCCTATGGAAATATAACCAGGATTATCAACCCAGACTCTATTAAGGGGATAAAAATGAGATAATTAATATAATTGCTATCTTCATCAGTTTACTTCTGAAGACCACTTTTTATAGAGTTAATGTTTAACTTTTTATGGGTTTAAAAGGAAGGACGGGGCAAGCGGGGAGGGAGGAGGGGGAAATATTCACAAATTAATTCAGGGCAAAATCATTGTACAAGATAAATCCTGACTTACTTGGTACTCTACCCCTGGAAAATTTTCTAGAAGTCTTTTGTCTCATTAAAATTGAAAGAGCAACTTCAGAAATTTTGTTTATTCAGATATATATTTACTTCACCTGCCCACACACATGCACACATACAGTATATGTTCAATTCCTTTTAAAAATGTAATTTTATTTTAAAATATGACCATAAGATCTAGCATAAGCTCAGAATTTCAGTATTATTATATGTAAAAAATACAGATGATCATCATATTTCAAGACCATACCTAAATTTCCATGAAGAGCTTTCCCCAGAAAAACAGCATTTCATATGAGGCCTTGTAAGATTTACAGACTTACTATTGTCAAATTATTAAAAAGCTATGAAAGAGTGAATATTGTCCCTTAATTGAAAATTTTGCTTTAATTAAAAGATTATAATTTTATATTTCAAAGAAGGGAAGTGCATGAGCTGAATAAAAGGTTATTGTACAGATTGCTAGTTTTTTTAGGGTTTCCAGCAAATTCTTCTCTTATGTTGCTTAAATTCTCCTATCAGAAATCTTTCTCATGTTTAAGACACCTCATTTTTGTAGTGGATTTTAGAAGGCCTCTTTTAAGCTGTACCGAAGTATTTGCTAAAAAACCATGGAAACAAACAAATAGAAAACCAGATCATGGAAACAAATCTTAATGAGCCAGTCATTTTTGCTTTTAGAGCTCCTTACTACAACTAGAGAAGATGTATATTAATGCTTTCCTCAATTTATTTTTTGATAAATAAGTGCTTTAATTTAATTTGCATCAAAATAAAGCATGCACATGCTTTTTAAAAGGTAAACATTCAGATGAGGAGAAACAGAGATTTTCTGTCCTGTCCTTTTTCTTTTTACACTTTGTTTAAAAGTCTGCAGCCATTTTTTCAGGAATTTACCTTGTCATGTTTTTTTTTAAATGACAGTATCATAATGTTATTTTTTCTTATTAAACATTTAGATATCTATGGATTCTTACTCTGATAGATGAGAATTTACTTCTCTATCAAATCTCTCTCCCATTTTCCCAAAATACCTATATCACAATTCTTCATTAGGTCAATATTCATGTTTTCTATAATTATGACTTACTAAAGGTCCAGTGCATGAATTTGTGCACAAGTGGGGTCTGGTCAGCCCTGCCCCGATTGGGGCGGATGGAGGCTGGACCTTTTGGGAGAAGGAGACAGAGAGAGGTTGACCAGCAGGCCCACCCCATCAGGGCTAAATCAGGGCCAGGCCAGCCAGTGGGGAGGGGCTAAGGTGATTGGCTGGTGGGCTCCACCCCAAATTGGGGTGGGGGAGCTGATTAGGGGTGGGGCCAGCCATGGGGAGGGGCTGTGGGCAGTAGCCACCAGCCTTGCCCATGATTGGAGTGGGGGGGCCGATGGGGGCAGAGCTGGCTGGGGGGAGGGGCCACAGGCTGATTGGAGTGATGGGGGCTGGTCGGGGGTGGGGCCGGCCATGGGGAGTGGCTGTGGGCAGTGAGCCAGCCGTCCCTGCCCCCAATTAGTGGGGAGGTGATTGGGGGTGGGACCAGCTCAGGGGAGAGGCTGCATGCAGGTGGTTGGCCGGCCAGCCCTGCCTCTGATAAGAGTGGGGGTGCTGATTGGGGTGGAGCTGGATGGGGGGACGGGCTACAGGCAGTTGGCCAGCAGACCCCACCCCTAATCGGGGTGGAAGGGGCCAATATGGGGTGGGGTGAGGGGGAGGGTCCAAGGGAGGGTTGGCTGGCTGCCCCTCCCTTGATTGGGGTGGGAGAGGCCAATTGGGAGCAGGGGCGGTGGGGGGAGGGGCCATGGGAGGTTGGCTAGCTGACCCCATCCCTGATCCAGCCGGTTCGCTGCACAAAGTGATGTGCAAGTGGGTGTCATAGAGACCAGTAGTTCTGGTTGTTCCAGTGTTCTGGTCACTGGCTTTTTATATATATAGATAATTATTATTCACAAGGGAGCCACATTGTGCAATTATTATAATTTTGTGCATGCACATATTTTTGTCTTTCTGTGGTTAATAAACCCTTATTTTATTTCTTATTTGCTGAGTTGACTCTGTCTGTACTGCTAGTTTTTCTTAAACCCCACCACAGGAAGAGTAAAACTCTGCTGGCTAAACATTATTGCTTTTTCTTTGGGGTTATCCGTCTTGGAGTTTTTGTTTTCCTGCTATAGTATGGGAGAGTTGTGCTTGGATCCACTCAGAAGTTCTCATCTAGGACTTTTCATTACCATGTTGGTGAATTCCTTTTGCCTCTCTTCTATCAAAGTCTGTTCCTGGGATCCCATGCCTTTTCTCTCAGTGCACTCCCTTATTTTTGTGGAGCATATTCCTTCTTCCTTTGGAGTTTTCTAAGAAGGGTACACAAGAAGTAAAAATTATGAGACTGAATATAGGAAAATAATTTTGCTCTCCTTTACACTTTTTTCTCTAAGTTGGCTGAGTATGGAATTCTATAGTAGAAATCAGTTCCTCCAGGGTTTGAATAGATGGCTTCATTGTGTTCTAGCTTTCAGTGTTGCGAAGAAGTCCAATACCGTAATGATTGCTAACATTTTGTATATGACTTATTTTTTTCTGTTAGCTTTTAGATTTCTACAAAGCACACCTAGTGTTCTGAAACTTCTGGTAGGATGGCTTATTCAGGTTTAATTTCCTTCATGTTTTGGGTTCTTAATGACCTATTTCAATCTACAGACCACTGTCCTTCAGTTCTAGAATTTCTTTTTAATGCCCTCCCCTGTATTTTCTCTTTTCCCCCCATCATTCTTGATGGGCATATGTTGGATTACCACCTAGGAATGCATTCAGACTATCCACAAGTAAGAATATAAAAATCAGGATTTTTCACACATAACAAGAAGTGTGGATATAGGCTCAGAGTTGATCATGGCCATACATTTGTAAGACTTTCAGAATTTCCTTCATCTGTGTCAACCTATTAAGAAAAGATGACTGCTAGAATCATATCTGCTTTCCATGCTTAAAAAAGGAGAAGGGAATTGGGTGAAGGGCCCTGCAGGCCAATTTGTTTCCTTTAATCTGAAAGTCAAGTATTGTATAGATGGCCCCATAGAGCCAACCTCCATAACAGTGCCATAGGGTCCCCACTGGCCCAATCACTGGCCAAAGTCACAACGTTACCACTGCTGATGAAGACCATTTAGGACTCCTCTTGTGGTGGTTGGATTGAAATTGTGTATTTGGGTGGAGCTTGTCAATGCTGAGCTCCACTGTAGTGTGAGGACCCAGCTGTTTGTGTTTGGAGATGCCCAGCAATCAATCCCTGTTTCTCTAATACTGAAGGATATGGGCTCACTCCAGGAATCTCAAGAGAAGGAAGAATGTGACAGGATGAAACTGGAGAGCTGAGCAAGAGCGAGATCATGTAGGATCTTGTGCTAGAAGACTATGGGAATGCAAAAATGTGCAGTGCACAATTTCTTTCCTCAGGGAGATTACGGTCTAACTGGAAGAATATGCATTGAAGAAATCTTGATAAAATGCAGTGCTAAAACACCAGAGTCCATATTCTTAGTTGTTGTTTACTTTCCATATAATAGTCTTAAAAGAAAAGAAAATGTTCTCAGACCTCATTGTCACCAAAACAATAGCCACTATTGTCAAAGGCCAACTGGAGGTGATTAAGGATTCTTCTATGATCCATTGCTCTGGGACAAAATGATGTGCAAGTGTTCAGGCTAATTCCTAGTGTTTGTAGTTGATCTGAAACCTGAAAGACTTAATTCCAAGTGTTGAAGGGATCTTTTTTTTTTCCCACAGCTTTCCTTTTTATCCCATAAGAAAATTGGCTCAAACTCCTGAATCCTTATAGGGGCTGTTCATTTCAGATACATTTCAAACAATAGCACTGCCATATCAGTCCCAGAGAGGTGCCTCCAGACTCCTTTTCACCTGAGAGGAAAGTAAACTATCATTTTTAGGTCAGTTATTTATGTTTTTCATCATATACTACTTGATCTCATCCTATGGGATATACAACATATAAGTAAAATAATTGCTTAGCTGATGAATGCTGAGCATATTATATATTTGAATAGATACTAATTAGTAGAAGCAAATTAATTAAAAATTTCTGAAAATATAAGAGACAAAAAAAGTTTTCCTTACTACTATATCACTTGTTTAGTAATACAATTCTAGATTTAAATAAATATTGAAAGCTTTACCTTCATGCTATAATAACATTTATTAAGATATATTGACTATTAAAGGATTCAAAAGTAGAAATTTTTTGAAGAAATAAGTGTTTCATATTCCAGAATTTAAGCTTTACCAAGGGCAATAATTTTTATCCATTTTATTTAATAATGTCTCCCGAAGACCTTCCATGTAGTGAGAACTCAGTGAATATTTAAACAAATAAATGCCCATCTGTAGCAGTGCTGAATCATTGCCAGGGTCAAGCAGAAGTTTTGCTTTTAATACTACTTTAATATAGATTTGGTTATTCAACATCTAAGTTTATACATATACTAGTATATACACACATATGTATATAATGAATACATATGCACCTATAATATATCCCTACTTTTAGTTAACACTTAATATATATTTTAAAGATGAATATATTTTAAGGTGAAGTTTATCATGGAGGGCATTCTTGGTGGAAAACAATAACAAACAAAAGCTAAAGAATAAAAATATCTGATCAGCTTTGTAGTTTAGAGCCTTATAATTTATATTCTGAATAATTTATTTATATATAGGTATAAGATAAACTGCATCTTAACATATAAATGTATAGTTACATGTAGCTATGAGTGTGTGTGTGTGTGTGCAGATATATGTGGCAATTTTTATCCATATGTTTATAGATAAACGTCTACAGCAGACTTTACATTTATCTATCTAACTGGGTAAAGTGGGGGGATGCGCTGAAAGGTTTAATAGAATAGAGATACGACCAGATCTACACTTCACATAGATGAGTCTGATGGCCATGTTGGGGATGGGTTTAAAGGAGACCAGAGGACCAGAGGAAATACATCCTATGGAAGTTTCTATAAGGACAAGAGAAGGTGGGGGTCAGAGAAATATTTGAAGAACAATCCACAAGAGTTAGTGATTGATTTTAGGATCAGGGTGAAGAATAGAAAGGTATCAAGATCCCTGGGCAACTGGATGGCTTGTAGGACCACTCACTGAGACAAGGAATAGAGGAAGAGCTTGGGGATGATGGTGTGATGAGCTAAATTTTAAACATGATGCTCATGGGATGTTCAGGAGGGGATACTGAGCACACAGTTAAATCGATAAATGTAAAGTTTGCTGTAGAAGTTTATCTATAAATATATAGATAAAAATTGCCACATATGTCTGCACACACACACACACACACACTCACTCATAGCTACATGTAACTATATATTTATATGTTAAGATGCAGTTTATCTTATACCTATATATAAATAAATTTATCAGTAAGAATCATTTATTTAACTTTACATGAAAATTGAGTCCCTGTTTAAGTATCAAATTTATACATATAAAATAGAAATAACTATATATCTATCTGAAGCTTTAATCTGTGTGTAAATATTTCATAGCCATAACACACACATATTGATATTATAAAATTTAAAAATTTTTACATCATATTATGAAGTGCTTGAATTCAATATTCTGCAAAACTCTTAGATTAAATACAAATATAAAGGATGAGAAGTTCATGCAATAATAGGGAAGCAAAGAAGGGAGGACAACTTTATTGATACATTGACTCAGTTGGGTAACACGAGTACGCTGACAGGATAAAAGCTTTAATCTCATACATCAAAACACAGTGACTTGACCTTGACCTGGAATAAAACTGGGAAGCAAGTTTTGGTTGCCAGACTGTGCGAATTATTTTTTTAAAAGCAAGCAATTTTTGAAAATATATGCTGTCTTTGACAAGCAAATTTACTGTACCAGGTATAGGATCAAAGTTACCATCAAGAAAAACAGCCTTGCTTTAAAACCTGTTATTTTTTTAGTATTCTGCTTGTCAACAGCATGAAAAAGAAGATTATGTTGTATCCCCACCTTGTGGCTCTAATATGTAACATTAGGCATAAAGAGCTAACTCTCCCATTGGAAAAAATATATTTTTTTTCATTGACTTAACATACAATTTATTATCCAAATCACTCACTTTCTACTGGAACTCTCACCTGTTATATACTACCACACACACACCACATACTAACAGACTTTATTATTGCTGATGACCTCACTTCTCTGTGTCTTTTCCAGTTTTCATTGGACCAAGATTCATATTTTAACCAGATTGTAATCCTATCTAATAAAAGAGTAATATGCAAATTGACCATACCTCCGCTACACCCACAAGCCATGCCCACCAGCCAATCAGGAGCGAGTATGCAAATTAACCCAACCAAGTTGTGGCCATGGAGAGAGCAGGAGGCTTGTGTTACTTCAGCAATGGAGGAAGCCAAGCTTTCCACCTGCCCTGGCTGGCCCAGGCCTCTGCTCAAGGCTACAAAGTTTCAATTATAGAAGATAAATAAATCCCAGATACCAGGGCCTCCACTTGGGTCGCTGGGGGATGTAGCCGGCTTGCAAACCACCACAGGCCCCTCTCCCAGGCTGCTCCATGCCCCAAGGGAACCCCCACCCTTCAGGGCAAACCAGTCAGCCCCCACCCATGCACCAGGCCTCTATCCTATCTAATCCTATCTAATAAAAGAATAATATGCAAATTGACCATCACACCAACATAAGATGGCTGCCCCCATGTGGTCAAAGATGACTGCCCTCATGTGGACACAAGATGGCCACTACAAGAAGGCCAGCAGGGGAGGGCAGTTGTGGGAGACCAGGCCAGCAGGAGAGGGCAGTTAGGAAGGACCAGGCCTGCAAGGGAGGGAAGTTGGGGGGGGAGCCAGGCCTGCAGGGGAGGGCATTTAGGGGTGACCAGGCTTGCAGAGGAGGGCAGTTAGGTGTGACCAGGCCTGCAAGGGAGGGCAGTTAGGGGCAAACAGGCTGGCAGGGGAGCAGTTAGGCATCAATCAGGCTGGCAGGGGAGTGGTTAGGGGTTGATCAGGCTAGCAGGCAGAAGTGGTTAGGGGCAATCAGGAAGGCAGGCAGGTGAGCAGTTGGGAGCCAGCAGTCCTAGATTGTGAGAGGGATGTCCGACTGCCCATTTAGACCCGATCCTACCTGAATCGGACACCCCTCAAGGGCTCCCAGATTGGAAAGGGTGCAGGCTGGGCTTAGGGACACACACCCCCGTGCACGAATTTCATGCACCGGGCCTCTAGTTTGGAATATAAAATCCAAAGGCATCCCTTAAATAACTCTCCTCTCCTCCACAAGTATTTTTTTTTTCAAACTCCCCCAGAAATTTACCTCCCTTTGTTGAAAGCTTAATATTTAACCAATCAAGTTTTGAGTATTTCAAATTTTCACCTGAAAAACTGAATCTTTGACTTACATAAAATGTCTCTACCGGTATCCATGTGCATGACTACAACTCTTTAACATTTACCAGCTTCTGTGCAAATCAGGGAACCCTCAGTCTCAATCTTTATCCTCCCTGAGCTTCATACCATTGCCAGGGTAATGGTGAAAACAACGTGGGTATCAGGCACCATCTGGCAGACAAATCATAAAGTCTGTAGTCACATATCTACCATTCTCGGCAACCAACACACTAAATAAAAATGAATGTAGCATGAACCGTTATTCTTTGAGAGAAACATCAGCAATGTTGACATGCATTTCATTCATGATACCTAAGAATGTGCAGGTTATTTTGGTACCTTCTGAGATCAGTAAGGGCAGAACTATCTGTAGCTAATGAAACTGGAATCTTAAAGCAATATGAGTGACATGCCTTGGATTGTGTGGGAAGTTGGAAGGGTCAGGAATAGGAAAGGCAATACTTAATACAATTTTGTATTTAAAGAAGAAAAAGGAAATCATGGTTCTGTCATACAAACTATGAGTGATAAAGTTCAAAGGGAAACTCTTCCTGGAAGGCATCTAGGAATCTCTATTAGGGAGTGAAGATGCTGAGATTATCATATTTATCAAAATGGGCCAAGAATTAAAACTACCATTGATACACTGATCTAAAGAACAGGGAACCCTCTGCCTAATTTATACTCCCCATTTTAAACCTCCACTAGATAAAATATAGTATATTAGAATGTGGATTGGTACCTGGTCCAAAGAGAATAATTGGACCATAAATATGATCCTTTCATCATATTTCCAAATTTCACAAGAAATCGTTTAGTGTTTAGATTTTTCCTCTGTGTTATGACACATGCTATTACATCCAGTCTTACAGCTTCTCTATGAGCAAAGCTGTTGTAAAAGTTATTTTTAAAAATATATTCCATTTTTTTTCTCCATGAAGGTAATAAATTCTTAGTAAAAACAAATACTTAGTAAAAGCACACATTGATGAAGAGAAAAGTGAAGGTATTTATGGAGAGTGAATATTAGACATGGATCGAGGGTCATGGCTTGGTGGTGAAACAACTGGAGCTTCACATCTGCTGGGTCCAATTTGTGGCAGCTCCAGCAGAAAGCCTGTTTTCAAGTATTTGACTTCTGTGGTCATCACAGAGCCTACCACTAGGGGGCAGACAAGTCTGGTTTTGTGATTGAGCCTTCAGCAAGTGGGATTGAGGTTTCAAATCATTTTTGCAGAACGGACAAGGAAGCAAACAACAACAAGCCTCGGCAACTTATTAAATTTACATATAAAAACACCAACAAAGGAAAACTGGGCTATGTAGTTTTGCTCAATTCAATTAAAAACACTGAGGGCTATACATTTTTATGTGTGTGCATATGAGCAAAACACCCCAGTGAAATAGTGCCTAAGGGTGAAGATCCAGGGTAAAATAAGTGAGATAAAAGAGCCAGGCAGCAGGGCACTACACCATGCACAAAGGCCTCCTGTCTGAAGCCAGAGTGGCTGGAGGTGAGTGTCTCAAGGGAGAGTGGCCACATGATTTTGGAGAGATAGGCAAGGTCATGCCAATGTAGTCCAGTAGGAATAACAGTCCTTGAGACGTGCAACAACAAAAAGATTGAATTTGCATAAAAAAACTTTTCCACAAAGAAAAACTTCAAGTCCAGATAATTTCACTGAGTTATATCAAATATTTCTATTAAACATAATATGAAATTATGCCAACCTTACACAAACTCTTTCAGAAAATAGAAGAGGAAGGAGCACTTCCTAACTCATTTTATGAGACTGCTATCCCCCAGATATCAAAACCTGTAGTTAAAAAAAAAAAGATTTTTACAGGAAAAGAAAAATTACAGTCCAATATCCCTCAAGAACATACAAGTTAAAATCTTCAAAGAATATTAGCAAATTGAATCCAACATACGAAAAAGGAATAGTAATCTTAGTTGATCTGAAATTCAATTTTAACTGCCATTCTGTATTTTTACTTGATACATCTGGTAAACCCATGAGTACAGGATGCCTGGAGACATCCTAATGGTAACATTCCCTAGGCTGTTAGAAAGTATGGGTTGGCTGCTCAGGAGAAAGATCTGGCCTAAAAACCAAGGCAGGGCAGTAACAGTAAATTTTTTATTTTTCTAGGTAATTATTCCACAAAGTAGGCATCGTCATTTAGTTTCAAACTATTCGTGACCTAGGCATTTGTGTTTCTCAGGAGATACAAGTTTGAATATCCATTTAAGTCAAAAGGGACACATCTGCTCCCTTCATAGCACTGAAGGTCACCCTCCAGCTGTCTTCTTATTACCAACCAATTTCATCAAAACAGAGCACACACACACATCCTGAAGCAAACACTGACAGCACATTATTTGTATCAAATGAGCTTCTGAAATTACAGGACCAAGTTAGAAAAACGTATTGATTAATCTTAGAAAAGTTTCCCATAATGAACCCTAAAACAGCATCTTTAAAATTTAAGTAGAATATATTTCCTAACTACCCTAGACAATAGAATTTACCAGAATGTAAGTAAACATTTTTGAGGAGCAGATATTTCTAAAACCCAAAATAATGGGAGATATTTTGGTTTTTAAAAATGATAATATCTATTGACAGTTATGATTTAACTAGAGGCCCGTTGCACAATATTCGTGCAAGAATAGGCCTTCCTTCCCCTGGCTTCACTCCCAGCTGCCCAGGAGCCAGCAAGTCCTCACTTCTGTTCAGAGCACCACTCCTGGAGCTCCCTCCGCCGCTCCCTCATAGCAGGCGTCCCTACCCTCCCGGCCTCTCCGCACCTGCGTATGCAAATTAACCCTCCATCTTTGTTGGGTTAATTTGCATACCCACTCTGATTGGCTGTGGGCGTAGCAGAGGTACGGTCAATTTACATGTTTGTCTATTATTAGGTAAGATAGTTATCCTATTACTTGATTATGGACTCATTCAAATAATTAATAATTTTATCCTAATGTTACTGAGGGTGAGAATCAGGGCAATTTTTCAGAGTAGGAGGGTATCATTTGCAGAGAAAATTGTACAAAGGTCATGGCTATTTTTTTCTTGGCTTGCCGGTTTGTTTATGCATTCCTGCTGCCTTCAGGGTGAGCCCTGTCTGGTTACTTCTGCATTCTCAGAGCCAGCAGAAGTGCTCAGGGTGCCTTTGTGTGAGCCTCATTTCCACTGCTTTCTGTCCCACCTGCCAATATAAGACCTTTGGTCTCTGCAAAGTCTCTTCTGATTGTTTCTAGGCCTTACGAGAGAGTGCCTTGCTTGTGCTCTGAAATAAGCTCTGTTCACTACTGCCCTGTTGCTCTGGCTTTGTTCGCTAGCATTTGTGCTCTTCTTGAGTCCTGTTGGCTTCCAGGAATGAGAACAGCTCTGTGCCGACCACTGAGGAGCTCCTTTCCCCACAGTCCTCAGCCTCCCTCCTGGGGCTGCTGCCTCTGAGCTATCAGAGGGGCACTAGGTTGTCTGAAATCCAGTGTTCTCTGTAGAAGTGGGGTGACAGATACTCTCCCTCTTTTGCATAATTATCTTTCTTCATACCAAAGCAATATTGTTTGTACCCACTGACTAACAGAGATTTTAGTAAAATACTTCTCTTGCTCTCCATCATCTTCATCTCCTGTAGACACTAAATGGTCAGTGCTAAGAGGCAACAGTGACATCTGCTCGTAAAGGGAAACATTTTCATCTACAGCTAATATTTTCCTTTTTTTTTTCAGAGTTTATGAAATTCTTTGTGGTCAAGTCAAGACAATACTAAGCAATAACAGGTCTAATTGCTGGTTGGCCAGAATTATTTTATTTTAAAGTGTTGTATTGTGTGTTTTCACTGCCAAGCTTGTGATATTTACTATTTGAATCACTATATGAGATTCAGACCAAAATGGGTGAGCTGGTGAGGGAACTGCCTAGAAAACCCCATATTTCTAGGATTTAAAAAATTCAAAAATATTGATTTACCAGTTGTTTTGGTATTGTGTAGAGCAAGTTTCAACCTCCATCTCTATAAAGGCACAAAATAGCCCTGGCTGGGTGGCTCAGTTAATTGGAGCATTGTCCCACACACCAAAAGGTTTTGGGTTTGATCCCCAGGTGCGGCACATATGGGAGGCAACTGATTAATGTTTCTCTCTCACCTGGATGTCTCTCTCTCTCTCTCAAAAATCAATAAAAAAATTATATCCTTGAGTGAGGATTAAAAACAAACAAACAAACCATATTATACTCAACCATAGTAAAGTAGAATTATAATTAAATAAGTGAACTCTAGACCTAAAGAGCCTAGGTTTGAACCCCAACTCTGCCAATTAACAGCTATAACCCTGGGTAACTGAATTTCTTTGTGTGCACAACTTAATTTTCTTATCTATCTACCTCATAGGATTGCCATGAGTATTAAATGAGTGAATATGTACAAGTGTTTATCATAGTTCCTGAAATATGGTGATCACTCTATGAATTTTAAGTATTATTATTCTTTTTAAATAATGTTATGAATTGTTTCATGTTAATTCTAAATTATTATCTGGAGAAGGGTTGGGAGCAAAATAAATAAAGAATTTCAGAAATTTCAGCTATCTACACTAATAAAAGAGAAAGATGCAAATTGACCGTCACTTTGCAATGCCCACCAGCCAATCAGGAGTGAGTATGCAAATTAACCCAACAAAGATGTTGGGTTAATTTGCATATGCAGGCACCAAGCGGCCGAGGGCAGGGCGGCCTCTTATACATGTGCCGGCACCAAGTGGTCTGCATCCCAGGGATAGGCATCCTTGGGAGCCAGGCCGCTCTGAGCCTGTAGACCTGCGGGTAGGCCTGGAGTGACCTGGGTCCCGGAACGCCCCCGGCCACTCTGGGCCTATGCATGCAGGCGCCAAGTGGCCAGGGGCAGGGCAGGAACATCCCCAGGACCCAGGTGTTTCAAGCCAGTGCACGCGCAAGCGGCCCAGAACAGGGCGGGAACGTCCCCTGCAGCAAGTGAGCAGATAGCAGGGCCCTGCTTGCCCCTGGCCATGGCAGCAAGGGGCAAGCAGTACCCCACAGTGAGCGAGCAGACAGCAGGGCCTGTGGTGGCATCAAGCAGGCAGGTCTGCAGAGAGTAGAGAACCACGGGGAGCAGGCCTAAGCCATCAGTAGGACATCCCCTGAGGGCTCCCAGATTGGAGAGGGTGCAGGTTGGGCTGAGGGACACCCTCCCCCCGTGCACAAATTTCATGCCCTGGGCCCCTAGTTTCATCATAATCAACATGAAAGCAAAATGAACCTGCCAGACAATCCTAAAGTTTACAGACATTGCAAATTTAAAATTAGAATTTTTTTGCTTTTTAAAAATTGTTTTATTTTCTCTAGCCACTGAATATACTGGGGGAAAAATCAAGAGAAAAAATAGAAAGACTTTTTTTTTTTTTTGCATTAAGATAGAGTTCTCTTTCATTGAGAATTCCAAATGAATGGTTGTTTTTATCTTAAAAATAGCTTTAGCCTGGCCAATGTTGACCCATGAACCAGGAGGTCATGATTTGATTCCCCATCAGGACACATGCCCGGGTTTCAGGCTCGATCCCCATTAGGGGGCGTGCAGGAGGCAACTGATCAATGATACTCATCATTGATGTTTCTATCTCTCTCTCCCTCTCCCTTTCTCTCTCTGAAATACATAAAAATGTAGTTTTAAAGAAATAGCTTTATATATTAAGTATTATTAACAGATAATAAGTTCCAAATTAAATAACATCTTAAATTAAATATAAGCAGGCCCTCAAGACCAGCATATTACATGGCATCATTTGAATCAGATTAATAAAAAATTTTACCTTATTCAAAGGTTTTTCTTGATTAAGAATAATCTATCTCTTATATTAAGAGGCAATGTCCCCATTCCACCCTCCAAAAAAAATAACACCAATAGCCACCACAACAGTAAGAGTTGCTCTATGGTCAGTACAGATTCAGCCTGTACCTTTTTGTTGTTTTAAAATGAAAGTGTGCATATCCCTAGGATTAGAACTATATTATAGGTACACAGTCTCTTAGGGAAATAGAGCACTTTTTTTTTTTTTTTGGAACACTTTTTTATTTTTTTTTTTTATCAACAGCATGAGGATTTTTGTTTTCTTATGCAACATATGCACAAGTGAAATTAGCAGAATTCCACAACTTCAAGTGTCTAATGGAGTAATTCAGGTCAGTTTCAGAATTACATTAAAAAATAAACTAGTATAAAAGGGCAAAAACTAATGAAAGTTTGTGCTAAAGTGTCTTTAAAATTGTTTCCAAAAGGTAAAAAAGAGGCAGCTTAAGAAAACAATACTTGCTCTATCAAAAAACTCAAACAACACCTTTTAATGTTTTCCAATAATATACTTGAACAATTAACTGATAAATTGAGGTTAATCCAATTTTTACAATATTTGGATGAAAGCATGGAAATGAAGTACTTAATGTTCTACGGTATTTTGCTTTAAATATGAAACCATTTGATCCATTTGTAAATACTTTCATGGTAAAATATTGAAATGCGTGGTTTTTTTTTTTTTAATTAAACTCACATTCAAATAGGAAAATGGAAAGAGCTATCTACATGACAGCAAACCCTGCATCCAGCACTCCAGCAGCCGCTGCTTCATCCAAGATACCTCTCTTGGTATTTTCAGTATATTCAATGGCCAATAAATATAGAACAATTTGCAAAATTCTTTAAAAAGCAAACAAAAATATTCCTGGAAGAGATGCTCCACTGAGCACAGGCTGTCAATTTGCTTGCACATTCAGGCCAGCCAGGAAGATACTAGAAGAGTGATGGGTCTGATAGACTATATGATGAGGCAAAAGGTAACTCAAAAGAGAAAAGACTAAAAATATAGCAAACACTCAAAGTTGCATACATTAGATATTACATGTAATATATAATACATACATGATATATAAACATACAGGGTGTGGGCAAAACACAGTTTATTCTTGTATTGTTTTCCATATTAACAGCTGTAAATTGGCTTTTTCCCACTCCTATATATAGAGTATTTTACATATATGTGTGTATATAAATGTATATACATACATACATATCACAACTAAATCACCACAACCTTGAAAACCTAGATAAAAAAAATTGAATTTCTAGCCCTGGCCAGGTGGCTCAGTTGGTTGGAGCATCGTCCCATACACCAAAAGATTTCAGGTTCGATTTCCAGTCAGAGCATATACGTAGGTTGCGGGTTTGATCCCCAATCGGGTGCATACAATAGGCAACCGATTGATGTTTCTCTCACACATCCATGTTTCTCTCTCTCTCTCTCTCTTCTCTTTCTCTCTCTCTCTCTCCTACTTCCTCTCTCTCTAAAATCAATAAACATATCCTTGGGTGAGGATTAAAAAACAAAATAAAATAAATTTCAAGCAAAAATTATTTTTTAAAAAATTGTCATAAGAAATAGAAAATGCAAATGGACTAAAAACCATTTTAAATATTGACATTGTAATAACCAAAGCACAAGGCTAAAACATTTGTGCAGATGCACCCACCAAGCTGTCACAAATCAGACCGTCCGTCTTCACTGTCATCTAAAATAGAAGTCAAAGAAGTCATGTTGTAGGGTTTTGTTTGTTTGTTTTTACTGTTCCATGCAACTGTCTTTGAATCTCTACTCATAATAACAAACAATATAAATTTTAACTCATATTGAAGGATTATCCCCATTTTCTCTACAACTAGTCTCTTAAAGTTTAACTGATACATTCAGATCTGAGGGTCTGACAGCAGCCTGGGCTTATGTATTCTTAACTCAGAACTGATCCATTTGAAGGAATAAGTCCTTGGCCACACCCTGAGTTAGAGCTGCTGACCAACCCAATCAAAGCCAAGAAATGAGACCACAACTTTCTGCCTCTATTAGGTTTTATTCAGGCACATTATTGATCTCCAGACAAACATGCGAAGAAGGTTCTTAGCTGGAGTGTCTTATGGAATCCTAATTATTTCAATAACCTACACTTACGTTTTGTACCAGCTCAGCTTAATTTTCACAATTGTCCAGCAGCAAGAATCACCAGCCAACCTTGGAACTGTGGGCCAAGTTCTTGCTAATTCATAGATGGTTCAATATACACAATTTTCAAATGGTCTTTGATATAAAACACATTGACTAAACCCACTTACAGCTGTGGCCCCCCAAAAATGTGTGCTAATATTGTCTAAATCAGGCAATTTTCTTATTATAGATTGTCCTTGACCCTAATTCATCTAGATATGTAGAATAATGCTGTGCTATTACTCTCCATTGAAATGCTTTTGAAGTTATAAAATGAGTTTATTCCTTTATTCCACAATTGTTTATATGGCCAACTATAGATAGACAGATTTCAAATTTCCAGGAGAAAACAAGACAGACAAAATCCTTGTTTTTATGGAATTTGCAGTCTAATGGAAGAAGACAGACAAGTAAAAAATAACACAGTTTCATATCATAAATAAAAGGAAGTAAAGAAACAGAGTTATGAGAGAGTGATTTAATAGGCCTGAGAGGAGGTTAAATTGAGTGATTTGGGAAGACTTCTTGGAGGAGGTGGCATTTGAACCAAAATTGAATGTTGAATAATTGGAGTCATGGGAAGGTAAGGCAAACAATCAAGAAGCCTACAGCCCTAAGTTTGAAATGAACTTGTTGTGTTCCAGAAACAGCAACAAGGACACAGTGCCTGGACACTTGAATGAATAAAATAATTATAGGGAAAGAATGCAGAAAGGTAGATGAAAATCCAGTCACATAAGGCCTTGTGAACCAAGGTAAGGAGTTCTATGAAAGACTGAGAGTCTACTTTGTGTTTTCATGCTAATTGACTTCAAAGCAATTTATTATCTATATATATAAAACCCTAAGTGACCAGTCGACCGTTTGACTGGTTGCTATGATGCACACTGACAACCAGGGGACAGACGCTTAACACAGGAGCTGCCCCCTGGTGGTCAGTGCACTCCACAGAGAGACGCTGAATAAGCTTATCGAGCTGTGGCAATGGCAGGTGCAGCAGGGCCCACCTGCCCAGGATGAGTGGGAGCGGCACCCGGCCTGGACTCAGGCTCCTCCCTGGCTGCCTGCTGCTTCAAGCACTACTACATCCCTCTGGGGATGTCGGACTGCCAGGGATCATGAAACCAGTAGTCCAACATCCCCGAGGGGTCCCGGATTGCTAGAGGGTGCAGGCCAGGCTGAGGGACCCCACCAGTGCATGAATCCATGCACCGGGCCTCTAGTTACTTATAAATTATTACAAAAAAGAAATGCATCTTAGATTTATTCCTAGGTTTAAGAGAATCTGTATAGGTCTTTTACATTTGTTAGTTTCATTCCAGCTAGATGAGGGAGGTCAGAGTGAAATAATTGTCACAAGGGTAAAATTCAATTTCCCATGACAAACTTAGTTAACAACTTAGTTGAACAAATGTGAGTGTTTTTTAAAACAAAACAATCTTACATATGATAACTTATAATAGATATTTTTAGTCTCAAGGATACATGTCAACAGTCCTGGAAATTTTAAGAGTCTCTTCAAGTTTACAGAAAACCTCTTTGACCTCCATAGAAAACAGACAAATGGAAACTCACCTATGTAGACAAAAGAATAAGCAGAGATTTCACTTGAATTTGTGAGATTTATATATGCATGCAAACTACAACAAGTAATGTTGTAATGCTAGTTGGACAGTTTAACTTCTCAAACACCCTCATTAGCAGTCTCCCATTCTTTCAAGTTTTGTTTTTTTATTAAAAACTGAAAGAAGACCTATAGTTTTGAACTTCAGTTACATCTTCTGAAAGAATAAATATGAGGTTATAATTTACTCTTTATACAGAAATTCTATTTTTTTCTAAGTTAGCAGAAAGCCATTAAGGTTTTGAAGTAGAGAGAAATATGATGTAATTTATATTTTTAAAAGAACTCTAGAGCTATACTGTCTGTAAAATGGGCATGGGTGGTCTCAGAGTGAAAACAAAAAGACTAAAAGGTTATGGCAGTTCACCTAGTGTCAGATGAATGAGTTGGAACAGGAGCGTGGGAAGAAGTGGTGATAAGTGATCAGATTTGGTAAATATTTTTGAATTGACCTCAATAGGACTTCCTGGTGGATTGGATGAGGACCTGGGAGAGGTGGTTAGAAAGAATGGAATCATGAATGACTTCTAGGTTTGGGGTTTGAGCCACTGGATGAATGATGATGGTATGGTTATATGAACAGAGAAGATTTTGCAGGTGTGGATCAGAACCAGAATTTCTGTTAGGTATCTAAAATGCAAAGCTGCCAATGAGACAGCAACAGGGAGATATGACTAATAGGGAGTTTATTATATGTGTTTGGTAATTAGAACGTTTCCTGGGCAGATATAAATTTATTCCTTGAGCCTGAATGAGATTTTCTAGGAAGAGAGAGAGTATAGATAGAAAAGAAAGGAGGAGTGAAGATTGAATCCTGCTGCACTGTAGCATTTACAGAACAGAACGGCAGAAGGATCCAGAAAAGTTGCAAACAAGGAGAAGCCAATGAGGGTGAAGGAATACCAGCAAAGCACAACATCGCAGGAGACAAGTGAACAAACTATAAAAAATGCATGAGCTTGAGAGAGTGCCCCTGGACATGCGAGTCTATGTGTACTAATCAGGACAGGTTCTGGGAGCTGCAGGAACAAATGGCTCAACAACCATTCATTTCTCACTCAAGCTACATGTGCAGCTCAGGTGGCTGGGTGCTCTGTTCGTAGTAGTCAGTCCGCACATGGGCGGGTGGAAGTTCTGTTTTGATGTATGCTTCCATGGTTGACAGGGCAGGGAAAAGGCTACATCATGGTCATATATTGGCTCTTAAAATTCTACTTGAAAATAACACAAACTACTTCCTTTCACCTTTTATTGGACAAAGGAACTCAAGGTCACAGCTAACATCAAAAGAAGTAAGCCAGGGCAATGTCATCGTGTTGCCAGAAGGAGATGAAAATTGGTTACCTGCACACAGTGGGTGTCTGGTGATAAATGGAAGGAAGTGGGATAACCCCGGTGCTGTTCATTACCTGTAGATATTTAGAGACCAGACAGATTTTAAAGGAAGTTCTACGATTTATTTGCCTTTTGCCTGCCTTCAAAACTAGCTAGGATGGGTGACTTTCATTCATGTCATTTCACAATTTCAGTAGGAAATTGAGGATTGATTATAAGTTCCAGTGTTTTCTCCTAAGACGGAGCTCAGATCCTTAAGCACAACACTACACCTTCAGCGTGAGTTCTCTTACCACCCAGGTGTCAGACCAATCAGAAGATGGAGACTTTAACAGATAATTTAATAGAGAGAACTGTTGGCTAAGTAAAAAGTGATTAACTACAGGAAAGAGTAAAAGTGGACTTTGAGGTTTAACAGGAGCAGCAATTGTAGATGATAGTTACCAGTATGAACAAGGAAGGAATTGGGAAACTTGGAGGGGTGCCCTGCAGGGCTGAGAGTCAGATCTCAGGGTTGAAGGGGTGGTGGGTGGCAGAGCAACGCCTACCCCTGAGAGAAGAAAGTCACTGGAGACGACCTGCTTTGGACCCTGAGAGCTACAAGCCCTGTGTGAACTCTGCAGGGACCATCACTTGCCTGAGGAGTGGATCTCACAGGAACACAAAAACAAAGGAAAAGAATAGTTCTGTGGTGGGTTGATTTGTATCCTCCCCAAAAGATTTATTGAAATCCTAACCCTTGTTACTTATGACCAGGACCTTATTTGGAAAGAGGTGTTTTTGTTTTTGTTTGCAGATGTAATTAAAATGTAAGATTAGATGAGGTCATACTGGAATGGGGTCCTTAATCCAATGTGATTGTCATCCTTACAAGAAGGGGAGGAGAGACACAAAGCCAGACACACAAAAGAGAACACCAGGTGAAGATGCAGACACACAGAGGGGAAAGGGCATGTGACAATGTGTGCGATTGGGTGGTACATCTACAAGCCAGAAAACATCAAGGTTTGCCAGAAGCTAAAGAGAGGTATGGGGCAGAGTCTCCCTTAGAAGCTACAGAAGGAACAAGTATTGCCCACACTTGGATTTCAGAGTTCTAGGCTCCCAGAGACTACCTTCTGTTGTGTTAAGCCTCCCAGTCTGTGGTCCTTTGTTACCACAGTCCTAGAAAACGGACACAAGTCCCTTCCTCTTCCAACCTTGCCGCCTTCCACCAGGACCGCCTGTTTGCAGGCAAAGGAGAAATGAGGTTTGTGGAGTGCCCAGTTCACAAAGCAGGGTGGAGAAGGGTGAGTGTGGAGCTGAGAGGCACTGAAATCATAACTGTACAGGCTGGGATACAGCAGACAGGTAGAAAAATTCAATGATGCTAAGTTTCCCCATACATAGGGGGAGAAAAATACTGTGGGGCCTCCCCAGGGGGGTTGTGAGAATAAATGTGAAGTTGGCTTAGTTTAGCATGTGCAAAAAGGAAGACCTTCATAAGATTCCTCTTCATATACTTAATATTTTTAGCATGAGTTGAAACCAAAGGAAGTTATCGGATTTCCCAAGGGAATTTATGGCACCCCTACCTTTCTTTTAGGGGAAATAACGGCATGATAAAATTTCAACTCTCATGACAATTTAAAGGCCCTGATTCTGGAGATGGGCAGGTGCGCATTTGTAACCCCTGCAAATTCATCCAACAAAAGAGTATACATTTGAAATAACTCCCCAAACTGTCTAGATTAATGTAAATCCTTAATCCTTTCAGCATCTTTACTGACAAATTGGACTTGAGAAGAAAAACAGAACAATTTTTAAAACAAGGAATGTTATATAACAAACATCAGCAATGCCAACCTCAAAAACACTGGGCTGCTTTAGTTCTGCCAGAGAGTGCCTTCTGCTGCCTCAAACTTGTCTGGGTTGGATATTTTTTATTGCTCCCTGAACACAGGCACATTTCCCACAAAGCTAAGGGTCATTGATGAATCTATTTCACTCTCTTCCATTTGTGTGAATGAGCTAACGTTTAAAATAACAAAGGAACAGTGAAAACACATTAGGGCTCATTCTCCAAGACAGTGGGAGCAAGTTTGCTCAAGGAAACAACTTTAAAGAGGCCACAGAAATACAGATTTATCTGTTTGCCTTAAGCATGTTCATGCTCAGAATTCACATGAGTTGACCGCAAGGAGAGAGGCAGCATGAAAATCTGGGGTCTGCGAATGTGCTATATATGTGTATATCACAAGGCAATAGCTGGGTCCTGATGATGCCTCACCCAATCAGTTATGGTAGCTTGGTCCTTAAAGGTACCCAACCCCTAAAATAACATCTCCAGTTTGTTGAATGGCTACCATGCACAGACCCTGTACTAGGCATTGGGAAAACAGTGGTGAACAAAGACAGCCTTATAGCCTAGTGGGAAAGATACAGCCAGACCAACAAATGCAAGTGTGATGATCCGCTGCATCTCACTGTGAACTTCCAAAAGCACTGGCCTTAGGTCATCCTGGGGCTGCTGTGGTTCCTCGTTGGATCCTTAAAGGCCCGGGTTAGTCCAGGCTTGCTCTTGTGGAGCACAACTGTCTAAAACTCAGCATGCATCATATGGCTGCTCACTGCAGGGTGTCTGACATCTGCTGGCTGCCAGCGGCTCTTTGGGCATATCCCCGGCTGAATGTCAAATGTCCACTTGCTCATATCTCTTAGAAAGTCACCTAAGAAAGTGCTCTGAAATTGTCTGATTTCAGGTCACCCCTCTGTGATGCTTGGTTCTGAGGACGCACTCTGCCCAGGCCAAGATGGCTAAGGGATCTCTAAAATGTCTAATGGTGACTGTCTATCCATAAGCAGTTACCACAGTTCTGAGTTCAACTGCACAAGATTGGTGTCCAATAAAGTGTGCTAGAAACCTGATTGAACAGACCGGTCTTCAACACTTAAACACTCATGAAAAAAAGCCATTCAAGGAAAAAAAATACCCCATTTTCTGATATCAAGAGGAGATCTGTGGAGTTTAGCATTAGTAGCCCAAGCCCTTGGCATATGGCCTCTATGATTTGGTGACAGTGTCGGGAGATAGAGCTGAAATGAACACAAGATAGTTATTAACAGAGTCAGAAGTGGGAACAGTCATGCCAAAATTCCATTATTTTCGGAAGGAGGCACCAAAAGATATAAGTGAAGTTTCAGGCACCAGAGAGTTCTCTCAGGCATTTGACAAAGGATAGGGGATGACTCATGAGTTTGTCATATTCTGCTCCAGAACAGCCTCTTCTTTCTTTTAATTGTGCTGCCGTCCGGAGTGTTCACATTGCTCTTTATCATCTGACATGTACTTTTAATCCCCCAAAAACCAGAAATGCTATTAAATTGTATTTCATTATGAATGGGGCCAGCACGTTTCAAAGCAACTATGCAATAGATCAGTACTTTTGAGCAAGGGGGCACAGTGAAAGAGTCCTAATAAAATGTGCTGGTAAGCCCTAGCCGGCTTGCCTCAGTGGATAGAGTGTCGCCTGTGGACTGAGGGGTTCTGGGTTTGATTCTGGTCAAGGGCATGTACCTCGGTTGCAGGCTCCTCCCCAGCCTAGGCCCTGGGTAAGTGCATGCAGGAGGCAACCAATCGATGTGTTTCTCTCACATCAGTGAGCCAGAGTCCCCAGTCTTGAGTATTCTATAAAGACATCCGTCAAGAGCTCTACATTTTAAGTAGACTGACAGATTTTGAGAACTTTCAGAGGGGGAACACATTAAGGAGGCTTCGTTTTTACATTTAGGCTATTAGTCTGGATGATCATAAATCAAAAAGCAGAGCTCTGAGGGGAAGATACTCACATAGGGTCTTTGAGAGGATTACCATATTGATCTCGTCCATAACTAAGTCCATTAATTATTGCTTGTGCTAATAACTGAGTAACAGTCACTGGAGATGGTATGTGTCAAGGTGAAGTTTGGACTCTGAAGTTAGACTGCATGGTTTTCATTTTTTGGAACTGCATTTTCCTATAGCTGTGTGACCGGCAAAAGTTACTCAAGATCTCTGCATCTCATCACCTCGTGTGTAACACGGGACTGACACTAGAACCATCTTCGTAGGGTGAAGTGCTACTTGCTGTTAACAGCGTATAGTGTGGAGATCTGAAATAGCATATTTATACCACATATTTCCTCCCAACTAGACTGTGAGCTTATTTCAGATAGGAATGGGATCCTACATGCTGTTATTCCACACTGCCCGGCATGGTGGTAGGCACTTGCTAGTAATGCCCAACTTTGCAATAACCCTGCACTATTTCCTTTACAGCATATTATGAGATGTGCAGTTTTAAAACTTGTTAATTTCCCCCACAAACTTTGAGGTAGACAAGGGGGTATTTTCATCTCTAATTTACAAATGGGAAAACAGAAGACTCCAGAATTAAATAACTTGTCTACGCTCATCCAGTTAAAAATATCCAGAGCCGAACTCTGAATTATGGTTGTTGCTATTTCAGACTCAGTGGCTGCCCTGTCCATGTCACCAGGTATATTTTAGAAGGCTCCCCCTTTGTCTGTGGCCTATGTTGGTTGACAGATGGGAATACGAGTCATGGCGAATGCTGGGTGCTGGGGAGCTTCCCCAAGGAGGGTTTGAGGAACACTGAGGACAGGGTGCTTTTGTACAGTGTTCTAGACCCAGCCCTGCCACCTGACATTTCGCCTCAGGCACACAGTCTCCAGCATCCTGATGCAGCCCAGGGCAGGCCAGAGAGAGACTGACAGCGAGAGCAGAGGCAGGTGCAAGCTGGTCTCTGTTTATCCCTGCACACATGCGTGGCTGAGGTCAGTGTTCAAGGACAAGGAGGGGAAGGATGGTGGCTACTGCTTGGACCTCGGAGCCCAGCACTCTTTGCCCCTGAATGCAACAGACTAGCTCTCATTCTTGGCTTCCAAGAAAATGGCAGAGGGTGAGGATTTGTTTCTTAAGCCGTCCACAGCACACAGGGAAAAAGCTGACTGGAATGCAGCTCACTAGACAAACGTGTGCATGTGGCTCCATGGTTCTTTCTATGAACATGCAACAAGCTCATTTTTCTGAGATAAGTTACAGAAGCAAGGAGTGCTTGGCAATGTCTGCCTGCTATGTCTGAGGAGATCATATTATTTGCAAAGTCCAAGTATCTTCCTCATTTTCACTAATTTAATAAGACAAAACTTGAATCGTGCATATACATAGCTTTAAAGGTGTCAGTTTAAAACAGATAACTTGCTATCTCAGTCCTTGGGGAGGGAAACAATGCTACTGCTTTTTGCGCCCCCCCCCCCCCCCCGTGTGTGTGTGTATGTGTGTGTGTGTGTGCGCACGCGTGCGCGCGCATGCATGCATGCACATGTGCAATGCTGTAGAATGACTACATGGCTCCTATGGGGAAAATTTATGAAGGTCTCTCTTCACAGTTTCCCTTTTGCCTTTCAAGGTATAATTATCCACATGTCCCTTTGTAGATGGAGGGCTCTCCACTGACAGCCACTAATGAATGACACATGTACTGATGCATGTGTAAAAGACCACCATCGAGGCTCTGAGCTAGAGTGACCCCGAAAGAGTAAAAGGTGGTCGCTCTGCCCCTGAGACTCATGAGTGGAAAAGCTTATCGTGCACGCAGTCACCCAGACACAAAACTTACCCGAAGCCACAGGCAATTCAGTGTATTCGTAGTTTATAAAATTATTTTGTGCCAAAAAAACAAAAACAAAACAGGGATAGAAACCATCCCTATGAACTCAATCAAAACTTTTTTTTTTGATGTCTCTTGTGATCTACAAACACAAGAAATAAAAACTTATACTTTTCTTCCCAATGGACACTTCTGAAATGTTCTTGACTTTGATAACTTTTCCTGAGTCAGTCAACTGAGAGATTTCCTAATTCAAAGCCAGGGCTGACCTCGTAGCCCAGGGCCCATGCTCAAAAGTGTCCCTCATTTGGCTTAATGTGCTGCTGTTGCTGTCTTGAAAATCTTAATAATGTTACCTTTGAGCTTGTGTTTTGTATGTGACATAGGATGGGACAATATTTGTATACTAAAGGCCCAGTGCACAAAGTCATACACGGGTAGGGTCCCTAGGCATAGTCTGCAATCAGGGCCATCTTCCTCCTGCTTGCCAGTACCCAGTCCCGCCCCACTGCCACCCACACCGGTTCCGGTTCCCCATTCGCCATCCTGTGATTGGAGCCTGTGGGCTGGGGGAGGGACCAAGAGGTGGCCAATGGATCTCATAGTGACTGGTTGAGCGGTCATTCTGGTCATTACACCATTATGGTGACTGGGCTTTTATTATATAGGATAAAGCAGAGGCAGCTACATACAATATGCATGTCCACTGCCATTCCTTACAGGCCTGTTTACAAAGAGTATTTGTGACCCTCAAACAAAGAATGCTGGTGGCCCCGCAAGGTGTGGGAGTCAGTGATTTAAAGCAGGGGTCCTCACACTTTTTAAACAGGGGGCCAGTTCACTGTCCCTCAGAGCGTTGGAGGGCCGGACTATACTTTAAAGAAAACTATGAACAAATTCCTTTGCACACTGCACATATCTTATTTTGAAGTAAAAAAAACAAAACGGTAAAAACACCCGCATGTGGCCCGTGGGCCGTAGTTTGAGGACGCCTGATTTAAAGCAAGTGGAAGGTAAGTATTAGGCAGATGACTGGGTCAGAGGGGCACTGACAGCACCAATAAGCCATCCTTTCTGCTTGAACCAGACCTTGCTTTGGACCCACCAAGAAGGCAATGATGCTCTAATAAACACTAATGGGCAAGGAACCCTATCATACTATTTTTACTTGTGTTATTCCCTAAATAAACCAATGACATATTGCAAGTGGTGACATAAAAAGGAAGGAAAAGATAGGGCAACCCATAGTTCATTTTCCTTTCAGTCTTTCATTACTCATCAGTAAGTTAGGGACAGAGTTGGTAGAATGTGTGTGTATGAAAAAGTAAAAAACAAAACAAAACCAAAAAACACACAAAAAACAACAACAGGTAAGTTACTTTTGTGTAGTGTTTCCACTGTTGAGGTAAAACCAAAACACATATAACACACTTTGAAATAAGGCTTGTATAATTTTGAGGATGCTTCACATTACTTAAATGCTCCTATATTTGCATTTAAAACTGGCATTGCACCATATAAAGATGAATGGTAGCCCTGGCTGGTGTTGTTAAGTGGTTAGAGTGTCAGCCCACTCACCAAAGGGTATCAGATTAGATTCCCAGTAAAGAGCATGCAGCTGGGTTGCAGGTTTAATCACTGGCCTCAGTCAGGGTGGGTGCAGGAGGCAAGCAATCAATGTGTCTCTCTCATATCCATGTTTCTCTCTCTCCTCCTCCTTCTCTCTCTCCTCCCTCCTCCTCCTCCTCTCTCCCCCTCCCTCCCTCTCCTCCCTCCCTTCCAATCTCTGTAAAAATCAATGGAAAAAGTATCCTCAGGCGAGGATTAATAAATATATAATAAAAATAAATAAAGATGAGTGGTAAACTTTATGTTAATAATTTAAAATGTTAATTTGGTTTTAGTTAGAATGACATTAAATAGCAAGTTAAAAGCAAACAAATACCATGACAAATCAAGAAGAAAGGAAAACCTTTAAAGGCACTTTCTCCTGCTTTTGAAGCAAGGAACCCCACTTGTTCATTTTGTAATGGGCCTTGCAAAGAGCTGGCCCTGCTCAAGGCCTAATAAGTGCACAGGTCCATGGTTCCAAAAGAGAATGCAATAACTGACCGCACCAGGTGGTAATGTCAGGAGAGAATACTGTCCAGGAGCTCAGCCTTCAAAGGCAAGTGCATATATGAGAAGTACAAGGCTTCCCTGGAGTTGTTCTGTGATCATGATTGGTCTGCAGGGTTGCGTTTTCAGGAGGGAAGTCCCCAGTACCTGCTTCCATCTTTACGCACTCTCGCTCCCCTGCTGTCTGCCCACACAGGCATCACTGTGCTGTGACCACAGGGACTAAAGAAAATCAGGTTTGGAAGCAGTCCTGAATGAAGGACAGGAGTGGCCATATTTCTCTTTCAAATAAATGTCTAATAAAATAACCAAATATGGATGTATCTCTTCAAAGAATGTCACTTTGGGATTTTGGCAACCTCTTTGTCCCTAGTTAAAAGTAACATAAAACAGAAAGCTCAAATATAAGGACTCAAAAGACATCTAAAGCTGCAGGACTGGTGATCAGCATGTTTTGACATGGAGAGGAGGGTCAGGGAAGTTTGCAAAGGCCAAGAATAACCCCCTTTGAAGAAGGAATAGATTAATCAAACAGAGGGTACAATCTCTCTTCAACTATCACTGAACGGTTGTAAGAATTGGATGTAGTTAAACTCACCATTGGGATTAAAGCAGGATTTACAATTAAAGAGGGTTTAATTTTTTTTTTCAATTTATAGAACTATCAAGCTGGTATAATTAGGGAGGGAGTGATAATAAATAACTTAACAATTTTAAGTAACAATCATACATCAGGCACAAATTAGAAAAGGGCAGACCCTGGAGGAGTGTCTATAAAAAATCAAAGAAAGATATAGCAGCTATAATTACATTACTTGTGTTTTTGCTTTTTCTAAGACAAGCCACTCTAAGATGAAACACACTTCTATCTTCACAGCTTAGATGCACCACATTCCATTTCAATCTCTTATTCACACCACCTCCTCCACATGCAGAGCTTGTCCATCATGGAGAGCAACTTATCTCAATTATTATTCATAAAGCCCAGGCTAGCTAAAGACTATTTGAGGTTTCATACTCAAATCAGATTTCAACTTTGCTTTTTCAGAGGTCAATAGGTTTGTACAGTGGTCTGTTGTATCAACAGGGCCCTAGAAAAAAATTAATCATGGAAGCAATCCAAAAGGTCAAAAGGAAGACATTGAAAATGCTATAACAGAGAAATTACAGGGCCTCTTATGTGTTTTTCTGAGGCATTTTAATTTAAACTCAGAATCATGGCAAAAATAAAAAAGTAAAAAGATGGTATTGCTTAATGTGGTGGCTGAAAGAGAAAAATGACAAAAGAGGCTAACAGGTAGGCAAATAAATCTTAGTAGCTCATTCTGGCCTCGTGTTCTTTAAAGAGTCTAATGAAAGAGGAGAAATTCTAACAGAGGTAGGAAGGAAAAGGAATGGTGAGTTGTGTAGGGATAGATAAGTTGAGATTAATGCTGGAACAATTTTCTTCTATTTGCTTCAAACTTAACCATCCTGTGCTGGTCATTAGTAATGCCACTGGGGCTCACAAAAGTGACAAATTGCATTATGGGTACCTCAGCAAAGGGGAAAGTGTGGACGTAGTTTTACATGGTGAATGTCTGAGTGTGTGCATGGTGGAGGATGCGGTCTTGCATGGTCATAGAGGTAAAGAGAAAGTTAATGTCTGTGTGATATGCTGGTCTAGTAAAGTTTCCCTTAAGCTAGCAAGAGTTTGGCACTGACCCCTGAATCTATTCCATAAAACAATAGCTTAAGGAACCATGTGAGTCTAGTCCATCATTATTTTTATAGCGTCAAAGGTCCAAAAAAGAAAAAAGAGGAAATAAAACCTTAACCACAAAAGTAAACACAGGAAGATACAAACCAGAACAAATAACTAAAATATATTATAATAAATATAACTTGATATATAAGCTATATAAGAAATGAAAGAATTAATCTTTAAAGTAACAACAATGTGGTTCTTTCCTTCATATAGTTTCCTGGGATGTCCTTTTTTCTTAGTAGAAACTTACTGATAAAATATTTAAATGCAATGCCTGCCCAACAGAGAAACTAGTGGACAAAAAGGTGCTAAACACATGTGAATTAGTTCTTATTAAACTTTCCTGCTCAAACACTTTTAATGGCTCCCCACTGCCTGTGTAATTAGATACAGACTTCTTACCAAACTCTGTATTAGTTACCTATTGCTGCGTAACAAATTACCATAAACTTAGTGGCTTAAAACAACACACATTTAATACCTTACAGTTTCTGTGAGTTCAGGGTTAGGAGTCCAAGCATGGCTTACCTGGTCCTTTGCTCAGGGTCTGGCCAGGCTGCAATCAAGCTGTTGGCCATGGTTAGGTTCCTAGCAAAGCTCAGAGTGGACCTATCTGCTTCTAATCACCCTGGGGTGTTGCCAGGAAGAGTTTCCTTGTAGGCTACAGGACTCATGAGTCATGGCAGCTTGCTTTCTCAGAGCCAGGATTGCAGAAGGGGGATTTAGTCTCTCTTCCCAATATATTCTTATGCTAGTTTTTAGGACTTACTCATCCCCACTACTCTGCTAGATATACCTTTTTTTAAAAAAAATATTCAAGGAAAACTGGACCTCATGTTATTGCCTGAACACTTCCTTCAATTCTCTGCCTCCATAGTTTTGCATAAACTGATGCTTCCTCCTGAATTTCCTTCTTACAAACATTTAACTTTCTCTGAATCCTACTCAGTGTCTGTCTCAAATGTGTGCTGTATTCATTTTTGAAAGGTAACATTTTGCTGACAATGCCTATGGCAATCATTAATCTTGACATCTATTTTTTATTCATTTCAGAGGAATCATCTTTAAGAAGCACTGGCTGCTGCCCAAAAGGTACATCCCAAAAGATTACACTGGTCCATGGATTGAGCCCCAGACTCCAGACCAGTTCCTCACTTTATTAATCCTTTCCTTTCCCTTGATTTTCCAGGCTTCTTTTGTTTTCCTGTTATAGCTCTACATCACCTCCTCAGCTTCATGTGGATACCTGTCCAGGTTGTCTGGTTTTACACATACTGTCTCTGCTCTGAGTTAGAGCTGCCCTCACCTGTGTTGAATTGCCCCCCATTCAGTCTTGTTCTTTCTATTAAAATGCTTAGTTCTCATCCTCAGCTAGTTTCTTTAACTTTAAAGTATGAAAATCACCAAGGAGGTTAATTACTATGCAAATCCGTGGGCCTCACTCTCAAAGTGTGTATCAGTATGTCTGGTGTGGACCCCAGGAATTTACCATTTTTTCAGACACCATAGGAGTCTCTCATGCAGACAACCCAGAATCATATCCTGAGGAACAAGGTTGTACCTATTCAACCTCACTTTCTAATTTCAAACCTTTCTCAGCTTTCTTAAGGTTGCTTCTTCATTCTTGTCTCAATCTTAGCAGATGATTTAGCCAAATGGTTCTCAAACTTTCCTTTATGTTATAACCATCAGTTCCTAATCCATTTCCCATACTAATTAAATCAAAGCTTCTTTTTGGAGTTCATTATTTTTAATCAGTGTATAAATACATGCAGTAAGATGCACAGATTTTTAAGTATATAGGTCAATGAGTTTTGACAAATGTACTCATCTATGTAACCTTAATCAAGATATAGGACATTTACTTCAACCTAGAAAGTTTCCTCTTGCTTATTCCAGTCAACACTCCTCCCCTCCAGAAGCAACCATTATTCTAATTTTCATCCTCATTGATTTTTTGTTTGTTTGTTTGATCTTGATGAGATCAAGATGGAATCATAAAAAGTAGGTTTCTTTGTTTCTGGCTTCTTTTGCTCAACATAATATTTTTGAGATTCATCAATGGTTGGCATCATTAGTCTTTAAAATGTTTGAAGTATTTATAATCCTATCTAATAAAACAGTAATATGCAAAGCATCACTCCGCTACACTCACAAGCCACGCCCACCAGCCACGCCCACCAGCCAATCAGAAAGCGAATATGAAAATACACCTAACCAAGATGGCTGCAGCCTCAGAGAGCGGAGGTTGTTGGAACTGGGATATTGGAGCCTAAGATCAGAGGGGAAGATCGGAGCCAGCGGGGGTCCCCCACAGGTGATCAGAGCCAGCTGGGGTCCCCTGCAGGCGATTGGAGCTAGCTGGGGGTCCCTGCCCAGGGCCTGAGCCTCAGCCAGAGACTTGCAGCCTTGGCTGGGGGTGGAGCCCTGCGATGGGAGACAGCTGGGGGTCCCTGCCCAGAGCCCGAGCCTCAAACAGAAGCTTGAGGCCTTGGCCTTGGATGGAGCGGGGGATAGAGCCAGCTGGGAGTCCTTCCCAGAGCCCAAGCCTTGGCCAGAGGCTTGTGGCCTTGGCCTTGGATGGAGCCAGGCGATAGAGCCAGCTGGAGGTCCCTGTGGGCCATGGGAGCCAGCTGGGGGTCCCTGCCCAGGGCCCAAGCCTCAGCCAGAGGCTTTCGGCCTTGGCCGTGGGTGGAGCCAGGTGATTGCACCAGCTGTGGGTCCCTGTGGGCCATGGGAGCCAGCTGGGGGTCCCTGCCCAGGGCCCGAGCCTCAAACAGAGGCTTGAGGCCTTGGCCAGGGGCGGAGCCTGGCTATTGAGCCAGCTGGGGGTCCCCTGCCAAGGGCTGGAGGCTTTAGGCCTTGGCAGGGGCGGAGCCGGAGATCACAGGAGATAGGTGTGAACTACAGAGGAAATACCTTTTCTGACCTCTCATTGGCTAAGCTCCCTGTATGCCACTGGTAATATTCTTAGTAACTTGGGTATAAGAATCCAAAAGGTGATCTAGGGCTTTTTCACCACACTCCTGGAGAAAAAAACGAAGGTCTGCTGCTGGAGGGCTAACAAATGTCATAACCTGCCCTCAGCGGTTTGGCTCAGTGGATAATGCCTAGGTTTGCCAACCGAAGAGTCCAGGTTAGATTCTGATCAAGGGCATGTACCTAGGTTGCAGGCTCCTCCCTGGCTGGGGCCCAGGTCAGGGCTCATGAAGGAGGCAAGCAATCTAAGTATTCCTCTCACTTTGATGTTTCTCTCTGTCTTTCCCTTTCTCTTTCACATTCTCTAAAAGTCAATGGAAACATATACTCAGGTGAGGATAAAAAAAGAAAGAAAGAAAGAAAGAAAGAAAGAAAGAAAGAAAGAAAGAAAGAAAGAAAGAAAGGTCATATTCTATGAAAGACACATCTTGAAAATGCCTAAAGAAAGTTGTCATTTTTTCTTGGTGAAGGGACTGGAGTCTGTGTTGATGAAAACACCTTGGTGGCTGCAGTGACTTGCAGTGGCTCCAGCAGCAGGGTGATGGGGCTGGTGCCTTTCCCTGATCAGCCTGGTTGTCTCTCACAGAGGGAGGCCAGACTTCGGCTTAGGACATCCTAAGCCGTCAGTAGGACATCCCCTCAGGGCTCCCAGTATGTGAGAGGGGGCAGGCTGGACTGAGGAGTCCCCCCCACCCCAGTGCACGAATTTCGTGCACCGGGCCCCTAGTATGTAAATATTGTTAAGTTTGAGAATCAAATTTACCCTAGTCATTTTCAACTTTGTATAGTGTGTTAACCTAGAAAGCTGTAAAAACCCAAAGCAAACAAACTAACAAAAGGACACAATAATACTCATACCCATTTTCACAGTTTCTGAATTAATTGGTCTGGGGTGAGAACTGAGCATTGGTATTTTTTGCAAGCTCCCCTATTGATTATAATATTCTGCTAGCATTGAGAACCTCTGGTCTAGCCTCTCAGATAATGGAATTCCACTTCAAGTTCATGAAGATCTTCCCCATCCTTATTTATCTCAGAGGAATTAGTAGTCTTTTCTTTTTTCTATTTATGCTCCTGACCTAATAATAGCTACTATTTTATGAATTCTTACTATCTGTTAATGACTTTCTATATATTATCTCACTTAGGTCTTAAATAATCATGTTATCTCAGTGTGGAAAATGAACAAAATGGTGCTTAAAGAGAGAAGTTATACAACTTGTAAAGGTAGGAGCCAGGATTCAAACACCTGTTTACTATTTTCAGGGTCATACCCTCCATCTATTATACCCCTTGTCCATTAATTATCTCTCAAATTTTTATTCTCCATTGGCTCTTTTATTTCCATTAGTCTATAATAATGCTTAGGTTTACTCTATCATAATAAAAAGAATAAATAAAAACTTTTCTGTGGGTATGTCAGCCTTCAAGCTACATTCTTTATTTCCATTATCTTGAGCTCCCAACCCCTTAAACTTTCCATTTTACAATTTCACCCATGGCACAAACTATCATCAGTGCCTACCATGTGACTGAAATGCTTCTCAGGTGGCTAATGATTTCCTAAAAACCCCATTCAATCATTCAGCTTAGTTTTCATTCTGTTAAAATCTTGACCACTCTTTCCCCATGTTCCTTTTCTTATGTTTAACTGACTGGACAGAGGCCAGTGGGAGACAGCTTGGTCTCAACTAGTAACGAAAACCTCAAAGAACTTAGTATTAATTAAGGTAAAATGAGAAATCTGATTCATGATTATGGTAATAATTGCCTAACAATAATAGTCAATTGTTATTGCCTACTATGTACCCATCTGAACTGCTGTGCAAGATCCAGCACATAGATTATCTTGTTGATTAGGCAAGACTCAGGTTTATAAAACTACTAGAGGCCCAGTGCATGAATTTATGCATAGGTGGGGTCTGCCGGCCCAGCCCCTGATTGGAGTGGATCGGGGCTGGACCTGGCAGGAGGAAGAGATGGCAGGAGGTTGGCCCCATCAGGGCTGGCTGTGGGGAGGGGCTGTAGGGAGGGGCTGCAGGTGATTAGCTGGTGGGCCCTGCCCCCAATTGGTGTGGGAGGGCCAATCAGGGGGGAGGGGCTGCGGGCAGTTGGCTGACCGGCTCTGCCCCTGATCAGGGTTGGAGGGCCAATCTGGGGTGGGGCTAGGCAGGGAGAGGGGCTGCAGGAGGTTGGCCGGCCGACCCTATCCCCTATTGGGGTATAGGGGGGTGGGGGATCAGGGGCTGTGGTCTGATCAGGGTGGGAAAGGCAGTTCCGGGGCAGGGCTGGCGGGGGGTGGGGGGGTGAAGAGCTGTGGGGAGTTGGCCAGCCAGCCCCACCCCTGATCAGGCAGTTTGCTGGCCGCAGTGGGTGTCATAGCGACCGGTTGTTCTGGTTGTTATTGAGTTATGGTTTCTGGCTTTTTATATATAGAGATTATAGTTTGTAAAACTATTAAACAGTTTAAAAATGAATAAATGCTGGATCATATGGTACAGACTACAAGAACAGCAAGTATTCAGAAGAGAAAATAATTTCTGGACAAATATACTCATAGAGTCGTTAGTATTTAATTAAGTCTTATATATTTAAGTCTTATAATATCTTTATGAGTACTCATAGAGTAGTTAGTATGGTCAGAAAGATGGGATAGGAAGGATGGTCCAAGCAGGGGACCCTGCACCGGCAGAGACAAAGAGCACAACTTCTAGTTGATGGCTTTCTCTATCCTCTGGTTTTTCCATACTTCTTTTATTTACCACATTTCCTTTGGTCTCCAATCTCCATGTCTTCCTGCTTCCATTGGTTGCCATATTTCCCATTAAAACTCTTCCTGAGCAGAATGGTAATCCCATCCTTAGCTGTGGCCATCAGTCTAGCTCTATTAGCTGCATGGGTCTTTATCCACTTCTAAAAGACCATAACCATCTCCCAGATGATCCTGGGATTGGATCTAAGGATTGACAATCTAGATGCTCTCTTTCCCAATCGTTCTCTAAATTCCGCAGAAAAGCCCCCTTTCAAATAAGTATCCACAACACCACATCATTATGATAACATTTAAAAACATCAAGTGATGTTTACATAGAAGCACAGCAGGTGACTCACATTGGCACAGCAATCTCATACATAGTTTTCTAAGAAACTAAACTTTGATTTTCTCTTAAGTTTTCACAACAAAGATCTATTTAATCTGGAATGGACTTTAGGGAGGTGTCTTGTCCAACCTCCACTTTTCCTAGATGGAGGCCTGGAAAGGGAATTTCCTTCCTAGCTAATTGGTTTGCTTTCCAAACACTAGAATTCAGGCCTCAAACTTCTGGGACTCTCTTCACTATGCCGCTTCCTCCTCACTGAAGAAATATTGTAAAAATCTGGAAGGCATGGCAATAGTTGAATTTGTTGCCTAGTAGATTATAGACAAAACATTTGTTTTCTTTAAACAGTGCATCTTCACTAAGCAATCAATTTTAGAAAACAAGTAAACCATTTTTTTAAAATATATGTTTATTGATTTTAGAGAGGAAGGGAGAGGGAGAGAGAGATAGAAACATCAATGATGAGAGAGAATCATTGATTGGCTGCCTCCTGCACGCCTCCTACTGGGGATCAAGCCAACAACCTGGACATGTGCCCCTGATCAGAATCAAACCCAGGACCCTTCAATCCACAGACCAATGCTCTGTCCACTGAGACAAGCTAGCTAAGGCAAGTAAACAATTTTTTTTTAATCAGGAGAATTCATCAGGTGAAGGCCTTGGGTGGAGCGGGGGCCAGGTCAAGGAATGTAAGGGGGGGTGGGGGGAGAATAGGAAGCATTTGTAATACTGTCAACAATAAAAATTAATTTAAAGAAATGAAAGTGAAAAAAAATGTCACACAAAAAAAGAAAGAATTCATCTCAGAAGAATACCAAGACATATCATATTGTGGCCAAAGTTAAAGCAAAGTCTGACAAGGTCATATATGGTGTTTCAAAATATAGGTTTTATCATTATTCAGATGTGGTGAGGCTAACATAACAGGAGATGATTAGCATTGAAAAGATAGTTTGTTATACTCACAGATCCCAAGAGGAGGGCCATGCCATACCACAGGGAGCCACAAGGGGAAGCACTAGGGTTGGGCAAGAGGTAGAAGGAGGTGGGGAATTGCGGTGAGCACCTTTATTGGGGTTTCTGCAGGAAGGAACAGGCCAAGAAGGGAAATCAGGTTTAGGATTGCCTAGTTTGAATTACTTCAGTGAAATCTGGCATATAGGGGCTGCCCTCCTAGTTTTCTGGTACCTGCCCCTGTGGGTGATTAAGGCAGGTGGATAGTGGCCCAGAATGTGAGAGCCCAATAAAGAAGAAGGGGTGTGGGGGGGCGGGGCAGGATATGTTCTCTGCACGGGTTGATTTGCATTTGAAAGTACATTGTCTGATGAGTTTTTTATCTCTAAGAATTGGTAACCACAGGAAGGACAGTCTCTTCTGCATCACTAGGATCCCAGATATCAAAGCACCAGAATATAGAAAATAATAGACATGGCTAATGCAAATAGTCAAGAATGATGAGAAATGATAACCAGGAGAGAGAGAAGTAGAATGGTCCACATTAGCACTTATGATTTGTTCCTTTCTTACTCAACTCTGAATAAGAACTAAGTCTATGTTGCTCTTGCTTCTTCCCCACTGCCAACCTCCAACTCAATAATGAATAGTTGTTTGGAGAATGCCACTTGAATATGCCTTCTCTGCAGAGTTACATGGGGCTTTCTAAAGCAGGAGGATTTCAAATGTCAGTGCTTTGGACTCAGAGGAACTCTGAGTATCCAGATTATCCTGGAAATAAGCCTCATCGCCTGCCTCAAAGGAGCAACTGCAGCACCTGTGCTGCTCAAATACATATGAATTAAGTGCTGGAATTCTGTTCTATCTGGTGCTCATTTTAGAGAAGAAAGTGCATTTCTGAATCTGGACAAGAGACCAATTTTAAATGGAAGCTAAATTTTATCCTTATATAAGTCTGACTTAGGGTTATTAAAAGATAACTTCAAGGTCCTCAACTAAAAGCTTAAAACATAGTCTAAATTAGTGACACTTTCTGATGCAAGTTGTTTTAAAGATATATAAATTGTATTATTCTCTTTATTCAGAGATGTATGAGATCGATATTGGCTAGTATTATATTTTCTGCAACAAATGATTCCTCTTACGTGAGGATTTCGACTTGTAATAAGAAGCAATATTTACAGATAAACAATAAGATATAAAAAAGACAACTCATAAAAATCATCTTGCTGATGGAGCCAATTTATAGAGTGTTGGATTATAGCTCAATGTTTCTGATAAAGCAATGGCTTCAATCAAGTGGCCCAGTCGCCCCCCAGCTCCGAGGAGTAAGAACAGAGGGCTGGTGGCTTTGGTCTCACACAGGCCTCTCCTTGGCCCTGTCCTCAAGTCTGTCACTTGGGTTTTTCTGATTCTCGGTGTCCTCCTTTGCAGAGTGAAACTATAAGAGTGGACTTTTAAAACAAAATTTTAAAGATTGTGGCAAAATACACATAACATAAAATTTACTCTCTTAACCATTTTTAAGTGTACAGTTGAGTGGCATTACGTCCATCCACACTACCATCACCACTGTCCATCCACAGAACTCTGTTCATCTTGTAAAACTGAAACTCTGCACCCATTAAACCAGGGATGGGGAACGTCCGGCCTGTGAAATCATTTGGTCGGGCCCTGCCAAGTTATTAGGGGTGAGTTAATTAAATGTTTGACCAAAAATAGCAGGCTGATTTTTAAGTTGATAATTTTGTATGGCCCACGAATGATGTTATAAATATCCAAATGGCCCTTGGCAGAAAAAAGGTTCCCCATCCCTGCATTAAACAAACACTTCCCATTCCCTCTTCTTACAGCCCCTGGCAACCACCATGCTATTTTCTGTCATTATTAATCTGACTACTCTATGTTCCTCATCTAGGTAAAATCATAAAGTGTTTGTCCTTTTGTGACTAACTTGTTTCACTTATCATAAGGTTCATTCATGTTGTAGAATGTACCAGAATTTCCTTCCTAAGTTCATTGTATGGATATATCATATTTTGCTTATCCATTCCTTCACCTCTGAGCACTTGGGTTGCTTCTACATTTTGGCTATTGTCAATAATGCTGCTATGAACACGGATATACAAATATCTATTTGAATCCCTGTTTTCAATTTTCAACTTTTATACCCAGAAGCAGAATAGCTAGATCATATAGTAATTCTATGTTTAAGTTTGTGAGGAACCATCATGCCGTTTTACATTTCTAGGACTGGATATTTTTAAATGTCCCTTCCACATCTAAAATTGTAGGAACCAATATTTGTTTTAAAATATTCTCTTGAAGATCAACCGAAGGACTTGTATGCATGCATATAAGCATAACCAATGGATGCAAAACACTAGGAGAGTGGTGAGGGCATGTGCCAGGGGGTAGGGGGAGTTGGGGGAAGGTCAATTGGAAAAAAAAAAAAAAAAAGGAGACATATGTACTACTACTTGTAATACTTTAAACAATAAAAAATAAATAAAAATGTTAACACAGTTAAAAAAAATTCTCTTGAAGCAATGTCCTCTTTACCTGGAAATCTGCACACATTAAACAAACAGCAAGGGAAATGCTCAAATGTCTTTCACCCCAGAAGGCCCTTCCTGACCTCTCTTTATCTTTATAACACGGGTTATGTCCACTTACCGCACCCTTATTTACTAGGGTCAAACTTTAATCACCTTTTAAATTAAGTTGTTGTGTTGTTTTTTCCCCCCAAGAACATGAGCTTTGGGAAGGCAGAGATCATGTCTAATCCTTTATCTCCTCAGTGCTTGGTACAGAATAATTAAGCAGCAACAGCCTATTGAGTGAATGTGTGGATAGATTGAAATAAAATAGGGTCAAATAATTGCACACGACAAACTGAGGGAGTGATAAAAGTAGTACAATTGGAGAATAATTTTTCTCTGGATGCAAAATATTTCCCAGAAGAGGCTGGGACCCAAATAAAAGTAATGGTAAGCATGATAATTAAAATATCTAATACAGTGCTGCCCCAACCATCAGCTAGGGAGGATCTTCCTCACTTGGGCTCTGGGATACCACGCTAAATAAAAGGCCCTGAACGGTGGGCAAGCAGGTGATATTTCTGGGCCCAGACAACAGGATTGCAACCCTCCTGGGCAAGAAGCCCTCTTGCCAGTCCGTGTTTGCACCTCTGCAAATACTCCCTTTGGGCAATTTTGCGCCAAACCGGTAAGAAGGATGTCCAGAGATCGCCGGGAGTAGAAGCTATTGCCCCCCGTGTCAGCCTGGAAAGCAGCAAAAGGAGGATAGGGTGCTGTTTGCTGTCTGCTGGGGCGGACCAGAGCTCGCCCCTGCTCCCTGGGCTAGGTGGGGTGGGCGGGGCGGGGGCGGCGCGCGGGCCTCCGCTGGGACCATCCCGCCGCCAGGGAGCAGCCGCGCTCTGAAGGCCAAGGCCACTCCAGCGGCGCGCAGGGTGCCAGGTGAGCTGCGATTGGGGAGCTGGACCCTGCGGACCCCAGGGCGCCTGGTGCAGGGGACCTGCGCTGATCTGGGTTTGGGGGCCTGGGGGCCTCGAGCCTGGAGGGCGGGGGAAAGAGCCCCGGGACACGTCCCTGCGGCAGGACTGGGGACAGACGGAGAGGGCCCCCAACTTCTCTAGGAGGCAGCAAGAGCACTCCACATCCTTGCAGGGAGCTGGGGTGCATTTGGGGAAAATAGAGGCCTTGGATGTCGAGATAGTTGTCTCAGACAAACCTGGAGAAGTTCTGGACTGTCATCCTATCTTGTGTCTTTTTCACGACCGAGCATGGGGCCTTTGGGGGGACTTTGGGGACAAAGTAGAGAGTTCACCTCTTACCCTGATTGATTGATTGATTGATTGATTGATTCTGCGCTGCAAATATGTTCTTAGATCACACTGCATTGTTCTGGGCTTTATGGTGAGCAAAGCCCAGAGACGCTGGCCCAGAACACCTGTCCCCGACCCCTCAAATGAACAAAGTGACAAAACCTTCTCCTCGGAAATGCCTTTCTTTTGTCTTGCCTTGTTTCATTGCCACAGATTAAGCGAACAGGTTTGTCTCCAAACCTCCCAATTGTGTGTAAAATTTTGGTGTCTATGTGTGCATTTTTGAGGAGAGCTTCCATAGGTTTCATTTGATTCTCCCGAAGATGAAATAGCTAAACGCACAGCTTTGGGCCCGTCCACAGGGATGTCCTGATGGTCTCTGTCTTCGGAGGGTCTGAGTTGCAGATTCTTATTTGAAAGCTGGGATTCGGGGAGAAGTTGGAGGGAGAGATTCTCTCGGGGTTCAGGGAGGGCAATATTCACCCACCAGCACAGGTTTGTCTGAGCTAAGGACTGGTCTGTTTTCCACTGGTAGGAAATAAAATGAGTTTGCAAATATATAGATGAGGAAACCGCGGTGAAGCTTTGTGAATGGAAGGCCTATCCAGGTTTCTTCTTGGTAACCAAAAGTGAGCCCCGCGGTGGAGTTTCCAGGAGCTCTGAGGGAAGATGAGAGGCGCAAAGGTCCAAGTTTCTGGGCCCCTGGTTCACTGGAAACTTGGGAGAAGGAGGAGGGTTTGGATGTTAACTCAGCCTTGGAGAGTACTAGGAACACCTGAGGTGTATGCTGGGGGTAGGGCCGAGGGAGGCCCTGTGGAGGGGGGATTGTTACTACAAAATTAACAGATAGCCTTGAAAAATCACATTTCTTCAGTAATCCCACCAAATTGGCAGGAATACTCTATGGCCATGAGGAAGTAAAAGCTGCCACTTGAGTAGTGGCAGTATTTCTGGTCCTGCCCCCTTTATCCCAGTGTGAGGTTCATGGACAGGCTGGCGCTAGGATAATGGTCCTCAGGCTATGTGTTCCCAAAACACTGATATCCTGCAGGTAGCCTCAAACAATCACCATCTCTTTCCAATTTCAGAGAAAAAAAATAAATAGAGGGTAAAATTATAATTCCGTTTTTCCTTTATAAAATTTTCCCAAATCTTCAGTGCTTGCTTTTATTTGTGTGACATCTTGGTTAGGTCGGAATTATATATCTAGTTATGTTGAGACACGAGAAGTAATTATTTCCAGCTTATAAAACGTCCATCAGTTCTAGGTGGTCTGAGATCCACTGTTATCGCCAAGAGTAGGGAATGCATCACATTATTCTTTAATGTCCTTTGGATGTAAATGCTTCCCTGGTACCCCCTCCCAGTGCTCTGGGTGGCAGCAGTGAATGGCACAGGTCCTGGGACTGTCGAGGAAAGAAACTGCCTCATTCTACTTGGCTCGCAGCCCAGAACAGTGTTTGTCCGCTGTTCTTAACTTCACATGTATTTTGTAAACTTAAACCATTCTTTTGGTGAGATTTATAGGAGAGGGGTTCAATTGCTTAGCTCCTCCTCCCTTACCATTGGTCAGTCAGCTTCATTAAATCCCAAGCTGAACTGCTGTTTTTCAAATAATAAAGTGGTTGTTTCTACTTACAACCTGTCTTTTCCTGATAGGATTATTGTTTAAAATGGCCCCATCACACTGCAGAGGTTTATTTGGCAATGGCAGAAATTAATTTTGCTCCTTACTTAAAGAACCACGCTTTTAAAAAAAAAAAAAAAAATAATAATTGCTGCTTCACTAGCCCTTCAGCACAAGATAAATTTTATTGATGTTGCTCATTGTTCTTTTCTGTATTCGGCAAATATTTATTGAGCACCTTCTGAGCGTTGGGCTCCTGTTTCTGCTTTCAAGGAGTTGACAGATAAGCACTGCGCACTTGAATCTTGATTTGCTAAGAGCTGACTTAGGGAGGGGCTGCTTCAGGGACTCCCCGACCGTGGCCATATTCGTTGGATTTCCACTGCTGCCTCCTCTCCGTGCATGAGCCCATTCCCCTTGGTGTTGGCCAAGGGAGAAGCCATTCACTGTGGTTTCCTGCCTCACGGCACCCTTGCCGGTCTGCAGTGCCTGACTCCTGTCATCTCCGTGGCTGTGTAGGTGCTGGTTCTATGAAGAGCGTGGCCAGTGAACATCAATTCACTTGACAAGGAGAGAAGCGTTCACTTCGGGTAGGTAATGCATGGTCCCAGGGAGCACTGGCTTCTCTTGTGAGGATCCTAACAACTGCCCAGTGGTAAGTTACACATCCCTGGGCTGTTTTTTTTTCTAATTCATTCAGAATAAAAGTAATAAATGTTTAAATGCTTTCTAATCTGCACCCAACTTGAGCTCTGGAGGAATATATTCACCACCAACCAACAGGGAGGGATTCTACTAATTTTGGATTGGTCAAGTTGGGCCGGTCTGAAGTATATTCCTGTTGCTACACGGAGGAAAAGCTTGATGGTACAGATTTTATTACCAGATAATAGTAGTAATGGTGGCAGGCACGGATATAGATGTGCCACACACCTTTCAAAACACTTTATGTAGATTAACTCATTTAGTCTTCTCTCAACCCAAAGTGGGTACCCTTATTATTGACATTTTAACCTTGGATCACACAATTTAGAGGTTTGATTTATTGAGCACTTATTTCCCTCTTGCCTACTCATTGTGAGAGGCAGCTCAGCTCTACAAACAGACTTGCCCTGTTCTCTAACTGGATTCACTATTAACTAGCAGCGTAACCTTGAGCAAGTCATTGCCTTTCTGTGCCTCAGTTTTCTCATCTGTAAGATGGGGGTGATGAGGGCACTATTCCATTAGGTTGCTATCAGGATTAAATGAATTTACCTATGTAAGATACTTAGAAGGGTGCTTTGTACACAGGAGGCATTGCTATCTTTTTTTATTGGCTATTCTTTTTCTTTCGAGCTTCATCTGCCAATGCCCCCTGATATAGCAGTCATGCTGAGCTACTTAGAGTTCCCCTGGACCTCCTCAACTCTGTCATATCCCGGTGCCTTTGCATATGCTATCTCCTTGCCTAGAATGACTTTCCTACCCTCCTGCTATGTCAGCTTACATGTTCCCTCACATGTAACTTTCCTTTAATGCCCTCTCTTATTCTTCAGAGAGTTGTTCCCGCTCTTTATGATCTTAGCAGCCTTGTACCATTCATCTATCAAAGGACTTCGTGATTAACAATTACCTAACAATTATTGAGCACTTCTGTGCCCGGTAGTGTCCCATGTATTTTTCTTGATTTTCTTTTTATATTTATCGACAGCTCTATGAGGTAGGGTTATATTTGCTTAAATTATTTCTGTGTTCATCTCCCCCAGTAGACTGTGATAGTCGCTTGTACATTTGTGTGTTATTCATTTCGTATCTCTAGGACCTGGCAGCGTGCCTAATTAATACACAGTGGGCACTCCATAAATGTGAAGTGGATGCATTTTTACCAACAGCTGTTTACATTCAAATAATAAGCTAATTGTGAGTAATTCTTTTATAGAATCTTCATGCTTTTCTCACTGCAGAAATTCACTCTCAAAATTTTAGAAAACACTGATAAGCAAGAAGAAGGAAGTTCAAATCCCACCCCTCCCAGCCCTAGAGAGTCTAAACAACTGGCTTAGGGATACACAGCTGGCTACTCATCGACCAAACTGAGAATCAAAGTCAGGCATCTGGTGACAGAGCCCAAGCTCTTAAGGCTGTGATACTGTTGCTCCTCCTTTTCTCCACCACCAGCACCCCCCCGCCCTGACACATCCATCTTATATAAAAACTGCTGTCTGAAATTTTAACCCTGCTAAATGCTTCCTTGCTTAAATAATAAGGAAAATAAGACTACTCCCACTTCAGAGAGGCCATTAAACCTTCCCCAGACGAAGTTATCAGTGCTGGCACCAGGCCAAGCCTTTAGTTGAGGTCTCAAAGCCCCAGCACATAGGGGCTCTTTAAGAACTTGCAAAGGGGGCCGGAAACACCCCTTATTTGGGAGACAAAGAATGTAAAAACATATAAATAGGGAAAGTTCCTCCATGTTGGGGCCCAGAATTTGAAAGACATTTTCCTCTGGGCCCGCACGTAATAATAATAAAAAATGTAACTCCATCTCTCTAAGCATTGCTTGGTTCTTCTCTGGTTTTCTGTAACACCCCCCCCCCACACACACACACACATGAACAAATTATGTTAGCTTATTAACATGGGTTGGAAGAGCTGAAATTTGAAATGAAATCTACCATACGTACAAGGGTGCAATGCATGAAATCTACATTTAAAATATTTTTAGTATTCAGTCTTTTCGTGCCTTTGTACCTTCTATTCTGTCAGTTTTTTAGAGGCAGCATAGTAAGGTAAGGTAGAAAGCATAGCTGCAAAGTCAGACAAGCGTGGGTTGGGATCCTGGCCCTGCCCCTGGAAGTGTTAGCAGGGATAGGTTGCATAACCTCCCTCAGTCTTAGTTTCTTCAGTGGAAGGGCTATAATAAGAAACACTTCTCAGCGTTTTGTCAAGTAAGGAGGTAAAGTGCTTGATTCAAGGCGGGTCTTGTTAAATCTGTAATGGTGATACCCTGTGGCTTGCCCAACAGAAATCTTGCCAAATTGTTTTCCCCATGCGGGTGTTTTCTTCCCCACTCCTTCATTTTAATTCTCGTGGTAATTTAACTTTTATATTATTATTAGATGTCTTTAGTAACTTGCCTCACAGCCATTTTCTTAGAAATTCAATTTCATCTCCTGATGAAAGGGGAAAAAAAAAAGTGGCAATTTAAAAATGTTAGAGCAATTTTCATTTAAAAGTGGATCAATGTTTTCCTTACCCTATCGTTAATGTTTTCTGTTTTCTTTTATCAGCGAGTTACTTCTCGGTCGATTCATATTGCCAAACTGCCGTCTCTTGTTTTCTTACAAGATGAAAGGAGACAACCATGAATGAGCCACTAGACAATTTTGCAAATGCTTCTGATTTCCCCGATTATGCAGCTGCTTTTGGAAATTGCACTGATGAAAAACTCCCACTCAAGAAGCACTACCTCCCGGTTATTTACAGCATCATCTTCTTGGTGGGCTTTCCGGGGAATGCAGTGGCAATTTCCACTTACATTTGCAAAATGAGGCCCTGGAAAAGCAGCACGGTCATCATGCTGAACCTGGCCTGCACGGACCTGCTCTATCTCACCAGCCTCCCTTTCCTGATCCACTACTACGCCAGCGGCGAAAACTGGATCTTTGGGCATTTCATGTGCAAGTTCATCCGCTTCGGTTTCCATTTCAACCTGTACAGCAGCATCCTCTTCCTCACCTGCTTCAGCATCTTCCGTTACTTTGTGATCAGTCACCCGATGAGCAGCTTCTGCATTCACAAAACTCGGTGGGCCGTGGTGGCCTGTGCTGGCGTGTGGATCATTTCCCTGGTGGCTGTCATTCCCATGACTTTCCTGATCACATCAACCACCAGGACCAACAGCTCTGCCTGCCTTGACCTCACCAGTTCAGATGACCTCACTGCTATCAAATGGTACAATCTGGTTTTGACTGCCACGGCTTTCTGCCTTCCCCTGGTGACAGTGACCCTCTGCTATGCAATGATTATCTACACCCTCAACCAAGGGCCGAGGACTCACAGCGGCCTTAAGCAGAAAGCTCGGAGGCTGACCATCCTGCTACTTCTTGTGTTTTATATATGTTTTCTACCCTTCCATATCTTGAGGGTCCTTCGGATCGAATCTCGCCTGCTTTCCATCAGCTGCTCCATTGAGAATCAGATCCATGAAGCTTACATCTTTTCCAGACCGTTAGCCGCCCTGAATACCTTTGGTAACCTGTTGCTGTACGTGGTGGTCAGCGACAACTTTCAGCAGGCCGTCTGCTCAATGGTGAGATGCAAAGCGAGTGGGGACCTGGAGCAAGCAAAAAAAATCAGTTGCTCAAACAACCCTTGACAGACTTCATTTACTCAACCCAAGAGAGAAGCCTACTGGTGATTCCCCTATACTTTCTCATTAGGCCAGGATATCTCCTTCAGTGGAACTCAGTAAATAATGTGCATGCATGTGTCAAGGCCAGGGCAGAACTGCCAGGAGTCCTTTGCGACCTATTTGTTGAGTTCTTTCCTTGGGTAGACCTCAGAATGGGATACATCCTATCAGTAAAGGGTTAAAGTGTACAAGTGGAATTATTAAAACTCCAGGGCCCTGTCGGAGAACACTTGCCCTTGGTCTCAGTAAGTTAGCACCTATAGGAGAAAGCCAACTTTCACTCATGGTTTTATACTCCTTCATACTGTGGCCTATTTGTACTGAACCCCAAGACTATTCAAGGCTCTATTTGTATCTTTTTCAATATTCTTTTTTTTTTTTTTTGCATTTTGTATTTTTAAACCTCTTTTTTAAATTTTGCTTTGAGATTATTAAACTATATTTTTCACTAAGCTTTAGTCAATTTTGTAGATTAAAGCAAATCAGTACCATACATTTGAGATATTCAAAGATGTCAATGCAAATGACTAAAATGAATACCTACAAGGTAATTGGGGTATTATATCTATTGTTGTAGATCATTTTCCAAGTTGTTATTAGATTTATAAAAATTATCAAGTTATTACCAACATGTTCTGGGGAGGGAGGAGGAACTTTTGGGGAACAGAAGTACTTTTAAGTATCATGTATATATTGTGTATTAAATAAAATCTAACATATTTGTTATTTCTCTCTGTGGGAAAATATTTCAGGAAATACTAATTCTTTTTCCATACCTTTCTCTTTTGTGACTATCATGAAACTATGACTTCTATTACAATAGCTAAGCTATTTTTGAATTGTGTACATGCTTAATTATCACTAAGTATAAATTTCTGAGAAAATGCCTAGTCTGAATATTTATACACTGAGCAAATGTGTTGATATAATTAATAAACTGATTTTAAAATCATTAGATCAGCTGGTAATATTTTTCTGTGGAAACACAGCTTTGCCACAATTATATTTAAATGAAGGTTCTGTTCTCCATGTTTATAAAACAAAAATAATTCCAAGAATCGGTTGTAGAATAAGGCTGGAGTAGATGATTTGAGCAGAAGACAGGTTACCAGAGGAACTCTTTGTGGTTTCCAGGTTCTTCTAGGACATTACATCTGACATAGACCTAATTAAGGACGCTCCTCAGGAACCTCTGCCAGGCATGCCCGCATAAGAAAGAGGAAAGTCAATAGTTCTTTACATGAACTTTCTAGATGATGGAATTCTCTCCACCCATCACCTTCCAAGCCATCTTCTCTACCCCTGGACCTCACTAGAGCCAATGGAATGAGCTATTTCACTGGAGGGCCAGGCACGCCTGTCCATGTGGCTGCATGGCATGGAGTAGCATTCAAGGGTCCATTTGGAACCTGGACACTAGGTAGTTCTCCTCTCCCCTCTCCCTACTACCCAGCCCAGCTCCTGGGCCAACACCACTGCTGTTGTTATTCTAGCCCAGGGCATAAACCCCTAATCTATTTCCTCTCTCTCTCTCTCTCTCTCTCTCTCTCTCTCTCTCTCTCTCTCTCTCTATTTCTCTCTCTCTCTCTCTCTCTCTCTTCTTATTTCAAAGACTTCACCCACCTGAGAAAAATCACTTCAATCTCCTTCATGTCTATCTCAACTTGTCTCTGTAGCTTCTTTTATCCCTTTCCTTCTATCAATTTACAGAACAATAAATCATCTCTCTGATATTAATTCTTCCACTTTGTCTTTGGTCCTTATTCTGCTTTCTTAGGGACCTCCTCTGACACTCAATCCCACTTTCTCCATTTTTTAACATTTCTATTACCCTCGATAATTGACCTTAGCTTGGGAACATGTATAATTTTCCTTTATCCTCAAAATACCTTTCCTGGATTCAGCTCTTCTGTCATTTTCTTATCTGGCTTGTTCCCTGCAGTTATGGGTCAGGTTCACATGACTGTCTGCCTCCCAGGGTTCTGCTGAGAGAATATAATCACACAGATCCAAGCTAAATTGGATTCAAAGGGTAAGTTTTATTTTCCAAAGTAAAGAGTTCAGGGCTGTTCGGGGCTAATTGTGCTGGAGGATGCAGTTTGGAACTGAGGCCAAAAAAGAGATTGATGATACTTTCAAGGCCAGAATGGGACCCGAATGACCTTGCCTCACATGCCCAGTTGTGGGCAGAGAAAGTGTAAGAACAAAAGGCAGAGCTCTGACTGTCTGCCAGAGAGGGAGCTGCCTGCTTGGTCTGCTGTCTGCACAAGGACTGGAGGCTCAAGTCAAGCTCACTGCCTCTGAGTGCAGGGAACTCAGAAAAAAAGCTGTTATGAACTCTGGAGACACAGCAACTACTTCATTTTTTTTTTTAATTTAATATCATGGAAGTTTTAAGTAGTCACGAAATTAGAGAAAGTGACAAAATGACCTCACGTGCCCAGGCCTTAATTTCATCAATAATCAGCACCTACCATGCTTCTCCTGCTGGTGCCTGTGTGTCCTCCTGGACCAGTGCAGGCCATTTCGGTTTCCCCCCAGAAGGGGTAGTGCAAGATGTTAATAACCACAAGTTGAACCTGGATGACTTGGCTCAGTGGTTGAGTGTCAACCTATGAACCAGGAGGTCAGGGTTCAATTCCCAGTCAGGGCACATGCCCAGGTTGTGGGCTCGACCCCCAGTGTGGGACATGCAGGAGGCAGCAGATCAATGATTCTCTCTCATCATTGATGTTCAATCTCCCACTCCCTCTCCCTTCCTCTCTGAAATGAATAAAAATATATTGAAAAATAAATAAAACTATATATATATATATATATATATATATATATTTAAATATATTTTTATTGATTTTTTACAGAGAGGAAGGGAGAGGGATAGAGAGCTAGAAACATCGATGAGAGAGAAACATTGACCAGCTGCCTCCTGCACACCCCCTACCGGGGATGTGCCCACAACCAATGTACATGCCCTTGACCGGAATTGAACCTGGGACCCTTCAGTCCGCAGGCCGACGCTCTATCCATTGAGCCAAACTGGTTTCGGCGATAAAACTATATTTTTAAAAAAATAACTACAACATCATGGAGCACTTAAGGCTAAACATTACTTCCTGTTCTATTTTTATTCTTAAATTCTACCCAGCAACATCATTCAATATAATCTTCCTGATACTATATAATGAGCCCAAATGATATCAAATGATACCAGGCCAGCAATATAAAAATGCCTAAGGTTGAGAGCCCTTTCCATTATTGAGCTGCAGGAAGAAATTAAATTGTAATTTTTATTTTATTTTCCTTCAGCACTTTCATCTAAATATTTTTTATTGATCTGCCTTTTATTAATCCTGCCTTATATATATGCAATTTGCTATTAAACCCATTAGGAGAATTCCTAATGTCAGATATTATATTTTTTATCATTTATAGGATTTACATTGGATTCTCTTCACTAGTTCTACCATTTCAGTGAATTTCTTTCCCTTATAATCTATTTTGGTCTATTTTTTTTCCATATTTTCTAGAATTGAATAATCATAGGTATTTTAAAGTCCTTATCTGTCCACTTCAATATCTGGATTACCTTTGAGTCTTCTTCTATTGTCTGCAATTTTCCTCATGTTTATGGGTCACATGATCCTGTCTCCTTGCATGTCTATTTTTTTTATTAAATGACAGAAATTGGATATGAAAGAATCAATAAGGCTACCTTGAGAGATTTTTGTTATATTGTTCTATTATAAAATTTCCATTTAATTTCACTTCTCTTCTACAATTCTCTCTTATTCACTAAATAAATCGTATTTTTCTTTGACTCTTTAGATGTATTTATATTGCTGTTTTAACATATTTGTCTATTAAATCAAGCATCTTGTTTGTATTACTTCTCTCTGGATGCTATAACAGATTACCGCAAATTTAGTGGCTTAAATTATACCACAACCTTTCTCTTTCTCAGAGGTCAGAAGTCTGAAATCAGTTTCACTGGCCTAACGCCAAGGAGCTGGCAGTCCTCCCTTACTCCTGGAGGCTCTAGAGGAGAATTCATTTCCTTGCATTTTCTTGCTTCCATAAGCCACCTTCCATCTTCAAAGCCAGGTCCATAGCATCTTCAAATCTCTCAGACCTGTGCTTCTATCTAAACCCCTCCTCTCTTTAATTCTCCTGTCTTTTTATAATTGAAACTCTTGCAATTGCATTGGGCCTACCCAGATAATCCAGGATAATTTCCTCATCTCAAAATCCATAATTTAATCACATCTGCAAAGTCCCTTCTACTATGTAATGTAACATATTCACAGATTCTAAAGATTAGGAAGAGGACATTTTTGGAAGGCTATTATGCCACCTACCACAGTGGTTTCTTAAATAACAACTGGCGAAAGTAACAATAATAACCTTGGAAAGGGGCCTTGAGGTCAGTTTTTAATTGCTTTTCTTTTCTTGGCTATTGGACATGTTTTTTTTTCTGTTTTGTGTCTGTACTGATTTTTACTGGTTACTGGATATTGTAAATAAATCATCATGGTGACTCTAGATTCTATTATTGTCCTCTGAAGGTTGTTGACTTTTTCTCTAGTAGACACATCAATTTCTTGCTTACCTTGAAGTTGCCTTGACTTGGTTTTACAAATTTTTAAGAACAGATTTGTGAAAAGCCCAAGGTGTTTCCCAAGCCCTTCCAATACAGCAGGACTCAATCTGGTTCTTCCGTGCTCTTATCCAGACTTGGTGTTCGGTTTTTTGTTTGTTTGTTTGTTTGTTTGTTTGTTTGTTTTCTCAAAGCATATCTAAAATAGACTTCACTCTAGGGCAGTGGTCGGCAAATGGCAGCTCGCGAGCCACATGAGGCTCTTTGGCTCCTTGAGGGTGGCTCTTCCACAAAATACCACGTGCGGGCGCACACGTACAGTGCGATTGAAACTTTGTGGCCCATGCGCAGAAGTCGGTTTTCGGCTCTCAAAAGAAATTTCAATCGTTGTACTGTTGATATTTGGCTCTGTTGACTAATGAGTTTGCCGACCACTGCTCTAGGGCATTGTCTTTATTCCCAAGGCAGTTTTCTGCTGTCTCAGCAAGCTGAGTTAGCTGGATGTTAATGAGGTTTTTCCTTTCTGGATGGGCTGGAACACCAATGTTCCCTAGCACTGCTTGCCCACTAGTATCTCTGATGCCATAATAGCCTCTTTTTTTATTATTATTAATCTCAAGTAGTCTCTCCCTGCAAACACAGCCCTTGGCCCAGGAATCTCAGGGAATCTCCATGCATTTCTGCCCATGATTCCTTCATCACTGATGCTCTGCTGCAAATATGTTAGATATGTCAACAATTTCAAACTCTGACCTATGCCTCCTCAACTAAATGGGACCACTAGGCTCTGCTCAGACTCCAATTCTCTGCGCCACAGTCAAGAATTGCCTAGCCAGAGAGCTGGGGTGATTGTGTTGCTTTGTCTATTGTCCTAAGCCTGAAAACGTCAGATCCATATATTTGTCCAGTTCTATTGTTGTTAACAGAATGTGCCACTGTGATCTATCCCAGCTGAGGGAGCAGGTCCCATACTACCTGCCTTTCCCATTAATGCTCTTTCCTATTCACCCTTCTAAAATGTGAGAGAGACCCCAACTTAAACATATCTCCTCCCCTAAAATGACAATGGAAATATAGCTATAAAGACATTGATATTTTTGGAAACAGAAAAAGGATGGATGAATGGTGATACAAAATGGAAATAAAGCTGGTAGTGGAGGGAATCCAGAGGCAAGCAAATGTATTCTGTGTAACTGCGAAATGCTCAGGAATTAGAATGACCAGCTACCTCTGAAAGAGGGTTATAAGCGGACTGACAACAAGAGATTTGATTTAAAGTCTGAATAAGAGACAATTACATCCCTACATAGTCTATTTTGTCCTATGCAAACCAATGACTGCTCCTTTCCACACCAAGAAAATGCTAAGCTTTTCATTCTGGAGAGGTTGAAGCAGAAAGATTCTTGACTTGAAGACAACAGATACAATTAAAGGTGGAGTGAAAGTGAGGTCCTAGATACTAGATAGAAACATTTGGCTCTGATAACCCTGGCAGTTCATGCCTACATTTCCTAGCAGAATATTGGTGAGTTCTCCTCCAGGGGAATAGAAACTATAGCCATAACAGATACAACTTATATAGCACAAGTGACGTGCAAGATCCCATTTTAACCGTTTTCTTCACAAATCCAGTCAACCTAACTTTAGAGCCCTTGTGCAGAACCACTGCACTCTGCTGACTTGCACAAAGGGACAGAGTTGTCTAGATGCCAGCAGTTGGGGAACAGCTCAGCCTGCTCACCCACAGTGATGCCCACTGGTTGACCTGCCTTGTTGACTTAGCTTGGTAGCATCTCACTCTTCAGAATGAGGGGACAGCCACCAATGACCAGGCAACTGAAGAGAGCCTGTATTAGGAATCAGAGGCTACAAAATTAAAAAAAATGGGGTGAGGGAGGGGCATTCAGGGAAACAGAAACAATGTAGGCAGCATAAGAAACAAATTCTTTAAAACCTATAATTAAGACTCCCAAAGACATCCTTGAAACAGACCAGGAAGTTCTAAAGGAATGACCGTTCAAAGAGAAAAGGAAAAAGAAAAGAGCTATTAGAGGGCATGTTCCAAATGCCCTCCACGAAGTGCCTACAAGTTGATACGTGCGGTGCTCTGGGAGGTAGGAGTATTCTTGGCATCCTCTTTTAATTTATTCTAACGTATATCTAAAAGGAACTCTTCGAGGCTGGGAGTATGATGCTAGAGTTATTCTTGATTTCAGTGTAGGCGAAACATTCTCGGATTTTTGTTGTGCATTTCAAAGGTGTTAGGAAAGTAGGGTTTTTTAAAGTGCATCTAAAGCACCATGCTTTTTGGAGTTGCTCTATTTTTTATATTTATTTTGTCTCTATGATTACATATTATATGATATAGGAGTAGTTTTATATGATTGCATAATAGCATGTAATTAATTTTTCATGATTTGGAAATATGCCCATAGCCTGAGCACATTGTTTTTCTTTCTAGAAATGCTTGATAACATTACATTCATGTTTCTAAAGGATGTTGTTTTTTTAAAATTAATCACAATACCTTCTAAAAACACTTGAAAAATAAAATATAGATGCACAAAATATTCTTCATTCAGTTTCAATCTTTGCTTGTTGAGCACAGGTATTTATAGTACAGAGGAATGTATGGCTACACATTTAGGACTACAATATCAATTTAAACTCCTATTTTGTTAAATAACACCAGCACCTTTTGAACCCCTACTATGTGTAAAACACTGTGCTATACCCTGAAGATAGAAACTTTAGTAATAATCAGTTCTATTTTCAAGGATACTACAAAATTGCCTATCAGCTGCATTATCCATATGGGCCTTTTGGGTTGAGTATTTATGTTATGCTGCAAGTACTTACCAAAACTCAATGAAATGTCTATTCAGTTCTTTTTGTCATTATAGTTTATCATTATTCTAAAGAGCTAAATCCAAAGGGAGTGTTTCAGGAACATATATAATTATCTAATCCCTATAATCAATAACCCTAAAATGCATTCTAAATGCAATGCACAGAAATAACCTAGGGTTTTAATTGTACATGGTTAAATGTTCCATTTATCTGTTTAAATCCACTTAGGAGATGAACTATAGGGCAGTACTTGGTGTTATATACTTAGTATTATCCCATTTTCAAAGACAACATTATATATATATAAATCTTCCCATGATAACCAGGAAAAAAATCTACATATGCACTACACATGATGCTCTCTGTATCCAATAACAAACTTCCTCCTTCTTGCAAAATATTTTCTGCATCCACCTAAAAGTGTAAATAGTAGTGCTGGTGTTTTTTCCTTTAAATTGGGGAGCACACCAGTACTTGTATTCAAGGATTGAAACAAGGGCAATATTAAAGCCCCTGTTCAAATTTTAAGCATTTGTGAAAACACTACTAAGTTAGGCTTTTTCTGCATCTTTCTCTGACCTCCCAGCCCAGGATGGCCAGTCCTACAACTTCCTTTCCCTATTCATGTCCGGCTTTAGGCACTTTATCATATAGGACGTGGATTACCACTCTTCCATGTCCATATGTTCTTTTTCTTCCCAGGGAGGTTATTAACTCCTCAATGCATGGTCACATTTATTTGTGTTTCCAGTTCCTGGCAATATGCTAAGAGGCATGCCATATAGAACAAGAACAACAATGAGCCTCTTTTAGAATGAAATACCTGCTTTTTAATCCCAATTCTTACTCAACCGATTTCTGCATATGGAAAAATTCATGCTTAAATTGAGTCTTTGTATTGCCTTTGAAGACAGGGAAAAGACTTCAGTTTCTGGTCACATGCTAGATTAAATCTACTGCACAACGTTCCAATAAAAACAGCACACAATGAAAATGACTAAATCAAAGATGTTCACAAACATCTGAACATGCTCACTGAGCTGGTAAAAAACCAAAGACTCCACAAAGGAGAAAAATAAATATGAAGGTGGGAAACTAAAAGTCAGTGGGCAGCAAAAGCAACAATTTTCCAAATTGTATCTGCAAAATTCTGGTGCTTTTGAGCCTAAGTTTGATGTTCATGTGGGCATGAGTAGGGCTACATCCTGGTTTGCCCAGGACAGTACTAGTTAATGCCTGTTGCCCTGGTATAGTTATTAACAACACCCAGTTTTATTCTTAAAAGCCCCTGGAATGACATATGGTCATTCTAAGTGTAAGGGAGAGGACATAATGCATGGAACTCAAAAAGGTAGGGATTCTAATAGGAGGTCCTTGCAAAACTCTGCTTGTCAGTGGGTTCTGCTCTCCATGCTAGGGTGAATGATAAATAAGACTATGAAGTGGAAGGGAACAGAATATAAAGCAGTCTGCATTTACTTTGACATTAGGTAGAAGGAAAATGAATTTGCCCCTGAGAAATCATAGTCAGCATCAAGCTCTCATGTAAATTTGTTGTTACCTGCATGTTAAAATTGAAGTTCAAGTGGAGAATTGAATTTTAAGTGATCTCCAGATGGGTAGCACCACCAGGCAACTGGCAGAAGCATACGGGAGACCTCTCTGAGGGAACACAACTTTAACCTAGGTCTCCAGGAATTCCTACTGGTAACGTTTCCAAGGAAAATAATGAGAAACACATTTAAAAGGAGTTCATAATAAATGCCAACAAAAAAAGGCACAAAAGATGAAATATGTCAGGATTAGAGGATGGAAGAATCAGACTGTCAAAGATTTTACCTGTGAAAATATCAGACACTATTGTAAAATAGAATGTTTATTTTGTTAAAAAAACAACACACAAACACACCTGAATCCTCAGAAGAACGATGAAAATGAAACTATAAAATGATTAAGCAATTTACAGAAAATGAACAGACTTTTAGAAATAACAAATGTAATAAATTGAAATAAAAAATTAATAGTTTGGTAAAACAGGTGATTAGACTCAGTAAGAAGAGAATTAATGAATTGGAAGTGAGATGAGAAAAAACTATGTAGAAAGCAACACACAGAGGAACAAGAAAATTAAAAAAATATATGAAAGAGTTAGACCTAGAGTAGAGGGTGAGAAGGTCCAACATATATATAAATGGACTTTCAGAAGGAGATAAAAAAGAGAATGAAGGGAAAAAACAAAAACAGATGGATTATTAGGTTACAAGTGTTTATTGTATAAATAAAGAAATAAACACGTGGATTATACAAAAGAAAGCTTTGCAGAGAAAAGTAATGAAAATCTGTCATAAACAAAGGTTTACGATTAATCCAATTCTGTTTACCTGGCAGTTGTAAAAGTTAAATAAATAAATATTAGTTAATCAAAATTAAGTCATAAAAGAAGGGGAAAAAGAAACAGAGAGTGGAACAAACAAATGTCATAAAATAAGATGAAAGAACAAACACAAATATGTCAAAATCACAATAAATGTGAAAAAACTAAATACTTCAGTTTTTTAAAAAAACCTTTCAGACTACACTTGAAAGTACTATAATCTATGCTCTTTTAGAAAGAAACATCTAAAAGATAAAACTTACTAACTTACAAGAAAAAATTCAAAATGGAACATACCTAAAACAATGAAAGAAATAGAATTAGAAATTATCTCAACACAATAGAAGTTTACTACTCATTAAAAATAAATTCAGCAAAAGTATGCCAGAAGGTAGTTTTTGTCCAAATAGTGATTCAGGGACCCAAACGCCTTTCAATTCATGACTCCTCTATGGTCTCAGGCCTCAGTCTTCTTTTTAACTACCCTCTTCTTAACCACTTTTCACACATTTCATTAGTAATCCCTGGTCACTGTTCCCTCCAAGTGATCTGGATGGAGGAGATCTTCATTATCTTCTTATTCAGGAACTAAGTATGTATTGGGGTTTCCAATGTGGTACATAAAGGCAGAGCAGATTAAAGATAACTTCAATATAAAAGCTCTGTCAGTAAAAGAAGAAAAAGGAAAGGAGACAAGAGTCATAGGAATTGGGAAATTCTGTCAATGGGCTTGGTGAAGACCCTGTTTCCTGTCTGTGGGGGAAGTTCCTTGATTAGACTCAAGTCTGTTCTCTAGAAGAAACTTTTTTCCACTGTTCCCTACTGCCCAGCGGGCACTCCCTGATGCTTTCTCCTAAGGCAGTAGTTTCAGGCTTTAGCAAGAACTAGAATCCCCTGGAGGGCTTGTTACAACAGATTGCTGGACACCATCCCTAGAATTTCTGATTCAGTGAGTCTGGCATTTTTTGCATGGCTAGCAAGTTCCTAGGTGATGGTGAGGCTGCTGGTTTGGGGACCACACTAAGGGAGAACTATGGTCCCGAAGCCCCATCTGAAATGGGCTGAAGGAATGTCTCCTCCTCAAGGGAGCCCTGTTTTCACTGCCAAATCCTTGCTGGGGCAAGTTTGGAGGCATGGGGGCAATTCTATAGTCACAGATTTCTTAAAGCCAAATTGCCATGTGTTTAGCAAGATAATCCCTACAGAGATTTAGTAGGCTGTTCAGCTATTTGCTCCAATTAAATTCCAGGTATGAATAACCACATTAGTTCTTCCCTGGGCATAGCTCTCACTCTGACTCATATCTCTGCTTTCTGCCCCCCACCGCCCACAGTTGTCTCTTCCAGAGAACCTTGTACACTGGCATGCGCCGGGAGGTCCTCTCATAAAATAACCCTGAGTTGGAAAGAAATAACTTTCATCTGATCTTTGCCACGGGGCCTAATACCTTCATGAAACTGAAAATTCCTAATGAACCTTTGTTGTTCAAAGTCCTTTTCATTCTAATTTTTAAATCCTGGCTTAGAGTACAGAAACCCTACATTTCTGGCCTCTTTCCATTCTATTCTAGCTCTTCTCTCAAGCCAACCATTTGTACTCATCCTTTTGTTTTTACACTTTGCTATAAGCAATGAGGACAAGGACAGACCAATATACATGAACATTTCTAGCTCCTTCCAACTACTTCCACCCAGCTGCACATCTACTATGGCACTTGATTTGCTTTCACCAAAGCAGCAGGCAATATTTTATGCTACGCTATAGTAAAGCTCTCTGTATTTCCATCTTGCTTTGTATTTTCCTTCACTGCCTGCCCCTCATCCACTGTGTCAATGCCATATTTTAGAATTTGTCAAGGCAGCTTCCTACTTCAAAATACCAGTTTCCATATTGGTTAGGGTAATATTAGCTGATGAAACAAAATAGTCCCCAAATTTAGTGACTAACAAATAGAAGTCCTTTTGTTGCACAAGTGGCTGCCCAACATAGGTGTTCCTGGTTGCAGGCTGTTTACATATAAGCAGGGATTCAAGCATCTGTGTTCCTTTCATCTATAGCTTCACTAAATCATAGCATCCCAGAGTCCTTGCATGTTTGTGGATGAGGAAAAAGAAGGCACACATTTCTTATATAAGTGCTACGTCACTTCTACACGTATTCCATTGGCAAGACCTAGCCACATTACCCCATTTGGATGCTAAGAAGGGTTAACATATTGCTGACTGAGCAGCTACTACTCCGAAGTCACTGTCCTCTGGAAAGGGGGAGGGGCATGAGAACTTGGTGGACCGTTAGCTTTCTTGGTCACAAAAAATAAACGGTGCTACAGTAACACTTCCGAAGATATAGGGGCCTAGCTTTAAAAATCTGGGGGGAAAAAGGATTTTCAAAGAAGCCACAAAAAAAATATAAACCATAAATAAACTATTGATGATTTCAACTACATAAAAATATCAAGAGCTTCTAGTGAGCAAAAATATATCACAAAGAGAGCAAAAACACTAGCATCAGACTGCCTTTGATGGCTAGCTGTTGAAGATTCTTGCTATGTAAACAACTGACTCTACACATCCAGAATACACAAAGAACTCTTACAAGTGAATAAAAAAAAGACGGTTAAATAGAAACCATAAGTAAAAATACATACATAGATCTGTATTTCCCAGTAGCAGCATGAATGGCCCACACGGACATGGAAAACTGCCTAAAGTGGTTAGAATTCAGGGACATGCAAAACTGAACTGGAGCTGCCATTTCCCACCTATCGGTTGGTAAGTGTTTAGTTGGATGATGTAAGTATCAGTAAGGAGCTGAAACAAAGTGAGTTCTCCGACAGTCCGACAGTCGTGTTAGGAAAGGACACACACACTAATTTGCAAAACAATTTGGCGTTATCTCACAAAGGGAGTGGTTTCTTTCATTATTTAATAGTTAACTGTATAGATGCATGTGTGTGTGTGTGTGTGTGTGTGTGTGTGTGTGTGTGATCTGCTAACAATATGAACATTGCAAACAATAAGCTTGTGAAAATATGATGTCAGAATTATGGAAAAGATGGTCTCAGTGGTCACTGCTTCGCTGCATTGGACACATTCTGTAACATGTTATACTGCTTCTTCACCCTGTCTAGCTACTTAGAACTGCTTCTGTCTTCCATCACCATATAAGCCAAGGATAAACATTACGTCTTCGGTGAACATGAAATGCTAATCTGAACAAATCCTCCTCATCAACTTAATCCTTTGAGAACTGGTGAATAAGTGAGCGAGAGTGCAGAACAATGGAATGTTTTCCATCCCCGAGTGCAGTCCTCTGGAGGCAACCCATGCAGGAAGCACAACTTCTGTTTATGTCAGAGGGGTTAATTAAGAAACGGTGGTGTCATTTCCAATAATTACTAGGGATCAAAACTTACAGAAGGCACGACGAGGGCCTGGCAGCTGCACCAAGTAAGTCTGCCTGGGACCACGCAGCCGTAGCTGGTACATCTCAGAACATCTTTTTTCAAATCCTTGGCTTTCTGAAAGCCGGAGCATGAGAAGAGCCTCATTCCTACCAAGTTCACTGGACTTGAAAGCAGGAAGAAGGGCCCACAAAATGCCATATGGCTCTACTCAATGGCCTCAAACACTGCCACGAGCCAGCTTCCATTTCTCAGAGGAGTGAATTTTAAGCTTCTCTCCCAGAGCCAGAATTTAAGGACAGAAAGAAGCTCTTCTCTGTTAACGTTCCAACAGAAGCGACCAATTCTTATCATAAACTATGAAATGTAGCCTTATCGAGATAGGATTTCCAACAGTCCTGTGTTGGGAGCTCGGGGAAGGGGGTTGGAAAAATAAAGGGGAAGTCTGAGCCTGTCTTTGTGGACCGTGAGCCGAAGTCGTCCCGAAGCTACCCCCTCCCCGCACCCCGCCTCAGGGAAGGCACTCCACAAACACTGCACACAGCGCAGCAAACACGCAGCAACCCCTCCTGTTATCTCCCGCAGGCGGAATTTTGCTCCCTAATTGTCCATTAGCTCGCTTCAAATGGCAGAAACAAAATAACCGCTAGAGGGCAGAGAAAACCTTATTAGAAGTAAAAGTGCCTCAGAGAAAAGCAGCAGTACCTGAAAAAAAAAAAAAAAAAATGAGAAGCTGAAATGCCAGCTTAGCTAAATACAGCTGGGAAAGGCAGAGGGAGGGTGCGTTTTCTTAAAAAATACCATCTCTTCAGAAAATATGATTCTCCTTTTGGACTGTGAATGAAATTGGCAAAATTAGTAAATGTTTATATTTTTCCCATCGATGTGAAGCCATTTCTAACCTCCCTTACAATTTAGATTGGCTCACAGATAAAAGTGTTTGTTTGTTTTTAATTTCCCCCCGTAAAGGTACTTTATAAAAATTAATGGCATGGAGGCACTGTTGGTTTATAAAACCAACACTTTTCCAACGTACTCTGCTTGGAGAATAATCTAAGGGAGCCCTGAACGAGAAGAGAGAGGGTCTATCCAGTGTGGAGTGATTTTGTTTAGGAAAAATTGGGCTCCTCTGCTTTAGGAATCTGTGCAGGCTTTGCAGTCCTGCTTCCTGATAAAAATGAATCGCTAGGTCACGCTACAACTTCACTTGCTAACCACACTTTCTTTGTTTGCCCACGGAGCTACAAAATCTATGATAATAAAAGTGTAATATGCTAATTAGACCCAAAGTCCTGTCCTTCCTGATGCAGCCGTGGGCTGCAAGGGAAGCCTGTGTCCCGGGTACCAGAGGGAACCCGGTGCCGGCAGCTGGGGGAAGGAAGGCCTACTCTTGCATGAATTTCATGCATCGGGCCTCTAGTATCTCCATATTACCCAAACCACTGTGAGCTACAAATAACCCTCAGTAAGCATTGATGCATAAAGAAGACAAGAACCTGAGGCTGTACCTGCCTGGGAAAGGAGGGGCAGAGTGTGTGGACCACAGAGGAGATGCTGAGGGAGATGCTGTTTATTCCAACAGATATTCATTAGTTTTAAACCTGCGGGGAGAATGGAAGTAAAGGTAGAAATTGACAAGAAAGGGTAAAATGTTATCTTGTGAGTTATTTGGTTAAATGGAGTTTATGGCCAAATAGAAGGGAAAAGGAGAATGAACAATGAACGGAAGGAATACCCCATTATAATAGAGTATATGGTGATAACATTTCAACATGGAGACCGCTGCTTCATTTCGTTTTGGGGAATAGAAATGTGGACGAAGTGCAGGTGGAAGCTTTTGGATGAGACCCTCATCTCTAGTGCCAGGTAGTTTCCAGACCAGGAATTCAGTGGAATCTCACCTAAAATTCCCTTGGATGTCAGAGGGATCCCAAGTGAGCAGAAATCATGAGACTTCAGTTCTCTTTGAAAGGCAGTCCTTGTGCTTAATTCTTTATTCTGTGCTTGGCTTGACACACACTACAATGAAGAAATTTCAAACCAGAATTAAGAGAAATCATTAGACCCTGTAAAAATAAAATGGTAATGGTTATGGAGATGATAGCAAATTCTTTGTCATACTTGGTTGTGAGCACTTCATATATATTAACTCATTTAATGCTACAACCCTATGGATTAGAAAGTATTATCATTATATCCATTTTACGGATGGAACTGGAGCACAGAGAATAAGGGACTTGCCCAAGGTCAAACAAGTAAGAAATAGTGGAAATGCAGTGGAATTGGAGGAGTATGTCTCGGGTTCTATAATTTTAACCACTAGTTGAACTGCTTCTCTAATCCATGAATATGTCTTGCTAGTATTTCTATTGTCCATTATTTTAATAATATAATAGCTTTAACATAGATTAGCACTTAGTGTTTTCTGAATGACATGCAGTAATCTGTAAACCCACGTAATGTAGGCATCCCATTACAGTTGACTTGGATCCATGCACAGGTTAAGAAGAATGCCTCATATAAGAGTGAGAGATAAATAAATGTTAGCTCTTGTTATCCATACACATTTTCATCCAGATTGTATATCTTCCCTGTGGCACTATTTGTATTGGCATAACTTGACTATTACCCCCTCCCACACAAAGAAAACACTTTAAAATGTAGATTTTTATATTTAGTCAAAACATATAAATTTAGGATTTTATTTACCAAGTTTATCTGAGCATCAGTCTGAAGTTTTCTAATCATTTCTTTCAAAGTAACACTTTAGACATCAAGAAGGTTTTAAAAAAACTACAAACAATGCCACTCTTCTCACAGATATTTTCTACTTTGGCAAATGTAATTATTTTTCAGCAGTATACATTATTTGGGCTAACACATGATGGGTTTATTGTTGTCATTCTTAAATTAATAACTTTATTTTTTTCATCTTTGATTTCTGATATGCTACATGTTGATCACAATAGCCAAAGTGCTTTTAAGCCCTCAGTACTTTTTTATGAGTGTGAAGTGGCCTGAGACCATAGAGCAGGGGTCCTCAAACTTTTTAAACAGGGGGCCAGTTCACTGTCCCTCAGACCATTGGAGGGCCGGACTACAGTTTAAAAAAACTATGAACAAATTCTTATGCACACTGCACATATCTTATTTTGAAGTAAAAAAAAAAAAATGGCAAAAAACCCCGCATGTGGCCCGTGGGCCGTAGTTTGAGGATGCCTGCCATAGAGTTTAAAGATTCCTGCTTCCCTCAGCTGGCCTTAATGGCCACGACCTCTGTGCCTCATCCGAGGACAGATCCAGGCTGCAGTGCAAACACCACAGGTTGGAATCTACAGACCTGAGTCTAATCCTGACTCACCCACCTACTGGCTCTGTGATCTCAGCTAAGGGACTGAGCATCCCTGAGCCCTCTATCCCTTCATTTGCAAGGCAGAGATATCAACTACATTTCACAATGTTAGAAAGTTTGGATGAGTTGCCACATGCCTGGCGCAGTGTCTGAACTACAGTAGACAAGAAATACATAGTAACTCCCTCTGTCTACCCAGGAGCCTGTATTTCCCCCTACTATTACATCATATTGTCTTTACATTCTTTATTTTTCTCCCAATGTCACAATAAAGAACACTTGCTTATTTTTTTTTTTTGCAATTAATAATCTCTCTAATTTTCTCCTTGTGACAAAATTTTTAAGTCAAAAGTATAGCTTATATTTACAGAGTGCTTACTATGTGATAGGCACAGTGATACATTATCTGTATCAATTTATTTAACCCCCAAGACAAACCCAAGGGTTAGGAGCTACTATTTATAAACCGGTCTTACATAAGAATAAACTGAAGCACAGATAGTAACTAAGATCACACAACCAATAAGTGTCAGAGTCAGACTTGAACTCAGGTTGTTTCCAGATTCTGTGTGCTCAGCTTTCACTCATGGTGCCAAAGATTCTATAATGGCCCCTAAGGAGCTTTGAACACAACTCCACTGGTTCTGTGTACATCTAGTTAATATATGACCAATGGCAGGTTAACGTAATTACATCAATATCTGTTCATTTGAGAGATTACAACAGTGTCTTTTCTCTCCTTGCCTCAGTCCCCCCATTCCAAAACAGACCTTCCATCATTTGCGTAGAGTAGAATCAACCAGCTCACACCTATATTTCCAAACAATAGTTCTTTGTGACTAACGCTACTTAAACACAATCAGATAATTGCCTCTGGAAGATAAACAATATAATACTTTCCTTCCAAATCATTACATTTTAATCAATTGGTTTGACTAAGCCCTTATCTTCGGTTGCTACCTGACAGCCTATGCTGACCATCTTTACATGCCAGGTTTGGAGAGAATGGGACGTTAATATTTTTGCTTATATAGGTGTGTTTTTATCCACAGATACTGGAACCATTTTTTAAAATAACATAATTACATAAATGTTTGACACATATTGCATATACACTGAAGCAGTAATTTCAAAACATATTGTAATTTTTAGAACAGAGGCTACACAACTGCCGGAAGAATCTGAGTAAGCCATTGTTTGGTTCTGTGAGAATACTTCTCTTAATTTGCTTCTTTTTTTTTTTTTCTCACGGAGGTGTTAAACGACTGTCATTATTTGTGTCATCTCCAGTGCCTAATCAAGTTAATTCAAAGCAACAAATATTTTTCTACACCAGGACATAACTTTTACCAGTTTCCCCAAGCTCGGAGAAAAGCTTAGAATCATAGAATATTAAAGCTAGAAGGGCCCTGAGGGACCATCTAGTTTATCTGTCTAATTTCACAGGTGGGAAATTACTGGTTTATGGTTCACAGTGGGGAAGGCAGGCAGGGGTTTGGAATGGGGAAGGATGCTATTTCTATTTCTTTCTCTAAATTTCCTTGCCAACTCTGATGACCCAGTTTCTTTGGAATTTCTTTTTCTTTATTCTGTATTCTTTGATGTCTGTCCCTTTCTCGCCGTCTTGGTGTCAACTAAAATATGGGTCACAGATCTGTTTCCTTCCTACTCTGAAGTTCCACTCACAGGATGCCACCACAAGGAGCAGACTTTCCCTGGGAATAAGCGGGAGTAATAGCATGCAGGCTTGTGTCTCACAGACATATGGTAGATGGATTTAAATTAAATATTAGATTTCGCTTTTCATAAAACTCTCTGCTGATTCTGGCAACCTACATTTCCACCTCCTACCACGTGCTTTTGATCTCTGCAGTCCAACCCCCACCCCCACAACCTCCTCTGTTCTCTCCCAGCTCCACACTGACTTTTTGAGTCACAGTTCTTTAATCTCTCTGTGTGTTGTTTCTGCTGGCCCATCCTTAAGGTCTTATTTTCTGTTAGCTACAGCTTCCTAAATAAAAACAGTCCTTTCCCTAATAGGGACTCTGGTGCCAAGAACAAAATAATTATTTTTTTCACCCAACTATATCATAACTGAAAGATATTTGAAGGGCATTTTGAAAAGCAAGGCAAAAGTGCTGAATTCTACTAGGGAAGGCAGGGAAGGCAACGTCTATTCTGGGAAATGACAGAAGCTAGATGGAGGAGAAAAGCATCCCAGGTAAATAGAGCCTCCTGGAGGTGAATGTAGAACAAGCGGCAAATTGTAAGTGATGGAGGGGGCCTGAAGTTCATGGTGCCCAAGGCAGAAGATGATGGGCAGGTGAATGCAGCACATAGCAAAGGAAAGTATTTAGATGGGGAACACTGGGCCCCGGGATCTGGTCATACTTAGTTTCCTAATCATACTTAGTCTCTATCCAACTTGGTACTACCTTAATCCAGGCTGTCATATCTTTTTTTTTTTTTTTTTTTGGGGGGGGGGCGGCAGTTGGTGGGTAGCTTTACATTGTTTTGAGGTACAGACACAAGTAAGAATTAAGAATATGAGCTTTTAATTCATGATGGAGTAAAAATGTTTAGAGCAATGATAGGAGATGAGCTGAAGAGACAATCAGGAGCCAAGATTCTTTTCAAGGTTGACTTTGCATCCTCTTAAGTTTCTTAGATCCCAGCTAACTAATGAGCAATCCAAATCTATTTATTCAACCTCTAGGAAGGATGATTCTAACCATCAGAATCTTTCTCCCCACTCCCTTCCAAAATAGCAAAAACAAAACCCATGAACAATTTACAATTCTAGCAAATTTCCAGTGTAGCATAAAATTTATTATAAACATGATTGTCAAAAACAATAATTTTTATTGATAGAGATCAAAGAAACCAATAGAGACATTCCAGATTTATAAGAACTGGTTGTAATAATGTTTAGTTATTCCAGACCATCTGTGAGAACATGAAAATAGCCTCATTATATGTAAACATATAATAATAGTCATTATTAAAATTTGATTTTCTTTGTAGTGTGCTCAAACAAAATGAGAAGCAGAGAAGCTAAGGTCCATATTTTATGAATGTGGAATCAGGGAAATAATTAGATGTACAAAGAAACTGCGGAGCTAAAAACTATTTCTGGAATATCTGAATTTTTATTAAAAAATCCAAGATGCCCCAGAGATTAACCTAGCTGCTGGCCAAACCTCAATCACCCTGAGCTGGCAACGTGCTGTAGGAGCAAGTCCACAGTCAGGCTGACTTTGGAAGTGCTCTCCGCCACACCTTACTAGACTGTTGTACTGACTGAGTGAGATCATGCCCATCAAAGTCCCTGACATCTACTAAGGCCAAATAGATAGTAGCTTCCTCTCCTTGATTGGTGGGGCAAGGACTCTGCTACCTCCACTGGATATGTGTTTTTACAAATTGAGTTTGGATTCTTATTGTGGCTGTATAAAATATAACAACAGTTTGTTAAGTCCCTTGTATCTGCCAGGCACTATGCACAATATTTTTCATATATTATGAACATACATACATACATACTAGTACATACACATACACATTTTTTACCATCCCCATTTTACTTAATTTTTAATTTTTTTAAAATTTGTTTATTTGAGAGAGAGGAAGAAATATATATATATATATGTATCTATATATATATATATATATATATATATATATATATATATATATATCCTATATAATAAAGAGGTAATATGCAAATTAACCACCATGCCCTTACAAGATGACTGCCTACAACCAGGCTGGCATGGGGGTTAGTGAGGGACAATCACATGACTGGGCAAGCAGGCTGCATGGGGCAACCAGGCCAGCAGGGGGGGCAGTTAGGGGTGACCAGGTTGGCAGAGGGGGGCAGTTGGGGCAGCCAGGCAGGCAGGTGGGTGAATGATTAGGAGCCAGGAGTTCAGGATTGTGAGAGGGATTTCTGATATCCTGGGGATTGGGCCTAAACCAGCAGTCAAACATCCCCCAAGGGGTTCCAGATTGGAAAAAGTGCAGGCTTGGCCGAGGGACCCCCCTTCCCCCCGTGCATGAATTTTGTGCACCAGGCCTCTAGTGTATGTGTGTGTGTATATATATATATTAGAGAGAGAGAGAGAGAGAGAGAGAGAGAGAGAGAGAGGGAGAGAGAGAGAGATTGGTTTGTTGTTCCACTTATTCATGCATTCATTGGTTGATTCTTGTATGTGCCATGACTAGGGATCAAACTTACAACCTTGGCATATCATGTCGATGCTCTAACCAACTGAGCTACGGGCCAGGGCCTATCATCCCCATTTTACAGATGAAGCAAAGGCCTTAGCTATGGAATGAGTGCTCAAGGCTGTAGAATAGATGACTGAAAGAATATTTCAGGTTCTTGGTTCTCCGAAGGTAGTCCTCTTCTTGCACCTTCCTGTTGTCATGCCATCAGCTTTTCCCTGTGGGATTTGTAAGCTAGTTAAAGACCCTTGAAACCTTCTGCTTGACATACATTGAAAAGAGATGTCTAACACATTGAATTATCCAAGTTTGGGTTTTAGAATTGTGGCACACTTACTAGTCACTCATTAGCTTTTGAAATTCCTTTGACTACAAGGAGTCCTCACTGTGCAGATGCAAGATGAAACCTCACAACATGATTTTAATAATCAATGGGGAAAATTATGATTGTTCCATGGCCATTACATTTTTTGTTGCAATCTGCCCTTTAGAGAATATTTTTCATCATCATGTATTTGCCCAATTCTTAAAGTTGATAAAATATTGCTTTTTACTGCTATTTAACTTACCACCGTTAATATGTCTAAATGTTGAATGGTAGCTGGCCACCTCAATATTTATGCAAGTTTTTATCTTCTTTTAGAGATGAGCTTGCTTAATGATGTCATCTCAGACTTTAAAAGTCCAGATACTTGCTCATATAAATAGTTTAGGAAGCAATACAGGGCCTTGGAAAGCATTCTTCAAGAGGAGATAGATTTAAGTCCAGATTCTCTCCTCACTACACATTAAAGTCTTTCTTTCTGTTCCTTAAACACAGTTCCAAAAATACTTCATCAGTGCAGTCTCTCCAGACTTGATGTGTCCTCCTGAAAGGGCCTAAGACAGGCGACCAGGGGCTGAGGGAATAGGTGCCGGTCTTTAGAATGTGGCACTCCAGGGGCACCTCTCTCATTATCTGCAGGGCTACGTTGTAATGGGATGTGGGCGGAAGTATTCAAACGTAATATCTTGGTATTTTGAAGAACCTCAATTATGACAAAAGCTCGTTTTGACAATTCTTTCCACGATGTGGAGGAAAGGAGGCTTTGTGCTTAAGTGACTTATTTCCTGATGATTCTAAAGGTTCTCTTTGTGGAGAGCATCCTCGCCCCTGGGGAGGTGGAGCCCTTGGGAAGTCAAGGGGAGGGAGGTGGTTCTGAGTTCCACAGGCAGATTGGCCACAGCAGGGCGCTTTACAAAAGGAACAATGGGAGTGAAATTTCACAGCAGTGATTGTGAACTTGATGCTTCCAAATTCTCTTACACTTTGGAACAGGTGAAGTTCAGGGCTTGCTGTCCTCAGAGCAAATGTGAATAGTTCCATCCTGTCCTCTTCTACACCGCTCATTCCTTCAGAGAACTGAGAGTAGAAGGAGTCACATTTCAAATAAAAAGCACATTCCTTTTTTGGCAGATTAAGGGACACCTTTGTGAGGGTGTGGGCTACGTGCCTTCCCTAATGAAGTTAGGCTGCAAGCCTCCATTTGTTGGTTTGGAAAATGGTAGTGCCACCATCCTCAGAGAAATTAATTGTTAAAGGATGCTCCAGAAAGGAAAAGAAAATCAGCAATAAAGCTATTAGTAAGTACCAGTAAATGCCAAAACAGGGGATCACTAAATTAATTCAACAGATATTTAATGAGCAAATACTTCATGCTAGGCCGGGCTGCCTGTGCGATTGTGCAGCGTGTAGATTGCACAAAAGCCCCCAGCTGCTCACAGAGAAAAGATTGTCAGCCCTGGTGATAAAATGGTGAACCAAATAGACAAAATCCCTGTCCGAACAGAGCTTCCATTTCAGTGGAGGATGCAGACGCATTAGCAGGCAATTATGTAACAGTGTGTGGGATGTTAAGTCTGTGGAGGGCCCTGGGCACACAAAGGAGGACTCTGATCCAGGTGGAGGCTGCCTGGGGGGAGAGCTATCAGGCTGATAGCAGAGGGTGAGTAGGATTTAGACAGACTCCCAGACAGAATGCGGGCAATGGAGTGTTTCAAACAGAGGGAATGAGATTGGCAAAAACTCAAAAGTGCTGCTGAGCTTGGTACTTTCAAGGCTCTGAATGCATTTCGTTTTAGTTGGAGCATCAAGAGTAAGGATGGAGAACGAGGCTGGAGAGGTAGGCAAGGGCTCGCTCACGCAGAGCCAAGCAGACCATTGTAAAGTGGTTGACGCAGTGAGTGAATGTTTTTAAGCAGGAAGCAGGGGTGACAGGAGCCGCGTTTTGAAAAGACTACTAGTATAATGCGTGCAAGGTCTGGACAGATTGAAGGGGAACCAGTCTAAAGGGAGGATACAAGAGAGACTGCTCTGAATACATCCTACGTTGTCGTTTTTACTTTGGAACCATTTAGATAGTTTATTTCAATAGCATTTACATAAATTAAAACGTAATGACTTAGAATTGAAAGTAAAATTAAATGAATAGTTTAACTATGTGTCTCTGTGACAAAACCACACAGATAAGAGTTATTCCACATGACTTAAAAAGACAATAAATTCAATCCTGGCCAGGTGGGTCTGTTGGTTAGACTATCGTCCCATTCACCAAAAAGATTGCATGTGGATTTGATTCCCAGTCAGGTACAAACCTAGACTGCAGGTTTGATCCCCAGTAGGGGCGTGTGTGGGAAGCAACCAATTGATGTCTCTCTCTCTCTCTCTCTCTCTCTCTCTCTCTCTCTCTCTCTGTAAAATCAATTTAAAAAGCATATCCTCAGGTGAGAATTAAAGAACAACAGTAAATTCATTGCCTAACCCTACTAGGATATGCCCTGAGGTAAAAAGCACTATAAAATTTTTTAAACTGTCTCCAGCAATTATTCTGTGGGAGCAAATGGGAATATAATTATTCTGAGATTTTTCTGTATGTTTTATGAACAATATATAATAAGTAATTATGTAAGTTTTTTCAGCATAGTTGAAAGGCGATACAAAGAAACTTCATAGACCTGAATTTGAATTGTAAATAGTATTATGAATCGATGCTGCATTTTGTATTTAAGAAAAATATATTATTTCCTACTATGGCCACTGAAAATGCTAGCAACAATGACCAAACCATTTACCATGATACCACTGCTGCCCAGAATGTGGCCCATAAATACTAAAAGGAACCAGGGATCTTGTGAGAAATAAATTATTCTAGGTCTGAGGGAGGATATTGACAGAATGAGCCTGGAGTATATTTTTCACACCAAAAGAACCTAACTGAATTAGCTCCTACTGGGCAAAAATGAAGAAATTTGACCATTAATAAGTACAATGGAAAAAAAGAAACCAGTGTCTTAGTCCATTATGGCTGCTATCCCAGAAATAGCATAGATTGGGTGGCTTATGAACAATAGACATTCCTGATCTTTCTGAATGCTGGGAGTCTGAAATCAGGCTGCCAGCACGGTCAGGTGTGGTCAGAGTCCTTCTCGTTGTACCCTCACGTGGCAGACAGCAGAGAGAACAAGTAAGCTCTCTGGTGATTCATATAAGGGCACTTATCCCATTCATAAGGGCTCCACCTGCATGACCTCATCTAACCCTAATTATCTTCCAAAGGCCCCACCTCCTAATACTACCACTTTGAGGAGCTGGTTATTACCATATGAATTTACTATCCATAAAGCACAGTAAATATATTTAAATCTATGGATTCATAATAATAATAATAATAATAATAAATCAAAAAGCAAACAAAATAAAACCCTCATGGGTCAGTACTCCAGGATGAGAATGTCTAACCTAATGGCCAAGGGTCCTTGAAGGCTACAGACATGGCTGAAATCTTAGAGCAATACAGCCAGTCCCTGGAAACGGAGTTAGACCTCAGGTTTAAGCAGAGTAGCACACGTCTGTGGGATTTCTCTTTTGCAATGCTAAAAAATCCCATTTACACTATGGGGCTGAGAGAAAGCCCATTATTACTTAAAGTAATAGGTCTCACTCACCAAAGCGATACCACCTTCCCCATTATAAATGGAACTACAGCTCTCTTTGGGTTGCTACCAAAATTTTTCTAAGGAACATCCATCACATAAATGAGATTTTCTAATCGCTTAAGCACAAGGATTTTCCAACATTCTAAAGAAATTGATTCCTCTCAGTTTAAATTAAAAAATGTGCCTTTCTTTTAGGATATAAACAGTGACAGCTACAAAAGTACTATATCAAACACAAAAAGGAATTTCTTCCATTAAGTAATTTTCAAAGATTGTCATTTTCTTAAAGGTTACTTAAAAAAAAAAAAGACTAATACAAAATCTAGTTGCTAATTTATGTCAAAGTTGCCCCCAGCATCCTTCCCCCACAAAATCACACACAAAATGATAGCAAAAAATGAATAAAATTGTGAAGCTCTGTAAGGTGAAATGTAACCATGGAGAAACATAGGGCTTCTAATCCTATGCATTTTGTTGCTTAATTAATTGCTTTTACTGTATTTTTAAATACAAGAAGAGTCACATCAATGTGGGGATACCTTACGATATTAATTGAATGATAAACCTAAGAGGTGACCCAATTTGTATCCAGAATCCCACTAGACATCTCCCATTAGCCTTTGCTCTCTCTGGTTTAAGAGAGATAGTTACAAGGATATCAACTTGCATTCTTAGTGCACTTAATTAGAGTTTCTTACAAGCCAATAAGAGAAAAATATTTTTTAAATGTGTAAGGGATGTGCAGCTGTAATTCACAGAACAGGAAAGCTGATAGTTAATAGGCATATTTCACTTGTAAAGTGAGTAAAGAAGATTAAAACAGCCATATGATGCCTTGACATACAAGCCTAACAGACTGGCAAAAAAATTAAAACTGACCAACCAAGACTGGGTGAGGATGTGGAGTAATGGGAACCCCACTCCCACTGCTTGTTAGATTAGAAATCAGCACATGTATTTTGAAAAGAATTAGCCATCATCTGGAAAAGCTAAATATTTTTTTCTTGTTTGTTATGAAATATTTCAAGTACATAAAAAAGTAAGGAAAATATAGCAAACACCTATGTATCTCCCACCCATTGTGAAAAAGGCACACTGAAAATGCCTCTTTTCTCCTTTTTAAAAAAATATATTTTATTGATTTTTTACAGAGAGGAAGGGAGAGAGAGTTAGAAACATCTATGAGAGAGAAACATCAATCAGCTTGCCTCCTGCACACTCCCTACTGGGGATGTGCCCACAACCAAGGTACATGCCCTTGACCGGAATTGAACCTGGGACCCTTCAGTCCGCAGGCTGACGCTCTATCCACTGAGCCAAACCAGTTAGGGCTCATTTCTCCTTCTTAATTGTGTTTCTCCTCTTCCCAGATGAAACCACTGTCTTGAATTTGGTATCTGGCTTGTTTCACTACTTATGTATGCATCTATACACCAAGTCTTTGAACTTTACATAAACGATATTGTGTTGTATGTTCTTTCCTAAAATTTTTATTTTTTTTTATTAATGTTTATTTGTTTTGTTTGGGATCATCTTTTTAGGTTTTATCCATAAGTCCCCTTATATATATATATCTGTGATATATGTAGCTGTAGTTTGTGTATAATTTCTTGTAGTGTTCCTTTGATAATACACTGCAACTTATTTTGCAATTTTCAACAGATAATCTATCAGCTGTATTTTTCCAGTTTTTTTGTTTTTCTATTATAAGCAGCAATAAGCATGCCTGTGTAGATATTTCCTGTGAAGATGTGGGTAAGTTTTTCTGAGTGTGTGTTGTACTCTAATGTGCAGTAGTCAAGCCCCAAACTTCTCAAACTTTAATATGCATTTAAGTCTTTTTAAAATGCAGATTCTGATCCCCTCAGTCTGGGATGAGAATAGAAACTCTACATTTTCAACAAGTTCCAAGGTGACGCCAATGTTAAGTGGTCTGTGGGTCACCTAAGGGATTTATGAGATATTAATAATAGTTTGTTTTCTAGGCAGCTTCTTAGTACATCCTGACGCCCATCCATCAGCGAACTTGTAGTCTCCTCATATATACCATCAATGCATTTGACCTGCTTTACTCTTTAATACTGAATGGACCACTTACCACAGTATACCCTCCCCAATCAAGTATGTCATAACAATGTTTTTAAAAGATGACAATAGAGCTTGTTCACACAGTCTGAGAGCTGCCATGAGACATACCTTGATTTTCATGTACAAGTGAAATTTATGTAGGTCGTGGCCAGGCACCGGTGCTGAGCTGTCACTGACCACGGACAGTGCCGGGGTCAGAGGTGATGATGATGACTGTCAACTGATCAAAATGTGTTGTCCTTGGTCTTACATTTTGTACTCTTAGCTGATTAGTGAAATTTGTTATTGTATGCTTTATTTTAATAAATAAAAGTAATTCATGTACGTGTTACATTTTACAAGGAAGTCAATCTCCACCCAATTACATGATTGAGTTATGCAAGAACGCAGCTCTCAGCTTGAGTTTCCTGCTTTATTGTTTGCTTTGAGGAAGCGAACAGCCGTGCTAGGGAAACCCACGTGACAAAAACCTGCAGGCGCCTCTCAGAGCTGAGGATGGCCCACAACAACCAGTGAGAAAGTCATGCCTCGGTCCAGTAACCACAGGAAGTGGATTCTGCCAACGGCCACGTGAATTTGAAAGCAGATCCTTCCCCAGTCACATCTTGAGATGAGGATTCAGTCCTGACTGCCACCTGATCACCACCGTGTCGAGAACCCAGCTCAGCCACGTTCTGACCCCTGCCCCACAGGAACTTCGAGAGTGTACATGTACATTGTTCTGATCACTAAGTTTGTAATAACATTTTACACAGCAATAGCGAATTAGTAGTACCCTTCCATAAATGATTTATATATGCCAAAGATTTATTTATTTTCCCCAATTTTGGAGATTATTCAACACAAACTCTTGTTCATTTTTAAGGCTGCTGTGTATTTCAGTGATGGAGGCTCCCAATTTTATTTAACCAGTCCCCATTTAATGGACTTTTTGTTTGTTTTCCTGGACCTTCAAAAGATCCCATTTGGTCACCAGGAAATACATGAAAAAATATGTAAGTGGCTTTAAATGCCTAGGGACAGCACATTATTTTTTACTACACTTCTGCTTTAGTTTCTGCTTCCCAGTCCTTTTTGTCTTTGGATGATTTCTTCCAGATGAGGCTTTAATTGGGATTGCTAACCATTTTGGTTTGCTAAGAAAGAACGGAGGGGTTTTTGGAATACAGGACTCCAGAACAGGCCCTGCGGGGGGAAAAGGAGGTTTAGGGGAAAATTGATCACCCTGTAATCCCTGTAGATGTTCAGGTGAAAGGAAAAGGAACCAGGCTTCACAGTTGCAGGTGACTTCCTCCAGCCTCAGCCAACTGTGAGGGGAGAGCAATCCCCTCCCCTGTCTGGCTCTGCTCGGCGGCCCTGCCGGCTCCTCTAGGTCTGGGATTCCCGCGGAAGCCTCTGCGAAAAGCCGGTGTGCTTATCTAACACAGGAATGAAAAGAAGACTTTGGATGTTTCCCGAACAATAATCTACCTCTTTTTATCAGCGGGATAAACCACTCAACCTAAAAGAATAGTTATCCACACAGGGCTTGGATTATCGCCTCATAAAACAGCAGGGCGCCTCTGTTATCACCTAAATAAAGCCACCATCAAGCTGGAACAAATAGGCCGGGAAGAGCGAGTCTCTGAAAAGCTGGAGACTGCACCTTTTAAAGGCTTCGGAATGTGCCGCAGAGCGGCTGGTGGTGGTGCTGAGTCAGGCTGGCCAGAGGCCTCGCCAGGCCTCTCAATCTTAGTTTGCCCATCTTCAGGGCCCAGTACATAGTAGGTGTTCAATAAACCTAGGTCCCAGCCCTCTCCCTCTCCTACGAGAGGCGAGAGGTCATGCTGGTTAGACAGAAGTGGCCAGGCATTTCAAGAGGGGCCGAGAAGCACATTCTAACTTGATGTGACCCAAAATATTAAGTGCCCCTGGAAAGAGGCACTGAGGGGAACCCCAGGGGCCCTGCTTCCTGCACTCAGAAAAGGTAAACAGCTAGGTTTACTGGGCACATGTTTACTATCCCCAGACACAGACGCATGGAAATGTGCTCAGTAGTGCATGTGAGGGTTTCCATAAGAAAGGTGATAGATCCTCCCTTCCCCTAACTGATGGACAGAGTATGACATAAACTCCACCTGCAGCCGGACATTCCTGAACACCTTATATGGACTGTACATTGAACCACCAATCAGCACCTGCCATATACCCTAAGCCCCCAATTCCTAAATCCCTAGGCCCCTAACCATGTACCTTACATGAAACCACCAATCAGCGTGGGCTGAGTGCCCTAAGCCTTGTCCCCTCTTTTCCTCCCCTTAAAAGGCACTCTCACCCCGGCACTCTCTCTCTCTCTCTCTCTCTCTCTCTCTCTCTCTCTCTCTCTCTCTTCCCTTTCCCCCTCTGGAAGACGGCCCGGCAGGGTGATCTCCAATAAAGCCTGTGTCCTGGTATCCCATGGTCTCCGGCCCTCTGTTTCATCTTTCAAAAGGATGGTGAAGAGGTGCTTTCTGCTGTGCAGGGGAAAGATTTCCTGCTTTAAGCTTACTACTTCATATTGAAACGGGAAATTTGGACAGGAACTGCCCAGTGTTCCTCTGGGCAGGATGGTTCCCAGGCTCTTGTCAGGTGGAGCTGAAGAATGAAACCACGGATGAAAGGTGGTATAGCAAAGGTGGAAAGTTATTGAGAAACAAGCACAGACTCCCACGGGAGGGGGGGAGGAGGGAAAGAGTCCCTTTTCCCAGGGTTTATAAAGGCTGCAGTTTTTTGTGCCTTAATATCCCCTCTGATTGGTCACTAGTCCCCTTTGATTTGGTCACTATAGCAACTCCTGAGCTCAAGTCTCACGTGAAGTACTGAAGTTCTCTCCTTCCTCTCCCTTATTGTTCTCCTATTCCCTCTGGGCTTTCCTTCCTCCTATATTTTGTAAATGTGTACCTTTTGCTACTTCCAGCTCCCTTGTCTTATGGAAATGTAACTTCTGCTGCTCCCTTGTCTTATGGAAATGTAACTTCTTCCAGCTCCCTTGTCTTATGGAAATGTACCCTTTTGCAACTTTGTAGCCTTGTGTTTTTTCCATGGACCCCTCAATTTTTAAAATTTCCTAAACCTGCCTATTTCACCCCTAAAAATTCCAATATTACCCTAAAAACTACTTTCAATGTTTTGTTGTAAGCATTCAAAACTAGTGTTCTGTTCAGCAGGAAAAAAACCACACACACCCACTTTCATATGCTAGAAGATTTTACATTAAAGGACTTTTAGTCTTCTCTTTCTCGGACTCAGGAAACCCAATTCACATTCCATTTCCCCAGGGACAGCAAATGTATTTGTGTGGCAGCTTTGGGCCCTTCAACCCCAGCTGTGTTATGCAGCCATGCTTCTCAGAGGCTCGGGGAGAAAGCTGCTACCTGCGCTTGCCAGTTCAGGACAGTAGTCACGCTAAGTGGAATAAAAAGGGGCCCCAGGGAATGAGCACCCTCTTTTTACTCGTGATACTTCTAAATAGAGACACAGATGCCTATGTGTTTACTATTTTTACTTGCCAGTGTCCTGTCAGCAGAAGACCATGTAAAAACAACAAACAAACAAACACATCTGTTGGTGAAGCAGGAATTTTGGGGGAACATAGGCAGGCTTAGGGATTTTTTTAGAATTGGGGTCCAGGAAAAGCACGGGGCTGCAGACTGGAAGAAGGTACATTTCCATAACACAAGGAAGCCAAGTGCAGTTACATTTCCATAAGACAAGGGAGCAGCAACAGATACATTTCCATAAGACAAGGGAACTGGAAGTAGCCAAGAAAGGTCACATTTATAAAATAAAAAGGAAGCCCTTCATTCAGAAGGAAGGAGGGAGGGGGGGAGAACCTCACATGTCCTATGTGAGGTTGGACTTTTGAGCCCAGGATTTACTATAGTAACCAGTCTAAGGGAATAGTGACCAATCAGAGGGGATATCAAGGCACCAGGATCTGCAGCCTTTATAAGCCATTGGGAAGAGGAACTCAGTGGGACCCTTTCCCCATCCCCATGTAGGAATCAGTTCTGTGGGACTCTTCTCTCTTCCCACGTGGGAGTCTACTTGTTCTTCAATAAATTACCACCTTTGCTATACCACTTCCTGTCTGTGGATTCATTCTTCAATTCCGGCAAACAAAAAATCCAGGTTCCAGTCCAAAAATTCGGTGTCATTGGGAAATAAAACAAAATGATTAATTGAGAGTAGTGCCAGGTACTAATGAATCAAAAAGGCCATTAAAGATTTTTAGTGAAAGATGAAACAGAGGGCCGGAGACCATGGGATACCAGGACACAGGCTTTATTGGAGATCACCCTGCCGGCCGCCTTCCAGAGGGGAAAAGGGAGAGAGAGAGAGAGAGAGAGAGAGAGAGAGAGAGAGAGAGCTTGAGAGAGTGCATGAGAGAGAGAGAGAGAGAGAGAGAGAGAGCGTGTGTGTGTGTGTGTGTGTGTGTGTGTGTGTGTGTGTGTGAGTGTGAGAGAGAGAGAGAGAGAGAGAGAGAGAGAGAGAGAGAGAGAGATTGAGAGAGCTTGCTGGGGTGAGAGTGCCTTTTAAGGGGAGGAAAGGAGGGGACGGGGCTTAGGGCATTCAGCACACACTGATTGGTGGTTTCATGTAAGGCACATGATTAGGCACCTAAGGATTTAGGAATTGGGGGCTTAGGGTATTTGGCAGGTGCTGATTGGTGGTTCAATGTACAGTCCATATAAGGTGTTCAGGAATGTCCGGCTGCAGGTGGAGTTTACGTCATACTCTGTCCATCAGTTGGGGGAAGGGAGGATCTATCATTTAGAATCCACAAAAACCTAGAGTCTCACCTGTTTCTCACCAGAAAATGTTATCAAAAAGAGAGCTGTGGTTACACCACTGTTTCACCTGGGCCATGGGAACAAGGAAAGGAGCCAGAGAACTGGGGAGGAGCATCAGATGAATTTCCCTTTGTCACAGCCATCAAGAAGAAACAAAGGGAGGTAGTGACCAATCCTGATTCCTTCTCTACATTTTCTCCTCTTACTGCCCTCATTTCCCACCCCCGAACTCTGGCTCAGAGATCTTTTAGTGCTGGACTTTCTGACCCTGCATCTTAGGAAGAAGCTAGGTTTGCATCCCTGAAAATGTCATTCACGGTTTTTGCAAGAATCATTTGGTCTCTTTGGGTTACTTCAACCCGTCCAGATGATGTGTGCATTTTTCAGAAGTTCATGCTGAGAGAGGCAATTGAGAACTTCAAACTTCAGGCAACAGGGTGTAGACTACCCACATTCAATAGTAACAGAGTGGAAAAGACAAGTTTATATAGAGCCAGAGTCTTGTGAGAAGGCTAAAAAGGGCTAATTCCAATGTAACCCTGATATTTGGGGGATAGTGATCTGAATCCATGCCAGCAAGCTCAGTGTACATTCTTGATAACCTATAATTAAGTCACTATCTCCTTCCCAGATACTGGTCTTGTAGAACCGGTTACAGAGGCCATGGGGCTGTGGACAGTGCACTGCCCCAGAGGGAGGGTTATTAATGCTGGCGCCAGCCCAGACCATCAGATATGGCCTGGAGACCCCCAACACCTGGGGGCCTTCTTGCAAGGCCTGCGAAAAGGACCGGAAGCATAATCCATATTTTCAGGACAAAGGCCACAGGGAGATATAAAGGAAAGCCCCAATGCATGTTCCTTCACTCAGATTTGGAAGGCTGTTCCCTGAGTCCGCCGGTGTATTAAACAATGTCCCTCCTCTTCTTTAAAGCATCATTGGTTTTCTTTGATCTTCTGCAACACTTGCATCTAACTGATTACTAGATACTTTACTTAGGAGCATATATTCCAGTTTTTCCTATATCCTACCTGGCAGTTGGAATGGAAAGTTAAAACCAAGATGGAGTCCCTTTTGTTTTCTCTTTTGCTTTTATTTCTCATATCTAATCTAGTAGAAGGTTCAGACTGTATCCTCCAGAGCACATTCTGAATCAATCTGCTTCTCAGCATTGCTAATGCTGCCACCTAAATGCCAGGCACCGTCTGCTTATCTACATCATTCTATCAGCTCTTCAGTTGTCTGCCTGCTTCCATATAGGTGTCATCTTTATTTGACACTCGAAGGAATTAAAAGTCATAGGGTCAAATGACTTTATGTAGTCATTCAAAAACATTCTGAGCACCTGCTTTGTGCTGCCAGATGGTTGCCTACATTGCATGATCAATAAATGGCGGGGCCCGTTCTATCTGACTTAAAATTTGTTCTCAGTCTCATACACCATATTGTTACCAGGAATGTTCCAGAACATTCCCTCTCCTGTAAGAGACAAATACGTAGAAAACAATAACAGTACATTGTATATAAACATATTGGTATGTAAATATATCACATGTTTTCTAAAAATAAACTAACTCAGCCTGAGGGCTTTGGAAGGTTTCTCAAGAGAACCAAAGTGATCTATAGAAATTCCTCCCAAGGAATCTGACCTCTATTTCAAAGTGGCTTCCTTTACCCGAAATGCCTTCCAGGTCACATTCCTGGCTAACAACTACTCAACTCTGCCCTGGGAAGGCCTCCTTGGCCTCTCCCTGTCAACGAAAATCCCCTTCCTCTGAGCTCCTTAGCTGCCTGGGTTCACTTTTATCGTGATCACTATTACACTGCTTTGCAACGTTGGGTTTTTACCTACAAATAACTTTGTCAAACGCTTTCAAAAATATGAGATACAGATGATATATCTAGAGGTAGAGACTCGGAAAATCAAGTATCAGTCACTACACCAGCATGGAAAACAAATAGTACTCCCCTTTGGTTTTTCTAATGATTCACTGAAGACTCATTTATCCTCAGCAAAATGGTGACAGGGTGGTGGTGGTGACATTCCGCAGGCAAAACATAAATCAGAAACGAGTTTTTCCTCTCCTCCAGGAGGTGGAGACTCTGTAATTGTGGTGCTGAAAGCAGAGCCATCCTAGCCCTCAAAGGAAGTGGGAACTTCCTTTGTATATATTTGTTATTGATTATATATATAATTCCGAATGAATTGGGTTTTAGTTGTAATGGCTGTTGAGCCTCTTCATTCAGCCTCTTCATCTGATATGTGCTTGTATTCAAAGTCGGGTTGACAGGAGCTTGATGCAGCAAACAAGACTGCACACCATGGGGAGCCCTGGGCCATCTCGGTGAGAGTGTCAGGAGGACTCTGTTATAGGATTTGGGCTTCTGCAAGATGATTTTGGGGAGAGTTCAAGGAAGCAGGGATACCCTCTGGATAGGGCATTGTCAGAAAAATGGGGCAACTCTACGATTGGATCCCTTAAGGAATTTTACCTAGAAACAGAAGAAATGGAGTGAGGTTAAAGCTTTAACTGGTAAAGAAGAGGCATTGTAGCAAAGTGGTGCAGTGGAATTGTGCTGGGCCCATAAATCCCAGGTTGACGAATCAAAACCATCCTCTCCTAAGTCTCTTTAAGTTGTTTTTTCCTCCCAAATAGATCTGCCTCAATAGGAGGCTTCTTGTACAGTTACCATGGGGACCATTGGAACAGGGAGCAAAGAAAAGACTGTTAGTTATTGTTACAAATCTTGTGAAATGTTTGATTCTTTTATGTGTATGTAAAAAAGCTAACAGGAAGAAAAACCCTAATGAAACAAAAAAATTTAAAAAAAGAAGAAGAAAATGAGGCAGTCACTCAAATTCACCAGGAGAAGGGGATATTTGACCATTTCTGTGGATTTGCATAACAATCCTGTTTTCATCTGTGTTCCGACATGATCACAGACTGGTCTTGTTTTTATTATACTTCATCACCTACCCTAAAGGTCATAGTCTGTGGGATGGATTATACTTAACAAGAGAATATTGAGGTTTGGCTGTGCTGTTGGTGATGGGACTATTTGGTCTCTTTCTTCTGGCCCTTTCTGTGCCATGGAAAGGGAGACCAGGACTTTAATACTGGATGATAGGGAAGAGAGTGTGGGGAGCCCAAAGTGAGGAGAGATCAGAAATTTGCTGTCCAGATGAAAGAGTGGTCCACATTTGGGGCCGCAGGCTGAGCTATGTCCATAGGGTTTGCCTGGGTCTTGTTTACACTTCCAGAACTCCCGAGTCATCATCTCCAGCCACCCGACCCTCACCCCCAATCATCAGCTCACTAGACACTTCATGCTTAACAACAGGAACCAGCTGGCTTTTCCAGAAGGCAATCGGCTACCAATGCCATCAGCCTGTAGTCTACCCAGACTTTGAACTCAGACTATGTGTGTTTGAGTGCTGGCTCCACCACTAACTTCCTAGCTTTGCCCATCTATGTTCTGTGTCTGCCTCTAACAATAGTATATATTTTGTAGGATTACTCTGACGATTGAATGTGTTCAAATGTGTAAGTTCTTATTACCTCACCTCACACATTGATGCCGGTGTTACCCTTCAGCCTATTAGCAAACACATATTTCCAGAATTCCTTGGACACCTGCAGGATGGCAAGGAGAGACGCCTCCCACACCTAACCTTAGAGGTTAGATAAATCCGGCTAGAGATCCTGGGGTGGGTCATGGCAGTAGGCAGGTCTGTCACGTGGTAGTTGGGGAGCACGCAGGGAGTGGCGTCTGAATCTGGCATGGGGAGTTTGAATTGGCCCTTCCAGTGCCCTGGACCCGACATGGGGCTGCCTCTGAGGCAGGGACCATGGAGCCACGTGCAGATAAACACACTCTGAGCACCGTGGACCAGAGTGCCATTTTTCCAGGCCTCTTGCTTTTGTATGTGCACTTTCACAATCAATAGGTCTCAATAAAGCCTATAAAACTACCACAATTTTCCCATTTTAAGAAGGGCTGGCTTCCAATTACAGGGAGGGGATATATGCATGCTGTAAATCACAAGGATGGGTTCTGCATGCAGCAACTCCTTGCTTATAAGCTTTTAATGTCTTCTTTCGTCACTGTGGACTATGTTATTTACTCTCCGCCGGAGCTTTGGCTTCTGCCCTTCTACTGGCCATAAAAGTAATAGCCAGTGTTTGCGCACAATGACAAATCAGTCAAGGCAAATATTATACCTGTGGAGTACAAATCCACCTGAGCTCCTTTGATCCCTTGTCACAAGGTTATTTGGATGTGTCAGTGTAAGAGGATTTAGTTCTTTTTTCCTTATCAGGGCAAATCTTACAAGCAAGCAGAGCAAACAGACAAATACAAAATTTGATTTGAGGGTATAGAGAAGGGCCTCTGTCCAACTTGTCTTCCTCCACAAAACCTATCTCCCCATTGGTCTATTGCCTGATTTCAAATGTTACCCTTTGGGTGTATTTGCATTTCAAATCGTGGCAAAAATTTAAGTTGGAGGACTATGTCTCTGGTTGCATAATTTAGCATCAGTTAGTCTGTGGTGGAGGAACTTGCTTTAGCATGAAAGGTCAAGGTCCAAGGATATGGGGTTATATTTTGCTTTGCATGTGAAAGCGGGATAGGGCCCACTCAAAATCTAACAATATATATTATTCCTTTTAGACCACATGTCCCACTGTGGCTACTATATTCTGCTTTGGCTCAGTTCCCTAATTATGATTCTACATCATGAGCAAAGAACTGCCAAATAGATCATGATTAAAAGAATTTAATTAGCAGCTTGATTAAAAGTCAGAAATTCTAACACCCCACCTCTTAGAACCGAAGCCAGTTCCTAGAAGCAAATTCCCAATCTAGTGGAATATTTAGGAGCTTAGAGATGGCTCTTCTAGGGCTGGGGTCTAAGGAAGGCCCATGCTCCGACCTTGGGAAAAGAAACTATAGACCAAGGTCAACTAGTAATCACAGCCCAACCATCATGGAAACAAAATAACAAGCTACAAACTGGAAGGATGGACTTGAGGAGACACGACTCAAGGTCAAGATTTTTTAGTTCATCATAAAGTCTGAAATGGACTTGAAAGTACTTCAGTTTAGATAGTGATAAGTTGTAAATGTGCTAGTAAAGTACAACTTTCACTCTAAGTGCAATTGATTGCTTTACTCAAGAATACATAGTCTGCGGGAGGTCAGCTGGCATTAGATTGGGAAAATGACACATTTGGAGGCAGCTACTACTTGTATTTCTGGTAGCCAAATCTCAATCAATTCACACTGTGTTCATTTGTATACTGAATGTCAGAAATGGGTTTTTATTGGTGAAAAATATTGATCTGTTGACTAATGTGAAGACTGTTAGAAATGGGATCTCATTCGTAAAATTCAAAGTTTCCAAGATATGTAGATGAGCTAAAATATTTAGAGACACCCCTCCACCCACATTGTCCCCCACATCTTGCATGCGTACAGTGATGTAAAACTTAGAAGGTCTGTAGTCTGCTTATGTAGGCACAGTAACTGAATCCCTGACCGGTCTTTGGTCCAGTCATCAGTTAAGAGGATTTCTGAATGTCTGACTCTAACATTATGGCCCAGAATACGATCTTTGCAATGTTGTGTTTGGATTAAGAGACTCTTTTATGCAAAGTAAGGCCAAAAGATATAAAAGGACTGAGAGCTGGAACTTCATTGAGTTTACTGAATATTTTGTGCAAATTATTTTTGCCTGATTTTTTAATGTTGATTTCATAAATGTGTTGCATATGGATTAGCACTCATGCTCTTTTTATAACCATTGTGAGTGAGTAGTCATTTTTGATAGCCACTATTATCTACAAAATACACAAACCAACAAAAACAAAAAAAAACACAACGAGTTGTTCATGACTATGTTTTCACTTATCTAAGATGTAGTCTGAAATCATTTTCTAGAAGGATAATTATACTATGTGATATTTAAATACTTTCTAAATATAAAGATCTGTAGCAACATTTCTCTAGCAATATCAGGGACAGGGGAGGGATAACAGGTGGGATAAGAAGCAGCTTTGAGTCTGGGAAGTGGAGATGGCATTGGAAAGAAAAAGAGCATCAGAAAGAGTCTGCAAAGCAGATTTTTTGCCACCAGTTATCTGTGGTTGGGTTTTCCTCTTGGATTTCATTATTCTCAGCTATAAAATGAGGAAGATAAACCTGTAGCTTCCCTCTGGTTCTCAAGTTCTATGGCTCTCATTTCTAGGAGCCCCAGAAGGCGGAGGCAAGCAAGCAGACCTTCCTACTTTTTGGTAAGTCACCAGGAGGGTAATTTCCTCCCAATAAGTGCACCTTCCTGCCTAAAATTCAGCTAACTGGAGCTGCCCTTACATTAACAATCCTTCTTTCCCATGCAGTATTATTGGAGGAGAGTGGGAAATTTCAAATATTCACAACTTAGTGGGAATGAATTGAATTGAATTGCTTTCTTTCTGATTATCAGTTCATAAATCAGAATGTTGATGGTTTTTTTCTCTGAGAGGAGGTGAAAAGGAAAGGAAGTGAGAGGTCATTTTGACCCAAGGTACAAAACTAAGGACAAGAATGAGGGGGTGTGTGCTGAAGCGAATAAGTATGTATTAGTATAAGTGGTGGTTAGTCGAAGCCTGGACATACAAATTCCCAGGGTGTCTGGGAGTGAAAAGGAGAAATTGGGAAAGGAGGGATAATGGAGATACATGTGCTGCTTAGCAAATTTGCTTAAGGGTCATTTCTCCTCCCACAGGCCTAGCACCATTACAAAAGCTAGTGATGAACCTTAGACCTTAAGAAGAGAAAACACTATCCAGAAGGGAAGAAGGCTCCTCTGTCTCTGAATTCCCTAGTCCTCCAGCTACCTGCCACCTTTCCTCCTCAATCCTTTGCTTTTTGAGTTGACTCAGAGGGAAGGTTCAAGTGGGGCCACACGCAGTTAATGGGAGTGTGTGTGCACTTTTCATTGAATTCAGCATCCCCTGACTGCAATTCAGAGGGAGCCTCTATGTCTCTCTGGACACCCCCAACAGAAGCCAGTGCGGTGTCACCCTTCCAGTGCTTGTGGTAACACGGCAACATTCCAAACACACTTCACAAATCTTGCTCAGAGAGCACGGGGCTGGTGCTGCCTCAGAAGCCCAAGTCATTGCAGGATCTTACAGTCCAGTGAGGGCAGCAGCTGTCTTATTGTCTAAGTGATCATCCAGCCTCTCTCTTTTCTGTGAATAACTTCCAGCAGCTTTCTAAAAAAGGCAGCATGGGAGAGAAATGAGAACTTTGGCCTATCTGAGCTTGCTTTTATGATACCTATTAACACTTTATTCATCACTCATTGGGTATAGAATTCCGAATTAAAAATAATTTTCCATTAGAATTTTGAAGATGATGCTCCACGACCTGCTAGCTTGTCATGGTAGTGTGAAGAGTCTAAGGTCTTTCTGACTCCTTACCCTTCTGCTTTTTGTCCCTGGAACATTTAGGAATATTTAATTACACTGTGGTGTTTTGAAATTTGGCAACGATACCATGGTGGTGGCGTTCTTGCTTTAATTATGCTGGATCGTCCTTTCTTTAGATTTTATTTATTTTTATTTTTTATTTATTTATTTATAATATATTTTATTGATTATTTACAGAGAGGAAGAGAGAGGGGTAGAGAGTTAGAAACATCGATGGGAGAGAAACATCGACCAGCTGCCTCTTGCACACCCCCTACTGGGGACGTGCCTGCAACCAAGGAACATGCCCTTGACCGGAATTGAATCTGGGACCTTTCAGTTCGCAGGCTGACACTCTATCCAATGAGCCAAACCGGTTAGGGCTAGATTTTATTTTTAATCCTCACCCAAGAATACTTTCATCATTGTTTTTTGTTTGTTTTCTTTTTTAGAGAGAGTGGAGGGGAAGGAGGATGAGGGAGAGAGAAAGAGATATCAATGTGAATTGCCTTTCACATGTGCCCTGTGCCTTATGCCCTGAGGCCGTGGTTGGCAAACTGTGGCTCGCGAGCCACATGCGGCGCTTTAGCCCCTTGAATGTGGCTCTTCCACAAAATACCACGGCCTGGGCGAGTCTATTTTGAAGAAGTGGCGTTAGAAGGAGTTTAAGTTTAAAAAATTTGGCTCTCAAAAGAAATTTCAATCATTGTACTGTTAATATTTGGCTCTGTTGACTAATGAGTTTGCCGACCACTGCCCTGGGGGATTGGGCCTGCACCCAAGGTGCATACTGTGACTTGGAATCAAACCTGTGACCTTCCCATCTGCAGGCCAATGCTCTAACCACTGAACAAAACAGGCCTGGGCTGGACCTTCCTTTTTAAATTTTCTATTATTTCATTGATAAATTCTCTATTCTCTCTGTTCTCCTTTTCTAGAATACAGTTTTTGTTCAGATGTTATATGTCATAACTTTATTATCTAATTCACTTATATTTTCCCTTCCATTTTCAAACTTTGTTTTGTTGTGGTTGTTCTATTTGTTGTTTTGCAAGGAGTATGTTTTCAATAATTTTATTCTGTGTTTATTCTTCTCAAAACACTCTCTTCAGAGTAGATTCTTCACTTCTATCTCAGTCTAAGCATTTTTCTTTTCAGTAGCATCATTTCAATCTAAATATTCCCCAGAAGGATAAAGAAACAAACCAAACATATAAAACCCACAAGAGTATAAAAGTGTCTTAACACTCTTGAAACATACATGATACTCTTCTATTTCAACAGCCCCTTGTGGCCACATGGGTTGAGATATTCTTGTGGCTCTAATGGCCCATATTCAAGGCTTTATTCTACCTCTAACATTCTGATTCAACCAGAAGTTTCAGGAAAAAACCAAGTTGTCACCGAATCCTTAAATGTAAGGAGTACGTAATCATTGTAGCCAAATCAGTGGGCAACACATGAACTAGACGCTCCTTCCAAACATTGATTAAGACTATAGAAAAACCAGCATTTCGAAGTGGGCAAAGTGCAAGGCCATGATCCTCCTGCTCAGCTCCAGGATTACCAGTATAAGCCAGGATGCTTCATGTTCGCCAACTCCAGAGAATCAGAGCGGCCACTGGGAATCAGCATTGCAATGCAGACTCTCTTACTGGCGACCCACACTTGAAGTTTAATTATACCCATATTCACGTACCTACAAACTCTGTTGCGATTGATTTTTCACAAGGAAATATAATTTTTGTCTGGTTTTTGTTTTTCTTTTGGGTTTTAAGATCTGAAATCCAATAACTACAAAGCTGACAGTGCTAAAGCTTTTTCAGCTGTAGGCAGTTTTCTGTTTTAAAGGTATACTCCAAATTGGCATTTATCTCTGGTTCCAGAGTTGGGGAGTGGGCAGTAGCATGCTGACTCCCTGCCGGAACAAAAAGGGCTCCTGGGGTCAAGGAGACCGGGAGAAAGCAAGGCCAGAGCTGGCATGTTGTCCGAGAATTACAGACTTTCAGATAGATGCCACTCTGTCCCTGTAGATGTAACAGCAAAAGAAAAAGTGATGGGAAGGCCCCTGGCTGAGTATGAGGACCGTTTCGGCAGTGTCGGCCTGTGCACTGGGAGCTGTGATGGCAGCGGTAAATTATGTAGAAGCTGGCTCGACAACTCCTTCTCACCCATTCTTTTACCTTCACTCCAAAGATAGAAACTTATCAATTCCATCAAGACCAAATATTTCCATCAGGATACTAGTTCAGATCCCTTAATTGTGTTTTCATACTTCTGGGAATTTATTCTAAAGAAATATTCTAGGAAGAAAAATATCATTTACCTGTTCTTTGCAGCAAAATTATTTTTAATTACAGGACATTGGGCACAATCTTAGTATTACACAAGGGGAATGGTATGTACACTATGCTTTTACATGGATACATCATTAACAATGATAGTTATAGTAATTAAAACCACACAACAGTAAGAAAAGGGATTTACAGTTAAATATTAGTGAGAAAATGAGAACAGCAAATATCACTTATATTATGATTACAACTTACAAAATATACTTATATGCACCAGGATGAGAAAATGCAAAATCGCAAAATATTTATCAGCAGTTGCTGATGGAAGCTTTGTCGCTCTTTCTTTGTTTTTATTTGTCTGACTGTGGCTTACCTTGGGGTCTAATTCTGAAAGACCAGCTCTGGAGAGAAGCAGTGGTCTCTGACAACACTCCCAGGCAGTGTTTCTTGGTGCAGTAGAGAAATCAAGGATGCTAAGGCATTTCATGAAAACATCACAACGCAAAACAAAACAATAACAACAAAAGAGTTTTGACTGAATAAATGTAAAACCCATTTCATCTAAAAAAGTCACTTTAGGGTTAGAGCCTTCAATATGCTAATATAGAACTGGATTCTCCCAGAAAAGAAATAAATATGCGCTCTCTCCAAGCCACATCAGACCACCGAATCAGTCCCGCAATACCAATACACACACACACACACACACACACACACACACACACACACACACACAGAGAGGCATTCTGTATGACCCATGTCCTGATGAGCAAGCTGCGGGTGATTTCTGATTCTGACTCATTCGGGCACTTGGCTGTGCCTGAAATAAGCAAACACTTCCCCAGTGTTCATCGTGCAATGTGGTAGCTGAGCAATTTCTTTTCATCTTTCAAGGTCTCACTCAAAGGTCTCACAAGGTCTCATCCTCTGCGCAAACCTTCCTGAACCCTCCAGGCAGAACTAATCCTTACTTCTACTCTGTTCCCATTCCACCCCGCCTTTTGTTGTAGCACATTGTATTCGCTGGCAATTATCTGCGACTGCTCTGCAGCTAGAAGAGTGATTTTTAGTCCTCACTGTGCATCAGAGTCCACGGAGAACGTTAACACAATACAGATGCCCGGGCACTGCCCCCCGAGATTCAGTTTCATTTTCATTAGGTCTGGGTGAGACCTCAGCAAGGTCTGGCTCCGGACCACGGAGGGAGAGAGCCAGCTCTTCAAGGTCAGCTGAGAGTTTTATTTTTCTTTGTGTTACTAGTGCCTGTCACTAGTGGGCAAGCACAAACTTTTGCTCACTTAATGTACCATAGTGGGGGGAAAAATGCTTGATTAAAAACTGGTTGTCTAATTCTTCCCAGTGAAATAACATGTTTTAGTTGGTAGATTCCTTCATTTTCCATTTTGGTTACGGAAAGATGGTTACCAAAGCATCCATAAGATGGGACCATCCCAGCTCTGTGGGAGGGGTGCTCTTGCTCTGAGCCCCGCCACCACGTGAAGGTTGAGCGCCTAGCCTTCCCTTATAGAAAACCTGCTGGGAACTCCCATGTAATATGAAATTAGGACCCATAAGAAAGAAAGAGAGACTGAGAGCTGTGATAGAAGAGAACTTGTTTGGAGAGTGTGAGACATCCACTTCCTCGTTATGCTTAAATGTGCGGCTCATGGCCTACGAAATGTGGTTAATGCAGGTCAGTTGTTTGATGTGCACAAACCACTTTCTCTTAGGGATCAGTGGGAGCCATTATTCACGTTCCCAAATACATGACGTGTTCTTTCCTCCACCCCACGCATCATTTGGGGGTAAAAATTTGAAAGCTAGATGTTCTTACAGAGGCTGCAAAAATTTTGCTGACAAGAGAAGGTGGCAGGAAAATAAAAACCAAACAGTGATTATTGGTACATCCGCTGGTGGCAGAATTCCTTCCTCCTGGGAGGAGGAATTTATTTTTATTTTTATTTTTGTCTCAAGATACCTTGACGGGCAGATTTTGGTCAGAATGAGTGAGCACCCAGGCATGGCCTAGAGAATCAGGGGAAACCAGGGGGACCCACTTTGCTCGGCCTTGTGAAGTAGGAGATGATGAGAGTTTCAGGAAGTCACCGTGATGGATGGCGTGCCCTGCTGGAGAATGGAGATAAAGGGAGATGCTGTGGGGAAGGTTGAAAACGGGGTGAGTGCCTTTGGGGCTTGGGGAGAGAAATCTGCCAGGCAGAAACTCACTCTAAAATAGGGCTGTCCGATGCTCCATTTAAAGTTATCGGCTGCACTTTGCTTTGCTGTCATCTATAGCCTCACCCTCACTCACTCCACCACGAAATTCCTCAGTAAAATCTCCCTAAACACAAGTGGCTTTCGAAATGGTGTTTTGAAGGAAAAGCACAACAAAATAAAAAAGAGGTGGTATTCTGTACTTGGGTTGATAGTGGGGTGAAAGCGAAGTGAAATGAACAGTCACAGAATGTTAGCTTCAGGGAAAACTGAAATGAAAAACAGAAGCCAAAGGAATGGAGAGGGAACAAAAGCCCTTGAGATTCCTTGGCCTGTGGCAGCTGGGGGGTGGAGACTTTGGGAACGAGGCTCATTTGCGAGCAAAGCTCCAGCCATCTCATTTCACTATGACAGTGAAAGGTGACCCCATAAGGCTGGCTGAGGTGAGGGCTTCCAGGTGACTGACATGAACCAGAGCTTACATGCCATCATGTGTCACATAATGGCACAATGAAGTGTCTTTTCCCAGAATAATAACACACTTGATGAAAGGCTTTTATATGAGGAAAGAGAACATAATTTCTGAATATTTAATGCAAAATTGCCATGAGATAAAATGATCATTAAATATGTAAATGCTATTTACACGTGCTTATTACTTTAATAACTCATCTCTTATATAATATGATCTCTGTGCCCGAATTTGCTGCTTGGTCATGGACTCCACAAATCAAAATCTGGGACAGCTTTTCCCAAAGAAGCAAGTTGATGAAATGCACAAAGAAAATCTCCTTTCACTGCTGACAGAAGATCTCTGTTGAGCCTTGTTGCTCTTGATCAGAGGAGGAAAGATGAAGATCAGCACAGAGAATTATGCCAGGTGGTAAAGGGCCATTTGGACCAAAGATAAGCCCACATATCCAGTCTCAGGTGAGACCAGTGGTTCCCATAGTGTCAAATGCAGTATTAAGCAAAAGATTAAGACATTTAAATTTTCCCTTTGTTCATCGCAACTGAGACAATTTTGTACTTTCTTCTGGGGGCAGCTTAGATGGTATGAAGATGCCCCTCCCCCCCCCCCATTTTCATCACAGGAATCAAGGCCTGCTACTCAAAGTGCAGTATATGGACCTCAGCACTTGCGTCACCCAGAGCTTATTAGGAATACAGAATCCCAGGCCCCACCCAGACCTACTGAATCAGAATCTAGATCGTAACCGATCCCCCAAGGTGAGTGGCATATACATCTGTGGTGATTTTATAACCATGTCAATTTGGGTAAACTGGAACTGCATACACCCTCCAGGACAGAAAATCAGAGTTGACCAAAAGAGAAATTTGCACGAGATTGACAAAGTAGAAATAGAGCAGTGTCCCTTGCTCCCCAACAGTCCTCCTAGCTGCAGTGAGAGTCACAGGCATGGCCCTGGGTTCTAGCTTTTCCTCCTCCCTCCCCCTCCTCACCAGCTCTTTGATCAGATTGTTAGCCCTGCTAATCAAAGGAACGCAAGTCCACTTCCAGACAAGGAGGCAGCAGCCTTGCCCAGAACTCACCAGCAGTGCTTCTCCTTCTGCTCAATTCTGAGATTTCTCTGAAAGCTCCGACTTGTCCACTCATGCCAACGCTTCAGGAAGTTCCCTTAGTGACCTTTCTCCGATTCTCCAACTCCATTTAAAGTTGCATACATGACTAACAAGAAACATTCATTGCAAGTTATCTATTTTCAGCAAGCCCTCTAGCCCCTACCTATGGAGGGTTTTCTGAATGAAGTACTATACGTACTTTTCAAGAAGTGGTATAATAGGTGGCTGTGGAGGTGTCATTATTTGTGGTGAGTGATCTTTTTTTATTTATTAGAACAAGTTAAATGGAGATAGTACAGCCTGGGGAGCCTATTAAAGTCCCAACGCTTACACGTTTTCCTGGTGCATTTTTTGAGTGATTAGCTGTGAGCATTTTGAGTTCTGTGTTGACTTGGCCTCTTTTTTTGTAAGTGATAGGAACCAACTCAACACCAGCCTAAGGTAGTTAATAATAGTATTTTTTTTTCGTACTTAACTGAAAAATAATTATTTTTTTTTGCTGGGGAAGGAGTCAATCGAGCTTTAGGCTCTATTTGACCCAGGGACTTAGGTGATGTCACGAGGACTGAATTCCTTCCCATCCCTCTACCCTATATCCTGTGGCGGGATTTCTTCCAATGGTTGCTGGAGATAGTTACAACTCTAAGTCCAATAGAGTAAGAAACATCTTTCTGGTCACCAAGGCAAAAATTATGCGATTAGCTTGATTGAACCTGATAGTCTGGCTGTATTAGGCTGTATCACCTGCTTATCTGTGACTTACGAGAAAACATGGTTTAGGTCTAGGTCATAGCCTTAGGGCTACCCTAGCAGCTGCAGGTGAAATAGTCCCCACCTGAAGTACCTGAAGTCCTGCAGACTGAGCAGGAGTATGGCAGAAAGTGGTGCTTTTCAGGGAGAATAGGAAAGAGGCACAAATAACCATGACCACCATAACAAAACCGACAGATGGCCCCTCGGGTGCTTTCTATAAATTGCTTCGAATCTTATGTACTGGGTTTCTAGAAAACAAATATAACAGGACATCAAGTTTTCTAAATTTTAAATTCATTAAGTGTTCTTTGTTGACATTCCAGAAAGTGCAGGAAAGCCTATAAAAGAGAAAAAAAATCACATTAATTTCACCACCAAGAAAAAAAATCATTTAATCATTTAGGTGTGTCACTTTTTTTCCAAGTAATTTACTAAAGAGTCTTTTTCCATTTAAATATACTTTATACTGTGCTTTTCATCAGTTGTTTAGTTTTCTGCTGTATGTTGGATTATACAACCAGTCCCATATTGATAGACCTTTCTATTGTTTCTAAATCATCAACACTGTGCATAAAAAAAACTTACACATAAATCTTCGTGAACATCTATAATAATTGCCACAGGATAAATGCCAAGCAGAGAGCTTGCTGGATTAAAAGACATGAACATTTTCCAAATTTCCAACATTTTGTTATCCACAAATGTTGTATCCATTTATGTTTCTAACAGATGTACATTTTGTTGCTTCCTCAACAATGCTTATTAAAAGATTTTATGCTTGCCAATTTGATAAGCAAAAATAATGTTGTTTCCCTTTGTACTACTTTGTAAAATTAACACACTTGTTCTATGAATGTTGTGGGGTTTTTTTTTATATATCTTTTTGTGAACTACCTCTTCAGGTCACTTGCCCATTTTAAAAACTGGAGTATTTATCTTTTCTCATTTTTGTTTTGCACTTTGTATACTAGGGTCACTAATTCTTTATAATATATGTTAGAAATACTTTTCCTAATTTAACATGCACTTCTCATTTTTTTGATGGAAATTCAGATGTTTCCATTTTTGTGGAGCAATCTTCTCATTTCTATAACTTGCTTTTAATACCATCCTTAAAACCGTCTCCTTCCTCCAATAAAGGGTAATAAAAGAAAAAGTAGAAATTCCAAAGCCTCTTCCAGGCGTTCTGTACGATTCAATAGCTATGTAGTTACCTGCTGATGTGAGTTATACCAGTCACACTGCTGTCCCTCCCAATGTCTTTACTCCAGAGGCTGAAAGTTGTCGATAGCCATTTCCAACATAGATTACGTTATTTTGTACCCTGTTTCCCATATGAATTTGCGTTTCTTTTCGTTTGGATCATTCACGTGCACTGATACATGAGTCTGTTCGGATCCCAAAAATACATTGTTTAGTGACCGCTGCTTGGTAGTATATTTTATTTTCTGCAAGTGCAAATCATGTCTTATTCTGGGATGTGAAATTTGACTGCTATTTTACCTTTTTATTTATTTATTTATTTATTTATTTATTTATTGGATACACTGTAGGATACTTTTGTCAAGCTAAACAAATTCTTCAGCGATTCTTATTGAAATTGTTTTTAAATTCATTCATTGAATTGGGGGGGAATATTTTGTCCCATGCAGTAGAATTTTATATCCCTTTTCTTTTTCTCAAAGAGCCTCCTCTCCCAGTGTGAATTTGTTTTAAGCCCCAGGAAACCAGTACAACGTTTCCACTGCCATTCAGACACTTCAGGCCTGGGCCGAGGGCACTGAAAAGACTCATCCTTCTTCCTGGAGGACCCAGTGAGCCCTCCGGCATTGCCACGGCTTTCCAGGGAGGAGTGGAAGCTCTCTGCAAAGCTCTTCGCAGCCAAAGGCGATCCGACCTTGGAACTGCAGCGCTGCCCTCCCTGAGAAAGACAGAGTAACTAAGAGGCCGCTCCCACGGTCTCAGCTCTTCCAGAAAAGAAGCGGATTTGAAGACACTCGGCCTAAAGCTTGCTCCTCCAGGAAAACGGGCCAGAACTCACAGTAGCAGAACCAGCCATTTTCTTCCTTGTTGGAGTAAATTCTTTTAGAGCAGCAGGAAATGAAATGGTATTCACACTATCAATTACCCCAGCTGTTTACCTAATGAACTCAGCTGTAGAGACAGCCATTTTCAAGATCAAAAGAATATCATAAGCCCATGGTAAGCCTGCAGTAACAAGTACCTTGGCAAACTCAAGGTCTGAATTCATGCGATTACAGTCTACCTGCCAGGAAGATGGCATCCCATTATTGACTCATAATGCCATGTTATTTATTGGGATAATTATGCTTTTCTACCCCTCAGGGACCCAGAGTCAGAGAGAGTAAGCAATTTAGTCTTATTCATTCAGCATGTGAGCAAATTTCAAATTAGAATAGATCGCTCCTAGATCTATTATACTGCATGGGGCACCCTGCAGCCTTTGGTCGCTACCCCCAAAGATTACAGGGGCTTAGAAGGCATTGTATGAATCAGTGGGAAGTTGGTTCTTCTAAGTTCAGTGAAATAAATTTCTGTTTTGTCAGAGCAATTTGCCAGGAACTCTCATGCACCATCCCCGAAATATGAGTATCTTGTACGTACCTGCTGTCTGAACTTCTTTATAATATTGTATGTGATAAAAGGAACTTTTAAAATATCATTAGATATATCCCACACAACTCTGCAAATGATTTTTTTATGCAGATGAGGAAACAGGCTCAGAGTAGGTAAATGACTTCTTTGGTGGACACAAGTTAATAATTTTCTTTTTACTGAACATAATTTAGTTAATTACTTATCTAATTATCTACCAGGCTCCCACATCCTTGGAATCAGACCTCTTCTAGTTAGATCTCGAATGCCCCAGGCTCTGGTAGAGGTTCTTATATATAGTGGGAGTTTAACAATTGTTTGTTGAATAGTGGGAACATATTGGGCTAGAAGACAGTAAAATGCTGGGATCCAATCTCAGTTCTAATAATTATTAGCCTTGTGAACTTGGGTCTATCACTTTTCTCTAATCTTAATTTTCTTAATTTCTAGAATGGAAGTAATAATACCAAACTTCTCTTTCTCTTTCTCATAGGTTTTTTGAAAAAAATTAAATGAAACTTAGTGTAAGAAAGGGTTTTGAAATAAATTATGAAGTATAGATCAAAGGAAATCCATCTTATTAAATGCTTGCTCATGAAAATTGAGTAGGTTCGAAGAGACCATTATGAATCATTGCTCTCACCCCTCTTACCTTGCAGATCAGAGCTGTTTTCATGACATTAGTATTTATTGAGTCTATTCCAGTGGGCCAGCCCTACATTCTGGTTGGCTGACCTATAGGCTCTGGATGCTTTTGAGTTGAACAGTAGAAAGATCTTTGAATACAAAAACAAAATATTTAAGCTTAATACTTGCTTTAGAAACATATGGTAAAGTTATTTAAACTCTGGACTTCAGTTTCTATTTTCTTTTCAATAAAATATGGATGGTGATGGTGTTGGTGATGATGTATGTGGAGGGAGGGAGAGGGATGGGAGGAGATTGACTAGATTATCTTTAAACTACAGGCCCAGTGCATGAAAATTTATGCACTGGGGGGGAATGGGGGGCCCTCAGCCCAGCCTGCCCCCTCTCACAGTCCAGGAGCTCTCAGGGGATGTCCTACTGATGGCTTAAGTAGCAGTCTGGCCTCCCTCTGCAGGAGGCAAGCGGGCTGATCAGGGAAGGCACCACCCCCATCACCCCACTGTTGCTGCCACTGCCAGCCACCGCAGCCGCCAAGGTGTTTTCATTAACACTGACTCCAGTTCCTTCACCACAAAAAAATGATAACTTCCTTTAGGCATTTTCAAGATATCTCTTTCATAGGATATGACCTTTCTTTCTTTCTTTCTTTCTTTCTTTCCTTCTCTCTTTCTTTCTCTCTTTCTTTCTTTCTTTTTCTTTCTTTCTTTCTTTCTTTCTTTCTTTCTTTCTTTCTTTCTTTCTTTCTTTCTTTCTTTCTTTCTTTCTTTCTTTCTTTCTTTCTTTCTTTCTTTCTCTTTCTTTCTTTCCTCACCTGAGGATATTTTTCCATTGATTTTTAGAGAGTGTGGAAGAGAGAGGGAAAGACAGAGAGAAACATCAATGTGAGAGGGACACTTCGATTGGTTGCCTCCTGCATGAGCCCTGACCTGGGCCCTGGCCAGGGAGGAGCCTGCAACCTAGGTACATGCCCTTGACCAGAATTGAACCCAGACCCTGCGGTCCACAGGCCAAGGCTCTATCCACTGAGCCAAGCCAGCTATGGCAGGATATGACATTTCTTAGCCCCTCCAGCAGCAGACCTTTGTTTTTTCCTCCAGGAGTAAGGTGGAAAAACCCTAGATCACCTTCTTGGATTCTTATTACCCAAGTTACCAAGAACACTGCGAATGGCGTATCTGGAGCTTAGCCAATGAGCGGTCAGAAAAGGTGTTTCCTCTGCGCCACCCATGGCTTGCCTCACCGCACAGCAGTCCCCTCCCGCCCACCTGCATGTGTAGCCTCCTCCTGAGCGGTCGTGACTGTTACGGCATCCCAGCTAATTTGCATATTACCTCTTATATATATATATATATATATTTATATATATAGATGACACTGCAGCTTCATTACCCTATGATTCCACGTGCACCTTTGAGGTATCACCATTTTTACAGTCAAATTGGAGTTTAGAGAGAGTGGTGAATAAGATGCAGTGCTCAGAGTTGGAGGCGTACATATATGCACACAGGTTCACTGATAAGGAATGAGAATCAAAAATACCCTGTACCCTTCTCCTCCTAAAAGAAAGCATTTTACAGGTGACAGTTGGGAGTAAATTCTGCCTCAGGCTTAGACCTACTTCCACTGGGGTTGGAGTTAGACTCCAAATCCATCACTAAGTACCTTCTTTTTAAAAAAGAAACAAACAAAAACAATCTTTATTATTAAAATTATTATAGGTGCCCCTCTTCTCCCGCCCCCCCCCCCCATTGACCCTCTCCACCCCACTCCTGTTCCATCCCCTCCCCAGGCCTTCACCACACTATTGTCTGTCCATGAGATATGCATATATGCATATAAGTCCCCCTCCCTCTCTGAAATCTGTCAGTCTGTTGCATGCTTCAGTGTCTCTGGATCTATTTTGTTTGTCAGTAAGTACCTTCTAAATAGATGACATCCTCCCCAAGGAGCCACTGGAGCTTGGGCAGTGGGCCCTCTGTCAGGGCCTGAGTTGTTGACTTCCTCACTGGGGGGAGGGTGTTCATGGGGATTTGTCACAGGCATCTGATGGCACTTTCTGAGGCCAAACTGTCAGTGGCTTTTGTCCTGCTCTGATGTCACTCCGTTTTCCCTCTTCCTGGAGGTGTCCTGGCTCCCATTTTCTCCTCCATCTCCCTAATGAATATTGCCCAGAATTTGCAATTCTCCTGCAAGATCTCTGAGAAATTCATCACCTTTTTTTGGCAGGCTTTGAACTTAGCTGCTTACTCAGAGGATGCAATCTAAAATAAAACCGGCTTACTTAGCAGTGGGAATAATACAAATTTCATAAAAATCAAAGTCCCATTTTTTTCCGTTGTACTGCACATGAGTTTCATGTGATTCGCGTGAGCTGCCATATTTTACCTTAAGAAATTAATGTTCCATGTGGAAAAAAAAAAATGTACCTTCGCAAGGTTTCCGGTGGCAACTTTTCCTCCATCAACTCTGTTATTACTGCACTTTCTCAGGACTGGTTAGTCACAGACCCTGCTGAGGCCTGATTCATATTCATGGAAAGAGAAAACAAGCCTCTTAAGACATCCTTGAATTTAAGGGTGATGAAAAATGCCTGGAGGAGACATTTCAGCTCTGGAGTACAGCTCAGAACCACCACATCTGTGAGAAAGGTGATGATGAAAGACAAAAACATTTTTTAGTCATGGATTTTATAAGCAAAACCCAGGGGATTCATTCCTGGTGATGGAAGATCGTGAGCGGCACATGAGCAAGCAGCCTGCTGATTAATTTTAATGACCTTTCCTATGAGTAAAATAATATTATTATTTTGTAAGGACCAAGGCCTAGGAAAAGGCAGACAGGGTAGGAAGAGATAGTTAGCTTTGACTTCAGTGGTGGAAAATATATTCTCAAAATAATCATATTGGACTGTGGTTTGCCATTGAAAAGACTGTTAAAAAACACCCACTGTATATTACTGAGATCCAAACTCAACTGGGGTCTCAGTAGCACCTGGCAACCTTATATTTCCTTTCAGACTGCTGTCTTTCATTGTCCAGAGTGGTTATTTCAAGTCTTCACTTCTCTCCAACCACCCCATGGTGCCTCCACCATGGATTCGCCAGATACTACATAGGGTCCAGGTCCATAGTAAAAGTAACAATCATCACATGCAAACTTACAGTCACCTGTAGCCTCTTAGTCAGGTAGGGCTGCTGTAACAAAATAAGACAAACTGGATGGCTTAAACAATAGAAACTCATTGTCTCACAGTGCTGGAGGACACAAGCCCAAGGTCAAGGATTGATTCTTTCTGAAAGTGCTAGTGAAGGATCTGTTATAGGCTTCTCTCCTAACTCCTGGTGGCTTGCTGGCAATCTTTGATGGCTTCTGCTGTGTCACCTTGATCTGTGCTTTTATGTTTGCATGGTGTTCTCCCTGTGTCTGTGTCCAAATTTCCCCTTTGATAAGGACTTCAGGCATATTAGATTAGAAGCTCTCCCTGCTCCAATATGAAGTCATCTTAACTAATTGTATCTGCAATGACTAATTTCCAAATAATGTCACTGGGGATTAGGACTTGAACATATGAATTTTGTGGAGATACAATTCAACCCCTACAGGCACGCATCTCTACCCCAATTACTGACCTTCTCAGAAGTACTCTTCTTCTTTATTATAACTACTCCCTCCACAGATGTGGTGGAGTCCAACCATTCCTGCCTACTCAGAAACACTGCTCAAGCAGTCACCACCTCTTCAATAGCTACAATTGCTTCTTCTGTACCAACTCTTTGTAATCAGTGTTTAAGCAAGTTCACTTCTCCCCATCTTAAGAGACAACCGCAACAACAAAAGCTTTCCACAGACTTCACATCCCACTTTAGCGTTGGTTCTGTACTCTCTTTTTCTTCACAGCCTACATCAGCTCTCTCCACTTGCTATCTCCTATTCACTCAACTCACTACAATCTGGTTTCCTCCCTCACCACTTCACTGAAACTGCTCGTGCAGCGAACAGTAAATGACTTCCTTTTGCCTAGATGCTATGGCTTTGACAGACTTCATTTTACCTGACTCTTCATCTTGGCTTAACATTGGTGACCTGCCCTGACTTCTGGAAGTTCTCACCTATTTCAGGTTCCATAGCTCCCTATTCTCCCATTGTCTTGGTTACCTTCCTACCCCACTGACTGCTATATAACAGTCTCCTTTGCTGACTTATCTTTTTTGGTCAATCCCTTAAAATGTCAGTATTTCTCAGTGTCCCATTCTCAATGCTTTATGAACCTTTCTATAATTTCTTCCATCCCCAAAGCTTCAATAACTATCTGTATACTATGCCTTCCAAATGTTATTTCAAGCTAGAATGGCTGATCTGAACTCCAGAACTCTATATCTAATTATTTATTATTAGTTCATCACAGAGAATTCAAATCTATTTCTCCATCTATACCCAATACCTTAATCAATGATGCTGCCATTTTACCCAGTGTGTAAGTCTTGGATTCTTCTTTACTTTTTACTTTTCCATATACTACCTCCAACCACACTTATTCTTTAGATTCTTTCTTGTTATTTTTGGAACTCTCCCATTCTGCTTCTGGTAGTAGCTTATTTCAGGCTGTTAGCATCATTCTTGCAGACTACTGCAGCAGCCTACAAATAGGTCTCCTTGCCTCTGATCTTGCAGTATTCTCATCCATTCTCCACACCACAGCCAGAGTGACCTTTCAAAGTATAATACTTCTTTTCTGCTAAAAGAGATTTTCAATGGCTCCCCTTGCTCTCCAATTAAAATGCAAACTCCTTAGCATGGAGTTTCACAACCTGTCCTGTGCATGACTCCTCAGCATCATTGCTCAACATTTTAATGGAGAGCTCCAACCACTCTAAAGTACTTGCAGATCTCCAATGCACTGTGATTCCTCTCATACTACAGCCTTATGCATGTTGCTGCTACTGCAGGAAACACCCACTTTTCAGTCCTTTCTCCCTGCGTTACTAACTGTTCACCTGGTAAACTCACCCCTGCAGCTGGTATGCAAAGTCCTCCCAACTTTTCTCATAACAGCAGGTTTCTACCAGCTTTTCTAACTTTTATCACAGTACATACATATTAATATAGTTCTTTAGGACTGGGACTTTGAAATCTTTGGATTAGAAATAGCCTATCTCTGAGCACATAACACAGGATCTGGAATGTAGTAGTTAGATAAATATTTGTTAAATGAAAATTGATCAAACCTTCAAACATATTGTCAAAACAACCATATTTGACTTAGGTTGCAAACCAGAGGCAGTGCACTAATCATTTTGAAACAAAATATTCTCAAATGCAGGTGAGTTTAAAAAAGAATAAGAACATTTCCCAAAAGCTTACATACATGAGAACATTTTTTGACAGTTTTTAAAATATCACCACGGTGTTTGTAATGAATACAGAAGGTCAAATTTGGAAGAAAATATAAACTATTAAATTGTACATTGATTAAAAAATAGTCCTTCTACTGTTCCAGGTATTCAAAATCACTACCAAACAGTTATTGGAATCTTTGTGCAATGAAAACGAGAACAATGGCAGATTTATACAGCTAGAAGCACATTAAAGGCTTCTTCTGGCACTGTCTCCAAAGAAAGTCTCTAGACTCTCCCAGGGGCTTTTAGCCTAGCATAATAAAATAGTAGGAAGAGCATGACCTTCTAAAGCTTCTATTTGTAATATTACAAGGTAATACTGAGCCCCAACTGAGGGCTGGAGGGAAGATTGCTTAAATCTATAACCTAATAATAACAAATTCTGTCACCTCTACCACCAGAATCTAGCTACTTTCCATGACCTCTTCTGCCATTCCTTTTGGTCTAATCACCATCGTATCTTACCTGGATTATTTCAAAGGTTTCCTAACATTAGCCCTTGCGTCTTCACTTTGTATTCTTAATACAATAGCTAATGGGATCCTTCTAAAATAGAAATGGAAACATTGCATTCCTTTGTGGGATTCAGAATAAAAACCAAAATGCTCATAAATGAATTTCAGGATCTTATAAGATCAGCCTCCAGCTACAACCACTCTGACCTCTTCTCCTGCTGCTCCCTTCAGTCTCTCCACTCTAGCCACATTAGTCTCCCCCGAAAACCAGTAAGGTCATAAGACCAAAGAACATAATTGACCAACTTGACGAAATAGATATTTGTAGAATACTCCACCTAGCAGCAGCAGAATAAACAATTTTTTTCAAGTGCACACGGAACATTTGCCAAGTTAGGTTATATACTGGTCCATAGGAAATTTAAAAGATCCAAATTATATAAAATATGTTACCTGACCATAATAGAATTAAATAAAAAACCAGGAACCAAAATTATGTGGAAATTCATCAAATATTTGGACACTAAATAACATACTTCTAAATAATCCATGGATCAATGAAAAAAAATCACATGGAGAATTAGAAATTATTTGGGACTGAATGGAAATGAAAACATGGCATTCAAAGTTTGTGGAGTGAAGCTAAAGCAGCATTTAGAGAGAAATGTATAGAACTAAACACTAATATTAGAAAATAAGAAGGATCTCAAATCATGACCTAAGCTTCCATCCTACAATGTAAAAGAACAGGAACAAATTAAAATCAAGCAAAGAGAAAAAAAATAAACATAGGAAGAGAAACTAATAAAATAGAAACCAATTTTTAAAAGCAATGAAACCAAAAGCTGGTTCTTGGGGAAGATATAAAAATGATAAATCTCTAACCAGATTGATTAGGGGGGAAAGTTTAAAGAAACAAATTACTAATATTAGAATTAGAGTAGGGGTGTCACTACAGACACTATATTTGCTAAAAGGGTTGTAAATAATTTTATGGCAATAAATTTCGCAACTTACATGAACGCATTCTTTGAAAGTCACTAACAAAATTTATTCAAGAAGGTAACCTAAGTAGCTTTGTAATTATTATAGAAATTAAATTCATAGTTAACCTTTACACAAAAAGAACTTAGGGTCAGATGGCTTCTCTGGTAGAATTCTAAGCATTTAATGAGGAAACAACATCAATTCTATAGAAACTTCACTGAAAATTGAAGAAAGAGGGGAAAATTCCAAACTCATTCTGTGAGGACAGCATTCTCTGGTGAAACCTGAAAAAGTCATTACAAGAAAACTATAGATCAAAATTTCTCCTGAATAAAGATGGAAATTTTATAAATACTATTCAACAATATAGAAAACAATATAGAAAAGTATAATGCATAATGACCTAGTTGATTTTCTCCTAGAACTGCAAATTTGATTCAGCATTTGAAAATTGATGTAGTTAACCACATTAGTAAAATAAAAGAGTCAGAACAACATTTGAAAAAATTCAACATGTTCATAAAATTTTTTTAAATTCTCAGAAAACTAAGGAAAGGAAATTTCCTCAATATGAAAAAGAAGATCTACCAAAACCATACCGCTAACATCATTATGTAAAACCAATGTAAACCTAACCTAGGGTATTGAAATTCCACTCCTAAATTTTTACTGAAATAAATGAAATGAGTTGTAGGAATTTTTAATATATTTTTTATCCTAATCCTCTTTAGTATTGGCAACAATCTTCTCTTACTCTGCAGTTTGCATCTCCCTCTCTTAATCTGCCTTTTCATCAACTGGAATTCTTAATTTTACAATAGTGTCATACATCAGTCCTTTCTTGTTAGTATATTTTATGCCCCTATGAAAGAATATCCCCCCAAGATAATATACTAGGAAAAAACTGGAAACAACCCAAATGTCTATCAACAATTTACTAGGTAAACAAATTGCGATGTTTTCACATGACTACTACTAAGCAATAATAATGAAATGCTGATACACACAACATAGATTAATTCCCATAAGCATTATACTAAGTCAAAGAGACCAGGCAGAAAAGATTCGTACTGTATAATTCTATTTATATAAAACTCTAGAATAATAAAAACTAATCTATGCTTCTAGAAGTCAGAAGGTGGCAGGGACTGAGATGAATTGACTAGAAAGGGCATAAAGGAACTTTCTGGGGTGATGAAAAGGTTCTCTATCCTGATCAGAGTAGTGGTTACACAGATACATGCATTTGCCAAAACTCCTTAAACTACATTTAAATTCTATGCATTTTATTGTGTACCTCTATAATTGTGAAATATTTTTAAGAAGTGCCCCCTTCTCCCTATCTATGAGGGACATGCAGTAGTTGAATCAAGAACTTAAAAGCCATGGCATAAAGGAAACATGATGAGTGTGAATCAGGGTCATAGAAATGAGATAGATGAGTACCTGGTCTGGCTATTTAGGGCATGTGAACATCTCTGGCCCATAGAAGGAAATGCACACAGCAGTGAAGATTACCCATTATTGCCCAATGGCAAACATTGACCTTTTTAAAGTTTCTAGGCTCTTGTCTTCAGGTTCTACATTTAGTATCCCAGAAAGAAGGGCTTGGGACTGGGCAGACATTTGCCCAGCTGAGGATTTGATGAGAAATCAAATGTCAAGCACTACTTAGATGAGATACATATTCTTCAGCCATTGGACAAACAAGTAGAGGCTAAATGACTCCCCTCCTCTCCCAGGAGAAAGGGTCATCTTTCCCTGAAGTAAAATAGAGCCAAGCAGGATTCAGCGCTCCTTGCAGCATGATGGTTACATGGTTATGCTTAGCCTTACATGTGTCAGGCCTTAGGAAAAAACAAGAGCGCTAGTCACAGTTTTCAATAGTTCTCTGGAGGCTAATGCACTGGCTTTCGGCAAGATTCAACACAGCACAGAACAAGGTGCTGTATTATTAACTACTCGAGAATTACAAATAGGTTATGATAGAACAGATCAGACTTGGAAACCACATAAAATGGAATGATCTGCAATTCACATTAAAAACACAATTAAGAGATGGTATTTCATTGTTGTTTTGATTTGCATCTCTCAGATGATTAGTGACTTTGAGCATGTTTTCATATGTCTCTCGGCCTTCAGTATGTCATCTTTCAAAAAGTGTCTATTTAGATCCTTTGACCATTTTTTGATTGGATTGTTTATCTTCCTTTTGTTAAGTTGTATGAGTCCTCTGTAAATTTTGGAGATTAAACCCTTATCGGAAATACCATTGGCAAATATGTTCTCCCATGCAGTGGGCTTTCTTGCTGTTTTGTTGATGGTTTCTTTTGTTGTGCAGAAACTTTTTATTTTGATGTAGTCCCATTTGTTTATTGTCTCCTTAGTCTCCATTGCCCTAGGGGCTGTGTCTGTAAAGATACTGCTATGACATATGTCTGCTATTTTGCTGCCTATGGAGTCTTGTAGGATTTTTATGGTTTCCCATCTTACATTCAAGTCCTTTAGCCATTTTGAGTTTGTTTTTGTGTTTGGTGTAAGTTGGTGGTCTAGTTTCATTTCTTTGCATTTATCTGTCCAAATTTCCCCGCACCATTTATTAAAGAGTCAAAACAACAATGAGATACCATCTCACACCTGCCAGAATGGCTATCATCAACAAATCAACAAACAACAAGTGCTGGCAAGGATGTGGAGAAAAAGGAACCCTCGTGCACTGCTGGTGGGAATGCAGACTGATGCAGCCACTGTGGAGAACAGTATGGAGCTTCCTCAAAAAGTTAAAAATGGAACTCCCATTTGACCCAGTAATCCCACTTCTAGGACTATATCCCAAGAAAACAGAAACACCAGTCAGAAAGGATATATGCACCCCTATGTTCATAGCAGCACAATTTACAATAGCTAAGATTTGGAAACAGCCTAAGTGCCCACCAGCAGATGAGTAGATTAAAAAACTGATACATCTACACAATGGAATACTATGCCGCTATTAAAAAGAAGGAACTTTTACCATTTGCAAAAACATGGATGGAACTGGAGAGCATTATGCTAAGCGAAATAAGCCAGTCGGAGAAAGATAAATATCACATGATCTCACTCATATGTGGGATATAATGATCAACATAATTGGATGAATAAGAATAGATCAATCTAGAGACAAATGGTAGGGGAGGGGGAGTTAGAGAGCAACCAAAGGACTTATATGCATGCATATTAGCTTAACCAATGGACACAGACACTGTGGCGGTGGGGGCTTACCCAGGCTGGGAAGAGATAGGGGAGGGGGTCAATTGGGGAAAAAGGAGACATATGTAAAACTTTAGACAATAAACACACACACACACACACACACACACACACACACACACACACAATTAAGAAAAGATTGCCTTTGAGTACATCCTTTGTCCTAAAGGTATGATTTATTGAGCCCTCATTATTCTAGCTTTACTTCAAATGCCTGGGCCTTCTGTAGGCAGTGACTCTCCTAACTTCTGTAGTTAGTGTGTCAGATCCGGGGAGGGGTAAGAAGGAGAAATGAGTTGAGATGCAGAGCAGAGGGAATTCTCTGGACCACCTGGGGTGAGGCAATATGTTCTCCCATGCAGTGGGCCTTTCCTGAGGAGGCAGGGCAACCAGCCTGCAGGGTTATGCTGCAATGATTTTTCTGACTTTTACAGATGTCCAGAGCAATCTTGCCATCCAATGTTCTTAGACACCCACAAAAGACAAGCCCTAAACAACTGCCATTTTTCAAGTATATCTATATATACAAAAGCCCAGTGACCATTATGGCAGAATGACTAGTTGCTATGATGCGCACTGACCACCAAGGGACAGAAGCTCAACCTGGTGGTCAGTGCACTCCCATAGCAAGGGTGCCGCTCAGCCAGAAGCCAGGCTCATGGCTGGTGAGTGCAATGGTGGTGGCGGGAGCCTCTCCTGCCTCCATGGTAGTGCTAAGGAATTGTGAGCCAAGCTGTAAGGAGTGAGTAGGCAGGTGGTTAGGTGCAAGGGGTCCCGGATTGTGAGAGGAATGTCCGACATCCCCTGAGGAGTCCCAGATTATGAGAGGGTGCAGGCCAGGCTGAGGGACACCCCCCACCACACACACACCCTGTGCACAAATTTCGTGCATTGGGCCTCTAGTGATCTCCATATGCCATAGATGTGAAAAGCAATATGACATAAATACTACTTCTATAAAGATGTTGTGAGTAAGCAATATAATACAAATAGCCTAGAGAAACTGGGCAAAGAGCACAAATAGATCATTTACATAAGAAATGCAAATTCCTAATCTACATTAAATAGACCCAGAATGTAATGTTAAGTGCAAAAGTAGGATAAATGAGCAAAGCTGTGAATAGACATTTCACATAAGAAGAGGCCTCGAGGTATACAATTCTATGAAAAGATGTTGTAACTCCATAGCACTCAGAAAAATACAGATATAAATAAAATTGAAATACTGGTTGACTGGCATCACCAAAATAGCAAAAATTAGAAACGCATATGATACAAACGATGTGGAAAGATGAGGGCTTGAGTAATGCTGTAAAACAGTAGCAGAGAATTTTACTCTGTGAGAACTCATGATCCAAAATTCCACTCATCCTGGACCCATACCACAGAGACATTCTTATACAGGTCCTTCCAGGAACATGAGAGAGACATTTGTCATAATATTGACAACAAGAAGTTAGAGTAAGTAACCACCAAGTGTTCAACACTAGAGAAAGAACAAGCAAAATACTAGCATAGTAAATAGATTCTATGAAATGACAAAATTTAGATAATGTGTACATAAATACATCTAAAAAACAGTGTTGAGTGAAAAAAGTGAGAGCATGAGATTTTACTACAAATGAATATTAAAAAACATATGAAACGATGCAACATATTTTTCAAGAACAGGTGCATATATTGCAATCAGTAGGAAAGAACCTTCATCAGAAGGGAATAATAAAACATTATTATTATATTTAAAATTATAATAGAAAAGGACCTTGTCTAGATTGATGTTCAGTGATAATATGTTTACTAACCAAAAGGCATGATACATGCAATGCTCTGTACCTGATATTTTAAAAAGGAAAGGAGCTGATATTTAACTCATACATCATAGTCTCAATTTTGTAATAAATGTGCAGAAAACACTAGATGGAAAGAAAAATTTTAAAATTAAAATATTTGAATGATGATTTATTAATCGCCTTCTTTGTATTTGTAGCTAGGTTCCAAACTCTAATCCTGGAGTGTGTCTGTTGGGATTTAAAGATATTTGAGCATAGAGATGTGGGGTGGAGTGTGGTAGGATGGTAGGGCCTGGGGTGGACCATTTAAAATTTGATTTGGATCAGTATTCTCATGGAAAAAGTCCTAAGCTCAGCAAATATCCTCTGAAGACCCAGTGTTTGGACATGAAGCTTAGGTCAAGGGAGAGAGGAGTCAGAAGACAAGAAGTCCTCTCTTCAGAAAGTGCCCAGTGTCTCAGTAAGAAGATCTGGCTGGGGGGTGGAGGTGGGCGTGCTCTCCACATTTCTGCATGAAACCTCTCAGAGCTTTAGTTGCATAAGGTACTTTGGCAACTAGAAGATTACAGAGCTCCAGTGCCTTAGTGAGGGGCCACAGAGCTCTTCTTTACTCATGTATGTTTTGTACATATGATATCATTGAGGGTGGCCAGATGTGGAAGGGGGATGGTTCAAAAGCCACAGTTGATGGGCCAAACTAAATCATGCAAATGAGTCCAAGGTCCCCTTGACCCCTGGATTTCTAATACAGTCTAGAAATAAGAGCGGTGGTGGTGGTGGTGGTGGTAGTGGTGGTGAAGAGCAATAATTGAAAGAGGAGAAAGAACCAATGAAATATGAATTATTATTGTTACCAGTCTTTCAGGCTGCACGAACCAGAGAAAGATGTTACACATATTTTCTATTTCCTGAGCATCTTACATGTAAAAAATATATATTACTTTATAATAAAGACTAGAGGCCTGGTGCACAAAATTTGTGCATGGGGGGGGGGTCCCCTCAGCCCAGCCTGTACCCTCTTCAATCTGGGATCCCTCAGGAGATGTCCTGGGGATCAGGCCTAAACTGACAGTTGGACATCCCTCTCACAATCTGGGACCACTTGCTCCTAACTGCTCACCTGTCTGCCTGCCTGATTGCCCCTAACTGCCCCCCCCCTGCCGTCCTGGTCACCCCCAACTGCCTCCCCCCTGCCAGCCTGGTTGCCCCTCACTGCCCCCCTCTGCCAGCCTGGTCACCCCTCACTGCCCCCACCTGCTGACCTGGTTGCCCTCAACATCCCTCCTCCCCCCCCTTCGCCAGCTTGGCCGCCCCATGCAGCTTGCTGCTTGGTTATTTGGTCACCCCTCACTAACCCCCCTGCCAGCCTGGTCACCCCACGCAGCCTGTTTGGTTGTCCGTTCAGTTGTGATGGTCGCTTAGGCTTTTATATATATAGATATTATGATAAATTAAAAGTAAAAGTCTCAAGTATAAAAGAAAAATACAGAGGCATGATATTTTCAAGAAAACTCCTGATAACAAATTGTTCTCATTCTAGACTTATATTGTCTATGTCTGTCTGTGTCCTAGGCCTTGTGCTGGAGTCTAGGAAGGAAAGAAGGAAAATGCTTCCCTGTTTTCAAACAGCTCACAGTTTTGTTCTGAAAGTGTCTAAAAGTGGTTATTTTGACATAGGATATTTTAATTATATAGTTCAAGCTAAAGGAGTATTTCTAGGGCTATAAATGTCACATTTCATGGGAGGCTATACTCCCACACAACCCTTAATAGTTAAAAAGTTATACCATGTGTTCTTCTTCTTCTGCAGCTGGAAAGAAAGAGGTCAGATGTATCATAGGGTAATTCTTTTTTAAGGAGCATCTTCTTTCTGGCTAGCTTCTCGAGTCCCAGGGTAACTATTCCATAGTCTTTACCCGACAGGTCTTTCATCCTCTTTCTTCCCTCACTCAATTCTAAAGCCAGGGCCAGACTTTAGTAATACCAATTGTCTCTGGTATTTACCTCCCTTTTTCTGCCTCATTTTCATTTCCCTGCTTTTTCTCTCCTCCATCTCCAGGTGGAGTACCAATCCTCTCCCAATGCCCCATACCTCCCATTCTGATATCCCTCTCTATATGCCCAACTTTCCACCAGACAGCCTCACACTAATATTTTCTCTCCTTCAAACTTACTCTTCCCTCTCAGTTATATTTGAATTTTTAAAGCACATATTTGTTATAACAAATAGATCTGTTAGGCATACTATATATTTCACTTGTGTTTATGTTCTGCCTCTCCATATACTCCCTCCCATGCCCCAACTACAGTGTAAAGTCCACAACATTAGTGCTTTTTGTTTTTTAGTCTCTGTAGTGGTTCTAGGGTGGATGCTTCACAAGCACTTATAAGAAAGATTAATAAATGAATGGATAGATGAATGGGTTTGAGGGAAATAATGTGGGGTAAAGGAAACTTCTAAGCAGTTCTTAAATAGGACCTGGTAAATGATTGGTCATTCCATTCACTCATTCATCAGCTATTTACAGATTATCCACTAAGTGGCAGTCACTGAGCAGGGGGAGTTCAGTGGTGAACACCACACAATTCTTGCCCAGGAGACACTCACACTCTACAAGGACAGACAGGCCAGTGGCAACAAAATAATGCAAAACACTTTATAGTTGGGTAAACATGAAATAGGAGCTCAGAAGAAGGACATCCACTTGGGGGTTTCCATAAGGGCTTCAAATATCTAACTAAGATGAAGCTGAAAATTGAGGAGGAGTACCAGAAGAATTGGGAGTGGAAGGGTTTGAAATATGAGGTTTGGGGAAGAGGAAAAATGTGAGAGAAGGTGGCATGTCTGGGCCTTGGTGCCACACAACTCAAGGGGACATCATTCACATCGTGTTGTAAGGGACTAGCTCTCCCAGGCATGAACAATATGCAAAAGCAAAGGCTGCAAGGGAAAGGGGCCAAGTGGCCACAGGAGTGCTGGCTCTTTGTAAATGCTCAGGCAGTGCTGGCCCTATCATAAGATAACAGAAGGCTTCATGTTGGAAAGAAGAGGAGGATGGGGCTGATCTTCCTGAGAAGGTAAGTGTGGATCAAACTGTGGAGAGCTTTCTGCCCATGACGAGGTGCCCCTTACTATTTTACATGGGCAGGGTTGCAGCATATGGAATATGTGGCCATGTGGGGAGATGAATATGACAGTTGTTTTTGGGGTTGACTGGGGGCGGGGGCAATGGAGGCAGGAGGACTAGTTGAGAGTATTGAAAAAGTTTCATCGTGAAATGACTCAAGGCCTCAACAAGAATGAAGGCAATGGGAGCAGAAGGGTGAGTGAAGGCCGGGTTTGGGGACATGGGGACTAATCTTGTGGGGGAGTAAAGTAGATAGATGTAAGGAGCATCTCTGCAAGCCTGGACTCCAGAGGTAGGAATGACACAGGAGCCGGAAGGAGGACTTGCTCACCAGCAACCACCCCTAGCAAGCTCCCCTCAGATGTCTAAGCTGCTCTATAAGAGCCCACGGGGCAGGAAATGTGCTGTGCTGCAAATAAGCACAAAGGCTGCAGATGCTCCTCCTCTCAGCATTTTAACAGAAGGTGAGAAATATTAAGCCAAATGGATGAATCTCTGATTGTGGAATTGGCCACCGAGGAGCAAAATAAAACTCACATCTCAAAACTCTCTCCAACTCATAGTAACAACCTTCAAATTAGATGAAGTAGATGCACCCACTCGGAAGGCTGTACTACAAAAGATGGAAAATAACAAGTGTTGGTGGGGATGTGAAGAAATTGAAACCCCTGTCATTGTTGGTGGGAATGTAAAATGGTGCAGACGCTGTGAAAATAGTTTAGTGGTTCCTCAAAAAGTTAAACATAGAATTATCATATGACTTAGCACTTCCACTCTTAAGTATATACCTATAAGAACTGAAGTCAGAGACTCAGACAGATACTTGTATGCCAGTGTTCACTGCAGCATAATTTACAATACCCAAAAGGCAGAAACAACCCATGTCCATCAATAGATGAGTGGATAAACAAAATGTGGTGAATACATACAGTGCAATACTACTCAGCCTTGAGAAGGAATGAAGTGCTGATACATGCTACAACATGGATGAACCGTGCAGAAATCATCCTAAGTGAAATAAGCCAGCCACAAAATGACAAATATTGTGTGATTCCATGTATATAATTTAATTTACATAGAATAGGCAATTTGATAAGACAATAAGTAGGTTTGAGGTCACCAGGAGATGGGGAGAGAGAAAATGGGGAGTTCTTTTCTTGTTTCTTTTTTTATTATTATTAATTTCAGAGAGAAGAAGGGAAAGGGAGAGATAGAAACATTGATGAGAGAGAAACATCAGTTGGCTGCCTCCTGCAAGCCTTCTACTGGGGATTGAGCCTGCAACTCAGGCATGTGCCCTGGCCAGGAATCGAACCAGTGACTCCTAGTGCATGGGTCGATGCTCAACCACTAAGCCACATCAGCCGGCAGGGGAGAGTTATTCTTTAATGTGTGCAGAGTTTTTGTTTGGGAAGATGAAAAAGTTGTAGAAATAGTTAGTGACAATGGTTACACACATTGTGAATATAATTAATGCCACTAAATTCTACACTAAAAAATAATCAAAATGGCAAGTTTTATATTATATATAATTTACCACAATAAAATAACTTTTTAAAGTATGTAGACAAAATATGTAGGAAAAGGTATTATAAAGATATGCCTCACAGAGTTAACATAAATATTGCGTGGGTGTTTTTTTTTTTTTTTTCTGAATGTTTTGATGTTTGAGTAGATTTATTTATTTATTTATTTATTCATTTATTTATTTATTTTAAGTTTAATTTTAAGAATATTTTTAATGTTTTTCTTTATTTTTATTGTTGACACTGTTACAAATGTCCCCATTCCTCCCCTCTCCCCGATACTTTGCCTGCCTCCACCCAGCTTTTAAATGTTGTAATTTGTTAGGATTTCTTTTCAAATTTTGAGTAAATATTCGTGTTGTGTTTTTTGTTTTTTAAAAAAACACACATAGAGCCAATGAATAGTTGATTTAGTTGTTACCCAAACGATCCACTGGAAGACTTGAAGAATAGCTGTTGGAACCCCCTCTTGTCTTATTTAATCCTGCCACATCACCGGGCTGTGGACACTGGTAATCTCATTTCACGGTGAGGACCGGGAGCTCAGAAGGGGAAAAGATTTGCCCTGGAGCTCCCCACAGAAGGCACAACTGATACAGAAGTCTGTGTGTGGGGATGACACCAATTCTTGCTTGACAATTGCTACTGTAGACTGTACCGTGGTTGAAGAAAACAAGCACTGCGCACATTCTATAATTCCTTTCTAAGCAAATGTGTGCAAAAGCCTGACATTTTTAGACTGCAAGCAGTGAGCTTTCTGGGGAAAGAAAAAGCTGCCGTCCTTTCCTGGCTTAGCCTCTGACAAGTTATGGAGTGCTGGAAAAGCCATTTAGCTGCTTCAGGCCTCAGTGACAGCATCTGTAACAGCCAAGTCGATAATATTTATTGAGTGGCCACAAGGTGCAAGACCCCGAGTGAGGCTCTGAAGGATATGGAGGCAGCCTCAACAGCTGTGCTCTTGGCGAACTCGGGATCTAGTTGCGCAGAACAGACAGACCTATGAAAGACAAAGCCGGCCGGAGCCAGAGGACAGAACCATCAATTCTGTCTCGGGAAGCAAAGCTTGTTGAAGTGTGAGAAGAAATTGATAGATGTGTAACTGAGTAACCAGCCTTTGTTTCTTGAGGTCTGGGAGTGAGGGCTTCTAGAAGCTGTAAGTGAAATGTTTTTTGTTTTTTTTTTTCTGGTTAGCTGGTTGGGTGAATCCCCTGCTTTGCTCTCTTTCATTTTCATTGTCTAGGTTGAATGATCTCAAGTGCCTGTAGGTGATATAGGGCGTGGGAGAGGTGATGACCTGCTCTCCATCCATTGCACAGTACCTGGGCAACACTCACACACCAGAAAGGGTGCAATGCTTCACTTTCAGTTCTCAGTAATAGAACAGCACTGTATACTGAGCCAGAGAAAGGTAAGAAGCTGGCAGGGTAATCTTCATGCATATTTATGTCTGCACATGTCCTCCCAGGGCCTCCCTACTCCCATCACTCTGGTGCTTCCACCAGCGCATGAACTTTCTCTGTTCCATGCTTCAGGGAGTCCTTATGGTCTCTCTTCTTCTTCTTCTTCTTCTTCTTCTTCTTCTTCTTCTTCTTCTTCTTCTTCTTCTTCTTCTTCTTCTTCTTCTTCTCCTTCTTCTTCTTCTTCTTCTCCTCCTTCTCCTCCTCCTCCTTCTTCTCCTCCTCCTCCTTCTTCTCCTCCTCCTCCTTCTTCTCCTCCTCCTCTTCCTCCTCCTCCTCCTCCTCCTCCTCCTCCTTCTCCTCCTCCTCCTCCTTCTCCTCCTCCTCCTTCTCCTTCTCCTCCTCCTTCTCCTCCTCCTCCTCCTTCTCCTCCTCCTCCTTCTCCTCCTCTTCCTCTTCCTCTTCTTCTTCTTCTTCTTCTTCTTCTTCTTCTTCTTCTTCTTTCTCTCTCTCTCTCTCTCTCTCTCTCTCTCTCTCTCTCTCTGTCTCTCCACCCTTACCCTCTTTCTCCTCTACCATGCCATTAAAACTTGCTTTCTTTATTCCCAACCTTTGAGGCCTTGACCTCCCCTACTCCACTATTCTCTGGTTTCCTCACTGTTCCTCATTGTTTCTTATCCATCTCAGAAACCTTGTCCCTTTATGGCTGCTGTTGGGTTGGTGGAGGTAGGTGTGAGGGAACTTTGGATCCTAAGAACGCAGGAAGCTGAAAAGGTCATTTTTAAAGTTAGGAATTCAGCCTTTTTGTCTCTTTCTAACCTTTAATTATATCTTTAAGTTTCATTATGTTGACTTCAGTTGCCTGTTATTAGTTCTTGATTTTTTTTTCAAATAACCACTCAAAGGGCCATAGATAAAAGACCATTTCATTTTAGATACAAAGGCATGAAGGCTATTTCTGGCAGAAAGAACAGGAGCAAAGTTGGAAAGCTGAGAATATATATCACACATCAAAGGCATAAAAATAATCTAGTTTGATCAGTGAGTAGGGTCCTGGCAGATAGTGGTAGGAAATGAGTTCCCAGAAGTACATTATGGATACTCTGTCAAAGGTCTTGAGCATCTCACTTAGACAAGATGGACTTTATTCTATAGCAAATGGGAGGTGACCAGAAAAAGGTTCCGGACAAATGAGGATATGATTTTGTCTTTGTTTTGGTTAATTGTGGTGGTTGAATAGAGTGAATTAATGGACAGAGAATATAGGGATATAATTTTTTTTATTTATTCAAAATATATTTACAAACTGCCTAAAATTTGTCAAGTACTCTGCTAAGTGCTGAAACTAGATGTGAACAAAATGTGAAAAAAAACAAAACACAAAAAAACAAACCCTTACTGCCTTCACAGACTTTAAAGGATCTGGGTTAGAAGACTATGGAATTGTTTTTGTTTTTTTTTTAAATATATTTTATTGATTTTTTACAGAGAGGAAGAGAGAGGGATAGAGAGTTAGAAACATCGATGAGAGAGAAACATCGATCAGCTGCCCCTTGCACACCCCCTACTGGGGATGTGCCCACAACCAAGGTACATGCCCTTGACCGGAATCGAACCTGGGACCCTTGAGTCCGCAGGCCGACGCTCTATCCACTGAGCCAAACCGGTTTCGGCAAAGACTATGGAATTGTTGTGGCCATCAAGGGATCAATGATAATGGTAACAAATAGGAAATATAAGGTAATATTTTAGAAGTGCAATTAACAGGATGAGAGAAGGTGGTAAAACAATTAACTACTTTTAACCTAGGTCAGTGGTCGGCAAACTGCAGCTCTTTGGCCCCTTGAGTGTGGCTCTTCCACAAAATACCACATGCGGGTGCACACATACAGTGCGATTGAAACTTTGTGGCCCATGTGCAGAAGTCAGTTTTTGGCTCTCAAAAGAAATTTCAATTGTTGTACTGTTGATATTTGGCTCTGTTGGCTAATGAGTTTGTCGACCACTGACCTAGATAAGATACAGAGGATATGAAGAAGTTTTTTATAGATTTAAGAAAGCTCTGTTGTAGATATATTAAGTATGACTTTTTTATAGGGTACTAGAGTCCTGGTGCATGGATTCATGTACCTGTAGGGTTCCTTGGCCTAGCCTCTGGGGATCAGGCCAAAACTGGCTCTCTGACATCCCCCAAGGGATCCTGGATTGCTAGAGGGTGCAGGCCAGGCTGAGGGACCCCACCGGTGCACAATCAGGGCCAGGGAGGGACCACGGGAAGGCTCCAGGGCATGTCTGGCCCGTCTCACCCAGTCCTGATCAGCTGGACCCCAGCAGCAAGCTAACCCACCAGTTGGAGAGTCTGCCCCCTGGTGGTCAGTGTGCGTCATAGTGACTGGTCGAACGGTTGAACGAACAGTCAGACACTTAGCATATTAGGCTTTCATTACATAGGATTCTTGTGTAAGAGTCTAGAAGGCAGATGAAAATGTGCCTGGAGTTTGGGAGACAGGTGAGAACTATCAATCTGAGAGATAGCAGAATGACTATAGGTTACAAAGAAAGTCATTGGCAGAGATGGAGTCATCCAGAAAGAATAAGTAGGGTGAGAAGAAGAAAAAATGAAACTCAAAACTTAGGAGAAAATATACCTTCAGGGTTAAAAGATAAAAAATTAGTGTAAGTCTAAGAAAAACTAATCAAAGAAGGGGAGCAGCAGAACAGATTAAAATTTTGGAATTAAAAGGAGGCAAGTGTTTCAGAAAGGGTTAGGTAAAGGTAAGTATGGGAAGAAGTTCAAGATGACTCAAGAGAAGGTCAAGTAGGTATGGAAGCCTAGAGAAGACAGTTTCATTAGAGCAGAAAGGTGCAGGGGGAACCTAATTTTATAAAAGGAGCAAAGTAAAAGGGAGGTGAATGAGTACTATCAGGCATTCTCCAACTCTATGTTCCTTAACTTGAGTCTAGATACATTAGAAATAGTTTGGGTACTCTGTGACTTCCTCTGTGACACTTATTTAACAATTTTCCTTTCTGTAATTTGTCTTATGATTTCCAAGAGACTAAATGTAGGGTGTGCAAAAGAATCAAACTTTTCCCCAAGGCCAAAAGAAACATTTGAGAGAGGTTTTCTTCTCACTCTTCATAAAGCTGGGTGCCTTCTATTTCTTCCCCATTGCTCCTAGAAAGAGTTTGAGAATCACAATGATAGTTCTGCCCCAGCATCTTAGGACATGGCATGGACATGTTTCCATCTTTTGCAGAAGTACAAGGAGGTGGCTTCAGATTAAAAACAAAATCCCAATGAAGGCTTCTTTGTAGTCAAGACATCTAGACACTTTTTGACTGCAAGGCCCTTGAAGATCCTATAGAAAATGAGGTCCCTTTGGACATTTCAACATCTTATTTCTGGGAATCAGAAATCAGTTAGTAATCTTCTTTGGATCCAAATAAACTGAGTAAACCTCTGTTGAGAGCTCTTAACTGAACAAGGCCTGCCACAGATTTAAGGTATTAATAATTCAAAGTTCCTTCCATTCACATGATGACACAGTTCAATGCTGTCATACAAATACCCAGTTCTCCTCTGTGTTTATTGGAGTAAAATTGTCTCTTCTTTCCTCCCTTGGCAGTTTTCAGTGAGTTTTGTGGCCAGCTCACACCAATTTATTTGTTCAAGTCTGCCCCCTTCAGCTTTCCACAGAGGTTACAAAATTAAAAATTGTCGGTACCTATAACTGCCTGACCTTTTCCACTGGAAAATTTCAGGAACTGGCCTATTGGGGCTAAAATTCTACCAGGAGCAGCTGTGGCCTTAAAGAGTCAATGTAAATATTTCAACAGGTGAAATAATCAGTCAGAGAACATGGGCCAAAAAAACTACAAATGTGGAGCAAGATACAAAGGATGTCAAAGGTAGAGTAAATTTAAAAGGAAAACTACAGAAGTGACATTTCCTAAGACTAAAACCTTGTCAGAAGAAAAGCTTTGAACTAGAATAATCTAACTTCCAATAAATGCCTGTTTTCAAGGGAACTCAAGGGAACAGATGAAAAAAGATGTGGGGGCCTTCATTCATCTTGGGTTTTGCACTTTAAGTGCTACATCATCTCATGGCCAGATTTATTATCCAAAAACTACTCTAAAATTTTTTTTTCAGTTGTTTAGAGTTACTGGACTATTTGCAGCACCAGTAGAAAAGAGGCCTTAAAATGTTTTAGTGAATGAGGAAATAAAATTTTTTAAATCCCTCAAAAGCCTGAAAAGTCTAGTAACCAAGAGGAAAGAACAAAATGGAATTTATGGCTATAATCTTTATTTTGAAAGCTCTATAAAAACAGTTATGCAGAAATAAACACAAACATCCATGGCCAATTGGTTTTTGACAAGGGTTATACCATTCAATGGAGAAAAGAAAAGTCTCTTCAACAAATGCTGCTAGGACCATTAAATATCCCCATGGAAAAGTATGAGGTTGAGGATAAACCAAGTTAACTCAAAATGGATCAACAGCCCAGTCAGAGTGGCTCAGTGGTTGAGCATGGACCTATGAACCAGGAGGTCATGGTTTGATTCCCAGTTAGGGCACATATCCAAGTTGCAGGCTCTAACCCCAGTGTGAGGCATGCAGGAGGCAGCTGATCAATAATTCTCTCTCATCATTGGTGTGTCTATCTTTTTTTCCCTCTCCCTTCCTCTCTGAAATCAATAAAATGTATATTTTTAAAAATGGATCAACAATCTAAATAGAACTATAAAACTCTTAGAAGAAAACATAGGTATAAATCTTCATGACCATGGATTTGGCAATGAGTTCTTAGATAAGGCACCAAAAGCACAAGAAATAAAAGAAAAATAGATAAATTTGACTTAGGCAAATTAATTTTTTTTTTGCATATCAAAGGACATCAAGAAAGTAAAAAGATGACCTATACAAGAGGAGAAAATATTTGTAAATAATATATTTGATAAGGGCCTAGTATGCAGGATATACTAGTATATATAAAATGTTTATAACTTAACAGTGAGAAGATAAATAACATAATTTAAAAATGGGCAAAGGACTTGAATAAAGATTTCCCCAAAGAAGTTATCCAAATGGCCAACAAGCACATGAAAAGTTGCTCAATATCATTGGTCATTAGGAAAATGCAAATCAAAACCACTGAGATAGCACTCTCCATTCATCAGGATGGCTATGATAAAAAACCGAAAATAGTAAGTGTTGGTGAGGATTGGGGCCCTTGTACATTGTTGATAGACTGTATAAGGGCAAGTTGCAGTGAAAAGCAGTTTAGGGGCTCCTCAAAAAGTTAAACAGAATTACCGTATGATTCAGCAATTTTACTCCTAGGTATATATCCCAAAGAATTGAAAACAGGTACTCAAATAAATATATGTACATGCATGTTAATAGCAGGACTAGACACAACAGCCAAAAGGTGAAAACAACCCAAATGTCCATCAGTGGATGAATGTATAAATAAATTGTGGTATCCTATATAATAAAGAGGTAATATGCAAATTGACCCTCATGCCATCACAAGATGGCTGCACCCACAGTGGAGGCAGGGTTCCCGTAAGGAGCCATAATGAGCAAACAGCAGGGGACCTGAGGCTGCACGCCCCCCGCCTGGCAGGGTTTGACCAAGGACCTCAGGCCTCGCCCCCTGCCTCGGGCCGGGGGACCGGAGGCTGCACCCCCTCCTGGCTGCCAGGCTGGGGGACCTGAGGCTGTGCCCCCTGCCCGGCACCAGGCCAGGGGACCTGAGGGTGTGCCCCTCGCCATGTGGGGCTTGACAGGGGTGGGGACGGCCAGGTCTGGATCTCGCCCAATGGAGGTGGGGCTGGCCGGGTCTGGGTCTCGCGTGATTTCGAGGCACGCACAGGTGGGCGGGGACTTGACTCTGGGTCCCATGGCATGCCCCAGACTCTGACAGGAGGAAGATTTTCATATACATTTTACTAATTTTCTTTAATCTCTGACACTTTTATTATAGGGAAAGGGCAAATAGCAATATTAAAATATCTCCTCTAATTAATTCCCTTTTAATGTGCATGAATTTTGTGTACCAGGCCACTAGTTTTCATATAATGGAATATTATTCAGCTCCAGCAAATATCACCTTTCTTACATGCCTTTAACTTGGGACTTCATGGTGACAACAGATAGTAATAAGCTTATCAAGTAAACCCATAAATTCATTTTTGCGCTAGTAATGTACTGCTCAAGGGATTAATCAGACTTGTTCTTAACTGTTACCCCGCTGGGAAGCCTTGCCAGTATCCTGAGGCAGAATTCCCTCTTCTCTGTCTAGCTCAGCTTGTTCACTCTATTAATCTTACTGCTATAGGCCCAGTACCTAAGCAGAGTGCCTGATGTATAAGGCATATCAGTGCCATGCGCTTAGCTCGAAATACCTCTGCAAGGTAATGTGTGTCAAACCCAGTAAAAATGTACTTGTTCCTTAGCAATATGTCTGTGTGTATGTGTAAGTGTGTGTGTGTGTGATGTGTATAAACCTATTCATAAACGTGAGTCAGATCATCTCACTAGGTGACCTCCTGTCAATGCCAATGGGTTTATCTGTCTTTCTGCCACAGAATTTCTGCCCTTCAAAGAATAAACTTATCATCTAGTTGACTCTTTTTAGGAAAGCCACTATGAAAAAACTTTAATCAAGTTTGTGATATTGACAAGAAAAGATAAGAAGAAGCTGGAGTCCCTGGCAGTTGGAGATACAGGGCAGTGTGCGATGCCAGTAAGTGGGTGCATTGTCACTGCCCAATTTTAAAGCAGTAGTAAAATCAACATAAAGGCAGTCACTTTATTGTTATCATATAGCTGTGGTTCCAAACCATGCCAGTGTTAAAATATTCCTCCCTGCCAGGGCAAATCAAGCCACTGGCTCAAATATATGATCATGTTTATTTAGCATGTTCCCAGATTGCTCATTGTAAAATAGTTTTGAATGTAGAAACAGAATATTAAGATTAAAAGGCAGCTTAGATATCATTTCATAGCACCTTTCATACTTTATTTCCTCTTTCATGAAACATGAATCTGGGTGGCCACAGCTAGAGATCATGTTTGCTAGGACATGCCCCTCCCTGCCCTTGAGAGGCTTGTGAGTCAGAGCAATGGTGGTTAATGACTTTCCCAAGGTTACATGAATGCTGACAGGCTGAGTCAAAACAAAATCCGTGACATTTTCAAATGACCTTCCTTTTTTAAAGGGTTTACGGAAGCTAGAGCCCATGAACCACAGAAATGGCAGGGCCTTGGAACACCTTCCAGCCTTTGACCACAAACAAAAGTTTAAAATTCCTGGTTATAGTTTACGAAAAATTTGCTCTGGGTTTGGCTTTTCCCCTTAGTATACTGCTAGTTCCTGAAATTTTGCAATGACTTCTCCCATCCTCCACCATTTACTACAGTATAGGATTTTTGCAGCAGCAGCAGCACAATTAGATTTTGAAGTTTATGCTTCAAAGTTAGTACTAACAGTTGCCTCCCCAGGTACCTGAGCTGAGGCAACTCCCCCAACACCACCTCAAATGACTTTTAATTAAATTGAACTCAGTCAGTCATGACTTATGCTTTGTGCTTCTGTTTTCTACATCTAAAGTTCTATTTATAAACCATTTAGTCATATGGGCCTCTGGATTGGGAACCTAATTAGAGCTGTGCATTACGTATGGTTGCCCCAAACATTTGCATCACTTTCATCTGAGGCAGCCTAATTAATTGCTTGTGAGGGGTCAATGGCACTTTCCTCACCAGGTTCATTTGCTGATTCCAATCTCACAATGCATTTTCTCTAAAAAGCCCCAAATCACATGCTACTCCCTGGTCATTTCTCTTTGCTTACTGGTTGAGGTGGGTGTTGTCATTGAGGTAGGATACAGCAGTTGCCTCTCGCCAACCAGGGACCATCGGTGACTCTAGACAAGTTTAGTGCAGGTCTCAAGTCAAGGGCTGGGCTACAATATCCTTACAGCCTGCTGGTGGTATCAGCATTCAAAGGCGTAGGACCACTTCTCCCATTTTGGATGGAAGCCAGGATTTAAATAAAAGAAAGAAAGAATAAGAAAAAGAAATCAAGTAGAAATTCAACCACTTGAGTCAAGGGCAAGCAAAAATTGACTTTAAAGGGTTGGCTTCAAGCCACAGAAACAAAGAAAGTTGAGATGAAAACTGTGGTTGAAGGCCATGGTTATATCGCAGCAACGTCTGAGGGAGAAGAATATGATGGCAAAGTGGACATAAGTGCTTCCTTTTTAGCATGCCCAATGTATGAAGACTAAGACAGTGACACAGTCTTCAAAATGAAAGACAAAAACTGCTCTCAGAATGGTTCTGTCTGCCTGTAATGCAAATAAGAGGCACTAAAATCAGGGCAAATGAGAGGGTGGTAGGAAGAAAAGTACAGCTTATATCCTGCAACTCCACATTGTCCTGTTATTATTCAATTTCTCCAAAGTTATATAACCCACTTATATAACTGACTGAAAACAATGTATGATTTATTGAGAGGCAGGTAGCATTGCCTTGTGGTGAGGGGAGCTGGTTCTAAAACTAGAATGCCTGCTTCAACTCTTGGCTTTGCCACTTACCAGCTAAGTGACTTCAGACACATTGTTTGACCTCTCTGAGCCTCAGTTTCTTAGTCTGTAAATGGGGAGACATAATAATAGTATCTAAATCATAGTACATATATGATAAAATAAATAACATATGTAAGATGTGTAGGGTAGTAATTGTACATAATAAATGGTATATAAAGTGCTTGCTATTTTTGTTACAAAATATCAATAAAATATTTTCAGCTGCCTCTCCTATTTCTCTACTTAATTTTCCTAAAAAATTATCAACACAAAATATCCAAGTTGGAAAAAATGAATTTTGATGTGGTATATACAAAATTTAATTTCAGGTAAATTGTAGATATAAATACTAAAGGTTACACAATAAATCTTCTAGAAGAAAACTTTTAAAAAGGTCTTCAGGACTGTGAAATTTAAGGCGGACACAAAAAAGTACTAACCATTAAGACCACTGAAAAATTAGACTACTTAAAAATGAACACTTTCTATTGAGTAAAAAAAAAGCATATTGGGAGAGGAAAAATGCAAGCTGTAGAGTGAGCAAAGATAGTTACAACACTACAGAAGACTCATATCCAGAATATACAAATAATTCTTATAACTCAGCAAGAAAATATAAGATGATACAATAGAAAATTGGACAAAAGACTTGAAGAGGCACTTTAGGAAAGAAAGATCATATCCAAATTCCCACTATAAAAAGCTGTTCACATCATTAGTCACCAGGGAAATTTTCATATTAACCACATGAAAATCCCTTATATACCCAACCATCAGGGCTAAAAATAAAACAAAATGTTGGTGTGGATATAGAGCAATTGGAACTCTTTGACACTGGAGTGTACATGGGAACAACTATTTTCGAAAAACTGTTCAGCAGTATCTACTAAACCTGAATCTGCATGTATCCTATGACACAGCAATTGTACTTCTAAATTTTATGCAATGGGTGTATGCCTCAAAATGCATGTATAAGAATGCTCATATCAGTGTTGTTAATATTTCCAAACTAGAAGCAATACAAATTCAGTAGAACAAATGCATTATACTAAATTATTACATACAATGAAATACTACACAGCAATGAAAATGAACAAATTACTGTTACAACAGAAGAGAGAAATCTTAAAAAAAAATGGCACACACAGACACACACACACACACACACACACACACACACACACACGTAGTATTTACTATACGATTCAATTTATATAAAGATCAAAAATAGAAAAACTGATTTATGGTGTTACAAACTAGGATGGTGATTATCATTAGGGAAAAATGTTAGTTACCACAGGGGGGAAAATGGGATTTCTGGGAGGTTAGTGATGTTTTCTTTATTGATTTGGTTGATGGTTACAATAATGTGTTCTTTTTTTTGAAAATTAATTGAGCAGTACACTTATAAATATGTTATTCTACACTAAATAAATGTACCTGAGATTATTAAGGCTATGGAAGTAAACAAATAAATGTGCTAAGTAACAAATTTAACCCCCTAGGTCTTAACAGTTGGTTATAATCTATTCATATCCAAATTGAACTGAGCATGTGTACGTGTGTGTGTGTGTGTGTGTGTGTGTGTGTGTACATAAGGAAGCATGCTTCACCTTTATTGATAATGGTGTCACACTCTAGCTTAAAAACATTCTTCAAGTTTGAAGTCAAAAGTTGTGTGAAACAAATTTTTTTTAATGTGGTAACTTCAAAATTAGGTAAATCAACTTCAATTTTCCCAGTGGATGAATGTGCACAATTTGCATACACCGATTTTAAAGCAATTAATTGTGTTGCTAGAATGTAAGTTTCATGAAGACAAGGAGTATTTGACTATGTAATTTGCTGCTTCTCTCTCTGGCCACTTCCAAGTGTCTGATATGTAGTGGACAGTCAATTAGTATATGTTGAATGCACAAATGAATAAATGCCTTGCATTTGATAAATTAAAGGAAAGTTAATTTAATATTGTACTTGTGGGCCAGGAAAATGGAATGGGCTTCTTCCCAGAAGGTATAAATATTATGATTGATTTACTTTGATGTTTCCTCTAGCAAGTTTTTCTCAAACAGTGTTCATAATTGGAGAGAGTGATGTATGAGTAACAGGCAACAGTAGAACCAGTGTGCAAGGCCATGAGACATAAAGGAAATTAATTTCTGTGCTCACCAAGATATCTCAGTATCTATCACTTAACAGAACACACACATTCCAGTAATGAGAACTCTAAAGCTATTTCTTCGGTAAAAGAAAATTTATTTTCCTATGGGAACTATCAAAAGAAGTTGAATGGGTATCTTCACAGGGAAAAGAACTACAACAAATGAGAGTTAAAAATATATTGCTGTGAGGGAAGGAACAAAATGTTGATCAACTTCATGGCATACTGGACATTAGAGTACAATAGTCCTCCCTTATCCATAAGGACACCCAGTGGATAAAGGTATAAACACTCTACAGCTAATAGATCAATTTCAAAACGAAATGTATTTTAATAAATACTGCCTTTATAATTATTCAAAGTGTGTGTGTACATTTTTGGGACACCATATGTAATGTGTTTTTTCTATACATACATACCTATGATAAGGTTTAATTTATAAATTAGACACAGTAAGAGATTGACAACAATAACTAATAATAAAATAAAACAATTGTTACAATATACTGTAATAAAAGTTATGTGAATGGCTTTGCGACCATTATTAAGTAAAGTAAGGGTTGCTTGAATACAAGCACTGCTATACCATGACAATTGATCTAAAAACTAAAACAGCTACTAAGTGACTAATAGGTGGGTAGCATATAGAGCCTGGATATGCTGAACTGAGGGATGATTCACGTCCCAGGTGGGATCGAGCAGGACTGCATAAGATTTCATCACACTACTCAGAATGACACACAATTTAAAATGCATGAATTTTTATTTCTGGAATTTTCCATTTAATACTTTCAGACCATGGTTGACCATGGGTAACTAAAATAGTGGAAAGTGAAATCTCAGATAAGGGAGACTACTGTACCTAGAAGAACTAACATATGCCTTCTGGTTGTTGTCATTTCTACCTCATTCATTGCATACTTGCTTAGGTTTCCCAAATTTAGCATTCTCTATGTTCAATCAGGGAACAACTTTCTGGGAAATCCCGGCTTCCCTCCCTTCTCCTAGGTATTTTTGTACGTAATGAAGCACGCTTCACCTGTATTGATAATGGTGTCACACTCTAGCTTAAGAAATCCTTCAAGCTTCAAGTCAAAGATTGTGCGAAACAAAATTTTAATGTGGTAAATTCAAAATTAGGTAAATAAACCTTAATTTTCCCAGTGGGTGAACGTGTACAATTTGCACACACAGGTTTTAAATCCATTAAGCCAGGGTGTCTAGGGCAGTGGTCGGCAAACTGCGGCTTGCGAGCCACACGCGGCTCTTTGGCCCCTTGAGTGTGGCTCTTCCACAAAATACCACGTGCAGGCGCACACATACAGTGAGATAGAAACTTCATGGCCCATGCGCAGAAGTCGGTTTTCGGCTCTCAAAAGAAATTTCAGTCGTTGTACTGTTGATATTTGGCTCTGTTGACTAATGAGTTTGCCGACCACTGGCCTAGGAGAGCCACACATACAGCAGTGGTCCTAGAATCTTAGAAGAGTGCGTTAGTCAGGCCAGAGTTTGACTCCATGCCTACTACTCTTGCTTAGGGGTGGCCATGGGTCTCAGTTTCCTCATTTTAAAAACAGAGATTAAACCTCTTTGCTTGGAATTTTAATGAATTAGTGCATGTACACCTTAGAGTAGAAGCTCAATAGGTAGCACATCATCATCATCATCATCACCATCATCATCATCATCATCATCACCATCATCATCATCTCCATTTACATCCAGACAACCAGAAAGTGATTAAGTGCTGTGAGGCCAGTGAATCAGCAATGCCTGCTGGTCATTGTCTGGATGGCAGAGAACTTGAATTTAGTTTATTTCCAGCTAAGTTATTTTAGCTGCCTGATCTGACGCATTAATCAATTGGGGAGACCAGCTATGTGGCTGTATTTCTGGATCCATCACTGAAGAGCAACTCATCACCATGCTTCAACTTCCCATTTGCAGAATGGGGCTCAACACCCACAGCCACTCACACCAGCAATTGTTTCAACACTGCCCACCTTGGAAACGGCTGTGGAGTAAGCAGAGTTAGCAAGGCAACGGGGAGGTAGGAAGGGCCCTTGGTTTGCCGGTTGGAAATAGAGAGCTGGAAATAATTCTCTCTGATCCATTGCCTGGAGAACACCATGAGCCAGCTGGCCTGAGCAGATAAGAGAACTGTTCTCCAGGCTGGGTGGTACCTCTACCTAACAAAAGTTGGGCAAGAAGCTTAACAAACGGTGCTTTTGCTGTGTGCCAAAGTCGGCCCGCATTTCATCTGGATCCCAATTTTTATCCTTTGCCACACTTTAAAAATTATTTTAGATCCTCCCTGGAGAAAGTAACCACTGTTCCTCCAGCTCTTTTCAGACAATTTGTTCTAAGTATAAAGGATTGGAGGTGGGAGTGGAAATGGACATTTAATTAGCCGAATTTAAGAAAAGGGGTGAAAATGCTTATATTTTAAAAAGTGACTTGGAATCACTTGGAAATAAGAGTGGCTTTGCATAAATGTTATAATGCCCTTCATACCCTCCTTCTTCTATCTGTATGTTTGCTCTTACAGTCATATTCTGCCTTAATAGAAGCAAAGGCTGGACAGCTAAGAGGAAGAGGAGAAGCAATTGGTATTTGGCCCTGCAGGATGGTAGCATAAGAATGGGATTGAGGATCATGATGGCTAATTTTGTATCAACTTAACCAGGTTATGGTGTCCAGTTGTTTGGTCCAAGACCAATCTATATGTTGTTGTGAAGGTATTTCTTTTTAGATGTGATTAACATTTAAAGCAGTAGATGCAATTCTGACACCAATTCTGATATGTGTGTTTTTCAATACCACCCAGCAATCTCCAGAACCAGTAAGCTGTCCAACAATATAACTCAATTCTGACACTATCTACCTGGAGATAGCTTCAGAGCATACAGGTTAAGAGTTCAGTCCCACAAAACTGCCCCTCTTCAGAGGCCAATTGCAAGTCCAAGCTGTCACCTGTGCTTCTGATCAACCAGATGGGAGGTGCCCACAGTCCCCTCCTTTAATTAACTTGGTACAGAGGTTTACAGAACTCAGAGAAACATTTACTTACTAGATTGCCAGCTTATTAAGAAAGGAATTATTCAGGAACAGCCAGATGGAAGAGACCCATAGGACAAGGTATAGGGAAAGGGCATGGAACTTACCTGTCCTCTCCAAGAGCATCTCTCTTCCCAAATCTCTGCACGTTCACCAACCCAGAAGCATTCCAAACCCCATTCTTTTGGGTTTCATGAAGGCTTCGTTACATAAGCACTGGTGATTAAATCATTGGTAATTAGTGGTTGAACTCAAACTCTAGCCCTTCTTCCCTTCCCAGAGATCAGGGGGTCGACTGAAAGTTCCAAACTTCTAATCACATGGTTGGTTCCTCTGGTGACAAGCCCCCATCCTTAAGTGACTTAGAGGCATTCAGAAGGTCATCTCATTTTGCATTATGAATCACAATATCACAGTAGACTCTGAATAAAAGAGATTACGCTTCATAATGTGGGTGGGCCTCATCCAATCAGTTGAAGGCCATAAGAGCAAAGACTGAGGTTTCTCAAAGAAGAAGGAATTCTCTCTGAGATTGCAAACTATAGAAACCTGGACAGAGTTTCTAGCCTTTCACTCTGCAGATTTTGGACTCAAGACTGCAACATCAACTCTTACCTTACATATAGATGTTCTCATGTTTCTGTTTCTCTGCTGAACTCTGACAAAATTCAAGCAACTCACTGTTACAGCAAAGAGGAGATATGTTTGTCCCCAGGTGGTATGGTTGATGGGTTGTCAAAAATGGCCCATCATCAAATATCTCCGCTCCTCTTGTGGTAGGCAGTTAGACAGACATGCGCAAAGCAAGGATGAAGGGCCAGGTACAGAAGATCACAAGGGCAGAAAGCCCCAGGTGCCTAGCAATGGGCAAAACTGGGAAAATGAGGGCCTCACCTGAGGGTGACCTTTCTTCTCCTACTTTATCGATGCTCATGTGGTTTAAGTCCCCTGACCTTTGCTCCCTAGAGAACATCTAAGCTTCAGTTGTGTTTCAGCTCAGGGCCCAGAAAAGCAGCAAAACCAGACAAGCAGCACCCTGGCTGATCTCAGGACCAGCTGCATTGAATAACGACCCCTACCCTGGCACAGACCAATCAGTGGAGACCAAGGCCCTGAAAGGACACACCTAGAAAGCTGATACATATTCTATTCATCCTCCCTTGGGACCTCCGCTAAAATCTTCACCCTTAAAAGCCTTTAGGATGGAGGACCCAGCGCACTCTCCCTTCCAGGAGCAGGCCCATGCCTTTCCCCTCCATACCTCCCTCCTCACCCTACCCCCACTCCCAGCAGGTGTGTTACCTCCTGAGCCAATTTCTTCTATCATTCACTTCTTCTAGCTCTGTGACTTTCCAAATAAATTTTGTCTTCCAGTTTGAGTCTTGTCTCTGAATCCTTTCCTAGTCAGAACTGAAGTTCTAACACCAGGTGCCATTCTTGTGGCCACCAACACTCTCTTTACCCCGCAGTCTACTGGTTCACCTACAAATTTGATTCATAGAGTCACTGAGAAAGAAAACAATACCTATATGAGACCACAGAAGTATCCTTACCCATTAGGCCTTTAGCTTGACAAATTGTTCAGATTAGTTAGCTGGGCCCTGAACCCTGGAAAGAAAGACATCAAATTGAATCCTAAACCTGGAGCTCCCTGGCAAGCTCTGAGGGTCAGGGAAAGATAAGGGCAGTTTAAAGGGATTAAACATGAGCTGAAAGAGATGCCTAGAAGGAAGGTGAAAAGATGCAAGGATGATAATTTATTGTATAGTAATATTATGAATAATCAGCATTATACTATTGATAAACTCCTGGACATCTTGTCTTTAGGAAACAAATCCCAACTCAAGCACCTCACATATGCAGCAGTGGCCAGCTGGGCACCAAAATAGTGAGGTGAAGTCCCACATTCCTGACCACTTCCAGTCCCTGCTTACCTAAGCAAAGAGCCAGATAACCCTATGCCAACAGCTACACTCAGGTACTTTGCTTTCTTGATATGAGAAGAGACATTTAACCCTTTGTACTCGCTTGCTTTTTTCTTGAGCTGCTACCGATGCTAACCGTGTGCAAAAGGTTAAGGGTCTTTCAGCTCACCCAATTTCTCTTCCCACAAATTTCATCCCTGGCAATCTAGACCTGTTATATCGCAAATCAGCGAACTGGACAAGATACCTTAATCAGCCAGTTAGTTAGGAGTCATCTTTATTGCGCTCAGGTTCAGAGCTGATTACCTCTGCAACTTCTGAACAAACACAGGAGGGCGTATTTCCTTTTTATATCCTTCTAGTTCTTTGTGTAAGTTATTTTTGTAGACAGTGTGTAATCTTGAGTACATATCATATCTATACAGACACCTGTAACCTTGAGTATCATATCATATCTATACAGACACCTGTAACCTTTAGTATCATATCTATACAAGCACCTGGCATCAATATCAGCGTATCAGTTAGATGGCTAGCTTGCAGGTCAGACAATTAAGTTTATATTTTCTATTCAAGCAAAAAACAAAGTTATTTTACAGTCTAAAAATAACAGAGTTGACCTACAGAATAAGAGACTGTCTAAAAATACCAGAGTAGTTCAAACAGCAGTTTCAAACAGCAGTTTTTCCAAAGGAGGGACCACTATGCTTCAGACCCAGTACTGCGTTGGGTTCATTGCTTGGCAATTAAACTTTCCCCCCTCAATACTCTGCCAGAAGCCAATTCCAGCATGCCATAATTGCAAGAGTTTCATCAAAAGGTTGATGGAACTTGGGGACTCAAGAAGGGCTGAGTCACATATGTTATTGCCTGTTGGGAGTGGCTAAAGGCATTTCCCCAAACCTGAAATTGATTGTTTACTGCCAGACAGCTAAGGGCATCTTAATCTACATGTTATTGCCTCCTACTGGCCAAACACCTGAACAGCCGAAGGCAATTCCCCATTCTGACAATGAACTGTGTATATGAAACCCTATCCTTTGATGTGTATATCTACCTCGCCTTAGGACAATTTGTGTTAATAAAAAGCAAGGGGTCCTGAGACAAGGGAGAACTTGGTTTCTTTAGCCAAGCTCCTCTGGCCCCAAAAATGCCTTCCAAAATTATGTTTCGTCTCTGAACTCATTTAATTTACAGACAGCCCTTCTCCAGATTCCTATATGATGCCGGATCAAGACCACCGGCATTAATAACTCAATCTTTGGTTTCTTAACATTGTTTTTCTTTAAAAAATAATCACCATTGACTTAGTTCCTATTTTCTTATACTTATTTATAGCCATTTGGGCTAAATATTGTCCCATTTTGCAAATGAGGCATCTGAGGCTGAAATTGCCCAAATGTCAGCAGACAGATTGGAGCCCAGCTCAGCTGAGGGCTGATGCTTATGCTGACCCAAAAGACTTTCTAGAAATGATAGACCGAGACATGCCACAGCTCAGACACATGGGCCTAAGAGGGACTCCATATACAATGAGGAGCACCAGGAGAAAGTTACTTAAAATGAAAACCAAGCAACATAGAAACCTGGACTGAGTTTCTAGCCTTGTACTCTGCAGATTTTATTCTGTGAATTTAAATGCAGACATGACATTAACAGCATGATAACCCAGGAATACTAACTCATTGCTCATAATTAGACCTTGCACGTCTCTACTCTTTGACAGATGCAAAGAATTTCAAAATATAATTAAACCTTCCAATACCCTTGTGAGGAGGTGGCACCATATTCATTTTACAGATGGGTGAACTGAGGCCAACAAAAGGCAAGTCTCTGAAAGTTAACTCATGAATCTGTGAGAAAATATTAAAAAATCCTTGTGGTTTTTTGCTCCTCTGTGCTTTGGCTCGAGCCAGCTCAGAGCAGTGGTCTAGAATTTTTAAGGGCAGAACCAAGATAGAATGTTGTTAGGAAAACTTTCACCCATATTTATGCCATCAAAATATCCCAAATAAATTGGTGAGACAATAGAATCAATAGACAAGATCATCGATGCTTTAAGCCTTTATGTTAGTTGCAGTGGATTTATCCAGAGTTTCTGCAAACTTCCTTGGCCATAAGATTTATCAGTGGTCTTTGTGAAAGATGTACATTTCCTGTGTTTTCCCCTGGAGATTTTGATTTGGTAGGTCTGGGGTAGACCATAGGAATCTGTATTTTGACAGGTTATCAGGTAATTTTTTATAACCAGGCAAGTGTGGGAAGCACTGGATTAATCATTCTGTAAGTACCTCTGAAGCCTATTATTTATGTGTTCAACACTGTGTGGTATACTCAGAATATAAGAAACCTCAAAAGTCCCTTTCTCCCCCTTATTCACTGTAATGGAGAACACAACAAATGTTTATTGCACACCTACTCTACTGAAACCCTGAGCTCCTGGGCTGGGTGCCCCAGCAGTCACAAAGATGAATAAGCTAGTAGAAATAGACAGCTAAACAATATACTGGAATAGCATGAGATGATCATATCATAGAGGTCTATACAAAGCATTCGGATGAGGGAGACATGGAAGCAAGTACATCTGGCTAAGACAAAGAGAGAGGGAAATGTACAGCAAGGGGAAGACCTATGAACTGGGTTTTGAAGGATGACTAAGAGTTTTCCCATTACAGAGAAAAAAGAATAACTTGAGCAAAGGAATATATGTATATGTATATGTATGTGTGCACGCACACATATTTCTTTGCACACATATATTTTAATCATGACCCTTTGGAGGAAGGTCCAGTGATACAGCATGATAACAACATGTCTGTAATAAGGCACTGAAGAACTGAAATGCTAAGGGATTTTTTAATGTCCTTGTATATCCCGTTCATTCATTCAACAAGTAGGCAGTTAGTACCTGTTGGGTGCCAGGCAGTGTTTTAGGTTCTGATGATTTATCAGTTACAAACCAATTTTTCAAAATGCCTTTTGTTGTGATTTTACATTCTAGTGGGAGGAGAAAATGAACAGACAAATAAAATATGTGGGATGTCAGATAAATGCCAAGAAGAAACAAAATATAGAGGAGAGGAACAGAAAGTACCTGTGTCAGTGGTTGTGCCCGGAGGAGACCTTGCTGAAAAGTGATGTTTCATCCTTGTTCTGAAGGGAATGAGAGAGGGAGTCAAGTGGGGGAAGAAGGTTTCAGAGTGAAAAACAAATGAAAAGGCTTTGAGCAAGGAGTTTGCTTGTTGCCTCTGAAATATGGAGAGAAGGTAGTGTGGCTTGTAGTGTGGGAGAGATAAGATTAATAAGGTAACAATAGGCCCAGAGGAGGAGAGCTGATGGTAAAGGGTTCTCTAGGCCATCTTGTGGAATTCTGAATGAGAAGAAACACCACTGGAGGGTTTCAAGTAGAGGAGTGACCTGATCTGATATTTGTTTAAAGATGTCTCCTCTGACTGCTGAGATAGGAACAGCACGTAGGGGTTAAAAGCAGATGGTATGAAACTAGAGAGGAGACTGCTGCAATGCTCCGGTTGCAAGACAATGGCGGCCTGACTGTAGGTGGAAGCAGTCGAGCAGGTACAAATGGTAGAATTCTTGATGCCTTTTAGGGTTTGTTAAAAGGGTGGATATGGGGCAAGAAGGAAAGAAGAAAGTTGAGAATCTTGGACCTCATTCTAGAAATCCTTGAAACGGAATTTTCTACCTATAGTTTGTAAAATCCTTCTGGTTTTCCTTTGGAGGTCAGGTGGAAGGCTATTATAACAAGCCAAGCAAGAAATAAGGGAGGTTGACCAAGATTGGGCCTGGGTGCTCCAAAGAAAGAATCGTGGTAAGAGAAGTTCTAGAGGAACAAGCTACAGAATTTAGAGACAAATTAAATCTGTTTGGTGTGACTGATGCATGATGGACTGAGCAAGTGAAAGTGAAAGGACTTTTAGGGATAAAACAGGCAGGTTTATGGAGTCTTAGGAATAAAGAGGGTCCATGGGGAGGAATGCATAGGTGAGGGCTTGGAGCCACCAGAAGGCATACATTCACAGAGAACAGAAAGTGCCACAGGATAAGGGGAGAGGAAGGCCCACATTCACAGAGGATAAAGAGTATAGGGAAAAAGGAAACATACTTTCACAGAGGATAGAGAAGTGTGGACAGATGTTGGCAAGAGAGAAACATGTTCACAGGAGATAGAGGAATGTTGCAAGTTAAGGGGAAGAGAGAGAGGGGGGCATCACATGGGTTTTGGATTTTGAAACTGATATTCTGCAAAGGAGTGACCAAGCACAGGGTCATAAAATGGGGAATGGGGTCCAATTAGAAGGGAGCATGAAGAGACAAAGAACTACAGCATTTGTGAAACTTAGAAAAAGGGGTTTAGTTGGTTATCCCTTGGGAACCCTTCCTACGTGGGAATCTGTATTTGCTTCCAATAAATTTCCACCCTTTTACTAACAAGTCCTTTTAGTCTAAGAATTTTATTCTTTAAACTTTGTGAGGCAAGAACCCGCAAGGGGGAGATCCGCTCCCCCAAGCCCCACATTTCAGAAGTTAGATTCATGGTAGAAGAAAGGATAAATTTGGCATTGGTTAATTAATCTTGACATGTCTGTGATCTTCAGATGAGCAATCATGAAAACCCTATGAGCAATTTAGCTCTGCCATTTAGGAAGGAGGATGTGGCTGGAAAGTTGTGAAGACAGCTAGTGATTTTGGATATCGCACACTAATTTTAAAATGAGACTTTTAGATCTTGACAAGGATCATGATTTCTGCAATATATAGTGCTTATATCTCTAGATTTAAGCACCAGGGAAGCTTGGGAAATGCATGGAGATAAAATAGTCCAGCAGGAATGAGCATGAAATGTTGGGGATAAGTGAATAATGTGAACTATGAGAAATTCCCCAACCTCTTTGAAATGGTCATACATTTCAAGGAGACTTCATTACTTATGAGTTGTGTCTATGCATAAGTGTAACGGACACATTCATAAATTGTCTTTACATTTCTAAAGCATGTAATGTGGATCCTCAGAAAAATCCCCAAACAGGCCTTGAAGTCCTAGTATGGGCCATTATTTTTTTTTTCCCATTGTGCTTACAGAATCAGAAACTATACATATTATATATGCTTTCTTTATTAAGGTAGGCCAAAATCAATGTCCCTTTTCCTCTAAGATGTCTGTGGGTTTGTACTGGAGGCAAATAAATAATATATACAAATGCTTTTTATGAAGTTCCTTTTTTGGGGGTGTTTATCTTCTTTATTTGTTTAGAGACTCATCCCTTTCCCCCAAAATGAATTAAAAGAAACATCTAAAAGAAATTTGCCATGAACCTTATAAAATTAAGCTATGGGGGAGGTTATTAATAGACTTCATTGTGGGCAACAATTTTGTCCCAGGGAAGATTATTTTAAAAGATTCTTCTCACAAGTTGTGAGAAGAATTCCCCATTGTCACTCACAATGGTGTGATTGTTGGCTGGAGGCAAATCCCTTTGTGTCCACCCCTTCAATTAGCTACACCAGCTCTGGAGTTCAAGTTCAGAATACCTAACAATTTTACCTTAGTTAGTTAGCAAGCCAAAATCTGTACATTATATATAAATATTGAAATTTCCATTGTAGTGTAATTAAAAACATCAAAGCCAATCTAGCTCAGAAGAGGGAGGCACCCTCCATGTTGGCAGCCTTCCAACAATCATCACCACCTTTGGGGGAGTTTTCACATCTATTGACCCATGTGATAGCCTAAAGCAGGATACATGGTGGCGGGAGTGGGGTGGGGGACTGCAATGTGTCTGGTGAAAATAGAAACCTCAGCTTCAGTCTGGCTTTGTCACCAGTGGCCTCAAGCAAAAGAATGTCCCCAGAGTCTATAAGCAATAAAAGCCACTCTCTCACTAGTGAGAGACCAGATATAATAGCATTTGAAAAGGAACATAGTCCTTTGATGTTTTCACGAAAGGGAAAAGAAGATGTTGCTGATAATATTTGGGAGGTGAGGGAGGAAGAAACCAGCTCAAGAATAGGGGAAGTTTTGTGCACAGATAAATTCAAAGAGAGAGCAGGTCTGACTAATCATGGTAGGCACCCTTCTACAATTGCTTTCAATGGTTCCTGCCTCCTGGTCTTCATGCCCTTATGTAGATATCTCCTCCCTGGATTGCTGACCAGATAGTGACTTGTTTCTAATACATAGAACGTGGCCCGAGTGATAGGAGGTCATTTCTGAGATCAGGTTATAGAACACTGTGACTTCCATCTTGCTGACCTTTTCCCACCCAACCTGCTCACTTGGATGAAGCAAGTTGCCATTTTATGAGCTGCCCCCAAAGGGACTCATATCCTAAGGAATCAGGAGTGGACTCTGGCCAACAGTCTAGGAAAAGTTGAGAGCCTGAGTCCAGAAGGTACAAGAAACTGAAGCCCGCTTACTACTGAGTGAACTTGGAAGCAGATCCTGCCCCAGTTGAGTCTAAAGAGAACTACAGCCACAGGAACACCTCGCCTGCAGCCTTGAGAGAGATTGGGGGCACAGGCACCCAGCTCAGCCATGCCCAAATTTCAGACCCACAGAAACTGTAAGGTAATAAATGGATGTTGTATTAAGCTGCTAAGATTTGGGACAATTTCTTATAACCCTATACTAGAGGCCAGATGCACAAAATTCGTGCAAGGGGCTCGGCCCTCACCACCACCGTGGCCGCCTCTGCCTCAGCCCCCTCCTGCTGCAGTGTCCACCTTGACCCTCGCAGCCCCGGCTTAATCTAGAAGGACATCTGGAAGGACATCCGGTCTAATTAGCATATTACACTTTTATTTTTATAGACTAGAAGCCCGATGCACGAAGATTCGTGCTAGAATGGGCTTTCCTTTCCCTGGTTGCCGGCACCGCCTTTCCACTCAGGCCCAGCCCCTTTCCACTCAGGCCCTGGAGCCACCCACCTCTTTCCGCTCTGGGAGCCGCCTCTTTCCACTCAGGTCCCACCTTCCCATGCTGCCTAGAGGCCCTGAGAGACAGGGGTGGAGCAGAACACCTGCATTGTCGCCATGGCAACGATGCAAGCATCCCGCCCCTGTCACTTGGCACCTGTGTATGCAAACTAACCGCCATCTTTGTTGGGTTAATTTGCATATCACTCCTGATTGGCTGGTGGCGTAGCGGAGGTATGCTCAATTTACATGTTTGTCTATTATTAGGTAAGATAATTAAAGCCTAATATGCACATTGTCCCCTTGGGTGGTCATTAGACCAGGAGTTTGACCACTGGCTATGACATTCGCTGACCACCAGGGGGTGGCGCAGAACATGGTGGGCATCAGCAATGTGGCACTGGCAGCAAGCAGCAGTGGAGGCACTGCCAGCCCTGATGGGCCCCCAACGAGAGTGGGACCGCGGCAGGATGGTGGAGCAGGAGAGCGAGTGGTGCCAGGTCAAGGTGGGTGTGAGTGGAGGCCCAATCGCCCCGCCAATCACCCTGCAGATGATGACCAGTGGCAGTGGTGGAGGGAGGGGCCACCGCCCAGCTCCCAAGTGCTGAGGAAGCCTGGCGGGGAGGCCCAGCCCCAATCCATTGCCCCACAGACAGGAAGGTGGAGCAGGTGAGGGGGTAGCACCAGGCCCAGGCAGGGTGCCAGGTGGGGCTTCGGGGCTGCAGTGCTGCGAGGCTGGGGGTGCAATCTGGGGCTGCAAGGCTGGGGGCACGAGCTGGGGTTCAATCTCTGCAGGCCACCCCAAGGGACACCACCAGTGCACAAATTTGTGTGCTGAGCCTCTAGTACATAGATAATACAGCCATTAACTTAGGATAACCTGGGATGGTTTTGGAGGAAAAGAAATGAAGGGTTTTACATAATAAACACAGGAAATTATTAATCATGTGACCCTGACCCGGGAAAAAAGCACAAATGAGTTCCAAGAAGCACTGAAGAGAAAATAGAGAAGAGAGTGTGGAAATAAATGAAGACTAAACAAATAAGAACAGACAGAGGCTACATATTCAGAGCTTGCTATGTCAGGGAGGCAGCCACTGTCATTTGCACTTGGCAGAGACTCAAGGCAGGCAGAGGAGTGGAGAGCTTCCTAGGGGAAAGAGGGGAGGCTCTCGGTGTGCCCTGGTTGGGGGCTGTTGACCTGGAAAAGCTTGGGGGGGGGCGGGGCCAACTAGGAATGGGGTGGCTAACTATGCCATTGGTTAGTGGTGCACGCTTGGCTTTCTCTGATTGGTCCTAAGTTGGAAGTGAGGGCAAAAGTTAGGGAAGCTGTCAGTTATTTATCAAGTCCTGGCCATTTTGGCCAATTGTTGTAGGGGTTATTGTTCCGTCTCCTGGATTATTGCTAGAGATAGCGGTCTGATTCCTACAAGTCTGACTCATAGCAGGCTGGCCTCCTGTGCTACTTAATGTAGATAGTAGGTGGCTTTCTGGTTGCTGCAGATCATGGATCAGAGTTCTATTTTTTATATATGATCTGGCCTCTGTCCATCTGTATATTTAATGTCTCAGAAGAAGAGTAGCTATGAAGTAATGGGGTACCTGAACCGAATCAAGGAGATTCCCACCAATGGACCTAAGTCATCCCCAGCCACAGAAGGAGGGAGGATCAGGAGAACCTGCTGCCTTTTCACAGACCCAGAGATAAATCCACGGTGAACACCTCAGAGGAAGGTATGGCCATGCCATGCTTCAGGAATCTGAATCCATGGCGAGTCACTGGTCCAATTCAAACTGCTTGAGACTATGTTTTAGCCACACCTATTTTTTCAAATCTGAAAGCAGTTTTGCAAAGCCAGTTGCTCTCTGTCACGTTTCTCTCCACAGAGTCAAAGTGGAGTCATTTAAGTGGACTGTTAGACCACAGCGTTTTTTCTAGAACCAGTCCCTGGAGAGTCTTTACCTCCATGATCCCGAGTTACAATGTAGCTTTCCTTACTGGACCCCTTTTAAGACAGTCTTTTCTCACAGCCAGTCTGTGGAGAGGGTTCCCTTTCTTTTTTCTTCACCGTTTTACCTGCTGCTTAACTAGAAAATTATCCTCCACATAGGAAGGTAAACGCTCTCTCATCCTGTTGCTGGGATAAAAAATTATCTTGTAACTTGGCTCTGTCGGGCAAAAATCTACATCAGCCCAGCACTCCCTCTTAACCAGCAGTGGCTTTCAGAAGCGGGACTGCGACCTGGATAATCACAGCAGGGCTTGTAATCTTCCCCGTGCTAATGAGGGTCACATCCTACCTGACTGGTAGGCCTTCTGCAGAGAGTTAAAGCTTCTCCTGCTCTAATTAGCAATGGCTGATGGAGGGAGAAGCCTGCCCCTTTACAGGTATCCATCCCAGTGGTTTGAACAATGCAGAGAAAAATTATTTGCAGGCCCATGGCAAAGACGGTTAATTAAAATAGTGATGACGCCGATAAGAGGGATGACAAACGGGGGTCCCTCATTAATGAGAACGGTCGCATTTTCTGCTCCCTTCTCCCCTTGCTCATCAGGAAATAGCAGAGTGGAGCCCCCAGGAGACTCCTGCTCAATTAGGCCCCACAGGCAGGGAAAGCTGCCGAAGGCCCTGTGAAGAGAAAATGTAACCACCTAATTTGGGAGGGAAGGAGCGAGGGCACGGGCTCTAATGGAATATGCCACTGGCACTTCCAGGTTCGCCGCTGATGGGGTGGATGCACCACGTGAAGCCGTTCTCAAAAAGGCAGGAGTGTGGGGTGAGCGAGGGACACCGGCTTTGAAGTCACAGATGCCTGTGTTGGGATCTGATTCTAGCAGTGTCACTCTGTCACTCGGAGCCCGTTTTCTCATTGAAAAACATGAAGAGAATGACAATGACCTCACTGAGTCTGTATGAGGTCACGTGTGTACACATAGAAGAGAGGGCGCAGAGAGCACAGATCACACAGGTAAAACTTGGCACCTTTTCCTTTCCACCTCGTTATGTCCCACCACACTTGCCCGGATGGAATTCATCTCTTTTGTAATCTGCCCCTCCTGGTTGATAGGGCCTGTTGACAGTAGTTCACACTTTGCCCCACTCAATGTCACATTGAAGGTGTCCTAAAGATCTTGCTTGGGCATTTTGTGTTATTTCTTTTAGGGACCAGCCCCCTAAGAACAGGACCCATTCTTTCTCTTTCTTTTTGTTCCCCCCAAAATATGTTTTTATTGATTTCAGAGAGAGGAAGGGAGAGGGAGGGAGAGAGATAGAACCGTCAATGATGAGGATCATTGATTGGCTGCCTCCTACATACACACCCCTGCCGGGGATTGAGCCTACAACTGGGCATGTGACTAGGAATCGAACTATGACCTCCTGGTTCATAGGTCGATGCTCAACCACTGAGCTACACTGAGCTGGCATTCTTTCTCTTTCTTTGTCATCTTATCACCAATTCTCAGCAGACCTACAGTTGTCACATGTGAGTTATGTATCACCCTCCCCAATGCTTCTGACAAGGGGGCATCCCGGGAGGGACTCAGGGAGCTAAAGAGCCTTAATGCTTGCCCTTTTGGGTTGGGGAAAACCCTTCCTGGGACTAAGACCTGTCTTTGTACTAACGCAGAAGCACCTCACTATCTCCATTTTGTTCTTCCCAGTGACCCTGTGAGACTGATAGGCCGGCCAGAGACTCCCAAAGTTTCATGAACTTGGCTAAAATATCACTTTTAGTAAGAGGCAAAACTAAAATCCAGGTATTCCAAGGAAATACTGGGATATACTTTCCATTCTTCTTGAAATAACTAATATTGGACTCTGTATCACTCAGGTTTGGTTATGAAAATCTCAGTGGCTTAAAGAAACAAAGGTTTATGTTTCCCTCATGCTGCATGTCTATCACAGGCCAGTTGGGGCTCTGCTCACCAAGTCATCCCTGTAATCATCTGCACTGTGAGACCTGGGCCAACGGAACAGCCTCTCCCTGGAGCATTGCTAACTGCTGGAGCAGAGGGAAAGTCAGCATGCTTAAGCACATGCTCGCTCCTAAAGCATTGGCCTGGAAGTGACACATTACATTCCACTTACATTTTATTGACCATGCCTGAGTTCAACGGGGCAGGGGAGTAACACCCTCGCAGAAGGAGAGGCAAGGACATTACTGAAGAGCTGCACAGTCTACCATCAACCCCATCGCTCTTTGTCTCAATCCTCGGTGCTACAGAAATGAGTGGAGTCTGGTAGTGGTCTATCTGTTCAGCCTGGATAGTGATTGTAGCTATAAATAGAGAATTGCTTGCCCTTTGTTGGAAGCAGAGACAAGGGGAAGATATCCAGAGTAGTGCTTGCTTTAGAAGAGACAACTTAGAAGATGATGTTTGAACTTGGCCATCAATAACATGTTTAAATTCTGGACCAAAAGTTAACATATTAGCAACTGCAAAAGATTCTATATAGGCTGGCCTCACATCGCAGAGAGTAAACCACTGTTCCAGGAATGAGAGTGCTTCAAAGCCATGTGCAAATGCTTTCGGTCTTTAGCAGGAAGGCACTAAAATGTCCCACTTTTTTATTTGTTTGCTGAAAAGAGAGAACTAAATAACTTGCTAATTACTTCCACAGGTGCCCCTCTAAGAATGGCAGTAATAACATTTCGAGGGTGTTCAGTATTGACACAACAGTAGATGGCCAGGGGCCTCAAGTGAAGAACAGAGTGACTGAGTTCTCCCAGGACTAGAGCTCTCCTAGGACAGGGCACGTGACTTACCCATTTGTATTTGCAGTACTTGTTGCTTCTTCATCCTACAAGACTGTCTTGTTCATAAAAATACATACATACATACATACATACATACATACATACATAAGAACCCATAGCTTCTCCTTCCAGTCCATGCAGCCTGCTCCATACAGACAAACTCAGATACATTTACTTATTTGCTTACCGACTTATACTTCACCTACTTCTAAGGAGAGTTGAGGCAGGGTCTGCTTTCCACTTAATGTGAAACAGGACAGCTAGGCCTGAAACCAGAGCAGAGACTGTGGGTCGGAGCACAGCGAGTGGATATCTCCACATCCCTGAAAATAGCTGACAACGTGCTGAGCGCTGACTTGCCTCCCTAAGTTCTGGGAGCTTAGGTACAAATGGACCACATTGGCCTCCTTGGGAGGGTCGTGCATCTGACAGTGAGGTGATGATGCAAGGTGAGGTGCCACTTTGAGGACTGTCTTCTCCTGCTTTTGCTGAGGCTACCTACCTCCTATCTGGCAGCTTAGGGAGCCTGGTTTATTATTAGGGTAGATGTGCAACTAAATCTGTGGCTTCAGACTACCCACCAACAGTGTACATAGCCCTCTCTTCATTCTGGCCCCTCCTTCATTCCTGGCCTACGCTTTCCAGGAGAAAACGAGTCTGATCCATCTCTGTGTTCAGATGTTAGCTGAGAACACCTTAAGATAGGACCTGGTCCTGGGATCTTTGTTCAATTACATGTATCTAACATTTATTTATGAACTACATATTTAGAGTCCAGAAATGAGGAAATGAAGAGAGTCTGTGCAGGAACACTGATTGGCAGAATCAGTGTCTGCCAGTCCACGCTTAGACCCAGACATCAGGCTCCCGTGCATAGTGGGCCCACTCTGGTCCTCCTCCATCAAGCCCCTCCCTAGGGGAAGAACTCATCAGGGCCCGGAGGGATGTGTCCAACTGAAGCCTGTGACTCTCCTTCCTTCTACTCCATGTTCCAGGTACTCAGCACCCTAGAATACCCTCCCCATGGAACCCACAACAGCATTTGGAGCCTGCACATCCTATTCCCAAGATCCAAGCTGGCCTGCTGGGAGTCCATCCAAGTGGTGAGTGCTGAGGGCAGAGTTGGCCTCAGCCTAGACTTTTGGCCTGAAGTGTCCACAGACTTGAGACCGCCCTCTCACCATGTGGGATGGAACAAGGTGTGGGAGGTAGAGCGGGAAGATCAGCAGGCCAGGCCCTCTATTGGCATTACTACCTCTGATCCTGAAAATGTGGGGATGGCCTTGTAATTTGGGCACTCTGGGAGGTGGGGGGAGAGCTAAGGGTAGAGATGGGCAGGTTCCTAAGTCTAGAACAGGTTTCTTTTTGCCAGCAAGGGGTTAACTCACCACTGTACTTATTTCTGATTGTTTACAAGGAGATTTGATCATGAAAGGCCAATGAAAGTGTTCAAGAGTCTGATTTTTCTTGTCTATCTAAATTACCATCTCAGGAGGCAAAGCAAACCAATTTACCTTGAGGCTTCCATCAGAGAAATCCGTAGACAGTCTAGGAACCACATGCTAACAAGATAGTGAGTCTTAAAGCAGGAAAACAAACTAAAAGGCCAAATTCAAACTAAAAGATATTGCTTCATGATAAACTCCACTTGTTCAGGCAAAAGAATCCAAGGATAGCTGTATTGTGGGAAATACAAATATTCTGGTTAACTGAATGTTAGGATAATTTGTCCTTATAGAATTATATAGGGAAATCTTAAAATTATACTAAAAGTAATTGTATCTCTTTTTCATCACCAACCTCAGTGATTTCGGCAGATTGCCTCTATTATTTTTTTAAATTGCCAATATGTTCTTAGGTTCTCCCCTCCAAAGACTGGCTAAGTAAAAGTAGGACAAGGTGTCCCCAGTGGTCCCCTCCTTGTTATGACCAAAGACAGGCACACAAGAAATTTCATTAAAGAAAGTCAGAAACGACGCTATAGTCATGGCCTCTTGCACATAACTCATGGCTTCACTGCTGTGAGAGTTCCTCAATATCAAATTGGACTCTTCTCAACTATTATCATTCTAGAGCAGGGGTGGGGCACCATTTTTCTGCCAAGGGCCATTTGGATGTTTATAACATCGTTCGCTTATATAATTCACTTAATATAAATTTATGTTGCTATGAAAAAAAGCTCCCAGATTTATTGAATTCTGAGTCCCGCCTGCAGCTGCCTTGGCAGGGCCAGACCAAATGACTTTTCAGACCTGATACAGCCTGCGGGCCCGATGTTCCCCATCCCTGTTCTAGAGGGTGGAGCTCACCAAAGAATTACCTTCCAATAGAGAATTTCAGTCTTCTCTGCTCTCTTTTCTGTCTGAGGGTAGAACCATAGCTGCCTAATCAGCCAAAATGATTATCTTTCTATTTGTGGCCCTCTACCTAAAGAATGTCCAGGTGCCTGCTCTCCTTTAACTTCTGCCCTATCTTCTCAATCAACTCCATCTTACCCACCTGATGATCCACTTAGGTGTTTTCTCCCCCAAACGATTTGGGAGAATTTTGCATGAATTCTGTGTGATTAGAATAGAAAAAAGATTACTAAAGAGCAAGATGACATCTGCCTGTGTGTATGTGGGGGGTGTGGGGGTGTGGGGGGAGGGGTAGCGGGGGTTTGTTCCTAAGTGCCACTCTTCAGAGTGTTTACTCAATCCTAAAGTCAGTGAGTCTCCATTAAACTGGTTAAGCAGAGGAGTGATATGACCAGGTCTTCGAAAAGGCAGAGTTAGGCCAAGAGGAAAGGTTTTGGAAGCTAGGATAGTAACTATTTCATAATAGAACTTGGGCTTTGGGTTAAAGCAAAACTGACTTCAAATCCTAGTTCCAATACTTACCAACTATGTATCCATTTACTTTCTCTGGTACTCAGTTTTCTAATTAAAAAATCATAATGGCTCATAGTATTGCTTTGAAGATTAAAACATGCATAAAAAGCTTCTATTGACAAATAGGATGAGACAGGAGGAAGGTATAAACTAGGGCGACTGTAGGAATGGAGGGTAGGAGATGGATGTTGGTGGCAGCATTACCAGGATGATTAGAGGAATTGAGGGTGATCAGGTGTTTTACCCTGAGTGGCCCAATAAGTTATACAGCTCATAAATGAATGGAGATTAAGGCAGTACAGAAGGAAGCACCGATTTTTCAGATGACAAGGTACAGATAATGAGTTTCATTTTGGATAAGTTGAATTGAGGGAGTGAAAGACATAGAAGTGCTCATTAGTTTTCAAAAACAGGTATCTAGACAGCACTGTCTGCTTGGGATTCATCAGAATACAAGTTATTGTAGACACTGTGGGATTTACAAGCTTGCCCAAGAAGTAAGTTGGAATCATTCTCTCATTGATTCTCTCACTACTATTTTATTCATCCAATGTATACTATCTTCTATGTGCTAGGCTGGGTGCTATTAAACATGGTGAACAGGCAGAAGTTGTCACTGACCTTCAGGATCTTACATCAAAGAGGGCCATGGAAACCCCTGCCCTTCAACCCTAGGTAGTCAGGAGCCCAGGCGTGTGTGTGGGCTGGATGCCAGATGTTGAGCTGGGCATGGAGTTGGGTAGAGCTGGTCTGTAGTTGTAGGTCATGGCACACGGAGGAAGGATGCCCAGGCTGAGAGTGTCATAATGCTGATTTGGATTAAATTGTGCTGATTTGGAATAAATGAGAACGGTAGAGTTTGCAGGTTTAGAGGATTGAGCGGGGAGAGATTCCCTGAGGTATAGCTTGGGGCAAGACGGGAGCCTTTTCTAGGGTACCTGTCATTTGGCCTATGGGTGCTAAAGAGACTGCTGAAAACATTACAGTGTTTGGAATTAGAAGGACCATATTTTTCTAACTTCAGCATCTAGCATTGTGCCTGGTTCATAGAAAACGCTTAGTGAATGTTACTTAGTTAAAGGAATAATAAGAAAGAAAAGGTGACTTGGCTGGTGTTTCTCAGTATTAGAATGTACTCCTATGCACTGAAAGCTCATGGGTTTCATTCTGAACTGGGTCAGGTCACGTGTGTGAGGCAACCTATCAATGTTACTCATTCACATCAATGTTTCTCTCTTCCTCTCATTTCCTCTCTTTCTCTCTTTAGAATCAATGAAGGACATATCCTTGGGTGATGATTAAAAAAAAAAAAAAAGAAAGAAAGGATAGGAAACATTTACTAGTAAAAGAGTTAAATTATCACCATTCTGGTAAAGATTTTGTGGAATCTTTCCGGACCCTCTATTGAGCCACAGAAATTATTATGGAACTCAAAAATCTTAGTAATCTTAGTTGTGGGTCTTCTGAAAATTAATAAAAGCATGCCCCTATGATTCTGAGTAAATTTGGCTATTAATAGCACCAGGATGTACATCATAGCATGATGCTAAGTGTACTATGCATCTTTTCTAAATTTCACAATCTCACCTAGGGAAGGCTTTCTCTCCTAGAGAGCAAAGAAAATAACAACATTAGCAGAGGATCATGGTTCTTCATAGGTGACTGAGCTAACACACTGCTCTCTGCTTCTACCTTCACGTGTGTGTGTGTGTGTGTGTGTTTGGGGGGGCCGGGTTTTTGGCTGTGACTTTCCACTGCACATGTGGATATTAACCATCAGTAGTGGCTTCATAGAACAGTAATATATATGTTTCTGTTTAAATTTACTGGAAGGTTTTCTGACAAAGCTCCTGGGAGTGATGCCCTGATTTGCAAGGACTTAATGACTTCGTGTTGTCTAACATCTGTAGGCGTCCTATCTAATAAAAGAGTAATGTGAAAATTGACCATCACTCCAACACACAAGATGGCCACCCCCATGTGGTCACAGATGGCTGCCCCCATGTGGACAAAAGATGGTCACCACAAGATGGCCTGCAGGGGAGGGCAGTTAGGGGTGACTGGGCCTGCAGAGGAGGGCAGTTGGGGATGACCAGGCCAGCAGGGGAGGGCAGTTAGGGGCAATCAGGCTGGCAGGGGAGCAGTTAGGTGTCAATCAAGCTGGCAGGGGAATGGTTAGGGGGTGATCAGGCTGGCAGGCAGAAGTGGTTAGGGGCAATCAGGCAAGCAGGCAGGTGAGCTGTTGGGAGCCAGCAGTCCTGGATTGTGAGAGGGATGTCCGACTGCCCGTTTAGGCCCAATCGCCAGTGGGATCGGGCCTAAATGGGTAGTCAGACATCCCTCGAGATTGGAGAGGGTGCAGGCTGGGCTGAGGGACACACACCCCCTGTGCACAAATTTCATGCACCGGGCCTCTAGTAGAGACAAGAGGAGGGCATTACCAGTAGCACCTGGCTGTGCCCCAGATAAAGTGAACACCATGAATTTGTGAAGGTACTATCTTTCTTCTCCAGAAAATAATTCTTTATATTTAAAAAAACTGTCAGTGTTATTAGAAATATTTTAAATTATACTCTTAAATTTTTTAAAAATATGTTTTTATTGCTTTTTAGATAGAGAGGAAGGGAAAGGGAGAGAAGATAGAAACATCAATGATAATAGAGACACATCCATCGGCTGCCTCCCTACTGGGGATCGAGCCTGCAACCTGGGCATGTACCCTTACCGGGAATCAAACTGGGGATCTCTTGGTCCATGAGATGATGCTCAATCCACTGGGCCACACCAGTTGGGCTATACTCTTAAATTTTAACACACTCCTGCTAGCCATACAAAAGACCAATTCAACCCCCCTCCCTTCTTTTACATATATTATGATGGCTTTAGTCATAAATTAAACTTGAAAACAATTGTGTTTCTAGAATCCTGATAAAATTTTTACTCCTTTAATGTTTTTTTTTCTTCTCCTCACTGAATAAACATACTATTCACAGGAACTAATGACCTCTTGAAAGCTAGGTGACCCCATGGTTTTCAAACACCGATTTGAGAGGTCCTAATTTTCTCTTTATCTCCATTTATTCCTCATTTATTCACATGCAACAACTGTTTGAATAATTTAAATGATCAGATATGCAAGCATCACTCAGAAGTGTGAGGACTTTTACTTCAAAAGTAACTCAGTTTTTTTAAATTAGGATGAGAATAACAGTTTGCCTGGTTTTTATTCTCCTGTCTTCTTTTGATGTAGTTACAATGCTAACTATAATAACACTGTAACAACAGCAATAACAAGAGGAATCTAAAGTCCTAGATTCTTCCTAACCCAGAGTTGTTACTTCAGGTAATTGAAACAAACAATGGGAAGTAGGATCAGAAAAGCATATAAATGTAAATATCTGCAAATTACACAAAGGAAAGTCAGACAAATATGCTGCATTCTTAACACTGGGTCCACAGAAATTGCAGCCTATCAAAACAGAAAATACAACAGGAGGAAGCATCAGTAATAAAAATCATAAAATAAGAAAACAACAGAAGATAGCAATCTACAAATCATAACAATTCTCAAACTAAAAGACAAAGACAGACTACGTGAAGAAAAATTAAACTGCATGTTAATTACAAGTTACAAAAGTTGATAAGATCAAAATGAAAGCAAAAAGTACTAAATGATACAAAAGGGGCCATCTTATATTGAAAATGGTAGTAGTCTCATCAATAAAGAATATGGAGCCCTGGACAGTGTTTGCTCAGTGGTTACAGCACCGGCCCAAGCACCAAAGGGTCTCAGGTTTGATTTCTGGTCAAGGGCACCTACCTGGGTTGCAGGTTCACTCCCTGGCCCTGCCCAGGGTGCATTCAGAAGGCAACCAATCGATGCGTCTCTCTCATATTCATGTTTCTCTCTTTTTGTCCCCTTCCCCCTTTCCCTTCCACTCTCTCTATAAAAGCAATGGAAAAAATATCCTCTGATGAGAATTAACAACAACAACAAAAATATGGAAGTCATAAACATGAAAGAACAAATCACCAAAATATACAGAATAAACTAAAAACTGTGATGAATGATACAAGCACAGTTATAGTAGGAGATTTTAGCATGCACTCACTGTCTTTGAATAATTAAATATTTTATATTAATGCATATATGTGCATGTACATATGTGTATTAAAATTAAGTTATATACACAAAGATATATGCAATATACAGTTGTGTATATGCTTTATATATATTTATATTAGAGAGATATCTCATATACTATATAATTTAATAATATAATACATATATTGTTTTCAGGTATCTATAAAAGTTTTACAAAAATGGGCACACACAAAGCCCCCAAAGGACCCAAGTATAGTTTAGAAAGTAGAAATTACAAAATCACAGCATGTTGACTACAAATAATAGGGATAAAATAAATTTGTTTCAAAATAAAAATAAGAGACAATTATAACCAACCGTGAGAAACTGAAATAAACTGCCATAGAAAATTGAGTATAAAGATAAACCATCAATAAAAATGAAAGGTTAAGCAGTAAGAGATGGATAAAATGAATGAGTTTTAAAATAAAAGATTTAAAAAAATTGGACCAATGAAATACCGTAAAAGTTTGAAAACAATAAATGAAAAAACAAAAATAAAAGGAAAGATTCAAGCATAAATTTAAGATTAAAACTTGAAAATGAAAATTATGAAGTGATAAGGTAAAGTAACATATTTAAAATATAATCATAAGTAGAAAAATAAAAATATTCTTAAAGGGCATGATGCAGAGAGAGGTTTATGGCAGAGGTAAGTAAACAGAGAGAAAAGTCCCCCATAGTAGAAAAGGAGCGAAAGTTAATTGTGACAATCTGGAGTCTTGAAATAGAAAGAATGTGATGAAGTGCCGAATAATGAAAAAGCAACGGAAACACAGAATCAAAGGAAATTTAAAAATCTGAGAGCAGACTTGTTTTTAGGAACTTGACAGACTGAGCTAACAAGATTCTTCTTTCAGCCATAAACAAGAAGGAATCTTGGACAAAATATGCCAAAATAACTTTTTTATAGCTGAGCTCAAAAGACAGGAAGGGAAATCTGCAGGTGCTACAACAAAGAAGAAACTCAGCAGAAGGCTATGGAGGCTAGAACATGGGCAAGTCTGCTCTAGGTCCCTGGAGGGCAGAGACTATGGTGGAGATGGGTGCAAGGAAAGCTGATTGGGAACAACCCGTGGGGGAGTGCGGGCCACAAGAGGGGGCAGAGGTGGAAAGTGAACTGGGGTGCTTTGCAATGAAGTCCTCAGCTGACCCTACAGGGCACTTTGGAGGTGAGATATCTCTAGTCAAAAGGCCTGACCTTTACCTCATATTGGCCCCAAAATGTGGTGTGACCTTGTTTGGAGGGCAAGTCCTTGAGAGAGACAGCTGAGAGCAGGTAGCCAGCAGCCAATGCTCCCAGCATGCTGGGGGAATGAGGTCTTCAGCTCAGGGCTCTAAAGGTGGTTCTGGAGAGTTCCATACAATTTTCTTCGATGACATGGGTAACCTTCATTTCAACTTTTTTTTTTTTTTTACAATTCATTTGGCTCTGTCTATGTAATGTTGACATTCTGGAATTTTGTTCTTTTGGAGTTGTTAGGAAGATACAATCAAGTGGTCCACTGCCCCGTCTCCCACAGGTATACAAAGACACTTACATAGATGCTACTTATGTACAGTATATGAATTTTAGTGGTATTTATATTAGGGGAATAATTGACAATGACCAAAATCTAAGAATGATAAAATTATGTGCAGCTATTAAAATTATGTTTTCAAAGAATGGGCATTAAGATATTAATATCTGCATTTACACTACATAGATTTATTGTTCTAATTTATTGAACATTTGTTATTTAAAATTTTATTCTAACTGCTATTGCATAAAATATATGAAGGCAAATAGATCCAAATAATGCCAGGATTTGACTCTAAAATGTACAGACTTTTCAGTACTTTTTATTTTCCAAATGCCCTAAGATTATGTATTATTTGCAATTACAAAAAACAATCAACATTGTTTATAAAATAAAAACATAATTATGCTGAATTAGACTTAATTATTTTTCAAATTTATATTTGATGTGAAAAGATATAGTGATAATGAAACATCACTATATTGAGAGCAGATTTTCAATATTTCCACATTTTTTAAAAATCTTATTTTTAAGACTATTTTCATGGTGAATGGAGTGGAAAAAGTAAATCTTGAGTGTTTCTTAGTCCTTCTCTTAACTTATCTTAAGTTTTTCTTGGGAGATAAAAGCTCCCAAAATATGTGTGTGTTTGTGTGTGTGTGTGTGTGTGTGTGTGTGTGTGTGTGTGTGTGTGAGAGAGAGAGAGAAGAGAGAGAGAGAGAGAGAGAGTGAGAGAGTGTGAGTGTGTGTGTGTGTGTGCGTGCACACATGCTTACACACATTTGACTTCTGTTGTCTTTTGGAGCCTTCCCTATGACTACCTCAATTGTTCTAAAGTTCCCATTGCATATGATTCCCACTAGTTAGTGGAACATGGTCAAATGACATTCTCCTAAGGCTGCAAATCTCACTAACCCATAAGCAAGGAAGAAATCCACAAATCTACAGAATAAAAAGAAAACAATAAATTGCATCATTCAAGGGATTTTTAAATGAGGGAACTATTCTGTACGAGACATTTGAGTTTGACAAACCTGATCCTGTGGATTCAATTTCTATAAACCCTTCAAGTGTTTAACCAACTTTTCTCATTTTGCAAAAATATCTAACAAAATCACAGGGGAGAACAATTGTTCTTGACATCATAAAAGTTTAATATCTTAACTCATTTATTAATTTTTGCTTGCTTTGCTTGTGTTATAGGAACTGGTCAGATATTTTTAAGAATCTGACAAACATACACTTTGAAATTGTGAACAGACCCATATTAGTTTTCATTATTGTTGTGGCTTTCTTTTTTGTTGTTGTTAATCCTCATCTGGGGATATTCTCCCACTGATTTTTAAAGGGAGTAGGAGAGGGAGGAAGGAGGAGGAGGAGGGAAGAGAGAGGGGGGGGGAGGGAGAGAGAGAGAGAGAGAGAGAGAGAGAGAGAGAGAGAGAAGAGAGAAGAGAGAAACATAGATTGGTTGCCTCCTGCATGTGCCTCAATCAGGGACCAGAGCCAGAGATTGAACCTGCAAACCCAGGTAGGTGCCCTTGACTCGGAAATGAATCCTGAACCCTTCTGGGCATGGGCCAATGCTCTAACCACTGTGAAACATTGGCCAGGGCAGTTGTTGTGGTTTTCTTCTTCTGTTTCCTCTCTCTCTCCCTCTTTTCTTCCCTCCCTCTTTTCCTTCCTTTTAGACAGAGTTCCTAATTCCTTAGCTCCAATTCATGATTTACTCTCTCACCATTCTTTCTCACATCATTTCCTTCTCCCTCCATCTCTACATTGCTTTGCCACATTTCACAGTGAATGTCAATGTGCTGGAGCGTGCACTGAATGGGGAGGGTTACTGAGAACCATGATTTTAGAAGCTTATGTGTTTGAGAGCCTGTGAAATCCTCCCTGGCCTCAGAGATTTTAAATTGTTTCAATCTATATTTTCTTTGACTTTTATGCTTTTAAAGTTTCACATCCAATAACCGCATTAGTATCCAGAGCATGGATTTTTTGAGTTTGACAAAGCTGATCCTGTGGATTCAGTTTCCATAAATCCCTTAAAGTGTTTAACCAACTTTTCTCATTTTGCAAAAATGTCTAACAAAATCACAGGGGAAAACAATTGTTCTTGACATCACAACAGTTTAATATGCTAACTTATTCATTAAATTGTGCTTCACATCAATGGAAATCCTCAGTTCTACAAACTATCATTTTTAAATAGCAATAAGGATTGATAATGTCACAATACAATCTCCTAGTACCCGAGTTCATACATATTGTTGCACAGAAACCAAAGGAAATATCTCTTAGGAGAAATAATTTACTATCTATTGAGTAACTATCTTTACATCTAAAATGGGGCACCAGATATAAGTCCAGATTTTTCTTTCCAACATTTTTTTAAATCTTTGATACATTAAATGAAAAATAATGCAAGCAAAACCCAGAATGTACTTCTGGAAGGAATAAAAAAACAAGGGAAGAAGAGAAAAGTTGATCACATGATTTAAAAAAAATAACGACAAGCTGGTGGGAGACAAATGTGACAATGACTAAATCACACAAACTGCTTCCTCAGATCATGGTTTTCCCTGGCAGGAACTGAGGTTTTTCAGCACTGACATCTGGCCCTTTGATGAGATACCACAGTGCGGCAGAACATGGAACTCACAGATTCCACTCCATGTGTCAGAGGATGACACGTTATTTCCATAGACAACTTAGAACACAAGTTCAAGAAACATCTGTGCTTTCGCGTTCTCAGATCCAGAGTTCTGTTAGGTTCCCTCGAGTCCTCGCCTGGAAGCCCAGGGGTGTTTGTCTTGCAGATGTTGCTGGTGTTTGTAGTGAGGCCAGTCCTCTGGAATCTCAGCACCTCTGCAAGATCAGTTGGTTCTGTGTGTCGCGCAGCTTACATCCATGTGCAATCCATCCATTAGGCTACAAAACACACAGGTTTCAACCCACCCACTTGCCCAAAAGGTCTGATTCAAAGTTTTAGGAAATCAGTTCAGATGTGTCCAGGTGAACGTGGTGAGAGAATAACAGGCTTCTATGTCCAGTAGAGATGGATGAAGGGAACAGAAGAAAAGCTGAAGCTGAAAGTGTCTCGGAGAAAGAACTTTTGCATGCTCCCCATAGATGACACAACGGAGTAGTCATCAGACTCGGCCAGCCCTGATACACAGCTTGGAGATGTTTAGTTGGAGTTCTGGGGACCAGTGGAGGTACAATAACTATGGTAAAGAAGAAATCTTGGCGACACAGCTGTGATCAGATCAGGATATTCTTTGCTTAAGTCCCACCCAGCTTTCTCTGAGCCAACTCATTCTATTCATTCAGTCTTTATTTCAGTCCCTAAAACTATGCCCATGCTCTTGTCCTGTCTCATGAGCCTCATGTCCTTTTCTGCCCTTTTCATTTTTATTTTTTTAAAATATATTTTTATTGATTTCAGAGGGGAAAGGAGAGGGAGAAAGAGACAGAAACATCAATGATGAGAGAGAATCATTGATTGGCTGCCTCCTGCACACCCTACACTGGGGATCAAGCCCGCAACCCAGGTATGTGCCCTTGGCCGGAATCGAACCTGGAACCCTTCAGTCCGCAGGCCGACACTGTATCCACTGAGCCAAACCAGCTAGGGACTTTTCTGCCCTTTTAAATGGCCAAAAGAATTATAGTCCCCGGACTGCCCTTGTTCTTGAGGACAGAAGCTGCATTTTAGTCTTTTTCTATTTTTCAGTATTTTCTGGCACATATTTAACTCCTCATCTCTCCACCTTTACAAGATTTGCTTCCTTTTTAGGAGCTCTACTTTTTTTTTTTTTCTATAGTTATTCCCAGTCTCCCTAACCCCCCACTCCCCACACACACATGATCCTATTACATAGGATCTTCTTCTCAGCTAGAGGTCAGATAAACATTCTGTGTGAAGGTGTTAGCTTATGACAGCTTAAAGCATTTCCTTTCTCTAGCAAATGTGCAAAGGGAACCACTGAAAAAATAATAATTTCAAAAACCTTTAGGAACCAAAAAAAATAAGTTGCTGATAAAATTCTAGTGGCCTGGGGAAGAGGTAGCGAGAAAGGTAAATTTTTAGAGCAGAGCAGGGGTTCTATTGATCACCCCTTAAGCTTCAGTATTTAGGCTGCTACCGATTGTAAATATTTCTAACACTGAGCTTCTAACACAGAGGTATAAGCACATCCCCTCAGCCTTGTCCTTGAATAGTTTTGGGGTTGGATGGGTTGAACATAAGCAAGAAGTGTTTGAGTGCCTGTGCTTTTCAGTTGCCCCTGTAACACTGACAGTCTTTTGGCCATTTCACTCCTATTAACAGGCTCCCTCACTAGACACAGGGGCTTACGGGCCAACTCTGCCAGTCTCCTTGGCATTATCTAAGTCACTGCAGTTCCATGAAAAGGTAAGGGAAGGTATAAATCAATAAAGGTTTAGATTCATATTTTTTCAATTCCCAACCCCAAATCTGATGCTGAGCAGCACAAAATAGTAGGAAAGACTCCAAATCAAAAGACTGGGGTTCCGAGCAACTTTCTTGTTAGTCAACTGTAATCTTTGGGAAATCTCTCAACATCTCTGAATTTCCATGTCAAACTACCTAATGGGTAATGTATAGAGGTCCTATTTAACATATAAGAATGTAGTGAAGATCAATGAGATACTAAAGGTAAAAATGTTTTTAAAAACATTAAATGCTATATAGAGTTACGAATTTTAATCCTATCTATTGTAAAACCTATGACAATATAGATGACATCAAAAAGCACTTGATGCATTTTTTAATTCCCCTTTGTGTCAGAGACTAATAGTTTTATCAGTATTAATTTTTACATTATTTCATTGAATAATAGGACCTTCATATCAAGGCACATGGCAACCAATAATAAAGACATTTCATGCCTTTCTTTGCTGCTAAATGTAGCTAATGGCTAGGTGCTAGCCCATAAGATGTGTCTATAAGTGATATGTGCAACTGCCTTCCATTTCCCCTCTTTGTTGTCTTAAATGTAGATGAGACGGCAGGAGCTGTGGCGGTCATCATGGGCCAGGAGATGGAATCTGCCCATTAGGACAAAAGAGGAAGAGAGTGCCTGGGTTTCTGGCAATGTCACACACCAGCTGTCCAATCAGTTTGTCTTTTAAGTGAGAGAACAATTCCCCCATATTATTGAAGTCACTAACATTTTGAGTTTTTTGTTAAATCAGCCAAATGGAAAACCTATCCAATCCAATAAACTACTTATAGTTACTTCTTTATGATCTATGCTCGCCTCCTTGCCAGGTCTATCTGGTAGACCGTCTCTCCCCTATTATCTCTAGACAGACTTTTGAACAAATCCTCATTTTCAAACCATCGATCAAACTATGTATGACAGTTACTCCTTTAGATGAGTAAAAAAAAAACATGTTTGTATAAATTTTAACAGCACATGTGATATCTTTAACTGCTGCCTAAAACTAATTGCTAATGATATTAATTACTATAAAAAGCATCCAGATAATTCTCAGGGCAGGTTTTCTCTGGTTACCAAGAGGAGGCTGCCAATAAATGAGGAGGCAGAATAGCCTCCTTAGTCCTTAATAATGATAATAATAATTTAAACATACACAGATACACACACAGACACCTCATCCCAGGCTCATTACTGGGGCTGCCATTGCCAAGAAAAGGAAAGGAATGTCTACCTCAGAGTTGCAGGCGTCAATAAGATGTGGCACTCCCTGGGGAATTCTCTCTCTTCTCTCTCTCTCTCTCTCTCTCTCTCTCTCTCTCTCTCTCTCTCTCTCTCTGGCTTTTAACACTAATGTAGCTGGAATTGATTTGGTTTGGGATCTGAAGGCCGACAACTTCCCCTGGATCCTTAGGCCCACATGCCTTTTGTTGGCATCGCTTTCCTGAGCTTCACTCAGCATGTAGGTGTGCAGTCAATTTTCAGAGAACAAACCACATCCCCACCTCTTCATTTCTATCAACATAGGACCCCAGGGATATGACAAGTGTGCTGCTTTAGAATGAAATGATATGAGGGAGAAAGCCCTTGTCGGGCTTTTTAATTTGCTCAGCACTGGCCTCGGGCCAACACGAAGAGATGGTTTCTCCTCTGAACATCCTGATAGCTGGTCTCCAGTGGAGCACCATACATCACGCCTTTAGCAGCAAGGCCACGAAAGCCTTTTGATATCAATCCTGAGGTGCCTGAGGAGCAGTGTGAAGGTAGCAGAGGCTGCCTCCAAGTCTCAGCTATGCACGAATTCCCTGCCAAAAACTTAAAGTGCGTTTAAAGGAAACAATCTGAATGCTTTCCAACTTGTTTTGATTTTCCACATGACAAAAGACTAGATTATCATTGTGGGGTGTGTGTGTGTGTGTGTGTGTGTGTGTGTGTGTGTGACAATAGCAGGCAGAGGGTAATTTGCAGACCTGCCATCCTCGGCAGAACATTAGATGTTAACATCAAAATGTGAAGAGAGAGCGAGCTTCTCATTAATCCCAGCTGCAATCCTCCTTCCCTCCCTACCTTAGGAACAAATCATCGGAAAAGAACACATTAATATTTTGTGAGCCTAACTAATCTCTACCAAATAATAAGCAATATTTACTTGGCCCCTTTAACTCACCCTCATGAATGGCTGAAAAAGTACAATTGCTTAAAAAAGTCATCCATCTCTCAGTTTATTGATGTGGACAAGGCTGGACTCACCCAAGGCCCCATGGCTCTGCTCTGGGTCACTGCCACCTTGGTGCTGTCCCAGTTGTGTCACCCATATGGGAGAGAGGCATATACTTCTGGGCAATAAAGGCTGGATTCTTGCATGATTGGCCAAAAGCGTTTATCCCATATGAAAATCATGATGGAGTCCAGAGAGACTGCACTTTGCAGTCAGCCAGACCTAGCATACAATTCAGGAGAAAGCTACATTTTGTCAGTGGGTTTCACTTTACTCACCTATGAAATTGGGACTAATAATATATACCTGGTTGTGAATGCATTTAAAGTATGAAAAGGGCCTCCTACAGTTCCTGGCAAAAGGGAAGTCCCCAAAAATGCCTTCCCTCACGTGACAGATGAAGCCAAGGGAAGTGAGAGAAGAGTCTACGTGACTTCTAGGCCTCCCTTTGATGGAGGCACCAGGCTTCCCTCCGTGCAGGCAGTCAATCCATGAATGCCTGTGGGTTGATTGACTCTCAACCCCAGAGAGAGTATTCTGGAGGATGAGATGTGGCTTATACAAAGCTGGCTTACACATCAAACATGTTGGATATCAATGAAATAGGCTTTTAAATCTGATTAAGGAGTTTCACTCATTTTGCCTTTAGCTCCTTGAGGGGATTGATCAGATAAATCTGTTGTGAAACTTACTACTCACTCTGATCCTCCTACTGATTGGTAGGTAGGCAAGGGATCGCGATTTCCTCTCCCATACTTCTCCCCTTATTATTCAAAAGCATTGTGTTATCATCGTTGTGATTGGGAAAAGGTGAAAATATGAAACATTCAGCGAGGCTGTGTATTTTTGGGGGTTCCGTTTTATATACTCTAGCCAGCGCCAGCTGTAGCCAGAATCTAACAACAGGTAAAGACCACGTGGGGAGGAAAAAGTTACCAGGCTAGAAATATTTAAGATTTGGGGAGGTAGAGTCTTTTTAAACTCCCAGGATAATCGCCCCATTGTGTTCCATATCTCCTGGCCTAAATCAAAATTATTATTTATTTAAAGACCTCAAATATGTTTTTTATACCTGATAGCTAACATAAGCTCATATTCTTCAAGCCAAATTCTTTTCAAATGTCTTTCCCTCTGTGATAGTAAAATTTCAGACCTGGCAGTACCATATCAGAGAAGATGACTGCTCCAAAGAGGTAAAACTTGGAAATGTTCTTTAAAAAAACACACACCTAAGGTCTGTAGCCAGTTTGGAAATGGTAGGCAGGTATCCACCCTCCAACTTCCCCCCAACCTCCCCTTATCATTCATTCCTTACATTGAAAATACAACTTGGTAAAGAGTTCTCTCCATAGGCATTAGTTAATAAGCACATTTTCTCCCAAATGCCCCTACCAACGTTCATTTCTCAGGGGCCATGGGCACCCTGACCTGAATCCACTTGCAGTTCCCTAAAATGTGGGGAAGGAAACATGGCTCAGGGCTGGGATGCAGGGCTTTGCCGGATGTGAGTCTCTAGTGATGGTCGATAGTAGGATAATTTTGTTTTAAAAGACGGCAACAAAACACATTTCTCTTCTTCTGATTTAAACCCCATTCAAATAGAGTTCAAAGACGACAGCCAACAGCAAAGTAAGGGTTGGCCTAAAACCTCATCAAAGGGCTGAAGGGGACTTCTTTTTCTCTCTCTTTAAACCAACCGGTATTTCCATTACAGAGACAGTATGAAACAGACCAGTTTCAGCAGAACATCCAAGCCAGGGTTTGGCTTTTCATGTCTGCCTCTGTGGGTCCAGCCACCCAGAGTGTAACCTGCGCTGTGCCAAGGAGATTGCAAGGACACTGTTTCCTTTTTTGGTGCTTCTCTCCTTGACCTTCTGAAGTGGTCTGTCCTGGATGCATTCCTACCCTACTCCATATCACAGATGGGAAAATGTCAGGAAGAAAAGAACAAGACCGATCCTCTCCACTGGATAAAGATGCAGGAGAAGAGGAAGCAGGTCTCCAACTCCGGCCACATACCGCCAGATGTCCTCAGAATGGCCCAAGCGTCTCCAAGGTAACGCCACAGGGAGGAGAGGCAGGGGGTCACCATCTCACCACCTGACTGTTGTAGTCCTCAGTGACGGCCCCCTCTGTGTTCCCCTCCTCCTTGGGCCACCGGTGGCTCCTAGACTCCCGCTGCAGCCTCCGCTCCTCCCTCCTCTTTTGCCGGTCCCTCTGGTGCTCCAGCTGCTTGGTGTGGTGGTAGCGCTGCTGGAAGAGATCTTTTGCGTACTCATAAAGCTGCATGTCCAGGAAGTTGAGCTCCTCGATGCGTTGGCGAGCACCGTCATTGATCTCCACATTGGAAGCCCGCGTGATGTTGAACTGTGTGAAGGGAGAGATGAACTTGAGGTTGAATGTCCTCTCAAAGAGAAACTGTGTCTTCCTCTGGAATTCTGTGAGCCCAAAGAAGGCCATGTTCTTCAGGTTGTTTTTCGCGCTCTGCAGCAGGATGGTATTTCTTTCGCTCTCGTTCATGAAAGTCAAGTTGTAGCAGCCCACCAGGCTGAGGTCCGCCAGCATGCGCACCTGGCGGTTGTTAGCCAGGTTGTAGGTGCAGTCCATGAACTCTCGCAAGCTAACCCCAGACCAGTCATCCCCAGGGTAGCAGGTAGGTAGCTCATCGGGGGTGGGGCTTCTCCCATCACACATGTGGAGAGAGGTTTTCCACGTGGCCCCTCTCTGGACATGTTTCCACTCGCTCAGGTAACGGGACACTGGATCACGCAACATTGTGATGTAATAGAAATTCCTGGAAGAAATTAAAGGAAGAGTGTCAGTCATTGACAACTGTAACTCTGGGATTCTGAACCTTTGTAGTCAACGGCTCTTCTGCCAGATGTTCATGTGAGAGTGTTTTCTGGGATTTGCACGGATCAGGCAAATGTTCCCATATGTGCATATTTCCATTAGCACATGTGAACCAGTTTTCAATATTAAGTTTGCTGGGCTTTTCCTCCCTCCTCTAGTGTGGGGAGGGAGAAGTGGGGGAATAGATCATTCATTCATTCAGCAATTATTCACTGATAAATTACTACCAGCCCTTACAATAGCTGACATCATGATATTTGAAATTTATTACCAATCCAATATTTATTTGATTCTTACAACAAACTTTTGTAGTAGACATGAGACTATTTTTTAGGGAACCATGCAAAGAGGTAAAGTGATTTGTCCAAGGTCATGGGCATAGAAAGGGCAAAGCTGGAAGCTAAGGCTTCTATTTTTCTGTTTATACTGCTGTTCTAGATTACAAGGGAGGTGGGGTTGGGAAGGATGAGCTGTATGTGAAGACTAATATTTACTGAGTAACTATTATGTGCTAGAAACTGTACTAGGTATTTTATGGATACTGGCACAGATAAATCTGAATACAACTTTGTAAAATGAGATTTTTTAAATGAAACTGAGAACACAGAGACTGAAAAAGGTGAAAAATGTAGCCCAAGATCCTACAGCAAGTTAATACTTGAAATGCAACAGAATCTAGGCCTCTTTGATTTCATAGCCCCTGTGCTTTCCTGTGCACCAGATTGATATTTTAAAAACAAAAATGCAACAAATATTTAGTGAATGTGATTAATTGCCAGGTTCTGTGGTTATAATTACAGGTCTTATCTCATCTAAAGACATTCAATGGAACTTTGAAAAGAAGTATCATATATATAATAAAAGGCTGATATGCAAATTGACCGAATGGTGGAACAACTGGTCTCTATGACACACACTGACCACCAGGATGCAGACGCTTAACACAGGGTCAGTGCCCTCCCACAAGGGGAAGGCCGCTCAGCCAGAAGCCGGGCTCACGGCTGGTGAGCGCAGCAGCAGTGGCGGGAGCCTCTCCAGCCTCTGCGGCAGCACAAAGGATGTCCAACTGCCGGCTTAGGCCCACTCCCCGTGGGGAGAGGGCCTAAGTTGGCAGTCAGACATTCCCCGAGGTTTCCCAGACTGTGAGAGGGCACAGGCCAGGCTGAGGGACCCCCTCCAAGTGCACAAATATCATGCACCAGGCCTTTAGTATTCTATAAATGATTCACTCCAGAATGATCAGGTAAAGATCAGGGTACCACTGGCTTAAAAGGACAAAAAGAGAGTTGGAGAAGTCAGCAGAAAAAGACACAATAGTAGACATTAAAGAAAACAAAAATAGATTCATAATGAGAAAAATCCTTCTCATAGTTTTAGCAGTTACCAGTGGAATGGGCTGCCCACTTTGTCAACAGGAGTAACACTCAGAATTTTCCTGGGCAAAGTGTCCTGAAACATTCTGAAAAGAGCACCATACTTCACTTGGCCAACTAAACTGTGTGTGGTTTTTTTAGTGCATACCTAATAAAAGCCCTGACAAAAATAAGGAATTTAAGGGTACAATGTTTTTTATGCTGTTTGAAACAGCATAAAGATTGAGGAACTATAATATTTCAAATTATACATTTACTATATTCAGTTATTTTGAATGTCTAGCCAAGTAATTTTGAAGTGTGCTAATGAAACTTCAAAATCTTAAGTAACACTCATTTCCCATTATATTAGGAGGCAAAATTTACTGGAACTGCCCCAGACAGGCCAGCCTGAGCCCCTGCTTTTGCCAGCCAACACTTTCCATTACTCTGTTGTCTTTTCCTGTGACAGAATGACAATTCCATCAGTGGGAGAAAATTTCCCAAAAGGTCAGTAGGGAGAGCAGAAAACGACTGACACAGCTTCTGGGCTCCACAAAGAAATGTTGACGATGAAGTTTTGCTCAGAGATATTACTATGGTTGAATATTATGACATGTCATTATTAATCTTGCTTTGGGCCTATGTTGGGACTTGTTCACTTTCTAATTTTACAAGCAGAGACTGGCTTTTAATTCATAAGCAAATTTCATTGTAAATGTAGAAACACAGTAATGTTGATGATGTAACTCAGGTGTGGGTTAAGGATGCCAAACAGAAGAATTTAAGTCAGAGAGACCTATGCATTGGGTCACATAAGACCACACATGAAACATTTATTATTTCCCTGTTAATTGGGCAAAACAGAAAACATAAAAAAGGATTTAAATTAAAAAGATGATGGCAAGCAATTGATAAGTCTCAACCTCATTTATGTCTCACATTTGGACACAATCCACATTTTTAAAGTAATCATATCAGCTGGAGGATGTTAGGGCTGGGAATTGCAATGGTTTGTGACATAAAAGTTCCACTGGAATCTGCTCCTGGAATCTTAGAAGGCTTTGTCTTACTTGGGAAAATTGGCCATAGAGTTCCTGATGCCTTCATTTCATTGGAAATTGACACAGTCTCAAAGCAGACTAAAACTGACATAAGCTTGAAATTGTCTTGGTTTCAGATTTAACTTTATTCAGTTTAACATTGTACCTAATAATGACTGACAAGAGAGTAGGGCCATGTTTACATGAGTAAAATTAAGTCCCAAATGTCTACAAGTTCTACTAGCCAAATAGATAAGAGGCCCATTTGTAACTAAAATTAACTCTGACATCAAGACATAAAAATGTACGAGTGGAACATTTATATTGATAAAGTTCAAAGCTGCTCCATCTCATGGGTTTGGAATGGAATGGCTAATAGCATTTGGGTTTTGCTTTATCAAACATATTCTCATGTATGTTTTGTTTGTTTCAATCCTGCAAAGCAGTCAAAATGATAAGATAGCAACAATAGTAAAAATAAAATAATAGGGTTGAAGAAGAATCACTATTGAAGAAAACCACCCCACAAAATTTGATTAATTAAATCATAATTCTCATTTCAATTTTTTTCTACTTTCAGTTGCTTCTCTATTTTCAGACAGAACACTGCAAAAATCACTGATGAAGTAATGTCTACCTCCATGCGTCATAGCCATCTTTTATTAATTAATTAATTTATTTATTTTAATCCTCACCTGAGGATATTTTTTCCCATTGATTTTTAGAGAGAGTGAAAGGGAGGGAGGAGTAGGAAAAAGACAAAGAGAGAAAGAGAAACTCACATGGACAGATTGCCTCCCACATGCACCCCTGCCAGTGCCAGGGATTGAACCTGCAACCAAGGTACATGCCCTTGGCAGTGAATCAAACTTGAGAAGAGTTGGTCCATGGGTGGGTGTTCTAACCACTGAACAAACTGGCCAGGGCACACACCCAGCCTTTGTTGTGTACAAGCTTTGCTCCAAGGTCATTAATCTCCTCCGCACCTCAAAATAACGAAACTCATTTTCTTCTGCTCCCATAACTTCCACTTCAGTTTCTAAAACATTTATAGGGTCAGGACTACTGAAATCTGCAACTTTCCTTTTTAAGCCTTACTTATTCAACAGCACAATGGAGTTTCCATAAAACAAAGAAAAGGGAGGAAGTACAAACAGTTACCAAACAAAGCCTGTTATGGCCACAATGCAGAGGCCTTTATGCCCTCCTGTTCCTTCTAACTCAATCTCCTAAGCCTAGACAGCATCATCTGTTCATATATTTGTTCTTACAGTTAACCCAAACTCTCCCCAGGTTTTGAAATTATAAATAAATAAACTATTATGTTCCCCCTTCATCTATCCATTCATTCATTCGTTAGCTTTCCAAACATTAATTGAGCGCTCTCCCCCCGGTAATTGCTAAGTACTGGGGCTAGGAATCAGGACGAAGAGATGGCTAAGATGTTGTCCTCAAAGAGAATTCAGGCACCCAATGATTTTGGTAAAATAAAAGAAATTCAATCACCAACTTAAGGAGATTTCTGCCAACCTCCCTGGACCAGAACAATCCCTAAGACAGGTAACTTTGTGCCAGTGACAGCATCCTGTCAGCAGGTTTCCCATTAGCCACCTGCTTTGTTGAGAACTTGGGTGAATTCATGTAAGCATGTCTGTAAAGCAATTGCAACTCTTTAGCATTGCCGTTCTGTGGACCGGTATCCATGTACTCAGGTAGATTAGGGCACTGGTGCCACGGTTGCTTAAATAATCATTTTAACCCATCATCATCATAGGAGCCATCATGGCTTATTAAAGTCCTAAGACACAGAACACACACTTTTCATGGCTGCTTTAGAATCACTTTAGCATCTTGCACTTCCGTAAGGTAATCATGTTAAAAAAAACAAAAAAACCTCTAAATACTGTACAAGGGTGTTACTGCCTTCCCTCAGTCTTTGTCTTTTCCTTTGCTCATTTGCATCCAACTTAACCTTCCTGGCCAAGCTCAAGCCTCTTATCCATCTTCCCTGACTTTCCCAGGCTCTAGGATGTGCTGCATCACCTACCGCACTTTAAGTGGCATGAGAAAGTCCTGGTCGCATCTACCCTTTAAGTTTCTTTTTGATAACTGGACCTAGGCTTTGTGTTTCAGGGCACCTAACACAAATCCTGCTCATAGCAAGTGTTCAATAAATTATGCTACACAAAATAAATGAGCATCATATCAGATAAATGTATTTTCATGACAAAGGTTAATATTGCCTTCGATAAATAACTTTTTCTCTCCTAAAAACTAATCTGATATTATTTTTGAATGTCTAAAATGTGTGAAATGAATAAAAAGATATGTAGTCTTCTACTACATCCATAATTTGATTGTGATTGTTGATATTCAAGGACAGGCAGTCAGTATAGACTTTGGGTAGAAAGTTGAATATTCCGTACAACAGGTAATTAGTAGCAATGAGATAGGTGCTTTTTTTTTAAGTGTTAAACTTACTAGTTTTCTTCTCCACTGCAGTTTATTGTATAATTGCTCAGTTCTTTCATTATTAAGTCATTAAATTAACATGTGCTTATTGAGGGTTTGTTACATGTGAGGAGTCACTCTAGGAAATGTGAAGAACATCCTATCTAATAAAGAGGGAATATGCTAATTGACCCTCATGCCTTCACAAAGATGGCAGCGCCCACAGCCAATAAGGAGGGAATATGCTAATTGACTGCCTCACCCTCAAAGATGGTGGTGCCCACAGCCACAAGATGGTGGTGCCCAGTCCTCTCAGCCCTGCTGGGACAGCAGGTGTGTGGCAAGGCTGGGCCCACCCCCAGGCGGGCCCGGCTGCTCCGCATGCCTGCCTCCGGAGTCCCCCAGTCCCCTCAGCCCCCCAGCTGCCCAGGGCCGCCCGAGGCTCAGGTAACCAGGGCCAGCCGAGGCATGTGCTGCCGATAGTGGCAGCAGCAGAGGTGTGATGGGGTGTTGCCTTTCCCTGATGGCCAGGTCGCCTCCTGCCCTGAGGGCTCCCAGACTGTGAGAGGGGGCAGGCCGGGCTGAAGGCCACCCCCCCCTGTCCTGTGCATGAATTTTCATGCACCGGGCCTTTAGTAAAAAAATAAAATAAAATGCTCTCAAGTATTGTGGATGCAAGGGTGGCAGATTAGAAAAAAGGCATTGATTAGCAAGTTACGGAGGTAAGGAGTGGACACAGAAGATTTAAGAATGTACACAAAGCAATGTGGCCTAATTACACCAGGAAGTTCATATTGTGCATTTTCACTAAACGTTTGCTTAATAAATGAATGAATGGAAGGAAAGCATAAACTAGAAGAAGATGCTGAGGCCAAATTGTCATGGGCTCTGAAAGCAACTGTGAATTGCCAAAATAGGAAATGTGTTTATTTAGGAAGATTCATTCAGCAACAGGGTTCAGGGTGGACAGCAGTAGGCCAGGGGAGACATTCGGCAACCTTGGTGAGAGACCAGCAGGGAAGAACCCAGGAATGTGGGTGTGGATAAAAAAGTCTCCTGACAGATTCCAGAAATATCATACACCCAGCTGTCATTGTTCCCTCTGCCTTCCTCATTATCAGCTTCCTCTGCATTACATTTCCCTCCTCAGTATTTCCTGTTTCCTGTTCAATCCTGTAATGGAAAAGAGGCAGAGCTAATGTGCTCATCAAAATGGTGGAACAAGAAGTATAAGTTGCTGGAATGACTCTGCCTGTGGTATTTTAAAATTCACCTTTCTTTTTCATTGCTAAATAATATTCCATTATATCTCACATCTTCTTTATTCATTCATCTATCAGTGGGCACCTGGGTTGCTTCCATATCTATTGTAAATAATGCTGCAATGAATATAGGGGTGCATATATCTTTTCAAGTTCGTGTTTTCATTTTCTTTAGATCAATACCCAGAAGTGAAATTGCTGGGTCATATGGTAGTTATATTTTTAATTTTTTGAGGAACCTGCATACTGTTTTCCATAGTGGCTACACCAATTTGTAATCCTATCCAATAGTGGGAATGTCCACTTTTCTCCACATCCTAGCCAACACTTGTTATTTGAAATCTTGTCATTTAAGTGCTTGGCAATTAAGTCAGATAGAGAAAGACAAATACCATATGATTTTACTTATATCTAGGATCCAAAAAACAAAACAAACAAAACAAACACAGATTCATAGGCACAGAGAACAAACTGATAGTTGCCAAAGGGGAGCAGTGTAGGGGATGGGAGAAAAAGATTAAGGAAAATTAGACGTGCAAACTTTCAGTTATAAAATGAATAAGTCATAGGAAGGTTATGTACATCACAGAAAATATAGTCAATAATATTGTAATAACTGTACAGTGACAGATGATTACTAGACTTATCATGGTGATCACATCATAAGGTATATAAACTTAGAATTACTATGTTGTACACCTAAAACTAATATAATATTGTATATAAGCTATACTTTAATATGGAATTTTCACTTTTATGAGCCTATGACTTGCCTAGCCAATGAGAATATACCTGAAAGAACCTATAAAATGCTAGGTTCACAGGGGAGGTTTAATAAATATACAGGGTGGCAAAAGTAGGTTAATAATAATAAATAATATAATAATAAGTAGGTAAATAATAATACAAGAATAAACTCTGCTTTGTGTACTCTCAACTGTAAACCCACTTTTGCCAACCACTGTATTCCTTCCACTACTAGCTTAACCCTTGTAAAATCAAGCAACAAAATTAATATCTCCATACTCTACACTTCTATGCATTCATAAAAACTAGCTCAACTAAAAATTCCTCCAGCCTGCCTTCTGTGATACCCTCAGTAGAAGGCATATCTGTCCCCCTGAAACCTATGCCTCTCATGCTTTATCTTTTTATTAAAAACTAGAGGCCAGATGCATGAAGATTCATGCAAGAACGGGCCTTCCTTCCCTTGGCTGCCGGCACTGCCTTTCCTCTGGCCAGAGCCACCTTTCTGCCTTCCCACGCTGCCCAGAGGCCCGGAATGGCTGGGGCAGTGCAGAACACCTGCGTCCCGCCCCGCCCCCAGCTGCTCGGTGCCTGTGTATGCAAATTAACCTGCCATCTTTGTTGGGTTAATTTGCATACTCACTTCTGATTGGCTGGTGGGCATCACAAAGGTACAGTCAATTTGAATCTTTCTCTTTTATTAGTGTGATTTTAAATGTTTAAAATTATAGTTGACATGCAATATTATGTTAGTTTCACATGTACAACATAGTGATTAGATATTTCATATTTTATTATGTGATCATGACAATAAGTCTAGTAACTGTCTGTCACTATATGTGGTTATTACAATATTATTGCCTATATTTCCTAAGCTGTGTTTTACATCCCCTTGACAGTTTTTGTAACTGCAAGTTTGTTCTTTTTTACCATTCTCTCCAACCCTTTCCCATCCAGTAACCATCAATTTGTTCTCAGTATCTATAAGTTTGTTTCTATTTTGCATATTTGTTTATGTTGCTTTTTAGATTCCACATATAAATAAAATCATATGGTGTTTGTCTTTCTCTGACTTATTTCACTTACCATAATACCCTCTAGGTCCATCCATATTGTTGCAAATAGTAAGATTTTATTCCTTTTTATGGCTGCATAATATTCCACTGTATTTACATACTCGCATGCTCTATCTACATTCCAGTGACTAGTGACTGTTTTATCCCTTAAATAAGCTTTATGCTTTACTCATCTTTCTTTCCCCAAAGTATATGATAAATGACCTCATACACCATGATGTATATAAGGTGTTCAATGTTTGTGGAATGAATAAATATATAAATTTTATTAGTTACTCTTTCAGGAATTCTGATGGTGATGTGCTCAGTAGATCAAACTTGTTGGTGCCTTAACCAACAAAAGTGGTCCATGCGGAGGCTTTCTCTTAGGCTAGATCTTGTGAAATGTATGGGAAACAATCAATTCCTCTTCTTTCCTCTTGCCCTCCAGACTTTGAAATGAGTTTTCCCTACATAATTACGTTTTGCCAAAGCTCAGTGTCTCACAATGAATGAGAAATTGTAAGTTGGACTTGAAGGGTGTCTAAAGGAGATCTTTGGTCCTCACCATGGAGCATGCACAGACAACTGGTACATCTTCCACATAAGCTGATGTGTGCATTTCCAAAACGTGAAACTTAGCTCCCCCTCCACCCTCCTGTACTGCGTGCTGGAGTCATTTTCCAAATGTTCAGAATGGAATTAATTTCTTGACTCCCTTTAGAGCTATATACTCATTACGGGCTGCCCAGTCTTCATTATCTCAGTCGAGTATTATCTGACTAAACTGTATCTGATAGGGGGAATTGTGGCAGCTAGAGCTTAGCAGTCAGACTGCCCTTTGACACAGTGATGAAAAGGGCTTTTGTTCAAGCCTTGAAAACAAATTAAGGAATTTAAAAATGATGTGCTAAGCAAATGGAATATTGGGAACTATAATTGTTAAGTATCATAATAAAGAAGTTTAGGAGGCCGACAGTGGTGTGTATCAGAGTAACTGGGTCCAAGGATGTCTGGCATTATGATATTATGATGGGAAAATGCAGACATGTGCTGGTTATCTTACCTCACAAGAAGCCTTGCATCTGCCCCCCCCCCCCACCACACACACACACCTTTCCCCACGAAGCTTCCCTTACCTCCTCCCCCACGGTGACTTACAAAGCAGCTAGACCCTTTAGGCTAAGGCATTGCTATTTTACTTAGGACCCAAAAATCTAGACTCTTTTCAGTTGGAAAGAAAGAGAAGAGAGGAATGCCTGCAGTGCTTCCCTTAGGAGGAAAGAGGCTCTGTATTCCTTTTCTTACCTGTGTGCCTGATAACTTTAAAGGGAGAATAGGATAGATGTAGCTGGTCTGGCTTTTTAAATTTTTTTACCTCATTAATTTCCCTCCCTTCCCCCAGTTAGAAGTGCAATACGTTGTCATTATGGAAAATATGAGCAATGCAGAACAGAAGAAAAGGAGGCAAATAAAAATCACCTATAATCACTGCTCAGCTATAACCACAGTTAAATATATATACATATATTTCTTTTACAGATTTTAGATTATAATGTAGGTGATATTTTAACCTGTATTTTAAACTCAAACATACAGGGTGAACATCTTTTCCATTTTATTTAACGTTCTTCCATAAAAGCATTATATTCCAATTATGGATGTCCCATAATCTATGTGACCAATCTCCCAGTTTTGGACAATGAGGCTGACTATATTTGGAAGAGTACACTAGAAACAATAATCTGATGAACATCCTAAGCCAGAAATACTTGGGCAGAGAATAAATTGCCAGGAGTAGACTTTCTGAGTCAAGAACATTGTCCCTATTTCATTTTCAAAGTGCCAAAATATAACCGACCACAGTCAACATGACAGCATGAGGCCCGACATCATCAAGCACCAGGGGACAAGGCCCCTGGGAGCCAGGGGAGGGTGGCACACAGGCTCCTGGCCCTGCTCCCTCTGGGCTGGGCCAGAGCAGGAGCCTACGAGGGACATTCCAGGACAGCCCGAGTGGGGTTTGTGACATAGCGATGAGGAAACATTCTCCCCAAAAAGATCTGTTTATTTTGCACTTAATGATCGGCTGGCTTATCACATTAGAGACTAGACATTTGTGGAATCAAATCCCGCTGCATCAGCTCTGCAGCTGTGTTAAAGCTGACATCTGGATCAGAAAGATGGAGGTCCCTGGCCCGGGCATATTTAGCGCTGGTCCTCAAAGAAACAGCCGCTTGAGCAGCAGCTTGCCTACACTGTCCAGTGTCAGCCAACTCTAATGAAGGGAAGTCACGCATGATACAACCCAACCAAACAGAAGCATGGAATAGAGGCTTCTGGAGGACACCGGTCATTTCTCAGTGATGATCAGCCCGCTCCCAGTTCCCCAGAGAAAGGGTTAGTATTTATCAATAGGATAAAATTTTAAATCCTGTCATGTTGCTGCTTTATATTGATGTGAAACCTATGAGCCTCCAACTCACTAAAATGCCATGACTTTCGGGTGGTTGTCATATTTGCTTTCACTTTTCCCCAAGCGGCTGCTGTAAGAATAAATTTCAGGGCAGGCATGTTCCAGGGACTTGTTTTTGCTATCTTTGCTGAGCACCGTTCCTCCCAGTACAGTTTCAAATGTGCCAGGGAGGGTCCTGCTCTCATGCATTATTCAGAGACTTCCGTGATTATTTGGTTCAGAGGTGCCCTGCTCTGCGCGGCCTCGCTGGGATTTGGGCACGAGGACGTGGCGAGGCGCTCTGCTCTGCAAAGCTGTGGTTTATGCATGCGGGCATCCAGCTGAAGCCTGAAGCCGCCCCAGAGTGAGATAAGGCCCAATTCAGTCTCACTCACAGCTCTAATCCCAGCCGGGCAAAGCAGAACACCAGATAGTACACTCAGATTGTGTTATCGGGCCATGCGTGTGCAGCCGGGCTAGCTCTTTAGCTAATTTCACAGGCGCTATTTTTAGGGAACGTGAGACTTACACAAGGTGGAACTGACCAGGTGTCTTCATTGCAATTGTTTTGCACTAGCCAATTTGGAAAGGAAAAGAAGGAAATCAGGATATTTAAGAGCAAGGCACCTGTTCCGGTATTTAGGTTTATATCTGACAGCTTTGATACAGGTTTTCCTAAAGCATCATGAGAACTGAAAACAAAACAAACAAAACAAACAAACAAACCTCATATATGTCCAGAGTTTTCCATTTTTTCCCCATAAAGGAATATTTTGAGTTAGGATCTGCCTAAGATTCTGCTATCAGGACTGGGCAATCATTTTAGTATATTTAACAAAATACCTAAGAGATCCCCACTTAATTCCATGCCTTGCCAGTTCTCAAAGAAAGAGTGCTTAGAGATGATCCCCTAAGTGATGATTAGGAACAAGCTAACTTAAAATATGGAAAGTGCATGTGAAATAAAAATCGATAGCAATAGAAATAATAACAATGCCTAACATTTGTTGCCTGCTTACTATGTCCAAGTGCTGTGTTCTGAGTGCTGTACTGCATTGACCAATTTAGTCATCAAAACAACTCTTTGCGTTACGTAGTCTTTTGGATGATGTCTGCAGTTTCACCAAGTGATGACAGTTTTGACAGTCTCTTCCATCATCTCGTACGCATCAGGCTGTAGAGATGCAATTTGTGACTTAATGCTGCAGTGGTCCAGGCTTTCTTGAATTCAAAGCTCCAGAAGCAAAACGAGCATCTCAGGGAAAGGGATTTGTGTTTCCCTGTGGGTAGGCAGCAGGAGACAAGATTGAGGGAGCACTTTGCAGGGTCAGGGGGACACAAGGCATCTGGCTCCTCTCAACCTCAGGTGTGAATGGGTGAAGAAGGTCCTCTATATATTTACAGTGCAGAAGTCCTAGATACAGTTTTCCTGAGCTCAGCACACCCACAAAAGCGCATAACAAGTTGACACTTGAGGAAAGGGTATTAGAGGCAAGGGGGGATTATAGCAGCTCCATCCTTTTCTTTATTTTTTAATGTGTTTTTATTGATTTCAGAGAGAGAGGGAAGGAGAGGAAGAGAGAGGCAGAAACATCCATGAAAGAGAAACATCAGCCTCAATCGGGTACCTCCTGCATGCCCCCGCTGAGGACGGAGCCCACCAACCCAGCCTACGCCCTGACCTGGGATAGAACCAGCAATATCCAGGTGCATGGGTCGACACTCAACCACTGAACCACACCGTCTGGGCCAGTTCCACGCTTTTTTTTTTTTTTTTTTTTTTTTTTTTTTTTTTTTTTTAATCCTCACCCAAGGATGTTTCTCCATTGATACTTTTAGGGAGAGTGGAAGAGAGAGGGAAAGACAGAGAGAAACATCGATGTGAAAGAAACACATCGATTGGTTGCCTCCTGCACAAGCCCTGACCAGGGCCCGGGCCCGGGAGGAGCCTGCAACCGAGATATGTGCCCTTGACCGGAATCGAACCCGGGACCCTTTGGTCCGCAGGCCGACGCTCTATCCACTGAGCCAAACCAGCTAGGGCCAGTTCCATTCTTTTTTAACACTCTCAAGGAATTCAGAAGCCAAAAGCTGTAGTAATCCCAGGACAATAAAGGGTGGTTAGAAATAGTGGTGCAAGAGAATTCAGATAAAGCCAAAGCTCATGCAGTGCCATCATTCTCTTTTTGGCTTTAAAATGTTTTTTTTTTTTTTTTTTAACACAATGCTACAAAGACTCAGAAATGTGTTCTGGAAGGTTGCTGGATTCTGAAGTTGGCTGTTCTAATGCCTTTATTCAGAAAGAGAAGATTCAATGAAAATAGAAGTCAAACTCTACTCATTTGGACAGAGCATGAACACGTAATTTCAAACATGTTGGAAACTTCACTTTAAGGTGCAGTGGGAAGAAAAAGGGTTTTGAAGTTAGAAAGGTCTGGGTTTCAATTTTGGGTCCATCTCACATTTGATGTGAGCTGGTTAGCTTATATGACCTCTGGCAGCCTTAGTCTCCTCATCTAAACAGCAGGGTATAAATGCTTACTTTATAGAATTGTAGGAATAAATGAATTTAAAAAAATGACTATAAAGGGTTCAGCAGTAACTGATACACAGCAGATCCTCAATATAAGTGCACACTTCCCACTTCCACAACTTCCCTTCCTCCATGAATATCAGAATCCCAAGAATTACCCCAATACACTGACATTTTAAAATTTAAATATTAAAAGCTTTGTTAATAAAAAACAGCTGATAGTTCTTTTCTATTTGTGTAACATACAGTTTTCAAAACACTTTCCTCATCCATTATTTCACTTTTTCTTTACCACAAGACTGTATCAGAGGCAGGATTTTACAGATGAGCAAATCAGTGCTCAGCGATATACAAGGATTTTCCCAACAACTAAAGGCTAGCAGAGCTGAGACTTTTCTTCTTCTTCCTCTGATACAATACTAGTCTATTTATTTAAAAATATTTGTTGATTGCCTAGCCGGTATTGCTCAGTGGTTGAGTGTTGACCCATGAACCATGAGGTCACGGTTCGATTCCCAATCAGAGCACATACCTGGGCTTTGGGCTTGATCCCCAGTAGGGATCATGTAGGAGGCAGCCAATCAATGATTCTCTCTCATCATTGATGTTTCTATCTCTCTCTCCCTCTCTCTTCCTCTCTCTGAAATCAATAAAAACATATTTAAAAATATATATTTTTTGTTGATTATGTATTTTATACCAAGCACTATGATAGATTCTTGGGATATAATGATATACAGGACACAGCCTCATCTCAAGGAACTGGCCATGTGGTAATCTTTTGATGACCCCACCCTGTCTTATTTTGCTCTAATATAGTTAATTGTTAGAAAGCATGACATTAGCACATTATTCTAAGTTTGGAGATGTCCCAGATTTGTATATTAGCTCATTTGCTCTTTGAAACCCAACTATAAAGGGGGAACCCCTGAAGAACTAGCAAGAAATACCAGGATATGGATACACCTTCAGGTAATAGTTAAAGTTGGAGAAAATATCATTCTGACATAATAAATGCTTGTTTCTTCATAGGCAATGTTGTGGACTTCAATCCGGAGGCACATAGAGGCTGGTGGTCTCTCTTTGTGAATGCATAGCCACAGATGATCATTCATTAGAGGGTTGCACAATGGTGATAGTCTAACTCAGTGGTCGGAAAACTCATTAGTCAACAGAACCAAATATCAACAATACAGCGATTTAAATTTCTTTTGAGAGCCGAAAACCAACTTCTGTGCATGGGCCACGAAGTTTCAATCGCACTGTACGTGCGTGCCCGCATATGGTATTTTGTGGAAGAGTCACACTCAAGGGGCCAAAGAGCCGCATGTGGCTTCCAAGCCGCAGTTTGCCAACCACTGGTCTAACTCAATCATTTCTTTTTCATTTTGGCTTCCAGGCTTCTATCACGAGAAACTTACCATATCAACTATTTGATACTCCAAGGTATAGTTTGCATAGGAAAGGTAGATGAGTGCTTGACTCATTCTAATTACTGGTTTTCAAACAATAGGTTACTTTCCTGGACAACTTCAATAGGGATTTTGTTGATGTTGTTTGTTTGTTTGTTTTTATATCATTACTAGAGGCCCGGTGCATGAAATTCGTGTGTGGGGGGGAGGGGGGCGGATCTCCCTCAGCCCAGCCTGCACCCTCTCCAATCTGGGACTCCTTGAGGGATGTCTGACTGCCTATTTAGTCCCGATCCCACCTGTCTCCAGCCTGATCATCCCCGAACCACTCCCCTACTAGCCTGATCGATGCCAAACTGCTCCCCTGCCAGCCTGGTCACCCCTAACTGCCCTCCCCTTCCAGCCTGGTCACCCCTAACTGTCCTCCCCTGCAGGCCTGGCCACCCCCAACTGCTCTCCCCTGCTGGCCTGGTCACCCCTAACTGCTATCGATGCCAAACTGCTCCCCTGCCGGCCTGGTCACCCCTAACTGCCCTCCCCTTCCAGCCTGGTCACCCCTAACTGTCCTCCCCTGCAGGCCTGGCCACCCCCAACTGCCCTCCCCTGTAGGCCTGGTCCCCCCAACTGTTCTCCCCTGCAGGCCTGGTCCCCCCCAACTGCCCTCCCCTGCAGGCCTGCCCCCCCAACTGGCCTCCCCTGCAGGCCTGGTCGCCCCCAACTGGCCTCCTCTGCAGGCCTGGTCACCCCTAACTGCCCTCCCCTGCCAGCCTCATTGCCCCTAACTGCTCTCCCCTGCTGGTCTGGTCCCCCCCCCAACTGCCCTCCCCTGCAGGCCTGGTCGCCCCCAACTGCCCTCCTCTGCAGGCCTGGTCACCCCCACCTTCCCTCCCCTTCTGGCCTGATCACCCACAACTACCCCCCCCCATGCTGACCTGATCGCCCACAACTGCCCTCCCCCTGCTGGCCATCTTGTGGCAGCCATCTTTGACCACATGGGGCAGCCATCTTGTGTGTTGGAGTGATGGTCAATTTGCATATTATCTCTTTATTATATAGGACTAGAGGCCCGGTGCATGAAACTTGTGCATGGGGGGGCGGCAGTCCCTCAGCCCTGCCTGCACCCTTGGGGGATGTCCGACTGCCAGTTTAGGCCCGATCCCCGGGGTTGGGCCTAAACTGGCAGTGGGACATCTCTCTCACAACCCGGGATGCTGCATGCACCAGTGACCATACTTTTCATACAGGTGAAAGGCATCTTGCTGTTGTATGGGCAGCTACTTTTTTGCCCTGATTATAAAAAGTAGTACATAACATAATCCTTCTGAGGCAGTAGTACCATTTTCCCCATCTCATGCATGGAAAAACTGAAGCAGAGGGAAGTTAAATAATTGGCTTTGTCACACAGTTATGAGTGTCAGAATCAGGGCTGAACCCAAAATGTGAAAGCCAGAGTCCATGCATGTCATCGCTGCATCATCCTGTTTTTTCAGTGTTAGAGTAGCCTTGCCAGGTTTTAATCCTTTGCACTCGCTTGCTTTTTTCTCGATTCCTTTATTCTACTAGGGATTTAATTTTTTAAATACCCCAGATTTTACAAAGTGCAGCAGTAGAATAAAAAACTGAAGTTTCTTTTCATACTAACTTATTTATTTGGATTTTTTTATATTTCAAATTGTTGATACATTCAAAGAGTAATTTGCACTCGACATCCGAGTGCAAAATGTTAATTTTTAAATCTAAGAGACTGTTCCCAATATATAGGGTAGGATCCCTAGGCCTGGCCAGCAATCAGGGCCAATCTGCGGGATGACCAGCAGGCAGGGCAATTGGGGGCCCCCTGCTGGCACCCGCCTTGGCTGGCAGCCTGGTGCTGCCCACTCGCTGGCCCCACCCCCTGCCACCGCCACCAGTTACCTTCCTCTCAGGGGAAGATGCTCAATGCAGGAGGCAGCTCTGGTGGTCTGCCCCCTGGTGGTCAGTGCACGTCATAGCAACCGGTCATTCCACCAGTTGGTCGATTTGCATATTAGGGTTTAATATAGGACTAGGGGCCGATTGCACAAATTTGTGCACCTTGAAAGGAACTGTGGGTCACGAGGCTGCAGTGGGCATAGGGGCAGGTCTCAGCCCATCCTCTGCACCCCCACCTGGCTTCTCCCGCTGCAGCCCCCCGTCCCCTGTCTGCCGGCAGCCCCGCTTCTGCCACCACCGCTCCCATGCGCTGATAGTGCCGGCCCTGCTTGCACCCGCTGATGGCACGGAGTTATTGGGGCCAGCACCAGCAGTGAGTGCAAGCGGAGGCTCCGGCGCTGGCTGTGGGTGCGAGCAGGGCTGGTGCCAGCAGCAGGTGCATGTGGGGCCATTGCCGGCAGCGGGTGCGAGAGGCAGCTGCCAGCCCCGATCATCCCTCAGGAGCAGGGGGAGGTAGAGAAGCCCTGAGGGGCAATCGGGGCCGGCCACCACCTCTCACAGCTGCTGATGGCGCCAAGCAATTAGGGTCGGCACCAGGCGCCGACAGCGGGTGAGAGCAGGGCCAGCGCTGGCAGCAGGTGTGAGTGCCAGGTGGGACCATGACGCGCGGGAGCAAAGAATTTTCAGTAACCACCAGAGGCTCGCCCTGATGACAGTGACCAGAGCCCTGCGTTGGTCTGGCGCCCCTGCTCACCTGCTCCACCATCCCGCCACGGCCAATGCCCGCCATGTCCCATGCTCTGCCGCCTGCTGCCGATGCCCACCATGTTCCATGCATGCCCCCTGATGGTCAACGCACATCAAAGCAACCGGTTGTTTGGTTGTTCCGCTGTTCGGTCTATTTGCATATTAGGGTGATATATATATATATATATATATATATATATATATATATATATAGATGACACTAATCATATTTAATAAGTTTCAACACATTGCAGTCATTATCCTTACTGATGCTCAAAGTATCTAATTTGGGGCCAATAGGAGATTATTCAGGTGGACACCAAATCCTTTTGATACAACCCTGTGGCCACTTATGCATATTTGTAAAGGCTCTTTCACATTGCAAAAGTTCCATATTTAAAAGGCCCAAAAAGGATGGTGTTAGAACTTGACATTTTCTACAGTCCCTAAGAACAAAGCGGTTTCTGCTCAGCATGTGATCCGGCCAGCTTTAGCTGTGCCACAGTCTCCTCTCTCCCTCCCTCCCCAGCCCTGGAACTGCTGTTTGTGCTAATTACTCTGGTGCACTGAAGGGGAAACCCACCAGACACGGTCTTTCACTTTTGTATGTTCTACTTCGGCATCAACATCAGGGGTTTTCTGTTTCGTTTTTCCTTTCCCTTTTTTTTGTTGTTGTTTGTTAATCCTCACCTGAAAATATTTTTCCATTGATTTTTAGAGAAATTGGAAGGGAGGAGAAGAGAGAGAGAGAGATAAACATCAATGCGAGAGAGACACATTGACTGCTTGCCTCCCACATGTGCCTGCAACCCAGGTGCGTGCGCTTGACCATAATTGAACCCGAGATCCTTCAGTCCGTGGGCTGACACTCTACCCATTGATCAACACTGGCCAGGGCTTTCTTTTTATTTTTCTCCTTAACCTCACATTTTCCTCCATGCTAGGAACAATAGGAGGGCTAGTGATTCATTTGTGACTAGATTCCAATGTCGTACCACAAACTATTCTAAGAGAATGCAAATCATACTGGAAGTAACATGGAGCCCTAATCATGTTCCTTCCAACATCCACTTCTTCATGATAATAGCCTGAGTTCCTTCCAGAAGCCCAGCTCACCACATGGATGCTCAATGGGATCTTTCAGCCGCACTGGGTTCCGGACCCCTGCTGGAATTCTGCCTAATTAATAAAGCAATGACAGAAATTTGGGAAAATATATGCACAAGCATTTAAATCTCTCTGAGAAAAAAAAAAAATCAATTCGTTCTGACTAAACTTTGCCTTGGGCGCTCCCTTCATCAATTCAAGTGTGGAGCACAGTGACCTTAAGTTGCAAATATTTTTCTTCAGGCATGATTGAAGCATCAGAGGTAATAACTTTCAGCGTTCATTTCTTGGAGATTTAAAAACACTCAAATGAGGACACTTATTTTCCTACTTTCCTCTGCTATATGTAAATCTGAGAAAATAATCTTTAAGACGTTCAAAATAAATGTAGCTTGGGGCTGTTAGAGGTGGCTTTTACCTTTGTGCAATCAATACATAGATTAAAAAGAATGGGGGGGGGGCCCTCCCTTAAGAAGCAGAATAATGCGACTGTAATACCCTCATTTTGTAAACTTCCCTAAACGCCCCCCCTCCCTATTATTTCTCTTGATAAGAATCTGAGTTTAATAATCAGTAAAAAAAAAAAACAAGCATCCTTTTACTTTTAAAATTGACACTGGCCATCATCTCTGAGTCCTTCATTGAAATTATATGAAATATGCTGATGCTAATATAAAATGAAAATCAACTCAAATCATAAAGCAAGCAAACAAATATAACCAAAGAGAGAGCTAGAGAGAGAGAGACAAGATAGAGAGAAAAACACAGTTAAAAGCTTTTCATTCTTTTTTAGTTTGGATTTATTATAGCCACAAGGGGGCTCTCAAATCTTTCCCAACACTAGGTTAAGTGCTGAGAGCTGTTTTTCTAGTAATTAATTTCCACAAATCAATATTACCTAATAATGTACATTACAGAGACAAGCTACAGACTTCTGACACTTTACGCTCAAGTTAAAGAGAGAGAATTTGCTATAAAAATTCTAGGGGCCCGCAGTGATTGTAAGTCAAACCCAAAATGAGTTGCACCTGTGATTTCCTGTGTCTGCTCTAGCATAAAAAATCCCAACACTGCAAATTTCGTCAAAGGTTAAAACTGAATTTGAAGCACTGTGCATATAATGGAATACATTGACCTCTGATGGATTTTAAAGGCTATCCCCCTCCTTCTGCCACATCATGCACCCCCAAAACAGCCATGGAAGCTGACACACAAAAGTGAAAATGCAGTGACCCTCTCCTGGGCCAGTGGAAAGTTGCTAGAGCCATTAGCTCTGGGGATTTTCAACTCATGCTGAGAGCTTGATGGTGCTGATGGTGTTTACAGCCTGGACCACAAAAGACACTTAGAAGGAAAGAGGGTATTTTAATTTTCTGTTCCAGGGCCACAAGATAGGGGCAGAATCTAGTGCAATACTTGGGCAGAATGGGAGGTTTCAGCCAGTAAAGCAGACTGGAAATGCAGCTTTCTCCAACGCATTGACTAAAGAGAGAACAGCACCTATCACCTCTACCACAGGGAAAATACGGGAACAGAAGTGCTCCAAAAATATTGTCCGGTTAGTTAAAATACCAAAATTGCCTTCGTACACACTCAGAGCTTTGTGAAATGGCTTTCAGATGACTATCTTTTCTCTAGTGGAAATGTTCCCAAAGAAAGGTAAGGACTGGTGACAGCTCTGCCCCAGGGTGTGGCATTTGAGGTCCTTCTCCCTCTGGGCAGCTTGCTGTCCTAGAACTTGGAGCCATGGGAAGGGGAATGGAGGACAGAGACAGTGACTCAAGCAGCACAATTGTCCCTCCTGGTGAGAGTTTCTCTCATCATGCTTCACTTTCATTCATTTCTTGGAATTAAGAATTGTCATTGAGTAAATGTCTGTCTCAGGAAGCCTAGTGTTCCGCCTCTAACATAGGCACCCAAGAAAGGTGTTCTGAAAAAACAAAGTTCTCCCTCACGAAATCCTACGTTGCTTGGCATATGCCCTAAATACAAACTGAACTAAACGTGGATGTAAGCTATGTAGAATTTTAGCCAACACTGTTATCAGACTAAACGGGTCCATTTGCCTGCCCACATCAAAGCCCAGTAAGACACAAACATGAGTTTGCAGCTAAGAAAGTAAGGGTTTATTTTTAGAAAGTGGCCCATACCTGGACACACAGGTGAGCTAATGTTTGAAGACCTGGCTACCCAATGGCTTCCAGGGATTGGTTATAAGGGAAAAAATCATTAATCATGGTGACGAAGTCAGGGTCATGGTCAGGGTCATGGTCTCTATTGATTGGTCGGCAGTAGGATAAGCGGGAGCTGATCAGTGCCCCTGGTCCTGATGTCAGCCATGGCATCTCTTTGCCTGGTTTCCCTGGTTTTTCTGGGCCTGGAGCTTGAAAGACAACTGAGGCCTGGATGTTATCTCTAGTTGGACTGAAATTCTGTCTCTGTGGTCAACAGACCCCAAGGTTTTGCTCCTAAGATTATTTGATGCTGATCAGAACCTCATTGTCCTGAGGGCTTAATGCCTGAGGGAGCGGACATGCAAGGGAGAAGGAGTCAGGGTGCTGGATAGACCCGTTTGAATCAGAAGGAAAGAATGGAGAAAAGGTCATATTAAAGATATGAATTCTCTATATGTAGTACAACACTTTTTAGAGTTAGTGCTTCCCCAAGTTTAATTCCCAGTTTAAATAGCAGTAGTCCCTCTTAATTTGCCTTAATTATTTCCTTTTAGAATTTCAAAAGGAGGCATCTTTTTTTTTTTTCCAGTTCTAATCCAGACTTCCATTTAAATCCTTCCTATTCATCACTTTCCAAGTTACTTTTGTGCTTTCCCACATCTGTCCTAGAATTCTTTCCTCTCCTTCATGCACCCTCCAAGTGCTGATCTTCTTTCTAGTGGAACATCCCTGGTTAGAGCATCTGGCCATGACCTGGGATTGAAGTTTATAGTGTAGGGTTCATGTATCCAGATGAGAGCCTGCAACTGGGATCTGACTCAGAGCCCTGCCCCTCCAGCCCTGGGACTGAGGCAGACCCTGTGAAGGACAGGGATCAAGCACCAAACAGGTAGAACCATCCGGCTCCTTAATGGATCACAGGGCATTTTGGTTTTGGACAAAGCACATCTAGTCAGGTTTAAATGTAGTTTTTAAAATACATTTTGATCTGCGTGCTTAAAATAACTCAAGGTGGTCAAGAGAAGGGATTTCTCACCTCTAGGCTAGAGTCCACTATTATTGGAATTAGAATTACAACATTATTGGTTGACAACTTTATGAAGAGCAGAGTTTCACCTAATTGTTGGAGTGACCAATATATCAAAGCTTGAAGAATAAAAAGTAATGGTTAGCAAGGCTAATGATTGTTCGCAGGCAAATGTCCCTTCTGTGGAGACCTTCACTGTCTTCATGTGCTAGGTAGGAGGACAACATTGACGAAAGGTATTTTAAGAATCAACTTTAGAATTCTTCTCAGGAGAACTGTTTTTGCTTAGTGACATAATGTACCTCGGTGTTTCTATATGGAAAAAGTTCTATGCTTAGCAGGGAGTGGCGGAGGTCAGATAAAGCAAGAACTCAGATACTTTCTAAAAGAAGCTCACTTGAATTGGGAGTAAAGAGAAGTAGGAAGGAAAAAGAGGTTTCAAGAAAGAGCGGGAGCGATGTGTCAAGCATCACGGTGGAGGCATGTGGCCAGCAAGAAGTTTCTGGTAGCAAAGTGGTTGAAAGATTTGAAGAATGGCGATGACTAATATTAACTTTTAAATTAATATCTGTGAGGTTCTATCATGTAAGCCCTCTTTGCAACCCCAAAACATGAGTAAAGTCTGCTATACAAACAAGCATCTTATGTGGGTGTGGATTGGGGAAATCAAGGGAAAGAGGCTGAATTATTTAGCTGGGCCAGCATGGGAATGGCACTGAATTCAGACTATCAGAGCCAAAGGTGACCTTGAAAAATATGAAGTCCTCACAATTCATAGAAAATTTGGGGATGTTATGTGCTTCTATCCTCCAGGCCCTGATTCCAACTCTACCGCTTCAGTCCACACATTAGACCCCAGCCTCACCACACTAGGGCCAAGACTCCCCCATTACCTAAGTCTGCTCTGAACATATTCTTTCTGATCTAATAGAAACTGAATTTGCTAGTTTGGCTGTGACTTGGACTTGAGACCCAGATATTAGTGGTTCTTTCATGCTTCCCTCTTCAATTTCAAGGCTTAATATTTTTCATATTTTCAACAAGGTTTTCTTTTGGTAGCAAAAGACTAAATTAAACTGGTAGGTACAAATGGTTATTTATCATATGGGTTCAGCTTTCTAATTTGTTTTTAATGAGGTCATCTATTCATATGTTTCTTATTCATTAATTCATTCAACACATACTTATACACCTCCCATGCTGCAGCCACTGGATATTCTGTTCTATGGAGTAATTCCATCTTTTTGTACATCAAAAAAAATGTATTTGCTTCCCAATATAGAAAGGTTGAATAATATTAAGCTTTTCTTCGATATTCTTTTCCCACACAAAAAAACTGTGCTTTTCATATTTACATAGAGCTCAAGACATCTATTGAACATTTTCCAAAGATTCTTTAACAATCCAGCCAAGTGGGTAACAAAGAATTGCTATTCTGATTCAAAGATGATTTAGGAACTGGGACCAAATCATATGAGACGTAGAAAAGCCTTTTAAAAATAGGACCATTTCTTCCTGATCCTCTCTGCCAGGGCAGCACAGACCCAGGTCTCCTGATGGGGCCTTACTGCTTCCTAGCTAACATGCTGAGTGGATATTTCCTTTGCTGCCTGAGGTAACTAACAAGAATGACTTTTCATTGCTGCTGTTGGTTTCATACCAGTAACAATATTCATTTTACTTCATTAACAAGAAAAAGATTCACACTGTCTAGGGGCCCTCTGCTCCTTCATACAGAACATTGTTTCCTTATCACTTGTCCTAAACAGACCCAGTGGAGTTGGGAGGTCTCCAGAGAATTTGTTTTTGGATGGCCCCTATTATCAGCACTTAGTGCATTGTTTGCTGCACAGAGGCCTGTAATTAAGCCGCAGAAAAGCTTGCGCTGTAATTTCTTATTTTTGACTAACACAAGCAATAAAACAATGTACCTAAGCTCTTCAGCTACATTTGTTGTTGTTTACTTTATGTTTCATGGACAGGTAACAGCAAAGCAGATTCCCTCACCCCAAAATACACCTCCCTCTCCCCCACAAATTCAAAGTTGGAAGCAAATTCCTCAAACTCAGGGCAACTTATATTTTCCCTGTTTCAACTTAATAACTAATCCATTTTTTAAAAATATTTTTTTTATTGATTTCAGAGAGGTAGGGCGAGAGAGAGAAAAAAACAGCAATGATGAGAGAGAATCGTTGATCAGCTGCCTCCTGCACACCCCGCACTGAGGCTTGAGATCGAAACCCAGACATGTGCCCTTGACTGGAATCAAACCTGGGACCCTTCAGTCTTCAGGCCGATGCTCTATCCACTGAGCCAAACCAGCTAGGGCAACAATTAATCTATTTTTAACATTGTCTTCAGATTTGCTCATTAGACAGAATCCAAGCTTTGACAACCCTTACTTGAACAAATTATTTAACCTTTCTAAGCTTTACTTTCCTTGTGTCTAAATGGTGATAAAAATAGTAGTAACCTCAAAGAGTTTCCTTGTAAGGATTCACTGAGACACATATGGAAAAATCTTAGTGCAGAGCTTATCACATGGAAAGCATTAAATAAAGGTCAGATATTCTCATCATTCACAAAGTTTTATGATAAGAATAATAATAAATAATAACCCAAACCAATGCCATTTATGGAGCACTCTGATGGGCCCAGCAGGGGAGGAAATGGTCTGCTTCCCTTTTCTCTCTTCCACCTCTTTGTCTCCCTTGCCTCACTGAAGGAAGAGAAGGAGTTTCTAATGTATTTGTTAGAGCCTGGGACACAATGGAGCCACATTTTTCTGATATGAAGAACTACCAAACTTTCAAAGTAAGCCACATGGTAAGATCATCCTGGACTTCCTTCTTTCAGGCCAGGGCTACACCACTTTCTCCAAATCAGCTTTTACCTTCTTTCAGTCTTGCAGGATATTGGATGCATTCTCAGCCCTTAATTCAGAGGAAATTTGATTTGTATTTGCTATTTCTTCTTTGATAAGGAGCCCCAGTTGTAGCATTCTTGTGTGCTGGCCATAATCTACATTAATAAAAGGGTAATATGCTAATTAGACTGGATAGACCATATGTCTTCCAGACAAAGCCATGGTGGTGGGGCTGAAGCAGAGGCAGTTAGGGGCGATCAGGCAGACAGGCAGAGTGGTTAGGGGCAATCAGGCCAGCAGGGGAGAGCGGTTAGGGGTGATCAGGCCAGCAGGGGAGAGCAGTAAGGGGTGATCAGGCAGGCATGCAGAGTGGTTAGGGGCAATCAGGCAAGCAGGCAGAGTGGCTAGGGGCAATCAGGCAGGTGAGCAGTTAGGAGCCAGTGGTCCTGGATTGCAAGAGGAATATCCTTTAGGACATCCAGGGATCAGTCCTAAACTGGCAGTTGGACATCCCCCAAGGGGACCTGGATTAGAGAGGGTGCAGGTCAGGCTGAGGGGTCCTCCCCCTCGCCTCTCTCCCCCGTGCATGAATTTCATGCACCGGGACTCTAGTACTATCATAATATACCAAGATCTTGCTCCAAATCCATTACCCCAGGAACTGTGCCAAGCTCTATGGAAACATAACCTCATGTAAACTCCATACTCTTCATGTAGGAAGGTGTCATTAACTTCACCTTTCAGAGGACCAAGCTAGGTCTAGAGAGGTTATCTCCACTGTCTTAAAGCTAATAAGTCTTCAGAGCCAACACATAAATCCAGGTCTGTCTGACTGCAAAGCCAGTGTCTGTAAGTCTTACATAGCTCTGCCTCATGTGTACTAGAATTTATATTAAGTACCAGGGATACCATGATCATTAAAACACAGCACTGCCTTCACAGAGCTCGTGGTTGAGTCTGGGATCTCAGAGTCAATACAATGTCCCTCCAAGTGTGGTCTTCAGACTCCCTTCACATATGACCTGAGCTACTTCTTAATATGTATGTTCCTAGCCCCCTTTTCTTAGTCCATTTGGACTGCTACAACAAAACTACCATAGAATGGATGGCTTAAACCACAAGAACTTATTTCTTACAGTTCTGGAGGCTGTAAAGTATAAGATCAAGGTGAAGATAGATTTGGTGTCTGGTAAAGACAACTTTCTGGTTCATAGACAACTGTCTTCATGCTGTGTCGTCACATGGTAGAAGGGGTGAGAGAGCTCAGCAGCTCTCTTATAAGGGCACTAATCCCATTCACAAGGACTCCACCCTCAAGATCTAGTCACTCCCCAAAGGCCCACATCCTTTTACCATTACAATGAGGGATAGAATTTCAACATATGAATTTGGCAGAGGGATGTGAACAGTTAGTCTATTATACCCTTTTACTCTATACATGCAGAATCAGAATCCTTCTGAGACAAACCTGAGGATTCTGCATTTAAAAATATGTTTCCCGGTGATTCTTAAAGTAATTAAAAGTTGGAAACTACTAATTTTAAATGTAAAAGCAAAAGACAAGACAATAATAGCATATTCTTTAAAAATCTCCCTAAAACATTAATCCATAAGGATATTCTTTTTGCCAAACATCTCTTTCTAAATTCTTAGCCTGAATATTTTCTGGGGTTGCTTAAATCCACCAAACATAATTCTTAGTTAGGAAGAATCATGCTAGTATTGGATTACAATAAAAATTTTATTACTAGGCTTCACTTTTTAAAAAAGAGGACATTATTACAGGGCTAACAAGAACCATTACTCAAACATGATGAATGCAAAATGAGAGGTCCAAGTGCTTTTTCCTTGAGTCTAGAATATTAAGCCAATAGCTCAAATGATTAGAGGTGAATCTGTAAATTCTCCCCAGATAAGCATGTAATTTCTTTGGAGATTTTTGTGGTTGTTGTTCTTTTTTTAAAGGAGAGTAATGCCACCAGTTTAAGTAAACTTCTTATGGTCTCACATCCTGTCTGCATCCTGCCTTGGCCTAACTGGGCTCCCTTCTCTAATCTCCAGGGACCATTGCTTTCAGATGAAACATCAAATTAACTTCTCACATCTAGCCCCTCTACTCCAAACCAGTATTAAGTTCCTGAGGAAAGTTTCTGCTTCTTACTCCGACATGAAAAATTCACTGCAGTGTACGCTTCCTCGTCTTTTTTAAAAGAAGAGATTTCTTTACTGCTGAATCAGTAAGAATAGGCGGGGTCATCTGCAGTAAAAAAAACAACCCCTAACTCCCTGTGTTTTAAACAATAAAGCCTTACTTTGTGGGTTAGTCAGGTGTCTATGGTGAGTTAGCAGAGCTGGCCCTCTTATACACCTCAGAGTGAGTGGGTGAAGTAGCCATTTTGAACATTTCTGGTGGCCATACCAGAGGATAAAGAGAGCTGGACAAGACTCAGATTTGCTATTAAATGCTTTGACCTAGATGTGGCACATGTCCCTTTGGCCCTCCACTCACTCATAAAACTAGTCACATGGTGCCATCCAACCACAGTGGAGTCAGGATGTTCAATTTCGTCAGTGGCTCAAATGGGAAAACATGAATAACAGTGTCCACGACCAGCAAAAGTACTGATTTATATTCTATCATTACTAAAGGCTGAGCTTCAATATCTGCTCTGTTGCTTTTCCCACACAGCCTAGCTTGATAATAGTGGTATCTTTTCCCTTCACTCTAAGAACCTTTATTTTTTGTTCCATTTATATGGCACTGTTATATCTCAACATATAATGGGTGTTTAAGAGCATATCCAAGCATTGATTACCTTTCTAAATTACATTTAAAATATGGCTTCTATAATACTGCACTCCCATTTTGTACCACTATACAGTACATTGGAGTTTTGAGTTCCCTGTTTATTCAGTTTAATTCTTACAGCAATCATTTCTCATATTATTTCCTTATTTGTTGGTTTTAGCCAGCACTTATATTTTATCAAGCACTCATTGGATATATTTTTAATGTTTTACATATATCCCAAATATAGGAAAGGGCCTGACAAAGAAAAAGCACCCAATAACTATCTGTTGAATAATTCATTTTATGTTCAAAATGACCCTAAAAGAAAGTATCTGTATTTTGGAGATGAAGAAATTGATGGAAGCTTAGAGACGTCTGGCAAACAATGTAATATAATATCTATATTATAAAAGGCCAGTGGCCGTAACTCCATAACAACGTAACGACCAAAGGACAGGTCACCAGGAGGTGCATTGATGGGTCTCACGGCGTGGCGGGTCTGGGGTGGCCTGGGGTCCTGCCAGAGTGGTGGGTCTAGGTCTCGCGCAATTTCGTGCGCTGGACCTCTAGTTCTCATATAAAATAAAACTTATTTTATTAAAACTATTAAAAGGATATTGTTTTGATTTAGGGCAGAATTGATATTTTTTAAACTTTTAATTGATTCTAGCTGGGTTCTTTATGGCAATCAAGAGAAGCCAACTCCAGCTAACGTAGGCAGAAAAGGAATTTTTAGGGAAGGAGGTAAAGGAGAGTTTGTAAAAATAACAAACTGGGTAAAGAACAGGTTCAGAAAGGAAAAGCAGGATCTAAAGGAGGCAAGGCCCTGGTGTAGTCCCAGGGCAGGAATTCTGCTGCAGACGCCACGGTTGTGGGACTCTACACCCTGCTCTCACTCTCTGACTGTCTTCAACTCTTCTTGGAACTATGAGCCACTTTCTCAAGATTTGACAAGCTGATACCAGCCTGATAGAGCCTTCTCAGGTGTCTGTATTGAAGATGCCTAATTATGCAAGATGGGGTCCTGCCTCTACCCTATCTTGATAACCCCAAAAATAAGAAGTGTAATAAATGAACCAAATGGCAAATTTCCAATCATTCACTTGATCTACCCATTATATGCTCTTAATTGTGGTAGATCAAGTGAATGACTTCTGAACAACACAGTTCTGGTCTCAGGGGGAGATAAGCCATATGCACATGAAATAATAACTTAAAATATGTTGAGATATAATAGTGCCATATAATGGGACTGATCTGACTCCACAATCTGGACTGGCATTCCTCACCTCAAACTGCAATTAATACACTTGTATCAGACATGAGGAAGTACATCCACAGAAATGATCCATTAGGATAGGTATAATTGCTATTTTAATCTCATAATGAGAAAACCAAGTCATAGGTAGGTTACTAACCAGAACCACAACACAGAATAAGTCAGTGGAGGCAGAGCTTAAATTTCTGTTCATTTTATCACATAAAACATTTCAATCTATGTTGGAATTCAGGGAAGATAAAAAATTTATTTATAAAAGGTAGAACCAAGTTTTCTTTATCTATAACACTGCTTCACAACTTCTTTCATCTAACTGCACATGTAAAAAATGATCATTGTTGTACAGCCTTCTGCGATAAATGAATGAGGTTGCTCAGGTAAATCCAACGCCAGTTAAATCAAAACCCTATCAGATTCCACAGTAAGCATCAATATTTTAGATCATCCTATGTGAGAAGCTCTGATTTCAAAAAATAGCTACATGGGAACAATTAAAGAAAGCATTTTCTAACCAGTGTATCTGGGAGTATATTATCAACTGATACAGCCTATGACCAGAGAAAAACTCCTCAACATTAATTTCGTGCCTGCTATGGACCAATCATCAGGGTAGAGAAAGACAGGCCCCACATGTTTGAAGAGTTCAGATTTTTATAGGCAACTCAAAAACGTAAACAGCCAATTACTGTGCTGTGTGATGTGGTCACAGGTGTCAAGGAATGCTGGCAGCCACCAGCAGCTGCGGAAGCAAGAGAGACTCTCTCCTCGGGCCTCTGAAAGGAGCACAGCCCTGCTGGCACCTTGATGAAGGCCCAGTCCGGCCTCCAGATTTGCAAGAGAATGCATTTCTGTGGTTTTGAGCTGCCAGCTATGTGGTCACTTGCTGCAGCTTGAGCTATAGTGTTTCACTGTCAATGTGGGAGTGCTGCTGCTTAAAACCCCTTTCTCTGACCAGCCCCAGGTTAGAATTCCCCAAAATGAAGTTATGTGACATTGGGAGGTGGAAGTGTGGCAGCAGCTGTTACACTGTAAAGGTCATTGTTGGTTAGAAGCTAAGGTATATGCACAGGTGTAGGTGAGTTCTCCTCTGGGCTCCCTCTTACCCTCTCTGCACCCACACCTCAGTCCTGACCGCTGGCCTTGCTGACCTACCATGCCTCCATACCCTCACAAAGTCAGTAAATCACAAGAAGTCAAGAACCTTGCATAGGCTTCTACATCAACCACCCCATGACCCACAGTGTCAGCTGCACATGCCTGTCTTCAAGATCTCCCTGTAAGTTTCAACTCATTCATCCGTTCCAGATCGGATTCCCACAATTGTGAAAGTTCTTGCTTGTACAGTAAATTGCTTCATATGCATAGTGTTTTTGCTTTCCTGATCGGATCTTGGCTTATCCATATGTGTGAGCTGAGCGAGGCCTGAGCTAGCTAGGCTTTAGCCTAATGCACTTGGAAGGAGGAGAAGGCTATAAGCAAAGGTACTAAATAAGAAAGCTAGGGATGCTGAGTGCGGTGACTGCATGTGGTGGTTGAGAGGAGAGCTAGAGGTGATATAGGATAACTCCCAGGTTTCTGGTTTGAGGTTGGGGGTGGAGGAGGGGTGTTTATTAGTTTGCTATGGTTGCCATAAGGTGCCACAGAGAGTTTTAAACAAACGTCACAGTTCTGGATGCCAGAGTCTAAGATCAAGGTGTCAGCAGAGCCATGCTCCCACGGAAGGTGCTAGAAAATTATCTGTCCCAGACTTGTCTCCCAACTTCTGGTGGTTCGCTGGCAATCTTTGGTGATTCTTGACTTGTAGACATAGCACTCTGCCTTCAGTTCACATGGCATTTTCCCTGTGTGCATGTCTTTGTGTGTTCATTCTGCTAAATTTCATTTTAACTGCTTACTTAATTACTGATACCTATTAGAAGATCATATGCTCAGTGATGAGCGGGCCTGGCTCTATTTTGTTTCCATTATGCCTCTAATACCTGGCATATCTCAATAAAATTTCTATGACCATGTGAATATATCAGTTAATTGAACTTTGGTAATTAATTATTCTGGGGCTTGGAAACATTTCAAAATTGTTTCATGAGGAACAGTTTGGTTCTGCCCATGGACTTTCTGTGGAAGAATTTACAGTGACCTGTTTGCTTATGTGTCTTTATGAGCCTCCACCACATTTACAAAGTGGAATCAAGCTGGATTGAACAAGTGATATAGACATTTGCAATTCCAGGTATTTGTCAGGGAGCTTAAATACTTAATAAAATCTCTGAAATTGAATCTGTGGAACTTTGCTTTGAGACTAAAACTACTCGTGCCTCTAGAGTATCATTGGGTTAAGCCAAAGCATTAGAATCTTTCACACATGAAACAACATTGCTTTCTATAGAAGATCTTTAACCAACTTCACTTGGACATAAATAACATTATACCAACTTTACAGGTTTCCTAATGCTATTTAATTCTATTAAATTCACCATAAAACTATGAGGATATTGTTCCCTATATTGCATTGGCGACCCATGGAGCAATATTAAATTCTATATTCTACTTCTTAAGGAAAATGTTTATTTTTATCATATTGAATCTTGGTTTCCTTACCTGAAAAATGAGAACAGTAATTGTATCTGCATCACAGAGCTTGGGACAAGATAAAGTGGAATAATAACAACAAAATGCTTCCTTAGCACAGTACTTGGCACATAATAAGCAATTAATAAGTAATGACTATTTGTCACCAACATCGTTGTCATCATCATATCATATTACCCTTTTTGCATTTATGATTGGACAAAAACAAGGAATCTTCCTGACCTCCTCTACCAACTAAAATTACTTTATGGACAAATAACCTTAACTGCATCTTAAATTTTCACTCTCTTTTCCCTTGATCCAATTTTCTCATTTACATATTTCTAAGAACATTTTTGTTTCTACTTTGAGACGCTGGCTTACAACCTTTGTGGAACAAAGTGAGTTATTAATACATACACCCGTTACATACATTAGTTTTCAAAGGGCAAAGATGAATCACAGAGAGGTGAAATGACTTCCACTCGAAGGAGCAATGCAGGAAAAATCCCTGTGTTCTAAATCTTAGCTGGAGGCCTTTTTCTCTAGAAGGCCACTGAAACTTCTCTTTCTCTGAATTTCCACACCCTCCCATCAAAGAGTTTGATGTGGTTTTTACCGCATTCCATGCTACTTATCATTGACATGAAAGCTTTTCTTCTTATTTGGCACACAACCTGCATTGAGGGAAGGAAGGGCCCCTGGAGAACAGATCACAATAGCTGGAAAGAAAGAAAGGATTCCTGGAGTGTTGTGTATGACCTAGGTAACCTAAATATCACATAGCCAACTGATATAAGCAGGGATTTTAAGATGATTGTTAAACAAAACCAAAAAAAAAAAAGTCGCTTTTGCTTTATTCCTGAGTAGCTGTGATTAATGTGTGGGGTTATGTAGAGGGAACAGCCAGGCACAGAGGCCTTGAGAATGTATGGCTCTGAATGTATAATAAACATAAGGTTGTAAATACTTTCGTAAGCCCCAGGCTGTACCCTTAAACACTCAAGACACCTCCTACCTCCCTCTTTATACCACATGGCTTCGGAAGCCACAGAAAAGATGTTTGGGGCTGTCACCTACCTAAATTTCTCTGCAGAGATTGGCTTTTCTCTGCTCCGACCACTCTAGTCGCATCTTTCCACCTCCACCACTACCATCTCCACTCTAGCTTTACACTCACATTTCCTCCATTTGGATCTGGTAACTCCAAAACGTGTGCCCGGGCACAAGAGAACTGAAAACCCCACTGGAATACGCATACAAGCACTGTTCCACTGCTCAGCCTCCAGGCTTACATGTCCAGATTCCAGGATATACCAGTAGAAATGTCCAGCTTCCTGCTAAAGTCGGAGGCAGAGATGGGTCCTAAATACTTTTCCTTCGGATAAGCTGCTGCTGCTACTAAGGGGAGGGCCCACTTCCCTCTCACTTCCCTCACACAGTCCGTCCAGTTCTGCAGGACAGCACTCTTATTAGTAATGTCCTTTTATGTTCATTCTCCACCACCCAGACCCACACAATCACCATCTAGGGGAATAGTCCACATTACTTAATATGTACCTACATTAGAAGCCTATACAATAGAAACAGAATCACAATGTTCCTTTCTCACTGTCAAAGACTCCAGTTGCTAGAATTGTTCTGGCCCTAGCACAAAACTTCTTGCTGACCCACTCTTGGTATTGAATCTAAAACTATAAACAAATAAACAAATTATGGCAAGATTTCAAATTTGAACATAGGCTGTTTGCCAGAAAAATATTGAGTTCCCATTTTGGCTATGCTTCAGAGTCCCTTTTTGGTCTTAAAAGAAAAACAAAACAAAACACATTTTCTCATCAATTTGTGCAAAGTCATTCTCACCTGCCCTTCTCGGTACAGAGAGGATTAACGGCTTCCATTTCCTAGAAATACTCCAGTCCCTCCCAGGTAGTAAGTTAGGGATATGGGCCCATTAGCTGCAAATGTGGCTCTGGTGGCCTTAAAGGATTAATATACCTCCCAAACCCCTTAACTTACTGGGACAAATCTGGCTCAATTAATTATTTAATTGTCAACTCTGCAAATATAAGAGGTCTTGTTATTTTGCACTTTATTAAATGCTGGAGGATTAACAATGACAGGGAGTACACACCAAGAGGATTTGAAAGAGGTTGGATGATTGTGATGCACAATGTTGGCTCTTGCCAAGAAACTCTTGTCCCACCTCTACTGGAAGAGTGAAGTGACGATGCCGTTTATTACATCCCATGGGTACCTATGGCAACCGGAGTAGTTGGGAAGAAATTGGAATCCATCATGTGAAAGTCCTTTCTATGTGAGAATGCCTGTACCAAAGCAAAATGCAGAGTCAGGGTAGTTGGAGAACTGTCCGTTTCCATGCCATTGAGTGAGAGAGAGATCAGGTAGTGATGTTTGATCTGCAGATTAACTAGATATGTAGAATGTGAAGTACTTTATAGTGAAGCTTTATAATGTCACTTGCAAATATGGTTTACTTTAGAGCCAAAGAAAATAGCATGGGGACAGTATTTGAAAATATGAATATGCTATAAATAAGAATGAGGTGAGACCAGCACAGAGTGTCTGAGTTGCAGATACTATTAACAAGGGTGGAAGATGTTCAAATTGTCAATCATGATCAGAGATTTTACAGCTCAGACAACTTATTTCTAAGGAGAGAACTTTAAAATTGCAGGAGCCTCTGGATGATGTGGGAATGTGTTCAACCCCTTAACATACCAGTGCTTTTTGACAAATTGGAAATCCTACACAGAACAGTCACAGACCAAATGATAGATAAACATTGCTGGTGCCACAGAAAGCATGTTTAATTTAAGACTTGCCAACAAAGTAGCTAATTAGACTTTGGGGAAAAAGGATGTCTGAAGAATGGCTGAAAAGTTCTTAAAGTGAGGTTTTGTTAAAAGGAAAAGTGACTTCAAAATGAAACATACGCAAGCACTAATATATAGTCACAGATATTGTGCCTAATATACTCCTTGAGAGACAGGTAGACCTTCTTGATTGCCTATGCAATAGTCATCTTTTCATGATGTCCAAGTCCTGATTTTTTTCATGTTTCCAATCCTCTCTCCTTCCCCATGAATCAGGTAGATAGATTATGTAAAGCTAAGCCATTAGGATCGGTTCCTGCTGTCAAGGAGGGTAGGTTACAGGTAAGTAGCCAATTTTGTTAATGAGGTGTGAGAGGATGTCAACTGGAGGGCTTCTGAAAGTTTTCTTTCTTGGTAAGTTTCATAAGTCAGAAGTATCTCCTTTAGTAATGCCTATTGGTGTTGTGTTTTGGTATGCTTCTATAACTACTTCAGCCATCTTGCAATTATATGAATAAACAGCTTTAGATGAAGCCAGCACAGAGGAGAGCAAAGAGAACTGGAAGGAGCTTAGATCCTTAATACTATCTTGGGCTACTGATCTTACTATGACATAACTCTGGAGTTCCTTTCATTGAGATGATAAAACCCATTATTTATTCTGGTTGAATTGCATTCTCTGCTGCTTGCAGCAAAAGGCACTCTACCAATCACCCCCACCCCCAAAGGCTATATCATGACTCCAAATCCCAGTTTGCCAGAGCAATGCTAAATATCACATTATACTTTTTTAAGTGCACCTGCAATAGAGTCAGACATGGGGGTAGGATTCTGACTCTGCCATTGACTGTATGAACTCGGATAAGTCACTGAAACTCTAAGGTTCAAGTTTCTGTCTATAAAGTGACGATAACCACTCACTCACACGGGACTTACAAAGATTATGTAAGAGAATGCATGCAAAATGTACTCAATAAATAGTACCTAAAATACGAACACACATACCTTCTAAAAGCAATTCTGACAGATGTTTTGAAATAGGAAACAAACCAAGTGAGAAAATAAACACTATTCAAGCAGCAGGATAAATAAAACTAGAAAGACATATGGTATATTGGACAGCATCTGAATATGAGACTCAAAGCTTTTTTTTTTCCACATTTAATCCAGGATTAAGTGCAAAAATATTGCCTTTTCTCAGATCTCTTAGGAACCTAGAATCTGAGGGGAAGGTCCCTTAGGTACCTAGGATCTGAGGGGTACTCAATTGTAGGGTCCTTAAGATTGTCAGGCAAGGATCAAACAATGAGACTGAGATGAAGTAGCCAGTAATGTAAGTAGGGCCGGAATAAGTTGAATATGCTGAGCCAACAGCCAAGAGAAGAAAGCATTCATGAAGAATAGAGTGAACAGTGTTGAATGCTTCTAAGAGACTAAGTACTATAAAAACAGAGATGTGAACATGTGGATTTCTGTGGAGGAAGATGATGAAAACATAATTGAAGTGGGTTGGGAAGTAAATGACAGTAGAGAAATTGGAGACAATGACTGTAACACCTTCTATATTTTACTAGAACAGGATAAAATGTAATACAGCAGTAACTAGAGGTCCACCAAAGGTGTGTTTTCTTTCTTTTCTTTTAAGATCTAAGATGCTAGAGGTTGTCTATATGCTGATGGAGTGATATAGCAAAGAGGGAGAAATCGATGGAGCAGAAAGAAGGGAGATGATCACAAGAGTAAAGTCCTTAAGAAGGAGAGATATTGAGACATCTGGCCTTAGGTAGAAGCTAGGACATTTTATTCATTATAATAAGACTAGAGGCCTGAGAAAATATTAACAGTGTTGGAGGAAGCCAAGATGGTGGCATAGGTAAACAGCTGAACTGGCTGCCTCGCACAACCACTTCAAAACTACAACTAATGCCCTAGGTGGTTTGACTCAGTGGATAGACTGTCAGCCTTCAGACTGAAGGGTCCCAGGTTCGATTCCGGTCAAGGGCATGTACCTTGGTTGCAGGTACATCCCCAGTTGGGGGTGTGCAGGAGGCAGCTGATCGATGTTTCTCATTGAGGTTTCTGATTCTCTATTCCTCTCCCTTCCTCGCTGTAAAAATCAATAAAATATATTTTAAAAAAATAGCTACAACTAAAAGACAAAACGGATATCATCCAGAACTATGGGAAGGCTGGCTAAGTGGAAATTATACAATTAGAAGGAAAGAGAAAAGCACACTGAGACTGGGAGGAGGTGCGGAGTTGCGGAAGTGAAGTGCAGCGGTATGGAGGCCTGCGCGGAAAGAGACTAGCAACTGAGTACACTGTTGTCTTTTTCAATCGGGAGGGAGACACAAGCTTCTGACTGCTCTGAACTCCAGTTCCAGATGAGACTCTGGGGACCCAGACTCATATGGGGAGAAACTGGACTGTCTGGCATTGGGACGGAACATGAGGGCAGCTTTCTCTCAGAGGTGATTGCAGCGATCATTGTTCCTGCACAGTGCTGTAGGACACAGAGACATGGGAACCTCTTTGGGGCAGGGCTAATGGTCAGCCATTGCTGTTTGCTCCACCCTGGTGATTCCCTGAGACACCGCCCCACCCAACTTACAACCCCACCCAAGCTGTGCTCAAAGGCTTTTGCATATGAATGGCCTGGCCCTTTGCAATCTGAAACCTAACGTACTGCAGCTGGGTCAGAGAGCCCCAGAGCCTCCAAAAGAAGGCCCACGGCTCGACAGAAGCTTGCATTGCTTCACAGCTGGGCCTCATCTGGTCACCTCCAAACCCCAAACAAAGAGGAGGAATCTGCAGATCTCTCTGTAGCTCCTGCTGGGTGGCCTCAGGCAGTGGCTGACAGTACCTCCTTGGAGATCCAAGAGTCAGTGTACCCACTGGTCAGAGTGAGACCATCCAGATTACAACTCTTCAGATCCATAATAGACACACTCAGGGGACAGACTCAGTGAGCGCCAAAGCCCCACTAAAGCAAGTCTTGCCTCATAAGGGTGTCTCCAGCACAGAAGTTCTCCCATCGTAGACACAACTGATCCTCACAGCCAATTGGCCTGGAGGTCAATTCCTCCCAGTGATACCAACAACAATCAAGGCTTAACTACAACAAGACTGTGCACACAACCCACAAAGGGGTGCACCAAGAGTGTCCACCTCAGGTGATTGGGGAGGCTGAGCCACTGGGCCCTATAGGACACCTAGCACACAAAGCCACTCTATCAACACAGGGAAGCAGCCAAAATGCGGAGACAAAGAAACAGGTCATAAATGACAGAAATGGAGGAAAGCAAACTACTGGATATAGAATTCAAAACCACGGTTATAAGGTTACTCAAGAATCTTCTAGAAACCTCCAATAAATGTAGTGAGACCCTCAAAGATATGAAAAAGGACCAACTAGAAATTAAGCATATACTGACTGAAATAAAGAATAATATACAGAGATCCAACAGCAGACTAGAGGATCCCAAGAATCCAGTCAAAGATTTGAAATATGAAGAAGCAAAAAACACCCAACCGGAAAAGCAAAAAGAAAAAAGAATCCAAAAATATGAAGATAGTGTAAGGAGCCTCTGGGACAACTTCAAGCGTACCAACATCAGAATTATGGGGGTGCCAGAAGAAGAGAGAGAGCAAGATGTTGAAAACCTATTTGAAGAAATAATGACAGTAAACTTCCCCTACCTGGTGAAAGAAATAGACTTACAAGTCCAGGAAGTGCAGAGAACCCCAAACAAAAGGAATCCAAAGAGGACCACACCAAGACTCATCATAATTAAAATGCCAAGGGCAATAGACAAAGAGAGAATCTTAAAAGCAGCAAGAGAAAAACAGTTAGTTACCTACAAGGGAGTACCCATACAATTGTCAGCTGATTTCTCAACAGAAACTATGCAGGCCAGAAGGGAGTGGCAAGAAATATTCAAAGTGATGAATAGCAAGAACCTACAACCAAGATTACTCTACCCAGCAAAGCTATCATTTAGAATTGAAGGTCAGATAAAGAGCTTCACAGATAAGAAAAAGCTAAAGGAGTTCATCATCGCCAAACCAGTATTATATGAAATGCTAAAGGGTATTCTTTAAGCAGAGGAAGAAGAAGAAAAAGGTAAAGATAAAAATTATGAACAACAAAGTGACAACAAATACATACCTATTAACAAGTGAATCTAAAAATCAAGTGAATAAAAAGTCTGATGAACAGAAGAAACTGGTGAATATAATAGAATCAGGGGCATAGAAAGGGAGTGGACTGACAATTCTCGGGGGAAGGGTGTGTGGGTGGTGCAGGAAGAAGACTGGACAAAAATCGTACACTTATGGATGAGGACAGTGGGGGGTAGTAAGGGCAGAGGGTGGGGTGGGAACCAGGTGGAGGGGATCTATGGGGGGGAAAAAGAGGAACAACTGTAATAATCTGAACAATAAAGATTTATTTAAAAAAAAAAAAGACTAGAGGCCTGATGTATGAAATTCGTGCAAGAGTAGGTCTTCGCAGCTGCAGCGGCTACCTCGATCCCATGGCTGCAACCCTGGCTTCTTCTGGAGGGTCATCTGAAAGTTCATCTGGAAGGACGTCTGGACGGTTATTCCACTGTTCAGCCATTTGATCGATTTGCATATTATGCTTTTATTATTATAGATAGGGGCTATGGAGTGTGTGGACAGATGCAGGTACTTTGGTGATAAAAAGAGAGTTGATTTCTATTGGTTGGCTTCCATATTGGACAACAGACAACATTACATAAAAGTTAAAAGATAAATAATCTCCCAGAAATGGAAAAGTCTGGTTCTGGTTTCAAAGTTTTGAGCTTGGGATAAAAGCATAGAATTCTGAGAAAGAATGAATTTGCCTCTAATTAGAGAATACTTTAATTGCTCAGACACTGAATTACTTAGATGAATAGCTTCTTTGGAATAGATGCAGTACAAATGCTTTGGGTCAGGATAGTCATGAATTTAACAGGAAAATCAATTCTCTGACCATTGCCCAACTACTTGGTGTTAGTACAATGCAGTAGAAAGCACACAATTTGGGGTCCCAAGACATGGGGTGCATCTCCAGCTTTAAAACTAACACACACGATGCAATATTGGGTCAGTACTTCACCTTCTCTGCACTTCAGTTTCCCTACCTACATATAAAATTAGTCTGAAAATAATTTGCATCTAACATACTTGATATGAAAATCGATTTATATAATAATAAATAATAATACCCCTTATAGTTATTAAGGCTATTATTTATTGGGTGCCTGGTTATGGGGAAGTATTTCTTTTTGTTAAATTTATTGGTGTGACTTTGGTTAATAGTATCATATAGATTTCCAGTATACATTTCCACAATACAAGTTCTATATATTGCCCTGTGTGCCCACCACCCAAAACCAAATAATCTACCATCACCATATATTAGCCCCCCTTGGGACTATACTGTAAGGCTTAACTCACTATGTATACTGTTATGGGCTGAATTGTGTTCCTTTGCCCAATTCATATGTTGAAGACCTAATGCTCAGTATCTCAGAAAGTGGCTATATTTGGAGATGGGGGCCTTTATCAAGGTAATTCAGTTAAAATAAGGTCATTATGGTGGGCCCTTATCCAATAGGACTGGTGTCCTTGTAAGAAGAGGAAATTTGAACACACAAAGAGACACCAGGGGTGCAGCCCCACAGTGAAAAAACCATATGAAGACATAGAGAAGGTGATCATCCGCAAGGCAAGGAAAGAGGCTTGAGAATAAATCTAAACCTGTTGAAAGCTTGACCTTGGAGTTCCAACCTCCAGAAATATGAATAATAAATTTCTGTTCTTAAGTCACCAGTTTGTGGTATTTTGTTACAGCAATCCTAGGAAACTAATACCTCTATGTTTACACACACACACACACACACATACACACACACACACACACACACACAATCCCTTGTCTTTAACTCTACAAGGTGGATATTATTATCTTCAGGTTACAGATGAGGACACTGAGACTTAGATTAAATGACTTCCTCAAGGTCACATATAATAGGTAAATTCTTACAAAATGCATGTTAATTATAGGGTCACTCTTTTTTAAAATATACTTTTATTAATTTCAGAGAGAGGAAAGGAGAGGTAAATAGAGAAACTTCAATGATGAGAATCATTGATTGGCTGCCTCCTGCATGCCCCACACTGGGAATTGAGTCCACAACCCGGGCATGTGCCCTGACCAAGAATTGAACAATGACCTCCTAGTTCATAGGTCAATGCTCAACCACTGAGCCATGCCGGCCGGGCCTATAGGATCACTCTTAAAGTTAATGGTAAAAAACTGAAGTTATAGAAACAGAAATTTAAAAACATAACCTTTGATTTGCTTGTTTCCCATAATCACATCATTAGATTCCTAGCTTACATGTTTTGATTCCATGACTTTTTTTCAGTTATTTCCAGAGTCCCAACAGCACCATCTCTTCAAGGTTTATTAGAATTTTTAAACATCTTTCTTATTGCACCTTTTATTGGTCCCTCGTTGCAATTCCATCATTCAAACTCAATTAACCAGATTGTTTATTCTTCCGGCCTTTGTTCCCATGTCAGCTGGGATCACTCCAGGGGGTTGCTGCTTGCCAGTTCAGCAATGAGGTTCTTAGATCAGAACTCTGAGCAGGACCCTGTTACTGGAAAAGCGTTGCAATCAGATGGAGCCTATATCAGTGGAGCTTAAGAGCCCATGGCTTTGCAAACATCTGCGTTCTCTGCTTTCCCCTGCAGCATTTCACTTCCATTAAAAGTGGAGCCTCAAATATCCCTTGTGCATCCATGCCTGGGCACTGGGTGACTTCCAGTTGAAGGGTCAATAAATATAATTAAATGGCTCCTCCAACTGGATCTCATTCTCTAAGCATCTTCCCTGTGCGGGCCAACCTTCTTCATCTCATAAATAGATTTTTTTAAACATTAGGGTTTTGAAAGGTTGCAGATGTCTTCAGCCTATTGATTTGCATAGCTTAATGTCTGGCAAGTTGTACTCAGGGTCCTCAGACTCATAAGAACACTCCCTCACAGGCAGAAAGTTAACAGATAATGTTAATTGCATTATTCACCTGTCCAATGGTCCCCTACTGAAGAAATGATCATCCCTCAGCTCTCCTCCTAGGCAGGTAATGCCATGATCCATTACAAAATAACAGTGAGAGAAAAATAGTGGTAGCTAGTTTCTTGAGCAACTATTATATGATGAAGCATTTGTTTATATCTTATATACCTTAGACCTAATTCTTGCAATAACATAGTAAGCTACCAATTATTTTTTTAATTGTATTTTTTAATTGAATTTATCTGGGTGGCATTGGTTAATAAAATTATGTAGGTTTTAGGTATACAATTTGACAATACATTATCTTTATATTGTATTATGTGCTTACCACTCCAAATCAAGTCTCCTTCCATCACCAGTTACCCCCTCTACCCTCTTCTCCCTCCCCCCACCTCCCTTCCTTTTGGTAATCACCATATTGTTGTCTGTATCCATGAATCTTTTGTTTTTTCTTTGCTTTATCCCTTCACCCTTCTCACCAGCCCCCAATCCCATTCCTTCTGACAGCTGTCAGTCTGTTCTCTGTATCTATGAGTCTGTCTCCACTTTGTTAGTTTATTTTGTTCATTAGATTCCACATATAAGTGAAATCATATGGTACTTGTCTTTCTTTGGCTGGCTTATTTCTACTTAGCATAATAAAAGTTAACATTTCCTTCTTTTTTATGGCCATTCAGTATTCTATTGTGTAAATATACCACAGCCTTTTATCCACTCATCTACTGATGGGCACTTGGGCTGCTTCCAAATTTTAGCTATCCTATCTAATAAAAGAGTAATATGCAAATTGACCATACCTCTGCTATACCCACAAGCCACGTCCACCAGCCAATCAGGAGCGAGTATGCAAATTAACCCAAACAAGATGGCTGCAGCCACGAAGCTGCAGCAAGCAGGAGGCTTGGTTTTCCCCCGCAATAGAGGAAGCCAAGCTTCCCTGCTGCCCTGGTGTCCCAGGCCTACACTCAAGGCTACAAAGTTTCAATTATAGAAGATAAATAAATCCCAACAAAAATGGCTGCAGGCATGGAGTGAGCAGGAGGCTTGGCTCTGCTCAAAGCTACAAAGTTTCAATTATAGAAGATAAATAAACCCCAGATACCAGGGCCTCCACTTGGGTCGCTGGGGAGTGTGGCCGGCTTGCAAACCACCACAGGCCCCTTGCCCAGGCCACTCACGCCCCAAGGGAACCCACACCCTGATCCAGGACACCCTTCAGGGCAAACCAGCTGGCCCCCACCCATGCACCAGGCCTCTATCCTATCTAATCCTATCTAATAAAATAATTATATGCAAATTGACCTTCACTCCAACACACAAGATGGTTGCCCCCATGTGGTCAAAGATGGCTGCCCCCATGTGGACACAAGATGGCCTCCACAAGATGGCCAGCCGGGGAGGGCAGTTGGGAGGGACCAGGCCTGCAAGGGAGGGCAGTTGTGGGTGATCAGGCCATCAGGGGAGGGCAGTTGGGAGGGACCAGGCCTGCAAGGGAGGGCAGTTGGGGGCGATCAAGCCTGCAGGGAAGGGCAGTTGGGGGCGATCAAGCCTGCAGGGAAGGGCAGTTGGGGGGGGAACCAGGCCTGTAAGGGAGAGTAGTTGGGGGGACTAGGCCTGCAGGTGAGGGCAGTTGGGGAGGGGCAGGCCTGCAGGGGAGAGCATTTGTGGAGGACCAGGTCTTTAGGGGAGGGCAGTTGTGGGGGGGCCAGGCCTGCAGTGGGGGGCAATTATGGGGGAAACAGGGCTGCAGTTGAGGACAGTTGGGGGGAACCAGGCCTGCAGGGGAGGGCAGTTAGGGGTGACCAGGCTGGCAGGGAAGCAGTTAGGCATCAATCAGGCTGTCAGGGGAGTGGTTAGGGGGTGATCAGGCTGGCAGGCAGAAGCAATTAGGAGCAATCAGGAAGGAAAGCAGGCAAGCAGTTGGGAGACAGCAGTCCTGCATTGTGAGAGGGATGTCCGACTGCCTGTTTAGGCCCGATCCAGGTAGGGGTCTCAGATTAGAAAGGGTGCAGGCTGGGCTGAGGGACACACCCCCCCCCATGCACGAATTTCATGCACTGGGCCTCTAGTTTTAAATAACACTGCAATGAACATAGGGGGTGCATATATTCTTTTGAATTAGTGTTTTGAGTTTCTTTGGATATATTTCTTGAAGTGGAATTGCTGGGACATAAGGCAGTTCCATTTTTAATTTTTTGAGTAAACTCCATACTGTTTTCCACAGTGGCTGCACCAATCTGTATTCCCACCAACAGTGCATGAGGGTACGCTTTTCTTTACATCTCTGCCAGCACTTGTTTTTTATTGATTATTAATGGTAGCCATTCTGACAGGTGTGAGGTGATATTTCATTGTGGTTTTAATTTGCATTTCTCTGATGATTAGTGACTTTGAGCATTTTTTTCATGTCTATTGGCCATCTGTATGTACTCTTTGGAGAAGTGTCTATTCAGCTCCTTTGCCCATTTTTTAACTGGATTGTTGTTGGGTGTGTTTTTTTGTTTGTTTGTTTTTTTGGTGTTGTGTTTCATAAGTTCTTTATGTTGGATATTATCCTTTACCAGATGTATCAGAGAATATGTTTTCCCACTCAGTGGGTTGTTTTTTTCATTTTGTTGATGGTTTCCTTTGCTGTGCAAAAAGTTTTTAGTTTGATGTAGTCCCATTTGTGTGGGATTTTTTGCCTCTTGTTTCCCTTGCCTGAGGCAATTCTCTCATTCTTAAGAAAATCAAAGCTTGGTGAACTTAAGTTATGTATTCAAGATCTCAGATTGTCTCTCCATCTCCAAGTCTCATGTCTCTTCATTCTATTAAGTTTTCTCTCAGCCAATCATCACTGACATTCCAAAAACATGAGTTTTCTTTAAAAAGTTACCCTTTGAAACTTCATTAAGTTGAATGGTGCTTTCTTATACCAACAATCTGAGATACTCGCCTGCTTTAGAAGACTAGATGTTCAGTGATCCTTTGAATTGTGTGGTTTATTGCCATATCATTCAAAAGAAATGACAGTATGGTTCATTTTAAAATTTTCTCTTGCATCTGAGATTTTGCCAAGATCTGTTTATCGCTGTCATGTGGAGAAGGAAACTATGATGAGGCTTGAAACGTTCAAATGTGAAGTTTCTGTTTTCATATTCAAATAAGGGCCAGCAACAAATCAAAAAGGCAAGATTTCCTTTTCGGTGATTGACTTGGACAAACGAAAGGCTGAATAAATGCTGGATAAGTTAGATGTGGTAACTGATGTTTAAACTATGTGAATCTTAATGTTTCTGAAAGGTAACAGACAGATTAGAAATGTTTCTGCTATCAATACTAATGGTAACATCAAGGATTATGATGATGGTAATTTGGGTATGTGTTGTCTTTTTCCTTTCCACCTTCTCAAAGCCATCAATAGATTTATCAGGAAACAAAGCCTACAGCTGGACATGTATGGCGAGTGCCATTGTGCTGGACCACTATGCCTCATCTCCAACAAGCAGCAGCCCCTCTAGAAAGTGCAGCTCTTTGCCATTTGGTGAAGATTGCAAAGAAGAATTCAGTCAGATGCTTGTTGCCATGGGGATAAGAGTCAGGAAAAGAGCTATTCTATGAAAACTGGTCTCCCAACATAAAACCCTTTCCTTTAGATATGATTCTCTTTGGGCTTTCTGGGGACCAGCCTGAAAATAATTTTCCAAGAGTCAGAAACTTAAATGAGGAAAAGCATAACCTTTAATCATTTGTTATAGTTACATCCCTATTGCAATTTTGTTTGAAAATATAAGGCAGATATTAGTGAATGAGTAAAAGAATTATCAAGTTTGTAAAATGTTGATAGTTCAGCAGTTAAGAGAATGAGGTTGCGATTCAAAGAGATGAGTTTCAAATCAATTTCTACCACTTATTAGCTATGGGGTCTTGGGGAAATTATTGAGCCTCTTCTGTCTTTAGTCTCCTTAACTGTATAATGGTATAATGGAAATAATGGTGTTATACTTATAGAGCTTTTGGAAGAATTAAGAGCCATAGAGAATATCAAACATTCTTCAAGTAACTGGCACAAGGACAACATTAAAATCAGTAGATTTTAGTATTAAAATTAATTACTAATATTATAATATTGTGATGACAAAACTGGAAAATTATGTTGTCAATAAGTTAAAATACTATGTACTTCCAAAGATAGTAAATAGGATAAAGAAGAATGAAGGGCATGAGAGATAATAAAAGTGCTTGTGCTGGAATGACGTTAATATAAATAGAATTTTTTGGACAGTGGGGTGTTTTAGAAGCCGCTAAGCTGAATATTTTTAAAACCATGGAGTAGGATATTCAGGTGAAAGTCACAGATGAAAATCAATATGCTTTGCCAAAAATATAAATAAGAAAATTCATCAGCTGGAAGAAGCATTGCTACAATGTGCATGTTGCCTCCATCTGGAAGAAAAATGCTAGAAAGAAACTTAATATTCATGACTGACACATTTTCTTTCTACTGTCAGTCAGCTGGAACCAAAATACACAGCTGGTTAGAAAGCCTATCTCTACTTCATGTTTCATCTGATGACATTATACATCAAATCAAGAATCGTGGGCTGAAACAACACTTGCATCCTACTTTATTTTTTAGACGGTGGTACAGTGACCCAAGTCTGCCACGATATAGTCTGTTTCCTTTCTTCACCTTTCAAGTTCTTATAAGAAATCAACACCAAAATTCAAAAATATAAGTCCGCTTATCAGTCAAAGAATAAGGAAAGGAAAAAATACACACTTATTCAAATATCTTACTTGCAGGCAAAGTAATTTGTCAAATGGAAGATTCATTTTTGTTTTCAGAACATTGAAGTTATGTAGCGATATCTTAAAATATAGTTTTTGGAAAGTTGGCTGTAAATATTCAGGAAATCTAAATGTCGGAAAGAATCTTTATTATTTAAAATATGGCTATTTTTTATAGATTGTAAATTTTTGGAGTCAGATCCAATCTTTCCTTATACAGTTTCCTAGAATTGTAATCTGCATGAAGGAGTATTTATCAGACAGTTTCATACACACATGGAACTCATTTGCCTAATTATAAGTTCAGGGCCATACATTTCCACATAGGTGAGTGTCTAACATTTCACCATTTAATCTGTCATCGGGGATTGAAATAAAAGAACTGACACATGAAGGATGACACTGAAGTGTCTGGTCTCTTCAGAAAAAAAAGATCAGTGGCCCAGTGCCATTTGTCTGAGAGAGTAGAAGGTGACATAAGTGCTAAATCAGTAGAAGCAAAAGTAGTCAGGTAAATGCATGCCTAAATCTTCCTCAAGGACTGCATCCCTTCTTAGTGTGTCATTGTAGTCAATCAATAAGAAAATACCTGGGTGATGACACAACTAAAATAGAAAGCATTATTATCTTTAAACAATATTTTATGAGGAATGTAATTCTGAGAACCATGATAATATCCTTATTCCTTCTCAAGGGATTACTTAAAACTAGCATAGAATTTCCAGAGTACTGTAGTGGAAATAAATCCCTAGCTCTCGGGCCTTCTGAGAATTGATTGTAGATTTATATATCTTTGCTTGCTATCGTATGGCGCAGACTGTAAAGATCCCCGGATGATGAAGTGTGGTTGTGATCCTGCGGTACGAGAGATTTAATTAGACATCGAATGTGCACGCCTAATGATGGTTGTTTAAATTACCAAGGCGCACACTGCAATTCTCCAGCCCACACGCTGGAAGGAAGCATGAGGTAAAAATCCCGTAAATTCCCTTTTGACATAATGGGATACAGGGAAATATCATGTCACCAATGGCAAGCTCACAACTCACTAACTCTTCTTCCGTAATGTTTTGTATTTCACAGATCATTGCTGCTTATTCTCTGTCTCCCAACTACCAAGTCTGCTCGCCATCACATTGATCAATTTAATAACTTGGCTAATTCACCCTAGAATAATGTTTCTGTTTATAGAAGTCTAGCTTCTGTGGTGAGCAAGAAACGCCCAGGAGTTTGCAGGGAAGCAATGATAGCAGATGCTGGAATGAAGAGGTGAGCCTCTCCAATAAAAAAACAACAACTCCCAAACAACCCCTACGTCCCTGTTTGTCAGTCCTCTGCATCCGTAGGGAAGTGGTGATTAGAAGCCAGCTGTGTGCAGCTGTGCTTCTCCAGACAGCCTGTTGAAGTGGGAGCGTACAGAGACGGCATCTCATTACCATGACTTGCAGACTGTAAGGTGACAAATAATGTGAGATGAATCCTTTCAACTACAGGTAGGGGCGACTAGGGTATGTCGATGAGACACAAACTCACTGGCTTCTCAGAGCGAAGCAATTTGACTCACTTCCCTCCATCCTTCTAAAGTACAAAGATGGACCACACATGGCCAAAGAGAAGCAACTCTTGGTCAACTCAACAAATTGGCGCGGTGCCAAGAGGGAAGGAAAACTTGCTGATTAGAGAAGGATTGATGGCTGTGAATGTTTCTCAGGTATAAACCATCTGGACAGGTGTCTTTTAACTAAGATTAATAAACATATGTCAGCACAAGTTTCTCATTACAGAGGCATGATACTGAAAAATCAAAATCTTCAAGTCAAACGGGGAGGCGGCCGCAGAGCAAAATCTCTCCAGATAAACAAAGCTGTGCCAGCTGGGGTAGGAAAAGCTGCCCTTACTACACCTGAAATATTATATGTCCAAGGTACACTTTTTCTCTGGAAAAGTGAACGTGACCAGAGTTCTCTCTGTCAGGCCCAAGCACAGGTTATAAAATGTCTTCTCAGTTGGCACCCTGGGCTCACATGGACCAAAGCAACATCCTGGCCTCTAAATTAATTCTTGAAGCCAACTATTTCAGGGCTTTCATTGTTGGAAAGAGCAACAATTTCATAGGGCAACTACACAAAAGTTGAAAACAATGGTGACAGATGTAGAGAGAATTTTGTGGAAGACCAAAGGGTAACACACATGGTCAATTCAAACTTTAGTTTCTCCCAGAATGTAAAAATGGGCCAGGGCCGTGAGCTCCCAGGGAAACCATTGGAGCCATGGTTTGTGTTTCAAATTCAGAATCAAAGTATATTTCTACCTACAGCTCATGTGTGTGGATCTATCACTGAGCATTAGTTTAAATCTTTCTGTGAAACTGTGGGCAAGCTCTTTTCACAAAGACTGCTAAGTGCTTAGAAAACAGTGTATCTAACCTCCTTGTCCACAAAAGATAATTTTTAATTTTTCCATTTGCTTGAAGTTGTATAGAATGGCAACTCATTTTTCACTTTAGATGTAGGGTAATGGCCAAAACCGGTTTGGCTCAGTGGATAGAGCGTCGGCCTGCGGACTCAAGGGTCCCAGGTTCGATTCTGGTCAAGAGCATGTACCTTGGTTGCGGGCACATCCCCAGCAGGGGGTGTGCAAGAGGCAGCTGATCGGTATTTCTCTCTCATCGATGTTTCTAACTCTCTATCCCTCTCTCTTCCTCTCTGTAAAAAATCAATAAAATATATTAAAAAAATAGATGTAGGGTAATGTGTGTGCGTGTGTGTGTGTGTGTGTGTGCATGTATATTATATGCACACATGCATATTATGTAACATATTTATGTGTATCCTATATAATAAAGAGCTAATATGCTAATTAGACTGAACAGCAGACCTTCCAGACGAAGCTGGGGCTGCAAAGGCCAGCTGAGGCAGCTGGGGCTGCAAGGGCCGAGCCCCTTGCACAAATTTCATGCACCAGGCCTCTAGTATATTATAAAATATATGTTAATATATATATATATGGCATAGTATATATGTTTGTGCATATTATTTATACATATAAAAATATAAAGACAGAGAAAAATAACCATATTATTTTGCCTCATAAAACCAGTATGGTGATGAGAAGTAGATAGGCAAACCCTTAACAAGGACTTATAGAAAGTCACCATGAACCTAAAACAGTCATCAGGAACAGAATGTCAGAGATCTAAAACACATGATGTTACTAGAAAATGGCACAAATGTGCATTAAAAGCAGAAAAAGAGAAGGACAGAGAAAGTCAGGGGTGGTCAGTGTTCTATTATCAACGTAAAGACACTCCTTCCTGCTCTACCTTGCCACACACATAAGGTTTTTCACATAAGAAAGAGAATGGTGTTATTTTCCCTGATTACACACACTATTACCTGTTATAGCCTGGCATAGTCACAGCAACTAAATTTCACTTCATGTGTCAAATTTGATTGCTTGGTATGGTTGCCTGGACCTCTGTGTTCAGAAGGATTCTGAAGTGACATTGAAGAGATCAGGGATAATCAACAAATAATATCTGCTCTGGTTATAAGACAGGCAGATGGTGATCACACAACACATAATTGCCATGATTCACTTTTTATCTAATAGGTATTTATTAAATATTTATCATTAATAGCAAATAATAGATATTAGCATACCAGATGCCAAAAAGATCAAAGGTCAGAACTTAGAAGATGGCAGAAATCAGCAAAGAGAAGTTTCCTAATGTCATGATAACTATGTATAGAGCCAGGTGCGTTCTGGGGTCAGCAGGGGGACCACTTTGTAAGGTGCATAATTTTCTGGCCACTTTGCTGTACATCTGAAGCTGGTACAGAATAATATTGAATGTAAACTGTGTCTGAAAAGTAAAAAAAATAAAAAATAAATAGAAATTCAACCAGTTGAAATTGGCTACTGCATGGGGAAGTCATCTCTCAACCTAAGAGGATCGCAAATCACATGGCAAAATGTGAGGACCTGGTACTAGAAATAGCCATTAAGAGCTAACACAAGAAGCTGCCTCAATGGCAGTATCAGAGAGAAAAAGACAAATTTTATTTTTTTGAGGGAAAGAGAGAGACAAAGAGAGAGAGAGAGAAAGAGAGAGAGAGAGAGAAAAGAGAGAGAGAGAGAGAGAGAGAGAGAGAGAGAGAGAGAGAGAGAGAGATCAATTTGTTATTCCACTTATTTATGCATTCATTGCTTCTTGTATGTTCCTTGATGGGGACTGAGCCCACAACCTTGGTGTACCAGCACAATTCTCTAACCAAGTGAGCTACCCAGTAAGGGCTAAATAATTTATTTTTTTAAGGGAAGGGAGTGATAGATTCAAGAAAAAGTTAGACAACTATTTTTCAGAATGTTGTGAGGGAATTAATAACCCAAGTTGATTTGAATCAAGGTGGGGCACCCAAATCAACTGTGAAAATAGCTCTCAAGCCACATTATGAAGTCAGGATGCACAGAACCCAGGACTGTGTATTTGATTATATCCTTAAGAGAATCTGACACATGAACAGTATTGAAAACAAACAATGTTTTATAGAATGTCTTTTGAAGTTCAATTTGGACAGAAAATATTTTGTAATAAATAAAAATCATGTCTGCATGAATACTGTACTTGGCACAGTACTTAGAATGCAATAGAAACTAAATAAATATAGGTTGAATCTGAATCTTGAGTCAGAATGCCTTGGATCTGGTTACATTATCAATGTGACCTTGAAAAGTACTTTTAACTCTGACTCTGATTCTGCATATGTTAAGTGGGGATAACACCTACCAACAATATTTTCGTGAGAATTATTGGTGTCTAGAATTGTGCAGGTTATAGCAGATGTCCAATAAAAGATGGCGCCTCTTTCTCTCTGTGTATGTGTTCCTTTGTTGCTTCTCTATTTGTGCGAACCCTTCAGTTCAGTCTCATTTCCGGCCATTCCATCTTGTGCTTACTCTGTCTGGCCCTGGAAAGAGAATCCAAGCAATTCTTCAAGCACAAGCACAGTCAAAGCCCTCTGCTTTCTTTGTCCACTTGTGATAGTGGATTGGGAGACAGGCAGCTCAGATCCTGATTGGTTGAACCAGGCGGAATGGCTGTGTTGTTAGATCACAACCGATTGAATGAGGTTGAACTCATTTCATGTTTCAGCTTTGTAGCACAGATAATCCCAGTTGTTTCCTGATCTGCTAGAGATAAGATTATTTTGGAGACCTGTTTTGGTCCTAAATTCTGTAATTCTAATTAAGCCCATGATTATCAAAGGCACATCTTTTCTCACTTGAACACGGCCTGGGTCACTGAAAATTTTCTGGGAGGCTCTTTCCAGAGTCACTGTACCAATATGCAAAAGAGCTTTTCCAAATACTGTATGCTATATCAAAAGCATTCAATCCTTGTTATCTGTGAGGCAAATTTTATGGTTTCATTGTATGAAACACTATTTCTATCATTTCCTTGAGGATGCGCTTGACAGAAGGTACAATGAAATTAGAGAATCAAGTATAACTAATCAGATCAGTTGATAAAGTTCTAGTTTTCACATTCAATTCGAGGCACCTAATTTATAGTTCCTTGAAGATAATATATAACATCTATAAAATGCATTTTGAACAATTGCTTTTAGCCTACTAGTTAGTTGTCTGAAATAGAAATCCATTCTCTACTGATTTCTAAGCAAAGCTAGTTGGGTTTACCTGCCCTCAGTCAAGAATAACATTACCATGCTTTAGCTGAACCCTGTCCTGCAACATTGTGTGTATATGTGACTATATTTTAGTACATGCTGTGTTATCCACTTCTGTACCCCTACCTTGACAAGAATAAATAGGTTAAACTTTAAATGTTACATGTCTCAAAAGCTCATTTCCTGAGGAGGAGGCTACAATTTCTTCCTTTCTCCCTTTCTTTGCTAACTCCAATTCTTGAAGCACCAACTCTCACCAGACAGGTCAGTTAAGCCGGTCATATTCATTTCGGAAGGGTTTTCATTACCACCATTAATCTTTCCCCAGATCCTCAGGAGGGGATAAAGCAGATATCGATACAAATAAACATGCAATTTATTTATTCATATCAAAGCTCCTTTCTTCTCGGCAGGATGTGAATTTCAGCCTCAGTCTCTAATCTCCCAACAGTGATGAATCAAAAGGCTACAGCTGGAAAATCTACAAAATATTAAGATTTAGGAGGCCCTCAGGCCCTGGCTGTCCTCTGTTCTTTCTACTGAGTCTTTCTTCCGGGCATTGTCATTAAACTCATTGGTAAGTGCTGGGGTGCAGCATGGTGAAAGTTTCTGAAGATCAATGACACACCAGATATGATGGTTTTAAGGCACCTTCTCAGCCCAATCAATAACAGCTTTAATGCGATCTTTCGATGCAAAGTTTTTATCCCCATCGCTTCCAGGCTCTGTTGAATCAAATCTTGTCTTCCTATTCAAGAGTTCTCATTGCTGAAAACTGCACTGCTCATCCCCCAGTAAAAGGAATTGCTTTATATTGTCTCAAATTGCCTGACCAAGATTCATTGGCCACAGCCTGTTCATAAACTAAGGTATCAATGCCTAAGCCCCTGAAAGACTCTTCCTCTCATAAGAGAAAAAAAAAAATCTTCATTTTTCTAGAACCCCATTATTGGTGGCAAGGTGTAGGGGGATTAATAGTAGAATTCACAATCCTATATAATAAAAGGATAATATGCAAATAGACCAAATGGCAGAACAATCGAACAACCAATCAAAGTGTAATATGCTAATGAATGCTAAGTCTCCTCAACTGCTCGCTATGATGAGCACTGACCACCAAGGGGAAGACAGTCAACTGGTTGACCAGTCGCTATGACATGCACTGACCACTAGGGGGCAGACAGTCAACCAGTCGGCCAGTCGCTATTGCGTGCACTTGACTACCAGGGGGCAGATGCTCTGACCAGTAGGTTAGCTTACTGCTGGGGTCCAGCCGATTGGGACTGAGCAAGATGGGCCATACACACCCTGGAGCCCTCCCGCAGTCCCTCCCCAGCCTGATCGTGCACCAGTGGGGTCCCTCAGCCTGGCCTGCACCCTCTCGCAATCTGGGACCCCTCGGGGGATGTTAGAGAGCCAGTTTCAGCCTGATCCCGCAGGCCACTCCCCTTGGGAGGGCGCCAGATGCAGGGCTCATGGCTGGTCAGCACTGCTGTGGCAGTGCGAGCCTCTCCCAATCAGGATTGATTGGGCGCGAGCCCGTGGCAGGCACAGTGGGGACAGGATGAGCAGGAGCGGCAGGTAGGAGCTGCAGGAGGCGTTGGATTGTGGGTTTCGGCCTAATCTCTGCAGGCCATCCAGAGAGACCCTACCCATGCACAAAGTCATGCACCGGACCTCTAGTCTATAATAATAAAAGGGTAATATGATAATTAGACCGGACATCATTCCGCATGTCCTTCCTGATGAACTCAGGGCCAGAAGGAAGCAGCCCGGGTCCCAGGTGCCTGCAGGCAACCCAAGGGAAGCCAGCCTGGGTCCTGGGTGCCAGAGGGAAGCCGGTGCCAGCAGTCGGGGAAGGAAGGCCTTCTCTTGCATGAATTTTTGTGCATGGGGCCTCTAGTTTCTTAATTAAAAAATATAAACTGTTTTGAATTTCAAACTCAGAGATAGAAATGAAGACCAAGTGGAAAGTGTCAAAGATTTCTACAGCCTGTATAACACAAAAATATTGGATAGAAAATGAAGAATTCAGTCAGGCTGTTTGATGGTTAGAGTGTTAATGCCCTAATGGGACTAGAGGTAAGAGAAGCAGAATCATGACCCAATATGGGGACAGATCAGCCCAGTTCAGAAGCCCAAAGGCTATAGCTACAGCTGTCAATTCCTAAGAAAGAAATGGTCCTAACACACAACCTTTGTGCCCTGGGAGTAAGGGCTCATTCAGTGCAATACATTGTTTTTATATTTTTGTGTCATATTCATGTATCCACCTAAGATCATTAGTTCCTAGACTCTTCGTTCCTTCAACAAATAATGTCTTCCATTTTGCCCTCATTTGGTCACATGGTTTGAAATAATTTACTTTCTTTACATGTAAATTATTTGGGGCCTGGTGCCTCTGCCCCAAATTCTCATTCTTACAGATGAGAATTTCTGGCCTCTCAGAGTTTATCTTTCCTGCTGTAGATAGTGTCTGCTTATTTTCTTTTTCTCTCTTCAGAAAGAGGACCCAGAATATCTAGATTGAGGTATTTGGAGGGCTTTCCCGCTCTACTTAAAGCAAGTGATTTCAAGCGACAGACTAGCCTTATTCAATAAAGCCGTCCAACTTCCAAACCTCCCTTTATATGTACGTTCACCACTTCAGAGCTCGCTAATGGCCACTTAGCAACTCACTGCCACATGTCCATGGGCAAGAAAAGACACTGAAACAGAATAGGAACAAAGAAAGTTCGCTTTCTCTGGCAATGATGTGATGTGTTCATGGCAACCATTTTGAAACTATGGGTAAAACAGCCGTCCTTAACTCTGGAATAATTTTACTGCCCTCAGTTTCTTATATAAGTCAATGGCCTTCTTTGCTTAAACATTAACATTTAGAACCAGAGGAGACTAAGGGCAGCATCAAGGCTAGATTGGTAAATTGACTATGTTCTCTGAAGTAAAGCATGAGACTGGAAAACACACACACACACAACACACACACACACACACACACACACACAGAGTGTAGCTGAGGCAAGCTTGAAAGTTGACAATCAATATGGATTCTAATATATCACAAAATATGCCTTATCATTTCTACTTGTTTTCCTAACGGGTATCTAAATTATCCACAGTCTTTTCTGTTTCATATGAGAAATTTATATTGAAGGGAAATAGATATTGGATATGAGTTAATTATTTGGGAACATGCTTATGAAAATAAGATTACTTATTCAGGGTTTTAGTCCTTGATTTTTTCCTTTAAGATTTGACAACTGACTAATAATAATGCCAATAAACACCAACAATAACACACTTGTCATTCCACTATGATAGGTAAGTGGAAGCAATTTTAGCTAAACATGACCATCTCTTGAAAATAAGATTTGGATTTGTGAGAAATGAAAAAAAAAAAAAGGTTCATGTTCTCCCTAATAATGGGAAATAGATTATTTTTGAGGCCCAAAGACATCATAAGTTGTTTTGAATTGGGCTTTGTCTCATTATTGATATATTTTCATTTGTTGAATTGCGGCAGAGTTATGATCTGCCCTGGTTTCCTGTTGAGAGTTCTATCTCTCCACTTTTATAGTACGTACTTTTTCAAAAGAGTAAACTTGCAGAACAATTTGTTTAAGAAGTTACAGCTACCGAATAACAAGGCTAACGAGAAACTGTCATGAATACACTGGGAGCAAAGCTTTGTCCTTGGCTCTTCACTTCGGGTAGCATTTGGGAGAATCTAGATCAAGGCTACCAAGTAGAGTTGGGCAAGTTGTTCACTGCACAAGGGCATCTGGCCAGGGGCAAAGGGGCTGAAATGTGGCCCATGCTTTGCTTGCTCTGCCAGATACCTTGGCATGGGGCTGCATCCACCTGGAATTTTACTGATTTTCACAGAGGCATTTATGCACTAGTAGTGGCCCTTATTTAACTTGACGGCTAGCGTTGATTAGGGAAGCTCTGAAACGTTAAGATTAATTTCTGCTCTGTAAAGGGCAGAAAGAAGAGAGTGTTTCTATAGGCAAGATGCAGGAGTTGGAAATAGGGAAGGGAAAAGTCCTTATTGTGAGACAGGCTTAACTACCTGCCTATAGATAAATCAAAATCGGCTCCTTCTAGACTCAGTTTCCTCATCAGTAAATTAGGTGTAATAATGTTTATGGAGCAAGGTAACGTGTATCATATAGTAGCTGGTACTTAATAGGTCTGCAACGCTTGATGGCAGTTGTTATTGCCGCTGCTGCTACCATTTCCAGGGCTATGATTAATAACTCTTCCTTCGCCTTACTTCCTAGTAAGACTGTCATTCTGCCAGAATCAGCTCATCCATACATACATGTGCAGTTATTATACTCAGGGGGGCGAGGACACTAGCTCAGCTTCACGCTGTCTTCTGCCTGTTGTACATACATAAGAAGGAAGCAGAGCCTTAACTTTTCCCAAGAGAAGCTAGGGAGTGCTGCAGAAGAGCTGGCTTGGTCTCATCCTGGACTGGTGTTCTCAGCCAGAGGGCTGAGGGAAGTCTGTGAACCCCTATAGCTATAGGAAATATTTGAGAGTCCATGAGTTTGAAATTCTCTGATGATGAATCTCTAGCATTCATTCAATTCTGAAAATGCCTCCCACCCAAAGGTTAAGAGCTGCAGCTCTGGACTAAGGAAAGAAAGGACCAGAACTAAGAATGATTATTTCTCCCTTACTCCAGGAAATGGAGTTCTTATCTGGAATGAATGTGTCAAGAAACTGCCTTGCCCAGCTTTTGCCTCCTTTTATCTCTTTCTGTAAGGCTTGGGGTGTCCAAGACTGCTGATTCTTACTAATGCAGGACAATCGCTCCTCACTTGAGCTGAAGCAAATACTTGGCATAGAATCAAGAGTATTTACTATTGCTTTCTGTATGTGCTGTCAGTCTCTGCATTGGTCCTTAATCCCTACTATCTACTTTCCTTCCCAGATTCTTAATCCTTGATACTTTGTCCATTTGGTACGTCCATTTTCCCTTGCTATAACTGCATAGTTCCATATTTGAGCCCTGTCTTAGGCACTGTATTCTATGTGTGCCCTCTGCCTACTCTGCTTTCTGATTCTCCTGCTCCTAGTTCTTTGCCCTCGGTTCCTGCTCTACTCACACTGATAGAATCAAAACAGACTTTTTAAATTAACATGTTATTTAGCAATACATTCCAATAACTGCATTTCCATTCTGGGATTGAACCAATAGGTCATTGAGACCTGCAGTTTATGATTCATTGTGGCTTCTCTGTAGTCCCTCTATTTGAATCACAATCTTGGTGAGCTAGACCACAAGGATTCAAATGCCCTTGCAAAAAACAAACAAAACCACCCAAAACGAAAACAGTGTAAGTAAGTGTAAGTAAGATAAGTGATTTTAATAATGCAAATATGCTTGCTTGGTCTTGGGTAAGCCTAAAAGTCAACGGGCCATGAGTTATCTCACCTGTGTTCATTGATCTGCCCCCATGTTCATTCTTGCACTGTGTGTGGAGCACTCCATTTGTCTATATTTTTATCTCTAATCTCTTTTTACATCTTGCATTTTTAACAAGTATCATATCTGTCCTCTCATGGATATTCTGCTAGCTCCTCATTCTCAAAATGTCCAAACCCTCAATTTACTGTCTTTCCCCCCAAATGACCTCCAAACTCAGATGCATTTTCACACTATAGTCAGAGTGATCTTTCCATCATGCAGCTCTGATATAGTTATTAGCTACCTCCAAAAGTTCCAATCATATCCTATTCTCATAAAATAAATTCCCGTAGAGTGAAGTCTGTTTCCCATAGAAGGAATTCTCATAAAACAGATTCTGAACTCCTTTCTTTTCTAAAGAACAAATTCTAAACTTCTTAAGATGGTCTTTAAGACCACAATCTACTTGAAGGGGAAGAACCATACTTTAACCAACATTCCAGTAACTTGGAAGGATGCTCTTCTGAGTGAATGCCAATTCATAAACAGGTATCTGTAAAAGTGGAGTGAATTTCTTAACATCCCTTAGCTATTGTTCATATAATGTTTCTAGCAACATGCCTGGCTCACAGAAGATGCTTAATAAATATCATTTTATTTCCTTATACCTGTAACATTAGCACAACTTTTCAATATTAATTATCACTATCGGGAGAGTCAGCCACTATCGTTAGAGGCAGCTTCCTGGATGGGTACCTTCATGAGAGGCAGCAACTATCTTGAGAGGCAGCCACTATCAGGAGAGACAGCCGCTATCACGAGAGGCAGCAACAGGAGCCAGACTATGTTGGGACAGGCATCTACAGACCATTTCTGGGATAGGTAATAAAAACAAGATGGAAAATACAATGTGGTGTCAAATAGTAGAAAAATTAATTCCAACACAAAATCTTTGATTTCTTCCTATTTATATTTATTATAAACTAGAGTCCCAGTGTACGAATTCATGCACCAGTGGGGTACCTCAGCCTGACCTGCGGGATCGGGCTGAAACCAGCTCTCCGACATCCCCTGAGGGGTCCTGGGTTGCGAGAGGGCACAGGCCAGGCTGGGAAGGAACCACAGGAGGGCTTCAGGGAGTGTCCAGCCTGTCTTGCTCAGTCCCAATCAGCCGGACCCCAGCAGGAAGCTAACCTACCAGTCGGAGCATCTGCCCCCTGGTGGTCAGTGCACATCATAGTGACTGGTCAACCAGTAGACTGTCTGCCCCCTGGTGGTCAGCATACGTCATAGCAAGCAGTTGAGCGGCCTTAGTATATCATTAGCATATTACACTTTGATTGGTTGAACGAATGACCGGACACTAGGCATATTAGGCTTTTATTATATAGGATATATTTCTAATACAGTATAATATTCTGAGTATTTGATGACCGTGGCCCAACAATTACTTGACTCTTTTGTCCTGGGTCCATTTTTTGGTCTCTGCCTATATAACATTATTATTTTTATTAGCCTTTATCTGGGCTTGCTTAGAGTACAGAATAGCACTGGAATCTACCATTTATGTTTCTATTATACACTGGAATTAGATATATAACAAATCCTATTAAAATAAGGCAAACCTTTTACCTCTGGAAGGTGAATCTCCAGATTGGGGATGGCAGGGGGCCAGAGGCAGCTAGTCCAATAGCATCAATTCTGATAGCGCTGCTGAGTTTCACTACCCTCTTAGGTTTCTCTCACTTTGATTAGTATGTCCTGCACCAATGTGGCTGCCAGATGTGTGCTATTGTCCAAATAAAACTGCCCTGTCCATGAACCCAAATATTTTCCCGTGCTGTCCCTCAGCAAGGCTAAAACAACATGGAATTTTTTTTTTTTAAAAAGGACTTCATCAAATATAAAAGAAGGAAAATACAACAACAAAAACTACAAGCAGCATAAACTCAGTCATGATATTCTTTATAAATTTTTGATATTTCATATTTAGTATTTCACAGTCACTGTTCATTGCTCATCCTTGGTAGAACTAGAACTTAAGGAGAAGATGCCTCCTGGCAAAACACTATATATAGACTTCTGATAGTCTTACTTCAGGTTAACGCCCAGTCTTTGGAGGATTTTCTTCAGTATGGTTGTGATTGTGAGTATCCAAGCAGTCATGTCAGGATCTTCTCTAATAGCCTGGGAAAGAATGAAATGTCTGCTGTGTAACAGAACAAAGGTGCCAAAATCATGGAGGGTTTGGCACATTGATAGAGGAAACAATGAATATTTGTTTATTGCCACTTTCCTAAAACATTCATCTGCTCTATCAATTTGGGGCTGGACTAATGAGGTTTCTCTTGCCCTAACCGCTCATCTATTTTGGGTCTACTTATTTTATAATTTTATGAATAGTTGAGCTATACATCATTAGAATGCTTATCTAGCTTTCCCTAATTCTTAAAAAAAAAAAATGACTCTTGCAGTTGATATATCATCAAATTTGCTGATTCAGCAAGGGCCATTGGATTAACTACCTCCTCCAGTGCTACCCTTCTTTCAGAGACAATGACTGATTAAACATGTGTCACCTCATCAAAACTACTCTTGATAGGGTGACCAAAGCATCCACACAAAAGCCCCCTAAAGGGTGAGCTCAGATTTTAGGTCCCAGCTCAAGCTTGATATTAGTGAGTACTGTTTCAAACTCTTCTACTGATTTCTGACAGTTACTATACAATAATTAATCAATCCATAATTCAATACCAATCTATTGAATATTCACTGCACAATAAAATTTACTCGTTTTTTCTAATATCTCCTATTTTATTCAAACCAAGAAAATCATATGCTCTTTGTTTTTTATTGTAGTTTTCTATATATTGCAGCAAGCAAAATTTTGCCTCATAAAGCCATTATTCATCTGAAATAAATGTAATATCCAAATACGAGTCACTCGGTTCTGTAAGGTAAGCATGTAAGTAAAACATGAAAAGTGTTAGCTCTCATTTCTATTTATATGTTTCTGATCATTTAAAAAATGAGAATATGCCAACATTAAAATTATACTCAAGAGAAATTGATTGAGAATTTCTAAATGGCAAAAAGCACAATCAGGATCCATTTTTAATTAATAAGTTCTTCTACTGGAGCTCCAGTCTGGCTGCTACAAATAAGTGAACTGCACTGGGCAGAGAAGCCAATATTTAGAGGGAATAGCTGTGTGCACACATAGTTCTGGACAATTTATTATTCTGTGCAGTAAGTGGCTTGGCCCATAATTCACAAGTTGAGAGTTAATGAGAATATCTGTCCCTAATACCCATAAGAAAGATAAGGACTAGTATAATGTGGTTTATCCAGTACTTCTGAGACTTTCAAGGGCAGGAGCGAAAGCATCTGACAGCAAAATGCAAGAAATACTGCACTGACCTACAGACTTCCTGCTCTCCCATCAAACCAATCCATGTGGATAGGCAGTAAGGAGCAATTCACTCTGAATAACTGTTCCCAAATAATTAGGTCCTTTTTAATCGCTGGCATACTTAACTTAATGATAACATCGTGCAGCTCCAAATAAGAAAGGGGAAGAGTAGTGATAGTAATTTATTTCTTCCTCATAACTTGGCCAGCAAAACTAGAAGAGGTATAAAATATTATAGTACATATCATGTTCAAAACTATATATAAAACATATATTGTATATAGTCTATTCTAATATATGTATTCTGTTCAAAACTATGTATATATAAAATGTGTATATGTATACACACACACACACACACACACAGCACAATATTGAGTAAAAAAATGTGAGAAGAGTGAGAAGCAAATTAAAGGAAGAAAATCCCCCAAATGACTAATTGTTTATCAATTTATCTGCTTTTATTACCAACCTTTAGAAAGTAAATATATGCTGGGGGTTTCATCAGAGCAGTAATAAATATTAATAATTACCAATTGACTAGAGGTTCTAAATGGTCCTTTTAAAACAATGTGTCAGCAATACTGTGTTCCTAGTAAGCACAGAATGGATGTCTGCATTAACAGCTTCTCCTCTGTTTGGGTTTTTAAAGTCAGGGATGTTCTCAATGGTCTGTCCTAATGGCCCTCTAACTCTCCCTGCTATTTCTTTGAAGGCAGCTGAAATGTCTTGTAAAGAAGATGTGTTACCAGTCTGCGCTGAAATGAACCTACCAAATCTCCCACCTTAAATAAAAGCAGAGAGAGAGGTGGGGGGGAGGGATGGGGGGGTTCAGGTACCTGACAGTGGGGGTTGTGGGCCCCTCAGCCAGGGGAGGTGCTCCTGCAAGAGGTTGTGAACTAGCAGCAGCATCACCTCACAGCTGGAAATCCCCAGGCTCCACCCATGGCACATCCACTGAACTTCTGGAATGGAGCTCAGGAGTCTCTGTTTACAAACTGCAGGAGATGTGTTTGCTCACCAGAAGTTTCTGAAGTGTTGTTCTAGAGTTTGGGGTTGTTTTTTTTTTACTCAATATTGTGCTGTGACTAAAGTGAGCATATGCAAGCAGATGTCAGAGGCTAAATAATGTGATTCCTGGCCTTTTAGATTTTATAGAAATTGGCTCAGAGGATCAATGGCATTGTTGTGTACTAACTGAAGAGTTCGATATTGCTTTTTATGAAGGGCATGCTCATGGGATCAAAGAAAGTGTCTTTTTCCCCTTCCTGCATTGTGGCTTATGTGGCAGGAAGGAATTCATTTTATTCTGAGTTTAATCACACTTCAGAGTACAAAAAAATGGAGTTGGAGCATTCATGTTAAAATTCTATACCTTCAAATAACTGTGTCCGAGGAGAAATGAAGGAAAGGATAGATAAGAATACAAAAGTGACATAGTCAGAGTTTGTGATCATTTGCTCAGAAAGGCTTATGTATGTACTGCCTGCAAAATGCAGGCCCCAAATCATGGTTGGCAATTACAAAGGCAGTTGAGAGCCATGTCTGCCTGCTGAGCAAGGGCAACTACCTTCCAGGCATCGGCAAGGTAAACAAAGAAAGGGGGAAGTTGGAGCTAGTGATTATAAAAATAATGACAGCACTCTTCTAGGTGCTTGGAAAAGAGGAGGACTCTCTCAGACTCCGCAGTGTCTGCCTGAATAAGGAACAACAAAAAGGTACTACTGTGCCACCTCAGGTCCAGCCTCATTCCTGTAGCAAAAACAGGAGAGTAAACAAACTGTGGCTTTCCCGGGGGGCAGAAGTTACCTGATTTAAATATTATCTCCTTCCAAGGATGAAACCGCCTAGAAACTTTATTTCTTTAATATGAGCTTTTCTCTTTCCTTTCCTTTTGATTCAAAATGGCCTCATCCAGCACCTGACTCTCCTGCCTCCTTCCCCTTCTCGTCCACTCCCTTAATCATTGTGCCCTCAGGACAATGAGGTTTGAATCAGCCTCAAATACACTTAGGAGCAAAACCTCTGGTCTGTGACCACAGGGACAGAGTTTCAGTCAAACTAGAGATGGCATCCAGGCCTCAGTTGTGTTTCAGCTCCAGGCCCAGAAAAACAGCAAAACCAGATAAAGTTGATGCCATGGCTGACATCAGACCCGGTGCATGGATCAAACCACCCCCTACCCTAGTGCCGACCAATCAGTGGAGAGTGCAACTTTGACCACAACCCTGACTCCCTTAGTCACAATTAATGATTTCCCCCCCTATATAACCATCTGCTGGAAGCCATCTGGGAGACACATTAACCCACCTGTGTCTCTGGGCATGGGGCACTTCCTGATAATAAACCCTCACTTTCTTGGCTCCTGTTTATGTCTTATTGGACTTTGAAGTCCACAGGCAAACAGACCTTTTTAGTCCAGTAGCAAGGACTAAAGGCATTTCTGGTTCCAAGCCAGGTCCAGGTGATAGGGTTGATAAAGTTCTATAGATGCCTTTTTTTTTTCCCCCCACTCCTCAGCTAAAGGTACAAAATAATTATATAGTATCTTGCCCAATTATTAAATTTCTGAGCCAATTGAGATTTGAGCAATATGTGAATCTGGCTGGCTTTGAGCCTCAGCTTGCATTCCTCAGTTCCCAGTCTAATTTGTTCATACTCATCCATTCCACATGGCTTGAGGCACTGTGGTGGGCAGTTAGACAGACATGAGCAAAGCAAGGACAATGGGCCAGACACAGAAGGTCACCAGGATGGAAAGCCCTGGGTGCCCAGCAAAGACAATTGTAGGGTGGGACCTCGCCCCCTGGGTGTTCCTTTCCTCCCCTCGCATATCACTGGTTATGCAGTTTGGACCCCCTGACCTTTCCTCCCTAGACATAACATCTAGGCCTCAGTTGTATTTCAGCTCTAGGCCCAGAAAAGCAGCAAAACCAGACCAGTGACCCCATGGCTGACCTCTGTAGTCAAAATCAGCTGCATTGGATAATAACCCCCTTGGCACTGACCAATCAATCAGTGTAGACCTAGACCCTGGAAGAACACTCCTGGAAAACTGCTGAATATTATATTGAGATCATCCCGAGACCTCCCCTAAATCTCCACCAGTAAAACCCTTAGGATGGAGGACCCAGCAATCTTCCTTGCCCCTCCCAGGAGCACACCCATGCCTTTCCCTTGCCCTCCTCCTCCCTATCCCCCCACCCCCACCCCAAGGCACATTACCATTACTTTCCTCACTCCCAAGCTCCAAGGACCCTTCCTTTACCTCTATTACTTGTACCCTAAGCCCATTTCTTCTACAAATCACTTCTACCTCTGTGGTTTTCCAAATAAATGTTCTCTTATAGTTTGAGCTTTGGCTCTGAATTTTTTCCTAGCCAGAACTCAAGCACCAAGGTTGCTGAACCCAGGTCCGATCCAACGCCATGGGTCTAACACCTGGTGCCTTTCTAAGCACCCACAACAGCATCATTTCTCTCCAAACACCACCCAGATCTCCAATGGGCAGAATTTTTTTCAAAATCTGTATTTGTAACAACATGCGTGCACTCAGCTTTATTTCAGGGTTGCAGTTCAAGAGTTTATCAGACCAACATGGAAGTAGTACAAGACAGATAACAGGTTACAAAAGGGCAATATTTTTTGTGTTTGCAATCCTCACCTCCAGCCCCCAACAAAACCACAGTTTCATAATTTCTCACTATCGCACAGTTTCCAAGCCAGTGGTAACGAGAACAAGGCAAACGGAGCTTTTGCCAGGTAGACGGAGACACAGATGATTTTTCTTATCTTAAACTCTAAGGTTGGGGTGCATGTATTTCTGTCTCTGTGCTTGTGTGTGCGCACATATGCACATATGGGTATGAGTGTATTACATACAGGAGGTATTTGGTATATGTTGGTTGACTGAATTATTGAAAATATTTGTTGAATGCTTGCTAGGCAACTAGTTTTGTCCTGTAGTAGATGTTAAACAAGAAGACCAGGCTTGGGATTTTGACATGGGGTTGAGGATTCTAGGCATGATAGCATCTCTGTAGTCTCATAGTTAATGGTTACTTACTAACTATAACTTAGTAATGTAACTCAAAGCCTTTGGTGAAGAGATGCCAAAAAATATAAGGTAATAATTATACTCTGCAGCAAAATACATTGAAGTTGCAAATGCTTCCCATACTTCACTCATAAGTTAGCTCAGTTCAAAATCAAGATATCTGATGTACAACACTGTGCCTATAGTTAGCAATATTGTATTTTACACTTAAAAATTTAAGGGGATAGATCATGTTAAGGGTTCTTATGCTAATAAATAAAATTAGATAAATACACCAAGAAATGTATGTTATTCATAACAATAAAAAAAAAAGCAAGTTACCATATTTTCCGGCGTATAAGATGACTTTTTAACGCAGGAAAATCTTCTATATGCCCAGTCGTCTTATACGCGGAAAATATGGTACATCTGAACTGGAGTTAGTTACACCTTTTTGGTAAGTATGTTATTCTTTCAGATCAGTGGGGTTCTTATGGGGCAAAGTTAGTATATAATTTCCTGCATGCAACCAGAAAAGGTCTCCAATAATCTTGTTGAAGGGCAAACAGCCTAGCTGGGGATGGCCTCAAAGCCATAAATTGTATTTTGGTAACAAAGGAGGGATTATTTTCATCAGAAAATAAAAAGATGGAAGCTGTTGCAAGGTTGCCTCAGAAATCTTTCTCTATGACACCCCAAAGGAAGCTTATCCTTAGAGAAAACGGCAATTCTTTTGATGGATTACAAGTGAAAGGATTCTCCTTAAAGATGTTAGAGACTTCTCAAGTCCCACAAACAATTAGCTGCAATCATGTAATCAGTCATCTCCAAATGTTATCCCACCCAGGCTCATAAAACTTCTACTTAATGATTTTGTCAGAAAACTCTCCTGAAGGGAATTTCTGCCTGAAGAAAGTCAGGGAAGGGGGGTAGACAGACTTACTCCAAGAATCTTCCTAGTTAAGAGACTGAAATAACGAGCAAAAGTCAATTAGCACATATAATCAGGACTTTGAAAATTCTTTGCCCCCATTGAAGGTTTTAAAATTCCCCCTTTTAAGATGATTAACACCAGACTGTCACATTTACTTTTCAAAGGGATATAAATAGAAAGTTGCATTATATGATTTTTAAAATCATTTGTTTTAGTTTGTAAACTGAGGTTCATAATTATCTCCCACTGGATAATTAATTGTTGCTCTTCCATGTAAATATCAGAAAAAGAAAGGAAAGTTTTTAATCTTTATATTTTTAACCTCAATTTTTCTAACTTTTTTTTTTTTAACAACCTCAGGGCTACAAAAAGAAATGGAGCAGAGACCAAGTTGCAGTTCTGATTGATTGACAACAGGCTGTAGTTTATGTTCAGAATGTGCACAAGGAAATTTGGAAGAATCTGCCTCACAATCAAATAAAAATAAGCTGCTACCCTGCTTTCATTAACTGTAATAGCATTTATTACAGTGTCATTTCTACATCTCAGATGAAACTTTTATCTCAAAATAGATGTCCTCATCTCTTTCTGAGACCTGCTTCATAGTAAAACAGCTGCCAACACTCATAAAGGAAAAAAAAACAACAACCTCTTTAAAGCTCTGAGGCTATATTTAGTACACAAAGCTTTTGTTGAATACATTACCATATTCTTCGCTAGCACTTGGTTCCAACATACAAGGTGAACATAAGAGCTACATTTTGCTAGAAAGAGAAATTGAGAGAGAGAGAGAGAGAGAGAGAGAGAGAGAGAGAGAGAGTCACTGCTCACATAATCCACGATAGTACTGTCAAACCCAAGAGAAGTCCCTGGAAAAATGACAATGCCAGGACCAGAGGGACCTTTCAGTCATCTACTGCAATCTCTCCACCAAGCAGGCTGAGGCTAAGAGACATAATGTGTGACTACCGAGTGCTTCAAATATAGCTAGTATATCTGAGGACATACTATTGGGTAGCATGTCCTCAGATATACTATAGCAAGAGAGGCCCTTCCTATAGCCTTCTCTTCAAAACGGGGTTTAAAGACATGGCTTGTGGGTTAAAACTCCAAATACTTAAAAAGACAAAAGTCAGTCACAATTAATGAAATCCCCAAAGCTTTCTGAAATCAACCACAAACACGATAGACATTCCAGGGGAAAGTGTTCAGTAAAACAAAGACCTACAAAGACCAACAACACTTGTTAGGACTTACATGCTTCCTCAGGGGCCGAAAGGATGTGGAAGAGTGGGAGTGGCACAAGAGAACAGCCAGGGAAGAACTTGTCATTCTGACCTCTCAGCCAGCAAGAATTCTGCCTGAACAGAAAAGGTGTGAAGGAAAGCTTATCCAGATGCAATTAATGATTAACTAAAGGGGGGTCTGCTGTTAACTCAAGATGGGGGCGGGGGAGGGGCGCAGAAGGGGCCAAGAAGATCATCCTGCCCATCTCCTTTCCCCATCATACACAAAATCGATAGGAGAGGATGAGTGGACAGCAGACACTAATCAAGGATATTGGATTTTTATTGCTATGTTAGCAAGTTGGAGGATGACCTTGGGAAGCACACTTAACTGGCTATCTCACTTGCTTCCTCTATTTAGAGAAATGATAATGAAAGTTGGTTTTAGGTGCTTTGGGAAGATAAAAGTGTAAGAATAATCATCACTTGTTCCTTTTTTCCCTTTGCCATCAGGCCATACTTCTCTCTCTAGTTAATAAGACCAATCACTTTCAAACCAGAGTCTAGTTTCCTGTTATAGAATTGTTCTTTGAAAACAGTCAGGCTTAACACTTATTTTAGCTTCTTTGAAAATATAACAATTGGAGCTAAAATTAGTGTTGTTCCTGTACTCAATAAAAAAGTCTGAGATATTTAATAAAGGAACATGAGAGAAAGTCCGTAGAAGCTGAAGAAGTAAATGTGAGTAAATGTTGAATTAAGAATACTATGGCCAGGCCAGAGTGGCTCAGTGGTTGAGCATCAAATGAGGAGGTCACAGGTTCCATTCCTGGTCAGGGCATATGCCCCTGTTTCGGGCTCGATCCCTAGTGTGGAGTATGCAGAAGGTAGCAGATGGATGATTCTCTCTCATCATTGATGTTTCTATCTCTCCCTCTCCCTTCCTCTCTGAAATCAATAAAAATATGTTTTTAAAACAGGATACTATGAACTGCCAAAGGGTTTTGGATTCAATTCCCAACCAAGGGCATGTACTTCAGTTGCAGGTTTTGTGGAGAAAAGGGGCCACATGCTAACCTGACAAGCTCAGGGAAGGCCTGCATGGCAGTCTTGCAAACTCAGAGACCTAAAGTAACCACACAGGATGATCTGAAATTAAACTTTAACTAAAAGCAGTTACAGTGGGTAGTTACATCCTAGGCCGGTATCTTCACTGACAAGGAGCCTATCTGTCTTTTTGCATCTATAATAACATACCCTTTGAAATGTCTAGGTAACTTGTAACTTCCCTTTTTCTGGACCCTTTGGGGCACAACCTAATGTGCTGGGCGCCAGTACAGATACCACAGATTCCTTTATTATCATGTTAATTGTTCCTGCACCCACCATCATTTTACTTTTTATCCAATCCCAGGGGTTTCCCTGCTTTGCTTTCTCCTGCCTGTCTAGTCTATTATGAATGGATTTCATGTAACCCACCTATGTCCCTTTCCTTTAATTGCAATGTATAAATACAGATGTAACCCGCCAATCTCTGGAGCATTATCTCAATTCATTGAGATTCTGCTTCCAGGCATATGTCTACAGTTTGGCTTAAATAAACTCACAAAAATTATTTACAGGTCTCAATGTTTGTTTTTTTTTCGTTAATAGTTCTATCCCTGGCCCCAGTCAGGGCATATATGGGAGGCAACCAATTGATGTGTCTCTCTCACATCGATGTTTCTCTCTCTCCTCACCCCCTTCCATTCTCTCAAAAAAAAATAAAAAAAAAAAAGGAAAAATCCACAGGTGAGAATTAACAACAACAAAGAATACTATGAACTATTTTTTTTAAATATATTTTTATTTACTTCAGAGAGGAAGTGAGAGGGAGAGATAGAAACATCAATGATGAGAGAGAATCACTGATTGGCTGCCTCCTGCACGCTCCTGACTGGGATTCGAGCCCACAACCTGGGCACATGCCCTTGACTGGAATTGAATCCAGGACCCTTCAGTCCACAGGCCGACTCTCTATCCACTCAGCCAAAGCAGTTAGGGCTGAACTAGTCTTTTTTGAAGTGCAAATGATTGTGATTCTGTAGGTATAACTAACTGCACACCACATTTTCCTTTGAAAACCTGCTTATCTTCTAACTTCAAGGTTACCACATATTAAATCTGACAAGCTCAGGGAAGGCCTTTGTGGTGGTCTTACAAACTCAGAGACTTAAAGTATCCACATCAGTTTGGCTCAATGAACTCTGGACACTAAGATCTAAAATTAAAACTTTTTAACTAAAAGTGAGTCATGGAAGGTAATTAGGTCCTAGGCCAGTATCTTCCTTGACAAAGGTCAATCTTTACCTTAAATGAGCCTGTCTGCTGTCTTTTTGCATCTTTAGAATGTCAAGGTAACTTCCCTTTTTTGGACCCCTCAGGGCACAACAACCACACCAGAGACCATAAATCCCCTCATTGTTATAGTTATTGTGTTAATTGTTGACTTTTAACTATCTTGTACCCACTTATGTAAAAGATGTATATGTCTATCATTTGACTTTTTATCCAGTCCCAGAGGTTTCCTTGCTTTGTTTCTCCTGCCTCCCTAATCTATCACCAATTGGTTTCATGTAACCCATTTAGGCCCCCTCTTTTGCTTGTAATGTATAAAACTACCATTCTCTGGAGCATTTTGTCAATCCATTGAGATTTTGCTTCCTGGCAACTGTCATCAGTTTGGCTCAATAAATTCTTGACACTAAGAAAAATTATCTTTGAAACACATACTGCTGCAATATGGCTTGTATCTTACTTTCTTTTCCAACTTTTCCCCATTTACTTATTTTTTATTTCATCTATTTAGGAAACTAGATAGTGCTTGCTATACAACACTGTTCTAAGCACTTTACAAATCTTAACTCATTTAATCAACAACATTAGGAGGTGAGTAACTTTATTCCCTCCACTTTACAGAGGAGGAAACTGATACCAAAGGAGGTTGAGAACCTTGTCCAAAACATGGAGCTCCTCGTGATAGAACTAGGGTTTGAACCCAATCAGCCTGGATCTCGCAACCATTAGGCTGTGCTGCCTCATTTTAGATATATACTTATGTCAAATTGAAAAAAAAAATGTAAAATTTTTAGTAGGCCACACTTTTTTTCTCAGTGCTGCTTTCTCACACCCTCTGTCCCCACTCTCACTTCATTTCCAAGGACTCTAAATGGGCAACATACCATAATCTCATATATACAAATCATTTGTCACAAAAAGAGCTAAAGCAGCACTTGAACAATGGCCATATTTGGAGACCATATTGGTTCAGAAATGTAAAGGACAGAAATGAGAGAAGGCACAGTAAAAGGAAAGGAAGATGTGGAGGGGACAAATGAGAGAGGAGAAAGCACAGGGGAAGGAATGGAGAAATGCAGGAAAGAAGCAATACCTGTCAGCTTTGCGAAGCCTTGGAAAACGCTCAGTTCTCACAAGATAAATATAGTAAGTGCTAATTATTTAGAGTCAGTGACTTGAGTGTTAAAGAACAGGTTGGACTTCAAATAAATATACCTTGTTCTGCCAAAAAGAAGCAGTCTTGAATAAGGCCATTGAGACAATGAATAATCTTTTGTTAATTTTATTCACAAGGTCAAGGACAACCTGCAGAACTAAGAATAAGGCTCCCATGGGAGTCTAAATGGGACCAGCCTAAAACTGAGATCAGGACAGCTGCAAACATAACCTCCCACTGCTGAGTAAGTGCAATGTGAAAGGTATAGGGTTTGTGTCCAAACAACTCTCAACACCTAGGACATTTTAAAATAACTGCTCCACTCTGATTTGATGGTGTCTACCTAAATATCTACATATTTTAATTGCAAGCAATAGAACTTTAATCTCATTTGTTGACATATATGTTTACTTCCTTTATACACACATTTATTTTTCCAGTTTTAATGAGATATAATTGACACACATTACCATATAAGTTTGTTGTATAGCATAATGTTTGACTTACATGTATGTGAAATAATTACTTCAATAAATTTAGTTAGCATCCATCATTTCATCTATATATATAAAAGCCTAAGCAACCATTATGACTGAACGACTGGAATGGCTGGTGGACCAGTCACTATGACTTGCACTGACCACTAGGGGGCAGACACTCAATGCAGGAGCTGCCTCCTGGTGGTCATTGCGCTCCCACAGCCAACCTCCCCTACCCAGCCGTGCCCCCCCTCTCCGCCCCCATAGGCCTCGATCACTGGCCAGGCTGAGGGATCCCACCTGTGCATGAATTCATGCACCAGGGCTCTAGTATAGATATAATAAAAAAGAAAAAGAAAATAAACATTTGTTTACTTATGGAAAATTAGGATTTACTCTCTCAGCAATTTTTAAACATACCATATAGCAGTGTTAACTATAGTCATTATGTATATTACATCCCTAAGACTTGTTTATCTTATAAATGGAACTGCGTGCCTTTTAACTACCTTCCTCCAGTTTCCCTCCTGTGACACCTCCCCAGACCCCTGCCTCTGGTAACGACAGGTCTTATCCTTTTTCTGTTAATCCTCACCTGAGGATTTTTCCCCCATTGATTTTTAGAGAGAATGGAATGGAGGGGAGAGAGAGAGAGAGAGAGAGAGAGAGAGAGAGAGAGAGAGAGAGAGAAATATCGATGTGAGAGAGACATATCTATTCATAGTCTCCTACACATGCCCCAACCAGGGCTGGGGATCAAACCTGCAATCGACATATGTACCCTTGACTGGGAATCAAACCCAGGACCCTTCAGTACACTAGCCAATGCTCTATGCACTGAGCCAACTGGCTAGGGCAAGTCTCATCCTTTTTCTATGAAATTCTTGGTTGTTTGGTTGATTCTTGTTTGTTCATGCCTCTTTTTATTTTTTTTAAGATTCAATATATAAGTGATGGTGAATCCATAATATATATAAAAGATCATATGATTTGTCAGAATTTAAATTTGTTTACAATTTGAAAATAAACCAATATAATTCACAGTGTTCATTAAATAGAAGAGAAAAATTATATAATAATCTCAATAGATAAAGAAAGAAAACTGGCAATATTTAATATCATTAATCAGTTTAAAAATTCCCAGAATTACAAAGGTGGTTTGACAATAGAAGGCTTTAAATACAATTTATCACATTAATACATAAAATTAGGAAACAGTCATGTATCCTCTTAATAGATTTAAAAAAATCCATGATAAAATTGATTTACTAATAATAAATAATATTAGTAAGCTAAAAATAAAAAGGAACTTCCTTAACCCAATAAAGAGTAGTTCCAAAAACCTAGATCAGAAACATTCTTAACAGTAAAATGTTAGAAGATATCACTTTAAAATCAAGAGCAAGAGAAATATGCCCACTAACTGCTGCTGTGCAAGTTGTTGGACCTACACAGGTCCTTTCTTGTGTAGTAATACTCAGAAACTAAAATCCTATATAATAAAAGCTTAATATGCTAAGTGTCCAGTCGTCAGGTTGGCCGTTCAACCAATCAAAGCGTAATATACTAATGATATACTAAGGCCACTCAACTGCTCACTATGATGTGCACTGATCACCAGGGGGCAGACAGTCGACTGATCAACCAGTCGCTATAACATACATTGACCACCAGGGGGCAGATGCTCCAACTGGTAGGTTAGCTTGTCGTTGGGGTCTGGCCAATCAAGACTGAGCAAGATGGGCCAGACACACCCTGGAGCCCTCCCGTGGTCCCTCCCCAGCTGGCTAACCTCCCGTGTCATTCCCCAGCCTGTATTGTGCACTGGTGGGATCCCTTAGCCTGGCCTGCACCCTCTCACAATCCGGGACCCCTCAGGAGATGTTGGAAAGCCGGTTTTGGCCCAACGGTGGAATGACTGGTTGCTATGACATGCACTGACCACCAGAGAGCAGACACTCAACAAAGGAGCTGCCCCCTGATGGTCAGTACACTCCCACAGGGGGAGCACCGCTCAGCCAGAAGCCGGACTCACAGGGAGCAGGTCTAAGCCATCAGTCAGGCATCCCCTGAGGGCTCCCAGACTGAGGGCACAGGCTGGGCTGAGGGACCCCCCTACTCTGAGTGCACGAATTTTGTGCACCAGGCCTCTAGCTTAAATATAAGACATGAAATGGTAAAAGCAAAAGGTATCATTTCTCACAGATGATATAATTAACTATTCAGAAAATCCAAAATAACTCAGAGACATTAAATTAGTAAGAGAATATAGCAATCTGGCCAAAAATAAGATCAATACACTTAATCTATATACTTTCAATAACAATTAAGAAAATCTATTTTTTAAAAAGATACTAGTTAAAATAACAACATAAATATAGAGTATCTAGAAATCTAACAAAAATTTCAGAACATTATGGATACAATTTTTATAACTTTATTGAAAGACATTTAAAAAGTCACAAATAAAGAGATTTAACATGTTCAGGGGTAAGAAAGCTCGCTACTAATAAAGGGTGCAATTCTCTTCAAATTTATCTGAGGATCCAAACCACATAAGAGTTTTACCTGTGTTTCTTCCATTGATTTTTAGAGAGAGTGGAAGAGAAAGGGAAAGACAGAGAGAAACATCCATGTGAGAGAAACATATTGATTGGTTGCCTCCTGCATGAGCCCTGACCAGGGCTTGGGCCGGGGAGAAGCCTGCAACCAAGGTATGTAACCTTGACCAGAATCAAACCTGGAACGCTTTGGTCTGCAGGCCAACACTCTATCCACTGAGCCAAACCAGCTAGGGCCAGAATATTGCATTTTTAATAATCCCTGTTTGTCCCTGGGGCTTGTGCAGAACTAGGTAGCATATAGAAAGATACTTTCCAAAAGATGTTAGTTTAGTTGGACCATGTAACCATCCCTTTGTGACTTTTTACCAGCTGCCAAGCTTTGCAATAAAAGGTAATGGCTATAAGATCTCTTCAGTGGTATTAAGCTAATTTAAATATGTAAATGAGAAAATTTAGAATACTTGGTTATTTAAACTGTCTTCCTATTATAAGTGAAGACATTTATTATAGGCAAAATACTTGAAAGAGATTTCTGTAGTTACTAAAAACTACACAAAATAATATCTCCTTCAATTTAATCATAGAATAGTATCCTGAGAGCCACAAATTTTAACTTTGATTTATTCTCATGCCCATGGATTAGGGTAATTGATAAATCAGTTTATTTATTGAATCCAGATTATGATATATAGGGGTATTATGAATAAATTAAATGCAGCAAAATAAAGCTAAAGAAAGCAGAGAAATAAAATTACAGCAAATAAAAATAGAAATTAACTAGAAAATTAAAAGACAATAGAACTAAGTAAATAAAGCTAAACAGAGTTTTAGCCAATCTGATAGAAAAAAAGGAAATATAAATATTTGAAAAGTGGCATTACTACAGATACACAGATGAATTTAAAAATTATAAGAGTGTACTATGTACAACCTTATGCAAGTACATTGGAAATATACATGAAAGGTCCAGTTTTTAATGAAAATGTAAATTCGTTACCACATCTGACTCAAAAAGATTTAAATACTTCAGTGGACAAATGACTATAAGTGAAATTATAATTTAGCCAAATCTCTACCTTGAATTAAGACCACCAACCCAGATTTTAAAAAGACAATGAAAAATACCTTTCTTACTTAAACTATTCCAGAGCTTAGAAAAAGATGGAAAGTTTCAACTCACTCTACAATGCTAATCTAATATAGACTTCCAAAACTGGACAAGGAGAGCACTCAGTGCACACACACACACACACACACACAATCCAAAAATTCATCTCATTTGTGAGTTGAAGGCAAGAATCTTAAAAAAAATTTAACAAAGTATTTGAATTTAACAAATCTAGCAGTGTACTGGCAAATTAATAAATATTTGCATTTATATTTATATATACATATATATGTAATTATACATATCATATATATGTATATATTAAAAAACAAGACAATTAGACTGTATATATTGTTCTTTTTTCATTTAAAATGTGAAAAGAATATCTTGACATTATATCCTCAACAACAGTATTTTATTATTTTCATAGTATACCATTGAAATCACCATTTAAGGCAAAGTAAAGAAATAATTTACTTGTGTTGAATGATATGAGGGGGAAAAACAAACACCTGACAAGTACTCATTTTATACTAGTTTTAATAGCTTCCCAAGTAACTGTGGTATCAACTGTTTATTTTTTATTTTAGTGAGAGACCAGCATGACAGAAAGAGAGGGCAGACAATGAGAGGTAATTCCAAAGATCTGGCGAGCTAAAAGTATTTATATGTTGAGGCTTATTTTATTTCCTAAACTAAAGGGTAATAGGAGAGGAGAGACCAGAAATTTGTGGGGGGATACCAAATGCCAACTCAAAGGAAGACAATTAGAATGACAAGAACTTATACTGTTATGCAACAGCTAGTACCAATCAGACTCTACCAGTTGCTTTACAAAAGCAAAAAAAAACAAAACACACACACACACACACACAACAAAAAAAAAAAAACATGATTATTATTATTATCCACTTCATGACATTTTTTAGTTTCTACTATAAGCCAGGTAGAGCAATAAACAAGATACAATCACTTGATAAAGCTTGAAAATTTACACTGTGATCGATGAGACCAGGCAAAACCTTTATTCAAAAGAAGGCATAAAAAGAGAGCACATAAGGATTGCATCCGAGACATTTACAAATATAACTGCATGACTTAGATTGGTTTTTCTTGCATAGGAATAGCCATTATTAAAGCATAATTAATAGCCAGCACCAAAGTCTTTTCCTCCATATTAACAGAAATTTTTGCTTTTGGCTTGTGGTTTTCCTCTCCAAATGTATTAGAAGGTTTTGCTAGTATTATTCCCCTTTTCATGACATCTTACACCCCCAGTCACAGGGTGCACAGCCCTGACCCATGCCTAGTCAAGCAAGCATTGGATCCTCATTTCTCTGTTTGTAATGATGGGTCCAGAACCGTGGTCAGCAAACTGCGGCTCGCAAGCCACATGCGGCTCTTTGGCCCCTTGAGTGTGGCTCTTCCACAAAATACCACAGGCCTGGGCGAGTCTATTTTGAAGAAGTGGCGTTAGAAGAAGTTTAAGTTTAAAAAATTTGGCTCTCAAAAGAAATTTCAATCGTCGTACTGTTGATATTTGGCTCTGTTGACTAATGAGTTTGCCGACCACTGGTCCAGAAGAAGATACAGAATCCAAGCAGAGCTACAGAGAATCTTATCCTGGGAGTTGGATGAGATCTTTTTGAGACACCAGTTCTCTTTATACTCTGTGAAACAAGGACATTGGAAATCTGGGGATGCCCGGGGCCATCTTTCATGCTATATGGAGAGTGCTTGTTTACAACAGCAGAGGATGAAGGAAAACACAAGAGTGAAAGAGATAAGCTAAAAAAGAGAGATAAATCAAGAAAAATGCCCTACATCATGTGTGAAGCGGATTCACTTCCAGCCTTCCCACTTCTTGAGCCAACAAATTAGTTTTTTGCCTTAGTTAAAATTTCTGATACTTACAATTAAGTGATTCCTGAATATATCGCCCTGCTGTCTGCCCTGCTCCTAAGACTTCTATATGTGTATGATTCATGCAACACTCAAGCATCACCATTTTTTTTATTGCACTGTCCCCAGTGTCCCTGAGTCTCCATGTACTTCAATTGAACCTTTGTCATTATTCAGAACTGCCACACTATAAAACGCTATCCTCTAATAATTATGGAGATGCACATATTCATTACTAGCTGGATGATGGAAAACCAACAGTGACAGATTGCATAATATAATTAGGTAGAATAAAGTTTTAAAAGACTCTCTTTTTTGGGGGGAGTATTATTGAAAATAAGCTGAGTATTCTATATAATACCTAGCTAAGCATATGGCACATAAAAGAGTAAATCTTGTTAATGATTTTCATTGCCACTATTTTGAAACACATGGTATTCTTATATATTGATCGGTTTTTATTCAAAATAGACAAAAAGGGAAAAACCATACCATTTCAATTCTGCCGAGAGCTAAATATAATTGATCTTTTTTCTTCACATTTATTTTAGCCTTATGCTGCATTTTTAGGAAGCATATAGAATTAATTAAGTGTGATGAGGGACTGAAATGTTCTGAGACAGCATTGGGATAATAGAGAGGTAAAGAGCTGGGCCACTGTTAATCATAACAACATCCCACTTAAAAGCTGGACTGCATCAGCAATCTGCTGTTGCCATATTGATTTCACTTAGCCCTTCTGGATGGAATATCAGGGAGATTTCCCAATGTAGAATCAAGACAGATGGTAGGGAGGTTGGGAGAAAAAAATAGTCTCGCAGTGTAATGGAAGTCAAAGCAAAGCTTTTTTGAAAAATATTATTATAATTCCTTGACAAACAACTGACATCAAACCAAAAACATCTATTAATACCATGGCAAGAATCATGGCATAAGAACCTGTTTACTTTTAATCGATGAAGTTAGGTCTTGCAGGATTATTGGTATAACTCCCTTACAGGTGGGTTCCTAAAATCACTTTATAAATCAAATCATATAATACCATTAATTAGATTAGGATTTCAGGGGAAATCTTGACTGAACATGGAATTTTCAAAGTAACATTTGATTACCGAGCAAGTGTATCAGTTATTCTACCCAAAGCATTGGAAGTAATTAGTTTAAACTAGTTAATTCTAGATAGTTACTACACTCTACCTTCCTTGTGTATATCTTTCCCTCACTATTCTTTTGTGATTTTTAAAAATATATATATTTTATTGATTTTTTTTACAGAGAGAAAGGGAGAGGGATAAGAGAGTTAGAAACATCGATGAGAGAGAAACATCGATCAGCTGCCTCCTGCACACTCCCCACTGGGTATGTGCCCGCAACCAAGGTACATGCCCTTGACCAGAATCGAACCCGGGACCCTTGAGTCCGCAGGCCGACACTCTATCCACTGAGCCAAACCAGTTAGGGCTCTTTTGTGATCTTTTAATTTTAAGAGGAACTAAGGTAATTCCTACTTTCTGTGATTTCAAAAAGGGATATAGCCTGATGAAGAAAAATAGAATTTTGAGGTCAAGGGTTTTAATTCAGTCCTATCATGTGTTAAGTCTTTGAACTTAGACAGGTTACTTAACCTTTTTAAGCCTTCAATTCCTCAATGCAAAATTGGAACTATATCAAATAATGTTAAAAATTAGATACATAATTATACAAAAGTGCCTGAATTAGTCCTCTTACTTTCCCTTAGTCTTGGAAAGAAAATACATTCTCTCTTTAAAGTGGAAGTGGGGCTGAATAATTTTCAAGTGGGGTTTTTTCCATCTTATATGAATCTAATGCATATCTTAGGTCTATACTTGGGGATTGATTGGCTACTTATGCCTTTTTATTTTTTTATTTTACTTTATTTTTAACTAGAGCTGACAATTTATGTCTATGAGGAAGGACAATTCAACCAGAAACTGCTGCTCCAACACATTGCTTGTGCTTTGTCTTTCTGCAGCAATGGAAGAGCTTAAAGATGAAAGTGAGGCCGCAGGAACAAGGCCAAGCAAGAAGAAGCAAGGTTCCAGAGGAAGTTTGCTTCCACATCATGGCCAGCAGCCAGATGGCAACACGAGCAGTACTGGAGTCAAAATGGGAAGTTTCAGGGTGCGTATCAAAACCACCTCAAGTGTGGGACAAGCTGGGGATCTAACTTAATGCATTGAAATGTTATGAGATACTGAATATACATGAACTATAATTGGCTCATACTGGAAACTCTTTGCCTTCCACAAAGGCGGCCTTGCCCTCTTCCATCAGGCTGAAGCCACTTCATTGTTAACCGTTACTTTCAGGACTTTGGTGTATTTCCAAAACATAAGTGTTTCCAGCTCAGCTCTGACATTTAGCTCCATGAGAGACTTTATTCATCTCTTTTAAATGGACATGGAAGCATGTATGTCTAGCAAGATGAGGGGTCATTGCTGTAACAACTTGGTTGGGCACTGCCTTAAATCTCAGGACATTTTGTCACAACCACTGTTGTGCACTTTGTTCTCTTTTTGCCTTTTCATCTTCTCCTACTTCCTCTTCTAGAGGTCTGGAAGCAGGTTCAGTTAATTGAGGCTATAGTGTTTGAGCCAGAGGTGCATGAAAAAATATTTATTTAAATGTCCTCATTTTTACAAAAACCAGGAAGTCAGGTATCTTGCAAAGGCCATAGGAATAGTGGTAGAGGTAGTAGAACTCAGATGTCATGAGTGATCTTTTGTACTTAACAAAGCAACCTATCTTCTTAGATATGAATCACACAATTTTCTGGGTACTAACTAGGTTTCCAATAATAAATGTTGGGTTAATATTCATTCCACAAGTAATTGCCAGGTAAGACATTTGATCAGTAAGAAACCAGATTCTTTTGTGAAATTGATGTAACATAGAAAACAATCTGGTTTATATGTCACCATTTTCTCCTTGTTTTTTTTTTTTTTTTTTTTTTTAGATTTAAGAATTGTGAAACAGCACAAGTGAATGGAAAGAGCTTATGTGAAATATGCTGGCAAATACACAGGCAACAGATTTGGTTTTGATGGGCAAATATGGTCACCTTTCCCTCTTTCATCTTGGCTACTTTGACACTTCAGAAAGTTCTGCCCTCTGGATTACTGTGGATTTGCTTATGCAGAGTCGATATTAAAAATCTGGTTTGTCAAAAGAAGTCTTTTCAGAACTGAAGACAAGCTGTTCCTTTCCAACTGAAAATGTCAAACACTTACTCATACGGTTCTTACCAGACTTAATTTATATGAGCAACTGCCAGTCCTTAAGCTCACCCCCATGCAAGTGCAAATGGGAAGCCTGCTTGTGCAGTCATTAATATCAGTTAGTTTTGTTTGCTATCCTAAATAGAAAATCATTTCTTCCCTCCATGTGGCAGTTACTGAATTTACGCCATCATTTACTTTAAAATCTTCTAGTTTCCAAATATCTCCATGGTTTACCTGCAGTGTTTTTAAAACCATGCTTACTTTCTTTATGGTTATCTAAAAGTTTGGCTTTAAAAAAAATAAACATTGTTTACAACCTGACTTGTAACTTGAATTCATATTTTCCAAGTCCAGTGAAAATTATTATACTTTTTACCAAAAGATTTAAAAAAAAAAAATAAGATAAAATTTCATTTGTACTATGTTTCCAAGCAATGATGTGGCTTGTGTATTAACATCTATGCATTTTCTTAATGACTCAATTGTTTTAAATAGATAATATATGACTTTTACAGAAATATTCTTTATATGAGCATTCTCAGATAATGAGAGAGTTAACAGGAAAAATGACACGTACAAGGTTGGGACAGATCAAAACAAGGTTTTCAGTGAAAATTTAAAAAATAAGAAAAAGAAAAAAAGAAAGAAAGAAGGAGCAAGCTTGGCCGTACAGAATGAGTCACTTAATTCAGATAGAGAAGAGGTTATCAGAATGCATGATTTATAGTTCCATGGTCCAATAAATCACGGCCAGGAAAAGGAGTTGTAAGGTATCAAGCATTTCCTGTGATATGCCTCTTTGAGCATCAGATTGATAAATCTTCAAAAATTGGTCCCTACCCCCAAATGTATATTGTAGCAGAGAGCTGTCTTGAAATCTCCAAATTCACAACACCCTCATTGTCAAACTAACAAAGACGAGACCACAAGCTTTACTTGGTTCTTAATTCACACCGTACAAGGACTAAGGGCTCCAGAAAAACTGTAAAGAAACATGTCCCCCTTCCCCCACTTCAGGAAGAATAAAAAGATCAGTCATTCCCTGAGCAGGATTTCCACTGTCATTATGGGATTTTTACTCAGTATGCAGTGATTTGACAAGAGAAAAATAGGGGGTGTTTAATGGCCATGTTCTCCAGGGAACTCTGGGTCATCTCACGGGTTTTCCCTCCCAGTACAAATGCTGGGTCCAAAGACTGCCAAGAGGCCGGAGCGAGTCAATATCAGGATCATCCCAGTGACTGTGTAATATCGTTAATATTTTTAAAGGGCACATTTTGAACCTCTCAACTTTTTTTTCACACTCAACTTTTCCGCTCTTTTTTTTTTTTTTTGGGTGGGGTGTTGCACATGTCATTTTATCTAATTATCATAACAAACTAGCAAATTGAGAGTTATCTTATGCATTTTTATGGATGAAAAAGCCAATGTTCAGAGAAGCCAGGCTGCTTACAGAGTTAATAACTGTCAGAGCCAGGTTCAAATCATAGTTTTGCAATCCCAAAACTATTTTTTCTGAATATCTAACTGCAAATGTGTCACTTGACCAATGAACGGCTTATTTTTACAATGTATGTGGCTGGGGAGAGAAGGATAGAAATATTAGGAACATGAATTTTGCTGATTATACTTATATTGGCTCATTTTTAAAATTTTGGTTTAGGGCCCTTAAAAAATAAATTACATTATCTACAGGAAGTACATGGATTCACTTAAAATAATTTAGCGAAAGTAGTCCTTTTTCACCTCTTCCAATTCTAATGACTTTCTTTTGAGACTCCTGATGAATAACTCAGAACAAAGAATGGCTTGAGACAGCATAACTTAACCACTGGTTTGACTATAAAGAAACCTACCACTCTCCCAGGATTAATAAAGTCACACCTGATCGTGCAAGGTTCCAATGAAACATGGAAGAAATTGGAGGTTTTCTTGGAGATCTCATACTCATTACTGCAGCCATATGAGGAAATGTATTACCACTTTAAAAAATCAGACACATTTCTCTATAAAGCATGGAGGATAAGAGAAAAGTTGGAAGGCACCCTACATATTTCCTGAAAAGATTCTTTCTCCACCCAACCTTGGCAATCTGAGCTAGTTTTTTGTCAAGGATGTTGCCAGTCCTTAGCATTCCCTCAACTAACATTTTATTGGGTGTAAGATTGCAGCTTCATGACACTCAAGTTCGTGAGCAATAGCAAAAACAGGATGCAATTTCCCACTGAAACATGATTCATATAGAATGTGTCTTCATCTAGAGCACTTCAATAAGAAAATGAAATTAATATCTCAATCATAGTAATATAACTCTATTTTATTAAAATTAACTTAGAAATTGGCATTTTCTAGGGAAAAAAATAACTGCAGAATTTAAAAGAAGCCTGAATATGCAGCTGAAATATCATGCACCTAGAATTGCAGTATTTAATTATGTGCTCTTTTAAAACGTATGGAAGCTGGAACTCTTACAGCTGTTTGTAACAGAATAATGTGACTGTGGTGGCCTCAAGTGCATTGATTGTTAATATCGTCCTGGTATATCTTTCCCCCCTCCTTTACCTTTAATCTTAATGTGCCCTTATGTTTTCACTGTGTGCCACTTGTAAACAGAATGTACTGAATTTCGATTTCCTTTTATCCAAACTCATATCTCTGTATTTTAAACTAGAGAGTTTATTCCTGTTATACCTACTGAGATTATCAATATATTTGAAATGATTTCTAATCATCTTTTTTATTGTTCCTATTTATTCTGATCTTAGTTTATTTTTCTCCTTTTCTGCCATAATTTGGATTCAGTTTTTTAAATTCCACTTCCCCACTCCCCGCCACTGGTTAAGACATGACACACTCTATTTCTATTCAATAGCCATGTACTTAATTAGGCTTTGTTCAGAGTAAGCAAAGCCCTTTGTACTTTTAACATCATTATAAGTACAGACGCTCCTCAGCTTATAATGGGGTTATGTCTCAATAAACCCATCATAAGTTGAAAATGCATTTAACACGAATTTACTAAACATCAGAGCTTAGCCTAAGCTACCATTCACATGTTCATAACACTTACATCAGCCCACAGTTGGACAAAATCATCTCAGTGCCATTGCTCAGCATTGCGAGACAGTAGTGTATTGTATATTGCTAGCCAGGGAAAAGATCAAAATTCAAAGTACACTTTCTACTGAATGAGTATTGCTTTCACACCACCGTAAAGTCGAAAAACCATAAGTCAAACCATCATAAGTCAGGGAATGTCTGCACTGGCTTCATACATCCTCTTTCTATGGGCTGCTGATATATCTTCAAAGGTGACAAAACCCGGTCTTGCTTACGGAGACATGGGATATTTTGTTAATGTTGTGAAACCAAAGAACCACACAGAAGGCAGAGCAGTGTAGGAGAGATGCAGGTACATGCATCACGTTCCCATACTGAGTCTGTGCTGAATTCATCCATCAGCCAGCCATGTGCTCAATGAGCAGGTCTTTGTTGATTTCCACTCAGGTATGAATATATTTCTTAATAATAAAACCAAATTGCTTTATATGTAAGGAGTTTGTCTTCACTGACTGTATTGTACATTTCAAAGGAACAAAGATGTTATCTTCCATTTATTTTTCTTCTTTTATTTTTTTAATCCTCACCCTAAGATATGTTTTGTATTGATATTTTGAGAGAGAGAGGAAGGGAAAAAAAGAAAGAGAGAGAGATGAACATTGATGTGAGAGAGAAACATCCATCCATTGCCTCTTGAGCGTACTCCGATGGGGGATCAAACCCACAACCTAGGTATGTGCCTTGACTGGGAATCAAACCCACATCCCTTTTGCTGTATGGGACCACATTCCAACCAACTGAGCTACCGGGCCAGGGCTCTTCTATTTGTTTTCCATCTTCTCACTCAGTAGTTCTCAAATTGTAGTGAGCATCAGGATCACGAGGTGAGTTTGACAGCCCCAGGGGAGGCCTGGAGACTCGCATTTCTGACAAGCATTCTCTCAAATGAAGATGAAGCACAATCACACAGGTATAGTCTGCCCGGTCATTTCTGCATACAGTGATGATCCATAAATATTGACCAAGTTGAGGTAGACAGGTGCACGAGAATGGGTGGAGATAGAAGCCTACATTTCTGTAAACCAGTAGTTCAGGTCCTAGCTGACAAGGTCCTGATTGGTGAGGTGTGCAGCGTAAAAGCTACTCAAAAATAATAATAACCATGGTTACATTTTATCTTTATATTAATCCGACCCACTTAATCTTATAAAGTTGTACCAAGAACTTGATTCTTTCAAATCACCTCTGGCTGAGAAGCTCTCATAATAGATTAGGTCAGGTAAGAAAGCAAGGGACTCTCTGAGACGGGGAAAAGGTTGCTCAGAAAAATAATAGACATTAAGAGAATTTCAAGATCTTAATAATGCTACATAATGTCAAATGGCAGTCAATTATACACTTTTCTAGAAGAAGACATGTTTCTGGTGGTAAATTATTTTCCACACAGAGCATTACTTTTAAAAATAATGAAGAATAGATTGTTTTCCTTTGTGGATTTATATTTCAGTTGAAGGGGACAATGCTTAATGCTAATGAAGCCCCTTTGCTTAGCAACAGCATAACTGCTACTTCGAACTTTCCACAGCTATGTGCTAGCTGGTATCTGGCACTTGCTTAATCTAGTATTTTTTCTGCCCTGTCATGTTGCCAGAAACACTGAGTCAGTCCATTCTGTGAGCAGCTATCCATCTGCTGACCTGAGGCTGGCCTCTGTCTCCCCCTTAGTGGAGAAGATGAGACCTTGTTGCTGTCACTCAAAGCTATTTTGGCTTTGATCTCAAAAGCCCTGTCTGTCTGGACACCACTTTTCTGCAAATTCTCTTAAAAAGTGGGACAGTGGAATAAGAAAGAATGAACTAGTGACGGAGAATATCACCAATGTTCCTCCCACTGACATATTAAAGTACCATCTGATTAGTGGAGACATGTCCAAGATCAAAACAGTGTTGGGAGGCCTCAAAAGGGTATGGAACATTTCACATTCTTGGTTCAAAATCTGTTACTCCATCCCAACTCACAGCTGAGATTAAAGCCTTTACCTTTATTTTAAAACTATTTGTAAATGATTTAATTTGATTTTTTAAAAATATGTAACAGCATAAAATTTAAAGATAAAAATGTATAGGATAAAAATCATTTTTACCTTACCCATTTTGTCCCCCCTCCCCCCCAAAAAAAAAATCCAGTTGCCCTCCTCAGAGAAGCCTTTGTCACCATTCTCTTATGTATCCTTCCAGAACTGTGCTTTGCCCATATGCAAAATTAATAACCCTCTTAACAAATATTTATTTAGCACTCAATATGTGTCAGGCATTGACTATGGTGAACAAAGAGCCATTTTCCTTGCCTTCAAGGAGTCTACATTCTAGTATGGAAAAACAGACAGTAAATAAGATAGATATGCTAATTTATTGTCTATTAGAAGATGATAATTACTATGAAAAAATTCAAACAGGGAATGTGAGTAGGGAATTTTGGGAAGGTATAGCAATGAGTGACAAAATTTAAGGGTGGTCAGAAAAAGCCTGATGAACAAAGCATATTTGAGCAGACTTGAAGAAGGAGAGATAGTGAGTTCAGAGTCTATCAAGGAAAAGTATCTAGGAAGAGTAAGTTTGGGAGAAAAGAATGAGAAATGAGATTAAGGTCCACAGTGGGCCAAATCAGGCTGAGATTTGTCACTGTAAGAAACTTGGCTTCTATGCTGAAGGAAATAGAGAGCCACTGGAGGGCTTTGAGTGAATAAAGACATGATCTGACATACATTTTGCTGGATGCTTTCTCGAGAATAGCCTGAAAAGGAGCAAGAGTTGGGGGAGCAAGAAAGAAGCTCATTGAAATAATATAGTCAATAGATGGTGACTGTTGATGTGGACTAAGATGTCAGCCATGGAGGTGGTGAGAAAAGGCCAGATTCTGAATATATTTTGAAGGCAGGATCAACAAGAATAGACTAAGGCTTGCATATGGGCTGCGAGAAGAACTTGGGAATCAAGAGTGACTCTTAAGCCCAGCTGGCGTGTCTCAGTGGTTGAGCATCGAACTATGAACCAGGAGGTCATAGTTTGATTCCTGGCTCAGGTTTTGGGCTCTATCCCCAGTGGGGGACGTACAGGAAGCAGCGGGTCAAGAGTGAGTCTTAAGGATTTTAGCCAGAATAAGTGAATGGAGGTGAGATAGGAAGCCTGGAGGAGAAATAGAGTTTTTAGGGGGAAGATGAGAAGTTCTGTCTTAGATATCAGAGGCTTGAGATGTTTATTAAACATGGAATTGGAGATGCTAAACAGACAGTAGGATATACAAGTATAAAGGCAGGGAATAGATTTGAGCTGGAGATAAGAATTTGAGAGTCAAAGGCAAATTGATGTTATTCAAGCTGTGAGTTTAGAGGGGACCCCACATAAGTAAATGTACATAGAGAACAAGATGGAGCCCTGAGATTCTCCAACAGTTAGTCATGAAAGAGTTAAGGAAGAAAAAGCAAGGAGACTGAGAAGGAGCAACAGTGGGAAGGAGGAAAACCAGTGTGAGGTGTCTGTAAGTTAAGGGAAGAAAGCTATTTCAAGAAGGGGGCATAACAATTCTGTCTAATGATGCTAAACAATTTATCAAGACCAAGGACAATGGTAATATTGATGAGAAGAGTATTAGTGGGACAAAAACAAATTAGAATGGATTTAGGAGTGAGAAGCAGAAGAAAAACTGGAGAAAATTCCTCTTATAAACAATGACATATGATCTGCATCTTGGAGGTATTTTCCATTTCAATATAAAGAAAAGTACATTTCATGAAAGGTTGCAGCATATTCTATTTTGCCAGTGTACTATAGCCGATTTAACCACTTCTTTTTTGGGCATGATTTACTTATTTTAAATTCTTTTGATGTTATAAAAATGCTGCAGGGAGTGTCCTTGTATATGAAATCATCTTTACCCTGTCCAGGTGAATCTGTAAGGAAAATTCCTGGATGTGCAATTGCAATCTGATGGATGTTCCAAATGGCTGTGCATAAAGGTTTTGCCAACCTATAGCCATGTCTGAGTGATCCATCCTTATCCAACATATGGTGCTAGCAAATACATTAAACTTTGGAATATGACGTGGGAAGCAGAAAAGTGGCCTCCTAAAAATGCCCACTTCCTAATCCACAAAACCTGTGACTATATTGCTTTGCATGGTAAAGGGACTTTGTGATTAATTTAAGGATCTTAAAATGAAGAAATTATCCTGGATTATTCAGGTGGTACCCATGTAATCACAGGATTCCTTATAAGTAAAGGAGGAAGGCAAAAGAGTCAGAGAAGGGGATGTGAAGAGAAGTCAGGACAAGCAGAGATCGGAGCGATGTGACTGCTGCCTCTGAAGGGTGCCTGGGGTCCGCAGGCAAATTGAAATCCCCTAGAAACTAGAAAGGCAAACAAACCGATTCTCTCCTAGAGATCATAGCTTTATTAATACTAGAGGCCCAGTGCATGAATTTGTGCACAGGAGGGGTCCCTTTGGGTGGCCTGCAGGGATCCGGCTGAAACCTGCAGTCCAATGCCGCCTGCAGCTCCTACCTGCCGCTCCTGCTAATCCCGGCTCCACTGCACCATTTGTGGGCTCTTGCTCAATCAGTCCCTATCCGGAGAGGCTCACACTGCCACAGCAGTGCTTGCCAGCCCTGAGCCCTGTATCTGGCTCCCTCCTGAGGGGAGTGGCCTGCAAGATTGGGTCAAAACCAGCTCTCCAACATCCCCCAAGGGGTCCTAGATTATGAGAGGGCGCAGGCCAGGCCAAGAGACCCCACTGGTGCATGATCGGGGCTGGGGAGGGACCACGGGAGGGCTTCAGGGCGTGTCCAGCCCATCTCACTCAGTCCCAATCAGCCAGACCCCAGCAGCAAGCTAACCTACTGGTCCGAGCATCTGCCCCCTGGTGGTCAGTGCACATGATAGCGAGCAGTTGAGCTGCCTTAGCATATCATTAGCTGCAGCATATTATGCTTTGATTGTTTGAACGTTTGATCGGATGACCAGACACTTAGCATATTAGGTTTTTATTATATAGGATCATATAAATTTCCCTCCATTTTATGTAATCTGAAACAGTTTGAATAGCATCAGAGTTATCTATTATTTAACATTTCAGTAGAATTATGATTTGAAATAATCTCTTACAAAAGTTGATCTATATAGTTGTTTTTTTTATTCTATGATTTCTTACAAATACTCCTCCTCATCTATATTCTTTCTTATATTTGTATAGAGTGGAATTCAATAATCTCTTATGATTCTTTTAATTTCTACTGCACTTATAGTCATTGTCGTTTTTTTGTAGTTTGCTTTATCCTCTTTTTCTGTTTAAGTCAGCTAATAATTGACCTTTTTTTTCTATATCAGCTTTTAGATTTACTTATTTTAAAATGTTTCTATTTTCCCATTCATTACAATGTTTTAATCCTTCATAATTATTCCATTGCTTTTCTTAGAAGTTAAAATTTTTTGCATATTAGTGAATTATTTAGTGCTATGACTTCTTGGAACATGACTTTAGGTGTATGCTATAGGTTCTCACATATGCTTTCATAAAACTTTTCTGGATGTTCTATAATTTGGGTTTTGATTTCCTTATTTTCTTAAGGACTAGTTAAGAGAAATTTTTGAAATTTCCATATGGCTGTTTTGTTGATTCAAATATAGTTATATTTTGAAATTTCTCCTTTTATTGCATTTGATCAAAGCATGTTTTTGCTCTTATTTTGGCTTTGGAGAATTTGATGAAGTTTTTTATTAATGACCAATATATTAATTTTTGCAACTCCATTAATTTTGCAAATATATATTCCATCTTTTAAATTGTTATTTAGGTTTTCTACCCTTAATTATTTTTTGTCCATTTGGTTTATTGATGACTATAATAAATAACTTAAAGTCTCCAATTTTGCCTTCTATTTCTGGTGATTTTTTATAATGAATCTTGGTGCTCTTCTTTTTAATGATTAGATATTCACATTGTTAAGTGCTTCATTGTGAGCTGTACTTTATGTCCTTAGAAAGTGTCATTTTTTTTTTTTTTTGTCTAGATTTGCCCTGCATTCAAATTCACCCAGTAACAACATTGTGGTCAAGGTTTCATTTTTGTTTGCACCTGCCTGGGATGTCTTTGCCTCTCCTGTGACTTTTTCCTTTTGTCGGTTATTTGATTTTTGGAGTCTTTCTTTAATACAGAATGTGGGTAAGAGTTGTGTGGCTGAGAGTTATTTGATCAAAGAATGGTTTGGGTCCTATTTTAGCTTTGGCGAATTTGCCCAAGTTTTATTGCTTTAAAAAATTCTCTGTGCTCCTTTGTTTTTTGCCAAAGGGGATTTTCTTCATACATCAACCTAGGCTCTGGAAAAAAAAAATGCAGGTAAATAGCACATCAGAATTTTGTGGCTAATGGACCCAGCTGAGCAGTCTACTGCTCAATTGAAAGCCTGATGACTTTACTTTCTTTGTCAACTTAATGTATTATGTTCCTAATTTGAATGAATATAAATGTCAAAAGCCAGCATCCAAAATAGCCTTGCAGCATCTCAACCTTCAGCTTTTAGGGAGAATGCCAGATTTTATTCTCTAAGATGCTTCTCAAGTGCTAATGATTAGCACCTAGAAGCTTAGAGGCACTCATGACTCCTCATCTGAAAAAAAGACCCATTAGCAGAAGCTACACGGTGTGTGTGAAGGAAGGAAAACAAATTTCTCCAGACACCATGTCCTGGCAAGAGAATCAAACGGTGGGTGTGCTGTCACTTGATCATTCTCTGCATTGCTGCTGCTTCAGGCATTGCTCATTTTAGTTTTGCATGAGCAAATAATTGCATTAAAAAGATGGCCAAAAGATAACACTGATTGATGGAGAGAAAACATGCCTGGTTTAAAATACTCATAATTTATAATCAACTGTGCTTTAACAATAGAAAAGTGTCATTTAAAATGCTCTGTATATTTAATCTATTCTGAGGGAGCAATTATATCTATATGAAATTCTAATGATTTGAATGTAATGTTCATCAAAGGGTTCTCCATTTTAATTTCAGTCTCCTCCTCTTTAACAAATAGTTACTTTAATCTATAGGAACTGCCTTCCTGAGTACTAAATGATTATTAAATGTCAGTGTCTGGATAATGAAGGTGAGGCAAATGTAGGAGCAATTATAGTTTTACCATTCCTCACTGCTAGACATCCGTGAGCAGTCTACTTTAGAACATTAACCTAGGAAGAGAATCCCTGACCAAGCTGGGAGAAAGCAGTCTCTCTTTTTCCCTTGCAGCAATAGTGCCGAGTGCACATATTCATCCAGCGAGTATTTGTGAGTGCCTACTGTGTGGTAGGCAATGTGCCAGAGACTGCCGGGTCTAACTGAAATGACAGATTGGTCCCTGCCTTAGTGGAGTGTGTGGTTTAAGGGAAGCAGACAGCTCATCAGTAGATAAGGGGGTTGGATTTTATTTCAAATCAGGAATATGCCCCTGCAAGGTGTAAGCAGGGGAGTGGCAGGATGTGATCTGCACTTTGAAAAGGTGAAATCTCGCTGTTCTGTAGGCGGGGAACTGGAGGAGGGCTAGGCTGAAACAGCTTCAGAGACATAAAACCTATTGCAGTGATCCAGGCGCCAGGCACTGAGGTGGCCGTGGGTGGATGGGAGGAATTCTGGGAAAAGTGGCCAAAGGACTTGCTATGTGCTGTTTGGGTGTGGAGGTGAAAGAGGAAACCAATCACAGGTCTCTTCTAAATTTCTGACTTGAGCAATGGGGCAAAGGGAACCGTTTCCTGTGATTAGGGAAAGGGCACTAGGACTGTGTACAGAGCCCATCATATGCCAAGAGTATGCCTAGGGCTTGACTTAAACATCCACAAAACCTCACACATTAAATAGTAGTCTCTATCACTGAAGAAACCGGGGCTGGAAGCAGTTATGTAACTTGCTTGAGGCCATTTATCTAATGAGTAGTAAAGTCAGAATTTAACCTTATTCTGGCTTCTAAGCACAGACTCTTTCCCTTCTTCTGCCCTCTTGAAATAATTTAGGACTTTTAATCCCCCCCACACACACACACACACCACACACACACACTTTTTTCTTCTTAATTATGTCCTTTTATGTGCTATGATAATTGGCATTGGTCTTCCTGTAAATATGAATTTATTACAAGATATGGCAAATCCTATAAGGAATTTAGTAGGACTAGAAGGACATCTTTAAAACTAATTAATATTGAAGTTGCTATAGAATATACATGTAGAATGTGGATTCCTTTCTTGCTTATTATCTATATTAGCACCTGGATTAAGGCAGTGTCTAAACTATCAAAAGAAATGTAGCATCGTTAAGTACTTAAAAGGATTCAAGAAAGTAGCTTAAAGCTGTTTTAACAAGTCTGTTACAAAAAAGATTTATGTTCTTTTTTTGATAGGGCTGGAGAGAGCCAAACACACTGAATAAAGCGCATGGCAGACCTGGTGACTTAATTTAGTTCTGCTAATGTTTATCTAGTGCTTATTATGTGCAAGGCAGTCTACTAGATTCTGGAACACTAATCACAAAATTAATTTAAAATGACTGGGTTTGAGCAATATCCGGAGAATTTTAAAATAGCTGGCAAATCCTTAGAAAGGAAATAAAACTCTGATAAAGGATAACGTCTTGCGCTGCAAGAAGATGACCAGAAGAGAGTAATGGAAATGAATGTCAGGTTCAGTGTGAGCTACAACTTTATTAACAATCTGGAAGAAGATGTACATTAATGAAATTTCTAGATGATACTAAATAGGGAATTGTCAAGCATACCAGTGAAACAGAGATAATACTATGTGCAAAGGCTAATAATAACAAGAAATAAAGGTCAGGCATGCAGAAAAGATTTAACTGCATGAAATTCCATATTAAAAACTGCCGTATTCTACATAAAGAATAAAGATCTTTAAAAAAATCAAATAAAGCTAATTGCATTGAGCATGTACCAGAGGTGTGAGAAACCAGTAAAATAATAAAAACCCAGAGACCAATGTGTTATATATAGAGAGAAAATAAAGAGGACGTTGGAAAACCAATTGCTAACCAAATGGACTAAACATATTTTATGATTCTGTGAACGTAGAGAGTATAAACCATTTTTAAAGCTTCAAACAAAGAGTAAACCAAAAGTCAAGAATGAAAGTTTACTGAATGAAGAATCTCATGCCATGCAGATTCTGCTCCATCTGTTTGTAGTTCAGGGTACAGAGTGGCCCATGCTTTCTTGCTACTCCTTTGAAGGCTCCATATCAGCTGAGAGGGTGCAAGAATTGCCCTACGTTTTTAAGTCAGTAAAGGTACTGCGTTTATAGCACCTCTGGAGGTTGGGATTCCAGCCCAAGGTGGCATTCTACTTACCATCCTAGAGAAAACATGCCCTCCTCATCCCCACCCCCACCATGGGCATTGTCGTTAACATTGAACCTAGAAAACTCTTCTTTCTTTTTTTTCGTTCCCTTGCTTGCAGATATACTAATTGTATAATATAAATTTGTCCTTGGATCAGACAATGACGGGAGGCTCAGACTCTGCTCCTCAAGTACCCTCTGGGCATACTCCTGGAGATGATTCACAGTGCTCACCTAAACATGAAAACTCACAATTTGATATTAAGCAAGTGTCCGGCTCTTTTGCTCTCTCTCTTTCCCACCTACACCACAAGGAGGTAATTTCCATTACCATTACCACTTTGTTTTAGAGTTTTGGTTGTAAGCCGAATGGTACAAAGTACTTTTTTTTTTTCTTTAAGCAGAACTAGCTTTTATTTGGCAACAACTATGAGCCAGGCCTTTTGCACATGTTCTCTTGTATACCATATAATAATCCTCTGACATAAAGATCACCAACTCCATTTTTAGAAAGTACTTCTTTTAACAAGATACAATAGAAAACGTGTGGCTCTTTCTTGAGTGCGATTATTTTTCATGTGTTGGGACAGAAATGGTTGATTAAAATCATGATTGTGGGAAGGTTCTATGTTCACTGGGTTCCCAGATAAAGCTTTTCAATGTTTGAGCATATCAAACTGTGAGCATGGTGACAAAAAAGAAGGTGAGGCTTGGACCCTATAATACTGAAAGGACTCACTATTAAATTCATATTTAGCATAGTGCAGCCACTCTATGAGAAGACAATGTTAATATTAGAAACATTTTTTTAAAAATTCTTAAGGCATTTCCTGTTTAAACTCAATTCTAGGGTATTTCTCTGTTTTATCTATATTTCAGGAACACAAAATGATCCATGGAAAGTGCCCTAAACTAGAAGGCCTGAATCCTGAAGTGTAGACATGGGTGTGATACAAATTAGGTACATGAATATAATATTGGGCTTCTTTAATTCTTTCTATATGTTTATTGAGCACCAACTGGAAGTAATCTCTCTTCTGAACTTATATAATAATGAAAGTATACTTTGCCCTTCCTACTTTATTTTACTCATTTATTCAACAAGTATTTATTGAGTGGGAACATTTTTCCAGCCTGTGTCCTAGTAGGCCACTGTCCTTGTCTTTAAGAAGTTCTACAATTTTATAATCAGTGGTGGAGACAGACAAGGAAATAGACAATTAAAATCAGTATAACTGGAGTATGGAGAGAGCAATACATGTAAGAAAAATGTCCAAGAACAAGGAGGAAAGCACCCTTAAAGATTAGAGGGAACATTACTTTGCTTCTCACTCAGGGCTGGGAATTGTGCCAGTTCCCATTGGTTAAACTAGATAATCTCAAAATTATGGGCTATTGAGTAAAAACTATTTTCTAGTCCCACCTAAAAATTTTTAGATGCAAGAATTCATTTCCAAGTAAATTAACTATATCCAAGTATAAAATTTAATAGTATTTATAGGAAGACCAAAACCCAACAAATTAAAAGTTACAATGCTTAGAAGCCACCCAAAAATTACCAAGCATGCAAAGAAGTGAGAAAATACCACCCATAATGAGGAGAAAAAAAACAATCAAAACAGATCCAGTACTGTCCAAGATATTAGAATTAGCAGACAAGAATACTAAACAGTTACTATAACTGTACTCAACATGTTCAAAAACTTAACCTGAGACATTGCAAATATATAAATAATACAAAATGAGCTTTTAGACATGAAAAAAACAATCTACTAGGTGGGACTAACCACAGATAAAAAAATATACTGGGTGGGATTAACCACAAATTAGAGATTGCAAGAGAGGATTAGTAAATTAGAAGATATAGCAATAGAAACTATCTAAATAACACAGAGACAGGGTTTATTATTATTTTCTGATTAACTTGAAATGGGTCATAATTCTAAATGTTAAAACCTTAAACTCAAAAACTAACAGAAAAAAATAAATAGGAGAAAATCTTTGTGGCCATAGGTTAGTAATGATTTTACAAATGTGACACCAAAATCACAATCCATAAAAGAATAAAATGTCCGAGTGAGGCCACACATCCCTGGGTTCGGGTGAAGCTGGATCCCGGGTCCGGGTGAGGCCATGCGCCACTGGGTCTGGGTGGAGCTGGATCCTGGGTCCGGGTGAGGCCGTGTGCCCCTGGATCCGGGTGAGGCTGAGTTCCGGGCCCGGGTGAGGCCACGCGCCCCTGGGTCCGGATGAGGCCACGTGCCCCTGGGTCCGGGTGAAGCTGGATCCCAAGTCCGGGTGAGGCTGTGTGCCCCTGGATCCATGTGAGGCTGGATCCCGGGTCTGGGTGAGGCCGCGCAAACCTTGGTCCGGGTGAGGCCATGCGCCCCTGGGTCCGGGTGAGGCCACACGTCCCTGGGTTCGGGTGAAGCTGGATCCCGTGTCCGGGTGAGGCCGTGTGCCCCTGGATCTGGGAGAGGCTGGGTCCTGGGTCCGGGTGAGGCCGCACGCACCTGGGTCCGGGTGAGGCCACGCGCCCCTGGGTCTGGGTGAGGCCACGTGCCACTGGGTCCTGGTGAAGCTGGATCCCAGGTCCGGGTGAGGCCATGTGCCCCTGGATCCGGGTGAGGCTGGGTCCCGGGCCTGGGTGAGGCCATGCGCCCCTGGGTCTGGGTGAATCTGGATCCCGGGTCCGGGTGAGGCTGTGTGCCCCTGGATCCGTGTGAGACTGGATCCCGGGTCTAGGTGAGGCCGCGCGAACCTGGGTCCGGGTGAGGCCATGTGCCGCTGGGTCCGGGTGAGGCCACACGTCCCTGGGTTCAGGTGAAGCTGGATCTCGGGTCCGGGTGAGGCCATGTGGCCCTGGATCCGGGTGAGGCTGGGTCCCGGGCCCGGGTGAGGCCACGTGCCCCTGGGTCCGGGTGATGCCACGCTCCTCTGGGTCCGGGTGAGGCCACGCGCCCCTGGGTCCGGGTGAAGCTGGATCCCGGGTCTGGGTGAGGCCGTGTGCCCCTGGATCTGGGAGAGGCTGGGTCCCGGGTCCGGTTGAGGCCGCGCGCACCTGGGTCTAGGTGAGGCCGTGTGCCCCTGGATCTGGGTGAGGCTGGGTCCCGGGCCCGGGTGAGGCCATGCGCCCCTGGGTCTGGGTGAGTCCACGCGCCCCTGGGTCCGGGTGAATCTGGATTCTGGGTCCGGGTGAGGCTGTGTGCCCCTGGATCCGGGTGAGGCTGGGTCCCGGGCCCGGGTGAGGCCATGCGCCCCTGGGTCCGGGTGAGTCCACGCGCCCCTGGGTCCGGGTGAATCTGGATCCCAGGTCCGGGTGAGGCTGTGTGCCCCTGGATCCGTGTGAGGCTGGATCCCAGGTCTGGGTGAGGCCGCGCGAACCTGGATCCGGGTGAGGCCACGCGCCCCTGGGTCCGGGTGAAGCGGGATCCCGGGTCCGGGTGAGGCTGTGTGCCTCTGGATCCAGGTGAGGCTGGGTCCTGGGCCCGGGTGAGGCCACGCGCCCCTGGATCCGGGTGAATCTGAATCCCGGGTCTGGGTGAGGCTGTGTGCCCCTGGATCCAGGTGAGGCTGGGTCCCGGGCCCGGGTGAGGCCACGGGCCCCTGGGTCCGGGTGAGGCCATGTGCCCCTGGATCCGGGTGAGGCTGGGTCCCGGGCCCGGGTGAGGCCACGGGCCCCTGGGTCCGGGTGAGGCCACGCGCCCCTGGGTCCGGGTGAAGCTGGATCCCGGGTCCGGGTGAAGCTGTGTTCCCCTGGATCCGGGTGAGGCTGGGTCCCAGGCCCGGGTGAAGCCATGTGCCCCTGGGTCCGGGTAAGTCTACGCGCCCCTGGGTCCGGGTGAATCTGGATCCCGGGTCCGTGTGAGGCTGTGTGCCCCTGGATTCGTGTGAGGCTGGGTCCCGGGCCCGGGTGAGGCCACGCGCCCCCTGGGTCCGGGTGAGGCCACGTTCCCCTGAGTCTGGGTGAAGCCATGCCCCTGGGTCTGCCTGAGACCAAACCAGAGGGAGTTGGACCTGCATTACCACCATTTGTCCACCATCCAGAGCTGAGCGGTCAGTGCCGACATGTACACATAAGGAACTGGTGGACATTGATAATGGGTCTCAAAAGAACTGTTGGTCCAGAAAGAAACTCACTATAGACTGATTCATTTGCCTGTCAGCATAACTATTATTGCTCATCTCACATTCAGTTTTTATAAGTATATATCTAGTGACACATGATCTCGCTCATCTAGGGGAAATGATGAACAACATAGACTGATGAACAAGAACAGAACCAGAAACAAGGAGGCATCGATCGGACTATCGGGCCTCAGAGAGAGGATAGGGAAGGGTGGTGGGAGGGGGAAGAGATCAACCAAAGGACTTGTGTGCATGCATATGATCCTAACCAATGGTTAAGTTCAACAGGGGGTTGGGGCATCCGTGGGGAGGGGTGTGGGATGGGAATGGGGGGATGAGGACAAATATGTGACACCTTAATCAATAAAAAAAAAAAAAAAAAAAACGTAAAAAAAAAGAATAAAATGATGTATTTTACTCAATTTAAAAATATGCTCTTCAAGATACTGCTCAGAGAATTGAAAGACAAGCCAAATATTGGGAGAATGTCTTAAAAAAATCCCACATCTAATAGGATTTGTATCCAAAATATATAAAGAACTTGTAAAAGTCAATATAATAAGGAAACAAATAACAGTAAAAAAAAATAGGCAAAAGATTTGAAAAGATTCTTCATCAAAAGTTGGGGTCAATGTGGAGTAAGTGAAAATCTCAAGCACTGTTCTTTGGAACATAAAGTGGTGCAGCAGCTTTGGGAGACAGTTTGGCAGTTTCTGAAAAAGTTTAACCTATATCTACGATGTGACCCAGCATGCCATTCCCAGGTATTTACTCAAGAGAAATAAAAACAAATGTTGAGCCCTGGCCAGGTAACTCAGATCCAGCATCATCCCAATACATCAAGGCTGAGAGTTCGATCCCCAGTCAGGGCACATACAAGAGTCAACCAATGAATGCATGAATAAGTGGAAAAACAAATCAATGTCTCTCTTTCTCTCTCTCTCAAAAAAAAAAAAAAAAAAAAGTTCATTCATGGCTTGCAAAAACTCATTCTGGGAGCTTTATTTATAATATCCCTAAACTAGAAACAACCAGATTGCCTACCAACAGGTGAACAGATAAACAATTATGGTTTATCTATACAATGAAATTTTACTCAGTGATAAAAATGAATAAACTATTGATGCACACAAAATGTGAATTAATCTCAAAATAACACACAGGGGGAAAAAAACCAGACCAAAAAAAAAGTATATATTTTATAATTTCATTTGTATAACAGTTTCCAAAATGAAAACGAATCCATAGTCACAGAAAGAGGATCAGTGTTCGCCCGGATGAAGGCAGGAGGGGGAGCCAATGGAAGGAATTACCAAAGGGCACAAGGAAACTATTGGCGGTGACGGACAAGTTCACTATCTTGATTGTGGAGATGGTTTCATGGTGCTTATATGTGTCAATGTTGATCAAATTGTACCCTTTAAATATGTATAGTTTATTGTATGTCAGTTATATCTCAATAAAGCTGCTTGAAAGATTATAGCTGTAACAAAAGACACCTACCTTACTTCATTTCCCTTGCTGCTTCCTTACATGTAATCACTATTAAAGTTGACATGTATCTATTCAGTGCCTTTTTTCTTACTTTTTCCACATTTTTGTGTACCCAGACAATATATACTAATGTTTTGTGTGTTTTAAGTGTACATAAATGTTAACATAATGTGCACATTATGTTTTATTGGCCTTAATCTCTCCAGAGTGTTGTGAAGGATATATGAGCTTCACTTCTGAAGCAGTCCCACCTTCTGGGAAGAGGCCAATATAACCTCAAGAGGGGAATAAAGCAATGAAGATAAAACGTTTTCTAAAATGAGAAAAATAAGACTAAAAAAAGAGGAAAGAAAAGATGTGATAAAGAAATTGGGAACAAGGAGGTAAAAAGAAAGCCTAATAAAGTATTTCACAGGAAACATCAAAAGAGTTCTAGGATTATAAAATAAGAATTAAAGGAATTCAAAATGAGACCATTAAAAAGATCTTTAAGAGGCTAAAGGAAATGAAAGAAAGATGAAACAGGAATTTCATGGAAAATGATTTACATACAAACTACTAGATAAACTCAGGTCACGTTGAAAGGTCCAGAGAAAGAAGGCACTGCCAGGCAAGGATATGGGAAGGTATTATCCATAGAGGGTTGTGAATGCACCACAGGAATTAACCAGATGTCTAAAACTGAAAGATTTAGAATTGCAAAGAGAGTTTATAAGTGGCAATAAAAAGTGGATACGAGGACAGCTCAAGAAAACCAACATTATTGAAAGCTTTATCAGAAACAGGTTCAGCTGTAAGTGTGAGAAAATCCAAAATAACAGTGGCTTCACAAGATGGACTTCAGCTTCTCTCTTTCATGAGGAAATCCAGAATCAGGTGCGACCAGCATTTCTTCTTTCTTTCTTTCTTTCTTTCTTTCTTTCTTTCTTTCTTTCTTTCTTTCTTTCTTTCTTTCTTTCTTTCTTTCTTTTTTAATATAGTTTTACTTATTTCAGAGAGAAAGGGAGAGGGAGAGAGAGAGATAGAAACATCAATGATGAGAGAGAATCATTGATTGGCTTCTTCCTGCATGCCTCCCACTGGGGATTGAGCCAACAACCTGGGCATGTGCCCTTGACCAGAATGGAAACCAGGACCCTTTAGTCCACAGGCCGATGCTTTATCCACTGAGCCAAACGAGCTAGGGCAACACTTCTGCTTTCATTTCATTGGCTGCAACTTTGAGTGATGGCTGTACTCAGCTTTACGGAAGGTTGGGAGACATAGTTGTCATTTATAGTGGCCATGCACCAGCTAAAAATTAAGGTTCTGCCATTAAGCAAAAAGAGGGGAGCAGAGACATTGGGTAAACTTTGCTACAAACTTCATTAGGCTAAGTACTATATATAGTAATATAAATTATATCTATCTATCTATCTATCTATCTATCTATCTATCTATCTATCTATCTATCATCTATCTATCATCTATCTATCTTCCTGCTGCCAAATAAACCCTACAAGATGATTATCATTATCTTCACTTTAGAGGTGAATGAAATGAGGTATCAAAGTTTCAAGTAAATTATAGAAAGTCACAGTAAGATTAAAGTGTAGATATGTCTGGCTCCAAAACACATATTATTTTACTTTTAAAATGGGAAATTTAGAAGAGAACCAAGATGGTGGCATAGGCAAGCACCTATATTCGCTGCCTCCCATAACCACATCAAAATTGCAACTAATATACAGAACAACCATCATCCAGAACCACCGGAAAGATGGCTGAATGGAAGTCCTACAACTAGAGAAGTAAAGAAGAAAGCACACTGAGATTGGCACAGAACAGGCTGGGCTAGCACCCACATGTGTGGCTTTTTTAATTGGGAGGGAGATCATCCCTGCAAAGGTCACTTGGAGGAGCAAGGAGTCCCAGCCCCACACCAGACCTTCAGCCCAGGGTCCCAGAGCTGGGAAAAGAAGTCCCTATGGACAGTAAGAACTACAGGCTGTAAAAATCAGTGCAGATTGGGGCTCAGTAACACAGAGGCTCCTGGAGACCCAGCTGCTCCTCTTAAAAGGCTGACACACAAACTGCACTTACATGATCCCACTTCCTCTGAGCTCCAGTGCCTGGTGAGGCTCTGAGGGACCAAGACACATACAAAGAGAAACTGGACTATCTGGCATGAGGGCATGAACTCAGGGATGGCTTTCTTCCAGACAGAGGTGCTCACAGAGGTCATTTTTCCCCTGCTGTGACCTCCCTGGTTGCAGGGATGACTGGCAGCCATTTCTGTTTGCTCAGCCCTGGTGATTCCCTGAAACCCCACCCCACCCAATTTACAACCCCACTCAAGCTGTGCACAGCGGCTTTTACATATAAATGGTCAGTCCTTTCTCAGCCTAAAAACCTATCAAACAAGCTGCAGCTGGGTCAGGGAGCCTCAAACCTATCAATAAAAGCCCCAAGACCAGGCACCAGCACAGCCTGCCTCCCTTCACAGCTGGACCTCGTCTGGGCACTTCAAAACCCCATACAAAGAGGAGGAATCTGCAGATCTCTCTGTAGCTCCTGCTGGGTGGCCCCAGGCAGTGGCTGACTTTGCACCTCCTTGGAAATGTAAGAGCCAGTGTACCTAGTGGTCAGTGTGAGACCATACCAGATTACAACACTTCACATCCTTAAGCAACACACTCTAGGGGCAGACTCAGTGAGCACCAAAGCCCACTGAAGCAAGTCCTGCTCCATAAGGGTGTCTCCTGCACAGCTGCTCTACATTGTAGTCGCAGCTGGTCCCCATGGCCAATTGGCCTGGAGGTCAATTCCTCCCAGTGACACCAACAGCAATCAAGGCTCAACTACAACAAGACTGTGCACACAGCCCATAAAGGGGTTCACCTAGAGTGTCTACCTCAGGAGATTGGGGAGGCTGAGCCACTGGGCCCTGTAGAACACCTACTACGCAAGGCCACTCTAGCAACTCAAGGAGACTGAGCAGCTTTACCCAATACATAGAAACAAACACAAGGAAGCATTCAAAATGCAGAGACAAAGAAACATGTCACAAATGAAAGAAATGGAAGAAAGCCAATTACTAGATAGTTCAAAACCACAGTTATAAGGTTACTAAAGAATCTTCTAGAAACTTCTAAGGAACTTAGTGAGACCTTCAAGGATCTTAGTGAGAATGCCAAAAAAATGCAAAAGGACCAGAAATTAAGCATACACTGACTGAAATAAAGTATAATATACAGGGATTTAAAAGTAGACTAGAGGATCCCAAGAATTAAATCAATGATTTGAAATAAGAGGAAGAAAAAAACACCCAATCAGAAGAGCAAAAAGAAAAAAGAATCCAAGTATAACAACATCCGAATTATAGGGGGTGCCAGGAGAAAAGAAAGAGCAAGATATTCAAAACATATTTGAAAAAATAATGACAGAAAACTTCCCCTACCTGGTATAAGAAATACACTTATATATATATATATTCAAGGCCGGGTGCATGAATTCATGCATGGGTGGGGTCCGGCCAGCCTGGCCAGGGGGAGGGGACATGGGCAGTTGACTGGCCTGCCTGCTGGTCGAACTCCTGGTCGAAGGGACAATTTGCATATTAGCCTTTTATTATATAGGATATACACTGAGTGGCCAGATTATTATGCGTTCAGAGATCATACTAATCTGGCTACTCAGTGTAGACTTACAAGTCTAGGGAGCACAGAGAACTCCAAACAAGATGAACCAAAAGAGGACCACTCCAAGATACATCATAGTTAAAATGCCAAGGGCTAAAGACAAAGAAAGAATCTTAAAAGCAGTAAGAGAAAAACAGTTAGTTACCTACAAGGAAGTGCCCATACGAATGTCAGCTTATTTCTCAACATAAACTATGCAGACCAGAAGGGAGTGGCAAGAAATATTCAAAGTGATGAATAGCAAGAACTTACAACCAAGATTATTCTACCCAGTGAAGCTTTCATTTAGAATTAAAGTTTCAAGTAAACTACAGAAAGGTCAGAAAAAGAGCTTCACAGACAAGAAACAGCTAAAGGAGTTCATCACCACCAAACCAGTATTACATAAAATGCTGAAGGGTATTCTTTAAGAAGAGGAAGAAGAAGAAAAGTATAAAGATAAAAAATATGAATAACAAAGGGGCAATAAATGCACATCTATCAACAATTGAATCTAAAAATCAAACGAATAAAAAAATCTGATGAACAGAATAAACGGGTGAATGGAATAGAATCATGAGCATGGAAATGGAACAGAATGATAATTCTCAGAAGGAAGGAGGTGTGGGGGGGTGGGAAGAGATTAGACAAAGATCTTGTATGCATACATGCATTACATATGGACACAGACAATAGGGTGGTGAGGGCCTGGGGCAGGGTCGGAATTGGGTGGAGGGGAGCTATGGGGGGAGCAGGGGAAGAGAGACATCTGTAATAATCTCAACAATAAAGATTAAATAAATAAATAAAATGGAAATTGAAGAGTTGTGACCCTGGGGGAAAATATCTTGAGAAAAGCATAAATGTGAATGCAAAAAGGAGGCGGGAGACCCAAATAAAATGATTTAAATTGTATAAAAAAAACATGCACAGGATAGCTTATTAATAATTTTGTGTTTGTTTTTTTAAAATATGAAATTAATAAGTAATATCCATGGAACATTTTTTTGCCTTTGTTAGTGAAAACCTGGGTTTTTAACATCTATTTTGTATAAGTTCATAGTCCCTTACATATATGCCAAATCCCCAATTCCTGAAAACCAATTTTTCTCCCTAAATAATTTATTGGCAAAACAATTTAAATTGATGTGAGATTCTTTGTTTTTATTATTTAACTTATTCTGTGTGACTATTCAGAAGTTTCACTGCAGTAATATTAATGAGCTTGACTACAGGGATAACTGTACAAACCCTGGATGCAATATAATACATGATATATATACAGTACTACCTTTAAAAGTCTGAAACTTTTTATTTAAGAAATAAGTTTCACCCTAAGAGTTCAGATAAGGTAATGTAGACTATAAAAATTTTTTTCTATTGAAAATCAATAAGGTAATATCTGTGAAAATACATGGGGATGACTTAAAAATTCATAAATGTGTAATATATTATTACTAGTCCATGGCCATATTGGCTCATTTGCCTTTAGCTCAGTAAATGAAGACCTGAGATGTGTTTTCTTCCATAAAAAGAATATGTCTGTAAATTTCCCTAGAATGTAAATTTCTTAGACATTATTATTAGATAAATATTGTGATTTATGCTAATATTCTAATTAGCTTAGTTCAATTTGGTTGTAGAAATATCTTCCTCAGAGACAACACTTTACGTGTGGTTAATCCCCCAAGACTCCTGACTGGAACACAAATCACCAGCAGAGGCAAATATGAGGTCATTAAGTAGATAAAGATATAAAAATGCTGTGTCTTGTTCTAAAATAATATGTCTAAGCACCTGGCACTCAGATGATATGTACCATAAAAACACATAAACACCTTGTTCTTCAACAAGAAGAATTATCATTAGCCTCGGTATATAGCAATCAGCATGAGAGGGTTTTGAAGAATTTAAACTTTCTGCAGAGTCTGCTTGTTAATTCACAGTTCCTAGGTCTCCACTATCAGCTCACAATGTGTCATTTCATAAATTGTATAGTTTTTCTTCAGTTCCTGCAGGGGTTATCATTACATAGTCTTTCATTGAGCTCTTATAAAATATATGCAATGAAGAAAGAACATGAAGATGTGCTAATGTGAATTGTTCTTTTAATGACACCCTTAAACACACGATAAAAATGACACAATACACTATTTCCTATGTGAGCAGCAAACTTCAAAATACTACAAGGCACATCTATGTCATCATCTTAGAAGCCAAAGGCCTATCAAGATAGGAGGATTATAAACAAAACAAAACCTTCCTTATTTCTATATTGCTTTTCATCAATAGAAGAAATTTCCTTTCACAGTACTTATTGCCTTTTAATATGTCAGGATGAGGATAACAGCAATGGACGATGAAAAAACAACAAAAGAGGGTATCAACAGTTTCTTCAGTGATAATTACCATAGCTAAACAGCTATACTAGCTCACCTGAAAATAAATTAGGGAGAACATAGGAGACCACTAACATGTCACTCAAATGGTCCCTCTTAGTTCATTTTGTTCCTGACCCCACAAACTCCAAAGAGGCAAAATAAATAGAATGCCAAACCTAAGGATGATATGAGGATGAATGCATGCCTCTCCAGCTTGATATCTCTGGATGCTCTTAGGGGTGGGGGAGGGGCAGCTTCAAACCATGCAGACGTATCTTTTGAGATTAGTCCTCCTTCCATATTACATTACCACCTATTGTATGCAAGTTGCTATGAGTAATACAAAAGGGAGGAAGATAACTGTGGTCATGTAGAGTTTATAATCTACTTGTCTGAAATAAAAGTAGAACAAAACCAAATTTCATAGAAGGCAGTTTACATGAGTGACCACTAGGTCTTAGAACCAATATACACTGGAGGAAGTGACCCAGGACTCTTCCAGAAGCCCTGTGACTTTTATCACTGTGGAGTGTCTGGGTGACCTAAAGAGGAAGGCCAGAAGGAAGAGGAGGAGGAGGGAAAACAGATGAGTCAGATCCTTTGGCATGTGGGGCCCCAAAGATACGTCCCTCCAATTTGTCAGCCAGGGTTCATCATCAAGAGAGTGCTTCTGTGAGTCAAGAAGCAATGTGGCTGTTTGGGAAGGTGTGAGATCTTCAGCACATAGGAGAGAAGGAAGAGACTCTGAGAGTATCAGAGAGACTGGGGTCTCAAGGCTTTCAAGAGTCTGTGGGTATTCCTGTTCTGGACTTAACTCAAATAATCTCTTGGACCACTTTGTGGAAGGCAGACTCACAGATATAGGTAACACCATAGATGCTGAATAATTCAACTACATTTTCTTTAGTCCTGCAAGCAAGAGCACCATAAACCTGTAGAAAGACTGATTCAGGGGAAAAGCTGAGTGCAGATCACATAATGTAAACCAGTAATTATGTTGGCAATTACTCATTTTAAAGTCTAAGCAAGCTGGCTTTAATAAACCACAAACCACATATCACCAATACTCTCCTTTTTATTACAATAAAATAGCACTTTCCAGCATGTAATTGCTTTATAGACCTAGAAATAGAATGTTGATGAGATTATTTCCACAGGGTTCAAATATTTATGAAAATCCTAATAATGTTAAAAGTCAAAACACAAACATTAACAAAAAAAACATAAAAGGAAAGTCTCTCTGTTGCTTTTTCTATTGTCTTTAAACCAAGAAGGAAATTGCTCTCACATTTTCTGGTTTCTTCAAATAGGAGCTTCTTATTTGCCATTTTTATAGAAAAGATTTTTATAGAGAAATTTGGATGGTATATGTCTGGGCTATTTCTTAAAGTAACAAGTTTCTTTTTAAAGGTGAACCTTTACCAAAGCTCTTTACTAAAAAGCTTCACTATTTAAAGAAAAATGTAGCTGGAAGGAGAGAAAGGGATAAAAATTAAAGAGAAAGGAGGACAGAGATGGCTGATGAGTAAGGTGGAAGTAGTAGCCACACAAGGACTAACGTGTAGGCATTTCCAAAATGTCTTCATCAGTTTGGACTGCTGTACCAAAGTACCATAGACTGGGTAGTTTATCAACAATATAAATGTATTCTCACAGATTTGGACATTGAAGCTTGAGATCAGGATGCCAGCATGGTCAGATCTGGTGGGGGTCTTCCTCTGGGTTGCAGACTGCTGACTTCTCATTGTATCCTCATATGGTGGGAAGCAGAGAGGAAGCAAGCTCTCTCCTGTCTCTTGTAAGGGCACCAAACCCATTTATGAGGACTCTACCCTCATGACCTCATCTAACCCTAATTACCTCCCAATGACTCCACTTCCTACTACCATCACATTGAAGGGTAGGATTTCATCGTTTACATTTTGGAGGGGGCACATTCAGTCCATAAAACCAAATGTAGCATTCATTCGTTCTTCCATTTAACACAATTTAATTAGAGCCTCTTCTGTGACCAGCATTATTTTTTTGGAAGTTATATCAGTAGTTATTCAATTCTTTTTTTTCAAATTAAATCTCTTATTACATCTCCCTATGTAAAAAAGATTAAAGAGGTATTTTTATGAAGCTAGGTAAATGTCATAAATTCAAGCTTACAATACTTATTTTGTACAGTAAATCACCAAGCTGTACAGCTATTTATATGAACCCTAAAATTTGAAATTGGTAGTTATAGAAGAAAGCATCCAATTTATTTTTTAATCCCTCCTCTTTTGTTGTTGTTGGTTACATAATATATTTGTAAAAAATCTTGATTCATGTCAAAGAGAAATCACAGTAGGGAACAGTTCCTTAACAGCATGACAGCAAGTCTTATAATTTCAGGGTACTCTTTAATTAAATAGAGGAATAAGGAAAACTTTGATCTGAGGTCTCCACAAAAATGATCTAACTTGGAACTTATTTGTAGGTTCAAAGAGTCATATAATGACTAGAGATATAATGGTGAGAAACTATCTTTGTTGCTCTTGTGGAATTTAAATCTGGCAAAGGAGATAGACATTAAACAAAATTAATCACACAAACCACTTTTTAATAATCCTATCTAATAAAAGACCAATATGCAAATTGACTGTACCTCTGCCACACCCACAAGCCACGCCCACCAGCCAATCAGGAGTGAGTATGCAAATTAACCCAACCAAGATGGCTGTGGCCATGGAGTGAACAGGAGGCTTGGGTTTCCCTGGCAATGGAGGAAGCCAAGCTTCCTGCACACCCTGGCTGGCCCAGGGCTCCACTCAAGGCTACAAAGTTTCAATTATAGAAGATAAATAAATCCCAGATACCAGGGCCTCCACTTGGGTCACCAGGGGGCGTGGCCGGCCTGCAAACCACCACAGGCCCCTCGCCCAGGCCGCCCACACCCCAAGGGAACCCCCACCCTGATCCAGGACACCCTTCAGGGCAAATCAGCTGGTCCCCACCCGTGCACCAGGCTTCTATCCTATCTAATAAAAGAGTAATATGCAAATTGACCATCACTCCAACACACAAGATGGCTTCCCCCATGTGGACACAAGGCCACCACAAGATGGCCAGCAGGGGGGGGGGCAGTTGGGAAGGATCAGGCCAGCAGGGGAGGGCAGTTGTGGGTGATCAGGCCAGCAGGGGAAGGCAGTTGGGAAGGATCAGACCAGCAGGGGAGGGCAGTTGTGGATGATCAGGCCAGCAGGGGAGAGCAGTTGGGAGGGACCAAGCCTGCAAGGGAGGGCAGTTGGGAGCGATCAAGCCTGCAGGGAAGGGCAGTTGGGGGGGATCCAGGCATGCAGGGGAGAGCAGTTGTGGGGACTAGGCCTGCAGAGGAGGGCAGTTAGGGGCAATCAGGCTAGCAGGGGAGCAGTTAGGCGGTGATCAGGCTGGCAGGCAGAAGCAGTTAGGGGCAATCAGGAAGGCAGGCAGGCAAGCAGTTGGGAGCCAGCAGTCCTGGATTGTGAGAAGTTGGTAGTTATAGAACTGCCCGTTTAGGTAGGATTGGGTTTAAACAGGAAGTCAGACATCCCTTGAGGGATCCCAGATTAGAGAGGGTGCAGGCTGGGCTGAGGGACACCCCCCCACCCCGTGCACAAATTTTGTGCACTGGGCTTCTAGTCATTGTAATAAGTGCTACATGGTGCTATGTGAATATGTGGCTAGAAAGCTGACCAAGATGAGGGATTTAGGAAACCTCCAGATTGAATGACTGATTGGGTGTGGAAGGATGGAAAGAGGGAGATGGAGCCTGAGATGGGGACCCCTGAGTGGAGTAGGTTTGTTACCATCAATTTATTTTGCAGAGCAGGGGCATTGTATGTTTTATCTGCCATGTGTTAACATTTGAATATCATGCCTCTCCATGTATTTTATCATATTTTTAACGTACAGCTAAATGATGTATTAAATCATGAAATTTGACCCACATATGTGGAACCTCTAAAGCACTTCTCTGAGATCCTCCTTCTGACACCTTCCCATCAGAAGTCCTTGGGGACACACACCAGGGTTAGGTCCAAATCCACCACTATAGTGGGATGCCAGTGATTCCTCACTCATTGAAATGAAAGCAATATAGCCTACCTCATGAAGTATTGAGGATTAAATAAAATGAAATGTGAAAGGCATCTTGCTCAATACTTAATAACTAATAGCCATGTAATATGTTACATATCCTTCCTTATCTCTTTCTTTTATTACTCTGCAAAACACATTAAGTGCCATTTCTATGTAAAAACATGTAGAATGTGGTATACTCTCAAAAAGTATTAGGAAGGAAAAAAATCTGAAAAAAAAATGCCTGAGAAATAGGGTACTTCACACTTATGTGGACTATACACTTTATTCTCTGCAGTACCTGCTCCCACTGGAAGCATAATCTATCACTTGTAGAAGGGCCAATGCACTCCCATTTTGCTACCTAAACACTAGTCCATAGTATGCATTGTTAGAAATTTGCTTCATGCAGTTGGACAGCAGAAACATGATCTGCCACACATGTGTCCTCCATGTAGGATATTTGGTCCTGTCCAAAATGTCCACCTGGCCCACTGCAAAAGGTCCTTGGTATTTAGTACTATCCAAAACATCCATGGAGACATTTGGTTCAGGCCAAAATGTCCTTGATCATGTGCCATTACTAGTAGGCTACCAAGGCAAACAGAGTTATTATTGGCAATACAGCCACACCGCAATTATTGAATAAAACATGGTCCTATAAATCAAAATTATAAATAATTTTGAAGCCTGGGATGCTTTCTAAGCGTGGATGTCTTTGACAAAACCAAATACCTAGAACCATTTGGCATGGACCAGATGTCTCTGTGGATATTTTGGACAGGACCAAATGTCTGCTAACCTATCATCCCTACTCTATTAAACTCTACTCTCTCTTTCTTGATTATATGTTTTCCAGATTTATGGATTCAAAAATTGAGTGATGTACACTGCTTACAAATTACTCCTGGATATTTAATGACATCTCACACATAAAGAACTAGATATTCCTATGCTGTTTGACTTCTAATTTCCCACCAGAGCTCCACGCTTTGGATTTAGACTTTGGATTTTGCTGTTGGACCCAAAAGTCAGGCTCAGTGGATGAAGGAAAGTGACACCAGGCATTCTTCTATTACAGTATGGTGTCAGTTCACTATCTTTGTGGCTAACATTCACTTGCTCTTCTACGTGGGCCACTTACCCACACTAATGGAGGGGTCAAGAGAACTTGCTATCTTTACCCATATTTTTCTTCTTCTTTTCACTTGGGTTTTACTGTAGGCTGTGTTTGAAAAGTCTGAACCATCCGTGTCCTTTCTGGAATAAGAAAAGAAATAAAATGGCAAAGAGATAGGCATATATTTACATGGAAAGCTAGATAGATGCTAGTCAGATAGGTGATAGCTAGATTAGGTAGGTAGATAGGTAGATAGGAAAGAAGAATGAAGAGAGGAAAGTGGGAAGGAAGGAAGGTGATAGAGTTGTAGACAAAATTCTAAAGATGCCCCCACCCCCAAGATTCTCCTACCCTGGTTATTCAATTAAGCACTAATTTAGGTGCTGCTTTAAGGGATTTTGCAGATGTAATGAATGTCCCACCTGGGTTTGATCTAATCACGGAAACTCTCTAAAGCAGAGAGCTTTCTTCAGCTGATAGCAGAAGAGTATAAATTTGAAGGTTGATGATGAAGTGGGTCACATGAGCAGAATACAGGTGGCCGCAAGGAACAGACAGTAACCCCTAGCTGACAACCAGCAATGAATGGGGCTTCATTCCTAAAACCACTGGAAACAGAATTCTGTTGATCTTCTGAGTTACTTTGGAATCAGATTCTTTCTCAGAGCCTCTAGGTAACAACCCAGCTTGGTTCACACCTTGATTTTGGTCTTGTGAGCCCCTGCATATAGGACCTAAGTCCACCCAGACTTCTGCCTACAGAGCTGTGAGCTAAACTTGTGATAATTTGTAACACAGTAACATAAAACTGATACACATAGACAGACTGACAGAAAGATGTCACTGCAATCATTTTGAATTAAATATTAATTGAAATGACTCAGTGACATGTTAGGAAGACAATTTGGTGGTGAGCCCAGATCAAGTATACTCTCTTGGTTATTGCTAGAGAGAGAAGTTATGTTGCACACTTGTTTGTTATTTCTTTCGAACAAAATTTCAACCCCAGTTTAATATAATGTCAAAGATTAAAAAAAAACATTTTAATAAGTCATTTCATGATGATGGGTTATGCTTTCAAGTAGTTTCTTTCTCCTAGGCTTTTGACTTCTGTGAGGTAATTTAGTTATCTGTCCAGATTCATTACTACTTAAAAAAAATCTTTCCTAATCACATCAGCCCCTCAAATGGAATGCTTGAAATTATGGAGCATTTGAACAACTCAAGGAAATAATAATGGTGGGTAATTCAAGAAATAAAGGCAATTAAAATTTCCAGGAAAAGCAATATGAGAAGGAAATGAAACTATGATTTACTGCTTGGATCTATTTTAACCCACATTAAATAATCACAATAATATAAATATTCCTCATTGATTTTGATCTTTTAGAATTAGCTCAGAGTCCAGAAAATTTAATTATGATTATGGAACAGAATGTAGATGTTATTGATCTGAATAATGTAAAAGCACAAAAAAAAAAAAAAACATCTCAGAGGCACAAGGATGGAGAGTGGGAAGAGGAACCCATCTTAGAAATAAGAGGAGCAAGAAGCTATTTATACCTGATGGAACAAGGAATTAAGATTTAAGTATAACATGTTTCTTAAAATTTAATGCAAGCCAATAGAGAAATTGAACATCTTGATATAACTATATTTTAAAACTGTGGAGGGAAGGTGGTAAGTAAAATAAGTGAGTACAATCATTAACTTTCATCCTGGGGGGATAGATAATGTTTCAATTAGTAGAATTTTTACCTTAACTAGAGACACAGCAGTAATTGCTAGAAGGAATAGCTGAAGGTGGTTAATAATGTTGCCTCTGGGAAGTGATGCAAGGAATGGAAGAGAGTTAGAAAGGAAACTATTCTGTGCTTTTTAAAATTTAAAAATAAAAATATTTCAAGAATTCAAAAATTAGATAATAACATAATAAACATCCAAGTACACCTAGCTTTATCAAATTCAGTATTATTCCATATTTGCTCTAGATATTTTCTAAATAAAAAAATGTTAACATTTAAAAAAATTAAAACAAGTGAAATACAATTGAAGAGCCCAATGTACCTCTCTCATCCATTGTCTTTGGTCCATCCATAAATGAAAGGCTAGCTTGAGGTTGGTGTTTCATTCCCTTGACTGTTTTGTTATTCCTTTTATAGGTATAAATCCATAGCATTCATGGTATTATTTAGCATGTTTTCAAACTTTAAGTGACCAGTTTGCCAATATTTCCTTCAACATTATTTATTTGATATATGTTGCTCTACTCCATTTCAGATGTTTGTTTGTTTTGGTATTTAGTATATTTAGCCAAATGAGATTTGCATTTTATGACTATTCTACAATTTATTTATTAATCCTTCCATTAATGGAGACTTGGCTGTTTCCAAATACTCACTATTATACTAGTAAACAATTATGAATAGCCTTATAAATCTACTTGTGTATTAATACACATGTGTAAGGGTTGTTCTTGCCAACATATTACATCTAAAGCAGTGATGTTAATTAAAATTCCTACCAGCCATACATGAGAGTTGCTGTCGCTTCACAATCTTTCCAACTGTTGGCATTCTCAAACACATTAATTTTGCATACTTGATAAGGTAAAATGGCATTGCTTTGTATCATTCTGCCTAGACCTAGTCATCAGGAAGGGAGAGCACCTTTTCATATGTTGGTCAGATATTTGAGTTCCCTTCTTTGTGATTATTCTACTTGTACCCTTTACTCACTTTTCAATTCTGTTGTTTTTTCTTGGTAATAGGCAGAAATTATCTATATACTCAGGACACTAATCCTTTATTGTAAGATACATTTCCAATATTTTTTCTACATTGTCTTTCTACTTGGTTTGTGATATATTTTTATATAGGTATTGTGCATATTTAATATATCCTGATTTATCTATCTCTGCCTTTAAAGTTGATGAGGTAGATTAAGAAATCTCTTCCTACCCAGAAGTCATAAAATAGTCTTTGATATTTTCTCTTAAAATTTTTTAAGCTTTTCATTTTCACATTTAATTCTTTAATCCACATGGAAACTATTTAATCCACATGGACCCAAATAGTGATGTCCTTGTGGATAACCAGTTATCCTGGCATCACTTACTGACTAGCCCATTCTTTCCTTCACTGGTTTATATGCTACCTCTGTCGTCACGTTTCTATGCATGTGAAGGAGGTACCTCGGCTATTTGTTCTGTTCCAGTAATCATTAGGTCTTCTGAAATAATTATTTTAACCAATATGTAGGTTAACTTTGAAATAATAAATATTAATAAAAATAGAAAATCTAATCTGTTTTTTACTTTAAAGGTAAAGAATTTTCCCTTTTTGTACTGGCTTTGGAAGCACATATACTAAAATTGGAACATACAGAGAAGATTAGTATGGCCCCTTCATAAGAATGACATGAAAATTTGTGAAGCATTCCATATTTTTGCAGGAAGAGATTAACCAAAGAACTTATATGCACATATGCATAACCCATGGACACAGATAATAGTGCAAAAAAGGCCTTGTGCAGGAGGGTAGGGTAGAGGGGGTCAATGGGGAGAAAAAAGGGGATATCTGTAATATTTTCAATAATAAAGATAAATAAACAAAAAAGTAATTTTCTTTTTCCTTTTTGTTTTAATAAAAGTGCTTCAGTAAAATCATGGCTGGCTACTTCTACAAAAGCACTACCCCAAACAAATTACTTTTACAAAGTCACAAAATGGTTGAATGTGCATGCTTTGCAATATATATTTTATTTAAAACATTGGGTAAATTACTCAGTAGCATAATCTCATCCCTTGGTATAAAATAAAATTCATATATGGGAGGTGTTCACGATGTATTCTTGGAGAGGAGTTATAAACGAGTTCTAATGCATCTATTGGAGCCATTAAGCCTTGCTGGGTAAATAATGTGTGTTTTAAACATCCTTGAATCTATATTTACAGTCATATGATAAATGGTAATGGCTCTAAAGAGAAATGTTAAGATCTAATGGACACTGAGAAAAAATGGCGACGGAATAGAGTCGGGTTTGGAGTCTGTTCCTGGGGCGGAGAGTCGGAGCAGCAGAGGCTCGCAGAGGGAGTGTATGTGGGCAAGCCAAGGGACAGCTAAACTCCAGGAGAAGGCGGGGGAGTGCTGGGCAGTGTTCCTCTGACCGCGCAGCACCCACAGGGGCTGGGTCCCCTCCTGGAGCTGCGGGCTCGCCGGGCGCCTCGCCATCTTGCAAGGAAAGGAGGATTTTAGTGGAAACCTGACTTTCTGCGACAACTGCAAACACTGAACTGCTGGGAGCACCAGACCACCGGTCCCCTATCAGCGCAAACACTCGGATTCAAAGAAACTCTTCACTGCACCACGGAAAGGTCAGATTTTGTCTGAAATAAGCTGCGGTTTCTAATCCCCGCGGTGGGTGAGGGAAGCGCTGGGTGAGGGAAGTGCGGCAGCCGCAGGACTGGCAGGAGCCGGGAGGTCTGTGCCTAGAAAAATCAGCGGCAGTTGGAACTGCCGTGATCCGTGAATGAGGAGGGGGGTCTTCTGAGCTGCTAACAGAAGTGACCTCTTGAAAGCAACTCATTTTAATCTGACGAGGAGGGTCAGACTAAGAATTTTCAAAGGAGTGCAGGCTCCTTAGTCTGGGGCACAGACCCACGGTCCGCACACCTGGGCTCTTTCCGACTCTGATTGCTAAGCCCAATACAGAGGTAAACCCAGGTGGAAACCCTGAAAGACTGCAGGGGGAAGGTGTTTTTTCGGAACCTGGGGCCAGAGCTGCGTGTGACCATCAGAGAGGCAGCTCTGAGGCGCACACCTCCACAAACTGGTAGTGAGTGCCATAGAAGGGGGAAAAAAAAAAAAGAAAAAAGAGCTAGAGAGGCCCGGAAGTCAATTCAGAAACACTGCCACCCAGGGGCTGAAACGCTAATTGTCTCTGGTGTAATCAAAAATAAATACGAGAAATTAAGACAGGGCTGGCTTAAAAAGCAGGACTGGCTTCCAACACTGAGGAGCCCTGGAATGAAGCTGAACTGAAATACCGCCCAGACTGGGAAAAAGGCGTACCAAACAGAATAATAGAGGAAGTGAATGACAGCCGCTACTGCACATTTTAGTCTTCCTATTTTTTAATTTTCAATTCTTTTTTCAATTTTTTAATTTTTTTATTCTCATATTTTTTTATTTTCATTTTTTGCATCTTTTACTTAAGAAACTAATATTTTTTCTTTTTCCTCACTTGATTTTCACCTTTTTAATTATTACATTTTTATTTTCAATCAGCACTATTATTACTATTATTTTACTTTTTTTTTTTTTTTTTAAGGTCATTAGATTTTCCCTTTCTTTTATTTTCGGATTAGTGTCCTACATTCGATTTGCATCTTTCCCTTACAATCGCTTTACCCTATCTCAAAGCTAAAATTATGCCATCACTCTCCTCCTAACCTTTCCCCTTTTGGTCCCCAGTTTATCTTAACCCTTTCTGGCTTTAGATTTTCCCTACTTTTTCAGTTTACTCCCTGCTAAAACTTCACCCTACTTATATATCTAATTCCCAACCCCCTGCTCCAAATCCATACAAACCTCTCTCTACGCTACCTTTAAAAAATTATTTTTCTCTCGGGCCTTTTGTTGTTGTTTGCTTGAATGTTGATTAGATTGAATTTTTATGCTTTTTTATGAGATTGTTTTGATTATTCTTTTTGTCGGTTTGGTTGGTTCTTTTGTTTGCTTTGTTTTTGTTTGTTTTTTACTTTTGTTTTCCCTTGCCTCACTTGATATTAGCTGCTGTTACAGTTTGTATTAATCTCCAGGCTCGTGTTGCTGGAATTTGCTGGGAATAGTGGTTGTTCTAGTGGAGTTTACTCCCCATATATATAGTTTGTTCCCCTTTTCTCTCTTAGTATCATTCTTGTCTCTCTTACTTTTTTTTTCTTTTCTGTTTTTTCTTTTCTTTCTTTCTGCTCTTTTCCCAAGTTCAGATTCACACTCTTTGTTGTTGTTTTTTTTTCTTCGTTGTTGTTCTTTCTTTTTACTCTCCCTCTTCCACTCCTATTCCCTAATTTGTCTTTCTCTGGTGGTTACCTTTATTGGAGGTTATTAATATCATGAATACAATTCTGTTCAGTGCCTTGTCTGTTGTGCCTGGTTGTGTTGTATTTTATACCTTTAAATCAACGCCAGAGAGAGAAATCTATATAACCAGACATCCGGAGAAGAGAGACCATGAGGAGACAAAGAAACAGCCCAAACAGGAAAGAGAAGCAGGCATCACCAGAAAAGGAAGTAAACGATTTAGAGGCAAACAACCTATCAGAGAAAGAATTCAGAGAAATGGTCATAAAGTGGCTGAAAAGGATGGAAGACAAATTCGACAATATGAGTAAGAACCAAGAAGAAATGAAGAAGAACCAAGAAGAAATGAAAAATGACATCGCTGCTGTAAAGAACTCAATAGAAAGCATCAAGAGTAGACTAGATGAAGCAGAGGACCGCATAAGTGAGCTAGAAGACAAGATGGAAAAAAATACCCAATTACAACAGCTTCTAGAAACAAAAATTAGAAAGATTGAGGAGAGCGTAAGGGAATTTCGGGACAATACAAAACAAAACAACATCAGGATAATAGGGGTGCCAGAAGGAAAGGAAACTGAGCAAGGAATAGAAAACCTGTTTGAAGAAATAATAACAGAAAACTTCCCTGATATAGGGAAGAAAAAACCCACACAAATCCAAGAAGCTCACAGAGTTCCAAGCAAAATGAACCCCAAAAGACCGACGCCAAGGCACATTATAGTTAAGTTGGCAAACACCAACGACAAAGTAAGAATCTTACAAGCGGCCAGAGAGAGACAGACAGTTACATACAAAGGAACCCCCATCAGACTAGCAACTGATTTCTCAACAGAAACTCATCAGGCCAGAAGGGAATGGAATGAAATATACCAAGTCATGCAAAGGAAGGGTCTAAATCCAAGAATACTGTACCCAGCAAGGCTATCAATCAAAATTGAAGGTGAAATCAGGAGCTTCAGAGACAAAAAAGGACTAAGGGAGTTTATCACCACCAAACCAGCAATGAAAGAAATGCTAAAGGGTCTGCTGTAAAAAAAAAAAAAGAAAGAAAGAAATAGGAAGCAAAGAAGGTACACAGGGGTATAGAATAAAAATGGCGTCAAATAAGTACCTATCAATAATAACTTTAAATGTAAATGGATTGAATGCCCCAATCAAAAGACACAGGGTAACAGACTGGATAAGAAAACAAAACCCAGATATCTGCTGTCTACAGGAAACCCACCTCAAAAAAAAGGATGCATACAGACTGAGAGTAAAGGGATGGAAAAAGGTTTTCCAGGCAAATGGAAATGAAAAAAAAGCTGGGGTTGCAATACTTATATCTGACAAATTAGATCTCAAAGTGAAGGACATAACAAGAGATAATGAAGGCCACTTCATAATACTAAAGGGAGAAATCCAACAAGAAGAAATAACTCTGGTAAACATATATGCACCCAATACAGGAGCACCAAGATACATTAAAAAACTCCTGGAAGATATCAAAGGAGAGATTGACAGTAATACAATCATAGTAGGAGACTTCAATACCCCACTATCACCATTGGACAAATCCTCTAAACAAAAAATCAGCAAAGAAACATCAATCCTAAATGACTCACTAGAACAGATGGAATTAATCGACATCTTCAGAACATTTCACCCCAAAGCCACAGAATATACATTCTTCTCAAGTGCACATGGGTCATTTTCAAAGATAGACCATATGTTAGGACATAGGCAAAGTCTCTCCAAATTCAAGAAGATAGAAATCATATCAAGTATCTTCTCAGATCACAGTGGCATAAAACTGGAAATCAACTACAATAAAAACAACCCAAAGAAATCAAACACTTGGAGACTAAACAGCATGTTATTAAACCATGACTGGGTTACCAAAGACATCAAGGAAGAAATAAAAAACATCATGGCAACAAACGACAATGAAAACACAACAATCCAAAATCTATGGGACACAATGAAAGCAGTCCTGAGAGGGAAGTTCATAGCTCTACAAGCCTACTTCAAAAAACAAGAAACAATGGTAATAAATTACCTAACCCAACAACTCAAAGAGTTAGAGAGAGAGCAACAAGATAAGCCCAGTGTAAGCAGAAGGAAAGAAATAATAAAGATCAGAGCGGAGATAAACGACATAGAGACCAAAGAAACAATACAAAAGATCAACAAAACCAAGAGCTGGTTCTTTGAAAGGATAAACAAGATTGATGGACCTCTAGCCAGGCTCACCAAGAAGCAAAGAGAGAGGACCCAAATAAACAAAATCAGAAATGAAAGAGGTGAAATAACAACAGACCCCGACGAAATACAAAGGATTGTTACAAAATACTACGAACAACTCTATTCCAACAAACTGGACAACCTAGAGGAAATCGACATATTCCTAGAAAAATACAACCTTCCAAAACTCAATCAGGAAGATTCTAAACAGCTCAACATGCCAGTAACTATGGAAGAAATTGAAGCAGTCATCAAAAAGCTTCCGGCAAACAAAAGCCCGGGGCCAGATGGCTTCACAGGAGAGTTTTATCAAACTTTCAAGGAAGAACTAAAACCTATCCTCCTCAGACTATTCCAAAAAATTCAAGAGGAAGGAACACTTCCAGGCTCCTTCTATGAAGCCAGCATCACCCTAATACCAAAACCAGATAAAGACAACTCAATGAAAGAGAATTACAGGCCAATATCCCTCATGAACATTGATGCCAAAATCCTCAACAAAATTCTAGCAAATCGGCTCCAGCAGTACATCAGAAAGATCATACACCATGACCAAGTAGGATTTATTCCAGGAATGCAAGGATGGTACAATATCCGCAAATCAATAAACGTGATACATCACATAAACAAATTGAGAGATAAAAATCACATAGTCATATCAATAGATGCAGAAAAAGCATTTGACAAAATCCAACACCCTTTCTTGATAAAAACTCTCAACAAGGTGGGAATAGAAGGCTCATACCTCAACATAATAAAAGCTATTTATGATAAACCCACAGCAAACATCATACTCAATGGGCAAAAACTAAAACCATTTCCCCTAAGAACAGGAACAAGACAGGGATGCCCACTCTCACCACTCCTGTTTGACATAGTACTGGAAGTATTAGCTATCGCAATTAGGCAAGAAGAAGAAATAAGAGGCATCCAAATTGGAAAAGAAGAAGTGAAGCTGTCCTTATTTGCAGATGACATGATATTGTACATAAAAAACCCAAAAGATTCCATCAAAAAACTAATAGACTTAATAAATGAATTCGGCAATGTAGCGGGATACAAAATTAACGCCAAGAAATCTATGGCTTTTCTATACACCAATAATGAACTTACAGAAAGAGAGACTAAAAAAGCAATCCCATTTACCATCGCACCAAAAAAATTAAGATACCTAGGAATAAACTTAACTAAGGAGGTAAAAGACCTATACGCAGAAAACTACAGGACACTGAAAAAAGAGATAGAGGAAGAAGTAAACAGATGGAAGAACATACCATGTTCCTGGATTGGTAGAATCAACATCATTAAAATGTCCATACTACCCAAAGCAATCTACAGATTCAATGCACTCCCCATCAAAATACCAACAGCATATTTCACAGACCTAGAAAGAACTCTCCAAAAATTCATCTGGAATAAAAAAAGACCCCGACTAGCCTCAGCAATCCTCAGAAAGAAGAATAAAGTAGGTGGGATCTCAATACCAGATTTCAAGCTGTATTACAAAGCCACTGTTCTCAAAACAGCCTGGTACTGGCACAAGAACAGACATATTGATCAATGGAACAGAATAGAGAACCCAGATATCGACCCAAACCACTATGCTCAATTAATATTTGACAAAGGAGGCATGAACATACAATGGAGTCAAGACAGTCTCTTCAATAAATGGTGTTGGGAAAACTGGACAGATACATGCAAAAAAATGAAACTAGATCACCAACTTACACCATACACAAAAATAAATTCAAAATGGATACAGGACTTAAACATAAGACGGGAAACCATAAAAATACTAGAGGAATCCACAGGCAACAAAATCTCAGACATATGCCACAAGAACTTCTTCACTGACACTGCCCCTAGGGCAATGGAAGCTAAAGAGAAAATTAACAAATGGGACTACATCAAAATAAAAAGCTTTTTTACAGCAAAAGAAACCATCAACAAAACAACAAGAAAGCCCACTGCATGGGAAAACATATTTGCAAATGCTATCACTGATAAAGGTTTAATCTCCAACATCTACAGGCAGCTTATGCAACTCAATAAGAGGAAGATAAATGATCCAATAAAAAAATGGGCAACAGACCTAAACAGAATATTTTCAAAAGAAGACAGAAGGAAGGCCAAGAGACACATGAAAACATGTTCAAAGTCACTTATTATCCGAGAGATGCAAATAAAAACAACAATGAGGTACCATCTCACACCTGTCAGAATGGCTATCATCAACAAATCAACAAACAACAAGTGTTGGCGAGGATGCGGAGAAAAAGGAACCCTCGTGCACTGCTGGTGGGAATGCAGACTGGTGCAGCCACTGTGGAGAACAGTATGGAGTTTCCTCAAAAAACTGAAAATGGAACTCCCATTTGACCCAGTAATCCCACTCCTGGGAATATATCCGAAGAAACTAGAAACACCAATCAGAAAGGATATATGCACCACTATGTTCATAGCGGCACAATTTACAATAGCTAAGATTTGGAAACAGCCTAGGTGCCCATCAGCAGATGACTGGATCGGAAAACTGTGGTACATCTACACAATGGAATACTATGCTGCCATAAAAAAGAAGGAATTCTCATCATTTGCAGCAACCTGGATGGAATTGGAGAACATTATGCTAAGTGAAATAAGCCAGTCAATGAAAGAAAAATACCACATGATCTCACTCATTTAGGGATAGTAAAGAACATTATAAAGTGGTGAACAAAAAGATAGATACAGAGACAGTAAAGCATCAAACAGACTTTCAAAGTACAGGGGGAAAGTTTGGGAAAGGTGGGGGAGTTAGGAAATCAAACGAAGGACTTGTATGCATGCATATAAGCATAAACAATGGACGCAAAACTCTGGGGGGGGAGGGCATGTGTGGGTGTGGGGTGGGGGGGGTAATAGTAAGATATGTACACATATAATACCTCAATAAAAATATTAAAAAAAAAATAAATAAATAAATATAATTATAAAAAAAAAAAAAAAAAAAGATCTAATGGACATTTAAAACAGCACCTCAATATGTATTTATGCAAGGGATCCAAAGAGACTCAAAAGCAGTTTAGTTCTATTTGATCAATGGCGATCAATGGTTTTGAAATATGTAGAATATTTAGAGTCTATATTTAAAACTCCTATAATAAGAAGGTCTACAAGCTGATGGTTATAAATGTTTCTTCGTAGCTTGGGACAGATGTGGAATTCTGAAAATATCCCATTAACATCACATCAAAAACAGGCCAAGAAAATTTAGCACAGAAAAAGATGACATTTCACAACAGTAAAGTTGTGGTACCAAACAAGGAAAGCTGGTGCATCCTTTTTATATCCTCAAATGGATTTTGAGGAGTCATTTCAAGATAATTTTCTCTAAAAATAATATTTGAAATTTTACTGTTTTGAAAATTTCAATTTGATCTGCTGAATCCTTTAAATGCACTGGTTGTGTGGGGAGGGAGAGGATGCCATAGACTAGAATTTGCATCAGATTCTTGGAAAGCCTTTATTGGCTAAGAGTGACAGGAAACTGTGGGGGACATTTAGAAACTATCCAACAATTGCCTATCAACATATGAAATAGTCACCTTGATTGATTTGGATGGTAAGCCAACACTTCTTACTCTGAAAATATGATTATTTGACATTCTCACAGTATTAAGATGCAGTGTTGGTGGCTACTTCTTTCTCTCATTCTCTGGCCGCACAACACTACCTCTCAATCTTCACCCTGGAACAATAGGCACCATATGCTCTTGCTGGGGTGAGTCTGGTATCTCATTGAGTTCAACATATTGAATTCCAGTCCAACGGAGTCTATTACCATGAAACTCAAAATTCCATAACTCCAAATTACCCAGGGCTGCCCAATCCATCTGCTCCCTGCTGTATTGATGTTCCAAGTTTGTTCAAGGCTATCACATCAGGAAGTATCTACAGAGATACTGGTGTCAAGAAAGATGAATCTGTATTTCTTAGCGTTCATTAGTGTTCATGCCCTAAAACTGTGTTTAATTCTCTCTACCACTTACTTCATTGCAAATCAGTTCAATTTAACAATTTTTCATGAATCTAGGCAGCCCTTATACAATCTCCAATCTACAGATCACTGAATGAAGAAAAATCAGGACTGGTTCATTCAATAGGTAAGAAATGAAATCAGACTACTTCTGGCTTATGTATCTCTGGACAAATGTGCCATATTAGACTAAAGCATCTGTTAGCCCAGAACACTGGATTTCTAGACAATCATACATTTTATATTCTACTGGGTCAGAGAATCATAAGAAATCCTAATTTCACACATAGAAGACTAAGTGATCTACTCAATCTATTGCAATTATATTTGATGTCATTCTTTATATAGAACACACCAGAATTTATAAAACAAATAAGATTGATCACAATCTGGATTATAAAACCACAAGGTAGGGATATAAATAAACATGGAGTCATAAACAGTAACCCACAGAGAGAGTGTGACACAAAGTATATTGGAACAAATAAGAAAAGTCTGGAATGAGCCACTTAATGAAACATAAATAGAAAATATGTGGGAAGACAGCCTCTGGAAAAGTCCTTTGGATATGCAGGTGCTTAATTGATGCTTCGAATGGTGGCTTAATAAGGAGACATGTTTAGAAGTTAGGAAAAATAAATATATGTATGCACAGTAGAAGCCAAGAGGTTCACAGAAGGACATGAACTGACAAAATCCAGAGAGAATCAAGACAGGCAAAGATGAGGACCATATTGCCATAATTTCTTATATTCCTATTTTCATACAGAGACTTACTTAGTAAATGTATATATTTCCCAGAAATAAAATGATTCATCTCCATGTTAAAATGTGTCTTTCTTATTGTTATTTTATTACCATACACTACTTTATTAATAAGTTATAAATATAGTTAGGAATTTATGCATTATGCATCATTAAAGTGCCTAGTTACTTTATTTTCACTACACAAATATCTGGTGTTCTGGCTGGCCAGGCTCTGAGAAGTTGGGAGAATGGGTCATTAAGGCTTGGCCATTAGGAGATATAAGCTGAAGTGTGGTCAACAGGTCTAGACAGGTCAGGCTGAGGTTACTGGTCAGTGCAGGTAAAGGTCTAAGAAAGAATGGGACATAGGCTGCTCACCTTCCTTTGGACTGGGCAGGTTACACACAAGGCAGGAGCAGAGGTAGGACAGACTTATGATGAACAGAAAATGTTTGTTGGTGAGACCAGCTAAAGACCAGTCAAGGTATGAAATCATTGAGAAGGTGAGAGAAATGTGTTGTTCTGATACCAGCGTGGTTCATCCTAGGTCCAACTGGACAAATCCACTCTTGTTTCACCTTCAAAAACAGGGGCTGTTTATTTAGGGCGGAGGTAGATATATTTAGATTCCTAATTATAAATTATCCGGAATTCTCCAGGAGGCCCTCACCACCACTAGAAAAACATTTCTCTGTGCCCCATCAGGGGTCTCTCAGCTTGGATTTGTGAAGGGCTGTTGCATGGGAGGCAGCACCTGCCAGAAGGTGAAGTGTGACATGGGTCCCACTGCAGTGGGGTCAACCTGCTTCTCTTCATGGCAAGAGGGGCTGGGGGTGGGACTGTGCCTGACGCTTAGTAACCATTTAATAAACATTAGTTGAATAGCATATGAAAAAGTGAACTATCTGCCTAATCTATGTATTTATTGCAGACTAGAGGTCTGGTGCACAGATTCATGCACAGGTGGGGTCCTTTGGCCTGGCTTGTGAGGTTTGGGCTGAAACCAGCTCTCTGACATCCCCCGAGGGGTCCCAGATTGTGAGAGGGTGGTTCTCGGGTGACGCACCCCCGAATCAGGCTCCCTCCTCTCCGGTTCCAGGTCCATCACCCGAAAATCGCAGCTGCCAAGTCACCACAGCTTGGCAGCTCCTGCGTTAAGCGTCTGCCCCCTGGTGGTCATTGCACATCATAGCTACTGGTTGGGCGGTCAGTAGGTCGGACAGTTGCTTAGGTTTTTATATCTATAATAATAAAAGCGCAATATGCTAATCAGACCGGATGTCCCTCCTAATGTCCTTCTGGATGACCTTCCGGACAAAGCTGCAGCAGTGGGAGCCAAGGCAGAGGTAGCTGCCACTGAAGTGGTGGGGGCCAAGCCACTTGCATGAATTTCATGTATCAGGTCTCTAGTATATAGATAATATCCCCATCGTTACTTGCATTTACCTGAGAAAGGCCAAGGCCTGATAGAGCCCAAGTTTATCACTTTTGCCTCTGGGATCTGAAGCAGCAGCTCTGGGTGGGCTGTGCTCAGGAAGTCTTGCTGCTGAGTGCAGCTTTCAGGGGTGACCCTTCAGGCTGAACTCTGCTGCCTCAGTCCCCAAATGAGTGAGACCAGTTCAGCCTGGGTCTGCACTTGTTTTTATATCTATATTTATTGTTAGATAACACTGCTTAATACTTTGCCTCCCTTTAGCTGTTCTTTTAGCCATTTTCAAAATCTTGAATTGTATATTTAGTGACCTAGTTTAATAAAGTGGGAAAATTACAATGATAGTCATTACAGTAGACATTAATACCACTAAGTGATTATTTACTATATACACTAGAACTATGTTAGTTACCATATCCACCTTACCTCTCCAAGTGATTGAGAAGCAGCACAGAGTTGCAGTCAAGGACAAGGACTGTAGACTCAGATACAAATACAGCTTTACCACTTAGAGTCCTTTGAATTATAAATTATTTTCTTACAGCTTCTCCAAGTTACAAAATGGTAATCATAATAAGAAAAATGGAGCTTTCTATTTCAGTTTACCACTTCACATAGATATTAAAATTAAAGAGTATGTTATAATGCTTCACCTTCAGCAATCTATTTGACATTTATTGATTGCTTACTGTCTTCGCTCAGGCTGCTATAACAAAGTACCACAGACTGAGTGGCTTAAACAACAAACATTTATTTCTTACTGTTCTGGAGGCTAGAAGTCTGAGATCAGGGTGCCAGCATGGCCAGGTTCTTAATAAGGACCCTTTTCCTATTATACAGACAGCCACCCACCTGCTTAATCTTACATGAAATCTCTCTCCTACCTCTTCTTATAAGGGCACTAATCCCATTCACGAGGACTCCACCCTGAGGACCTGATTACCTCCCAAAGTCCCTACCTCATCATTCCATCGAACTGAAAATTAAGGCTTGGACATATGGATTTTGGGGAGCATAAAAATTTAGTCCATAACACTTATCATTGGGAGGAAATCCACAGTTACAAAGATGAATAAGACACAATTTCTACCCTGAAAGAAACCATAGTCATAAGCAGTGTGCTTGTGTGCATGACAGTGAGAAAAAAAAAAAAAAAAGACTGAGAGAGCACTGAGAGAGAGAGAGAGAGAGAGAGAGAGAGAGAGAGAGAGAGAGAATTTTTTCTTCTATCCTGTCTTCTATCCTATCAACAGTTGAACAGCATCTACTTTGTGACAGTGGCTTCTGAATGCAATGTTGACTCATTGCCCATATACTGTGAAGTAGCAAACAAGTAAACAAGAGTTCTGGAAGGATCTCTGGCTGCTGTTTTCTTGAACTCATGACACCAGCACTTAGTGTTTTCTTCAGGATGACTGAAAGGTTCAGAAATCCAATATCCCTAGGAGTTATTTCATTAGATTTTCTAACTTTAAACCCATCTGGAATGCTCTTATTCCTTTGCAATTCTTATTGACTGACACTGATTATGCCATCAGCAAACCTCGCTAATTCCAGCTCTTCTTTTAGATCATTAATGGCCAACAGAGGACCTGAGATGGTTCACTATTAACTTCTTTTTATTCAGAGGACTTACATTGAATATGTTTCCTTTGTTTTTCACTGCATACTTAGCTTGGGTCTCTACAGGGAAAAGAGGAGGAGAGTGAAATAAACAAATCTGGATCCTTCTAACATTCTTCCTACATGTACATGGGCCCTGTGATTGTCAGGGCATCTCTATGTGAACTGAGCACAGAAAGCAAGGCAAAAAATATTCAGTCTATCTGGCTCCCAGTGCACATATATAAAAAACCATGAACCACGGCCAGTCTGGAGGTACTTGGGGCTCAGCTCTCCAGAGTCAGCCCTCAGGCTTAGGCCTGACTGGATGCATCACAATGTCTTAGGGAGGCCTGAAAACGCAGATCCACAGCCCCACCTCTAGAGAAACTGATTGGGTAGATCTGAAGTAGAGCTCAGGAATTAATTTTTTAAAAGATGCTCAGGTGATTCTAATGCAAACCTAAGTTTGAAAACTGTTGTTATGGAAAGCTTTCAACATCTCTCCATTGCTCAAAAGTGGTAATAGTTGGAATGAGAAGAAAAATTATTTGTTGGTGCAGCCAGAACTACTCAGCCATGTGAGCATTCAGAGCAGGCTAATAATTTGTCACTCCTCTAAACTAGTAGGCACTCTAAACTAACAGGCATGAAATATTGTTCTGTTAAAAAACAATAACATATATATGTGGGAGAGTTTACATAGGGGATGGCAGGAGATGGGTTATTGGTCAGCCTTATGACTTCCTAGCCTTGAGACATTCAGCCCAGGTCCCAAACTCACAGCCTCCACACCCCACCCCACCTCACCCCCAATCTCCCTGTAATCCCCAGCAAAACAAAAGCTTTGCAATTAAATGAGTTCACTTTCCTGAGAAGAAATTGACCTGACCATTAGTTATAACCAAGCTTGTCTCTTGGGAGCCCACTCACCAGCTACACTTAACCTACATGGTACTTTTCCTGGTTAATATAAAATTTTTCCTTGTTGTTAAATGTCTTTTTGTTTGGAGACCCAGGCTATTAACAGCTGTGCCTGCTCTTCAGTCCATTTCCAAATGTAATAGATAACCCCAAACCCAGCTTCCAGGGACTGCCCACTCATTTTCTGGTTGGATGATCCTGGACAAAGAGAAGCATGCTCATTTCCTCTCTGCTCTTTGGGGACAAACGTATTAAAAATGTGAGGTTCCTTATTTGTAAAGAGTAAAAAGACAATTCAAGATTACATTTTGTGGAAAGTCGAGTGAGGAAAGTAATCAGTGCATTATTCCAAAAGAAAAGATCCTTAGATTAGTCTGGACTTGGCAAACTCTCATATTAAAAGCAGAGACATAGCCAGGTATCTAGAAGGGAAGAGGAAAAGAGAGTGAGGGCTAGTGAGAAGTGTCACTGTCACCTTCCTTTGGGTGGAATACACAAGAGTTTAATTATGAGACCTATGGTAAAAGATTTGGTGAGACCATCGTCACATGTCCAGGTGTGTAGAGCACCAGTAGAGGGGATAGATAAATGCTTACGTGGATTGCTGGAGCTTCAAGCAGGCTGGGTTTCTGCCTACCTGTAAGGTTTCCCGTGCGCTGCAGGTAAGAGTTTGCTGTGGGGGGAAAATGTGCATAAAGCAGCTCCCTGAGGATCTAAGTCATGGAGAAGAGATGAGGCTCAAACTGAAGGCCACCCACCTTCCAGTTTCACATGTGGGCTCACGGAAGAGCCGTCAGCATCTGGGTGCGAGGGAGAAACATTAAGAGGCTGTGATACCCGAGTGAGTTGGTTCCAGTACCTTTTTGCAGAATGTGTATGTAACTTCTGATTTAAGACACTCTCGGGAAGGAAAACATGCTAAAATGCACAGTATTCCATAAAATATATCACCTGCAAGAATTTGGGTAAAAATCACATTGAGAGAAGAGTTCAGTTGAATCATTATGTTGACCACTTTACCCTTCTAAAAGTCATCCTTATGTTGGTTCATTATGCAATTTAAAAATTCCCAAGAAGTTAGAGGGGAAGGAGGGAAGACTTGGTGGAGCACAGAGGTTTTTGAGGGCAGTGAAACATTTTTGTATGATATGATAATGATGGCTACATACCATTCGTCCAAACTTATAGAACATGCAACACCAAGAGTGAATCCTAATGTAAACTGTGGACTTTGGGTCATAATGATGTGCCAATGTAGCTTCATCAATAGTAATGAATTACCACTCTGGTGGGGGCTGTACATGTGTAGGGACAGGGAGTATGTGGGGAATTTCTGTACTTTCTGTTCAGTTTTGCTATAAACCTAAAATAGCTCTAAAAATAACGTCTATTTTTTAATGCCCTACTATAATTTTTAAACAAAATTATTTGCTTAATCAGTTTCTGAAAAGAGGCCAGATAGTACCCCATGGGATCCCAGACAAACAGATCCTTAACAGCTCCCTTCCCATCCCTGCTAGAGACCACAGGTTACCTATATAGCTTAGTTAGTCTCCTGACTCAGATCTCCCTGTGGACCTGGTTTCTTAGCCTGCTTTTCAGCCCAAACCTCAGAGCATCCAACTCAAGAGCCACATCTTAATTTCAATATAGAATTTTAGAAATGAAATAGGAATTTTAGGGGAATATAGGCATGTTTAAGGGATTTTTAGAATCGGGGTCCATGGAAAAAATACAGGGCTACAGACTGGGAGAAGTTACTAGTACATTTGCATTAAGACAAGGGAAACTGGGAGAAGGTACATTTCCATAACACAAGGGAGTGGCAACAGTTACATTTGCATAAGAAAGGGGAACTGGGAGTAGCCAAAAGGTCTATATTTACAAAATAAAGGAGGAAGAAAGCCCTGAAGGAATAGGAGGACAATGAGGGAGGAGGATTTTTGGAGTTACTATAGTAACCAATTCAAAAGGGAATATTGACCAATTCAAAAGGGAATATTAACCAATCAGAAGGGATATCAGAACACAGGGACTTGCAGCCTTTATAAATGATGGAGACAGGAAGTTGGGGGGAATCTTTCCCCCTCTCCATGTGGGAGTCTGTACTTGTTCTTCAATAAATCTCCACCTTGGCAATACCATCTTCTGTCTGTGGATTCAATCTTCAACTCTGGCCAACAAAGAATCCGGGAACCATCCTGCCCAGGGGAACACGGCATGTTCCAGTCCAAAAATCACGTATCAGAAATATTACTTCTACATAGATTAAACAATCTCAATATCTGGTGTTTGCTCCCAATCAAATCATACCTTTGATCATCTATAATTATCTTGCCACTAGAGCCATCCACATCAATCTGACTGATCTAACTACTGATGTTTGCCCTCGGCAAGATGTTGAGGACAGACTGGTTTGGGAATGAGTCCCATACATTATCCAGATTAGATCCGGAATTTGTATTGAGAACCCACCGAAGGACTTCTGGGCTGGGATTTATTGTGGAGACAAAGGGCAGACTCTGTAGGAATGCAGGTACAGAATGCCTTATGATGTGTATGAGAGACAGGCTCACTGTATGCTATTATAACCCACTGACCTCTGTTTGCTTCGGGGCAGGTTGTAGAGTTGCTTGAGATATTTAGGGCAGATTAGAAGTGCCTACTTAGAACTACTTTGAGGGCAGGGACTAATACCAGCATGTTTAAGCCAAATTCTTTTATAACAGAAGATATATAGCATCCTTTAAGTGCCCCAGTAGTGAAGTAAATAATCCCAACAAACAGCAAACAGAATATAATAGAACGATTGCCAATGACTAGTGGTAACACTGATGCCTGAGAATTTGCTGCATTTTCTTTGTTATCCCTACCGTAGACATGTGAAAATATTTGCAGCAATTTTATGCTGAACATAAAGCAAGCGCTCAATCAAGCTAAGTGCCTCTGATGAGAGCATAACATTATTTTCATTCTCCATTTTTAATTAGGATGCACTAGAAAATTACAGGTTGGTTACTCTTCTCACAACCTTAGCAGATGCAGATGAGCAGAGCTGCTTTGCAGGTTAACACTAAAAGTTCTCAGTGCCATTTGTTAAATACAGTTCTTAAGCAAGCCAAGTAAAAGAATCAATGATGGACGATGCCAATGTCAATAGATCATTTAGAAAAGTTAGCCTTTAGTGGAAACTATCTCATAGATATGCATGGCTTGTTATTTGGAAGCAGAAACTCTGGTAACAGAGCTTATGCGCTGTATTAGAATTTGATTTTAATGTGCATGTAAGCAATACAGAGAGCAAATATTTTGAAACTGGGAGAGACTGGACCTTGAAGATCCTATAGTTGAATCACTGTATTAGACAAAGAAAGAAGTCTTAAACTAGTTGAATGGGCTACCTAAAAGCCAAAGACACAGAGAAGAAAACAAGAGTAGTACCTTCTATAGTTTAAAAATACTTTCCAGAATATTATTCCTGTTGTGGAAACTGAGACTCACAGATTTTTATTGACTTGCCCAAGTCATTTACACCCTTCATTTCTCACTCCCTTTGCTCCATATCTAGCTAATAGGTCTTGTGAACTTGAATACTCATGGTAGGGAGATATTTAAAAGCCCCTTTAAGAGATTCATATCCAATGATTTTTGTTTTATTTCTCTTGGACACTTTCTGAAATTAAAAGATTGGATCCCCCAAATTTCTTTTCTTTTTTCTTTTTTTGGTTAATTCTCTCCTGAGGATATTTTTTCCATTGCTTTTCAGAGAGAGTGGGAGAGAGAGAGAGAGAGAGAGAGAGAGAGAGAGACATTGATGTGAGAGAGACACATGAACTGGTTGCCTCCTACATGTGCCCCACTAGGTTGGGGAGCAAACCTGCAACCCAGATAAGTGCCCTTGACCAGGAATCCAACCTGGAGACCCTTCTGTCTGCGGGCTGACTCTCCAACCACTGTGACACACCAGCCAGGGCAAATCTCCAAGTTTCTCTTTTCTATATATACAAGCAAATGATTTGTTTTATAGATTTTCAGGAGCGAAGTAGACAGCAGGTTTGATACAGCTGTGCTGGTGCCCAAGCTGGTATCAGCAAGAAAGAAGCGGGCTATCCTCATTATACCCTCGTAGTTTCAATATTGGATTTTAAAAGTAAGGTAGGAATGTGTTTTATTGGTTAATAATATTGATGTGGCTCATTTGTGTACTCATTGGCAGTATTTCCTTTAAAAAGTACCAACTGAACTATCTGGAAATGTCCTCAAAGGGCTATTCTGAACATGAAACCACCAGAATACTTTGTCTGAAAGACTATAAATACAGGCAGAAAAATCATAAATAAAGCAGATTTCTTTTGCATCATCTTGCTGGATGACTGCAGAGAGCTTTGGACATGAAGGGAATGTTCTTAATGGTCTCTTCTACATTTATGATTCTTCCCTACAACTACAATAAAACAGACAGCCAATATTGCCTCTAATTTACTTCACCTAAACATTTAATTCCATACCTATAACACAGCCATACATACTGTTCCTCTAATCATCTTCCTCTTCACATTCTCTCTCTGTTCATCTGTTTGGGAAATCCAATGGTAATCTTGATCCAGCCTCTATTCTTAAATCCATTGCCTATACCATATATTGTTTTCTTCACTTAGAGGTAATTCTTGCATCTTTCATATCTCTGTCATTAAATTATATGTAATTTGGACATGGGGACCTCCTTTTTATTTCCAAGAGCCCAGTATTCAGTAAAGTGCTCTGAGTATTAAATTTTGATTGACTTTCCTTCCCAGCTCTGTCAGTTCCATAGTATCAGATTTAATTTTTATGCCGAGAAAAACAAAAGAAAATCTAAAGTAAGTTAAATATATGTATTTAACCACTTCCAATCATTATTTAAAACCCAGCCTCTTCTAGCTTTATCCTTAAATACCATAATTAGGATTTGTCTATACATAATGTAGAATCTCAATGAGCTACCACATTATTCGATGAGTCATTCTCTGCAGCTTCAGACCGGTAATTAACATTTCACCTGTCTCAAATTTCTCGTAGTGTCTTAGATAACATGAAAACAAAGTGAAAGGCTGGATTTAATAATACACCATGCCAGTTGTCATGATAGAAATGTTGTGACTCTGGTAAGTATAGTACTTCTTTTGTTAGATGGTAATTTTGATTGACAGATCCACCCAACTATTTAAAATAGCTGATTATTATCCTACATGTTTCTTCTCCCAAATTCAGCTAAAATAAAATTGTTCTGCTTATTATGATGATCCAACAATTCTGTAAGTAAACCATCACCCTTAAATTGTGACCATGTCATTCCAGAAGGTAAATTTCCACCAGCTCCATTGTTTCTTCTGGTGAACTAAATAGGACCCTGACGTTCAAATGCCCTTGTCTTACAGAAATAAGGAATTTACACTCATTAAGTCATTATCTAGCTTAAACCCAACAAAATAAGAGTGAATCATTCACTCTAGGGGAAATGTGTCATCTATTTTAGACCAAAAGGAAACAATTTTGCAGATGACCTTTTCCAGTGTAACAAGCAGTCCCTTTGGAGCCAGGAGGAATTAAGACATCATCTTCCTTACAGTGGATAATTTTTCTTTCTCTCATACACAGATCCAGATATGGTAAGATGTCAAGCAAGGAACCCAAGTTGTTTCTTTTTACTTTTAGGGCTAACAAATTTATTAGTTTAAGTTTCAAATATTAAGCTAAAAGTCAGCATTCACACACACAAAAAAAATGTTGACAATGTACATGATGGGCTGTTCAAATAAAAAGAATTGATTTAAAGTTTGGTGAGGTCCTGAGCGAAGAAGGTATGTCTTAGGGTCATACAAATGAAAAATAGTTTAGAGGCCCTTAGACTGCCAATAAGTTTAATAGGATGCAGCAAAAAGTGCTGTCACCAAAAGGCTAATGCAATCTTTGTCCACTGCTCAGTAGAAATAAAGTATTTCAAAGGACTTATGTAATAAACCTGCATGATTCAGTACTGATTAGGCTACAAATGGTATTTTCTGTTTGTTTTTGTTTATCACACTTAAAAAGCATAAAAAACATATTACACCAGTCTCTAGAGAATAGCAGAGTATAATATAAAAACACTCCCAAAGTAAGTAAACTAACCCATCATTTCACTATCCAAAGATAGCCATTTAGCTAGTAGAACTCTGTTATCAAAACCATTTGCCCTCCTGGTTTTAGTGTAAAGACACTGCACCATTGTCTTCAAGCATGCATGGTTGCTGATGAGCATAACCTAAAGGGACAGAAATTTTTTCCTGGCCAACATAAAAAAGAATGTTAAAATTAAAACAAATTAAAAAAAATAATGAAAAGATAAATTAAGAAAAAATAACAATAGTATCCTTAGATGAAATGGGTTTTCTCATCAGTAGACCTGTTTAAGCAAGTAGCTGGTATGCTATCAAGCAGCAAATAGCTGAGCTGTTGAACCAAAAAATTTTTAAGGGTACTCCCAACCAAGAGCTTCTAGGAAGCCGTTGTTTCTGTGCAGATGTGTGTGTGTGTGCGTGCGTGCGTGTGTGTGTGTGTGTGTGTGTGTGTGTGTGTGTGTCCCTTATTTTGATAAAGTTGTTTTTCCCCATAAGATTTAAAACTATGTGCAGGGAAAGAAGATATGACTGCCTGCAGCTATGAGAAGGATATTACTGCTTAAGCTCAGTTGCTTTTAGGGTTTTAGGTCTGTGGGTTATAAATGGCTGCTGAGGGCAGCAGTGAATGTGTATTAAGGGTCATATCTTGGCCTGTGTAACTTTAATTTAAAGATGAGTCTGTGTGACAGGGCTGGAGCCAATTTCCAAATGAAAGATGTTCAGAGATTGAGAATGTGAATATGAAAGCAGTTGTTCTGGCTTTAACCTCCATGAGGTCACACTAGCTCTGCCTAATTTCCCCCAAGTTGTGCTTAGAGCCAATCATCATTTTACCTCGAAAATAAATAACTGAAACAATTTGGAATATGCAGGAACTCCAATGCAACTCTAAAGAAACTCGCTAATTTTTAAAATTTTTATTTTATTTTATTTTTTTCCATTGCCATCTATCCCCACTATACCCTCATAAATCTCCACCCACTCTAACTAAATATTTTTGACACAGCAAAATTACGTATATCTGACATTAGAGAGGTTGTAATATACTCAATGATGAGGCTGGGATCTGTTGTTGTTTCCACATTAAAAACAACAACAACAACAACAAAAAAAACGCACAGGTGAAACAGAACAATGAACTTTACAAGCAGTCTTACCGACATAAAAGTGAAGTAATATATGGAGGGTCAATTTCATCTTAGATAATTAAAATGAAATTATGAATTAGGATTGTGGATGGATATCAAATCTTGAGTGTCATTGTACTTGAGTATGAAACTTCCTTTTTCAAATGGGGATTATTATTTGGCCACAAATGGCGTTTTCAAGCACAAATTCTAACATGGGCTTGGTAAATATAGACCAGCCCTCAAATAGCACATTTGACAAAGCACCAGTCTAACAACAACATCTCTCCTCCTACACAGTAATTTTTGAGAGTGGTAATTAGATTTACATAATTCTGAATACAGACATCAGATAAATAAAACACAAAAGGATTAACAGGAGACTGGAATTAGTAAATAAGTGAATGGAAAAATATACATTTTTGCTTACTAATTTTACCAATAATAGCTATGCCAGAAAAAGAAAGAAATGAAAAATGAACATCTGTTATTCCATGAAACATTATTAATATTCATATAGAAATAGTTCCTCCTGAATCATTCAGTATGGCATCTTAATGTAGTTTAATTATTTCCATCTACAGGATTTGCACAAGCTCTCTGAAAGCAATCTGTGATTAAAGTTCCCAACAGATTCAAGAATCTGTAGTCATCCCAATAGCAGCAAGCATCCTTAAATATACTATGAAATAAGCCCCCAAGGCTACACAACCCTGCAGAAATAAAGAAATTATTTCTTTCCTAGAAATACTTGTTTGAATGAATCTAAAAATTTCAGTCATAGCTGATTATTGGATGAACAATGTTTAGCAGTCCAAGTATTAGTCTTTTTCTAAGTCACAATAAACATGAATTAGTTCAGTGAGGGCAGTTGAAGTAAAAGTACGCTGTATTTAAGCTTAGACTCAAGTCCAAATGCTATTTTTCTCACTTGCAAGCTGTGCGACCTTGAGTTTACATTGTTTCACTTCTCCCATCACTTTTTTTCCAATATAGAGTTAAAATATTAATATCTACCAAATGGCGATTAATTAGAATAAGATTTAAATGAGAGGAAATAGTCCCTTGATTAAGAGTTAATTAAGAGCAGATATTCATGTAAGAGTTAATTTCTTTAGAGCACACATCCATCAAATTTGTTATTTTTCTTTAAAATCTTCTCTCTGCTGAGTTAGTATTCAGGTTGTTCCAATAATATAGGATGAGAAAAGGTGAAAAAAAGAAGAAAGAGGGAAATAAAAATAGTGAAAAAAGAAAGAGAGGAAAGAAAAAAGAAAAACTAAGAGTTGCCTGAGTTGGCTAGCAATTTCAAAATATGTTAGGCCAATCTTGCTATCTTACAAAGTAAAAAACTTAAATTATAATATACTAGAGGCCTGGTGCACAAAATTCATGCATGGGTGGAGGTCCCCTCAGCCCAGCCTGCACCCTCTCCAATCTGGGACCCCTAAACTGGCAGTCGGACATCCCTCTCACAATGCTGGACCGCTGGCTCCTAACCACACACCTGCCTGGCTGCCTGGTTGCCCCTAACTGCCCCCCCATGCCTGCCTGATTGTCCCTCACTGCCTCTGCATGCCAGCCTGATAGTCCTTAACTGCCCCCCCCCCCCACTGGCCTGGTCGTCCCTAACTGCCCCACCCCTGCTGGCCTGGTCACCCCCAACTGCCCCCCCTGCTGGCCTGGTCACCCCCAACTGCCCCCCCTGCTGGTGGCCTGGTCGCTTCCAACTACCCCCCTCTGCTGGCCTGGTCTCCCCCAACTGCCCTACCCTGCTGGCCTAGTCACCCCTCACTGCCCCCCCTGTCAGCCTAATCACCCCCAACTGTCCCCCCTGCCAGCCTAGTTGCCCCCAACTGCACCCCCCCTGCTGGCCTAGTTGCCACTAACTGCCCCTGCCCCTGGCCAGCCTGGTTGTCCCTAACTGCCCCACCCCCTGCTGGCCTGGTCGCCCCATGCAGCCTGCTTGGTCAGTCGTTTGATCATCCCTCATTAACCCCCCTGCTGGCCTGGTCGTAAGCAGTCATCTTGTGAGGGTGTGACAGTCAATTTGCATATTACATCTTTATTATATAGGATTCATTTCAATCCCAACCAATTATCCCCTCCTTCTGTTCTCTATATATGTCTACCAGTTGTAAGAAAAGATACAATGGGATTCCTTCATTGACCAACAATTTGAAAAACTATGGAGTTCAGATGAGTGAGGGGAGGGGCATATGGAAGCATGCTACCAGTCTTACAGTTAGCAGCCCACTTTAAATCCCTTATCTTCAGTAGCCTGTCACCAGAGCAATCATTTACACATGGCCCTCTGACAACTTATCAATCACAAGACAGCTGCAAATTAAATATTTTGGCTGAAAACACCCCCTCCTTATGTCAGGACACATTAATTTGAAATAAACATTTTGCTGAGATGTGAAATGAAGCAGATCCATTAAAGGCTACTAATCATATGTTTTGATTTATTCCTTTCTGACGTAGGATTTGCTGTTGTGCCTTCACCTTAGTAGTTGACCAAGGTGATGAATTCTCCCTGGGACCAAAAGGGAACTGGAAATTATTATAGAGGGCTGCTGTGTGCCAAGGACTGTGTTAGACACTTTACTTTTTCTATGTCCCTATAATAATCTATTAGGTAGGCATTTATTCCCAATTTCGGAATTGAAAAATGTGGAACCTATCATAGCTGAGCAGTGACAATAAGAATGAAAGCCATATTCAGATTATTTTCTTACATCTCTTGAGGGCATTCATTTTACAAGGGACAAGACCTTCCCACGTGTTTGGAATAGGTTTTCTTATTTCACTGTTCCTGTGTAGTTTCCATGCAGAGTAATGATCTCTGCACAGAGGCACTTTGAAAAGTGATCCAAAAATGCATTTCAACAATTTCAGAAGTCCTTGACAGTGCTTGAAGGGTAATCTCTGTTCAGGTAAATGGAGGTAAACATTGCGAGATACCAGAGCCAATAGGACTTCCTCAGTATTCCCTTCTGGCCTGGGAGATGACTTTCATTTCAGATGATCCATGAAGGTCCCGGGGAGCACACTGGAGATGTGTGTGTTGTATTTATAAGACAGTCCATTATCTGGTTTCAAATACCAAGTCGGAAGGGAGTCATGCAATAGTGTCTTGGAAAGCTTTTGTTATGAAAACTCAAAATACCAATCTATCAAACAAAGATGGCTTGATTGCATTTTGAATAGTAAATCATACACAGCCTACTATGCCTGCATATAAATTACAACCTGAGTAATGAAACCAAATGCTCTAGCATTCTTGTACTTCTGCCTGATGTTTACAGTCCATCGGTTCTTAGTTGCCAGTTCTTTTCTTAAGGATACTTTTTAATTTACAGTTTTATTTTATTTAATTCCAAGATTCAGTCATGTTCTTAAATCTAATATGATGGGATCGTATGAAGCCCGTTTTGTGAGACTGTGTCAAATACCTCAAAGCTATGACATTGCAATGTTCGGTGCTGAAGAGGTGATTTCTGTCCATAGCATCCATCAGAAGTTTTCTTCACTGAAATTCAAAACATGATCAACTAAAGGACACCTAGGGCTTTTCTCAAAATGAGCCAATTTTCCCTTTTTGTATTCCCTGTGAATGTTCAGCCTAATAGCTGGTTTCTAAAATAGCTGAATTATCAACATGGATAGAAAATCAAAATTGGATGTTGCATATTATAATAAAAAGGAGGTGCCGATGGCCAGCATCATTTGAAGTTAGTATCATATTTCTCAACAAGTATCTATTGACAGAAGAAAACACCAAATTTCAGAGTGCTGAATAGCAAAAAATAATCAAGGAAGCAGTGTTCCACTTTCTAGGAGGATGGGCCCAAAATCGGACTCTGTTTTCTTCTTCATACTTACCAACCACACAAACAATTATTAAAAAGAAAAGTAAGTCCACAAACCAATTGGTATTCCTGACGAGGAAGCAACCAAGTAAACTGCTTTTTTTGGAGACCCTTTTACTAAGTATAAGCTAAGAAATTGTGCCTGTTCTTTTACTTATTTATTTTTTTTTTGGAGGGGAAAATTTCTTTATTGATAAGTAGGTTACAGTGAAATAAATAGAGTGATGTTTAGTTGGGAAATAAAAACTCCCATCAGAATCTTAGTCTCTCTTCACCTCCACCTCTAATTCTTGGCTTCTGCCTTCTTACTGGTCCCTTTGGGTGACGAGGCCTTGACAGGCATGCCAACGCTTCTTGGGCCCTTGGGGATTTCTGTCTTCTAGGTACAGGGACCGTCTTGGACCCACTGTCCTTAGGGGCAGCAGCGGCCTTGGCTTTTGACGCTTCCCTGGTTCCCTGAGCAGCGTCCTCTTTAGGGACCTTGTCCTCAGTCTTCTTTTTGGTTGGGGAAGCTGCACCATTCTGGCCCTTGGTAACCGTGGGTTTTTAAATTTTGCGTCCAGCTTTGATTTTCCTGTAGGCCTTGGCATCTGCCGGGCTGTTCTCTCTACCTTTAACCCAAGGGATCCTCTGACACCAGGAGGGGCCTTTGTGGCCGTGCCTGGCTGTCGGGGCCCATCCTGGCCTTGTGCAGTCTTGCCTCTCTGTCCTTGGTCTGGCCACCGTTCCTGGGGGCCTCCTCCATGGCCTCATCAGGTCTCTGGGGGGCTGACATGGTGGGTATCTATCTGGACTCGATTGTTTTGTGTTTTTGGGAACTAATTTGAAGCTGCCAGTGTCCCCCTTGGCCTTGGAGTTGGTGGGACAAGGAGGAAGCATTGCAGACCAGCGTCCAGGGCCCGCTTCTGCAGGTCCTTGAGCCAATGGCATCTACCACAGGGAACTTCTGCAGGACATAAACCTTGATGGCCACCACCGAGGGGTCCAGGAGCTGCTCTCCTGCCTGCAGGGCCTCCAGCACCATGTGCAGCACTAGTGGGTGGTGGTGTGGGCTCTGATGGCACTGTGGCCCTGGCCTGACTTTTCAATCCCAGACTATCTGGATGTGGAGGTCATGGAGGTTAGGGAGGCGGAGGAGATCAGGTGTCACTGGAGGCCATGCTCCTGGGACCCATTGTACAGGTAGATGCAGAGGCAGACATGAGGCTGCCAGTGGCCTGGCCCCAGGACTCGAAGTAGCCCCTGATTGGCTGGGAGGCTCTGAGCTACTGAGTGGGGTGGGAGGGCTAGGATGGGGCACTACAACCCTGCCTTGGGCACTTATACCACAGCTTAGTCTGTGTGGCCTTGGATGAGTCACTGGACTTCTCTGGGTCTTAGCCCCCTGGTGAAATGATGGGGGCTGAGACGCTTGGTCCCTCCTGCACTCTTTGCTCACCGAGGCTAGAGATGCTGTGTGTGAGAGAGAGAGAGAGAAAGGAAGGAAGGAAGGAAGGAAGGAAGGAAGGAAGGAAGGAAGGAAGGAAGGAAGGAAGGAAGGAAAGGAAGGGAGGAGAGAGAGAGAGAGAGAGAGAGAGAGAGAGAGAGAGAGAGAGAGAAACAGCATTACTCCCAATTATGCTGAATTCTAAGCAGAGTGAGAAATATTGCACATGATCAACATGTTTTGTTCTGGAGATGGGATAAGCATAGGGGTAATCACCTTGGAAAGTACAACCCAAGTTGGGAGGACAGAGTGGGTGGGAGAGAACCCTCCCATGCCTGTGGCAAAGTGAAGGAGCCTCCACCCCCAAACTAACCTGAGCCCAATTCCTTCTGGGGAAAAAGGGGTGCATGAACTCCCCCTACTCCACAGGCCCTCACTTCTCTCTGCTTTCAGCCCTAATAAGAGCCGTTCTGCATAAAGTACAAGTGAAAAGATCTGAAGGTAACATATTCCAGGTTATTATATACTGGGGCTCGGTGGAGGGAGGCTGTGCCCCTGCTTCCCCTCAGTTGACACCCATCATTGGGAGGGAGCTGTGGGGAGACAGGAATACACAGAGTAGCAGGCCTCATTCCACCCCAAAATGGAAAGGATAAAATAGCTTTATTGGGGAGAAGGTAACCATCTTGCCCACCGCCCCAATTCCTGCCACTTACATACTGTCGATGTCCTGAGGGAATCTGTGGGTATGGAGGGAGCAGGGGGTGGGGGTAGGACTGGGGGCCTCCTTCCAGGCAGGTTCTGGGATATGCCAGGTTGAGGTGGGTGCAGGGCACCCAGCAGGGCTGGCAGTGAGAACAGGGGCAGCAGCTGTGCCAGTGGTGGGGGCGGGGGGCAGTCCAGGGAGCAAGGCCTTGGTTTCCCAGGGCCTGCTCCATGGGAATGGCTGCCTGCATAATCTTCTGGTGTACCTCATGGATCTTCAACTGCAGACAGACCACGGTGGGGCTGGGGTGGGGAGAAGATGTCTGCCTAGAGGGCCTGGAAGGCTGCGGTGGCCGGGGCTGATGGGGAGAAGGCAGGGTCCTGGCAGAGCTGCATGACCAGGGTTGCACTGGTCCACAGAGGGCCACTGGGACAAGTATGGCACTTGCTCATATTCCAGCTTCCTTGGTACATCCTTGGCTTCCGTACCTGTGTGGTCAAAGGTGAAGATGTCCCCCTCGCACTTGGCACCCTTGAGGGTATTGGGCTCTGAGCTGGAGTGTTTCTTCATCTTGTGCTTGGGTGAGGTGGGGTCCTTGGGATGGAGTCTAGGTCAGTGGAGTCCTTCCTTTTCTTGTCTTAGGAGCCCAGGATGGCCCAGGGCAAGGTGGCCAGATACCGCAGGGTAGGTGAGGGCAATACCTCCTCAGGCCAAAACTCAACTCGGGCAGCTCAGCATAGTGTTGTTCAATGTCTACTTCTAACAGAACCTTGTCCCCAGAGTCAAAGGTCTTCTTCAGAGGGTGGGGCCCCACCATCACTGTCTTGCGTGTATCAGCAGCCTCCTTGCACTCAGCCTGCTGCTGCTGCTGCTGCTGCTGCTGCTGCTGCTGTTATCAGGGGCTTTGCTGGAACTAGGCAGAGCTGAGGCCGGACTGGGAGGGGTAGGGGGCTCCCCAAGACTCTTCAGGCCCAGCAGGAATGTGCTAGTCTGAAAGTCAGCTGGGGAATTTGCTGGCCATGGTCTCAGGGCCCTTGGTGCTGGTCACTCCTCAGCAGGTGGGGGTGGTGGAGGGCTGCTCTGGACAGTAGGATTATAAGTTCAATAAAAATTCATTAATAAAAACACACTTAAATTCTGAGATTATGGATTTGATAGCTGATAGCATTAGAGAATAAACCTCTCTATCAAGTGAGCATCTCTTCTCTATTATTCCTTTAGCAGTATCTCTCAAGACCTGAAAAGGTGGGCAGCAACTAAAAACAAAAGAAAGTACCTTCGGTCTGCCATCATTAGGATCTGGACTAAACTCATCCTACCTCTATGCTACCAGCTGGAGGAAGCCACATAAACCACAAATAACAAAATTCATTAAAATAGAAAAACAAATTTTATTTACACATAAAAAGACAGCATTCAGACGAATTCCTACAGCATAGCTTAGTACCACCAGGCAGAAGTTTAAAAAGGTTTGGTTGACAAAACTGGAGCTGGAGAGTCAATAGATCTATTAGACAAATGATATGAATGCGTAAACCAGGGTTTGACTATCTCATTCACTGTCTTAGTCAATTTTTAGTGATAAATTGTACTGTCAATCATCATGGCTCACTGGCTTTTGCTTCTTCATTTATTACCCATGCCCCTAAAAAGACAGACGGGTCTTAATCTTTGCCATCCGCTGCCCTGCTCTCCCCCGCCCCCCGCCCGGCCCCTCATTTTATTCCTCTAGTTCCAAAGCTACCAACCAGCATGCCTGCCCTCACCTGGGATAACATTTAGATCCATTGAGCCCATTGTGTGAACTGCCTCTTGGATTGACATGCACACTACAAGATCATTTTAGAGATGGAAAGCGTTTCAGATTTTTCAGAGATTGGCTCATATGTGAGTTGGAAATATATAATCATTTCTGCCCTTCATTGCCTACAAATCTAAAATACCAAAGTGAGCTCAACTGTGAGCATGTTTAGAGACATTCTGCATATTGTAATCATTCTTCAAATTCACCCTGTCTAGATGTGTTACAAACATAAGTTGCCCAAATTCAAAGTAATTGACTTTCAGCCAACTGTGACCAAATCACAAAAAAAGAACACGCCATGTGTTGCAGCGTGGAATCCCACCCCAAACCCAGAAGTTTCCACCCCAAGGAAACTTTTAATAGCCTGTTTTGAAACCACACACATATTCTACTGTGGATAGAGATAATATATTCACTGGAGGTGGAGGCTGTAAATTTGTCTCACGGCACAGATTATTTTTTAACAGAATTATTTTGTCTATTTGTTATACTGAGAGTACTCACAAAATGAACATTTTACCACCATATTTGTAAAAAATAAATAAATAAATGTTCTTCTGGCTCCTTCAGAATGTATTTGGTATTTGCTCAATGTTTCTTTAACAGAAAGGAAAAAAGAGAGCCTGGAGGGAAGGGAGCAGTAAGCATGCATACATTAAATTGTACTTTTATCTCCCGTAAATATTAAATACCCAAATCCACATTTTACTATATCTGATTATCACATGCATTGGACTCTGCAACGGGAAATGGCGTAAAAAGTAACTATACACAATAGATGCCAAATAAAATGTATCTATAACATATGGCTGCGAATCCCATTTCTCAACACCAGTGTTATACGGAGTTATCTTCTAAGTCTGTTTCCGCAATAAAAAAAATTAAGCTCCAGAGCTATAATTTTACATACGGACAACGATTAGAGAACTGGAACAAACATATGGCATTTTAACTTTTCTTGACTGTAAGCGTGCTTGCTTTATCAAGGAGCCTTTTCTGTTTTATTATTTAGTTGCACAGATCATGAGCTTCTTGATGGAAGGGGCTGTCTTGCGCATTCAGTGTCTTAGGAATGGAAGTTATTAGATGTACTAAATTAAAACAATAACAGCAGCAATAAAAAAATGACTATCAATCCTTCTCAGACGTGCCTAGCCAACACAAAATGGAACATTAAGCCTGAATAGGTTCAGTTGCCTTGCCTTCGATAGAAAACTACAATAACTCAAGACGTTTTTAGATGGCTTTGGCCTCTACGCAGTATGGACTAAGCACCATTTCAGCACTATTTACACAGGTAATAAGCTGTAATTATTAAAGGAAAATATGTGCATTGCTGTGGGCTAAACCACAATCTTGAGTTTCACATCAATAAAAATGTTTTTTCACTTGTGACAGTTATTTTCCTGGCTCGAAAGATCATCATTTACTTGAATAATCTGGCAAAGAGGAAGTTTTTCAAGCTGTGTTTGTAAAGAAAATGAGACCCCAAATTGGAGGAGATGTTTATGGTAATGAGAAAGTGTGATGATGTGTTGTGTGTAACTGCAGGCAAACGCCTTCCTCCTCCTATGAAAATTTAATGATGGGTTACTTTTCCAATGGGTAAGTAATAACTTAGGTGAGTAAAGTTGTACATTCCAAAAATAAAATTATTTTCAGCTTTAAAATATAACCCTGATACTATATACCTGCAATTTTGTCAGCCACTGTCATTAACTGAGCATCTTAAATGAAAAGCTCATTCTCTGAATTACTCTCTGGCCCTTACAATTTGGCAGGGAGTTAGACAACATGACACAGATGTGGGCTATGTTTCTCAGTTCCTTGGAAGTTCTGGGAAATTATTCTGGGTCAATGAGGGAAAACAGAAATAAAATGCAGTAGTTGTCATCTTTCCCAAGGTGTATCTGAGTTTAAGAAATTATATTTTAACTAGAGGGCAGGTGCACAAAATTCATGCACTGGCGGGAGGAGGGTCCCTCAGCCTGGCCTGTGCCCTCTCACAGTGCAGGAGCCCCACGATCCATTGCCCGAAAGAGGTAGGCCCCGCCCACCCATCTAGAGCTCCTCAATGGACTGCCCCAAAGAGGTAGGCCAGAGCTGCGGGACCCGCCTCCGCGCCCCGCGGAGCCACAGGACCCTGGCGTCACCACACAGAACCACGGGACCCATCTCTGTGCTGCACATGCAGTGTCAAGGCCCTGTCCACCCATGTGCACACGCAGCCCCGCCACCCACGTGCGCCCGCTGTGCATGCAGCCTCCTGGTGATCGCTCATCATGGCGTGAGGGCGTCACAGCATGAGGGCATCATAACCATATAGGCTTTTATTAATAGGTTTAGAGGGCCAGTGCACTAAATTTGTGCACGAGGGGGGGGGGTGTCCCTCAGCCCAGCCTTCACCCTTTCCAATCTGGGACCCCTCGAGGGATGTCCAACTGCTGGGATCGGGCCTAAATAGGCAGTTGGACATCCCTCTCACAATCCAGGACTGCTGGCTCCCAACTGCTCACCTGCCTCTGCCTGATTGCACCTGACCGCTTCTGCCTGCCAGCCTGATCACCCCTAACCACTCCCCTGCCAGCCTGATCGATGCCTAACTGCTCCCTGGCCAGCCTGATTGCCTCTAACTGCCCTCTCCTGCTGGCCTGGTCACCCCTAACTGCCCTCCCCTGCCAGTCTAGTCACCCCTAACTGTCCTCCCCTGCAGGCCTGGTCACTCCCCAACTGCCCTCCCCTGCTGGCCTGGTCACCCCCAACTGCCCTCTCCTGCTGGCCCAGTCACCCTTAACTGCCCTCCCCTGCAGGCCTGGTCCCCTCCCATCTTCCCTCCCCTGCAGGCCTGGTCTCCCCCAACTACCCTCCCTTACTGGCCCAGTCACCCCCAACTGCCCTCCTCTGCTGGTCATCTTGTGGTGGCCATCTTATGTCCACATGGGGGCAGCTATCTTTGGCCACATGGGGGCAGCCATCTTGTGTGTTGGATATTACTTGTGTCAATTTGCATATTACTCTTTTATTAGATAGGATTACTTGAGATATAATTCTGCTTATTTTCCATTTTAACCCCATCATGGAAGAGATACAGTGTTAGATGGGTGGACATAATTCCATTCTGTCTCATTCCTACAGAATGGAAGATCCCAATTGCATGATGCCTCAAATATTATTGACTAGGGGCCCAGTGCATGAATTCGTGCACCCTGAAAGGAACTGTGGGCTGCAAGGCTGCAGTAGGCACAGGGGTGGGTCTTGGCCCATCCTCCTTGTCTGGCCCCTCCCGCTGTGGCCTCTGGTCCCCTGTCTGCCGGCAGCCCCACTCCTGCTGCCGCCACTCCCATGCGCTGATGGTGCCGGCCCCAGTCACTTCCACAGGGACTGGTGCCATCAGCGGGTGTAAGCGGCAGCTGCTGCCCCAATCACCCCTCAGGAGTAGGGGGAGGTAGAGAAGCCTTCAGGGGCGATCAGGGCTGGCAGCCACCTCTTGCACCCTCTGATGGCCTGAAGTGATTGGGCACTGGCAATGGGTGTGAGCAGCGGTTCTGGGATTGGCTGCGGATGTGAGTGGGGCTGGTGCTGGCAGTGGGTGTGAGTGGCAGCTCCAGCACTGGCAATGGGCACGAGTGGGGCCGATGCCAACAACAGGTGCGAGTGCCAGGCGGGACTGTGGCGCACGGGAGCAAAGAATTTTCAGTAACCACCAGAGGCTTGCCCCGATGACAGCGACCAGTGCCCCACTTTGGTCTGGCAGCCCTGCTCACCTGCTCCACCATCCCGCCGCAGCCAAAGCCCACTATGTTCCGCACACACCCCCTGGTGGTCAGCGTATGTAAAAGCGACCGGTTGTCCAGTTGTTCCAGTTGTTCCACCATTTGTTCTATTTGCATATTAGCCTTTTATTATATAGGATGCTCAGCACACATGTTAATTAAATTAGTGAATTAATATCTTGTTTATTGTCTATGTATTAGCTAACACAGATACTACATGCTGTTGGTATGAAACTCACTACATAAATGCATGATTAGAAACATAAATTTGTGCTAATGATGTAAACTTGAGTAAAGCCACAAAATACAATACAAACTTTGTCCTTCCATATTCCTATGCCAGATATTTAAGAATTAATCCTCCTTTCACAATCAGTCATCCTATTTCTATCTTTTTTTAGGACAAAAAAGAACAAGAATGAGGTAATAAGAGAAATAAACTATCCACATATAAATCCTTTTGTCTTAAATAAAATAATCAATTTCTGGTCTACTTAGTGCCAAAATGATTGGTTTGACCTGCATTATCACTTTCCATGGGCTTGTTTTAGAATCATGGCAGAGAGAATAATAGTTAAATGATACTTATCTATTAAAAATAGAAGACTCAGATGAAGAGAGCCAGCCCCTGCCAAATAGATCGCTGCTGTGGGCTGTGTACTGAATACTCATTTTATGTATTGATCACACTTTTCACCCACATTTTTTTGTTGCATGCTAAATAAGCAAATAAAAATAATGCTGTGCAAATATGTTTGTGTTGTGTGTTTACACACACACATACACCCACAACCACATATGTATTAAATGTACAGGGTGGGCAAAAGTAGATTTACTGTCGTTCACATAGAAAATAATATAATAATTAATTAATAATAATACAAGAATAAACTGTTTTGCATATTCACAACTGTAAACCTACTTCTGCCCTACCCTATATTACACACACACACACACACACACACACACGCACACGCACACACACATGCGTGCACACACAGAATTTTTCTACTATGGCTATCCCAGCAAGCAGCTCATAAGTACATCTCATACCTCTTACTTGGATGGGTCTTCTGCCAGCACCCAGCTGCCTGTCACACACTGCCGTAGAGTGCATTGTAATTACCTGTACATTTCATGCCTTAGAGCTGAGCTAGCAAGTGGTAACAGGTTAAGGCTGTCAGTTCAGGTGTCAAGGGTGTGAAAGGATGTTAAGTGCAGGGATGACAACACAATGAGAATACTTCAAATCCAGGAGTCATTCAAAGTTTTGTCTTCTATCAGCAACAGGTTACCTGGGGGAGAGAATCCATTTCTAGCATCAACTGGCATACCCCTCACTGCCATGGGCACACTGAGAACTTAGTTCGTAGGCTTGAGTTTTGGAGAAGCCTCTAAAATTAGACACACGTCTCCTAGGCCTGATTCCACTTACATTTCTGACTGTAGGTGAAGACTTCAATTCTAAAGCATTGGATGGTCTCAAATAGCCAATGACCACATTTAATTCAGATACTTAATACAATTCAAAAATTAGACATCTTCTATTGCCCCTCCACACAGTATCTCCAGATATGTAAAATGTAGTTTAAAACACATCACCCTTTGATGAATTCATGTAGAAACTAGTGAAAAGGAATATTAGGGGAAAATCAAAATACAAAAGAGATATGAGGATAAAAGATAATTATTTTACCCTGGTTCCTCGAAATTCTATGTAATAGGAAATATAGAACTTTTTACTCTAGGAAAAATAGTTTAGTTGTTGGGACAATAAATGTATGTGTGAAATCAGTGTTTAACCTGTTACAACCATACCTACTTTATCCAAAATTACAAATGCTTAATTATTTCTACATACGTAAATATTAATGTGCTTGTAGAAAATGGCTTAGCTCTCAATGCGACCTTTCAGATTTCTCAGCATACAAAGATCATTTCAATTAGCGAGATATGCAGAGTAATGCGGCACAGAAATGCCTGCTTCTATTAAAAACAAACACTAGCCTTCAAATCTATACACTCACATTTCAGTTGTTTTCAGATCCTCTGTGGTTAGTAATTCACATATTGCAAAGTGTTTATAAACTGAAGATAATATAGTATTGGTGATTTATTATGCTAAATGACTTAGGAATTGTTTAGGTTTTGCTATCATTATGAAGGTTTTCCCCCTACAAAAAAGTAAGATTCTTTCTTACTTTGTTTTTTTGGTTAATCTTCAACTGAGGATATTTTTCCATTGATTTTTAGACAGAGTTGGAGGGATGGGGAGAGAGAGAGAGAGAGAGAGAGAGAGAGAGAGAGAGAGAGAGAGAGAGAGAGAGAGAGAGAGAAAAGAACATTGATGTGTGAAAGACATATCAATTGGTTGCCTCCCATACACACCCTTACCAGGGCTGGGGATCGAGACTGCAACAGAGGTAAGAGCCCTTGACTGGAATTCACGCTGGGACCCTTCAGTCCGTGGGCTGACACTCTATCCACTGAGCCAAACCAGATTCTTTCTTAAGCCAGCATTAGTCCAGTACAACAACTAGAAGTTAAACATATGATGTGAGAATATTTCCCTAGGACCAAAGATTGTTTCACAACAATACAATGACATAGCCAGATAAACCAAAATCCACTAGTACAAATGGCTATCAGTCCTATTTCCACAATGCTTTGGCTAGCAGTTTCTTGAAAGAAACTGACAACAATAAGTGAATTATGAATGTATTAAACCAATGATAAAATAATTCCAGCTAGCATTCATGGTCTTACAATGTCTTAATGTACACGCAATAGAAAAGAGACTGCTTTAACCATGTCCGAGTGCTCAGTTGGTTGGAAAGTTGCAGGTTCGAATCCTAGTCAGGGCACATACCTACCAGGTTGCTGGTTTGATCCCAGGTCAGGGCATGTATGGGAGGTAACCAATTGATGTTTTCTTCTCACATTGATGTCTTTCTCTCTCTCTCTTTCTCTTTTCTCTCTCTCTCTCTTTCTCCTCTCCCTCCCTTCCTCTCTCTCTAAAAATCAATAAAAACATATATTTTTTTAAGTTTAAAAAGAGGACTACTTTAGAGAGTTGTCTCCATCAGTAAAAATGCTGCCAAAGCACATTTAATTAAAATATCAAAATGTGGCAGAGAAACATAATTTGACAAATAAATGTGAATATCATGCATTGCCACTCAGCCTTTCTAATGAGATTAGAGTCTTTCTTTAATTGACATTTCCAACTGAGGCACAGATAAGACAGATTTAAAGGGAGCAGTTATATACAGCTGGACTCTAGCTGGATGAGCAAGTGTTTGACATTTAAATATCACAAACGATATATTACATGCTTCCCTCAGTAATGCACTGTTAATGTTAAAAAGGATAAGCAGACACTTTAGATATACAAGGCACAGATAATAGCACAAGTGGTGCAAATAAACCTGATGACTGCACTGTTGCATCAAACAAACCTTCATGAAATCACTCCCATTCAATGCTTGTAGGGCCTTATATGAAAAAGAAAAAAGCCTCAGATACTAGTAGAATCCCTGAAGGTAATTTAACTTCTTGTTTATAAAAAGGAATGGGAGGATATAAAGTTTGCTTCTGAAAGTGTGTCAAGGATTTTTTTTAAATAACGCTAATAAGGTGCTTTTCTGGAATTATTTTCATTTGGCACTAACAAAAGACATGGAAAAAATCCATTAACTAATGCAAGGTTGCATCATGATCAAGACAAAAGAAATAAACCTATCACTTATTTTAAAATATCAATACAAGAGCCTCTTTCATTATTGGACTTTAATGAGGTTTCCACCATGAATTCACCTTAAGCACTTCAGCCTAATGAACAAAATTTGCTATTATGAAGTCTCTTTTGTATCTGCTCTAAAATCCAGGTATTGTGGCTACAGGATCTATGCACCATCCACTGCTTTCAGTTCTCTAAGAGTCACTGGTGGCCTCCGGAGTCAAGTCATTCTCCTCCATTTGCCAGTTTACAGCTGCAGTTCCTCTGATAATACAGCAGATACCAAAGAATCATTTTGTTCCTAGAAATCTTTAAACATAATTACACAGGATCAAAAGATAGACTAAACAGAGAAGAGGAATAAAGCACTCAGCTTCAGGAGGCAAAGTTTTACTGAGCATGGTGAATATAAAAAGAAAATAAATGATATATAGTCATATGCTTTAAAAAAATTGTGAGGATTGGACAATTAGCTAAGTTGATAAGAAAAACAAATAAATGATGAAATGGATAGTGTGGCAATTAGTAAGTACAGTTAAGGTAAATCAAAATATGAATCTAAGCAACTCTATATTATTGTCAATTCTTCATGTCGCCGTTGAGTGGCCAATCTTGCATTTATTTGGTTTTAAGTGTTAGCCTGAAAGCTATAAAATGTGTTATGAATAGGAGTATTATCAAACATCATGGACCAAAGCCCTTAAAATATTTCTCCACATTAAAGAACAAAGTATAAACACTAAATACATGTTTTGATCAAGTATATTCACTTAAATTTGAAATGATATTTATGAGTGTAGTATGACTCAAGTTCTCAAGGAGCAAAAAGAGATGTAATCAAATATTTACAACACAGTGTCATAAAACATATAAGAGAATTGAGTGCAAAGTGATATGGGCACAGAGTTGCTAATAAGATCCCGAAAATAAATCTCTTTTAACAAGAAATATAGCACAGGGAATGAAAATGACATGTAACCTTCTCCTTCACTTCAATTTTTCTTGAACAAAAGAGTATGATATATGTGTGTATAATACATGCGCACACGCGCGCGCGCACACACGCACACACACACACACACACACACACACACACACACACCTGAGAATCACTCATGGCCATTGTAGAAAGAGCAGCCAATCACATTCTGCTTAGTAGAAAGGCTTTCATTTCAGCTAGATGCCACATCCACTGGCAAAAAGTGGGGAGACACAAAGTCAACCAAAATGTAATCAACATAATTCTGACTAATTAACTTTCCCTTTTAATGGTATTTGTCTTGCATTTTGTTTCATCTTTATTGATGGAGAGCATATATCCTATCAAGATACAAATCAACCCAACCTGCCTTAATACAGGAAAATAACTCTCAAAAGACAACAATGTAGATGTTCTTATACTTTGCTCCATATAATGTAATCTAAGACTCAATTCATGTGGCAAGAAACTTTTTCTTTTGATCTGAAAATTTTTCCAACCACCTATAGAGATGACCTCAGAGATGTGCTCTAACTCAGAGATCTGTTACATGCATCATGATCTAGTATTTGAAAAAAAGTAAACATAAAGACAACTTTTCTCTACGGTGATCTTGAACTTCCTCCTGTTTCTAGTTCACTTGGAGACATTTTCTAATCAAGAAAACCTGCTGATTACCACACCCAACCCAAGACAAGAGTGCTGAAAGAACCAAAATAACTTTTTGAGTAACAAATCACAGCCATCTAAATTACTGCTCTGACAGAATAATGAATCTCACAGATGAAAGGAAGCAGAAGGTGTCATTTATCTTGACTTCACAAGACTAGTCACCTTTTCTTGGTCTTTTCTGAAGAACACAATCATACATAATTTAGGAAATTATGACTTAGACCTCAAAAACCTTGAGATAGACAACCACAACCTGGGGATGGGGACTTTAAAAACAATAATTGTTTATGTCTCTAGGGGGTAGAATGGAAATCATAAAGCAATTTATCAGGGAAATGTATTGAGCCTTGGACTATCTACAATTGATATGAAGAATTCATATCTTAAATCATTCAACTTCATTTAATTCAGTAAGTATAAATTTGTTTAGTGGAACTGTAATGGAGTTGAATATTGCACTGGGTGCGTCAGTTATAGTGTTTATGCTGTGAGAGTTTTTTCTGGTCAAGCAGCTCTGCCTCCATAGAGCCTGCTCTGGGTTGAATTGTGTCCCCTCATCCAGGCTTATAATTTTAATTTCTAACCCCCCAGTAGCTTAGAATATGACTGTTTTTAGAGATAGAGTCTTTAAAGAGGTAATTTAATTAAAATGAGGAGGGCTCTAATCCAGTATGATTGGTATCTTTCTAGGAAATTTAGATACAAACACACACAGAGGGGCAGATGATGTGAAGATTCAGAAAGAAAAATTCTCTTGAGAATGGGAGAGGAGACAAAAATCAGTGATATCACCCAATTTTTTGAAAGCAGAGCTAAAATGCAAGTCTGTAGTGTGTGGGAGGGAGGAAAGGGGATGCAGCTAGGCCAGGAAGTGAGCACTGCTGAACCACAGAAATTGGAGGTGCCATGTGTTTCTAAGGTTCTTCTCCATCCCAAGGAAGGAATGTTTATTTCTGCTGAGACTACATCAGATTATGTGAACTCAGTAACAATGAGTCTATTTGAGGGCCATGTAGGAGAGGCCTAACAGAGGCAATAAGTGAAAGTCTGTTCTTCCCCACTCAACTCCCACAATGCGAGCAGCCTGGCTCACACACTCCAGGAGGAATTAAGAGGGTTCTTCTCTGAGAAAAATAACCACCTGTATATATAGTAATAAATAAAAAAGAGAAATTGACACTTTCAGGACACCCAGGCCCCTCCTCCCAAAAAAAAAAATGCTGAGCCATTAATGATCACCTTAAAAGATTTTTATTGCCTCACTATTAAGTATAAGAAAATATTTAAACATTTGAAAAATTCTTCCCACATAAAAGAAAGTGGTAAAAACAAACTGAATTTTCTTCTAAAAAAAGCACTTAAAAAAAAGAGGTGATATAGAAAGTTTTAAAACAACTAACTAAGAAATTCTCAGAGATGAGAAAACATTGTGGTCATGAAACAAGAATTGGATGCTATTAAAAGGAATAATACAATATTATATATTAAAAATTTCATATTAGAAATGGAAAATATTAATAGGAGGATTGGAAGATATCAGATCCATTGAAAAAAAAAATCTTCCAGGAACTGGAACAAAAAGTTTAAGAAACAAAAAACACACAAAAAAATATAAGTAAACCAGAGGATTCACCTAGAAAGCCCTGGGAGAGTCCACACTGACAAGTAGGAGTTCTTGAAGAAGATAGGTAGAATATTAAAGAACAAGTGTTCAAATAATCAATAGAAAATATCCCTGAAATAAAGAACACAATTTTCTAGATTAAATTGTCCACAGAATGTCTACAAAGCAAAAGATTAACAAAACTAACACCAAAACATATTAGAAATAAAATTCTAATTTAAGCCACTAGTCTGTGGTACTTGGTCATAATACACTTGAGAACTGCATTATGGTAACGGTCCTGTTGAGAACCTGGATCCAGGACATACTTGCAGTTAGGCCTAGATCCAGTTGAAGGAAAATGGCACTGTCAATTATCTTGGGAAGAAAACAAATCCTGGCACAGGAAATGAGCAGTCCTGGAAATAATAGGGAAGAAGAGTCTTCCTTCTGATTTGAGTTCTAAAGGATTTTGGAGGGAGTGGATGATGGCATTCAAGCCTGGACTCTAAGCTCTGAAAACATTTGGAGCACTCCTAGTAATGGGTTGAGCTAGCTCCCCTCAGCCCATGTGGAAGCAAGAAGGAAACTGACCCAGTAGAGATTATATTAAAATTAGATTTGGACAGAGGGGGGTGGTCCCTTTTACTCATAGTTATAAGCTACTCTCTGCTGGTACTTTCATTCTCCCTAAGTGTCCAGTAAACTCAAGTTCACAGCCTATTCCTGTTACCCTGGAGCTCTGATCCCAGTTATTAGAAGGCATGTTCAAGGAACAACCAGAATGGACCTCCAAGGAGACAGGAAGCACTTATAAAATCTTTGGCCACACAAACACAATATTTTTCATTTCTGTTTCCTGCTCATTATTTATTTGGCACAATGGGCCCCCTCTTCCAAGAACCAATGGATTGTTCAAAGACCTAAGAAAATATTTGATTACCTGAAACAAAATTTGATTCAAATATATAAAGAGAGGAGTTCAATATTTTATTTAATGAACTGAATTTCTAACGTTTCCCATCTATCTAACCTCTATTCAATAACCATAGATGAACTCTCCCTGGATGATCTAGAATCAATACTCCACTTGTGCACTGGATAACATCCCTTCCTTTGGCACTTCCTTTCTCTCTAGATCATCATTTCTTTCTTCTACTGAATAATTTCCACTGGTATACATTCTTGCCATAAGATCTCATACCTTAAAACATTTTATTCTTGAGCTCATATTCCCCTCTACTATCACCTGTTCTCTATTCCCCTTTATATTAAAGCCTCTGAAAAGAGTGTTTCTATTCAATAGCTCTGCTTTTCATCTGCCATTGTCGCTTGAATCTACTTAAATAGCCATTGTCCTTATTACACTACCCAAAATGACTGCCAAGGTCAACAAGGAACTCCTCTTACTCAACCTCTAAATAGCATTAAACACAGCTGGCCACACAGATCTTAAAGCATTCTCCTAGTTTTTCTATTTCATCTCTGGCCTTGCTTCTTTTGAGTTTTCTTTGCTGGTTCATCCTCCAGTTTTCGGATCTCAAAATGCTAAAGTGTCTGAGGTTCAGTTCATCCTATATTGACTTCACTTTCTATATTTACTCCTTATCAGGGGTGGGGAACCTTCCCTTATCTGCTGAGGGCATTTGAATATTTATAGCACCATTCGTGGGCCATACAAAATTATCAACTTAAAAATTAGCCTGCTATATTTGGTCAAACAATGAACTCACCACTAATACCTTGGCAGAGCCAGACCGAATGATTTTGAAGGCCTTATATGGACCACAGGCCAGACGTTCCCCACCCCTGCCTTAGGTGATCTCATGCAATCCCATGGCTTTGAAATTAATCTATAAAGTGATGGGTCTCAAATTTAAATCTCTGGCCTCAATTTGCCTCTTCAACTCCACACCAGTGTATTCTATGCTACTTAAGCCTCAGTTTCCTGCTCCTCCTCCCAACCCCACTTCTCTCACATTCTTCCCTGCCTCAAGGAACAGCAGCACAATTGGCTAAGGAAGTCTAACTGCTATGATGACAATACCCTACTACTTTTACCTTAGGATATAAAGTCTTAATTATGTTCCTCTCTTATCAGAGAATTTTTAATATTTTTAAATAATATTGTAGCATAGCAACCTCCATCTTGGGTAAAAACTGCTGCTTAAAACTTAACCCTGCTATTCTGGCTTCTGTAAACGTTTGCTTGCTTAAATAATAGGGAAAAATAAGACTACTCCCCATTCCAGAGAGGCCATAAACTATGCCCCAGACAGAATAGTCAGTGCTGGCGCCAGGCCAGGCCTTGAGATATGGTCTCATGGCCCTGTCCCAGCACACAGGACTTTTTCTCAGAAGGTCTGGAAGTCTCTTTCCAAATTTGGAAAAAAAAAAAAGCTGAAAAATATATAAATAGGAAAGACTTCCACCATATTGGGCCCCAGAATTTGAGAAGCAAGATTTCCTCTGGGCCTGCTAGCGCTAGCGAAATGAAAAGGACTCCAAATAAATTTGGCTTATTGATTAAGGCGTCTTCTGATTTACAATATAACAATATCCCTTTCAGAGAAAAATAAGGATAGAAATATAAAAAACTTAAGTGCTAAAGAAAAGAAAGAAGGTTATCTATCCAAGCATAAGAAAGTTGAACAATTAAATCACATATATACTCTGCTTACCAACTCTTCAGAAACTGAATGAGAAGATACAGGTTTAAAGCATTACGGGAGAGAGAGATAGAGGCCTGAGGGAATGCTTCTTCCATGTGGGTCCAGATGGATCCTGGCGAGAAATGGGCCACTGAGGAAGGGAGAGCCACATTGTCCCTCCAAGCGTTGACAAGACTTGGGTAGGCAACAATCTGTTCTGGAAGATCTTAAGACAACATGACCTCCCTGGAGGGAGGAGGAAGGATTCAATAACCTCCCGAAGGCCCATGAAACGCTCAGATTTACAGTGCGCCCTTACATAACCTACACACTGGAGACACGGTGCAGTGCTCCTGTAACATTAAACCAGGCACCATCTGGGATCTTTCTTGGCTTCGGCAAACTCAGTGGCATACAGGGTTTCCACCTAAGGAGGTGTACTCATGTATGTGTGCCTTCAGCAAATTTTATTTTATTATTTTATTTTCATACACAGTGCCCTTCAAGTTTCCTTTTCAGTCTACCCAAATAACAGGTTTTAGCACATCAGGTGATATTTTGCTTCCTGAAGCATTTAAATTAATTTTCTATTACCAATGCAAATGTGTACTTTCCAATTTACCCACTGCACAATAAAACCTAATTTAAAGCAATTAATGTTCATTAATGGCCCCATCTGCATGTTTATCGCTTTATCCTTAAATACTTGAAACATGGTATCCATATTTTATAGCACACTTCTTATCAGCAAGAATCCTTATCCTCAAGGGTAAATGTAAGACTAATGTGCCAGGATCTCATTTCTTTATAAGAAAACTACACTGCTTTTTAATTTTTTTTGCAAAAGCTCGATGAACAAGACGAATGTGCACAATACTTAATGTACCTAATACAAAAAAAGAGGGTCTGGACTCATGTGCTCAGCTCCCTCTGTTGTCTTCCTTTGCCCTCAAACTGTGTGGCGCAGCAGTGAGTGTGTGCCCACCAGCTCTGCAGCCCTCCCGCAGGTTTTTTTTTGGTCAGGAATGAGAGGAAATGGGATGGAATGCAGCAGCAGCAACTCTGTGAGGTCTTCCTACTTTGGCCCCCTGAAATTGGACAACGCCTTGTATGTGGGTGGCAAGTCACACGATGTCACAAAGCATTCTAAGCACGTGTGTTAGCATTAGCCAGGCACTGCTTTTGCCACTTATTAGCTGCATTAGTTGTGTGCACTTGAGGACACTGTTTGACCTTTTTGAGCATTATTTCTCTCATCCTGCTGATTAGGTTTTTCTTAGGACTTAATAAGGTAACATGATAGAAAATAAAAGCATGTCGTGAAGAGGGTAGGTTCCACCCAACCAGACTTGCTGGGTTCAAATCACGGCTTCACCTCTTACCAGCTGTGTGTGAGTGGGTATGAGACCTCTCTGTGATCTCTGTTTTCTCATGTGAAAAATGGGTATTATAACTGTTACCTATCTCTAAGCATTCTTGCAAAGATAAAAATGAGTTAATATGTTAAATAGCTTAAAAAAGAGGTTGGCAAATTGTATGGATTTGGTGAATGTTCGCAAAAATAACAAAACAAACAAACAAACAAAAAACCCCACAAAATAGTAGGTACTTTGGAAATAACTATTTTATTAAAGGCTTTCCCTTTAATAAAAGTCACAGTCTGTGATGCTGAAATGTGGCCTCTGGGCTTAGAGACAAGAATCCTGGCACAAGGGCTCATGCAGGTGGCAGTTCTCACCACCCCTCTCCCCATCCTAGAAAAAGGCATAGTAAGTACCCTCTCTGTGACACAATTATGTCTAAAGCCCTGACAGCCAAATGCATATATAATGCTTGAAAAAAACAAAGAGAGAGAAGAAAAACAGGGAAAATAATCAATAATATGTTTACACCATTGTAATAAGAAAAGCAAATGAGTTTGGATGGAATATTTATATAATTTTGCTGATCTAAGATCAACCCATCTGATTTCCCTATTCATTAAAAAAAAAGGCTATTAAATGTTTCCACACGTGTGATTTCAATGAAATTTACATTTATGAGTCATTATCATTTGGTGAAAGGCAAAATGATACTCGGCTTGTCACTGGAGGGGCAGATGGGGATGGAGTTTAGGAAGTTGACACACTAGCTGACAAAAAGGAGTAAAATTTACGTTCCAACCAACCTAATGGCAAGCAATTATCTCTGAACTAGGATAACAAATGTGCCTTTATCCTCAAAAGATGACATGTGTTATAGAAGTTTCCAGAAGGCATGTTTTCTCTAACAAAATAACTGCTTCTGTATTCAACATTTAGTGTAAGAGTTTAATTGGATACTGACCCTTTCAAAAGATTCTGTTATAAGTTAGTTAGATAGAGAACAGAAAAATCTACCTGAAGTTGTCTGCTACTTTCTGTTATCTATTTTTATGTTTAAATATTGCCTTACAATGTACTTTTACTTTATATTCAATACCATTTATAGATTTTTGCATTAGCAAAATATAAATTGCTCTTTGTACAATCCATAGTCATATTATCTTATGAGTATCATAAATAAAACAAATAGATATGGGGATTTGGTGTTTAATTTGACTTGAAAGGCTATATTATAAGAGAAAGATGTTTTTGACTCTATGATTAAATGATATCCTATGTAACAAAAAATTGGCAAATATATAGGCATAATTCATCACGGGTGACATTATATAATTAAATTTTATTAATATAAAGCCTTAAGACAATTTAAATGCCTTCTAGTCTGAATTTATAATGTTTTGACTTACAAATTTATTCAACATAAGAAAGTAACCAAACTAGATACATGGTCCTATCTACAAATTACATATCTTGAAACAAGATGAAATACTTATATGAATGACTTCCATTTACTTATTTTCATGAAGGCATAAAATATAACTACTACTTGATAAAGAAGTAAAATTTTGAAAATTAAGTTACACAGAAAGTCCAGAAATATACATCTACAGCCTATTACACATGGAAACAATCAGTTATTATGTAAATCAAATCACTTACGTTAGAAATAAGGAAGCTGAAGCTCAAAAAATGTTGATGTCATATTCTAGCTGTGCTATCAAGTAACAGCAATGATGAAGAGAAAATGAAAATATCTTCACCCATTTTAAAATTAACCGTAACTATATTTTAATAGTAACAATAACTAATCTAACAAAAATGTTGGAAAGAAAGCCATATCAGAAAAATGTCAGCATGAATGTGCTATATTTCAACGAACTGACAATGGTTTGGTCAGATCGAGGGAAAGAGCAAAAGAAAGGAATAGGAATAGAGATAATATTGAGTACCTGCCATATGGTAAAATCAACAGTAACATAACTTATTAAAAAATATTTAGTTCAAAATCTGTCTTAACACTCACTAGTCAGTGCCATTGCCTGAATCAAGCCCTATGAATCTCTGATCACACAATTCAAAGTGAAGCTTATAATACCTAGATCTATTGTGAGGACTAAACAAGAGAGTTTATGTAAAGTATTAAATTATTCCCCAGTATAGCAAGACTATCATCCTCTTAGATCTTCAGTGAGTTCTATTACTTAATGCTCATGACCAAACCATGGCACAAAGTCAGGGGCAGAGCTGGCATTCAAATTAGGCCTGTGTGTAGTCCAAAACCCAAGCAATTCTCATATTTTTAGCTTCAAGACACTTATTTATATACTGGCTTGGGTGAAAGTAGGTTGATAGTTGTGAGTACCTGCAACACAGAGCTTATTCTTGTATTATTATTAATAATTATATGACTTTCCATATGAATAACTGTAAACCCATTTCCCCACTCTGTAGATAATTTCCCTCTGCTGGGGATTCTTCCCCTACTCTCCTACCCTAAATCTCCAACTATTGTAAAACCCCATTCATCTTTCACATTCATTTTAAATACAACTTTTTCTAGTGAACTGTCCCTGGAGCTGTTAATACATGTTTTTTTAGTACCCTGATATTTTTTTCTTTGTTGTACTTATTAATAATTAAAATTAATTAGTCTTCCAATTATTTTTAACTAGAGGCCCAGTGCACAAAATTCGTGCATGGTGGGGGGTGGGTGTCCCTCAGCCCAGCCTGCACCCACTCCAATCTGGGACCCCTCGAGGGATGTCCGACTGCCCGTTTAGGCCCGATCCTGGTGGGATCAGGCCTAAGGGCAGTTGGACATCCCTCTCACAATCCAGGACTGCTGGCTCCCAACTGCTCGCCTGCCTGCCTTCCTGATTGCCCCTAACTGCTTCTGCCTGCCAGCCTGATCACCCCCTAACCACTCCCCTGCCAGCCTGATTGATGTCTAACTGCTCCCCTTCCAGCCTGTTTGCCCCTAACTGCCTTCCAGTGCAGGCCTGGTCACCCCTAACTTCCCTCCCCTGCAGGCGTGGTCACCCCCAACTGCTCTCCCCTGCAGACCTGGTCACCCCCAACTTCCCTCCAGTGCAGGCCTGTTCACCCCTAACTGCCCTCCCCTGCAGGCTTGATCGCCCACAACTGCCCTCCCTTGCAGGCCTGGTCCCTCCCAACTGCCCTCCCCTGCTGGCCATCTTGTGGCAGCCATCTTGTGTCCACATGGGGGCAGCCATCTTGTGTGTTGGGGTGATGGTCAATTTGCATATTACTCTTTTATTAGATAGGATAGAGGCCTGGTGCATGGGTGGGGGCTGGCTGGTTTGCCCTGAAGGGTGTCCCAGATCAGGGTGGGGGTTCCCTTGGGGCATGGGGCAGCCTGGGCAAGGGTCCTGTGGTGGTTTGCAGGCTGGCCACACCCCCTGGTGACCCAAGTGGAGGCCCTGGTATCTGGGTTTATTTATCTTCTACAATTGAAACTTTGTAGCCTGGAGCGGAGCCAAGCCTCCTGCTTGCTCCGTGTTGACAGCCATTTCTGTTGGGACTTATGTATCTTCTATAATTGAAACTTTGTAGCCTTAAGTGGAGGCCTGGGCTGGCCAGGGTGTGCAGAAAGCTTGGCTTCCTCCATTGCCGTGGGCAACCCTAGCCTCCTGCTCTTTCCTTCTCCGTGGCTGCCACCATTTCTGTTTGGATTTATGTATCTTCTATCATTGAAACTTTGTAGCCTTGAGTGGAGGCCTAGGCCGGCAAGGGCAGGTGGAAAGCTTGGCTTCCTCCATTGCTGGGGGCAACCCTAGCCTCCTGCTCTCTCCAGCTCCGTGGCTGTCACCATTTCTGTTTGGATTTATGTATCTATCATTGAAACTTTGTAGCCTTGAGTGGAGGCTTGGGCCGGCCAGGGCAGGCGGAAAGCTTGGCTTCCTCCATTGCCAGGGAAACCCAAACCTCCCTCCTGCTCTCTGTGGCCGTAGCCATCTTGGTTGGGTTTATTTGCATATTTGCTCCTGATTGGCTTATGGGCGTGGCTTGTGGGAGTAGCAGAATTAATTTGCATATTACTCTTTTATTAGATAGGATTACTGTTTCTCTACTAGAGTGTAAGCTTCATGAGAGCAAGGGTCATCTCTTTCTAGCTGGCCATCATGTCTCCAATTCCTAGCCAGGTATCAGGAACAATATAGGCATTCAATAAAAATTTGTTGGGTACATCAATGAATGCATGAATGGATAAAGAATAAAGAGGAGCTTTAGATTGGTAAGTATTTTTATCGGTTTTTCTTATTAATAACAAAGTGTTGACCATAAAAAAAAAAAAACACCTGCTATATGCCAAAATCAAAGAAACATTTGGAGAAATTTAAGATACAACAGAGAAATTATGAGAGGTAGTGTGGGTCCCTGAGGATGTCAAAGGACTTGATTCAGGCCAGAGGAACAAGAATTGCCTAAGAAAAGGAAGAGGAACAATTTTGACCTTGTAACAGCAAAGGTAAAAAAGAAGGTCAAAAGGTAACTTTAGATGCAGAAATATTATCAAAGGAGAACCCTTATTAAACATGATATTCTCTGTAAAGTAGGAGGTCGCATTAACATATATGAGTGAGTGATTGGAGGGGCATGGGTCTTGATATTTTAGTGAAGAGAAAGGGAGAATGTACTGAGTGAGAGACACAGGAATGCCAGGAAACATCAATCATTCAGATGATGCATTTTTAATGTTACCCATTTACCCAGGTTTGGGTAGTACTTTCTACAGCACAGTTCAGTAACTAGGGTCTGGAAGACAGATGGTTACATTCAGTAGAAAGATGATAATGATGATGATGATGATGATGATGATGATGATGACTGCTACAAACACTGACTCATTGTTACTCTATCAAGCACTGCCGTACAAAGCTGTGTCTATGAATTAATTACATTTTTTTACACATGCGACACATGCACACACAATGTGGTATACATCCATTTTTACAGATGAGAAACTGAGACTTTTTTATACAATTTTCTTAAGGTAGAATTTACATACCATAAAATTCACCTATGCACATATACAACTAAGTGATATTTATAAATTTATAGAGTTGGCAATCAAACCCACAAGTTAGTTTTTGACCATTCCATCACTCCAAAAAATTTCCTTGAGCCTGTTTGCACTCAATCCTGCTTTAACCCCAAAACCCAGGCAACCATGATCTGCTGTCTCAATAAATTTACCTTTTCTGAACATCTCATAACAATGAAATCAAATACTATAGAGATTTGTGTGTTTATGTGGCTTCTTTACTTATGATAATGGTTTTGTGGTTCATGCTGTTTTATATATCAGTATTTTGTTCCTTTATTATTGCTGAATAGAATTTAATTAGATGGCTATACCACATTTTGAAATTCATAGGCATTTGGATTGTTTCCAGTTTCGGGCTATTTTGAATGATACTGCTGTGAACATTCATGTGCAATTATTTGTGTGAACATATATTTTTACTTCTCTAGTATAAATTCTTAGAAGTGGAATTTGGAATCACAAGACTATGTGGTAAGATTATGTTTAACATTTAAAAACTGCCAAAATATTTTTCAAAGTAGATGTGCCATTGTATATCCCCACAAGAAACGTGTATGTCAAATATGTTTTCTGTGTCTACTGAGATAGTCATGTAGTTTCTGTTCTTTGTTCCATTAATATAGCTATTTACATTGGTTGGTTTTTAGATAGAAAACCAGCTTTGCATTCCTAAAATAAATTCCACATGCTCATGGCATATAGTGTTTTTTATATGCTATTGAATTTGTTTTGCTGATATTTTGTTAAGGAGTTTTTTATCTCTCTCTTTATGAAGGATATTGATCTATAGTTTTCTTTTCTTGTGATGTTTTCATTTGGCTTTGGTATCAGGGTAATTCTGGCCTGAAAAAAATGACATGAAAATTGTTTCCTTATTTATTTTATGAGTTTGTAAAATCTGGTATTTCTTCTTTATATATTTAATAGAATGCACTAATTAAGACATGAGAGGCTGGGCTTTTGTTGGTGGTAAGATCTGAAATTACTAATTATGTTTCTTATTCAGGTCTTTTCTGATTTTCCATTTCTTCTTGAGTGCATTTTGGTAATTTGTAGACACAATTTCTGCTCTAATCTTTATTATTTCCTTCCTTCTGTTTACTCTGGATTTAGTTTACTTTTCTTTTTCCAGTGTTTTACGGTGGAAGCTTAGGTTTCTGAGATTAGAAACTTTCTTCTTTGGTGTTATAAGCATTTAGAGTTCTAAAGTTCTAAACATTCCATATTTTTTATCTGTTTTGTTTTTCATTTAAGTCAATTAATGAAATATTTTTATTTAAGTCAATTAAGTAATATTTTTATTTCCCTTTTAGTTTCTTCATTGACACATGGCTTATTTTAGAAGTGTATTAAAAATCAACAAAAGACAAGTGTTGGCAAGGATGTGGAAAAAAGGGAACTCTCGTGCACTGCTGGTGGGAATGCAAACTGGTGCATCCTTTGTGGAGAACAGTTTGGAGTTTCCTCAAAAAATTAAAAATGGAACTGCCACTTGACCCAGTGATCCCACTTCTATCCCACTTCTATATAATACAAGAATATATCCCGAGAAACCAGAAACACCAATCACAAAGGATATATGCACCCCTATGTTCATAGCAGCACAAATTACCATACCTAAGATTTGGAAACAAGTCTAGGTGCCCATCAGCTGATGAGTGAATTAAAAACCTGTGGTACACCTACACAATGGAATACTACACTGCTATAAAAAAGGACTTCTTACCATTTGCAACAGAATGAATGGACCTAGAGAGCATTATGCTAAGCGAAATAAGCCAGGCAATGAAAGATAATTATCATATGATCTCACTCATATGTGGAATATAATGACCAACATAAACTGATTAACAAAAATAGACCCAGAGACACAGAAACCTTGAACAGACTATTAAACCTCAGAGGGAAGGCAGGGGAGAATGGGGGGTGGGGAGAGTTCAATCAATGAACTCATATGCATATATGCATAACCCAAGGGCACAGACAGTGGGTGGTGAAGGTTTGGGGAGGGGGAGAAGTGGGGAGGAGAGGGCAATGGGGGAAAAAGGGACATATTTAATACTTTCAACAATAAAGATTAAAAAAATTCTCAGACATTTGGCACAGATTTCTCTCTGTTCTTAGATACATGTACATTTATAGTTGATATATCTTTCTAATGTATTAATCCTATTAAATTTATGAAATGTCTCTCTTTGTTTCTAATCCTATCTAATAAAAGAGAACCATTCAAATTGACCGTACCTCTGCTAAGCCCACAAGCCACGCCGACCAGCCAATCAGGAGTGAGTATGCAAATTAACCCAACAAATATGGCAGCAGCCATGGAGCTGGAGAGAGCAGGAGGCTTGGGTTGCCCCTGGCGATGGAGGAAGCCAAGCTTCCCTCCTGCCCTGGCCTGCCCTGGCCTCCACTCAAGGCTACAATGTTTCAATTATAGAAGATAAATAAATCCCAGATAGCAGGGCCTCCGCTTGGTGGCTGGCTTGCAAACCACCACAGGCCCCTCGCCCAAGCCACCCCAAATCCCAAGGGAACCCCCACCCTGATCTGGGACACCCTTAAGGGCAAACCAGCTGGCCCCCACTCATGCACCAGGCCTCTATCCTATCTAATAAAAAAGTAATATGCAAATTGTCCATCACTCCAACACACAAGATGGCTGCCCCCATGTGGACACAAAATGGCCGCCACAAGATGGCCAGCAGGAGATGGCAGTTGGGAGGGACCAGGCCTGCAAGGGAGGGCAGTTAGGGGCAATCAAGCCTGCAGGGGAGGGCATTAGGGGTGACCAGGTCGGCAGTGGAGGGAAGTTGGAGGTGACCAGGCCGGCAGGAAAGGGCAGTTGGGAGGGACCCAGGCCTGCAGGGGAGAGCAGTAGGGGGGGACCAGGCCTGCAGGGGAGGGCAGTTAGGGGCAATCAGGCGTGCAGGGGAGCAGTTAGGCATCAATCAGGCTGGCAGGGGAGTGGTTAGGGGGTGATCAGGCTGGCAGGCAGAAGCTGTTAGGGGCAATCAGGAAGGCAGGCAGGTGAGCAGTTGGGAGCCAGCAGTCCTGGATTGTGAGGGGGGTGTTGGACATCCCTCAAGGGGTCCCAGATTGGAGAGAGTGCAGGCTGGGCTGAGGGACCCCCCCCCCCCATGTGCACGAATTTCATGCACCAGGCCTCTAGTATTTATTATATGATGGTTTACTTTGTTTCATATTAATATAACTACTCCATATTTATCATGTCTATTTTATGGTAAATCTTTTTCCAATTTCTTACTTTTAAGCTATTTGTATTTTTGCACCTAAGTTGTGTATCTTTTAGACAGCATAATCACACCACAAAACACCAAAGAAAAGTCACTTTTTTTCTCCTTAATTAGCACCCTAACGATTTAAGTCGTAAAGCTAATGAAGACACTATCTACCCTAACCAAGAAGTTAGAGGACTGGAAGTCTCTTATGAATTAGAGATTTGTCCCGGAGAAGGTCTGTTTCCTAATGAACAGACTAAAATAGCTTTCCCAATAAGCTAAAATGATGTTATGCTTGTCAAACTTTTATTTATCAGTGACAAAATGTTTTTATATCAATTTTCATGTAATATGTTTTATTATTGTTATAATTCTGGAAGATAGGTATTATTGAGTCCAAATTACAGCTGAGACCTATCTGTACAGTTAGTAAGTGGCAGAATCTTGATTGGAATTCAGTTCTTTTGATGCTGTATTAATGTACCTCACATTACATAACAGAGGTTCTCTTCATTAAAAATTTAATTGTCTTGCTATTCTTACAGCACTTGTATGGAACAAGGGTGCATAATGATTCAGCATACGTAAGAGAGAAAATACATTTAATAATTGAGTTTGCAAGCCATAAGCGATTAAATAAATTTTAGTGCAATCATAAATTAAATCCTATCTATCCATTAAAAGAAAATTATGTTGAATATTTATTATCCATAACATACCAAGTAGAAAAGAAAATGTGTAAATAGCATAGATGGTCCAGAAATAGATGCACACACATACAATCAATAGATTTATGACAAAAATGTCATTAAAATTCAGTAAGAAAATAATTTATTTTCAATAAATAGTTCTGGAGGAATTAGATATGTATATGAGAAAAAAATAAATCTTGTCTCATTATTTCAAACTATATTTTAAAATGACATGAAATGGCCCATGAACCTAAATGTTAAAAAAATACAAAACATTAAATTTCTAGAGGAAAACAGAATATTCTCATACCATAGTAGGGTAGAAAACAATTTCTTAATTAGTGCATAAAAGCAATATATATAAAAGAAAATGATAGATTATGATTAATTACATTTAAGAACTAATTTATCAAAAGATACCAAAAGAGAATTAAAAATAATCTGAGCCTGGCCTGGTGGCTCAGTTGGTTGGAGCATCATCCTGCACACCAAAAGGTTTCGGGTTGGATTCTTGGTCAGGGTATATTCCTTGGTTGAGGGTTCAATCCTTGGTCGCAGTGTGTATGGGAGGCAATCAATTGATATTTCTCTCTCTCTCTCTAAAAAAATCAATAAAAACATATCTCAGGTGAGGGTTTTAAAAAATCTGAGGAGAGAAGATATTTATAATACATACATCCAACAAAAAGCTAATATATAATATATCTCAAAAAATTTCTACAAAGTAACAAGCATTGTACAAAAGATAATATCCAAATGAAAAATCAGCAAAAATCAATATAATTGATCATCAGAAAAATGCAAATTAAAATAACCATGCAATACCACTACATCCCCTTTGGTAAAGCTAAATCCAAATGACTGATAATACCACTTATTGTCAAGGATGTGGAGTAAATGGAACATTCATATCTTGCTGGAGCAAGACTAAACTGGTGCATAGACTTTGAAAAACTGTTTGCCATTATCCACTAAAGCGATATATATGTTAACACTATGATCTAGCAATCACACTCTTAGGCATATACCCAAGAGAAACAGGTGCATATATCCCTGAAAAGTCATATACAAGAATGTTCACAGAAGCTTTATTCATAATAGCCAGAGGCTGAAAAAACCCCAAATATTTATCAATCGAAGAATAGATACATTGTGACATACAATAGAATAGTAGACAGCATTAAAATTTAACAAGTTAATGATAGATGAAATAAGGGGGATAGATTTTATATACATTATGCTGAGGAGGCAGACACACACACAAAATACAATGTGATTCCATCAAGAATATATAGAATAGGAATAATTAATCAATGGTAATAGATGTATAAAAAAATGTTACCTCTAGCGTGAAGGGATACAATGAAACATTTTGAATGCCAGGGATGTTCGTGATATTCATGTGAGTGATAGTTATATGTAACGTCAAAGTCAGGTGTTGCTTAAGTTTTAATTTATTTCCTTATGGCCAGCGCCTCTTAATTGTTTTAATGGGTTCAAGTCTGACTTGAGCTACTAGCTATGGTGTGGAGCTTTTTCTTCACAATTTTCTGGATGGTAATTTTGAATACTGAATTTTTACTGATTAAAACAAAATTTAAGAACAGATACTCTTCAATCCTCCTCCTTTTCTACCTCTACTGTCAGATAAGATTCTGAAAGTCACTACTGAATACCTCTGTGGTTAGCTTGACCATAACAGGCAGCTTCTTAATGAAAACTCTTTTTGCAAAAGTCACCAAGTCATCTTTAAACCACCAGCACGCACAGCAAAGCATTCCTCAAGCTTCTAAACAATTTCTTTTGAAACAATGATAAGGGGATATATTCTCGCATCTTAAAAGTGAATGAGTTCTAGATAATGTCTTTTTTCTTTTGCTCCTTAAAATTATTTTTGTTATTTTCATAATTTTGAGTTTTGATAAATAAAAATAATAAATGAGTATGTCCCTTTTTGTTTGGGCTGAAAAAAAATTAGCATTGGCTGGGGTTTACCTTTTTTTCTTTTATTGCTTTGCCACTTGAGGTATGTCTCCAAAACACACACACACACACACACACACACACACACACACACACACATGCACACACACAGACACACACACACTTATTCTATCAGTCTCAAACTTGTACACACACACACACACACACACACACACACACACACACAATTAAAAGAAGTCAGGATAATCCATTTGGCCATGACATATCTAGGTTTTGGTATCCTGCATCCAGTGGTGAGGTATTCCAAATATGGCTTTAAAGCAACCGTGAGACTGTTTTATACATAATAGACATAAAATCAGTCAGTCTGAAATTAAGGTTTAGAACCTGCCTAAAGTTTGGAGCTCAGAAAAATCAACCCTAGTTTCTCAGTATAGCCAGTTTGTTTTAGAATGTAAGCAGGATCCCTATGCTATCTTATTGCCCCTCCTTTTCCTTCCTCCATTCCACTACAGTGGGGCTCAGAGTGAAACACTGGCCAAAGGGGAAAGCTTTATTGTAGCACTTTTCTTTCATTCTTTTTTTTTCAATCCTCACCTGAGAATATTTTTCCAATGATTTTTAGAGAGAGTGGAAGGGAGAGGGAAAGTCAGAGAGAATATTGATGTGAGAAACATCGATTGGTTGCCTCCTGCAGGAGCCTTGACCAGGGCCTGGACCAGGGAGGAGCCTGCAACCCACATACATGCCCTTGACCAGAATTGAACCTTGGACCCTTCAGTCTGCAGGCTGACACTCTATCCACTGAGCCAAACCGTCTAGGGCAAAGGGCCTTCCTTGAGCTCCAAATCTTGGCCCCAAACACACCTCTTCCATGCAACCATATTCTAACTTCCTTGCCTCTCTACTTTTCTGGCCTTTATTTTATTTGTAAAATGAACATAAGTTTGAAATATGGTCAGAATTAGTTCCAACAATGTATTTCTAGTCTATCTTTTTGAAGATGAGTTCACTATCTAATAACTTCTGAACTTGAACTTTTGAGTTGTGATAAGAATAAAAATGAGGTCCCCCTTAATAAATGAAAGGGTATGAGACATAATTAGGATATTGTAAAACATCCTGAGAAACCATGGATAGAAAGCGTTATTGGAGAATTAATTACTAATTGCATTAGTGGTCTGCTCTGTTCCACTCAGCATATAACTTTAAACTATATCTGGCATCTAGGCCCATTATTGTAATGTATTTTCTTGCATTTAAAAAATATCAAATGAGTTATTTTTAATAATGCTTTTTTCCAAAGGTAGATCAAAGACAATCTCCATAATTCTCTTAGGTTATGAACAAAGACACAGAAATATTAGTCTAAATTGGAAGCTCTCAAGGGGATTTTATCTATTGCTATATTTTATATATTATCTAATTTCCTCTTGGCAACCACAGATTCTGAATTATAATTCTGGTAATCATAATAACAATGAAAATGAGTGACATATTTTACTACAATTAACTATGCTCAGCCCAACCCTTTGTTCTTGAGATGTGGGATCTTTCAGAAGATGTAGAGACTTGAGCAGCTGATAAAAGGTTGACCAGTAAACAAGGTTAGGAGACACATTTTTACTCTCTATCAGTGTTCTCTGACTATTCTTCTTTCCCAGCCACTCGTACACAATTTCCAGGAATAGAGTGTGTATCTGGTTAGTATGGAAGGGACAAGATCTGTGAGTGCTTGGTAGTGTTTCATTTTACTTTTTATCAACAATGCCTGGTTTTCCTCAGAACTAGCAACAGTGTTACATACCTCAGCATACAGTCAGAATGTTCTTATTGGAGAAAATCATTATAGGTATATCAGAGGGTCTTCAAACTATCATGTAAATGAAATTATATATATAATTTCCAAGAAGACTAACTATTTTAGGATAGATACAGATGGGTAAAAAAATGAGCAAAAATCAGCAGTCTTTCCTTTGACAGCCCATTCCCAAGTTTTGAATAAGAATCCTATATAATAAAAGCCTAATATGTTAAGTGTCTGTTTGTTCAAATGTTTGGTCGCTGTGACGCACATTGACCACCAGGGGGCAGATACTCCGACCAGTAGGTTAGCTTGCTGCTGAGGTCTGGCCAATCGGGACTGGTTGAGATGGACAGGACACACCCTGGAGCCCTCCTACGGTCCCTCCCCAGCCCCAATCGTGCACCGGTGGGGTCCCTCAGCCTGGCCTGTGCCCTTTCACAATCTTGGATCCCTTGGGGGATGTTGGAGAGCCTGATTCCAGCAGGCCAGGCCAAGGGATGCCACCGGTGCATGAATTCATGCACTGGGTCTCTAGTTTAAAATAATTATGCTGCTTTCAATTGTATTCACCCTCCTGGAGATAAGCAGTCATTGTGTGCATTCCAAACTCTTTGGTAATATTCTCCATTACACTAGACTTTGAAGCACACCTTCTAACACATCTAAAATGTCCCCTGGTTTAGTATCCTTAAGGAAAGTTGACAACTCACCCACTGTCAGGGGTTCACAGTTTCTCTAGTCCCTGTCATCATGAGTGTGTTAGACTGGGAAATTCAGTTGAATTGAAAAGCATAAAATAAGAAACTAAGATGCTCACTTTGCTCTCCCCTTGGCAGAGAGAAAATATAAACTTAACGATGTCCTAAGGGCTGAGGTGATCTTTCCCCCCCACTTCTAAACACGTTAAAAATCACGAAAATTGCTGGTGAGCCAGCTAAGACAGCCAAGAAGTTCCTCCTTGAACATTTCATATGTAAACTCTTGAGGGAAAAAATTGGTACTGTCCTTGTCAAATTAAATAATCACTTCCGACATGTTAACTCCAGGCATTTTCTAATAATGATGGCTTTAGGAACAGGCATATCTAGCATGTGTAGAAAAGATAAAAATGGGATGTGTGTTCTTACACTGACAATTAAAAATAAGCCATAGAGAGCCTGGTTCTCTCTATTTTTTGTTTGTTTCAATCAGAATTTTTTTTTCAAGTAGTGATTTTAAAAACAAAAAAAAATATTAAAGATTTTAAACATTGCCTACTACTCAGCCTCTTTCTTTGGGAGGGAGTGGAAATTAAAAATCAAACACACACTGTCAACAGTTAATTGGGTTTTCCACTACTCTTGGTTCAAGACCAGGATGCGTAGTAAAGTTCTCCTGCCTCTGCATTTACCTCAGACAAGATTTTAGCAAACCAAAGACCCCAAATGTACTGACATTAATTTTTTCAAAAATGTTCCTACTTTCTTGCAGAGCAGGAAACTAGCACAGTTTAGCCATCAATGATGATTATTATGACGTGACTGGAATTTTATGATAGCATCAGAAAATCCTCCTCACTACCACTATCAGAGATGCATGTTGTTGTTTTTTATTGTTGACACTATTACAGATGTTCCCCATTTCCCCCTCGTTGTCCCCCTCCAACCTGCACCCTACCCCCAGCCTTCAGTACATTATTGTCTGTGTCCGTGGGTTATGCATATATGTTCCTTGGTTAATCTCTTCCTATCCCCACACACCTCTCCCATCTGAGATTTGTCAGTCTGTTCTATGCATCCATGCCTATGGTCTTAATTTGTCAGTTTATTTTGTTCATTAGATTTCACATGTAAATGAGATAATATAGTATTTGTCTTTCTCTGACTGGTTTATTTCACTTAGCATAATACTTTCCAGGTCCCTCCATGCTGTCTCAAAGGGTAAGAGATCCTTCTTTGTTATAGCCACATAGCATTCCATTGTGTAAATGTGCCACAGCTATTTTATCCACTCAGCTACTGATGGGCACTTGGGTTGTTTCCAGATCTTAGCTATTGTAAATAACACTGCAATGAACATAGGGGTGCTTATATTCTTTCTGATTGGTGTTTCTGGATTCTTAGTATACGTTACCAGAAGTGGAATCACTGGGTGAAAAGGCAGTTCCATTTTTAATTTTTTGAGGAAACTCCATACTGTTTTCCACAGTGGCTGTACCAGTCTGCATTCCTACCAACAATGCACTAGGGTTCCCTTTTCCTCATATCCTCTCTCTCTCTCTCTCTCTCTCTCTCTCTCTCTCTCTCTCTCGGCCCAGTGCACGGATTCGTGCATTTGTGGGGTCCCTCAACCTGGACAGCGATCAGGGCTGATTGGTGTGGGAGAGGGGGTGGTTGGCTAAGGGGAGGGACTGTTGGAGGTTGGCCAGCTGTGGGGAGGGACCACAGGAGGTTAGCCGGCTGCTGTGGGGAGGTGCCACGGGAGGTTGGCCAGCTGTGAGGAGGGACTGCAGGAGGTTGGCTAGCCAGCTGCAGGAGAGACCACAAAGTTTGGTCTGCCATGGGAGGTTGGCTGACCACAAGGGGGCAGCTCCTTTGTTGAACGTCTGCCCCCTGGTGGTCAGTGCATGTCATAGTAATCGGTAAGCCAGTTGACTGGTCATTCAGGCACTTAGGCTTATATATATATAGATTAGAATTTAACTTTATATATATGCCCAAGACCAGGTATTAAGCTTCTAGATTTCTAGTGTGTGTCATGATAGTAACATATGGAGCCAAAAATAGATACACTCATTCATTCCACAAAAATTTACTGAAGACTTGCTATGAACAAAGAATTAGACCACACACTATTGGGTAGAGAACCAATGAGCATACAGTTTTTGTAATCCAAATGAGCCTTCTAGCCACATGAGGGAAAAGGCATATACATAACTTACTGAATTAAAAACAGTTTGAAGCAAATGCCCTGATACAGACAAAACAAGATGCTGAGAAGAACTTAAAAGAAAAAAAGAATGATTGTGATAGAGTTCAAGGGTGGAAGAGACAGAGAAATGAGCTTATTTTAATAGCTGGAAGAGGAGTAAGAGTTGTGCAAGCCAACAGAGAAATGTGAGTCAAGACATGAGATAAGGAGGGTAAAACATGCTGAAGAATGGCATGTAGATTCACTTACCTAGAGAGGAATTTGCAGCAAGGTAGCCAGGCCAGGGGTAACAAGAGGAACAAGGTTGTCTAATGTGTGAATAACATGCTGGGTTTAGATCAGAAGATGGTGCAATTACTGATGTGGTCAGCTATTATCATATTTTAACTAAGAACTGAGTATTTTAACTAAGTACTGAGAGATAAATATAATTTCTATAGTCAGAAGTGTGATTGAAAAGAACATTCCAGAAAAAGAGAATGGCATTAAGAATGGAGTAGAGATAAGACCATATAATATGGACTTAGGGAATGGTGAATGGTATAATTACAAAAAGAAACGTTTGCTCATTCCTGACACTTGTTAGAAGCTCAATAAATATTTGTTGAATGAATAAATAAATAATTGGTCTTATAGAAGGGAGAAAGAAGTTTCAAAATATGGTTTGGGGTCAAACGCTGAATTCTGGACTAAAAAAAAATCAGGGCTTAATCCAGTAGCCAATGGGAAAGCTCTAAAGGGCTTTAAAAGGAAGAAGTGACAGGATCAACACTGTGATCTGGAAGATCAATCTGGTATTGAGATAAAAGATGGATAAGAGAGGGTGTATCAGAAAGAACAGACTATTCTTGTATCACAGACTCAAGCTAATAGGGATTTAGGTAACAGTAGGAATGTAATGCATAAAATGATTAGAGGAAACATCAGATAGGCAGAACTACTGTATCTACTATTATTACATAGATTTACCCAACTTATCCACCACACACAGCAGGGCTTTTCAGACTTATAGATTAGATAGATAGATAGATAGATAGATAGATAGATAGATAGATAGAGAGATAGAGAGATAGATAGATAGAGAGATAGATAGATAGATAGATATACATAGATATAGATATATAGATATAGAAATAGAAATAGATATAGATAAATAGATATGAGAGATAGAGATAAAGATAGAGATAGATAGAGACAGATATGCATATGCCACAGACCTCCAGGCCTACTTTGGTTATTTGGGTCTTCATACTTTGCTTCCCCTCCTGCATCATCCTTATATTTCTGTTTTTTTACCCTTTAGTGCTATTGCCTGTTTCCAAGCAAGTTTCTACATGCCTCTTGGACTCAAAGGAAGTTCTACTTCCCCGACATGATATTCAGTACTCATTCTTGTACTCTTTCTGTTTCTGGTTGTTTCAGGTAAACATATCCCTCACCCCAGCCCCAGCCTCTGGATAAAACCCTAAAGGTGAGCCACTTGCTCAGAATGTACCTTATTCCTTGAGCTCCTCAGAGGTAAACCCACCAAGGAAGGATTTAGGAGAGGAAGGACTTCTGTATAGTGTGGATGTGGGAAGAAAATAAGAGTCAAGGATGAATTAAGGCAGATCATTCATTCACGGATATTTATAGAGTTTCCACTACATGCCAGTCATAGTTCTTTATGCTTGATATAAATCAGTAAATAAAACAGCCAACATCCTTTCTCTGTAGCTTGTTTGCAGGTGGAGTAGACAAACAATAGACATGATAAATGTATAAATGATGTAGCATGGTTGAAGATGTTAAGTGCTATGGAAAAAGCAGGCTCTGGGGGAATCAGAACCGAGGGAAGAAGTGGGTAGGATGCTATAGCGAATAAGGCTGTCAGAGTGGGCCTCACGAGGAGGGGGATATGAGCAAAGACTGAAAGAGACAAAGGGACTTAGCAAAATGAGTATCTAGGGGGAGAATATTCCAGTCAGAAGGAGCATGTCTAGCAAGTTCAATAAACAGCAAGAAGGCCAGGATAGCTGCTTCAGCATAAGCAAGAGGGGGTGTAATAGGAAATGAGACCACAGTAAATCTGAGGCAAATCTTACTGCTTTTCCAGGCAATAATAAGAACTTTGGCGCTCACTCTGCATGAAACAGGAGCCACTGAAGCATTTGAGTCAAGAAATAATATGATCTGACTTACATTTTAAGGATTACTCTAACTGTGCATTGAGAAAAAGTTATAAAACATAGAAACAGGGAGATCCATGAAGAGGCTCTGCACTAATCCAAGTGAGACATGACAATTGAGGTGGTGAGAAGGGAGCAGAATCAGGATATAATTTCTTGGTAGAACTGACAGGATTTCCTCCTGACAAATTGGATAGGAAGTGCAAAAGAGAAAGAGGAATCAAAAGGTCCCGTTTTCCCCACCCCCTCCCCAACCTACCCCTTGAACAACCAGAAAGATGGAATTGCTATAAATGAGACAAAGAGGACTGGGGTTGGGGCAGATTTGTACAGACAATTAGGAGTGCAGTTCAGCATGTGACAAGCTCGAGATGTCTATTCGATAGCCAAATGGGGATGCTAAGTAGGCAATTTGACGTAAGGGTCTGCAGAGAGGTCTGAGATAGAAATATAAATTAGAAAGTGCTCAGCATAAATACTGTATGTAAAGTCATGAGACAAGATGAGATTATAAAAAAAGGAAGTATAGATGTGGTAGAGAAAAAAAGGAAGGACAAGGAGTGGGTCCAGAAGCACTCACTGTAAAGAGATTGAATGGAATTACTGGTGCTGTGCCTAAGGGAATAAGCAGAAATCCGAGGGTGGTGGAGGAGGTTTGGCTGGATAGATTAGTTCTATCTGTATAAGTTTTGTTTGAGGTGTAACTATGGTGTGCTGGTAAATATTTAACAACCTCCTCCAGGGAAGGGGAGTGTAATTTGTAGTATTTAGCAATTGTTCTGGTGTGAATACTCCCATCATGGCCAACTTTGAACCACCAACTTGAAGTCATTGCATTGAGTGACAGCTGGAAATAAAGGACATCAGACCAAAACAAATATTTATTAAATATATTTTGAGAAATCATCTCCAGAGAGATGGTCATTATGTCATAGGAAAGGATGAAGTCTTCAGAGGGTAGATCGTGATAAACAGGAGAAAACTAAAGGTAAGATGTGGGTAAACGTTCAAACGCTGGTGGGGCTCAGATTTCCAAGTAAAGAAAACAAAGTAAGAGTTCCAGAATGATGTCCCAAGCTAGGATCATTTTACCACTGTTGCAAAGTATCTTTTCTTTCCTTTTTTTTTTTTTTCTACTTTTTTCCTGGCAAGTGAAAGTATATGAGATTCAGATACAAAAATTTTTCCTTTTAGCCTTTCAGGGAATGGGCACAAGTTCTTCACCATATCTATATAAGGATTTCAGTTTAAAATTATTCAAGAATAATTTTACCTACTTTCAGCTTTCCTTAAAATAAAATGTCATCAGGATATCCACATAATCAGCATATACACCATTTGGATTTTCCAAATCGTCAATGTAGTTTCCTAGATATGTTCAAAAATTTTTTTTAAGTCAGTTGATATTTTGTACAGGGCACTACACTTAGCGAAAGGCATGTTTCACTGATTAGTAATAAGAAAAGCCATTAGGAAAAGGTGGTACTAGACAATTTGCCTTTTTGTGTGTGTATGCTACCTAACTTTATTAATGAAGAATAGCATTAAAAGTGTATGGTTATTCTTAATTATTTAAATATAAATCATGGTATGGACAACTAGACTTAAAACAATGAGTCATATGATATAACTTTAAAACTGTATTCAGCTTTGAGGTAGAGTATGCTAATTAGATTTCTAGAATTTTTAAGGACAGTCTCAACAGTTTCATAAATGCTCATGTAATTGTCAAACCCTGTATTCTAATTTTTTTCATTTAAAAAACATGAACACAATTAGCAGGTTTGCTTTGGGCTGAATTAAATTTAGATTACACGCCAGTGTCCGCTGGATGGTGGAGAGAAGCCTACCTACATGTAAGAATTCCTTGTGGAAAACACACCGAAAACCTAACCCATGTGCTCATTGGGTTTGGAAAGCTCAGCAGTTCAACCTTGCTGTAATACTAAACATTTTCTCAAATTGCCCTAGTTCTTAGTAGCAGTTCTGAGTCAAATGAGCTCTGTGTTCTCAGAACATTGAAATTATTATGACTTGAAAAGAAAAAAAAAATAAGCTAGTTATTGCATTATTCCCGATTGAAATTCACGTTGAAGACAGAGAACCATTTCCTAAAGGCAGAGCACTGGCTCATGGTCTGGGGACCTTGTGCAGCCTCCCTCAGGGCCCATACGTGAAATGAGGACAATACGGAGACCTGTGTGTTCACATAATTGATCCACTTCTATCCGCATAAAGGGATGAGAAAGTCTCAAATTATTAACAGTTCAGTGCTTTTACAGCTCCCACCTACCATGCACTCATCACTTTCAGATTTCTCCTAATTGAATTACTGAGATCAGACCAAATGACCTTAGTTGTCCAAGCACTATTTATCACATTTTATTTTAAATGAATTGCATTATTAAATGAAAATATTCTCTCCATCCATTTTCCATCTTATGGCAATTACAGCCTAATTTTCCTGTGACTTTTCCTTTCAAGAAACAACTATTAACTTTCAACATAGGCAGTGACCTTGTTTGGATGACTCTGGACCCTCAGGTGACCTTGTGGCAAAAATTATAGAGGCATCAATTGGCAAGTTCACCAGCATTCAGCAAAGTATGAAAAGGGTAAGAGCTCTTCATTTCCCAGCACTAGCATTCATCATGGAAAGTCACATAAAAAGAAAGGGCAAATTCCAATGACATGCATCCAATAAATTGGAGACTCTTGTCACAGTAAACGCCAACTCAGCAGTTTATTATCACAATGCATACCAGGGCTACATTACTTACTTTTTAACCCTCTAAACTGGGGTTTTCATTACTGGCCCTTTCCTGCCTTCCTTTTTTTTTAACCACTGAAAATCCTAAGTTTTGCATGAGATCATCTTTTTTAAGCTGTTGAGTTTTTTTCTTGGCTTTTCCCAACAAATCCTTTTTGCAATGGCATCCAATCAGGAATCATAGGTTGAAGAAATCTGAAAGGCCACTTAGTTCCAAGTAGACCACTGTGCAAACTGAACTGAAGTACAGGTGAAAGAAACTACCAATTAGTTTGTCAACTATTTGTAGGTTCAACAAACCCCGAACTCCTCTTAGTTTACATGGCATCTCATCCAATTCTCTTGTCTGAATTGAAGTTAATGTTGAAACCAACAATCAAGATAAAACATCATTCCTAAATATATTTATTTATGAGCTAAAAGAATATAGTTCAGCATAGATTGTATCAGTATCAAGAGAGTGCCCACACTATATGATTTCTCTATGAAATGTGCTGGATTTTTTTCAGGTAGTATGAATCCTAAGTGCATACAATAATAAAGTCAAAAACATTTATAAAGCTTTCAATTCATGTTCAGGTTCCTCAATATTGTATTTCACCTAGGTAGGATATGGGAGGCAGAGCAGTAACATAGAACAAACACTGAGGAGGAAATCATGGGGGTGGGGCTAAGGTACAGCTCTCTGACTCATGAATTTCATTCGACAGTCACTCAAACTCCCTGGGCCTCAACTCCTCTTTCATAAAACTATTTCTGAAGTCATGTAATCATATAGGTTATGTTGCTAAAAGTAAACCCCAGTTTAACAATGGGCTTTTGTCCTCCTCCTGAAACAAAACAAAGGAAAAAAACAAAAACAAAAAAGGCAACAATAATACAACTTGCTTCAGTTTATACCTGAGATGGTGCTGAATTTTCCATGTTAGCAGTCTTACTCCCTCAAGTTCTGTGAGGGCATTTAGCCCTTGCAAGAACCACTATAGTGTTAATCCATGCTGAAATCCTCTGATGATGCTCTAAAACCTATTAAACAATATATTTCTTTTTTTAAAAAAAGTGGTAGGTTTCTAATATCTTCACGATTTATATCTAGTGAGTAGTGAGTGTTTCTGGTACAGTAATGATCCAGATTATAAAGTAGAATACTCCCTCCAACTAAAACAGAGTTTCCTTGAGATGATCCTTCAAGTAATTGCCATTTATGGAAGTATGTCATCTCTGAAGAAAAATCCATAGAGAAAACTATTTCTAGAGAGTTCTTTTCTGAAGCATGGTTTGTCTGCTTGCTATACCAACAAGTGAACAAAAGGATTCAAAAGAACAATTTTGTTTTCTTAAAAAGATGCTCTGATGACATTTCTGATCCTAAGGTACAGCCATAAATTTTTGCTATTGATTTTCACATCTACTTAAAAAAAATTATCTTTATTATTGAACATATTACAGGTGTCTCCCTCTTTCCCCCCATTGACACCTTCCACCCTACTCCCTTCCCCTCCCCAGGCTTTCCCTGCACTATTGTCTGTCCATAGGCTATGCATATATGCATATAAATTCACTGGTTAATCTCTCCACCCGCTCCACCCTGTTTCCATCTGAAATACAGTAGTATATTGCATGCTTCAATGTCTCTGGATCTTTTTTCCCCATAGGTTTATTTATTTACTAGAGGCCTGGTGCATGAATTTGTGCATGGGGGGGGGTCCCCTCAGCCCAGCCTGCACCCTCTCCAATCTGAGACCCCTCAGGGGATGTCCAACTGCCGGTTTAGGCCCGATCCCGGGGACATCCCTTTCATAATCCAGGACAGCTGGCTCCTAACTGCTCACCTGCCTGCCTGCCTGATCGCCCCTAACTGCCCCTTTAATTAATATGTCATTTGGTTGTCCCTCGCTAATCCCCCTGCAGGCCTGGTCGCCCCATGCAGCCTGTTGTTCGGTTGTTACTGTGAGGGCATCCTGACCAATTTGCATATTACCCTTTTATTAGTATAGATTTTTTTTCACATCTAATTTTGAGTTTGCTGGCCACATGTTAGGAAGCCAGTCCTCACTACAGCCCAAGCTGAACATTAATCAGTTTTTCCAGGCTGCTTCTACTCTCTAAACTCCACACCCTGAGGCAATGCCCTAATCATCTGAGAGCCCTGGCAAATCTCCATGCCCACAGGCAATGGTAGTCTCAAAACTAGACCCACTAACAAGACTGCCTCCTGCCCATATGATGTTATTTCAGGGATCTCCAGGGCTTTTTGCTTTAAAAACAAAATTCCACTTTTTATCACTGATGCTTCAAATTCCTTTAAGAGAAGAAAGATATGTTTTGACTCAATACACATTTTCCTGTGAGAGAAAACGTTTGACCAGAAATCTATATAATTGATTAATATGACATAATTGATTAATATCAAATCTCTTCCCGAGAATGGGCTTTATTGAGGAGTTCAATGGCAGGTGAAATAAGAAAAATGCAGTAAAAAAGGTGAAAGACACCAGATATTTTGCTTTCTTTTTGCTTCATTATCATTTGTAATATGATAATAATGTTCATCTCATGAGGCTATTGAGCTAACTGATAATGATAAACAAACACCATTTATTGACTTGTTCAATAGTGAGAGATAGCACCCATGAAAATGCTGATAAAAGCAATCCAAAAGCCTCTTCTCTATGAAAACACTGTCAAAAACGATCAAAATTGACTTTTTTATAACTCTGAATATTAGATATTAGTTAAAGGCTGGCCAAAATCCATAGACAATTTTTTTAAAGGATGAATCTCATTAAGAAGACCTAACCTCAGAGTGTCTTAACTTGCCCTATTCTCACCCTTTCACTCCCAGACTTGCAATACTCTTGAAAACTGACAGCCACAATCAACATTAAAGCCAGTATGGCAGTCATGGGAAGGAGCAGAATGGGGTTGGAGCTTTTTCCACTCGCCATTCCTAGAGAATTGGTCATTATTTGACCTATCTAGTAGTTCCCTGGAAGACTCCACTTGCAAGGCTCTCTTTACATGACAAGACTTTAAGCTTACCCAATGTGAAAATGCTTTTTTCCCCAGGGATGTTTGCCAACAAACAAACAAACAAAAACCCAAAGGCAATTGTTTAACATTGCAACTACCTGAGGCAATTGGTACTAGTTGAGAAAATAGGCTAAACAAAAGCTTAAAAGGAAAACATGGTAATGAGGTGAATCCTCAACATATTCTTGGAAATCTAGAAGCCCATGTGCATTTGGAGAGCACTGCATCTGATGAGGACTGTGTGCATGCTCAGGAAGTCCTAAGGAAGTCTAACCTCTTGCTAAACTTGAGGTTCCATGCAAGCAAAAAATAAAGGCTAATAAAAAGCAGCATCACTGAGGTGTTAAAGTTGTTCCCCACCATACACACAGAGCTCCATACAAAGAACACAGAATTTGTTCAGAAAAGTCATTAAAAAAATAAACAACAGAAACAAATCCTGGTGAAGAGATAGAATCTGATTTTCAAAGTTGACACATCATATTAGCTAAAATATTCAGTTTTCAACAAAAGTAGTAGACATGCAATGAGACAAGTATGTATAGCCCATACATACATGCGGGGGAGGGGGGGGCAGGGGTGCAATCAGTAAACGCTGTCCCTGGGGAAGGCCAAATTTTGGGACTTACAACAAAGACTTTTTAAGTTAGCTATTTTAAATATCGTCAAAGCAATAAATAAAACCATGTCTAAAGAACAAAAGAAAAATGTGAGAATGATGTTTTACCAAATAAAGAGTGTAAATAAATTACAAAAAGGAATCAAATAAAAATTCTGGAGATTAAAAGTACGATAAATGAAAGGAAAATTTCATTACAAGAACACAACTCAGATCTGAACAGTCAGAATAAAAAAATAGTGAGCTTAAAGATTGATCAATTGAGATGGTCTAGCCTGGGGAACAGAAAGAAGAAATAAGGAAAAATAAACACAGCTTTAAGAGCATCAAGCAGACCAACATGTGCATAATGGGAGTCTCAGAGGGAGAGAAGAGGGGAGGAAAAGGGGGCAGAAAGAATATTTGAAGAATTAATGGATGAAACTTTCCAAATTTTAAAAAAATCAATCTACATATCTAACAAGCTCAATAAACTCCAAATAAAAATTTCCACAGCTAGAAGTGAGAGGGTTAACTTGAAATGCCGGCAGACAGGGCAGGGGTCCAGTGGAAAACAAAGGCAGGTGGAACATAGGGAGAGGCAGACACAGCAGTTTGAGCAGCCTAACCACAGGAACCAACCAAGCAGAAATAAAATGTTTCTGGACTCAAAGCAGGAGGCATAGGAAAACAAGGGAGGGTCTGCAGTCACAAGGTATACTAAAGCATAGAAACAGAGAAAGTTTGCCATAGGAACAGAGAAAGAACACATAGAAACAGGGAAAGTTCAGGTCTGTTGCTGGGCAAGAACAATTGAGGAAATCAATCAGGTGATGACATAGATAGACGTAGAGCAGGCTTATAACAAATATATACCCCTGGACTACAGGGCTTTAACGGGCAGTCCATTATTGGGACTCCTTCCCCTTGTGGGGAGTCTGAATCTGCTTGAAATAAACTTTCCACACTTTTGCTTAAGTCTTCTGGTCTGCAGAGCTCATTCTTTGGCATCCGGAGACACATCTCTGGGAAAACATTTCAGCTCACCATTCTGGTCATCAAAATTATCATAATCAAATGGTTGCAAGCCAAAGAGAAGAGAATTTTGAAAGTTTCAAAACATAAGGCACACATCATATTCAAACAAGGGCAGAAAAGCAAGCAAATAATTTTTTCTCAATTTTGTATCTGTGACTGTCTTAATTTCTACTTAATTTTTGAGGACAGTTTTACTAGAAGTAGAATTCTTGGTTGATAGTCTTTACCTTTCAGCACTTTGATTATGTCATCCCATTGCTTTGTGGCCTTCAGGATTTCTGAGGAGAAATCAAACTGGAATAAAAGGATGCTAGATGGTAATGTTAATCTATGTAATGGCAAAAAGGACATTGGTAAAGATAATTATATAGGTAAATATAAAAGACAGTATAAATTGTTTATAACCCATTCTTTCCTATTTGACTTAAAACACAACTGCATAAAGTAATACTTGTAAATATGTGTTGTTGGGCATAAAATGTTTAAAGTTACAATTTCTATGACAATAACAGAACAAAGGAAGGGAAGAAATGGAGCTTTATATAAGAGCAAGGTCTGTATATTATATCGATATAAATCCAAACTAGATTGCAGTAAAGTAGGATGTTAATTGTAATCCCCAGAGCAATGACTGAGATAATAACTCAAAGAAAATATAATAGAAGAAATAACAAGGGAATTAAAATAGTACACTAGAAAATATCCATGTAAACTAAAAGAAGGCGGGAATGAAGAAAACATTAAAGACATAAGACATATTGCCCTGGCCAATGTTGCTCAGTTGTTAGAGCATTGGCCTACATACCAAAGGACTGCAGGTTCAATTCCAAGTCAAGGGCACATATCTGGGTTGCAGTTTCAATCCCTGGCCCCAGCTGGGATAAGTGCAGGAGGCACCAATTGATGTCTCTCTTTCTCTTCTCTCTATGCCCATCCTTCCCTCCCTCCACTCTAAAAAAAAAAAAAAAAAAATCAATGGGAAAAATAGCTTTGGGTGAGAATTAACAATAATAACAACAAAAAACATACAGAAAATAAATAGCAAAATGGCAGATGTAAAACCTACCTTATCACTAATTTCATATAATGTAAGTTAATCATACACTGCAATTAGGAAAAGGAGACTGGCAGAATAGATGAGGAAAAAAATAGGATCCAATTATATGATATCTATAAGACACACTTTCCAAGAAACAAATAGGCTGGAAGTAAAAAAGATATATCATGGAAATAGTAACCAAAACATAAGCATATTTTGTCCACACCAAATGACCCTTTGGTATTTGGTCATGTCCAAAACATCCATGCTTAGAAAAAGTCCTTGTGTTCAAATAGCCCATAACATTTATCTCTGCTTTTGGTTAATAGGATTAATACATAAAAAATACTCTCATGGTTTATTGGTCCAATAATTGTGTTGTGGCTATATTGATCATAATAATCCTTTTCACCTCAGTAGCCTAGCTAGTAATGGCACATGGGGTTAGAGAGATAGAGTGGGGTTCGAATCTTGCAGAAGAGTGGAATTTATAATAACTATGGACCAAATGTCTCCATCAATGTTTTGGGCAGGACTAAATTTCAAGGACCTTTGGTATAAACTAAATGTCACCATAGATGTTTTGAACAGGACCAAATGTCCTGTAAAGGAGATACTTTCCTTTATTATATTGTCCATAACCAACATGCTCCTAAAACCTCTCCCTCCTCCTCCTGCCACTCCTCCTTATTCTTCTCCTCCTCCCCCTCCTCCTCACCCTCCTCCTCCTCACCCTCCTCCTCCTCCTCCTCCTCCTCCTCCAATTTATACAAAGTCCTTACTGTAATTCACTCTCACAGCATCCTATTCTCTTTCTTCAGAGAACTTTTCACAATGTAAAATTATATATTTCTGGGGCTGAAGATGGACAAGTAGGAAAGATAAGTAGTGTGAACAACTCAACCTGGTTTGCCTGCGACTTTCCCAGGGGTGACACTGGTAGTCACAAGTACTGAGAATCATCTCAGTCCTGTAAACCCAAGGTGGTTGGCCATACAAAAGAATAAGCAAACTACAAATGTTTCTTCACTCATGCCACACAACTAGATATTTCACCCAGAAATGAAAAGAGCTATCACCCAGAAGATAAGAGTATTACAGCCAACCCTCTTTCCCCCAATTACCTCAAATGGCTTATAGCCCAGAGGAGGTATTTGTATCTACCCACTATAAGGCATCCTTCTCAGTCACCATAGAAACAACATGTAGAAACTAAACATAGATGGGGTTTTATCCTGGGATTTGAACAAACAAAAACAGAAACTCTATGAGAACTCACTACCCTTTGGGGAGGAAGGGAGAATGCATTATTTGTTTACCTGTTTATTCTGCTTCTTCCCAGAAGCTATTTATATTTACTCCATAAGGGCAAGGGCCTCACATTTTTGTATTATTGTTCACAATTGAATATGCAGCATCTAGCAAATGTCCAATACTTGGTGAGTATTCAATAAATATTTAAACCAATGACTATGTAACTTCTCAGATCTTGCTCTTAATCACCATCTATTACTTGCCTTGATTTAATACTTTAATTCTCCTGCCTTAATTCAATACAAGCTAATAGTATAAACTACTCACAACATCCCAGGCATAATGTTATTGCAATTCATCAACAGAACAAGCTTTTGAGGTAATAATTTCCATTTTTTTTCAGATGAGAAAACTGAGGAAAGGAGAGATTAAATAACTCCAGGACCTCTAATGTGTGCTGTAATTTCTCAACTCCATCCTTCATGTGGCAAGAAATATTTCTGTATCCACAGTGTCAAGTACAAAATATCAGGTACTTAAATGTTCCTCCAGTGCCTCCAAAATACTTTATTATCCCAATCTGGTAAGTCTGGCATAAAGGCAGTCTCAGCTGGGTCCCTCTTTAATTAATATGAATTTTATTAATTAACAAAGAGCTATGTACAGCTACTGTAGTTGTAATAATGACCTCTGAATTCATCAAGCACCAGCAAATTTTGAGTCCACCATCACTGAACTTGCCAACATTGTTTTTCTTCTTCTAATTTCTAGGAGGCATCAAGAAAACCCCTTTCATTCCTTTTTTTATTTCTTATTTTATTTTATTGTATTGTCCATAACCAACATGCTCCTAAAACCTCTCCTCCTCCTCCTCCTTCTCATCCTCCTCCTTCTTAAGAGAATCCTCAAGTGTACATGCATATTTAAACTAAACTCCCTACAGCTGAATACAATTTATCTTCAGTCGAGAAGAGAAGAGGGAGGAGCACAGAAACCTTCAAATGTATATAAATTCATAGCTAGCTTCTACTGAACTCCTGCCCTTGTCAACTCGTTTAGAACACAATTTTCCAAATGCCAATGCTTTCTGGGATTCAGGGGAGGGTAAGAGAGCTCTTTCATTTCATTAGATTTGTGTCAGCTCCATTCTGGGTTTCTAGCAATAGGAACTCTTGGAGAAAATATGCTGAGCTCCCCTTCAGGGCTGGGCTGCTGCAACTCTGGCATCACAAAGCATGTGCCAGAGAGATAGGATGAGAAATCCAGTTGATGTGCCCAGACCCTACCTCTCAGTAGCCAAAGCTGCAGCCAAGATTGCACAGTTGGATCCAAATTCTCCCCTCAACTTAGAGTAGGCAGCTTCATCCAAAGTCAGTCGGTGTGGAGTATGTATCTAAAAGTGACATTTGGCAATAGAGCCAGTTAGTCTTATTGGCCACATACTTACGATGCAGTAAATGCCTTTCTATCAATTTCTGCACAAACGTGAGCCTGTTTGCTATTATCAGATGGCAGCGCTAGCTGTACAATTTTCTCACTTTTTAAAGCTTTTTGTGTTTTGCCAGTCAGGAGCACATCTTGCAAGTCCCTGGCAAACACAGTGTACTTTCATCTTGGCTTCAACATTTGCGGAAGCCAGATGAAAGAAACGTCTCCCAGGGAAAGCTTTGGATTTTATCAACTTATTGATGAGGTAGTCCTATGCCTCTCCAGTCAGGTTTTGAAGGAGTTGTGTTTCCTTAATTGAAGGAGTAAAGTGCAGAAAAGGGTAAGTGAAGAAAAGAGCCGAAGGTTCACCTCATTTAGGAAGTATTGCCTGATCCTTCCCTCTGCTCTCCTCCCTCAGGCTGAGTTAGAAGTTTCCACATTCCATGTGCACCTCATATCATACTGAGTGAAAGTGGGGTTTACAAGGTACACAGATCTCCGACTGTCCAATGAGGGCTAACAGAAGCAAGGCCAATATAGAGTTTATCTCTGTATTTCTGGCATATAGCAAAGAAAGAGTTTGGCAATCAGGTCAAGAAACTTTGTTGTTTACCTACTCTGTGTTGGGCACCTCACCTCCTCCCAGGAATAGAGTGGGACTGCATAGTTCTCCTTTTGAGGAACTCAGAATCTACTCAGGACACGAATGCATAAGCATAATATTTATGCACAATGTGAGCAGAGGTTACGTACAGTATGACAGAGAACACAGCAGTGTAATCTTGGTGGTATAGTTAAGACTGCTGGGAGAAGACTGCCAGAGCGAGGCCTGAAAATAAACAGGAATAAAGTCAAGAATTAGCAAGTAGTGGAAGGGTCCTAGGGGTTCTAGCATGAGCAAGAGGGCATGGAACAAAGTGGGTGGGTAGAGACTTATAGGTGGTTTGTTCTATAAATTTCAAGGGCCCAGCTGGGAACAGCAGGCCATTAAGATTGTAGAGGTGGGCACTGTCCAGGTAATCAAGGATTTTTGTTTAAGTTGATCATTTTTCAGAAAGACAGACATTGAAAGATTTCAACCCTAAGAGAAACAGACTTATATCTGTGTTTTAAACAGTTTAAATTGGGAACTTAATGAAGGGCATGGATTTTATTTGGGCAAGACTGAAAGCAGGGAGCCCAACTGGGAAGCGATTTTAATCATCTTGGCGAAACACTACAGGAGCATACATTAGGGTAGTGGTATTAGTGCTGAGATTAAAACTGTGCAAGAAATATTGACAAGGCAGAATGGGAAGGACGCTGTGCTGGGTAAGAGTCAGGAAGTAGGTATCTTGAGGTATTCATTGGGCCTTGGGATATCTGAGCTTTGAAGTCAGAAATTAAGATTAATTATGTGACTTCTAAATTTATAGGAGTAGAAATAATCCTTGAGAGAAGATGAAATTTCCCATGAAGAACTTGTTAAAAGAGAGAAGCAGCAGCTGAGAATCTTTGAGGGAAAAACCACCATTTAGGGTTTAGGCTGACAGCAGGTACCGCTGAAGGTGCTGAGAAGATATTTCAGAGACCTGCATGTGATGTGAGACAAAAAGAGTAGGAATCCTGGAGGCTCAGCATGAAGATTTTCATAGAAAAGGTAAAAGAAATTCGATGCTACATTGTGGAAGAGGTAATATTGAGTCATATCTAATAGCTTTGGCAAAAAGGAAGTCTTTGAAGACCTTTTCTGCTTAATGTTGTTTAAGAAAATATGTGAATGAGTCAATGAGACCATGTCTTTGAGACTCTGTGACCTTAGGATGTGAAGAGGAAGATATCATTTGTTGTGTGAAGGTTGAACTTCAAAGGAGCCCAAATCGCTGTCCTAACAAACCCTTAAAACAAGTGATTCTGTTGCCAGGCTTTTCTTACTGACCTTTCTTCTCCATGCCCCTTGCCGGGCATATTAGCAATGATAGATGAGGCCAGTGTTAAGGTGGAAATGCAGATGCCGGGGACAGTCTCCCTTCATCACTTGTCACAAATAGGACTCACTTCCACATTTACATGCATATTTGGGGTCACAAGTTGGCAGACTGTGTTTGGAAGCATTAAGAACTAAATGCCAGGAGGTCAGAGCTTTAGTACCAATCAGCTCTTTGCCCAGCTCAGTGCCTCGAGCTAAGTCCATTAAAATATCGCTGGGCCTCCATTTTCTCATTCTTGAATTGCAGAAATAGACTAGTGAACTTCTAACTTTTCTTCTACTTTAAAGATTTTCTGGAGTCTTCAGTGTATAATGCGTTTGGAGCATAGCGCATTCACTCAGTAAGTGCTCAACAAAGATTCAGTCGCTAATTCAGTCCTTTGAGACTAAAAGTTTTATCCTTAAGCAAACAGAAACGTGTGCAGCTTGTTCCTGAACCAAGCTGAGATTTATTTTGCTTTCTGCAGTTGCTCTTCATATCTGCTCTCCCTGTTGTGTTTGTACATGCCTGCACTTTATATTCCTGCCTTTCTCTCTGGCAGTCTGAGAAATACTGGTGGTCCCTGCCAATGCGTGCACCCATGCTGACTGATCCATGGAATGGTACCTAAATCCGCTCCTCCATATTTTGAGTCACGGCAGGGAAGAGGCACACTGCCAATTTTGCAGCTTCTGGTGTTAGAAGAGTGACAGGAAAGCAAGATGAAAGAATCAGAAAAGAATTAGAAGGGGCCCTGATTACAAGTGTGGTTTGCAGCACAGTGAGAGGAGAAACACAAACAAATGACCTGGCTGATTTCACTGTAAACATGCACATCTCATTCACACATTCGCAACTTTCTCCATCTACTAATGTCTTGCCTGGTGTATTCAGATGATGCACCATATGGACAGAGGCAATGTTTTCCTTAATCCTTAGTGTAGTGTACAGCCTGAACTATCCAAGTTCCATCACCAACACTCACAATAAAACGAAATGGTATTGCTGCTGAAAAACTGATTTGCTTTCAGAATGGAAGCTGCGAAGGGAAGGGATCCTGTTTATATTATATGCTGTTCTCAGAACTCACCAGGCAGTGACTATATGGCAAAGCCAGAGAGCCCATCTTCCTTCACTGATAATCAAACATTTAAGCTCTCAGCAGTTGCCTAAATTCTCCGTGTTTCCAAGGGTTGATGCTTTGGAACTGCTTCGCAAAGGTATTTTAACAGATTGAATTGCGGGAAGCAAACAATGTTTTGATGTTCAGAAGTAGAGTTACATTAGTGCATATTCTGGGGCCTCAAAAATAACCCCACTACTGTCCACCTGTTCATATTCTTGACCTGGAACAGTTCTCCATTACATCACATGTATAGAATAGTCCACTCACTCCTATCTCAATGAACCTGAACTCTAACTTATGTGTATTTCAGATAATCTCCACTGGGTTTGCTAAATGGCAGCCTTCCCACTCTGGTTTGGCATTCATAGCCCCCTTGGTTTTATTTCAAGGAAATTTTCATGAACCCCATAGCACTGATTCTGAAACCTATCATTGCTGGAAATGTTGAAGAAATATATGATACCTCAATGAAATTGAACTGAAATTGTCTTTTTAAGAAATTTGCAATACTATTTGGAGCTTCTAGAGAAAACCTGGAGTTGTTGTTTAAGAAAGAAAACATAAAACCAAAGTGTACTAAAGTTAATTACATTTTAGAAATTTTGCAACATGTCTGGGATATCAGTATATAACTGTGAGATGTTACAGACAGGGGCTGAGAACCAATCCCTAATACTAGAATATTCCCACAGAATGACTGGTAGTAAGATCGGTAAAGAGAAAAAGAAAATGGAATAAGTAGCTATTTCCTTTCCTAAACAAATGCCATTGTTGACTCTAAAAACTTTATTGTTTACCTTATTAAATTTTAATAAAAATGTTATTATTGCTATACCATTTGATCTAAATGGGACCAAAGGCTGCTAAAACTTCTATTTTTAGAAAGTGAAGAATTGATAGATGATATCCAGACACAAAGGAGAAGAAAGATCCATAATCTATGCTGGAATAAAGCCACTCTGAAATACTGAGAAATGCCTGGGAAAGATGAGGTGTTTGGTGTATGTCTGACCCGCACTTGAAATGAAAGGGGCCTGCCTGAAATATTGCCACTACCTTCCAGGTCATTTGATTACAAACCAGTTTTTAAAACCTTATTTCCTCATAGAAAATCATCAACAATCTCTATATAATATGCATTTAAACTCACATTTAGAATGTTTCTCCCTTGATTTTACACTTAAGAACACTGAAAACCATTGATTTCTAATCATAATGGTGAGTTGCATTTCTAAAAAATGTAAAACTCAATAAAATAAATTTCATTCATATCCTTCATATATAGTATATACATCCCATTTAGAGAGGACTTCCCATTTCTGATGGCAGGCTAAATTTTCTGTTTCTCTTTGAAAGCTCCCAAAACCATCAAATAAAATCATCTTTAAAACATAGCTTTTAAAGCCATCTCGGAGCTCATGAGGGGAAAAAAGGAATCTCAGATGAATTGAATTCCTCAAATGAAGTGAAAGCCAGATCCCAGAGAGGCAAGTCAGCATCAAAGTCTCAGCTGTCCTGAAGGCATTGGCTGAATTTTGTACCTTGACTCTCTATTTTGATGGTTTGTCAGGGCACAAGAGGTACGAGATAGATGCCAGGGTTTACGCAGAGGGAGGAATTTAATAGAACGCTACATAAAGCTGAGATTCCAAAGTGGAAGAGTAAATGATAAACAACCCTCACCCTCAGGGAAGGATAGTAAGGAAACTTATCTGTCATGATTTGACCCTAGGTATGAGAAAAAATAAATCTCCCTGAGAATTGGTAGTCACAAGTGAATCCCTGGAGAGAATGGGATTTGTGACCACATTTATGCTTTCTGTATGTATTGAAAAATTGCAAGCATAAAAATGAATTAAATGTGCAGCCAAATTGGTGGTAATCCTATATAACCTCTCTAGCGGAACTCAATATCACAATGAAGCTCTAATAGTTCTCACAAATAATTCCAAGAAAAAACAAGAAAATCACAATAAAAAAGATTACAATACACACAAGAAACTGCATATCAAGAATGAAAGATGGCAGAATCAACTCTTAACATCTCAGATATTGAATACACAATAATATAATTATAATAAAAAACTCAAAATCATAAAATAAAATTATATTTTAAAACACAAGTCAAGTTTTAAAAGAATATATTAGAGTTACTAATTTTTAAAATAATATCTAAAACTCAGTAGGAAAGATTAGCAAATTAGCTAAAGAGATAATTAATTAACTTGAAGATAAATCTGAAATAATACCAGAGAGATATTAAAATTTTTAAAAGTTGAAAAGAAATAGAATAGGCTGAGAAAGTTTGAAATGTATCTAAATGGCGTTTCAGAGAGAGCTAATGAATAAAATTTGGAGAAGGAAATATTGAAAAAATAAAAACTAATATTTTCAACAATTTTTGAAAGATACTACACTCATATCTAACAAGCTCAATAATGTCAAAGCAGACTAAATAAAAAGAAATCCACAAGTAGACATACTGAAAATAAAAATATATACAGTCATATATCACTTAACAATAGATTATGTCCTGAGAAATGTGTCGTTAAGTGATTTCACTGTTGTATGAATATCAGAGTGCACTTATAATAAACATAGATGGGATAGCCTACTACACAAGCAAGCTATATGGTATAGCCTATTGCTCCAAGGTTACAAACCTGTATAACATGTTACTTTACTGAATACTGTAGGCAATTATAACACAATGGCAATTATTTGTGCATCTAAACATAGAAAAAGTACAGTGAAAATATGGTATGAAAGATAAAAAATGCTACACCTCACAAAGCACTTACTATGAATGAAGTCTGCAGGACTGGAAGTTGTTCCATGTGAGTGAGTGAGTGAGTGGTAAGTGAATATAAGGGCATAGGACACCACTGTATACTACTGTAAGCTTTATAAATACTGTCTCATAAGTCCTCCCTTACATCTTTTCAGCAGGGCTAGAAATAGAACATTGGAGCTGTCAGTGCCGCTCCATGAACAGGGATGTGGCCTACATAGATTGATTGGAAATATTGAGAAGAAACCAGTGGGTAAGACACAAATCATCAGAACAGTAACTGTCAGGAGTCAGTGGATGGTGGTCTGAGGGTCAGTAGGAATAACAAATCAAGATAGAGAAATAAAGGCATATAGAAGATTATCATGGCGATGTTATTTTGGCTATTGCCTATTGGAACAGTGATCAGATTAAGGAACTTTCTGGTATCCACACTAAAAGAGGGTATTTAGCATGGAGAGAGTATAGAACTGAGAACTCAATATTTTGACTTTGAAATTTTGTTTTTTGTCCCATTGACCCTATCTGGCACAAAAAGCTTTCTCTGGCATTGAATTGATGAAAGAAATAAAACTTATTTATACTTTAAATCATTAGAACTTGAACATATTTCCAAAGTACAGAAATAGGCTAGCACCACACTACCACAAAAGCTTTTACTCAAGTAGCAGTGGCACTTAATACTTGTTAGAGTAGCTCCTGGCATCCTATGTCCTTATAAAGAATCTTAGGTCCTCAAGAAAGAATTAACAGCAATGCACTCTGAAGACCATCAGGCTAGATCTGGGAGGGCTGTAGCACCCTCTGATTATGTATCAGCGAGGGGACAGGCTCCTCTGTGCTGAAACAGGCCAGTGGCTGACTGATTGGGATGTAACCTGTGCACTCAAAATTGAGGTGCTACGAGTGAGAGGGAATCTATCACCAAGTCCTACAGATACTATTCCCATCAGAGAAATAAAATTCCTCCTGAACCACATATCCTCCCAGTCCTTATAGGAAATTCAGCTCCATTATAATCATATGGGACCACCATCACATATGCAATCTGTTATTGGCCAAAATGTTATGTGGCATATAACTGTAACACTGAAAATGAAGAAGATATCATATGAAGAAGAAAAATCACTTACAAAGGAACAATTATACTAATGGCTAACTTCTAAGCATAGCAATAAATACCAGAAGACAAAGTGTAATACAGGGAGACAGAGCAACCACCACTCTAGAATTTCATACCCAATACAACTAACTTTCAAGAACAAGGGCAAAATAAGTACATTTTCAGAGAAGTAAAACCTACAAGTGTTCCTCATATATAGACTATACTTAACTGAAACTCTAAAGGATATGCTTCATGAAGAAAGAAAATTAGTCCAGATGGAAAGTCTAAAATGCAATGTGGAATCCTAAACAAAGGTATTAGTAAATACATAATACAGGGAGAAAGAAAGTAAAAATTAGTTAGACTGAGAAAATAAAAAACAACAACACGTGGCCATTCAACATCTAGAATAATAGACATAGATAAAGTCACCTGAAAATTAACAGAAAATTATATATTTCCAAGTATATACATAGCTACAAACTATCATGACAACCCTTTCTTTGAGTGACTATTGAATTTTTACTCACTGAGATGTGTTGTTCTATTAAATCATTAACTATCATAAAACCTTTAATTTTTGGAAATCATATCAGAAAAAATAAAACATCCCATTGTTCTCTATATGATCTAAGTCACTTTGACACAGAGGCAGCCTCAATTTCCAATCCAGAACATTAAAACATGGGGTCTCTAGACACAACATTATACATGAACTGTAGCTTTCAAAGAAATAGGACCTCAGATCCACTTCAGAGTCCAGACTTAATGCTAAACACTTTGCACATAGCCCTGCTTTGCTTTGAGACTATCCAAAACACTGCTTCATTTAAATTTCACCTAAGCTACATTATCCCTCAAAACCCTATAGTAGCCTCTGTCATTTAACTTGGTGAAATGCCCAACACTTCTCCTGGTGAGTGGTCACTCCCATTGCAATGATGCAATAAACCTGACTTTGCTGAATAAAAGTCAGTTTCCAGCAATCTCAGTCTGATTGAGCTAGGACAGGAGACAAGGAAAATCAAATCAAATAAACCAAAATATAGAATTATATTTTAGTATTTACAGAGTTATGTAGAGAGGACGAAAAAGGGGGTAAATGATACAATAGAATCATTTGGTTGGTCTGAAACTAAATAGGGAGCGTTTTCAGATGACGACTTCTTAGAGAAGGCTGGTCTTAAAGAAAGAGGTTCCGTTGTGCTCTATTAAGAACATGGAACTAGTGGCAGAAGAACTTAGAGAAAAAGCCTCCTTGCTTCATTTGCAGCTGCACGTACATTTCCAGACAAGGACAGTTCCTTGTTCACTGTAGGCAACCCACGGGGCTCCCAGAAAATTGAATGCGGCCTGTAACAAGTGCCAAAGCACACTCGGGGATCCAGCTGCTTCCCAGGTCTAGGGCTGAGCTCCTGGGCTATATTTTCAGCAGCAAACTGGCAGTCATAAATGTCAAGCCCTGATCAGCATAATCTCCTTACTTCTTCCAGCTTAGTTCACAGCCAGTGAAGGTGGCATCAAGAAGATTTCCTATTTTGGAAGAAAATAATTGCTGAACTCGGATTAGCATAATATTAGCGTATTAACGTTCTATATGGCTTTTATCTCCACCAGGTTCAAGATTACTTAAGCATTTGAGGGAATTAGATTTCTTTGTAATCAAGACAAAACATAACATTTTGGTGCCTTCTCTGATAGCTAAGTGTGGTGATTTTTCAGGTGGGGTATCGAACAAGAACATATCTGGTATAATGCCACAGTAAAAATAAATTAAAAAGTGAGGCATAATGAAGATATAGCTCTTTGATATCCTATTTTAAGAAACCCCCACTTCCCCCCTTGCCTTCTTCAGTGCCTATGGCTTCAACCTTAAACAATGAAAGTAATACCTACAAGGCCTGGGGAGGCTATTTAGAGTGTCCAGTTACTGTAAACTCGGAGGAAAATTATGCATAAACCAAGCACAACTGCATTTTTAATAACTTGAAAATTGTTCTTGTCCTAACTAGTTCATCTTTAGATTACTATACCTTCCTGGGCTCTACCAGTCAATGTGTATGCTTTTCTAAGCATTTTTTAAAATGCTAAATATGTTGATTTTCTTGACTAAAGCATATTGAATAAAAATATCAAAGAGTGTGTGTGTGTGTGTGTGTGTGTGTGTGTGTGTGTGTGGTAAGGGAGTGATTCTAAAACAAACATGAAGAGATTGAGGACACAACTTTTTTTTATAGCACAGTTTGGGGTGCTTAAAATAATTCAGATAGGTCACGCATGGATACCCTCTCAGCCCCAATAGACAGCCTTATCACAGAAGACGCAACGTGCCCCTCACCTGCCAATCTCTATAAGTGTCAGCTGTGAACAAAGAACATGACAACCAGCTTCTCAGCAAGGGAAGGGATCTGCCAATTCACCTACTTGTATATTTCCCAGATAGGAAAATTTAAAAGGTTTCAAGTTGGGAAATTTGGTTGTTTACACTGATCCTGCCACTGATATGTTGCTGGGGCCTGTTGCTGATATCCTGTCAACTTTGTCCAAACCACCCAAAAAGGAAGCTGTAAGGGTACATGTGCCATTACTGTAGAATATGGGATATTAAAATAAAAAATATTCCAGCTCTTTGATTTCCTCTGATTTTGTGGGCAATACAATAACCAGAATGAGATAGCTGAAACCAATAAAATCTGATTTATAGCATTAAAGGCAATCTTTACAGCATTTATGGTACATTACATCTAAAATCCAATTTCACAGGCTGCTGTTTGAAACTTTCTGTTCAATCATAAATACACTACATACACCGTACCTCAGTGCCATGGAGTTAGATTATATAACTATCTGTATCCCAAGAAGGTACATATTAAAATTTGGTTACTATGTTGGGGAGTGAGCTTGCAGGCATTTTCCTAAACAACTCTTCAACCAAAAAGATCTAGTCACTTGATAAATACTGAAAACACTAGCACTAGTATCATTAACCAAATTAAAAAAAAAAAAGATAAGATAACTCTTCATTCTGGAATAAAATTAATTGAAAAGAAGCCATAGAAAAATGGGATAATCAATTGATGGTGCTGAAGGATACTTGCATTAATGTGGTAAGGTACATTTTCAAACCAATGAGCAAAAGAACTTCCTTGCACCTTGCATGACACCATCAGTATTAAGAGAGACACATGGCTAAGTCTATACACGCTACTTTGGAAATATAACCTTAAATGTCTACATTCATATACTTCAGTGGAGAAGACTACATTCTGTTCAATTACTATAATCATTGTCAAAGAGAGGACAAAAAATACAGTCTGACTTTCAGAGAACTGTCATTTGAATCTTAAGCAACTTCACATTGGTTTTAAAAGGTTTTTGTCTTTAAAAAATTCAGTTCTCCATAGCTTTGCTTGCCATGTATTAGATAAGTGTAAATGGAGGGGCTGGAATCCTTGCCTGACCTGACAAACAAGCAGACTCCTGCTTTGTGAGAGAATGCACCCCTGGGCACTTAAGTTTTGTTTCCTAAATAGATTTCAAACTCATTGTCATCCAGGAATGTGTACCATGCACTCATTATCTGGCTTATGTGCTATCCTGGTAAGTTATTCCACAATACAATTCAGGATCCAAATGTAAATGACAACAAGTGGCAGGAGGAGTGAATAGACTAAATGGCAACAGAACTAACACTTATTAAGCCTCTGGCATGTGCCAAGCATTGTACTTTGCCAGGAGTGCACTGGGATTCTGTGAAGGCCTGAAGCAAATACAATTTAAGGATCCTCCTTAAGAAAAAAATAATATAAACTTCAAATACAAAATTAGGGTGCAAACTTATTACTATTATTTTAAACTTAATATTATTTAGAAGGGACTTGTACAAGTGAAGGTCCAACACTTAAGCCTCATTAGCAACATGGGAAAAGCATCTCAAGATCTTGATTTTCACATGTCATTTCTAATCCTCACAACTGTCCAGCAAGGTCAGCATTATTTTTCAGAGGAGGACCCTGAGATTCACATGGGTTACCATAGATGGCTGAGTTGGGAATCTGTTCACTAGGATGCAAGCTCAAGTTTGTCTATATTGAAACTCATGTATACCATGAAGTTTCTGTTTAACCATGAGGTTTGAGTTGTATTACTTGGACTTCCCTGAGTTAGGATGGTATTTTTAGTTGTTTTAGCTCCCAGAAAAATCTTCCCATTAAGGGAAGATCTAAAGTGGTAGTGCTGAGACTTGAGCATGAATTAGAATCACTTGGAGGGCTTATGAACCCACAGATTGTGGGGCCCCACCTCAAGGCTTTCTCATTCAGTAGGTCTGGGTGAAGTCTGAGAAATTTCCCAGGTGATATGGATGTTACTGATTAGAGACCATACTTTTAGTCACTAGTTTTGACCTAGAGAAACTGAGTTAATTCCAGTATTCTGTCCATCCATTGTCTTCCTCAAGTGAAACTACAATTACCGAAGTTCAGATTTACATTTAACAGCTCAGCTAGAACTATACCCAATCCCTTCATGAAAGCCTGGGCTGGATTAACAGACTGGAATCCAAAAGATGCCAAAAAGGAAGACCATTAGTGAAGGGTTATGTTGGAAGCACAGACTGATTCTTTAAATTCAATCCAACCATGATAAACTCATTGTATTTAAATTAGTCTCACTATAGCATAATTTAAAATTGTTAAATTACTGTAGTTAAGCAAGCTTATATAATGCTCTAATTTTTCTGTAAACTAATAGAAAAGTAGGATCAATGAATACAATGAGAAGCAAGGAAAGAGAATCACCAAGTGTGTGTGTGTGGTGGGGGGTGGACTAAGAGACTAAGGGCATGAAATGTCACTTGAAATTGAGTTAGTAGGGCTTAATCAAGGTATTTAAATGCATTCTACAACAGAGTATAACTTACATTCTGTATTTAAGCCTGATTCGATATAATAATGATGGACTTTTATTATATGATAGTTATTCAGTGATGCTTATGAAATGATTGTAGACAAATTATCACTATGACATACTACTAAAGTCACATCCATAAATTAGTTTAAGATGCCAGCACTAAGTATATTAAGGTTCAGAAGACTTCAGTTCACTTTGAACTCTTATATTTCTTGAACTTGTTTACAGAAAGAAGAGATGACCTTTTGCCACTAGTATCTTATGAATATTCTGCAGTAAGCATCCTATGTATTTGTCCTTTGGTTGAAAGCCTATGAAGCTCTTTGTTCAACAAAGAGTTACTGACACCTACTAGGTACCAAGGATATACAAATTAAGATACTGATCTAGCTTTCAAAGAATTAGTCAACGACATTATTCTCTCTGACTACTTAGAGAAAGAAAACAGAAATAGTACAACTACCCAATAAATCATCTCAGAGACAGAAAAAAAAAACTCATGGAGAGTTTTCTGTTGATAGTTTGTATAATCTATACAAATGGATGGTCAGAGGTCCATAGTTTTCTCAGTGATGTTTGTATTGGAGAATTTCTAGGAAATATTACAAATATAGTCTCTGATAGAATATTTTCTGCTTTTAGGAGCATTTGTATATACTGGCATTTACATAGAAATTATTTAAAGAGTTGGAATTGGTGGTTGATAAAGAGAAGAAATTAAGACTTTTTCCAAATAGAGACAGAGTTTCAGAAAAGAAACCATTGATTTTCTGAGGAACCAGTAATAAAATATAACCTTTGATTTAAGATTTTTAAAAGTTCTGTATTTTTATACAAAATGTACCATTAATGGAAATAAATCTTAGTTCTGGCTTCTAGTCAATTATCTAGTTTGTAGATCAGTATATAAAAAACTGAATTCCCAACAATTATCATGAGATGCAGGTATCTATACTAATAAAAGGGTGATATGCAAATTGGTTGGGACACCGTCAAAGTAATGACCGATCAGCAGGCTGTGCGCAGCAGGCGTGGGTGGGCAGGGACTTGCAGCGCTGGGGATATGATGGCGGCTGCCACTTGCCCAGGACTAGCCCTGGGCAAGCAGCAGCGGGGATGGGGCTGGGGGAGGCAGGCTGGCAGCAGCAGCTGTGAGCACTCCCTATGGCCGCTGCCACTTGCCCAGAAGGACCGCAGGTTCCTTCTGCCAAGTGGCAGCAGAGCTGCTCTGCCGGGAAATCTCCACACCGGCAGCGAAGGCAGGTGAGCGAGGGAAAGCCCAGCAGCGAAGGCAGGTGAGCGAGGGAAAGCCCAGCAGCAAAGGCAGGTGAGGAAAAGTCCGAGCTCCATGGCTAAGAGCTCCCGGCCTGGCCACACCCTACCTTGGCCTCAGGCACCGTGGGTCAGGAGTTCTGAGAAAGGCAGCTCCTTCCTGCGGCTCCTCAAACTCCCAGGCTACCTCCATCTCCCCTCAATGCCCCTCGGGTCAGGGTCGGCAATTGGTGGAGGCCTCCAGGTGTCTGGGCAACCAATGTAGGGAATTCCCTCTAGCAGCTGGACCCAGTGACCCAGGGCTGGAGGGAGACCTGCACCCTCCCCTGCAGCCAGGAGAACCATGGAAGATGCAGTCTGCCCATCACCAGATGAGCACACCCAATTGGTTAAGCATGAGGAAGCTCACGGTCGATGGCTGCTGCCACTTGCCCAGGGCCAGCCCGGGGCTCTGGCAAGCCGCCGATGGCCACTGCCACTGTAAGGGCCCGAGGCTCAGGCAATGAGGGCCAGGTGAGGCTCAGGCAAGCCACAGTGGCTGCGATGGCCGAGGCTCAGACAGCCTTGGGGCCAGCAGTGACAGCAGCAGAGGCGTGATGGGGGCGTCGCCTTCCCCTGATCGCAGGGTTGCATCCTGCAGAGGGAGGCCAGAGGCAGCAGCAGCGAGGGGGTGATGGGGTGGTGACTTCCCCTGATCAGCCTGTCACCTCCTGCAGAGGGAGGCCAGACTGTGGGAGTGGGCCTAAGCCATCAGTAGGATATCCCCTGAGGGCTCCCAGACTGTGAGAAGGGGCAGGCCGAGCTGAGGGACCCCTCCCCCCGCCATGCACAAATTTTGGCACCGGGCCTCTAGTCTATAATAATGAAAGCATAATATGCAAATCGACTGAACAGCAGAATGACCGTCCAGGCGACCACACTATGACTCACACTGGCACGAGGCCAGCCAAGGTGAGTGCAATGCAATTGGTCAGGGGGCCCCGCCATTGCCCCACAATCACACCGCAGAGGGAGGCCCAGACCACTGGCTGGTGGGGCAATCAATCTGGGGAGGGGGGGGCTCTGTGATCACCCCAAACAGGGAGGCCCAGGTCACCCTCTGCAGGGCGATCAATTGGGAGATTTCCAGACTGCGAGAGGGTGCAGGCCAGGCTGAAGGACCCCTCCCCCGAGTGCACAAATTTCGCGCACCGGGCCTCTAGCCTTTACATATAAGAGATTCCGTAAGAAAATAACCATATGCCATATAATCTCAGTATTTAATATCATTCTTTTTTCTAAAATAACTTCTATAAATTTACTTTTTACTACACATTTCGTAGGCAGATGGCTTAAAAAATACACACACAAAAAAGAATTCTAGTTGGTGTCAACTGTTTCTATTAACCCACAATATCTGGAAATAATTATTTTGGTCCTCTTTAAGAGTTGTTAATAGAAAACATTATTTAGTATAATTAAGGAAAGTAAAAAAATCCTAATAGAAGCAGATCACTTAAATGATACAACTGCCTTACCAAAGAAAACTTCAGGTCACATATATTGAAAAGGGCCAATGTTGATATAAAACTAGCTTTTAGTACATTTCATATGAAGAGATGTTATTGCAGAATGCTTAATATGACAAGTCCAAATGTACTTCATAGGTGTCACCAGGTCTTAAAACCTTCATGCTTCACCAAAATCTTCTAAAAGATTATTCTAATGATTATATTTATTCTTCTTCATTTACTTTCAAGTTCAAATTAAATCTCAGAAATTTCAACTAGAAGGGACCTTAGAGATGATTTCATCTCTCCCCTTCCAACTCATTTTCAGATATGATTTATTGAGACCCAGAAAAGTCTGGTGATAGGTCCAGTGTCTCCATCCGGGTGTTGAAAGGGGCAAGATTGATTAAAATCCTGGTCGCATGACTCAGGTGCTGCTCTCATTTTGCCACTTGATCAATGATCTAGCATGGTTCCCTGATAACTTATTTGGAATTTCATACTCTCAACAGCTAGCTACCTGAGTGCATTGCATCAGGACATTTGAAGAGCAGGTAAAAAAAGAAGCAGGGAAATGTTCATGGAACTCAGAACTAGCTATGCTTTGTCTACATCACAGAACTATTGTAAGGATCAACTGGTAAAATGTAGGTAAACTGTTAAAATAGCAGGTTTTGTAAACTGTAATGAATGATACAAATGTAAGAAATTTTTAAGATCATAAAACCCAAGACATAGCTATTAGAAATTTTCTTAAAGAAAAACCTAGATGTCATGTCAAGATGTAGGGGATGCCACAAAATATCTATGCCAAATTTTACTCATAAATAAGCTGATTGGATACATTTTAAAGATATATTAAATATATATTGTTAAGAGTAATCTTATACAAATGTAACTGAGGTGGAAATAAACCTGAAATTCAGCAAAAAATCAACCAGCATTTTTAGAATTTTGGCTGTTTTCTAAAATTTTGCCAAAATGTTAATTTTAAGAGGAAACAGTGAAATAAAACTATAATCTCACATTTTTACTTAATTAAAAATACATTTTAAATCACTTATAAAACAGCATATTATTTTATTTACTGTCAGCAAATTTTATACATATGCAGTTTTGAGCCTCCAATGGTCTTATAGCCATTTATAGAGTTAATAAGGAATTGGATTCTCAAAAATTGATACACTTTTACCCTGTGAAAGACCAAGCTGAACAATGATTCACAACATGGTAAGTTTCCATTACTCAGGCTTTTTTCTCTGTCTGGAAAGTCTTCTATCCACCATTGCCACTAATACCCCCATCCTTAAGTTGCCTCTACCCTTGAGTCAGCCTTGCAAATACTCATTAACCTTTAAGACACCTAACAACCTCTCCTCCACCAAACCTTTCTTGTCACTTCTTCCTCTTTACCCAATTCTCTGAACACATGGCTCTATGTTCCTGTTATATCCTAGAGATATTTTTGAATTTACTTATTTACTAGTCTATCTCCTGGACTATGAACACTGTAGATATAGGAATACCTTACAGGTCTTTATACTCATAACACAATGCTTGGCACTTGCCATGATCTCTATCAGCTCAGTTTAACAAAGCTAACATTCCTCATCAAATATCTTTTTACTGACTATTCCCCACAGTGTAATTAAAAGGATGCAATTTTAGAGACAAGCTTTCTTTTGATTAATTTGCTTAACTCAGCACATGACCATAAAAAAGCAGTCAAGTATTTAATATTTAGTGTTTACTGCTGAGTTTACAATAATAGTGTTTTAATAGAAAATGGAATCATGCAGGCTAATAAAAAAATTCACAGTGCTTCAAAAAAAAAAGAAACAAATGATATTCTCGAAAGAAATAATCTATGGTGTTTGAACAAAAACAAACTTTCTGATTTCTTTTCTTTCTAGATTTCCACTGGTTTCTGAATATAGGAAAGAAGTGCTACACTGCCACCTCAAATTAATATAGCCAAAGATTATTTATTCATTAAATATTGGGCCAGACCACATTCTAGATGCTGGGGAAGCAGCATAACAATGAAGAAAGCCAAGTCTCTGCTTTCAAAAGACATCAAAACTTAGTGGTGACTAGGAGTGCTGACTGACTGGGTTTGAATCAAAGCTCTACCACACACTAACTGTGAGATGTTACTAGTATGTAATTTACTTAAACTTTCTGCTACAAGTTCCTAGTCTATAAAATGGGAATAATATTACCTATGTCATGGGGTTGTTATGAGTTAATATTTGTAAAGTTCTTTAAAGAGTGTCTGACATTTTTGATACAGGTGTTTGACAAAATTTCAAGGACCTTAAATTCTAACAAAAAGAGACACACAAAACAACTATATTATAGGTAACCTGGTGATTACTGCTGTGAAGAAAATAAGAGGTGCAAGAGAATAGAGGATAGAGATAGGTCATTGTTATTCTATACAAAGTGCCCTCTCTCAGGATGATTCTCTGAGAATCTGATTTTTGAGCAGGAACCTAAATGAGTGAGAAAGGAGCTCTGCATTTTGGGGGATGAGCTTTACAAGATGTGGTACCTACAAGTGGAAGGGTTCTATGGGGGAAGACTTAGAGCACTGAAAGAACAATAGGAGATTAACCAGAGCCAGTAAAGCAGGGAAAGTAGTGGGGTGTGGGGGGCTGGGGGAGAAGGAGACTGGCCCACGGCCAGGTCACAGTGGGACGGAGGGAGTAAGGTCTTCCAGGTCATGGGAAGGACGGCACTTTTTAACCAGCATGAGATGAGAAACCACTGAAGGATTTAGAATGAAAGTGTAATGTTATTTGACTTTTGTAATAAAAGGTAACTGTAGCTGCTATGTAGAGAAGAGACTTAGGGCTGGGATCAAGAGTAAAAATAGGGAGATCAGTGAGGAAACAACAGCGAGAGATGATGTATCTTGGCTGAAGATGATTGCAGAAGACACCATAAGAAGTGGCCATGCCCAGCTGGTGTGGCTCAGTTGTTGAGTATCAACCTATAGGAGGTTATGGTTCCATTCCTGGTCAGGGCACTTGCCCAGGTTGCAGGCTCCATCCCCAATAGGGGGCATGCAGGAGGCAGCAAATTAATGATTCTCTCTTACCATTGATGTTTCTATCTCTCTCTCCCTCTCCCTTCCTCTCTCTAATCAATAAAAAAATATTAACAACAACAAAAGAATAAGTGGGCAGGTTTGGGTTATTTTCTAGGTATAGTTCCTAGGATTTCCTGACTGAGGGATGTAGGGTGAAATAGGAGTCCAGGATGATTGCAAGGTTTTTGGCCCATGCCTCTGCAAGGATGGGAGCTGTTATCAGTTGAGATGTGCAAACTAAGAGAAAGTTTTATCTGACACAAGTCATATATTTTCCTCCTTAGAAGTCCTCAGTGGCCCCCACTGACTTTGTGAGGTAGGTCCATTTCGCTGGGCATTCTATTCAAGGTCATGCCTGTTGACAACCACAGTCTTGTCTCCATGCATTTGGCTCTTTCTGCTCTAGTCAAGCTTGACCCATTGATGGTCCCAGAACATGACAATTTGATTACTTTTCATGATGTTCTCTTTCATGGAAGCACTTCCTTCTCTCAGGTACCTAAGAAACACATCCTTCTGTAATTGACTCAGAAATCCAACTCTCTAATGAAGCCTTCCCTGATATTTCCTGGCAGAAGGCTTTGGGTTTTGTATTTTTATCATAGATATTTCACTTCATTTTAAATTATCTTATATAGCTCTTTGTTGTCCTGTTTCAACAAATAGACTGAAAGCTCTTTGAAGGTAGAGATCACATGTTATTTATGTCAATAGGTCCATAGTTCTTAACACACTGCTTGCATCAACTAAGCATTCATACTTTTGTTAAATTAAAATAAATATCTATACCTCTTAAAATATATTTTACATAAAAAATACCTCTTTAAATTATGTTAATTTCATAATTTTATTCTTATTTCATCAAATAAATCTCTATTTTTAAATTCTTCTTCATTTATAATATATTGATAGATAAATTGGAGAAGAAAAGAAACAAAGAAAATAATGAAAGGGAAAATTGATATGTCTCCGGTATTTTGCTTTTGTTTTTAAACCTAATAACATATTGTTGGCTAATGATGTAGGTAATTCCCATGAGCTTTACATGATAAGGTAAAATTTTTATTCTATGATATTCTAGTATATAGTTCAAGCAATATGTCTTAAGCTCTTTCTTTCTTTCTTTCTTTCTTTCTTTCTTTCTTTCTTTCTTTCTTTCTTTCTTTCTTTCTTTCTTCAGCAAAACTACAAGCCTCTCTGGGGAACCAGCTATAATGCAAAGATTTGGTATTATCTGTCTCTTCCTTTTCAAAAAACTACAAATTATGCACTTTGAGACATGAGGAAGTAAAACATTGATTGTATAGAACATTTCAGTGGAGTAGAAGATATTCTAATTAACATGATAATCAACAAAGGCCTTTTCATGGGAACAGATTGCATAATTGAACATTCTTTATGGATTTTTGTTAAATATACTTTACTCTCTGAGGGACTTCATGCTTCTGGCACTATTTCTCTTTTCTGAACACCAAGGTATAAAACTAAGACAAAAGAACAAAGGGAGAACCTAAAATTTACTTATAATAGGTTATTGATTGAATACATAAGGCAGGAGTGGAGAACGTTGGCAGAAAAATTGTTTCCCACCCCTGATAAGGGAATGATATCAGTTCCTGACTCTTCTGGATGCTAATTAGAATTAGTCATATCAGGGACACTGGAAATTAGTAGTGGCCTGAGAAATCCTCTAACATTTTTGATAGTCATACATAAGCCTCACTCTTCATCCCAAATTTTTGATAAAAAAAAAAAATAATTCTATTTGTGGCAGGAAGATCACCAACTTCATTATCTGAAATAGTTACCATTAATTGAGCACAAACTTTGCCAAGCATGGATTTGAACATCCTACATAATAAAAGGCTAATATGCAAATCAACTGAACGGCAGAAGGACCGGTCGCTATGAAACACACTGACCACCAGGGGGCAAATACTCAACGCAGGAGCTGCCACCTGGTGGTCAGTGTGCTCCCACAGGGGAGCACCACTCAGCCAGAAGCTGGGCTCATGGGCTCATGGCTGGCCAGTGCAGCGGCAGTGGCAGGAGCCTCTCCCGCCTCTGTGGCAGTGCTAATGATGTCCCACTGACGGCTTAGGACCACTTCTGCAGGGAGTGGGCCTAAGCTGTCAGTCAGACATTCCTCGAGGGCTCCTGGACTGCGAGAGGGTACAGGCTGGGCTGAGAAACGCCCCCCTCCACCAGTGAATGAATCTCATGCACCAGGCCTCTAGTTTTATAAATAAAATAATTTAATTTTTACAATAATCCAGAGGGTAGCTAATTCTTTCCCCAAAATAAATAAATTGAAGCTTGAAGAGATTAAGTAATTTCCTCAAAGCTACAGAAGTTATTAACTGAGTTCAAATCCCAATGTAGGAGATAGGATTTGAACCCAGGACATTTGATGCCAAAATCTATGCCCATAGTAATTCCTTTATGTTAATACTAGAGGCCTGGTGCATGGATTCGTGTACTGGTGGGGTTCCTCAGCCTGGCCTATGGGGATCGGGCCAAAACCAGCTCTCCGACATCCCCCTTGGGGTCCCGGATTGTGAGAGGGTGCAGGCCAGGCTGCAGGACCCCACTAGTGCATAATTGGGGCCAGGGAGGGATTGTGGGAGGGCTCTAGGTGTGTCCGGCCTGTATTGCCCAGTCCTGATTGGCCGGACCCCAGCAGCAAGCTAACCTACTGGTGGCAATGTCTGCCCCCTGGTGGTCAGTGTGTGTCATAGCAACTGGTCGAACAGTCGAATGAACGGTCGGACACTTAGCATATTAGGCTTTTATTATATAGGATATCTATTTCCTGAGATCCACCTAAATTTCTATGTGCCCTGCACTGTGTTGCCACTAGGGATACATTAGTGAAGATCAGCACAGTACTTCTCTCCTGGAGTTTACCTAATACCTCCAGGAAAGAGAAAGGAAAATGACTTTTATCATGCATGTTTTCTTGAACATTTAAGGGAAGGCCATATTGCCCTTCCTAAGTCATTTTTAATCTTCACATTTTATTAGAAGCATTAAAATATTGGATATTTCAAATTAAAGTATGTTTTAATGGAATAATGTCCATTAAATTCACAGGTAAATTTCCATAAAACATAAGGATTTATTCCACTGTTATATTCCTGCTTTGTAAGTGAAGAAAATGTTCCTATGATTTTGAAAATACATAATTCTATTTGAGAGGACCTATTGATGAATCTACTGGCGCATACTGGGAGGCAGCATCAGCAAGTTCTGACCCCGGCATTGCCATGATGGACTTGGGTGTGTAGTGACAACAACCCATTACAAACTGAGGCCTGCATATAATGCACATCTTCTAGTAGAGAACCAAGTCTGTTATCTAGCATCTATGCTTTGTAGCTCCTGGAAACCTTTTGCAGTGTCATCCCTCTGAACACAGGTTCCCAAAGACATCCAGGTAGTCTGTTTTGAAATTACATTTTACAAGGATGTAAAAAACAAAAATGTCCAAGGAATAACACACAAAAAACAAAACAAAACAAACAAAAAACAAAAAACAACCTCTCTTTAGAATTGGGTGCTATCCAACCAGACACTTTTACATGCATATTCAACCAAACAGAAATCCTTGACTTCTTATATTGGTCAATTTAAAGTATTGACTTGCTTAATATTTTTGGATTTCTTTTTTGCTTGGTCTTTAAATTTTAATGGAAGTTTCTATTGAAAAAAGAATTCATAATAAAGCACTTGTGTTATGCACTGGGATGGACTGGTGTCAATTACATTAGGTTCTCCAGGTAGTAATAAGGGGGAAAATTGGGTGTGGGAGATGATATGATCAATATGTGGGGCTCAAGAGCCTTAGGAAAGTATAGTACGTAATATTTCATAGACACACTCTAAGAAGTAATAAAACCTATAGCTTTAACTTATCCAGTCCAATAGAAAAAAAGATACAAGTGAAATCTGATGGGATTAAAATGTGTGCCTCTAAGATGATTAATTTATTTTATACACGATGATTAGTTCACTGTCATTTTTTCCCCAGAATTTAGTCATTATTTCAAAATAATATTAATGCAGCATAGGCGCCTGTAATCCATAGGAACATTGTACTAGTTATTCTCCATTCCCTCAGCACAACATACCCCTTATCTTTAAAGGGAATAATATATTTCTGCTGATAGGTAAGAATACCCTCAGTTTCCATAACCTATAAGAACTGGAGTGGAGGCTTTTAAAAATCTGTTGATAAATTATTTAAAACTGACTGAGCTAGAAAACCACCAGGAGAGAAAATATTTGGTAAATGATGTAGAAATCCTTTTTAAATTTTTGAAAATAATCAATACTGGAATATTTTAAAGCCCTTTCCCTTTTCTTTTCCACCTCTCATCTCATCCATCAATTCTCCAAATGTCAGCTTGAACCCTCTGGCCAAATCCTCTTTCAGGGAATCTACTTGTGGAAGTGGCACAGCAGGCATTAAAGATGCCATTAAACTGACATCTGCTCCTGGACACATGAACCTTAAATGGCCCGGCAGCATATAATGTGCCATGCCAACTTAAGAGAAATAAAAAGACAGAAGCACGAGAACAGAAACAAATTAAAAATGTACTTAAATGAAATGTTAATGTCAATGTGTGCACATGCATGCACACACACACATTAATATGCTCAACTTGATTTAGATTCATGTCACTGAGTACAGAATTGGAATACCATAAGCTCTATTCTGATAGTGACATATGTTTTGCATTATTTTTAAAGAACGAATCCTTACACTCATTTTGCTAAAGTGTTATAATATCATTGATGTAATTTACATCTCTGCAACATTTGGTCATACAGAGAAAGCTTCTTTTCTTGTTCTTTTCAAATAAGACCAAACACACCTATCTTATATACACATCGCCCAATACGCAGTGTCATCCCAATGAACTAAAATTCTTTCCTCAGCACCTTGACCTCAGTATCCCCATCTCTAAAATACAGTTGAAACTAATGGAAAGTTGAATTACACCCACTACCTCTATTTTAAAAAGTATTTTTACAAAGTAGCAACTTGTCTCCACTCAGTAAAAATGATGGATTATTGTAAAGTGTGAAAAAATTAATGAGCAGATGAAATACCAACCCATTAGTCATTAAAATATTGCACTGGGTTAATTCAGCAAATAAAAATGGAGAAGAGAGCAGATGGCCATTTATAGTTCTCTTGATTTCTTAAAATACTTCCTTACAGCCAGAACTGCTTCTATATTTTACTTGAAATGCACAGCTCTTACCATATGCACAGTAAGCAAGCATTCATGTGACCTCATAAACTTTTCATGTAACACAGCAATGATTTTTATGATTTGGTTAAAGGAACACTATATACTTACAGAGTAAGTTATTCCCATATCCCCGATATTCTAGGGATAATTTGAATTTCCTAGACTCAGTAGATCCTTGTCATCATTATCTGGTTTGAAGTAGGTTCAAGTAGGCACATGGGTAAAATTTCACAAAAGAAAGTGATCCAGCTTTGTTATAAATGCTGAAGTATGCCAAGCATACATAAAATCATTACAGAATAGCCAGTGTTTGTTTTAAAGTAACACTTTTTTCCCCTTATATCCAAATTTTGTAAGTTACTGCTTCTTAAAAATTCTATTTTCATGTAGAGCTAAAGGATCTCTCACACAAGTAAGCTGAATCAAATATGCTGAAAAACTGGCAGTATCTATTCACAGCTGAACATATACATATTCTATGGCTTAGCAATTCCACTCCTAGGTATATACACCCAATATAAATGTGTACACATACCCACAAAAAACACAAATATGAATAGTCAAAGAAGTACTATTTGTAAAACCAGGAAACAACCCAGATAGAAGCAATCAATAAATTGTAAAATACTTACACAATGTATAATAAGAGGCAATGAAAATCAATGAACTACTTACTGCTATAAAAACAACACAAGTAAATGGCACAAACATGAAGTTGAGCAAAAGAAAGCAAACACAAGAGCATGTACTATATTATTCCACTTACATAAATGTCAAAGGTTGACAAAATCACTCTGTGGTGACAGAAATCAGCATAGTGGTTGCTTTGGGAAAAAAGTCAGGACAGTGACTGGACAGAAAGTGGGCTGTTTGGATGCTGGCCATACTCTATTTTCTGATCCAGGTGGTTGTTACATAGGTAGATTCCTGTTGTAAAAATGTATTGAGTTATCTTTTTTATGATTTGTGAACTTCTTAGTAGGTATGATAGACTTCAATGTTTTAAAAAAGTTTACTAAGAAAGAAAGGAAAAGTCCTCTATATAAGTGCCAAGAATAGCGAGGAAATTTTGCCATGATTAATAGCAAGAACTATATTTCACCACAATTAACACAAGTGATATAATACAACAAATATTATCGAAATATTTTTTATAAAATTCTCCAATCTCCATATTAAAAGAATGTCTTCAATAACTTCTCACTGATACCTTTACCCTGTTATATAGACACTAGAGGCCCGATGCACAAAATTCGTGCAAGAGTAGGCCTTCTCGTCCCCCACCCCATCCCTTCCCCCGCTGCTTGCACCGGTTTCCCTCCAGCAGCCAGAACCCGGGCTTCATCTAATTAGCATATTATGCTTTTATTATTATAGATGTGGTGCTTCACCCAAACATTGGACCTTGTTCCTTCTTCTGAGTAACCTAACGTTTATTTGTGAAACTTCTTTCCCTAATTTTCCTTCATGTAGTTTGTGCCCAATGATGGTCTCCCCAACTCTGCAGGTGAGTGCTGGATGGCTCAAGCCAGTTTTCTCCATTGGCCATTGTTCTCACTGGGGCAGGACAGCTCCTTGTTGTATGGGACTGACCCATGCACTGTAGTATGGCTAGCTTCCCTGGACCTTACACAAGATGCCCACAGCCTACTCAGCCTGTGATTCTTATTACATGTGGCCTGGTGTTCATGACTAGGCCTCTCTATAAGATATCAGAGACAAGAGACCAGGCATAATGTCTTTACATTGTTACTCCACTTACGGCTACGGTGCCTGGGGAATGCTAGCTTTTCAACAAAACCCATTTGAGTGCATTTGGCATGAATTCAATAAATGATCATTGAGCACCTTTATGTGCCAGGAATAGTTCTGGACAATAAGGATACATCAGTCAATAAAATAGACCAAATCTTGTACATATTGTTTCTCTTCTAGTGAGAAAAAGAGACGTTAAACAAGAAACACTGCAGAGTGGTAAGTGCTATGAAGGTATGAAAATAGGATAATGTGACAGAAATAGAGTAAAAGGAGGCTGGTTGCTTCAGTGGTTCTCAATAAGGGGTGTTTTGTCCCTGGGGATATTTGATGAGACATTTTTAATTGTCACAACTGAGCATATCTAGCAGGCGGAGGCCAAGGATACTGCTAAAAATCTTGGAATGCACAGAACAACCCCACAAAGAATTACCCAGCCCCAAAGCTCAATAGAGCTAAGTTTGAGAAATTCGATGTTAGATAGAGTGCTCAGAGGAGGCTAATACCTGAATAATGTGAGAGCCAAGTGAGCAAAGTTTTAGAGAAAGGGCATTCTAAACCTATGGGACAGCAAGTACAAAAGCCTTAAGGTACAAATCAGTTTGGGTGGTTTGAAGGAAACAAAGAAAGGCTAAAGGGGCTGAACTTAGCCAGGAAGAACAATAGTACATTCAAGACAAGTTTGGGCAGGTAATAGTACAATCAAGATAAGGTTGAGCAAGAGGTCTGGACTAGATCATTGAGGGCCTTGCAAGTCATGGTAAAGAGTTTGCATTTTATCCTAAGACAAAGGGATACCCCTAAAAATTTTTAAGCAAGAACGTGACATAATCAGATTTTTAAAAAACACCCTGCCTGCTGTGTGGAGAATGGCTTGTAAAAAGTGAAAAGAAGGGGTTGAATAAAAGATTATAGCAGTGTTCCATGAGAAATAGGATAACCTGGATGCTCCTGTGTATACAGTTGCCAAATATAATACAGGATGTTAAGCTAAATTTGGATTTTTAGATGAACAATGAATAATTTTATATAACTATGTCCCATGCAATATTAGAGACATATTTATACAAAAAATTGTTGTTTATCTGAAATTTAAATTTTACTAGGCATCCTGTATCTTTATTTGCAAAATCTGGCAACCCTCTGCATGCATGAATGGATAAAATAACTGCATAGGTAAACATCAAATTACATATACTTGGAAAATGAGCCAACCTGCTATATTTCTCAAATTCAAAACTAAAAGGCTCTACATGAATGGTTTCTGTATGTGGAAGAGGTATCTGTTCAAACAGATATTGTTTGTACAGGAAATCAATTAAATACCTAATCAATTTTGACATTTGTATTTCCTGCTTATTAGTTTAAAATCTCCAACTAGCTCAGGTGATCCATTTTTCAGTATCTCAGTACAAGCAGGAAAATATATAATACATTGGTTCTCATTGTCCCCCAAGCTGTTTTCTAACTCATCAACCTGGAACTTCCAAGTTCAAAACCTTGGAGTAGACTTCTTGTATGAATTTTATTTTCATAGGTGAACTAATAAAATTTCCAACTTCTGTCAATCTTTTGCAATTTCTCTTAAATTAGACTCCCTTTTCCAGTTTCCATATATCTATTTTTGTCTATATCTGATTCTTGATCATTTCTTGAATGATTATCCTGACTCTTGTATTCACTATTACCATCATATCACTCTCAGGTTTAAACCTTCCAATATTCCTTGTTATTGTAAAGACTGTAGACTGGTCATTTTTAGGCTGTATCAGGCCAGTAGATATCTTTAATTTGGCTTACACAGTATAATTCCATTGTATGTTTGAGTAAACATTTAAAATTAAAAGCATTTTCTTAAAAATCTGTGTGTCTGGCTGCATTGAAAAGATCTGAAGATATGGCCTCACCAGATCTGCACTTACTCATGGCTGCAACAGCTGAACTTGAATAACAACTTTCTTCTTTAGATAGAACATATAAGTCCTCACCTGCTTAGGTGAGTTGGCTGGAATTGTGACTGGAATTAGATTACATCAAACACTTTTATAGCAAGCATTAGCAACCTCTAAAAAGCACTTTCCCTGTTCCCCACTTCAGTCTAAACTCTCAGGCCAATAGCCCCAACAATCTGGTTTGTCCCCTGCTCTTTCACCTCCGCTAGCCATGAGAGCTTGAGTCCACATTTTTTCTTCACCCAGATTTTTTCCTTATTTTGATTTGCTATTTAACATTGTTCCTGATCAATCTCAATACCATTGTTCTTTACTTTGATATTCTTTCTGAAAGTTAACATGCATATATTCTCTAGGTGTTTCTTAGGCACTTTTCATGCTTACCAAGACTACCATGTCAGCTCCTTGAGGAAAAGAGCCTTCCCTGCTGTTTCTTCTAGCAGTTCTGGGCATCCCAAAGGAGTCCAAAAGTAGTTGTTGCATGAAATGACTATACTGCAATCTAATCAGCATATAAAGAGAAAAGTGGGTCTGAATTTATTCCTTTTTTGAATGGTATACAAGTAGGATTTAAACTGTAATTTTTCCTGAAATCAACTATTTTAAAAAATAGAATGTAAGAAATTGAAACTAAGCTTGCTCTTTTAAAGTTTCTGTTTAAAGTAATTTAATAAAACCTCTCTATTAAACTATACTATTTCATTTTATTCCACAGATATATTTGATTCTATGACCAATAAAAACTAAAAATTTCACTCATTTTGCTCTTACTTCTTAGGAGATTATTAAAACAGAGAGATCCAATTTTCCATCATTTTAAGAAGGCTGATTATTTAAGTATTAAAGGCTTGAATTGAGGAAATAAAGCATTCTCTGGCTTTGTATGTCTCTATTATAAACATAAGGGAATAGATGAGAAGTCTGATTTCTGAGAAAAATATTTCTTACTATGTGAGCAGAAATCAAAATATATTTAAACTGTTTTATAAACAATAGTGAGGTTTTAAAAATATATTAATTGATTTTTTGAAATTTCTTCATTGGTTTTGGTATCACATAATTTTCCTCATCCCCCTATTCCCATCCCAAACCCCTCCCCAGATATTTAATTGATTTTTGAGATAGAGAAAAAGAGAGATCACTTTATTATTCCACTTATTCATGCAGTCATTGGTTGTTTTTGTATGTACCCTGATAGGGGATTGAACCCACACCCTTGCTATATCAGAAAGATGCCCTAACCATCTGAGCTAGCCCACCAGAGCCTAAAGAATTGTGAGTTTTAAATAATTTACTTTAGTCATATGCCTTAAAATTAATAATATTTAAAAAGAGAGGCCCTAAAACCAATACTTTCTCATAAAAAAATTCTTTCCATTCAATAATTACCTAAAGAAAGGTTTTTAAAATGTTCAAGGTCAAAAAATAATTAGAAAGCTATCCACTCACAGTAGGGATTAGCAAACAATCTGTGTTTTCTTAAATCAGCTCCTCTTGATGTGTTGTCAGGATCATGAGGCATGACAAATTTTAAATGGGCTTACTGCTGAGAACTCATCCATATGGTACAACCACACACACACACACACACACACACACACACACACACACACACTTCAAAGTAGTGGATAAACCAGCACTCATGTATGGCTTGGCTGCTTCCATCATAAAGTCAGTTAGTGATGATGAAAATAATGAACATTATAGATAAATCTTTTAGGAAAGGCTCGGAATATGGAAGGAATGGAATATGAAGTGGTGCAAGTGAATTGGTGAAAAACAGAAAAAAACACACAAAACAATGTCTGCAATTACATACTTTTAAAGAAATACAAATCAATTATTTTAAAGTAAATAAAAGTAACCACTTAAATACTACCAAATGTAAGTCCCGCAGGACTTATTTTTTTCTGTGTTCTTTATAAGCTTATACCTAATATGAAGCTACTTAGGAAGATACTTAATAAGCTATGTGAAATACTAGATTGTGTTCTTTATAAGCTTATACCTAATGTGAAGTTACTTAGGAAGATACTTATTCATAATCAAATAAGAAAAAACAGTCAAATTGAATGTTTGAAGGCAGTATAGAAGAATTTTGGAGAAAACTATTTATACTAGTATAAGGACACTAGTTTCTGATTAGATTAAGTCGTAAGATATCATAATAAATGAATAAAAGTCAAAGAAAATGTGAAAAATCACTAAACAGATAAAATGAATGATCAACGAATATAAGATAACAGGTCTTAATTATCCAAGGGAGACTATAGTGTTCATTACTCAGCACAAGACTTAATTGATACCAGAACATTTGCATAAAATCATACCATATCACATTAGCACTTAAAAATGATTGCAATGAGTGTCTAAGGCCTGTCACTCTAGAAACACCACCAGAAAAACCCTGTACAGTGACTTGCCCAAGTTCACTCACTTTGTCAGTGACTGAACTTATATGCATATATGCATAACCCATGGACACAGACAACAGTGTGGTGAAGGCCTGGGCAGGGGCAGGAGAGGGGGGCTAGAAAGGGTCAATGGGGGAAAAGGGGACATCTGTAATACTTTCAACAATAAAGATTTTTTTAAAGAGTAGACTAGGAGATATTAAGCAGGGGACAGGATTAAGAAAGTGATGCTAAGAGATTCTCAGTTTCAAACTTCTCTAAATATCTATGTGCAAAGGGAGGTCATAAGAAATAAGACACCTTGCTCGAGTTACACAGTGAATTAGTTACAGAAATGGAACTAGAGTCCCGTATACCCTACTAGTCTAGGGTTCTTTCCTCTGTACCTTATCCTTGAGTGTGTCTTCAGAGTGAGGTGTCCTTGTTACATTGAAAAAGAATTTTTCACTAAATAAGATAATAATAATAAATGCAAACACCGTACTATACAATCTGATATAGGTGATTTTTTATCATTTGGTATAGTTGTACAATGAGCCTATTATTGCTTTTTGTAATTAGAATAGATAGACAGCCACTGCTTTAGTATCTTACTTACATGTCTTTAATGCACTAGTTCATCATGGGCAAACAGGGACCCAGGAAACACCAACAACTTACGAACTTCAGAATTAAAACTCATGTCAAGCACTGGCTGAATTAATGTACTAAATCTTCACTGACTCAGACCATATGGGAGGAATGGAATATGAAGTGAGGCAAGTGAATTGGTAAAAAAACAGAAAAAAAACCCACAAAAAACAATGTCTACAATTACATACTTTTAAAGAAATACAAATCAATTATTTTAAAGTAAATAAAAGTAACCACTTAAATACTACCAAATATAAGTCCCGCAGGACTTATTTTTTTCTGTAAGGTTTACTTTAATAACTGAATAATTCATCTGTAATTAGAAGACAAATTGTTTATATGCAAATGGCATCAGAAATCATTCAAAAATGCTTTAGCATATTAAAATGTACAGTTGAATCTTAATTATTCCAAACTTCACATGAACAACTGCAAAGAGTAGAGAGGTAAAATTTAGTCTAGTTCTAATTAAATTATCAAAAGGTCTTATAGTAATAATGATTTGACTACCATAAGTGATAATGATAGTAATAAGAATTCATTTCCTTTTCACTCCTCATAGAGTCCACGCCTATTTTCGAATTAAGAGCTCTATGTACTGAGCGTACGTAGAGGTGAAGGGACTTGCCCAAGATCTAGCAGCACTAAGTTCTACAGCCTGGACTAGAACCCAGGTCCTCTAACCCCTGCTAAGCACCCTTTTGCTCTTCCACATGCTCTCCATGATGGAGCACAGGGAGTTAGGCCAGAGAAGCACTAATGCCATTTATTACTCCCAGAGTCTATATTTCTGTGCTTTATGTGAAAGGTCCACATTACACATATGCAATACAGGCTCACACTGGACTTCAGGGACTCCGGATTTCCTTTCAGTGGGTTGTTTTCAGTGTTTCATGGGTCAGTACCTGTGCTCAATACTTAAATCCTTGTTGATATGAGGTTGGCATACATATTCAAACTATCTTTGGTTCCTGCTTCCTACAACTCTTTTTTCTAAACCCCAGGTTTTAATTCATAGTACTTGGATTAAACCATTACTCTATAGCACTAGCCACAATCTGTAGTAATTTCTTGATTAGCTACCTTACCTATTAGATTGCACATTCCTCATGGCCAGGGTCATTGTGTTATTCCTTACCACATTTCTGTTATTCCGGGTCACCTTAATCTTGTACCTTTATCAATATGCTGTTTCCCAGTGTCTTGCACACTGTTGGACATAGAGTAGGTGTTGTATAAAGGCTTATTGACTGAATGAAAGTGGGAGTAGCTAATGGGTAGTCAGGACCTAATGGATAATTAGATTTGTGTGTATTGAAAACTCTCCTAAATGTAATATGATGACCTAAAGTCTCAACTCTTGACCTTTTATTTAGGCTGCAAACTTGAGTGCATAAATCTTTATTCAATTTTAATATGCTATACACTTAGATTTCAGCCTTACAGTAATCTGGGATATTAATTCCACCAGCACTTTCAATGGAAGCTATCATTTATAACACTGGAAAACATTGTTGTGGCTTAATTTTCAAAGATGTAAGAGTACAAATGACATTAAACATTAACTAGTCAAAGAGGTATGAGTAAAGAAACTGTACTATGTAAAAACTTAGGGCCAAAATTAAGGCTAAACCATTTCATAATTAAAACAGGATGAAACAAACAACTGTCAGAGGTCATGCACTAATCAGGAAGGACATAAATCAAACCAGACACATTTACTGCTTACAAAATATCTTCAGGAACTGGCATTGTAGCTCAGTTGGTTACAGAATGTACTGACATGCCAAGGTTGCAGACTCAATCTCCAGTCAGGGCACATACAAATATCAACCAGTGAATGCATAAATAAGTGGAATAACAGGTCAATGTTTTTCTCTCTCTCCTCCACCCCTTTCCTCTCTCTCTCCCTCAAATCAACAAAAAATATCTTCAACTTCCTAAAGTATCATAAGTATCAATTATTTATAAAAACACTGGAAGTATTGACACTGTATATTTTTATAAAATGAAGCATAAAATAATAATGCTTCAATCTTACACAATACCTTCAAGTTAATGATCTAGTTAAAAGAGTGTCTTGTGAAGTTTTAGATGGGCAGACATTAATGACCACTCAGAAATGGTATTGTTTGTGTTAATACCTCAATCTCCTCTCTATTTAAACACTCTCTCTTTCAGACAGTATTTAGTAAGTGAGATCTAATCTTGTCATGCCACAAACTTGCTCAGTGACCCTGAGTAAAGTCTGTCTTTCTCTGGGCCTAAAATTCCCTATTTAAATAAAAGGGTTAGAATAACGTGCTTTATTTCCCTTTAATTTGAATATTCAACTATTTCTATTTCTAGGGTTTATTTTATTTGTTTTCCTTGCTCTTACTTCTCACTCAGAGGAAACTGTTGGTGGTCTAATAAAAACATTTGTGATTTTTAGCATATTTGATAGCTGCAAAGGCAGTTTATTTAAAAAATGTATCCATTGTGGTGCTTTCAGTCTCTAGTAATTTGATGCAAAAGCATTATCTCATATAATAGAATATCCAGAGTGTAGATGGGCTCAGGGCTGGGTAAAAGGTATTATCAAGGACCCAGGTTCTTCCCATCTCTCTGCTCTGCCATCCTGGGTGTCAGTCTCCTTTTCTGACTTACAACAAGATGGCTTTTCTAGGTCAAGGGTACAATGGAGAATACAAAGGGAGACCAGACACATAAATCAAATCTCCTGGGAAGAGGTCATCATTCTCCTCCAAGCTAACAGTCAATATCTCAGCTAAGCATCTTCTCCTTTCTGTCATATTATTAAGGTAGTTTGGCAAGTACCTATTGAATGCCTAGTAGAAGTCCAATACGATGCTAGGAACTGTTAGTGACACAATGAAGAGAAGTATAAAGGAAAACCCATTCAGCCTTTCACTGCAGGGTCATGACTAATTCTGAAAATGCAGTACTTCTGTTTTAGAGACTCAAAGCAAGACAGACATACTCTTTCCATGAGGCTAACCCAGCCCTACCTGAATGAGACAGTGTGACCTCATTCTTACTTCTAGAACAGAGCAAAATTCCCTATTTTTAAAATGCTTTTATTGATTTTTAGAGAGAGAGGAAGGGAGAGAGATAGAAACATTGAAGAGAAAGGAACATGAACATCAATTGGCTGCTTTCTGCACGTCCCTTGCTGGGGATTGAGCCCACAACCCAGGCATGTACCCTGACTGGGACTTCGACCCGTGACCTCTTGGTGCATGGGTTGATGCTCAACCACTGAGCAAATCAGGCTGGGCGCAAATTCCATATTTTTAAATTTCATACTTAAGAATGATTTTTTAAATAAATTTATTATCATGGGCTACATTGACCTTGCTCTTGAGGTGACTAATGCTCACCAATGAAGACTGATGCATTTCAGATTGCAGTGGATTGCAAACCATAATTGTTTGAGATATACAGAAAATTTTCAGCAAGAAAAACACAGTATAACACCAAAACATAATCATAGCATATGGTATTTATAATCCATTGCCAAACTCACTGTTCTCAGAGATGACCTGTTTTTGAAACGGCGACTATTGTATTATAATCTAAAAATGGAGAATGCAATGAAATAATCATAATAGCCAGGCCCTTGAATATAAACATTCACAAAATCAAATTGCAGTATTTGTTTTTTAAAAAACACTGTGGTGTGAATACATCACAGAATATCTAACAAATTCTGTGTCTTGTATTTCCAGTAATGTTGTAGTAACACTCATGTACATAGCTTCTGGAGCATATGAATAACAATTTCTCTGTGTTGGAGACCTGGTAGTGGAACTCCTCCTGGGTCAGAGGGTCTGCACATTTTTCATTTTCATAGATGCTGCCAAATTACCTTCCAAAATGGTTGTACTGCATCCCACCAGCTGTATATGACAGTGTTTGTTTCACTACATTCTCACAAACACACCATATGATAAGGCATTTTCATTTTTACCAATCTGGTGGGCAAGAAATGGCATCTCATTTATGTCTTCATTTATACTAGTACTTCCCAGATTCTCAATAAAAAAACTTAAACATTTCCTTGTATGTTCATTAGCCATGATAAGCCTTTTTCCTTCAGAAAAATGCCTGTTTGTTCTGTTTGCTCATTTTTCCATAGGGATATTTTCAATTTTCTATTGACTTTATATGTTTTTCATTTATATTTTGGTTCATGTGGGTTAATGCCTCTTTTATTCCTTACTCTCATTTTCTTTTTTTCCAGTTTTATTGGGGTATGATTAACAAATAAAATTTGTGTATATACTTAAGCTGTGCAACATGATTTTTAAAGTGATACAACATGATGGCTTAATATACTTATCTGGTACATTGTGAAATGATACTCACAATCAAGTTAATTCACATATTCATTGCCTCACATTGCCTCACATAGGAATGCAGATACTGATTTCATTTCCTTTGGATATATGCCTAGAAGTAGGATTGCTGAATCATATGGTAGTTTGACTTTTAATATTTTGAGGAACCTCCATTATGTTATCCATAATGGCTGTACCAATTTACATTCCCACCAACAATGTACAAAGCTTCCTTTTTCTCCACAACACTTGTTAATGCTTATCATTTTGATAATAGCTATCCAATAGGTATGCAGTTATATATTTTATGATATTGTGGTTTTGATTTCTGTTCCACTGGTAATTACTGATGTTGAGCACCTTTTCATGTTCTTGTTGACCATTTGTATGTCTTTTTTGGAAAAATCACTGTTCAGGTCCTTTGTCCATTTTTTAGTCAAGCTATTTGTTTTCTGACTATTGATTTGTAGGATTTCCTTGGATATTTTGGATATTAACCCCTTATCACATATATATGGTTTGTAAATATTTTCTCTCATTCTGAAGGTTGCGCTTTCACTCTGTTGTTGTTCCCTTTGCTGTGCAGAAGCTTTTTAGTTTGATGAAGTCCCACTTATCTATTTTTGTTTTTGTTGCCTATGCTTTGTTGTCATATCCAAAACAAACAAATAAAAAACAATCATTGACAATGTCAAGAAGTCTTCCCCCTATGTTTTCTTGTAGGAGTTTTATAGTTCAATTGTTTTGAGCTAATTTTTGTGTATGGTATAAGATAGGGCTCAATTTTATTCTTTTACATGTGGCTAACCAGTTTTCCCAACACCATCTTGAAGAGCCTATTCTTTCCCCATTGTGTATCATGGCACCTTTAACAAAAAACAGTTGACCATACATGTTTGAGTTATTTCTGGGCCCTCTATTCTGTTCTATTGGTCTATGTGTCTGTTTCTATACTAGAGCCCTACTATTTTGATTAGTATAGTTTTGTAACAAACAAATAAAAGGCATCCAAATCAGGAAGAAAAAAGAGGTTAAATTGACACAATCAATTCCAATAAAAACTGTTATATCTAATAAACAAATTCCAAAATTGCAGGATACAAAAACAATATACAAAAATCAATTGTATTTTTACATATTAACAATAACCTATCTGAAAAAGCAATTAAGGAAACAATTCTAATTACAAGAGCAACAAAATGGATTAAATATTTAGAAGTAAATTTAACCAAGGAGGTGAAAGATCTGTACACTAAAAACTATGATACACTGATGAAAGAAATGTAAGACAAAACTAAACAAAAAGGTATCTTAAGATCATGGATTGGAAGACTTAATATTATTAAAATGTCCATATTACCCAAAGCAATCTACAAATTCACTACAATCTCTATTAATATTGTAATAGCATTTTTCAAATAAATAGGAAAAGTAATCCTAAATCCATATGGAACTACAAAAAACACCAAGTAAACAAAGTATTCTTGATAAAGAAAAACAAAGCTGAAGGCATCACACTTCCTGATTTCCTTTATTCTCATTTTACCAGGGTTTGGAAGAGGAGAGAAGATAAATGCATGTGGCCAGCCCATTATGTCAACTACAAGTTCTGAGCTCTCTATACTTAAGACCCTCTCCACCCATAATACATGCTGGTGTAGGTACTGTAGATGCAGCTGGAATGTCACCATGGCCTCTTGACATGTCCCTCTAATATGTCACCTATTATAATACTTCTAATTTATTCTCTTACCAAAGAGTCGGATAGAGAGAATGCTTTTATTCTGGAAATGCACATGGAAATTGATATTTTCCCATGGATTTAATAGGAAATTCGGTTACTATGCATTCTTTAAATAATTTGTGTGTTTTGTTTTTTTTTAATTTGTTCTATTCTTGATATGTTTGATCATTATCCCAGAGGTCAACTGAGTAACTTATTTAGATTCATGAGGAATAGCTTACTTGTTTTAAAACTAGGAATGAGAATGAGGAAAGATTCAGTGTAATGTGATAGTCTATCATTTCTATAAATTGAATTAAGAGCTCTTTATTTCATATTTGCCCCTATCATTTTATTGTGAAAGCATCCCCATATTAATTCTCATGACCTGTGCTTTCTTTAATTTTCATGTATATGTGTATTGCTATGGGTTCAAAGAGTCATTCCAGGTCAGATAGGGAATTTCTTTTGGTTTTGTGACTAAATGATGCTTAAGCAGTATGCCAATGAGACATTCATTATACAAGGTGCTTAGGCAAAGCACCCAATGATCTGTGAAGGAAATAGAACTTCATCTTTGGTATTTAAAAGTACTTTCCAAGACAGATTATTGCAGTTCAACATAAAGGGAAAAATATTCTCAAGTAATTTTATAAGACAAAAGAGTAGCAAGTATGTAGTATCTTCACTTAAAAACACATAAACTGCATGCAGTCTGAGTTATTCCCAGAGTCCCTGAATAGGTAGAAGAAAAGTTCTACAAAATGCATCAGCCAGAAGTACTGTGCGAAATTGCCCAATTACTCATGCTCTATAGAAACTTTCAAAATGCAGTTCACACTACTTGCCGAACCTGTTAGTTTATTTTCAATTGCAAGGAACAACAGAGAAGTTTCTTTTTCCTATTTTTGGGCAGTGAAAACCAAGCAAGGTCATAAACTAGATATGTATCATTATCATTTATATCTGAAGAGGCTACAGCCAATTATATTATTTCCTGTGTTATCTGCAGGACAAAAATAGGTGCAAGAGAAAAGTCAAGATGGTGTTTACACACAGGCTGGTCACACTGATATGGCACTGAACTCAAGGTTGGGGCCAAAGCGATGGGTGGGGAGCAGTTGGGGAGGTACTTCTTGAGGTCAGTTCTCTTCGAAAAGCCCATCAACCCAGAAGGAGTCTGTATCATAAAGGAAGATGATGAATTTTGCCATCAGGCATGTGTCTCTAAAACATGGCCATTAGCAAGGCACTTAATCTTATTTTTAATAAGGGTATGATAATATATACTCCACAAGGACTCCATGAAGGTTAAGAGATACAACCCTTGAACATGGGCAGCACAATGTGTTGCACTTAAGAGGTGCACAATTAAGTTCCTTGTAACTCCTCCTTTCATGCTCCATTATGGATCCCAATCAGATGACTAAGTGTCATTATCATGCTGGGATGCTACACTAAAGACACACTTTCCAAACCTTTGAGCATCAATAGAGAGTGACATATCCTTTGGGACGATCAGAGGCCTCCTACACGTATACCCTCCCTAGAGCTTCTGGCAGTAAGGTCTGAAGATGATGACCAGTTTTCCTTTCCCTTTCTTATATACTTCAGAGTCTTCTTCATAAATGGAACTTGAAGTATTTTCCCCCCGTGGCTATATTGCTCTTCAAGAATAAAAGCAAATACCTGAAGGTAGGATAGCTTTCTAAAAAAATTTTTTTAAGACTAATGAGTGTTCATTCTATAGGACTGAGGCATCAAAATAAGAACTTTCAAGCAAAACAAATGCTGTTGCTCTGTGGTTTGATACCTTTAAAAGTTTTTTTCCACTCTTTCTTATACATAAGTGTGACCATTTAGCCATGTAATCAGGAATGGGGTTTGAGACAATGTGATAGAAAGAAGTCCAGCCTTGCCTTAGTCACCACCTAACCTAGGTCACAGGACCCATTTTATTAAAATCTCTATTAAGATGACTGGAAGTTTGATTTACTAGAAAAATTAAATCAGGATCAAGAGAACATATTTTATTGGTTGAATTGCTGACTAGCCCTCCATGCTGAAGCTCTTTTTCTGTTTCTTCTACTTGGATCCATTGTTCAGTGCAGCCCTATTTCCAGGGGCAGCTCCAGCTTCCTCTTCCTTACAGAAGGCATCAGATACCTGACCTGAGAGTTTCTGTCTGGATCCCTGATCTCAGCATTTGCTGCTTTCTCTCTCTGCTTCCCCATGAACCGCAAGCAAGGTTCCTCTTGCAGCTTCCAGACCTCTAAGATCCCTACATTTTCAACCCCAACCACTATCTGCTACACGAAGGGCTCCTGGCTCCTTACCTCTGGGTGAAAGATGCGGCTCCCAAGCACACCATCCTCCTGCCTGCTGCATGTACACGATGAAACACAGCTGACTATTTTGCTGAAACTCAACAGCTAGGTAGATTTTTCTTTTTCTGTTATGATCCTGAAAGAAGTTTAGTTTGCTTGGTCATTTAAAAATTAATTTTTAAGAATAAAATAAGAAAGACTGTTTGGAAATTGTGTGGGAAATAAGACTAAAGTTACTGGTTAAACCTTATTTCTGATGTTCAGCATTTTATTTTTAAAGAGTTACCATTTATTGAGCTAAGAGCTCAGTGTTAAGTGTTAACTTAATACAAATCATCTCATTTAAATCTCACAAGACAACATTATTCTCAGAGGTGATTAAGCAACATGTCCAACATATGGCCACTAATAAGTCCAGTACATGTCTTTGAACCCAAGCAAGTACACCCAGGAGCCCACATGCAACCCCCAGCACCAACACCTTTAAACGAATAATGTATCTGTCCTTCATCAACTAGGTTAAATAAATGTTAGGGTTTTTCTCGCTATAAGCTTGTGAAGGGCTTGAGCTGAAACTCTCATAGATTTCAACTCAGGAATATGCACAAAGGAATCTTGAATCCATAGTTTTTGATTGGGATGATAATAATTAAAAATAAAATTGTATGAATGATCATAGGGAATACTGATTAGACCAATTTAATGAAACCTCCATCACCACTCCACTAAAGATACGTTTTAGTATCTTGATGATTTAATAGAAGATTGCTATATTGCAATTCCCAGCTGCACAAAACCTATTCTCAAGCATGATCATTATAATCTCGTGCTTTATTAAACATCTGAAAGAAATGGCATAATGGCCCTTCAAGGACAGCTCCATTAGGAAAAAAAATAGAATAATCTAGAGCATAATGTGTTTAAAATGCTTTTTAAAAATAGTGTTGTCATTAAGGTGATCAGCACCTGGGTTATTCTCAGTGAAACAGCCTGAGGTTTGCTGATTAAAGAAACAGTTACACCCTTTTCTTGGCCCATTAAATGAACCAAAGATATAATCTACCCAAGTCTTCCTGTGGCCTAGTTTTCATTAAGATGGAAATCTTCAAAAGCCAGTTAGATATCAATGCAATAAACTAGGTTGGTAAATAGAAAAATGGAATGATACGTAGCTTTATTGACTAATAAAATTTAATTGAGTATATATATTCTCACTTACAAATTGGTCAAAATGGCCCCCTAATTCAGTTAGACACTAACAGAGCTGCCTACTGAAGTTAGAACACAAATTTTAAAAAAAGCACAAGCCCAGCATACTTAATTTATAAAAAAGCACAAGCCCACCATACTTAATCTTTGCTTGGCCAAAATTACATCAGACATGCAGAATGAATCTTGACCAATAGTCAATTAATATTCTCCAATCCACATCTAAGATTACAGGTGGGACTCTAAAAAGAAATAAAAAATCTAAAAGTCTGAAATAATAATAAAATTTTAAAAACTTACATTTCTCTTATGACATAAAATTTATAAACAACTTTCACATCTGTTTCCATTTTAAAATCCTCATATCAACAATAGTATGATTCCCATTTTTCAGATGAGGAAAATGAGGATCAAAGAGATGACATGACTTACCTGAGATGACATAGAGCCTAACTAACAGGGGATTCTCAGCCAGAATGTTAAACTGACATTTGGCTTTTTATACTATGCTATCTTTTTTAAGTTAAAAGTTTCTTCTTACCTGGCACTGGCCATACTGCCCAAATTCTCCAGAACATTATTACATGCTTTGTAAATTAATCTGTAAATGGTTTGTGAAAAATGAACCCCTTACACGCAGCAGGCATCAGGCAGTGATAACTGTTATCTACCTGCTGTGAGACTTAAGGCAAGTCAGTAAATCTCTTTGAAACTTAACTTTCTCTTCTTAATATGAAAATAATAACATTCTTGTCTTTGAGAGAAATCAATGAAATAGCACGTCGGAAAATCTCTCAAGAACTTGGCAAGTAGTGCGTCCTCAAGAATGACCTATTTAACATGCATCTCAGTTTGAACACTATATGAACCTACATGATAATTAAAGCTGTGAAAGTAGTTTTTCTTTTTTTCTTTTCAAATGTGGGATTGTTGGAGGTAAAATAAGTAGAGCGTGGACTTGATGGCATGCTCATTTATAAAATAAGAAATGAAAGAGCGTTGGGAGGAGACAGAGACAGGTAAAGAGCAAAAAGGTAAAGGCTGAGGGAAATAAAAAAATAAGAATTTAAAGAAAAATGATACCTGCACATATGTGTGTATCAGCCTATAGATGACAATAGAATGGTCCAAAGCAGACAGAGCATTTACCTACTTATTAAATCTTCCTGATAACCCTATGAGATAGATAGTATTGTTATTGTCTCTATTTTACAAAAGAGTAAATTGAAGGATAGAAGGGTTAAGTATCTTACCCAAGCTCACACAACCAATAGGTGACAGAAATGAGATTCAAACCCTGGCTCTCTCACTCCAGAGTCTATGGTCTTATTCCTGTGCAATTCGGCTCCTTATCTGAGCTGGGTTAGTCAAAGGCAGCAGAGAGATAGAGAGGGTACTGAAATACTCAATTACTCAACTAGGGGCTATCTGTCTTGAAGACAAAACCCACCTGAGTGTGCTAAGGTTTGCACATACCCAGTCCAGTGCAGCAAGTCACTAGGAGCTTGGGACTATGAGACTACAATGTAGACACTGTTCTTTGTGCCTTTGGCAAGATTGTTGAGTGATCACACATGTAGGTTGAGGTTGAGTGGTTGTGGCTGAAAGACACTGAATTTTCCCAGAAAACCATTCCAAACATTGGGCTTGAGAGGCCAGTCTTTCGAAAGATCAGGGAAGTCTGGGAGAGCTGGCTGCCAGGTTTCCATCTCAACGTGGTGTTATTCAGGGTTTTTCTTAGGCTATTCTTTGCCCTCCTTACTCATAAGCACTGCCATTTCAGTTTATCCTCAGTAGCTGCTTAGATATCTTACCAGCTGTCTTTACCACGCAGACCCTAACCGTGGAGCCTTTCAGTACTGGCTCTGGTTGGAGCTAGTTCAGAGTGGGTTGTACCATTGTCAGCTGCATGACCTTTAGCCTCCTTTTCATTTAACTTCCTTGAGTACATCACCATCTCTAAAGTTGGTATAACAGTATCCACCTCCCAGGGAATGTGTAAAGATGCAATGAGGTTATATCTGGAAGCCTATAAACATTTGATGAAGCAAGACATCAGTAGCTAATGTTACTTTTGAACAGCTGGACTGACTCTTTCTAGACTTTGCTGCTGGTGAATCCATCTGAGCTTTAAAGATGACCTATAAATCACCTGAATTAAGTAGCTCAAAAAACTGGATGTGACATCAGATATAGGACCATCTCTTTTCAGCATACCCAACAATGGCACTTGGCTATAGCTGCTGCTACCGACAAAAATGAATGTAGCCAAAATATCCTGACCATTATTATATATCATTAATGTCACTTTTAGCATTGGAAAATTGCTTTTCTGTCATTTTTATGACTAATGACTCACCCGTGCCTGGGACACAGTACTATTGTTCGCTTTTCTCATAGAAGTGAGTAGTTTGGAATACACAAAAGCAATGGTATCCAAATCAGAAGAAAAACTGCCTTACTTGTACTGCATAGCCCAACCAAGCCTCATCAACCAGTATTAAAATAAATCATTATTTTCTAAACAAATAATCATCTCAACTATCCCTAATGTATACCCAAGGAGAAATTTGTTTTAATGGCCAAGGGTAATTTGAATTGACAAATTTAGAGATGATGAGTTCTGGACAAATCTGAGCTTGATTATGGACATTTAGATATCAATGTATACAAATAGATACCTAAGAATAGAGGTAAAATCTATATGAAATATTGCTTATGCTGGAAAGTATAAAAGCTTTAGGTTAAAGCTAAAAAAAAAAAAATAGGGACCATAACTCAAATGACCTAATTACACACCTAGTTAGTACAAAAACTAGCATTAAAACCAAATTTTCTTTCCTCTAAGTCCAGTGTTGTTTCTAAAGCATTATAAATACATATGCATGAAAACCTATGGCAGTCTTATTATTTTATGAACAACCACCTCCCCTAACCCCCCATTCCCCGCCCCATAATACCAGGGAAAGTCTAGCTGCACTTCTCTCTACATTTAAAAATAGACCAGGAAGGGCATTTTACAAGTAGTGGATTGATCAAATATCCATTGTCATTGTACTAAGAGGGGTCCACATTCAAGGGATTAAAACCCAGAGAAAACTTGGCCTTCAGACCCTTACTGAAAATTTGCTTTCCCCTTAATTCTTATGCACAGGAAATCAAGGTATAATGATCTATGGCGTTAATTCAAGGTGGATGAAATTCTGAACAAATAAATTCATTGAAGCAATTTTCTTGCTAAAAAATCTAGAATTTATTGTCTCAGTCTGGAATTTATTGTCATTAACATCTATGTGTGAAGATTTTCAGACAAGAATGTATTGTCTTCTACATCTCATTCTGGTTCACTGCACTGTATTCCATTTGGGACTTTTTTTTTTTAATATTAAGAACCATCTGTTTAAAATGACTTTATTAATTCCTTTTGGTGTATTTTTGACTTGTCTATAAATTACAGGTCATAAATTTTCTAACAGCTCTAGGCAGAACCTAATATGAGATTTTCAATATAGAAATGGTATTTTATATATACCCAAGTAATTCACATGTAATGGAAGCCATGTTTGCTAACACCAAGATCACTGGTGGACAAGCTCTGATAACACAGAAAACAATGGACCTGTAGAGTTTCCATTAGGTCTAGTGAACTCTGCAGTAAGGTTGCAGTTTTACTCTCATTATACATCTCCATCTTATCTCATTGTTTTCTTCAAAAATATCATATTTGATTTGAACCTTAAGGCATATGTTTTCTAAGAAGTTTTCACTCAGCCCATTATTATTCCTTTATCATAAACTATTTGGCCACTGGCTCTGTTTCCATTGTGTTCAAAGGAACAGAGGGAGAATAAGGTGTGATACTATTTATTTACAAATATCCACTTCATTCTGCAGAATATATCTCACTTTTCAACTACCACACTCTATGAAATCCCACAGTGCCTTTTCCTAGCTCATGACAGAAAGTAGCTAAGGGAGCTTGGGACTATGATGCGGGGCTACATGCTGGGAGGAGGGCATGAGCAGCTAATGAAACAGAGGCTTCTATGCCTAGAAGCTGATGAGAACGGCCTTTGCTGCCATTTTACAGGTTCCTTCCCTGACCCAAGGCCCACAAATAAGACCATGCCCAGACTCTTCCTCAGAGAACCCAAATAAAAAGATATCTGTGCAGTGAACACTGGTTTTGCTATAGCAAAGACAGGGAACTTCTGTCAGCTACTTTTATTTTTTAGCTTATTTACATTATGAAAATGAACATTAATGGATGGATGTACTTGTTTGTCTATTATATCCTTATTCATCTTACTTGTTGATTTTTATTGTTCTATCTATATCCCATTGTAGTTAATTTACCCAAACATATTTAAGTCACATATGTATATATATTTTTTAATGGAGAGAAAGAAATGATAGTTTCTCCATGAAACTCTGATTTCTTGCTTAGTAATACACTTTCCTGGTCTTCATCTATTCTGAGTGGTTCTTTCTCTGTTGCTTTCTATTATTCCTCCTTTTCCTTTTGTGCCTTAAGATAATATGAACTCCAAGGTTCTGACCTCTCTTCTGTCTTAATCCCTAACATATCCCCTGAGTATGGCACAATATTCTAATTACTTGAATATGTTCACACCTATTTCCAGCTAGCTGTCCAGTCAACCTATTGGCATTTCATTCTTTGGCATTCATTACCTAGCCTAGTCAAGTGCACGCACAAATGATGCACATCCACACTCAGCACCAACTCCTCCTTTTAATTTCCCTAATGCTATTTATTGTACCAATATTCTCTGAGTCAATCAGATTCAAACCATAGCCATTTTTTATTCTTTTTTTCCATCACCAAATTGTTACCATCACAGGCATTTCATGATGGTGTCACAATTGCATATGATTTCTGACATGGCCTTCTTCTGTGAGTCTCCATTTAATTCATTCTGCTAAAACTAAGCAACTACTTTTTAAATGTATTTTTAATTGATTTTAGAAAAAGGAAGAGAGAGGGAGAGAAAAAAAGAACCTATCAATAATGAGAATCATCCTGCACGCCCCCCACTGGGGATTGAGCCCACAACCCTAGGAATGTGCCCTGACCAGGAATCAAACTGCAACCTCCTGGTTCACTGAGCAACACTGGCCAAGCTAAGCACCTCTTGATTGTATTAATCTTATGCATAAAATATCCAGTAAGATTCGGGAACTACCACACAAAGCTTCAATGAAATTTAGTGGAATTAATCTGACACTTAAGACTCTGCCCAATGTAGTCATGTCTGTGTAAGGTTACCATCCACTGTATCCTTCTGTCTCCTTGTTCTAAATACCAAAAAGCCTAGAGAATGCTTCCCTATATGTCCACCTGCTCATTCCTCAGCCTTACCCCCTTCATCTACATCTATTGAAATTTTACCCTCCTCCAAGGGATAACTCAAACAAGATTTCCTTTGAGAAGTTTCTGTGCTTCCTGGGAATCACTTTTTCTGCCCCTACCCTGCTGAGCCACTCTAGACAATTCGTACCACATCTCTGACACATGGCCTTGACTTGTTCTCATTTGTCCCCTAGTCATACCTCATCACCATAGTGTCAACATATTCAGATGGGAACTGTGTTTTATTGACCACAGTAACTTGAAGAGCATCCATCACATGATCTTGTACATGGTAAGTGCTCTGTAAGCACATGTTAAATTTTAACAATAGGCATTTGAGTTCCAAGGAAGAGGGGAAAAGTGCTATAAACCAAGGAATAGCGGGATCCTAATGTACAACTAAGAGGAGATAAGGAAATAAACTGTGTGGGTAAGAGTTGCAAGAACCCCTTCAAATACACTTTGAAGTCCAGTATCTTCAGTGACCCTAATATCTACACCACAGGGAGGACCCATTGTCAGGGTTCTCCTTTGCCAGCCCCTATCTCACTCCTGTCCGAACAGCTGGTCAACTCAAATGCCTGCTAGACTCCAAGAACCTTTGCTACAAATTCTGTTCTAAATTTTTATTTCAGCCTCTATACCTAGGCTTATTTCTACTTCCATCTAATATTGCAGTTCTGGTGACTGGATCCCTTTGTTTTACACCGTTGCTATGCCTTATTAATCTTCCTTGCTCCCAGTCTCCTGAGTTTTGGATTCGAGTTTGTGTTTCTCAATACTGTCTTCACACCTCCTCCAGCATCAACTCCTACACCTGAACCTCAGCCCAGTGCCCTCTACCTGTTGAAGTAGCTATTGATATCAAGTACCTGCCTCCTGTAAAGCCACTGTCAAGCTCCAGCCACTTGTTCTGATGCCCGAGTGGTCCTTATTATGAAGGCTGCCTTGTGTTGGCTCTTGTTGGCCTGGATACCTACTTTGGCAGGCCACTCTAGATTGGCTCCAAAAGCAGGCAGCTGGATATATGTCCACAGTGCAACTAGCACCTGGGTGGGAAGGTCTGGATTTGAACCACTGCCCTCAGACCCTTCCTGCTCTAGTTGACTTGGATATGACCACAGATGTGACAAATTGGCAGGAGGATAGCTATAGAGAACCCAGAAAACACACAGCAAAACACCATGTCCCTTCAAAGCGGTTGGGATCATGCTGCCTCTAGCTGGATGTGCCCTCAGTAGACCTTGCAAGGTTGTGGTCAGAAAAATACAAAGGAACATACATCAGTAAAGTGGAACATTTTTAAGAGGAAAGATTTTGAAAATATCATCATAAGCTGCTATATTTCTGTAATAGGTGCATAGCATGCATCTAAGCAATAAATATATGCACTTTGAATTGCTCCAAATCCATTGAAATAAACCGAATTTCATTTTTAATGCATGCAATAAACTTTTTCCCTAGGATATCAGTTAAGATTGCTCTGACTTAAAAACACACACCTAACAACTGACTTGTTCTGTATTCCTATAGCTCCGAATAAATAGACCAACTAACTTTAAAGTTGGCAGGTTTACAGTTCTCACAGAGAAGAGAAATTAAAACCAAACTGAAGATAAATTGTAAGTATTTTTTTATATTTATGAAGTCTTAAAATTACAGAGCTGAACACACAAGGTCAATACAGAGCTGGCAGAGAGCTGAAGTTAGATGTTTCTGATGCTAGTTTTATTTTCTAAAATGAAAAGTGTGATTTAGGGGGCGGGGACGTGAGCTGAGCTGTAGGCAATGATGGGCTCTGGGTCTGGTGCTCTGGGCTAACAGCTCATCCTGAGTAAACATTTACAGGCAAATCCTCAACTCAAGGTGCTGATAAATCCCTTCCCAGAGACATGACAAAATATGAATTGTGAAATATAGTGTTTTCTTAAGCATTTGCAAATAATTCTCTCTTTGTTTTGTATGTATTGTCCTATGCATTTGCGTTTCCTAACCCACCAGGACAAAATTTCTGTTTTCCTTGTCTACAGCCATAAACCCTAGGTCAAGAATAATGCACGCGGCAATTTTTCAATGAAAATTGGCTGAATGAATCCATTTTTAATTCCTACTATGACCTCCTCAAGGGAGCTCACAAACCTCAGCTCTTATTCCATGCTCAAAAAAATCTTTTTGCTTGTTCACTAAATATATGAGGGCATCCAAGCACTGTAATTTAAGGTGTCACTTTCAAAGGTAACATTTTATTTTATCACTTTGAAAGCCTGTCTCTAAGCATGAGAAAGAATATTCATTTTCCTTGTACTAGTATTTGTCCCTGATCACTAGAAACTTATTAACATTTAATTGTCTTGAATTTGAATTTGGTTTCCAGGAAGCTTCAAAGAATTAGCACACTCTGAGTAAATCCTTGTAAGATATTAGTTTTTTATCTCAAAGGATAGTTAATTTAGCTTGTTTACATGACAGATTTGGACAGAGTTAAAGGTTAAACTCTCACTTGAAAGTCTAAATATAAGTGACAGTTGATATTAATAATTTTATAATTACTGAAACTATGATTAGAATTATCTAAACATCTTGTGCTAGTAAAAAGTGTCATTTGGTTCCAACTCATTCTTCTGGGAGATGACCTGACTTTTGAATTTTCATTACTCCTAAAATTATCAGCTTCAAAACAGCACTTATGAAAAGAAATTAGCATAAACCTTTAAACGAGTTTGTGTTTTTTTTTCCTGAGAAGCTACTTGCTCATATAAAATTCAAAGTCAACAATGAAATTACTTAAATTAATCATTCCTTCATTCACTCAAACACAATTATTGTGTGTCTGGTGTATGTTGTTTACTATGCTAGGTTCTGGGGATGCCAAAAAAATAAAAATAAAAGATCCAGAAGATGCTGTCCCTATTCTTGAGGATTCTAATAGGGGAGTCACATTTCTATTTATTGATTTAATGAGCATTGATATTTACAAAGACAAGTCTTGGGTTCACATTAGGCTTGAGAAGCTCCAGGAGGATAGGAGCCAGTCTGTGCAGCTCACCATTGACTCTCCAAGGTCAGGGGTATTAAGAAGCATGTATTAATGTGTGACGTTGGTGCTAGTGACATGGGAACAGAACAACACATATTGTGACAATTGAGATAATGAAATGCACACTGTGCTTTATTTTCTGGAAGGAATATCTAAGTCTGCCTGCAGAAACCAGAGAAGGCCTCTCAGAGTAGGCACCGCTGGGCCAGAGCATGGTCGTGCCAGATGTGAGAGGGTATTCCAGGCTGGCAGAACAGAGTGAAAGCAGGAAAGAACATGGCATGCTCTGAGCCCACAAATGTTTTGGTACAACTGGCAAGGAAATTTGAAGAGTTCTGTGACATAATCAGTATTTTTCTCAGATTTTCTAATAAACAGTTACCTAGGCATTTGGGTGCTAAAGTTGATTTTCTATAATTATTAATCAAAGGACAGAGGACCTTTCACTATATAAATTACAGAGTTTAATTATAAGCTTTCTTTTCAAATATTTGTATTTTTTATTACTTCCAGAAAAAAACAGTTTAACAATCTATACTAATAATAGCCTAGGTCAGTGATCGGTCAGCAAACTCATTAGTCAACAGAGCCAAATATCAACAGTACAATGACTGCAATTTCTTTTGAGAGCCGAAAACCGACTTTTGCACATGGGCCACGACGTTTCAATTGCACTGTACGTGCGCACCCGCACGTGGTATTTTGTGGAAGAGCCACACTCAAGGGGCCAAAGAGCCGCATGTGGCTTGCGAGCCGCAGTTTGCCAACAACTGGCCTAGGTGGTCGTCACACCCTCACGCCATGATGCCCTCACGCAGTCACAATCCCACAGTCCATCACCAGTGGGTGCACACGGGTGGGTGGGGACTTGACATTGTGTGCATGGCATGAAGGCAGGGCCTGGCGGCCACTCCTCATGGCCAGGCCTGGGGGTCCTGCGGCCCTGCATACCACAGAGGCGGGATCCCTGGCTCCAGACTACTTCTTTGGGGCAATCCATAGAGGAGCCCTGGATGGGTGGGCAGGCCCTACCTCTTTGGGGCGATAGATCGCAGGGCTCCCACACTGTGAGAGGGCACAGGCCAGGCTTGGGGGTCCCCCACCCCGAGTGCACAAATTTTGTGCACTGGGCCTCTAGTTTCTATATAAGCCTAGAACCAAATCAGAGCCACAGCTGTTCCTTGATGTAATGAGGATTTAATATTCTAATCTTCTATACTCTGAAAAAGTCAGCATCAAAAACGCCAAACCTCATGCCACCTTTTCTCCCAGTTTGATAAACTATCTCAACTGTGTACTAAAAAACACACACAAGTAAATTAACATATGCATCCAAACAACTGATAAACAGTGGTTCCTGAAGGCTGTAGAGGTCCTTTATTTTGGGTGCACATCCAAAAATAATTTCTACTGAGTGGCTAAGGAAAATAAAACTTAAAAGACAAGGGAGGTCTGGTCATCCCTGAGAAATGGAGGAGAGAAAACAGCCCTCCTCCTTGCGATGGAATATTGGGGATGAGGGATGTTAGAGACAAGACAGTGCAATTTACAGGAGGGTAACAGGGTGCCAGTGTATCTCAAACTCAGCCAAGGATGGAGTGACTAAAGCTCTGGGATGCTCAGGTTGAAACACTGAATCTAGAGGAATAATGACAACTATCTTCTAATGTTGTAGGGAAAGTGGGAGGGTGACTTTTATGTGTCCACTTGGCTGGGCCACATATTTGGCCAAACATTATTCTGCGTGGTTCTCTAAGACTGTTTTGGGATGAGATTAACATTTAAATCAGTAGACTGAGTAAAGCAAGTTGCTTTCCCTAGTGGAGGAGGGGGCTTTTATCCAATCAGCTGAAGGTCTGAATAGAACAAAAGACTGACCCTCCTGAGAAAGAGAAGAATTCTGCTTGATGGCCTTCAGACTGAACAGCAGCTCTGCCTGGATCTACAGCAGGTTCCAGCCTTCAGACTTGAACTAGGATGTCAGCTGTGCAGATTTTGGACTTGTCAGAGTCCATAATTATGTAAGCCAATTCCTCATAATGAATCTCTTTAGATGATAGGTATATAGGTAACCCCCAATTGGTTCCATTTCTCTAGAGTACCCTAATAGTGAAAGTAGTAATGAAGGGGGCATACCATGAGAAAATATGAAAAATTGAGAAAGTATAAGACATTTTCTGGTAACAGTGGATAGGCCAGTTTATATGAATAGAGTTCCTATAGGGGTATTGTGGAGAAGAAGATGGAACAGTTAAACTGGAGCCATGAACACATAAGTGTTGACTCCCTGGAGATCTTTGAGCAAGATGGGGATGTAATTAACATATTGTTTTAGGAAGATGTGTCTGGATACAGTTGTATAACCTCCTGGAGGAAAAACAGACTAGAGGCCCCAGGTCTAATCACACACTGATGCAGTGCGAACCCAATTTGGGCTCAGTTGGTTGAGCATGTCCCCTGCAGCAGGAGGTTGCTGGTTCAATTCCTGGTCAGGTCACATACCCCCGTTGCAGGCTCAATCCCCAGTAGGGGGCGTGCAGGAGGCAGCTGATGGGTGTTACTTTCTCATCACTGTTTCTATCTTCCTCTCCCTCTCCCTTCCTCTCTCTGAAATCAATAAAAGCATATGTATTTTTTTAAAAGTTAGGTTGGCCTGGGTGGGGAAGGGAAGACACAGTTCAAGTAAAACAAAATAACTGAAGAAAATGTAAGATTGATGATTCTTCTATAAACATTACAATTTTTCCAATTTCCCTGCATTTCTCCTAAATAAAGCCCTACAGTAGAAGAGAATTGTCAGGACTTCCTTGGGTGCCTTTGTGACAGCTTCATTTTTCTAGCAAATCTCTATGATTAAAAAAAAAAAAGAATTCCCAGGCCTTAAAACACCCAGTACTGTTAATTCTTTTAAGCCAAAAGAAAACTACAGACCAAGCAACACGAAGACCTAAAATTAGAGCTTCGCCCATTGCAGCAGGTAAATACACTACTCATAGATACGCTGGCCAAACCCCAAACAACTCAGGTGACAAATAAAGATGAAGCAAAAACAATCAAGGTGGCAGATAAAGCATATGACTGTAGAAAAGGCAGAAGTAATTTGAAGGCCTAAGCTGAATTCACTCTTTCTTTCTCGTAGGCCTTTTCCTTTTTGCCAACAAAGAAACCACTAAGATTAATCTTAGGGAAAACTATTCTATCACGTTTAAGTTTCAAAAGCAATTCTAAGAAAGTGATAAACACCATATTCATTTAATACCTCTAATTTGACTCTAATAAAGATATCTACTAATGACAAAACTCTGTTTCCAGTGCCTTTTAAGTGGTAAAGAAATACTAGACTTAGGGGTTGGGCAAACCCCAAAAGGAGAAAAGAGATGCCAGTATTGCTGATGATTTGCTATGAGCTGTGGTTTGTACCAAGTTGATGTTAACAGCTGCCTGATCTTACCTTAACCTTCACCCACACACTACACCACCTCAAGGTTCTCTCCGGGGTTAATTTCTTCCAGAGAATAGTTACGGTACCTTACTGAGAGTAGCTCTCCCCAATATCTCTCACTTCCACTCTGTTCCCGGGCACTTATTAGTAACAGCCAGCTTTCACCTAACTTACTCCCATAAAAAAGCGCAACCGTTGCCAGGGACAATGATACCACGATCCTTTAAGAAGTAAAACCCAGATAACCGCTATACCTTTTCCCTTCTGCAATTTCCTGTTTTCTCTCTAGCCTGAGGGGTGGGCTACCTAGAAAATACTAGTATTCTCCTCCTACTGTTATTTGTAGAAAAATACACAAGGGCCACAGAGCTGGAACAACAGAGAACATTGCTGGCCCTGTAGAAATCTTCCTTTCATAGTCCCAGGCCCATGCTGAAATATGTAGTCTAAGGTAAATGTCCATTGTGACTTGGGAGTTTATTTTAAATTGAATCTTTAATATGCAAATGGGAGATTCACCTGGGACACCATAAGAATGAAATCTATCCTCCATCCTGTCATGCACTTTTACATTAAAGAGAAGAAGAGTAATTTTTAACACACCCCTACAATGGTTTTATGCAAATTCTTAAGGCTAGGCAAATTATTTTTGTGTTAAAATTTCTCAACCCCATAAAAACAGGAGTGAATTTATGTGGCATTTTAAAACGATGTTAGGCACATTGTAAAGCGATTTCATCTCATTTATGTAGAAGAGTGAACATAAAAACAGGACATGGCATAATTAATGATGAAATAATTTATAGCAACCTACTCCTTTTCCATAAACACTTATGTATTTTCTGTGCTGTGGTACAAGTTCTTTTCTTCTAGACCCCCACCCTCTGCCCTTGCCACCGGAGAGAAAATGTCATCAGGTGAAACACACAGTAGGCAGCTTAAATTCCCTAATACACATATCACACATAGTTCTCAAATTGGCTGCACACTAGAATTTCTGGAGAGGCCTAAAAAATACTGATACCTGGGTTTCACTTCTCAGAGGGTCTGCTTTAATTGATTTTTTTAAAGATCCCTGGTAAGGCTAATATATAGTTTGGGTTGAAATCTACTACACAAGTATTTTAAGATTGTTAGGCCAATATGAAATTTAAGCCACCCCTGTTAAATAAATTGAAGAGTAAACTCAGAGGCCTTGAGAAAGGCTGTTCCATTTTCAATTTACTCTGCAATTTATGATTTATAGCAAGTTCAAAAAATATTTATTGAGCACCTACTGTATGCCAGGCACTGTAGTAAGCCCTGGAGACACAAGAATAAATAAGACAGACATGCCCTGTATTCACAGAGTATAGAGTTCACTAGATACTTGTAGGCAGCTTTTTCAACTTCCTGTGTTTCAGCTACTATTCTACCTGTTCTTGATATTTACAGACTATATCAGGTATTTCTTGAAGTAGGTATTGAGATTTCTACTTGGAACTTCTTCTTTTAAATTTCTTACAAATACAGTTGAAAACTAGTGAACTCATATATCTTTATAACACCAATAAGAACACGGGTGATATAAATTGATTTTGAAATTAATTATCATTTCAAAGAATCACCTGAAATATGCATAGGACACATTATTGGCTTATGACAATTCGACCCTCTATTAAGAAGTCTATAAGAGAAATAAAAATCAGCATAAACTATACTGACTGCTTTTATGATAATACATGTCTGATCTCCATCAGAAGTGTTGACATATAATTTTTCTCCTTCCCAGGATTATTGATGTGGGTTTGAGTGTAATTTGAGTTAAGCTTTTCACAACAGTAGATTTGTCTGTGAAGGGAGTGCAGAATAGTAAATATGCTCCATCATTGGTAGGATGTCATTTAATTTCTCTTGACTATGATCATCTGAGACATCTGCTCACTGTGGTTTGATGAGGTAAATTGAAATAATTGCTCCATTCTTACATGGAAAAACATGAATACAATGAGCATTGTTATCAAACTTACAATGCAAATAAGTAGCAGAAATTTGAGCAAGAATTGATTCAAAAGAAACACATATTTTAGTCCTGCATGGAGCTCACCACAACTTTCTCATGGCTGACCCAGGTTGCATAAATAATGCCAGTGGGACCTATTGGTATACAGAGATGTTCTCAAACATTTCTATTATATATTCACCAGGTAAGGAGTGCATTTTCCATTTTTTAATTAACAAAGATTTTTTTAATTCTCTCTAGAATACCAATTTTGAAAGAAGTTTCTGTATTGTTATAATCTCCAAATATTTCTTCTAGTACAAGCTTCATTTCAAAGCAATACATATGTGAATTCCTAACAAGGTACACTTTTAAATAGTAGAATAAGTCAGATTTCCTCAAGAGCCCGGGTCACTCTGGGTACATTGCTGAACCTCCCAGGCCAGTAGGGGACTACCTGTCATGTTCTGTCAGTTATCCACCAGTGAAGGTGGCCCTGAGAAAATTGATGCCAACATCACGCATGCACAACGAGGTAAATTAAGAAGGACTCCAAGCTGGGAAATACTCATATTTTGGAGTTTTTTATATTGTGGATCAAGAAGGAAGACAAACAAAGAGTTGTCTTGAAGATGATAATAATAACTAAAATAATAAAGACAACTAACAGTAATTTACATTGTATAGATCTGTTCAAATCCCTACTTGATAATTTTCCATGACAAAGCACTCACCACTTTCTTAAGTATGTTGTTCTACTTTTAGCTGGTTCTAGTAAAGAATTCCTGTCTGTCCATCATTACTTCTCTTGTACAACATAGTTTCCATCTATTAACTCTTCCATATGCTAGCCATGTAAACATCTAAAGAAACGTATCATTTCTATTACAAGCATTCTCTTTCTGTGTTAAAGTCCTCAGTTCCAGAAACAGTTCATTGTATTATATAATTTCAGATGCCCTTTGATTTGATTCAAACTGCTTTGAATGCTCTCTGGTTTGTAATTATCCTTGTCAGTGAGTTCATCTCCAAATTAGACACAATATTCCAGATTTGAGCTTAATAGGACAGATGTCTGTGGGAATATGTCTTTGCTCGTTTGGAGCACTTGACCTTTCGTTTCCATGCCGCATTGTGGACACAGGGTAAGTTCATGGTCTACTGAAGCCCTCGCGATCTTTTTTCATATCAACTGTTGTCCAGTCACGTTGGGGATTTTCAACCCTGAATTAGTGCAGATAAGGTTTAGTGTTTAGTACTTTATATTTATTACTGTCATATTTCATATCTGTGGTTGAAATACATCATTCCATCCTATTAAAAATATTTAGATTCTGTCATCTATTCTCGGGCTTGCCCTGTTCAACACTTTTAAAAAAATAACTTGTATAAAGACTGTTTTAAAATGCATTTGCCATCCTTCATAGTTTGTGTCTTAAACAAAACTCAGAAGTCTATTTTCTCTCACCCACTCTTTCCTGAAATGTCACATGGACTGAACTGATTCCCTTCATACAAAGAGTATAGGATAATGTCCTGGTCAGGGACATCATGCTTCTCTTTGGATTGTGCCGTCTCTGAGAATTTTTATCAGGATTGAGTGCCTATTTGGATTACTCAGTGGATGACTACCAAAATGAGCAGAACTATTATACCACACACTGGTCAGAAGTCCTTGAACCAACCAGATCTGGGAAAGTAGGGTGGGTAAAGTCTCCCAGGATATTATTATAGACTAAATAAATCAGGCATTGAAAAATGCATTGCTGTAGGAGGCTGTTTGTCTGAAAAAAAGAATAGGAAGAGAGATAGATTTCCTGTCTATGAGTGGGAGTGGCATTCCTTAAAAGGAGCCAAATGATGGGTATGTAATGATATGGATATGGATATGTGAGGAGTTTAAAAACTATAGTGTATTTTTTCTATAGCATTAATAACTATCTAAAAACATTTTGTTTATTTGATTTTCTTTAATTGCACTCTCCTACCATCAAAATATAAATCTCCACTTGAGCAGGGACTCCCATGATATATTTTTCTCAAGTGCCATACCATCTAGAACAGTGCACAGAAAGGCTCTCAATTACTATGTGCTATTATAAGGAGATGCCAGAGTAATACAGAGCAGAACTTGAAAGTGGCAGAGCAATGACCTACACTATGTCCCTGAGAGAAAATATCTATTAAAGATGGAAACTTATTTGTCCTTTTCCTTTACTGAACACCTGAATAGCCTTGAGTGGTGGTCATGTGAGCAGTCAAGAGAGAGAGTAGTAGAAATAAATGTAGTCACTTTCACATTCACCACTCTGCTGAAGTTCATGAGAAGGAAGATACAACACATATAGCATACTGAGGGCAGGAGTTGTTAGAAACATGACCAGATATGAAGTTAATAACCCTGACTGCATTAAGAATATGAGACCAGGCTCTGCTTTCCCAAATGTGCCAGAAGAGGTTGACGCTTATAGAGTGGGAGACTGCCACTTCATTTAATTATGCATTTACAAAATCATGAATAAACATACCAAATGGGACTACAGATTACCTTTAAGGTGACATGAATTAATACTTTACATATAGGTGTTCAATCAAGGGTGTCTATCTTATTCTATTATGATGCCGTACAATTTCTCTCTGCTCACCACAAGCATATACATATTGGTAGAAAAGCTGCTGGTTATCTTAATGAAATGAAGACACACTGTGTCGATCGTTTATGGTTTTCCCCTTCATCTGCCAGTCCAATAATCCTACCCACAAATATGAGGAAGTAACTTTGTCACATCTTGTTCTTAATGAGCCAGGAACCAGCTCTTTCTTGTGTAATTGTTCAAGCATAATTTGTTAAGTATTTGTTCCAGAGGATTTTGCGCTTGGGATCCTTGAATCAAAAACGTTTTCAGATATGCATCTATAATCCACAGGCAGTAAAACATATTTTGATCCAATAACGTTAAGAAAAAAGTAAAACAAACAAAAAAAAAACTATCAGGAAATGTACACATCAAACTTTACCTCAATAGTCTTAACTTTCAATTGACCTTCAAAGAGCAATTGGTAAATTGTGGCACTACCTTTAAATGAAATAATACAATAAATTGTCTTACTAAGAAAATTACTTTGAAAATAATTTAGCACTGGTGAAGATACTTTACATGTTAGGCCCCTTGGTGACTATTTTGGACATCACAGTTACAAGCCATGGCATAATGGGCAAACATTCCTATAGATTTCATGAGGTCACACAGTATTGGTCGATTTGAAGAGGCACCTCCCATCTGGCCCTGGGCAGATATAATATCATCCCATTTTCATAGGCTCCTCAGTACAGTTATCATTCTCATTACAATTTTGCATTTTTACAGCACCTGTAATCATAGCTCCCAGGCACTATACATTGCTAATTTATTACAGTCGTTTCAATTTTGCTAGTTAACTCTCAGGTCCCCTGATGTGTGAAGCCCTAAAATCAGCAGGAAGAACTAAAACTCTTAAACACTCAAACCAGTGTACATTCTCAGGAGTGAGGAGACCTGGGTTCTCATATCGATATTTCCACTAACTGGCTCTTTGACTAGAGGAAGTCATTTCTTACTTCTGGTCCCGTCTTCTTGTGGATAGAATGTCAGATTTGGACTAAATGGTCTCTAATATCCTCTTCAGTCTCTAAAATTTTCTGGTTTGTACATCAGAGTTCTCAGGAAGATGTGTCTGACATATGTCAGTGCATAGATATGGATTAATCTGTTCCTGAGGTCACTCTTACTCCACACTCTTTAAGTGCATCATCCATCCTGGTGCTTGCCAGCTGACAGCTCCCTGTGGAGAACTCCATGTCAAATCTAATTCCATAAGGTCCTCAGAACCAGAAATAAATAGGAATGCCTAGGGCTAATTTAGATGTCCCAAGCTAAGCAAAGAGAAATGATTCCTTCATAAGATTTATTTTAGAACAAAAATGGTTTGCAGAGTGAAGTGAAGGAAATGGCATTAACTTATAAAAGCCTGTTAGTTAGCAACTAATGGCATAGCTTAAAATGTCAATTTAAGAGATTATCCTTGGCAAAGAATCCATTAACCAAATTTAAACAATGCTAATAAGGTCTCTTTGGCTGAGGAGGAATTAGGGATATTGGTTTAGATAGAGGGGCTCAGAAAACACCCCTAAATGTTTCTTGCCCTTCACCTGCTTATAATTTAGCAGGAAAAGAAAGAATCAAACATTTAAGTGAAGGGACAAGTTGAAAAAATAAAAAGAAATGTAGGAACTGATAAATATTTGGAAAATTTTGAATAAGTTTTATTCAAAGTGCTGTAAAGACCTTAGAGTGAGCATTGGAGTAAAGGTAGAATTTGTTTGAAAAATGGCTTAGGAGACATAAATACAAAACATATATTAGAAAGTATCTGGGAAGAAATGCCATCAGGTTGACCTTATCAAAGAGTCCATTTTGTATTGAAATTTAGAGTTGTGCTCACCACACAGCAAGACCAAATCTGCTGGAAAACTTCAGAACTCTGCCTGGCCATCCCGAAACTCAGTTTTCAATGCCATGTCCCCATAAAGGAACTCTTCATGGAGATCGGGTTTTAGCTGACAGCCACTGCCCACTTGCAGGGCCTGTCAATGATCAATACCCAACACTTTTTTCTTGCTGTCTATCAGAAAGGCACCAAGAGTAAAGGAATAAAGTAAATTATCACCCAGAGGAGGTCCAGGCCCTGGGCTACAGAAAAATACCAAGCACATTTACACGTGGGCCACAGGGAGAGGGCTTGAGTGAATGAAAAGTGGAAAATGCAAAATCAGAGCTGTACTTGAGAATATTATCTAGGGAACCAGAATAGCAAGTGGATGCATCAAGATACAAAAGGGAGCCCTGAACAGTTTGGTTCCGTGGATAGAGCATTGGCCTGCGGACTGAAGGGTCCCAGGTTCTATTCTGGTTAAGATTTATCTTTTTCTTTTTTATCATCACCCAAATACAATATATGTTTATTGAGTTTCAGAGAGAGAGAGAGAGAGAGAGGAACATCGATTGGTTGCACCCATACAGGGGAGCCCTAGCCAGTTTGGCTCAGTGGATAGAGCATCGGCCTGCAGATTGAAGGGTCCCAGGTTCAATTCCAGTCAAGGGCACATGCCTGGGTTGCAAGCTCAATCCCCAGTAGGGAGTATGCAGGAAGCACCCAATCAATGATTCTCTCTCATCATTGATGTTTCTATCTCTCTCTCTCCCTCACCCTTTCTCTCTGAAATCAATAAAAATATATATTTATATAAAAAAAAAAACAACCTGCAACCTGAATATATGCCCTGACCGGAAATCGAACCCATAACCATTTTTGTGTATGGGATGATGCTCAACCAACTGAGGCACAACATCCAGGGTGAGAAGATTTTTTGTAATTTAAGTCTTACTTAATTTTTATATGCTTTAAATATTACTAAAATCAATTTCCACATACTCAAATATTTCACTATGATATCTCATAATATTTTAAAACAAAAACTATTTTCCTCTCAAACATTTATAATGCAAAAGATCTCCATAATTAATACATAAGGCAAGAGAGAGGCATGACCACTGTCTTTTTTTTCCTTCAAAGTGTGATTAGAATTACTTCATAAATTATTCACATGTTCTGCCAGAATAATAAAACAGCATCTCTTGCTCCATAAATCACATTACTTATTTGGAGAGTGTAGTAAAGTTCTTTTAAAATGTTTCAATAACACGTAAGACAAGGCACCTTGAGCTATGATTAGCGTTTGGTTCATCCTATTTTGAAGTATACAGTGTGGGTATCATGCTTGCATTAGCATCTGCTTCATCTGCACCTATTTCAGCTGGAGCATAACCTTTAAGGTATGCCAGGCCTTCAGCAGAATTGTGAGGTTAAGGGAAATAGTCTCTTTATCTCACCGGCCCCCCAATTTTTCTGGTACCCCTCTTTCCCCTTTGAAAGCACCCACAAATTACACCAAGCTGACCCTGTATCTCACCATAAGCCTTTGTAAACAGAGGCAGACTCTCTCCCACTCTCATTTATAAAACAGATTTAACATCCAACTTACCATCAAAAATTTATCAGCCCTAAGATAGGTTTATTTATTAGCATTCTTGCTTTTTGAGACACGTTAATAAAATGAACTGATCCACATTAAGATGATTTTTTCCTGTTGCATTATAATTAACATGTAACTATGAGAATAGCACTCTACTAGTCATTAGATAAGTCAATGATACAAGGGTATATGAAATGTCCCTTGTCCTGAGAGAAGTTTATAATTGTCTGATCTATAGGGAAAGAAATAAATGCCCATATTAGAATGAATGGTTTGAATAAGAGAGAAACCCAGAAAAATAAGTGCCCAATACAGGATGAACGTGGAAGTGGATGTAACTGAGAAAGGGGATCTCTTTTCAATCATGGTCCTGCTAGAAAATCTTCCCCAGGTCTTTGAGGCAAGATAGAAGTGCTTTAGCCTAACTATCAGAGTATGAGCTTCTCAAAGGCTTTATACACAAAACCAAGGGCCTAATAAATGTTTAAAGAATAATTTTTTAAATGAGAAGAGGCTAAAAAGGAGGAGCACCAGGCAGGTAAATAGAGGAGTCTTTCCCCCAAAAGTAGGCTATTGGTATCCTTCTGAAACCACACACATTAGGTAACCTCCAATGCGAGAGTCTTTTTCTAGCATCATCATTATGGAGAAAGTATTACTCAACACAGGCTCTGAGATCTCCTAGGACCACATTCTACCTGGCTGTTTCTGATTATCCTGAAAAAAGAATGGCAAGCACCACCCATCCCTTGGGGACCATAGTTTTCCACTTTGCTAGGCCAACAGAAGTCAGCACTCCGGGCATCACTTTGCCTCTTCCCCTCCCCAAGCACCAATAGAGAAGAGCCGCAATCTCCAGCTGTCTTGAAAGAAATGAACGCCTTTAGCTAAGAGTGCCCTTTATATTTGCTCATTCAGGATCTGCACAGAGTTCTTCTGTAAGCATCCCTGTGTGTGCAATGCATGTGGAGAGAGAGCATCTTGTTTTTATGTTGTCTATAATAAATTATAAGTGTAACAGTGGGAGCTTTCTCAATACTTTTTGTAAATGCAGCCAGAGGCTATTAAGTGATTGGTGTATCCAATAAATATAATTAGTAAATAGCAAAAATAACATGTTTGTAAACTGCCTTTGGAAACATGTGATTAGACCAAAGACAATGATTTCTGCCAATGCTTTAAAGTGTTTTCAAGAGATACGAGAAAAATGCTTCAACAATTTCATAACAACATTGAAAAATTTCTATGTAAATCTGCTAAGAAGGCTGACTGTATATTTATTTAGTACAAACTCCTTTTGAATGCTTCACGTTGAAAATTTAAGTGTAAGGGTATGCTTAAGTTGCATCATAATTTTTTTTCACGGAATAAAAATGTGCTTGATTATTGACTATAAGTTTTTAAATTGGCATATGATGAGGTTAAGCAGAGTTATAAATATACCTCCATGTGTAGAGTGCTCTCAGACTATAGAGTTTTTCTCAATTACTAATGCTTGAAATTACTCCAGCAAGTCAATCAGTTTGGAGCAAGATGAATTCATCTTGCCCTTCTCTCTTGGCATTATGAACGGGAGTTTGTTCCTTCCCGGTGATGTGCTACTCACTGTCCAGCAATAGAAACTGAAGAGTCACCTAAACCCATTGATTCTTCCCCCAAGAGATGCAGAGCAATGTTTACTTGTCCCTTACTCATTTTCCCTTGTCTCACACATGATTCTGCAAAACCTTATTCGTTCATTTCTCACATCTCAGCCTCTCACATCCAACCCACATTAATGACTCAAGAAACTCACTTTTATATGTAACTTCCTGGTAAAGAATCTAAAATGGATCTCTGCATTCATATCAAGCCACAAGTTTAAACCCTACCTAGCTTTCAAGATTCTACAAAATGTAGCTCTGTCCAGACCTACACTTTCTACTCAAGTCAGGCTAGTCTCCTTAATATTCCCCAGGCCCACTCCCAGGCACGCCTCCATTGCCCATATCATTAAGGACTCTTCTATAATGGCTTGCCCTAAGAGCTACATGCTTTCCCACTAAGTCAGATGTCTCCATACAAACCCAAGCAGGCCCACATTTGAAATTCTATGCATTTATGTTCTGTTCTGCATGTCTCTGGCACACTATTCCTGTAAGTGTGTCTTTTTTCTTGTCTTCCCAGGCGCTAAGAAATTCCTTCTGGGAAAAGAGCAAATTTTATATTTCTCTTGCCTCCTCCACAATACCAAGACTAGTGCTGAGCCAAAAGCATGTGAATAATGATAACTATGATGACAATGACTATAAACTATGATGGTAACAAAGGTATATTGATTCTTTGCTTATGTGGCAAGCCCTGTGCTATCCAATGTTAATAATTTATTGCATTTTAAATCTCATAGCAACTACATGGGATAGCTGTGCTTCAATGTGCCATTTAAATCATGATAAAATGGAGGTCTATAAAGGTCAGTTTGATTAGTTTGTCAGTTAATCAAAAATGAATTTCGAAGAGGTAGGTATACTCAATCGTCCTTAATATAGTCAGTGTATGTATCTGGATTACATTGGGAAATATATGGCTCTTAATCCTATTGATACTGTTATAATAATCTGGTTATTAATTAACAGAAAAGGAGTAAAGGAAAAACTTGATAATATAAGCATGCCATTTATACAGTTTTGCTAAGTTAACACTCTCCAAGTCTGTTCCCCACTGATCAATGGGGAAAGGGGCTGGACAAAGGCAGTTTGGACTCATACCCAGTAAGGTTTGAGTAACGTGGGAAGGTACTTACCTATCTGTCAATCACCTCTAGGAACAGGTAAGTAGCCAGAATAGGTGTGGCCACTGCAAGGGCACAAAACCTGAATATTTAAACTCCTAGACAAAGGAGCATATTCTCTTGGCTCTTGCCTCCCCTGCTTGCCTGTGCTCCTGGTACTTCTGTTGCAGGGGGTGCACACACCTGCATTCATCCACATGGCCCAGGGCCAGGTGGACTCCACACAACAGACTAATGAACTTTAATTAGCCTGTGGCTGAACTGGACTCAGCGGCAACATGGAACAGAAGCTCTGGAGACTGCTTTTGGCTCTATGGACCCCCAGCTGCGCCTTTCAGGACTGAGTTAAGGGGCCTTTGCAACCTGAGGATATAACTCCACACAAATAAATTATTTTACCACATCTCATGCTCCCACTGGGGCTTCTGAAAATGCTTATTTCAGCAGTACCCCGAGAACCCCACTGGCGATGGAGAAAACTGCCCCATTAATTTCTCTGGTAAACACTATGATCAGAGCATTCAATTGAGTTTCATGAACATTCATTTACTCACTGATTCATTAAAAATGTACTAATCAAGCCGACTCTATGTGCCATATCCTAATTTCTAAGTTCTGGGGATAAAAAAAAAAAAAATTACTAAAATATGGTTGCTGCCTTCAAAGAGCTCATAATCTTGGCATTTCACAAAATTACATCTATCATCTAATTTGCCATGAGTTGGAGCCTGGGAGAGAATAGCTAAGATGCTAGAGAAGGAACATTTTAAAAGCAATCAAGATCCAATAGTCATTTTAGGCCCTGGATGATAAATGCCTGATAGGCGTTAAGAACAGTGAGAAAGGAAAAAGGTGTATAAGGAAAAGTAGGTTGGGTAAGTGACTGGGAGAGCTCTAGCAGAACCTTCCGGAAAAGCAAAGACCCAGTAAAGATTTCTGGGAAAATAATCTCTGGACTCCTGGGGCAGTGTGTTAAAGCCCATATTTATCTGTCCGTAGCAGAGGTGTGAATGTGTGCAAAGACCTCAAGGCCAGATCAAATGAGCCTATGCTTCTTTCCAGTTTGGGGGCCTTTGGGGATTGCTTTAATACCGAGCACTTAGTCATCATGTTTGATGGCTTCAGTGGCCTCATTTATCAAGGATCTATAGTTAAATTTAATTTTCCTGTGAGCAGAGGACAGCCATGGCAGCCAGGCTCCTTGTTGCTGATCTGCCCCCGTTGATGCCTTCTGAAGTGGAAATGATGGATGCCACATGTTCTGGCTGTGATTAAATTTGCTTTGACAAAGCAGCATGGAAATCTGATTTTCTATAGACTTCTGCATTTCACCTAGTGCTGAGTAAACAGATACAGAACATAATGCTTCTAAGGCTGTCAGGCCGATAGCTAATTCATTGTGCCCATCTAATCAGGTTGTCCATTAAATTATTATTTGTCAATAACATGAAGGATCATTTTTGAAACTCTGAGGAATGGGAAGCTTGTTTTTAAGTAAATAAAGGTGGAAGACTTGACAATGTCCGAGGATTATCCTAGGAAGATCCCAATACCTCATCAGTCTCCTTGTCCCCACATCCCTGAAGAATCAAAGAACCGTTTAAGAAGTTTTTAGTTTCACTTCACTTGGCTCCCATTTCAAATGCAAACAACATCATCCAATTACAACAGAGAATGAAGCTACAAACACTGACACGTTTGCTCCCCAGTTTATTTTTAAAGGAGAATGAAGCAGAAAATCACTTTAAGTATGCATCCTACGTTAGAGCTTTTAACCTCCTGCCTAGAAATGCTGTGTGCAGACCACCTCCTGAAAAAGGCTTCTTCCACTTTTGAGAAACACTGGAGAGACCTGTCTCATCTGCAACCAAAAGTGGCAGAGAGTATGATTGTTAAGGCTCATTCTTTTTTTTCTTTTTTTTTATTGTTTGAAGTATTACAAATAGTAGTACACATGTCTCCTTTTTTTCCCCCATTGACCTCCCCCACCCGGCCTCCCCTACCCCCCAGTACATGCCCTCACCTGCCCCTCCCCCCCAGTGTCTTGTATCCATTGGTTATGCTTATATGCATGCATACAAGTCCTTCTGTTGATCTCTTAATGCTCATTCTTTTGTCCCATCAGTGGTATAAGTATAGAATCCAGATTCCTTGTAATATTAGGAAAGGTCCGCTTTGTTATTCTAGCACAGCTTTCCCCCTTCAGTCCTGCTCACACACCCAGATGTCCGCACTTCCAGAACTTATATTCTGGAGTTCAGGCCAAGCACTTTCTCATCCTCCTGTGAGTCCTTCATGGAACATCTGGGCCTCTATCAACACTCTCCTTTTGAACTGACCCCTTGCCAACTACCCTCATAGTCTTGAAATATATTTGCTAACTAAACCCACAGCCTTGATATTTTTCATTATTACCAAGAAGTTCAGACTGTGCAACACACTTGCATATTCACACCCACAACCTAGACATATGTCCTGATGGGGAATTGAACCCACACTTTTTTTTTTTTTTGGTATACAGGTGACACTCAAACCAGTTGAACCACCCTGCCAGAGTGAGCACATTTTTTAAGCTCTCTAAGCCCACACTCCTCATAGAAAAAACTATGTGTACATCAAAGTGCAGCTGCAGGAATTAAGTGGAATAATGTATGTGTAGAAGAAGCTATTTTTTCCCTCATTAGTTAGCTCTTGTGACCCATCAAATAGGGATTCCCCTCTCAGGAGTACTAGAGTACCAGCTATCAGTCTTCTTGTAAGTCATTCTCGCCTTTCCACAGAAAAGGGATGACTAAAAGATGTGACCTGCCTGTTCTTTGGATCCAGTTGGAGTGGGCCCTAAGGACAGCATGGGGCTGATGTGTCTGGAATGACCTGTGGTTACTTGTCTAGCTCACCCGCTTTTGGAAGAAGGAGAGAAGGGATTGCATTTAGAATAATACAACTGTATTATTCCACCCAGCTTTACCTGTAATAAAATTGATCTGACAGTGTTTATTTCTCAAAGGGGAAAGGACTCAGGAGAGAGACAGCACGAATTGTTTATTATATACATTGCTTCAACAATGAAGACTGACGCTTAGCAGCTATTCCATTGTGGAAGAGAAAAAAAGGGGGTTCTATGGAAAGTAACCTACTTTACAGGGTGGTCTGATTATAAATTCCTAACTGGGCAGGTCATGGTGAGTAGCCACACCTCATGCATGTAACTTCTTTACTAAAATTCTTAGCTTTGCATTAAGCACCCCTGTCTATTGTTTATGTGCATTTAGGTTTACACACCTTTGAAATGCCCCTTTTCAGACCCCTCTTATTAATACATGACCACCTTTTTAGACCCCTCCTTCTATAGCATGCTGGAGAGCACAAATAACCTTAACTATCCAGTAATCCAATCCCCACTGTGCTTTCTCCCACCTTCATGTAATCTTCCGTATGTTCCCTCCTCTATCTCAAATGCATAAAAGAAACTGCAAACTGTTACTCTTGGAAGCATTTATCTCAGTTTGTTGAGATCTTGCTTTCAGGTGTAGCCTCTGTTTGGCTCAAATAAATGTTTATAAAAATTCTCTATGGGTTTGAACATTCTTACATCGATACCATTCCTAGTGGCTTTAATAATAAACAAGTACTTTTATGAGATACAAAATGGTGGTAATGTTTTTTTATCTCATTTAGCCTTCACAACACCCCAGGTAGGCAGGTTGGGCAAATAAAACATCCATTTCATACATGAGGAAACTGAGTTTCATAGGTGTTTGGTGATTTGCTCAAGTTCACAAAACTAGTGGGAGCCAAGACAAGAAGAACTAGGCTTTGCAATGCTCCCTCAAGTGCACTTTCCACAATCCACTGCTTTGTCCCTTATGTGTGTCCAGGAGGAGCGGCATCCCTACAGCAGTCCCTTGGGTCCTGAAAGTCCCTTGCATTTCTCAGTGAAAGTTTTCTTTTCAGCTTCGGAGACCTCAGGTCACTATGCTACTTCCTTACTCAAAATCATTTTGTTGCCAATATCCTGGCTCCCTCAAGGAAGCTGGCATTTTCATAATATTTGCTATAAAGATGGCCATGGATTGGCCAATGAGCCTGTCATAGCCAGAAGGATGGTCCTAGCTGCAATGATACTAATTGGTCATAGTCCACTCTCTGTCCTGCTGACCTGCACTGGAAGAGCAATACATATTAAAAAACAAACAAACAAACAAACAAAAAAAACAGTTCAAGGCTTAATGTAATGATCGGGACTTGAAATTTATGAAACTGACACCCAGACAACAACACTGAGATGGTCCCAAAACACTGCTCGTCTAAAGTCTGAGCTTGTAAATCATCTTACAAATGACTAAATTTTTATTTATTGACTTTTAGAGAAAGAGGAAGAGAAAGAGAGATACATCGATTTGTTGTTCCACTTATTTATGCATTCATTGGTTAATTCTTGTATGTGCCCGGAGCAGGGATCAAACCTGAAACCTTTGCCAAGGTATTGGGACAATGCTTGAATCAACTTGAAAAAGAATCAAATCTCCCACAGTATGCCTGAAAGGCAAGAAGGGACATCTGTAAAACATGGTTTAATCCAAGGGAAATTCCACTTTTTCAAATATCAATTTGCCATCAAGCAGGAGAATTTGAATCGTTCATGGCCTGGCTGTATGAACAAGGTGAGGGAAGGGGTTTGCAAATTTTTACTTTGTTGCAAATAAATTCATTGTTTATTAGAAGAATGATTAGAACAATAGTGAGGGCAGAGAGATATGGCTAGAAACAGATTAGAGATAGTTTCTGATCAGCATTGAATGCTGCTCTGAAGATGAGACATTGATAAGCCACGAGGGGTGTTCAAAACCCTTGCCTACTCAGTGTGGCCAATGAATCAGAAGCATAGGATTTGTGGGAAAATTCTTAGAAATGCAGAATCACCAGATCTACTAAAAACAGAATCTGCATTTTAATAAGATTCCAGGTAATTCTAATACACATTAAGATTTGAGAAGCTCTGGTTGGTTATGGTTTTAAAGATAGGGATTGGTAATATCACATCTGTGTTTCAGCAGGCCTGGTAGGGGGTTTGGGAGTGGGGAATCAAGAATGCATGGAGATAAATTATCAATAAGGAAAGACCACAGCCAATTGTGGTTTTACGGTAATGTACAGATGATGATAAAGACCAAACTGTTGTTGGAAAGAGAATGAAGGGAATAGATTTGAAAGACATCAGAAATAGAAAGACTGCATTTGTAGAGTGATTAGATAAAGAACATCTGTGTAAAGAAAGATTTAAGATGAAGTTCTAAGGCTTCTATTCTGGGTTATCTGTCAAAGAAGGGGTTGTTCACCTTGTGTTCATACCTGGCACAGAGAAGGAATACATTCCATATGAGTTTTAATGATTGCATGCTCCAGCTGGAGCACAGTAATATCCTACCTAATAAAAGAGTAATATACAAATTGACCCTAACTCTGCTACATGCACAAGCCACACCCACAAGCCACGCCCATCAGCCAATCAGGAGCAAATATGCAAATAAACCCAACAAGATGGCTACAGCCACAGAGAGCAGGAGGGAGGCTTGGGTTTCCCAGGCAACAGAGGAAGCCAACCTTGCCAGCCTAAGTCTCCTCTCAAGGCTACAAAGTTTCAATTATAGAAGGTAAACAAATCCAAACAGAAATGGCAGCAGCTACAGAGCTGGAAAGAGCAGGAGGCAAGGGTTTCCCCCGGCAATGGAAGAAGCAAAGCTTTCCGCACACCCTGGCCAGCCCAGGCCTCCACTTAAGGCTACAAAGTTTCAATTATAGAAGGTACACAAACCCCAAAAGAAATGGCTGCCGGCCATGGAGAGAGCAGGAGGCTGGCTCTGCTCCAGGCTACAAAGTTTCAATTGTAGAAGGTAAATAAATTCCAGATACCAGGGCCTGCAAACCACCACAGGCCCCTCGCTCAGGCTGCCCCACGCCCCAAGGGAACCCCCACCCTGATCTGGGACACCCTTCAGGGCAAACCAGCTGGCCCCCACCAATGCACCAGGCCTCTATCCTATCTAATAAAAGAGTAATATACAGATTGACCATCACTCCAACACACAAGATGGCTGCCCCCATGTGGTCAAAGATCCTGCCCCCATGTGGACACAAGATGGCCACCTCAAGATGGCCAGCAGGGGAGGGCAGTTGGGAGGCACCAGGCCTGCAAGGGAGGGCAGTTGAGAGGGACCAGACCTGCAAGGCAGGGCAGTTGGAGGTGATCAACCCTGCAGGGGAGGGCAATTAGGGGTGACCAGGCCGGCAGAGGAGGGAAGTTGGGGGCAAACAGGCTGGCAGGGGAGCAGTTAGGCATCAATCAGGCTGGCAGCGGAGTAGTTTGGGGGTGATCAGGCTGGCAGGCAGAAGCGGTTAGAGGCAATCAGGAAGGCAGGCAGGTGAGCGGTTGGGAGCCAGCAGTCCTGGATTGTGAGAGGGATGTTCAACTGCCCGTTTAGGCCTGATCCCACCAGTATCGGGCCAAAACGGGCAGTTGGACATCCCTCGAGGGGTCCCAGATTGGAGAGGGTGCAGGCTGGGCTTAGGGACAACCCCCCCCCCCCCCATGCACCCGTGCACCCGGCCTCTAGTCCTATATAATAAAAGCCTTATATGCAAATTGTTCGACCAGGATTTTGACCGTTCGCTATGATGTGCGTTGACCACCAGGGGGCGGTAAAGAACATGGTAGGCGTCAGTGACACAGTGCTGGCAGTGGGCGGCAATGGAGGCACTGCTGGCCTTGATGGGCCCTGACGAGAGTGGGACCATAGCAGGATGGTGGAGCAGGTGAGCAGGTGGCACCAGGCCAAAGTGGGTGCGAGCAGGGGGCCCGAATGCCCCACTGATCACCCTGCAGACAGCAACCAGCGACCAGCAGGCCCTGGTCGCCCAATTGGGACTGGGCCCCAGGCTGAGATGGGGACCTGGGGGTGGGTGGCAGCAACCAACCTCCTGCAGTGCCCGGGGTGGGGGGCTGCGACATCTTGCTGGCTACCTGGGGGCAGGGGTGATGGGGACAGAGGTGGAGGTGCAGTGAGAATGTGGATTGTCTGCAGAGCTTGCTCTTACTCCCCCTGCTACACTCCCCTGGGACACCAGGGTTCGCACGCCGGGGAAGCCCCCATGCTCAGGTGTTGGGTGCCCATGAGTAGCCCACCTCACACCTGTGCGGCCTCTTCTGGATGAGCTGGGCTGCAGCCACCAGGACCACAGGGGCCGGTCGGACTTCCTGTAGGTTTGCGCAAGAGCTGGCCTGCGAGGCCAGCTGGGAGAGCGCACGCTGCCTGCCTGGTTTCCGTTAGGCGCCACAGGGTGGCCCAGAGGCCCATGCTGCAACCCGTTGGCCGCGCTCACCATATCTCCACGTGGGGATTTAGGCGCCGTGACTCAGGTGGAGGAGGGCGTGTGGGGGCCCTGGGGTCCAGGTGCTGCCCAGGGCTCAGAGGTCAGCTGGGACCTGCCCTTCCACACCAGACACTTGTGCTTTGATCACCAGCCAGGCCTAGGGATCGAATCCATGCATGAATTTCTTGCATTGGGCCTCTAGTTTTGTATATAAATGAGACCTTGTCATATCTGATGTTTAAATTCTACCTACCACTTCTCATTATACTTAGAATACAATCCAAATCCTAACTTGGGATCAGCAGTTCTCAAATTGGCCTCAGGATCTCAAATCATCATTAGTAACAAACAAATTCCTGAAAAGTATTGAGGACCACAAAGAGCTTTTGTTTAAATATATTGATATCTACTGTAGTTTAAATTAAAACTGGGAAATATTAAAAATATTAATTTACAAATATGTTTATAAATAGTAATAATAAATCTAGTGCAAATGAACGTAAATAAAACATATTTTTTTAAAAATCTATACTAACTTCCCCCATAATCAGTGAGAAGTATGACATTGTTTTAATTTTTCAAATCATCTTTAATATCTGGCTTAATAGAAGACAGCTAGATGATCATATTGCTTCTGCATTTAATATTTTGTTTTATTTTTTAATTTACATTTTTTTCAATTACAGTTTACAGACTCAGAGATACAGAGAACAGATTGATGGTTGCCAGAAGGGATGGGGGGAGGGAGGAGGGAGGGGATTGGGTGAAAAAGGTGAAAAGATAGAGAAGTAGAGATTGGTTGCATTTGATCTGTTTTGATATGTTATTTTGGTTGATTGATATGAGGATATCTGGCTCCCCACAAATATGTAGTTGGAAATAGAGAAATATTTTAATGCCACTTTCAGATAATTGTGGATATTTTTCTTTGGTATACATGCAAACGTGATGAGTGGTAGTGTCTTATGGTTAGCTGCAATGTGAAACCTGAAGCTTTATCAATTAAACTTTTATAAGATACTAGAGGCCCGGTGCATGAAAATTCATGCACTGGCGGGGTCCCTCAGCCTAGCCTGTCCCCTCTCACAGTCCGGGAGTCCTCAGGAGTGGGAGGCGACCCAGCGATCAGGGGAAGGTGATGCTCCCATCACACCTCTGCTGCTGCCACTGCCAGCAGCGCAAGCCTCACCTGGCCCTGGCTATCTGAGCTTCAGGTGACCCTGGGAGGCTGGGCAGCCACCATCTGAGGCTTGCCTGAGCCTCGGACCAGCCCTGGGTGGCTGGGGGGCTGAGGGGTCAGAGGGACTCCGGAGGCAGGTGCACGGAGCAGCCGGACCTGCCTGGGGGTAGGCCCAGCCATGCCACACGCCTGCCGCCTCAGTGGGGCTGAGGGGACTGGGGGCCACCATCTTGTGGCTGTGGGTGCTGCCATCTTTGAGGGCGTGACAGTCAATTAGCATATTCCCTCTTTATTAGATAGGACTAGAGGCCCGACGCACGAAATTCATGCTCGAGTATGGTCCCTAGGCCTGGCCTGCAATCAGGGCCATCTTCCCCAGCTGCACTCAGCTGGCCCCGCCCCCCACCTCCACCCACCCCCAGTTCCCCATTCACCATCAGGTGATCGGTGCCTGCTGGCCAGGGAAGGAACCAAGAGGTGGTCAGTGCACCTCATAGTGACTGTTCCAGTGGTCGTTCTGCCATTAGGGTCAATTTGCATATTACTCTTTTATTATATAGGATAGAGGCCTAGTGCATGGGTGGGGGCGGGTAGCTTGCTCTGAAGGGGGCCCCGGATCAGGGTGGGGGATCCCCACTAGGGGGCAGGGCTGGCAGGGGTGAGGAGCCACGGAGTTTGCAGGCCAGCCCCACCCCAGATCAGGGTGGGTGTCCCCGCTGAGGGACAAGGCCAGCCTGGGTGAGGGGCTGCTGGGGGTTTGCAGGCCGAACATGCCCCCGATCGGGGTGGGGGTCCCTGCTGGGGGCAGGGCCAGTCTGGGCAAGGGGCTGTGGGAGGTTTGCAGGCTGGCCACGCCTCCGGCTTTTTATCAGGAAGGATGTCCGGAATGACATCCAGAAGACGTTCGGTCTATCTGGCCTAATTAGCATATTACCCCTTTGTTAGTATAGATTATGTAAAATACATTGGTCTCTCCAGCATTTTGAATGAATATTCTAATCAGGCATGATTTTTGACATTCTGCATTGGTCATTGAAAACCATCAGTTCTTGGAGTTATCTAGAACCTCCAAATGTTGGCATATTTTATTACATAATATTAAAAAATCACATTTGTTGTTAATATTACCACCAATCTCATTAGTAAATTTTTTTAAGTATTGGGCACCTGTCATGGAGGCTGATATAGGTTTTCCAAAAATTCTAATTTTCTCTTGAGAGCTCAAATTTTATCATCAGCAACAATAATGTCATTTGTTTCTCTTGAAGTGATAGACTCACCTTTGAAAGGATAGGCTCATTTTTGAAAAAATATCTGCCAAATACCTAGAGCTAAGGAACCATAATTTGCAAGACATTATTTCAATTGAAAATAATGTTCCATTAAAAGATTGCCAGTTCAACTCACTATAATTTGCACCAGTGCTTTTCTGTGGGAAAGCCATCATATTGGAGTCTGCTACAGAATTATTTAACATATACAGTACTTCTCATTTCATTACAAAGAATATTAAAAATATGTGTATTCACAGCTCAAGATTTAATGCAATTAATAATGACACTGCTTTAGCAAGGTCATTCTTAAGTGAACTTGGCATTATGTGTACAGATCCTTAATGGCAATCAAGAATTCAGTTTAGTGCTCCTGCCTTAACAGGCAGTAGGGCTCCATCATTGCCTTTCCAGCAGGAGAACAAATATTAACACAGTAAAATAGATTTGACCTTACAGATGCCCCTGAAAGGTCTTGGGAGCCCCAGGGATCTGTGAAGCACACTTTGAGAACAACCCTACCTGCTTTTTCAAGGTGTCTCCTGTCACCCACTGCCCCAGCCACAAAGACTTTCTTGCCACTTCTTGAACAAAACGAGCTTGTTCCTATCTCGGGGCGTCTGTTTGCAGCTTCTCCTGCGGGTGATGCTCTGACCTTCGATGTTTATGCAGGCTGGCTGCTCCTCATCACTTCTAGTTTCTGTGTAAGTGATATCTTCTCTAAGATGCGTTTCCTGACCCCCCTGTCCACATTAGGCTCCATCTTCCTCAGCAGGGCCTCAGGAAATGTTCTACCGCCTTGCCCTGTTCTCCTGGGTCACCTCACTCCTCAGTAAGCAGAACTCTCCGAGTGTTCACATGCTTGTTGATTGTCTGCTTCCCCCACTAAGAGAGAAGCTCCTCGAGAGCCAGGACCTTGTTTTACTCACCACTGCAGCTCCAACGGTAGCATAGTGTTTGCCATATCATATACTCACTAAACACTTGCATTATGGATAAATTAATTTACTTTTAAAATATAGTCCCTGAAATGCTGTTACTATGTTATCTTAGAGTGAATAAGGGAGAATCTTCTGGATCAGTGCTGTTCAAAATATAAGCCACGGATGTGATTTTCGATTTTCTAGCAGTTACGCTAAAAAGAGTAAAAAGAAACAGGCGAAAGTAATTTAATAATTGATTTTATTTAGCCCAATATATCTGAAATATTATGATTTCAAAATGTAATCAATATATAGTTATTATGCTATGTTTCTTATTTTTGTTACTATATTTTTGAAATCGGTGTGTATTTTACATTTACAGAACATTTCCATTCATATTAGCCATATTTCAAGTGCTCAGTAGCTACTGTGACTGGTGCTGCAGTGGAGAGTGTAATCTAAGGAAAGGTGGAGAGAAACAAGATCAAGGCATTTGCTTTCTTTCAAATCTAATGGAATAGAGAAAAATTATAAGCAGTAGTAATAAATAACAATAATAATTACCACCTGCTACTAAATAAAGGAAGACTTCAACTTAATACCCTGAGTTTTGCAAAATGATGGCCAAGAACGAGAAAATTTTTGTAATAGTTCCTCACTCCTAACCATCACCACTGCAACCCCTAGAAACAGTAGTGGGGAAAAGTGTGTGTGAGTTACCAATTTACTGAGAATTTGCACTAATACCTCCTAATTTGGAGAGGATTAGAAGGAGGAGGGGAGCAGGCAGCCCAGCCCTTAACTATCACTGCTGGATCTCAGCAGAAGTAAAATAAATCCTCTGCAGCACCACACGGATAGGGGATAATTCTAAGTCTCCACACAGCATCCAGGTGACCTTTCTAAAATGCAATTCTGATCATGGCACTCACCTATTTTTAATCCCTCACTCGTGCGCCTCATCCTCAGGAGAAATTCTAAACTCGTCAACACATCACACAGAGCTCATTATGGTTGAGTTCGTGTGTCCCTGCCCGGTCTTCATCCACTTTCATCTGCTTCCCCTCTGTATCCCAAGCTCTCACAACAGTAAACAAGCTGCAATCCTCTAAATCAGCAGCCTCTGTACCTTTCATGAGCCACTCCCTTTGCCAGAATACGTTCTATCTTCTCAATTCCTGGCTAACTCCAAAAACCTTCCAAATTCAACTGAGCAACTTACCAAAAATCTTTCCTATTCCCCCAGTTTATCTAATGATGTGTCCTGGGGTTTGAATAGTGTCCCGGGAAACCTCTAACTTAGTGAATACACAGCATGATAACTGTGGCTCTGCTTGTACATCTTGCTGAGTGAAGTACAACATCAGTGAGCTCAGGCACAATGTCTTTCACTATTTTGTCATTAGAGCCCAACAACATGCCTGGTTGATAGCTTACACAGTACATAGTTAAAGAGTAAGTGAACCGATATGTTTAGACTTGTCATTTACAGGTTCTCTTCACACTTCTTACTAATAGGTACATTACAAAATAAAACTGACAGTGAGACAAAAACATTCTAACTAGGTGGAATAATAATTCCCAATTGAAATTCTTTCAAAGTCACAGATTACATCTAAAATAATTGATAGCAAAACAGATGGTTAAAGGCCTAAAATTGAGATTGGGGTGTGTGTGTGTGTGTGTGTGTGTGTGTGTGTGTGTGTGTTACTGATACATTAGGAATATATTCAAAGCTTTTGTGTCAATATATTTTCAGGAGCTGGTGTTGGCTATAGAGGTAAGAGCCAATTTTCCTTGTGAACTCCCAGAGCAGCCACAAAGCACAGAGTCTGCTAGTGACCAGGAGGAGTGGGAAGTGAAATAGAAAGTAAGATGTGTAATTTAAAAAATACACTACTCCCTAATCTCCTGTCTCCATCCTAGCAGGCTCCAACAATGAGCAGCTCAGATTTCCAGGCAAATCAAACTAAAGATCTTTCTTCTTCTTTTTTTTTTTTTTTACAAAAACTAAATAATTTGCCTGTGGAAAATTAGTGTGTGTAGAGAGAGGGATTGAGAATCAAACTTGTTAGCTTATTTCACACCAAAATACTCTAAATTTACTTGGATAAAAGAAACATAATTCAGCCCTAACCAGTTTGGCTCAGTGGATAGAGCATCGGCCTGCGGACTGAATGGTCCCAGGGATCGATTCCAGGTTCGATTCCAGTCAAGGGCATGTATCTTGGTTGCAGGCACATCCCCAGTAGAGGGTGTGCAGGAGACAGCTGATTGATGTTTCCCTCTCACTGATGTTTCTAACTCTCTCTCTCCCTCTCCCTTCCTCTCTGTAAAATATCAATAAAATATATTTTTAAAAAAGAAACATAATTCAGTCAACAAAAGATAACTTTCAAAAACTGAATTATTATCCTTGTAGATATTTAAGAAGATATTGCTACCATAGATTACAATGAAAAAGAATCATCTGAAAAAAGTGAAAGAATATAATTATCTTTTATAATTATAAGTATGCAATTATCAAGATAAAAATTCAAATGAATTAGAAATTAGTTTTAGGAAATTTCTAGCATGGAGATAGAAGAAAAGGAGAGAGAAAACATAAGATAAAATTTAAGAGAAGAAGGTATTCAATCCAGGAAAGTCAACATTGAACCAATAGGAGTTCCAAAAAGAGAGAACAACAACAACAACAAAAAATGGAGGGGAGGATAGAATCATATAAATAACAGAATAAAATTTTTAAGACCAGAATAAAAAATAAAAAGATTCTGCACCTTGCCACCTCCTTATGAAATTTTAGAACAATCAAGATTAGCAGAAAATTCTAAGAGTGTCCAGAGGAAAGTAAAACATGAAGATTATCTACACAGTAATGAGTATTAGGTTTTTCACTTTCAACATTAGAGGCTAAAAGGCAATGGAATGGTACAAAGTACTGAGGGGACATTCCATTGTCCTAGAGTTCTATGCCAACCTGAATCATAGGGTTAAGTGTGAGGATAAAATATTAACATGCTCAGGCATTCGAGGACTCAGAAAATCTTCCTCCCAGGCACCCTTTCATAGGAAGTTATGAGAGAGTGCGCTCCAACAAAGAGACCTGCTTTGCTCACCTTATTAAAAATTGCAATCCTCAATAAAAAGAAATAAGCTATAAAGCCACGATAAGATGTGGAGGAAGCTTAAATGTATATCTCTAACTAAAAGAAACGAGTCTAAAAAAAAACACCTACATACTGTATGCTTCCAACAATATGACATTCTGGATAAGGCAAAACTGCAGAGATAGTGAAAAAGATGAGTAGTCACCTGGAATTGGAGACAAGGGAGGGAGGGATAAACAGGTAGAGCACAGGGGATTTATTGAGTAGTGAAACTGTTCTGTGTGGTGCTGTAATTAATGATGGATACAGGGCATTATATGTTTGTCAAAATCCACAAAATGTTCAACAGGAAGCAAGAACCTTAACATGTATCAGTATTCATTCATCTATTGTAACAAATGTGCCACATTAATGCAAGATAATAATAAGGGGACCATTGTGGCATAGTAAGGTTAAGTAATTTGCTTAAAGTTTCATAGCTAATACCTCACATAGGTGGAATATAAACTCATTTATCCTGACTCCAAAGTTTGTGCTTCTATCTATTATACCATACTGTTTCCTAAACTGTAAATGAACAAATAAGTGTCACCTCAGGTAAGTTTAAACTTCTCAAGGGCAGAACTATTTATTATTATTTATCTTTCTATATCTGTCAATGGCCAGCTCATTGCCAATCACATCATCAGAATCCAATGAATGGTCAGATCATGCACATAAATATTTATTAATTTACTCCTCTGTCCCTCAGTGGGTCTGCCCAGGTACGAGTTCAGTTTAGACATAGTCATTCAAAGCATGGACACAAGACCTACCACAAAATAGCCAATCTCTGACCTATAACTTAGGGATAGTGTATAGGTCACTGGGTGAAGCCATAGTTCTTATCTAGCAGACAGACTAGCAAGCATTACTAATTTCCTACCAAACAACTAGGAAAATGTTGGAGCCAGTAAGAGCAGAGACCACCATACGTTAACAAAGTGATTCAAATGCAACACTGACCATGTTTTAGACCCAGAAGATTCTCCAATATTTTCTCTGCTCACTAGGAACACATCTTCTGAAAGTCAGGGAGAATGAACTCCATTATCTTGTGCTAAGTAAATAGCTTTTAAACAAGTTTTTTTAAAAAAAAATAATTTTAGGCAATTTACCAGTAAAAAATAAAATAAACCAGAATGCACATATTTGGACCACAAACTCTCTATTCTAAAGTCATTTTCAGCCAAAATGTGAAAATAAATGTTTTCTGAAGGCTCATACATAGAAAGGAGAGGGAAAATGTTCCAGAACGTAGAAACCTGTTTTTTTTAGAAATAAATAAAATGATTTTTAGCATGAATGCTGCTTCATAAAACAGTCTGAAAACTGTAAGATGACTTTGAATGAAGGATGGGCATTATAAAATGTAACAATAAATAAAAAGTCCAAAAATACTATTTGACATTTCTTTTTCTCATGATATTTCTTTTAATAGGAATACAATATAGATGAATAATGTCATTATTGCTGCCTTAATCCAGGTATTCTAATTTCTACAACTTAAGAATCTAGTTTACTACTCATTTAATATAAATAGCTAATTATACTAAGCAAGTATGCTTGCAGAATTTATTTTTACCACCTGAGGGGGAGGAAAAAGAGGCGGTAGTGATGTACATACAATAACATTCTTTTGTGATATTTTTATAAATAGACTCAAAGTTGCTATATAACATACCTAATATATTAAATATATTAAATAAATAGTACTGCTCCTCTTAATATCATGCTCTAAGAAACTAAATTAACTAGGACTATTCCAACAGCTTCTCATAAAGAAGAAAATAAGAATTTGCAGATGCCCTCTACCTCATACAAAACATATTTAATTAATATTTGAATGATCTTAGCCAAAATGAAATTCAGAATGTTCTAAGTTTCATTGCTTTTCTTTTAATAAAAATCTGTTTTAAAATGGTGTCTTCATCATGGAAAAGGAAGCATTTCAAGAAAACCCAAAATGGTCAGAGAAAAGAGAGGTTTCAATAAAGGTGCATGGGTCATTACATTTATCTAAGCTTCTATATCAAGGAAAATTTAAAAGCCATTTAAAAGCCCAATGTGGTATATTTGATTATTGTTCCTATTCTCTGGTCTTCAACCCCTGCCTTGCCCTCCAAGGGAGGCATATACTTCTCTGCACTACTACTGAGTTGACCATAAAATCTGCTTGGGACAGTGGAATACAGGGGGAATGATGATATACCAGTTCTGAGCAAGGCCTCTTTCCCTTCTGGTAGCCTCCAATCACTGCCACAAAGAGAGCATGTCCTTGGTAATCCACTGGTCACAGAAGAATGATAAATACAGTGAGCTGACCAGTACTTCACCATGGCTTTAAAGCAAGAGTAGCTAAATCCAGACCTGATCAGAGAAACCCAGAAATCTCACAGATTCATCTGTGAAAGAAAAAAAACAAAAAACACTTACTGTTGCATGCCATAGATTTTGGAATAGTTTGTTACACTGCCTTGTTGTGACAACAGCTAAAGTTAACACAATAATTTTAAAAACTATTTAGGTTTTCAATCCACCAAGACTAAAATAAATGCAATTTTTTCAGTGTGTTCATTGAGATTCTACTCCAAATGATTACTCTGAACTAGATTCTTTCCTTCTTTTCCTATGCATGGAGAAAAAAACATGAAAATATAAGTTAAATCTTTATTCAAAAAGTAAGGCAAATTTAAGAACATGTAAATTTCATAAAAATATATCAGGGATAGAAAATGTTTTTCTATCTAATCGATATTTATTGAGCATTTAAGTGCTCAATAGATGTGGGAATATAGAGACAAATAATACAGGTTAAGTAAATAAGGTAGTGTCAGCCACTTAATAAGTAGGATATAAATGTTAATACTGTTGCTATCTTCTTCTTCTTCTTCTTCTTCTTCTTCTTCTTCTTCTTCTTCTTCTTCATCATCATCATCATCATCATCATCATTTAGACAAACAGCAGAGTATATTATAATAAAAATGTAATGCAATAACTACTAAATGGAACTCTGTACAAAGCTGAAATAGGAGTTTATAGCACAAACAGCCTCAATCTGCTTTAGGGAGTCTGGAGGTAGCTCTTAAGGTGAAAGTAGGAAGATGCCTAAGAGTTTGCAAATACAGGTGCATGGAAAAGGCATTGTAGCACATGCAAAGGCACAAAACATGGTGATGATGATAAAGATAGCAACAGTATGTATATATGAATGTGCTCAGCATGTATAGAATTAATAAAGCAGCAAGACCATCTCCTTCAGGCCTATCTTTACCAAGTGTTAGGGTCACCAAAGGAAGAACATATGAGGCCAAAAGGGATAAGGAATTATGAATTTATTATGTCATCTGGGAAACCAGATGGGCTGAGCCCCAAAATGGCACCAGCACCCAAGGACAGGGAGTCAGAGATTTTAAAGGACTCTAGGTGAGCTTTTCTGGGCAGAGAATTATCTGGGCAGGTCTAGATCTTTGCAAGGTCCGGAGGGGAAGGATAATGGTCTTAGCAAGTGGAATGTGGTCTAAGCAAAAGGGAGTGTCGGTTGTGAAGTGGTCTAAAGGTCAGTTCCCAGGAGAAGGTATTGATTCAATTATCTGATCATACCTAACACGAAGGACCTCACAAGCTCAGTGACTCAAATGATGGTCCGATCCCTACGATTTAGACGAAGGGACTGCATACTTATTTGATAAATATAATTGCTTTATTCAATTCATTAAGAGGAATTACAAGAAACTTCACAGATCTAATTTTTATTAGAGCTGCATCTTAGTGATTTACTCAAGTGTACAAATATTTGGTATTCATAAACAAATGTTATATTTTTCCTCAAGTTAATGTAAAAGAGTATAGGGAGGGGGAGGCCAGCTGCCACACCAACTGCAAAGCTTCTTCCTCCAAGGCAAAGGTGCACATAAAGACAGATTGAATTCGTACCAATTTCAGAAAAGATGCTTTGTTTTTAGTGCATAATCGGTGTTGCCTTGAGGTAGCTGACTTTCAGTTGCTATTCTAGGTTCTTTATTATAAATTACTGTTAGTTTTACCTTTGTCATTGTTAGCACTTTCCTCCTGAATTGCTTGCTACTGGACAACATCACTTGCATGTACAACAGAATCTCTAATTTAAGTTGTCAAAAATCATACTCTTTAATTAATAACACCTCCTGAAAAAAACTAAGTAAATAAAAAGGTACTTCACTTGGGGTTATTGTACTAGTATGCTCCAGCTGCCATAACAAAATACCTCAGATTGAGAGGCTTAAAAAAACAGAAATTTATTTCTCACAACTTGGAGGCTGGAAGTCCAAAATCAAGGTGACAGCAGCGTTGGTTTCATTCTAAGGCCTCTTCTCTTGGCTTGCCAATGGCTATTAAATGTTGTGTGTTTATATGACCTCTTCTTTATACATATGTGAATAAAGATCTCTCTTTTTCTTTTTCTTTCTTTTTTTTTTTCAATCCTCAGTTAAGGATATTTTCCCATTGATTTTTAGAGAGAGAGGAAGAGAGAGGGAAAGACAGAAATATCGATGTGAAAGAAACACATCGATTGGTAGACTCCTGCATGAGCCCAGACCAGGGCCTGGGCCAGGGAAGACCCTGCAACCAAGGTACGTGCCCTTGACTAGAATCGAACCTGGGACTCTTCGGTCTGCAGGCCATCGCTCTATCCACTGAGCCAAACTGGCTAGGGCTCTTTTTTTCTTTTTGTAGGACTAGCAATCCTATCAGATTAGGGCCCTATCTTTACAACCTCACTTAATCTTAATTACCTCCAAAAGGCCCTATCTCCATATATAGTCACATTGAGGATTAGAGTAGCAATATATGAATTGGTGACACATTTCAGTCCATAGCAGTTATCTATGATGAATTGTATCACCAGTCACTCCAGTGACTAGCCCAAGAAAAACCTTGGATATGGACTGCTTTAATTTTTTTTCTCACATTGAATTTATCACCAAATCTTGCTGGCTCTACCAAATCCAGTCAATTCTACCTTGATCCACTCCCATCAACCTAGTACAGGCAGTATCATCTAATCTCAAGGTTATAACATTCCTATTTATCTCATTCCACACCTACCCTCCCAAAATCTATTCTCTACACAGCAGCCAAATGGATCCTTGGCAAAATAACAAATTATATGATATTGCTCCTCTACTCAGATACCCTCCCCCACCGGCTTTCCATCCCACAAGGCTCATGAGCACACTCCTGACCACCCCTCCAACTGCATCTCCTCCCACTGTCCCCTCACTTGCCTCATTAGAATCACAGTGCACTCCTTACTCTCCCACATACTTTATGAACATTCTTCTCAGGGCTTCTGTACTTACTCACCCCTCTGCATGGGAATCTTTCCCCCAGATAATCACATAGCTCAGTTTCTCATTTCACCTCACTCAATTCAGCTCTCTAGGAAACCACTTCTCTCTTTAACCCTCTTCAAAATACCTGCTTACTTTAGTTTAACGTAGTACTTAATATAATATACTTATGTATTTATTATCTATCTACTCCCACTAGAATGAAAGTTTTACAAGGCAGGGTGGTTCCCCTACACCGCACCCTCCTCCCCCATTCTTCATTTTCCTCCTTTTTCTTCTTCCCTCTATCCTCTGTCTAGAGCAGTACCTAGATCATACTATTTATTTATTTATTTATTTATTTATTTGAAAAAGGAATAGATTTACATTGTTAGTGTTTCTTGGTTAGTCTTACAATATGTAATGATACATATTGCATTAACATTATTGTAACTTACAATTACTAATAACTAGACTTTAAGATACCTATGGGCTACGATATAAACCATGTAATTCCTCACTTCTAAAGATGCAAACCTAGCACTCCATGTTTGTTCATACTTTATCACTGTATTGTTGTTGTCAAGTTATTTTTCCACTGGAAAGTAGGATCTGACAGCATTGACCACAGATAAAATGTTTGAGAACCATTGTGCTAACTTATAATGAACAAACTCTCAGCAAAAGAAATATGAATAATCCTTTATAATTGCACATAAATCTATCCTTATTTACACAAATGTAGTTTGTGTGAAGTATGCAATACACTATATGAACACATCTATATAATTTGAAGTCCTGATAAAGATGAAGAATCACCTGAGAGCAGGTGAATACCTCTTTAAACCTTAAACAGGACACAGATGTTCTCCAATTTATGCATATAGTCTTGAAAGGGATGTCCCCAGATCCTTAGATTGGAGTAATGAAATATAAAGTCATGACCACACACACATGAAAGATGGGTGATGATGCTATAAATCAGTGCTATGGAACATCATGGAGAGTTTGCTGAAGAAGAACTCATGCCACAAACCTATTTCTATTATTTATCATCCATCTTTCCCTCAGGGGGGACCAGGGCATATAAAGCAAAGGAAATAAAGAGGATAGACATCCAAGAGCCGCATGGCAGCAGTATGATATTGTGACCAGAAGAGTTTTGTTCTGGGCCATAGCAATCTCTTCCCAATGAGAGAAAATTATCCCTAGTGAGATTGAGTGAAAAGAGACTTCAGACTATTTCAGCTCCATCTAACACCCTGATTTCATTGTTCCCATTGCTGCATGAGAAATCATCTAAAAGGGTCTAGTAACACAATAATGTATAAAATCTTGGAGAAGGAGGAGAAAAGGAACAGAGCAAAAGGCACCTTGGAAATATATTATATATATATATATATATATATAAATATATATATATTACAACAGGCAATATACAAGGACCAAAGGCAAAGTTCAGATAGTTCTCTGTTGCCTCAAAGATATTATTGGCAGCATGATAGTTCTAAAGAAAATAGCTCAAAAAGAGATACAAGAGTTCAAAGAATAGTTAACACAACTTAAGGAAATATAAGAAGCTGGCAGAGCTCAGAGAAGAGGTGGAAGGGAAAGAAACATTAAAAAAAATGACAAAAACTGGAATTAATACACATTTTTTAAAAGTAAGGAAAATCATGGTGAAAATCATGCAGTACAAAATAGAAATTAGCAAAGATATTTCAATGATTATGGCAATAAGCATAGACATGAAAACTAAGGAAACTCCAAATAAATATTATTGGTATTCAGAAGGCAGAGAACAGGAGGAAAAATGGAGGGGGGGGGTGGGGGGAGTTCAATGACATAATAGAAAAAAAAATGTTCCTAAAATAAAGACTTGTATCTTTAGATCTTGTCCTAGGGGGAAAAAAAGCTAAAATAGATCAAGGCCGCAGTGTATTATGGGAAGCCATTGAACTTCAAGGATAAGGAGAGATATTATATAGAAATCCAATAAAAAGGGGGTGGGGGAAGTCATTTAAAAGAGGAAAGATACAGTTTGAACTCAGATTTAGTGAAAGCAGGTCACACTACCATGTAATAGTGCAGTAGCCCACAGAATTTCAAGGGAAATTAAAGGCTTTACAATAATTTTAGAATCATCCAATGGGAGTAACAGAAAGATATTCTCAAGCTTACAAGAACAAAGGAAAAACAATTACCATGAAGCTTTTCTTAGAACTATCACTGCTTCCATAGTGGAAGATCTGCCCATATTATAGGAAACAAACACACAAACAAAAAGAAATGAGAGATTACAGATCAAGATGATGAGAGAAAGAAAATAAATTATCCTTATTATTTATAGACTAGAGGCCTGGTACATGAATTTGTGCACTGGTGGGGTCTGGCTGGCCCACCCCGATGGGGGCCCATCAGGCTGGGCTAGAGAGGTGGAGGGGCTGTGGATGATTGGCCAGCTGGCCCCACCCCCAATCAGGGTGTTGGGGGCTGATCAGGGCCCAGATCAGGCTGGTTGGCTGCCTCAGGGTACGTCATAGCCACTGGTCATTCCACCATTCTGGTCTCTGGATTCTTATATATATAGATCTCAGAGGGAAGGGGTGGGGAGCATGGGAAGAGATTAATCAAAGATCTTATATGCACACTAGAGGCCTGGTGCATAGATTCGTGCACTGGTGGGGACCCTCGGCCTGGCCTGCAGGGATTGGGCTGAATCTAGCTCTCCGACATCCCACAAGGAGTCCCAGATTGTGAGAGTGCACAGGCCAGGCCGAGGAACCCCACTGGTGCATGAATTCGTGCACCGGGCCTCTAGTATCAGTATACAAAGTGAGTAATGTTAGTAAAATTAACTCACTATATCTTGAAAAACAAAATTGTATTCCTATCTAACAGTGTTTACAAAAGTGGGTTTCAAACCCAAATGTAAGAATTAAAACAATAAAGTTAAAGTAAATGATGTAGGAAAAGATTCATAACATAGAAATGCAGAAGGATTTCTTCGACATAAGCCCCACACACTGACATAAGTAACGTTGATGGATTTGATTAAAGAAGATTTTCTGTTCAATCAAAGACACCATGTGCAAAACTAACAACAACAACAAAGATAGAGAGATGCCTGCAATCTAACACCAATAAGAAAACTATATCTAGAATTCCCACAAATCAAAATGAAACAAAGAAAAGCAATAAATCCATTTACAGGCATTTGAGTGGAGGAGGAACCTCAAAGGCTAGAAAATTCAAATTCATTATTACTTAGAGAAATTCATATTCAAATAACATTGAGTATTCCTTTAAACCCATCAGACTGACAAAATCTGAAAAGCTGCCTAATGTCATGGAACATGGAAATCTGAGAATGTACTACTCAGGGACATGGAAATCTGAGAATGTACTACTGATAAAGTTGACACAGCTGAAGTCATTCTGCAGCACTGACTATCTAGTTAGGCAAATCAATCATGTATACATCTCTGACCCAGTAGCCCCTAGGTATACATTCCTGAGAAACTGTCACAGTTACATGAGGGACATACACAAGCATATTTATCTCAGCATGGTTAGTGAAGGCACAAAGTTGGTCTCAACCATACTTTTCATGAATATAGCCCTGAAAATATAAAATGTGGAAAAGTTATAGTAAATATAAGGCAACTATGCATCTTGGTGGTCTGGGTCAGTCCCAATGCATGTTCACTGGTATAATTATTAATAGGGCCCTTTTTAGGCTTAAAAATGTCTCTTTTTGGACAATAAATTACACATAATTCTGTGCAGAGATAAAAGCACCTAACTAGATTACATACGCAGAAACATGGATAAAACCTTAAAAATATAATGTTGAGTGAAGAAGCAACAAATTCTATTAGGTCAATACAATGTCACTTATGCAAAATACAATAGTACACATTTTACAAGGAAGCAAATTCACATGTACCAAACACATGGGATATTCACCAAGCACATTAGAATGATTATAAATGGGGTAGTCTAAGGAGAATGAAATTAGGGAATAAAAAATTATAAATAAAAATATCAACAACAATAAAACAATAATAATTTTTAACAAAGAGGTATTGTATCATATTACCTATGAAACAGGCATTGTATCATATTACCTATGAAACAGAATTAACCCATTCTATCAAACTGAGGTCCAAAATGACAGAGGCAGGAGGATGGCTACTGCTTAACAGATCCAGACAATTATGGAATGAATCAAAGCAAACCCTAGAAATGGAAAACTGGTAATAGAAAGGCTTGAATTAAGCATTCTATTCATTTAAATATCCATTATGGGATTAAAATCATCCAGCAAAAGGTAAATGCTATAAACCTTGATAATATAAGATCTAATCATGAAACTAATAAAAATAGTGGGTGGTGAGGTATAAAAGGGTAAAAGTGTGCTAATTTCCTCATCTTTCATAGCAGGAAGTGAATAAAGTCTAAATTTTAAATCTGTAGGTATAATAAGAATTATGATTTCAACTTTAACAAAAATAGATTTAAAGTTCTTCATTAACTCTATTCTTAACTTTGGATTCTGTCAGATTCCAATATTCCTTGTGAAGGACTTGCCTGAATTCCAAGTCCTTTATGTTATTCAGCTTCTTTTCCTGTTATATAAAATTCAACTGAATAGTTAACATTAAAATAGTATATATGGTATAATGCATTTTAAAGTTATTTTGATTTTATTTTTATCAATTTCTCTACCTATCTCCTAGGGTAACATCTAGAATATTAGTAATGGTTATATCTGAATGTTTATGTTAGTTTTCTTAGTCTTCTTTAATTGTTTAAATTTTTAAGATGCCTGTAGAATTTTACAGAAACAATAAAAGTATTACTAATAAAATGAGAGAAAAATAGGAAGTGGTGACAATAACTAGAACACTTACTAGCTGTTAGGTTACAAGCGGAAGTAGAAAGATAGGGAAAGAGAATCAAGTTCTGTATGTGAAGATTTCTCAGGATTGTATACTAGTTACAGGAAATTTGAAAGCAAACCTGAGATCCTAGTTGCAAAATTCTACCTCCTCTTCCAGAGATCAGATCTATCTTAAGTAAGATCTCAAAAAGGCATAGCCAACCAGGGTCTGGCCTGACTCCATTGTTCTTTACCGGAAAGGCAAAACCACAAGGCAGAGTGAATAGAAATGATGTCAAATTTGTCATTGACAACCAACCACTCTCCATTCTGCTCAGGACACACCTCATTACATTTTACATTAAAAGGTAAGGCTAACCAAAATAGTGCCCATGACTGATGCACCAAATTGCCATGCAGAATTTTCCAACAGAGGCTGCAGTGTAGCAGTTCTTAATGTCCATAGTTATTTGAGTTAAATGAAGTCTGACGTATTCCCACATGGAAATAGTGAGGAGAAACATATTTTTTCAGTCTATTAAATTTAATTCACTGTGTATGTTTTCCTTCCTTATCAGCAGTTTAAATTAATTTTTCTCATTGTCAACAAGCTGACACTCTCCCCACATCTTTAAATCCGAGCACACAGTATTTGCTAGGACTATCCATTCCCGCAGGTGTGGAAAACAACATGTTCATTCCATTAGGTCTTAGCAAGGCTCTAACAATTATACAAAATAATTTATCCCTCGACGATCAGGTACAGCTGTATCTAACTCCTCCTGTCAATTTCCATTTCAGCAGCAGAAATGGTGATGTTCTCGGGAGAGGAGTGATTGGTTTTCAGTTACACACTGTTACAGCTGGAAGTCATCTGAAAACCATAATGCCAGCATATGGATAACCTGTGTGGCAGCATAATAATATTTCTACGTATCTTACAAGTGCTTACCCAGGACTACAACAATGTAATCAGTTTCACGGGGGAGAGAAATAACATGGATCTCTCCATTCACTGATTGCATTGAGCACTGAAATAATGATCACCGTCTAAATGGAAGGGCAGCATTCAATAGGAAAATAAGTGATAACTGCAAAGAAAGGTTTCTTATCATACTTAAGAGATGAATTAATGGCAGACAGCTTAGAGAGGCAGCATTCATGGGAAGTTTCCCCATTCATACATAACATGCAGTGAAAACACGTTTGCCATTTTTAAATCAGGAACAGTTCCTGGAATCAAAAATACTGTTTTTGAAAATTAACACTCATTCCAACATCTCTCCCTTCATTTTTTTTTTCATCTGCAAAATGAGGAAGCTGATACTTTCTCGTTCTTACTTTTTAGGGGTATTTTAAGGACAAATGAAAGAATAATGTAAAAGTGCTTAGAGCTTTTGGAAGAAAAGTTCTCTGTTAATCCAAGCTCTTACTATTATTATCTCTGGCAACTAGACAGTGGTTTCAAATTTAAATCTAAAAGATTTTTCAGACATCTATTATTCAAATCTTATTTTTAAAAAATCCTGTATTATTTAACTCCTTATTAGAGGTGGGTAAACTGAGACCTAAAAAGAATGAGAAACCTCCTCAAGGTCACACAATGGCAGAGCAGGTAAAAGAAATATTGATTGTGTATGCAACATCCCACATACACAGCAGCAAAATGAAAATCGGAACCATTAATATCAGAAAGGGCCTGAACCAGCAGCTTTTAAATTTAAAAAATATCCAATTAAAAGCACTAATCCAGCAAATATCTTAGAGAACGTTGCAGAAAAAACATGCATCAACCATTTTTTTGCCATATCTTAGTTTTATTTCTTGATGTGACTCATTTATTAACACAAAGAGAGATGTACTTCCATGTATATATTTTATTTGTGCTTATGAAAGGATTTTTAAAACAGCCCCCCCAAATTTCTTCATCAAATAACTAGAGATCTAACCATGTGAAGCTGTCTTGATTTGCAATATATTTTTAGACAAGATGAAGGCAAGTAAATATCTTCCTGCAAACGTTATTTCCCTCAACTCATTTAAATCCAAATGTTTTCAGAGTGCTTTGCATATGTCAATGTTCTCTGGGTGACAGCGAGGGCAGTAGGGAGATGTGGGGCCAAAATGCATGTTTAAGCCCACAGTCTCATGGCAAACTCAACAACACTCAGTTCTATCTTGCGGAACATTCTAACTTATAACCTGAGTTACGCTTTGAGAATTCTTAGAACTATCTTCCAAACACAGAGCTCCAACTAAAAGGACTCATTATTGGGATGAGCGTGGGGAGAGCAGTCCTACAAAGGGGACCACTTTCTGACCTACTTGCAGTTCTTATTAGTGCTTTTTCATTTCATGGAAGCCTGCCTCTTCATATTTTCTTACATGTTTTTGATGAATTTAAACTGCAGCCTGCCAATCTTCGGGGAATTCTCCCACGTGATTACACGGGATGTAAAGAGGCAATTACAAAGGAATAAATTTGTTCCACATTATACATATTTTCAGCTGAAAATATGTGAAATTTTCCATCTGGTTGGATTAGCATTATTTACACCTTATAGGAAGGATGGCACCAAACTTTAGTACTTGAGTGTATATACAGTACTTTGGTCAGAGTTTACTCATGTGGGGTAATATTTTCCAAAAGTGGCAGGTAGAGAAGCTGGACTTTCAGTCATTTGTTATTTTGAATTTTATTTTTACATTTCTGTTCACTTTGAAATTCTGATATTATTTTATTATTGTTGCATAAGAATTATACAACAGAATTTTACACATTTTTGTAAGCTTGTGTGTGACTAGTTAACTTCTTTGACACTGTCGTCTGACATCACAACATGCTCCAAGAAAGATGGTAAGAAGAAGAAGAAGAACAACAACAACAACAACTATATATATATATCTCATTCACTAAGGGGGAAAGGTCCTATTTGATTATGTGAAGTACTTTGGGACTAGGTTGAAGCAGAGGAGAGCTAAAGCACTCTGAATGTAACTGACATGAGGCGTCTGCCATCCCATCACTCTGTAACATAACCACTTTTCCTCCTCCTTCTCTCTCTGTTAACATTTTCTTTCCGTGCCTCCCTATTTCTGACTCTGTCTCTCTCTGTCACTCGATGTCTCCTTTTCCTGTCTACATCTGAAGGCATGCTGAACTCTGTTGGCAACATTCATTGCTAAGCAATTGCTAACACCTGTTCAGAACCTGCTTCAAATATCTGCAGTTTTCAAGACTCCTCACAACACATCGGCAACCACAGTCACCAGCCACCAGAGGCAAAACACTGTAAAACACTGGCAAGGGTCGCAGTGTTGAAAGTCATGCTGCTTGGGTTCAAATCCCACCTTTGTCACTTATCAGTGATGTGACCAGTGGGCAAGTTACTTCAGTTTGCCATGCCTTAGTTCATCTTCTGAAAAGTGGGAATAATAGTAGCAACTTCTTCATAAGGTTTTTGGAATCATTAAATATATTCACAGATATAAAGTATTTAGCACATGGCATGGCACATAATAGGTGCTTAATAAACGTGAGCTATTATTATTAGTCCTCTGCTCTGCTATCCCATTCAAGCTGGCTTCTTTGCCATTCTAGAGCGCACCACGCTCACACACATGCTCTCCCCAACGGTGATCCCTATCCCACCAGGCGGGAATGTCTTCCCCACGTTCCTACAGTTTCAAGTCCTACCCTTTCCTGTTAGGCTCACCTCCACCATGAGCTCTTTTGGGGATATGTCAGGTCACAGTGATCTCCCCCTACTTCTTCTGTACCATTTACACTCTCATGTCTTTTCATTGTATATTAGATACTCCAATATGCAGTCCTCTAATGGTTTCCCATGTATTCATGTTACCTTCATAGCTAAATACTAGCACAGGCACTGCCCTGATGTAGGTCTCATGGGGCAGACACTGACCAATGGGAATTCTAAACAGGTGTTGATTTACTCCTTTTTGAACATCCTAAAGGGGATTGCTGTGCATTTAGCAAAATAAAAGTGAAACTTTCCAAATTTCCTCTTTCTTTTCATTTCATTCAGTCTTAGCACTTAGAAAACAAGCTATGCATATAAGGAGGGGTTCCAGTCATCATACAAAATGAAGCTCACTAAAAGCCTATCTAAGATAAAAGAGCTCTTTTGTGACCAACATAGACAGTAGCTAAATTTAGTTATGTGCTTTAGTGATTTAAGTTACATTCCAGTTGTAGTCAAGTGACCTAATCAATACTTTCCAGGGATGGTAGCTTACACCATCCTATAGAGGAGACTCTCATGACTCAATTAACAGAGGCTTTGCTAATTAGTATAAGGAATGTTAGAATGGCTTTTCGTTGATGAAATTCATTGTTTGTTCATCCACACAAAGGCTGTTAAAACTGGATTCTCATTGGTGTACAACACACATAGTTTGGCTAAAATATTTTAGCAAGATTCCCATCCTCAAATAAACAAGGTATAAGAACTGCTGAGGCCTGTCACCTGCACCATGAGGACCAGCGCCTGTGGCTGCTTCCAGACATGGTATTGGGAGACCTCAGTTGCTACCTACAGAAGCCTGTATAGAATCCTTACTTTGGAATGTTGTATCTCTTACACCAGGGACTTTCTGGCAAGGCTGCATACCCTAAAATAATAGAGAGCTGAGACTTCCAATGTACAGAGAAAGCTGTATATCTGCCTTTCCCCTGCTTGATAACTAATAGATTCTTTAAATAAAATTTGTAAAAATGTTCATTTGTGAGAGAATGTCAGGAGAAATGCAGTATTTTGAACCGTTTCTCTCTACATGTGGAAATTTTGTATCTATTCCCATTTAGAGCATCCCAAACTGCCAAATGAAGGAAAAGACTATGATACAAATGTGCACACACATGGACAAAGCAAGATATTCTGGCCCTTTACTAACCAGAGAGCTGTGGAAATACAATCAATCAATCAACTAATATTTACTGAGTGCCTGCTAGGTGCCCAGAATCGTGAAACTACAAGATATCAGAAATTGGCATTTCAGATATCACCTAAAATAAATCTCCAAACTGGTCAGGAACAGTAAGCTAACTGAATACTGCAGTCTACACAGTGAGTTAGGGTACCTGAGGGTGGCTAGAACATTGTTATTTATTATTCCAGCTTTCCTTGAGGGGGAAATGTTAGATATCTGTCATACAAAGCCTTAACAAACAGTCCATGATTTATGGTCCAAATATTTGGTTATAGGTCTAAAGAGAGAAGAAAAATATAGAAGGCATTTAAGTAAGAGTATAAGGAGCAACGTGACTTATGTCTCATTTTCCTTGAAATTTTGTTTCATCCAATATTACACTTCTATGTTAGATTACAAAAGTTTTGTGGTCTGGATGTGTCAAAGGCCAAGTTCACAAGTCCTAAACAATTCAGCTGAACTGATTTGATGCTTTACAGGACTTTAAAGCATCAAATGCTTTAAATGGATGCTTCCTATATTCATCAGGATTTCTTAGCATATCAGAAATGTAATATATAAGTTAGAAAAACAATAAATCATGTATAATGTGTTATTCTCATGTGTGTTGGGAAAAGGCATCATAACATGGATGGAAAGAACCCAAACTCTCTAGCAGAACATAGTTCATATAGGTGCATGGAGCACTCACCATAGGCCAGGCTTTGCTCTAAGTGCCTTAAAAACAGTAATCCTCACATCTACTCTATGCAGTAGGTCAGTAGTATTAGCCCCATTTATAGCTAAGAAAGCAGAGCACAGCACAGTTACATAATGTGCCCAAGCACAGCAGCTAATAAGCGACAGTATGTGGAATTTGAACCCAGAGAGAATATGACTCCAGAATTCACAGCATCCATTCAGAAGATGTAATGAAGGTTAACATAAAAGGTATATACAGTAGTAAGCACTCGATACATTTACTCTACTTTCCCTTATTCAGAAACCAATTTTAGGTCCTATGTGTATTCAAAGTACAGACACCCTTCTGTTTAGCAAACAGACCATTAGGTTCTAAACAGCAGCACTGGCACAATATACTAATGACCTCATCAACCACGGGCATCAGAACTTGACAGATGTGGATTGTCCTCTCTCTCTCTCTCTCTCTCTCTCTCTCTCTCTCTCTCTCGTCACCCCAGAGACATTTTGTAGTCAGAAAATATATGGGCTCTACTTTTTTTCTATCTCTATCTTCCCCCACAACTCCTTCCATTCAAACTTGCACTCTACCAAATTAAAATAGAGATCGCCCTGACATGTCATCAGCTATAAGGCATTTCACAGCTGGAGAAGCTTACAGTTGCTGAAAGCATTTAAATAATATGGACACAAAGTTCTTCTTTGCACGCCAACTACAGTTATGCCATGTGGCTCTAATATTAGTGGACTGTTGTATATTAATAGATTTCATATTGATCTGGTATAATATCATTAGCTCTATGAATAGAAACTCTCTAGAAAACATATGCCACTGAGTGCTAATCCATTAAATATGGGGCTTTTCCTGCCATTTCCAGGATGGTAGGCAGGCGTGTTGATGTGTTGTCATGGCACTCATCCTGAGCAGTGGCTGCCATCAAGGGTCCATATTCTAGGACTTGTGGTTGGTCAAAACAACTTATCCTGCAGACCTTCCTCTCTCATCTGGATTACTACATTAGCCTCTACCTTTGACCCCCTCCATCTATTCTCAACACATCAGACAGAGTGATGCTTTTAAAGCATTCTGCTCACAGAAATATACCCAAGAACACTGAAAACATACATCCATACAAAAACCTGTACATGAACGTTCACAGCAGCATTATTCATAATAGCCAAAAGGTGAGATCTCTTACTTGGTAGCTTCTAAGAGGAGGGATGACCCAGAATCAAAATGCCCACCAACTGGTAAGTAGATAAACAAACTATGATATTTCCATACAATGAAATATTATTTGGCAATAAAAAGGAAAGAATTACCAATATATGTTACAACATAGGTGAACCTTGAAAACCTACAACATGGATGCTAAATGAAAGAAGCCAGCAACAAAGGACCACATATTGTATGATTCCACTTATATGAAATGGACAGACAAGGCAAACATATGGAGAATTCAACAGGAAAATACATGATGTGGAGCGAAAATGGACAACCCAGGTGAGCCCAGTCCAGATTTTCACTTTGTCTGGCATCTCACCTGGGGGTGGTTAGAAAAATTGGAGAGGGATGTGGGAGCAGGCATATCGCTTTCTGCACGGCCTCTCCAAGAGTCTCATTTGACAGAAGTAGTCTCAAGTAGTGAGATCTCTTACTTGGTAGCTTCTAAGAGGAGGGATGACCCAGAATGTCACATCGGCCACATGTTATTGATCAAAGCCAGGCAGAAGACCAGCCCATTCAAGGAGAGGAGATAGAGACTCCTCCTCTTGGTGGGTAAAGCAGCATGAGCACACAAAGGGGAAGGAGTTGGTGGAAGCAAGGTCCCCAGGCTTTACAGAGTAATTTCTAGGAACATCAGACATTCTCTTACATAGTCTTCACTTCATTCCCAGGGAGAATGAAATCTGCCCAAAGTCAAATATCAACTGAACAAAATATGGCCATTGGAATCAGGCACCGTGCATTTAGGAATAGGAAGAAAAGGATCTGAGGTATAATTGGATTGGAGCACAGCCTTGTTCTTGGAACTTTCTTTAGTGTGGTAAGTGCTCTCTTTGGCTCATTGCCCTTTCTACTCACCCTCTTCCTCTAATGTAGTCCAAACAACCAAGCAGTCCTGGAATCACCTACCACTTATGAATCCTCTGCCTCTGTTCATTGCCTCTGGATGCTGGATTGCCTCAAGAAGGCTCAGCCAAGGACATCTCAGCTTGGAGAAGAGTGTTCACGCTGCCTGTGTCCAGGCCTCATGCTGAAGGAGTGAGAGAAACCACTGCCCTGTTCACAACAGGAGCAAGTATTTGAGAATAAGTCCAAACCTTAGTGAATTAAAAAAAAAAAAAGATACTCGCTTTGATATATCCTATCTAATAATAGAGTAACATGTAAATTACCATCACTCTGCTACGCCTACAATTGGGTGGCGGGAGGCTGGGGGGCAGGACTCAGGGTGGCCTATCCGGCCATTGAGAGGCACGGATCCGCTGCCACAGAGGGGGGCTACCCTGCTGTTGAGAGGCGCAGGGGACGGGACTCCCGCCCCCTGTGCCTCTCAACGGCCAGATCCCCGGCCCCTGAGGGGGCCTGCCACGGACACCCGGCTACGCCTCTCAACGGCAGGGTAGCCAGGTGTCCGCAGCAGCCCCCCTCAGTGGCCGTAGGGTAGCCCCCCTCAGCCGCTGCGGACCATCAAAAGCGTGGGAGCTGGATGCCTGTCTGCTCCTGCACCAGGCCTTTCAGAAGCCTCCGCCAAGCCGGAGGCTTCTGAAAGGCCTGGTGCACCAGCGGACAGGCACCCAGCTCCACTGGGAAAAGCGAAAGCGTGTAGGGGACCCTACACGTGCATGATTCAATCATGCACTGGGCCTCTAGTGTGTGTATGTGTATATATATATATATATATATATATATATATATATATATATTCACAAATCTATTATTATTGGCATGCAAAAGGATGTATTGACAAATATAGCCTGGCTGGCACATGTGGTTCAATGGTTAAGCACCGACCTAGGAGGAGGTCATGGTTTGATTTCCAGTCAGGGCACATGCCTGGGTTTCCAGCTCGATCCCCAGTGTGGGGGCATGAAGGAGGCATCCGATCAATGATTCTCTCTCATCACTGATGTTTCTATCTCTCTCTCCCTCTCCCTTCCTCTCTGAAATCAATAAAAAAATATTTAAAAAAAAATAATATGAAAATTCAGGTCTTGGCCACACATTTAGACAACTACCAATTTGTGAACCTATGAAGCTATATCAATTACCCTCCCCTTTCTCTGAGTTGAAATGATATTGGAGTCTTCATTAAATGGCTCTTTAAGTAAAGAGGCAATATGCTCTTTTCATTAAGCTTTTAATAATCTAAGATTGAACAAGACTACAGAAATCACTAAGAGAAACCATCAACAAAACAAAAACAATCTCTCCACTTACTCTGGGGCTATTTTCCCCCTCAACTCTTTCCACCTAAGATGGAAAACCACAAGCACTCAGTGTTTAATATACTGTTAACATTCTAAGGAGGAAACAGTAAAGCAAAGGTGTTTTCTCTTAATGAAGTCTGTTATAAAATATTGGCAATAGGGCAACTGCTAACTAACCAAAAAATAAAATAGGGGAAATATATTTTACCAGTGGAAACAGCCCTTAAGACAAAAATTCTCATGACATAGCATCCTCTATGCCAGCACTGAAAAGGAGGTTTCTGCCCTGGCTGACACTGCTAAATGATTAGAGCACTGGCCTTAGGACCAAAGGGTCACAGGTTCGATTCATGGTCAAGGGCATGTACCTGGGGTGCAGGTTGGTTCCCTGGCCCCAGTAAGGGTGCATACAGGAGTCAACCAATAAATCTCTCTCTCTCTCTGTCTTCCCCTCTTCCTCCCTCCTTTCCATTCTCGCTAAAATAAATAAATAAATAAATAAATAAATAAATAAATAAATAAATAAATAAAATCAATGGGAAAATTATCAAAAAGAAAAAAAGGGGGGAGAGGGGGTTCCCATTCCATTAACAAATTCTGCACCAATGAATTCTTGACTCTAATTAATAAGAATTGGGTGTTGTAAATGAGATATTAAAAAAACAACAACACATTAACATCTCCCTTAAAGTGATGGTGGAAAAAGAATCAGTGTAATATCAGTCAGGAGGAGTGAAAATGATGGCAACACAGAATGAGAAGAAAAGCAGCAGGGCAACTAGGGAGGGTAAGACGCAGGAGTAAGGACAGGAGAAATGGGAAGTTTAGAGTGAGGTAACAGACACACCACTACATGCAGTCAAACTCTATTTTGTCCTTAGGGAAAAATATTCCCAATTATTCTTTATAATGCTATATGCCTTAAGCATGTATCAAAGATAGGTCTCAAAGGAAGGTCTCCCAACAACACAGTTATGCTGAAGCACAGATTATTATTGGGACCAGTAGCAATATAGAGGTCATCCCATTACCTCTATGTTAATATCCTTTAATAATGTGGTTCCCTCTGGTGTACATGCCAGGGCAAGTGCTCAGAAGCATACTGTCTCTTTTTCTAATGCCTTCCTTTGAATGTGTGCATGAGTTCCTGGTGATTCTGAAGCTTGATGTTGCAGAATTTCCAGTGGAACTTGATAAAAATGTTAATTCCTAGACCCTACCTACTTTTAAAGATTGTGATGTAGTAAATACATAGCAGTTCCAGGCATTTTTCATTGCAATAGGCTCCAGAGGTTATTCTGATACATCACAAATAATGAGAATCACTGGCACAGTGAATAGAGATTAAGGACTGTATGTTTGAATCCTGGGCCTGAACTAATGGTTTTTAAGCAATGACCATGAAATATTAGGTAAGTCACATAGCCATTCTAAAAATTGTATTTGTTTAAAAATGTGACATCTTGACATTCATACCTTAATAATCCATATTTCTCATAACTTCCTATACTTGCCTATGTCTTTTTGTCATTCTACTAATTTGATTTTGAGCACATCATTTGAAGTTCAAAAGGCATGGCTATTTAAAGAGAGAGAGACAATTTAGCCTTTTTTTAGAGTCTTTAGGCAAAGCAAAACCACAACATATTTAATATTTTTCAGAATTGAGGAAACATAATTCAGTTCATAAGTTGGAATATTAAAACTTTCCTCATTATTATAAAGGTTAAGAGGGTGACATTAATTTATTTAAACTGATGAATGCCAATACCACTCTGAAGAAAAGTCACCCCACACTTCCTGTGCCACATACTGTCAGAAAGGAAAATGATGACATCTACACTGAGTGGCCAGATTATTATGATCTCTGAACGCATAATAATCTGGCCACTCAGTGTATTTGTATCTCAAATGGGTACCAAAAGTATTCTAGACTTTTGTTGGAGATCAACCACCTATTTGCCCTGAGCTTTCTATCAGCCAGTGCAAAGGGGAAAACTGAGCAGGTGCACGATTTATAGTATCTTTGATATCAAATAAATTAGGTACTCAAGAGAAGTACACTGAGTGGCCAGATTATTATGCGTTCAGAGATCATAATAATCTGGCCACTCAGTGTATATTGAGGATGGTTGTGAAGAATAAGTGCAATAATGAGTAGCTTTAAACTCTGTAAAACATTCCAAAACCTAAGTGATTATCATTATTAGGTATACAAGGTGAGGCAAAGTAGGTTTACAGTTGTCTATATGGAAAATAATACAATAATTAATAAATGATAATACAAGAATAAACTGTGTTTCACGTACTCACTACTGTAAACCTACTTTTGCCCCATCTTGTACTAGGATATGAAGCAACGTGTTCTGTTAAGATTTTTTTTATATATATATAGAGAGAGGTATCAGAGAATTACTTTGACATTCTTGAGGAAAACGTTGAGAAAGATGAATAGAGATACCGAGTCATTAAAGTATTCTCCCTCAGAATGGTGGACCATCTGGAAAATGGGTATAATCAGACCTTTTGTGTTTTAAGAAGAGGAAGAGAAAAGCTGCCCAACCTCTAGGTACAGGTCTCCAGGGCATCAAAAAACAAACAAACAGTAGATCTTAGGAAGCCATGACCTTCGGAAGCCAAGTGAAGGGCATCTTTCTCTGAGCCTGGCTCTGAGAAATTAAAGTTTTCCCCACTCAAAAGTCAACACTGGCACAGTGCCCTTAGCCAGTGTGGAGATGTGAATTAGCAGCATCTGTCATAGCAGGGAGCATGATTTTGTCAACAGTCACCCAACTTGGCAGCCATAAGCAATAGCATTAGCAAACTGAAGAGGATTAATTCTTTCCTCCTTTATAATGGAATTGGGACTGACCTTTCAGCCCCCATTTGGATTGAATAAGCCCTCAGGTTTCATGGAAATTTTAAGAGAGGAAAGACCCTCAAAAGGGAAGCTACTGTACTTCTTTCAATATATAAAACTCAAATCAATTTTAATTTTAAAGTCATGGAAGATTTCATATATAGGGTCTCAGTAAAGAATATTATTAAAAAAGATTAATGTTCCCTTAGAAATGGTGAAGTTATTGTGGGACTGATCATCTATCTATAGACACTATGACCAAAATTCTACAAGGAAGAAGAGAGGTAACTGAAGGACTTGTATGCATGCATATAAGCATAATCAATGGATGCAAGACACTGCGGGGGAGGAAGGGGTGGTGAGGGCATGTGTCGGGGAGTAGGGGAAGCCAGGGGAAGGTAAATGGGGGGGGGGGGAAGGAGACATATGTACTACTATTTGTAAGACTTTAAACAATAAAATGAAATTTTAAAAAAGAATATATATTGGTGGCCCTGGTCGGGTAGTTCAGTTTGATAGAGCATCATCCTAATATGCCAAGGTTGTGTGTTCAATCCTGGTCAGGGCACATGCAAGAATCAACCAATGAATGCATAACTAATTGGAACAACAAACTGATCTCTCTCCCTCTCTCTTTCTCTCAAATCAATAAATAAAAATGTTTAAAAAGAAAGAGAGAGAGAAAGAGAGAGAGAGGTAAAGAACATCCCAAAAGGCCAAGCACTCAGCTTACTGAGGAGAAATTGAAGGCTGTGCACCCTAACATAGGACTAGGTCAGGAACAGGGAGGAAGATGTACCTATGATGCAGAGTAGCATCACACAATAGCCCTAAAGCCAGCCTCTCAACAACTGTTCCTTAATAGAACAAGCTTTAAAGTAAAATGAGATGCTAAGCTCTCTGAAGCTGGCTGAAAGAACTGAGATTCTGTCCAATTGCTATAGAAAGAGTGTTACTGCATGGGGAATGTGAGGATTTAGCCACCAAAGCAGCCAGAATAAACCAATTCCATGAAAAATGTAGACTAACCAACAAAACAGCATCTTGTTCTCCAAAATATTTCCTGTTGCATACACCAAACAAGTCAAACCAAGACTAATGATGTGGCAATCAGCTGCTAAAATATCCACTGCTAGTATTAGTGGAGAGAAATGGTGCACCTGCACTTACGGCGCGTAAGGGAAATGAATGCAACACGATTACAGTAATTAGTCATTAGGGAACATTGTAGTTCGTTACTAATAACGATGTATAACAGGATATTGTAAAAATTAAGTTACGAAATTTTTATTAAAACATTTCTTATATACTGTTTTATTGGCTGGGCTACAAAAATATTCATTGTGGGCCACATGCGGCCCTTGGGTCACAAGTTTAACCTGCTTGCTCTAGATCTAGAATATAAATAAACTTTTGAGAAGGATAAATGTAGGGGCCCCAGAATCACTAAGGCAACCTCCCTCATAAGGGCAGCCAGAATTGGAGTCCCAATAATCAAATCTGGATTGAAACTAGTTCTATCGACCTCATTCTTAAATAAGCTTTTCATTTTTCTGTTGGGTATAGACTTAGAAAATAAGAGTTTAATAATGTATCTGTCACACCTGGAGGAATGAAAATCACTGGCAAAGAGGATGTCTCCTGAGTTACTGTGAGGATTTAACATAAAAGACACCACTTACTGTAGCTTCATTCCCAATGCCATACCTTCACAGTATTAGGTAGCCATGCTGACACAGTTAAATATTTGCTAAATATGACTCATTTACTAACTACCAAGCCTCTATGGATCACATGCTAACAGCATGGGAAGCAGAAGAGCTGTATGAGACTGTCCGGTTGCAGTTATCAGAAAGGGATGAGATTTTCAGTGCTGGACAAAAACATGTAGAAGAGATTTTCAATTCAGTTAAACTCAATTAATTTTTATGTTCCAGGTACAACTAACTAGGTACCATGCACTTCCAAAGAAAGCACAGACAAGTCAGAAAGACAAGGTGAGAACATAATCTTGGTGGTTACTGAAATGCTTTCTCCAATTACTGGGCAGAAGTTAGAATGAGGGATGACTCTAAGCAAATGTAAGATACATATTTGTTTATTTTGATTACTCAAGTAAGGAGAATAGTTTGGAAAGTACCATGGAAGAATTTATTTATAACCATTAACTATGATTCATGTTGCACTATGAATTAATTCTCTGGGTGGGAGACAATAGGCAAGTGATTTTTAAAAAGTTACCCAAGAGATCCCTAAGATATACCTGTCAGCAAGAGTGGCTGGACTTGAGAGATCTAGAAATGAGAGCAAAATGAACACAGGCATCATGACCATAATCTCACCAAAGGCTTTATTTAGCAAACTAGAAGCCTGATGCATGAAGATTCGTGCTAGAATGGATCTTCCTTTCCCTGGCTGCCAGCACCCCCTTCCACTCCAGCCCAGCCCTAGAGCCACCTCTTTTACTCTGGCCTTGCCTTCCCACACTGCCTAGAGGTCCTTAGAGATCAGGGGTGGGGCAGAACACCTGCCCCAGTCGCTCAGCGCCTGTGTATGCAAAGTAACTGCCATCTTTGTTGGGTTGATTTGCATATCACTCCTGATTGGCTGGTGGGTGTAGTGGAGGTACGGTCAATTTACATGTTTGTCTATTATTAGGTAAGAGAACTGAGTCTGGAAGAGACCATGTGTATATGGTTTGGCTAGTAGGAAATATTGCTCACAGGTAGGGTATAACTTATTACCCCAGTGAGGCCCACATGCCTTTTAGTGTGCAAGCTAGGAATATAGGCAGGTGATGGCAAATAATCCATTGATGAAAAATGTCACATTCAGGAGCAGGAAACCCCCACTTTCACTTTCATGTTCCTCTCCAAGTCACATAACCATACATCTGGACTGTTCTGGGTATTTTATGCACATTAATACTACAATTACAAAGTTGCTAATAACCCTGTAATAGGACAATCCCCTTTATCCCTTTGAAAGTAAAGTATCTCTCCATTTTCCTGCTCTTTTATTAATGGTAGTCTGAAATGTGTCCCAGAGTCCTTCCAACCTGCCACAGAACACTGAAACATTACCCATGGGAAGAAATCCCAGATAGTAGGCATATAACTTTGGAACAACTTTTAGCAATCGTCACAATTATTATTTTAGCTTTTCAAAAGGTGTTTAGTTAACAAAATGTAATAGGATAATTCCCTCAAGTAAATGGAATCTCCTTTGAACTTAACTAGCTACCAAGTATAATATTTGAATTAATATGGGTCTTCTTCAGAACTGGCTCAATAAGGTAAATTATGTTAAGAACTTATACCCTATAGTCATATTATTATATTATATTATATTATATTATATTATATTATATTATATCATATTATTTCCCAGTCTGATTATCAAGGAAGTTATTATGATAAGTATTCAGAATGGTTCACTAGCTTTCAGAAGCCACACACTCATGTCCTAAATACACAGTAGCAGTAAGGGTCCTTCTGTGGTCCACCATAGATGGCTCCTCCAGGCTGTCCAGATGTTGTGCAATATTGATTGCTAGGACAACAAATAGCACAATATGCTCCAGGATTTGAAGTAGCAAAGCCTGGCTGTGTTGATACAATAATAGGAACAGAGCATGGGGTGATCTATAAGTTCATCTATGACCCTGCAAATGCTGTAAAAAGACCTATATTTAATGGATTACCTCTCTGTAGATATTCTGGGAAGTTCTATTTATAGACCAAAGGATACAGATGAGCCAGTAAAATATGTCCCTCAAGTGACATCATAATTGTGAAATGTATTTGTTTAATACTTAAAAAGACAAAGTGTGTAACCATGGCATTTAATATCCTCAGCATTTTCAACACTGTGATACGTGTACTAGTATTAATATTTTTAATGCATTCTTAGTCTGGTCAATGCAAAATAGTTATCTCATAAATCTTTCAGCATTGTAATACTATTTAGATTTTAGGTATTTTAATACCCTTAAAATTCTGCCCTGCACATTTATTTTTATTTATGACCCTTAATATACATTGAAAATATTTGTTTATGGTTGAACTCTTTGCAACAATTTAAACTTCAGTCCATTTTCTGAGGTTTAGATCTGTATGCCATGTACCATTCTTCTTTTTAGGAGTCTACCATGAAAATACATGTCAGATGCCCTTATTCTGTTGTACACATAAACATGTAACAGTTCTAGAAATAAGATTCTGGGTCTGAACTAATTATGGACATTTTCCTATTGAATTAAGCTCAGCTGCTGCTAAATTCAAATATGTTTTAAAGAATCTAACTCCACGAACTGATACCATTGATTATAATTATTACTCTATATAACTGAAAGACCTAACCCTCAGAAATTTAATATACAGGGATGGGCAAAAGTATGTTTACAGTTTTAATAGAAATAAATAATACAACAATTAATACATATAATACAAGAATAAACTGTTTTGTGTACTCACAACTGTAAATCTACTTTTTCCCACCCTTATATTTGTCCTTGTAGGAGGCTACTGAATGCATCTCTGGGTGTCTTTAAACAATACGGAAGGTTCAGAGTTGAGTATGAGTGGAAGGGCTAAATGGAGCTAATTTATTCTTATACATAAGAAGGAAGGAGCAAAAGTGAGAAGAGAGAAGAAAGATTGGCTGAGTTACATGGAGGAGGACACATTAAGAATACTATCATCTGCTATGATGTATATGTTCTCTTTCCCCCCAAATCAACAAACTCTGCTCCAAACATGTGTGAAATATAAGAGTACCCGTGTGTGCATGCCTGTGCTATTTAGACAAGTTAACACCAGTGCCTGGTACTTGGAAAACCCTTAATGAATGTTAACTCTTATTGTGGTTCACATTAATATTATTTACCATTTACAATGTTGCCTGAAGATAGAGACACTATTACAATACACAGAATCAGTGCTATTAAAATGATGGGTTTCTTTTAGAAAATTTGGGAAAACATTGAAAAAAATTCACCAGAACCACAAGAGCTAGTTATTATTACTAAAAACAAAATATAATTCTAAGTCTCATAGCTGGTAATTAAAATTAGAAACACGTTGTTTTTGTTTTTTACTAATTTGAGAAAAAAAATATATGTTTGTATACATAGAAAAAAATTCCTGGCACAAAAATCTCATGAGTTTATTGTGTATCTTGACGAATTAAGAGTCATCTAGTAACATGAAGAGTTATTTACTAATGTAGTTTGTTCTGTAAGTAGTCATTTTGCTATAAAAAGCCTGGATAAAAGCTGAGATATAACGTTGAATCATAATTTCAAAGGCAGTTCTTTGGGGATGAAAGCTAAATAGAGGCTAGAAATGCTATTTCCTCTTATTTTGATTATATAAAATACATCTTAGAGAAGCTAAAGGAATGGTTTGGTTAACATGCCCATTGTTATATCATTTATTATTTTTCATGAATATTTCTGAGCATCATACACTTTGATAATATGCCTCCTCAGTACATAAGGCACACTTGCTCCAAAGACCACACATACTATCTTAGACATAGGCTACCATTAAGCATACATTCTTGAATTTTTTTAAATCTATTTTCCCCATGAAACAAAAATAAAATGTTTATTAAGGATTTCAAAATTTTGTGTTGAAAGATTAAACTTATGTGTTCTAAAAGTCATATTGATGCAGAAACCTTCCAAGTGACCAATAACATGATTTTAATTATATGTGAGTTCTACTTTAAGAAAGAAAAACTACTATACAGTAGATGGTAGTGATTATTCATAATATAACAGATGATTTGATCAACAAAGGTTTCATGGTCCACATCCTTACTTACCAAGTGCATTTTCCTGATCTTTATAAATAGTGAATACTTGATGGAGAAGAAGCTATAGGGGGGAAAAAGCTTAGCCTTGAAAACATAAGGCAGCATTGCCAATGGACATTCAATCGAGTTAAAACAGAAGTCAATGGGGAATGATGAACCAATTGACAGTCTAATGGTCAGGAACCCATTCCTCTTACTGAAGTATCCTTATATATGAATACCAACACATGATCTAAATAATACACATAAGTGTATGGCATCAATAATTTAAATATTTCATCTTAGAGGCATCCTAAGAGACATCTGTTTTCAAATTCAGGAACATACTTTCAGCATATCAAAGTGCAGCAGTAGACAAATAAATAATGTTTCTCACTAAATACAACTGAAGCACAGACTATAAGCAGCAAGGCTGACCTTTCTTACCTGTACAAGAGAGAGAAGCCAAGTTCACAGCGTCCATTCACATCAAAGAGAGGGAGCCGAAGGGGGAGAAAAAAAAAAGATACAAAGGATCATTTTGAGTAAAAAAGTATGGGTGACAATAAAAATGAAACCTTTTACAAAGAAAACCATTCATTTCCTATACAGAAAGCATCTAATTGTGTGGATATTTTTTCAGTTAAATTATTTTTTTCTGCCAACTAAACTTGAGTTAATTTGTCTGTAAGGTAGTTGATCTCTCATACTAGTCACTCTCAAGTGGCACACAGCTATTTCTATTCACAATGATACATGTACAAAACCAGTCTCACATTTTTACCATAAGCAAGCAATATAGAAAACCTTAGCAGAAACATTGAACACGCCTTATGATATCAATGAACACACATTCAGATGCAGAATTCTGAGACAGGAAGATGGCTGCCGATGGGAAAGCAGCCTGCAAGATAGTGTGTGAGTGAGAGAACGAAAGGAGAGAGTGTGGACATGGGGCGGGCAGTGTCTATTTGTGAGTGAGGGACAGCTATATTCCAAGGGACTGTTGGGGACTGCCAGACCGGCTCCCCTGACCGGGTAGCCCCTACTGCTGTTGAAATCTCTCCCGGAGTGGCCAGCTCTGCCGCAGAGACCGCACCATCTTGAAGGGGAGAGTGGCTGTGATCAGAAGCCTAGCCTTACCTTCAACCAGAAAGTATCAGATACCTGCCGGGACCCTACAACCACAACACCCAGGGACCAGCTGCAAACCCACGAACACTGGGTCTCAAGCAGTTGCGAATACGCAGAACCAGACGAGCCCTTGCACATTCTCACAGAAAGGTTAAATATCGCCTAGAGAAATGTGAGGTCTGTGATCCAGGCTGGAGGGAGAAATCTGTGCCCCACAAAATCCACGGCCGTTAGGGTCAGCATAGCCCGCGAATGCGGAAGGGGGTCCACAGGGCTGCTGGCAGAAGGGAACTCTAGAAATCAACCCATAGCTGGGCTGGACACAGAAAGGCAGCTGTTCGTTCTACAGAATACCGGCTGCTCAGTGCCAAGGGAAAAAGACGTGTGCAGAGACATGTGCAGAGTCGCACGCAGTGCTGGGGGGAAAAGTCATGAGTCCACGAGCTTACTCTGGCTTTTTTTTCCTCTTTAAATCCTTGCTTTTGATTACTAAGCCCAGTACATAGGATCTCCTAATTAAAAACACTCTCAGAGACTGCAGGGGAAAGTTGTTTTTGTGGAACCTGGGAATCAGAGTGGGGAGAAATGATCAGAAAACCAGCTCTGGGGCAGTCCATTCCCCCAACCCAGTATTAAGTGCGACAGGGAAAACAAAAACTAAATACTGGGTAGAGAGGACTTATAGCCCCAGATGTCAATACAGAAACACTGCCACCCAGGGGTTGAATCACAAATTGACTCTTGTGTAAATACATCTAAAGGCAGGTTGAGAAACTAAAAAATACCACCTGCTTGAAAACAGGATGTGGCTTATGACAAAGAGGAGCAGTGGAACTCAGGGAACTTCAATACTGTCCTGACTACCTGACAGAAAAGAGGTGTGCCAAACAGAACAGTAGAGGAAGTGAATGACATTCACTACTGCACATTTTTATTTTTTATCTTTTACTTAAGAAACTAATTTTTTTCTTTTTTCTCACTTGATTTAACTTTTTAATTATTATATTTTTATTTTTAATTAGTATTATTACTACTATTATTTTTACCTTTTTTAAAGTTTCATTTTAGTTTTTCTTTATTTTGTTTTATTTTGTGATTAGTGTCCTATAATCTATTTTCATTTTTCCTTTAGCATCATTTTACTCTATCTCAACTTTACCTTTATGCCAACGCTCTCTTCCTCACTTTTCCCATTTTGTTGTCCTGTTACTCTTACCCTATTCCTGCTTTAGATTTTCCCTATTCCTTCTTTTTACCCCCTGTTAAAAATTCATTCTACTTATATATCTAATTTCCAATCCCCTGCTCCAAGTATATACACACTTCTCTCTTCTCTTTCTTCACTATCCAATTTTTCCTCTCTTCCCTTTATTTTTCTTTTTTCTTTTGTTTTATGGTTTTTGTTTTATTTTGTTTTGTTTTGCCCTTCTTTCTTCTGTCCTATTGTTGTTGTTTGTTTGATTGTTGATTAGTTTGGTTTATTGTTTGTTTGTTTGTGTGATTGTTTCTCTTTTTTTTGCTTCTGTTTTTCCTCTCCTTGCTTGTTATTAGTTATTGTTTGTAGTTTGCATTCATCTCTGGGTGTTTGTTGTTTGCATTTTTTTTTTGGGGGGGGGGGGTTAGTTGTTGTTCTATTGGAGTTTTCTCCCCGTATAAATAGTTTTTCCCCTTCTTTTTTATTCTCTTTCTTTTCTCTTTTATTTTTTTCCTTTTCTCAATATCATTTTTGCACTCTTTTTTTTTTAATCCCCTAATTCTCTTTTCTCTGGTGGTCACCTTTATTTGGGGTTATTAATATCGTGAATACATTTGTGTTCAGTGCTTTGTGTGATGTGCCTTTAACCCTTTGCACTCGTTTGATTTTTTCTCGGTTCCTTTATTCTACTTGGGATTTAATTTTTTAAATACCCCAGATTTTACAAAGCGCAGTGTAGAATAAAAAACGAGTTTCTTTTCATACAAACTTATTATTTGGATTTTTTCATATTTTAAATTATTGATACATTCAATACAATTCGACATACGAGCTGCTACCAACGCTAATTGTGTCGAGTCACACTCAACATCCGAGTGCAAAAGGTTAAGTCAACGCAGGAGAGAGAGAGCCACATAAACAGACACCCGGAGAGGAGCAATCATGGGGAGACAAAGAAACAGCCTGCATATGAAAGAAAAGGAGACATCAGCAGAAAAGGAAGTAAACGAAATGGAGGCAAGCAATATGTCAGAGAAAGAATTCAGAGAAATGGTCATAAGGTCACTGAAAAGAATGGAAGATAAATTCAACAATATGTGTAACAAGCAAGAGGAAATTAAAAATGGCATCACTGCTATAAAGAACTCAATAGAAAGCATCAACAGTAGACTAGAAGAAGCAGAGAAGAAGCAGAGGACTGCATCAGTGAGCTAGAAGAAAAGGTAGAAAAAAATAGCCAAGCAGAACAGCATCTAGAAAAAAAACTTAAAAAATAGGAGAATAGCCTAAGGGAACTTTGGGACAACACGAAATGAAACAACATCTGCATAATAGGGGTGCCAGAAGGAGAGGAAACTGAGCAAGGAATAGAAAACTTGTTTGAAGAAGTAATGACAGAAAACTTCCCTGATATCGGGAAGAAAAAACTCACACAAATCCAAGAAGCTCACAGAGTCACAAATAAAATGAACCACAAAAGACTGATGCCGAGGCACATTATAATTAAACTAGAGGCCCTGTGCACAAATCCTGGCCTGCAGGGGTCAGGCCAAAACTGGCTCTCCGATACCTCCCAAGGGGTCCCAGATTGCAAGAGGGCACAGGCCAGGCCAAGGGACCCCACCGGTGCACGATTGGAGCCGGGGAGGGACCACGGGAGGGCTCCAGGGCGTGTCCAGACCATCTCGCCCAGTCCCGATCAGCCGGAGCCCAGCAGCAAGCTAACCTACCAGTCAGAGCGTCTGCCCCCTTGTGGTCAGTGCACATCATAGCGACTGGTCGGTCAAACGAACAGTTGGGATACTTAGCATATAAAGCTTTTATTATATAGGATAGGCAAACACCAATGACAAAGTAGAAATATTAAAAGAGACCAGAGAGAGGCAGAAAGTTGCCTACAAAGGATCCCCCATCAGACTATTGACTGATTTCTCAACAGAAACATATCAAGCCAGAAGAGAATGGAATGAAATATATAAAGTCATGCAAAGGAAGGGTCTGAATCCAAGAATACAGTACCCAGCAAGGCTATCAATCAAAATTGAGGGGGAAATCATGAGCTTCACAGACAAAAAAGGACTAAAAGGGTTTATTACCACCAAACCTGCAAAGCAAGAAATGCTAAAGGGTCTGCTATAAAAAGAAAAAATAGGAAGCGAAGAAGGAACACAGACTTAAAGAATAAAAATGGCGACAAACAAGTACCTATCAATAATAACTTTAAATGTAAATGGATTAAATGCCCCAATCAAAAGACATAGGTTAGCTTAGTGGATAAGTAAACATGATCCATATATCTGCTGTTTACAGGAAACCTACCTCAGAAAAAAGGTCTCACACAGACTGAAGGTGAAGGGATGGAAAAAGGTTTTTCAGGAGAATGGAAATGAAAAAAAAAAGCTGGGGTAGTAATACTTATATCTGACAAATTAGATCTCAAAGTGAAGGACATAACAAGAGATAAGGAAGGCCACTTCATAATACTAAAGGGAGCAATCCAACAAAAAGAAACAACTCTGGTAAACATATACGCACCCAATACAGGAGCACCCAAATACATTAAAAAAAAACACAACCTTTTGGAGGCTATCAAGGGAGAGATTGACAGCAATACAGTAATAGTAGGGGACTTTAATACCCCACTATCACCATTGGACAAATCCTCTAAACAAAAAATCAGCAAAGAAACATCAATCCTAAATGACTCACTAGATCTGATGGAATTAATTGACATTTTCAGAACATTTCACCTCAAAGTCGCAGAATATACATTCTTCTCAAGTGCACATGGGTCATTTTCAAAGATAGACTATATATTGGGTCACAGGAAAAGTCTCTTCAAATTCAAGAAGACAGAAATCATATCAATCATCTTCTGAGATCACAATGGCATAAAACTAGGAATCAATTACAAAAAAAAAAAAAAAACAAACACCTGGAGGCTAAATAGTAAGCTATTAAATAATGAATGGGTTACCAGAGAGATCAAAGAAGAAATAAAAAGCATCATGGCAACAAACAGCAATGAAAACACAACAATCCAAAATCTATGGGACACAATGAAAGCAGTCTTGAGAGGGAAGTTCATAGCTCTACAAGCCTACTGCAAAAAAAACAAAAAAACAAGAAACAATGGTAATAAATTACCTAGCCCTACAACTCAAAGAGTTAGAAAGAGAGCAACAAGAAAAGCCCAGGTTAAGCAGAAGGAAGGAAATAATAAAGATCAGAGTGGAAATAAATGAAATAGAGACCAAAAAAAACAATACAAAAGATCAACTAAACCAAGAGCTGGTTCTTTGAAAAGATAAACAAGATTGATAAACCTCTAAGCAGGCTCACCAAGAAACAAAGAGAAAGGACCCAAATAAACAAATCAGAAATGAAAGAGGTGTAGTAACAACTGACCCTACAGATATACAAAGGATTGTAAAAAAAAAATACTATGAATAACTCTACTCCAACAAACTGGACAACCTTGATGAAATGGACACATTCCTTCAAATATACAAGCTTCCAAAACTCAGTCAGGAAGAATCAAAAAACCTGAATAGGCCGATAACTACTGATGAAATTGAAACAGTAATCAAAAAAGCTTCCAGCAAACAAAAGCTCTGGATCAGATAGCTTCACAGGGGAGTTTACTAAACATTCAAAGAAGAACTAAAACCAATCCTTCTCAGACTATTCCAAAAAATTCAAGAGGAAGGCACACTACCAAGCTCTTTCTATGAAGCCAGCATTACCCTAATACCAAAACCAGATAAAGACACCACAAAGAAAGAGAATTACAGGCCAATATCCCTCATGAACATAGATTCTAAAATTCCCTCCAAATCTGGTCAATTCTGTGGTGAAATACATTCATTCATAAAACCACGTTCCTTTCTTTTAGAATTTAGATCTCAATTTGTTTTTATACTTTCATTAGCATGATCATCAATGAATGTAAGTTCCATGAAATGGAGACTACATTTCCTTCTGCTAATTAGTTATCTTCAGTACCTAGTATCTGGCACATTGTAAGTATTCAATAAATGTTGCTTATTATAAAATCTATTGATAAATTAAGGGTTTCTTTTAGTGTATAGCATGTAAAAGTAATACTATAGAAAAAGTACACATTTTTGAGGGGGGGCATCAAAGAAGTCAGAACAAGGTTATCAGTATTTAAGGCATGGGCATAACTTAATTTTTCTACTTAACAATTTTTCCTATGGTCTCCTTTGAATAGAATATACCAACAACCCAAAGGAACATACCTATGCAGGCTAATCTCTCTGTTAAGTTTTATACTTTCCCATAGATTTCTATTTTACCTACTTCCTTATATTTAATGATTGATTGAACTTGATGTGAAGAAAGACCATTACCTTTGGGATCGAAGGAAAGTCATTTTGAAAGCTGCTCAGGATGTAGACAGATTAAGGTGCCTCAGCCCAGGAAATGACCTTAATCAAGCCATTTGATTGTTATGGGCTTTTAACAGCACTGCCAAGGAGACCAAATAAAAGTTAGTTCCCATAGGACAGAAAATGTTATATCCAAGCTGAGCTTTATGGAAAATAAAAATGTGAATCCTAAGTTATTGAAAAATATTGTCATATGAGCATAGTATACATTCTGTTTGGTTTCAAGGAGCCAGATATGAAAGCTAATGATCTCAGTATCATAACTAGCCTCTCAATCAGTCTCCACTGGGAGGGACAGCAAAGAAAGCAGATAGACAGACCAAAATAATGAGCTGCACTTGCCCCAAGAGAAAGGACCCTGAAGGTCAGTGTTATAGGTAACTAGTAAATATCACCACTGGTGTAGAAATAGATAACTCTCTGGGTTGTTATTAATAGGAATATTTATAAAGTGTCCACAGTGCATGAGAAGCATCGTGAATAATAGACTTGAGGACAAGAAGGGAGACAGAGAAAAGAGCATTTTGCTGAAACTTTCAACAGTCCTAAGGGATTCTCCCTTTTCCCCCATTTGTATTCTTTTATTTTTGGAGTTGATGAAGCAGAGGGTAGAGATCCAAGAGCAAGGAAATAAGCATGTTGTGAGGAAGACAACTCGAACAGGACACAGAGAGAACAAAGAAAGGAAGAAAGACACAAAGGTGAGCTAGGTGAGAGCATGAAAATTTTAAAAATAATTAGTTTCCCTTTAGAGCTCATCGCATAGTGAATTCCAGTTTCCAAAGCACTTTGCGCACTCTACTTTATGCCACCTCACATCAAGGTTGTAAAACAGACCAGGCAGGGATCACCACCCTGGTTCTTCTGTTCTACTTGATCACCAAGGTTCCGAGAGGATGCAAGATGCCCAAGTCCCAGAGCCAGCAGAGAGGCAGGACGAGTCTGAACCATGTTTCTGACAGCAGAATGCATCTGGGAAGGGCAACAAAGAAACTGCACGTATTGAGGTTGGTAGAGCATGAGCCTGTGTAACTGCTGGTACTATAACCTGTCTGTGGGTTAAGCAGAGCAGCTTCTGGTAAAGGAGAAACTCTTAAGTTTTGTTTTTCTACTATTAACTCAATCTTCACACATTTGCTGCAAGCCTAGTATGAGCCTGTCCTAGGGAAAAATGGAACCTGAATCCTCCCTAAACAAACTTACCACTTCCCTCTCTGCTTACACAGAAGAAAAGGCAAGCACAGTTCTTGTTGTGATTGCTTTTTGGGATCAAAAAACATGTGTTTTGTTTAGTTTCAATTTTCACTTTACATCATAACTTTTCTCCACAGCCTTGACAAGAATTCTAGATCATGTGCTCTTGGATTTCAAAAATTTCATCTGACTTTAATTTGATTAGTATAAAGCATAAGACAGAAACGTTCATGGTATATTTGGTTGTTGATTAAGATCCTGAAACTTATTATGCAAAGGAAATAAAGAAATGTTTGTCCTTATTAAAGCCCTGAGCCTCATGTTAAAAATAGAAGAGAGGGGTTTTTAGATAGAGAAGATATTTTTGTAATTAATCAATCTTATTTATGGTTTGGGAATGAATCTAAACAAAAGGTGTCCAAATCACTTAGTTTCTCTTTAGCACATTGCCATTTTAAAGTGATGTAAACATTTCATAAGCACGTGGGTGCTATGAGCTCCAGAGTACATTCAGGCCATGCTAAGATGAATCCAAAATCTGGGTCAGTCCACCCAAGGATTGAGGATTGCTGGTGAGTCACTTCCCAGTGTTGCACAAACTTCCCATAAACCATTTTTAAAGGGAGACTTATGTCAAGGTGACAGAAGGTGGACAGGAGTCAGGGTAAAGGTAGTGAGGTGAGGAGGACAAGCTCCAGAAGCTTAAAGGACCCAGCAACATGCATAGATACTCTCTAGTAAACATTGATATCATCTTCAGGACTAAGCAGCCAAATTTGTAAAAGCCACCAAGATCTGCATGCCCTCTCTCATCTCATGAATCGGCCCCAAACTTGAAAAGCTAATCCACTGCTGTCACATAAGCTACCTTCACTCTACCCACACACATACATGTTCTTAAAGTGCAGAACTTCCTAGTCCTTGGGGTAGACAATACTAGTGCATTCTTGCTCTTAGATTGGTCCATATGATTTATCCTGGCCAATGAGATAGAAGCAGTGAAAAGCTCAAGCACAACTCCAAGTCTTCTTCTTCCACTGTCCTGATGATTGCAGAAGAGTTCTCGTGTGGAGATTAAGCTAATACAAGGTTGGAGCAACTGGATCACTGAGCATGTTGAACAGATGCCTGAAAGAGTTGCCTCAACCTACAATGGACTCTGTGTGCAAGAAATGAGCTCTGTTACACTACAGAGATTTGGGTGCTGTCTTTTTATAACAGTGTAACTTAGTTTAGCCTAACTAATTCAGTCCACTTGTCCATATTATTAATCACCAAGTTCTCCTCATTCCATCTCATTGATAGTTCTCAAATCCATCTAATTCTAACCATTGTTACTACCTTATCAGGTTATCATTCCCACCTACCTATTAATGAAACAGGTCTCCTTGCCTTTGGACTTGATCCATTCTAATCCATTTCCTGTACAGCCAGAGTCATCATTCTAAAGTGTGAACAGGAATCTTTTGTTCCTTTACTTAAAATCATTTAATGGTTCCCTATTGCCTTGAGGGTAAAATGCAAACTCCTTCCCATGACCTTCCATGCCCTCTATAATTAGACCTCTGTTTACCTCTCCATTCTCATCACTTGACATTCTATTCTCTAGGGTCAGTCCTATTGATGTCTGATCTCCAGGAACTACCAAGGTGTGGACTCATTGTTCCTTCTCCCTAGAATGCTGTTATCCACCCAGTCCAACTTTCTCTAAGCTAATTCGCTAGAAACCTGTTCAGGCAATACCTCCTTTCCTGACTTTGTAAGGCTGAAGTGAGTGTTCCAGAGTCAACCTCTGCTCACTCCTGTCAATGCTCACTTCTTCAGGGAGCATGATTGCCCATCCCCTTGACACTCTTCTGCCAGAGTGAGAGCTCCTTGACACAGGGACTGCTTTCCAGTCATCACTCCATTCCCAGGACTAGCACACAACAAACTTGAAACAAATATTTGTCAAATGAAAAAATGAGTGAATGAATAAATGCTTAAATCCAAAACATCTCTCTTCCAGCTTCCTCCCCTTCTCAGTGATCTCAGGCATAGAACAAAAGGAAAGAGGCAGGAAAAAGTTAAAGTCTGCTCAATCTGGCTTTAAATTTTCCCACTACCACTTGGAAACTGTGTGACCCCAGGCAAATAACCTAATCTTTCTTAGTCCCAAATCTCCATTTGTGAAATGGGAGTAATCACACCTCCATTATGGAGTAGTAAAAATTGGAGTTGTGAACATAAAACAGCCACAGACGGAGAGGCACAAAGCAAATGCTATATATAAATGGTAGGTATAATATTATTCTTGTTATTATTATTATTGATCATATAAAAACTAATCTGATGGCAGCAATGGAAATGCACTTACTTGGAAGTGAGATCAGCTTTCATTTCAAGCAGGAACAAAGAGCAAACAATTAGACTGGAAATGAGTCTAGGGAACTATACGGGGATAATGGACTCTTACTCGGCTCCACTGCCAGCTTCCTCTGTCCTCCTCATTCTTTATATTTTTCTAAATACATTAATTTTTAAGCTATTCCCAATATTCCTTTTTGTTTCTCTTAGAACTCCTGCTCTTATGGCCTGCATCTTGTATTCTCCATGCTCCCTTCTCTTATCATCCTTGAAACTCCTCTCTGCACATTTCCCTTTTTACATCCTGACTAAGAAGAAGAAGAAGAAGGCTGCTAATGAACACTAGTAAGACTGAGCAATCAATCCTTCCTTAAATAGTAAGTCTACATTCCAGGTCTTCAAAAGTCTACATCTGTCATTCACTCAACACACACTGAATGAGTACCCACTGATCTAAGCCTGGGGCATTGAGCTAGGTGCTGTATTTTGTGTGTGTGTGTTTTTTTTTTCTCTAAACAAATATTAATTATAAACTATTGCCCATGCCTAATTAGAATAAAATGTCTTCAAGGAAAAGCTAGTCCCCTTTCATACTCAGGCCTTCCTGGAACCCAGTCAAAGAGAGAGGTTTTTATTTTGTTGTTGTTTTTCATAAATCATGTAGCAAATTGGTTTTACAGTATTTACTTCGCAGCATATATGAGACTTGATTTTTAATGAAAATTAGCCATTCCTTTGAGTGAGCCATAAAGACATGAATGCATAGATGCCATTTCTGCTACTCTAAGAACCTGAAACTACCCACATAAGTGCATTTAGCTCTTTATCCTAAATATCTCACAGCATAGAACAATGTCACATATTAAAGGACATAGTCATTTCTGAATTTTTTTACTGTGTGCAATTTGAGGTTGTTATTGCTAAAAAGGTCTGATGACCAAAATAAAATTCAGTTTATATCACTTTCTTATTCCCTATCCCATCCCCCCACACTGTCTCCTGTATAAATTAAATGAGGTAATAGTATCATAGAGAGTAAACAGGTCAGGAAGTTCAAAGATGTACCTTCTAGTAGTGCTCATTAGAGTGTGGTGTATAGGGGACATTGGCCTCTGTTACTCTCTGATTCCTCATAAAGAAAATGGAAAGAAATGCTATAAGATCAATGTCTTACTAAAAGGGGTCATTAAAAAAACACACACAAAAAACAACAAACACAGAAAGTCGACAAGTTATTAACCTTTTTCAATAATTGATATTCAATATTAAACAGCCCTCACTTTCACAAAACTCCTCCTTATGACTTTTTCCAACCCTGGTATGTGTGAAATGCTCTGAATTATTTCTAGAAACTCAAGTACACTAGCAAATCAAGGTGCTGTCATGGTAAGCACCCATCCACTATTCTTTGATATGAACTCTTCCTGAGATATTGGTTTTCCATTGTTAACAGCATGAATATATTTCTCCTTCTATGATTCAAGATATTACACCACAAATAAACTCCATCCTAGTGAGTCACATTTAGCCACATTCACAAGATATAATGTCACCACAGGTAGTAAACACTCTCAAGGAAAGATTCAAGTCTTAGATCTCTGTCTCCATAGACAACCCATTCATCGGATTTGTTTAGGGGATCCTGAGTAGCTGTGGAGGAAAACTGACCTAATTATCTGTGCTCTTGGAATGTAAAGGCTCCTGCACAGGCTCTTACATGTCCATGCCAGATTTATTCCTTAAATTTAAGAGCTTCCACCAGCTATGAAGAAGCAGCATTCATCCCTTTCAATAAAAAGATAGTTACCTCTTATTTTCAGATGGTAGTTGTTTTTTTCAGGTAAAAATCTACCAGCTGCTCAGATCCCTGTGCATCTCAGCAGGTAAGGTTACGTTCTTCTATTGCAGGTTGAACATGAGGGCTGAGAGGCCAGATTGAGGTTGGTTGGTTTATCTGTTTTATATCATGGTTCTTCCTGCCTTTTCTCCTTTTAAACCTTTGTCAATGAGGATTTTTGGATGAGGTTAAGCTAATCATTGTAGGTTCCATTTCAACTTCTAAATCCCTCATTTTGGAATATGACTGCAGATGTCTTTGCAACTTACCAGGTTTACTATGGGACAAAGCTACAATGATTTCATCTAATCTTTTTCCTGTGACTATTGTGGGATGAGTAAAGTCCCTAATTAATTAGCATGTCCCATTACCAAAACAAATTCAGGAGGGCTTGGTCTTTATAATACTGGCTGATGGGTAATGCTGCTATTTTCTCAGGCTACATTTTAGCCAAAGAGCTTCTGCTGACATGTGACTTAACAGACTGCTGATGGTCAAGGAGCAGACAGAGCTTCCCAGGGAAATAAAATAAAACTTGCAGAACTAGCTTGAAGGACACATTACATATCTGTTATCAAGAAACTAAACTATTATGTTTGTACTAGAGGCCCGATGCACGAAGATTTGTGCAAGAATAGGCTTTCCTTCCCCTGGCTGCCGGCACTGGCTTCCCTTCGGCACCCAGGCTGTTGCTCTGGCCACCGCCTTCCACCTTCGCTCCAGCTGGAGCCACCTTCCGCCTTCGCTCTGGTCCTGCTGCCCTCCTGTAGCTCCCTCCACCCCCCCTGCCCCTTGTCATAGCAGGTGTCCTGTCCCGCCCAGGCTGCTCCGTGCCTGCAAGTACACACTGCCCAGAGGCCCGGAGCAGCTGGGGCAGGGTGGAACTCCTGTGTCGTTGCCATGGTGACAATGCAAGCATCCCGGCCCAGCTGCCACCATCTTTGCCATGTCAATTTGCATATTTCCTCCTTATTGGCTGTGGGTGCTGCCATTTTGTCGCAGAGTGATGGTCGATTTGCATATTACCCTTTTATTATATAGGATTTTTATTGATTTCAGAGAAGAAGGAAGATGGAGAGAGAAATAGAAACATCTAATGATGAGAGAGGATTATTGATCAGTTGCCTCCTGCATGCCCCTCACAGGGTACTGAGCCCACAACCCAGGGCATATGCTCTGACTGGAAATCAAACCATGACCTCCTGGTTCATAGCTCAATGCTCAACTACTGAACCATGCTGTCCAGGCAGGAAACTTTGATATTGAATATTGGAGCAGGAGTTTCCAAATGCAAAATATTAAATTAAAAGGCTAATTTAGAAACAAAACAATAGTCTACAAGGTGAGAAAATAGATTACATTTCAGCCTTAAATCTTACTTTTTCTGCTTGGGAAGATTTTAATTATTGACTGCATCCCTATAAAGTACTATGTTTCAATAACCAATCAATTAGCAAAGTTTTTAGTGTTTGAGTTCTCATCCAAGAATTGCTTTTAGCTTCTACTTGCTCTTATAAAATTTTTTAAAAAACCCTGTGCCTTAGTTTCTGATCTGAAATTAAAAATATAAAGAGCAATTCAATAGTTATTTGAATGAAAAAAAATAAAACAAGTTGTAGCTTGAGACAATAAGTGTTGTAGGTTTTTACAGTTTTCTTTTCATCCCTTTCCCATTAACTTGACCAAGCCTTCCTGGGGCAAACATTCCAGAGAGGTCATAATTCTGGATTTTTCTTCTTGATAGCCAAATTATTTTTCCACTTAGTGAGCTGACCAAAACCATGCAAAGAAATCCAAAAAATTCACCTATTACATTAAACTTATGTTGCTGTAGACTAAACACTATTTTTTTCTTCGCATTCTCATAAAAACATTGATGCAGTAACTTTGCATTAAGTCAAAGATACCTCCTAAATCCTATAAGTAGGCCCACATGGATTTGGCAATACTCTCTTCCCAGGGCCCCACGCTTGCTTTTCCCTTATGGGACCTGTCTCCAGTCCTTATTCTTTGAAACATTCCATATCCACCTGCATATAATAATTCCGGTCTCTAAGCTAATCTATTCAATCCTAGTACTTACTGCCCACCCCCATCCATCCTTTGCATCAGACACTTTCTCTATCAGAAGCAAGACTCATCTTCCCAAAGCCTTAGTTTCCTTTCACTGTGCTCCTTTCCAAACCTAACACATTGCCATCACTAACAACCTTCTGTGATTAAAGGAACCGGCACTCTCAGTACGGTGCTTGATGCAGAGCAGTAACATTAAGATGTGTCCAACAGGGGGAAAAAATTGAACAAAGGGGTACATAAAATGAAGAGGATTCATTGACCAGCAAAAATCAATGAAGCAAAAATGGACCATTTTCCTCTCATTGATTTTCCACTGCTCATTGTGTGTTGACAGCCATCTCTGCAACTTTACACTCCCTGTGTAGCTCCCAGGGAGGCCATGTGACAACATGGGAACGCTCACAACTCTTGGCCAGGCGCTTCCTAGTCCACAGGGTTATAACAACATACTGGAAAGAAATTCACCCTGAGGAAACAATTACAGTTTCTGACGCAAGAGTTAAATGCAGCCAACACAGTCTTGAGCAAGGCTGCCCTCCCTGGATTCTGATGAAATCACACTACAGCCCTTGCTCAGCGGCCTCTTGACTTTGCCTGGCCAAGTTCTCAGTTATGCAGTCCTGGGGGAACCAAGACCTACCCTCTTCCGGACTCAACCACTCAGTATTCTAGAGAAATCGCATCTCACAAAAAGTGCCATCCATCATCTGCAAAAGCCAGGAAGTTTTAAGTCCCTGCCAAGAGCAGGGGCAGATATTCTGAGTAATTGGATGCTGCCTCTGTAACCTAACTGCCGCCCGAGCAGCTGGAGACAAGAGGTGAGGTGACGAGAAACCTTCTCAGAAGAGGATGCCAGACACTTTGGATTCCATCTCCGAGGAAATCAGGTGTGCGTCAAACTCCCTGCCTATTTTTAAACAGCACATGCATTCTAAAACAAGTCAGTATAGACTTTTTTAAAGACGTTATTTACCAAGATGTGTCATGCAGTCACTTAGGCTCCAGAGAAGCTCAGATAAAGATAAACTCCTTTTGATATATGCCTAGAATATGGAGGAACTCAGCTCTGGCTGCATTCATCGCCCTTTGTTTTTCCAATAGGAAAATGACTTAATAACAACGAAGTCCCCATTTCCTTATTAGCATTCCACCAGGGGTACTCAAGGCTGTGCACTCAACTACAGCAGTCAATAACAGATCAAGAGTGCTCCTGTGTAATTAAACCCACCCATGTTCAGACAGATATCATGTGACAAGGTAGTAGCCACAAAATATTTACAGGGAAGTTGGAATGGCACAAATTTGACTTTGGGAAGGGACTAAGGGTTTGCACATGTGTTTACAGTATTCAATATCTAGATGCTCTCAATGAAAGAACAATGCCTATAAAATTGAGTTAACAATGATATATTGGTTAAGGTTCACCATCCTTAATTTTAAAAATAAAATATATCTAACATAAGCTTACTGGATGAACCCAGAGAATAAGTTGTTCCTCAAGTAACCAACCACCACTTTTCTTTCCTTCTTCTCTTTCTTCCTTCCCTCCTTTCACCTTCTTGCCTTCTTGTTCTTTCCTTTCACAGAATTGATTTAATGCCTCTAGGTGGCAGGCTACAAGTTGACTGAGGTATTACCATACCTCTTGAGGAACATTCAGCTCAGTCTGGAGGAGCAGACAAAAGCAATGATACATCAAAGAGGAATAAATATAATGATAGAGAGAAACACAAAATGCTAAGAAGCACAGAGAAGGGACATTCTGGGACAGAATCATAGAAGGCTTCTAGGAGGAGGTCTTTTCTTGAACTTAGTTTTAATTGTTAAGGAGTAGTTAGCTAGATTAAAAAAAAAAAAGCAAGGACAGTCAGAAATAACAGCATGAGAGAAGGTATGAAATAACATGCTAGATTCAACTGTGATTGAATTTGGCTTCAGCCAAAATGTACATCTATGAGGAGAGATGAAAGAAAAATGAGGCTCAAGACAGCAGCCAGAGGCAATTACAGACCTAGCAATCACACATACCAAGCTAAGGAATTTGAACTTTACCTTAAAAATTAAAAATTCATTGAAATTGTTTTAGCAATTTAAGACTACAGTAGTTGAACTTGCCCTGTCTTCAGCTTTAACCAATAGAATAGGACAGCTGCCACATCTGATCTCAAGCCTTCAAAAGCATCCTATATTTCTGCTCAGGTTTCTACCTAGGAGGAGAGAGTATCCGGTAGCCTCTGTTCCTTCATCCCAGGTCCTGGAATGAACAGACCCAAATCTGCTTGCACCAAGCCCAACCAACCTCAGCCAAAATCAGCCAGATCTCAGCTCCTCTGGACCCATGAACAAAAAAAAACAATACACATTGTTACAAGCTCCTGAAATTTGGGCTATTGCTTCTTATATTGTCTTATTGTAGCAATAACTGACTGATAAAAGCATGGAGTCCATTCTTCCCACTTTTGAAATCAAAATAATAAAGTGATGTTCAATTAAGACTCTATAAGAAATTCATTTCTCTTTTATAAGGACAATATAGGCATACCTCGGAGATATTGCAGGTTAGTTCCAGGCCATGCTAATAAAACAAAATCACAATACAGAGAGACACATGAATTTTGGGAGTTTCTCAGTACATATAAAAGTTATGTTTACACTATACTATAGTCTATTAAGTGTGCAATAATAGCATTATGTCTAAAAAACAATGGACATACCTTAATTTAAAAATACCTTATTGCTAAAAATGCTAACCATCATCTGACCTAAGCAAGTAATAATCTTTTCTCTGGGGAAGGGTTTTGCCTTGATGTTGTTGGCTGAGCAGGGTAGTGGTTGCTGAAGCCTAAGTTGGCTGTTGCTACCTCTCAAAATAAGACAACAATGAAGTTTGCTCATCGATTGACTCTTCCTTTCATGACTGATTTCTCTGTGTTGGTGTTTGACAGTATTTTACCCACAGGAGAACTGCTTTCAAAATTGGAGTCAATCCTCTCAAATCCTGCCACTGCATTATCAACTAAGAGTACAGAGTATTCTAAATCCTTTGTTTTCATTTCAACAATGTTCACAGCATCTTCACCAGTGGTAGATTCCATTTCAACAAACCACTTTTTTTTTGCTCATCCATAAGAAGCAACTCCTCATCCATTAAAGTTTTATCATGAGATTGCAGCAATCCAGTCTCCAGCCTTGACTCTTAAGTCTAATTCTCTTATTTCTTTTTTTCTCTGTTTTTATTTTTATTAGTATTTCTTTTATGCTGAATTCACTCCTGGGCCATAAGTTTTTGTTTCTTCGGTTTCTTCTGGGATATCTTTTTATGAGCAACCTCCTCTTCTGGTTCAGGAATAATTTGCTCTTTTTCACTAAGGATCATCTATCTCAATGTGGCAGAGAGAGCTCATGCATGGGTTAATCCGTGCATGAGCTCTGTTACTTCAGTGCCACAATTTTGGGGCTTTGTTCACCTGGATGTGTTCAATGATCAGAGAATCTACATCTCATTCCTTAAGCTCAGCATTACTTCCTGCATTTTTAAGCATGTGCAGCAAAAATTCAGCACCCTTTTTGGGCCACTGACTCTGTGTCCAGCCCCACTGTTTGCCTGGGCACACCTACCAACTCCACCATTATGATGGAATGGTACACACGGCTTCTGTAAAGTGACATCATTCACATATGTCAGTGATGGGCAACCTTTTGAGCTTGGTGTGTCAAACTTTGCCAAAAAACTGAGCATAACTCGGGTAGTGTGTCACTTTGAGGAAAATACATTATTTTGCAAATTTTTCATCCTCAGGAGCAGCAAATGTTTCATCTTCGGCACGTGTCATCAGAAATGGCTACGCATGTCAGTGTTGACACGCGTGTCATAGGTTCGCCATCATTGACATATGTGGTGGCTTTTTGAATATGCATATCCTTGATGGCCTGGGAAATTTCATGAGTCTTCTATAAGTGAACACGCAAATTTGAACCTCTTGATTTGCATGATTTTGTGGTGTTTTCTGGGTCAAGTGAATAGTAAACCATTTTAAGAGGTCACCACTGGCAACTTTCAGGAAGAGTAGTTCTCTTATTATTTCCACCACATCTGCAGTTATTTCCTCCACTGAAGTCTTAAACCTCTCAACGTCATCCAGAGGGTTGAAAACAACTTCTTCCAAACTCCTGTTAATGTTGACATTTTGACCTCTTCCCACGAATCATGAATGTTCTTATTGGCATCTAGAATTGTGAGTCCTTTCTGGGAGGTTTCAATTTATTTTACCCAAGTCCATCAGAGGAATCAATATCTATGGCAGCTATAACCTCTAAAATATATTTTTAAATAATAAGACTTAAAAGTTGAAATTACTCCTTGATACATGGCCTACAGAATGCATGTTGTGTTGGAAAGCATGAAAACAATATTGATCTAATTTTACATCTCCATCAAAGCTCTTGGGTGACCAGGTGCATTGTCAATGAGCAGTAATATTTTGAAAGAAATATTTTTCTAGGCAGTAGGTCTCAACAGTGGACTTAAACCAGTAAACCAGGTAAAAACAAATGTCCTGTCATCCACGCTTTGTTCCATTGAGGGAGGACAGGCGGAGTAGATTTTGTATATTTCTTAAGGGCCCTAGGATTTTCAGAATGGTAAATGAGCACTGACTTCAATTTACATCACCAGCTGCTTTAGACCCTAACAAGAGAGTCAGTCTGTCTTTTGAAGCTTTGAGGCCAGACATTGACTTCTCCTCTCTAGCTACAAAAAATCCTAGATGGTATCTTCTTCTAATATAAGGCTGTTTCATTGGCACTAAATATCTGTTGTTTCGTGTAGCCACCTTCATAACTTATCTTAGCTAGGTCTTCTGGACAGCATACTGCAGCTTATTCAGCAGCACTTGGTGCTTCATCTTGCACTATTATGTTAGGAAGACTGCTTCTTTCCTTGAAACTAATGAACCAACCTCTGCTAGCTTCAAGCTTTCCTTTGAAAGCTTCCTTACCTCTCTCAGCCTTCACAGAATTGAAGAGCGTTGGGACCTTCATCTGGATTAGGCTTTGGTTTAAGGGAATGTTGAGGCTGGTTTGATCTTCTATCCAGATTGCTAAAACTTTCTCCATATCAGCAATAAGCTTGTTTTGGTTTATCATTTGTATAATCACTGAAGTAGCACTTTTAATTTCCTTCGATAATTTTTTGTTTGCATTCACAACTTGGCTAACCATTTCCCACAAAAGGCCAAACCCTAATTAGTGTTTGACATGCCTTCCTCACTAAGCTTAATCACGTCCAGTTTTTTTATTTAAAGTAGGGGATGTACAAGTCTTCCTTTTACTTAAACACTTGAGGGCATTGTAGATTTATTAATTGGCCTAATTCAATATTGTTTTGTCTGAGTGAATGGAAGGGTCTGAGGAGAGAGAGAGAGATGGTGGAATAGCTGGTCAGTGGAGAAATCAGGACACATACAACATTGATTAACTTCTCTTATATGAGCATGGTTCATGATGCTCCAAAACAATTACAGTAGTAACATCAAGAGGTTCCAGTCAAGATGGCAGGGTATGTAAATGCAGTACTTAAATTTTTCCACAACCACATAAAAAATAATAACTAAAATTCAAAATAACCATCATTCAGAACTGTCTGAAATTTAGCAGAACAGAAGTCCTACAACTAAAGATATAAAGAAGAAGCCACATCAAGACTGGTAGGAGGGTCAGAGTTGTGGAACAAGCACCAGGGACACAAGGGAAAAAACTGAATTCTCTGATATCAAGACAAGGGCTGAAGGGGCAGCTTTCTCCTAGACAGAAGTGCTGGCAGAGGCTATTGTTCCTTTGCTAAGCCCTCCCCCCCCACAGAACTGGCAAGCAGGCAACATATCCGAGTCTCCATTAATCTCTTAGCCCCACCATGGTGATTTCCTGAGATCCTGCCTCACCCAACCTGTAGGCATACCCAAGTCATTTCCAGTGGCTTTTCCATACAGCCTTTCCTGGCTCATGCTTTGGACTTTTAAACAAGCAGCATCTGTCCTCAGAATGTTCCATACCTTTCATTAAGTGGCCCCAGGCCTGGCACTAGTGGTAGCTGGCTTCTGTTCCCTGCTTGGTCTCTCCTGGGCACCTCCAAGCCCAGCACAAGTAGTAGCCATCTGCAGATTTCTTTATGCCCCGGGCAGGGCACAGGTGGCAGCTGACCTTGTTCTGCACCTCAAGGAGACCCAAGAGCCAGTGTATCCAGTCGATGGCTTCAGATCACAACAAAGAACCATCCAACTACTTCCACAAATGACCCACTCAAGGGGTAGACTCAGTGGGCACCAGAACCCTGCTGATGTAAGTCCTGCTCAATGCGATTGGCCCCTGCAAAACTGATCCTCCATGGTGGTCACATACAGTCCTTACAGCCAAATGACCTAAAGGTAAATACCTCCCACTGAGGTGCCAACACTAATCAAGTTTCAACTACAATAGGAGGGTGTACACAGTTTACACTGGGGGTGCAGCTGAAGTGCCCAGCTCAGGTGATCAGGGAGGCTTTGCCACTTGGGCCCTACAGGACACATACTAAATAAGGACAATCTACCAAGCCCATGAGACATAGCAGCTGTACTTGATACATAGAAACAAACACAGGGAAACAGCCAAAACGAGGAGCTGAAAAAAACATGTCCCAAATGAAAGAACAGAACAAAATTCCAGAAAAAGAACTAAATATGATGGAGACAAGAAATCTACCAGATGCAGAATTTAAAATTCTGCTTATAAGGATGCTTAATAAATTTAGGGGAAGAGTAGATGAACTTAGTGAGAACTTCAACAAAGAAATAGAAAACAGAAAAATGGAGATAGAAAATGTAAAAAAAGGACTGTCAGAAATAAAGCGTATATTAACTTAAGTGAAGATTACATTATAGGGATCAGCCAATCAGAGAAAGGCAAGCATCACACGATTTTACTCATATGTGGAATCTAATGAACAAAATAAACTGATGAACAAAACAGATCCAGAAACATAGAAACATGAAACAGACTGATGATGACTCTCAGAGGGAAGAGAGGGGATGAGGCGAAGGGGCGGGGGAAGGGAGGTTAGTGGCAGAGATTAACCAAAGAACTTATATGCATAACCCATGGACACAGACAATATTGCAGTGAAGGCCTAAAGGGGAGTTCAGGGCGGGGAGAGGGGAGCAATGGGAAATACAAGGGGGATATCTGTAATATTTTCAACAATAAAGATACATTTTTTAAAAAGAATACATTATAGGGAATCAACAGTGGAGTAGATAAAGCAGAGTAAATCTCAGATCAGAGATTTAGAGATAAAAATGCAGAAAACACCATCAGAACAGCAAAAAGGAAAATAATTCAAAAAAGATGAGGTTAATATAAGGAATATCTGGGACAACTTCAAGTGTACCAACATTTGAAACGTGGGGGTGCCAGAAGGAGAAGAGAAAGAACAAGGATTTGAAAACCTATGTGAAAAAATAAGGATGGAAAACTTCCCTAACCTGGTGAAGGAACTAGACATACAAGTCAAGAAACAAGATGAACTCAAAGAGGCCCATACAAATACACATCATAATTAAAATGCCAAAAGTTAAAGACAAAGAGAGAATCTTAAAGACGCAAGAGAAAAGCAGTTAGTTATCTATAAGAGTGCTCCCATAAAACAAAGTTTCTCAAAAGAAACTTTGCAGGCCAGAAAAAAGTAGCAAAAAATATTCATTGATGAAAAGCAAGGACCTACAACCAAGGTTACTGTACCCAGAAAAGCTATTATTTGGAATCAAAGGACAGATAAAGAGCTTCTCAGACAAGAATAAGCTAAAGGAGTCCATCACCACAAAACCAGTATTACATGAAATGTCAAAGGGTCTTTTTTATAAAGAAAAAAAAAGATTAAAAATATTAATAATGGCAATAAATATATATTTATCAACAATTAATATTAAAAATGGCAACCAATATATATCTATCAACAGTTACTTTAAATGAGAATGGATTGAATGCTCCAATTAAAAAGCATATGGTGGCTGAATGGATAACAAAGCAAAACCCTTACATATGCTGTCTAAAAGATTCTCACCAGATTGAAAGACACACACAGACTGAAAGGAAAGGGATGGAAATAAATATTTCATAAAAATTGAAACAAACAAGAAAAGCTGGGATAGCAATACTTTTACCAGATAAAATAGACTTCAAAATAAAGGCCATATAACAAGAGACAAAGGAGAACCCAGCAATTCCACTTCCGGGTTTTATCTGAAGAAACCAAAAACATTAAATTGAAAAACCTATATATCCATTATATATATGCAGCATTATTTACAATAGCCCAGATATAAAAGCAACCTAATAAAAAAAGAGGTGCATATATAAATGGAATATGACTCAGCCATAAAAAGAATAATATAGTCATCTGCAACAAACATGGATGGACCTAGAGGGTATTATACTGAGTGAAATAAGTAAGACAAAGGAAAACAAGTGCCATATGATTTCATTTATATGTGGAATCTAAAAAAACAAAATAAATGAACACGCTGAACAGAAACAGGCTGTTGCCAGTTGCCAGATGGGAAGGGGGGTGGGGGATGAATGCAAATGGTGAAGGGATTAAGAAGTACAAATTGGTGGTTACAGAATAGTCACAGGGATGTAAAGTCAAGCCTAGGGAATGTAGTCAATAATATTGTAATAACTATGTATGGTGTCAGATGGGATACTTATCAGGGTAATCACTTCCTAAGTTATATAATACCTAATCACTGGGTTGTACACCTGAAACTAATATAATGTTGTATGTCAACTGTAATTGAAAAATAAAAATAAATAAATAGTAACATCAAAGATCGTTGCTCACAGGTCACCATAACAACTTTAATAATAATGAAAAAGTTGGAAATATTGAGAGAATTGCAAACCCATGGCACAGAGAGATGAAATGGGTGAATGCTATTGGAAAAAAATGTTGCCAATAGATTTTCTTAAAGCAGGGTTGCCACAAAACTTCAATTTGAAAAACATGCAATACCTACAAAAAGCTATAAAGTGAAGCACAAGAAAACGAGATATGCCTGTATATCCCATTGTGGAAATAAGGGAGGTGTAGAGGAATGTTGAAGCTCTCCTGGATAAAATCACTCCTTGTCAGTGAGAAATATTAGTGCTTTGAGAATTTAGATTGCTTAAGAAAATGAGAGAATACTGGGAGCAAGAGATGTTCAATCTTTCACCAGATTTTTAAGTGAGCATGAAATGGACATATATTGGAGTGCCTGTTCATGATTCTCCTTTCTCTGTGAGTAGCACACAGCACCCTCGGGGTACGTCCCTGAAGCCATGTTTCTATCACTTGTCCCTATTCCCCTTGGCATAGAGGACAGGATGTATCAACTCAGAGGAGGAAAAGAGAAGCCAATAAGTAGGTAAACCTGGTCTATAGATGGGGGGACGGAAGTGGGGGGGGAGAAATGGGGCCAAAACACAGAAAGAAGCAGACGCTAGTAGCTATTTGACCTCGGAAGGCAAAGTGCATCCAAGATAAACTGTTTTGGTTCCTACAGTTGTCTCTTCCTGTTTTAAGTCCCCATAAGGCCTAGTGACATTTCCTGCTTTTTGACCCAAGATTTAACTCTGATTCGCAATAATAAATCCTGCACTTGCTTAAGCTCTAGCAAAGAATTGTTACTTGAAACAAAAATAAACTTAAGGAAAATAGGTATCTATTATGCTCCATGATGTAAATGCAGATGCTAGGGAGTACTTTCCAGACTTGGAGTAGTCCAGAAAGTCATCTTGAATGATCTGATATTTAAGATGAGTTTCAGTTCACAAGTTTACCAGAGAGGGTGTGATTAACTAGGTCAGATGCCATCTAGGTGTCCAGTAAGAGTCTAAGAAATGGCCTCTCAGTTAAGCAAAATGATCACTGGGTAATATTAAGAAATATTTTGTGGAGTGATCAAAACAGAAGCTGATTACAGTGAGTTGAAGAGAAGAGTGAGAAAATAGAAATCAGGGAAGACAACTTTTATAACACTTTTAAGAACCATGACTATGGAAGATGCAGGGCTTTGAGTGGAGGGGTATGAGGAATGGAATGAGGAGTTGTTTGTTGCTTTGTCTTGGTGGGAAACATTTCACATTCCAGATATGAGGAATGGGTGTCACAGGCTGACATATTTAGAAGAGGAAATCTTTTGTGGGAAATGATGAGCAAAAGGAATAGTACAATGTAATCCTATATAATAAAAGCCTAATATACTAAGTGTCCAGTCATCCAGTCATCCATTTAACCAATCAAAGCGTAATATGCTAATGATATGCTAAGGCTGCTCAATCGCTTGCTATGACATGCACTGACCACTAGGGGGCAGATGATCCGATGGGTAGGTTAGCTTGCTGCTGGGGTCCGGCCGATCAGGACTGAGCGAGATAGGCCAGACATGCCCTGGAGCCCTCCTGTGGTCCCTCTCTGGCTAGCCAACTTCCCACATCCCTCCCTGGCCCCAATCGTGCACTGGTGGGGTCCCTCAGCCTGGCCTGTGCCCTCTCACAATCCGGGACCCCTCAGGGGGGCACACTGACTGTCAGGTAGTTCCATCCTATATAATAAAAGTCTAATATACAAATTGTCCCCTCAACCCGAGTTCTTCTGGGAGTTCAAGCAGGGGGCGGGCCAGCCAGGGGAAGGGAGGGAGGCCCCGGCAACACCTAGGGACCCTACCAGTGTACAAACTTTCTGCACTAGGCCTCTAGTCTATATAATAAAAGCCTAAGTGACTGTTATGGCAGAACAACCAGAACAACCAGTCACTATGATGCGCACTGACAGCCGGGGGCAGACACTCAATGCAGGAGCTGCCCCCTTGTGGTCAGTGCACTCCCACAGGGGTATTGCTGCTCAGGCAGAAGCCGGGCTCAAGGTGACAGGACTAAGGAGCAACGATCCAAGCGGTAAGGAGGAAGCAGGCGGGCGGTAAGAAGTGAGGGGTCCTGGACTATGAGAGGGTGCAGGCCAGGCTGAGGGACTCCCCCTGACCCCAATGCATGAATTTCATGCACCAGGCCTCTAGTTGGGAAATAATGTGTAAAGGAGATAAAGACAGTATACTCAAGAAAATGTAAGTTTAGTCAAACTAAACTGTTCTTATTATAAACCAACTGCTTGAGAGGAAATTATTTGGGGGGAGGGGGTAAAATGCATCCTCAAATGGAATGCCCAAAAAGTAATTACTATTCCTAACTTACTTATCTCCAATGCCTCACCAACATGATCCTTCAGTAATAGATTCATATTTCAAAGTACAGAATGAAAAAAATGTGCCAGCTAGAAATGGCACAGAGATAGTCCTCTCAGGTATAACAGAAATTGGAAAAGAGAATGTGGGGAGATTTTTTATACTACTAAATTTACAAAGTTGGTTTCCTTTTTATAATTCTCGCTTCCAAAGAATACTGAATGCATACCAAGTAAGTGAACATTTATTTTGTTGACTTTGAAAAATCTCCAGTATGTGTGTATATTTGATAAAGGATTCCCTTATTAAAATTAATTGTGGTTTTAGACACAAGAAAATATTAGCATAGCAAAAGAACTACCTATTGTGAAATGAGCAGAATATAGAAATAAAAGTGTTGAACCGACTATATTTCCTAGAATCTTAAGTTGAATGCTTTTAAGCCACTGCCATGACCCTGCCACCACCATCATCTTTACCGTCATCATCATCACTGTCACCATCTCCATAACCACCCCCCAACATCACCACTGCCATCATCGTTACCATCACCATCACTATTACCACCACCACCACCATCATCATCAGTCATTACTACAAACCATCTCCCCTTCCATTTGTACCACCATCTCCATCACCACCACCACCACCGTCACCATAACCACCACCTCATCAATATCATCACCACCATCTGGTTTCCTACTATGATTTTTGAACTATGAGTTGCTTTATGAATCAGTAATTTTAGATATGGCTCATTTGGTTGCACAAAGTTCTGTGCTACTTTTTCTCCTGAAACTCCCTTTTTTCTCTATCTGTAAAATAAATACAATAAATATACGAATGTAGGCTTATGGCAGAGGTAGCAGAAATAGAGAATTAAAACTCAGGGCGAGAGGTGAAGGAGCAGGATACCAGGTAACCATGCTGCCACAATGACCTGACTCTCAAAGCACACTGGCCAGCTGCAGGATGGATTCGTGATAGAAACTTACAAAAATAGCATGTGCAGCCAGGGCTTTATTTTTAATGTCCCAGCATTGATCAAAAAAAAAAAAAAAAAAAAAAAAAGGTGGTGGTGGTGGGGAAACCTCAACTAAACCAATGATGGAGAAAACTAATTTCATGGTAAAATAATTCTAAAATGTATTTAAGGTGCATGGCAAGACCACTTTCAAAGAAATCTGCATTACAAAACATGCATGGGAATTGAAGACTCCATTCAGATAACCTCTAGCTGCTAAAGAAAAACTGTTATTCTTTAGCTCTTTCCTACTATTTAGGGTAAACAATTTTATGAGGGAGGAAAAGCCTTACCACATCTGCCCTTGTCAAAAGAAAGTCACAGCATGGTGTAAATATTTTGTTTTGTTTCTTCCATTAGCAAACCTTTCTTTCCTAGTAAAAGACATGAATAAACAAGATGAAAACATGGTGCTCAAATTATTTACTAGCTTCCTTGAAGGAGATCAATATGGAAAAGTAATCGAAAATGGCTTTTTTTAGGTCTTGCCAAAGAGGAGCTCAGTGAGGGCTTACCTTCCTATGAAATGTTGTATTTTACACTTAATGCCAAAAGATCCAAGATAGATATTTTACTTCTTAAAAACATCTAAAATTCTAAATTATGGCTTCCACCGCCTTTGTAAGCAGGGCTCCATAGTGTATATACAGATTTTTCTTATTGTTTATAATGATGACATCTACCCTGGCCTGTGTGTGTTGGATGAACGTAAACTTGCAGTGGAAACTATCATTCAAACTCAGCCTTGTATTAGCATATCTTTTACTTTCCGTTTCCTTGTTTTTCTTACAGAAAAAGATGATTGATCATACAGTGATGTGTGTGTGTGTGTGTGTGTGTGTGTGTGTGTGTGTAGCCCATTAAGTGAAACTGAAATGACCATACAAAATTGTTCAATTAAATGACCACATAATCAAATAAATGTTCCATCACTTCAATTTCTCTGTTCTTATTCACACTTATTTCATTTTAAAGACATCCAATTTCTTACTTCCCAAGCCTTCTCATATTTATGAGAAAAGGTGCCCATTCAACATGCCTAGCACATCATGCCATACATTGTACATCTGTTTCCAAGCCTGATTTGTTGTGTTCTTAAACTTAAAGCTAGGTGCTCTCCTTTAGGATTATATGCAGACATTTAACATGCAAACAGTTGCTGGAAGTCAATAATAAGCTATGTTTAAAGAAAACAGAAAATTTAATCATTAGGAAGACACAGACCTTGGATATCAGCATGAAGAAACAGAACTGAAAAACACCAAATACACCACAACACCAGGAATGGGTTTTTCATGAAGTCAGTTCCAAATTCCTGAGTTTCAGTTGGAGTCCAGACACTGACTAGTGTTGTTTCAGGCCATACCTAGCCCTTGCACCAGCCTTGTTCTGTGCTTTATTTATCAGTGAGCTTCAACTCCATGGCATAGTAGGTACAAACAATGGGTTGAGAATTGGGTTACCTGGTTTTTAAATTCTGACTATGCACTTTAGTAGCTATGCGACTTTGGACATATGATCTCAATTTCCTCATTTGCAAAATGGTGCCAAATAATACACATGTGATATAGTTGTTATGTAGACTAGGTGAGTTAATATATGAAGACTGCTTATCATCTAGGAAATGCTAAATTAATTATGTGGTTGTAATTCTCATGCATCATAACAATTATTATTTTAAATAAATATTGTATATATTTAAGGTGTACAACAAGAATTTTTTGTGATTGTGTGGTAAGAGAACCTGAAATATTATCCTTTAGCTAATTTCCAGTACAAAATGCATATTATTAACTACTAGAGGCCCAGTGCATGAACCGTGCATGGGTAGGGTCCCTAGGCCTGGCTGGCAATCAGGGCTGATTAGGGACTTCCAGCTGCTGGCTGGGGCCTTCCTTCCCCTGGCTGCCGGCCGCTGGCCGAGGCCATCCTTCATTCTGCACCGCCCCCTGGTGGTCAGCGCACATCATAGCGAGAGGTTGAACTCCTGGTCGGTCAAACTCCCGAGGGGACAATTTGCATATTAGGCTTTTATTATATAGAATAGTCATGATGTACATTAGATCTCTAGACTTATTCATCCTGTATAATGTTGTACCCTTTGACAAACATCTCCCCATTTCCCACACCTCCCAACCTCAGTATTCACCATTGTACTCTCTGCTTCTGTATATTTGAATGTTTTTTGATTCCACTTATAAGTGAGATCATGTAGTATTTTTCTTCTGTGTCTGGCTTATTTCATTTAGCACAATGTCCCTCATATTCATCCATGTTTTCACACAGGTCTAATCTTCTTTATTAAAGCTGAATGATATTCCACTGCATAAATATACCACAATTTCTTTATCCATTCATTCAATGATAGACACTAGCTGCTTCCATTATTTTGGCTATTGTAAATAATGCTGCAATGGCACAAAAAACTTGGGCAACAAAAGCAAAAATAAACAAATGGTGCTGCATCAAACTAAAAATCTTCTGTATAGCAAAAGAACCAATCAATAAAATAAAAAGGTAACCGATGGATTTGTATAAACTATTTATAAACCATATGTCTGATAAAAGGTTAATCCAAAATATATATTCAAAATATATAAGGAACTCCTATAGCTTCATAGCAACAACAACACAACCCAATTTAAACATGGGCAGAGGACCTGAACACACATTTGTATCCAAAGAAGTCATACAAATGGCCAATAGGTATAGAAAAAGGTGCTCAACACCACTAATTATCAGGGAAATGCAAATCCAAACCATGATGCGGTATCTATCACCTCACACCTGTTAGGATGGCTATTATTAAAAAGATAATGGATAAGTGCTGGTTCTGGTGAGGAAGTGGAGGAAAGGGGACCTTGTATGCTGTTGGTGGAAGTCAATTAGCATAGCCATTATGGAAAACAGTATGGATGATATTAAAAAAAAATTACACATAGAACTACCATTTGATCCAGCAACCCCACTACTGGCTATATACCCAAAGGAAATGAAATCAATACCTCAAAGAAATATCTGTGCTCCCATGTTCATTGCAGCATTATTTACAATAACAATTATTATTAAGTGGCTGGCTGTTCCTTGAGGGAAATGCCCTGTACATGTGTGTAGTCTGAACAATACCTTGTTACATGGTAGGGGCTCCATAAATTAAACCTGCTTAACCTCCGATTTTTATCAGAAACTTGACTGAGGTAAAGATGAAAAATGACCAGGACCAGGAGCACAATTATAACAGGATTGTGAGGATTCCAAAAGGATCCCCTTTTGCAGCATGGTCTTGCTTCTCTTTTCCTAGAAGAGAAATTAAAGAGAAATGGGAGTAAGGACAGATTTAAGCAGGAAATAGTGCCAACTGCTAATATGGCGTTCCTGCAAATTGCCCTGCAGTCTTTACCCTTCACATTATATCAAGTGGAGATGCTTGAATGGTAACTTCCAATTTAAAGGCAAATAGAACACAAAGAGAGTTGGAAAATATAATCATATTTTGAAACCTATCATAAGCAACAAGGATGAGATCTGGGTGGGTGATACAAGCAAGCATAGTGGACTCAAATAGGAGAGGAGTTGATAAATACAACCAGTAATAAGCAATCAAACCCCTAGACAGACCACCTATTGACTATGCCCCTTTTTCCACCCAAAATGAGAAGCAGGGCATGATGTCACATTGAAAAAGAATAAGAAAAACCCCCAGAAAACTCCAATCTCACTCTGATCTCCCATAAGCCTGTCTCCCATTTGACTTGCAAATGGAGTCAGACAAAAACAAACTAAAAAGAAACACGTACAGGTTAAATACCTGAAACAAAGGAAACTAGCTTGGAGTGACACTGCACATTTTTTCTAACTTTTTTTTTCCTTAATATTTCTTGCTAAGGAGAACAGAAAAATCAAATTCTACTCAGGGGTCACCTTCCTTTTCTTCTACAACCAGGAAACGTTCATATGTGACACACGTGCTGAATGTTTTCCAACTTAAAATATGGTAACAGGATATGTGACATATCTCTTAGATTATCATTTTCATTTGAGGAACATAGAAAGAGCAAAATTCAAAAAAATAAAATAAAATGCTCTGTACTTCAATGGCCCAGAGAAAGTATTGTTAATATTTTGGTTTATTGTTTCCTTTTTAAATTTTTCTATGGTAAAATTGACCATAATATAGAGAGAACATATGAACATTTTAAAGAATTATAACAAAGTAAACACCTATGTAAGCACCATCCACTTTCAAAAATAGAAAATGGTAGCATACCTTAGAAGCTCTTGGTGCGCCAATCCCAATCACCCCACCCTTCCTCATCTTGTCTCCATCCTCTTTCTCTGAGCCTAGCATCTGTTCTGTCACCTGTGGGTTGCATCCCTAAATAATATTTTAAAAGTGTTTTTTTACTTTACATAAATGAAATCACCCACTATGTATTAATGAAGGCTTGCTTCCTTTCATTCATTATGTTTATTTAAGATTCATCCATGTTTAAGGCATAAGCTGTGTTTCAGTTATTTTCATTGCTGTGTAGATTCCCACTGAATGAGTAAACCCATGTGTATTTCTTGATTCTATTGCCAATGGCCATTTGAGTTCTTTCCATATTTTGCTTCTCAGAATGTTTTTATGTATATTTCCTGGTACAAGTATGCAAATGTTCTCTAGGGTTTCCACAAAGCAATGAAGCCACTGGATTCATGAGTTTTGTTCAGGTTCAAACTTACTAAGGAATACCAAAGTGCTTTCCAGAGTAGTTATACTAATTTCTAGCAGTCCCTATCTACACCCTAACATTTAGTGTTACCCAGCTTCTTAAAATTTTTACAATCTGATGGATGTGTATAGTTTTAACATTGATAACTCTTGAGTTGGAGCATCTTTTTCTACCATCTTTGCCACTTGAGTTTCTTTCTCTCTCTCTCTCTCTCTCTCTCTCTCTCTCTCTCTCTCTCTCTCTCTAGGTATGCATGTATGTACACACCTGAGTGTAAATTGTCTTACCAATATCATAGTATATTTATCATGGATGCTATGGATAACTATGTGCTATTTCAAATTAATCAAGGGAGATAGGAAGTTTCTATGGCCATCTAAGCCTTTAAAATTTGAAGTAAATATGCAATAATTAGAAATAATATCATGGTTAATGGTGCCACTATTGACATAACTGTCCAAATTAGAACCAGAAATCATTTTACTTCTCTCACTTCCCATTACTATACCTACCAATAGGTAATCAAATTCTATTCAGACTACTTCTTAACCATATTTTTAGGTCTAGAAAACTGGTTCCTTTCCTTTCATGATACAAATACATAACTACATATTTATATGTTCTACTCTTGAAAGACATCTAGGTTGTTTCCACTTTTTAGCTTTAACAACTATTATGCAATGAACATTTACATACAATAGTACAAAAATTTCTTTAAGATGTATATTTAAAATAGTATTTAGATTTGTGTGTGAATGTTTAAAGTTATTGAGAAATCCCAAAAGTGAATGACGGTTCTCTGCTGCTATCATAATACTCTATAATTTGGTAGCTTTAGTGGATGGATAAAGGTTTTTAATTTTCATTTCCCAGCCTATCATATGTTTGTGAGTCTTTTAATTTTCTTTTTCCTATGTTCTATTAGATTGTCTTTTTTTTTTCCTTTTACTGAATTAAGGAAGTTCTTTTGTGTTATCTGGATACAATTCTAATTACTTGCCAGTTGTATGTGCTGCCAGTTTGTGGCTTGTCTTTTCACCCTATTTACAGTGTCTTTTGCTAAACAACATCTTACTTTTAATATGGTCAATTCAAATCCTTACTTAATGGTTTGAATTTTTGTGTCTTGCATCATGCATACCTTTGCCAAAAAAAAAACAAACAAACAAAACAACAACACATTTTTCTCTTTTGTGGTCATAAAAACATAATCCTATATTTTCTTCTAAACTTTTCATAGTGTTCTCCTTCATGTCTAAAATTTTAATTACTTTCAATTACTTTTGGTAAGGAGATAGGCATCCATTTTTTATCTTATCATATGATTAATTATTTGCCCTATTATCATTTCCATGTACTGCCATTCTGCAATGATATCGCTATAAATAGTATTCATATATGCTGAGTCTGTTTGGACATTCTTCATTTTACTCCATGGCTCCACATAACAACCCTGTGCAATGTCTAAACTAGAATATAAACTTAAATAAGCCTGATTATTTGTAAGAGTTTGTATCCCTTGTTCTTCCTTAGGGTTCTTTGGGTATTTCTTATACTTTCTTTTTTTCAAATAAATTCTTTAAAAAGTTCACCTAGTTATACAAATACACACAAGTCTGTTGAGGTTCTTATTAAATTGGAATTGAATCTATAAATAAACTTAGGGAAAATTAGTATCTTCCTACCAAGGACTCTAAAAATAGTCTCCATTCACTTAGATATTCTTTAATTTTTTAGGAACAAAATTTACGATTTTCTATATTTGTTCCCTAATTCTATTTTTCTAACCCCACACATTATTTAAATAGGAATATAGACTTAAAAAACGTTTATAGATTTATTTCTTATTATATTATACTAGAGGCCCGGTGCACAAAATTCGTGCACTAGGGGGTGTGTCCCTCAGCCCAGACTGCACCCTCTCCAATCTGGGTCCCCTCAAGGGATGTCCGACTACTGTCCATTTAGGGCAGTCAGACATCCCTCTCACAATCCAGGACTGCTGGCTTCCAACTGCTTGCCTGCTTGCCTTCCTGATTGCCCCTAACTGCTTCTACCTGCCAGCCTGATCACCCCCTAACCCAGTGGTTGGCAAACTCATTAGTCAACAGAGCCAAATATCAACAGTATTACAATTGAAATTTCTTTTGAGAGCCATATTTTTTAAACTTAAACTTCTTCTAACGCCACTTCTTCAAAATAGACTCACCCAGGCCATGGTATTTTGTGGAAGAGCCACACTCAAGGGGCCAAAGAGCTGCATGTGGCTCGTGAGCAGCAGTTTGCCGATGACTGTCCTAACCACTCCCCTGACAGCCTGATTGATGCCTAACTGCTCCCCTGCCAGCCTGATTGCCCCTAAATGCCCTCCACTGCAGGCCTGGTCACCCCTAACTGCCCTCCCCTGAAGGCCTGGTCCCCCCCAACTGCCCTTCCCTGCAGGCCCAGTCGCCCCCAACTTCCATCCTTTGCCGGCCTGGTCACCCCTAACTGCCCTCCCCTGCAGGCTTGATTGCCCCCAATTGCCCTCCCTTGTAGGCCTGGTCCCTCCCAATTACCCTCCCCTGCTGGCCTGATCGCCCACAACTGCCCTCCCTTGCAGACCTGGTCCCTCCCAACTGCCCTCCCCTGCTGGCCATCTTGTCGTGGCCATCTTGTGTCCACATGGGGGCAACCATCTTGTGTGTTGGAGTGATGGTCAATTTGCATATTACTCTTTTATTAGATAGGATATATATTACTTCTCGATGTTAGCATAAAGAAATATAACTCACTTTTATAAAATGAGTTTATAGCCAGCAACTTATTAAACTGTCTTATTCATTCTAGTAATTTTTATGTCTTTGTGAGGTTTCTACAAAGATAAGCTTTGAACAATGACAGTTTTGTTTCTTCCTTACAATCTATATTTTTCGTCTTAATACATTGGCTAAAACCCCCAATAAAATATTGAAGGGAAGTGATGACAGTGGACATTCTTACCTTGCTCTTGACCTTCAACTTCAAAAGAGTGCTTTCAATATTTCACCATTAGTTGGATTTTTAATATAGGTTTTCTATAGATTCCTTTTATGACTAATAAAGTTTCATTATTCTCCTACTTTGCCAAGAATTATTCTATTTAAGTAATAAATAGATACGGAAGTTTACTGAATATTTTCCTGAATCTGTTATTTAAAAAGTCCTTGAGTTTAAAAAAATTATTCAATGTGTTTGTATGATATATTACATTCATCAGTTTGTTAACATTAAATAACTTTATATTCCTGAGATAACATTATAAGCTATCTTTTTTAGATGTGTCTAGATTACATGTGCGAAATCTTTAAGCAGATATTTACATCTTTGTTCATGAGAAGAGTAGCCTATAATATTTCTTTCTTCTAATGACCTTGCTTCCTTGCCCAGTTTTTGTATCAAGTTTATCCTCACTTCATGTAATAAGTTTGAGATTGTTCCCTCTTCTTTCCTCTCAGAAATAATATATGTAGCATTGGCATTACCTGTTCCTCATCTATCTGATTTAACTACAGGGCCCTGATGTGATAGTTCAAAGTCTCACAGATTTGGCCAAAACCCTCACACTTAGAGCTCATCCACTTTGGAAAATTCAAGCTTTATCTTTAGATTTTGCCTCTTCAGGTTTGTTCTTTTTGTGTTAGCTCAGCAATGCATTTTAAAGAATTTTTAAAATGTTTTTTCACCAGCCTGTGGTTATTTTAATCAGGTGGTCTTTCATACTGTCAGAAATCATATGCCAGTGGCTATGTTCTTCTAACATTTGATCTGTCTTTACTTCTGAGAACATATCTAGTCTACCCCACCTACTATATGCCAGGTCTACTCTGGCATATAGTAGAGGCTTCGGTAGAATTTATTAAATGAACAGATGAATACTACAACTGTGTCCAACATATTTAGCTATTGTCCTTATCACAATTCATTATAAGTTTTACTTACATGTTTGTCACCATTGCTGAACTGTCAGCTCTTAAGAATATAAAGCTGTTTATATCTGTTTTATGTCTCCTTATCTCCAATGTCTAGCACATACATTAATGAACAAATATACAGATAAATCAATCACTGTAGTTAATTTGAATATATGTAGATTAAATTTTACCCAGGTGCTTTTTAACCTGCTATCAAATAGGTAATTAATGCAATGCAAGGAAACTAAGATGTAAATTATTGAATTCTGCAGCAAAGTAAATTTACCGTCATTTAATTGGGTGCATCTCTCGTTTGTAGAGTTGCTTATGTAAATCTCAGATAATTAAAAGCCTACAGTGAGTTGTTCGATAGTACTTACGATAGCCTTTTTCCTATCTGCCCCAGGCAGCTGGTTTTTGGCAGTAGATGCCTAGCTCCCATGCATTGCTTGAACATAAGTTATACTTCTTGACAAGATGCTCTGAACCTCACCATTGAAAGAGGCATTGAAGTAGGCCTATACTGAGCAGGCACCCTGCCAGACCCTATTTCCTTAATCAAAAACTACCTGCAAATAGAATTTAGAGTCATATGAGCTGTTTTAATTCTTAAAGCCACTGTTATATGAAGTAGTAGCCTCCCATAGTTTACTACAAAATATAAAGACATAGAAAAATCAATATCCATGCACATGTATTTCTCTGAAGAAAAACAAATGCACCTGCAGTAACTGACAGCATCTAGTCTCAGAGTGTGTATAGGCAGACCAGGCCAACGGCTGGGTGACCCTGCTGTCTTCAAAGTCTGAAAACAGTAAGATGTTTCCTAAACCTGAGAACTCAGAGAACATAAACCAAAATGTATATTTATAAACCATCATGGAGTCTTACAAAAAAAAAACACATAAAAGCCCTGAGAAGGAAAGTGTTCTAAGATCAAGCTTAATTACCAAATTAAAATATTTTTCTCTCTCTCTAAAACCATCAACAATGTAAATAATAAGTAGAATTCCAAACAAATAAATCACTTTCACAGTTAAACTCCTTTATTTTGTTCAAATTCCTGGTAAATGTCTGGGAGTCTAAAGCTAGACTTCTCTATCCATTGCTGGGTTAGCTTTTTGCTCTCACACACTAATAATGTCACAGTGGCTGGGTTAAAACCACAGAAGAATGGTTCAATCCTGTAGGAAACAACACTCTTTCACAGAAATTATTTTTTTTTGGCTGTGTGTCATGAATCTTAGTTCCAAGTAAAGGAATCTAATAAACCTCTTGTTTTTATTAATTGCAATATAGTTCATTTAGCTAGTCAAAATTACTTAAAGTAAACCAACTTGCTCATTAATCATCACTACACTCACAAAGAGAATCCAACAAACAACCTTTCAAAAGGATTCTCAGGTCAAACTTCAAATCACTCTTACAACTTTCAAACACTGAATTTTAAAGGGTGGTTTACAAATATATGCACACGCTATAACCAGTTAATTAAAGCAGATCTTAATTACACCATTATTCAATTGACCATTTTTTTAAGTTATAAAAGCCAATGTGAATGCTGATCAATCTTTACAGTGTGGAGGGCATCATTCTCGGGGAGGTAGGAGTTACAGACATTTTTGTGCCTATAGCTAGGAAAGGAATGTACTAGGCAAATCTTCCTAAGAATTGTTGAAAACAAGAGGTGCCGGGAACCAATTCCAGCATGTAATAATCACAAGAGTTTCACCAAAAGGTTGGTGAAGCTTGGGCCGCTCAACAAGGGTGAGTCACATATGTAGTTTACCTGTTGGAAACGGCTAAACGGCACTTCCCCCAAACCTGAATAGGATTGTTAACTGCCAGACAGCTCAGGGTATTTTATTGCCTCCTGTTGGCCAAACACCTGAAAAGCTGTAGGCTATTCCCCAAACTGACAATGCTTCTGTACCCTTTGATACCTTACCCTTTGAAGTGTATATTTACACCTTGCCTTGAGACAAATTGTGTTATAATAAAAGCACGGGGCCTTTAGCTGAAGATCCTCTGACCCCCAATGCCTTTCAAAATTATCTTTCGTCCTTGGACTCCTTGAATCTACGTGCAGCCCCTTTCTCCAGAATGCTGAACCCTTTGTAAGGCTGGGAAAAGAACCCCGACAAAGAGGAAAATTAAAATCACCCTTTCACCTGGGGGAATATGTAGGAATAGACATATTGCAACACACCAACAGTAAAAATCGGAAAGCCCACCTTTATTCCTAAACTGCATGCCTAGTCCTGATTTCAAGGATATAAACTGACCTTCTTAGAATCGTACCTGTACTTTCAGATATACTAAGCATTTTTACTTATTGCTGTATACTCTACCCTGAAATTAGCATGCCTTTCAGTGTATTGGACTTTTCCAATGCAAAGATAATCCTCATTATCAGCAACTAAATGATGATCTTGACATCCCTTTTTTGAGGTCATTTATGTCTTTTGGGTTCTGAACAAGATAAAATGTATATATTTTTTTCTTCCTTTGCCTGATGACGCCTACAGAAATTTGTTTATGATAAAATTAATAAAAATCAAATGAGTATGAATTCTAATCTCAGAAGGACACCTCTCACCGTGTCCCAGTCTCTCCTGTCAAGTCCAATTACACACTGTGAATGCTTTCCCCCTTTTCACACCACCTCTTTCTTACAAACCCCTTCATTTCCATCAGTGCCTATTGCAGTCTCCACTTCCCTGATGGTTTTAATAATGTTCCAGCTCCCTCAGAATATGTATAGTAGGAAATGGAAATATGATCTGGGAATTTCAAATCTCAAAACTGCAATTCAAAGATCATTCTTTTTTTTTTTTTTTGTCTTGAGAACCTGACAAATGTAACAGATTGAGCAGGACAGTCTCTTAGAACCTATTCCAAATGTTAAAAAAAGAAATTCAGATCAGAGCCACCGCACCTTGAGTCTGAAATGCAGCTGCTTGCCAAAGCTTGCTTCCTCTCCATTACTTCCTACTTCTTTCAGTGAGTCTGAACTTTATCCCAGCACTTGAAGAAATGGCTCCATTAAAAGAAAACTGAGCAAAAAACATCTTTCAAAAACATATTTGTGTGTTTACCTGGAAGATGGGAGTATCATATCAGAGGGCACACAGCCAATCTATATACCTTATATAATTTTGTTATTGTAAGTATGATTATATGGATTAATATGCATAAAATAGAAGGATATACAGTGTATTCTTGATTCTAGGTTATCAGCCAGTTACCTTTGAGCATGCTAAGGCTCAGTAAATGTTCCTGAATAAGTAAAGGTAAGATAGTATGAGAATACATAATACAAAATAGGATTTAGGTTAACCTGGATAATGATAAAAGAAAAACACTGTTATGCTATTAGCCAAAATGATTCTCTTTTTATCATTATATTTATTCAGTTCCTAAAACTATATACAATACTGCCGAAGAAAAAAGTTATCCATCAGAATACAGAATAACATGGAATAGGGGTATTATCCACAAACTAAGGTCCTCTTAGAAGTCTTATTGAGGAAAAAATATTAAAAATCAAGAAATATTTGACATATTAAAAAATAGAAGAACATAAAAACAAATTTTACTGTGAAAAATTGCATACATTCAATTTATATAGCAACTAAAATATTTTAAATCTTACTCAAGAGTATTGAATGATGAAATTTCCAGGCCTAAATTAACAGAGCCACTTCTTCTTGATACAGAAATAGGTTCCTATTGATCAAATTCAGCAGAGGGCAAACTAAACAGTCTTGTCTGGCCATCTGTATGTGTTTTGCCAACTCAGAATATCCCTAAAGAGGAACAGAAGTGCTTGGAATCAATACTGTCCAATCCAATTTTTTTCATGGTTATCAAAGAGAGTTCGGTAATCAAGAAGCAATTCCATTAAAATGTCCAGCACCTATTCTATAATCAACAGGGACCCAGGTGATTCTTTGTTTATGAAATACTATTTGTGAGTTCACTTCGTACATCACATTTTTATAACTGCCACATTGTCACCTAGCAAATAATCGTTTTCTCTTCCACTTGAGCTGCCAGAGGTTGCAAGTTAAGGGAAAATCACTTTATAATGTTTGAGGTTTGAGTTCCTTTTAAAGAGGCCCATCCTGGTATTATGAAGCTTGTGATGTTAAGCATTTTTGCAATTTAATGTTTCCCCCAAGTGTTGTTTTTTAAGATAGAAGGAGCTACCCTTTATCCTTTAAAAAATATATAGATATTTATTGATTTTAGAGAGGAAAGGAGAGGGAGAGATAGAAACATCAATGATGAGAGAGAATCATTGATGGCTGCCTTCTGCAGGGCCCCCATTAGGGATCGAGCCTGCAACCTGGGCATGTGCCCTGACTGGGAATCAAACTATGACCTCCTGCTTCATACATTGACACTCAACCACTGAGCTATGCCGGCGGGCCTCCCCTAAGTGTTTTAAAGATAAATGTCAATCTGGCCATATTCAAATAACAGAAATTTTCCATTAAAAAGATACATAAGTTTGACCCTTGAAATATAATTTAGAGCAAGGACAAATAAAAGGAGGGATTTAACCAGAGTGATTAAGTTAATTGTAATCAATCTCTGTGTAACTGATGGAATTTAAAGTTAAATGTATCAGCATATTTGCCTATTATTTTCATACTTTGTTAAAATATCACAAATACAAGTTCTAGAGGTTAAAAATTATTTGCATATACTAAAGATTGTTATGATAATAATTCATAAAGATTAATTTATTTCACTCACATGCAATCATCATAAATATGTACAATGGCTACATTTTGCAAAGAAATACTCAACACAACAACCAAGTTATTAATGTGAGATTGAAAACATTAAAACCAGGACTGTGCATAATATCTATGACTTATGCCAAAAATTAGATGTAAATATAAATAAAGTTTTATAATTTCATATAATTGAAGTTGAAAGGGAAAGCAGATTAGACCAAGAAAATCTCAGTTTAAATACCACCATCACTGGGGCAGGTGGGGGAGGGGTGTGGTTTTTGGAAAGTTCCAGATGACTTTAAAATAAATTAAACAGAAGTGAAACAGTCCTCTAGGCACTTAAAATCTAAGACTTCTAGAACTGATAAAGGACATGTATAGTAGATGCATAACAATAGATGTTTACTGACTACATAAATAAAATTAAATATTGTGTAACATCCCTAAAAATGTACTTGCTTACACTTAGGAAAATGCACTTATACATCAATAATTTATGTATTTGGGGTAGAGGGTTTCTCGACATTCACATCTGGATATAGTGGGTGACTTTGACTTATCTAAAAACTGATTGCATATAGATAATGCATATTCTGATTAATCTACTCTGTGTCATTTTTACACAGCAGAAATGATTCATCACAAAGGGTCAAAATGCTGATTATACAACTAGATCTATCTAGTCTTCTCCAGTTTTATACAACAGTAATTACAACAAAAGGATCAAAACACTGATTACACAGTCACTTTATAATGGTATACTTACAGTATTCATTCTGCCACACCCAGATAATAAGACAGAAAACTAATTTCTTCTTCCCAAAAATTTACTTAGAAGAGCTGAGTTTTTATAATTCCACTGATGTCTCAAAGTCCAAGTAAACATACGCATAATAAAAAGCATTCAGAGAAGCTGACTCCTCTACAAAAGATAATGCAGCTTCATCACTCTGCCAGGAACAACTCAGAGACTATTTAACTCAAGAGGCCTAGGTTTAGGCACCAACTTTTAAAGGATATTTTTCGACAGTAATTCCACTGTCCTGGTTACTTCTGTTTCAAGGAAGTACAGGCTGTCTGTTTCCACTATAAAAACCAGCATTAAAGTGTTTTAAACTAACATAAAATCCATGAGATAGCTTGACCATGGATAAACGTTCCTGATGTTTTATAATAAAGACAAAGTTGTAAATCTAACCACTAAAATTTTATTTCAAAACTACACTGAGAGTACTAAAAATAGCCCAGCTATTCGTATTCAAGTCCTAAGTACCTAATTTCTTTTAAACTTGTTCCATCTATGAAGTGCTTGGGAAACGAGTATGTTGCCTGTATAGTAGATACTCAATAAATGTTTGATAGACTGACTGAGGCTCAATCATTTCCTTGCATGCTGAAAACATGATTTTATGGAGCGAATACTAGTACTTACTGGAGATACTCCTACTCTGCTAAGATGCCTTGCTTAGTTTTACTTCATTCTAATTTCATGCCAAATAAACAAAATTTGTGTTGTTATTAATCCTCACCCAAGCATATTTTTCCATTGATTTTTAGAGAGAGTGGAAGGGAGGGGGTGAGACAGAGACCAGAGCCAGGGATCAAGCCTTGACCAGAATAAAACCCGGGACCCTTCAGTCCTGAGGCCGATGCTCTATTCACTGAGCCAAACCAACCAAGGCCACATAAACAAATTTTAAAGCAAAGTGGTCTTGGTAAAATCAGTGGTCAAACTGACAGACAAAAATTTAGAGAAGAAAGTTGTGTCCTGACTCAGAAGTCAGATAAAGGAGAAAATTACATCATACATCCTCCCATACACAGTTAACTCCTTAAACTTCAATTTATTTCAGTATGTCAAAGACACTGTATACTCTTCTCCTTGGCTGGCATGAAAAGAGACATATTTTTTAGTGTTTAATAATATCATTCCTCGGTAATAACAGAAGTGGCAAAAAATAAAAATTAGAGGCAAGCTAGCTAAGTAACCACTGGATGCAAAGTCTTAAAATGCCAACACTCTTACTATTCCTAACCATTGTAATCAAGATATGAGAATGCTACTGTCCATAGTGACCCACAGTCAAACTGACTGCAGTTATCTTTTCTAATGCAAATGAGCCTCTCCATCTATTAAAACACACAGACACACACACAAATACTTAAACCCTAAATGTTTTAAGTTGTAGTCAGAAAGCCCTGCTGCTTTAATAGACACCCATCCAAATGAAGAAGGAGTATCATACAAGAGCAGATTTACTAGTAGTGTTATAATCAGTGCAACCTAAAATCATTGATCTGACACTTACTAGTATTATGAATAATCATTGTGCTGCACAGTAATTAGGGATAAATGCTAAGTCATTCACATAAATGACTAAAATTAATGTTAGGTTTACACAGCAAAATCAAATTTTCATAGTACTACACTTTTCATTAAATTATCCCCAAAACCCATGTCTGCTATCATATTATAGTAGCTCTCATACCCACTTTGAGAAGGCAAAGGTCTCAAATCCTAGTTCCTCATGGCTGGTGGACACTTCCACTCTGCATTACCAGAGACCCCACTATGATTTCTTACTGGCTCAGATCTGAGGCACATACAGTTCCTAACACATGCCCTAGTCTCCCCAGGCGTCCTCAAACTACGGCCCGCGGGCCACATGCGGGTATTTTTGCCGTTTTGTTTTTTTACTGCAAAATAAGATATGTGCAGTGTGCATAGGAATTTGTTCATAGTTTTTTTTTTTAAACTATAGTCCGGCCCTCTAACGGTCTGAGGGACAGTGAACTGGCCCTCTGTTTAAAATGTTTGAGGACCCCTGCTCCAGACCATTGATCCACAGGCCCCATGAAAGCACCTACTGTGTAACACATTCAACTCGGCAGCATCCCCTGGCCAGAGAGTCAACACTACTAAGGTAGTAGAGACCCTACGCTCAGAAAGCCCCGAATGAGCTAGGTAGGGAGTGAACAGTAGGAGTGAAAGTAAGGAAGACAGTCTCCCCTTTTCTATCAACTTCTCTTTAAAAAATCTTACACAATTCCTTCCAATAAAACCCAGGGAAAGATACAGAGAATAAAATTAAGGGTGGGGCAGCAGAGAAAGGAAATCACAGTTACCCTTAAGATAACTCTTTTCTATATAAATGTTTTGATCAAGCCTGACTTACTTAAAGAGTCAGCAAAAGTTGTCCAAGAAATATTTAAAATTTCAGAAGTGGGGGGAAGAAGGAGTTTTGTGTGCTGGGGGAACTTTGATGCAATCCTAGTTTCCTGTCATTGATTTCCAGGTGTGTGATGAAGTCTGAGAGGTTCTTCAAAAGAACAAAGTAACCAGTGGTTAATGAGGTAACTTGTGGCTGCACTTAAAATATTATACTAGAACTGGTTTTCCTCTCCCTCCAAGTGCTACTAAAAAACACCAGAGAAATACTATTTGTGGAGATGCATATTGAGGCAGGCCTGTCATTTTCACTTGGTAGTGTTGAGACACAATCCTCAAAAGTGTTTCTACACATCTTTTTTTTTTCTTTATTGATTAAGGTATTACATATGTGTCCTTATCTCCCCATTGCCCCCCTAACCCCCCACTCATGTCCTTACCTGCCCCCCCCTGGTGTCTGTATCCAGTGGTTAGGCTTATATGCATGCATACAAGTCCTTTGGTTGATCTCTCCCCTACCTTCCCTCTGAGGTTTGACGGTCTGATCGATGCTTCTCTGTCTCTGGATCTGTTTTTGTTAATCAGTTTATGTTGTTCATTATATTCCACAAATGAGTGAGATCATGTGATATTTATCTTTCTCTAACTGGCTTATTTTGCTTAGCATAATGCTCTCTAGTTCCATCCATGCTGTTGCAAATTGTAAGAATTCCTTCTTTTTTACTGAAGCAATAGTATTCCATTGTGTAGATGTACCACAGTTTTTTAATCTACTCTTTTGCTGATGGGCACTTAGGCTGTTTCCAAATCTCAGCTATGGTAAATTGTGCTGCTATGAACATAGGAGTGTATATATCCTTTCTGATTGGTGTTTCTAGTTTCTTGGGATATATTCCTAGAAGTGGGACCACTGGGTCAAATGGGAGTTCGATTTTCAGTTTTTTGAGGAAACTCCATACTGTTCTCCACAGTGGCTGCACCAGTCTGCATTCCCACCAGCAGTGCACAAGGGTTTCTTTTTCTCCACATCCTCACCAGAACTTGTCGTTTGTTGACCACTCTGAGTGGTGTGAGACGGTACCGCATTGTCATTTTGATTTGCATCTCTTGGATGATTAGTGACTTTAAGCATGTTTTCATATGTCTCTTGGCTTTCTTTATGTCCTCTTTCGAAAAGTGTCTCTTTAGGTCCATTGCCCATTTTTTGATTGGGTTATTTATCTTCCTTTTGTTAAGTTGTATGAGTTCCCTGTAAATGCTGGAGATTAAACCCTTATCGGTGATAACATTGGCAAATATGTTCTCCCATGCAGTGGGCTTTCTTGTTGTTTTGTTGATGGTTTCATTTGCTGTACAGAAGCTTTTTATTTTGATCTTGTACCAGCTTTGGTTCAGCCTAACTTTTCAAGAGTGTTTGTATAGCAAATAACATTAGAAGATAAAGATAGTGTTTCCCTCCAGGGCAAAGGCTGGTCAGGTTTATACACAATCCATTAAAAAATATTGGGTTTCATACATATCCTCAGTAGTCCTCGGCTGTGCTGAAAACTCACTGTGTTGCATCATCTATCTGGGCCACTCCTCATCACCTTCATGAAACTTGGGGCAGGGAAGGTGAGTACTGGATGGAGGTGAGCGAGAGTAGGGAAGAAGGAAAACCAAAGTGAATATAAAGTTCATGCCACTTGTTATGTTATCAGTAATAAAGTCCTTTGTCTCTAACCCAAGGATTTCATATCTTTTGCCAGCATCCATGAAACTGTGTTAGCTTACTTATTTGTTTGTAAGTAGACAAAATCTCATTCCTGTAAGAGTAAAGTCTTATCCCTGGATGATAAGACTATCCTCCTACATAGCAAAGTAGGAAGTTGTTAAGAATTCTCCAACCACCTGGGAGAAAAAATAGGAATATGTTTTGTCCCAGTGTAGGTGGGTCTGGTGCTAAAGGAAGAATAAGTAGCCAGGTAAAAGGAATTTCTCCAAGATCTTGGGGATATCCATATTGCCCCAAATCTAATAATTCCCTTTATTGTGCATTAGAAAAATGTATATTATTTTAAAACACAAGACTTCTTTTTTGATTCCTGATAGAATTAAAATAGTTGGCAATTCAAATAAAATTAAGACATTCAGAAAACTAGGATAATCTTAAAATTAATTTAAAAAAAAGAAAATACTAATGACATTAAAAGTAAGATTTGTTATTATCCCATATTAATTTCTAGTCTGCCCACAAAATATTAACATTAAGCTCAATGATTTTCCTGTCATTTTTTTTGCAATTTTTTGAAGTGAGAAAGGAGAATCTTTATAATTCCCTGGAGTATGAAAAAAATATCTCCATCAATACTTGGGTTTCTACAGCTTAACTGTGTCATTTGGTTGGAGCACAAACTCAATTGATATTGTTCCAAAAGGTAGCTGTTTACCCTCAAGTTCTGAGCTCGTATGAATTTCATAGGTTTACTATTGAGATTCTGCTGATGATTATGGTTCTCCTTGGTTAATTAACACTCTGCAACATTTAATTTTGCATTACATAAATACCAGTAAAGAGTGAAAAATAAAACTAGATACAAGTTTTATGTTCATTGCAATGCACAAATTAGGCCATAGAAAAATCCCTGGCTGGATTCAGAGTTTTCTTGTGCCAGCTAGAGTCTTAAAAAAAAAAAAAAAAGTTAAATTATTTTTCACCAATTCAACAGAGGTAAAAACGATCACATAAAAACCAGACCAAACAAAAACTAGTCAATGAGGCTGCTATACATATAGCTTTATACAAATGAAGGGCTATCAAAACATTTCAAAATGTCAGAAATTCATTTAGAAATTTACAGTATCTTAAAAAAAAAAAAAAAAAAAGCCACCCTGGTAGAAATTTGCTTTTCTGTAAATATAGCCTCTTCTCATTATCACAAAATTTTCAGTCTTCTAAATTCCTAGAACTGTCTCTATAATGCTAATTTGCAGACTATAAGCAGTCCATCAGTGTCATGGCCCAGAGGTAGCCTCCTTGATCAGATGTTTGAGAAGATGTCATAGAAGGACAAAACTGTACAAAAACAATCACAATGTACAAGACAGTATCTCAGAATCACTTTTAGATATGCATAAATCATAGATGTGTTTGTGTTAGGTAATCACTACTAATAAAGCTGAGCAGATAATTAAAACTTCAATATGTTGCTAAAAATTTAAAATGCAGCATCTGAATTAAACTAATACTATTTCTTAGAAAGCAAAGATAAGGCATTTTTACATTTTCTAGATCTGATACAAATAGGGCTGGATAATATGATTGTGTGTGTTGCCCTTTAGACTAGAGCAAAACTAAAACACAAAGAGATACAAAAAACATCCTTGCTTATATTCAAAATTCAAAGTAAAAGCACATCTTGGCTCTTTTAAAGGATAAACTATGTTATCTACCTCAACATCATCTAATTTTTATCTTTAAGTTATAGATAAAATGAGTAATGTGACTATCATCTATCCCTTCTCTTTTCCTTGTTAACATCAGGTGATTTTTTTAAAAAAATAATTTATTTTAGATAGGGAAGAAGGGAAAGAGAGATAAAAATATCAATGATATCAATGATGAGAGAGAATCTTGGATTGGCTGCTACTAGCATGCCCCCTACCTGGGATCAAGCCTGCAACCTAGGCATATGCCCTGACCGGGAATCCAACCAGTGAACTCTTGACTCATGGGTTTACACTCCACCACAGAGCCACTCTGGCCCAGCATCATCAGGTGATTTTTAATGTTAGAGCAAATAATGTTCTATGACACTCAAAAAAACAACAACCAGAAATAAACTAACATAGGTATAGCTACAGTCATAGGAGACTGAATCTGCTTCCATAATATTGATTGGTCTTTTGACATAGCAAACATTGTCTCATGCTCCCAACTGGGGTCTTCACATGGGGGTTTGAAGGCACCTTCATTATGACTTCACAAGCTTCAGCCCAGTGTTTGTCTAGTATCTGCATGCTTGACACCTGCCCAGACTGTTTTGTCAATAACATGATTTCACCTCTTTAGTAGAAATGCCAAATGCTCTATGACAGGCTACAACTGTGCATTCGGTTACAGCTATTTCATAATGAGCAAGGACAGTCACTGCCTTTCCCTCAGCAAAGAAAATATTGCTACAGCATAATTTCTTATTAATCACAAGCACAGTTTCTAAGGATGATTTAGCCAGAAACCTCTTGGGCGATTTGTATGCTCAACACAATCGTCTCAGCTTCTTATGGGACTGGTAAATCTTTGCACTGAAGAATGAAAGAGAGGTGGCCAGTTTCTAGGGTCTGGAAAAAATATTCAATAGCATTCTAATCCAGCCAGAAATAATAATAAAAAAAACCATAAAGGTAGGCAAGCAGGGGTCTCTATTCAACACAAAGTGTTTAAAGACATCTTAATCTAAAAATAAGCTGGTCTTACAATAATTCTATAAAAAGTCAACGTATGGTGAGATATTTCACAATCATCAATGTTCTGTTGAGATGAATAGACAAGTTTTTAAATAAATCTCAAAACAAATCATAAAAGTTCCTATGGAAAATACCAGGGGGAAACAAGAAAGTTCCAATCCATCAAAAGGCTCATAAAGCTGATAAAAAGCCAATCGGACACCCACCAATAATGATTTTGTTTAAGCCAACTCAAATTTATTAGAACTACCTCTCAGAGAGTGAGTTTCCAGATTCACTGAACTACCACTGAGCAAAACATTTGTCTGAGGTCAAAGCAAGGCAGGCACCACACGGAAAAACTAGAAAAGTCTTGGGAGCAGAAAGCACAAACATGAAGAAAGGACATTTATAAAAATTACTAACTCACCTGGTCTGCTCTGTCATGTGTTTTTTCAAATCCAGATCTGTACTTGATCTATAGTTTTTATAAATCCAGTTATAGTTTTAACAAGCAATATAATGTAATGTATAACATTTTTTATCTGTACAGAAACTCTAACTTTCAAATTTATGATATATTTTTATACAAGAGAAGTGCAATGGAATTACCCAATGTTGTTAAATGTCTTTGGACATGTTCCAAAGAGGTAAGTCTATTGTAATAAATAGTTACATAGCCTACAATCGGATAATAAAGAAGATCTAGATTGGTAAAGCCTTTGAAGATTTAAAGATAGGTAGGTAGGTAGGTAGGTAGGTAGGTAGGTAGGTAGATAGGTAGGTAGGTGGGTGGGTAGGTAGATAGATACAAAAATATATCTATAAATAGATACACACATGTATACATATGGGAATATGGTCTTCTGGAAGTTTATTTATTTACTTCTGATTTAACTATGGGCCCATCCTATAAAGAGATCTGTTTAGTAGTATTATTTGGTAACAATGAAACCATTGTCCACAAGGTAGAGTTCAGTAAGGGGGATGAAAGACTGAATCACAAGAAGCATCCTTTCTTATAGGAATGCTAAAAGAACTAGAATCATATAAACTGGTAGCAGAGATATAATTTTTATTTCTCTCAGCCTGACATGGTAAATGTCATAAAGAGCATTAGCAGTGTCTTCCTGGGGTGGAAGGAGTGAGAGAATCTTTCACCAATAATAGTTCATCTCAATATGACCTCAGATTAATTTGATCCCCAGTATGGGGCATGCAGGAGGCAGCTGATCAATGACTCTCTCATCCTTGATGTTTCTATCTCTCTCTCCCTCTTCATTACTCTCTGAAATCAATAAAAATACATTTTTAAAAAATAAGAATCCTCAAGTTTGTAGGACAGAAGTCAAGATAAAAGGATGTGGGAAGAGTAATAGCTCCTGCTTCAACCAGCGGTATTTACTGTACCATAGACAATTAGGGGAAGGGAAGAGTCTCCACAGTGGTAAAACTCAATTAAGTCTTCAGGAAAAGCACCTACTCCTCAGGCTATAATAAGATGGAAATAAAGAAAACACCATGGAGATAGGACTACACAAGGGCAGGCCTTCTGGTAGCTGAGAACTGAGACAAAAAAAAAAAAAAAAAAAAAGAATTGGGGAGAGAAAAGGGGTGGAGGAAATGCCTGGCTTTGGACAGTTAGTTATAAATGGAAATGCGGGAAAGCTGATGACCCTGTTATGTTAGTGAACTTTGTGTCCAGAAATCCCTCAGCTGGTAAATTTGTTGAGAAGGACTGAAGTATATGTTAATGCTTTCCTGAGTGTCCTGACCTGGAAACCAGGGGAGTCCAAGAAGGGAGTATGGAGTATGGAATATGAAGAATGGAATGCAGTATGAGCAGATTACTGCAATGAAATCTGGTAATGGTCTACTACAACAGTAAAGAAATTGAGGGCTATAGTTAGTAGATTGACAAGTTGGAGATTAAGAGATCTTGGGGAACACCTAGAAAAAAAGGTGTGAAAAATGAGAGGACTTCCAGGCCCGGCTGGTGTTGCGCAGTGGTTGAGTGTCAACCTATGAACCAGTAGGTCACCGTTCAATTCCCTGTCAGGACACATGCCCGGGTCGCAGGCCCAATCCCCAATAGGGTACGTGCAGGAGGCAGCCAATCAATGATTCTCTCTCATCATTGAAGTTTCTATCTCTCTCCCTTCCTCTCTGAAATCAATAAAAAATATATATATTTAAAAAATAAAGAAAATGAGGTTTCTGGTGGGATAATAAGATCAGTGCTAGTTTCACTAACTGAACTAAGAAATGCAGAAGGACCACATTTAGAAGGCAAACTGCTTGCCTCTCTAGGCCTAGTTTCCTTTCCATGTCTATAGCATGTGCTTGTGAGCCCTAACATCCTTACCAGCATTGGCTGTCTCTGCAAATAAGAATTCATCAAGAACATTCCACTTTCAACTAATGAATTTTACCCACATAACTCTCCTGGATCCATCAATATGTTTACTCTTTTCCACTGCCAGAGCTGAGTATGAATGTGGGGAAAAGAAACCCCTGGAATAAGAATAATGAAGCCTACTTCAATGGTGTTAGGAGTACCAAGTATTATCTTTTAAGATGGTGGTCACACCTCAGATCTGTCAATCATGTTCCCTTATCATTGTGAGAAGAGAAAAATACTCCCACTTGTAACCCTGTATCGCTATTTTCACACAGAGAATTCTTTCATTATTAAATAGCAGAGAAAATAGAAAAGCATACATATTGGAACGTATTACTGTTGGGTAAGTCAATACACATAGTAAAATGCTGCTGATTAAATTTAACCCCCATTTCCTGGTCTAAAAAGAAATCCTAAACATCAAAAAGTAATTATCTTACTCTAGAACTCATTATTTTTTATAATAAGTATAGATATTGCAATTGATAGCTGACTTGCATGAATTCCATAAATAAACTATATTTACTTTAAAAATTAACATTATAACAATTTAAATAATTATTTCTACTAAAACGATATGGAGGAATATATATATATATATATATATTTCTACTAAGTGATATATTGATAATAATGGATTTAGTTGCTCTATATAGAAGGCATTTTAGGTTTAGCAACAGCAAAATATAATCTAGAAGATTTCACATTATTTTAAAAACATAAATGTTAAATATAAATGAACAAAACTGTTTGGTTTTCATCAATGTTGGTTACCCACACTGATGGCAAGCATCCCTCTGACACACTTTTTGCCCAATTGATTGTTTTATTTCGTAAAAAAACATAATCGCTTTAATGTTTTCTTCTTCAGTAAACACTGGGTGATATCTGGTTCAATGCTTAACAGCATAAAATTATGCCAAAGAAAAGCCAGTGTAATAGGTTTGACCTATTATTTTTACCCATTTCTTTCCAATTTCCACAACCTATTGTGGCACCAAGCATCTCTAATACAGGGTAATTCATTTCTGACTTTACAAGTGACCCCTAACTATGCAGAGGTCAATCACTAGATTTGATGTCTCCCATTTTTTTTAACGACTTCTCCTGACATTTAGATTATGTTTTTATTTAGAAAGAGTATAGTATGCGTTATATCTTCTGATCCTGAAAGAATATGTTTATGAGTTTCAAGTGTAGTTTGAAATTGAGAAAAAAAAAATCTTAAAAAATGCTGTTTCAGCAAATGCCATCTATTCAGCCTGCTTACTTCCAGATGAAACTACTAGATGAAACCTTTGGTCTCACATCACTATCCCAAGAGATGGCACATACACAAATAGCATAGTAACAATATGTTTTATATGCCATATAATTACACACTTGATCATGTTCAAATCCTTTTATTGCCCATAAAATGGTGAACTCTGTTTTATATATATATTCCTAGATAAGAAACCCTATCATGTAGGTATCAGAGTGAATTCAGAAAGCCTGGTACAAAATGGACTATGTACAAACCCATTTGTGTTCTATACATAAAAATTAAAATGTCATGATTTTAGCTTAAGAAATTAAGATTAATTAATTAATTATTAGTCTGTTCTTGATACTCAAATTTTTTTCAGTTCACAGAAATAAGAGTGCGAGTTCACTGTTTAAGTCCATTTTAATTAAGCATGTAATGCTCATTAGTGAGAAATCCTCATTATAATAAAACTTCCTTTTTGGCTCCTTCCCATATCAGGGCCCACTCCAGAATAACTGCTCAGTGTTTTGAAGTCTACATGCCATGTGATATAGGTTCGTGCTCTGATCACTCCCAAGAAGCCATTAGGTCTAACGGTGTTAAATTACATAGCACTTCCCTTCATACAGCCCAGCTCCATGTGCCCACTGTATTAGGTAATTTATTTTTAAATTTTGACCTAAGTGCACATGCCCTTGATTTAAAACACAGGTGTTCCAGTGGATCTATAATGAGAAGAATACTCTATACTTTCTCTACCTCTCCTCATCAGCTTCTCCCAGCTGTTAACAGAAATCTGGGAATAATGATAGTGTAGGCAGTTCATAGGGAGGGGTACAGACATTTATATATGTGCACACTTGGAGCAGTGTCAGGATCATAGTACAGACTATGTAAGTGTAATCTGTGATGATGAATGCTTTTACAGTTTCAGGATCATCAAGAGCAACAACAGTTAAAAAAAAAAATCGACAACAGTTACTAATATATTCTGTCCTGTAACTAGAATTAAGTCTTTGCCTTAGGGTCGACTCCAGATGTAGAACACAAGTAAAGAACACTTTATTACAACTGTGGGGAAACTGTTTACTTCTCCATTCAAGCAGCACATATTTACTGAGCATCTACTATGGGCCAGATAGTCTTGCACATGCTGGGAATAGAATGGTGCACTAGACCAACATAGTGCTTCCATTCCAGTCAGGCAGAACAATGAACAAGCAAACAAATGAATAACATGATTTTAAATAGAAATTGTGTTATGGTTTCCCATAATGCCCTATGACTTTTGAAAGAAAATATTCAAAAAATTAATCCTTTTTTTTTTTTAAATAATAGTCCATGGTTGCTCAAAATTAGCTGGCAATTTTGGTTTACTTCCTATTTATAGATGCCTTTCTATATCTTTTTTCTTACTTAGTTCTTGTTGGAAATACACTTTTCTGATTTGTCCCTTAATACCATTCAATTTATTCATTCTTTCTGTTGATTAAAACCTTTCCATTTATCTTGAAGCCCAATAATTTCCTAATCCCGTGATCGGCAAACTGCGGCTCGCGAGCCACATGCGGCTCTTTGGCCCCTTGAGTGTGGCTCTTCTACAAAATACCACGGCATGGGCGAGTCCATTTTGAAGAAGTGGCATTAGAAGAAGTTTAAGTTTAAAAAATTTGGCTCTCAAAAGAAATTTCAATCATTGTACTGTTGATATTTGGCTCTGTTGACTAATGAGTTTGCCGACCACTGTCCTAATCTAATGTGGGCTAGTTATTTCATAATTAAACTGGACTTTCTTGTAAAGATTTTTTTTTGAGAATTTCAAAATTAATTTTTATGCTCTATTTTTATTATGGTCTCAAATATTTTCCTTGTTGTTAAGTGTACTCTTTATTATAATGAATCCATTATTTCCCCCAAATCCTCCCACTTGACATCCTCTTTTCTCTTCTCCCCTCCATTCTCCTCAGATGTCCTACAGAAATGTCACCCAGCAATTTCCCTTTACTGTTCTCTTGAATGCACTCTTTTTTTGAAGCTTCTAACTTTTTTTTGAATTCTCACCCTCTTCTTGCTGCTGTGTATTGTCAAGTAACTTCCTAAGAGTGCATGTCTGAAAATGACTTTATCATGGCCTCCTGATTGATAATTTATCAGGATATAGAATTCTTGACTGAAAAGCTTTTCTTTCAGATTTGAAAGTAATGTTCCATTGACTTCTAGGATCCAGTGTGCTGATGGACAGCTGCAGAAAATTTGGAATTCTTTTTTTAGGTCTCAGCTTAATTCTCTCTATTAACCTTGATATCATAAAATTTTAAAATGACATTGTTACTCCACTCAGCCCTCTTTTCAATGTGAAAATTTGTGACAATTTTTACCTCTGGGAAATTTTCTTATATTATGTAAGGTTTATTGCCATCAATTGTTTCACTCCTTAATTCCTGGAATTCCTATTAGTTGAACACTGGAGAGACCTTTCAGATCAACTTCTATGTCTCTTATCTTTTTCTCATGTTTCGAGTCTCTTGTCTTTTTGCTCTACATTCTTGCAGATTTCTTAAAATATAATTTTCAAATCTTCTATTGTATTTTGTATATCAGTAATATATATTTTTGTTTTCAGGGCTCTTTCTTTTTATATTGTTTAAAGTATTACAAATAGTAGTACATATGTCTCCTTTTCCCCCCCCATTAAACTCCCCTGGCCTCCCCTACCCCAGGCACATGCCCTCACCCCGCCCCTCCCAGTGTCTTGTGTCCATTGGTTATGCTTATATGCATGCATACAAGTCCTTCGGTTGATCTCTTACCCCCCCACCCCCCGCCAACCCTCTCCCACCTTCCCACTATAGTTTGACAGTCTGTTCGATGCTTCTTTGCCTCTGTACCTATTTTTGTTCATCAGTTATATCAGGGCTCTTTCTTATTCTATGATTATTCATGTTTACAGCATTTTGTTCCTGTTTTATAGATGCAATATCTCAAATCTCTCTGAAGATACCAATTATAACTTTTTATTTTACATCTGTTCTGAGTTCTGAGTCACCTGCTTCCTTTAGGTTCAGGTTTCCCATGATTTGTAGGTCTTTCTTTAATTTTAGAGACTTTCCTTAGCTATCTTGTGCTTCTTTGCTGCTCATTCATAATAATAATGGTCCTCTGAGTTCATGGGTGAGCCGTGTCAACTGGAAAACTCCACTTTGGAGTGAGCAAATGAAAAGCTGCCATTGTGTGAATGGCTCCCCAAATACCACCATGTGTAAAGCTTTACTTTGTGGCACAACAACCCCTCCAGTTTTCTTGGTTCTCCCCATCACTCCCCAAAAAGGTGTGTTTAATTCCATTTTTTATCTACCCAGTAATAAATACTGGAGAAAAGGTGGTGGTGGTGGTGGTGGGGTGTGGTGTGGTGAGGTGGTGGTGGTGTGTGTGTGTGTGTAAAGGAATTAATTAATCAACTTAATGATCTCTATTTTTAGCTACATTTCTCATTCCCAACCTCTTATATTTTCTCAGGTTATAGTCTTGCTGTGGTTCTTTTGGTCAAGCCTCTGCAGTTGCCAGTGCTCTGATTAGCTAATCATCTTCCATTTTACATCATCTAGAAATCTGTGGAACTCCATTTTCCTCTAGTAGCCTTCTCTTCACTTTTATGTGATGATGCCATTCTTACTCCTTCAGTGTTATATTAATAAATCCTCAAAAATAAGAGAAGATAAAGTGTGTGTTCGGCCTGCCATCATAAACCAGGAGCACTTCTGTGTTTCTACATAAGGGAAAATTAACTTCACAGTTAGCCTCACAGACACAAAGAAGCTACAGACAGGCAGCATCAGCCTGAAGAATGCTTACCAGTATTAAGTGGTGCATATCAGTACATCAGCATATCAGCAAATCAGCCCAGGCCAGTGGACGGCAAACTGCGGCTCGTGAGCCACATGCAGCTCTTTGGCCCCTTGAGTGTGGCTCTTCCACAAAATACCACGGCCTGGGCGAGTCTATTTTGAAGAAGTGGCGTTAGAAGAAGTTTAAGTTTAAAAAATTTGGCTCTCAAAAGAAATTTCAATAGTTGTACTGTTGATATTTGACTCTGTTGACTAATGAGTTTGCCGACCACTGGCCCAGGCCTTTTTAAAATTGTCCCAGATCACCATATCCAGAAGAGAGTTCTGCCTATTCTATTTTTGTCTGGTTTTGACTACCCATCTAAAGCAAAAGACGAAATTGACCATTGACTACCCAAAATGACCCAAATTGGCTGAAATGAATTTAATATATAACTAGAATCCTCTTACATGCAGAATCATCTGATTAGGTTGTTATAATAGCAGATCTAACCCTGGATAACCACATAACTCTTCACCCTCTACCCATGTGTCTAATTTAGGGATAACTGCTACACAGTGCCTACTCTGAGCCAGACAGCATTCCAAGTATTTAACATCCTAACTCAATCAATCAATCATCACACCACCCTACAAGGTAAGGACTCTTACTACTCCCATTTCAATGTTTTCAGGAAACTGAGGTACAGAAAGGATGAGTAACTTCCCCATAGCCACAGAGCTGTTAAGGTGAAAGAGAAAGGAAATCATATTACAATACAATGAATAGAATGTATTAAGACACAAGAACCAGCCTGAACTGAAAACAGACATCAGTCCCTGGACACAGTGGAGTATATATTGAATGAATGGCAAGAAATATAGGTCTAGAGCAGTGAAACTCTTAAAAGATGAATGTTGCTGACATTTGTAAAGAGTAAAAAGTCATGACATCATAACAGAGTGTCCCCCAGTGAGTTCATTGTTAAAAGTGTTACTCCTCCCTGAGACAGGTCAGAGATTTCCAATAACATTTATCTGTGTCTCTGACTGTCAAAGGAATTTATTGTGCATTTACACAAGCAAGAAAGAAAAATTAGAAAAGAGACCAACCCTCATACTTTTTAACGTGAGGCATATCCCCAGTAGGATTACTGGGAAAACAAAAATTCTCTTTAAACAATGTAAGCATCTTTTCATCAGATGTATTAAACCATCAATATCAGGGTTTTTTTTCCCTAACACATCATGAACTGACTACAGCAAGAAAGATACTGAACAAGAAAAGGCAAAGGTTTAATCTAGCATAATAAATCTAGCTTTGCATTCAAACATTTTCTTCATTTCTGAACACAGATGTTGATAGCTCCTGCCAGCCCTGTTTCTGATCAGTTGTTTCCACCTCCAAACAGACATGAGGAATCAGAGTTGTCAAATCCTCTGAATTGAATTCAATTTCTGTGTGTTCAGTGGTACCTTAGTTCCTCTGGGATGCAGACATGACAGAGATGATGGGGGGGAGAGTGGAAATGAGAAAGAAGTGACAGCACTCTCCTAGCGTCCAGAAAACAAAATCTTCAAGCCAAACAAGACAAAACATTGAAGAGGTTAAATAGTGACTTGAAACTGATGATATTCAGCAACTAGTAACAACTTCAGTGAAGAACATGAACAACAAGAAACTGAGGATGGAGAAGAAGAGGTCAGTGTAAACTGGCGTAATCAGGGCTATCTCCAGGAAGGAAGGAAAATTAATGTCATGCAGGAGAACGGGCCTGGTTTGGTTATGCGTGAAGAAGCAGAGAGGCTTCCTGAGTTGGTAACAGCACTCAAACAGCAGGACTAAGAGGCAACTATAGAGACAAAGAGGGAACGAACTACAGGATGGCTTAAGTTTTGAAGAATATTCATAACATGTTTGGTAACTATCCTGACCTTCTAGACCACTGCCCTGAAGTCTGTTCCCACAATGAATTTGTGTGGATAACAAGAAGACTTAAAGGAGAAAAACAGAAAAGAAAAGGAGGCCATTTCCCCCACCTTTAATATCCTCCATTTGCAAATTTATCAATAAATATATTTGAGTGTTCATTTTTGCTATTTGTTCAGGTTTCCATAACAAAATACCACAGAGTTTATTTTATCAGTTCTGGAGGCTGGAAGTCCAAGATCAAGGTATCAGCAGGTTGGTTTCTCCTGAGGTCTCTCTCCTGGGCTTGCATATGGCTGCCTTCTCACAGTGTTGTCACATGGTCTTTTCTCTGTGCTCACACAACCCTGGTGTCTCTTTGTGTGTCCAAATTTCTATTTCTTATAAGGACAACAGTCAGATTGATTTATAGAATTCTTGTAAAAATGTACCAGGTAATCAATCTCTCAGTCAAAATTTAGTAATAGGCATACTTGTCTAGCTTTGGAAAAATACAGCAATATTTGTATACTCTACACTATATAAAGATGTCAACCTTGCTCAATCAAGGAACTAGAACACTATGTACAACTTTGTTGTAGACCCTTTTAAAAATCAGAACTGAGAATTTTATTGTTGGCCAATTATTTTACCTGATATAAAACTATAGAACCCATGAAAATGTGTTTTAAAAAAAGAATAAGAGTAAACAGCCTGTGCCGAAACCGGTTTGGCTCAGTGGATAGAGCGTCGGCCTGCGGACTGAAGGGTCCCGGGTTCGATTCCGGTCAAGGGCGTGTACCTTGGTTGCGGGCACATCCCCAGTGGGAGGTGTGCAGGAGGCAGCTGATCGATGTATCTCTATCATCGATGTTTCTAACTGTCTATCCCTCTCTCTTCCTCTCTGTGAAAAATCAATAAAATATATTTAAAAAAAAGAATAAGAGTAAACAGCCTGTGGTTTGACTAGTCCCCAGCCTAATTTTTCTTGCTATTTATTAGCCAAATAGGCCTACTTATTATTTCAAGTCAAACAGGGAAGGAAAATTTCCCATGCACTATTCACTTATGATTTTCAGTATTTTAAAAAGAGCTTAAAGACCTTTTATTTTATACAATTGCCAGTAATCATCTTTATAGTTTTATTGGTATTAATTTCATCCAGCTCATTTAGAATGTCAAGCCACATATGCAACATAGTAATAAAGTTATTATTACTGCATAGAGATATAATTATAAGTAATTTTGATTCTCTCATTTTTGTTCTCTCACTTTCTTCGCCATTTCTGCCCATTCTCGTTTTATAAGAATGAAGATGAGTTTACTGACCTTTTGATAAAGAACATTTAGTATGAAGAAACTGATGAATTCCTCCTGATTGAGGCCTGTGAAACTTATTTTCTAGCTCCATTGACTTTTTCAGAGCAAGCCTGATTATACTATTACAGATAAACTCGGAATTCAGAGGAGAATGCAAATGCTACACAACAGTAAATACTTCAAATAATATTGAGCCCCTTTAGCCAATGAACCATAATTCAATATAATGTTTTCCCCTTTATTAACAATATATCAGAGAATATATTTAAATGAAAAGAACAAAGGGATTAGGAAAAATGAAATTTCTCATTATTTGTTAAAGATGTGATGACATAGATCATTAAATATAATACAATCAAGTTTTTCAGTATTAGGTCAGCAATTTTAAATATGTAGTAAATGTACTCTATGCCCACTAAAGCAATTTGCATATTCCTATAGGCCTCATTAGCCATAATTTGAAGGACTTTGTGAATCTATTAATTCTTACATGAAAGCATACTATCTGGGCCAAGGTGGAGATAAGGTATCATTTTGGAAAATATTTTAGTTCCAAATGTAAAAGAAAAAACAGAAAAATAAATGGAAGGTCCTATTTCCAGGACAGGTATTGACCCAGTGCTTTTTCTACACACCCTTCTACACGAAGAGGGATTAAAACCTGGAATCTTAAGAGGTAGGAAAACAAGCTTGTATAGTGGAGAGATGAAATGGTGGAACATACTTTTAGTGCTGACCAGGCTTTTGTGCTGGGAGAGACACAAGTATAGACCATTGGGTTATGCAAATGAGAAACAAAGAACATACTGTACAGTGGAAAGTTTGAGAAGTTGGGGCTTTGAGGAACTAAGTTAGCCTGAAAGAGACGATTCTGTAATCGGCAAGAGTTGTACCTCTGAACACAGTCTTCTAATTGGAGAATAGTGCTTGCCAACCATTATTTATTCTGGTGCATGTTTATTCATGCTGTTTGCTCACAGGTAAGCAGAACCTGAGAACATTCAGATGGTAGAACATCTCTGAATAGAAACTGCTGTATTAGTCTTGACAAAGCTCCACCTAGAAATCTAACACGTGGCATTATGCAAAAATGAAATACATAGACGCTGAGAAATGTCTAAGTAAAAAACCTGCCCTTTGCTTTTGTAATTTAGAGAGAGAAGATATAAGGAGGAGGTTTATTAATGTAGGACTACAGCTTTCTGGAGTGTGACTATTTTGGGGGAGAGAAAGGTTCAAACCACACCTCTATGAGGGTGGGATTTGAAGGGACTGGGTATTCCTACTGTCAGTCACCCTGAAGAGACAGGCAGTGAGATTTGGAGAGTGGGACCAAACCGGAAAGAGGGAACTCCATCCTCTCTCTGGGTGGTGTTTTCTTAGACCTGGACCCAAAGGAGTCTACCTCAAGGGTATTCTTACATAGTGGAGGATATATGCCTCTGATGCATGAAGACAGGCAGGGGGCTGGCAAAAGAGCGCCCTTTGACCAAGCAAGGCAGCACTATGTAACTGAGCAGGGAAGCAGCTTCAGATGGCCTGGCTGAACGGGCCAACCTTTGAAAGGAAGCACAGCTAGTGGCCAATGAGAAGCCAGTCTGGATGGTGCAACTCCTGGGTTGTCACTGGGCTTGTATTATAGGTAATGAGTAGAAGTCCAAGGTGGTAAAGAGAAGAGCAGAACTCTCTGAGATTAGCATAGAGGGCGCTGATGCAGCAGTAGGAGTCCAGGTGCCAACATGCAGATACTTGTGATAAAAACTCTAATCGTGGCAATGGTGAGAACTGTAGCCCCCACAGAGCTGAGGTCAGCTCTCTGCAGTGAAACAAAGAGCCAGACAGTGCTCTGGCATCAGAGGCTCTTGGAGACACAATCCTGGAAAAATATTAGGGGGTCCTGAAGAATCCAGAAGGGAGAGAGTTCATCTACTACAGCAATCCAGGCAAAGAGGGCAGTCTGAATTCAACTGTTCAATGTGACATCATTGTATTTCCCATTCTGGTGAGACTGCATTACATTTCAAATAAGTAACTCCTATGAAGCCAGAAATTAGGGTAATTCTAATTTCATAGACAGGAATTTAAAGACTATGTAATTTCCTCAAACTAAAAAGGGTAATACCCAAAATCAGAGCCCAAATCTGCTAACATTCACAGCTATGCTAAGGCACTAGCTGTAATGTTGTCTCAGAAAGTGAATACACAGCAGGCACACACTACATCAGAATTGTGAAAGTATAGCGATCAACGTCAATTTGGATTCTATGAATGAGCCCCTAGATTTTCCATGCCTTTCTGTCAGGGTTTATTATCTGTTAAGAGGTCTAAATCTACAACAGAAAAATATTTCTGTGAAATCCAGTAACACACAGTGGTTAACCATAGCTGAATTTTATAAACAATGATTTGTCGAGTAATTCATGCTTTTCCCCAAACACAAGCCCCTGCATTATTCTGACAGCAAAAAGAGTTTACCTAGCCCCTATACTTTTCCACTGAATCTACAGCATATTTGCTTTACATGGATTCTTAGATGGTTAGGAATTTAAGCCCCAAAACCACTTTGTGCTGAAAAATGTAAAGTCTTAGAGCTAAAGGAACTTATAATACCATTTCCCTGGACTTCAAATAATACCACACATGTAACAGTTCAGATTTAGCAAACGACACTGACTGTGCTCTTTGGGCAACATCTCAATGTTGCTAAATTTACATTAGTAAATCTGTTAAAATTATAGTAGCTCACTTAATCCTTCAAAATAATGACAGGGGGTTATGGAGAGATTAACGTGGAATTTGTATGCTTATATGCATAGTGCATGCACACAGACAATAGTGTGGTGAATGCCTGGGATGGGCTCATGCAGGTGGAGTGGGTTAATGGGGGGGAAAAAACAGCACATCTATAATACTTTCAACAATAAAGATAAATTTTTTTAAATGACAGGGGTTAAGCTCTGTGTCCAAGATCATCCAGATGAATGGTAGAAGCAGATTTAAAACAGATGTACTTTAACTCCAAGACCAATGTTCTTTTTATAATTATCATGCTTCTTCCATCTGTAACCTTTCTGGTATTTAACCCTTGTTTCTGTCAAAAATGTTTTTATTCTATTCTAATCTAAATCTTACTCATTGCCATTTAAGCATATTAACTTGAAATCTGTTCTTGTAAAGTTTTGAAACAGCTGGTCAGTGTCCTTGGTTTCAGAACTCCCTCACATACAGCGCCTGGAGATAATTAATCCCTCCATCAGCAATTTCTTCTTATGATTGAGTAAGCCTTTTCAATGATTACTTTAAAAGATTTCTGTGCCTTTAAATATCTTGCAGCATCCCCATATCATGTTGACTTTAACAGCTGGAATACTGGCACATGATTTTTTTTACAGTTATTTATAACTCCAAGGACCAACCCTTCCCCCATCCACATCATGTTCTTTAACCAACTGAGTTCCATTTAATGCATAAGCAGCTTGGTTCTCCCATTGAGCATTTTGATCTCATTGAGTTTCATTATGTTTGCTGTGACCATTTTCTCCAATTTGCCAAGAAGCTGTTTCTATTTCTAAGGAGCAATGCAGATCATTTTCCATCCTGGTAATCCTTTGCCTCTTCTATTTTAGTGCATGTCTCTACTTGAGAAGCACCTGTTATGGGCTTTTTTCTGTGTGCCACCACCCCCCCCCCAACAAAAAAAAATTCATGTATTGAAGTGCTAACTGCTCCATTCCTCAAAATGTGATTATAGTTGAAATCAGTGAGTTTAAAGGCAAGTTAGGTTAAATAAAGTCTTTGGGGTAGGCTCTAATCTAATGACTGTGCCCTTATAAAATGAAGAAATTAGGTCACAGACACATGTACACAGTTAAGACCATGAGAAGACTCAGGGAGTGGATTTCTATCTGCAAATCAAGGAGAGACACCTTAAAGGATATCAACCCTGCCAATATCTTGATCTCATACTTTTAAACTTTCAGAACTGTGAGAACATAAATTTCTGTTGTGTAAGCCCTCCAATCTGTGGTACTTATTATGGCAGCTCTAGGAAAATAATACAGCTCCCTATGATAAGTCTCATTTCACTAACTATATTATTTATTATGTTAAGAACCCCACACATACCAGTATTATGTACGCTGAACAATGAAAAGGGCACATTACCCTAAAACTGCATCAACTCAATCCATAAGCAGGCAGAAGACAGTCCTTCATGGTGAGGCATTCTACAAAATAACTAAGCAGTGCTCTTCAAAGTGTCAAAGTCAAGCAAGGAAGGAAAGACTGACAACTGCCACATAATGGAGGAAACTAAGGACACATGACAACTAACTGCAATGTGGGATTCTGGGTTGGATCCTGGAACAGAGAAAAGATGTTACTGGAAGACTGGTTAAGTCACATAAAGTCTGTCCTTAAGGGTTTCTTTTTTTAATCTTTTTTTTTTTTGCATACTTTATTGTTTATTAAACTTAAGATTATAACAACATTTTGGGTATGGTCATATCATGCACTTATCCTTGGTTGTAAACCTCTTCAAGGTATTCTTTAGTTAATAGGACTATACTGACAAAACTGTACTTGATAAAGGTATTATTGTTATGCAAGATATGAACACTAGGAAAATCTGGGCAAGAGGTATATGGAAACTTTCAGTTTTATCTTTTTAATACTCTTACAATCCTAAAATGTTTCAAAATAAAAAGTAAAATAATAATAAATACATAACAATCTATACTAACAAAAGCCTAGGTGGCCCTTGTGCGTGACATCATCACAAGATGGCCGCCACAAGATGGCCACATGCACAGCAGAGGCAGGGCCCGGCGACCATTCCACGCAGCGAGGCCTGGGGGTCCCGTGGCTCAGTGCATCATGGAGGAGGCCAGTCCGGGGGTCTCCGCCACCTTGCGCAGAGGAGGCAGGTCCTGGCAGAGGAGGCAGGTCACGGCAGGGGAGGGCAGTTGGGGCGATCGGGCTGGCAGGGGAGCAGTTAGGCATCAATTAGGCTGGCAGGGGAGGTCAGTTGGGGGCAATCGGGCCAGCAGGGGAGGGCAGTTGGTGATCGGGCTGGCAGGGGAGGGCAGTTGTGGGTGATCGGGCCGACAGGGGAGTAGTTAGGCATCAATCAGGCCAGCAGGGGAGTGATTAGGGGATGATCAGGCTGGCAGGCAGAAGTGGTTAGGGGCTGATCAGGCAGGCAGGCAGGCAGGCAGGTGAGTGGTTAGGAGCCAGCGGTCCCGGATGGTGAGAGGGGTATGCTGGTTTAGGCCCGATCCCTGCAGTCAGACCAGCAGTCAGACACCCCCCGAGGGGTCCCCAGATTGGAGAGTGCTGGGGTTTTTGTCCCAGCCTTACAAAGGGTTCCACATTCTGGAGAAAGGGGCTGATGCGTAGATTTAAGAAGGAGTCAAAGGATGAAAGATAATTTTGAAAGGCATTGGGGGTCAGGGAAGCTTCAACTAAAAGAACTGAAAGACTACCCCTTGTCTAAGGACCCCGTGCTATTTATTTAACACAACTTGTCCTAAGGCAAGGTGTAGATATACACTTCAAAGGGTAAGGTTTCAAAGGGTTTACAGAAGCATTGTCAGTTTGGGGAATAGCCTACAGCTGTTCAGGTGTTTGGCCAACAGGAGGCAATAAAATGCCCTGAGCTGTCTCACAGCAAGTGATTAGGTTTGGGGGAAGTGCCGTTTAGCCATTTCAACAGGTAATTACATATGTGGCTCAGCCATTGTTGAGCCCCCCAAGCTTCACCAACCTTTTGATGAAACTCTTGTAAGTTGAAATCAGTGAGTTTAAAGGCAAGTTAGGTTAAATAAAGTCTTTGGGGTAGGCTCTAATCTAATGACTGTGCCCTTATAAAATGAAGAAATTAGGTCACAGACACATGTACACAGTTAAGACCATGAGAAGACTCAGGGAGTGGATTTCTATCTGCAAATCAAGGAGAGACACCTTAAAGGATATCAACCCTGCCAATATCTTGATCTCATACTTTTAAACTTTCAGAACTGTGAGAACATAAATTTCTGTTGTGTAAGCCCTCCAATCTGCTGGAATTGGTTTTCAGGCAGGAGAGGGTGCAGGCCAGGCTGAGGGATACCACCCCCCATGCATGAATTTCATGCACCGGGCCTCTAGTATGTTATAATATAACTATATTTTAAATTATATATTTTAAACACATATTATAAAATAATATATGATATAAGCAGAATAAATGAACCAATAAATAACCACCAGGAGAGTAAACCTACATATTTAAACACTGAAGTATCTTCTGCGATAAGCTGTATATTAAAGAAAAGAGAGAAAGAGTATCTAATATTTATTGAGATGATAGTCTCATGCACTTAATCCTCACACATTACTCTCATCTGTAAAATGTTACAACTGATGAAACAGAAGCTCAAAATATTTAAGTAACTAATCCAGGTCACATAATAAGTGAGAGACCTGAATTTTAGACCTAAGTCCATTTAAATCCAATAAACAATACTTTTTTTCTACTGGTTAATAATTTATATGTCCCCACCAACTAAATATTCATCTAATTGTATATATTCTAATTCCGCAACTCCCATTCTTGACTGCATAATGGAATCACCTGGGGAGTTTTAAAAACTCCTGGGGCTCAGATCCTACCCCAGGAAATTCCGATGTAATTATTTGTGGATTCAACCTGATCTCAGGATTTATAAAATATCCCCAGATGATTCAACAGGTAGAGAAACAACATCTTTACTAGTATTTCAATATTAAGGTCATACAGAACAGAACTGAAACCTCCCAAAGACAGAGCCTTTGTAACTACCATCTGTCCAGGAGTACACACATATAATCAAAATCAATTAAATTTGATTTGTGCAACATATTCTTCATGGGAACAACAAAAGAAGAAGAAATTCTTTAAAGGACACATGGAGAACAGGGACCAGCTTTAGAAGGGCTGTCATCAGCTAATTGCAGATAGTGCCAAGAATTTAGAGGCAGTTGACTTAGGAAATGAACCTCAAAACTCTTCCAATACAGAGAAGAAAGTAGCAATCTTTTGACTACCAGAAGTCAAATGACTTATTGTCTTTGATTTTAATTTCCTCTGGTCCCTTGAAAATGGCAAAGGGAAACTATCAAGCTTTGTAAGACTCTAATTGAAAATAAACATTTTCCTACTTTTGAGTGGAATTAAAGCTGGAAAAAACTGAATAGCTTCAAGGTGAGGAATGAAACAGAAAGCACCATCAAGAAGCCTGCAATGAGGGTATTTGAAAACCATTCTGTTTGCTGAATTGTCAGCCATGCAAGCACTTAGAGGCAATTACAACCCTAGAAAACAAATAAAAAGTGTGTAAGTAGGCACTCTGATACTTCTTCCTAATTATAGGGTTTACGAGCTGGATTCTAAAAACACAAATAGAGGCAATGCGAACAATAGTAACCCTGAAATGAGGTTATGAAGCTTATTAACTTTACATAATTACACAGCTGTGACAGGTTGAAGAGACCCCTGCCTGAAGCACAGTTCCTCTCTTTGCACTATTAGAGCAAGGGTGCCACCTTTTTATTTTAGCTTTTTAAAAAATATAATTTAGGTTGAATCATATGGAACTGCCAATATTTGACCTGCAAAAATGTCAACTCCATATTCTGAGTTACAATATGAAGATCTCCTTCATCTCCTTTGGCTTTCTCAGTGGCACAGACTTATTTTATAGAGCTTTAAAAACATTGATATCACCAATCATAAGTTATAAATAATAGAGGGTGCTAATGAAAGGCTTATGTAATAAATGAAATTCACCTACCTAAACAGATAAGCTAAATTTTCTAATATCTAATTGTACCTGCAAATCAGCTGTCTGCAATTGATAAAGAATGATTACTGCCCGGCCCACGTGGCTCAGTGGTTGAGCATAACCTATGAGCTTGGAGGTCACGGTTCGATTCCTAGTCAGGGCACATGTCCAGGTTTCGGGCTCCATCTCCAGTGTGGGGCATGCAGGAGGCAGCCAATAAATGATGTTCTCTCATCATTGATGTTTCTATCTCTCTCTCGCTCCCTCTCCCTTCCTCTCTGAAATCAATAAAAATATATTTTTTAAAAAGAATGATTATTTAATCTTCCTCCTGATTTGTTTGTACAGAGCTTTGGAAAGCCAGGGGTGTTAGAGATCTCTGACTGTATTTGCACAGGAAGGAAGGAAGGAAAAAGGAAGGAAGGAAGGAAGGAAGGAGGGAAGGAAGGAAGGAAGAGGAGACTTGTAATTACTATTTTATATCCAGAACTTACAAATGTAAATAATTGATTTTCAGTTTTTTAGATATGAGAAAGAAAATCTAGAAAAACAAGGGAAATCCACAAGAAACATGTGGGCTAATTCTTTGGTATGTTTTAATTTATTAATAATGAAAACCTGTGCATGAACTATGTCAGGCAAGCATTTTATCTTGAAAAGCCATTATGCACTTGGCAGATTGTTCTCATGTATGCCAAAGAGAGCTTTCTCTAGGAAGTTGCATTCAAAAGAAGCACTCTAAAGTTCTTCAAGGCTTCAGGCAGCACACCGCAGGACATCATAAAAACTCACATTTATTTAGTGCTTGCCATGTTTGCTGTTCTAGTGCTTTAAATATATTAGCTATTTAATCCTCACAATGATCTAAAGAGGATGATAGTGTTTACTCCATTCAGTAGAGAAGTGAGGGGCATCAATAGGTTATTTGCCCAAAGTCACACACTTGTAAAAGGCAGAGACTGGGCTGTGTCCAGATAGTCTCATCCCAGAGCAGGTGCTCAGATTCACAACTCTTCTCCTGCCTCACATGGTAGATCATGCCAGCCAACCTGCTATAATGCATCTGCAATTATATTCTAGAATTATGTAACCCAATTGTGCATTATTTTGATACTAGAGGCCCGGTGCACAAAATTTGTGCATGGGGGGGGGGGGGCGGCGTCCCTCAGCCCAGCCTGCACCCTCTCCAATCTGGGACCCCTTTCATAATCCAGGACTGCTGGCTCCCAACTGCTCGCCTGCCTGCCTGCCTGATCACCCCCTAACCACTCCCCTGCCAACCTGGTTGCCCCCAACTGCCCTCCCCTGCTGGCCTGGTCACCCCTAACTGTCCTCCCCTGGAGGCCTAGTCACCCCCAACTGCCCTCCCCTGCTGGTCCGGTCACCCCTAACTTCCCTCCCTTGCCGGCCTGGTTGCCCCTAACTGCCTTCCCCTGCCAGCCTGGTCCCTCTCAACTGCCCTCCCCTGCAGGCCTGGTCCCTCCTAACTGCCCTCCCCTGGTGGCCTGATCACCCACAACTGCCTTCCCCTGCCAGCCATCTTGTGGTGGCCATCTTGTGTCCATATAGGAGCAGCCATCTTGTGTGTTGGAGTGATGGACAATTTGCATATTACCTTTTTATTATATAGAATGTATAGTAAGATTAGTAGCACCTTCTTAAATGTTGTTTGATTAAAAAAAAAACAGTCATCAATCTTCCATATAGGCATACATTATAAGTTTCTTTTATTAAGTTTATAACTTCAGGGTTTATTGTAAATTCATTGTATAAAAAATGCTTATAAAAAAACACAGAATGTGCTCATTAAATGTGTACTGTGTTTCTAAATGAAATAACTAGCAAGCAAGTGACATTAGATTTTATAATTCTTTTAATTTATATGATTGGGTTTTGTGTCTGGAAACTAATTAATTGAAATCATTTATAGGTATAACCATTTAACAAGAATTGGTTGAACCCAAGTTTTATCAAAATAAGTGAATATGAATTGAGATGTTTTTATTTTAATTGGAACTATTCCATTGTTCTGAAATTCATTTGTTGGGTAATGTCAATGGCAAAAAAAAATTATCTCTAATAAGTGTGGTCATTGTAATTGGATTTCTTAATACAGAACTAGTTGGAGAATAATGATGCTTTATAGGAAACATACACCAGTAATATGAATAGGAACCGTCCCCGTGGTAGTTTTGAATCCAGTTTTGATGAAGTGTAAAATTGGGATAACAGGTTTAGCATATTTAATGGACATGAATAATTTGGGTTATTGCATCCAAGACATGATTGCATGTTTGGAAAGGAAGTTTGAAACCCCACAGGTTGTGTTATTACACAGTCACCTAGAGTGCTGCAGTAGTCTCATAATTGGTCTCTCTAATTTCATGTTATTCCCCACCTATAGTCTATTTTGAATACAGCAGCCAGTAAAACCTAAGTTATTAGTTACTCTCCTGAAGTGTACCATCACAGAAAGAATCCTATATAAAAAAGATGTAATATGCAAATGGTCATTACATCATGAAGCATAACGACCGACCATGTAACGACTGGATCACAGATCAGCAGGAGGGTGGGGCAGCGAGCTACAAGTGGGCAGCAGAGAGCTACAGAAGGGGACAGGGCAGCAAGCTATGAGGGGGGAAAGGGAGGTGGGGGATCTAGAGGAAGGCGGGGCACGGGTGAAGAAGTACTGGAGGGAGGCAGTGAGCTACTGGCGAACTACTGGCACACGGATTCGTGCGCAGGGCTACTAGTCTATATTTATAAAAGCCTAAGCAACCATTACAATGGAATGACCGCAATGACCGGTTACTATGATATGCACTGAGCAGGCAGGCAGGCTAGCAGTTAGGGGTGAGCAGGCAGGCAGGCAGGCAGGCAGGTGAGCTGTTAGAAAGAGGGATGTCTGACTGCCAGATGTCTGACTGCAGGGATTGGGCCTAAACTGGCAGTCAGACATCCCTGAGGGGTCCTGAATTGCAAGAGGGTGCAGGCTGGGCTGAGGGACCCCACTCCTCAGTGCATGAATTTCATGCACCAGGCCTTTAGTAAAATATAAAAGGCTTACCAGTGCCAACAAGGTCCAGGTCCCTTTCTGTTCTAGCCACACTGGCCTTATTGTCAGCCCTCAGACCTGCCACAGGGACTCCTGCTTTGCACCTGCTGTCCCTTCTGCCTGAAATGTTACTTCCAAAGAATTTCAAATGGCCGTTACTCTCACTTTATCCAGTGCTCAAATGTTACCTCCTCAGAGACCTTGCCTGTCCACCCAACACAGTCACTCTCACGTCACCTCAGCATACTCTCCAGGCAATTGACCCATTTTATTTATCACTTTTCATTACCTGAGAGCATGTACCATTTGTTTGTTGTTTGTTTGTGTCCTGTCTTCCCAGTAGAAAATAAATTCATTTAGAAACACATTTATTTTGGGAGGTGGGGTAGGGAAGGACCCAGGACAGTGTTAGGTATATAATAGACATTCTCTAAAATTTTTTGTAATAAATTAATTAATGAATCTGAAAAACTGAGGGGAAGTTTATGAATGAATAGCCCATTCTGGCTTACAGTGAAATACCAGAATTAGAATAAAGAAGAGACTTTCATCTGAAAAACAGTTTGCAAATTCATAAATTCTATTTGAATAACCACTTTTCACTAATCCCATAAAACATTGGGGAAAATAAGTGGGTTCCTGAAAAATAATAAAGGGAGACTTTTAGTATTTTTTTCTATTACCCATGGAGAATTTTTGTTTTAATTCCACATATATGTCATTTTACTGTTAAATATGTATGCTTCTTTTAATGTCCACATTAGAGGTATATTACTTACAATGTTATGATAACATTACATAAGCTAGGTTGTAATGCTAGATGCTTAAGAAAGCAGGTAAAAAAGATAAAACATGCTTTAAAAGTAAAAGATAAATGGGAGTATTTATTTTTATTATTACTTCTTTCTAGTTTGTTTTGAATCCCTCTTATCATATGCTTCACTAGCTTGAGTTTAATTCTGAGTATATGCACGCCTCATTTAGAGGACAGGAATAAGGGATGGTGTGTGCATGCCTAGATAGGTGCTTTAAGAGAATTACTGCTAATGCAAGTCACATGACATGAAGTCTCCATGGAGATGCATCACAGTGGCAGTTGTTCCTTCTTCCTCCTCAACATCTCCTGAAATCACTTTCCTCCATGGTTTTTTCCAGACACCAATCTTAACTGTCAAACATCCTGCCCAATCTGCAGTGATGTGTGTCTGCCCCTTAAAATGCAAGGGACTTAGACCAACCTCTAATTTCCCAATATTATCTTCTATTTTCAAGAACATCATTTAGAGGACACTTAGGTCACTATAAAACCCACATTAAAACATCCAAAAAGATACTCTTGCTTTGCAAAAAAAGTTCACCAGAGTATAAGACACGTGACAAAGAAAAAGAACACTGCTGACCAAACTCTGTGTTACAGAACTGACTCAACTCAGAATAGCACAGTAGGCTCATTGGCTGAGAGAGTTTACAGTATGATGTGCTAAGGCTGTCTGGCCAGGAGTATGTAGTAGTCTGCCACAGCTCTCTCTGGCTGAGAGTGCATGGAAAGAGCATATATTACCAGTGTGCTGTAATTTTGTTTTAATTACAAAAATACTTCAAAGATAAACAGTGCTAAAATGAATCAGTGTTATGCAGGGAAGCATGAAACGTGCAATATATTCAGAAAGAGGTGATAATTATTTCACAAATGAGGAAACAAATTATGTAAAGTTTTGAAAAACTGAATTGTGGAGAAAATGAACTAAGGCACAAACACAGGCATCCATATAATAAACATTTACTTATGTATGTGCAAGAGAGGGATATTTAATCAATACCTGAATTTATAAACTCAACGTGTAAAAATGAGAAGACATTGTTTTTTACCTTGAAGAGCTTGCCATCTAGCATGAAAAACAGATGTGCAAACAAACAATATATTGACTGTTTTATTAGAACTGTCTGCAAAATACTATGGGAACTAGGAGGTAGAAGACATCCAATTCTTCTGGATGAGTCAAGAACACCTTTAGTAAAGATTACCAAGAACAGAACCTAAGAGGATGAGTGTGAGCAATTAGGTAAATTGGACACAGAGGGCTTTCCAGGCTGAAGGAATAGCATGTGCCAAGGTAAGACGCAAAATGGTACATTCAGGTGACTGCATGTCACTAAGTATAACAGAGGTCAGATAATAAGAAGGCTTTATGTACCATGCTAAGTAAGAGCTTGGTCTTCATCTTGAGTAAAACGGAAAGATATTGAAATATTTTAAATAAAGAAGTGCTATGATCATATTTTCAATCCAACAGTAGCAGAGTGTATTGGATTGTAAAATATAAAAGGCTTACCAGTGCTGCCTTCTTCCCTTCCCTGGGAATCTGGGACAGACAATACCCTAAAGTTCTCTACAGAGGAGAGAGGAAGTCATGAAAGAATGGATAAGTTTGTACTTTACAAATTTCTCTTCTCTTTTATCTGTGGTAATAAAGCAATCCTAATTTTATAGCTAACCTAGGCAAAGGGTGTTTTTGAGCAACAATCCAAAAAACAGGGCTTTAATAATTCAATGGTAATTAATATTAACACCTGTTATTAGCTTTCTTATGTAACTCTGATTTCCACCCATAAGTAACCTCCAGCAGAATCTAGTATTGGTCAGGAACTCTCAATAAAACATCACAAAGAATAAATTATATGTGAGTACATTGTCTTAAAGTGGGAGAATGACAAAGGTTCAATTTCCTGAAAGGAGGTGAAAACTGTAGTTCGTAACACATTCCCATTCACTTACTGTGTAAACCTCAACAAGTGCTTCACACTCTCAATTTCACTCCCTTCAGGCAAAGTGGGAATAACTACACTACTCTCTCACTATGCAGAACTGTTTCCCAAACCAAATGAAAAACATCTTATCAGTAAAAAGTAAAAAGTATCCATCTGTATGGCATTACTGGTCTAGGTTATGAAGATCTGCTCAACATACCAGTGCACATAATATTAGATGGAGTAAAAAGTGCAAACCTGTCATGAGACTGTCATAATTCCAATACTAGTGCATATTTAATCATCAATTATAAGCTATTTTTTAAATATTTAAAATGTGAATTTGTTCATTTAATGGCAGCTCTTCCCCCAGATATTCATCAACTAGCAAAATAAATAAAAATTTGAAAAAAAATCCCTTGTCCTCTAGAGTCCAACTAAGTGTAATATTACAGTCAAGAATCTGATAAAAAGAAAAAAAGCAGGATGGCATAAAGGATGGGGGAAAAGGAAGAGGAAAATGTACAAAGATCCCCAGAAAAATAGACATAATACAGGACTCTTCCGAACACAAAAACTTGACTCTCCCCCCCACCCCCCGCCCTTAAAGATGTACCATAAATCCAAGTACTCATCAGGTACTTCCCTGGACTCTTCCCCCAGCCCAGCCAAAATGAAGTTGGTGAGAGTACAAAGTTGCAGGACAGGTAAAGGCCAGCTGTATGTTGTTTGCTGCTGTTGGCTGGAGAGCTTGAGGAAAACCGCCAGCAGAAGGGGAGTGGAGAGGTAGTCTGCAGACAACTTGTGACTGTAAGGTCGTGCCTCAGAGTGAAATATAAGATTGTCCTGAATGATGTAGTAAACCCTTCTGTTATGGGGTTGCATCTTATCCTCCAGAAGCTATGTTGAAGTCCTCCCCCCTGGTACCTGTGAATGTGACCTTATTGGAAATACTGGAGAGTCTCTACAGGTGTAATAAAGGTAAGATGAGACCATTGGAGTGGGCCCTAATTCAACATGACTGGTGTCATTAGAAGAGGTAAATTCCATGTGGACACAGAGACACATGAGGCAAAGAGAAAGGGACTGCCAAGGATTGTTGACAAACACCAGAAGCTGAAAGAGGGGAGGAAAGATTCTCCACTAAGGGTTTAGAGGAAACATGGCCCTGCTGCCATATTGATGGGACATCTAGATTCCAGACTTGTGAGACAATAAACTTCTGTTTTTTAAGCCACCTAGTTTGTGGTACTTTCATAGGGCAGCCCTAGAAAACTAAAATACCCTCTTATGCAAATCCATCTATCTACCTTTCTCTCTCGTTATCTATCTATTATCATCAAAATACCATACCAAGTAGAGCTGGTGCTTTTGTAAGTACTATACCACAGAATCCAACCAATCTCTGCCCAGGCCAAATCAAATTCAAACTGGTCAAACTGCTCTCTTTTTTAATAGGCTGTTCCGTTTTCTCCCTATGCATTTACGTAGCTTCAGTATTAAGGTTTCCTCTTGCTACAGACACTAGAAGGATGGTTTCGCATCAAAATAAAAAAGGAACTCATAATTAATCATTTCCATTTGTTGACTAATTATATTTTAACTAGAAAGCATTCACACTAAATTGCTACAACTGAATATTGTTATGATCTTTTTCTTGCCTCTGTAATTATAGAATGAAAGGCTTTTCTCCTCAATAAAGGAATTTCAGGCATCTGCCTATTCAACTGACACTTGAAGAAGTCTGACTTAAAAATCTGTAAAAGACCTTAAGACAGTTAATCAATCAAGAAGACATTTATGGGGGACCTCCATGTCCTGATGCTGAGCTGTATGCTTCCAAAGATGCAGACATGCGTCAGGTCTCTGCCGCCTTGAAAGGACTGCCAATCAGCTGGGAAGGGCTTGGTATTCAAAAGGCTGGGGCCAGCAAGTTTCTAAATTCCACAGCAGAAAAACAGGAACCGGACGCAAAAAAACAGAAAGGGAGGCCCCGTTGCCACCTGGTAGAGTTCAGACAGCTTGTGATTTCGTGTTTACCCACACTGCTGCTTCTTGCATATCTCTTCCAGCTATTTTTTCTCCAGCTCATTATTCAGAACCCCTGGGACAAGGTCAGGACATGCAGGTGGGCTGATGGAAGCACTGAACCCTTTGCATCTCTTATGGTGCCTACTGGGATATAGGCAGAGAGAGCAGGTTTGGACTGCTGAGCCCAGAACTCAGGGGGACAGGGTTTATCTTTTCTCCCTGCTCTAAACCCAAAACTGCATTCCCAGTTCGGTATTACAACTCATCCAGAGCTAATTGACAGCTCAGAACTCACTGATAAGGACAGAAGACCCAATTTAACATCTATCTATCTATCTATCTATCTATCTATCTATCTATCGTCAATTCTCATTATTTACAGCTTCTGTATGTGCAAAATCAACCACTCCCTAAAATTTATTTGTAACGCCAAAATCAATACCCATGATGCTTTTGCGATCATTCACACCACATGCTCAGAGTGGCAAACCCCACAGGCTTGTCCCAGGCTGAGGTTGAACAAGGCAGCACTCTGCTTTCTTCTTTCAACTCTCATACAGCAAATAAGTGCCTTTTTAGTGCTCTATTTAGTGCCGTGTCTTTTTTACATTTTTGTGCTCTTTGTTGGTAATTTTGCTGCTGACAATGGCCCCCAAGTGTAGAGCTGAAGTGCTCTCTGGTTCCCCTAAGCACAAGAAGGCTGTGCTGTGCCTCACAGAGAAAATACGTGTTAGATAAACTTCCTTGCAGGCATGAGTTATAGTGTTTTGCGTGAGGTCAGTGTCAATGAATCAGCAATAGATATTAAATAAGGTGTCTTTAAACCAAAACAAACATAAAACCAGGTTGTGTATTGATCGGTTGATGAACATGCTGTGACCAGAGGCTTGCAGGAATCTGAACCTGCATTTCCCCTAGGAGCAATTAGTACTCACCAATTCAGTGTTTGCAGCAACTTTATAGAACACAGTTATCACAAACAACAAGAATAGATTCTCTCTTGTTCTTTCTACATATACATGTGGGTATGTGTGTGTGTGTGTGTGTGTGTGCGCGCGCGCGTGTGTGTGCATGTGTGTATTATGTATACACAAAGTTGAATATATGTGAAAATGACTACATGAATACATATATAAATACACATGTGTATATATTTATATTGTTATACATATGCTATATTACATTATGTTACATATTTTTCGCTTTGCTGGGCCCTGAATAAGTGGAAGCCAACAAAACAAATATGGCTCCAGCTCTCATGGGCCTTGAAGTCTAGTAAAGGAGTAAAATATTCATCAGCGAGCTCTTTGGGGCTGCTAAATCAAAAGCCACAGTCTCTAATCAGCTTCATCAGTGGTAACACTTAATGTGTTTATCTTCACTGTTTGATTCCTCTCTCTCTCTCTCTTCCTCAACTGGCTCTGAAATAGGGCAAGGAAGAAAAGTGTTGTAGGGGAATGTAAGCTCAGTGGAGCAGGAACCTTTGCTTATTTCACTCTGAACCTCCAGCTTCTAACACAGGTACCTCGCACATAGTGAACACTCGATAAATGAATAAATTTACTGGTCCACTAAACACACCAGCAGTTGGTACCTGTAAGAAAAGGGAGCAGAAGAAAAGTGCAAAATAAAACTTTAAAACAGATACACTTATAATTGTTCTAATTCCTGTCCCCTTGCTAAGCATTTTTGAATGTGTGCTGGTAGCCAAAAGTTACCCCATGCCTCTGGTGATGAGCAAGCAGGTAGGCCCTCTAAGAGTGGAAATTTGTAAATGAGCTATCCCTCCAAAACACTTAGCTAGTTGACTTTTCTTTGTGCCTACCAAATTCCTTTATGTTCTCCAATCAATCAGTGTATTCAGTTTTTAGTTCTCAATCAATTTGGCCTGCATAACCAGCAATAAAAATACTTTAAGCACTTCACTTGAAATGATCAATATCATAAATAAAAAAATCATCATAAGATATTTTTGTTGTTTTTTAAATTCATAACCCTATACTTATTAAATGCAATATTTATATCAACCCAGCTATTAATCTCAATATAAGGCTAAAGAAGGTATTCCCCATCCAACTATGCAAATGGTTAAAAAATTTAAAGAGAAAAATAATTTTTCAATTGACTGCAAATATATTTTAATGCACGCATCCCAAGGTATTGGCAACACCAACTGGATGAGAAGAGGCAATTTGGCCAGGTGCCATTTTGCCACTAACTGAAAAAGCTAAGGACTGCTCTGCAAATCTCCTAAATAAAAAAGCAATCTAGTTTCTGGCAAGGAGATCAGCAATGGCCATTTCATATAAATGAATCTGTCATGATTTCATTTGCGCACAAGCTCGATCATCCAAAATAACAGAAACAGCAGGCTGTGGCGTGGCTTTTCTTTATCTGTTTTTGATAGACTGCTTCTCCCTTTTCTGCCCCAAATGATGTCTGCCATTGACGAAAAACTGTACTGTGAAATTGCAAGAAAATTATTCTCAATTTTAATAGCCAACTAACTTACCAGAGAGAAATTGTACCTTTTATTTTGTTAGTGCTTTACAGATTCCTAACACAAGATCTTCCCTTTATATGTCTTCATCAAAATAAGATAAGTGGAGTATGACAGGCTGTAAAGCACATTCTTTGCTTATTGGTATGCCCACCTGTTCCAGATCATTTGCAGGGCTGCCAGTAACAGAAGGAAGTGGCATAAATGAAACGTCTTTTTTTTTTTTTTTTTTCAGTAAGATTCTCTTGCAAGATCCACAGAGAACATCAACCATTATTTTCTAAAGCCAATCAAGGGTCTTCTGTGCCAATATGCACATCTCGACAGCTCTGCAAGCTGGTCTTATTTCCCCCAACTCCAGCTATTCCAGTCACGTGGTGCCTAAGCTGCTTCATTAGGCAGATTCAGCAAAGACAGAGTTTGGAAATGGTGTGCCCTTCATTCCAAACAAAAGCAGAGCGCTTTATTTTTCCTTTCAATGCTAAGGCAATGAAATTGCTTAGCAAGAGGAGAGTGGAAGTGCATCCCTGGGCTGGAGAGGCTTCAGGGTTGTATTATAATGTGTCCTTTTCATCAACAGGACTTGGGGTCTCACCGTAGATTCCTGAGATTTCCTGGGAAAAGAGTAAGATGACTCTTCCTCCCTCCCCCCTCATCGGCTCCCACCCCATCTGTACTGAATATCATGTTCCCAGACAACTTCCCTCAGGAACTGTAATATTCTGATTAATGATACACTGTGAGAAGATTCAAAATGGTTGAGCAGGTCATCCCATTCCCTAAAGAACCATTATTGCAAGACAGCAATATCCTAGCCAGAATTTTTCAGTTATGTGTAATATATCCTATTTTTAAGTCTACATTTTTGAGTAGTTAATTATTATAACTATGGAGGCTAAGTTTTTTTTTAAAAAAACAACACATATCAAATATGCTGACTGGAAAAATGTTTCTGCTTTTGTTTTGTTTTTAAAGGGACAAAGAGTTTAATGTCTCACTCAAATATCATAGCATTCTAAGAAAGGCTCCATCACTTCTTGTAAAATACACCATGTTTTAAACACCTAAGAGTCACTTTTGTGTAAAATGAAAATGAGCCCATATTTATTCAGCAAGGAGAAGCGCTATGTGGAGAAAGAGTACTAGAACATGCATCAAGGAATTTGAATTGTTGAAATCCCAAGACTAGCTAAAATTTAGGTTTAATAAACATACCTCTTTGGACCCTGTATTTTGCATACACAAAATATAAGCTCAGATTAAATGATGTTAAAATCCTTTCAAAGTCTAAAGTTCCATTATTCTAATCAGCTAAGGATCAATCTGAGTAAAAATAATTTCTTAATTATTTTTATTTAAGACTTAGTAAACCACAATGAAATATACAGTACTTTCCCTCTGCAGGAGTGATCTATGTAAAACTTTATTTTATTTTTATTAAAGTACAGTTGACATAGAATATTATATTAGTTTCAGGTGTTCAACATTGTGATTCAACACTTAAATATCTTACAAAATATCACCACGATAAGTCTAGTACCCATCTGTCACCATACACAGTTATTATGCTATTATTGACTATCTTCCTATGCTGTACTTTACATCCCTGTGACTTATTATTTTTATAACTGGGAGTTTATATCTCTTGATCCCCTTTACCCATCTTCCCAACCCCCTCCACTCTGGCAACCATAAGTTTGTTCTCTGTATCTATGAGTCTGTTTATACTTTATGTTGCTTGTTCATTTTGTTTTTAAAAATTCCACATATATGTGAAATCATATGATATTTATCTTTCTTTGTATGACTATTTCACTTAGCATAATACCACTAGTCCATCCACATTGTCACAAATGGCAAGATTTCATTTTTTATGGCTAAGTAATAGTCCATTGTATATGTATATAGGATATCACATCTTCTTTATCCATTCATCTATCAATGGACACCTAAACTGCTTTCATATCTTGGCTATAGTAAATAATGCTGCAATGAAAATATATCTTTTCCAATTATTGCTTTTGTAAGATAAACACCCAAAGAGGAACTGCTGAATCATATAGTAGTTCTATTTTTAATTTTTTGAGGACCCTACATATTGTTATCCATAGTGGTGACACCAATTTATTAGTACACTCCCACCAACAGTGCACATTGGTTCCCTCTTCTCTATATGCTCACCAACACTTATTCTTTGTTGTCTTTTTGATAATAGACATTCTGAACAGTGTATGGTGATATCTCATTGTGGTTTTGATTTGTATTTTCCTGATGATTAGTAATATTGAGCATCTTTTCATGTATCTGTTTGCCATCTGTATTTCTTTTATGAAGAAATATCTATTCAGGTCCTTTGCCTTTTTTTAATCTTATTTTTTTATGTTGAGCTGTATGAGTTTATTATATATTTTAGATATTAACTACATATTGGATATATCATTTGCAAATATTTTCTCCCATTCAGTATGCTCCCTTTTTGTTTTGTTGATGGTTTCCTTCTCTGTGCAAAAATATTTTAATATGATGTAGTCTCATTTACTAGTATTTTTTCTTTTATTGCCCTTGCCCGAGGAGACATATCCAAAAAGATACTGCTAAGACCAATGTCAAAGAGTTTACTGCTCATGTTTTCTCCTAGGAGTCTTGTGATTTCAGGTCTTACATTTAAGTCTTTTATCCGCTTTGAGTTTATTTTTTTGTAACGTGTAAGAAAGTGGTCCCATTTCTTTCCTTCCTTTTTCTTTCTTTCCTTTTTTTTTTTGCATGTGTCTGTCCAGTTTTCCTGGCACCGCTTATTAAAGACACTGTTTTCCCCCCAGTGTATATCCTTGCCTCCTTTGTGGTAGATTAATTGACCATATAATAATGGATTTATTTATGGACTCTCTATTCTTTTTCACTGAAGTGTGTGTCTATTTTTGTGCCAGTAGCATACTGTTTTGTTTATTATAGCTTTATAGTGTAGTTTGAAATTAGGGAGCATTATTCCTCCAACTTTGTTTTTCTTTATCAAGATTGCTTTGGTTATTTGGGGTCTTTTGTGGTTTCATATAAATTTTAAGATTATTGGTTTTAATTCTATGAAAAATATGATTGGAATTTTAAAAGAGATTGCACTGAATTTGTACATTGCTTTGAGTAGTATAGGCATCTTGACAATATTAATTCCTCCAATTCATGAGCACAGTATACCCATCCATTTATTTGTGTCCTCTTCAATGTATTACATTTTCTGAGTACAGATCTTTTACCTCCTTGGTTAAATTTACCTCTAGGAATTCTACCCTTTTAGATGCAATGATAAATGGGATTGTTTTCTTAATTTATTTTTCTAGTAATTAATTATTAGAGTATACAAGCACAATTATTAACTTGCATACTAATTTAGTATCCTGCAACTTTACCAAATTTGTTTATTAGTTCTAACAAGTTTTTTGGTGGAATCATTAGGGTTTTCTCTATATAGTATCCTATCACCTACAAACAATGACAGTTGTACTTCTTCCTTTCTAATTTAGATGCATTTTATTCCTTTTTCATGTCTGGTTGCTGTGGTTAGGACTTCCAATGCTATATAGAATAAAAGTGGTGAGAGTGGGCATCCTTCCTTGTTTCTGATCTTAGAGAAAAAGTTTTCAGCTTTCAACCATTGAGAATGATGTTTATCATATACTAGAGGCCCGGCACACGAAATTCGTGCACAGGTAGGGTCCCTAGGCCTGGCTGGCGATCAGAGCTGATCTGTGGGGTAACTGGCAGGGTAATCGAGGGACCCTCGCTGGTACCCACCTTGGCTGGCCTGGGGCCTGTGGGCTGGGGGAAGCTCCTGCATTAAGTGTCTGCCCCATGGTGGTCAGTGTGCATCATAGCGACCAGTCATTCCGCATAACTACCTGTGCACGAATTTTGTGTGCCGGGCCTCTAGTATATGATAAACATCATTCTCAATTGATTTGCATATTAGGCTTTTATTATGTAGGATGGCCTTTGTTATATAAAGGCATGTTCCTTCTATCCGCACTTTGTTCAGAGTTTTTATCATAAATAGATGCTGAATTTTTTCAAATTCTTTTCTGCATTATTGAAATTATCATATGATTTTTATCCTTTGTTTGTTTTGTTATTGTTGTGTATCACACTGATTGATTTGCCAATATTGAACTATCCTTGCATCCTTGGAATAAATCCCACTTATTATTTCATTTGTTAATTTATCTCCTAAAATGCATTATTAAAATATCTTATTTCTTAAAGGTATGACTAAACAAGGTCTATAAGTCAAGAATTTTAAAACTGTAACAAAATTTTAAAAGTTTACCATACAGGTTCAAAGAGTTATTGAAAGTTTTGACTTTGCCATTTTCTGGAAGAAATTTGGCTATAGCCCAGTATCATTTATGTAACACTGTATTGCTTGTGTTTAATATAATTGCAAATATGATATTCATTCATAATTGAAACCTAAGCTCTAATAGCTTATTTTTCATCTCCTCAAAAACTAGCTATAGGAAGAAAGGAATTCTACTATGGATTTTGGTAAGTAAAATGCTAGACAACATCAATAATCAAAATCATTGACAGGACAACTATATGAGGCATAACTAGTTGGTAAGTTTCTAGACTGATGATGTTTGAAAATCTTAGGAGATGGTTTTAGACCCCACACAAAGTCATAACAATTATCACATAATGCATATTCAAGCCTTTCATATCCACCAAATACTATATTATTTGCACAACTTTAACCTTTATAAGCAAATTCAAGAAGGATTTGAGAAGTGACACAAAACCAAACATGCAGCAAATACCTGGATGCTGTTAAAATTATTTAATTTTAGTAAAGATTTCTTCTAAAATAATGTTGCTGTAATATCCTCTATCAATTCTCAAACTTAATATTTTACAAGACAATGGATAGTTTGAAAAATTATAAGTGATATCACATAAAATAATACATTGGTTTTCTATATCTTTCACCCCCAATTTCTTCTCTGACCACATTTACTAAGTCTAACCTGTGTGCCACAGTGATACTAGCTTATTTTCTGCTCATTCTAAAAATAAAATTAGGTGCTTTAACCAATTAAGTTTTACATTATGTATACCCTTTCACTTTATCTCCAGATTATTTTCAGAAGTGTTTGAAGTATGGTGACTCATAAATTTAAGAAACACTTTGACTAATCAATGAATAATATTCATAAAGAGATGAAACAATATTGAATCTAAGGCTTGAATCTCAGTTTTTCAATTAAAAACAATGTGAGCTGATAATGACAGTAAAACACAGAAAGCATCACTTCAAAAAGGCCTTTCAAATAAGAGAAGAATCATATAATATGCACATCAATGGACATGTTATCTAGGCCTAAAACAAAGGTAGCACATTATCATTCTCAGGAGAAGGTAGAAAGTAACAGAGGGAGACTGTGATTTGGGGAAGGGTGGGGAGAAAAACCACGTGAGAGTTATCTCTATATTTCATTCTTTCTACTTTTTCTATTCAATTGTTTATGTAATAAATATTAGTTAATACTATGTCTAAGGCTTATATTTACACTAGAGGCCCGGTGCATGAAATTTGTGCACTCGGCGGGGGGGGGGGGGGGGAAGGGGGGAGCGCGTCCCTCAGTCCAGGCTGCACCCTCTTGCAGTCCAGGACCCCTCAGGAGATGTCCGCCAAAGCTGACAGTTGGAAATCCCTCTCGTAGTCGGGGACCCCTCGCTCCTTACTACCCGCCTGCTCACTGCTCCTTACCACTCAACTCGCTGCTCCTTAGTGCTGCCACGGAGGCAGGAGAGGCTCCTGCCACTGCCACTGCACTCGCCAGCCGTGAGCCCTATCTTTCTGTGTAGTTGTCTGTGGGCCAACTGACTCTCTTCTTTCTCACTTAGGGCAAGCAGCATGTGAGGGCAGAGTGTGGAATGCAGAGGGCTGCCCGGAGCTGAGGGAGTGGCCGGGCCCATGGGGTGAGAGGTGGACACAGAGGACGCTATCTCACCCAATTGTGGGGTGGGCTGGCCGGCCTTCATCTGCCTGACCTGACCCCAACCAGGGAGGGACCGAGCAGGGTGTCCGCCTCTCCATTCTCCATCCTTCCATCTGTGACACTTGTCACCCTTGCCAGGCCTCCCCCAAAGTGAGTTCAGCTCAATCCCTGAATGTAAAAGGGCACGGGGTGGGGGGGGGCACCACTCCAATGCCCCCTGATTCCCAGCAACAGGACCTGGTCGACAGGACCTGATCTCAGGATGGTGGCCACAGCTGCAAGAACATAGATCTGTTTCAAGAAAAGTTGGGAATGCAGACTTTCGTATGAGCCCCTATTCCAAAAGGTGGCAGTTTATTCACATTGTGGCAAAGACACCTTCAAGAGTAACATAAGTGGGTAAAGTCAGAGCCAAACCGGGCCATTTCCTTATCCAATCTCTCTGAGGCGCGTGGGCAGAACCAAGTCTCAGCTCTTCGCAAGACACTTCTGGGGTGGGGTGGGGTGGGCGGGGGGTTTAAGCCTAAAGGACAGTAGTCTGTCTCCATTCTTGTAAAAGGATATGTACATTGGGGCAATCCTCTCGAGATACAATATTCCAGTTGCACCCATGTGATGATGACAGCGCCCTGCAGAGGGAGGGAGCTGACAGATGGGGAGCAGGGAATTCTGAAAACCAAAGCGATGACAGAGATGCTAAGCCTTTCCTTCATGTGTCTGACACCCCTCTTCACACGGCCTGCAGGCAGGGCGTCTGCTGGACCTTTACCACTTGATGTCCTGGCAGGCTGCCCTGGGCCCTGCTAGGTGGTGTGCAGGGCCACCTGGGCCCAGGGGGAGTCTCTTTCCACTGCCCCCCCCCCCCCGCCCCAGCCACTCCTAGTACAGCTCCTGCACATGGGCACTGGTCTCCGGGGGCCACACCGGGATGGCAGCATAGATGCCTTCCATCTGCTGAAGCAGTGCCCTGTCTGCACGCCTGTCCTCCGCCTGAGCCTGGCCCCTGCCGCTTAGGCATCCCCAGCGCAGGCCAGGACCTCCACAAAGTGGCAGGGGAACTTGCCCCTCTACAGCTTCAGGACCACTTCTGGATGTTCCAAAAGCCGTAAGCAGCCTCAAAGCGTAGCAGAACCTCTCTGTCCCTTCCAAGGGTGACCTCCTGGAAGTCTTTGTTCCTCAGGGTGCGGTAGGTGAGCACCCCCACGTCCTCACTGAACAGCTCCTTGGCCGTGTGCCTGAAGATGTGTGCCAGGTGCCCGTCGGAGCTGGCACCCTCGTGGAGCCTCACCTCCTCCTCCTTCATGTCTCCAAACAGAGTGTCCACGGCGGCGTCATTCAAGGCGAGGTCACTTTGCTCCATTATCTGGACAATTTCACCTGAGGTTAACACGCAGTCAGCACCCTGGGAACTATGCAAAGCTGTGGGAACATCATCTCAAAGGGCCTCCACTTTCTTGTCATAACATAACGGGGCCACAATGACGTGGAAAATCTTGTCTGGGGACAGGTTCTGCCATCTGGTGAAGTAATCCTTCACCAGAGAGCCCATGATCTGCTGGGGAGACGTGGCCGTGCAGAGGTGGGGGTGATGGGGTGACCCAGCACATGCTCTGCATATTGGTCCCAGCTGGGGCAGGCGGAGGTCAGCATGGGAAGCCGGGGCTCTTCCTTACGGTGCTGGCAGTACCGATGCACAAATTCCTACTGACTCTCCAGGATGCTGAAGTCCGCAGCTATCTACACGTCAAAGACAGTGCACCCCAAGGCTTTTGAGGAAGCTGCGGAACCTTCTGGATGCATCAGTGACACTGAGGCTGAATTTAGCAGCAAAATAAGGCAGAGACTGAGGACACACGGACACTGCCAGCACCTTGTGCTGTGAGGTATCACATTTCTTATTCAGGTTCAGAACACGGAAGAAGTCCTTGGTGTTCTGCTGAGAAAGTTGGATTCCTTCCTCTGCAGTCACACAACTGTCACACGCCAGGCAGTCACTCAGAAATATCTTGGCACCAGCCATCTTATGGAATTCTCCCTTCTCTCCGTTCTCCCCAGTTCCGCCCCGCCTCCGCCACCAATTGATTGGAGTCTGAGGGTCAGGAAGAGGGACCAAGAGGCCTGCCTTCCAGCTGCTCACCAGTCCCCGGCTGCACCACTCACTCTGGTTTCCTGTTAGCCATCCCCTGAGCAATGGGAGCCTGTGGGCCGGGGGAGGGACCAAGAGGTCTGCCTTCTGCCTGCTCACCAGTTGCTGCTGCCACGGATTCATTGGAGCCTGAGGGACCCGGTTGGTTTTCCATTAGCCATTCCCTGATCAATGGAGCCCGAGGGCTGGGGTATTGACCCGTCGTCTGTTTGGTTGTTAAAGACCCTGGCTCTTTATATATAGAGATTTATATGTACATATAAATTACATATACAAAGACATATTCCAAAATGGAAATTTGTAGGTTTTAATGAAATGTATTTCTTATAAAAACTGACCTGGAGATACTTTATTGAATGCCTACAAAGTACTGAATCAAAGAGATCCAATTGAAACCAGCCAATACGTCTTTCACTCATTTTCTTTGTGGCTTTGACACTATCTTATTGTGGAAATTATCTTATTTATGACTTATACAATAGATTCTATTAACTTGCCTGTCAGCTCTCTGCATATTACACTTGACCATTTATTTCTATTCAAGAACCTTCTTAATCCATCTTATTCTCTGTTGATTTTTTCACAATTACATCAGCCACCCACTTTTCTTTTGTTTCTTTTTTTACTTTCTTATTGATTTCAGAGAGGGAGAGGGAGAGAGAGATAGAAACATCAATGATGAGAGAGAATCATCGTTTGGCTGCCTCCTGCACACCCCTTACTGGGGATCGAGCCCACAACCCGGGCATGTGCCCTTGATCAGAATCAAACCAGGACCCTTCAGTCCACAGGCCGATGCTTTATCCACTAAGCCAAACCGGCTAAGGCCATTTTTCTTTACAAAAACTCTCTCTAGGATATGCTCTCATTCCCATCCTTGACTTGGAATTTTTAACTCCAATCTAGATTGCCATCTTGGGCCCCAAAGACATTTCAGTCCACTGCTGGGACTGTCTTCTTAGAAATATCTCTCATCTGCACCATGTGTACCACCTTTCTCTGTTTCTTAATCTGTTTCTCCTCCTACATTTCCTTTCTGTACAAAGAGCACCACCAATCCCCTGTGACCTAACCCTGAAACTTCAGGTCATCTTAATCTTGCCTATCAATAACGCCTCCCTTATTCATTTTTCATCTAGTATTATTGTTCCTATCACTTTTTAACATTTCAAATCCATCTTCTGTTCCTCCTATTGCCACTTTCTTTGTCCCCATCTTTATTTCTCACTTGAATTTCTGCAATATCTAACTGTCCTGCCTCTAATCAGATTTCCGACCAATTCATCTTCCAGGTTGGTATTGGAGCAGCCTTTCTGCAACATAAATCTTAGTGTGTCACTCCTGCTCTATGCAACCTTAATTGGTTCTCATATCTTGCAAGATGAAATCTTGATTCAATACAGGAATTGGACCTTGTTCACTTAGGTTACTCATCTCCTGTTACTTCCCCACATTTTCTTTTGGCTGCAGCCCCACCAAAATTCTTACACTCCCAGAATTTGCTACATCATCACTCTATCTGAGTATTGGCAAATATCTTTCCTCCGCTTACCCTGTTCTTTTCCCCATTTCAGCCCATTTAAGTCCTAATATATTTTCCATGACAACTCTTTGACTCCTGTGTCTGACATAGAAGCATTCCTCTCAAAAGAACCGGCTCCCTCCCTGGCAGGCAGCACTAGAGAAGCAGCTCCTCACTTCACTGAATGTTAGGGGGATCTGTGGTCTAGTCTCCAAATAAAACCTTTGCCTAGTTTCATTAAATTTTGAAACTAGTCATTACCTTCAACATGTAGATCTTTCTAAAAGACTTTTCTTTCTTCTAGAATAATTTACTACATGCATCGCAGTTTTACCCTTGAACTCTAGTTGTTCTTCACTTAGTTGCATGTTTTGTTTTGATTTTCCCCCACCAATGATGATTTGTGTATTCTCTGATAGTGAGGTTGAAGAACTTTCATCTGGAAATTCAATATCTTCATTCTTAACTCAGTGCCAAGGTTCACTTATAATTTTAAATTGTGTAGCAAAGTATTTCTCATTACTTTTTTAAATATATATATAGTTTTATTTTCCTATCATTTCTTAATTATAGGGAATTTGGGAAATATGACCTTCATAATATAACTAAACTTTTGCCACAATGATTAGCATTTAAATGCATTTGTTCGTAGACTTTCTATTTATCTTTATTGCTATTTTAACAAGGTGATATATTTTATATGTATGTTTATTTATTGAACAGAAGGTTAGGAGGCACTTCTTATGTCCTTAAATATTATACCTAAATGTAGCTAACTAACATTCCATTGGCTAAAACTTGAATAATTTGGCTAACGAACATTATAACTAACAAACTATAATTTAACACAATTGGAGGTAATACCGCAAAAAAATATCTCAACAACATATTAGAGTGCTTTTCCCATAATTTATCTCCAAGGCAAAGATTTTTTTTTAATCACTATCAGCTTGATATTTATGTAATATGAGGTATCTAACTATGTCTTTAATTTGTTTTACTTAATTTTTATTTTATTTAATATCAGTAAGGTTGTACATGTTTTTACATACTTATTCATTTGCATTTTTTAGAAAATTACTTGTTAATTTCTTCTGTCCATTTTTAATTGTGAAATTTGTTTTTTCACATTATATCTTATATTATATTACAATATCATGGATTTAATCTACTGATAGATGTTTTGTGTTTTTACAATTTGCCATTTGTTTTACAACTTTGTGCATGGTATCTTTTTATTCTTTTGATTTGTAGAAGCTAAAATATTTATGTAGACATATCTATCATTATTTTCATTGTTCGGCTCACTGCTTTTTTACACAGAATACCTTTTCCTCTTTATGAAGAAAATATTAGCCTTATGGTGCTTTTATAATTCCTGTTTTTTCTTTTTCTTTTTTTACATTTAATTCTGTTATTCATTTGGCATTTACTTTAAAAAAATATTTGAGGTAGAAATGAAACTTATTCACCACTAAAACTAACCTCATTTTCTACTTATTAATTACACCTTTATTTTTGCACTTGTTTTAAAGACCATATTATCATACACTATTTTTGTGTGTGTAATAGAACTTTTTAGGAGTTTTCTGTTTTTGGACTCGTTTTCAGGTCTTAGTGATTTTGTGTCCTTGAATAAGTCAGTTTATTTCTTGATGTTGAATTCCATTGTCTGCAAACAGAGCTAGATCTACTTGCAGATCATTTTAAAGATTAGAGATGATTCATATGAAATTCTTATCACAGCACACGGGAAATGAGAAGCACTGGATAAATAGAAGTTCCTATTTATTGTTTGTTTTATTGATCTGTATTTCATCTTATGCTAGTAACACAATGACAAACACATTCTCAAATTTAGCATATGCTCTGACACATCAGCCATGGGAAAACTCTGACATATTTACTTACCACATAAGCCTAACTACCAACAATCTCAACGCAAAAGTCATAAATTTAACAAATACTGGAGTACCTGCAATGTGTAAAATACTGAATTAGGCACTATAGGGAATACAAAGATAAATGAGAAATAGGAGCACTGCTCAGCATTATTCTAACCCCAGCTTGCTTCTATTATGCACAATGTAAATTTATTCAACCAAATACTTATTAACAGCCACTATGATCAGACACAGTGCTAGAAGTTGAATATAACTATGGAGTATTCTGTCCCAGATTCCACATACAAATCTGACCGTGCGTATGTTAGATATGAACAAATATATTCCATTTGGGGAATTCATTGAGATAACCTCATTTCAAAATTCAACTCAAATACCTTCTCCTTCAGGAAGTCTTCCATGATTTCCCCATTAGAGGTCATTGTTGTTTACTCATACTCATCTTTTGTTCCTCTTTATTTCTCTCTTATAGTTGCTCAAGAGACATATTCTTCTGGCTTTCCAGAGCATTTGAAAAAAAATTCTATTAGAGCATTTTTGTCTCGATACTGTATTTGTAGGCCTATCTGTTACTCAACTCCCTCCCCGCTTTAGGCTGTCTCCTGAAAGTCAGAGCTACACCTTTGTATCCCTAGCAAACCACTACCTATTCAATAGTGTAATATATAAATGATGCTCAGTTTCTTTCCTGATTTAGGATATGATAATTGAATAAACTTATCATACTGCATCTCATATTTTAGCTCTGTGTGTATTTGTGCAATGTGCTCCTGGCCGGGAAATATTTTTCATTCATTTTTATATATCCAACTATACCATGTTGGTCCTTATGAAGCGAGGCATAAATATTGTACTTTATTTATACACTATCTACTTTGAAATATGAATACTAGGGGGAGAATAGAATACATTTACCATCATCAGTATTGAAAACAATGCTAAAAATCCCAAATATTATCAATATTGAAGTTTTGAGTTGTTACTAAATCTTTCCTGAATCCTGAGGTTTGAAAATTTATTTAACTCCTAAAATTCTTAATTATGTCACTTATTAAAATTTTTGTAATTGTCTTTTATCATTTCTCCTGTTACTTAAATTCAATATTATTCTTAAATTTTTCAGGTCTTATTCCCCCCTCTGTAATTGTAATGTAACTTCCTTACAGACAAGGACAATTTCTTACTTTGCTTTACATGTCCCACATCAACTAGCACAGTTTCTTGATTTCACTAGGTCATCAAAAATCTTACTTATTGATTTAATTCATTAAAACTTTATTCAGGGATATATTTAATAGATTACCAAAGTGAGTACAACCTATCCAGCTTGGTGTTTCAGAATCAATTTTGTTTTCAAAACCCCAAAGCAATGACTTATTCATTCAATAAGTAATTTTGAGTACATGCAATATACTGTGCCAAATATGGTATATGAAAGATAAACATTTATTGAGTTCCTAATATGTGCTCAGTATTGGGCACTTTATATGTTATTGCTTATTTAATCATCACAACTCCATGAGATAAATATTATTATGATTCCCATTTCATCAGTTAAAAAATAATAATAATAACAAAGCTTAGGAGAAACCAAGATGGCGGCATAAGGTAAACACCTAATTGTTGCCTACCACAACAATTTTGAAACTACAACTAGAAAACAGAGTGCACACCGTCCAGAACCACCGGAAAGCTGGCAGAGTGGAAAACCTACAACTAGAGAAAAAAAGAGAGGGGGACACTGAGCCTCAGGAGCTGTGGAGGTGCGGAGATCCTTGAGCGCGGAAAGGGCGGGCGGCTGAATACGAGGCAGGCTTACTTGCAGCACGGAGAGGGAGGGCAACAGACGCTGCGTGGCTAGCTTTCTCGTTTGGGAGAAAAACAAAACCTCCCGACTGCACTGAAATCCAGCTGCGGTCAGGGAGAAACTGGGCTGTTTGGCAGCGGACAAGGCTTGAGAGCAGCCTTCTCTCAGAGGCACGCAGCCATTAATTCGGGCACGAAGAAACCGCCCCTCTTAGCGTGGTGCGGATGGAAACCAAGTTTGTCTGCGCCATTCTGAGACTCCTCCCCATCCAAGCTGAGCACAGCCCTCCCAGTGACTGGATTTCTCTTTTGGGAGGAAAACAAAACCTCGGGTCTGCACTGAAATCCAGCCCCAGCTAAGGAGAAACTGGTCTGTTAGTCAGCGGGAGAGGCTCGAAAGCTGCCTTCTCTCAGAGGCGCACAGCCATTAATTCGGGCACAGAGAAACCGCCCCTCTAAGGGCGGAGCAGATGGGAAACCAAAGCTTGTCTGCACCACCCTGAGACTCCGTCCCATCCAAGCTGAGCACAGAAGCTCTCCCAGCGGAGACACTGCTGATCCTCACAGCCAACTGGCGTGGAGATCAACTCCCGCCAGTGATACCAACAATCCCAACCACTCTGAACTTCAGTTTCTGGGGACACGCGGGGGACCCAGACGCCTACAGGACTCTCGGCCATTGGTCGGAGAGTGAGAGTGACTTTTCTGTCGGTGTGGATGACACCAGATTTCAACCACGCTCATAAGGGACACATTCAAGAGGCAGACTCAGTGAGCACCAAAGCCCTACTGTGTCTCCAGCACAGCAATTCTTCCGTTATAGACACAGCAGGCCCTCACAACCAATTGGACCGGAGGTCAATTCCTCCCAACAGCAATCAGGGCTTTTAACTACACCAAGACTTTCCACTCAGCCCACAAAGGGGAGTACCAAGAGCGACCACCTAGGGTGATTGGGGAAACTGAGCTACCGGCCCCTATAGGTCACTGACCACACAAAGCCACTCCATCAACACAGGGAGGCAGCCAAAATGTGGAAACATCGAAGTATGTCACAAGTAGGAGAGATAGATGAAAGCAAACTAATGGACGACACAGTGTTCAGAACCATATTTATAAGGTTACTCCAGAATCTTCTAAAAACCGCTGAGAAACTTGAAGAGACCTTCAAGGACCTAAATGAGAATACCAAAAAAATGGAAAAGGACCAGTCAGAAATTATGCATACACTGTCTGAAATAAAGAATATACAGAGTAGACCATCGCACCCGAAGAGTCAAACCAAAGATCTGGAATATGAGGAAGAAAAAATCACCCAACCAGAGAGGCGGAAAGAAAGAAGAATCCAAAAGTGTGAGGATAGCATAAGGAGCCTCCAGGATGGCTTTAAGCGTACCAATATCCGAATTTTTGGGGTGCCAGAAGAGAGAGAGCAAGATACTGAAAACCTATTTGAAGAAATAATGACAGAAAACTTCACCCACCTGGTGAAAGAAATAGACTTACAGGTTCAGGAAGTGCACAGAACCCCAAACAAGAGGAATCCAAAGAGGACCACACCAAGACACATCATAATTAAAATGCCAAGGGCAAAAGACAAAGAGAGAATCTTACAAGCAGCAAGAGAAAAACAGTTAGTTACCTACAAGGGAGCACCCATACGACTGTCAGCTGATTTCTCAACAGAAACTATGCAGGCCAGACGGGAGTGGCAAGAAATATTCAAAGTGATGAATAGCAAGAACCTACAACCAAGACTACTCTACCCAGCAAAGTTATCATTCAGAATTGAAGGGCAGATAAAGAGCTTCACAGATAAGAAAAAGCTAAAGGAGTTCATCACCACCAAACCAGTATTATGTGAAATGCTGAAAGGTATTCTTTAAAAGGAGGAAAAAGAAGAAAAAAGTAAAGACAAAAATTATGAACAACAAATACATATCTATCAACAAGTGATTCTAAAAATCAAGTGAATTAAAAATCTGAGGAACAGAATAAACTGGTGAACATAATAGAATCAGAGGCATAGAATGGGAGTGGATTAATAATTCTCAGGGGGAAAAGGGGTGTCTGTGTGGGGGGTATGGGAAGAGACTGGACAAAAATCATATACCTATGGATAAGGACAACGGGGGGGGGGGGAGGGAACCGGGTGATGGAGAGATATGGGGGGGGAAAAAAGGAGAAACAATTGTAATAATCTGAACAATAAAGATTTATTAAAAAACAAACAAAAACAAACAAAAACAAAGCTTAAACAACTGGCCTAAATTTTAAAAGGTAGTGAATAACTGAGCAAAAATATAATCCAAATTTATCCAGGGCCAAGCTTCACATCTAACTATTATGCTATATTGCCTAAAAATGTATGTAAGAATTTATCACTGAAGAGATAAATTATAGTTTATCCTTCATCAGATAAAATTGATAGAAACTTTATAAATAAGTCACTTCTTTTAAGATTAAAATTTCACAAAGAATATTTTAAGTTTCAATATTAGCAAATTATTGCATTAAGTTTCAATTTTAACAAATATATTCATTTCAACATTATCTGTATTTAATGTCAAATGCTATGAATAATGTAACTTTTTGTAACTCACTACACTATAGACTGTTAATACAAATATCTTGATACTGAAATGGAGAGAAATTATTAGGATGCAGTTTCCATTAAAAATAAGAAAACTATATTTCAAATGTACAGTTACATATGTATCTGGTTTACAGAACATGTTTAATTAATGTTGACCTAATAAGTCAATATGAAAAGAGAATCACAAGAGATTCCCTCTACAATCAAATCAAAAACCTATTTAAGAGTACGTTCTGACAACTGAAGATTCTAAATACCTGATATGCACCTTTACCGAACTCAAAGATCTTCATCCTCCCCACTCCCAAAGGCACAAAGACATATTATCCTATATAATAAAGATGTAATATGCAAATGTAGCAAGAGCTACAGGAGGGGGCAGGGCAGCAAGCTATGAGGGTAGGGGGGGAGGGGGGAGATACAGAAGGGTGGGACAGCGGGCGGAGAGCTACTGGAGGGAGGCAAGGAGCTACTGGTGAGCTACTGGCGCACGGATTTGTGTGCAGGGCTACTGGTGCTTAAATAAAGTGTCAGTGTTGCTCTTTTATATTTTATAATTCTTTGACCTGAAAAGAGCACTTGCATTTCTAAAAAACAAGCCATTCTGAAGAAAATTGAGAATGAATATAGATCCAGTTCCTATCTTACTGTTAGATTTGTCTACACTGAACAGTTCCCTGGTTGTGAAATGTAAATGATAGCTAAAACATTCTGTTAATTTCAAAGTTCCAATGTAAAATGGATTCACACAGCACTTTAGTGTTCCGGTTTACAGCTAATGGATAGCACTGGTTTTTCCACAGACATAAAAACAAGCTATTATAATTCCATGAAGCTATGTAAAATGTGCAGGAATAGGTATTGGCTGTATTCACTAGTATTTGAGAAGAAAAAAAAATCAGCATACTGAGCCCAAGAATTATGGTACAAGGTCTTATATTCTTCAAAATTGAATGTTTTCTTTTCCTTTTTTTTATATTAAATAGGTCATAATTACCTATGTGTAATACCAGATTGTCTAAATAAAAATATAAAACTGATTAGAAAAAGTTGAAATTGTAATTAAACTGCTCTAATCCAAAATCAATACAATAGTCTAATGTCCTTGGTATTTCAGAGGCTTAAACGTTGTGGAACCTAGCGTAAAAGGATTACAAATTTCGAGGAAACTAAATTAATCACACAGCTAAAACATGAACTGGGGAAGGGGGGGAAATGTTTATAGTCTTATTCAACAAACTTGAAAATTGTATTTTCTATTGTCCTAAGTTTCCAAAGTTCAAAGGTTTTCTTATTTACTGGACAAGTAAACAGCCCTGATAGCTTATGAATTTGATCTCTTTATAAAGTAACTATAGGCCACTCTAAAGGCACTTGCAAGAAAATGTGAATAATCCTCTGAACTGCTATTCCAAACTTGTCCCTCTCAGTACTGTCAGGCCATTTAGCAACAGTTATTCCAAAGAATGTTATAGGCGATCTTTTTGTATTAAGAAAGGCCATTTACACCAGCAAAGGAGATAGAAAATGTATCACCCCTATAGATGTACTTACTATTATAGAAAAGGGGCTTGAAGTAGTTAGTCTGTCAAAAAAACTGTCATTACTAAGAAGTACTCAAGTCTGCTAGCAAGCTCCTGAATCAGATTTTATTCCATCAGCTGATGTTCCTTATGTGTCTAGAAGCAAGACATGGTATCAGATCCTGAGGCAAAAAAATGAAGTGGGAAGGATCCTTCCCACTAGGAGTTCCCATCAACCATGACCAAACATGGTAACAACATATTTCCACATATAGCAACACCTTCATATCCTTCATCCTCCCCCAAAGTAAAACATTAACATCTGTTAACATTACAAATGCCAATCAACTAAAAATTTAGAGCTATCTGTTTGTACAAATGATGGTGTATATAGAAGTAAAATGTAGAAAGAACCCTAAACTTGGGGGGCAAATGCATAAACAAGATATTTTCTTCCCTTGGCTCTCTCTGAATATAGTACCGCAATTTATTACCCAACCTTCATTCCCCCAGCACTCCACTATCCTCTGATTCACTGTGGCTCTAGTGTGAGGTATTGGCTGCCTTTTTGCTATTTTTTAAGGTGCTGACCTTTCATGAGTTTCTTGGCTGATTGGCCTGATTTGGCATGAAGAACTCCCCAACTTTTCTTTCCAAACTATTTTTTCCTACATTGCTCTATAAAATGTCTTCCATTCCACTCATGCCACAACTCTCACTTATTCCAATTTTTTCCCCAATCCTTCATCACACTGACAGATGAGAGTCTGCAACAAAAGGTTCAGAAATATATCAGCCCACTCTTTAAAATGTTAACTAATTTCTCTCACTGTCAAGTAAAGAGGAATATTGAGCTGGGTCTTTCCAGGCCAGGTGATGCCTCCTGAGAGCACATTAAGGCTCTTTTGGAAACTACCTTAAATTTTTTTAGGTCACACAGTATATAACACTAAATTGTATCCTGAGGGCATATATAAGGCACTGAGCAGCTTCCAAAGGGATTCGTCTTATTCCTAGGGAATAGTGTTTTTTTTCCCCTCCCAAAATAATGTTATTTAAAATGAAATAATTGGAGGATGACTTCACCAGTCCTTTATATGGAATTTGGAAAGGGTGTTAAAGGGTTAGAAATGTTATAATTGTAACCCCTCTCATATGAACAACAGATGTGGAAAGAAATCACTATTCTACAGAAACAGTTCATTTTAAAATAAATCAATTAAAGACATTACTGAAGACAAATAAAAACATCGAGATATTTCTCATTTATATTCAAAGCTAAGGATTAGGAGAACAACCCAATTACTCATCCAATCTGCCCGTTTAAGCACCTGTCAACTAAAGGGATTAATATGCCTTATGTTTATGGAATTAGGGGCAGCTCTGTCACAGTCTTTGCCTGAGAGCCATTAACAAACACATTTTCTAAGTATGTATTAACATTCCTTAGCTGTCACTACTGTAATGACCCTGATATAAGCTAATGAAAGCATTCAAATTTCACAGCTATGGTGGTGTACTTAGAAGGTTATGCCCTGCCCGCGCCCCCCCTCCCGAAAAGAAAATTGCTCCCCCACCTTAAAAAAAAAACAGTTGTTGCAAATATCCAGTTCATAGAAACTAATTATTCTTATATTCTCACAGGGATTTTTTTTTCTCCTTGAAGAGACAAATTTAAACAACTGTAGGAAGGAAATGATTAAGTCACAAAACTGTAAAAATGTAGAGAGCTACATAATGTAGAATCTGAGTTATTAGAGATACCATATGTAGCATCTGCAAATGATTATCACTCTCAGATGGTAGCAACACCTGCCTTGGCTCTGGTTTTGGTGTGAAACTCTGAAACAAAGGTATTGATACTTTACTGAGTCTATTTGAAGATGAGTAACCACTTTGGCAGTGATTTCCTTCCTTTGACGAATGGAATAAACACATAAACATTCTGTATGTATATAAATAATTTAATTCAAATCAAATAAGAATAATCAATAATAAAGACAAACCAGTTAAAAATTGGCAACATTCTTGAATCCACACTTCACAAAGGAAGACGTATGAATGGCCAATAAGCATATGAACAGGAGCTCCTCATCACTAGTCAACAGGTAAGTGAAAGTGAAAACTATAATGAGATCCTCTTCACACCCACTAGCGTGGCTGAAATGGCAAACTGAGGTCGATGAGGACTTGCAATTGGAAATCTCATAAATTGCTGATTTGAATATAAAAATGGTAAAACCATCTTGGAGAGTTACTTTCTTTAAAAGCTAACATGCACCTAGCCTATTATATCTGGTGATTCCATTCCTAGGTCTTACCAAAGAGAAGGAATCATGCATCCATGGCAAGATCTATATAAAAATATGCATTGCAATTTCATTCGTAAGAGCTCCCAATCTAGAAACAACCCAAATGTTCATCAATAGGAGAATGAATAAACAAGTTGCATATATAATGTAACGTCCCTCAACAATGAAAAGGATTGAACTACTGACACATGCAGCAACATGAGAATGTAAAAAAATATGATGCAGAAAAGATGCAAGACTCGAATACATCTTCTGTGATTCTATTTTTCTGGAGTTATATAATAGGCAAAATTAATCTTTGGTAATAGAAATAAGAATTTTTTCCTCTGAGAGACAGGAGATTGACTGCAAAGGGACAAAGGAACTTGCTGGGTGATATAAATGTTCTATATCTTAATTGGAGTATATGTAACATGAGTGTGCACAGTTCTCAAAGGCATACAATTGTGCACTTAAAATTGTGTGTTTATTGTATGTAGAGTATGCCTCCTTAAACAAATGCAGACCTAAGAATGATCAGTTACATTAACACTGACCACTTCAAACTGCTAAATGATAATAACTAAAAAGTATATAGTTTGCATATATGCCAGCTGTTCTAAGCAGTTTAGATATATTATCTCACTTAATCCATTTAACCATCTTAAGAGGGTAAATGCTATCATCCACATTACACAGATGAGAATCTGAGAAGCTAAATAACTGATCCAAGGTCTTATAACTTGTACATCCATCTACATCTTATAAAAAGAGTTAATAAGTGTAAATATATATTTATATCAACTTTAAAAAGTCCTAAGTAGTTCAGAGAGTTTGTATTGATGAGCTCTTTAATACACACATTACACAAATTTACATGGTAAATAAAAAAGTCATTAAAGAGTATTTCTGACTTCTGAATGTATATGCTTGTGATAATTAAAACGGTCAACAAAAAAGCTATAGGAAACTGAGAAAATATAATTTTTATCAAGATTCATTGAGTATATTCAGGCATATTCAGCCTGTAGAGGCAGGACAAATGTGTATAGCTCTGGGAGAATTATCAATTACTAAGGGACATCTACCAAGGGGAGTTGGAGGCCTGATACAGCTGGCATCTTGAATGGTGACTTGGATGATGAGAAAACAAAGAATGCTTATTAAGTCTGCATTGACATCTAATTAGGAGAGCTAGAGGGTCAAACACAGTTTCATGACCCCTACAAGTTGGAGTTAAAAATAGAATGATGGTTAATATTAACAAACATAGGTCTTTTCAATTAGGGAAAGAAAAAGAACACAAGGTACAAAAGAAAAGTCATTTGTTAAAATATTGCTGGTAAAAGGAGGGGATGAGCCTCTTGTCTACTCTCCCAGTTTCCAAACCATTGTAATTATTTTGACGTCTTCTCTATACTTGCTTAAAATAATTAGACATTTAATAATCAACATATCCTTAATTAGAGACACTAAGTTTCATATTCAAAGAATTTCATTCCAGATCGATGTGCTCGAAAAATGGTGTTGTTTTTATTTAATATTTTAACTCTTTACACTGTCTTTACACTATCTTCATTATCTTGCAAATTAACACTGTGGGTCTGAAAACCAAGGGGTCAGTTACTTGGAGGAGGAAAAGAAAATGCCCGGATATTGATGGAGTATAATGCAAGGACATTTTACACAATTATACACACATGCACACAAATCGTACAAACCACAACATATCTTCCTGCTCCCAAGTTCGCCAGAGAATTATGCTACTCTCCCAATTCCAAAACCACAAAGCTTTGCACCATTGGAGGGATTTTTCTTCAGTCCTTCATATTAATGCCTCTTCTCATGTCTCTTATCCACTGTGGCCTTGTCTTCCCACAGCATCTCCTTCCTGATATTCTCCTGTTATTAAGTCTCTAATTACAGCCATTACCAACTCCCCAGTTCCCATCAACTGTAATAAGTTCCCGTTATCAACCCTTTAATTATGTCCATTACCCACTTCCTTATCCACACCAACCAATTAATTAATCAGTTAACAAACATCAAATTAATACCTATCAAGGTGCATCACTAGATACTGTAGTGGATAAAAACTGGCACATGACACTCTTCTCTAAACTTAAGAAATGCGAAGTCTATTTAAGGATTCAAGAGTATGAGTGCAAGAGTGTGTTTGAGTGAGTGTATGAGTGTGTTTGTGAGATTTCAGCACTAACAAATCAAAAGGAGTATTTCCGGTGTGTTGAGATGAGCAGAAGTGCTCCCCTTTGAAGGGATGGAGGACTTGAGTTTCCCGGTCTCAAGGAAGAGCAGAGTTCAAATGTGTAGTGAGTTACATGGACAAAGCCCAGAGGTGGACATGATAAGGCCAGCTGCCCTTGAAAAGAAATTTTGAGTCTGGAGTGGGGGCTTATAGGGCTGAAGCACTAAATTAGGCTACATCACTGAGGAAAGACTCTAAATAGCAAGGTGTAAGAGTTTTTACTTATTCTATAGGCATAATGAGGCAATGACTCAACTATAGCTTGCATCCCCTACAGTATACACACACACAGTGAACATTAAACGTGGGTCTCCCAGTCCTAAGTCAGAAGCCAATCTATCGATAGCCCTTGAGATGATGATGACACCAGGCAGTGGGCATGGGTGACTCTTAGCTACCTCCAGGCCTATCTCCACTCTGACAACTAGTGGTCTTCTGTAATGGGCATGGGTCTGATTCAGGCCAAACACAAAAGCATTTTCTTTGCATTGGTACAATGAAACTTTGGGCATTTCCTCACTTCTACAAATAAAGAATATAATGAATATTTATATGAATTCAAGATCTCTTTCAGTGTAATCTTATAAAAATATCTATAAAAAGCTCATAATGTACAAAGACAAAAGAATATAGTATAAATGCGATTCAATTTTTTCAACTATAAAATAAAAAGGCAAGACTAACATTTCTTTGTCTAAAAGTATCTGTTTTATTTTTGTAATCACATTCATATTTTAAATTTGTTAATAATTAAATATTATTAATAGTCATTCAAAAATTTTAAAACTAGCTTTTATTTGGCTCTAATTACAAATTAAATTTAAAATATATTTTTATATAATACTAATATGGTAAAAATGGATCCAAGTAAGATAGATATTCAGAAATTTGTGTAGAAGGGTATATTAGTTACTTACTGCTATGTACCAAATAACCAAAAATGTAGTAATAAAGTTGACTTCAAACAACACATTTATTATGTCAGTTTCAGGGGGTCAGGGACTGGGCACAGCATACTGAGTCCTCTGCTCAGAGTCTCAGAAGGCTGGAATTACGGGGTCAGCCATGCTGCATTAATTTCTAGAGCTTGGCATCTACTTCCAATCTCATCAGTTCCTAAGGTTCCTATCTATGTGATGGATGTCATCCAGGGCCACTCTCAGCTCCCAGAGGCCAATGACACCTCCACACCATGTAGCCTTCTCCATTGTCTTTCACAACATGTCAGGGCTAGCTGGAGAATCTGGCATTCCCATCTGCTAAGACAAAGCCCACAGGAGGGACATCTTATCACCTTTGCCAAATCTAACCCCCACCGATTGCTCCAGGGTGGTGGATTATACAAGGACAGGATTCATTGGGGGTCACCTTAGGGAATGTTTCCAAAATGGGGAATGCAAAACAATTGGGCTACTACACCAACCTATGTTCTTTCAATTATTTTTTTAAAAAAACTTTAAATGGATAGTTAAGAACTAAAATGAAAATGGAAGGATGCTATTGAAAAACTTTCTTATAACAGTAGCTATAACAAGAGTAGAAAGCACATGTTCAGCACTCTTACTTAGTAAGCATTGTACACATTATTACACTTAATAGTCACAATAGCTCTATGAGGTTGGATTATTATCCTCAACTTACAGTAAGAAAAGTGAGGCAAAGACAGGTTAAGTGGCTTATACAAGGTCACATAACTAGAATGAAGTACACCCTGCTTAAAACGCATAAATTCTGTATCCTATACAAAAGCAAAGGGATTGTCTACTAGTTTGGTAAATCTAGTAACTAAATTACACATCAAATCATAATAAGCTCAAGCATCAGTTTTCTCATCTATAAAATAGGTAAGATAATCTTCTAAGGTTATTGTAAAGATAAAATGATAATAAAATACATAAAGCACTTTACCCCAAAACTGATACTTGGTAAATGCTTAAAAAATGGTATCATTGCTCTTCTGTTTATGCTCTCTGTAAACTCTAAAGTATTATACATATGACAGTACAGACAAGGATGCTGAGTTTAATAATGTTTTATTTGTTTGTTTTTATTAGCAGGAAATTTTCAGGATTCTTTAGTAATCAGCTCACTACTTTCCTATGATTAAAAGGCCCTCGAGGAATAAAAAGGAATAAATACTCCATCTATCTTTCCTTAAGAGAAGCAATAAAACTCTCTTCTCCACAAATAACTTGAAATGTAAAATGCATTTTTAAACAATTCATATTGGTGGGTCAAAGAAGCAGACTTCTTATATGCTTGATAAGAATGTTTGATGTAGCCTTTGTTAAAATGTAAAGTGTTAAGATAGACAAAAATGGATTATTCAAAAGAATGAGTGGATCAATGAAAAAATAATATATTCAGAAATATTTAATATGTTGATTGTATTACAGGAGATTATAAATGGTAAGTCATCCTTAATAATTCTACAGCATGCTTTAAAATTAGATACCTATATTATAAATCAGCTAGTTTTAAAAGGCAGATATTTCTGAGACCAGTGATGACTGTGTATTTCTCCTTGAATTCCTTGGCTTTGCCTTGAGCATAAAGTTGTTTTTCATTTTTAATTGTTCCTAATCAAATCAATGTTTTCACCATTTATAAGTGTTGACCTACCATAGGATACTTACAAATAGGACACCAATGACCTCGCCCAAGGACCATCTATAGGACAGAGGCAGGAGGGACCAAAGCAGTGCTGTGCTAATAAATGTTTAACAACCAATCTTTGGTAGGGGAAATATTTGCCAGTTTCCATGGACAAGTTCAAGGTACCTAAAGGATGATCAGGAGATGGGAAATGGCTTTGGCACACCACATGGCCCTAGTGGGAAGATCAAAAGGAAGCCAGTAAGAAAACATTAAAATGCAGTTTACTGCAGTATAACATATATCTATATGCTGAGAATTTGGAATTTCCAAACTGGGTTGGATTGAATTAATTTGGGAAGACTTCAAGGGGAAAGATAGGATTTTTTTCAAAAAGAAGGATTGGAAAGAATGTACTGTAATTAATCAAACTACATATAGTCTATAACTGTTCTCTCAAGTAACCCCTAATTAACCACAGAGATAGTTATCATTTCCCCCATTTTACCAATAAGAAAATAGAGGCTCCGGCAAATGTTCTTATAACTAGCAAGTAAAAAATCCTTCCATCCTTTTGTCCCTTTCATATCTCATTCCTTTCATATCTTGTCCCTACATTTGTTTCTCCCTTTCTTACCTCCTTCCTTCTCTTCCTCCTATCTCTTGTGGTCCTCCTTTACTAAATATTTATCTAGTATTTACTATGCCCAAGAAAGTGTGCCTAGAACCAAGTATATAAAGTAAATAAGTATATATTTTTTTAAATTTTGTCTTCAAGGAGTCAACACTACTGAGATGGAGAGGGCAGGGGTCATGACAAACAAAACATCTAGTTTTAATGAGATAAGTACAATAATAGCAATGTGAACAGGAACACTAGGGTAGAACACATGAGTTAGAGGTTACTACCCAAGTCAGTAGTCAAAGTCTGGTCTCTGGATGCTTTCTGTTAATGCATTGCTAATGGTAGTTGATATGCTAGGAGGAAAGAACCACATGGGCCCAAAAAGAGAGAGAAAAAACATGCTCATATTATAACAGCAGACTTAGCATTAGATTGCCTACTTAGGATTGAGAGTAGAGTTTAGTCTGCTATTAAAGATAAATTTGACTTAACTAGTTTGTTTCTTTATGAAAATATTTTTTAGACTTAACAGGGGTGCTGTAAAACTAATAAGCACTCTTCTTTGTTGTTTTCCAGAAGTGTATACTATAAAAATTTTACACTAGTATTATTATAAAAATATAATTAATCTTTTAACTCAGATGCTTAAAAAAGGAAATACAATTTCTGCAACATCCTCTTCCAAATATTATAAGTCCCATTAGCCCGAGCTTTCTTTTAGAGAAGACCACAAAGCATTAAATGAGCACATGAAGACTTAACAGAAAGATCTTGGTGTAAATAGGGAAAGGCGGTGATGTTTTAGTGGTTTAGCCACCTTCTCCATTCAATTTTTTGCTACAGTTAATAAAAAAGTAATAAAGTACATCCATTAGTTTTCACACAGTATATAAAAGTGAATGCTTTCTATATTTGATATTATAATTCTCTCACCTTTGTGTATATTTCTTCTTTAAAAGATCTAAGCCTCATTTGGTACAAAAATGAGTTTGAATTTGCAGTATTCTAATACTATATTACATCATAGTATTAGGAAATGTACCATAAGGTAGGAAAAATTCAAATAATAGAATCATAATCTAAGCCCTTTATTTCAAAGATTATTGGCAATAATCTATATTCATGCCTTTCTTCATGTTCTTCCCAATGAGAACTATACAATTTTATACAAACCATTTTCCTACCAGAAATGCAACATCACCCGTAAAGCTAATTTATCAAACTTTAGGTGTAGCTTTACAAAATGACAGCATGCTGACTTAAAACTGAGACTACAAAGGATGAAAAAGCCCCTACCATGTCAAACGCCAAAATTAAAGCAGGAAAGGAGTTAAGATTGGAAGAGAGACTTAATTCCTTGCTAGAGCCTGAAAGAGTGGCCCTATTCTCTTATCCCTAGATGTGTTAGAGGCCTAAATACTACGAACTCCTGATTACCAGTTGTGGCCATTCAATTCTAGAACAAAACAGGAAAACTGGTGAGTCTATCTCTAATTACAGTACTCCTCTTTACAGGGAACTCATACAACTTAACAAAAGGAAGATAAACAACCCAATCAAAAAATGATCAACGGACCTAAATAGATACTTTTCGAAAGAGGACATAAGGAAGGCCAAGAGACATATGAAAACATGCTCAAAGTCACTAATCATCTGAGAGATGCAAATCAAAATGACAATGAGGTATCATCTCATACCTGTCAGAATGGCTATCATAAACAAATCAACAAATGACAAGTGCTGGTGAGGATGCAGAGAAAAAGGAACCCTCCTGCACTGGTGGGAATGCAGACTGGTGCAGCCACTGTGGAGAACAGTATGGACTTTCCTCAAAAAACTAAAAATGGAACTCCCATTTGACCCAGTGGTCCCACTTCTAAGAATATATCCTAAGAAAATGGAAACAACAATCAGAAAGGATATATGCACCCCTATGTTCATAGCAGCATAATTTACCATAGCTAAGATTTGGAAACAGCCTAAGTGCCCATCAGCAGATGAGTGGATTAAAAACTGGTACATCTACACAATGGAATACTACACTGTGGTAAAAAAGAAGGAATTCTTACCATTTGCAGCAGCATGGATGGAACTGGAGAGCATTATGCTAAGTGAAATAAGCCAGTCAGAGAAAGATAAATATCACATGATCTCACTCATTTGTGGAATATAATGAACAACATAAACTGATGAACAAAAACAGATCCAGAGACAGAGAAGCATCGATCAGACTATCAAACCTCAGAGGGAAGATAGGGGAGGGTGGGGGTAAGGAGGAGAGATCAACCAAAGGACTTGTATGTATGCATATAGGCCTAACCGATGGACACAGACAACAGGGGGGTGAGGGCATGAGTGGGAGGGGGGGGCAATGGGAGGATAAGGACACATATGTAATACCTTAATCAATAAAGAAAAAAAAATAAACACATGAATTTCAAGCATTAAAAAAAAAGGTGAGCCATTAAGAAATTTAAGCAGTAAAAGAACCTCAGCTACAAACAAACCTTGCTTCCTCAATGCAGATAGTAGAGAGTGGCAGCTAAGAGAGCACAGAGATTACAATCTGCAATAAGAGGTTGAGAGTATTGGGGTAAAACATATTTCAGTTTTACTGTATTTGCCTAATCATTTAAAATTGACACTTTATAAAAAATTTCAAAGGACATATGACTAAGACCATTCCTTCCCCGAAGTTAGGTTGATTATTGAACAATTTTCTTGTACCAGAAGCTAGAAATGGTTACCAGCATCTGAGATGTCAACCTGTGACCTCAACCACTAAGAGGAAATCTTGGTCTGTTTAAGCTCTGGCTGCTCATTTTCCTCAAACACCCTCCCCCTGCTAAAATTTTAATTTTAACCTAGAAGTTGACAACTAATATTTTATAAGGGATGAGAGGAGTTTTTATTCTTACTGTCTCTATATAGCCCATCTTCCTTCCTTGTCACAGGTTCTGCAGGCTGAATTCTCTCTCCAAAAGAGTAACTTTGCATATTCACTACTAAAAGCAGCCACACACTTTAAATTCTTAAGTGCTTAGCTTTCCCTTCTTTAAAAAGCGGAATTATTAAGAATTTTACTGGCAAGCAATCAACCTTTTATATCCAAAAATATATACTTGTCTATGAGCATTATTTCAAAATGTATAGCATCAGTATGAAGGTAATAATTATTAAGAAAAAACTCAGCCTTTAAAATTAAAGGGAAGGAATTTAACTGTAGTTAAACTATTCACCTCTTACGTGTGTATAACATTTAAAGTAAATCTTCACAAGTTTAGTAGTTTCTTGGATGATTACAATAACCTCCTATCTGGCATCTCCCTGGGTCACCCCCTTGGCTACTCCCATCCCTTTATAATCCATTCTCCATACTGGAAGCTGAGTGGCCCTTTCAGAACCCAAATATGCTTATGTAGCTTCCAGATTAATAATCCCTGAATGAGGTCTTCAGATATTTCAGATATTTGCAAGTATTTTCTTTCCATTCAGGTTGGAGGAGGATAAAGTGGGAAAAGGGGTTCAAATATATGGTAACAAAAGAAAACTAGACTTCAGGTGGTAAATACACAATAGAGTACACAATTGTCAAATTATAACCTTGTACACCTAAAACATATAATGTTAATAACCAACATTACCCCATAAATTCAATAAAAAATATATAAAACCCCTGAGTACCCTTCTACTGCTTGTAGGATAATGACTGAAACCATCAACATTGTCTTTAAGTTCCTTAGGGTTTGCTTTGTCCTATATCTCTACCCCTTCCCTTATTAATCTCACCTATACTTATTGCTCTTTGGCCATAGAAGTTACTTTAAGTTCCTTAAATTTGTCATGTTCCATTCTGCCACAGGACATTTGTGCAGGCTACACATTCATTTGGTACATTCAAAATTCTCTCCTACCCCTATTCCAACTTCCTGTACCCACTTAGCTTCCACTAACTCTTTGGTTTTCAGAATACATGTCACTTCCTCAGCATGCCATCATTTCCTTCAAACCAACACTCTAGACAAGGGGTCTTTGTTATAGGCTTTCATAGAATTGTGTTCTTCTCCTTCACATACTCTGTTTCATTATCATGTCTAATTATTAAGAGTTCTCTCCTGTTATGGATTAGGACAGGGGCCTTGTCCTCTCCCTGCTTATCATTGAATCTCCATCATTGACCATCATGCCTGACACAGAGGAAAAGTTCAGTAATTATTTATTGAGTAGATTACTCCATCAATCCTTTCTTATGTGGTTGGTCAAAGGATAAAATAACAGTAGAGCCAGCCATGCTGGAAATTTGTAAGGAGTCAGCCTATACATATGGATTGAAGTAAATTGTTTATACCACATACAAAATGCTTAAGGAACTACTGTTTCTGTGTGGGTAGTATTTCTCTTAAGTAGAGAGTATGAATAGAATGTCAGAAAGAGAATAATGAAAGGAGAGAAATGGACAAAGTTGGAAAAGCAGTTGCTGCCACAGACAGTGGGTCTGATCAATTGATCTTTCTCTCTCTCCCTTTCCTTTCCTCTCTCTCTCAAGTCAATTTAAAAAAAAAATTTAAAGTGAGCCTAGAGGTGACACAGCCTGAATGAGAGCAGCTAAAGGGAAAGGGTAAAAAGGTGCACATGTTGGCATATACTTAAGAGGTGAAAACCAACAGGGTTTGGTGACAGATAGAGTGTGGTAGATGAGAGAGAAAGGGAAGAGTCTGTTGAAGACTTGAAGATGATCTAAGCATATCGCATAGCACCTTTAATTATCTACAAATATTTTTTAATGTCTATGAGCCCTTATATGCAGATTGTGAGCTCATGGAAAAAAGATCATTCAATTCATGCTTCTTGGATGACTTAAATATCCTATATAATATTTTGAGTGATACTAAAATTACAGATAATTTAAATAAAAGTCTTTATTTTGTATCAATACTAAAGACATTTTCAAATTTTACTGAAAAAAAAAATGGCAGAGAAAAATAGTTTCAGCCCTAAAGAGATCTTGTCATTAATACTATTAAAAAGAGTAGAAAGCAAGAAATTTCAAGCCAAGTTCAAAAGTGACAGTTTGGTTTTGGTGACCTCTTATTTGCCTCCTTTCTGAGTTGGTCTTCAGTAAGCACATATTTATTTAAAATGTCCGTTTTTTCCTGATATGTGGGAAGAGTAATGGCTTAGAAGATAGAAAATCAGAGTTCAAATCTTAATTCTGTCAATGTTAAAATCTTGGCCAAGTACCTTCAGCTATCTAGTCCTGAGTTTCCTCATCTATAAAATAAAGGGTCTCAACTAAATGGTTTTTAAAATCCATTTCCACCCATTGTGCTAATTAAAAGCTGAAATATTATATACTTATATTCTCATACATAGTATTTTTGTAGAGGAATGGTGAATTTAAGGGACCTGAATTCACTAATGACCTCACTAGGTAAATGACTTAACATATTTTTTTTAATGCTAGGCCTCGATATTGGTGTGTTCCAAACAAAGAAAAAAAAAATATATATATATACATATATATATATATATATATATATAATCTCCACTGGGGCAGGTTTTTAAAAATAATTAACAATTATTTATATCAATTTGTTACACATATTTGTCTAACCTATAACTTTATTAAATGTCTAACAAATTCATAAGATTTATACAAAGCTTTCTCAGCCATGTTAGGTTAAGGATGCAGCCAATAATGAAAAGTTTTAGGAACTTTTCAAAAAGTACAGGATGAATGACATTTTCTCCTTTCCTATTGTCAGAAATTTTAGCTATGATCACATTTTTCATCAGCTCTAGGCCTATGGGCCCATTCTAATTTGAAGGTTTGTTTATACAACCTACTTTGTTAGCAGAGGCTTTTGAAATCCTTTTAGTTAATTATTCCTCATAACCACCATCTTGCTTAGTAAATTAATATTGCCTTATCATATGCATGAAGAATATATTAGGAAGAAATGTGATGGCAATCCTTCAAAAACTACACAATACACCATCTTTATGAATACTAAACTCTTTGTATTACAATCCATGGATTCACAGCTCCTAGAACCATGTCCTTATTACTCAACTTATTACTCAACTAACTCAACATGGCTTTCTTGATTCTTTATGGATATTCACATAGAATTATTTCACACTTGCACTGTGATTAAGCTCCACAAATGTAACAAACACCCTAATTTGGATGTGACCAAAAGTACATGATTAAATACCTTGAGGTTTATTTTCCAGCAAACAAATCACAGATGAAACTATGGCAGTCAAGACAGATCAGAGGATAGTTGACAGTTTAAAGGGCATCAAAGTTGGCCAAATAGTTGTTTTATACCAGAACTGTCGGTAAATCTACTGTTGAGGGCTCTGTGGCTCTAAAGAATCAGAAGCCAAGGCTACACCAGATGGCCAACAATCAATAGACCTGGCACAATCACCTGCAAATGGCCAATAATACACAACATTGGAGAAAAGCAGGTTTTATGGACTCCCTGCTTAGGGCATCATGTAAAACTTCTGTGCATTGGTAGATCCAAAATAAATAAATAAGTAAATGAATAAGCAAACAAGCAAACAAACAGTGATGCATGAAAGATTTACTTTTCCTAATTGATTGATGCTGCTTGGGTCAGACAACATTTGGGGCCTTGGGGTAACTGGAGTGATCCAGTTGGTCCATGACTATAAACATGTTTTTCCTCCAATATAGAATAATAAAGTACAATGCAAAATTTAAGAAACCTTTATAAAATGCCAGCCTCCCCACTGGAGTCTGTTCAACATGGATTTTGGCTATATTATAATTATTTGCCTTCCAAGCCATCTTTGTGATTTCCAAGATAAAATGTTTTAACCAACATGCACATACAGATGATAAATAGCTTCATGAGATGAATGGTAACTGTACAGAAAAGCATAATGGTTCAACCATCTAATCTTATATGCAGAAAGGGAGTTTAAATGATTAATTTTGTAAATGTCAATTATTTGCTTTGAAGATCATCCATGGCTAATTTAAAAATCTGAATCACAATACACCCCTGATTACCTATCTATAGCATTCAAGTTTATACTCAGGAAACACAAAGTGATCATGGGCTTAGACAAACATAAATGGATGATATAAGAGAGTGATTGTTCAAAAGTCATGTAATTCATTCCAAAGCTATACATTAATGTCTTATCTATGTCACAGTTTTTTCCAATGCAGAATATTGCCAAGAATTATCTTTATTTGAAAAAAGAGTCAAGAGCTTTAAAATAAAGCTGGCATTACAACAACAGACTCAAGTCTTAACTGTTTCTTAAGCACTTGCCTTTGGTCTACTACATTGCTTAATGCTGTAACAAACAAGAAAAAATGGTGAACAACATATATATGTTTTAAGGGAACTTAGAGTTTTATTGGACAAGAAGACTCACATACACTCTGGCCAGTTTTGCTCAGTGAATAGAGCGTCAGCCTGTGACCAAAAGGTCCTGTCAAGGGTACGTACCTTGGTTGCAGGCTCCTCCCCAGCCCGAGCCCTGGTTGTGGTTTGTGCAGGAGGCAACCACAAATCGCTGTGTTTCTCTCACGTCAATATTTCTCTCTGTCTTTCCCTCTCTTCCACTCTCTCTAAATAACAATGGAAAAATATCCTCAGGTGGGAGTTACAAAAAAAAAAAAAAAAAGGAAGAAGAAGTAGAAGACTCACATACATTAAAAAATATCATAGCATAGCATCTTACAAGGCTGAATATTAGTCGTCATCAAATCAGGCTTATAGTTTATAGACTACAATGCTATAGGAATTCAGGGAACACAGATCACCATAAGCAGAGTTAATCAGAGAAGATTCCTTGGGGATGTGGATCATGGGCTGCCCTGAAAGAAGAATCTTCTACTTCCTTCATACACCCAGATCACCTGGCACAGTGCAGGAGTCACATAACAACTTTCTGAATTTAACTGAAGGGAATGTAAGGTTTGCAATAATGAAATGGAAGTAAGAGAACATACAAGCCAAGAGAGCAACTGGAAGAAAAAACGTAATAAATCAATATCATCTATATGTAATTTTGCTTAAATGTTTAACCAGAACATAACTATGAGGAAACCTCAGACAAATCCAAATAGAGGGACATTCTAAAAAATGCTTGTTGTGAACTCTTCAAAAATATCAGCGTCATGAAAGAAGAAACATCATGCAGGAGTGTTCTAGATTAAAAAACACTAAAGAGATATAACTACCTAATGCAATGCAAATTCCTTGATTGGATCCTGGAAAGGGGAAAAAACAGATATACACAACCACACCTCCAAACTAGAAAAATGTGATTGTAGACTGAAATTTAGGTAACAATATTAAATCAGTGCTGAATTCTTGGGTGTGATCATGTTTGTGTAGGAGAATGTCCTTATTTTTAAGAGATGTAACTGAAGTATTTAGGGGTGATGCATTATGCCTGCAACATAGCCTCAAATGGTTTGAGGGGAAATAAATTTATAAATAAACATGCACCCACAAGGCAGAGATAAAGCAAATATGGCTTTGGTGAATCCACTGGAAAAAAAATAGTTATGGGGAGTGAAATAATGAGTCAGATGGGACTAGAGTAAGTGGATGGGTGGTACTGAGAAGTGATAAGACTGGGGCTAAGTTCTGAGAATAGGAAAAGAATAAATAACTGATGGAGATCTTTTCATTACAAAATGAGGAACTTGGCCTTGATTTGGAAAAATGATAAGGACACAGAATACACAGTAGTCTTTGGCTTAAAAGTAAAATAATGACTTTACATGTTAGGCAAATAAATATGACAGCTTTTGGCACAAAGCACCAGAAAAAGAATGAATTGAAGGCCAACTAGAAGAGTCTCTCATAACAACCAAAGGGACACAATGAAAACTTGGGCTCCATAGAAGCAGAGAAATGATACTCAAGAATAGATCCAAGAATCAGTAGGAAAGATACGCATGGATGGATTGCTTACATGGATGATTAATTCATCTAGGACTGTTTCCCTCACCAGCTTCCCCCAAATCTAAGGTAAACCTCATTGTCACTCCTGATTACACTAGAATTTGACCATAGAATGACCCCACTCCAGCTGAGATCTCTCTCACAGGAATCAAAGTCTAAGGAGCAAGTTAGGTCCAATAAACAACAAGTTTTAGGAGAACAAGGACTGTGTCTGTCTGGTTCAACATCAATGCCCAGCATCCACACAAGAATCAAAAGTAAAGACACAAGCAGGAAAAATGGAGGTAAAAAATACCAATGAGATTGCCATGGAGATTCAAAGAAATGGAGACATATGAAAGTAGCTCACTTGGAGTGAAGGAATCATTCTCCATGTTATTTAGAGGTGAGAGTACGTGAGTGGAAGGAGAAGTGCCAAATTATATCAGGAACTGACTGCAACAAGTTTTCTTCCAAGATTGTTTTGATGCTTTTGTTTAAAATACAGTAGCTATACTTACATAGTTTGTCCAATTTCCTGTCAAATAAATATTTATTCATACAAATTAATCTTATTGCTTTGTCCCTGAAGACATTTGGTCAATTTGTGTCACTATAAAGCAACTTTCCACAATTTTTTCTCCTGTGGATCTTTTTTCTTCCTACATAATTTATTCCTTTTTCTTTTCTTATTGCATGATTCATTTTTGTTTAGATTTCAATTCCTTTCCAGCTAAATCATGTTAGAACTTTGTGTATTTTTCTACATGCATTATGTGTACATTATAAGAACCCAGATGGACTTGAATTTGCATCCCAGGTTTGCTACTTCCTGAATAAATAACTTGGACAAGTTACTTAACTTCTATAAAATACTCATACATATCTCAGACACACCTTAAATAAGATAATTCATGCACGTTTCATTACCTGAAAAATAATAACCACTGAAAATATAATATTTTAAATATATTTTTTAAAATTATAATAGAGAGGAAGGGAGAGAGAGAGAGAGAAACATCATCAGCTGCCTCCTGCAAGCCCCCTACAAACCCACAACCCAGGCATGTGCCTTGACTAGGAATCAAACTGGTGACCTCTTTGTGCATGGGATGACACTCAACCAATTGAGCCACACTGGCCAGGCAAAAAAATAATTTTTATTATTCTAATTTTAATTATTATTAGTTATATGTCACTACTAGAGGCACGGTGCATGAAATTCATGCACTGGGGGGAGGGGCGGGGCGGGGGTCACTCAGCCCAACCTGCACCCTCTCCAATCTGGGACCCCGCAGGGGATGTCTGACTGCCAGTTTAGGCCTGATCCCTCTCACATTCCAGGACTGCTGGCTCCTAACCACTCGCCTGCCTGCCTGCCTGACTGCCCCTAAACCGCTTCTGCCTGCCAGCCTGATCACCCCCTAACCTCTCCCCTGCCAGCCTGATTGATGCCTAACTGCTCCCCTGCCAGCCTGATTGCCCCCAACTGCCCTCCCCTGCAGACTTGATCACCCCCAACTGCCCTCCCTTGCAGGCCTGGTCGCCCCCAACTGCCCTCCCCTGCTAGCTATCTGGCTAGAGGAGAGCTGGAATTACTACCCATATGATTTTAACTCATTCCTACAACCAATGCCTTGCTGCAGTGTAAAAAGTCAGAAAAGAGGAATACTAATTGAGGCCTTCTGACATGAAATAGTTGGTGGGGCAGGGGAAGACTTTATATTTCTAAGGGCAGGGAAAATTCTTTTGACAAATATTGATACATATTATTTTTGGAGCTAAAATTCTCCTTAGGGAAAACTTATTTTAACCAGAAAGAACCACTTTAAAGCCCTTTTTAATTAAATGAATCCAAATCAAGTTCCCAATGCTTTATCTTTGGGTTATACAACAGGATTTAAACTTAACTAGAATCTGAGCTTAATAGTAAGTAAGTGGATGGAATTGCTTTGTCTCTCCCCTTAGCCATTGCTTTATAAAGGTTAAAGGTTTTTAGAAGGGGGTTATTCACATTTGTATCTTGGGGGTCTTCTGGGAAGCAAGGTATTGAGAATGCAAAGTCTTCTCTATGATGTTCAATGTTACCAAACCCTGCCAAGTTAGCCCTGGCTAAGGCCAAGTTGGAGAAGTCTCCGAGAATAAATTCACCATAAGAAAGAGGAATACCTCTGGCTAGACTTAACACCAGGTTAGGGAAAGAACATTCTCATTGATGGTCACAGCCACAGTAGCAGACAGGACTACTTAGCAAAAATAAAAACTCTCATTGGCAAAGGAAGCAATACTCCCAACAGCCTGGATTTAAATGAAAAGACTAAGGAGATGTGGCCTTTGGTTTTCAGTAATCACCCTTGGCAGTCTTGGATATAACTTAGGAGGAGTTCCTGAGAAGGAACAAAAAATTAAACTTACTATTAGTAAGGTGGGATCTCAGAGTTATTACCATTTAAATATTTAAATAAATATAGCATTATTTGTACTCACAAGCTGAAAGACTATGGACACCTTATTGTAATCCCAAATAAGGTAATATTATTAACAGATCCAACTATGGCTCAGTCAGAGGCCCCTTTTGAAAATATAACTTCAGGTCTCAAATAGCCTCCACTTTTCATGGTTTACTTCTCCCTCTGGTATCTCAAGTTCTTAGGCGTTGTCTCCCATGTGCTGTGAGCTCCCCAGGAGCTGTGTCAGTGCCACCTCTGCACTGGAATGAGTCACCATCTGCCCTGAACTGTCTTCCTTACTTTGGTATTTCAATGCTCTGGGGCTGCATTGTGTATTATGAGGCTTGAGGCTGCACCAGGTTTGGGCCTCATCCCCACTCTTCCTCACACACTACAGGTCCACTAACACTCACCCCAAGGACAACTCACAGTTCTCAACCACTTTGTGTTCACCGCACTTGGCCAGCTGGGAACCGCTCCTCTTCCTCCATGTTCTGTCAGAGGTCATAGCTCATGTTTAGGCCCCATGATTTGGCCCTTTTGGGTTTTATACCAATAGGTGTTCACCTTTTAGGAACAAACTATCAAGGGCCTGGCAAAGAGCAGGATCAATCAACAGCCACGCACCTGACCTAGGCATGGGTCCTCTCTGAACTTCAGGCTCTGTTGACAAGTGTCCCTCCTTGTTCTATAAATTTATTCTTCCAGGATGGATTATTATAATTGCTCTTCAATTGGGTTCTCTTGAATCTCAATCATTGACACTGCATGTGTTTTTTTGTGTAGATTAGGCCCTTTAGCCCCATATAAATCAGTTGGTACAAATATATACCACTCTATGAGGGTATGAGGTGGGTTTCTCACACTTAGTCTGTAGATTCTGCAAGAATATGCTATGATATGCACAGTCATACACACAAACACACACAGAAAAATTTTAAATAGATGAATGCATTTTTTTCATTTTGGTCTGGCTATTTATTCCCATTAATAGAATGTACCAAAAAGAAAAAAATCTAAATTAATCTTTGATTAAGGTAAGTGGATAAGTAGAAAGAAGATATGTCCTTAATTATGTAGTTCTTCATAACTTCGACCTTATTTGTCAGATGCAAATATTGATTTGAGAAGTAAACCAGCATGATCAGTCAGAAATCTAACTGATGTCTGCTATTTATAAGGTAAATTTGATTATATTCACCCTTTACCAGAAGTATGTGGCCCTTGGGCTTTAATTACTAAACTGATATGACTAAGTTTGACAGTTATGTTGGTTATATTATCACAAATCTTCCTAAAACTCATTAATTTTCCATGTTAACACACAGTCCTTGGCTTTCAAGGAAAGAAAGAGAACTTCAGTAAAAATTTAAGAGAGACCTTGACTTATGCAAGGGAGTTTACCAAGGTATTTTTTTCAGAACATTATAGTCAGAATACAGGCAATACTTCCAAAATCATATTCAGTACTAGTTTATTTAAGAACATTGTATATTTGTGGAGTATGTAGTTAATAAGACACATTCATTTAAAGTCATACCTCTTACAGTGGAAGAGATATGGCTGTGATGAGACGAAGTGAAGTCATCACTCACAAAGTGGTGGAAGACCTAATATTAAGATTCAATATTATGTTCTGTGTTGGTAAAACTGAATGGCCTCACTGCAGGTTCCTCTCCCCACTCTGCATCTGCAGAAAAGATCTAACCATACAATCCTCCTATCAAAGCTCAGTTCTTGCTTCTCCTTGAGTAGTTAGTTGCAGTTTCCAGCCAGCCCCAAAAATTATTCAAACAAGCCAATCACATCCTCCCACAGAATCAGGAGATACCTCAACCTTCCTGACACTGAAAGCCTCGCTCCCACAGCCCCTGGTTGTTCATTCTGTTCCTGAGCACAAGCCATTTGTGACCCTACATGGTGCACTGTCCTCCTCTCTGGGTTGTGAGTATATGCAACTAAGAAATTATTCTTAATTTCATCTTTCCAGTGTCAGGTGTCCTGTGTTCAGCCATCCACATAACCCTAGGGCAAGGGCTCCCTCAACTCACCAACACGGTAAATAGGAGATGATCAAAACATAGAGCAAGCCCATGGCAGAGATGATACTCCAAGCCAAGCTTTCTGACTCCAAACCACTGCTATTCCTCTCCCCCAGAGGTATTCATACCACATGATGATAGCACTTAGGGAGAAATTTCTATGGCCACACTCTGTGTGAGCTTTTATCTCATTTAAGCATCACAACTATCCTGTGAAGTAGCTACTATTATTTTTCCCTTGGTACAGAAGATGAGATTAAAGCACAAAGAAGTTGAGTAACCAGCTAGTGAGTGGTAGAACTGGGATCCCACAGCCTGCACCTTTAACTCTACTGCCCAAAGAACTACTGGCATCGGAATGAACGAATCCTCTGGTAAATGTATTTTACATAAACAATTTCGCCAAATGAAAATACTTGAAAAATATAAATTTATGAATGCAAAGTTGGGTTTTCAAAGGTTACTCTGACTTCAGTTTTGCCAACCACCACTAAGTAAATAGTGGTGTCTATTGAGTGTGCAAATTGAAGGATAGGCCTGCCCCAAGCATGGTTAAGAAAGAGCATCACACAATACAGATATCATTATCTTCTATAGTTACAGTTTTTATTAAATTTCTTGAAAAAAGCTTAGTATATTTTAGGCCCTCTTTTCTTAAACTATTCTCATTTTCAAACAAATATAATTATACATGACTAGAGGCCTGGTGCATGAATTTGTGTACCAGTGGGATCCCTCAGCCTGGCTTGTGGGATCAGGCTGAAACTGGCTCTCAGACATCCCCTGAGGGGTCCTGGATTGCAAGAGGGCACATGCCAGGCCAATGGACCCCACCGGTGCACAATTGGGGCCAGGGAGGGATGTGGAAGGTTGACCGCGGGAGCGATCCAGGGTGTGTCTGGCCTGTCTCGCTCAGTCCTGATTGGCCAGACCCTAGCAGCAAGCTAACCTACCAGTTGGAGCATCTATCCCCTGGTGGTCAGTGCATGTCATAGCGACTGGTCGACTGGTTGACTGTCTGTCCCCTGGTGGTCAGTGCACGTCATAACAAGTGGTTGAGTGGCCTTAAAATATCATTAGCATATTATGCTTTGACTAGAGGCCCAGTGCACAAAATTTGATCCTGGTAGGATCGGGCCTAAACAGGCAATCGGACATCCCTCTCACAATCCAGGACTGCTGGCTCCCAACTGCTCACCTGCCTGCCTTCCTGATTGTCCCTAACCACTTATGCCTGCCAGCCTGATCACCCCCTAACCACCCCGTGCCAGCCTGATTGATACCTAACTGCTCCCCTGCCAGCCTGATTGCCCCTAACTGCCCTCCCCTGCAGGCCTGGTCACCCCCTAACTGCCCTCCCATGCAGGCCTGGTCCCCCCCAACTGCTCTCCCCTGCAGGCCTGGGTCCCCCCCAACTGCCCTTCCCTGCAGGCCCAGTCGCCCCCAACTTCCCTCCTCTGCCGGCCTGGTCACCCCTAACTGCCCTCCCCTGCAGGCTTGATTGCCCCCAATTGCCCTCCCTTGCAGGCCTGATCCCTCCCAACTGCCCTCCCCTGCTAGCCTGATCACCCACAACTGCCCTCCCTTGCAGGCCTGGTCCCTCCTAACTGCCCTCACCTGCTGGCCATCTTGTGGTGGCATTCTTGTGTTCACATGGGGGCAGCTATCTTGTGTGTTGGAGTGATGGTCAATTTGCATATTACTATTTTATTAGATAGGATAGAGGCCTAGTGCATGGGTGGGGGCCAGCTGGTTTGCCCTGAAGGGTGTCCCGGATCAGGTTGGGGGTTCCCTTGGGGTGTGGGACAGCCTGAGCGAGGGGCCTGTGGTGGTTTGCAGGCCGGCCACGCCCCCTGGTGACCCAACTGGAGGCCCTGGTATCTGGGATTTATTTATCTTCTATAATTGAAACTTTGTAGCCTTAAGTGGAGGCCAGGGCAGGCCAGGAAGCTTGGCTTCCTCCATTGCCGGGGGCAACCCAAGCTTCCTGCTCTCTCCAGATCCGAGGCTGCTGCCATTTTTGTTAGGATTTATTTATCTTCTATCATTGAAACTTTGTAGCCTTGAGCGGAGGCCAGGGCCAGCCAGGGCGGGTGGCAAGCTTGGCTTCCTCCATTGCTGGGGCAACCCAAGCCTCCTGCTTGCTCCAGCTCTGTGGCCAGCCGCCATCTTGGTTGGGTTAATTTGCATACTCGCTCCTGATTGGCTGGTGGGCATGGCTTGGTGTAGCGGAGTGATGGTTAATTTGCATGTTACTCTTTTATTAGTGTATATTGGTTGAATGGACGACCAGACACTTATCATATTAGGCTTTTATTATATAAGATGTGTCTAGTTCAAGCTACCTGTGCTCAGATTTCCTGAATCTACCTTCTATGCTTTTACTCACCAGCTGAACATCTCAGACTCAAACTTATCACACTCCCAACATCCATTCCTTTCTCCTCAAACTAGACAATGACCTGCTTATGAATAGTGACCAGGTCTTACTTATTTATTTTGTATATCACCAAACTCTAGCTTAGTCCCTCAATGTTTTTTGAAAGTGAATAAATAAGTTAATATAAAAGTAAATAGAGTCAAGCAAGGAACAATTTCTTTTTTAAAATGTCAAGGTGTTAGCAGCTACTTTATTTTGTCTAAAACTAGTTATTTAATTAGAGTCTGGATTTTTTTTTTCCTGAACATTTTAACAAATGTTTTAAACAGAATTTGCAGTTTTCATATATAAGGATAAAGCAGTTTCCCAAAAATATTTTTTAAACCTGTCAACTTAAAAAAAGTATGATAATTAGAACTAATATCTGTTATACAATTCATATGCTTTTTCTGAATGCAAATACATCTACACCTGCACCTGCAAGTTCAACTGACCAAAACAGTTAATGACCAACACTAAAACAGAATCTTCTATGAAGCAGCCAGCTCCTTAGTAAAAACAGAGTGCTCAATGACCACTCATTGCAGGATGTGGAAAAGAAAATTTCTGCCTACAGTCTTTCTCAAGTCAGTTTTAATCACAAGGTTATGGTTTTACAAACATCTTATTATTCTTTGTATATATATATATATGTATATATATATATATATATATATATATATATATATAATTTTTTTACAGAGAGGAAGGGAGAGGAATAGAGAGTTAGAAACATCAATGAGAGAGAAACATCAATCAGCTGCCTCTTGCACACCCCCTACTGGGGATGTGCCCACCACCAGGAAATGTGCCCACCACCAAGGTATGTGCCCTTGACCAGAATCAAACCTGGGACCCTTCAGTCCACAGGCCAACGCTCTATCCACTGAGCCAAACCAGTTAGTGCAACATCTTATTATTCTTATATAAATTTGATTTAAATAAATTTCCTTACTTTTCCTTGATTCTCCAAACAAACAAACAAAACCCATTCTTATATATACTAGGCTATGTGCAAAATTCTTGGAAATTTTTCTTACAAGTAACTTTTTGATAAAGCACAGACTCATCCTAGTCAACATTTACCCTGTTCTCAAACTTTCAGTTTGTAAGAATCACCTAATGATGTTATTAAAGTGTAGATCCTAAATCACACACCAGAGATTGTAATTCAGTAGATCTGGAATGTGGCTGAGAAAACTGTATTTTTATTGAGTACTGCCTGAGTTGGGGGTTGTATCAGCTATATTTGAGAAAATATTACTTCAGAAAATGTGAAGTCAGTTTGAACAGCAGACTAAAAATAAAATTTTTGCAAGGCAATTTGTGGCAATGTGGAGAATGATGTCAGGGAAAGTGGCTGCAGCCAAGAAAACCTGTTACAATAATTCAGATAAAGTTTATACAGAATTGAAGAAGAGCACAGGATGGAAAGAGGCTAGTAAGAAAAATATTTAAGAGGTTCAATAATCTCAACTAAATCAACAAGACTTACTGATTCAATAGTGAGGCAAAATGGGGTGAAAAGGGAGGGAAGGGAAAATGGGGATATCTGTAACAATATGAACAATAAAAGAAAGATAAAATTAAAATTTAACAGAAAAAAAAAGAATACACCAAACTGCAGAACAACCATTATTCAGGTCCACCTAAAATCAAGCTGAATGGAAGTCCTACAACTAGGGAATTAAAGGAAAGGCCACATTGAGACTGCATCTGGCCTCAGTGAGCCCCATACCTCTGGATAATTGGCCCCTGCCCCAGCACTAGCAGCAGCTAGCCTTAGTTCACAGATTGGCCTCACTAGGGTACCTCCACGCCCAGAACAAGTAGCAGCCATTTTCAGATCACTTTGTAGCTCAGGCCAGGTGGCCCTGTGCAAAATACAGGTGGTGGCTGACCATAGACTGCACCTCCCCAGAGGGCCCAGAGCTAGCACACCCAGTGGAAAGCTTCAGACCATGTCGAAGTACCACCACCCACCCAACTACCCCCACATGCGACACATTAAAGGGGCAGACTAAATGGGCACCAGGACCTTGCTGACATAAGTCCTGCTCTGTGGGGTGGCCCCCTGCACAGCTATCCCAGTGGGAAGCTCATCCACTGTGGTTGGAGGTCAGTGATCAGTGGTCACAGCCAGTCCTTGCAGCTGATTTTCCTGGAGATAAATCCCTCCCATTGATGTGCCGATAACAATCAAGACTCAACTATACAGCCCACATGGGGGTACACCTCAAGTAGCCAGCTTGGGCAATTGGGGAGGCTGTGCCACTGGACCCTACAGAACACCTACTACATTAGGCCATTCTACAAAGTCTGGGAAACAGAGCATCTCTACTGAGAACATATAAACAAACACAGGGAAGCTGCCAAAATAAAGAGAAAAATAAACATGTCCCAAATGAAAGTACAGAACCAAACTCCAGAAAAAGAACTAAACAAAATGGAGACAAGCAATCTACTAGATGCAGAGTTCAAAACACTGGTTATAAGAATGCTCAATGAATTTAGTGAGAACCTCAATCACATAAAAAAAGGAACAGTCAGAAATGAAGGATACATTAACTGAAATGATTTACAGGGAATCAGCAGTAAAGTAGATGAAGTCAAGAATCAAATCAGCAATTTGGAATATTAGAAAGCAAAAAACACCCAATCAGAACAGCAAAAAGAAAAAAGAATCCAAAAAAATTAGGATGGTATAAGGAGCCGCTGGCATAACTTCAAGTATACCAACATTCCCATCATGGGGTTGTCAGAATAAGAGAGAGAGAGAGAGAGAGAGAGAGAGAGACAGAGACAGAGACAGAGACAGAGAGAGAGAGCAATAAATTGAAAACATCTGAAAAAATAATGACAGAAAATATCCCTAATTTCGTGAAGGAAATAAGACATAAGAGTCCAGGAAGTGCAGAGAGTCACAAACAAGATGAATCCAAAGGGGCCCACATCAAGACATACCATAATTAAAATGCAAAAGGTTAAAAACAAATAGAGAATCTTAAAAGCAGCAAGAAAAAGGCAGTTAGTTACCTACAAGGGAGCTTCCATAAGACTGTCAGCTGATTTCTCAGCGGAAACTTTGTAGGCCAGAAGGGATTGGCAAATAATAGTCAAAGTGATGAAAAGCAAGGACTTACAACCAAGATTTCTCTATCCAACAAAGTTATCATATACAATCAAAAGACAGATAAAGAACTTTCCAAACAAGAAAAAGCTAAAGGAGTCACCACCAAACCAGTATTATATAAAATGTCAAAGGGTCTTCTTTAAGAAAATAAAGATCTAAAATATGAATAATAAAATGGCAGTAAATATATATCACAATTGAATCTAAAAAAAGAAATAAACAAACAAGCAGAACAGAAACAGATTCATAGATACAGAGAATATTTTGATGGTTGCCTGATGGATGCAGGGTGGGTGGAGGGATGGGTGAAAAAGGTGAAGAATTAAGAAGTACAAATTGATTGTTACAGAACAGTCATAGGGATGTAAAGTACAGCATAGGGAATATAGTCAATAATGTTCTGAAAACTATATATGATATCAGATGGGTACAAGATTTATCACGATGATCATTCAGTAAGTCATGTAATGTCTAATCACTGGGTTGTACAACTGAAACTAACATAATAATGTATGTTAACTATAATTGAAAATAAAAAATGATACAATTTAAAAAATACTATTCACATCATTTTTTAAAACAAAATTTGGGGTTCTCTGTTTTTGTTCTAACTTATCCCAATACAGTAAAATGATATGAACATGACTAACTTTGTAAGTAATGATTCAATCTATTAATCCCATAAAAACTCAGCAAATAAAGTAAAATAGGTTTCTTTTGAAACTTTCCCCATTGTAAAGGAGGAAGAATTCTACCAGACATTTTATTGTACCTCTTTCTCTTTACCCAAAGTTGCATGTTATTCTATAATAAAACATTTGTCTGATTTTGACTACCTCTGGCCCTATAACATGTTGCTTTGTAAACCTGTTCTGGGTTTTCTCTTTCTTTTCAATGGTGTCACTTTTTTTGTCACAGTCACTTAATTTCCTTGTTCTTTTTATAACAATGCTTAAACTGTTTTGACTGAAGATGTGCACCAGATGGAAACTGCACAGATGTCAGCACCTGTATGCTAAGTCTGTGCATTCATGTATCATTTGGTTCATTGTTTTACAGATTTTACATTCATAGTAGGAATCGTTGCATCTTTAGAGAAAATAGCTTAAGAACTCCTTCCTTCCTTCCTTCCTTCCTTCCTTCCTTCCTTCCTTCCTTTCCTTCCTTCCTTCTTTCCTTCCTTCCTTCCTTCCTTCCTTCCTTCCTTCCTTCCTTCCTTCCTTCCTCTTTCCTTCCTTTCTTCCTCTCTTCCTTCCTCTTTTCCTTCTTTTCTTTCCTTATTTATATAAGAACTCCTACTATTCGTTAGTGCTCCTAACTCTGTGCCTAGTAAATCTAATTAAATGCAGCAAAAATACTTGAGAACTACCAGCAATAATTACATATGTGTGTAGTTTTTTAATTTTAAAATTAAACTACATTGTCTTTAAAAAGAACAACCCCTTAACTCTCTTTTCTTTAATAACTTTTTATTGATTTCAGAGAGGAAGGAAGAGGGAGAGAGAGATAGAAACGTCAATGATGAGAGAGAATCATTGATTGGCTGCCTCCTGCACATCCCACACTGGGGACATGTGCCCTTGACCGGAATCGAATCTGGGACCCTTCAGTCTGCAGGCTGACACTCTATCCACTGAGCCAAACCAGCTAGGGCCAACCCCTTAACTTTCAATAAGTCAAAGTTTCTAGGGAAAGTAATAACAGAATAGAGGGAATAAATAAGCATTTATTGAGTATATACTATTTTCAAGGATTTTACAGTATTTCTCATGACACCCTCACAATAATTCTGTGATACTGGTATTACAGGTGAAGAGCTTCATAAATATTCAGAAACATGATTAAGACCACAGATAATGGCATACTCAGTAAATGTCATAGATGCTGGTAAAAGGCAGATCAAGGATTCAGTGTCTGGTTATGTAAGGCTCTTGCCATGGCCCAGTCTTGGACATTTTTGAAGAAATGCAATTTTTTCCCAACAAAAGATTACAATTCATTTTGAGAACATGATAAACCTATGTCATGTGAACAAATTTATCTCTGGATTGAATCACTTTGCAATCTGAATGCTTGACATGAAGGACAACACAATGGTTCTCAAGCATATGTCTATTTACCAAGAGCCTCTAGAGGAGTTTACAGTAACAAATTAGCATCTGTCATTATTCATCCAAATGCAATCTTAGATATCAATCCATAAAAAGCATAAAAGGTACTTGTAGTGTACATATGTTCTCTAAAAGATAAAATACATGTGTGTCTCAGTTAAGCCATTGAGGCTAGTTTCTTTTTTCTAGCTTACTACCTTGAATATTATTATCCACCCTTTTAAGCTCCATCTGCTCTTATGACTCGATTCATACCACCTACTTGGTAGAAGCCTCAATTATATTAATCATTCAGGGTTCCATATGCTTCTGGGGGCATGGTTACCATATTGCCTGACTAGCAAAGCTCAGAAAACAGATTATTAAGGAAATGAAATGCCAGGGACTCAAAATATTGAAGACAAAAATACGTAAATAAATCCAGAGAGAAATCTTGGCTGACATTATCATTGAAATATAGTCTTAAAAACATACACACAGAGAAGCTTTTATCTTCCCAGGGCCTCCCACATCACTAATTGGATGCTAGTGTCACAAATAGTAATATTCATAAAGAAAACCTTCACTAGTAATATCTAAGTTGTTTAAGTCCATAAAAGATATTATCCACATCAAATAAACACTAGCAATCAATTTTCATTCAAAGTCAAGTGTAGATAGTATATTACAATTTTCTAGAGTTTAGGTAGCAAATGTTAATTGGCTTTTATCTCATGTCAAGAGATATTAATAAGCAATAAAGACAAATAATTGACAACCAAAATAAGCACCCTACTACACCAACTGACTTAGGTCACAAGCTTGAAGACAGATTCTTAGTGAGCTCATGATTATTTATTAAATCTGCTTTATTAAAGAGCAATATGATCTGTTTGGAAAGATTAATTCATTTTTAGACATCTAGCTATACACTCTACTAGGCACTGAGATACATCTGGAATAAACCAGAGCAGATTCCTACCTTCAAAGTTGTAACGAAAATGAGTAAAGTGATGGGAAGCAACTAGGAGGTAAAGGTGAATGACTCAAGGGGCAGGTCTTTACAGAGTGGTCAGGTAATGTCAACTGAGAAGCTGACATTTTTGCTAAGTGTTAATGAATGAGAACAAAAATGGTACGGAAAAGCCAGAGGAATGCCATGCAAAGGAAAGAGCAAATGCAAAGACGCTGAAGCAAGAAAGAGCTTTCTATGTTAAAGGGAAGGGAAAGGTGCCAGTGTGACTAGAGCATGGTGAGCAAAGAGGAGGTTGGCTTGTGATGAAGGTAAAGAAGTGGGCAGGGGCAGTTCTTCCTTGCGTGACATGAAAGACTTAGAAATGATAAAGGTTGGTAAAAAGTTCCTTGTAACTTGGATGATATATAAAATTAATGCAGTCTATCTGGGCTAGTGAGTAACTTAGAAGAAAAAAATAATAAAACTTTAGAATTGAAGAAAAATTATGGATTATCTATTCCATCCCTTGTTTCATAGGTATTAACCATGAAGGGACAGTGTTGTCAGTGAAGAGGACAGTCCGAACTCCAGGTTTTCTGACATCTAGTGACCATTTCATGACATCCACAGGTTTACAGTTTTTTATCATGGAGACTCTACTGGCTTGGTCCTAGTCTTTGTTCCACAGCAAACATCCACTGGCTGAAGAAAGATACTCAAGCTCTTCTCAGAATACAGAAATTAAAAAGAACAAGAGAGTGGTACTGCATGCTTATGGGAGGAATGTCTTAAAGGCCCACACAATTGGCTCTTTCTTAAAAAAAAAACTACAGCTTTAAATAGGATCTATAGAAAGAGACAGGGACAGAGATAAAGCGAGGGCCACGCAAAGGAAATATTTGATGAAATCACCAAGAAAGTGAAAACCTACCAAATGAAATAGCATAATTTGGCAAAGACATGGGGTTTGCCAGAGATGTAAAATAAACATATAAAAGCACATTAAAAAATAACCTTGGGTAGAGGGAGGCAAAGGAGGGGATATGAGGAACATCTGTAATAATGTCAATAATAATAATAATAATAAACTTTAAAATTTCAATATTAAAAAATCTCCAATTATTGATTGTCAATTAGATCAGAGTTTATTCCTAATATATTTTAAAACCCTTTTCAGGTTTTTTGACTAATCAATACAAGCAAACAAAAATACTTTAGAGTGTAAAACAATAATGTCACAATATAAGGACTCATGATAGGATACTTGCTTGAGGAAAAGACTAATAAGGGTTAAGACAGGGCCTCCCCTTCTGGGGAGAAAGAACTTGGACTGGTCTGGACAAGATGTTTACCTGATTGGGAGCAAGAAACTAGACCAAATAACTTTGCAATTAATGCTCCTTCTAACAAAACTAATTCATTTTTGTTCTCCCTGAATGCATGATTAACAGGGTCAAAAAATTTTTAAATATATTTTATAGATTTTTTACAGAGAGGAAGGGAGAGGGATAGAGAGTTAGAAACATCGATGAGAGAGAAACATCGATCAGCTGCCTCCTGCACATCCGCTACTGGGGATGTGCCTGCAACCAAGGTACATGCCTTTGACCGGAATCGAACCTGGGACCCTTGAGTCCGCAGACCGACACTCTATCCTTTGACCCAAACCGGTTAGGGCAACAGGGTCAAAATTTTATAAGAGAGAAGGAAAGCAGATTTAAACTAACATCATGACAAAATAAAATAACTGCAACTTAGTAGTTGTGGTAGTCAGGCACAGCAGTGTTTTTTATGTCAATATCAGTGTGCCAGGCAATCCGTGATTTGTATACCCCGGGGATTACAGTGGGAGAAACCCAGCCACTTATTTCAATCAAATTGATGAGAACAGACATGATTGAAGTAAGCAGAGAATGCTTGAGGAAGATTTTGCTTAACACTCACAGCTTTACATAAAAGTGTCCTCTTACATCTGCTTAAAGCACATATTTGTTAACATCATGAACAAAAATCCAAATGGTCTTGTTTTCAAATTGGTGAGGACTGCATCTTAATGAAACACAGAAAATAGGAGGCTTGCCTTGGCCAATGTGGCTCAGACAGGTGGAGCATCCTCCCATACACCAAAAGGTTTCAGCTTGGATTCCCGGTAAAGGCACATACTTAGGTTGCAGGTTTGGTCCCTGGTTGGGGCAAGTATAGAGGCAATTGATTGATGTTGCTCTCTCACATTGATGTTTCTCTTTCTCTCTCCCTCTCTTGTTCTCTCTCAAAAAAAATAAATAAATAAAATAAGATAAAATCAATAAACATGTCCTTGGGTGAGGATTAAATTTTTAAAAATTAAAAAGAGCCAGGCTGATGTGTCTCTGGTTGAGTGTCGACCCAGGAACCAAGAGGTCACCAGTTTGATTCCAATCAGGGCACATGCCCAGGTTTCAGGCTCAATCCCCAGTAGGGGGTGTGCAGGAGGCAGCCACTCAATTATGTTTTTCTCACATTGATGTTTCTGTCTCTCTATATCTCTCCCTTCCACTCTCTCTAAAAAATCAATAAAAAAACACATTTTAAAAGAAATTAAATTACCCTCATAAAGCATCATAGTGATGTTATAACAACAATTGTTATTTATACTCGTTTTTTAATAAAAATAATACAGAGCCAAAATCCTTTTTTAAAATGTGTTTTTTAAAATGTACATATAGTACTATTCCATTCAAATAATGTAATATTTGAAGATCATGTACTTTAGTTTAAGAAAGGTAGGTGTCTTGGGGGGGTTAATGGTGGTCCTCAAAATGATATGTCCACATCCTTTAGGTACCTGTGGATGTGATTTTGTCAGGGAGAAAAAGAGTCTGCAGATAGTAGAATTAAGGATCTGGAGATCAGATCATCTTGAATTATCCAAATGGGCCCCAAATCCAGTGTCAAGTCTCCTAATAAGAGACACACAGAGGGTGAATATGGAGAGGAGAGAAGGCCACATGAAGACCGGAATCAGAGACTGGAGTGATAGAGCCAAAAGCCAAAGAACACCTGGAACCACCAGGCCGGGAGAGCAAGGAAACCTTTCCTTCAGAGGGAGCACAGCTCTTCGACACCTTGATTCTGGACTTCTGACCTCTAAACCTGTGAGAGAACAAATTTGCTTGTTTTAAGCCACCAAGTTTGTGTTCATTTACTACAGTAGCCCTAATTAAAGTAGCCCTGGTAGTATCTTTCTGCTCTTTTCTTTTTTTAATATATTTTATTGATTTTTTACAGAGAGGAAGGGAAAGGGATAGACAGTTAGAAACATCGATGAGAGAGAAACATCGAATCAGCTGCCTCCTGCACACCCCCTACTGGGGATGTGCCCTGCAACCAAGGTACATGCCCTTGACCGGAATCGAACCTGGGACCCTTGAGTCCGCAGGCCAACGCTCTATCCACTGAGCCAAACCGGTTTCGGCCTTTCTGCTCTTTTCCTTAATGACTATAAAAGCACTATTGCAACATTAAAGAAATGTTTGACCTGAAGATCAAGACAAACCATCTATATGCTCAATCAAATATAACAGGTATTTTCATTTTAGCATAGTCCTGTTGGCTATATAATTACATTACTGTCCTCAAACTATTCACATGATGATTGTCCTTTCTTTTACCAGACTTTACATCATAAACATTTTCATTGTGACTATATGGCTTTCAAATATATTCAAATTTCTGCATAAATTCCACTGAATTGGGATGCCATATAGTACTTAAATATTTTGCAAGTTTTGTAGACCCAGACTGATTCTTATATTATTAATAAATTACTTTCAACTACAGTTAAACACAAGTCCTAGATATTTTTGATGCCATTTATAGAGAGAGAATCATGCAGCAATATGCATTAGTCAATCACCCAACAAGTATTTCTTGAGCTAGAACTAAGTACCAGGCACTGTTCCAGGTCTTAGGAATGCTGCAGTAAAAAATCAAGAAAGTTTGTGGGCTTTTGGTTTTATAACAGCCAGAAGGAAAATTGATAAAATGTTTTATAAACACAATAAACTGATAAAACTGATCAACAAAGAAGAAACAGAACTCTTAGCAAACTAGAAATGGAAAGGGACTTCCCTAATATATAGAAGGCATCTCTCAAAAGCCTACAGCAAACATCATGCTTCATTGTTGAAATGTTATTTAAGCAACAAGCATTTCCTTTAAACCCAGCAATAAGAAAATGATGACAATGTCACTACTTCTGCTTAACATTATGCCAGAAGTCCTAAAAACATTAAAAGACAAGGATGAGAAAATACAGAATTAAAAAGAAAGAGATAAAACTAGAATAGTCTGCCAAAAAAATGACTATCTATATAGCACACCTCTCCCAAATATCTACAGATAAACTATTAGAACTAATGAATGTAGTAAGATGGCTTGATATACGATATTAAGGGACTGAAACATTTCTTTAAAAAGGTACAGAAAGCATAGTTATAAAAGAGAAAAATGATGATTTTGACTATGTTGAACTCAATCATTTCTCATCAAGCTACTATAAAATGATATTTGCAACACATAAAGTTGATATTTCCACATTTAAGTCTTGCTAGGAATTAATATAAAAAATGTATGAAGTACTACATGCTGATAAGGAAATTTTAAAAGAACCATTAGAAAAATGAGTAAAAACCTTGAACTGGCCTTTTATGCAAATAAAACCTCAAGTAGCAAATAACACAGTAAAAGATATTTAGTAATCAGGGACTTGCCAATTAAAACCACCATGAAATACCAATTTAAACACATTAGATTGGAAAAATTCTAAGGGATTACAATAGTATGTGTCCATGACATGGAGTGGAGTAGAGTCACATGTAACCCAATGTCCATTGCCAGAAGGATGACAAAATCATACTGCGCTATAGTCATACAAATGGAATACTACATAGCAATGAAAATGAATGAAATATAGCTATGCATGGCAGGAATGACTCAGGAATAATTTCAAGTGTAAAAAAGTAAATTGCATAAGATAACATAATAGAATATAATATTATTATTTATAATACCCCAAATGCAGCAAAAGTAAGCAATATTTTTTTATAATATACAGTGGTGGACAAAACTAGGTTTACAGTTGTAATACAAATGAATAATTCAATATTAATAAATAATAAAACAAGAATAAACTCTGTGTTTGGCGTACTCACAAGTGTAAAGCTGCTTTTGTCCACCCCTGCATGCAGAGGGTATAACAATAAATATTTTAAAAACAGGAACGATGAAAACAAAATCCATAACAGTGATTATCCTTGAGGGACTCAAGAGAAGCACATAAGCAAGTCCAATAGTCATGGTAATACTCTAATTCTTAAGTTAAAAAATTGTTCATGGGTTTTCATATTATTGCTATGCTTCATAACCTACATATATGCTGTAAAAATTTTTCATGTATCGCAAATATTACATAGAAACCTTTCAAACGAAAAAGTAAGAGTAAACAAAAGGATTGACAATATTTAATTGTTCTAAGGGGAGAAAAAAGTTGCAAATAAACAATTACAAAATATTGCTGCTGAAAATTAGCATATAAGAACTGTGATTTTCAACCCTATTGTACATTAGAATCACTTGGAAACTTTTTTAAAAGAGCAATGCCTAATCCCCACTTGAGACCAAAAAAAATCAAAATTTATGGGACTGGAAACCAGTCAACTCATTTGTTTTCCTTTTGGGTTTACCTTCACCATTTGCCAGATGATTCTAATGCCCAGCCAGGGTGATAAATCACTGATCTAGACCAATCCTCCTATTTTCTGTTGATAAAATAAAGCCAAAGAGAAGTGATGTTATATTAGTGGAAATCCCAGGCTCCAAACCACCCACTAACTCATCAATATAATTATACTGCCAGAAAAGTTCATCAAACTTGTACTAAAATATTTTTTTAAAGAGCTAGAAAAAGGACAATATTTCTTAAAAGCTCTCATTCTGAAAATAGTCCCCAGTGCTCTGACATTCTAGCTCTCCCCACACATTTTCTCTAGGCAAAATTTATATAAAGCTTTATCTTTTCCCCCTGCTTTTCTTGATTGGGGGGACCCACCCTGCTTATATCCTTTGCTCCACTTTGAACTTTCTAAAGTGCAGTGAAGCCCCAGAAATCACCCTGGAGAGGTGTCTAACAGCCTCATCCCTGCGCTCATCAGTCTTTTTGAGAAACTGTTGCCCAGATGACAGAGCCAAGTGAGGTGCTGATAAATGTGCCCGGCTGGCAAGAAGGAGCACAGATGAAAATATCACTTTCAGCATCTTCTTTCTCTAGGCTTCGCCCAGAAAGGCTTTGGTAGTGACCCAAACGATGGCTCAAACGTGGGATCCCTGGTTATACTCCCATAGAGCCATCAGACAGCTGTTAACAATACCTGAGGCAACTGGGTATGTTAAGGCATCTGCTTTCTGCTTCACTGTGCAGGAAACTGGAGAAGGGGTGGGCGATCTTTTCATTCAATAACCAAATGTCCTTCTGCCCACTCTCCTGCCGTTGGTTCTGGCAGGGGAATTGCCACTTGATGGTTTTGCTTGATGGAAAGTGCTTGATGTACTTTCAGTCTCTCTCTCTTACATGCTGCAAGAGGGTTAGCCCCACTAATGGAAGATTTGGTTTTTTGCTCTAAGGAAATGGATAACGGAGCTGAAATGCATGTTTATGAAATGCATGTTTATGATTGCACACACACCCCACTCTCACATCCCCACCCTTACACTCAACCTCAAGGAGGCACCATTTTTCTCTCACACATTTGATCCTCCTAAGTTCAAACACAGTACATTGTGATGGAGTTTGATGTCTCTCCCAGACTCTATTAAGATAAATGTTTCCTGGGAGCAAAACATGTCCTGTACACATGTATGCCAAGAAATATGAATTAGGAAATTTGTAAAGACTTGGATTGTTAGTCATAATAAACATTGGCACGTGCCAGTAGGTTGGATATGTCCTGCTCTTGAACCTTTGTAAATCCTCCCAATATCATAACTAACTTACTCAAATTTAGTCTCCTTTCCTTTCCCTTGTGAATCCACAATGTTTTGTCTAAACTCAAAAATGAAGAGAAAGAGGAAAATGAATGGACTAATTCCCAACACAAATTCTAAATAATTGATAGCTAAGAAGAGAAAATATATAAATATGACTGACAAAAATCACATTTTTACTCAGTTTTACTATATTTCTGTTAAAATAAAGAATTATACTGTAGATCCTGAATTATACCACATAATTTAAAATGAAGGAGAAAATTATGGCTTTTTAAAAGCTCTGAACATCAGGTTTGCTGGCTCGAGGCTGAATTATATTTATGATATGAGAAGTCCTTTTTTTCATTGACCATGTCTACCAGCTGAATTGAAAACATTTCTAATATAATACACATGTCTAGACAATATTCTTTAATACAAAGAAGCCTTCATTTTATTCCTGAGTTCTAAAAATATTGTTTTTTATCAGCACCCATCTTCAATCCAGACAGGGTGGCCCTATGTCTGAAGAACCCTTTATTTTAGAATGGATAATAGGTTTCAGCCTTCAAATATAGAAGGTGAACCTCACGTAATAAAGGAGAGAGAAACTTAAAGTTTATGAGGAAAGGAAAAAGAAGATGCTGGCAATACTAGGCTCTGTAGAATGGATTAGGGTGTAGTGAAGTGGGGTGGAGTTGAAGAAACCATAGGGAATGTGGGAAATTTGGGAAGTTTTTGGAGTGAGATACTCTCTTTGACCTCATACATTTATGGGGGGAGAGGGAGGATACTGTTTTAATTAACTTAGTTAGTAATAACAGGAAAGGAACAAATGGGGAGGCCAAATATTATAGGCATGCCATTTGGGCAGCTTCACCAGAAAGCTAAAGCTTTATACTCCCCAGGGAACCACCAGTCTATTTCCAGAATTTTGCTGGGGTAAGAAACTGGACAGGGAGGAGAATAGATGTACGTGCAGTAAGTTGAGGAAGGTACTTGTCTGTCAGTCACACCTGGAGACAGATCATTGGCCATAATGGGCGTGGCCACTACAAGGGCTAGAAATTTTGGATATTTAATCCCCTAAACAAAGGAGTTCGCTCTCTTGGCGTGTTGTGCTTGACTCCTGGCTTGTGGGGCTCTCTCACTCCTGCTTCCTAGCATTCTCCTGTGTAGCCCACGGCCATCTGGACCCCACACACAATGGATTAATGAACTGTAACTAGCCTGATGCTGAACTGGACCCGGCTACATGGACTGGAAACTCTGGACACTGGCTTTGCTTCTAGCTCTGCTGAAACCCCAGCTACACTTCTATAACCACACTAAGGGAAATGGGACTTCAGACAGCCCAGGGGCATAATTCCACACAAATAAAAATCACTCATCCCCCCCATGCAAGTCTCAGAAAATTCTTTTCCTCAAGGTATCATAAGGACCCCACCCCCAGCACTCAGTGGGGAAGATGACACCCCAATTTCTCTGATAACAGGGGGACTAAAAATCATGAAATGAGTTTTTGTTGAACTACCAATACAAATTTAAAAAAAACTGAGTGCTACTCAATGTGGATGTAAAGTTAGAATAGTCATTGGGGTTGGGGGATGGGGGAGAGAAGAGTGGACAGTTGGTAAAAGGATCAGGTTACAAAACATACTGGATCTCAAGACAAGTCCAGCCAATTAAGCTGGATATTACCAGCTACTCCTCCTCTGTAACTTCAGTGTAACTGAGATCTAGACCATTCTGAGTTGTTTGCATCAACAATAATAATGGTTAATGTGTATTTCTGTTCTTAGATTTTGCAAAGAGCTTCAATATATCTCATTTGCATCCCTTTCATTTTCATCATTGGTAAACCAACTAGTATTATAGAACAGAAAAACGAGCCAGTAAGAACTGAGGAGCAGGCAATTAGGAGTTTATCTCAGAAAATAAGCATGGTAAGATTGTACCAGCCTCACAGTCAGCAGCTATGATTTGACTAAAGCATGGATCAGTTTTTAATTAAACACATTAAAGACAGGGAACAAAACATGCAAACATCATATTTGCAAAAGTAAAGCTGAGCCCTATCATCCTGTAATCAAATTTAAAAAGCAAATCCTTTTATCGTTCATTTTTCAATAGTGTTTTCATAATATCACTGTTATCTAAGAATATTATCTTAGAGATATATAAAGTTTTACCATACAAAAGTAAGAAATTTGTTTTGCTTCAGCCTTTCTTTTATGAAAATAATTTTAAATATTGCTCTTAATCTATGTTATAACAAGTACTATCTTCCTTTATACAACAAGAAAATGAAAATTGTAATTATTCAGAGTGTAGCAACTTATTCTTTAAAGCCATGTTTTTAAGTGATGGTTCTTAAGAATCATCTGGGGTACTGACGACTGGGTTTCACCTGCAGAATTCTGGTATAAGGGCTCTGGGTACATCCTGGGCATGGTGAATTTTTTAAACTCCCTAGGTAATGTTGACGTGCACTCAAGATTGAGAACTACTTCTCTTCACTCATGAAAGAATTTCTGGGCATGGACCCTAGATTCTGAAGCCTTAAAAGGCCCCCAGGTGATTCTTAAAAACAGTAAGTTATAAGAATATGAAAAAATGTTTTTGACTGACATATACCTAAAAAGGATTCAAAGATACTCAAATGCATAACAAAATTCAGTATCCTCCATTCCTTTAATTCCCTCCCTAGAGAAAGAGCAGAACTAATTCATAATAGATATGATCATTTTAGATATCTCTTTAAAGGGCCTTGGTGTTTCCAAAGGATTTCTTTGTAATTTACTCTTAATATGGTAACAACTTTGTGAGATAGTTGTATTATGATCATCATTTTTTAAGTATTAGAATATTTAGGATCAGGGCTTTGACTCACCCAGAGTGAATTAGCTAGTAAGTTGTAAAATTGGAACACAAGAATCCCAATTTCTTCCTGAAATATCTGCTCTTTCCTCTATATGCAGGATAACCATATTTTTCCAAAGAAAATCATAATTCCTGACCTTATAACAATACTAACCTTAAAAATATACTTTATACTCATGACCTCTCCTTAATCTTCCTGTTTTAGAAAGTTACAAATCACAGTTTTTAGAAACAATAGCATTTACATGCTGTATGCTACATGTGACAGTTGACAAAGTGTTTTCACAAATAAGAGTCATACAAAATATATAGAACAGTATAACAAGTATAATTTTGAACTCCTTATTTATAGAGCTTTTGTTTATACCCATTGGTCCCCAGAGCCTAGCACAGAGCAGTAAAAGAGATAATCTAATCAATACTTGTTCAATGAGGTCTGACATAATACTGGTGTCCTACCTAATACCCTTTCAGTGCCAATGTGCCAGGCTGGCATACTATATCTGAAAAGAGCACTATAAAAGCCTTGTGGCCACAAAATACATCCTTTTAGCTTAAACTACCCAGAGTCTCCATGTTCAATTTCTCATGCAACATAAAAATGGTATATTGTGAAAATGAGTGTGTTAAAGTGAAATATCTGAACATCAGGAAAGGGGAAGTCCACCTCGTAGTCCCAGCAAATTTCATCTAAAATATCTCTGCCCAGACTTCTGTCATTTGACTCATGGTCACCATGACCCAAAAGATGGCCTAAACTTGACCTACCAAATGAGAGTGTCCAGTCCAACCCTGCTGGGTCACTTTTAGAAGAAAAGGAAGAATGTTTCAAAGAACTTGCAGCACATCCCTTTACATAAATACTTATAAAATCTAAAAGTTTATCAGCTCTTGGAAATGCTGTATTATACAATGTTTACTAATCATAAGGGAGAATATGAGTGACTTTTAAAATATATTGAGATAATCTATTCCTTTCTCCTTATTTGACACTAGAGACCCGGTGCATGAAAATTCATGCACTGGAGCGGGGGTCCCTCATCCGGGCCTGCCCCCTCTCCCAGTCCGGGAGCCCTCAGGGGCAGGAGGCAACCCAGCGATCAGAGGAAGGCAATGCCCCATCACACCTCTGCTGCTGCCACTGCCAGCAGGGCAAGCCTCAGCCGGCCCTGGTTACCTGAGCCTCAGGCCTGCCCTAGGCAGCTCGGCAGCCAACATCCAAGGCTTGCCTGTGCCTTGGGCCAGCCCTGGGTGGCTGAGGAGGGTCCGGCCGCACTGTGCGCCTACTGCCCCCCACACCCCGGCTGGACTGAAAGGACTCCAGCAGCAGGCACAAGGAGTGCCAAATTCATGCACTGGTGAGGTCCCTGGGCCTGGCCTATGGGGATCAGGCTAAAACCAGCCATCTGACATCCCCTGAGGGGTCCTGGAATGCGAGAGGGCACTCTGCGAAGTTGCTGTCACTTGGCAGCTCTTGTGTTGAGCATCTGCCCCCTGGTGGTCAGTGTGCGTCATAGCTACTGGGTGGTCAGGCAGTCGTTTAGGCTTTTATATATAGAGAGAATCCTGTGATATCTCTAAGATGAGTGCACCCATTTTCTTTAAAGTCTTAAGATATTTTTCTTCCAGTATTTTTCCTCCTACTTTTTGTTATTATGATAAAATATACATAACATAAAATTTACCATTTTAACCATTTTTAAGTTCAGTCACATTAACTATATTCACAATGTTGTGTGACCAACACCCTATCCATTTCCAGAACTTATTCATTATCTCCAACAGAAACTCTATATGCATTGAGCAGTAGCTCCCAAGATTTTTTGTTGTGGCAGAGAAGGCTAGCCTGTCTAACAAAATCCCTTCCACATTCCCCAGTACTCTTGCAGTTATATGTGGCCATGCAATCAGTCCTTGTCAATTAAGTCTAAGGGAATGATGTATGCCACTTCTGGGTCAAGTTTCTCTTCTTTAAACTTTTCATTTTGATATAACTATAGGTTTACAGAAAGTTCTAAAAATTATACAGGTAGGTTCCATGCCCACTACACACAACCTTTTGTGCTGGTAATATGCTTCATAATTCTAAAGTAATATTAAAAACCTAAACATTTTTACAATCCATAGACTGTATTCATATTTACAAGCACTCGTGTATGTGTGTGTGTGTGTGTGTGTGTGTGTGTGTGTGTGTGTGTGTGTATAGTTCAATGCAATGTTATCACATGTACAGCTTCATGTAATGGTAGTGGTACCACCCCAATCACAGAACTGTTCTGTCACCCATGCTATACCTTTGTAGTCACAACTTCCCTCTCTCATTCCCAGTCCCTGCCAACCACTAATTTGTTTCCACATCTACAATTTTGCTCTTTCAAGAATGTCATAAATAGAAGTATACAGCATGTAATCTTCTAGGACCAGCTTTTTCACTCAGCATGCTTTAAGGTTTAACAAATTTGTTCCATATAGCAATAGTTTATTGCTTCTTATTGCTGAGTAGTATCCTGTAGTATGGATATACCACAGTTTGTTTAATCATTAACCCATTGAAGGATATGAGGGTTGTTTCCAAGCTTTGACTACAATGAATAATAAAGCTACTATGAATATTCATGTGCATGTTTTTTGTTGTTGTTTGTTTTATTTTTCACTTGATTCCATCTTTTCATGAAATCTTGGCAGCCGGACCTTAAAGGTTATCAGTGTAGACTCTTCCCAAAGCAAGAAACTCCTCTACATCACAAACAAGCCAAGAGCCCACTCTCTGTTTTTAGCACTTCCAGAGATGGGTAACTCACCCTTGTGTTGTCTTCAAATAGCTGAGACTGTCAGATGGGAAAAGGCTAGTTAGGTGTTATTTTAAAATAATGTGAATTAGGATCCAAACTCAGATGTGGGAGGATGAAACCATCTTAGTTTTCCCTAAAAGCTTTTTAAACCAAAATCTTTAAAAACTTCTTACATTTATTATTATATATTATTCAGAATAAGAGGAAATTTTAAAAAGTCTTTTTAAATGCGACAAAAACATTTTTTATGGTAAGATCAGCATAGCCTTGTGAAAAGGCAAGCCATCAGGTTGGGCTGGAATCATAGTCTTCTATTAATAAGTGTGTCAATTAATTACTGTTAACTGGGACTTCTCCATTTGCAATATGAAGATAAGAGTGTGCCCCTCACTACTCACAGGTGCTCCATATCAAGTAATTGTATCAAAGCACTCTCTAAACTGGGACCACCAACTCTTTAGCTATTAACAACCTCATTATTCATATTATCACTAATTATTTAACTACTAGAGGCCCAGTGCATGAGATTCATGCACTGGGGGGGTGTCCCTCAGCCCAGCTTGCACCCTCTCCCAGACCGGGATCCCTTGGCGGACATCCCTTTCACACTCTGGGATCCCTCGCTCCTTACCACCTGCCTGCTTGCTCCTTACCGCTCAGTCACTGCTCCTTAGTGGCAGGCTCCTTACTGGCAGGCTCTTTACCGCTCGGCTCATTGCTCTTTCACACTGCCGTGGAGGCAGAAGAGGCTCCTGCCACTGCCCCTACACTCGCCAGCCATGAGCCCGGCTTCTGACTGAGCGGCTGCTCCCACTGTGGGAGCACACTGACCACCAGGGGGCAGCTCCTGCATTGAGTATCTGCCCCTGGTGGTCAGTGCACATCATAGCAACCAGTCATTCTGGTTGTTCCACCATAACGGTCCCTTAGGCTTTTATTATATAGACTACTAGAGGCTTGGTGTACGGATTTGTGCATGGAGGGGGGGCCCTCAGCCTGGTCTGCACCCTCTTGCAATCTGGAACCCTTCAGGGGATGTAGCAGTGCGTCAACCAGCAGGCAGGCAGGGAGTAGCCCAAGTTGGGGCTGGGCACCATGCCACTCACGCTCATCCTGGCCTGCTGCGCCTGCCAGCAACACTTGGTAGCACTGCCGCAGAGTTGGGAGAGGCTCCTGCCGCCGCAGCTGTGCTCACCAGCTGTGAGCCCAGCTTCTGACTGAACGGCACTCCCCCTGTAGGAGTGCACTGACCACCAGGGGGCAGCTCCTGTGTTGAGTGTCTGCCCCCTAGTGATCAGTGCGCATCATACTGACTGGTCGACCGGTCTTTTCGGTCATTCCAGTCATTTGGTCGTAACAGTTGCTTAGGATTTTATATACATAGATAGCATTCTTACCTAGAGTTTCCAATAATAGTTTAATCCCTTGGTTAAGCACTCATAAATACCTAATGTATACTAGTAAGTGGCCTTTTGCATATAAATGCCCTTTGCCTCCTCTTGCTTTTTTCTTTTAATTATACAAAAACATCATTAATCAAGGATGTCTGTCTCCTAAGAATTTCAAAATAACCATTATGTTCCCTATTTTGTTTAACCTTTCTATAGTGGTTCATAACAATGGCTCCCCCAAACTTCAGCTTACCTTGGTTTCAATAGAAGCCTACCCTGTAAGGATGTTAGCAGCACCTTTTCTGATAACGAGTGATTGACATTTTTTCAGTGCTCTCCCCAGTGCCTCCTGCCTATATGACTAGCATAGATTTGCCTTGCTCCTCTGCTCCTTTCCCACAGCCAGCTTGAAGGTCTAATCTCTCCCAAAGCCCTGGAGGGATTCAACACTTATCCCATTTGTCTTGTACCCCAACAAAGGAGCACCGAGTTAAGACCTTTTCTCCCTCTCCTTTTTTTTTTTTTTTTTTTCAGTAGGTCCACAAAGTACTCAAAGGGTGCCCACCTTTTTGGCCCAGATGCTAAGGTATCCAGGTTCTTTTGGTTTCCTCCCTCCAGAGTGGAGTCTCTTTTAAACTGAAGCATCAAACCTCTTTTAATCTCAAAGTGGAGTTTCCTTTAACCTCCCTAGGAAGGTCCCTAACTGTTTGTCTTCTTGGATTGTGCCAACACCCAATCCTTCAACAATGGATCTAGCTCTTACTCTCCTGGACTCTGCTTAGGAGCAACCCTGAGCTGGCCAGGCATACTGCTGATTTCATCTCTTGCCTGTCTTTTTAAAGTGTGTCCTCACTTTCTATCTGGATGACCTTGAGTAAGTCACTTCCCAGACTTTCTGATGGGATGGCTATAGTGTGTCCCTGTTCTTCCACCTCACACCGACTCCAACTTTATGGCTTCTCTTCTGCCAAGTCTTCCATTGGCCCTGCTGATGACTAATAATGGATAGAATTGTTTTGCAACTTGTTATTTTTGGAAGTGTTAATGCACATTCTGATGCTCTACTTTATTAGGCCAAATCTGAAATTTTTCAGTGATTTTTAGGATGCTCTGATCAGTGGCACAAAGAATTCCAGAACCTGTGTGTCAATGAGAAGACCTGTCAATTTCATTCACTGAAGAAGGCTTGTTAAAGACAGATTGCAGGGCCCCAATCCCAGAGTGTCTGTTTCACTTGCATTTCTAACAAGTTTCCCAGATGCTGAAGCTGCTGGCCTAAGAACCACATTTTGAGAACCAGTTAATGGTTAAAAGAAAACATTTAATGAGGAACCAAGGTCTTCTTTAAAATTTACCGATTGATTAATTTGCCTATGTAAGAAAATAAGTTTTCCACATTCTTAGATGAAAATCAATCCAAAAATTTTGAAAGCAAATGTATTTATGATGAGCTGTCCAACACTCTGACAGTTAATTCTAGAGCACAAATAATACTATCAAATACTAGCAGTTTTAGGAAGAAAAAAATGACCATGAGTAAAGCTGCCTCAAAAGTACATTCATTCACATTAGCAAAAATAAGAGTCCTATTCATCTTACAGAATCAAGATGTTCAGAAACACCCTTCCCTAAACATTGTCATTTTGCCCCGAAGGCAAAGATGAAGTCATTACCAAGAACCCACTAAAGTATCTACCAGAAATAGTTCAAGCCACTAATCCATACTTAATATTTTTCTTTTCATCCTGTAAAATTTCAAACCTAGAGAATATTATAATAAACAACTGAGTATCCTTCTTTTCTATTCATCAATTATTTTGCCACATTTAATTTCTCTTTCTATATATTTTCCTTCTGATTGTGTCATCTAAGAAAATATTTTCCTACATAAATATAAAACCAACATTACACCAAAGAAAACTAACGTTAATTCAATTTATGTCCCATTGTACAGCCTATATTCAAATTGTTCCAATTGCTCTTAAAACTCTAAAATGTCTTGTTTAATATTCCCTACCATCCCCTGCCCCCTTTTAAAGTCTAATATCTAAATTTCATGAATTAAATTTGATTGTTAGGTCTCTCTCACTCTTTTTAATTTTCATATTCCTCCTACTTTTTAGTGTGATTCATGATATTATATTTTTTAAGTCCAGGCCAGCTAGTTGTCACAATGTTTCACTTTCTGGATTTGTCTGACTGTTTCCTCATTAGATTTGATTTAACATATTTGGCAAGAGTATTAATTAGGTGATAGTCCATCATATCAAGAGGTGTATAAATACCAGATTATTCTATTACTGATGATACTAAGTTTGATCACATGAATAAGGTGACCTCCACTATAGGTACATTTTTCATTTTCTAAGAGATAATCTGTGAGGAGAAACTTTGAGACCATGTATGTATTCTGTTCTCAACTACCTTTTTCCAAAAGGTGTTATATCCATTGACATAAGCCCCAAATGATCAACTATTGAATTGGGGGTTATAACACTGTGATTTTCTTATTCTGTCTTTTCTTCTATAATTAATAGTTAGCATTCTTCTGTTTAAAAAAAAAAAAGAGAGAGGGGTGTGGCATGCCAGCATGGCCAAGGGTGAACCTGAGGAGGGCCGGTGAAGGATTGAAGAAAAGACAGATAAGAGAATACAGCTAGGGCTCGGTGGATCTACTGTGCCTGGATGAGGACACAAAAGACCCAGCCTGCAAGCCGATGCTTTATTTTATAGTCCGATTAAAACAAGGGCAGATTAACATGTATACAAATGTTCTTGTTTTGGCAACACTTGCTGCACCTCCCACAGCCCATTAGCTACTTAGGAAGGAATTAGCGAGGGCTACAAGGTCTGGCTTAATTATGCTAGGAGAGCTCTGCCCTCCAGTCTGGACATGTTTATGGCCCTGCCACAGGTCAGGCCGAGGTTTGACCCTAGAGCTGCTCCCTACAGAGGGGGTCTCTCTACATATACATGTATATACATATATGCATATATATCACTATAGACTGACTCATGCTTTTACTTTTATTTAATGTATTATAATCCATTATTATAATTATTAATTTTTTTATTTCAAACTAGAAGCCTGGTGCACAAAATTCGTGCAGGGCGGGGGGTTGTCCCTCAGCCCAGCCTGTACCCTCTCCAATCTGGGACTCCTAGAGGGCTGTCCGACTGCCCGTTTAGGCCCAATCCTGGTGGGATCGGGCCTAAACGGGCAGTCGGACATCCCTCTCACAATCCAGGACTGCTGGCTCCCAACTGCTTGCCTGCCTGCCTTCCTGATTGCCCCTAACCGCTTCTGCCTGCCAGCCTGATCACCCCCTAACCACTCCGCTGACAGCCTGGTTGATGCTTAACTGCTCCCCTGGCAGCCTGTTTGCCCCCAACTTCCCTCCTCTGCCAGCCTGGTCACCCCTAACTGCCCTCTCCTGCAGGGTTGATCACCTCCAACTGCCCTCCCTTGCAAGCCTGGTCCCTCTCAACTGCCCTCCCTTGCAGGCCTGGTCCCTCACAACTGCCCTCCCTTGCAGGCCTGGTGCCTCCCAACTGCCCTCTCCTGCTGGCCATCTTGTAGTGGCCATCTTGTGTCCACATGGGGGCAGGATATTTGACCACATGGGGGCAGCTATATTGTGTGTTGCAGTGATGATCAATCTGTATATTACTCTTTTATTAGATAGGATAGAGGCCTGGTGCACGAGTGGGGCCAGCTGGTTTGCCCTGAAGGGTGTCACAGATAAGGGTGGGGGGTGCCTTGGGGTGTGGAGCGGCCTGAGCAAGGGGCCTGTGGTGGTTTGCAGGCCGGCCACGGCCCCTGGCAACCCAAGGGGAGGCCCTGGTATCTGGAATTTATTTTCCTTCTACAATTGAAACTTTGTAGCCTGGAGCGGAGCCAAGCCTGGGGCTTCCTCTGAGGCCCACAGCCATTTGTGTTGGGGTTATCATTGAAACTTTGTTGCCTTAAGTGGGTGAGCCCGACCAGGGTGTGTGGAAAGCTTTGCTTCCCCTGTTGCTGCCGGCAACCCTGGCCTGCTCTCTCAAGCTCCATTCTGCCACAATTTGTTTGAATTTGTTTACCTTCTATAATTGAAACTTTGTAGCTTGAGTGGAGGCTTAGGCCTGCAACGGCTATCAGAAAGCTTGGCTTGCTCTGTTACCTGGGGAACCTTGCTCTCTGTGGCTGTAGCCATCTTGGATTGGGGTTAATTTGCATACTTGCCCTGATTGGCTGGTGGGCATGGCTTATGTAGCAGAGTGATGGTTAATTTGCATATAACCATTTTATTAGAGAGGATTGTCCAAATTTGGTCAGATATATCTATTTTTTTGTCAATCCTAGAGGTGGACACATTCTCTCTTTGGTTAGTTTTTTTATTTGCTTAGTTGCTTAATTTTTTCAATGGACTCTCATTTTAAATGGATTTTGATATTTTCTATGAGAAAGTAGGTAAATGTAAAAATTATTGATCATCTGAAGTTAGCTTCATCAGAATAGTCTGGTACTACACTCTAAATATTGATTTACAATATGATTATATACCTGATAGAAAGTAATTCTTTAATTCCATTTTAATAGGGTTTATTTTTAGAGTACTTCATTTAAATAAATTACTAATGCTAATAGTAAGTGGTGTAATAAATTAAAAATTAACCAGAATCTCATAATCCCTACATTTTATTTTCTATTTTAAGTCACCACTATGCATTTTACATTGTTGTAATAATAATACATATATTATTACTTGTTGTTTTACCTATAAGTAGACATAAACTTGTATATGGAATTTCACATCAGATACCATAAAGTCAAATTGTTTCATAGACTAAATTTTTAATTATTAATTTTTATTTAAAAAGTGGTATAAACACAGACCAAAAATAGAAAGTCATTAAGTACAAGATGGAATATAATAAATTATATTTCCTTCTACTCAAGAACCCTGTCTTTCCCTCCTCAAAATCACCTACTTTTCACAGATTCTTGAAAAAGATATTCCAGAAATTTCAAATATATAGAAATATATGCAGGTGAATCCTTTGTCGTTGCTGTTATTGCTAAACAAATGAGAATTTACAACAACCAGTGTTCTGCACTCGACTGGTCCCTCAAAGTGAATTGGAGAAACTTTTCATATCAGCACCGCCATCAGCTAACTTTCTTTACAAGATATATATACCTAGTTTTTCACTGGTTTTACTATAATTTAACCAGTTCCATATTGGTTGAAAGTTTTCATTTGTTTATTTGATTGTTTTTTGCTATTTCAAACAATGGTGCAGCAAACATAACTGTGCACATATCTTTGGGTACATGTGAGAGTATGCATGTAGATGAAATACCTTGTGCTAAAATTACTCAGTCAAAAGGTCAGGATATATTTTATTGTTAGAGATATTGTCAGTATCTTTAAGAATTACCTCTTTCCCCTACACCCTTAGTAATACTATAAAGCAGTGGTCGGCAAACTCATTAGTCAACAGAGCCAAATATCAACAGTAGAACGATTGAAATTTCTTTTGAGAGCCGAAAACCGACTTCTGCGAAGTTTCAATCGCACTGTACGTGCACGCCCACACGTGGTATTTTGTGGAAGAGCCACACTCAAGGGGCCAAAGAGCCGCATGTGGCTCGCGAACCGCAGTTTGCCGACCACTGCTATATGTGATAGGTGAAAATTAAGTTTAATTTCTTCAATTTAAGATTGAGCATTTTTCATATTTATATACTCTATATTTTTGCCAATCACCATCTCCGTGGTGTTTTCATTGAAATATACATCTTTGCTTTATGTAAGAACTATTTATAAATGTGGAAATTAGAGCTTTGTTAGTTGCATCAGTGAAGATATATAATTTTCCCTAGTTTGTTGTTTATATTTTGATTGCTTATGGTATATTTTCCATATGTAGTCACATTGATCTACATAATTTTGTCATTTTTCTAGTATGTAGACATCTGATTGTTCTGCATTTTTCAGGAATAAAATCATATCATCTGCAAATAAGAATAATAATTTTGTTTCATATTTTCCTTTTTATAGCTATTATTTATTTATAATTATTTTATAGTTATTATTTTATAATTGTATTGGCTGATGTAATAAGTATTAGCTCTAAAAATGTTTTATGGCAAAAGACATGCTAAACAATTAATATTCATCAATTTGATTTTTTCCATTATTCTGAATATTCTTGTCAAAGATTGCTATCTTAACCAATGTGGTTGAAATAGTTAACATTTTTATAATATCTAATTTAAAAGAAACATTAGAAATTAATTTAATTGTATCAAGTAAAACATTTATTTGAAGCTCTTAATAATATGAATAAAAATATATAAGATGACAATCATTGTCACAGTTCACTATCTTTCATTGACTATTCTTAATCCTGCTTGACCTTTTACCAAAAAACTTCATTCTAATCCAAGGAAAGTAGAAATCAGAACTACAGAAATAAATAAAAAATGTGCTTCTAAATGAAAAGGGTTAAAATTGAGAGGAAGCAACAGCTTTACATTGCTTAGGAAAATAAAATCTTCCCAAATAGATTTTTCTTTTAATACATTTCAAAAGTTTTAAGTTGAAAAACAATTTCTGAATGACACAGGATAAGAAGAAAGCAATGAGGAATATTGTTGAGACCCAGGAAAATGAGATCGCTACAGGGGAACTGATAAATTGATTTTTTATTATGTTAGGAGCTTATAAACCCTCTCTTCATTGTGCTGCACTAAGAGAATACTAGCAGTTGTTAAAACACCCTCCAAAGTTTTCCAATTTCTTTATTATGGCTATGTGAATGAAAGGAAAGCCAAAATAACATCCAGGTAAGTAAAAGATTCATTATTACCTGAGTTAAAGTGTCAATTTTTTCCTTATCTACGTCTAACAGAAGAACATCTAGCACTTTATGTACAGTAGAAGGCAAAATGAACATATAAACTTAGAGTTGGAGACCCTACATTTTGCAGATTCTAATTCTAGAAACATTAACTTGCATACAAATGATAATTCTGCTTGAGAAGACCCTCTTCTGTGCTTTACAGATAAATGTTATGCCAAGACTTCCCAAAGTGACTTATCACAATGCCAGATTTATAAGGCAGGTTTAATCAACACTAGCAGAATCATTGCATACCAAACACTGCAGGATTTACAAGAGTACAGACCGTGACGGTAACATGTAAGCTGGCTTTTTCTGTGCTTAACTTGGAACCACAGACGTGATCAGCTTTTACCTTTTCAAGACTTAACATCTGTTGTGAGCATGATGAAAACAATTGGCTGGGGAAATTGGATGTATTTCAATACTAATTTCAGTGGCCTCACTCAATGTAGCTACAGGATTGATATGAATAATGGCAAGAGCAAGAAAGACTATTTAATCCAGGCAAGGAAATGTTGACTGTTATGACTCTGCAGATTTGAAATCTACAATTGGGACACAGCAAAATATTCTTTTCTAGGGAATACCCAATTATCCCCTTCAGAAGCACAATGTAAGATTTACTACAGCACCCTAGTCAAGAACTAAAGAGAGAGGGTTTCATCTTCACCTACTATACCATCTGAACTGGGGTTATATGATTTCAGTTAAAATAAATATTTTGTGAATTTTCTGTACACCCTATCATAACTCCAGTCAACATTTACACCAACAACATTATTTGGTTTCCATTTGAATAAATTCTCCTTCGTCTTTACTTAACACACATATCAAGGTCTTGGCATTAACAATTCAACCCTATTTTCTTTGTAAAATTTTCCCTTCCTTCTTTACTTCTGCTGAACTGACATGAACAAGGTTGTTTAATTTTTTTGCTATATGTTGAAATAAAGTCCAACAACACATGTTTGAAAAATAAACTTGTTTTGAAGAAAGATAACTGGCAAGCTAAAACTTGCACCAAGCCACACCATCAGTATATTTTCAGAAGTGGAGTGAATCTCGATCATCATGGGGTGGATATATAATACTCCTGGTTATTTCCTTTTTCAGGAGGTGTTGTGGCATTCTATTAAAATTTTTTTTAATGTTATGCAGTAGTTTTGGAGAGAGTTGTTTGGAAAGGGAGAAAAGTAAAGTTAAATAAAGAACAGTATGATTCTAAAACAAACAAACAAACAAATCACCGCAATAACTTCCTTAAAAGTATAATTTAAAATACACAAACACACTTGACTCTTGACTGGCTTATTTCAAATTGTGGAAAAGCATAAAAGCCAGAGAATACTTTGCTTTTTAACTTTCACTTAGCAGACCAATCCCCATTAAAAACTCAGAAAATGTTAACTGAAAATTGGATTACTACTTTAAGAATGTTATTGCAAATATAGAAGGAAATATAAAGTCAAACATTGGCTTGAACATAAAATTAAAGCTTTCATTAAAGTTTACAAATTTCTGTGTATAGGGAATATAACATTTAGGGTAGCCAGTGAAGGACAAAGTGTTCCAGGACATAAATTGTCATGAAATTTTAATTTTGTAAATCTTAGACTTGTTGAATCTCTTCACCTCTCGTGGTCTGTATTCAAACATTCCTGACTTTTAGTCATGACATAATTACTAAAACTCTATAAGTGCCACATGTGACTAAAGACACTTTGATTAGTTATCAGGCTTTTCTTCACTTTTACTCCTCTTTGAGCAAAAAGTCCAGTCTTTAAGAACATATGTTGCCTGCAGAGATCTAGATCAATGAGACTGGCTGTTCCCATAAGTGTCCACCACTCTGAAGAGTGCCTTGGGAAATCAGTGGAGACCTTTCTGAAGCTGGGCTGCTTTAGCTGTCCTGAATGCCTGCTTTCTAGGTGGCAAAATACATGCCTACAGACCTTGTAAAGATCAGTCAGAGACCCTCTGTGAGATATTTTACAACACAACATTCAGAGATTTTTCACTGAATCCACAAGTACACAGTTTGGCTTCAGTAACCTTGACAAATGGTTCTTTGGGGGAAAATGCTATGGAAGGTATATTTGCCAATTATGTCACAGAGTTAAGTCTCATCTTACATGTTAGTCATTGATTAATGCTATTTCAAATGCTGAAGTACTTTAAAGCACATTCCCTCAGACCCTCTAAATATGATAACTCGTGGTTCTCAATATTATGTGAATAGCCAGCACATACTGCAGCTGATTAATTGGAACCTCAATAATAGGTCTTCAACCTAACTCAAATGGATTTTGAATGTTACACCTCCCTAGGTGGCTTTCTCTTTTGCAGAATCAATATCCAAAATTCTTGAATTTTCCAGTAGAGTGTTTTTATAATACCGCAGAAAAGCAAGTGTCAGTAGTTTTCCATGTAGATTTCGTGGGACAAACACATCCTCCTACATTTTTGCTGACTTCATTGGTAAAAATTCTCTGATTGCATATTATTGGCATTTAAATTCATTTATTTCTTCAACAAATACTGAGTGCTTATTCTATATCAAAGAATGTTCTAGGTGCTAGAGATACAGAATGGATAAGCGATTTATGCTCCTTGCCTTAATCGGCATAAAGCACATTGGGATACAAATAATTAAACACTAGCTCTTCAGTATAAGCATTCTGAAATGGAAAACACATACAGGGGTATCAGCCTCATCATGGTGAAAGGGGAAAATGAAGAACTGAGTCAGGTAAAGTATCTGTAAAGAGTGTCATTTAATTGGGATCTAAAAGGTTGTTGGGTGAAAAGATATATAGCATAAGATGGAAAAGGACAACAGTAGAATTTTTCCTAATCACAAAACACACATAAAATGTTCTGTTCCTCTGAATTCTAAGGTAAAAAACAATGTGGTATCACAGCCCAGCATCTTTTCTGATTATATTATTAATTACTATTAATGTTAACTGTTGTCCAGTAAGAAGGAAGGGATTTATTATAGACTGTAAATATTGGGTGATCCTACAGTATAAAATTCTAAAATTCCCCCCAATTGCAAAGTTGGAATATGTACACAGGAATGCTTTCATCAGGCTACTGGTTTCATTAATGAAATTCAATTTTCTGAACAATGACTAATGAAACAATGATAATTTCATTGAGCCCAGGCCTTAGGTGGAAAAGAGGCAGCAAAAAAACATAATGAGGGTCTGGCCAGTGTGGCACAATGGTTGAGCATTGACCAATGCAGCAGGAGGTCAGGGCACATGCCCGGGTTGCAGGCTCAATCCCAAGTAGGGGGAGTGCTGGAGACAGCTGACCAATGATTCTCTCTCATCATTGATGTTTCTATCTCTTTCTCCCTTTCCCTTCCTCTCTGAAATAAAAATAAATAAATATATTTTTAAAAATCATAATGAGGCATGAATATAGTTTGAATAAATATATTTTTAAAAATCATAATGAGGCATGCTTTTGTTGGCAATGCCATTTCATAACAGAATGGAAGGTTGGGCACAAAATTCCTTGGAAGCAGTTATAAATCTGGGCTATAGTAGTTCCTTATTACTTGTGTAACACATTACCACAAAACTTAGCAGCATAAATCAATTATTATCTCAGAGTCTCTGTGGATCAGGAATCCAGGCACAACTTATATGGGTCCTCTGCTTCCAGATCTCTCACAGGCTGTAATGAAAGCATCAAAGTTGGGGTCTCATTTGTAGCCTTGACTTAAGAAGGAGTCACTTCAAGCTTATGTAGTTGTTGGCAGGATTGTTCTCCTTGCTGGTTGTTGGCCACCCTTGGTTTCTTGACATGATGAGCTCTCCAACTGGCAGCTTGCTTCATCTAAGCACAGGGCAGGGAAGCTAATAGAGTCCACTATCAAGATAAAAGTCACAATCTCTTGTAACCTAATCATGGAAATAACATTCCTTCAATGTTGCCACATTCCATGTGTTAGAAGAAAGTTATCCAAGGGGAATAATGAAAGTTACTCATTCATGCCAGAGGCTTGGATTGCAGGGAGCCATCGAAGAGGCTGTCTCCCTTACAGGTTGACCGGTGGTTCACTCTTAGTGTGGGTGGGCTCAGTGTAAAATGTACTCAAGTTTTAGCACATTTCAAATTATCTAGCAAGACTATACAAACATGGAATTACAGTACCTGTTTCTCTTGGCTTTATTTTTTAAAGTAATATTTAGTATGATCACAAGCACAGCTGGTTGCAACAGAGGATTTTACTATAGACAAGAAATCAAACATTCCTTAATCTCTCCATGCAGGATACAAATTGAGGTATTGAATGCCTGTGTTTTTTTTTGCTCATAGACAGATGAGGATTCTGATGACAGGATCTTTTGGCTTTCTCCTTGTATTATTTGCCTGTCCACATGTAAATAATAAGGACAAAACAGGAAATTCTTTTCAGTTGTGTCAGGATCAGATTTGAGCAAAAGTCATAGAACACAGGTACATTTTCTAGTAAAATTATCTTCAGAGTACAATACAATATGGTAAACACTGTTCTCTAGTACACATGAGGGAAACACAAGGAAATGTAAATGGTAGAGATGGGCATGGCAAAAGTAGATTCTACTGGCCAAATAGAATTGTTACACGCCTCATGCTTTTTAAAGTCAATTAGCAACGTAACATCCTCATATTGTTCCAATAAATAATACTGGGTATTAAACACACACACACACACACACACACACACACACTTGAAAATTAACCTAGTCACTAAGATAAACATGCTTTAGAAAATAAGCTGTCTAGCCTGATAACAACAAAGCTCTGAAAGAACAATATGAATAGAAATATTTCAGGTAAATTGCTAGAGGCTATATTTTGTTTTCTAAGTAATTGCATTTTTCAAGGATTGATGATAGCCTTATGAAAAACAAGGCACTATGAGTTCACTTTAGGGAAGATTTCTCTGAAGGCTGCCTAATTCAATACAAATATATCTCTACAGCAAAACAAACAGCAAAATGTCTCTTAGCACCCCTTATTCTGGTGTGTTTCTCAAATGCTGCCTTAATCAGTACTGTGGGGTGAGATTATTACTAACCCAAATGTTTCTTCAACATGAACTCTGAAGATAATTTTACTAGAAAATGTACCTGTGTTCTATTACTTTTGCTCAAATCTGATCCTGACACAATTGAAAAGAATTTCCTGTTTTGTCCTTATTATTTATTTACATGTGGACAGGCAAATAATACAAGGAGAAAGCCAAAAGATCCTGTCATCACAATCCTCATCTATCTATGAGCAAAAAAAAACAACACACAAAAACAGGCATTCAATACCTCAATCAGCAGGCTCATCACACTGAGACTTAGAATGGTGTTCCAGATTGTTCACAAGCAATGACCTTCATTAAACAGAAACATCTAATGTGAAAGTAACATCAAAAAGGGGAACTGAAATACAAACTCAACAGTTCTTTGTGATAGAGGACAGGTCAGGGTCAGTGTGTGCTACTAACCAACACAGGAGAGAATACAAATTCGATAAACATATACCAGAATGCAATAAGCTCACTCACTATGTTTAAAAAGTAGCAAATCAGTAACAAAGAGAAAGGACAGTGGCAATGCATAACCAAATCTATACATATTCATAAAGCAGGATAGTGTCCTATGATACAAATATCATAAGCTTTGACATCCCAACTATTTATCAACTGCCAACTGTCTGACCTTGGGCAAGTCTTTTAAATTTTGAGACTCAATCTAGGAAATGATGGTAATTATACTTAGCCTACACAAGATATTTAAATAAGTATATCTTCCCTCCTGATTATTTCTATAGTTTTTTTTTTCAGTTTTGTTTAATTATAAGTAAGTTACATGAATAAAGAAAAATTATGTTGATTATTGAAGATTATTTAGACAAATTATTTTCTCTGAGACATAATTTCCTCATCTGTAAAATATAGATAAAAACAGTGCCTATCTTAGGACAACCTTATAGCATTCTTATGAAGATAAAAGTTTTAATATTTTTTAAAAGCTTCACTGGCATCTACATATACACCTATATAACATATACTATAGGATGTATGTTTAATAAAGTAAAAATAAGTAAAACATAATAAATGGGTGAGTAAGGGATACTGTGAATATGGAATAACAGGAAGAAAATAAGAGAAGTGGAAAGATAATTAAAAGTTTAAAAGTTAGAAAGAAAAAAGAATGGGGAGGGGGGGAGAATAATCATAGGTCATAAGAATAATAAACCTTGCCCTACCTCCAAAAGCTATGAATATGTTATGTGATATGACAAAAGAGAATTAAGGTTGCTAAACAGCTGAGTTTAAAACAGATTATCCCGGATTATCCAGGTAGGCCAATGTAATCATAAGGTCCTTTAAGGTGGCAGAGAGAGGCTGAAGAGATCTAGAGAGGACAACTGAACCTCTCACTGCTGGCGTTAAAGATGGAAGGGGCCAACAAGCAAAGAAATGAGGGCAGTTTCTAGAAGCTGGGAAAGTTAAGAAAATTGATTCTCCCCTTGACCCTTGAGGAAAAAAATGCAGCCTTGCCAATACCTTGATTTTAGCTCAGTGAGACAAGTATTGGACTTCTGACTTGTATTACTTCTGTAATAATTTGTTACAGCAGCAAAAGTAAACTAATACAATAAGGGTGAGGGGTAGCAAGACAGCACATCTCTCAGGCAGAAAAGGAACAGACTCATGAGTCTGGTTGTCACTGATAATAAAAACTGAGCAATCCCTTCTGTTATTATATAATTCCCTTCAGATGAAAGAAAAGTTTCCATGACTCTTTGGCTCGTTTGTTGGTTATGACAAGTCCTTAAGAGAAGAAAGAAGTAGTGCAATATTGAGTATACTGAATACAGACATGGAGTTTGAAGACATGACATTTAGCCCTGAGTTACTTAGAAATCCTTTCAGAAATATATCAGTTATTTCTAAACTAGAGTTACAGATGGAAGAATTTCTTCTTGAATGACATGAAGCCCAACAACAGTGAGAAGAGCAGAAATGTGCCCAGATAAATGATCTGCACTTGACACAGCATGGCTTCTCTCTAGATAGGGTGAAATTTTTAGCTGATAATTAAGCACTAAATGAACCATTTGAAAATTTCAGTGCCATGAGCAGAAGAAAATTAAATTAAATCAGAATTAACATATTAGGTCTAGGTTGAGTAAAGACAGATTATTGCTTTGTCTGAATTCTGTCTTGTTAAGGAGAAGCTATTCTTCAAGACATTCAACTCTAAAACACAATTCCTAGGATGACGTTAGCAAGTAAACATGATAATTGAATCATTTTTAAGTTCAAACTAATTGCAACAGAATGTTCTGTTGGTTACAAGGGCAATGCTTAAGGGAAACTATATGAACATGTTTGTTATTCAGTTACACTCAACACCTACTGTTGAGCCAGACTTATTATGAGGTGCTCAGACTTATAGCTAACTAGAGGCCCAGGGTGCACAAAATTGTACATGGTTAGGGTCCCTAGGCCATCTTCTGCCCACTTGCCAGTCCCTGCTGCCACCTCCTGGTTCACCATGATTCCCCAATCTTAGCATGGTTCCAGTTCCCTGGAGCCTGTGGGCTGGGGGAGAGACCAAGAGGTCGCAGTTCCACCCTCTCCCCACCCCACTGCCACTCACCTTGTTTGCCATGGTTCCCCATTTGCCAAGCTGAGATTGGAGCCTGAGGGCCAGGGGAGTAACCTAGAGGTCTCCGTTCTGCCCGCTTGCCAGTCCCACCCCGCTGCCACTCACCTCAGTCCCCTGTAGTTCCCTGATAGCAGCATGGCTCCGGTTCCCTGAAGCCTGTGGCCCTGGGATGGGGGGGGAGGGACCAACAGGTCGCTGTTCTGCCCACTCGCCAGTCCCACCCCACTGCTCCATTTGCCGTGGTTCCCCATTCGCCATGCTGCGATGGGAGACTGCGGGCCAGGGGGAAGGGACCAACAGGTGCTCAATGCACCTCATGGTGACTGGTCATTTGGTCATCCTGGTCATCACAGACACTGGCTTTATATAGATATATAGATAGATAGATAGATAGATAGATAGATAGATAGGTAGATAGATAGATAGATAAGACACAGTCTTTATCCTTCATGAAAGTCATAGTTCAGAGAAAGAAAATGGGGGTGGGTAAACAAATAACTAAAATATGACAGATAATATGCAAAAAAAATACAAAGTGCTTTTGAGTCTCAATGAGTTCAAATGTGGAAAGTAACCATATGTTTATAAATGTTCCAATTTGTGAATCACAATGTTTAAAAGGGGGAGAGGGGGTATACTCAATAATATTGTGATAAGTTTGCACAGTGACAGATGATTACTAGACTTAGTGTGATGATCACATCGTAAGGTATATAAGTGTCAAATCACTATATTGTACACCTGAAACTAACTTGATATTATATACTAACTAAACTTAAATTTTAAATCAATAAGTTCTTAATATTATTTTCACATTAGATACCTTCATGAATCTAATGAAAATCATGAACCTTTTTTCAGTAAAAGACTAATGTGTTTGGTTGTCATTGATGCTGAAGAGTAAAAAAAACCTTTCTATTAGTATGTAATTCCCTTTGGATAAAAGGAAAGTTCAGTGAGGGGAGAGTGTAATAAATACAAACATACACATGGATGCATTTAATTTCAGAATATTTGTCTGAACTCCTGATTTAGAGTAACCTATGTCAACTAAAATATGTAAATTGTAAGTCACTTCTACATATGGTAATTAAAATAGATATATTAAACAATTCTTTTAAGCAAATTTTATATAAAAATTTCATACTAATGGTAGAGGAGAATGAAAATGTATTTTATAAAGTATGGGAACTCTACTCTTAGCAAGCAAGACATATCCCCAATGTTTTAATTTTTAGTTTTAAAAAGTCCGTAAGAATTTTTATCTAATTCCATAATATAACTATGTTTTTATTATTTAAAAAGTTTTAATACTTACCATTTAAATAGTACTTAACATAGCCCCTAAAATTCAAAAAAATATTCCAGGAAAGTTGACCCCCTGTAAATATATGTCAAGTGCCATATTCACTCCAGGCTTCACAATATCCTTGTACATTACCACACAGCTCCAGGGTTGAGAGTATCTCAGTTTGAAATGCATCACAAAGAACTTGGTAGAGTGGTTATTCATGGAAAGGAATTTTTATATAATGCAATTTACAAAACAAAATAACTTTATATATGGACTGCATCACATATGTTGGAAATTATACATACACTAGAGGCCTGGTGCACGAAATTCATGCATGGGGGTGTGTGTCCCTCAGCCCAGCCTGCACCCTCTCCAATCTGGGACCCCTCAAGGGATGCCCGACTTCCAGACATCCCTCTCACAATCCAGGACTGCTGGCTCCCAACTGCTCGCCTGCCTGCCTGCCTTCCTGATTGCCCCTAACTGCTTCTGCCTTCCAGCCCGATCACCCCCTAACCACTCCCCTGCCAGCCTGATTGATGCCTAACTGCTCCCCTGCCAGCCTGATTGCCCCTAACTGCCCTCTCCTGCAGGCCTGGTCACCACTAATTGCTCTCCACTGCAGGCCTTGTCCCCCCTAACTGCTCTCCCCTGAAGGCCTGGGTCCCCCCCAACTGTCCTTCCCTGTAGACCTGGTTGCCCCCAACTTACCTCCTCTGCCAGCCTGGTCACCCCTAGTTGCCCTCCCCTGCTGGCCTGATCTCCCACAACTGCCCTCCCTTGCAGGCCTGGTCCCTCCCAACTGCCCTCCCCTGGTGGCCATCTTGTGGCAGCTTTCTTGTGTCCACATGGGGGCAGGATCTTTGACCACATGGGGGCAGCCATCTTGTGTGTTGGAGTGATGGTCAATTTGCATATTACTCTCTTTTATTAGATAGGATATGGATGTACATATATTTACAAATTGCTTCACTTTAGGATTCACATGGTGCAGAGTTGCACACACGGAAGAAAAACTAGTCCTACAAAATGAAACAAGAGCCCTTCCTCATAGCAGATGAAAGCATCCCTCAACTGCAAAACAATTTTAATTATTAATTTTAACTTATCATTTTAATCCACCCATTGAAAATGTAGTACTTTTTAAATTAACACCATTAATATTTTAAGCCACTTTTTAAACATAGTAAATGTTTTTGAAAGTAATGCATCAGATTTTCTCTTCTTCGTTTGAAAACTGGCCTCTTTATGCACACAGATCTAAATGAAAAGAACGTTTAGTAGATTATTTTATTACACAAACAATGAATGCCATTTCCCCCATGTGAAAAATGGCTGATTTTTCCACATAACTAGAGATGACTCAATTTCAAACACCTTATTGGTTAATTCAGTCATTATATCTGAGAATAAAACATCCAACATATTTCTAAAAAAAGGCTGGGGGTTTAGAAAAGCTTAAGAATGAAAACAGTGATAAGTACAGGGTGGGCAAAAAGTAGGTTTACAGTTGTTCATATGGAAAAGACATGCAGGCTATTATTATAATAGTACAAACATAAGCTCTATGTTTCACATACTCACTACTTTTTTTTTAAATAAATCTTTATTGTTCAGATAATTACAATTGTTTCTCCTTTTTTTTTCCCCCCATATCTTCCCATCACCCGGTTCCCTCCCCACCGTTGTCCTTATCCATAGGTGTATGATTTTTGTCCAGTCTCTTCCCATTCCCCCCACACAGACACTCCTTTCCCCCTGAGAATTATTAATCCACTCCCATTCTATGCCTCTGATTCTATTATGTTCACCAGTTTATTCTGTTCCTCAGATTTTTAATTCACTTGATTTTTAGAATCACTTGTTGATAGATATGTATTTGCTGTTCATAATTTTTATCTTTACTTTTTTTATCTTTTTCCTCCTTGTAAAGAATACCTTTCAGCATTTCATATAATACTGGTTTGGTGGTGATGAACTCCTTTAGCTTTTTCTTATCTGTGAAGCTCTTTATCTGCCCTTCAATTCTGAATGATAACTTTGCTGGGTAGAGTAGTCTTGGTTGTAGGTTCTTGCTATTCATCACTTTGAATATTTCTTGCCATTCCCGTCTGGCCTGCATAGTTTCTGTTGAGAAATCAGCTGACAGTCGTATGGGTGCTCCCTTGTAGGTAACTAACTGTTTTTCTCTTGCTGCTTGTAAGATTCTCTCTTTGTCTTTTGCCCTTGGCATTTTAATTATGATGTGTCTTGGTGTGGTCCTCTTTGGATTCCTCTTGTTTGGGGTTCTGTGCACTTCCTGAACCTGTAAGTCTATTTCTTTCACCAGGTAGGGGAAGTTTTCTGTCATTATTTCTTCAAATAGGTTTTCAGTATCTTGCTCTTTCTCTTCTGGCACCCCAAAAATTCAGATATTGGTATGCTTAAAGCCATCCTGGAGGCTCCTTATGCTATCCTCACACTTTTGGATTCTTCTTTCTTTCTGCCTCTCTTGTTGGGTGTTTTTTTCTTCCTCATATTCCAGATCTTTGGTTTGACTCTTCAGGTGCGATGGTCTACTCTGTATATTCTTTATTTCAGACAGTGTATGCATAATTTCTGACTGGTCCTTTTCCATTTTTTTGGTATTCTCATTTAGGTCCTTGAAGGTCTCTTCAAGTTTCTCAGCGGTTTTTAGAAGATTCTTGAGTAACCTTATAAATATGGTTCTGAACACTGTGTCGTCCATTAGTTTGCTTTCATCTCTCTCTCCTACTTGTGACATACTTCGATGTCTCCACATTTTGGCTGCCTCCCTGTGTTGATGGAGTGGCTTTGTGTGGTCAGTGACCTATAGGGGCCGGTAGCTCAGCTTCCCCAATCACCCTAGGTGGTCGCTCTTGGTACACCCCTTTGTGGGCTGAGTGGAAAGTCTTGGTGTAGTTAAAAGCCCTGATTGCTGTTGGTACACTGGGAGGAATTGACCTCCGGTCCAATTGGTTGTGAGGGCCTGCTGTGTCTATAACGGAAGAATTGCTGTGCTGGAGACACAGTAGGGCTTTGGTGCTCACTGAGTCTGCCTCTTGAATGTGTCCCTTATGAGAGTGGTTGAAATCTGTTGTCGTCCACACCGACAGAAAAGTCACTCTCACTCTCTGACCGGGCCGAGAGTCCCTCCCGTAGGCATCTGGGTCCCCCGCGTGTCCCCAGAAACTGGAGTTCAGAGTGGTTGGGATTGTTGGTATCACTGGCGGGAGTTGATCTCCAAGCCAGTTGACTGTGAGGATCAGCAGTGTCTCCACTGGGAGAGCTTCTGTGCTCAGCTTGGATGGGGCGGAGTCTCAGGGTGGCGCAGACAAGCTTTGGTTTCCCGTCTGCTCCACCCTTAGAGGGGCGGTTTCTCTGTGCCCGAATTAATGGCTGTGTGCCTCTGAGAGAAGGCAGCTTTCGAGCCTCTCCAGCTGCCTAACAGACCAGTTTCTCCCTAGCTGGTGCTGGATTGCAGTGCAGACCGGAGGTTTTGTTTTTCTCCCGAACAAGAAATCCAGTCACTGGGAGGGCTGTGCTCAGCTTGGATGGGGCGGAGTCTCAGAATGGCGCAGACAAACTTGGTTTCCATCCGCGCCGCCCTAAGAGGGCAGGTTTCTCCATGCCCTAATCAATGGCTGCGCGCCTCTGAGAGAAGGCAGCTTTGGAGCCTCGTCCGCTGCCAAACAGACCAGTTTCTCCCCGACCGCAGCTGGATTTCAGTGCAGTCAGGAGGTTTTGTTTTTCTCCCAAACGAGAAAGCTAGCCACGCAGTGTCTGTTGCCCTCCCTCTCCGCGCGCTGCGAGCAAGCCTGCCGCGTATTCAGCCACCTGCCCTTTCCGCGCTCACGGATCTCCGCACCTCCACAGCTCCTGAGGCTCAGTGTCCCCCTCTCTTTTTTTCTCTAGTTGTAGGTTTTCCACTCTGCCAGCTTTCCGGTGGTTCTGGACGGTGTGCATTCTGTTTTCCAGTTGTAGTTTCAAAATTGTTGTGGCAGGCAACAATTAGGTGTTTACCTTATACCGCCATCTTGGTTTTTTTCCACTACTTTTGCTCTGTATATATTCATTCAAAATTATTTACTGAACATCTCAGTATATAGCACTGTGTTAGGCCATGAGACTGGCTATAAAATGCATTGTGATGTACAGGCAGAGTACAGGGTTTGATATGAGAAAAAGATACGTAAAGGAAACAACACAGGAGAGAAGTGTTGGCATACTCGGGAAACCTCAGACTGAGTCCGAGGACCCCAAAGGTGCCCACTCATTTCTGCACATCTCAGGAGGTCACACAGCAGTGTGTCTGTCTCTGCAGGGGAATTGTTATCAGAGTCTGGACTAGCATAGTTAACCTTGCACGTTCCCTCGGTGCCAGGCACTCTGCCACATGCTCCACACACCCTACCTCAGGTAATTTACCTATCAACACTGTAAGGTGCAATTATTATCATCCCCACTTTATATTTGAGGTGGAGGAAAGCACTTTAGAAAAAAAAAATTTTATATTCCATGAACCCTTTCTCAGGGTGATACTAGAGGATGTATTCTACCAAAATGAAGAAGTAAACCTAGACAAATCCAGGATATAGGGGATTCGATATAAGTGATAGGCCATGTAGACTGATGGCATAAAGGAAAACAGAGACTCTGGAATAAAGCTGAAAGCAAAATCCAGTAGGAATTTCTTCAGGAGAAAAATAAAACTGGGCTGGCTGGTATGGCTCAGTGGATTGAGCATTGTCCCATGGACAAGAGGTCCTGGGTTCAATTCTCAGTCAAGGCACATGCCCAGGGTGCAGTCTCGATCCCTAGGAGGGGGCGTGCAGGAGGCAGCCAATCAATGATTCTCTCTTATCATTGGTGTTTTTATCTCTCTCTCCCTTCCTCTCTATCTAAAAATCAATAAAAAACATATTTTTAAAAATAAATAAATAAAACTGATCAATTACTTCATGTGCTTGTATCTACTGAGAAGAAATTGAGAAAATTCTTCTGTTAAGAGTTGAGAAAAAAGTAGTGACTGGTTATAGAAAACTGATTAAATAAGTAATGAAACAATAATTAATTTTAGAAAGAACCAAAAGTTTTATACTAGTTATACTAGAGGCCCGATGCACGAAAATTCATGCAAGAGTAGGCCTTCCTTCCCCTGGCTGCTGGCACTGGCTTCCCTCAGGCACCCAGGACCCGGGCTGCTTCCCTCCTCCAGCTGCCCACAGGCACCCGAGACCCAGGCTGGCTTCCCTCGGGTCCCGGCTTCATCAGGAAGGATGTCCAGAATGACTTCCGGAAGACGTCCGATCTAATTAGCATATTACCCTTTTATTATTATAGATAGTGCTTCTATACTTCTTGGTTAGATTATCATAGTGTTTATAATATTACAATCCCAAAGATTGACTTAATAATATAATAATAAAATAACTTCAGATATTGATTCATGTAAATTCAGGATGCAGATATGAAGCTAAACTCTTATCTTTTTCCTATACCAATATATTTATTTGCTAGAGGTGTCTGAAATATGTGTATATGTGTATATGTATATGTATATGTATATGTATATGTATATGTATATGTATATGTATATGTATATGTATATGTATATGTATGTCTCTGCCCTTGGTTCCTGGCAGAGCTCCTAAAACCCTTGTAATTTCCTAAGTGATAAGAGCACTAGAAGTGTCTTTTGTTTTAATATTTGGTCTTTCACCTCAGTTCCTAAAACAGGGCTCCTAAATCCCTTTGAATTTCTTGGTGATAGGACTGTCTTGTTCTAATGAGCTTCAGGATGGGGGATGGTCACCAAAAAGACCAAGCCATGATTAAAAGCTTGTAACTTTCTACCCCACCCTCCCCCAACCCATTCCAGCAAGGAGAGGGGACTGGAGATTCAGTCAGTAATAGATCATGATGAAGCTCCTGCACAGGGACCCTGCCAGCCTCTGTCCCCATGGAGTTGGGGTGTGTCCTTACCCTCAAAGTATGTGGATGTGTTCGCCAATTCAGAAGCTCTCTAAACTGCACACTTTTGTAATTTTTTATGGAGACTTTGAGACCCCTACCTTGGATTTAACTGTTTGCTGGGAAACAAAAGGATATGATAAAGAATGCAGATGAACAGCCAGGGTCATAGAGAATTCCTTGGTGTGTGGGGAAAAGCCATACCTGAGGTCTTGGAAGTATGAGTGTGGCAGCAGTGTGAGAGTAAAGGAGAAACACGGGAGGGGTGTGTTTCCCTACTCAGGTTTCCATAATAAATATCACAGACTGGGGGCCTTAAATAGCAGAAATTTATTTCCTCACAGTTCTGGAGGCTAGAATTCCAAGATCAGGGCGTCAGCAATGTTGGTTTAATTCTAAAGCCTCTCTCCTTAGCTTGTAAATGGCCTCTTTCTTCAGGTGTCTTCGCATGATCGTCCCTGTGAATGTTCATGTCCTAATGTCATCTTATAAGTACACCAGTCAGATTGAATTAGGGCCCATCCTAAGAGCTGGATTTTAACTTAATTACCTCTTTAAAGGCCCTGCCACTTAATATAGTGATATTCTGAGGTACTAGGGATTAGGGGTTCTAAACATATGAATTTTGGGAGAAAATAATTCAGCCTATAACAACCAGTAGGTCAGTAGATAATATTCTAAAACTAGAAAATCGTATTATAAATATGGAGGCAAATAGTAGAAGAAGCTGAAAGAATTCAAAGTAATTGTCTCTGCAGAGTGGAAATCGGGCGAACAGAGGATGAAGGAATTATTTTTATTATGTCTTATAGAGCTAGTTGTCTTTTTTTAAAAGCACATTTAAATACAGTAAGAATAAGCAAATTGAAGTATTTTGATATAAAAATAATTATAAAAATGTGAATAATAACAAAAAATATATAATTACCAATTAGGCAAAACTTTCAGCTTATTACCAGATGCTTGGGGACACAATAATTTATGATGTTTAAGACATAAATAATTAAGAAAATGGTGATAAACTAACTAGAACTCACAGTGTTTTCAAATGTCAAACATTTTGATTTATTAATTCACAGGTACCAATACCCTAAAGAAAGACCAAGTCTGTAGGAGACTGAAGAGAAGAGAGTACTCGACCACACACAAACACATACACACACACACACACACACACACACACACACACACACACACACAGAGTAATAGAAAGAGAGAGAGAGTATTTTTATTTGTTTTCTATACATCTTTTGAGAAAAAGAAAGAATAGTTATGCAAGTCATTAACATCCTATCAAAGAGGAGTCTATCAAAGAGACTGGGAGAATAAATCTAAAAGAGTAACATTACTAGAAGGGGTCAATCTGGAAAAAGGGGTACATCTGTATAACTTTCAACAATAAAGATAAACTTTAAAAAATAAAGAGTAATATTACACAAATCCCCATTTGACTTATAAAAGTATGCTCCATAGGCAGTAATTTAGTCAACTGGGGCCATGTGTACCAGTCCAAACTCCCCCTTCATAGACGTCTTATTCCAGAAGTTAGAATCACCATGGAAACATTCATCCAGCTACAGCTAAAAGAGAGCTCGTGTGGGCAGCAAATAGAGTCCTATTTACAGTGGTACCAAAGAACCAAAGACAGAAGGGAAGAAAAGGGAAGCCAGTGCTGTTGGGACAAGCTCTTGTGCTGCTCAGTTGGCAAAGCTGGTAGTCAAATGTGCCATTGGAGCCAAACACCACCCAGGCAGATAACTAACATCTGTTCAGACCACAGAATGACTGGTATGGCATTTATGGTAAACTAGAGGCCCGGTGCACGAAATTCGTGCACGGAGGGGGGTTGTCCCTCAGCCCAGCCTGTACCCTCTCCAATCTGGGACCCCTCAAGGGATGTCCCAGGGATCGGGCCTAAACGGGCAGTCGGACATCCCTCTCACAATCCAGGACTGCTGGCTCCCAACTGCTTGCCTGCCTGCCTTCCTGATTGCCCCTAACCACTTCTGCCTGCCAGCCTGATCACCCCCTAACCACTCTGTTGCCAGCCTGTTTGCCCCCAACTTCCCTCCTCTGCCAGCTTGGTCACCCCTAACTGCCCTCTCCTGCAGGGTTGATCAACTCCAACTGCCCTCCCTTGCAGGCCTGGTCCTTCTCAACTGCCCTCCCTTGCAGGCTGGGTGCCTCCCAACTGCCCTCTCCTGCTGGCCATCTTGTGGTGGCCATCTTGTGTCCACATGGGGGCAGGATCTTTGACCACATGGGGGCAGCTATATTATGTGTTGTAGTGATGATCAATCTGCATAGTACTCTTTTATTAGATAGGATACGCCACCATTGGGACAAACCCTTGCCCAACAACAGGCCTGGGTGACTTCAGAAACTTTTCAATCCCTTTCAACTTCCAAGTGCTCCTGCAATATCTTACTCTGAATATAGTTCCTGCTTTATCTGTTGGTTTGGTCCCCAGGCTCCCTTACTTGTGGGGAGAGCCCTCATGATAGGCCACTTTCACAAGCCACATCCAAATAGCAACAACCAACACCCTCCCCTGTTATTAAGATCCTCTGCCTCAAGGGGACACTAAGATGCTCAACAGCCATATATATTGAACAATTTACACAAAAGTTTTGGGTGATGTTGGATGGTGCTTTCTAAGGTCATTGAGTCCCTTGAATACTTGTCCTTCCCTGCCATTCATCAACAGAGCTCAGAAGCATCTGTCAGGAGAAACCAAGATGGCGGCATAGGTTAAACACCTAACCTGCAGCCGGGCACAACAATTTCAAAAATACAACTAGAGGTCAGAACGGACATCGTCCAGAACCACAGGAAAGTTGGTGGACTGAAATGCCCACAGCTGGGGAGAAGGAGAAGGCCACGGGGACAGTCGGGGAAGCCGTAAAAGCCTGAGGTATGGAGAAACGGGCGGAGACACGAGCACACGCGCCTGCGGGGAGGATGGAACCGGAGAGGAGGGGGCGGCTGATGACCTGGCCGGAGTTCACTGGCAGGAAGGAGATAAAGGCTCCGGAGTGCGCTGAGCACCAGCTCCGATTGCACTGAACCCCATTCTGGGCGAAACCCTGGGAAACTCACTTACTTTCGCAACTCCGCCGCCCCCGCAGGCCGCCCGGCCCGGGACGCTGGGGACGCCGCCGCAGCGGCAGCGCCCGGAGCCCGGCAGCCTCCCAGCACCCGTCCCCGCCGCGCAGCCCCCGCTCGCCTGGTGCCGCGGGCCGCGCGCCCCGCACACCGGACGGAGGCCCGGGCGCCCTCTCCGTGCACCTCCCGGCGGCGCTAGACTTCAGTAGAGTTGACTGAATTCAAGGGATTAAGAAGTATAAATTGGGGGGACGCCGCGGCAGCGACATCCGGAACACAGCGATGGCGGTGCCTGGAGCTCGGCGGCCGCCCAGCGCCCGTCCCAGCCGCGCGGCCCTCGTGCGCCTGGTTCCGCGGGACGCGCGCACCGCGCACCGGACGGAGGCCCGGGCGCCCTTTCCGTGCACCTCCCAGCGGCGCTAGACTTCAGTAGAGTTGACTGAAATGAAGGGATTAAGAAGTACAAATCGGGAAGTTTGAAAAAGATGGCGGCGGAGGTTAAAGGCTGTTCTGTTGCCTCGCACCCAGCGAAATCGGAGGGGATGAGGTGTGGAGGTGCGTGGGTCTGGCTGGTGGCGGGGGAAAGGGGCTTTTGTTCCAAACCTAAGGGAGATTAGCTCTCCATCACCCTGAAACCCATCTTCTGGCGAACCCCGGGAGACCCAGATGCCTGCGGGGAGAGGCGGGACTCTTGCAGAGGTGCGCCCAGCAATCAGTGTTTGCTGCGCTGGAGTGCGGAACGAAGGGACTTAGATACGTGGAAGGCAGAAGGACCAGACTCACAGCCATCGCGGCTCGCCGCACCATGGCCTGTTGGCGCCCTGAGACCCCGCCCCGCCCTGGGACCCGCCCCGCACGTTTTGAAGACCTGCCCCGCAAGTCTTGCAGGCACACCTGCGCCCCAAGCAACGGCTTATGCATGTGGGTGGACTGCCCTCTGGCAGCGGACCAGATGATCTGCTGTTCTAGTCGGACTGCTCCAGGGCCACTCAGACAGGAGGAAGAAACTACAGTTTTTGCTGTAATCCTTGCTGAGTGCCTAAGGCAGTAGCTGATCTACACCCCATTGGAGACCCAGAAACGAGGGCATCTAGTGGTCTGTGGGAGATGACACCAGATTTCAACCACGTGCATAAGGTACACATTCAACGGGAATATTCAGTGAGCGCCAAAGCTTTGCTGCACCAAGACCCGGCCCATAAACGTGTCTCCTGCACAGCAACTCTTCCTTTATAGACAAAGAGAGCCCCCCCAGTGACACCAACAACAATCATGACTTAACTATACAAAGGAGGACCAAGATGGAGGCATAGGGCGGAAGCCTGATTGTTGCCTACCACAACAACTTTGAGACTACGACAAGAGAGCAGAGCAGACACCATCCAAGACCACCATAGGGCTGGCTGAGTAGATGCTCTACAACTAGAATAAAAGAGGGGTATGTGGGATGATGCTGATGCCGGTGACCCAAAGACCACACTTTAAGAACTACAGCTCAGGCGACACAAAAGAACTATGGCTCAGGCGATACAACAGCGGCCTGGAACGTGCTCGGCGCAGTTCCCCCGGCGGTCTCCGGCTGAGGGGACGGCTCCACTGGCAGCCAAGCACGGACAGACGAGCCCCTATGAGACATGGGGTGGGAGACTCCGCGCTTGCTGACCTCTGAGTCCGTCAAGAATCTCAACGCCCCGAAAGCGGCCAGGTGCGCATGCTCGGCGACCGGCCACCGATGCAGACCCAAGGGCCGACGCAGCGACGCCAGACTGGCCCACCGCCATGCACCGGGTGCACCGGAGCTTCGCCGAGCCGCCGCCCGACGAGTTCTGCAGCAGCCATACTGGAGCTCTGGAAGGATGGCCAGGGGAATTGCTGAGGGGGGATTGACCGGCAGGAATTGGGATCGGGAAGACAGGGCCCCGCTGAGACCCGGGTGCGGGCGGGGTTGCGCGCCTCTGGGCTCGGGTGTGGTCACACGCCTCTGGGTATAAGTGAGGCCTCACGTCCCTGGGTCTAGGTGAGGCCACATGCCCCTGGGTCCAGGTGAGGCCAGACTCCGGGTCCGGGTGAGGCCAAGTGCCCCTGGACCCGGATGACGCTAGATCCCGTGCCCGGGCGAGGCCAAGCGCCCCTGGGTCTGGGAGAGCCCACACACCCCTGGGTCCAGGCAAGACCATGTGTCCCTGGATCCGGGTGAGGCCGCGTGCACCTAGGCCCGGGTGAGCCCAAGTGGCCCTGGGTCTGGGAGAGGCCAAGCATCCCTGCGTCCGGGTGAGACCATGTGTCCCTGGATCCGGGTGAGGCCTCGTGCACCTAGGCCCGGGTGAGGCCACGTGCCCCTGGGTCGGGGAGAGGCCAAGCGTCCCTGGGTCCGGGTGAGACCATGCGTCCCTGGATCCGGATGAGGCCTTGTGCACCTAGGCCCGGGTGAGCCCAAGTGGCCCTGGGTCTGGGAGTGGCCAAGCGTCCCTGGGTCCGGGTGAGACCATGCGTCCCTGGATCCGGGTGAGGCCTCGTGCACCTAGGCCCGGGTGAGCCCAAGTGGCCCTGGGTCTGGGAGAGGCCAAGCGTCCCTGGGTCCAGGTGAGACCATGCGTCCCTGGATCCGGGTGAGGCCTCGTGCACCTAGGCCCGGGTGAGCCCAAGTGGCCCTGGGTCTGGGAGAGGCCAAGCATCCCTGGGTCCGGGTGAGACCATGTGTCCCTGGATCCGGGTGAGGCCTCGTGCACCTAGGCCCGGGTGAGCCCAAGTGGCCCTGGGTCTGGGAGAGGCCAAGCGTCCCTGGGTCCGGGTGAGACCATGTGTCCCTGGATCCGGGTGAGGCCTCGTGCACCTAGGCCCGGGTGAGCCCAAGTGGCCCTGGGTCTGGGAGAGGCCAAGCGTCCCTGGGTCCGGGTGAGACCATGCGTCCCTGGATCCGGGTGAGGCCTCGTGCACCTAGGCCCGGGTGAGCCCAAGTGGCCCTGGGTCTGGGAGTGGCCAATCGTTCCTGGGTCCGGGTGAGACCATGTGTCCCTGGATCCGGGTGAGGCCTCGTGCACCTAGGCCCGGGTGAGCCCAAGTGGCCCTGGGTCGGGGAGAGGCCAAGCGTCCCTGGGTCCGGGTGAGACCATGTGTCCCTGGATCCGGGTGAGGCCTCGTGCACCTAGGCCCGGGTGAGCCCAAGTGGCCCTGGGTCTGGGAGAGGCCAAGCATCCCTGGGTCCGGGTGAGACCATGTGTCCCTGGATCCGGGTGAGGCCTCGTGCACCTAGGCCCGGGTGAGCCCAAGTGGCCCTGGGTCTGGGAGAGGCCAAGCGTCCCTGGGCCCGGGTGAGACCATGCGTCCCTGGATCCGGATGAGGCCTCGTGCACCTAGGCCCGGGTGAGCCCAAGTGGCCCTGGGTCTGGGAGAGGCCAAGCGTCTCTGGGTCCGGGTGAGACCATGTGTCCCTGGATCCGGGTGAGGCCTCGTGCACCTAGGCCCGGGTGAGCCGAAGTGGCCCAGGGTCTGGGAGAGGCCAAACGTTCCTGGGTCTGGGTGAGACCATGTGTCCCTGAATCCGGGTGAGGCCTCGTGAACCTAGGCCCGGGTGAGGCCACGTGCCCCTGGGTCTGGGAGAGGCCAAGCGTCCCTGGGTCCGGGAGAGACCATGTGTCCCTGGATCCAGGTGAGGCCTTGTGAAACTAAGCCCAGGTGAGGCCACGTGCCCCTGGGTCTGGGAGAGGCCAAGCGTCCCTGGGTACGGGTGAAGCCAGATCCTGGGTCCGGGTGAGGCCGTGCGCCCCTGGATCCATCCGGGTGAGGCTGGGTCCCAGGCCCGGGTGAGACCACGCGCCCCTTGGGTATGGGTGAGGCCACGTGCCCCTTAGTCCAGGTGACGCCGTGCCCCTGGGTTCGGCCGAGACCAAACCAGAGGGAGTCGGACCTCCATTACCACCATTTGTCCACCATCCAGAGCTGAGGGGTCAGTGCTGACATGTACACATAAGGAACTACTGGTCATCGAAATTGGGTCTCAAAAGAACTGTTGGTCCAGGGGGAAGCTCGCTACAGATTGATTCATTTGCCTGTCAGCATAAATATTGTTACTCGTCTCACATTCAGTTCTTATTAGTATATATCTAGTGACATTTGATCTCGTTCATCTAGAGGAAATGATGAACAACATAGACTGAGGAACAAGAACAGAACCAGAAGTAAGGAGGCATCAATCGGACTATCGGGCCTCAGAGGGAGGATAGGGGAGGGTAGGGGGAGGGTGGGGGGAGGGGGAGAGTTCAACCAAAGGACCTGCATGCATGCATATAAGCCTATCCAACGGTTAAGTTCAACAGGGGATTGGGGCCTGCGTGGGGAGAGGGGTGGGATGGGAATGGGGGGATGAGGACAAATATGTGACACCTTAATCAATAAAGAAATTAAAAAAAAAAAAAAAAAAAAAGAAGCATCTGTCAGGTATTTGAACAACTATAAAGAACACATACCTGCTATAATATAGTGTTGTTGGTTTGTTTTTTTTTTTTTTAAGTGCTGTCTTGATCCAGTTTTGAGGCCCTGGCTAGAGGTCAGTCAGCCTTCCTTCTTGCCCAGGGAAGTATGTCCACATCCCAACCATTGCCCTGATCATGTCTCACACGCCAGGCTACAGTGCACCTGCCCTCATCACCCCCAGGCAGGTACCAGACAACAAGTGACCAACGCAATACCCTGGAGCCTGTAGAATTATTCAAATTATCAAATCCATAGAGAACCCATGAAACCTAGCTAACCCCACCCCATTTGCCATAAGCTGCCCCCTGCTGCTCCAGCTTGCTGTTTCTCTGTCCCTGGGAACAACCGCCTGTGTAGCCCTGCCAGGAAGCCTGCTCTTGTTGGGAGCTGTAAGGAACTGAGTTCTGCCTTCATCTAGCTGAGGGTCAATGTGCTGTAACCCACCATCAAAAGAATCTTTAAACCTTATAAAGCACCTACCCCAAGATCCACTTCTTGCAGAATTTGCTGATAATGATGCATTGTGTCCTTCCACCCCTGGCAATTTCTTCTGCAAATCCCAGAACTACTGCTACTCCAAAAGCTTGTCAGCAGTTGGGGAAAGCTAAAGGCTTTCCCAAAGCTCTCAGCTATCCAGCACTACAGAACTCCGAAAACAGGAGAGACCTGGTGCTCAGACTGTCCCTCTCCCCTGGTTGCCTTTCCTTTGCTTGTCATTGACCTTACCACAAGTCCTTACTTACCCTCTATGGAGTTATCACTTTAGATTAATGATCTGCCAGGAAAGGTCACAAGTACTCTGTGGAAGCCACCCTGTACCTCACCCTAAATTATAAACACAGAATCTTAGTTGAGAGCTCCCTCTGCTCTGATTCTGAGCTCAGCTGTCATATGTGCAGTTGTGGTCCTAAATATTAGCCTATGACCCAAAATAAGTCCCAGCAATGTGTCTGCAAGTAGATGTCGTCGAATAAATGCTTACCCGTGTGATCCTGAGAGAACATATAAATAGGCACCACATAAGCCAGTGCATATTTTAAATATGCAGCAATCCCCTGAACACAATGTGAAGTGCCTTCAATTCTGTTTCACAGCAATCCCTTAAGTCATAGCGGCATTCTCCAATTTCTCACAAATCAAGCAGTACTTTCTAAAATTAGATATATAAAAGGACCTCCCATGATTAAGAGAAACTAAAGCCAGTAGAAAGCAAGAAAGAACACCTGCAGAAACCAAGAGAGCATCTCAAACAGTGCCATGCAGATGCTAAATTCTTGGGAGAAAAAAAAAAAAAAAAGCACATATCTAAACTTTGTCAGGCTCCACAAAGACTTTCAAGAGGCAAATTAAACAGATTGTTGGAGTGTTATAGGTTATAAAATGAAATAAAAAATGTGAAGAGACTTTCTCAAGGTCACCAGTTAGTTGGTAGTAAAACTAGAGCTAGAACTAAGACCCAAAATTTACAAGGCCAACAAGAGCCATATATACGCAGACCTTCGGTATCTTTATGTATTGGACAAAACTGTCATGTATCTTTAAAACTGTGATATAAAATTTGGGGGGAAAAAATCTGAAACATGAAAGAATATAGCCAAATATATCAGATATGTTTAAAAGTTATGGATCTTCATAAATAGAGTAAATTGGATGATATTAAATATTATTACTTGAGCATAGTTTTCCCACTGTCTTGTCTATAATTCACTTGGTATACAAGGTTCCTTCCAAGTTCATTATCATTATGGAATTTTAAGCCATGGGTCTCTTCTTAGATCTTTTCTTTCTTATAATAACTTCAAACTAAATCAAGTACTTTAAAAATACCATTTTGTGTATATATTACCATGTTTTTAAGGTGCATAATGAATACAGCAAAGAAAAGATTTTAACATACAAATCCACTCTTACTGACATTACAGTCTGTCAATTTAATTAATTTCACAATGTCCTTAGAACTTTCTCAACCAATTTAAGTGATCAAATTTAGTTCCTCAAAAAATAACCCTTACTCCCAGACTCCATTCATAGTCCCAACGGTTAATGTTAAATGTTTAAGATTATGTAAAAATATTTCCTTACTTCAGAAGAACTTAATATGGCATGAAAGACTGTTCTTATATCAAATAACAATTTTCAATGTATGAAAATATTCACTAGGGAATGAGATGAGAAAGTGTGTTTCAATTAGATATATGTTTGTGTTTGGTCTTACTGGAGCTTCTTTGTGAGTTTTCTCTGTGAATGTGTTTTGAATATATTGTTTAACCCAAGTATCTCCTTAGTTCTTTGAAGCCAAAGATCAAAAACTGTATCATTTAATAAACTTCTTTAAGTATAAAAAAAAAAGAATGAAAGAAAGAAATGTCTGGAGTATCATTTATATAAATTGCATTTGTAAAGTGATTATTTATCAAAAATACTTCTTAGAGTCTAGCTTCAAATAGTTAAACATAACCTGTCCTTCTGTTTGTAAAGTCAGCCTTCTAAATGATATATGTAAAAAAGCACTAAAAGTATAGTTCTTTTTATTAAATGTCTGAGAATGTTACTATACCATAATTTAACCAGCGAATAAATGGTAGATGGAAATTTTCTCCAGGTAATTAAAGTCTAAAGCTCTGGGATTTAAATAAATTATCAGTCCCAAAGTAATATGTCCAAGCTATACACAATAATAAAAATTTAAAAATGTATTAGTTTCCTAGGGCTGTCATAACAGAATACCACAAACTAGGTAGCATAAACAACAAAAATGTATTGTCTCACAGTTCTAGAGGATAGAAAAGGAATGCAAATGGCTTCAGCCATTCCTTGGGCTTGAGGTGTTATTCTCCCTGTGTCTACACATAGTCTTCCCTCTGTGACTCTGTGTCCAAATTTCCCCTTTCTGTAAGCATAGAGTCCCTATCCCACCTTAATGATCTCAATGTCTGCAAAAAACTTATTTCCAATAAGGTCACATTTACAGGTACTGGGGCTCAGACTCCAATATTTTTTTGTGGGGGGAGGGCAACATTTCAACCCAAAACAGGTACTAACTTCGCATCATGAAATCTAGTAGCATTGGCAATCACTTCCCTTAGAATTCTTTAAGAAAATTAAGGAAAAGGATAATTTATGCCCCTCTCTTAAAGATATTTATGAGGCCTTCAGTCCTATTGGTGAAGCCACACAATAAAGCTTTTGAAGATGTCTAGAGAAGGAGTTTCTGAAACTTCTATTAGCCTATTCATGCTAAACAGCTGCCTCTTGCTTTTCTGTTGGAGTCTAGCTTTTCTGCCCTCTATGCAAAAAATCTTCATGACTAGCATAGAGGCACAGAATATTGTTAAGTATCCTTCAGTTTCTCAGCGTGGTTCACTTAAAGACTTGTCACCTCTTTGTCAGTAGTGGAAAGGGGTAAGTCATAAAAAAAGAGGCCCAATTTAAATCCACACAGTATTCAAGTGGCAAATATTTATTGAGTTTTCTTTATGCCAGGCATTGTTCTGGGCTTTGAATGAAATGGACAGAGATCCTTGTCCTCATGAAGCTTATATTCTATGGGGGGAATAAAAAAGAAATAAAATAAGATATAAACTATATAGCATGATAGTTGGTTATAAATAAAGAAGGCAAATAGAAAGTAACAGAAGGCAGCAGATAGCCACTTTAAATGGGTTCTTCAGAGAAAATGATGCTGAGTAAAGACAGGGAAAACGGTATGGTAACAAACACTCCTAGTAGAATGAACATGAAGAGCAAAGGCCCTGAGGCGTGTTTGTGTTCTGGGAAACAGCCAGGAGGCCAGTGTGGCTAGAACAGAGTGAAGAGGCCACTAGAAGATTCAAAGTGTTACAAAACACTTTTTCTTGGTATTGTATTGCATTAAATAAGAAAACGAAAAGAAGACAACCCTATATTTCTTTTTTTTAGTTGAATTTATTATACAGAGTCAACAAATGTCCATTGATTACCCATCATAACCAGGAAGGGATAAAAAGGAGTAACCATGGAGAGAATGGGTCCTGGACCAAAGAAATAATTTTTGTTGTATTCCTCAGCGCTCAGAAAGTGTCAGAAATCCACATTACAATATCTGAAGGTATGAGGCAAACGCTGATCTGATCTAGAGCACCATCAATACCCAATTGAGTTGCCATAATGGGCCACAGAACAGAGCAAGCAGTCTCTGCGAAGAAGCAGGCTCACTGAGGCACCAAAGGTTTGCGGCAACAGAATGACCCAATATTCTACTCACTACAGAAAATTGGGTCCCAGCATCATCGCTTTTCCCTGAAACCCTCCAACCAGCTGATGGTCTATGCCCATGGTCAGCAAATTGTGGCTCTCGAGCCACATGCGGCTCTTTGGCCCCTTGAGTGTGGCTCTTCCACAAAATACCAAGGCCTGGGCGAGTCTATTTTGAAGAAGTGGCGTTAGAAGAAGTTTAAGTTTAAAAAATTTGGCTCTCAAAAGAAATTTCAATCGTTGTACTGTTGATATTTGGCTCTGTTGACTAATGAGTTTGCCGACCACTGGTCTATGCTGACAACTACTGACAGCATTAAAGTCAGCTAAAATGCCACCCTGAACAAAAATAAATAGGACATTCTAATGTCAGTGAAAATTTTAAGTGGGAATCAACAGTGTGATGAATCTCAATCCGATCTTAAAGAGAACAGGGCCTGTTTTCAAACCTTCTGTATTTCTTTGTCAGCTTTCTGTACAAATTTATGCCTCTGTGCAGCCTATTTCCTTCCTTAACAACACTGCTATGTGCAGTTGTGAAGAGTAAAACTTATCAGAACTGAATGTCCTCACATCTCAGTGAAAACTTCAGGGTAGGAGACAATATAACAAGAGGCACTGTGAAGGTTTGGAATCTCTTCCTCCAACAGTTCAATTTTAGGTCAAGAAATACATTGAAATGTACTTAAGAGCTGTAAATGAGAAGTAAACAATTTTGGAATCCAAAGGGAGAAAAATATAAGACAAGCATCTTGCTAAGAAAACAATGAGCAAAAGATCAAAGTGTATGCATGCCAATGAGCATAACCAATGGACACAGACAGTAGGGGGGTGAGAGCCTGTGCTGGGGGGTGGAGGCGGCCAGGGAGAGGTCAATGGGAGAAAAAGGAGACTTATGTAATACTTTAAACAATAAAGAATTTAAATTTAAAAAAGATCAAAGTGTTCACTTAGGCACCAGAATAACTTTTAAGGACAAAAGAAGAATTCCACATAACACCATGATATTATGTGAGAGAGTTCTCTGATAGATTTTTTTTTTTTAAAGAATCATTTGAGGAGTAACCTAAAATGCCACATCCATTGAAGCACTCACAGCAAACCTCATCAGAAGCCAAAACCACAGACTCCTATCTGATGTCCTGGGAGAACAAAGAAAAACAGTCTCTGCGGCAGTACTCTTGTTTTTCCAGTGTTCGGAGAGCTCTAGCATTGGTAAGATTCCTGACGCCTAGCGGAGAGCTATAGAGAGACTGTTCTCAAGTGTTACACAACCACATTTTACAATGCACCTGCAAAAGGTATAACAAGTTTGTAATTATTGGTTCTGGTGTTGACATTGTAATGTTGGGCCAAAGTATAGACTTTTATTCTAGTGTGACCCAACAACAAAAATCCAATTAAAAGCTAAGGGCAAGGAGCAACTGGAACTCTCATACACAGCTGTTGGGAATGGAAAATGGTGCAACAGCTTTGGGGAACGGTTTGGCTGTTTCTCAAAAGGTTAAATATAGAGTTACCATGTGACTCAGCAAGAGTAATAAAATATACAACCATGCAAAAACTTGTACATAAATGTACATGGCAATATTATTCATAATAGCCAAAACATGGAAATAACCCAATGTACATAAAATGATGAATGGATAAATAAACTCTGGTATATCCATGCAGAGTAATATTATTTGATATTAAAATGAAGTGTCAATATATGCTACAACATGGATGAACTTTGAAAACATTGATAGAATTAAAAACCCAATTATGAAAGATTACATGTTTTTAAAATTCCATTTATATGAAATACCCAGAACTGGTAAATCCATAAAGACACAAGATACATTGCTTGTCACCCAGTGTTGGGGAGGTTAGAGGGAAATGGGCATGAGTTTTCTTTGGACTGATGAAAATATTCTAAAATTAATTGTGTTGAAGGTTGTACAACTTGGTGAGTAGACAAAAACCACTAAATTATACATTTAAAATGGATGAAATGTATGGTATATAAATACTATCTCAATTAAGCTATTATTTTAAAAAACTAAGGACAGATATTAAGCCATCATTAACATTTTTCTTTATGAATATCTATATATGCCAAAAGTTGTTTTTTTCTTCTTGAGTGCCATCATTGGAATTTGGGCTTGACAGGTAACCAACATATAAAAAATGATTCATTGTGATTTAAGAATGCCTGTCCACTTTTCCATACTGCTTTCTATATAATACAGAAAGTTGGGGAAAAAGAGAAAGGGGTAGGCGTGTTTGTTCCTTTGAGGAGAAGAAATGTCCAGAAGCCAGAAGAGTAGCATCTGCTCCTGTTGGCTATGACTAAAATGAATCTCTAATTTAGCTTTCAACTAAAATTATCATAATTGAAATAAAAGTAACAAACTGGATGTGACTTGCAATTTTCTCATCATTTAGGAGAGAAGAGAACAAATGGTAACTTTAGAATAGTGGCTTCTTCCCTGAAGGGTAGCCTTATAGTTTTGGATGGACAAGGCCCTCTCCACTCAGAACTACAACTCTTCCCAGATCCTATAAATCCTAGATAAGTAAGTTGTATTTGGAGAAAATCCAAGGAGGCAATGGAGATGAGTACTTTGGGATAACATGGGACTTAGGGAAATTATGGGTTTTTTTCTTTTTTTCACTATGCTTTTTGATTATTTCTTAGAGACTTCCACATGCTATCAATCCTATTCACAAACCTACACACACTACACACATACATACACAGATGTATGTTGTATGCTGTGTATGTATGTATTTATATATGTGTATGTATATAATCTTGTATCTATAGTGGTCCACAAGTACTTATTTAAGAAAACAAAATAGCATTTATCACAAATAAGAGTTCCAAATATGTGTTCAATAGAAACTGCAAATATTAACATGATACTGATAATTTAAAAAATACAACCAGAAGTGAGTACTCCAGGGTTCTGGAAAAAAGCTAAGTGTTGGCTTGCTCCACAATAGTTTCAACTCTTGTTTTTCTTACAAAAGGAAAAAGGGGGATGTGGTCTTATTATAAAGGACACCCACTGACTTCATACACAACTTGGAAAAAGTCACATCTCTCGTGGGTATGTATTCTACCTACTCACAGGACTAGCAAGCTCACTATTGAAAATGCAGAGGAACACAGATATCCTCAGCTGAAAAGTACTAAGTCTGTGAAAATACATATAATTGTATGATTAGTACAAACAGTCCTTTATTTAAAAAGCGGCATTTTCATTTGTTATATTGGGTGACAGGAGAACCAAGTAAAAAGGAAAGAAATGAATAAATAAAATAGGGAAATTACACTCCATATTACACAAAGCTTTAATTTCACCATGTGCTTTGTCATATTCTGTACAGAAAGACTTGCTGGATTTTTTTTCCACTTGTTATCTCTGAAACAGGAACCTATCTAAAAACCTAAATGTAAATGATGGCAGCTATTATTCTGAATAGAAATAAGGTGTTTAAAAGCTTATTCATGCACTTTGAGCAATAGATCCCTAGCTATCAGGTTAAACAATGTGTTATGTTTATTCTTATTTATTCTACAACTATTGGTAATAATTGACTATTTTTTAATTTTTCTATTCCCACAGAAATGATGATGGTCTGTTTCTTTCTGTTTCTTTGAAATGGCTTGGGTCATAAGCAACCAATATCAGTTGTCAAGATCTTAAAGAAATATGTCTGAAACTCACAGGAATAATTAATCTAAATTCTTTGTGCAGACACTGGGTGTAGTATGATATGAGTCACTGATTTTCTCCTCTACAGTTGATATATTCAGCAAGAAGAAAGGCTTTTTGTTTAGTGGCAATTGTACTTTATTTTTTCCCAAGGTCAAATATATTTAGATAAGTTTTGTTTATCCAAAGATAGATCTAATGCCAGACTTTGGAAATTTAAGAGTTTCTGATACATTCTGCTTTGTTAATATTTGTGTATTATTGGTAAATTTTTTGCTTTGTCTAATTTATGTATTTATTATACTTTGCAATATAGCATGCAAACAAAAGAATATATGAAAAATGTATAAGTGTAATGGTATAATTTAAGGGAAAGTAATAAAATGAAATACTTGCATCTGACTCTCAGACCAATTTAGTAGAACATTCCCATACATCCCAAAATTATGTTTACTACTTTCACATGTAACTACAGTTAGTAGTTAGGTATCTGTTTTTACATTTTACTTAAATGGAATAATACCTAATTATACTGTGTTCTGAGAATTGTTTGTTTCACTCCACAATATGTTTTTGTAATTCATCCATATTGATAAGTGTATCTGTTGTTCATGATGTTGGTTTATTTTTTCACACAAAACACCCCCTCCAAAGATAAAATACTGATTTGCCTCATATGAAATACACAGTTCTCCATTTCTCTCTTTCTTTCTCTTTCTCTGCACCCTACATTCACATCCTTCCCTCATTAAAAAAAAAAAAAAGTCATTCCTTATAGAGCTATTCCAGTTTGTTTATTTGTGGGGTTTTTTTGTTTGTTTGTTTTTGTTTTTTGGTGTTTGTTTTTAACTTGGAATGCTGTCAACTGAGAAAAATGCTAAAATTTTTTGCTGTATAGGTCTTTCTCCTTCTTAATCATGCCACCAGAAATAGCTAGCAGCAGCTGCATCTTACCACCTGGGTTCTTACCTCCTAGTCACCACAGTGCTAAAGAAAGGCCTGAAAGAAAGCACAAAGCTAGCCTTGAGTTGCGGGAGGAAGGCATGTTTGAGTTAGGGCAAAAGTGAATGAAAATATTATCCTCCTAAGAGCTGCCCTGAGATTTGGGTTTAGGAAAATACCTGAAAGTATGGATATTCAGAAATGAGTGGGGAAATCATACTTAGTATTAGAAATAATCAAAATTTGGGAATATTGGGAAAAGAGAGAAGCCAGGAAGTTGATATAATAATGTTGGAGCAACATTTGGGGTAAAGGTATTCAGGTAAATTATTCCTGATGATGGAATAGAAGAGTGTTTTTTAAGAAAATATCTGGAAAATAAAGTTAAATTTCCTTGCATTCCTGAATATGGATCTCCCCAATATCTTAGTAAAGTGTACTATGATGGTTTCGTTGTGGAAGTTAAGAGGATGAATTTCAGATCTGGCATAATGTGGAGATAATAAAACAGAAAGCATGGCATGTAAATATGAACCATCAACAGCTAAACCTGTGAAAACAGGAGACTGGAGACAGAGGTGAACTTGAGAACCACACCTCTACCCCAGCCTTGAAAACGCCAAAAAGCTTGGAGTGGGTTTTGTACTAGTACACATGCTCAGTGCGCAACGGTGGCTCAAGTCAATCTTACCTTCATTTTAAGAGACAAGGAGACTCCAACTGACATCTCAGTGGGAAAGAACGGCAATATATTAACATTTTTTCTGTTTTCTATCTGAGAATATCATAAAATTAGAGAACAAGGCAAGATTATGAACCAGAAAGTACTATTTCTGTGATAAAATGTAAGAAAGTAATAGAAGTTCAGAAATGGAGTACATCAGTGAAGAGGAAAATAGTTGAAACCATCATGCGGGATGTAAAATATTTACCCTACTTAGGAAGAATCTTTGAAATTTAGGAAGATAGGCAAAAAAAGGTAAAGTATTGTTGGAGAAAAGTGGGTAAGAATTGTGTGAGATAAGATAAATAAATGAGAATTGTCTACGACCAAATGAAATCAGCGCACAATGGAAGTATAAGTAATATGGGAACCAGAGGAAGGGATGATTAATTTTGTCTGACAGAAGAGCTCTCTAAAGAGGTAGCTATAGAGCCTTTTAGAATGATAAGAATTTAAATAGACAGACAATGGAGGAGAATTTCTGTTTCTCACAAGATAGCAGATAAAATAAACTTCCTAATATTGGATAAAATTCTTTATAAAAAAAAAAAAATTCCAGTGTGTGGCTGAGCTTGCAAGGCAATAAGAAGGTAAAGGAAACCCTAAGAAGGTAATAGAAAGCAAGAACAAGAACCCAAGGTATTAAGTAGGCTTTCAATCCAGCCACTACCCTACCCTATACCCTAACTTCAGAATGAACCATAATGGAAATTGGAAATATTACATATCAAAACCTGAGAAGTCCAACTAAATCATTACTTAGAAAAAAATGTATAACCTGAAATGTTTGTATTAGGAAAAAAAGGCTGAATATTATCAGGCTAAGCATACAATTTAAGTTAGAAGCATAACAGAAAAAAAAAAATACAAAGAAGCTGAAAAGCAATGCTGGGTCAGACTGTGCATCACTGTAACGGGGCACTAAGGAGCTCTATTTTACTCTCTAGTGAAGACAGAGTATGTGTGCTCTGCAGGAGGGGGCAGGTGTTATATCAGTCAGGAATCTTTGTAGGTGACAAAAAAAAACAACACCAAAGTCGATTAAACATCAACAACAAAAAGGAACCTACTCACTGATGAAAATGAATAAGCTAAGAGAGATTTATCTAGGGGCTCAAACAATGTCCCCAGAATCCACTCTCTCTCTCTCTTGAATCCCACCCTCCTCTACATTTGGTTTTTATTCACAAGTTCTTCTTTGTGGGTAGATGGTTGCCAGGAACTACAGATCCACATCTTCCCTGGATTTACCCAGCCCCAGAAAAACCTCATTGTATCTCATGTGTCATCTCAAAATCAATTACTCTGAGCAGGACATTGCACAATGTCCTATTTGGACAGACCTGTATCATGTCCACCTCAAATACATGGACCTCAAATATCTGATATGTGCCGAAGAGGGAGTATGTCTTCTCAAATGAGAGCCAGTTTACTTTTAACAGAATGAACAGCCACTTCAACCTGCTTTAAACCCTTGTTTCCTGTGACAACTCCAGTGACAGTATCAAAGAATGAGTGAAGTAGCAGCCTCTTCGCTTTGACGAACTTCATCTTCTATCTTACCCTCTTAACACTTCTGGAAAGTACTCTCCCAAATGCCAAAGTTTAAATTTCCTGTGCTTTGATGACTTGAAAGATATGTGTATGTTGACATTCCACTGTTCTAGAGGCTGTGGCAGCTGAAACAAGAGGCCAGAAATTAAAAACGCATATCAATATTACCAAGGATCTTTATTAAACCTCACAAATCTACCCTCCCTGGCAATTCCCTCACAATGATTTAGAGTTAAATACTTAGATTCCTTTTATAAATATAGTACATAATATGGTGGTATTTTACAACTTAATGTCAAATATAAAAATAGTTATCAAAGCCACTCATTAGAATAGTTTTATTTATCCTCTTGAGTTATCTGCACCTGAGGTACAAAATATTTCTGAATTTCCACTTACAAATATGACTACATGATTTAGATAGGGCTTTTTGTGTGTGTGTGGAGGGTGGTTATAGGGATCCACTCAATTCATACTGGGAAAGGTAGGTGTAGCACAAATATCATAATAATTGCTGGAAACCCTCTAGTTTCCAACAAAACAAAAACATTTTTATAAGTGAACAATAGCTAAATATTATCAAGGGTAAGCCTTTAAGGAAAAAAAGACAGGAAGAACTCAAAACAGCGTTCCATGCAATGTTAAAGGATGTAGCATATGACATATCCCCTCGTGGGTGTTTTTTGTGTGTGTGCATGCATGTATGTATGTGGGGGCGGGCGGTGGGGTAGAAAAGAAAGGGAAGCAGCCAGAAACTCCCTTCATTGCCTTCGCTAATTGTATAGACAACATGGGCATGTCCCATTTCTTTCATCACTGGTTGGTAGAGTTAACTTGTTTTCTCCTGCTCGTCTATATTCTGAATTCTTCCAAATTCCTGTCTGAACCCACAGGGTTGAGACACCCCTTCGGCTTGCTGCAAATCTAGGACTGTTAAGCAAAGGATAGATTCATTGACAACAGAAGCATACGGTCCTCACAACGCAGTAATAAACAAAATTTTGTTTTGATGATGTTAAAATTATTCCAATGTCTTTGAAAAAGATTGCTCTCTCTGTTGGATATATGTATATTTATGTATATGTGTATATGTTTCTGTTTATATTTAAATTTTGAAGAAAGATAATCAGCCTGACAAAATGCAAAGATCTTCAAAGAGAAAGACTTTCTGAGTAATAGGCACCGTGTGTGTGTGTGTGTGCGTGTGTGTGTGTGTGTGTGTGTGTGTGTGTGTGTACTATATACAGGGTAGGGCAACAGTAGGTCTACTATTAGGAGTGTGGGAGACAGTTTATCATTATTTACTTATTTATTATTGCATTATTTTTCATATAATAATTTTTCATATAATAATTTTTCAAAGTAGCTGTAAACCTACTTTGCCCCACCCAGTATGTATATGAGAAGGGGTTTATAAACAACAGAAATTTATTTCTCATAACTCTGGAGGCTGCAAGTCCGAGGTCTGAGAGACAGGCTGGTCAGGTCCTCTTTCAGGCTGCATATCACTTACTCTGTCCTCGCATGGTAGAAGGGGCATATTTTTAAATACAGATTTGAATAGCCAAAATTAAAATTAAAATCTTATAAGATCTACCACCCATGAATAATCACTGCAGGTAATTTGAGGATCTTTATTCTATACATTTAGAAACATTTTATGTGAAGTATATTTAATTAAGTACAATATACCTACTATACATAAGTTTTGTAACCTACTTTCCCCCTTAATATTTTTAGCTATTGATTTTCTTTAAGAATATTTCTCCTGTATAAAGTCTCTTATTTTAGTTTAAAATAAGGACATTAATATGTTTTTAAAAGCCTGAAGGCAGGGTTGAATAGGAACATAAGTTCTTATTTCATTTTTTATCAAAGTTTAATTCAAATGATAAATCACAGACAGAACATGTGAAAACTGACAAACTCTGGACTTTGCACCAAAACAATTACTCTTTAATTCAGTTATTTTTTAATCTTGTTTAAGCCACAGACCTCTTTGAGAAACAAATAAAAGTTTTAATCCTCTCTCCAGAAAAATGTACATGCATGCAACATTTTGCAAACTATTTCAAAAAATCTGTGTTTATATTAAATCCATCTCTGGAGCCCCAGTGGACAATTGAACTTGCTTTAAGTACCCCAGTATATGTAAAAATAGAATAATCTCACTCAGAACAGGAAATTCAATGAAATATTAATAAAAACGTTAGCACCAACCTCTTAAAATGTTACATTTACATTTTTATCACAGTTAAAAATGAAGCCTCCCATCATTTTGATCATCATGGATGTTGACTATCATCTCTCAATTAGGCAGTATTTGCTGAGCACTATCATGTGCCATGCTCAGCATGGAACCAAGTAGATGCTGAAATAAATGCCCTCTCCCTCAGAAATGTATGACTAAGTGAGAAAAACAAATCATAAAACCCAGAATGTGCTAAGTGCTAAGTTAAAAGTATGCCAAGTCAGATGGCATCCCCATGCGTAACCTAGAACAATATTAGAATACAATTCGAGGAAAATAAATATTTGTAAACTGTGCCAAGTATATATTTGAGCAGAGAATTCACTTAGAAAATATTTTAAATTAGCTTTTCCACAGTGTGAAGACTGTGTAAATACTTTGTACAAATATAGGAGAAATATGCCAAATATAATTTCTCTTTCTTTCCCTCTAGACAAAGGTTACTCTTCCTAATCTTCCTAGGAAATTCCTTGATTTCCTACCAGTAAAACTCTCTTCAGTCAACATGTGTATGCAATTTCTTTACTGTAACAGACTATATCATGCAAGCCTCACGACAGCAAATTGTTATGGACAGAATCTTCGCTTCCCAGAATAGCATGCATATTTATGAAGCTGTGAACTTGAAAAGAACAAGCTCATCTAAACCAAACATGGCCGGTGAGAGGAGCTCTTGCTGGATCCCAGACCCAAGAGTTTACAGGAAGAAAGGAGTAAGGTTGGAACGGAAAGGGAAACAGAAATGAAAATGGCTTTTGAGAAATTACCTTCCAGAGTTAATAAGTCTTGCACTATCTTTTAATAAGTCTGACACCTGATGCAATACCTACCAATTAATTACTGACAGAGAAGAGGAAACAATGTTGGTTATTTTAATGAACTTTACACTAATTTTTTAAACTGTCGACAACTCAAGTGTCTTATTTTGGATATTGAGTTGCCCATATTTTCTGTTTTCCTAATGCCTCGCATCTACAACCATTGTCTTGGTAGCAGCAATAAATATTTTCTGTCTAATTATAATTATTTGACTAAGAAAAAAAGAAATGAATCTCAATTACTTTTCCAGTAGGATAATGAATACCAAATCCAAAGATCATCATCACAAATGCTTTCAACAAAGCAGTATATAAAGAATTGATTGTGTTCCTTTTAATGTAACATCTAATGTTGTCAGTTAAGCAAAATGAAAATTATCTAAGGAATCAGTTTTCTAAATATAAGAATAACTATTTTCTTAAAGATTGAAAAGTATAAAGTATGAGACTGACATTTTAATAAATGCTTTCTCTCATCTTACTGATCACCATATTAAAGTAGTAATTCAATGTCATTACTTCTTAGTATTAATACCCTCAATTCTTCATCTTATCTCTTTAAAATAAATTAGTTCTCAATTTCTCAACAACTGATGGAAGTGATGTAAATCCAAAAAGCAGCAATTATGCAATAACTAAAGTCAAAACTGTTTCCCCCCCTCTCTAACAGCTTGTAAGCATAATTAATCAAATCAAGCTTTCCTCTCATCCTGAAGAGCTATAATTTCAAACAGAAAATTACAGCATTCTTGCCATAGAACATATAAAGTAAATGAAGAAAATATGTACATAAAGTAGGAATTTGTTCTGAATAACAAATTTTATTTTATCAAATCCCACTCTGCTGCATAAATTAATATCCATGTTATAAATACTGCCCATTGAAGGGGCTATCTTATTAGCAATTGTGAATAATTCAAAATACAATAAATTAAAATATTTTGTCACAATAAATCAATCAAAAGAACAAAATTAATGGACACCTCATCCTCAGGAATAATCTCAAACATATCTAAAGTATTATATTAATGGTATACCTTGCCAGGTTTTTATAAACAGATTTATAACACACCTTATAACAAAAAGTAGCATTAAAAAAATAATTGTCCCTAGTGCACTATTGGTGAGAATGCAAACCGGTGCAGCCACTGTGGAAAACAGTATGCGGTTTCATAAAAAAATTTAAAATGGAACTGCCTTTTGATCCAGTGATCCCACTTCTGGGAATATATCATAAGAATCCTGAAACACCAATCTGAAAGAATATATACACCCTATGTTCATGGCAATGTTATTTACAATGGGCACAATATGGAAACAGCCCAAGTGTCCATCAGTAGATGAGTGGATATAAAAGCTGTAGTACATTTATACCATGGAATACTATGTTTCTGTACAAAAGAAGGAAATCTTACCTTTTGTGATAGCATGGATGGACCTAGAGATTATTATGCTAAGTGAAATAAACGAGTCAGAGAAAGACAAATATCATATGATGTCATTTATATGTGGAATTTAATGAACAAAATAAACTGACGAACAAAATAGAAACAGACTGACAGCTGTCAGGGAAGGCGGAGACTAGACGAAAGAAGGTGAAAGGATTAGCCAAAGAATATATATGAATAACCCATAGACACAGACAACAGTGTAGTGATGGCCAGAGGGAAAAGGGGACAGGACTGGGTAGAGGTGGACAAAGGAGGGGGAGGAATGGGGATTATCAACAATAAACATAAAGTTTAAAAAACTGTCCATAGTGTTCCAAAATGTCCACAATTAGTGTATTATCAACTTCTAGTGAGATATGCCTTTTTTTTTCAATTTTTCCAGAAAACAAGATTTAATAATTACTCCCATTGTTTGCAGAAATATGTGGTTATTGCTCTCTCAGTTTTGGAGATTCACTATGACTATGTATCTAAATTATTGCCCAAGATGATGAATGCCGACAAAAACTGAAATAGTAATTTGCCACCCAAGGATGATATTAGAGAGAGCATTTTCTTTCACTGAAGCATATCTTAAAATCTCTCCTCTTTCTTAAGGACTAATTGAATGTAGAAGACTAACAAATTTCATGGCTTACTACCACCCTTTCCTACATAATTATTCCCCTGGGGGTTAAAATGTTATTAACTCATCTACTTGATGTATGCATTTTTTTATTTTAACATTGATTAAACTGTCTGTATCTGCCTTGTAGTTATTTGAATCAGTGTATCCTGCCTACTTTGCACTCAACCCAAGACCAGCTCAAAATAAGGCACTTTCAAAAGATGTTTGGTATAAATTATGATGATGAAAATTATTTGTTAAAGTCAAGATTTCTTATCATCTAAAATTCAGTTTTATAGTGAGGTAAATATATTTTCTCTTAAATGTGAAGAGCTTATTTATTTGTCAAACACTTCCTTACAGAAATCGTGGAACACACGCACAAAAAGCTACCGACTTGCATGCTGAAGCAAGAAGGGCATATGTGCAGCACAAGCGCACAGGCTTTCTGAACAGAGAAACTGGTTCAAAGAGCAGAGTCCCTCACGGGCAGCCAATGGGATTCTTGTGGTGCTCCTGGAAATGACAAACTACTAACTAGCATTTTACTCTAAGAGGGACAGTATTTAACTCACTTCCATGCAGATCATTTGAAGCAAAAGTAATTTGGACTCATTTTCACTAAGAGGTAATAGCAAACCGTGAGCTAGATAACAATTCATAGCAAAGCCATAACAAACCAATCTTGAATCAATTAGGTATGTCCAAGGTATATTATGTAAATTCTTATGGGATGCATGTAGATTACAATACAAATCACGGAAAATTATTTTTATGTATAACAACTGCTAAAGATATTAAACTACTATATTAATGATTTACATGGGACTTGGTATTAGATTCTAAAATTACTTATACATTATTTTATGTAAATATAATAATGCAAAAGAACTTACATTATTTTCATATTTATTAGAAATTCCATATGCAATATGTATATTTACATGTTAAAGTCTGTACAGATCCTAAAGAATAAATTGTATAATTTCTGGAAATACAGAATTGTCTAAAATTTAATAAGAATAATGCAGAAAACTCTATAAATGATATATTTTATATGTTATCAAAGTACAGTGTCTATGAAATATAAATATTAAAACATTCATGAAGTGTCTTAAAACTAAATGTTTTCTAAGGAGATAAATGTGGATTTTTTCAGAAATTATTTATAAACATATCAGGCAAATATGAATGATAATATTTGACAACTAAATTTATCATTGACAATAGAGTTCCCGTAACTTATTTTTCTAAATAAAAAAGTCATTAGGTTTTCCAGCCATAATAAGATCCATGCTCACAATGCTCAGAACCTACAGATGGTAATTAATTTCAGAGCAATTATTAAATACCTCTAATCTCTTGATAAATCAATAAATTTGGAAGGAAGGAAATATGGAAAACCAAAGCAAGAAAATCATTAGAAAAACATCCAGTAGTGACACGCATGTAGTTGAGCTTTGAAGCCTTCCAACTTGTACATTCTCTGCTTAGTCCTCTTTCCCAGGCAATCAGTGAGTTCACAATGCCCTCCAAAGACATCCCCAATTCCAAAATGATCAACCTTATACGCTCCCACCACCATTATCCCTATTAACTAAGGCAGATCTCCACTAGAAGGTCACTTGATTATACCTTGGCACTAATGAATAACAATTAAATGCTCGTTAGGTCTAATCATGTCTCTGGTGCAAAGAAAGGCATTTTGAATCAAATAAATGTCTACATGGAGAACTAGAGAGAAAGTATTAGGAGCAAGGGAAACTCTAGAGCCCTTTACTTTTTATTCTGGATGGAAGCAACTCCCCCCTCAAAATAATCCACCAAGAAATATAATTCCTCAATGACTAAATAGTAATATGAACATCAATCTAGAATCTGCATTAGGTAGAAAACATGGACCAAACTTCAATATATTTGAAAGCTGCAAATTAAAATTTTAAGAAAAGTCTTCCTAGTACTAATTAAAATCTCAGATGAGCCCAACCAGTGTGGCTCAGTTGGTTGAGCGTCATCCCATGCACCAAGAGATCACTGGTTTGATTCCTGGTAGTCAGGGCACATGTGGGAGAGTGCAGGAGGTAGCTGATCAATGTTTCTCTCTCATGAATGTTTCTATCTCTCTCTCCCTCTCTAGGAAAAAAAAAATCAATAAAAGCGTGTTTTTTTAAAATCTCAGATGAATCTGGTAAAATCTTAAAAAAACAAATGTGAGAAAAAATCATGGTCAAATCCATACAAAACACTAACTCAATTGTTTCACAGATGTATCATATATTTCACCTTCATTTTTTCAAATTCCTACAGACCTATCATATTTCACCAGTTCTCAAATATCTTTCCAGTGCCATATATGGGCTTTGAATCTCTCCTTATCCAGAATACATTTCTCTCTCCATTTTGTTTCTTCCTATTCCTCAAGGTCAGGGACTCTTCACTCATCCTCCATAGCAGCCACAGAATGCCCTATGCAATAAATATTTTTTTTTATTGACATGAATAAAGTATTTCACCTTCAGTTGGAAAGTGGGCTAATAATTTTGCAAAAAAAGCAACAATAGCCCATTTTCGTTCCCATGAAACTGGATCGGGAATAACAGTGTGCAGCCCAGAAGGTCAGGACACAGGAGCATGAGAGCAGGCCCAGATCTCTTAAGGCACCCTCTTGATCTAAACCTCTAAACACCTCTGATTCTTCAATAAACGTATGAAGTTGGACCTTGCTCTTTCCTGACCTTGTGAATTTAATATTCACAAAATTATTAAAATATAGACCTTCATAGAATTTTAGTCATCAAAATTTATCTGAAATAATATTAAACTATATTTTAAGAGTAGTAGTGTATTTTTTAAGTAATGGAAATTTCCAATTCAACGTTCTAGAATAGAGGTCAGAAAAATATTTTTAATTATAGTTGAGATACAATATTATATTAATTTCAGGTGTACAACATAGTGATCACCACAATAAGTCTAGTAGTCATCTGCTACCTTACTAAATTATTAGGATATTATTGACTATATTCCCTACTACTGTACATTACATCCTTGTGATTTATTGCATAAGTAGAAGTTTGTACCTCTTAATTTCCTTCACTTTTTTTGCCCATCCCTCTACCTCCCTTTCCTCTGGCAACCATTAGTTTGTCCTTTGAATCTATGAGTCTATTTTCTGTTTTGTTTCTGCAATGCGCCAGACAATTAGTATTTTAGACTTTGTGGGTCATGTGGTCTCTATCACAACTACTCAACTCTACCATTGTAACACAAAAGTAGCCATAAGTAATATATATATTACAACCTTTACAACCAAAGGTATATATATATATATACTTATAAGGTATATATATACTTATATATGTATATAAGTAATATATATATTAGCAACCTTTACAACCAAACAACTGGAATGACCAGTCAACCAGTCACTATGATGGGCACTGACCACCAGAGGGCGGACGCTCAATGCAGGAGCTGCCCCCTGGTGGTCAGTGCACTCCCACAGGGGGAGCGCAGCTCAGACAGAAGCCGGGCTCATGGCCAGAAGCAGACACAGTGGGCCAGGATGAGTGTGAGCGGCTCAGGCTCCTCCCTGGCTGCCTACTGCTTGGTTCACTGCTACATCCCCTGAGGGGTCCCAGATTGTGGAGGGCACAGGCCAGGCTGAGGAGCCCCTTCCCACTCTCTGTGCACGAATCCGTGCACCAGGCCTCTAGTATGTAAATAAATGGCATGGCTGCATTCCAAAAAAAAAAACACCTGTATTTACAAAATTGTGTAGTAGGCCAGATTAGGTCTGAGGGCCAAGGTGTGCAATCCACTGTTTTAAAACAAAATTACAGGATTATAGAACCTTAGAACAAGAGCTAGTACTACAAATGATCTACTTTAGCAACTATTTCATAATCAAAATTGTTCTATAGCAATAATTGTCCTTTGTAAAATACATAAAAAAAACATTTCACTGAAGAAAAGTTCTAAATAAATAGAATAAAGAAAAAAACAAAAGTCACTTCTAATCTTGTGACACTGAAATACTTACTGTTAACATTTTGGTGTTTATGTTTCCAGTCATTACATATAAATCTCATATGTATAAATTTCATGTTTTTTCATATTATATATGTACTCTCTTACAAAGTAATTGTCATGCTGCATATTCAATTTTGTGAACCATTTATCTATTTAACAACTTTTTATAAGCATTTGCTGACATTCTTAAATAATCTTCAAGAGTATCATTTTTAAAGACTATGTAATTTTATCATCAGCTGCATATGTCATAAGTTATTTAATCTGTCCCTTAATATTAGACATTTCTTTCTAGTTGCTATGCTATTATAAATAACTAGACAATAAAATTTCCTTATGCATATACCTCTGTATGACAATCTGATTACTTCCCTATGGTAAATTCCTACAATGAATTGTAAAGTCAAAAAAAATTTTTTTAACTCTATGGCTTTGGATACACATTGCTAGATTGCCTTCCTGAGAGAATTTATCAACTTGTAACAACTTATACAGCCATCATCAGTAAACTTCAATACCCACTGGCATTGAAGTTTATGGTGTTCTTTTTCTTATACTGGCTAATTTGATTAGCTTAAAATGCTATCATATTATAATTTAATATGTATTTCTTCCATTACTGAAAAGATAACATCTTCCCTAATTTTGGAAGATTCGTTCTTTCTTTTTTTTTTAATCCTCACCTGAGGCTATTTTTTCCATTGATTTCTAGAGAGAGTGAAAGATACCAAGAAGGGGAGGGAAGGAGAGAGAGAGAAACATCTACAAGAGAGAGGCACATGGATTGGTTGCCTCCCACATGCCCCCCTATTGGGGCTAGGGAACTTGCAACTAAGGTACGTGCCAATGACCAGGAATTGAACCTGGGACCCTTCGGTCTGCAGGCTGACACTCTAACCTGGCAAAACTGAAAGGCAATTATTTCTTGTTTTGTGAATTTCAGCTCTCACTTGAAAGACAAGGAGGATACTGAGATTCAGAGAGATAAATATTATCTCCTGGTTACCAAGTTAGAGAGACTGATCCACGACCAGAACTCTTGACTGATAGGCTAAAGCTCTTCCCATTGTACAACACTATACCCACATTACCTATCTATATAACATGTGCACTTGGATCGGTCTGATAAGTCTCTAAACTTGTTTCTAGTTCATCTTAATATTTAGGTTTAAGAGCAAAATAACCACAAACTTAATTTTCCCTTTGTTCTTTTCTCTAGCCTAAGTGTTTCAGACCAAGATCTGAGGGAAAGGCAAATTTTAAAGTGAGCGTTTAATATTTTTTTTCTTGTGTGTGTGCATTGGGAAAGAAAAGCTAACATTGTACAAAAAAATATATGAAATAAAAATTATTTCCAATGCTGTGTGGATTGTTCTTAGATGACCATCCAGCTTGTTTAGCCACAAACTACCTAAAACCTCTTATCCAGCATAATAATTAATAGCATCCTCTTTGACTCTAAAAATAATTCCCATTAATCATAGGTATACTTCAGAACCACTGCACAGAACAAGCAATTGTCTTTTTTCTGCTAGAACACGAGATCTCAATGACTTCTTTCTGAGGGTGTTTCTGGTATTTTTCAACATCAGCTATGCAAAGTATGGTCTAATCAACATTCTAAAACAAAATTCTCATGAAGTCATTAGAGTTTTACTACTAATAAAAATCTTTCAAAGTAATTTAAATGATTAATTTTTATTATCATTTAATTTTTAGTTTTGAGAGCTAATAGAGGAAAGGATTATTTTCTGAACATATTGAAGTATATATGTATCCTATATAATAAAAGGCTAATATGCAAATTGTCCCCACGGGTGGGAGTTCGACCGACCAGGAGTTAGACGTGCACTGACCACCAGGGGGTGGTGCGAAATATGGCAGTTGTCAGTGATGCGGCACTGGCAATGGCTGGCAGTGGAGGCACTGTGGGCCCCATGGGCCCTGATGAGGGCAGAACTGCGGCGGGGTGGTGGAGCAGGTGAGTGGGAGGCACCAGGCCAAGGCTGGTGTGAGCGGGGGCCCCAATCACCCCACCGGTCAACCCACAGATGGACCCTGATCGCCAGCCAGGCCTTGGGACCCTACCCATGCACGAATTTCATGTACTGGGCCTCTGGTATTTATATAAAACTATAAAGTAAGGTAATAAACAAATCAGAGATAAATAGTCAATAAATATTCATTTTCTCTAAACTATTTTTCATAAAAGAAAGACTAATCTCTTCCACTGGTTTAAAAGTTCTGGAAATTTTATCTCTGTAGGTGAGACTTCATATCTCAATTTGGAATATTTTAGTTGTCTGGTCTGGGTTATAACATTACCAGCTTCCTTCAAAATATCAATGTCACAGTGGTTTTTTACCTCAATGCAAACCTGAGTATGCCACTCTGCTAAATGCTTCATGGACTACTGGTAGCCTTAATACTGAAGTGCAATTTCTAGCTTTTCCCCCAAGTCCTTTCATAATATGAACTTGCTGCCTCTACAGCCTAAGCCTTAGACATTCCTTAGAACACAACCATTGTATACTTTTTTTATGCTGTTGTGCTTTTTCCTGTTCTGTTTCATCATCCTGGAATGCCCTTCCCAATCAGTCCCATTTGGTGGCCATTTTCTCTAAGCATGGTGATTCTTACATATTTTCTAGACGTGGCTCAGATGGCACCATCTGTGGGAAGCTCTCTATGAACTGAATCAGGTACCACTCCTTCATGTTCCTTCTCTACAGTATCCTGAATAGCATCTAACATGTATTTATTCAAGGCATTATGCCAGACGCCAAGGAATGTAGCAGTGAATAAGATAGACACAAGCCTGCCTATATGGAGTTTTACATTCTAAACTTTCATCATGCCATTATATTTTCATTGTTGTTTTACATGGTTACCTAAGCTAATATATTGCAAATCCCATGCAAACAAAGACAGCCTCATTTGTATTTCCCAGGGTATGGATTAAGGCTTGGAATTTAGTAGGAGTTTAACCTTCCATGAGCAATAGCCCAAAGAAAGATGACATCACAACTTCTAGTAAAAGAATCAGAAACCATTTCTCCAACAGGAGGGTTGGATGAATTAAGTACATTTAAACTTCTACCTTACTTTTTAAAAATTAAAATTTTCAAAATATTGTTTTCTCCACCATTTTGAATTTACAGGTTGAAAAGGTAGATTGATTTTTCCTTGGACTCCAATATATATTACTAATCTCCTATTTTTTCCCTGCAATATGAAATTTCTTCCACTTAATTCCAGGTGTTTGGTAGAAGTGGAAGCTACCACCACAAAAAATAGGTACTCAGCTTCGCTTCTGCTGAGCTGTTAGTTCCTGCCCTAAAATAGGCAGAGGACACAAAGGTCAACTGGGATAACCTCATTCTTTGTGACAGGTCAACTAATATCTATAAAGTTGAAATGGAGTTCAGTAATAAAAAAAAATTTGCAATCACTATAGAACAATTTGGGTGCTGCTTTATCTTGATTTAGGTAGCAGACTATTAGAGATTTCTCTGGATTCACAGAATGTGCACAAGAAGAGGGCAGAGCACTCAGCCTTAAAGGACCCTCTGTGAAATGAACAAACACAAACCCATGTGTTTGATCTCAGAGCTACTGTTCTTTGTCAGTGGGCCTAAGGAGAAAATGTACTGCATAAAACTTATCTTAGCATCAGTCTCCTAATAACCTATGAATGTAGGGATTTTTGTCTTTCCTACTTTCCATTTCTCCATTTCTTTCCCCACACCATATACTATGTGCCTTGTATGTAGACATACAAAACCATGGTCACATGAGTGCAAAAACACTTCTGTTTACCTCATTGGAAACTTTCTATTTCCTATCTACTGAAAATCCTGACACCTTAACATTTAAGCATACCAAAGAAGAATACATAACATAACCTTCATTTGAAAAGGTATCTCTCTATATTTACTGACAAACTTGAGTATTTCAGTAATTGTCTGACTACATCATATCTAACCAGCTAAAATTAAGAAGATAATCATTGTCCCATCATAATCCAGAGTCCAGTGGTGGAATGGCCAAATTGCTGGTGTCATTAAGAAATTTTCACTTAAAATATGTAGCTGTGTAAATAATGTTTCATGAAATGCTTAAGCTTGGAAATAAGTGATTCCATTCATTTATTTATTTAAAATACATTTTTTGAGCATGTACTGAATATAAGATTAAGTGGTAGGCATTGTGGGAAATAGAAAAAGCTGAATCAGCAGTAAATTGTTACCAAGGAGCTCCTCCTCCCACAGGGGAGATTATAAATTCCAGTGGGAATGAGCATAAAATGTCCTACAAGTACAGATGAGGCATGAATATTGCACACTGGAGCAATCAGAAATGCCTTCATCTGGGACACAGCCTTTGTCTGTATGCTCAAAAATTGTGCCAGATGGGGAGGGGGAAATAAAAAACATGACACTTAAAATACTTTTTTTTTTTTTTTTGCCCTGGCCAGTATGGCTCAGTTGGTTGAGCATCAACCCATGCACAGAGAGGTCATTGGTTCAATTCCCAGTCAGAGCACACGCCCAGATTGTGGACTCTATCCCCAGTAGGGGCAAGGAGGAGGCAGCTGATCAATGGATTTTCTCTCACATGGATGTTTCTCTCTCTCTCTCTCTCTCTCTCTCTCCCTCTCTGTTCCTCTCTCTAAAATCAATAAAAACATATTTTAAAAAGAAATTAATTAAAATAAATGAAAGGCTTTTTTATTGATTTGAGAGAGAGAAACATCACTTTGTTGTTGCACTTATTGATTCATTAATTGGTTGATTCTTATATGTGCACTGACCAGGGACGAAACCTACAACTTTGACCTCTTTGGGACAATGCTCTAACCAACTGAGTTACTTAGCCAGGGCAAGGAACATGACATTTAGAAGAAAGAGCATTATGCAAGGCAGGGAGTCAGCAAAACAAGACTTAGAGAATTAATTCCATTTGCACAGACCACTGAAGGAAGGAACATTGTGAAGATTAAGATTGGCAAAGTAGGTTTGGGCCAAATAATGGCACACCATGAACACCAAGCAGAGAGTTTCATTTACTTTAACCTATACTCTGTGGGGAAACCACTGAAGTTTTTTGAGTAAGGATTCAGAGTTCAGCTTTAAATCAGTTAATTTGCAGAAGAAGAGATATTGCCTCTTCTGAGAAGAGTGGAAGAAAAAGCAAAAGGGTGAAATATAGAGAAATTTAGAGGTATAAAAGAGGGAACTAAAAAAGCAACCTCAATTTTTACAGGAAAATAAAATGGTCATTGTAGAGAGCAAGAAGATAGAGATGAGGTTAGGAACCTATGCAGAAAGGGAAGTGTTGGTTATAAAGACTTGTGGATTTATTGGGAATATGTTAGAGTAAGAGGAAAGGTTTCAAAAGAGATTCTTGTAAATATAGTTTAGAAACAGTAGATGATCAGTGTTTGAACAAAATGCTAAGTTTGGCAGGATAGTAAGAAGCTAGAAAAATTCCTGGGCAAGTAGAATAGGGAAACTGAGACAAGAAAATTAAACAAGGCCAGACAGTTGGGGCAGCTTGCTGCCAGCTTGTGAATCACAAGATATTATCTTCCCCAACTGAGGACTCTTGAGAGCAAATGGTTTATACCTCTTCTCCCTAACCAGAGAATACATAGCTTAAATCACACAGGCCTGGGAAAATAAAGAACAAAGACCCAATAAGTGTCATTTGTGCTAGCTAAACCCAAGGACAAATAAAATCTGGGGACAAACAATAAAACCCCATAAGCATTTGGATGATAACTCTTCAGGATACTGGGCAGGAAAGATAACTGCTAAGACAGGAAAAGGGTAGGGAAGAGGAAGGGGAAAGAAGGGTGAGTTTTACCTCAGCCACTAAACAAAGAAGTCAGCCATCTTAGGACTTGCCAAATAAGATGACCAGATATATGTACAAACACCCCAGGATAAGCCACAACAATGTAGAAAGGGACTTTGAAACCTAGTCTTCTATCCAACATATCTGGCAAGGAAACTTTGAAACCTATAGGGAGAAGGGTATAAAACCTCTTGAACCCCCACCAGGAAGGGCGCTCAGACTAGCTAAGTTGCTCACTTGTGCATTATGCCAAATGTATTCTTAATAAATCCGCTTGCTTTGCTTCAACACTGTTGTCTGTCACTCATCTGAAATCTTTCTTGTAAGATTGACAAGAGCCAAGGAGGGGACAGCCCCCCCCCCCTCCAAATCAGGGGACTGTCCAGTAACACTAAGGTCTCTGACTTTAGTAAAGCAAGCCATGAGAATATACAGAATATGATTAAGTGTACATTTTAGGAAGATAATCTTAGTACCAGCATTGAGGATAGACAGAAGAAAGGATTAACTGGGGACAACAAAATCAGTTTGTAGACTAATGCATAAACCAGTTGAGAGATGAGGATATTTAATTAATTGTATTAGTAAACCAAAGCATAATCACTTTTAAGATATGGAGAAGGGTAGATACGGCAGAGTTAAAGTGTTCTTTGTAAAACATTTGAAACTATGTAACCTGGAAAGATGCAAATTGGAAAATATTTGAACCCCTTCACTCAAAGCAGGTAATAAAACAGATAAAGTTCAGGGTAAAGTAATCATAAGCTCATCCATTTAATATAAATAGTAAATTATTTTATTAATTCTTTAGAATGGAAAATGTTGGTATTTTCTAAACACTGGGAGTTTTGTGCCAGCTTTTCTCTCCATAGTTCTGCAGTTCATGAAGACATGTAGACTACCATCAACTTCTTAGGTGTCTCTTCTGAAGGGTTATCCAGGTATCTAAAAAAATTTTTAGCTACACCAAGAATCCATTCTTAAATCTCTAAATCTAAACTCTCACCAAAGGATTCAAATATTAAGCTAGAAGGAATAGTCATTCCTCTAGAAATAGGCTAACCATTCCTCTAAAGAAAAGCTGACAGTTTTTTATTTTAATACTATAGACTTAAAGGAGTCACAAGACCACTGAAGAAATCCTTTTAAGAATGTAGAGTATAAGTAGAAACTCTGTAGCATATGGGTCAGTCACATATTTAAAATTCAGAGTAATTTAATCCGATAGGATATTTTACATGATGAAAATGAATGTTCTATGTTTTCATTATTCAATGCAGGAGCCACTAACCACCTATATAGCTCCTGAGCACTTGAAATGTGACTACTGTGACAAAGAAACTAAATTTTGAATTTTATTTATTTATTTTTTAATTTAAATAACTACATTTAGCTAGTGGCTCCTATACTGAGGGCTCAGATCTAGATTAGAGTAAGGGCACACCCTTCAAAACTCAATCCCAAGGATTTAAAAACAACAGAAAATTCTATTAACATGTTTCCAAAGAAAGCAAAGTAGGGCCTCCATTAGCAACTGTTTATGGGAAATCAGAGCCCCTCCTCTCTATGTAGCTAAAGTCATCTTTAATGACAACCAGCTAATCAAACCATGATCGTTCCCATTGCAAACTCAAGTCAGCAGCTAACATCAGACATCCTTGTTAGTGTATGCTAATGCTTCCATTTTATACTTACTAGACACCAAAGCTGTCCATAGAACAAAAAGTATAAACACAATGTTCAATAAAGCTTGGCAGGCTTTTAATAAGACACATGGGAAAATACTAATCCAGATTTCTGTAGGCAGATACTTCATAAAAGGTTAATCAAAGTGCTGGGCAATGTGGGAACATCTGTATCAGGCTCAGCACTATTTTTTTAAAGAGAGCTCAACATCTGCACTTAGGCCAGGATTATTCCTTTGGGACAACCCTGAGCCTTAAAACGGAAAGATTTGCAACTGCATCAACTGTTATTATGTTAACATGGCTTCTCTTCAGCAACCACTTCTAAATCACACTGACACTTGGTGGGGAAAAAAGAAAACACTTCTATGTTCTGATACTGAACATTTTTCTTTGTAAAAGAAGAAAATTAAGTGAGCGTAAATTATTAAATATTAAAATATATAAAGATATATCTCTGTTAAAAAGCTAAAAAATCTATTTGAGATAAACTAATAAGGTTTGAAAGTAAGTATTTTCATCCTATTTATTATATGTAGCCTGCTTTAAAGGTATAAATACTGGGCTATGGCCATCTGGTGAAACAGCTGGAGAGTAAAGCCTGGCCATTGATCACCCTCTGTGATTGTTACCATGACCCTGGTTTTAAGCACATACTATTTATTTACAAAACAAGTGATTATAAAAATTCAACTGTTTTTTTTTAAATCTTGGGGTGACATTGATTAATAAAATTATATAGGTTTCAAGTGTACAATTATATAATACATCATCTGCCTGAATAGATACTTCCCCAAAAAGGACATACAATAGACATATGAAAAGATACTCAATGTCACTAATCATCAGAGAAATGCAAATTAAAACCACAATGAGATATCATCTCATACCTTTCAGAATGGCTATCATCAATAAATCAACAAACAACAAGTGTTGGCAAAGATGTGGAGAAAAGGGAATCCTCGTGCACCGTTGGTGAGAATACAGATTGGTGCAGGCATGGTGGAAAACAGTATGGATTTACCTCAAAAAATTAAAAATGGAACTGCCTTATGACCCAGCAATTCCACTTCAGAATATATCTGAAGAAACCTAAAATACTTATTTGAAAGAATATATGCACCCCTGCCTTTATTGCAATGTTATTTATAATAGCCAAGATTTGGAAGCAGCCCAAGTGTCTATCAATAGATGAGTGGTTCGCCAAAACCGGTTTGGCTCAGTGGATAGAGCATCGGCCTGCGGACTGAAGGGTCCCAGGTTAGATTCTGGTCAAGGGCATGTACCTTGGTTGCAGGCACATCCCCAGTGGGGGGTGTGCAAGAGGCAACTGATCGATGATTCTCTCTCATTGATGTTTCTAACTCTCTATCCCTCTCTCTTCCTCTCTGTAAAAAATCAATAAAATATATATATATTTTTAAAAAATAGATGAGTGGTTAAAAAAGCTGTGGTATTGCCCTGATCGGTTTGGCTCAGTGGATAGAGCGTCGGCCTGCAGACTGAAGGGTCCCAGGTTCGATTCCGGTCAAGGGCATGGTGCCTTGGTTGCGGGCACATCCCCAGTGGGGAGTGTGCAAGAGGCAGCTGATCAATGTCTCTCTCTCATTGGTGTTTCTAACTCTCTATCCCTCTCCCTTCCTCTCTGTAAAAAAAATCAATAATAATAACTTTAAAAAAAGCTGTGGTACATTTACACAATGGAATATTACTTGGCTATAAAAAAAAATGGAAATCTTACTCTTTGCAATAACAAAGGGGATGAACCTGGAGAGTATTATGTTAAGTGAAGTAAGCCAGACAGAGAAAGACAAGTACCAGATGATTTCACTTATATGTGGAATCTAATGAACAAAATAAACTAACAAACAAAATAGAAACAGAAACAGACTCAGAGAGACAGAGAACAGACTGACAGCTGTCAGAGGGAAGATGGTTGCGGGGGGAGGGGCTGGATGAAAAAGGTGAAGGGATTAAGAAAAAACAAAAAAAAACTCATAGACACAGACAACATTATGATGATTACCAGAGGGAAAGAGGGTGAGGGGAGGTAGAAGAGAGTAAAGGAGAACAAATAGTGTTGGAAGGAGACTTGACTTAGGACAGTGAACACACAATACAAAAACACAATTGTTTGGTTTTGTGCTGACTCCTTTAAAACAACTCTCATTCTATCCACCCAAATAACAAAGGAAAATTTAAATTACAGAGATTACAGCAATCCTATTAAGGATCAGGCAGGGTTTCTATCACATGCCTTCATTCTATATGTTATTTAAATAAACACACGTTTCTCATTCAGAAAGAAAAAGCCCAGCCCAGCTGGTGTAGCTCAGTGGTTGAGTGTCGACCTATGAACCAGGAGGTCACAGTTCGATTCCTGGTCAGGGCACATGTCTGGGTGGCAGGCTCAATCCCCAGTAGGAGGCGTGCAGAAGGCAGCCTATTAATGATTCTCTCTCATCATTGATGTTTCTATCTCTCTCTCCACCTCCCTTCCTCTTTGAAATCAATAAAAATATTTTTTTAAAAGAAAAAAATAAATAAAAAGCCCATTTTCAATACCAACATCCAAATTTTTATTATCTAAATTAAACATATAGTCCATAACATCAGAGTATTTTTAAAGAATCTGAAAAGTAAAGTTACCCTACAAATGGCCATGGAATAAAATAACCTCCATTAGGCTATCCTACCTAATAATAGACAAATATGCAAATTGACCGTACCTTCGCTATGCCCACGATTGGCCAGGAGGCGCGGGGGGATGGGACTCGGGGTGGCCGGGGTGGCTGATTGGGCCAGCAGGACGCTGAGCTCGCATCGCCAGCAGCAGCACGAGCTCAGCGTCTGCGCCATGGCTGTGCTGCGGCACAGAAGGGGCCTCTGGGGCAGCGAGCCCACGTCCCGCCGCGGACCATCAAAAGTGGGGGAGCTGGGTGCCTGTCCGCTCCGGCACCAGGGGACAGGCACCCAGCTCCCCCACGATCAAAAGCAAAAGTGTGGGAGCTGGGTGCCTGTCCGCTCCGGCACCAGGATGGCAGGTTAGACCTAGGGGACCCTACACGTGCATGATTTAATCATGCACTGGGCCTCTAGTTTTATATAAGTGTATAAATACAATCTTTTTTCACAAACTCATTTGAATACTATATCCACCAGTTCCTTCACCTGTCTTTATTATTCTATTTAAGTTAACTCCACTGTTTTTGGTTTTTGTCTTTTAACTTAAGTTATTGCTGTGAGCCAAGAAATAATACTGTAGTAATTGCAGCCACCATTCCATTATTATTTTATACCATAAATTAGGAATATTGCCTGAAACATGAACAGAAGAGGTTCAATATACCTATACAGAAACTGTTCTGAAAAAAATAACCTAAATGTTGTACTAGTAACAAATAATGATCATAATATCAGTTCCCTAAAAAGCCATTCACATAGAAGAACATATATAATTTTCTATGTAGAATTATCACGGTATAGACTCTTTCCTACAGACAAGCAGGAATAAATGACAAAACAGCATTACCAAATTAATCTAAGCTTGAAAACCCAAGAAAGGCAATGTCACTCCTCTAGACATTAATAGCCCTATTACTGGCTCCCCAAGATGCAATAGATCTTAAATCTTGAACTACAATTTAAAGATACTGCCACCATCATGCAACCTCAAAACTCCTAAAAATGCCAAGTTAAGAAAAGTACATGCACAACTAATATCCTCTATCAATCACCCCTTTTCCTTAATTTGGGCAATTTCTAATGGAGATGATGTAGCATCAGTTTCCTGTGAAGACCTTACATCTCCCCATCCCCCATTCTGCATCACGGAGACAGTGGTCTCTGAACAATTTCCAGTTTATTTCCTTACCAATATTCTCCAGAGGCAATACTGAAATTAATCCTAAACTGCTTAAGAGCTGGTTGGGACATGAATATCTGAGAATCATGTCTTCATAATATTGTTAAGAGAAAAACATTTAATATTTATTAAATATTGTATTGATAACATAGAACTCTGAATAAATACCTCTATATAGGCAAACATGTGAGAGGTATATATGTATTTGTGTATGTATGTGTTTTATTTGGTGTGAACTTAGGTGTATTATATGTGTACATGCATGTGTACAAGTATGTAACACACATATGGAAATTTATTATGAGAGTCACCTAGAGATCAGTTCACCTAAGATCACTATATGAAAATATGGTGCTCTCTATATATACCTGAAGGAGTCCATGCAAAGTTAAGTTGGATATACCAACTCTTAAGTGTTAAAATCTATCAATGCTCTTGCTCGACCTTGCTCTGAGCTTTAAAAATAAAGCATAAAGTCATAGAAAAACCCTAAAAGCACCAATATAGGAGCAGAGGACCATCAGTAGCCCTGACCTTCAGGAACTGTGATTAGAACTGCTATTTTTTTCTGAAGAAACATCAAATAATTTTTAGATACAATCCTCCAAATATGTTGAATGGTTAAGTTCCTACTTGAACCTAATTGTTAACAATTTTGCAAGCTGTTCTTGCTCTATTTCAAGGCATTGTTTCATAAATATATATTTTTTATTTTTTATTAATAATATAAACCCTGATTGAGGGGATGGGTGTCATACCTTCTTAATATCTCTACATTATGTCTTTTTAAAAGAGAAACAATAGGATTCAATATCACTGAAGGTCATCATCCATTAGTCGTAGAATAAATCTGTGTCTTAAAAATTAGGACATGATAATAGAGAATATAAAAGCAGCAATTCATGTTTAGCATAAATTATTTTATCTAAGAAACATTTTGTTATTTAGGGTTTTCATTCTAAATTTTGAAAACATTTGAAATAAAACCAAACACAAAAATACTTTCTTTTATAGTTGATAATTATGAAACAGATTAAAGTTATTCTAATAATCTCACTTTTATTCACCAAGTTGAATTCTGCATTAGAATGAATTTGCCTTGGGGACAAAGATTTTATCTCTCTTGGTTATAGTCCTATATTGTGCTGGCACATTGGTAAATTCAATAAATATATGTCAATCTACTGACTATTTAGCTGAAGTACTGTATATATAGTTTTATACCTTTAACAGAAATTTAAGTAAAATTAAGATTTTTAAAATACATCCATTTCTTTCTATAGATTTTTAAATGTCCTGAATAATTAAAAAAGACTGATTTTAATAAAACACTTCTAATTTAAATGGCTATTTTTAATAAAAAACATTTGAACAGATATAACCCCTTATATCCATGATGAATCATTCAATTGCTTGGGGAGTATTAAAAATTCTAAATTACTTTATCAAAACTTACCTTGTTAACATAAAGTGACAGACTGACTTTTTCTTTAGGTAAAAATGCTAAATGAATATTAAAATAGTCAAAATTAACTGTCAATTTTTTAGGTAATATAAATCTTTTAAAATTATAAATATCTACTTTTCTGAATTTTAAATACTTCATATTAGCAATATATGACAGTGGTTCTAAATTGCCTTGCATTGAATACCATACTCAAATAAATTAATAAGAGTTCTATAATAAAAGTTTCCCATCATATGGGAATTATAACATATTTCAAAACCCATCTTAGATATTTACAATTGCAGAAGTCAAGATTTTCTAAACATATTTTAGAACAGAAAGAACTTTTTTGCAGCACAGCTCTTAGCATCTTGCAATATCGCTTTTCAATGAACACCACTTTGACAAATGAGACAAACAGTATGTACTCAATAAATACTTGATGGTATGAACAAAAATGTGCTTTTGGGGGGAAAAATTATAATCATTAGCATCTTCCTGGGTGATGAGTAAGATCATTATTTTATATCAATTTCATTTGAATGGAATCCATGAGCTTTCCAAAAATCAATCACATTTTTGTTTGGGTTTTCTGAACAGCACTTCTTTTTCCAGTTTTAAGTCATTAACAGAAAGCTCTGTCATAGCACCAAAAAACATTTCAATAACTCTTTATACCATTAGATCAAGAAATTTTTTATCTTCTGAGAATATAATTTTTTAATAAATGCATTTATCTTATTCACTTGTCAGGACCATCAGTGTTTTTATTAAAAATAAAAGTTTATTTTCCCAAACTAAACCCCAATCAGATATTTCATTTTCCTAGCAAGATTTCTCTATCTTAAGGAAAACCTGTGTTATTTTTCAATTCCTAGTACATGCTCCAAAAGATAACATTTCCTATCATATCTCAAACATGGGCCACACAATGGATGCTAGAAGTCAGCGTGTCTCTTTTGAGCTTCTCACACACCACCAACCCTTGTCACCAACACTAAGTAAGATTAAGGCTAGCAGCATTTAGCCTTTATTCTTGTGTCATGACCATTTATTCATTTAACAGGTATTTATTGGGCATCTACTCTATGTCAGAGACTGTTCTAAGTCCTGGATCTACAATAGTGAATGAAACACATAGGGACCTCATAGGTCCTACATACAATAAGGCATCTACTCTATGTCAGAGACTGTTCTAAGTCCTGGATCTACAATAGTGAATGAAACACATAGGGACCTCATAGGTCCTACAAACACATAGGGACCTCATAGGTCCTACCTACATACATAGGTCCTACATACAAAAAATAAACAAAATAAGTAAGTAAAATGCACAATATATTGGTCAATGCTAAAAAGAAAAGAAAAATAGGCATTGAAGACAGATCGAAAATGTCAGGGGTGGGAGTTTGAAAAATTAAAAAGAATAGTCAGGAAAGGCCTCACTGAAAAGGTGACCTTTGAATACTAGTAAATGATGAAAAAGAAAGGGAACAAGCCAAGCAGAAGCCAGGAGAAAGGGCATCATTCAGCAAGGGCAAAGGCCCTGAAGTATAGTGTGGTTGGCCTGTGAGAGAAATGATGAGGTCAGTGTGGCTGGAGCTAAAAGAACAAAGGGACAGTGGTAGATGATGAGATCACAGAAGTAACAAACCACATTATGTGGGGCTTTACACGTTATTGTAAAGACTTTAGCTTATTCTCTAAGAAGCCATAGGGAATTTTCAGCAGAGAAATGAAGTGCTCTCACTTCCACTGTAATGGGATTACTCTGGCTGCTATAATGGGAATAAACCCAGATTGGAATGAGAGTAAAGTAGGAAGGCCAATTCAAAGGCTACTTTGTCCTAACGCCAGCATTAGAGAGATGGTGGTTGCTTTAACCAGAGCAGTAGCAGTAGCATAAATGTAAGAAAAAGGTAACTCCAAGGTCTGGGCAATTCTTGACAATACTATACTCTTCTTGTGGCAGAGGCCTAGACTAAAAAAATCTACTGAGGAGGTCAATCACCTTGTCATATCGCCCATTTGGATTTGAACTTCTTTAAAATGCCTTTTTATATATCCTTCTGCTATTGTAATCAATACTGTTGAGAAAATTTCCCTGTGGGCAAGAGACAAAACAAAGGGATTGACAACTCCAGAATCACAAGAGTTTGTTAAGGAGACTGGCAAACAGAAGCGCATCTTGGATAGCAAGCAGCAAGATGGCAGATCTGTGTACCCAAGAGAGGATGGGGCTTGCTATAGATAGCCAAGTGACACCTGCTAACACAGATGGTTTACAGCCAGGTGGCATGTATTTTTTAAAGAGCTGTATACCAGTAATCTAAAACAGTAAAACTTAAAGGGGCCATTCATCTGTGCAAGAATATTCCTTTCAGGTGATATGGACCCCCCTCTCCCTGGATGAATGGACATTGGTCACATTAAGTGCCAGGAATGATTTCACCTAATAGATACAAATCTTCTCTCCTCAGATCCCCTTGGTCATATTATCTGCCTCTTAGACCCCACTAACACCACTGGGGTCCAGCCAGTCACCAGCCCTGCAGGTGTCAGGCCATCCCCCTTGGTCATTACGGTGGGTGCTTGGTTGACTAGTTGTATGCTTAGAGTTTTGGGACCTTTTGTCACTTTCAGACTACAAAGAAACAATGAGGGTCATGAGAATTGGTATGCGGTGGAGCCATTAGCACAGTCTAATAACATACTTGGAAAGCTAACCAGTCATCAGACAAGCATTGACCAATAGGAAACAAGACACAGAAGGGAACTATGCAGATCATTTCCCTTCCTAGCACACTCCCTGGACTTTTCCAAAGCTGCATTCCCTTTCAGCTCATCTGTGAAGTCCCATATCCTGAGCAAATACACCTGCCAAGGAACTTGCTGTGTCTTACTGTGTCTTGTGAAGCAATTACACATCACTTCAGGTGTTATCACATCTTCTCTTGCTTCTCTTCCTTTAATCCTCACCCTTGCTAACCTGGATGTGTACTTTACAAATAAAGCATTATCACTTTAATCCTGTCTCAGACCCTACTTTCTTCGGAAACTGGGCTAAGAGACCCATCAACTTGTCAAACTTCTTTGATTATTATTATTGTTACATTTACATATCATATACATTAAAAATAAATCATCATGTTATGGTCTGTCTATTGTTTTTGTAGTATCTGCCATACTCAAATTTTTTATTTTTCTGTAGCCAAAGTTATTTAGTTGCTTCCTGATTTCTTGTCTTGTTTAGACAGGTCTCCAGAATCTGTATGCTACCACATACTAGTAAACTATTGGTTTTCTTCTAGAATTTTATCATTTAATTTAAATCTTTTTCTAATCCTATCTAATAAAAGGGTAATATGCAAATTGACCGTACCTTCGCTATGCCCACTATTGGGCCAGTGGGAGGCACGGGGGGCGGGACTCAGGGTGGCCGATTGGGCCGGCGGGAGGAGCGGGGAGCGGGGGGCGGGGACTCACAAGTCCCCGCCCCCCACTCCTCCCGCCGGCCCCATTGGCTGATGCTGAGGGGGGACAGATGGGGCCGGCAGAAGGCGCAGGCGGCGGGGACTCAGGGTGGCCGATCGCGTCGGCCGACGCTGACGGGGGACCCATGGGGCCGGTGGAAGGCACGGGCAGTGGGAGGTGTTCTGATCAGCGGGTGGCCAGAGCCAAGGCCTGGGTCCCAGGTGCCATTGGAAAACTAGTGCCGGGGGAAAACTGGTGTCGGCAGCCAGGTGAAGGAAGGTCTATTGCACGAATCTTCGTGCAACGGGCTTCTAGTCTTATATATGTATGAAGTAGTGGTAACCATTCTTTTGTGATTTCCAGCTTTGTGAGCACAATTTATTAATAAATCATCCTTCTCATAATAAAATAAAATATCAGGTTTATCATATATTAAGTTTCCCTATATACTGAGATCTAGGTCAGGGTAATTATTCTAGTCAACCCATTTATTCCCACACCATATTGGTGTTATTGCAGTTGTTTTATAGTACATTTTGGTATCTGGTTAAAAAAAAAAAATGGGGAGCTCTTCATTATTCTTCCTTTTCATATTTTAATTCTTTCTTCTCAGACATTCATTTTTCCTAACCTTGAATATTTTTATTAAATTCTAAAAATCACTTGATATTTTAAGTAAAATTGCATTGAGTTTATATATTATGAATAGGAATATTAGTCCTCTTCATTGTTTATGTCTTGCTTTATATCCTTCAATACTACTTTGTAATTTTACTCATATGGATCTTGTGATTTTCTTGTTAAAAATTTTATAATTTTTTAAAAATATATTTTATTGATTTTTTTACAGAGAGGAAGGGAGAGGGATAGAAAGCCAGAAACATCGATGAGAGAGAAACATTGATCAGCTGCCTCCTGCACACCCCCGACTGGGGATGTGCCCGCAACCAAGGTACATGCCCTTGACTGGAATCGAACCTGGGACCCTTCAGTCCACAGGCCGACACTCCATCCACTGATCCAAAACAGTCAGGGCAAAATTTTACAATTTTTTGTTATTCCTATGACTGACATACTTTTACCATTTCCATTTTAAGTGACCATTAGTATAAATCTTTAAAAAATATTTTTCTTGTAACCAGACTCTTTATAAAGTTCTAGTCATTCTTATTAACATATTTTGGGATTTCTAGGTATAGAAGAAATATCTTCAGAAAAAAATGAAAGATCTTACTTTTAAAAAATATTTATCATTTAACTTTATTTTCCTGACTTTTTTATTTACTTCAACCTATAAAACAATGATAAAAATAACAGCAATAGAAGATATTCTTTTCTCTATCTGGATTTCACTGGATAAGAATTTAGGGTTTTACTATCAGGATAATGTTTGCTGTTGGTCTTAGTAAATAGTTTTTACCATACTCTAGTATTTTCCTTTTATTTCCATTTTGCTTAACTTTTTATTAGAGATGGCTACTAAGTTTGTCAAAATGGTTTCAATAAACATATGAATTTTTCTCATTTAGTTTGTTGATGCAGTAAATATATTAATAGTTTTCTGACTATCTGATCATCCTTATCTGCATTGCTGGATTCTAGCTGCTAACATTTTGAGCGATTTAATCCAAAGTACAATTTTTTAAAAAACAATCACCAGAATAAATTATAAAAAACCTATTTAAACCCAATTTTCAGTAATTTATTAAGAGGCAAAATAAAAAGGAAAACAACCTATAAGAACAAATTCACTTGTATATATTTAAACAAAGGAAAAAGTCAACAATAGAGAATATAATTTTCAGATCAAGTTCAGAAAAGAGTGTAGTCAATAGTTCACAAACTTAAGCATGGGTCAAAATCACTTGAAGAACATGTTAAAACAGATTAGCTTGACCCATCCCACCATAGTTTCTCATTTTATAAAATCTGGGCTTTTAACAAATTCCCAAAGGATGCTGTCACTGCTGGTCTAAGGACAACATTGTGAGAACCTCTGCAGTGCAGCACTGGAAGCTTTAAACTCTCTAACTGATTAGACCTTGAAGACTCAACTGCAACATCTGAAAAATGGAGATAACCATCATTCCCTGTAAGATGACTGTGAGAATTAAATGATATAATGTATGCAAAGGATTTAAATGGAGCCTAGTACCTAGTAAACATTAAATAAAGGTTAGTTATTTTCATAAGAAAGTAAAAAATTAAAGAACAAAGGAGAAGAGGGAGAGGGAAGAAATAAGAGCTAAGAAAAAAGGAAGACTAACACACCAAATACCTGTTGACTTCCGGCATTTTGTGTTGTCAATGTCTAACATATGAAATTACTGGCAAGAGAAATTAAATTAAGAAGAAGAGTAGGAACACTCATGCCTGTATGACGACAGGGTAAAAAATAGAATGACTTTCAGCCCCGAATCTTAAGTTCTCTGAAAAATAAAATAAGTCCCCAATGTTACTTTAAATTTCATGTTAGGTATTATTCCATTTTGAAATTTTTGCTAAATTACTTTCTGTATCAGTATAGTTCAATATTAAATAATGACATATTCAGCTATATGTGGGTAATGCTCTTTAAAGATCTTAAAATATCTCTAAAGAGATAATAATCCTTAAGGATCCTAAAATAGCCAAATATTAAAGTATTTCAAGATGTTATATGAGATTTTCCTCTATACTTTTATGGTTGAGGCTACTTGAAATTAGGTAACTCAGAATTATTTCATAGATATTAAACATTGGAAAGTACACCTTAATAAAAAGGATTCATTTAGATTTTAATTAGGAATTGGACAAGGACTTGTAGAATGTTATATAGAAGCTCATCTGATTTACTTTTATGAGAAAACATTGGGGATTAGGAAATATGACTATTGGCGTCCTTTTCTACTATGCTGTGCCTTAGCAACAAGATCTCTTTGTGTTCTGAAGTCTCCAGAGAGAGGCTCTGCCCTTATGATGCTGCCATGGGAGCTGGGGGATTCAATTTCACTCCCAGATCATCTCTTTTCCTGCTTCACAAAGCTCAGCCTGGTGACTTCTCCCCACAACACACACACACACACACACACACACACACACACACACACATACCCCTTCTCTCCTCAGGCAGGTGTGCCATCCTGAAATCAGGAGTATTAAGTGAAAGCTGATATACCCAGTGTTAAAACTCCCCCTCTTCCTCTCCACTTAGCTCTGAAGGTAATGGAGCCAAGCTTATGCAAGCATCTCTCCCCTCAGGGGCGTGAAGGGGCCTTTTCTGGGGCGTATAAACCACCCAACAGAAAAGACTTAAGGATACTAAGTTAAAATTTTGGAATTAACATTTACTTAGCTTTAATCAATGTTATCTCTTTGGAGTGTATCCTACTGGATATCTTTACTGTTATCTAGATATCATTATGCCTATAGATCTATATATTCTACTCATATGTGTTTTAAAAGATATGGTCTATAGCTATTTTGGGCTCTGCCTATTTACTTATGTATTATGAACATTTACATGATGTTAAATATTATGCAATATTATTTTAAATGATTATATCAACAAGGCCTAACTGCCCCCACCACACATACACATACTTGGAGATTTCAATCATCTTAAAAGAAAGCTGATAATTAAGGAAAGAAATATTTCTAAATTACAGCAATTTAAGGGTTAAAGGATTGAGTTAAATAATTGAAGAATAAAAGAGAGGTTAAAATAAAGGATAGATAAGGAGAGATCCAACTGGCTAAGCTACCCAGAAGGCAGCTTATTCTGCTCTCTGAGATTGCCACTTATCAGACAATGTCAGCCTCAAGCTATAGGTAGCCAGCTTGGGTACTCCCTGGGAAAAAAAAAATGAAGCCAACTCCTAGGAAAACAGAACTGAGCTGCAGAGAGAGAAGGAGCTGATAAGTTGATTAAACCCTGATCTCTCCATGCCTGAAGCTAGAGAACCATAGAATTTGCCAGTCACATGAGCACAGAAATTCTCCTCCTGGCTTAAATTGATTTCAGATGAGTTTCTGTCACTTGCAATGAAAAGACATCTTGTCCTTTAACTAAACTTCAACTATTGTATCTCTAAGCAAGCTAGAAAGAGTCTCAAATCCACAACACACCTATCATTATTTAGAATTATGATAAATATTGTGTTAAGTAATTCATTACATTCCTCAGAACACTAATTTCTCTCACTAAGAGACAGACTTTAGAACCAAAGACCCAATTCTCTAGTCTCCAACACTTTATTAAAGAACATGTAATATGGGCCATAGTTTCCGGAAGGGCTAAATAACTCTTCTTAAAGTGGAAGCTGATCGTACCTTCAAAGTTGAACACTGTGAATTCAGAAGTAGAGAAAATAGCACTAAGTAATAAGCACCTATTACTCTCACTGGAAGTAAAAGTATTGCTAAATAGTATATCTTTAAGAGGATCAGAAGTGCCCGTTGCTCCTTGAAATTTCTGTGCTGGAGAACACGAGGACGATAAATCATCTACATATCAGAGTTGTAGATCTTTCAGCTGAATCACATGTAACACATGCTCAAAGTTCTGCCATGTAGCTTCCTGCTCTTTCCTCCCAGGTTGATTATCTTACACTATTAGAACCTTATCAAAGCCAAAGTTTCAGGAAGTGATGAAGTGTAAGACTAACAAAAATATACATTAAGTCCTACCACCCAAGATATCAAGATCTACATAGCCAACCTATATTAACAGTGCCTGAAAATTCCAGTTTTTTTAAAAAAAAGATGACCAGTATTCTCCCTATAGAAATTGTAATAGAAAAGCATCCATCCAAGCACCTACGAGGGAAAACTTGGTTTGATATTTATTACCCAATGGTTTGTAAACAGGGACATTGCTCATCATTGTTCTTAAATAAAGGGAGTGAACCCCATAATTCTTTTCACAAATACCACCTTTCCAGAAGAAATAAATGTATGTTTTCAGGAAGACATACCTGAACTTAATAAATGAACTATTTTAAAGTAAGGCACCATCTGTTCATCAGCAAGATGAACAAGACCTGCGAGCCTTTTAGAAATGTGGAGCCACAGGCCCCACTGTGGATGTGCTGAATCAGTCTCCAGATTTTAACAAGTTCCCAAGGTGATGCTCATGCAAGATAAAGTTTAAAAAGCACTGCTCTACAAGGAACAAATGACAAGAATTTTTTAGAAACATAATTTTGTCTGAAAAAAAAGCAAATCATAGAAAATAATATATATATACCAATTTTGAGATTACAAAAGAAATGAAACTAAATCATGTAGTGTTTAGAGATTCAGACTTGTGTGATAAAAGTACAAATTAAAAAGCAATGTAGAACAGTGGGTAGAAGAGGATGGAGATGGAATAGGAAAGGACTTTTACACAGGCCAGGTATGTGAAGTGCAAAGGATTTACTTAGCAGCCTTGTAGGGTGTTACTAAGCAAGAAGAAGAATGACTTAATATGAGTAATAAAGAATGCTTTATTACTTAAGAGGGAAAAAGATTACAAGTAACAAATGCATCAATAAACTGATAGGTCAAATATTGATTTGCATTTTTCTTCAAGGAAAAAAAAAACCCTCACCCTGCATCACTGACATCTTTCTGAAACATGAGAAGCAACTGGTGAGTCTGGGACAGCAGATTCTCAGAGCACAGTGAGGAAGAGACATTCAAGAGATGCTGAGCCACTTATCCATCACAGACTTTTGGAGCTAGAGACAGCTATGGAGTGAATGGATTTTTCCAGCTAACAATGATGCCCTCAGGTAACTAGGCATATGTTCCTTATTTGCAATTTTGAGTTAAACAATAAAACATTTTAAAAATTCATGCTCACAACAGTCCTTTGTGTAAACCCTGAATTCTAACACTCTACTTGCAAGGAAAGCAACCTGAGTGAGCAAATATGCAGCCTCAGGTTTTCATAATCCTAACCAGAACACTGTTTCACTAACTTGCATTCAGGTCGGATGCCTTATGAGAAAGTGAATCTTCAAATCATAGCATCTCGTGTTTCTTATAAAAACCTTACATGAAGGGAGGAAGATGGTGGCTGGCAGGACGGCAGTGAGGAAGAGAGTGTGAAAGAGTGAGGGAGCGAACGGGGAGTGTGTGGACATGTGGTGTGTGTGTGTGTGTGTGTGTGTGTGTGTGTGTGTGTGAGCTAGGGACAGTTAGATCCTGCAGGACTTTCAGGGGCTGGCGGACTGGGTGGTCTTACACTGCAAACCCCGCTGCCGCTGCAAACACTCCCTGGTGGCCAGCACTGGCACAGAAACCATGCCATCTTGAAGGGAAGAACTGCTATGACTAGGATCCCAGTCTCACCACTACCCAGACTGGCCTCAGATGCAAACCAGGACCCCACAGCCACTCTGGACAAAGACCTGCTACCACAGCTGCAGACCCACGAGACTCCATACATCCCAGCTACAGATTCCTGTGAGTCACAGAGCGCATCTGCCTCCCCGCCAGCCCACTGCAGCGGCACAGGGCCCATGTGACCGTAGCAGGTGAGTGGGCCTCCTGCCTACGCAATACATGTCGTAATTACAATGGAAAACATTAACAACAAAGAGAGAATTTAAGGGTGTGTGTGTGTGTGTGTGAGTAGGTAACGGAGAGTTACCTACAAAGGATCTTCCATCAGATTATCAAATGATTTCTCAATAGAAACACATCAGGCCAGAAGGGAATGGAATGAAGTATACAAAGTGATGCAAAGCAAAGGATTGAATCCAAGAATACTCTATCCAGCAAGGCTATCAATCAAAATTTAAATGGAAATCAGGAGCTTCGCAGACAAAAAAAAAAAAAAAAAGGCTAAGTGAGTTTATCACTACCAAGCCAGCAAAGCAAGAAATGCTAATGGTAATGTTGTAAAAAGAAGTAGAAAGGGAAGAAGGAACACAGGCATAAAAAGTAGGAATGGCTACAAACAAATAGCTATTGATAATAACATTAAACGTAAATGGATTAAATGCTCCAATCAAAAGACATCGAGTGACTGAATGGATAAGAAAACATGACCCATATATATGCTGTCTATAAGAGAGCCACCTCAGAATAAGGGGCTCACACTGACTGAAAGAGAAGGGATGGAAAAATATCTTTCAGGCAAATGGAAATGAAAAAAAAGCTGGGGTAGAAATACTTATATCTGACAAAACAGACCTCAAAGTGAAGGCCATAACAAGAGACAAGGAAGGCCATTTCATAATTCTAAAGGGATCAATATAGCAAGAGGATATAACTCTGGTAAACATATATACACCCAATGCAGGAGCACTCAAATACATAAAAAAAACTTCTGTAAGATATCAGGAGAGAGATTGACAGCAATACAATCATAGTAGGAGACTTTAGTAAGCATTAGCATCACTGGATAAATCCTGTAGACAAAAAATCAGCCAAGAAACAGCAATCCTAAACAACTCACTAGATTAGATCAGATGGACTTAATTGACATTTTCAGAACATTCCACCCCAAAGCTGCAGAATATACATCCTTTTCTAGCATATATGGGACATTTTCAAATATAGAATAAGTATTGGGACACAGGCAAAGTCTCTCCAGATTCAAGAAGATTGAAATCATATCAAGCATCTTCTTAGATCACAATGGCATAATATTAGAAATAAATTACAATAAAAACAATCACAAAAATTCAAACACTTGGGGGCTGAATAGCTTGCTATTAACCAATGATTGGGTTATCAAAGAAATCAAAGAAGAAATAAAAAACATCTTGGAAACAAATGACAATGAAAACACAACAATCCAAAATCTATGGGACACAGTAAAAGCAGTCCTGAGAGGAAAGTTCACAGCATTACAGGCCTACCTCAAAAAAACAAGAAAAAGTGGTAATAAACCATCTAACTCTGCAACTTGAAGAATCAGAAAAAGAGCAACAAGGAAAGCCCAGAGTGAGCAGAAGGAAGGAAATAATAAAGATCAGAGCAGAAATAAATGACATAGAGACAAAAAAATATATATATATACAAAAGATCAATGAAACCAAGATCTGATTCTTTGAAAGGATAAACAACATTGATGAACCTCTAGCCAGGCTCACCAAGAAGCAAAGAGAGAGGACCCATATAAACAAAATCAGAAATGAAAGAGGCGAAATAACAACAGGCCCCACAGAAATATGAAGAAATGGAAATATTCCTAGAAAAATACAAACTTCTAAAACTCAATCAGGAAGAATAAAAAAATATGAATAGTAATCAAAAAACTTCCAACAAACAAAAGCCCTGGACAAGATGGCTTTACATGGGAGTTTTATCAAACACTAAAGAGAGAACTAAAACCTATCTTCCGGCTGTAAGTGGCCTTGTTCTCCACCTTTTTCGTTTGGTCCTGCTGACGCTGCCCGGCTCTCGTCAGCCTCCGGCCCGCTCTCTCCTTGAGACCGAGCACCATGCCTTCAATTAAATTGCAGAGCTCTGATGGAGAGATATTTGAAGTTGATGTTGAAATTGCCAAACAATCTGTGACTATCAAGACCATGTTAGAAGATTTGGGAATGGATGATGAAGGCGATGATGACCCAGTTCCTCTACCAAATGTTAATGCAGCAATATTAAAAAAGGTCATTCAGTGGTGCACCCACCACAAGGATGACCCTCCTCCTCCTGAGGATGATGAGAACAAAGAAAAGCGAACAGATGATATTCCTGTTTGGGACCAAGAATTCCTCAAAGTTGACCAAGGAACACTATTTGAACTAATTCTGGCTGCAAACTATTTAGACATCAAAGGTTTGCTTGATGTTACATGCAAGACTGTTGCCAATATGATCAAGGGGAAAACCCCTGAAGAGATTCGCAAGACCTTCAATATAAAAAATGACTTTACTGAAGAAGAGGAAGCCCAGGTACGCAAAGAGAACCAGTGGTGTGAAGAGAAGTGAAAAGTTGTGCCTGACACTGTAACACTGTAAGGATTGTTCCAAATACTAGTTGCACTGCTCTGTTTATAATTGTTAATATTAGGCAAACAGTAGACAAATGCAGCAGCAAATCAATTGTATTAGCAGAATATTGTCTTCATTGCATGTGTAGTTTGGGTACAGATTCCAAACCTATGGCTGAGTTTCTTCCAGTATGATCAAAAGTATCTTATTTCTTTGCTCTGAATAAAACTGAATTGTGGGTTCTCTATAGAAAGTGGCATTTTGGGCTTTCCCTCTTTTTGCAAAGCGATTTCTGCCTGGTTAATTGTCTAGTTAACTTTAGTTTAGTGACTTTTTAAAAGTTGGCATTGTAAATAAAAAAACTTGCAAAAGTTTTCTGAAATAGAAAAAAAAATAAAAATAAATAAAACCTATCTTCCTCAGACTATTCAAAAAAATTAAAGAGGAAGGAACACTACCAAACTCTTTCTATGAAGCCAATATTACCCTAATCCCAAAACCACATAAAGACACTACAAAGAAAGAGAATTACAGGCCAATATCCCTCATGAACATAGGTGCAAAAATTCTCAACAAAATTCTAGCAAATCGAATCCAGCATTATATTAGAAAGATCATACACAATGACCAAGTGGGATTTATTCCGTGGATGCAAGGATGCTACAATATCCACAAATCAATAATCATGATACACCATATAAACAGAGAGATAAAAACAATATAATTATATCAATTGATGCAGAAAAAGCACAAAATCCAACACCCTTTCTTAATAAAAACTCTCAGCAAGGTTGGAATAGAAGGATCAGACCTCAACATAATAAAAGCCATATATGACAAACCCAGAGCCAACATCATACTCAAATGGAAAAAACAAAAACCATTTCCCTAAGAACAGGAACAAGACAAGGATGCCCACTCTCACCACTCCTGTTTGACGTAGTACTGGAAGTGCTAGCCATAGCAATCAGACAAGAACAAGAAATAAAAGGCATCCAAATCAGAAAAGAAGAAGGAACATTGTCATTATTCACAGATGACATGATGCTGTACATAGAAAACCCTAAAGACTCCATCAAAAAACTGCTAGACTTAATAAATGAATTCGGCAATGTAGCAGGATCTATGGCTTTTGTATACACCAATAATGAACTCATAGAAAGAGAAACTGAAAAAACAATCCCATTTACCATTGCAACAAAAAATTAAGATATCTAGGAATAAATTTAACCAAGGAGGTAAAGGACCTGTACTCAGAAAATTACAGGATGCTGAAAAAAAAAAGAGATAGAGGAAGACATAAACAAATGAAAGACTATACCATGTTCATGAATTGGTAGAATCAATATCACTAGAATGTCCATACTACCTAAAGCAATCTATAAATTCAATGCAATCCCCATTAAAATACCAATGGCATACTTCAAAGACCTAGAACAAACTCTCCAAAAATTCATCTGGAATAGAAAAAGACCCCAAATAGCTACAGCAATCCTGAGAAAGAAGAACAAAGTTGGAGGGATCACAATATCAGATATCAAGCTATAGTACAAAGTCACAGTTCTCAAAACTGCCTGGTACTGGCATAAGAACAGATATATAGACCAGTGAAACAGAACAGAGAATCCAGAAATCAACACAGCCATTATGCTCAATTAATATTTGACAAAGGAGGCAAGAGCATACAATGGAGGCAAGACAGTCTCTTCAATAAACAGTGTTGGGAAAATTGGACATATAAATGCAAAAAAAAATGAAACTAGACCACCAACTTACACCATACACATAAATAAATTCAAAATGGATAAAGGACTTAAACGTAAGATGGGAAACCATAAAAATCTTAGAAGAAGCCATAGGCAGCAAAATAGCAGACATTTGTCGTACCAATATTTTTACCGATACAGCTCCTAGGGCAATGGAAACTAAGAAGAAAATTAACAAATGGGACTACATCAAAATAAAAAAGATTCTGCACAGCAAAAGAAAGCATCAATAAAACAATAAGAAAGCCCACTGCATGGGAGAACATATTTGCCAATGTTATGTCCAATAAGAGTTTAATCTCCAAAATTTACAGGGAACTCATACAACTTAACAAAAGGTAGATAAACAATCCATCAAAAAATGGGCAAAGGACCTAAATACCATATTTTCTGGCATATAAGACGGCTGGGCGTATAGAAGATTTTCCTGGGTTAAAAAGTCATCTTATACGCCGGAAAATACGGTAGACATTTTTCAAAAGAGGACATAAAGAAGGCCAGGAGACATATGAGAACATGCTCAAAGTCACTAATCATCTGAGAGATGCAAATCAAAACAACAATGAGGTACCATCTCACACCTGTCAGAATGGCTATCATCAACAAATCAACAACGGACAAGTGCTGGAGAAGATGCGGAGAAAAAGGAACCCTCTTGCACTGCTGGTGGAAATGCAGACTGGTGCAGCCACTGTGGAAAACAATATGGTGTCTCCTCAAAAAATTAAAAAAGGAACTCCCATTTGACTCAGAAATCCCACTTCCAGGAATATATCCCAAGAAAATAGAAACACCAATCAGAGAAGATATATTCACCTCTATGTTCATAGCAGCACAATTTACAATAGCTAAGATTTGGAAACAGCCTAAGTGCCCATCAGCAGATGAGTTGATTAGGAAACTGTGGTACATCTACATAATAGAATACTACACTACTGCAAAAAAGAAGGAATTCTTACCATTTGCAACAGCATGGGTGGAACTGGAGAGTATTATGTTAAGCGAAATAAGCCAGTCAGAGAAAGATAAATATCACATGATCTCACTCATTTGTGAAATATAAAGAACATCATAAACTGATGAACAAAATTAGATACAGAGACAAAGAAGCATCAAACAGACTGTCAAAATTCAGTGGGAAGTCAGGCGAGGGTTGGGAGAGGGGTAAGAGATCAACCAAAGGACTTGTATGCATGCATATAAGCATAATCAAGGGGGGAGGGGGGAGAGCATGTGCCAGGGGATGGGGGAGGCTGGGGGGAGGTCAAAAGGGGGAAAAAGAAACATATGTACTACTATTTGTAATACTTTAAACAATAAATTAATTAATTAAAAATAAGTAAAAACTTTACAGGAAAATTTATATATTCTTTAACATACATAGAGTACCCTAATCTTGTCAATGAGAGGTAGAGAAGAAACTAAACAGATATCATACCCAAAGATATAGGTTAAATTCCTGATCCCATTGTCTAGGGAAGAACAATCCTGGGTAAATTGGTTCATTCCACCCATCCTCATGCAATTTTCATTGGTTAACTGAGCATATCAAGTTTTTTCCATGTCCTGTGATTCAGCAGAGCCAGAAACATCTCTGATCTTCACCTGTCTTTAGTCACTAGTTTGTGTTTCTGCCAAAGCACATCCAGCTGGACTTCTTCTGGCCACCTGACCTTGACCGGACTTCCTGACCACTGACCTTCTCATTCTTTGGTGGGATACTGACTGTAGACCCTCCCCTACCTATGCATGATTGTCCAAGGGTGAGGACTCATGACATGCCTTATTCCCAGGCTCACTTTGCAGGCTAAAGTAGACACATAGAAGACCACATAGAAGACATTTTTAAAAGTTTAGAATAGTTACAGAGAACTGGGAGATTAGAGAACTATAGAGGCTAACCCATGAAAAAATTTTATAAAATTTATTAAAATTAATGATTTTCCCAACCATCACAGAAAATGTAGAACTTCACATAACTAGTATTACAACTAGAGGTCCTAAGTTCAGCTCTGTCACCAAGTGGACCCACTAGAAGATTCTTACTACAAATCTTCTTGCCCTTTCCTATAGTGTTGGTTGGATCATAAGAATAACAAGCAATTACACAAGATGTGATGACCTGGTGCTTTATGGGAAAAGTCCACAAGAACTCACAGCTCTAAACAACCTTGAAGAGAATCCAATATAACTTACTAGTTTTCTACTTTTGGAAATATGCCTATAACTACTATGATTTGTAACTACTACCAGAAGTAGAACCTAGAGCTCAGTCCAAAAATAATTCCAGTAATTTTATGATGTCTAGTAAATACTTCTCAGTGGAAGCAATTTACACTCTTCAGACTGGTGAATCTATGCTGTTTTTAAAGCCATCAGGACAAAAATTTCACAATGACCTTCTCAATTATGTTATAGGGCTTGAGTGATATTACCACACAATTCTCTAAATCACTCTTATTCCAATTATACTTATTTTCTTCTATTGGTACTGACAAAGAGCATGCACATTTGTTTTTAATTCCTCATCACTGGAATACTCACATTTATGATAAATTGGCTGATTTTCTTTATAGAGATCAAAGCAATAACCATCTTTAAAGATATAAATTCCTGTTTCTACACTGGAGTATGCTAAATAGAGCTGTCCTTAGGAGAAGCAGCATATCAGAAACCAACGCCTACAATTCAGAGTACCTCTCCTGATTATTTTGATTTGAATGTTATATTGCAAACACTGTTTGGTTTATAAAGATCTGGTCTCTTAATATGTGTGGTTTGTCTCTCATAAATTCCACTATCTCAATATAGGGGTGGGCAAAAGTAAATTAATAATAATAATAAAGAATACAATAATTAATAAATAATGATACAAGAATAAATTCTGTTTCACGAACTCAGATCTGTAAACCAATTTTGCCTGCTCCTGTATGAGGTGCTATTTTAGAAAATGACAATTGTATTGAAGTACACCAGCATAAATTTTGCTTAGACCACAAAGCCTCTTTTAAGATAGACTATACTAGACCTGTCCTCTATTTTACTCTCTAACAGAAAATACATCCAGCAGGTTTTGTGTTATGTGATACAAGACAGACAAAAACATAATTCACTTTATATTGATTACAAAATATATACTCTCTCTCACAACTCTGATTGTTCAAACAATTTAGAGAAAATTTACTTTTCTATTTCATTTGTTGTTGAATGGAACATATCCTAAATTTGTCATTTCTTCTTTCTTTACTCTGAATCTCTCATGTTGAAAGTAATCAGTCAATCGGTTTACAATATAACGCCTGATAAATTGCAGTTACACATCACTTCACTGATAGAAATAATAAACCTAGAATGGAGAAATGGTAGATATTTTTTAAATGGACAGAAGAAAAGAAGGTTTCATTGGCAATTTCTTGGCAAATACATCATCAAAGACTGGGATATAGGGCCAAGAAGAAATGGTTCATTTCTTGAAGAAAAAAAATATTTCATCACAGCCATTAACCACCAGGTAAGAGACATGTCAAAAAAGAAAATTTCAGTGACACATCACTTTTGCAGAACCATCCAGGAGCTAATACTGTACACAAAACAAGCTTTGTGTTGACAGACAATAAGAACCTGCCAGTGTAATATGTTGCCAAGCTACTGATTGAGGGCACTGAGGCAAAGAATTGACAAACCCAGAAGCTATGTCCACATACAATTGAAGCCACAAGAGCAAAAATTCACAACATCTTAAGGAGTTATGGTTCCCTGCCATTTTTTGTACAGTTTGACCATTTTCTAAAATGAGTCATATCTCCTATAAAAGTAAAATATAAATAATCTTTTCAAAATAGGATTAAGGGAGCACAAAAATATAGTTTTATGAGGAGACACTGAGAAGAAACCCCTAAACACTAAGCAACTGCCGACACATTGGGAATTTCCAACTGCTGCCAAATTATGCCCAGCACAGAATGAAAGGAACATACTGGCTGAGCACCCTTTGATGTGATAGTCCAAAGACAAAAGAGCAGTTATGAGATAAACAAGGTAAGAAAGAAGAAAGGGGGGCAAAGGGAAGTAGGTTGGCAGCTGACAGAAGCAGCAGAAATCACTGGCAAAATGGCTAAGGCTGGGCTCTGCATATATCCTCCTCAGCTTTTCATTCTCAATTTGCCAATTTACTTTTTGAAACAAACCTTTTCTGGTCCTTCCTGACAAGATTAAATTTCCCTCATAACAATTTCAGGGTATTCTCATAACACCCTGAAACTTACCCTTTGTATCACTTATAATTTGTATAGTTATTTGTTTAATATTTCTATTTTCCTGCCCCTCCATTATAAGCTCCATAATGGTAGAAGTTTTATCTGTCTTATTCACTGCAATATCCACAGTATCTAGGCTGTGCTATATACCCAATAAATACTAGAATAAATAAATTGAATATAATCATTAATGTAACTATTTGGAGAGGCAGGATAGCATAATGATTAAAGGCAAACACTCTGAAGCCTGACTGCCTGGATTTGAATTCCGTTTCTGCCATTCACTACCTACATCAGGGGCGGGGAACGTCCAGCCCTAGGGCCACATAAAGCCCATGAAAACATTTGGTCTGGCCCTGCCAAGGCATTAGAGGTGAGTTAATTAAATGTTTGACCAAATATAGCAGGCTAATTTTTAAGTCGATAATTTTGTATGGCCTGCGAATGATGTTATAAATATCCAAATGGCCCTTGGCAGAAAAAGGTTCCCTACTCCTGATTTACATAAAGTCTGGCAAGTTTCTTAACCTACCTGTGACTTTGTTTCCTCGGTGCAAAATGAGGTTAATAATGGGACTTTCTTCACAACCTTATGGGAATTAAAAACATATACAAATTAAATATTTGTAAAGTGATTAGAACAGTAAATAGCCATGGTAATCACTATATAAGTATTAGTTAAATGATTATATTTGAATGTTAATAAAACTTATATTTGCTTGTAAACAATAAGAATTAATTTTTTAAAATATATTTTTATTTTTTTCAGAGAGGAAGGAAGAGGGAGAGAGAGATAGAAACATCAATGATGAGAGAGAACCATCCATCAGTTGCCTCCTGCATGCCCCCAACGGGGGATCAAGCCAGCAACCTAGGCATATGCCCCTGACCAGACTCAAACCTTGGACCCTTCAGTCTACAGGCCAATGCTCTATCCACTGAGCCAAAGCAGTTAGGGCAAGAGTTAAATTTTTAGGTATGTTAACTATGAATCCAAATTTGGCATTCCCAAGTACAATAAACTACTACTTTCAACAATGTGATATGTTCCAGTCAATATAATTCTAAAGACAAAAATTATTCCACTGACATATTGAATAACTTGTTAAAATTTATCTTAAAGTGCCCAAAGAATAACAAATAATACATAGAAAAATCCATAAAAACAGATGAGAGAATGACATCAGCAAAAATGGCAGAACAAAGTCCTCTGAAAATTTTCTTTTCCATAAAAGTGATAAGAAAATTAGGAAAAATTTTCCAAAAATATTTTTTGATAACTTTAAAAATTAATCAAATGTTTGCAAGAACCTAGTCAGCATTTCTTCAAGATCTATGTGGCATTTTGACTTGCCATCCCTTGCCCTCTGGCTCACATTTGTGTTAAAAATCAGCCTCCTGGCAGTCAGCAGAGGGAAGCTGGAGCTCTTTCAAAGCCACATTCCAGAGAATTGTCATTATTGACCTGGTAGTGCCTCCTTGGAAAACCCCACGTGAAAATCTGTCTTCTGTATTTGACCTGACTTGAAGTTTACCCGGCAAAGAGAAAAGGAATTCCCCCCAATCCTTTTCTCTTAGGGGTGTTTGTCAACAGACATTACAGGAAATGTGTGGCTGTCTGTGGTAGTGAACAACAGTTAGGGCAAATAACAGACTAACTAACAAGCCTCAAAGAAAAATATGGGAAATGAGATGTCCATAGGGGCTTTGAAAATCTCCAACATATTCCTGGGAAACTAGAAGACTGTGTACGTGTGTAGTGCTATACATATGTCCAGGGCTGAATGTGTGCTCAGGAAGCTCCCACTCCTGGCTGATCTGGATGCTCTGTGCAGGCAAGAAGCAAAGACTGAGGCAGAGTTGCAAACTGTATAGCTGAGTGTTGAAGGCATGTCCCAATGTGAACACAGACCAACTAGATATTCTAGAGATTAAAAGCTACAATAAACGAAATGTAAAATTCATTAGAGGAGCTCAACATCACATTTGAGCAGGAAGAAGAATAAATCATCAAATTTGAAGATAAGTCATCTAAAATTATCCAGTCTAAGTAACAGACAAAAAGAAAAAGAAAAAAAAAAATGAACCAGAGCCTCAGATACCTATGAGACACCATCAAACATACTAACACTAGAGGCCCGGTGCACGAAATTCATGCACGGAGGGGGGTTGTCCCTCAGCCCAGCCTGTACCCTCTCCAATATGGGATCCCTCTCACAATCCAGGACTGCTGGCTCCCAACTGCTTGCCTGCCTGCCTTCCTGATTGCCCCTAACTGCTTCTGCCTGCCAGCCTGATCATCCCCTAGCCACTCTGCTACCAGCCTGTTTGCCCCCAACTTCCCTCCTCTGCCAGCCTGGTCACCCCTAACTGCCCTCTCCTGCAGGGTTGATCACCTCCAACTGGCTTGGTCCCTCTCAACTTGCCCTCCCTTGCAGGCCGGGTGCCTTGCAGGCTTGGTCCCTCTCAATTGCCCTCCCTTGCAGGCCGGGTGCCTCCCAACTGCCCTCTCCTGCTGGCCATCTTGTAGTGGCCATCTTGTGTCCACATGGGGGCAGGATCTTTGACCACATGGGGGCAGCTATATTGTGTGTTGCAGTGATGATCAATCTGCATATTACTCTTTTATTAGATAGGATAGAGGCCTGGTGCACGGGTGGGGGCCAGCTGGTTTGCCCTGAAGGGCGTCCCGGATCAGGTAGGGGTTCCCTTGGGGTGTGGGGCGGCCTGAGCGAGGGGCCTGTGGTGGTTTGCAGGCCGGCCATGCCCCCTGGCAACCTAAGCAGAGGCCCTGGTATCTGGGATTTATTTTCCTTCTACAATTGAAACTTTGTAGCCTGGAGCAGAGCCAAGCCTGGGGCTCCCTCTGAGGCAGGCAGCCATTTGTGTTGGGGTTATAATTGAAACTTTGTTGCCTTAAGCGGGTGGGCCCGGCTAGGGTGTGCGGAAAGCTTTGTTTCCTCTGTTGCCGGTGGCAACCCTGGCCTGCTCTCTCAAGCTCCATTCTGCCGCCATTTGTTTGAATTTGTTTACCTTCTATAATTGCAACTTTGTAGCTTGAGTGGAGGCTTAGGCCTGGCAAGGGCAGGCGGAAAGCTTGGCTTCCTCTGTTACCTAGGAAACCTTGCTCTCTGTGGCTGTAGCCATCTTGGTTTGGGTTAATTTGCATACTCGCTCTGATTGGATGGTGGGCGTGGCTTGTGGGCATGGCTTGTGGGTATGTCAGAGGTATGGTCAATTTGCATATTTGTCTATTATTAGATAGGATATGCATAAGAAATGTCCCAAAAGTAGAGGAGAGAAAGAGGCAGGAAAATATTTGGAAAAAAATAATTTCCCCAAACTTCCAAATTTAATTAAAAAGTTATATATTCAACAAATTCTAAATCAAATAAATGCAAAGAGATTCAAACCTAGACCCATCATAGCCAACACTCAAAAGACAAAGACAGACTCTTGAACGCACTGAGATAGAGAAGCAACTCATCATGTACAAGGGATCCTCAATAAGATTAACAGCCAATTTCTCATCAGAAACTTTGAAGGCCAAAAGGCAATAGGATGACATCTTCAATGTGCTGAAAGACAACTATCAAACAAGAATTCTTTGTACAGTAACCTACCCTTCAAGAATGATATAGAAATTAAACACATTGACAGATAAACAATAATTGAGAGAATTCAACACTAGCAGACATGACTTACAAGAAATACTAAAGTAAATCCTTCAGGATGAAATGAAAGACACTACAAAGCAACTCAAAACCACATAAAAAACAAAGAGTGCTGGTAAAGGAAACTATGTAAATAACTATGAAAGACAATATAAATGTATTTTTGTTGGTGATGCATCACTTCTCCTATCTGATTTAAAAGACAACCTCATAAAGCAATGATTATAAAGCTGTGTTAATGGATTCCCAAGAGGGTGAGAAATGCAGCTAAACAGGATTAAAATTATTTTATAATACTGAAATTAAATTGGCATTAATTCATACTAGATTGTTATAAATTATGATGTATGTAAGATAATTCAAAAATATATAATAAAAAATGACCAGGGATTTAAGAAAGTACACAAGAAAATATTTAACACAAAAGTAGGCCATAATGGAGGAAGAGAGAAATGAAACCAAGAAAACTAAAAATTAAAACAATCTCTGCCTTTAATTGGAATTTTCAATCCATTTAATTTAATGTAATTACTGATATGGTAGGATTTATATCAAAAGAAAGCTGGAGTAACTATACTAATATCAGACAACATAGATTTTAAGACAAAATTATTACTAGAGACAAAGCAGAATATTTTATAATGATAAAAAAGTCAATCCATCTAGAAAATATATAAAGTTATAAAAATTATAATACATGAAAATATAAGAAATTATAAACATATATCAACTTCATCCAAATATCTAAAGCAAAAACTGATAAAAATGAAAGAAGAAAAAGACAATTCAAAAATAATGTTTAAAGCTTTCCACCATCTGCGGATACAACCAGAAGTCTGCAATCTAGAAGACAGCCTTCACCCAACCACGCTGGCACCCTGATCTTGGGTTCCCAACCTCCAGAACTATTGTGAACTAAAGGCCCAAAAAGTTATCAGTTTAAGGTGGATGATGATATAAATGAGGACAAATTATCTTTAAGAATAATCAGCTTAGGGGCTGGTACAGGGGATGAATTGTACATTGCTGAAGCAGAGGCAATGAGTTATGAAAGCAGTCCAATTAAAGTAACACTGGTAACTTTGAAAATGTCTGTCCTTGGTGGCTTCAAATAACACTACTGTGGTCTCATGGTGGAAATGTGGTTCAGGGCCTGTGCATATTAGTTGACAGCACTTAATAGCTATAGAAGAAGATGCAGAGTCAGAAGGTAAAGAGGAGGATGTGAAACTCCTAAGTATATCTGGAAAGCATTCTGCCCTGATAGTTGTAGCAAGTTTCACACACACAAAAAGTAAAACTTGCTGTTACTGAAGATGTTGATGAAGATGAAGATGATGATGATAAAGATATAATGATTTTGATGATGAAAAAGCTGAAGAAAAAGCTAAATTAAAGAAATCTATATGAGATGCTCTAGCCAAAAAATGCACAAAAATCAAATCAGAATGGAAAAGACTCAAAACCATCAACACCAAGATCTAAAGGTCAAGAATCATTAAAAAAAAAAAAAAAAGGGGATCTCTTACCATTTGCAACAGCATGGAGAGATCTGGAGAGTATTATACTAAGTAAAATAAGCCAGTCAGAGAAAGATAAGTATCACATGATCTCACTCATATGTGGAATCTAATTAACAAAATAAACTGATGAACAAAAAAGATCCAGAAACATAGAACCATGGAACAGACTGATGAATTTCAGAGGGAAGAGGGAAGGGGGTGGGAGGGTTAGGGGGGTGTGGCATGGGAGGTGAGAGATTAACCAACCAGGGAATTTATATGCACATATGCATAGCCAGGGACACAGACAAAAGTGTGGTAAAGGCTTGGGAAGGGCAGGTGTGTAGGGTGGAGGGGGTCAATGGGAAAAAATAACAACAGAAAAACAAAGAGGACATCTGTAATACTTTCAACAAGAAAGATAAATTTAAAAAAAAGAAAGAAAAACTCCTAAAACACCAAAAGAACCTCATTCTGCAGAAGACATTAAAGCAAAAATGCAAATATTTTAAAAGTGGTTCTCTTTTCAAAGTGGAAGCCAAGTTCATCAATTATGCGAAGAATTGCTTCTGATGAATGACCAGAAGGCTAGTCATGGTCTCTGGCAGTGGGGGAAGACTCTTTTAAAAGAATACTTTAGCCCTGACCAGGTGGCTTAGTTGGTTGGAGCAAAATCCCATAAACCAAAATGTTATGGGTTCAATTCCCGGTCAGGGCACCTACAGAAGGCAACCTATCTAGGTTTCTCTCTCACATCAATGTGTTCTCTCTCTCTCTCTTTCTCTCTCTCTCTTTCTCTCAAATTAATTTAAAAAACATATCCTCTGGGGAGGGTTTAAAAAATTAGTTTAAACAGTTTGTCAAAATTTCCTATCTTATTTTATTTTATTTCTGTAACAGTTGATATCTAACTGCCCTTTTTGCAAGGCAGAGTGAGGACTTTCCCTACCATGTCTGATAAAAGTTGCCCAGGTTCCATTGCCAAGAATGTGTTGTCCAAAATGCCTGTTTAGTTTTGTGGACAAAAGGGGCCACATGCTAACCTGGCAAGGTCAGGGGAGGCCTGCATGGCAGTCTTGCAAACTCAGAGACCTAAAATAACCACAAAAGATGGTCTGAAAATTAAATATTTAACTACAAACAGGTTATGGTGGGTAGTCATGTCCTAGGCCAGTATTTTCCCTAACAAAGATCAACTTAGATCTTTACTGAGCCCATTTGTCTTTTTGCCTCTAAGATAACAGATCTGTGAAATGACTGGGTAACTTGTAACTTCCCTTTTTTTCCGGACCCCTCAGGGCACAACGAATAGCACCAGGACATTCCCTCACTGTTATTGTTATTAAGTTAATTGTCAACTGTTAATTATGTTAAATTATCCTGTATTCATCTATGTAAAAGAAGCATATATCCATCATTTCACTTTTTACCCTATCCCAGAGGTTTCCCCACTTTGCTTTATCCCACCTCCTTAATCTATCACCAATGAATTTCATGTAATCCACCTAAGTCCCTTTCCTTTGATTGCAATGTATAAATACAGATGTAACCTGCCATTCTCCAGAGCATTATCTCAATTCGTTGAGGTTCTGCTTCCTGGCATATGTCAACAGTTTGGCTCAAATAAACTCACAAAAATTCTTTACAGGTTTCAATGGTTTTTACATTAACAGTTTTTAAAGATGGAACTCCACCCTCTGCTTGGTTTTAGGTCTGTATGGAATTTTATGACAGGCCATAGTAGTGGTGGTCAGACAAATGGAAATGGTGGGAAGACAAAATTATACATGTGAAATAAACTCAATATTTTAATAAAGTTAAAATAATAATAATGATTGGAGACTTCAATGTCCCACTTTCAACATGTATAGAACAACTGGGCAAAAGGAACAGAAAACTTTGAACACGATAAACATACTAGACCTAACAGATCACTATATACATCAAGAGCAGCATGTACTTCCCAGGTATCAGCATAAACAAAACATTAGGATATAAAGCAAATCTCAATAAATTTATTAAAAGGATTCAACTCATACAAAGAATATTCTCGGGTCACAATTAAGTGAAATAAGTAATACCTATAAGTTAATTTGCTATTTAATATACATGCAGACACTGTGAGGTAGAGCAATAACAACTCAGGTTCACCATGTTAATCCCCATCTGGGGCCTCTGTTCATGGTCCTCTGTTCCTGGAATCCCCCCTTTATTCTTCTGCAAATTTAAAGTCTATCCATCTATATTAGTTTGGATATAGGTTAGCTACTCTAATGGGGAAACCCAAAATGGCAACGGCTTAACCAAGACATTAGTTTATTTCTCTTATGTATAAAATTCTCAGGTGCCATGACAATTCTGATGAGGTAGACACATGTTTAGGCTCCTTCTTTCCTATCTGCCATATTTAAACAACACAGCTCCCGGCTATTTTATCTGTGTCCCACCCAGTAAGACAGACAAAAAGGAATAAGGGATCGGCATCCTTCTTGCTGTATGGAATAATCTAAAAGCTACACACACTTCTGCTTAAAACCCATTGTACAGAATTCGGTTTCATGGCTGTACATAGAGACAAGAGGCTTGAGAAGTGTAGCCTTCAGATAGGCAGCTAAATTCTATGCCTGTCTAGAGAGGGAAGAACAAATATTAGGGGAAACTAGCAGTCTCAGCCATACCATCTCTCAAGTTTCCACTCAAGTTCCATGTCCTCCAAGGAGTTCAAGACGACTCAAGCTTTCCTACTTTTCCAAAATTACTTTACCTACAATCAGTTAACAAGTCACTTTGAATGTCACTTACTATCCCCCAGCCAGCATGGCTCAGTGGTGGAGCATTGACATATGAACCAGGAGGTTATGGTTCAATTCCCGGTCAGGGCACATGCCCTGGTTGTGGGCTTGAGCCTTGGTGGGGGACATGCAGGAGGCAGCCAATCAATGGTTCTCTCTCATCATTGATGTTTCCTCTCTCTCTCTCTCTCTCTCTCTCTCTCTCTCTCTCTCTCTCTCTCTCTCTCTCTCTCTCTCTCTCCCTCTTCTTTCCTCTCTGAAATCAATAAAAAATACATTAAAGAAAGCCAGTTATTCTGTTTTATATATGTCCCGTCTGTCTGTTCCTCCATTTATATTGTAAGTTCTTTGAACTAAGAATCTATACCCTATGCTGCTTTTGACTCACTTCTCTGCTTCTATGGTGCCTGGCACTGTGTTTGAAATTTGCTGGGTAATTCTATATTACTAGTTGATGATTAAAATAAAGCAGGCAAAATACCTGAATAACCCAAAATTACATTAACATTTCAATAAATATGCTTTGAAAAATATTCAAAATGTGATTGTTGAAACCTAGGAGTAAATTGATAAGTTGTAGTTCCTCCTAAATACTGCTAAAATCATTTATAAGGCTTTGAATAAGGTTAGATAACCTATTACTTACAGAAGTGTAGCTACTTAAAAAAAAAAACAAACTAAGGTTAAAATTATAACTGATTCATTTTATTCACAGTTGATTAATTATAAGAGTTTATCAAAATTAAGCAGTTGATGTGAAACTTCAAAAGAAATTATTGATTCTTCTCATGAGCAACAGCCAATTAAAACAGTATGGTGCAAGACTACTCTAGTTCTTAGTATTCTAATTTTGGATATTTTCTCTTCATTTTTTTAAACAAAGAACATTATAAAAAGACTTCAAATTAGCTCTTGGCTTTTCCTATTCAATATCAACCACTTACCGAGTGCCAATCATTTTACTGAACCTTCTTTTAAAAAGACTTTTGCCAGTGGCACTACAAATGAAAGGAGATGATGAGATAATCACAGCAAAATTCTACTCCGGTGTGCTGCCTTTTCTTCCCTGATGAAAACCCCATGGGACATTGTTATGTGGGAAAAGCACATGATGATTCCAATACCAGAAACAGTTTCTTGTCACACAAACTAATATGAGAGCACAAATAAGATGTGGATTGTGAATAAAAGAAGTTTAGGGTATTAAGATTGTCATAGGTCTTGAATTTCAGATATCCTACTGGCAGTTTTACTTTTGGGGGGAAAGTTGAAATATAGAGTTTATTTTATAAACTGCAGGATTCCAAGATGGCTCTCCTAAGCTATGGTAACCATGTCTTTAAAATATCTCCTATATTAAGCGAGTATTCATTATTATTTTAGACAAGAGGCCTGGTGCATGAAATTCGTGCATGGGTAGGATCCCTAGGCCTGGCTGGTGATCAGGGCCGATCAGATTCCCAGTTTCCCAGCCTCCCAGCCTCCTCCTTCCCTCCTTCCCTCAGCACCCTGCTGCCGCTGGTCACCTGCCATGTTCCATGCTACCCCCTGGTGGTAAGCGCACATCATAGTGAGCGATCAAACTCCTGGTCTTTCAGTCGAACTCCTGAGGGGACAATTTGCATATTAGCCTTTTATTATATAGGATAAAAAGTAAATGCACAGGCTATCAGAATTAGCTCATACATTGAAGGCTCTTGAAGTCTCCATATAATTCATTTCATTTTCCATTCTCAGAAACTGAGTACTTTTACCATATTTGACCGGAGTCCAAACTATCACTGCATGTTTTTCAATTATTATAAGAACAGTATTCTAGTATTAAAAGAAAATAATTCACCCATTAATCTGTCACCCAATGATAACTGTTTTAATATTTGAATTCTCTCCCAGCCTTTATCCATGTTTTTCCATAGCTGCAATTTTAGTAAAAACATAATTTTATGTTCTGTTATCTTCACTTAAAATTAAAATAGGATTTGTAACATTTTCATGTTGATATATAATCATCAGCATTATAATTTTAATGAATGCATATGTTCCATTTAATTAACACAATATACTTAACCATCTATCTATTCCAGAGACATTTCGAAAATCTGTCACCATTCTGAAGACTTGCAGTTTTAAAAATTCAGGCCCAGGTTGCAGGCTTAATCCCCATGGGAAAGGCAGGAGGAGGGGTGGCATCCAGGAGGCAACTGATCAATGATTCTCTCTCATCATTGATGTTTCTATGTCTCTGTCCCTCTCCCTTCCTCTCTCTGAAGTCAATAAAAAACATATTAAAAAAAAAAAGACTGGTAAGAGGGGCAGAGAGGCGGAAGGGCTGGTCCAACACCCCCACATGTGATTGTTTATAATTAGGAGGGATATCTTGGCTCTGCAAGTTCCCCTGAGGAGCAAGGGATTCCAATTCCACCCCTCAGCCCACGGTTCCATTGCCAGGAAGAGAAGTCCCCATAATTTGTGGCTATATAAACCAACAGGGACTGTGGCTAAGTGGGATGAAGGCTGCTGGAGTCCCAAGCAGTTCCTCTTAAAGGGCCCACACGTGGACTTACTTGAAATCACTCCCTCTGAGCTCTAGCAGCTTGAAAGAAACCAGGGACATATGGGAAGGAAATAAATTGTTAGGCATCAAGGTAAGAGCTGGGGGGCTGCTTTTTGCCAAACAAAAAATTCTAGCAGAGGCTATTGTTCCTTTGCTGAGCCCTCCCCACCCTCTTCAGAGCTGGCAAGCAGGAGCCATATCTGAGTCTCCATCAACCTGACTCACCACTGTTTGCCCTACCCTGGTAATTCCTTAAGACCCCACACCACCCAAGTCATTTCCAGTGGCTTTTCCATACAACTGGCCTCTCTTGCTTCATGATTCGGACTTTCCTAAAATTTCCAACAAGCAGCATCTGGCCTCTGTGTAGCCTGCACCTCTTGCTAAGTGGCCCCAGGTCCAGCACTAGTGACAGCCACCTTGGTTCACAGCTTGGCGATCCTGGGCACCTCCAAGCCTAACACAATATCAGCCAGGCTTGGGTACGTATGTGCTCAATAAATGTTTGCTGGGTGTTAAAAGTTAAAGCTAATCAGTGGGAAAGATTAGGGGATGGGATCAGAGAATGGCATGATGGTTCCATATAACTGGCCTGTTAGGAGCAGGGTGCTAGGCAGGGTAGTGTTATGGTTCCAGCTCCATGGAGCAGGAAATAGGGCTGAAGGAAGGAACAAGGCAGGAGTTCTGCCTCAGTGGGGAAATGATGGACTGCTTAGACAACTGGGGTAGCAATTCATTTCTGACACCTAGCGAAGACACAGAAACAGGCAAAGCTCCCCTTGCCACCAACTGAAGGCAGGTAGACACTACCAAGGCATAATGGGAACAGTGGGCAGATCCAAAAGGAGCTATGCAAACTCACTCCTCCTCACACTCACAAGGCTATATTCAGGATATGCTTAACAGGCATGAAGAGACTTGCAGACCTAATTTTATGTGTGTTTGGGAGTTAATCCAGAACCACTTAAAAAAAAAAAAAAGAATGTTAGTGGCATTTATATTATTTAACTTCAAGGCTACTGACATTTCAGAAAAGCCATGATTGTCACCTTGAGCCTTACATAAAATCTAGGGAAAACAAAGGAACACAACTTCAGTAAACAAGGATTTCAAAGAAGAAAGCTTTTAAATAAAATAATAGCTTATGGATGTGTGTTTTACTCTTTTTAAATACTGAATTTTTACTGTGGATACATAATCCATTCTTAACATCATGTAAATAATGAGGAAGTATAATATGACACTTTTACTTTAGAAACATAATTCTATTGATTAGAAATGTCAATAGAAATGGAGGGGATGGGGGTGCAGACACGGAAATTCTCTGAAAGTGAGAATGAAAATGCACTGCCTGCTGTATGACGCAAATTCCCCAAATAATTATTGGTAGGGCCCATTGCCATCTTGTTATATAAACATAAATGAGCCCAAGATAACACCCAAAGCTCAAAGAGTAATGACAAAGGTGGAAGAGATGGTCTAGTCAGGCATGAAATTGATTTTATAATAACAAATATCTGTTGCCTTCTATGTGCTAAGTAAATAATTCAGAAGCAGGGGGTAAAGATAATAAAAACAAAATCATTAACTGCTTCTACTAAATCAAACACAGAAAGAAACCCATTGTCATGTTGACCCTGAAACCTGTTTAATGGCTAATTAAAGCAATTATTTTCATCATGACACGGCCCTTAATCATAGGTACCTTCAAAGTTATAGAAGAGTTTGGCTGGTAACCTTGTTGGGAGCAGATTTTCCACTATCCCCCCAAAATTTACATGGAAAATATGAGACAGGAGAGGAGGACAATAGGACATGAACTCAGTGCTGAGGTCTGCAACCAAATCATAGACCACACAATCAAACCTTGAAGACAGGTTTAAGATGACATAATCTAACTCTTCAATTTGAGGTGGGGTTTTTTTATTTTTTTTTTAAAGGGTTAAGTTAGCTAACTGCAGATAGTGGAAGTTTATGGCCAGCTTTAAAAAGTTACTTTGAATGTCATTACGTCATTTATGTTCCCACAGCTCAGTTTAGTTAATTAGAGTATACTAGTAATTCTATGGAGAGAAGAATTTCTGGTTCAATGCCCAAGTGTGTCAGTTAGCTTTAGTAGGCCCCTTGGCCCCACAACTCACCATTTTTCCACTGAGATATTTTCAAAAATGAGACTTTTATCCAAAAATAATCACACACAAAAGAATGAATATAGGGAAAAATATAAATTTTCCCAAATTCCAGCAATAACACAAGAAAAAGTTCTAAGCAAGTACATTAATGGTGTTTGTCTATATCTAAGAACACATATGAAGTAAACATACAAAGTTGTGTGTGTGTGTGTGTGTGTGTGTGTGTGTGTGTGTCTTCCTAGCACCCCATTCTCCTACTCTTCTCTGTATCCCAATGTAGTTCCCAGAAACGCTTAAATGACTCAACCTCCTGGTGTCAGCTGGTTGATCAAGAGGTTGGCACCTTTCAAAAATGGAGCCAAACAGAAATCCTTGCCTGGGACTTTTGAAATTGAATTCAGAGAATATCTGTAAGTCTGTCTTACAGATATTGGTGGAAACAGTCAGACTCAGCATTTAGAAGTTGCTGGTGGCCCTGGTTTGCCCCTCCATGGAGGAAACTTGGCTTTAGTGAGAGGCAAGGCCTGTACACTGGGACAGAAGGCCTGGCGGCATTTGATCAGATTCCCCAGCTCAGCTCCAGCTTTTACCTGTTGTTCTATATTTTAATCTTTTTAAAATTCCAAGTGCTGCAATATTCCTTTGTGTTTACCTGGACACTTCTGAGTTGAGTGTTGTCTGTCACCTGCAACCCAAATAATATGCTAGTATACACACCCATTGAAAGTCAATAAATCATTAAAGAGAATGTCATTTTCAGTTCTGGCACTGAATCCAGGTATCGGTCTGAATAGGTTGTGCTGCAGTAACAAACACCAGTCTTAGTAGTTTAAATAACAATGGTTTAGTTCTCTAACTGACCATACTTCTTGTTTGGTCAGGGCAGTTCTGAGTTATGCTTACTCTCTCAGCTAAATTATTAATAGAGACTCCTCTAAACCTCAAAAGTGATCTGGTTTGAACAAAAAATTATATGGTCACACTATTTATTTCTCACTTAGGCTACCTATACACCACATGAGGCCAAGAGTGATAGAATGATCACTATCTGGAACATTGCCCATCAACATAGTACAGGAAAAAGAGAGTTCTGGTGCCTTCAACTAGCAATTAAGTGCTCCAGACTGGAAGCATCACCTAGAAGCACCATGTCCCCTCTCAAATTCCTGAGCAGAGCTTGGCACAGCCCTACCTTATCACAAGGGGAGACCATCCTGCAGGAAACCAAGAACTCAAATTTTTGGTGAATAATACTAATGACTTCCAAACTCCAATTCTCTCTTATTGTATATTAGTTTTCCTGTTTGCAAATCTACAATTTTTACTCATTTTTTCTAATGAAATATTAGGTGGGTCCTTAGGTTAGATTAGGTCATGATTACTTTTCTTAATTTGTTTTTTTGACATCCTGCATTATTTCACTTGACATTCATTGACTACCTGATTACTCAACATAGTGCTAACCCTTGAAGGATACACAATGAATAAAAAACAACCCCTGCCCCCCAAAATTTAAGCCACTTTTTAGTATTCTTTAGACTATCTTTTACTTTAGTCTATCAGTAATTTACAAAAATGATTTCTTTAAGAACTTCCAGAGCTAATATCCCTAAGGTATGGTTCACTCACCTGGTAAGACCTTTTAACGAAAATCTCCCTGCAAATGTAATATAACATATTCTCCTAATTTAATTTTAACTGTCTAGCTTATATTCTTTTGCAGTGAAAACTCTGTTCTTAATTAAATAAGCATAATACAGAAAATCCTAATATAAAACACTTGCAATATACCTTACATAGAATTTACTTTTCCATTTTAGCTACTAGAACTCCCTCCGCAATCCAGAATTTTAATCTATTATGAGTGAAGCACTTGGATCTTAACTTTCCCCGATATGACTAAAGCTGAAATTGCATCATGATGTTCCTATTCCTGTTGATCCAAATTTCAACAGGAAATGGGGAGGAGGAATTCATGTACTTGTTGCCAGAGATGCAAAAACAGATAATGTGGATCTAGCACCAGAACTGGAACTTGCAGTGCATTTTCTTGCAGAATATTCTATAAAGTGCTGAGGTGTTACATTATTAGTGCTGTATATCAGCAACATTATGAGTGAAAAGAGCTTTTATGGACCAGTCTAGAGATCTCACTACCATTTATAGGCAGAAATATGTTTAAATTCCAAGCAATTAAGTAATACATTAGCTTTCAGAATACTATTTCAAAAGTTGGTTTATTTGAATGCTATAAGTACTAGGTGAGAATAATTGAGTTAAATGTCCAACTAAATCCTTTGTTTTCAATTCAGTTACCCTTTATCATGGCTGCATTATATACTTTCAACACCCTCGCCAACCATCATTCAACCGACATGCACTAAGCACCACTTATGTACAAGAGAATATTCTAGGTGCTAGTGATATGTTAGTGAGCAATAAAGATAGCTCAGTATCATCTCTGATCCTTTATGCAGAGGACCGTGAAACCATATTCTTCAGAATGCCCTTCCCAGCATGATCCTAGGTTAGAGTCATCCAATGAGAAGTGCCCACATGGGATTTGGACATCTCTGTTGGCAGTTGCAGGCCAATTCATGGACAAAAGGCTGGTTCTTCTGAATCCCTAAGATCAGCAATGGCAGTTCCCACTGGGACTGGGAGATTTTCTGTGACAGCTTCTGCGCAGGTTCCTACAAGGCAGCTGCACCCAACGACAGGCTTCCCTGACCTTCCATCACGGTGAAAGCCTATAATTCCTTCTATGAAAGTCTCCCTATTTGGAATTCCTAAATGGCTTCTGTTGTCCCAACCAAAATTGACTGAGAGATCAAAGCCAACACAGTCCCTGCCTTAACATGCTTACGTTCTCATGGAGAAGACATTAAATAACGGTTTACACATAATTATGTGACTGTCAGTGGTGTGCAGAAGCCAGCTTCTGACAGTTGTCAGAGCTCTTTGCTAAATTTTCAGAATTTTCCAGCCAGTCATTAGATATAGTCAATATTTAAAATTAAATTATATACTTTTAATTAATTATATGAAATACTAAAATAACACTTTATGTTCATTATTTCCTATTAATTTTCTATTTTTTATGCTTCTGAAATTATTTAAGTATATATTTACATTTTTATGGTGGCAATTTAATATAGTAGTTTGCTACTGTGCTTCTCTGCTCAACTTTATATTCAATGACAGCACCTTGGTAGTTTGTTATCACTGTGCTGGAAGTATGTATACCACTGAAATCAGCAAACACTACAAATCAGGGCATCCCCCAGCCAATAGAGCAAGTAGTAAAATATTTACCAAAACATTACTAATAATTGAGATAAATGCCAGAAGTATAAGTAAATATTAGCATAGAACAGGGAGACTCCACCATAGCCATGGATTTCTAGGAAACATCCCAAAGAAGTGACACCTGAGTTGAGCTCTGGCAGTTGGTTAGGTATAGGAGCGGGGAAGAGCACTCCAGGGAAAGAAGAAGCATATGAACTCTATGAAAGAATAAGCTCTTGGTCCTGGCAACGAACTGAAAATCCAATGGGATAGAATACAAAGAGAGAGGGTATGTCAGTTAGCCCATTCTGTTCAAATTTCCTTTTCTGACAGTCACCTTACAGTACTGTTATTTGCACATTTCTCTTTCCTGTCACTCAACAGACAATTCTGTTGAAGACAGAGGCCATGTTGTCCTTATCTTCCCATTGCCAGACGCCTACCCCAGGTCCTTACAAGGCCTGAGCACATTTGTAAATGAGTGAATCTTTACAACACTAAGCCCAGTAAACATTAATAGTCAATTCTCCAGAAAGAGGGTAAAATTCATAATTCAACTTTTTAATTAAAGTAAATAAAAATAATATGTTTCAAGTCAAAAGAGACTAATGTGTATCAGCACTAACTATGTTAGAAGAATCAAAACTGAAGTCATAATTTGAACATATTCAACATTAAAAGATAGTTGTATTAGTCTTCTAGAGGTGCCAGAACAAAATACCTTAGATGGGGTGGTGGCGGGTATTAAGCCACAGAAATTGATTTCTCATAGTTCTGGAGGCTGGAAAGTCTAAGAACAAAGTTGAAGGTACCAGCAAGGTAGGTTGCATTTTGAGGCCTCTTTTCTTGGCTCGTAGGCAACTGCCTTTTTGCTGTATGTTCACATGACCTCTTCTTTATGTGCATATGAAGAACAGAGAGATCTCTGGCATCTATTCCTCTTTTATAAGGATGCCAGACTTGTCTGTTAGATCAGGATCTCATCCTCATGGCCTTATTTAATCTTAATCAATTCCTTAAGGGTCCTGTTTCCAATATAATCACATGGAAGGTTAGGGCTTCAACATGGAAGTATTGGGGTGAGTGGGGAAGACACAATTTAGCATTGTGGTTTAATATAAAAACATAAAACAGTTATTTGGTTCAAGATACAAAGAAATCATTCCCAAAATTACATCAATAATCATGACAGTCATTGCTGGATATAGATATAAGACATCCTCTATTATACAAAACTGAAATATGCGAACTTGAAATGATATAATTTAGCTATATCATTTATATTGTATGTACTACATCTTGTATACTATATGTAACTTAACATAAAAATTTAAAGTAATGCAACCCTACACACACAGACACATACACGTGTGTGTGCGTGCGTGCACACACACTTTAAAACCATCCATGAATCACATTCCTTCAAAGCTGGCAGTTGAGCTTCTTTGCTACTCTGTAAGGCAGCGGCACTTCTGTTGGTCTGCAGAAATATCAGAAATAAAAGTATGCCTTGAACCACAGTCTGCTTTAGAGCCTGGGAACATTCCTGAATGATTTTGTGACTATCGTACTGCTATTTTAATGCTTAGTACTATTATAATTTACAATTGTTTTTACCTACCATAACAATATCCCAAAATGCATTGAATGGTGATGCTGTTAACTGTGCCCCCAAATCAAAATCCATGGAGTGAAATTAGCTGTGATAAAAAGCTTTGAAAAGGGTCAAGGTTTTATAGTATATTTATTCATGTGTTATTTTTATGTAATTTGATATACATAAAAAGTATATTTAAAGCAAAATTATACTACAATTGGAGTAGATTTATGAAGTCTGGGAACACATTTCCCTGCGTTCAATTTATTACAATAGGAAAATTAGTGTTGAATTATGTGAGTTTTGAAAAATGCAAAGTCTTTATGAACCTATTTCTCACATAAAATGTGACTGCCTCATGCATACAACTGAGAAACATGGACATCTTGTTATGCCAAAAACAGGGTGGGGGAGTACATCCCTGTGATTACTTATTTAAATAATCTATAAGAGAAAAACTGTGTCCATTTCCTTGATAGAATTGACTAAATAACATAGGGAATACTAGACTCAAAGGAAAGTTGTCTTTCGCTCTAGCTGAGCTCTCTTTCTAAAGTCATTTGACATGTGAGACACACCCCCATCCAGAATCATTAATGTACAATTTTGCTGGGAAGCATGAGGATAAGCAAGATGATCAGATGTCCTTTGCAGTCTGATAAATGTAGGTAATTGTTGGCAGTTCAGAATTTAGCTGTATTAGATTTTATCTTTTCCTTGAGCCTAGCCCCTCTGCTCTAATCAGCTACCTCAGCCACTCAAGAGAATTATCTGATAAACCTTGTTGGTATCTGGCTCCAGACACACAATCCCTTCTCCCAGCAAGACTTATCAGAATGCAACCAAGGGCAATCAGACTATATCCTGGGGTCAAGGGTGGGAGCCCAGCTATACCTGCTTATCTATCTCAAAGCCAGATTTTATTTTCCCCCCCAACTTAACTCATCCCTTATAAGCCCGTTCCTTTGGGCTCATTCACGGCCTACATACCAAGAATCCCATTTCATATCCATTCCTTCCTATCAAAAGGGTTCTCACATGTTAATTGCAAAAGTAAGCAATCCCCCCCTCAGGGACAATGTGCTTCATTCCACACACACTCACACACAATTATTGAATTTTCAGGCTAACAAAATTTCTCACCCTAACAGGAACCACCTTGTAAATGTTATAACATCACACTTACAAAAATCAGTCTCAGTATAAATTTTATAAAACAGTTTATATTAGCATGAAGAAAATTAAAAGGTGTAATCTAATAGTTGAGTTCATTACCATACTGAAGGCAACCACATAGTAGTACACAGTATGGTGCCTTAACAAAGCCTGGTAGATTTTTTAATAACATAAAAGGTATTCATGTGGTCAGAAGAACAGATTTTCTCCTTTTCCACTGAGAAAAGGCAGAAAGGAAAAGACTTAAGTGATATCAGAGGAGGTTTAGTTAGATTTAAAGATTTAGAAATTGTTATTTAGGATTAGGTGAAGAAATCTAAAATAGTCTTTCCTGTTGATGTGTAAGAAGAAAGAGTCCTCTCTATTGGGAATGCTTAGAAAATGTAACTCAGGGTAGCCAGAATGATAATTCCTTTGAGGCAGTTACCATATTTATCTTGTTCACTTTTGATTTATCTGAACATGCAACATATGTGGCATACAGGCTCTTATGGAATACATATTCAATAAGTATTAGTTGAATGAATGAATGCCTAATCAAAATCTAAAGACAAATATATTATGTATAGTGTATTCATTTTAACCAATTCTTACTTATCACTATTGAAAGTGAGAGAGAGAAAAAGAGAAAGTGAGAGAGATCTTCGAAATATTAAGTGATGTGACCACAATTAAACAGGAGATAGTAACAGATGGAAAACTTGTTTTCCCAGCCGTAAGTGCTATCTGTTGACGTAAAAATATTCAAACCTGTAAAGAATTTTTGTGAGGTTATTTGAGCCAAACTGTTGACAACAGCCGGGAAACAGAATCTCAATGGATTGGGATAATACTCTGGAGAATGGCAGTTTTTCGCTTTGTTTTACATATTACAATTAAAAGAGGAGAAGTAAGTGGGTTACATGAAATCCATTGGTGATATATTAGGAGGGCTGTAGAAAGCAGTGGGCCCGGGGGGGGGGGGAGAAGGAGGGGAGGACCTCTGGGATTGGATAAAAAGTAAAATGATAGATACATACTTTTTTTCACTTAGGTGGGTGCAGAATAGTTAACAGTCAACAATTAACATGATAACAATAACAAATAAGGAATTTATGGTCTCTGTCCTGGTGCCCAGGCACATTTGGTTGAGGGGGAGAGGGGAGTTACAAGTTACTGATATTTCATAGGTATGTTATATTAGAGGCAAAAAGACAATAGGCTCAGTTAAGGTAAAAATTAACCTTGTCAGGAAAAGTAATGGCCTAGAGCCGTGGTCGGCAAACTGCGGCTCGAGAGCCACATGCGGCTCTTTGGCCCCTTGAGTGTGGCTCTTCCACAAAATACCACGTGTGGGCGCCCACGTACAGTGTGATTGAAACTTCGTGGCCCATGCGCAGAAGTCGGTTTTCGTCTCTCAAAAGAAATTTCAATCGTTGTACTGTTGATATTTGGCTCTGTTGACTAATGAGTTTGCCGACCACTGGCCTAGGGCATAACTACCCACCATAACTGCTTTTAGTTAAAATTTTAATTTCAGACCATCCTTTGTGGTTACTTTGGGTCTTTAAGTTTGCAAGACCACCATGCAGGCCTCCCCTGAGCTTGTCAGGTTAGCATGTGACCCCTTTCATCCACATATCAATTAAAGAACCATGGAACTCTGCCCAAGGAAGAAGCATTAACTTATATTTTCCCCAGAAGATGATGAATCAACATATAAGCCCTCTGAGACCCAATAATTGACAGTAATTTCAGACTAACCAAACTACAATACCTTGTGTCCACTACTGGCCAACAATTACAGTGGTGATCTTACATACATGGTTATTATTTAAACATCTGGATTTCTCTGTGGGGTAAGGATTGTTATCTCCATTTCAGAGATAAAGAAAAGGCCGCAGATCAGTTAAGCAAACTGCCTAACTTTCCTCAGCACAGATTTGAAAGCCAGATATTTTCATTCTACTGCAATTCTCCTTCTACTATATCTTGAGAAACCATGGAATTCATTGAACAATTAAACGACGTAAACATCCATTTCATCCTCCAAACAAGGACACTTTTTGAGGGATGAAAAACTATGACAGCAAGCAAAAACTGGCTGTTCGGAGCAAAGCCAAAGGAAGATCACCCTGGTCCTGTCCCTTTTTCCCTCCCTCCATCAGAACAAGTCTGCGACTTCACCATAATTCTAAATCACACCATCATAAAGCTTTACTGCTTTCTGGATCAACCCATGAGTAGTTCTATCTGTAGTTCTTAATATTCCTAAGTAGGAATTTTCACTTTGCTACTATAAAAATAGCTGGAGTGTTTCGGGGATTCTAAGTGAATCAGAGTCAATAGTGCTGTAGAATATTAATTAAATTAGGACTGCTTAAAGCAAGTCAATTTCTAGTCAAAATTTTCAAGGAACACTAAACCCTTTTTCTGCTTAAGGTGATCTCAACAGTACTTCGCAGGGGGACTGAGAGAGGGGTGGAAGTAGGTTAGATGCTGAGACCCCAATCTCCTGCACAGTACCACAATGCCATTCTATATTTATTTAATGGCTTTAGACTGGGAATTTGAAAAGAGAAGTTATTAGCTAGGTAACGTCTCAGTAACTGGTAGAAAATGTCAATTCCTACTTATTATTGCTTAATTAGAACTTTTTAAAAGGTATTTTCAAATTTCAGCATTTTGAAATGTCAACTTGCAAATAATTTTTTAAAAGCTGTGAAACTAACCCTTATATCTTCGCCTTTTAGAAATAACACATGGGGACCCTAGCTTGCTTTGGAGAACATCTAACCCTCTCATCTTGCAGAGTTCACTCTCCTGTACTATAAAATAAAGCTGGAAAAGAGGTTTGAATTGGACTTAACACAGGTTTGAGCCAAGTGGAACAGTCTACTTTCTGTTTTCAGCCATCTATGATCAGCCTCACACTTAATTGACAGGGCATCTTTTTTTTTTTTCTTATTACTTTTGAAATTTTCTTTTTTAGAGAGAGAGGAAGAAAGAAGGAGAGAGAGAAACATCAATGTGAGAGCAGAACATGGACCAGCTGCCTTCTGCATACCCTCTACTGGAGATCGAGCTCGCAACCCAAGTAATGTGCCCTGACCGGGAATCAAACCAGCAACCTTTGGATGCACCGGACCAACCCCACCAACTGAGCCACACCGGCCAGGGCTAGACAGGGCATCTTTGAAGAGAGGCCAGATTGTTTATTATTGTTCTATACTGAAAACGGAAGTAATCTAATTTGCTGCAATCCATGCGCTGAGTGAATTGCCCCCATATGTAGACAAGCCAGGACCAGCAAACACTCATATAGAAATCTGAGGGTTTTCTGCAGCTAGGGAGAAGTTGGCATTTTGTTGTACAGCCTTTGGAGCGCCTTTCAGTGAAAGTTAGTTAAAAATGGTTGTGTGAACCAAGCACATTTCCTTCCATGATCTTTATTCTGGAGACCTCATTTACACACCTCTGCCAATATTTACACAGTCAGTCCAGGGAGCCATAGTGATAGCTGTCTGAATGTGGAAGACAGATTCTTTACTAGTAAAAATTGCATTATCTGAGATGAAAACAAACAAAAATTTTCACTGGCATAGGTTTATGTTCCAGGTATATTGTCCAGCCAACTGTACCCCATCTGACCATCCAGATAAAGCCACTAACACCCCAACATTTTCATACAGCTAGGGGTAGGGAGGAGCATCCCCTACCCTGGCTGGCTCCTCTCCCCATGAGGTGGGTCAAGAGTGGCTCTCACTCCTCAGAAGACCAGGCTCCATCCTGAGCCCAGATATATGGCTGACACCACTGTGAATTCCTTACCCCTCACTGATTAGGAGCCCATTGTCAAAGAAGCTGTTTTTCCCTCTGGGAATATGTTAATCAAGACACTGTAAATCAAAATGAGATATCCAGACCTGGACCTTGGTCAGTGCTGCTCAGTTCTTGTCCAAATCTGTTTGTATTTTGTTTCTTTTGTAAGCCAACAGTTTAGGTAATAAATATCTGAATCTTGATTCCTGCCATTGGTAATCTATATCAAATCTTTTGTGTTTCACTAAATACTTAAAAACTATCTATCTCAGGCATTAAAAAAATATTAACTTTCTGAAAGTTTGTTCACAGTTTTTAAATAATTATTCCACCTGAAATATATATACTCATGGTTTTATATCTTAAGGAGAAAGTTAGGGCTAAGAGGTATACTCAAGAAGATCAATATTTTCTATCAAGATCTAGTATTATCTAATTATAATAAATACTACAAGATCAATTTATTTCCTATTAATTATATTAATGTGGGTGTTTATATCAATTTTCCTGTCCTCTGCAAAAGTTAAGTCAACTGTAGAGTACAGACCAGGAGTCCTTGAACTTTCATATGGACAAGGGATAGAACCCAGAGAGTTCATTAATTTGAATAGAAAAAAAAAAATGCATCTTTATTTTCTCGACCTCCAGTGGAAATTTAACATTTCCTTCAACTTTGAATGTTGGCAACATATCATTACAGTATTAGTCAATTCTGTTATTGGGTTACCAATAGAATTAACATATATTTTCATATCCCATTAAGTTATAACAGCTGTATATTCATCATTACTTCAAAATCATGGTACTTAAGACATCTCCCCCCATACCACATTTTTTTGTTCAATTTTGAAAACAGTGTTTTAATATAAATTATTTCTTTCATAATCATATGTATTGTATTTTATGCATTTAAAAGCATTAATCTGAGAAGTCATTCAGAGGCTTCTACAGTCCAACAAAGAGGTCCAAGGTATAGAACAGGTTAAAAATCAGTGCTAGGCACTCATATTTAATAAAATTAATAAATGCAGGGACATCACACAAAATAAAAAAAGCTTGCTATACTCAAGTGCTTTAAAAAACAATACTGTATATCATATTCCCTGTTTTGAATTAACTGTGGATTTCTATTCTCATTAGTTCTAGTTCTTTAAGAGGCTGAAAAGAACGCACCCTCCCAGTTATCTGGCAGATGCAATGGTATAGCAGTCAGGTGGGCTGAGTGAGGATTAATTACTGCTATGGTAAACCCAGGATGGGCCGATGGGTACACAGCCAACCATGCTGCTTATGAAGACAATCCACAGAAAATCTTTCTCTTATTATATTTTTGCTGCCTGATTTTTCATTTTATTAAGTATGGTTATGAACCAAATCATTTCTTGTGTGAGGGAACAATTACATTCTAAGTTTTATTATAAATCCCTTGACTTTTCCCCAAGAAAGCACATGCTGTCCTCTGGGACATAAGACACAGAGGGCAGAAATATCCACCTAGACTCTTCATGGTTTCAGACTTACCCAGATGCTTAAACACCTCTGTCTGACTATTTAGCCAAAAAGTCCAGACCAGGACAAAACAAAAGATACTCAGACAGATATTAAAACTTTGTCCTAACAGTTTGTTTAAAAAAAAAACAGGTCTGGTTCAGTGGTTGAGCATCAACCTATTAACCAGGAGGTCACAGTTTGATTCCTGGTCAGGGCTAATGCTGGGGTTGCAGGCTCGATCCCCAGTTTGGGGCATGCAGGAGGCAATCAATCAATGATTCTCTTTCATCATTGATGTTTCTATCTCTCTCTCCCTCTCCATTCCTCTCAGAAATCAATAAAAGTACACTTTAAAAAATAAAAAGTAAACAAAAAGTATTTGCTTCTATTGATCCTATTCTTTTAATATTTTTTTTACCTGCTACTTTTTTTTGTCCTACCTTCATTTCAGTAGAGACAAATAGTTCATTGGTCCTTCTCAGTGTCCTGGGGATGAAGGTATCTACCTGTGATGTTGTTGACATCGTACTTTTAAAACATTCCTGAGTGACAGTTGGTGGTCCACCACTCTGATGGCCTTCGTTCTTTCCAGATAAACACCACAAGGGATAACTCTCCTCACTGTCATGGTAATGTACATTTACTTCTAAAATGATTAGAGCACGCCCATCTGCCTTTTTCAAGACAATTGATCCTTTCCTGTTTCTTCTAAGAAAAACTTGGTTCCAATGACCTGTGAACTTGCTGTAAACCCCTAACACATCCACCAGACCTAGCTGATGTGAAATAGTCTAGGACACACAATACCTTTATTTTCATATTTCAATGTAAAGCAAGCAAACAAAACCAACAGGGACCATTTTCCCCATAGATCCACAGCCTCTATACATAAGGTGTCCCCCAAAAATGTATACACACTTAACAGCTGATAGGTCAATCTTTATTTTAAAATTTAACCCATTGGAATGAATAATTATTCAAAGTGTGTATACAATTTGGGGGACACCCTGTATTTCTATCTTCACACCACTAACCAAGCTTTGAAGAATGACATTTTTAAAGACCCTAAAGTGCAACTATTTCAATCTCCAGACTTCGTAGATAAAAAAAGTTAGACCTAAACAGACTGAGTGATTCATGCAAAATCATTCAGCTGCCAGAGCTGAGGAAAACACATTTCCTGTGGTTTTTCTTCATTTCACCACGGCATCTTCTCACCCTCAACTTAGAATCTCTGTTTTCTTGTATTTATGGACATTTAATATTGGGGGGAAAAAACTATTATCAAGGATATTTGCTAACATTTTTTAAAAATCAGTATATAATCTATTTATATTTTATTCACAGCTCCATATCCCCTTTTGCAATTGGCACTTTCCTATATCTTATTTTAGTTCAACAATTTGAAGCCTAACATTACTTACAAATGCATACCTAAAAAAAAGTCCTACTTGGAAGTGTTTATATTAGCTTTTCAACTACTAAACAAAGAATCAATACCTGTTATTAATTATTAAAATTTACTTTTATTTACTAATGAATTTTTATGAAATTAAATATAAAAATTTTAGGCTACAACTCAGGCATTTTTAAAGTAATTGATTTGTTAAATTGAACAATCTTTCAAAAAAGTGTTTAAACATATGAATTCATGTACTTATAAATAAATTCCATTTGTTTTTTTAGCATAAATCCAGGAAGTCACCCTCTGTAAAGTGGATTAAAATGAGTAAATGAACTAACCTATGAGAGAATTCACCCAATGGAAAAAAAAAGAAAACAAAACAAACAAACAAAATATATTATTATAAAACAAAACAAAACAAACAAACAAACAAATATATATATATATATATATATATATATATATATATATATATATATTATAAGCCATTTAAGATGGAATCATAGAAAAACAGTGACCAAATTATTAAACAAGGACATCAAAGAATATTCAATATAGTAGTAGTATGGAACACTTTGCTTCATTTTTGGTTGTAATAACAAAAGATACTGTAAATGAAAGGCTCATATTCTTGACTCATTTTGTTCGTCTATAAAATTCAGATGGAAACAATACAGTCACCACCCAAGTAATGACACCACTGAGAAAACAATATTTTATGGAAAATGTTGCTAAATATTCAAAACATGGCTTAACATAGCTGTTAGTTTAAACTTCATATTCTATATAATAAAGAGGGAATATGCATATTGACTATCACACCATCACAAAGATGGTGGCATCCATAGCCACAAGATGGCAGCGCCCAGTCCCCTCAGCCCCGCCAGAGTCCCCCAGTCCTTTCAGCCCCGCCAGGGGGAGCGGGTGGCAGGCACGTGATGCAGCCGAACCCGCCCTCAGCCCCCCAGCCGCCCAGGACTGCCCAAGGCTCAGGTAACCTCAGGCTTGCGCTGCCAGCAGTGGCAGCAGCAGAGGTGTGATGGGGGTGTCACCTTCCCCTGATCGCTGGGTTGCCTCCCACCCCTGAGGGCTCCCAGACTGTGAGAGGGGGCAGGCCAGGCTGAGGGACCCCCCCTCTCCAGTGCATGAATTTTCATGCACTGGGCCTCTAGTTGTAATATAAAATTTTGGGAAGTAAGAAACAAAAATTGTATCTCTCTTTATCTATAGCTACTCTCTGACAGGAAAACTAACCGATGGTTACTTTTTTTCCTAATTAAACAATTGCAGGTTGAAAAGGGAGAAGATAGATAGAAAATCCAAAATTAAATAATAAAAGTTAAATGTTTATAAAGACCTAAGATAGATAAAAACAATTAAAGGAACATATGTTAGAACATAGTGGCTTTCAATGTTAAAAAAATTGTCTTTATAGTTAAGTTAGAAAATCTTAAAAAATGCAAAGTATTTTCCATGGTTCTTAAAATATAGAAGAACCTCTACTTGTACAAACCAAACCACCATTGGATTTCTCTAGATTGTATATCCAATTAGTCCCAAGTCCTATCATTCTCATATCCTAAGATTTTTTTTAATCTATCCCATTGCTCTTCCCAGAGCCTCTCTCTATGTGTTCCCATGTCCTCTGTCTCACTTGGAATACCACCATCATCATGTAGCTGACCCTCCATGTGGCAGCCAGAGGACCCTTTCTAAATCTGTTCCCGTCTGTCCTTGGGTAAAATCCTCTGTAGGTTCCCCGTCACCTTTAGGGTAAAGTTCAGGTGCCTGCCTTGATTTGCCTGCTTGCCAACCTTTTCACTCCAGATTCCACCAGGCCCTCACTTTCCCCAGACCTGAAACACACACTCTCTGCTTTCCAGATAAGAAAAAAATCTTGCAGTTCACAATATGCTCTCTCCTTTCTCTGAGTTCCTGCAAATGTAATTCCCTCTACATAGAGTACCCTTCCCTGTACTATATCTTCTTGATGGACTTAGCTCAAATACCTCTTCTGTGAAGCATTCCCAGACTTCCCCAGTTAGAGTGAGGCACTTCCTCATCTTTGTGCTCCTAGTACCTCACACAGGCTCTACAATGTACTCATTATACTGTATATTCTTTCCTTCAATGCTGTAAGTCCACATGGGGAGGGGATTGGGCCTTATTGACTTCTACTTCTCAAGTTCTTAGTATAATAACTGACAAAGGATGGATATTTAATGAATGTATGATGCATGAATGAATTTAAACTATTATTCATTCAATATTGAATAAATATCTAGTACCTACTATATGTCAGACACTGTATTGGGTACTGGAGATGTACTAACAAACTATGATCAAGAAACAGTCTAGTGAATGGCAAGCAAAAGAAAATTGCCTATACTAAGTGCCACAGCTGCTTTAACACATATGATCCCATTTCATCCTTACTCTGACTGTATCCATCCCATTTCTCTGACAGGCTCTGAGAGTTTAACAAATTATTGAGGTGCATAAAATTAATCCCAGAGCCAGAATCTGAATACAATTCGACCTAATTCCAAAGCCCATAACCCTATGTATCTATTTTTTTAATGTTTATACTTGGGCTTTTTGTTGCTGATTTTTTTTTTAAATATCTGACATGAAAATTGGGAAATCTATTACATGGATACTGTAACAAGATGACCCTGCTCGGATCACTCTGCAGCATTGAGTCTCAGACCATTCTACCCAGGATTTAGAAACAGTCATTGCGGATGCTGTCTGACAGTGCTATGAATGTTTTCATTTTCCTGTTTCATTCAGAGAACTCAACAGTAGACATATTAAATCCACTATGGTCTCATCCAGACTTCAATAAAGACCAATCATTTCAAAACCTCTAAGTTCTGAGGCTGGACCACTGTATTTAACTGATAGAATGAATTGTCAAAATCAAATGGAATTTAATACTTTCTGACAATGATTATGATATATTGATGATAGTGGTGACAATATTAACAATAGCAAAAATGATTACAGCAGCATCCCTGAAAAATTCACAGCACTAAAAAAATAAAGGAAAGGAAAAATTGCATGTGTCTCTTGGGCTCATTATCCCAATAAAATACTGGCTCTTATAACACAGAGATTTCCATCTCCAAATCTCCTGAGGAATGTATTTCCTACTGTTATTCTCTCAAAAGCCCCAGTGCTGTCTTATAGCCCTTACGTGAGTTTTTTTGTTCTTTCCTTTCCTCCCATATTTATGCCTGTGAGCATTTTAAGCTTAATTATCACCAGCACCTGATTATATGTAGAAATTCTATTAATATTTTACTTACAAACACTTATATAGTTCTTGCTAAGTATCATGCAATGTTATAAGCATTTTACAAGTATTAATCCATTTAATCCTCACAACCTTGCTATGAGGTAGGTACTATTATTATCCACATATTATTAATGAAGACACTAAGGAGAAAGAATTTAAGTAAATGCCAAGGTCACAAAATTGATAAGTATGCACAGCAAGGAACCAAAGGCAGGCCATCTGGCAGAGAAAGTCCTTGCTCTCACCACCAGGTAGGCTGTTTCTCAGATAAAGTTGATAATCCATACAGAAATCCTGGAATGGAATATCAGCATGGGACACTGGATAATCTTTGAATGATCTTTGAATTTAAATCATAGAGTTTTATATTCCAGGTACAACACTAATTAAACCCCTCCTGTGGCTATACTGGTAGATGGTGAAAGCTTTTCTGGGGCAGATGTTATGATTAGGAGAGGGGAATCCTCTGATCTCCTGATAAAGCTATTGATCTCAAGGCCTGGTACCACTGTTCAATTAAGGACAGTCATGGGGCACTAAAAGCCTGCCTCCGGAAGGATCGCTAATGCTCTGAGAAAGGCCATCCTCAAGATCAGGCCACTCATTTAGAATGTGGCTATGACATTAATTCAACAGAAACGCTAAACCTTAAATTAAACCAGATCCCAAGTGAAGAACATCAGCCACGAATAGGGTGGCCATCTATCTCCGTTTGCCTGGGACAATTCCAGATTTCACCTGTGGTCCAGGAAATATTCATAGCATGCTCTTTCACTCGGGCTGTGTGGAGATGGGCCAAGTGGGGAGAAATGAGACATCTGTAATAGTGTCAACAATAAAAATAAAGTTAGAAAAAACAGCATTCTGGTTTGGGTGATAAAATATGTAGCAACCCTTACCATAGATAAACAAGGGATGGTTGTAACTCTTAATACAACTAGGAGAGAATTATCTCTGCAGATGAGCTTGCACAGCTTATCTAAAAATCTTTAAACTTACCATTTGTTTCACAACTCTTCATCTAAATTCAATTCAATTACTAAATCACCTTAAAGATCCTAAGTAGGGGGAAACTAACTAGTAAAAAAGACTTTTGAACTATGTAACAACCAGTACAAAGCCTCATAAAGTCATGAAAGACATGGTCCCTGCTATCCAGGTGTGCACCATCCATTGATTCAGAGAAAGCGGATGTCCCATCACTGGCTCCCACCACAGACGCAGCACTGTGCTAAGCCCTGTAAGCATAGTACTTAATCCTCACAACAATACTATAAGATAGGAATCAGTACCTTCTTTTTAGAAAAAGAAAAACAGGCTTGAAGGTTACAACTGATACAGTAAATTAATAATTAGGACACTGTTGAAATAACATGGAATTTTTAGCTCCCATCTGCAGGTTTGCGATGACAGAATGTTTTAATATACACATGACAAGAGTCTTCAAGATTCATAGGACCTTGACTTTCATTTATTGTACAGTGGAACTCCACTCCTTTTCTAGTACCAATTCGGTATATGTTTCTGCTGATGAAACATCAGGCTAAGGTATGGCCTGATGGCACTAGCACTGTTGGCATGGCAGCATTTATGTAAGTATTTGAATATTCAGTTGTTGTTTTTATATAACAGAGTAAAAGACAGAAAAATGAAGATGTTAATACTGGTACTAATGCAATTTGGGAAATGTGTGTTATCATTAAGCATGGAAAAGCAAGACATTAAAAGCTCCTGGGACATGAGCTGATCAATTGTGAGTTTATTTGTGAAGGAAATAGCAATAGCCCAATGACATACATAAAATGATCAAACTAAGGTCAAACACTGTGTCTACAATTTGAGGTCCAGGGGTGGAGAAAATGGAGAGACCTATAAATTTGTGAATTAAGAATCAATACCAGAAAAGCAATTAACTGATTCAGATGCAAAGGAAAACTCAACTCCACTAAAGCTGTTGATATGAATAAAGTTTTCCACAAATTTCTTATCAAGAGAGACAAAGACAAGTTTCAACTTTCTCACAGCAAATTTTGTATGTAAGTCCCCATTAAGGTCAGCATCATAATTGCCTGCTGGATCCCCTGAAAAATTACAACCAGAAATCCGGCCACACTATTAAAACACATTTCTTCTATCTCCCAGAGTCATGCCAAGTAATTTGAGATACTTAAAGCCTTAAGTAGGAAATTACTTTTAAAATAAAGTTACATTATATGTGTTTACTACTTAACATAGTTTTTAGCATATTAGACAAATACACATACACTGTAAATTTTTAAAAGAACAACCTAGGTTCCATATACCACAATTAGGGATTTTATAACATGTTCCACTTCTATGAGATGGTCTTTTTTCGACTCCTTGCTATTAACCTGCCAGTCTGAGTTACTCAGCTTCTGCCCATGAATTCCATCCTGGTTTTCAGGAAGACATTCTATAATAAAATAGGATAAAGTGAAAACTGTTTGCTCTCACAGTACATCTGTGGTAGGGGAGGTCCCACAGCCCTAATTTAGACCAGGGTCTCCCTGGGGGTGGAGACTGGCTTATCCCTGAGCCTTCATTGTTTCCCCTTATTCCAGCTGGACAGAAGGAATTAACTGCTTGTTGAATAAATTTTAGAGAATCTAAAAACTTAAGGATATTTCCAAAAGTAAGAAAAATAGAATGTCTTTTCTAACCTAACATCCACCATTCACTTTGACTCACTCTTTTCACAATTGATGTTTAAACAGCTGAAATCTACTTATAATTCTCACTGAATGTTGGCTTTCTACTCACTGCTACGGAGAAAGCTATAAGGTCAGAAATCAACCTATTCAGCTTTTCTTCTTCAGGTTTTCAGAACACACAGCCTTCTTTTTTCTGGAACAACATGAAGTTCCTTCTTCTAAAGCAATTTTTTTTTTCCTTTGAGTCAAAAAGTCTCCTTTCTTTGGTTCTTCTGAGCTAGATAGTTTCTGGGCTTCTCTCTGGAGTCCCTCCATCCCTTTGAGCTTTTCCACATCTTTAGACCTTAGAGGCCTAAGATGACATCACGTTCTTTGGCTGATTCCAACTGAGAGCTTCTGGCAGGAACTGTGAAGATTAACTACAAACTGTCTTTTTAAAGGGCTCTTGGAAATAGGATAGATCACTAGGCACTAATCAGGTAGGCTGTCTTCAGTGTATTTGTTAAAAGAAAAAAAAAGTATATTACAGAGCAATATGCTCTGTGTGGAAAACTATATTTATAATCTGTATACATCCAGGAAATGAAAGGATACATTCCAAATATAGCAATTAAGGACAAAAATTGTTCTTTTCATTTTCTATACTTATGCAATCTTGGAAATGTAAATAATAACATGTTTATTTTGTAACTGAAACAATAAAGAAGCAATAGTTAAGCTTTTCCAGTATGTGATGCCTTCTTGACGTAAGACCCTGCCTTAGACACCAGAGATGTAAAGATAGAGCCCCACCATGATAGAGCTCATCATCTCTGGGAAATGAACACATTTAAAATAATACTATCATCAGTTTGATCTAGATCCAATGAGTAAATAAATACTAGCTATTTAATACTTAGAAAGAAAATGATTTATTCACTGGTACCATTGAATCCTGCAAAGGAATTTAGAGTGAAAAGAAAGATGAACAGGCAGGTGGGTTTTGGTGGAAAGTATACAAGCTTTTTAGACAACAAGAGCTACATTCAAATCATCACTGCATCTTTCATCCACCATTAGACATCAAGTAAATAACCTGATCTCCACAGCAGTCATTCTTAAAATCTAGCCTGCATAAGTATTATAGGAATATGATTGTAAAAAATACAGATTCCGCCCTGGCTAATTTGGCTCAGTGGCTAGAGCATCGGCCTGCGGGCTGAAGGGTCCTGGGTTCAATTCTGGTCAAGGGCACATGCCTGGGTTGCAGGCTTGATCCCCAGTGGGTAGCATGCAGGAGGCAGCCGATCAATGATTCTATCTCATCATTGATGTTTCTATCTCTCTCTCCCTCTCCTTTCCTCTCTGGAATCAATTTAAAAAAATACAGATTCCTGGAGAATATCCATAGAGTTTCTGATTCATGAGGTCCTGGACAGGACCCAGGAAATTGTATTTCAACAAACACCACAGCTGATTCTCTGACAAACATTTCCCCATCTGAAACACACATGTGGCCTACCTCCTTTAGGTTTTGGTGGCATGTGAATCAGACCAAATAAAGATGGTTCTACTTTTCTAAGAGTTCTAGAAGTCAGTAGACATACCTTCAAGATACCATTGGAATCAGCTGAAAGCTGATCCTCTCTGGTGGAAGCTCTTGCCACTGTCCAATGACTAGTAAGATTTTCCAAGGCATGGAGGTGGAGATGGTATTAGTTTCCTAGAGCTATTGTAACAAACTACCATGATCTTGGTGGCTTAAAACAACAGAAGTTTATTCTCCTATAGTTCTGGAAGCTGGCAGTTCAAAATAAAGGCGTTTGTAGGGCCCCATTCATCTGAATGCTCTAGAGAATTATTGCTTGCCTCTCCCAGCACAAGTCCAATCTCAGCCTATGTCTTCACATAGTCTTCTCCTCTGGGTCTTCTCTTCTGTCTATTATTAGGACCTATGACATTGGATTTAGGGCCCACTCGGATCCAGGGTGATCTCATCTCAAGATCCTTAACTTAATTATATCTGAAAAGTTCTTTTTCCAAATAACGTCACATTAACAGGTTCCAGGGGTTAAAGTACAGAAACATCTTTTAGGACACCACCATTCAACCCACTTCAGGGGTTTTATAGTTTTGTTTTGTTTTCAATCTGACTTCTGCTGACATTTTGCAGTTTCTAGATCATCTTTCATCCTACAGATGGCATATAGCCTCTATCTCTACATTAACAAAGATATATATACACACACACTAGAGGACCAGTGCACCAATTCGTGCACTCAGGGGAGGGGGTTCCCTCAGCCCAGCCTGCGCCCTCTCGCAATCCGGGAGCCCTTGGGGGATGTCCAACTGGCGGCTTACTAAGCCCTCTTCCCATGGGCCTAAGCCATCAGTCAAACTTCCTTAGTGCTGCTGTGGAGGTGGAAGAGGCTCCTGCGCTTATCAGCCAGCTTCTGGCTGAGCAGCGCTCCCGCTGTGGGAGCGCAATGACCTCCATGGGACAGCTCCTGCGTTGAGCAGGATTGGGCCAAAACCGGCTCTTCAACATCCCCCGAGGGGTCCAGGATTGTGAGAAGGCACAGGCCAGGCTGAGGGACCCCACCAGTGCATGATCAGAGCCTGGGAGGGACACAGGAGGTTGGACAGCCAGGGAGGGACCGCAGGAGGGCTCCAGGGCATGTCCAGCCCATCTCACTCAGTCCCTATCAGCCGGACCCCAGCAGCAAGCTCATCTACCAGTCCGAGCGTCTACCCCCTGGTGGTCAGTGCATGTCATAGCAAGCAGCTGAGTGGCCTTAGCATATCATTAGCATATTATACTTTGATTGATTAAATGGCCAGCTGGATGACCGGACACTTAGCATATTAGGCTTTTATTATATAGGATATGGAAAATATTCATAACATAAAATTTATCATTTTAACCATTTTAAGCATACATGTCAATGTCATTAAGTACATTTACATTGTTGTGCAACCATCACCACCATCCATCTTCAGAGTTTTCCCATCTCCCAAACTGAACCCCTTACACATTTGCATCCCTTAAACAACAACTCCACCTTTCGCCCTACCCCTACTTCCTGGTAACCTCTACCTATTATCTGTCTCTATGAATTTGACTACTTTAGGTATAAGTGAAACCATACAATAGTTGTGCTTTTGTGTCTGGCTTCTTTCACTTAGCATGTCTTCCAAGATTCATCATGTTATAGCATATATAAGAATTTCATTCCTTTTATGGCTGAATGATATTCCATTATATAGATATACCACATTTATTTATGCATTTATCTGTTTATGGGCATTTGGGTTGTTTCCACCTTTTGGTTAGTGTGAATAATGTTGTTCTAATCTAATTGTCTGTAGATTAGTAAATTCACACATAGAAGGCTGTGTGTATGTAGCAGATTATATGAGAGAGTTGAAGACATTTATATTGCAAAGAATATAAACAACCTAAATTTGACTATCACACTAACCTGTCCTTAAAAGTCCTTTAGCCCTTTCTGCCATTTATACTTCTCTGTAAGTTTTATGGCCACTTTCTCCTTTGCTTCTTTCCTTTCTTCTCCTACTCTTTTTCTCACCTTCCCTTCAAACCTGAAATCCCTGTTCGTCATGTGTCCAGGGTGATTCAGTTACCTTTTCTTGCTTTGTTTTCTGTCAGCCTTTTTCCTCAGGGTCTCAATTTGCAACATCAATTGGCTTACAGGGTATTTTCCTACCCAAAGTCCACCACCTCCCAAGAGGGATTTATGGGGTCCACTGTAAAGATAGCATCTTCCCTCCTAGGTTACATTTTAACTGGGACAAGTCATTAGAAAAGCAGCTACTTGGAAATGAGAGACAAGAGGATGAAGAAGAGAATAGGGTTTAAGATAAAGAATTCAGCAGAGGAATGAAAACAAAAGCTGTGGTAAGGGCACAGAGGAAAGAGAAGACTTAAGAACAATAACCCTTTAGGAGATAGGATTATTAAAAGAGATTGAAAAATACACAATGAAATGGAAAGATATTCTGTGTTCATGGATTGGAAGAATCAACATAGTTAAAATGGCCATTATTACCCAAAGCAACATATAGATCTAATGCAATCCCATCAAAATCCCAATGTCATTTTTTAAAGAAATAGAATCATCAGATTTGTATAGAACCACAAAAGATCCCAAGAGCCAAAGCAATCCTGAGAAAAAAAGAAAGAAAAAAAAACACAAAAAAACGAAGCTGCAGGTATCATGCTATCTGACTTCAATGTTTACTACAGAGTTATGATCATCAAAACAGCATGGTATTAGAAGAAACATAGACACACAGATCAGTGGAACAGAATTGAGAGCCCATAAATAAAACCCCATGTATATGAGCAGATAATTTTTGACAAAGGAGCCAAAATACACAATGGAGAAAAGAAAGCCTCTTCAATGAATGGTGCGCCAAAAATTGGAAAGCCATATGCAAAGAGTGAAACTAAATTACAGTTTGTCCCTATGTACAAAAATTACTCAAAATGGATTAAGGACCTATAAGAAATGTTGAAACAATTACATAGAAGAAAATATAGATACTAACTTATGGACCTCGGTCACAGAGAACATTTTATAAATTTGAGGATTATGTCAAACTAAAAAGATTCTGCACAGTGAAAAAAACTGAACAACAAAACAAAAGACAGCCAATTTAATTGGAGATAATATTTTCAAACAACAACTCTGACAAAGGTATCAAGAACTCATATAACTCAGCACTAAACAAACAATCAAATTTTAAAAATGGGCAGAGGCCCCAAACAGACTCCTCTCCCAAGAAGACATACAAATGGCCAACAGATATATAAAAAGATATTTAACTTCACTAGCTACTACAGAAATGCAAATCAAAACTACAATGAGATACCACCTCACACATGTTAGAAGGGCATTATCAACAAAACAGGTGATAACAAGTGTTAGAGAGGTTGTGAAGAAAAAAAAGATCCTTGTTCACTGCTGGTGGACATTTAAACTGGTATAGCCACTATGAAAAATCGTCTGGTGGTTCCTCAAAAAAATTAAGAATAGGGTTACCATATGACCCAGCAATCCCTCTTCCAGGTATCTCCCTGAAAAAGTTGAAAACATTTATTCACAAAGATATGTTTTCCCCTATGTTCATTGCAGCATTATTCACAGTGGCCAAGACATAGAAACAACCAAAGTATCCTTCGATAGATGACTGGGTAAAGAAGATGTAGTACATATGTACAATGGAATACTACTCAGCTATATGAAAAGATGAAAGACAATGCCATTTGCTACAACATGGATGGACATTTAGAATATTATGCTAAGCCAAATAAGTCAGTCAGAAAAAGCTAAGAACTATATGATTTCACTCATATGTGGGATATAAAACTGAAACTCATGGACACAGACAACAATGTGGTGTTTACCAGAGGGAAAGGGGTGTGGGATGTAGGGAATGGAGGGGGCTTAATGTATGGTGATAGAAGATGATTTGACTTTGGTGGTAACCACACAGTGCTATGTACAGATCTTGTATCATAGAAATGCACACTTAAAACTTATATGATCCTATTAACCAGTGTCACCCCAATAAGTTTAATTACAAAATAAATAAATAAATAAACATTAAAAAATAATACAGGAGAAAGAAATTCAGTAAGCATTTGAGAAAACTATCAAGAAATCCACACACAAAAAAGAAAGAAAACCACCAAAGATTATAAGTATATTGATGGATAGAATAGGTAGCACATCGATTATACTGGATGGCAATTGTGAACATCAGTCATGTTAAAGATTTCAAGATAATTTGACTAGTATAGACTACTACAGAATTTATATGTTTGTGCTCAGAACAGAAATATAGGCATGCCTCATCTAAATCCAATTCTTTTATGAAAATTTGTTGCATAGTAGTTTCCAGGTGGTGGGAACCTCTCACTCCATTATCTTAAATTGGAAAGATTAATATGTTCCCAATACATGCAAATACCCCTCTAGATTCCCCAAATATCAATAAAACACTTGGAAACATGTTATAGCAATCCGAATTCACCCAGGACTTCTGAATAATATAAGTAAAATCATTTGAAACACCAATTGCCTAATTTTTCAAAATATAATAAAGCATTTGGAGGGTATGTTTGTATGTACTACACAAGGGATCCTTTCTTCTAATAGCAAATAAAAATTATATTTTCCTTTTACATGAGCAAGGACTATACACTGTCATGTAAATAAACAATGGTATAACATGTTAGAGATAGTAAAGACACTATCTAAATTAGATCCCGGTGGAAAGTGCTCCCAACTCTGGGTAGAAAGAAACTGGGGCTCAGAAAGGGCCAGATGCTCAGGAACAAGGATTGGGAAGATGACTAGAGACCATGCAAACACTTTTAAACAACCTAACCAAAGGGCCTCAGACTGCAGCCCACCCATTCTACATCCTCTTGCCTGATCTCAACAACAACAAAAGGTTTTTATTGTACACACATGCATATTGATTATGGTGAGAGGCTGATTCAGACAGTGAGTGTAGGGTCAAAGTGTCTACAAATCCTGACGGCAAATTTTTAATTAATGCAAGTTTATACACTTGTATACTTCAAAAGGAAAACAGACTAAAGGGAATGAGGTGATAATCTTACATACTCTCACATTATATTAATTCGGAATTAAATCCCAATTTTCGGTTCTATCTCAAAGGGATTAATCTTATAGAGCTAACATAGAGTGAGAATCCAGCTGGGAGGAATATTGAAAACACAATTAATTCTATAATTATAACCTTAAAAGATTACATAAAATTAAAAGTTCTATCAATCTAGCTGAATATACTAAAATATGAAGCTGCAGTATGCCATGTGTACTTTAGCTTCCCAGATTCAACAAAAAAGAATTATATAAAAAATAGCCTCTGTTACAGATTAATAGGTTTTTTAAGTAAAAAATAAAATACACACACACACACACACACACACACACACACACACACACACACACACAGTGAAATATTATTCAGCCTTAAAAAAAAGAAGGAAATCCTGCCATTGTCAAGAACATGAATGGCTCTTGAGGGCATTATACTAAGTGAAATAAGTCAGACAGAGAAAAATTAATACTGTATGACTTCACTGTAAAACAAAAAAAGCTGAATTCATAAAAACAGAGAGTAGAATGGTGATTGCCAGGGTCAGGGACATGGGCGAAATGAGGAGATGTTGGTCAAAGGGTATAAACTTTCAATTCTATGAGGAGTAAGTGCTAGGGATCTAATGTCCAGCATCATGACTATAGTTAACAGTACTGTATTGCATGCTTGAACGTGTCTAATAGAGTAAACCTTTTTATTGTTGACACTATTACAGATGTTCCCCTTCCCCCTCCCCACTTTGCTCCCCTTTACCCAACCGCTGATCTCTCGGGGCTTCCCCACATTGTTGTCCATGCATATATGCTCTTAAATGTTCTCACCATACACTCACAAAGGTAATTATATGAGGTGATAATCATTTTGCATACATACGTCACATTGTACACCTTAAACTTACACAATGTTATATGTCAATTATAGCTCAATAAAGCTGGGGGTAAACCAGGCTCTGTTGTACTATCATGTTATTTGATTTTGGCAGTTCAAAGTTGTTCACTACAAACTAGGAAGGAGGGAGGGAGGGGCTCCTCTCAAACAGGTGTTTCCCTACCCCAAATCCTGTAAATAGACACGTTGCCACCAAAAGGGAAGAACCCAAGGACTGGAGAGGTGTTCTGGGTGAAGTACAAGAAAGAAAAGGTCCTCTGGAAATTTTTTCTTGAAAGCTAAGATTTTTAAATATTACCATAATAAAAGAAAATGTTTTATTGGCTTTCCAAAACGTACCTCTCCCAGACAGGGAGTAATGAAATACAAAGTAATCTCTCTAAAATATGTCTAAATCTCTACACACACACACGCACACACACACACACACACACACACACACACACAAATGTGAATATGTGAATACTTGGCTTTAGCCTTTCTTCTTCTTTTTTGTTTTTTTTTTTTAATGCAACACAGTCCTCCAGGTTTGTTTTTAGCAGACACTAAGCAAAATCAATTACCATTACCCAGAAATAGTCCCACTGAAAGATTATTTGTGAAGCCTATCACATCTTTTACACTATCTGGCCCATAAAGTTATAAATCCTTTCCCAACAGAAATCCATTCTATAGCGAGGAAGAAGCTAAAGTTCTATGCAGTCCAATCTTCTCTGGGGATCTGAAGACAATTTCACACTTCTGTTTTTAAACATCTTGAAAAATCCTTACATTTGCTTGAAAGGGCAGATTGCTGTTCCCTACACACACACACACACACACACACACACACACACACACACACACACAAACACACACGCAGAAAACAAACACAGTAAATTTAGAGAAGCTACCACAGCAGCTTCTGTGGTAAATATATCAATCAAGACTATATTTGTAAACCTTTTTTGAAGTGTCTGTCTTAAAATCATGTAATCTAAAAACCAGGGTAAAGAAATCAACTTCTATAAGCTGTTTTGTCCCTGATTCCACAGGACTGCCCCCAGGCCAGAGCAAAATGGTAGCGGCCTAACCATTTTTTTAAAATAACCACTGCAAATGTCCTTGATAATATATTTCAATGTTTCCACCTATTAGCATCAAAAAGTTCATCCTGATAACTAACCTAATTTTCTTCAATTGCAAAACAGTATCATTCTCAGGCAAGGAGGGGAAAAATGAGGGAAGAATTCTCTGAGTCAGAAGATCTGTTTTCACGTCCTATATTTGCTGTGTGACTTCATGCTAGTTATCTATGGGTCCCTGTTTCCTGACTGTTACAAATTACTGAACTAGATGATCTTCAGAGATATGGTTCTGTTCTAAAAGAGAGAAACTAAATGTTTATCACAAGCCAAACAGAACAGTCACATGTGTATGTATGATACCTAAAATTAGTATTTTTAGATAGCCTTCTTTCACTCTTTTACTCAGACTGACCAATTCTAATCTGTTTTCACATTTCTGAAACTCTATTCAGTTTGTTCTTATAGAGAATAATATTTTTGACATAGTAACCGATGTGGTTTTTTCCTTCTTTATTTCCTATTAGCCCAGGACACTCCCCCAACTCCCACATTATTGCAATCTAAGAGACAGGTACACATTAAGGAATTTCTAAATCAGAGAAGAACCAAAGAGTCAAAATCTTGACTTTCGCATCTGAAAAGCCAGGGACTTCACATGAACAAGAGACTTATAATATGCTGTTTTTTAACCCTACCAGGAGACTACTCCAGTTTGCATGGGGTGTGTAGGCACCCTAAATGAGAACAGGGAGTTCCAGAATGGTGTGGAAAAGGCTCTGGGAAGATCTAGTCCCTGAAGACCGTATAATCAGAACAAAGAAGATTTGCAGCAAGCTGTAAGGACCAATCCACAGAGTCTAGAGAGAGGACCAGAGTGGGCCTTCATGTCTTAGTATCTTCAAGATCCCTCAAAGTAAGTTGGGACCTATGAGGAAGCAGAAACCATGCACTGAGTTGAGGAAACACTGAATTGACAGCTATTACCTTGAATTGTCAAAAGACTTGAAATGGAAAAAATTAAGTTACAGCTTTTGGAGACCCTAAGGTTGTGGTCTTAATGCCATGACTCTTGCACTCATCTCTACGTGATTCAATTCTCTGAATCTTGTATAAGGAGTAAGGTCCAGCCAAAACCGGTTTGGCTCAGTGGATAGAGCGTCAGTTTGCGGACTGAAAGGTCCCAGGTTCGATTCCGGTCAAGGGCATGTACATTGGTTGCGGGCACATCCCTGGTAGGGGGTGTGCAAGAGGCAGCTGGTCGATGTTTCTCATCAATGTTTCTAGGTCTCCATCCCTCTCCCTTCCTCTCTGTAAAAAAATCAATAAAATATATTTAAATAAAAAGAGTAAGGTCCAAACTAGACATGATGACTGAGGGGCCAGCTCTAAGAGGAGTCCAGGAATCACCTGGTTGTTTGCAATGTTTTGTGGTGATTCCAAATCAGCATTGGAAGCCTGGTTTCGGTCATATGAGATGATTTAGCAACAGCACACAAAATTAGCACCACAGTAGCTCATCACATTCATCTAGGTGGGTTATGAAGTGAAATTTCACTGCTGCTGAAAGAGATTAAAATTAATGTGCAGTACATGCTGTGACTTCCTAGCATAGACAAGTGAGTAACATTTAAAGCTAATAGTTATTAGCAGTAGCCAAAATTTTATTTCAAAACACAGTTACACCTAGCTCAGAGAGAAAAATGCAATATATGCAGATTTCCCTTGAGGGAAACTGACAACAGTTCATTATCTATGTACAGAACAAGTCATATTTGGCAGACTTCTGTTATGGACCACCCATAGGCTTTAATTCCTAGCAGGACGCACATCAACAATTAGCACCAGAGGCTTCAAATTTCAATTCTATTTCTTCTGGTAAAAGTTTAAAACTAGTTTATATAATCCTCTTCCCATCTGTGAATTACCTAGAACTAGATGAAGAACACAGTTGGGTTTTCCTCCCCTTTGATTAATACCAAAATAGATGGACTACATAACAACTCAATTTGCTTTATATTGTGATAGGGTTAAGCAATTCTTTTTTAAAATATATTTTTATTGATTTCATGGAGGAAGGGAGAGGGAGAGCGAGAGATAGAATCATCAATGATGAGAGAAAATCATTGACCAGCTGCCTCCTGCATGCCCCCTACTGGTGTTTGAACCTACAACCTGGGTATGAGCCCTTGACGAGAATGGAACCCGGGACCCTTCAGTCTGCAGGCCGATGCTCTATCCCAGTGGTCAGCAAACCACGGCTCGCGAGCCACATGCAGCTCTTTGGCCCCTTGAGTGTGACTCTTCCACAAAATACCACGTGCGGGCGCGCACATACAGTGCGATTGAAATTTCGTGGCCCTTGAGCAGAAGTCGGTTTTCGGCCTGGGCGAGTCTATTTTGAAGAAGTGGCGTTAGAACACTCAAGGGGCCAAAGAGCCGCATGTGGCTCGCAAGCCGTGGTTTGCCGACCACTGCTCTATCCACTGAGCAACCAGCTAGGGCAAGCATTTCTGACTTACCACAATGACATCTTCTATTCCCCATAAAACTTTCAGGAAATCAATTGCATCAGTTAGGAGTAAATTAGCACAACTTCTTTACTGCTGTAATATAGTGGTCATAATTACAGAAAGAATAATGTTCCCTTTTCATGCAAAAGATCTCCACTCTGCAATTGCTACAAGGTTTCTATTGCAAAACTGATTTTAATAATATAACTTTATTTTAGCATAAATTTATTAGAACAAAGTGATCACTTTGTCAAACCTCCTCCCTACTCAGTTACAACTAAGTTTTTCTAATGTCACAGAGCTGCAGCTCAACAATCTGCACTACTGAATTTATATCATTGCATTCAAAATGGTGGAGGCTAAAAAACATTCCTACAACTTGAAATAATTAGTTTTTTTCATTGACCCTGCATGTAAGGGTGATGTAATTTTCCCCAAAGGAATGGTTAAAATACTGTGCTGAAGTTCAGGCTAACTTTTTAAAGCAGCATTATTATCTCCCTACATTCATTTTAATTTGAATAAATTAAGATTCTCAAGGGGCCCTTTTTCACTTTGTTTATTCTGAAGGCCATAGCTCTCAACATAAAGTCTTAGTAAAAGGAAATAATGACATTTCCAGAATCTCTAGGCAAAACTCCTCCTCTCCAGTCCCCTAAAAAATGAAAAGTTTCTAAGAGAACAGCTGGAATAGCTAAGCCAATTTATTTTCAACCTAGGTTCTCACATAAGTCAAATATAAAGTGTGATAATATTAACCAACTTGACAAGTACCCTAGAGAAAATTTAAACTCATAATTTTTTAAAAGAGTATCTAGTACCTTCCAAAGAACTATTAATTTTTATGTAAAGATGCTCATATTAAAAATAAAATCTGTGAGACTGGATATATAACTGAAAAGACACCACAGTCCCACTCCCCAGGATGCTCACAAATTTAAATGACTGTCTAATTACACAGCAGCGGCAATTAGCAGCCTTGTCAATTATTTAAAACGGACAGCTTTGTTGTTCTAAAAAGTGCTATCCTATTTCAAAAGGGCCAGTCAACAGACTGATATCATTAAGATGGTTTAACGAAAAGTTCCATTATTCAAAATAATTCAATAAATGTGGCAGACTGGGATATCTTAATGATGGCTGAGCATTATGCTGAGCACCTTGAGAATATCGAAGTTTAAAGCATGATTCTTGCCCTTAAGGATCTTATAGTCTGCAAAGAAAACTAAGAACACTCAAGAAACAATCAGCAAATAAAAATGGAATTTTTAGCACTAATACTTGTCATAGGGATTTTTCACTGTCCAATGCAGTAGCAACTAACTGCCTATGGCTATTAGCACTTAAAACATGCCTACTCCAAATTGAAATGAGCTCAAGTGTAAAACACACACTGAATTTTGAACTTAGTACCAAAATAGGATATAAAATATCTCATTAATAATTTTTTTATATTGATCTCATGTTAAAGTGACAATATATTGGATATATTAAGTTAAATAAAACATATTAAAATTCATTTCAACTATTTATTTTTACTTTTGTGAAGTGGCTACTAGGTAAATAAAAATTACCTATGTGATTCTACATTTGTAGTTTGTATTTTTTTCTCCTACACGGGTCTGGTAAAAATTATAAGTACAACTGGAGTGTGGAAATTTCACAGAGGGGGCTGGCCTTTAAATAACCTAGAGCACTTGGATAGCTGGAGTTAGGAGGGAGATAAGTTCCAGGCAGGAGTTGGAATGTTACTAGTAGATTCCAGGGCAGAGGAGAGGTTGGCCTGAAAGTGCATTTGCAGGTTTGGATATTTGGGTTGAGACCAAGTTTTTGGTCAGGCAATGGGGCACACACACACACACAGCCTCTTCATAACTTCTCATCTCACTTCTTGTGCACTTTATAAGCAAACTCAATGTAAGATACACCATACAGATAGATGTACAAGGTACATTTATAAAACCTTCAGTGGGGAAGCAAGAAGTTGAGATTCTATCTGCCATTCTCAAAAGTGACCTTGGATAAATGATTTATCATCTCTGCCTCCAGTTATCCCCATCGTCTCTTAATATTATGTAATTTCTGGTAATTGTCTTAATGACTATGTTATTTATTGACTTTAATAATTTCCTGTCAATAAGGGCTTAAAGAATATTACGTACCTAACAGATTGATATCACGCTAGGATTATGGTCAGCCAACCTGGAGACTGGCTTCTCACCCATCACTTGATGCTCTTGTTCACCACAACAACTAATTCAAATATTGTACTCTCTTTGGATATGCTCCCCCGCTCCTCCATGCACTCTCCTAAATGGCCTCACCTCCAATCCCACAGAGAAGGCCTGCTCACATCTAGCCAGGCTTTTCCTGCTTCCTTTCCTTATTACACAGATGAAAGTAGCAGGATCTTTGAATAAAGATACTTCTGGGGCCCTGGCCAGTTTTTCTCACTGGTTAGAAGATAGGCTCACACACTGAAGGGTCTTATGTTTGATTCCTAGTAAAGGGCAAGTATCTGGATTGCAGGTTCAATCCCCAGCTCTGGGTGGGGAGTGTGCAGGAGGCAACTAATCCATGTGTCTCTCTCATTGATGTTTCTCTCTTTCTCCCCTCTTTCTCTTTCTCTTCCTCCCTCTCTCCCTTCTACTCACTAAAAATCAATGGAAAAAATATCCTCAGGTGAGGAGCAACAACAAAAAGATGCTTCTGGGAATCTAACCTATGCCTTTTCCCTTTCCACTCTGATTCCCCTCTCTAGATCAGTGGTCCTCAAACGTTTGTTCTCACATACCCACTAAAATGATTTAGAAAAACCTTTCTCAAATTTGTAACTAGACATCCAAAAATTACCATATAATTTCATACAGAATATCATTGGCAGAGGATATAATTGCTTCCATTTTGTAAATTTTGTAAGAACATTAAAAAGCATAACCGTGATTTCATTCTTCTAAATATGTCCAATGTTTAAACCATGTGAAATCATCATCCTGATTTCATTCCCACCTTTATCCAGTTAAAAAAATGCATAAATAAGCTCTTCTTTAACATTAAAAAATGTTATATAATTCTTCTTTCTCTTGGAACTCATAATTTTGTTCTACTTCAACAAAATTTCAACCCAATGTAATATATTTTATGCTTGAAAGTCTTTTATTGATCACCTTATCCTATATCTTGCAAAAAATATGTTGGTAAACATAGTGGTTTTTTTTAATATCCTAGGAGCATACATTTCTAAGTGATAACATTTTTCTTCTGGATTGAGCTTTCATTGAACTACCATCACATAAAATTGATAAACACAATGTAACATATTTTATATTTTGACAGATATTTATTAATTATATAAAACAGGATGCATATGGAACTATTAATTACTTAAAATGATTTTTTCAATTATTTCAAAGGTCCCTGGATAATATAATTTATTCCTGGAATCAGACAATGTTCTGCATCAAGTTTATTCCTGTTTTTCATTTTCTATGTGAGTGCCTAGAACATTTTTTACACAAGTATATAGATAGAAATGGAAGGAGTTTTATTATAGCAATGTCACTCAATTCTTTAAACTACTTCTGAGTTATATGCCAAAAATCCAATAGTGATTTAGCATCAAAAATTATTTTTAATGATCTATCAGGTGACAGTTCCATTAGGTATTCATTTCATTTCATGGAGATGAAAAAACAAGCAAACAAACATAGAAAAATTTACCTGAGTTACAAAAGGATTTATCACCCATTGGGGTCATTCACTTTCTCCAGATAAATGTTATTGATTTTCGTGGGGCCCAGAGAGGTACTTTGGCAAGTAGGAATAGATTGAAGGTTTTCCCTTTTTTTCAATGGCAAAAGAACTCTGTCAAAGGAGATATGGGGAAGAAGAACCTACTTGACCACAAAAGGCTTCTCAGAAATACTGATCTTAGGAAGACAGCATATGGAAACTGAGGACCTAGCAAATGGCTTCCCTTAAAATTATTTGTGTGCCCACATAAATCTTGGAGTTTTCATGTACACCCATAAGTACATGTATGAGTACCTCAGTATAAACACCATTGCTCTAGGCCTTTACTAAAGCCCATGACTTCAGTTACAATATGTCTAAATGCTGATAACTTTCAAGCATCTATCAGATCAGTCCATTCTCCTGAGATTCAGAACCACCTATCTACCATCATGTTGGCCATTCTAAGTCATAAACATTTCTTCAATCTACCCACTAGTTTCTATCCCTAGCTGCCCTTGTCCAAGAAAGTCACCATACTCTCTTGCCTAGAATGCCATATTAGCATCCTCACTCACTCATATCTCTGCATTCAATCCTATTTCTTTCCCACCCATTCTCCACACTACCACTAGAATGATTACAAGATAAAATAAGATGGGATCATGTTCTGACCCTCCTTAAAATTTTTAGTGGCATCCCAACATTTAGGATAAAGTACAAACTTCTTTATTATGACTCACAAGGCAACCCAAATCTGTTCTCCTGAACTCATCTTTGCCATTTTTCTTACCAGCCAGTCTGGACTTCTTTCCGTTTATCAAAGGCTTCAGGACCTAAATACAAGCTTTTTCCTCTCTCTCCTTTTCCTACCTCCTACACAAATGAAAGGCTCAGTTTATATGCATAACCTATGGACACAGACAATAGGGTGGTGAAGGCCTGGGTGGGGGGTAGGGGCAGGCTGGAGGGGGTCAATGTGGGACATAAGTAATACTTTCAACAATAGAGAATTATTTTTGCCCTAGCTGGTTTGGCTCAGGGGAGACCGTTGGCCTGCAGAATGAAGGGTCCTGGGTTCAATTCCGGTCAGGGGTACATGCCTGGGTTGCAGGCTCAAACCCCAGCAGGGAGCATGCAGGAGGCAGCCGACAAATGATTTTCATCATTGATGTTTCTATTTCTCTCTCCCTCTCCCTTCCTCCATGAAATCAATAAAAATATATTTTTAAAAGAATTATTTTTTTTTAATGAAAGGCTCTATTTAACTGTTATTTCCTCCAGGAAGCCTTTCTTGATCTCTATTTTAGATAAGAACCTCACAGTTGATGCACCTGTGGTTCTATTAATTCCTTTATCACAGTATTACATGTTGCTGGAGCAACCTGTTTAATGCTTCATCACACCTTGAGACTATCAACTTTACACTGCAAGAACCATACCTTTCTTACATACCTAATAATGAACCTGAAGTATTGTCTATATCTAGTACTGAACCTGAAATGTTCTAAGTACTACATAAATGAATAGTTGGTGAATAAAAAAACATTTTCTAACTAAGTCATAACCACAATTTTATTATCAGTTTATTTATCATTCCCTAACCCAAAATTTGTTTGATATATGTAATTCTCCATTATCACTTGAAGGCAAGTTTAAAGTTTCGTTCTGATGACTCATTAAAGCATCAAATATTCCAAAGTGACTAAATATAGAGATCTAAGCACCAATGGTTTACTTGTCTATTGTGTTAATGGTGCTGTTAAGGAAAAAACCAGCTCTCTTGAGAGAACACCATTTATACCTTTTACCAGTATTCCAGTTAGATAGAATTATGTCAGCCATCTACAAGGACCCAGGTAGAAATTTCATTGATTTAAAGGCTTTCCTTCCCTGAACGTTCTAAAAGAGCTTAAAATAGAAGTTAGTAATTTCTGACAAATTTCCATATACTATATTAGTGTCAGCCTTGGCTCTTATATATAATCTCTTTGTGTGATAATGTTCATTATTTTTATCTGCATGCTCACAGTAATTGACTATTAAGCACTTCAAATTTCTTTTGTACAGTAAAAATTAGCAAAAACTAATATATAATAGGCTTTAAGAAAACAAATGAATGCATTACAAAAAGTACAGTTAAATTGTATTCTCTAACAGTGTTTGCCTTATTAAACCACCCATTACAATTGCCTTTATGGATAGCATCTTTCACATAAAGTAGTGCAATATGATAAGCCAACTGCTGTTAAATGATCAATTTCATTTATGTGGCCAGATAAAGGAATGCCTTTCATATCAAAACTAAGGCTTAAGACAATCAACAAGGGAATTCTTTGTTAGTCAATAAGCATTAGTCATAAAAATAATTAACCTTCTAATTCACCATTTCCATGGTATGCATTCATGCACTTATACATACGTAGATACTGAGGACTGACATCTGCACAAACGTTCTCCATTTTAATGTCTTTGTGGTTCTTTGTGTTCTTTATTCTATCTTGAGTAGTTTTATGAATTCTATTTTTGAGTCAGGTTGCCTGAAGAGATTTTTTAAGTATAAGCTCTCCCACAAAAGGTAAAGAATACTGAGCTCCCAGTTTTATTTCCTCAGACCTTATTGCCCTATTTCCTCATCCCTGCAAAGGTATAATCATTTTGTCATTTCTCAAGTTCTAAACCTCACTGCTGTATTTTCCATTTCCCCATATGTGCCACCAATCCTTACCACTTCGCCTGTGTCACCTGGGCATCACAGCAATCATTTTATAATCTGGATCATTTTTATCTTATCTCTTCATATCAGCACCAAATAAAATCAAAACTTGGCAAATATTCATCTATTCATTCAACTCACAAATATTTATTGAACGCATACTATTTACTATGCACAAGCACTGCACTAGATAATGGGGTAAAAGACTAATCAAAGGAGTTTCAACTTTGACCTCAGTTGCCTTCCGGGCTAGCAGAGAAGACACACCAATAAACACATAAATATCATGATTAGTGATCATAAGGGTTGTAAAGGAAACTATAATGGTTCTGTGTTGGAGCATAATTATCTACTTCATCAGGATGTTGAAGAAAGCATCTTGGAATGAATTACATTTAATCTGAGACCTACAAAATGAGGTATCAGTAGCAAAGGAGATGGACATACAAAATAAGACTGGAATGACAGAACAACGAGTTTTGTAAGTTATACATAGTAAGGAGTCCTTAGTTCATCTAGGAGGCAAAATCAGATTCAACTTTTTAAAAAGGCACTTTTGGCTGAAGAATGAGTGAAAGGTAGCAAGATTGGGTGCAGAGAGAATTAGGAGGCTGTGGCAGTAGTCCAAGTAAGAGACCATGCCATGGCAGTTTAAGATGTTGATATAAATAGAGAGTAGTAGAAGGTTTTGAGTTAAACAGAAAGTGAAAACTATAGATTTTAGTGACAAATTGTATGTGAGAGGTGAAAAGGACAAATCAAGTATGACTTAGAGTGTTTTTCTCAAACAATTGAGTAGATGCTAGTAGTCCTGATGAAGATAAGGAAGACTAAAAGAGGAACATGTTTGGAGGAGAATGGAATCCAATGTTGCCTTTTGGACATGTTAAGCTTGACAAGCCTATAAGCCAATCAACTGGAGATGTCAAGATAGCAGTTGGAGACAATATTAAATTCACGGGTAGAGAGTGAGATCTATTAGAGAGAAAGTATAGAGAGAGAGAGAAGGGGGGAAAGGCCCAGGTTTAGCTAATGCGAACATCAAATTTTTAATTCAGAGGAGAGAAAAATCACCAGTAAAGTAAGAAAAGAACAGAAAGTGTCTGAGGTTAAAGAAGCGGAAATCCAGTAGGAAGTAGCCAACTGAATCCAGTGCTGAGTGAAGTTTGAGCACAAAATAGAGCAAAGATGTGGCCACTTAATTAGGCCATGTGAAGGTCAAGTGTGATCTTTACAAGAGCATTTTCAGCTGACCAGACTGGAGATGCAGCATTAGAGACAGTATGTATAGACAATTTTTAAAGAGGGTGATTACTAAGAAAACAGGAATGGATCCAATGTTTGAGAAGAATATAGGGCCAAAGATTTTACTTTTGTTTTTATACACTGATTTAGAAGTGAGGAAAAGATCATTGATGCAGAGAAAAGGGATAAGTTCGAGAAGGAAGTCCTGCAGAAGACAGAAAATTGGGAATAGAATCAGGTGGAAAGTAAAAGAATTCGCTTTTGTACTAAGAGGGAAGAATAATGCAAGTGAGTTTATGGATTTGGTAATGAGAAGACAAATAAGTATCTTACTGATGGCTTCTATCTCCTCAGTGACATAAGAAATAAGGTTACCAGCCACAGGAGAAGAGGTGTGAGAGATATGAGGATAGCAAATGACATGAAACATCCATTTCAGGAAGTGGGAAAATGAATTTACTGGAGAAATACAGTAGGATAGCAGTTTAACGCTAAATGGCTATTTGACATTTGTGATCATACATTTAAAATTTAACCAGACAGTCCTCTTGTATATTTTTTTGTTTGGGTGTTGGCAAGGAGATGGTGAATGACAGATTCATAGTGTCAGAGTTTTTCTAGAAATAAATCACAAAGAAAGAAAGGTTAAAAAAAAGTTAAGGGATTTTTCAAGAGAGTTATTATGGTAGACAACCATGGAATCTAAGCTGGGCAAAGAGAAAAATGAAGAGAGTATGGTGGTGATGAATGAACAGTGAGAATGTATTGGAGTGCAGTTGAAGAGATGATTGTATAAAATGGTAGCAGACTACATTGATGAGTAGATGGGTGTTATAGTCACTGAGAATCGAATAATAAAAAGGGTTCAGGCGGGGAATAAGACTATGAATCAGGAGCTAAAGTCTTCAATGAATGAAGAAGGATGACCAGGAGATCAGTAGATGATAACAGGCATTTGGGGTGAAGGTGGTATATATCTATTTGGTGTAAAAATTGAAAGATCAGGAGTTGTTAATGTAGGTAGGGGGAAGGATCAGTCTGAAAACAGTAAGAGAGAAAAAGGAAAAAATCAACCTCACCTCTCCATAAATTTTTTGAACATTTCATTGAAAACTTGTTTACTGGCCTTTTGATATATTTTATTGATTTTTTACAGAGAGGAAGAGAGAGGGATAGAGAGTTAGACACATCGATGAGAGAGTAACATCGATCAGCTGCCTCCTGCACACCCCCCACCGGGGATGTGCCCGCAACCAAGGTACATGCCCCTGACCGGAATCGAACCTGGGACCCTTGAGTCCGCAGGCCGACGCTCTATCCACTGAGCCAAACCAGTTTCGGCATGTTTACTGGCCTTTTGAATAGAAACAGAAATTTATTTGCCATGAAGGATGATCCCATCATACATCTGTTGGAACAGCACATGGCCTCCTCTTTGCTGATTTCATGTTTAGCCCCAAAACAGCCTGCCTGTATTTGAGGTTCTCAGGCTATCAGTAAAAATACAGTTTCTGCTTGATGGGGCTACAGAGACCCACCTTCAAACATCAGTTGATTGGCTTTCTTATTATCCTGCAGTTCAACCATAGAACTCCCTAAAAGCCAGATTTCCAGATAGTCCTCTTAATATGCATGTTTCTATTAGTAACCACAAATAATGACAAAATATCCAGTATCCATGCAACATTCAGACGTACATATTTTTCCCATATTGTACACACTATTTGTAGAACTGCTTCTTTTCCACTTAACAATGTGTCATAAGAATTTTCCAATAACATCAAATATTCTTCTATAACATGGTCGTAATAAATGCATTGTATTACATTAGATCCATCAGCTGAGATTTATTTAAGCAATGTGCTAGTATTCTATGTCTAGGTTGTTTCCAAATTTGGGATATTATAAATAATGCTGTAATGAACACCCATAGGCATAATAAATCTTTGAAGACATCTCTAATTATTATTATTGATAATAAATCCCTTGAGGTAGCGTTATATGGTCATAGAAAATGGATGTCTAAAACTTCCCATGTACCTTGCCAAGCTTAGGTAAATTCTTTGTTTCCTTTCTTTATTTTGTTTAATAGATGAAAAAACAAGGACTCAAAAGGAAGGGTCTTATTCATAAGTCAGCATTATTCCAGGACCCGGGTCTGCTGGTGTGCCAAGATCTGTCCATTCCATCACGCAGTAGGTAACTGTATTCCCTACACACACTTCCCCTAAGCAACCCTTTCTAGTTTCTTTCTGCACCTGCACCCTGAATGATAATTATCTTCCCTGCTGTCATTGTGACCAGTCAGTCCTTTACACAAAATCCCCAAAAGCTCCCTGGATTAAATATACGTTCCTTCACAATTCTTATTTCCTATTTACAGATTTGCTCAGACCCCATCCCTAACCTCCCAGGGCCAACTCATTATTAGTTTGCTTCCCTAACTCTCCAAATCCTTCACTCCTGTCAAATTTAATTTCAGAATTAAAGCTTCCAGGTAAACACAAACTGTTATCATTTTATCTTTTCTATTGTACTTCATTATCTCTTTTTGTTATTTTTCCAATTTCCTTCTGCTTTCTCTTATACTCATAACTGGTTTCATTTTGATTTGTTAGGTATTTTTCCCACTCCTCATCACTGTCTCTCTTTCCATTTCAAATCTATTTTTGCTGGAGCTCTTTAAACTATAGTTTCTTTCTTATTTCAAACCCTTCATAATAAAATGAATGCTCTGTATTTGTCAAGTTCAAAATTACATTCCCCGCTGGCTATTGCTTTCAATAGAACAGTAACAGTTACTACACAAAACTAAAGGAATAAAAAGAACAAAGAACCAATATTGCAATATTGTTAACATCTTACCCATTCTGGTAAACATGACAAGCCTTTTGCATAGGGTATGTTATATAGCTTCAAAAGAATAGGGCCTCTTTCTGGATGGAAATTCTATTTTTGATGGCCTGATAGTGGTCCCAATTTGGCAAGAAGTTAGAACTTCATTCTATTGTAATTTTCTGTTTTCTAATTTTTATGGAAAAGATATATTGCCACAATACAATTACAGGGAAAAATATTATCTAAATAAAATCTAATGTTTTCATAATGGAAAACATATATTAATCAAGTATTAGATTCTTCTACATTGTCTATCAAAAAAGAATGCTTAACATATCTATCAAAATTCTGGAATTAATCCTTCTTTAAAGTTTTCTTGTTTGATATGCATAAATAAGCAGACCGTTTTGGCCAACCAAATCATCCTAAAATAGGGCCTAAGAACCCCAAATCATCCACCCTGGGATTAGGTTTACCGATTCCCTTCCAAAAACTTTTTTCACTCAACTCTCAGTCAGAATCCCAAGACCAGTCAATAGCATCTCTGCCCCTTCTCTTTGCTGTCATCTTTCAGCACTTGGACAAGGCTAATCCTCTTTAGTTATCAATCATTTCTCCCATTCTCATCTTCATACTGCCCTTCCCTTTCTCCTCCTTCCTCCTGTTTCTCCCACAGCCAGTTCCTCTCCAATCCTTTTCTCTGGGCTTTCTGAAAACACTCCTCCCCACCGCCACTCTAGCCCACACCCTCCCACTGCATACTGTCAACATCATCTCAGAATGCTCAGATTCTACCCCAACCTGTATAGATCCTGCTTTTCTAAGCATTTGTTTCCCCCTTTTAGCTGTCTATAGTGGAAAATAGCCATCCTCTTACACCCCATACATACACAGCATTCTTGTGCAGCATTTTCTCTGCCATTTCCAAACCATTACTTTCCATCCTGTATCATGAGCATCAGAGGCTCATGACATCTGCCTATTCCATCCTCAACATCTTCTTTATTTCGTTATTATGATGCTGTGATCACTCTCACAACTGATGAGGACTTTGGCATCTGTCTTTCTCCAGCCCTCAACATTGCCATCTATCTGAACAACCTTTTTGCAACCCTGACAACCACTGTTGGCTCTCACGCTCTCAGAACACACAATCTTCTGACATCTCACTTTCTCACATTTACACCTTAAATCTCCTTCCCTACGCTACATGCTCTATCTCTTTCTAAATCAAGAGTAAGTCAACATGTCACATTTCTTCAGCAGTCCTACCACAGCCCACTTTGGACCAACTGTCTATGTTCACCTCCCACTCAAGCAGAGAGAGAAACACTGATGGAAACAGCACACAATCATTTACATTGGTTCCAGTAATGTATTAATATAAAACTTTAAGGGGGAAAATAGCTTTTATTTGCCCTTTATGACTGGTCAATTCATGAGGTAAGGCTGAATGACTACAAAGGGCCTTAATCCCTCCATATTCTCTATTATCATCAAAGCCCCTCTTCCAATTAAATACATAAAGTAAGTAAAAATGGTGAGTATATGCAAGTGCAGCTTCTAGAAATTACCCTGGTTTTTTTGCTACTCAAAGTTTACTGCATGGGCCCGTAATATCAGCATCACTTGAGTCTTGGTAGCTTGTAAAAAATTAAAGCTCTCAAGCCCTATCCCAGACCTAGTAAATCAAAATCTACATGTTAACAAGATCCCCAAATGATATATTGATATATAACTACATTAAAAGTTATGGGAAGCACTGTCCTGGCCCTACTTGCCTGCCTACCTGCCCTTTTCTCCAGTCTCTCCCCGAACACACACACACACACTCTCTCTCTCTCTCTCTCTCTCTCTCTCTCAATCTCTCTCTCTCTCTCTCTCTCTCTCTCTATATATATATATATATATATATAAATATATATATATATATATATAAAGATATGGGGGATCCACTGGGAAAATTCACTCTCCTAACTGGCTATTCCCACCTTACTCTTTATACCTCTTTTTCCACTTCACCTGAAGTAGTTGGCCTTACCACCTCTTTTACAGACAAGAAATAGGTCATCAGATGGGAACTCCCTAGGCATTTAAGTCCCTAATCTCTAAAGTTGTCAGTCTCCTTTTTAAATGCATGACATCTTCACCAAGTGCATTCGAAGGTCTGTTGGAGACAATAAGATCTTGTGATGAAAAGTCATTTATTTGCTAATAAATATTGTAAGTACTGCACATTGTTATTTATAAAATTATAGAACACTTTTGTCATGTTCCAAAATTTGTGTATAGTTTTAGGCCATTGGAGTGAATAGTTTAATTGCTTATGACTTTATAGATTATTATTTAAGTATGAAACAAAGCAGGAAAATATATTGAGGATTTATGTTTAGAGAGGACTTCTTTAGTATGTTACATTTCTAAAAGTAAACATATTTTAATGAATATTTAAGTAATATTTAAAGAAACTAAAGTAATGATACAATCATAGTTTTCTGCACGTTTTCAGTGCCAAAAATAAAACCATTTTGATGGTAAAATTTTTTTTTAATTTTTTTTTTAAAAAGTTGTCCATCTCCACAAAGTATCCTCATCTCCTTCTGTTCATCTTGAATCCCCTTCCTATCCAAGGTAATCCTTCCACTCCCTGCTAAGCTCTTGCTCCATGAACTACTTCCTTTCTCTGCTATATCAAAAACCCATTGGTCTTTACTCTTGACTGGCTCCATCATCTCAGTCTGAAAACATGCTCAGATAACGCCCATCTGGTATAAAGCTTCTTTTAACCTTGAGTCCCCCTCTAAGCACAATCTTGTCATTTGCTTAAATTCAGGTGTGGTATATATTGATTTCAGAGAGGAAGGGAGAGGGAAAGAAACATCAATGATGAGAGAGAATCATGATTGGCTGTCTCCTGCACACCCCCTACTGGGGATTGAGCCAGCAACCTGGGCATCTGCTCTTGACTAGACTCAAACCTGGGACCCTTCAGTCCGCAGGCCAACGTTCTATCCACTATCCCAAACCGGTGAGGCCTCAGGTGATCTTTTTAAAGTTGCCTACACTGATATTTCCACTTCTCCGTTCCCATTCTATCTTCCATTGTCTTCCATGCAGCTCCTCTGCTCTTCCCTGAATATTGGCCTCCACCAGAGTTCCATCCTGGACCTCACATTTTCACAAGGCTCACCCTCCCTGCCTAGTTTCCTCAGCTCTAAAGGCTTCTACTATAATTTCATACTGATTGATTCCCAAATCTGTATCTCCAGACCCATATTTCATGAGGGGGCTGGATAGTTACACTTAGAACCTCAAATTCAACATCACTGAAAACTAAATTTACCTTTTATCCCACCAAATCAACCCACTGATCCCCATCTGGCTGATGATCACACAACTATAGTGTCTGAACCAGTACTCTGAGTATTTACTAAGACTCCTCTATCCCCTCATTTCATTCCCATTCTCACTTCCTGCTAACTTTACATCACTTTCCACGTGGTTTAAAACAATAGATTTTTAATTTGTTTCCTTGCCATCTACCTTCTATACTGTGCCCAAAGTGATGACCAATCTGGTCATATCACTATTCTGCTCAGAGTCCTTCAACAACTCACCAATACCTACAAGATAAAGTTCAAACTCCTTAATATGACATGAAAGAACTTCCAAATTCTAAAATCTAGCATTTTCTTATACTCTTTTCCTGCCAATCCAATAAGTGCTTCCTATGATCTAGCCATGGTGATTTACCTGCATTTCCTGAATGCACCACATGCTTTTCCAACTCTACCCCTTCTGGTAAGACTATTCTCTCCTACCTGGTTAACTCATACACATCATTTGAGACAAAGCCCAAATGTTGCCCCCTCTGTGAATTATTTTCTTGCTCTAGCCCCCCAAGCAGAGTTTAGTACTTCTTCCTGTGTGTTCTCCTGACAAATAATGTTTCCCTTTATTTTAGCACTATCACTTGGTGGTACTAAGAACCTAATGGGGTCTCCCCTTGAGATGGCAAGTCCCTAGAAGACTGTAATTATGTTCTATTCTATTCTTTATATCTCCTATATTCAACTGTTATGGGCCGAATTATGCCCTCACCAAAATTCGTATGTTGAAGTTTTAACCCTCAAATGGGGCTTTGGGTGGGAGTAATTAGATTTAGATGAGGTCATGAAGGTGGAGCCCTGTTATGGGATTAGTGACCTTTGAAGAAGAGACACTAGGTCTCTCTCCCTCTCACTCCCTCTCTGTCATGTGAGGAGACTAACAAGGTGGCTGTCTGCCAGCCACGAAGAGGAACCACATCTGCCAGTACCTTGATTTTGGACTTCCCAGCCTCCAGGACTATGAGAAATAAATGTCTGTTACTTAATCCTCCAAGTCTATGGTATTTCATTATAGCCACCAGAGCTGATTAATACACTAGCACTGTTTTTAACTCACAGAAGGTGGTGTAATAAGTGATTATTGCATGGCCAAATGTATATACAGCAATGAAAAAATAGCATGTGTCATTCAACAACCAAGTGATAAGTCTCAAAAAATCAGTACCTCTCCTGGGTTTACTAGCAAAGAACATGACACACAAAGTAAACTGATAATTAATCTTGACTTTGGGTATATTTGTGACTATAGAAAAGAGCAAAACCAATCTTTGAAGTGGCTTGATCTTGGTTCTCTCACTATCACCTCCTGCAACTCTTGCTAAATTAAAAAACATATTCTACCAGTTCTTGTCTGAGTTCCATGTCTCTCAGTACCTCTTCTTTCTCACAATTCCCCCCAACCCACACTGCTTCTCTCACATCCACACCCACACTCCTCTGTGAAAATGGTTTCTCCTTAACTCATCCCTCCCTCTCCCTGGCTCCTCTTCCTTCTTCCTGGGCTGGCTAGAGAACGAGTATGGTTTGGGTTTTAGCATTTAATTACATTCTGTTTTATGATATTGATATGCTTTTATGCAATTGACTTTTTCTTCATCTGAATGAAAAGCTCCTTGAAGGCAGGAACAACACAATACTCTAAGTACAGCACTAATTATGTAGTACAGAGTTTCATGAAATACATTAGAACGGGGTCAGCAAAATGGGCCCATGGGCCGAAAGCAGCCCACCCCCTGTTTTTGTGTGGCACACGAGCTAAGAATATTTTTTGCATTTCTAATTGGTTACAAAAAAAAACATAAAAAGAAGAGGAATATTTGTGGCATGTTAAAATTATATGAAACTCATATTTCAGTATCCATAAATTCATATTACAACACAGTTGTGTTTTTGCATGTAGATATGCTCTATGACTGCTTTCATGTCAAAACAGCAGTTAAGTAGTCACAAGGGAGATCTAAGCTTTGTATGGCCCACAAAGCTTGAAATATTTAATATTTAATCCTTTACAGAAAAAGTTTGCAGATCTCTGCATTAGGAAATTGAAGCTATTGAATTAAGTTCACAGAGTTTATTAAAATATTCCCAAAATACCTTCCCCTCTCCCCCCCAAAAAACACACAAAAAACACAACTTTTAAATGAGTAAGTAGAGGGTGGGGAAAAATTGTTAAGTCTTCTCTTGGATTACCCAATTGCAGAACTGTACATAATCTGATATTGTGAGATCACAAAGCAACCTGAATTCAGGAGAGAAGGGCATGTCCCTGTATCATTTACACTAAAAAAGTGTGTCTAAATGTGAGGCAAGCAAGCAGTGAAGGCCTCCTGCACCCCTAGACAATCCATTCAAAAATTAATGTAAGAAAATGTAAACCCACGTTGTACAGAAGGAATATGAATCATGGATCGGAAACAATGAGGCTTCTTGTCTAATTAATCATTTTTATGCACTTGTCTCTCACTGCGGGATAGGGATCAGTAAAAAAATGACCCAGAAGAGCTGAAACTTCCATAGCTGCCTTTGCTTCCTGCAATGCTGTGAACAAATGAAAGTCAAAGCCAGAGCTGTCACAGCACAGAGATACTTGGATCAAATGATGAGAAATGCAAAACTTGGAGACTTCGGTAAAGTTAATAAAGTGCTGCCTTTACCCCGTTGTAACATCTGTACTTGTCCGGCCACGGCCATATAGGTGCTAACACATTAACTCAATCAGCTTTCTACCTGAAATCTCAGCTTAATTAGGACCATTTATCAAAATGACACCTGTTTTAGAGGCCAGATCAAATTGATTACCGTTGTTCTGCAGGATCTCTACAAATGCTGTTAGTACCTATTTTTAGAGCAAAAGATGGGTAAATATTTTTCCCAAAGATTGTAGTAAATATAGTCTGTTGACAGAAAAAATATATATCTGACACGTGAAAAATATCCACACTTAAAAGGTAAAAATAGGCATATTTTTACTTTTTCGTGGAACCTGCAAAATATGAGATCCTGCAAAATCAACATTTTAGGGCTTATTCTTTCAAAAACATTAGTAAAAACAGTTCTAGCTTGTGTCACGATAAAGTGACTTATCTTAACAACCATGAATTTAACTGGCCCATAATTTAAAATAATAAAAATACTTATGCAGAATATTAACTAGATAAAGTCACCATAGAGCATCAAGAAGCTACTGACTCTAAAGGTTAATATTTAATGTGAATTATATCAAGATGAGCTAGCTTCTATCAATAATATCTATTTCCAAAATGCTTTACCTGTAGCCCTGATCGGTTTGGCTCAGTGAATAGAGCATCGGCCTGCGGACTGAAGGATCCCTGGTTCGATTCCGGTCAAGGGCATGTACCTTGGTTGTGGGCACATTCCCAGTAGGGGGTGTGCAGGAGGCAGATGATTGATGTTTCTCTCTCATCAATGTTTCTAACTCTCTATCCCTCTCCCTTCCTCTCTGTAAAAAATCAATAAAATATATTTTTTTAAATGCTTTACCTGTAATATACCTGACAAAAATATAACTTCATATTTTGGTTTAATATTTTTTACTCTATGTATATACCGTATTCATACACACCAAGGTATGTAACCTAGATTAAGGCCTCCAAGGACATAAGTGTGACATTATATGTTTTTACACAGAAAAATATTATATTGCATATGACAGAATTTGAAACTATAGTGTTGTCACATTCAAATGGTATGTGTTTAGAAGAAATTTCACATTATGACAAACATGTAAACAACAACAAAACAAAAGATAATGTAATATGTTAATTTCCTCATCTAAATCCTGAAATTGCTCAAGATATTTCTCCTTTGAAATGTATATATAAATCCAGTTGTTCATTTGTTCATTTTTATTGCTTTAAATTCTTTAAGTTAGTCCACCAAATCCATTTACCTATTTATTTTTAAAGTATAGTTGACATACAAAATTATATTAGTTCAGCTGTATAACATAGTGATTAGACATTTATATACTTTATTAAATGATAACTGATAAGTGTAGTAACATCAATCACCAGACATAGTTATTACAATATTATTGACTATATTCCCTATGTTGTACAGTACATGCCCATGACCTATTTTATAAGCAGAAGTCTGTACTTCGTAACCCTCTTCATTTTTTTTTTCACCCATCCTCCTACCTCCCTCCCCTCTGGCAACCATCTTTTGTTTCTATGTGACTATGAGTTTTTTTTAATTGAATTTATAAGAGTGATATTGGTTAATAAAATTATATAGGTTTTAGGTGTACCGTTCTATAAACATCATCTGTATATTGTATTGTGTGTTCACCACCCAAAATCAAGTCTCCTTCCGTCACTATTTATACTCCCCTATACCCTCTTCTTCCTCCCCCAATCCCCTTTCCCTCTGGTATCATCATACTGTTGTCTGTATCTATGAGTCTGTACCTTAAAAAAACAGGGGGACACATTCAACATAATTACCTAAAGTAATTCTATATATGCAGTGAGAAAAAAATAATAAAAAGCATGATGTTTATTACCAGTAAAAATGTTCCACTTTAGGGGGAGAAAAAACACAAGACTTTTAAAATATTGAATTCTTCTGGGTCTTAGTTTGTGGACTTTAGATATTATTTGATAAATCATGAAGAGGTTTCCAAAAGGAATATTCCCAGAATAACTTGTTGTTTACACCTCCTACTATAGGTATTTTGTAGTAACAGCATCAGCATTTCTACAGACGCATGTTCCCAGGTCACTGAATTAGGCCAAACTATTTGATGCACATTTACTTCTCAAATGGCCTTGTATATGGTTGTACCTCTCAGGTATGACCAATTAAGTCTACTGACTGCAAAGGAAGTCTGTGATCAAAATTCACATTTTAAGCTCCCAAAATACTTATGATGCTTGGAGGAAATGTTTTACTTTCAGTGACTCCCTCAATTGCCAACTTACAAGCTGATATATTGCTGTGCATAAACCATGCATTCAACTTCAGAATAATTCAATTACGCTTTGGAAAAATTAAACACACTTCCAGTGGCAATGCAAACATGCTCCATTTAAACAAACATAAAAGTCTGCCCAAATTATTTAAGAATAACCTAAAAGAAATCTGAGTAATGCATAACAGAGAGGACATGCCTTTTTAGAAAGGATCCCTGCAGCCCAGCCAGTGTGGCTCAGTGGTTGCACTTTGACCTCTGAACCAAGAGGTCATACCCAGGTTGCAGCTCGATCCCCAGTAGTGGGTGTGCAGGAGGCAGCAGATCAATGATTCTCTCTTATCATTGACTAGAGGCCCAGTGCACGAATTCATGCACGGGGGAAGGGGGGGGGTCCCTCTGCAGGGATCGGGCCAAAACCTGCAGTCCAACGCCGCCTGCAACTCCTACCTGCTGCTCCCGCTCATCCCAGCCCCACTGCCCCTGCTGCGGGCTCGTGCCCAATCAGTCCTAATCAGGAGAGGCTCGCACCGCCACAGCGATGCTCACCAGTTGTGAGTCCTGCATCTGGTGCTCTCCCAAGGGGAGTGGCCTGCAGGGATCAGGCTGAAACCAGCTCTCCAACATCCCCCAAGGGTTCCCGGATTGCGAGAAGGCGCAGGCCAGGCCAAGGAACCCCACCAGTGCATGATCAGGGCCGGGGAGGGACCGAGGGAGGGCTCCAGGGCCTGTCTGGCCCCCGTCTAGCCCAGTCCCGATCAGGGCCCTGAGCTGGCGGCTGGGGAGGGATGTGGGAGGTTGGCCAGCGAGGAGGGACTGCAGCAGAGCTCCAGAGCATGTCTGGCCCATCTCATTCAGTCCCGATCAGCCGTACCCCAGCAGCCAGCTAACCTATCAATCAGAGAGTCTGCCCCTGGTGGTCAGTGAATGTCATAGCAAGTGGTTGAGCAGCCTTAGCATATTACACTTTGATTGGTTGAACAGTCGACAAGTCACTGGACGACCAGACACTTAGCATATTAGGCTTTTATTGTATAGGATGTTTCTATCTCTCTCTCCTCCCTTCTTCTCTCTGAAATCAATAAAAAGAATTTTTTTAATGCAGGGGTGTTTTGTTCATTTCTAATAGATGACAAACAACAGATAATATCTAATGTCCACAAAGACCCATATTAGAATTTGGTGCAAGTTTCAAGATCTTAACTCTTCCCTGTCCAAATCAGCAGTACTCACAGTGATGGGGCTCTAGACTCTCATTTGGAATCATTAGCCTGAAGAGCCACAGGGCACCGGAAAGCACCGTAGAGGCTAATATCCTGATATAGACATTAGAACATCTTGAAAACCCACAGGTGACATGTGAAAGGAGTTATGTGGGCCACTAGGATGGACAGCTTGTTGCTGCGGGCTGAGTCATGCTCTTATATATTCAGTTAATTTATGCTCTGCAAAAAGGAGAAGAGAAAAGAAGAATGAAAATGATCAGGATATTTTGCTTGAGAATATATAAAGAACTAGCTTCCATCTGAAAGAAGCTGCCATGGTTTAGAGACGGAGAGAGAGACTAGAGTTCCTCAACGGGACATCCCAGGATAGCATTTTTTTACCTTTATACGGTAGCAACTTTCAGGCGGTTATATAGTTATTGCCAAAAATTGTAGTGTATATGTTATTGCAACATCTAAGCAATTTTCTTCCTTTTCCTACCACCCCCTAAGTTAGATACAAATAAAGGAATAACCTAAAAATGAAAAAAACATAAAGGTTTTTTCCTGCATTCATTCCAGAAAGAACATCCTAGGGATTATTTTGTATCACCACAAAGTATAGGTTTTCTGTTCTGAAAGCAATTGCTCTGTTCCCATCATGAATGTCAATACCAGAGATGGTTCTTAGGATCAGACTCAGGCCAGTGCATCAGAAAGACACTCTGCATCCTTCTCCCTGCCAACATCAATGCGGAAATTAGCTGAATGGTGTCAGTGGAGGGTTTGAGCCACTGTGGGGACAACCATATTGTAAAGGGCATTGGAACAAATTGTCTTGTTCTACAGTTGGGGGCTGTAATGCAACAAGAATGCCTGTGCTTTGTCACCTCGGCCACAGGGCATTGGCTAAGCAGCCACAGTTACATTTTCTATTGCAAAATAAGGGTGACTCATCATCCCATCCATCTCTGCTTCCCTCCTCCAACTTTGCTCACAATTTACCCACTCTTGTCCTGACTGGATTACACAACTGACACACTAATACTGAAAACTCAAACAAAAAAATTATTTTTTGGATTTGACGAAATCAATATCCCAAAACAAGCATGCTTACAACAAGAGAGTACTTAACATACAAATGCATTCTACACATCAAAAACAAATATTACATGGCTACACGCTAGTTCTAAATTAACACACAGAATGCCTTTAATCTTGCAGTTTTGAGATGTAATAGACACCTTTTACAAAATTCATATCCATAAATCCACTGAAATACATCTACACAAGCTATGAGAAGACTCATCCCCTCCACAAAAAGAGTCCTATCATTAAACTGTGCAAGCTAAAATATGCTTCCAGATAAATGAGAAATTAATTTCTGAAAGGAAAGGGATGGAAATCAAGAAATTAATGGCATAGAAGTCCCAAGTTTTAAGCAACCTAATTATTCATCTAAAACTTGCTAACACACACAATAATTCTCTGTAAATAAATGCATTTTAATTATTCCATCACTGACTCAGTCATCGGGACAATTACTAGTTGTTAGATCTGAATAATATGCTCCTGTTTAAACAGTAGGGCTCTAAGAGTGAAATCCTCCAGGAAGGAGGTAGACAACCAAGCCCATTTACCTGGGATGAATTCAGTGGGCAATTTTCATTAAAGCAAGTTAGTTTTTGCTGATCCTGTTAACTCCTTGCTTGCATATTAACTTTGCTCCAGCTATTTGGCCTCTGGTTTTCTCTGAGCATTACTACATCCTTTAATTTCCTGTGTTCCTAATCTTCAGCCCAGGGAAAATGAAACTGATGTTGTTCCCTCAGAAATGTTGCTTGTCACCTTTCCATGCAGACATCTGTAGCATCTTCTAAGGCCTGGAAATTATTAAAATCCATTTCGAGGCCTTTACTCCCTTGTCTTATGTGATTTTTGCCTTGTTAGAAAGGAAATCAATTTATTTCCTGTTACATCATAAAATGGCTGAGCGGGGGAATTATATTTACTTCAGCATCTCGGGATTTTCCTATGAAGTTTTAACTAAAGAATTGAGATGGATGTCTTATGGTTGCCCACAGAAAAAGAACCTTGATTTTATCCCATAGTACCATCCATTTCACCATCTGTATTTCAGAATTTGAGCAATTTTAAGGTCATCATGTTACAGTTTGTTGTTCAACCATCTAGAATCAATGATAAATTTTAAAATAATTCATCGTCCTAATAGAAAACATAATATGATAACTAATATTTCTTCCCATTTTGAGGGGGAGAATATAACCATTTTTTCCATGAATCCATGCTAAAGAGACAAAAATCTAAAGTAAGAGACTATGTCTTACTCATCTTTGTATTTCAGCACCTCAGTACATGTAATCTGCCAGATCGCTCACACCTTACAACCTGCTGATAGACATGCCATCTATCTAGAGTTACAGGGGGCCATGTGTCAATGGCCCCTTTCCCTCTGGTCTTTGAGATTTTTGGAACTACCTCTTCCCTTGCTAGACTCCAGAGGCCATCAGTTTACCCATGCCACGCCTTTCTGTCTGCACCATATTTACCTCTACTATTTGCTACCTGATGCATGAACTTTATTTAGGGCTTTTAACCGAGTCCATTCCCCCAAATCTTGCTTCTCTACCCCCATTCTACTGCAGTTCAACAGAACATGCAGCTCAGTAACAAATTCACTGGACAAATATTTTTGGAAGCTACCATTAGCATTGTTTTCAGTGCCTGCAACACTATTGTATTTTAGACAACCACAATCCATAAGCTTGAATTCTACAGATGAGAACAAGCCATAAGCAATGAAACAAATAAATAAGTGACTATTGCCGGGAGTGTTGATCACCTAGAGTAATTCTCGTATTTGCCCAGCACAAATAGTGATAATTCAATTATTATTCCCCCAAAAGACTATCCTCAACTTTAACTGCTTTCTAATCAATCAAAAGGGAAATGTGTCATAAACCAATTTCCCATCAACAAAGAAGCACCTATTTTCCCTGTAAAAAAAATATGTTTTGCTTTATTGTTTTCTTTCATGGTGAACAGAGGGCAGGAGAAGTATTTGAGACCCAAGGAAAGCACATTTTCTTCTTTACCAGCTATTTGTCTGCTCATTTCAATATAATGTATAATAATATTTAAGATGTACAAATGTTAAAGTATTTTAAATTAACCAGACATATCAGTCAGAATTGTAGCAAGAAATAGAAGGAAAACACAGATCACTCAGATTGAGTAATGTCAGAAAGGATGAGAAAAGGGACTTCTTACAAAGACGGACCAGATGCAGGGCAAATAGAGAAAGTGCAGGGATAGTGTGGTACCCTGACTGGTAACAGCAGGGCTGTCATCACCACTGGGCCTGAATTGAAATAGATGCAGTGGCCACAGGACCTGGAACGAGAGGGGATGCGTGGAGAGGGCTGCCTGACAGGCACTGTGAACTTGGATCAAGGGACCAGCCAACTCATGACAGGCTTGACTTTACTTTTCTGCTTCCTTCCATCTCTTTGATGCTCCCCATGACCAAACTCAACAGTTAGCCAGAGGCAAGGAATGCTTTGATGCGGTCTGTATAAATCAGCTTCCTAGGGGTTATGGAGTGAATATTTGTGTGCCCCCCCAAATTTCACATGTTGAAGCCCTAACTCCCAATGTAATGGTATTTCAACATGGAGCCTTGGAGAAGGTTGGATGGGATCATGAAGATGGTACTCTCATTCTGGGATTACTGCCCTTATAAGAGGAAACACTAAAGAGTTTCTCTCCACACCCACACACCAAGAAAAGCCATGTGAGCACACAGCGACAAGGCTGCAATCTGCAAGCCAGGAAAAGAGCTCTTTTTAAATACCAAATCCTGTTGGACCCTGATCTTGGACTTACCCATCTCCTGAACTGTGAGAATTTTAATCTCTGCTGTTTACACCACCCACTATGTTTTATTTTGTAATGGCAGGCCAAGCAGACTAATACAAAAGAAAACAAAGCAGGTGGAAAAGGGCAGGAAGATGGATCTAAAGAGGCAAGCAGACAATATTCAGTATGCTCACATGCATTTTATAAAGTTGTTATATGAATTGGTTGATATTTCAAGTATTAATTCAGTCAGAAAACATGTTATTGCTAAATATATGGTGTACTGACTTTCTTTTAGCCACCTAAGGATAGAAGTCCTCCTCAAATGTTTTTGCCAGCTTGCCAAAAATATTAACAGCCAAGTAAAAACTTTTAAAGGAGCTGGCAAAACAAATGTTCATTTTTTGCTCCAGTATTGTTACAGTTTTAAGAATATTTTTGATATTTAATTTCTCAGTGAGATCAGTGTTCTGTACTGGATCACCATAGTTTCAGTATCCATGCATTTATTCCAAACAGGATGCTTCAACCCTAAGGCATAAAAAATGGGAGACTCATGACATTGTCTGACCACATTAATTTCAATGATTACAGGATTAATTCATAAAGCCAGTGAAACAGCTTAAAATTTTTACATCATATGGCTTAGCTGCCTAATATGTAAATTTAGAGAAACCCTGGGGCAAACAAAATGTCAGAGATTTATTAGGGTATATAAAACTATTATCAGGAAAATAAGTTAAAATAAAGTTTCTTAAAAGTTTGTTGTTGTTTTTAAGATAAGGTGTCCATATGGAGCAGATCGTCACAAACCCAGTACCTCTAATAAGCTCATAGTTTAGAGAGAGAGAGAAAGTCACCACCATTTCTAATTAAGTGGCAGAAAAAAAGAAAGGTGACTTTAGATGTCTGTAAGATAACTGCTCTTCCTTACACCCTTTTAAAAAATGTGTCTTTCCTTACAACTTAAAAGCCAAGAAAACAAATCAGAAAAATTTAAAGCTATAATAATGCTTTTAAATTGTCTATTTAAAAAAGGTCTTTCAAGAATATTTTCCCTCCAGATGATCTTTAGCAAAACCCTTTAAACTGTATCTAATACCATGTTGATTATCTTCAGGGAAAGGATGACAAATAAGATTCATTAAGCAGCTACTATGTGCCCAATTCTAGGTTGGCTGCTTTACATATAATCTCATCTCATCTGAACAATGACTCTCCAAGATAGACATTATTTTCACCATCTCATAAAGGCATCTGCAGGCTCCTTTGTCCATCTCCAATTCACCAGAGCCTTAATAAGTGCTTGGTACTCAGCAGGCACTCAATACATTTTCTTGGAATGAATGAATAAATGAAGGATGCTACTAGAATTTAAAAATGCCACCTACAATAATGTGAGCTTGGGTCTATCTACCTCCACCATCCATGTTTTTATCAACATACCATGTTGAAAAAATAGAGTAAAATAGAGTTCAAAATACAGTCACAGTAAATAATCACCACAAAATACTGTTCTTGGAAAATGAAACCTTTATCGCCTACAGAAATTTGTTCGTGTTATTTAGATGGTGTTCCATGTTTACAATACCTTCACAAAGTGGATAACAAGAAAGAAGGGGGGATAGGGGGGAAATGCCAAGAACGTAACAAGGCAATTATCTAAGGCCGGAACTTTAGGCAGAAAGGGAAAGAGAACAAGACCATTGGTGAACCAGGTAAGCTACCTGAGTTTGTGTAATTCTAGAAACATATACTTGCATGTAAGGTTCTTAATCTAGGCAAACTATTTAAAGGGAAGATGTACAGGAACCTTCCAGAGGTCACAGTTGGTCCCAGGGGATAGCAAGGGAGGCTATTGGTGCCTTTGTGGAAAAAACAAAGCAGCACACGAGCCCTGACCAGTGTGCTAAGTGGTTAGAGCATCAGCCTGTACACTGAAGGGCCGTGGGTTCAATTCCCATCAAGGGCACATACCCAGCCCTGGTCTGGGAACCTGTGGAAGCAACCAAACGATGTGTTTCTCTCACATTGATGTTTCTCTGTCTCTCTCCCTCTTTCTCTCTTTCATCCTAGGGTGAGGATTATTTTTAAAAGCAGCACACCAGATCAATGGTGCTAGATTCTTGACTGAAAATATTCACCAAGAAGTCCTGTGGGCTGGGACCAGAGGGAAAAGCAAAAATGGTGATGAAAACTGTCCCTGCCAAGAGCAGTCAAAGCCCTGATGAAGAAAGAATGGCGCACATCCAGGCTTGGTTCAGCACCAGGAAAGTCCATCTGTCAAGTGACAGACAGTAGCAAATAACGCCAGATAGCACAAGGCAAAATTACTCAGAAGCTTCTTAAACCACAGCCGCCAAGTGGCAGGCCACATTTCTTCCTCGCAGTCTCTCTCCATAGCCAGCCGGTTCCTGACTTGTGCTTTTAAACATATCCGCAGTGCTTATCTTCTCCCCACATGGCAACAAGTGACTTGGGTATCTGACATTTGGTACCTGGCATGTTCCCAGAGGAAACACGAGGTGCCAGATAGAGCCACATTAGTAGAGAGAGAAAGGCACTGTACACAGTCATTTTCTGCCAGATCTCGTCCCTCAGCCCCTCCACATCTTTCCCTGTATCCACACTGCTCTCTCCCCAGAGGTCACCTGTATGGACTACAGCAAGGGGCCCCTTCCCCCTGGCTTTCACTTGGGTTTGGCAGGTGGGGAGCCTAACTGGATACTAGAGAGAGAGAGAGAGAGGTCTAGGTATTTATTCTCCTGACTCCCTCCCTGTAGGGTCCCCTCAAGCTGCTGTGTCCTTCATCTGACAGTCAGTGGTCCTCTCAAGGTGGCCTGCTCCACACTTCTCTCTCCACTCTGTTTTCAGGAACCTCCGCCTGGTCCCTGTGCTGACCCCTTATCTCTGTGGACACAGAGATGGTGAAGAGCATGGCTGCTGCCAGTTCTGAGTCTCTAAATTACCGTGGATCTTCTATCCTGTATCTTTACGAGTCAATTCATAAATAAACACACCTTGTATTATTTTAATTTGAGAGCACTATTTCCTTCATATCTTTCATATTAGGTCCTTGACTTATATCAATGTATTAATTCATTCAGAAAATATTATTAAACACCTACTGTATACCAGACATTATTCTATGTACTGGAAATATAGCAATAAATAAGAGGTATATATACAGTAAATATATATATATATATACATATAAGTACCAATTAATAATGTGAATTTTATAATCAAAGAAAACACGATAATTTCAAGAGAAACATCAAAAGTGCTTTATTCAAAGTAATGTCCATCGCTAGCTACACATTTCCCCCATCTTCCAGGTAATTTGTGGATACTGTCCCAGTAGAACTTTTCTTGTTTTGAGGCAAACCATTCAGAGACCCAATTTTCCACTTCTTCGTACATTTTGAAGTGCTGCTCAGAAAGTGCATGTGCCATCGATCGGAACAAGTGGTAATCTGAAGGAGCAGGGTCTGGTGAATACGGCGGGTAGGTTAATACTTCCCAGGCAAGATCTTTTAACGTGTCTTTAACTTGTTTTGAAGTGTGTGATGGTGTGTCATCATGAAACAAAATTACTTTGCCGTGTCTTCTGGCACATTCTGGTCGTTTCATGATTAAAGCATGGTTCAAATTGATTATTTGTTGTCGGTAGCGATCAGTATTAATGGTTTCACCTGGTTTTAGAAGCTCATAATACATCACACCTTCCTGATCCCACCAAACGCAGAGCATTGTCTTCTTTCCGAAGCGATTTGGCCTTGCAGTCGATGTTGATGGTTGACCTGGATCAACCCATGATTTTGTGCATTTGGGATTCTCAAAATAAATTCACTTTTCATTGCCAGTCACAATTTGATGCAAAAAAAGACTTTCTTTCATGCTGTTGAAGCAACATTTTAATGATGACTTTTTGGTTTTCCATTTGTCTTTCATTCAGTTGATGTGGCACCCATTTTCCTTCCTTTAAAATCTTTCCCATTGCTTGTAAACGATCAGAAATTGTTTGCTGAGCAACGCTTAATCTTTCTGCAAGTTGTTTCTGAGTTTGACACGCATCTTCATCCAATAATGCTTGTAATTGTTGGTTTCAAACTTTTTTGGTTGGCCTGGACGTTCTTTGTCTTTCACATTGAAATCATCATCTTTAAAGTGTTTAAACCAGCATTCACAAGTATCTGGAGATGGAGCATGTTCACTATAAGCTTCCTGAAGAATACAATAACTTTCAGCAGCACTTTTCCTCAAAATAATGAATTAAAACTTCCTGCAAATGCTCTTTTTTTGGCATGAAATGCGACATTTTTAAGCGTCAAAATGTCTATGATGTTAACACCTTCAGCAAATTTGATATATGAAGTTTTGAAGCTTGCTATCAATGCAACAAAATAGCATACATATCAAATTGCATATATATCAACATATGTATAACTCCATCTATTGGAAAAAATCCACATTATTAATCAGTACACCTGTACACACATATATAGTCACACACAAAAACATGCATATATACTGCTTCTAAAGTTAAACTATTTGGTTTCAAAATCTTGCCCTATTCTTAACTAGCTGTAAGATTCTGTGATAATGTGCCAAAACTCTCTCTGCCTCAGGTTATCTATTTATAAAGTAAAAATTAGATAGATAATAAGATCTACTTCCTTAGGTTATTGAGAAGATTGAGTGAGACAATACAAATGAAGCTTTAGTGATAAGCACCTAATAAGACCTGAATAAATAGGAACAATTTTTACTGTCTCCCGGAGCTTACATTCTGATGTATGGGACAGATAAATGAAAATGGGCTTGGTTAAATCATAAAAAGACAATGGTGATCTTGAGTGCAGTACTTCAGTTCTCTGAGATTCAGTTTTCTCATCCATTAAACGAGGAAAATAAACCCTATCTTGCAGCTTAGAGAAGCATTAAGTTAGATTACATATGTAAAACACCTAGTGTAATATGTCACTCAAATAATGCTCATTGTCTTCTATCTTTTTATTCCTTAATTCAGATCCTTGCTTCGTAGAGTGGATAGTTTTCCAGATGGCTCCTCCTGTAGTGTCCCCTGGAAAATTGCTGGCTTCAGTCTTGCTCCCTGACACCCCATAGTGGCACTGAGGCGGGAGAGGATAAGCCATCAGAGACGAAGGTGGGTATGGTTCCAGAAACACACTCTGGAGTTACAGATGGGCCCAGAACGGGAGGGAACATGGGGGTGAAGTGGGGAGAGACACAGGCAACTCTATAGGCAGAGGGGACCGGGAGAGTCCAGGCCCAGGGGCAGGGGAAACAAGGCAAGTGCTGACAGAAAATTCAACTGTTCATGCTTCTTGTGTTTTCTTTTCCTTCCCCAGTGATTTTTTCCTTTATTTTTGGTACAATTCCGTTTGAAAATTGTCACCTCTCTTTGTGTGCTAAGAGAAAATAGGAATCGGCAGACCGCTCATGCTTATGCTGGGATAATACAGGGTGACCGAGGTCACCTCTATGGTAGGAAGGAGACTAGGATGAAGGTAGCCTTCAAGTCTAAGAGGAGGAGTTTGACAGATTGTGTCCCCCATCTCCACATCTCTTGCCCCTGCCCACCCCATGATGACATGTCATTTCTTTACAGAGGAAATATTTAAAGTAAATATGGTAACACATCAGCTTGTAATAATGTGGTTATTGAGTCATACATGTCTCTTTATTTTCTATATTTCTTTGTATACATGAAGTATTGTAAAAAACAAATAGAAAACTCTGCCCTTGGGAAAGAATCACAATCTTCAACAACTGAAAAGCACAATAACATCTCTCTAATTATTATTTATCAGTGAGGAAAAAGAAAAGGAAAGAAACCTTGAGTGGCCAATATTGAGACTCAGTGAATCATGTTGTACTCATTCCGTGGAACTTTATGGAGTCTTTAAAAGGACTACTTATAGTGTGGATTATGTGAAAAGATAAAGCAAAAGATTTATATGCAATGCAAACAAACAAAATGTGCTAGAATGTCAGCATTAATTGACCAGTAATTGCATCATCATAATAATAATTAATGTGTGTAGTAAGGTTTATTTTATATTGCTTATGTAGGTTAACTTACAAATTCTCAGAATACATGTAGGATTAAACACTAATATTACCCCAGTTTATCAATGAGGAAACTGAGAAGTTACAAAACTTGTCAAAGGTTATACAGCTAGCAAGTGGCAGCAATGGGATTTGAGCCCAGGCAGTTAGCTCTTGAAACATGCATTTAACTACTATGCTATACTACCTCCCATAAACAGACTAATAATAACAATAGCTATCAATTGTTAAGGGCAATAATCATCTAGGTTAATACTCACAACAACCCTGTGAATAGCTATTACTAATCCTATTAAAACGATGGAAACCTCAGCAGAGAGAGGTCAAAGTAATTCACCCAAAAACACAAAGTTAGAAACTAAGCAATCTAACCTCACTCCATAGTCCACGTCCTAATCATGACACAATACATTAATTCTTCTTTGCACTGTTTTCTAAATCTTCTGCAATGAGATTATGTTACTTAGATTTTTAAGAAGGAAAAATAAACTGCAAAAGGAAAGCTACTTTTAACAGCAAACAAAATTTTTAACTACAAATTAATGTACCATTTTAGATAAAAAACAAAATTTAAGCTCCCACTTCATAGCTTCCCTTGAAGTCTTTTTTAATATTCATTTCTCACATTATTGTAAAAGAGTACATACAATTTTATATTGCTAAGAAATAAATTTGACTGTTAACACTTGGAAAAGGCATTTCTTTATGCGACTGGTGATTGGTTGGATAAACTCACTGCCCTCGGCAGTTCATATTGAGGATTCAATTTAATGGAATGACCAATGATTTTTTTCTCCAAGCTATCCAACTTGTGTCTCATTACCCATTAACAACCAAGAATTGCTAATCACTGGGTGAGCTGAAAGCCTTGCACAGGCACAAGACACGTCACAAAAACAGCCTTGCTTCCTCAGAGAATATTGCTTGTATGCAGCATCGCAAAGTGGGCAAAGCAGGTCCATGATATTTTCAAGCTGCTGTAGTAACGCAGACATTTAGAGAGATGAAGGGCCTGAAAAAGCAAGCTGCCGTTACCACCATCCTTCCCCATCCTGAAACCTTGTTTCATGTCTGAATACCCCCTCCCTCCCACTCTAGTAAAATGGGGCTAGTGAGGGAAGGGGTGGGGATCAGAAATAATTCATCCAACAAATCACATGTAGGCTGGAACCAAATATCTGCCAGTGTTCTGCTCACTTGCTAAGCAGCATGTCTCCCTTTTGTTCAGGATCCAGTTGTATTTCAATGGTCTAAACCTCAAATTCTTACTTTTGCTCTTAAAGTTATAATGGTCATCTTCATTTACTTTCAAATAATAAGCCTCTGGCCGAAACCGGTTTGGCTCAGTGGATAGAGCGTCGGCCTGCAGACTGAAGGGTCCCAGGTTCGATTCCGGTCAAGGGCATGTACCTTGGTTGCAGGCACATCCCCAGTAGGGGGTGTGCAGGAGGCAGCTGGTCGATGTTTCTCTCTCATCGATGTTTCTAACTCTCTATCCCTCTCCCTTCCTCTCTGTAAAAAATCAATAAAATATATTAAAAAATAATAATAATAAGCCTCTGTATTTGATTTTCTTTAAATATTTTTAGAGCTAGATATTTCTAGTATTTGTTTGTTTTCTAATTATGCTAACTGGAGAGATAATTCAGGTCACAAGGCTACCTATTCACAGCTCTGGGCTCAGTTACATTTGCTAACATTCTGGGCCCTCAATAATGTACATCCACAACCTATATAATAAAAGCCTAAGTGACTATGGCGGAACGACCAGAATGACTGGTCACTATGATGCACACTAACCACCAGGGGGCAGATGCTCAATGTAGGAGCTGCCCTCTGGTGGTCAGTGCACTCTCACAGGGGAAGCACAACCAGGCTCACAGCTGGCAAGCGCACCAGTGGTGCTAAGGAGCAGTGAGCCGAGTGGTAAAGAGCAGTGAGCTGGTGGGAGGTAAGGAGCAAGGGGTCCTGGACTGCGAGAGGGATGTCCAACTGCCAGCGTACTCCCGATCCCTGTAGGGAGCAGGCCTAAGCTGGCAGGTGGACATCCACCGAGGAGTCCCAGACTGTGAGAAGGCACAGGCAGGGCTGAGGGACACCCCCCTCCAGTGCACGAATTTCATGCACTGGGCCTCTAGTATTTAATAAACTACAAGATAATGGATTGGTGGATATGTAGCCCAACCTTAGAGGCTAATCCAGTTAATACAGACATTCTAAGCAATAAATGTGTGTGTGTGTGTGTTCACTGTCACAAAATTATAAATTTTACTTAGCAGGACTCTAAAGGTTTGTAGGAAATAGATCACAATGGTAGGATTACTCCCAAAGAGAGAACCAGTCAGAAATGAAGTGAGATTATACTTCCTGGGGACTTGGTGGGATATGTGAGCAACTGTACTTCCATGCAATTCCTCCTTACCAGAGCCACCACCCACCCCTTCCCCAAATGAAACTGTGCAAAAGTTATTAGCTCACTAACATGTTGGGTGTAGATTTTTTTAAAAAAAATGGTTAGTGGGTAGAATTCTGGATTCTGACCTGACTGGTGCAGACTTATAAATTGATAACATATGGTTTACAAGATTATAAAAGTAGAACATAATCACAAAAATACAAACTGCAGAAATGAAAGAGCAGAGAGTAAAACTCTAGATGTTTCTTAATGACCTGAGTGAGAGAACAATATCTTAAACAAAAAGCTGAAAGGAAAAGATTGATAAAATAGATTATGTTCAACAAAGCCACCATTTTTTAAAGTAAATTGAGAAGCCCAAGAGGGGAAAGACCTCTGCCATATATATAACAAAGAATTAAAATGCAGATATATAAAGAATTTTATAAATCAGTAAGAGAAAGATCACATTATTATAGGCTGAATGTTTTTGTCTGCCCCGCCCCCCTCTAAAATGGATACATTGAAATCCTACCCCCAATGTGATAGTATTAGGAGATGGAGCCTTTTGGAAGGTATTTAGGTCAAAAGTGTGGATACCTCAAGAATAGGATTAGTGCCCTTTCAAAGGGACACCAGAAAGCTCTCTCATGCTCTCTCCACCATGTGAGGACACAGTAAGTAGGCAATCTGTAACCTGGAAGAAGACTCTCATTAGAACTCAACTGTATTGGCACCCTAATCTCAGACTTCCAACCTCCAGAACTGAGAAATAAATTTCCATTGTTTATAAACTACCCAGACCTAAACAAGACAACCATCAAAAAAGGCAAAGGCTATTTAAAAATAATTCATTGACAAAAAAACTTAAATGACCAATAATCATATGAAAAGATGATTAACCTTATTATCAGGGAAGAGCAAATTTAAAAAGACAATGCGATACTATTTCTATATGCACCAGATAGACAACAAAAATTGAAATTCAAAAATCTAATGATACCACTGCTGGTGAGGATGTGGAGCAACTGGAACTCTCATACACTGCTGATGCAAGCATAAATTAGAGAGAAATCTGGTAATATCTGATAAAGTTAAAGGTATGTGTGCATCTATGACCCAGCAATTTCACTCCTAGGTAGATGCCCTAAAGAAAATCTCCGTCATGCATACATGGTAATGCATATTGTGTCAAGAATCCAGAGTATTGGGAAAATTAAAATGCCCATCAACAGGATCATGGATAAGTACAATCTGGTAAATTAATATAATTTAAAAGTATAGTATAATAAAAACAAGTAAACTATATCTATATGCATTAATGTGATCAATTTCTAAAACACAATGTTAAGGTAAAGAACAGATTGTGAAAGCATAGCAGGTGTTATGATGGCTTTTTCATAAAGTTTTTAAATTATCAAAAACAGTCATCTAATTTTTGTTTAGCTGTACACATAGTAAAAAGTATAAAAATATGCAGAAAACAATCACAGACTCTTAAGATAGTGATTGTGTCTTGGAGAAAAGTCATGAGACCTGGGAGGACCCACAGGGATCTTCAATGTATTTGTTAGGTTTTATTCTTGTTACATTATTCTCTGTACTTTTTTATAGATATAAAACACTTCACAATAAAAATAGAGAGTAAAAGAACTCCACTAATCAAGGTAGGTGTAATGGGTGAAGTAAGGACACAGAGGTCTATGACACATTTTCTGTAACATTATTCCATTATCAGAATATCCAAACTTAGCATTTGGAACTCATTTGCAAAGGTTAATGTATTTTGCTTATCTCTGAAAGTGACTAAATGCACCTAACTTAAACACATAAGTATTAAATCTTCCTACAGAAGTGATTTCATCAATTCCCAAGTTTCTCTTCTTTTTGTAGAGAGAAACTGTTTTTTTTAGTGACACAGATATATCCTGAATTCACCATTCACTGACATCGAAATGTCCTGCACTGGGGCAGGAGTCAGTTAGAGGCCACAGAGCAGGTGACATTAACTCACTTATCATGGTCTTCACCTCAACTGTCATATCACAGATAGGATAAAGGAGACCCCCCAACACAGCAATACACTGCAGAATCTTTAAGTCTGGGCAGAATTAATAGTTAAGAACATATCCCCAGTACAGTTAGAAGAAAGAGCAAACACAGGGATCACAAAAAGAGTAATATATGTAGACACCGCAGTGTTGCCTCCCAATACTGAATCATGCCCTTTTTATGGCTGGATGATGGGAAATAGATGATGAGTACATGTACTAGGGGGCTACATTTTAAGGAAAATTTGTGGCTGTCTTATAAAAACCCCAATGGGTTCAATTAGATTTTTTTCCTTTGAAAAGTCAATATGTGGATTTGTAAAGTCCAAGATAAGCCAGTACAAAATGGCATAAGAAATCCCTTGACCTAACTCACAGTTTACACATTAAGTCAAACCAAAAATAAGTTATCAGCTGCTCTGTCAGTATAGAAAAATCAATACTTTCCTATCATACCATCTGCTTTTGTGGTGCAAGATAATAAATTTAGCAGGGAAAATTTTCTTCTCTCTTTGGATTCTGGAGAGAGAAAATATATTTTCAATAGTTAATCTAGTCACTTATTATATAGAGCAATGAAAAATGAAATGCTATTATTTGAACATGTGAGCTTGCTATGTTTGGTAATAGAATTCTTCACCACTGAAGCTGCAAACCTGTGTTACATCTATGATTTAGGGCACTTCACCTCCATCCTCCTGCTATCCTACTTCTTGCCCTTTTTGCCCACAAAAGGGTATCAGCCAATCAAGAAAACAAAATAACTCAAACTCTAGAAAGTAATTTAGCATTTGGGTCCCGTTCAAACCTAAATGTATTTTGTTTTTCTCTGAAAATGGAAAATTGACTACATTTATATAACTTGAACACATATGAACTAGATCTGCAAACATATTAAGAGAATTTTTCTAATTTTCTTAAATGTTGTAGGAAAACACTGTTACTGAGACAGACACACATTGAAATGCATCATATCCTGATTTTACATATCTTTTGAAGAAGATAAATTAAATATGACTTTAACTTTTAAAACTAGACAAATAGACAACATGGGTGGACCTAGAGAGTATTATGCTAAGTGAAATAAGCCAGTCAGAGAAAGACAAGTATCATATGAATTCCCTCATATGGGAATCTAATAAATAAAATAAACAAAATAGGAACAGGCTCATAGAAAATAGAGATTAGACTGACAACGGTCAGAGGGAAAGGCGGGGTGCAGGGCTGAATGGAAAAAAAAGTGAAGAGATTAAGAAAAAAATACCATAGACACAGACAACAGTATGGTGATTACCAGAGAGAAGGGGAAGTCGGGGGAGACAGAAGAAGGTAAACCAGGGATAAATGGTAATGGAAGAAGACTTGACTTGGGGTGGTGAATACATACTACAAAATACAGATGATGTATTATACAATGTACACCTGAAACCTATATAATTTTATTAACCAATGTCATCCCAATAAATTCAATTAAAAATGAAACATAATGAATACACAATAGAAAAAGGCTTTCATAGGAATTTTTAAAACAATGAAATACATATTGGATAACTATTCCATGCCTAGCATATATAATGACATCATGTTTTCTTATATGTGCTGCATTAAAACTGATGCCAGTATTTCAATTATATTCCTCTTTTCTTCTATTTCAAAAGTTCTATGAAAAAGCTTTCTTTTAATTTTTACCCTAGAGATATTTTCCTATTAATGTGCCTGGCAGCAATTGACCAGTCAGATAAAAGCTCCTTTTGATGTAGGTTTTTAAGTTAGTAGGGTATTTCCAAATTGGTAGAATCATCCTAATCAGGAAATAGTCTGATTTGAGAAATTAACAGAACTTTCTTGCTTCTCGTATACTATACGATGCCACAAAAACTATCCCTTCTGTAACTTCCTTTCTATTTGCCTTTTATCTTGTCCTCTGGGGTTGTTGAGAGTTAATATCTATAAAATGTTTTGTGTTTTCTTGACAAAGAAAAGGCAAATGTAAGAAGTATATCTCTACAATGTGTAGACATTTAGCTGAGTTCCATGCAATCTGAATGTAAAATCTTAAGTATCCCAGAATCATACTGTAAAGACAGCCACCTATGGTGCCATACTTCCACAAGAAAATGGCATTCTCTTTATTATCTCTCCTTTCTTTTTCCTAGAGGAAAAGAAAATAAAGATTTTCAGTGTAAGGAAGCATCTAATAAAACAATAGAAAACAATACATTTAAAGGGTTTTGACATTCTCACAATATAAAAGACATTTAGACAATACATAACTCTGTTCTCTGAAGATTAAAGCTGCTAACTCAATCCTGCGAAGTAAGAAATGGATTCAACAGTCCTGTTGTACATATATTTATGTAAACATGAAAAAGCAAGCTGAGAATCGTAGCCATGGTGCAATCACTAGGGATGGACATTACTCTGCCTTACTATCTGTGGTATTAACAACTATTCCCAAACTAACAAAAGTTAACAAAGAACAATAATAATTCTCAGTTCACCTAGTGCCCTTTCAGCTAAGGATATAAAGTACATTATTTACATAATAGCAAATAAAAGGATTGCCACCATTTAACATTGGCTAATGTTGTGTTTGAGTATAACATCAAATGAAAATTGCATACTATCCTTGTACAGTGGTTCCTCCAAAGTTCAACCAGGTTAAATAAAAAATATTAATCCACAGGCCTCAACGATAATCTGTCTAGTCATCAAAAGGAGACGAAATATTTTATTCTAAAATACTTGATATTACTTAGTCTCTGAAGAATCAGTCAAACACTAGGACATTAGGCAGAGTATTAAAATGTTAAATGTACATTTTTAGCAATCCCATTTCTGATCATTCATCATACAGAAATAATTGCTTATCTGTGTGCATATCTAGAGACAACTAATGTTCAATGCAGCATTTCTAGGAATACCAAAAATTTAGACATAGCCTGGAAGTCCACCAATAGCAAAATGATTCAATAAAATGTGACATATAGATATAATAGCTCCTTTGTAGCTATGAAAAAAAAATGATTTTTAATGGGAAATGTCTATGATATAGTAAATGAAAAATGCAAGTTGAAGACCAATATATTCAGCATAAGTAAGTGTTAGAGGGTAATAATAAAGAATATGTGGAGGAGAGTATCTTAATATTTTATTACTTTAGAATTATTAAAGTAATATGTATTTTTGAAATAGTAAAAAATAAAACAACAGATGAAACTATAGCAGGGGTTTGGTGAGTGTCATCCATTCTTTTTTAATGATTTGCCAAAATGTGCACATTTTTAACCAAAATTAAATCTTATGACAATATTAATCTGAAACTTGCTTTTAATACTTAACACGTTATAGGATGAATGTACCCAAACTTTTTCAACTGGTATTCAACTGGTCTCCTTTTGATGAATATGAATATCTTACTTTTTATTTAAAACAATATGAAATATTTTAAGATATGGGCATGAATATAAATGTTAAACAGATAGTAAACTTTGAGATGTGAGATTAGAGGGATGTGCAGAGGCTCTGACTAATTTCATATCTTTATGTAGTACCAATAAAAGAGTATAATTCTGAGTGGTATTTCATATTTTATGTATTTTTCAGATATTTTAATTATGAACCCTACTTTGAATGTAGGAAAAAGACAAAATCCATTGTCCATGTTTCCCTCTCGGCTTCCTCCAAAATATTTGTCATATAGTACATGGCTTCTAGCATCCTTCCCATGTCAACAAGTTAACTCACAAGAAAGTAGTCCTGGTTAGAAAGGGGTGTGATGCTCTAATTTGGAAATATAGTTAATTAAAACAGACTAAATCTAGTTTAAGATAGTTGAACAGAATGGGGTCTAGATTAAAGGGAAGATCAAGCCCAAAATACCTGCAGAGGGAGAAATGTGGCTGGCACCATGAGTAAGAGACAGACAGTAAAATGAATGAATGATAAATAAATTGGATGAATGAAATGGATGAACGTGAGAAGACCTTTATCCAATGATCAGTCTCTTGAATCTTCTCTATGACCTACAATGAGTTTGCTTCCTAAGTTCATCTTGAAGCTTACCACATGCTGCAGAAGATCTCTGAAAAGTCAGAGACACAGTAATAAAGAGTTGAACTGACATTTACCAGAAACTGTTGCAGGCTTTCTGTTCTGGTGAACTAAGTAATTTTCACAACAGGTAAGTAAATTCTAAATCCCCATCAAATCAAATCAAGATTGGTGTATCTAACCTTTGAGATCATTTCTTAAAATTTTGAGAGATAAAAATTCCTTGAGAGCTCTTGGGATGGTAGAGGCGATGGAAAGAAGGTAACACAGATCAGAGCTGCCTTAGGGGAATTCTGAAAGGAGCAGTTGTAGTTGGACAAGATGGCTGTTCCAATTCAGGATCTCAGGGTTGTAGCAGGGATGTTGAAGTGCATATTATCAGAGGCCAGTGAGTAAAGTGCCATAGCACCTTGGGATGGGGGAAATGCCATGCAACATCATTCCAAGATGAGACAGCAGTGCTGATGGCTGCAGATGATTGGGGTAGTAGGGAGTAAGGACTAAGGCATTTGACAAAATTAGTGCAGCTGCATAAAGAGGAAGTGAATGGCAGAGGGAACAGCAGCTAGAAAGTATTTAAAACTTTGATCAGGAATTTCAAATGAATGTGAGAAGCACCTGAATAAGAAAAGTACATTCCCCCTCTACCCCCTTGAATCGTTTCATAGGGCATCAAGGCATTAAAACACAGTTCACTGGTGTGATTCATTACAACAAGTTTCATTGGTGCCAAGTCAATTCATTTTTCTAAAAGTCCTTAGAAGGGGATGAAATAATCTCTTACATCCTCTGCAATGTATCATGGCATTCAACACTATGCAGGTATTCATCTTAGAGTGCTTATTTTAAAACAGGTCTATATGGAGATATGCTGTTCAAAGTCATCACAATTTTAATTTTAACTAAATGTTTTATTTTATTTCACAATATATAAATCCTCAATTTTAAGGTCACAATTCCTTTGATACAGCATTCAGTATTTGGCATGCACACACATACACACACATATACACACATACATATACAAAGAAGTATTTTTTATGCATTTACAACACTGAAAAAGTGAAACGAATATATAGATAGAAACCTATTTTATATTAAAACCTGAAATGAAACTGCTATTCTTAGCATCTAATAAATATTAAATATCCACCCTCAACACTTTCATGAAAAAGCACTCATATAGCCTCCACATGGTGCTTGTTGCATGCCATAAAACAAGTGAATCGGAGAGTCCTCGGCTCATTATTTACTACCTTTCCATTCACATCTGAAGCTTACACTCTAAGAATAGTACTAATGCCAACATATTATATGGTTCATAGAGCCATGTACCTTGAGCACTGGAAGAGATCCTTTGCAACACGAATTAAAAGTTAATGTAGCATAATTCATGCAATGGCACCAAAACACGACCTCCATAAAAATGATGGATTTTCACTTTCTATATCAATTTCTAAATTTTTCTGTTTCGCTAAATTTCTTGTGGATTTCACAAGTAAAGACCAATATTAGTCACAGAAACCTGGGGTGGAAGATATCATTATTCCAACCAGCCTAATCTAGTATGGCTTCCTCCATGCAAGGGATTTAGAAATTTGAAATGGAAACTAATTGGAAAGCATATCTGCTCTCATCTGAATTTCTGATGATGCCATTTAGCAGGCCAAGCTTCCTTTTAGGCAAGGAATTCTGCCCCTTATATCAGGTCCCAAGTAGCTCCATCTATTTAGCCACCATCATCAGAAATTCTGAGACATGCCAGAGCTCAGAGTGAAACAGGTGCATCTGTATACAGCCATCTAATGGATGCACAGCCAGTCCCATGCACAGCTGGGATGTGGTAATAGATGGTTGGCAGGCTGTCATTTATCAACTATGTCTCTAATCTCAGAAATAACCAGGCAGAATACTATGGCCATCTGCCATGAATTCACAGCCATAAGTTTTTTGGCCTGGGCTTTGCCCTGACTACCCCATGGGTAACACTAGAACACACACAAGAAGGAATGATAAGATCAGGCTGGAGATGAATGAAAGTTACAGTCCAAGGCAAAGTTGGACCATATTTTGAAGAAAAGGTAACTTGTGAAGAATTCCAAACATGAAGCACCCTGGATGGGGCATACAGTATACTCTGTAGTCATCCATTCAATAAATACAGCCAGACACCGTTCTAGGTACTTGGGATACATCAGTGAGCAAAACAAAGATCTTCGCCCTCACGTAGCTTAGAGAAGACACGCAAAAGCAAGAGATACAGAAAATAGAAAAAAATATATAGTTATAAAATAATAAGTAATAATGAAAATGAAATAGCAAAATAAGGAGGATTGAGTGTGCTGGGGTTTGGGAGAAGATGGCAAACTATAACCTTAGGTAGGATAGTCCAGGTAGGCCTGATTGTGAGACTACGATATTTGAGCTTTGACTTAAAGAGGACTTGATGCAATTAACCATGTGAATATCCAGGGGAGGAGCTTTCCAGGTAAAGGGAGCTGCCAGTGCAAACTCCTAAGGCAGGAGCATGAGAGGCCTGTTGACAGAGTGGGTGGCTGCAGTCAAGCAAGTGGGAGATTAGTAGGCAATGAAGTCCCAAAGGTAACTGGAATCAGACCATGTGGGCCTTGAGAACCAGTGTAGGGATGTTAGATTTTACTGTGAGGAAAATGGGCAGGTATTACAGAGTTGACTCTATATAGAGTTCAAATGATTAGTTTACTTTTTGCCTCCACCTCAAAATATGGAAGGCATTTTTGGGACATTGAGGAACAGAGCTAAAATATCTTTACACATTCTACTTCTAATACTTTATCTTAATGGAAGTGATATTTTAAGTGAGAATATAGAACCAAGCATGCTCTATAGTTCCTGAAGATGTTTTATTTGGTGACTTAAAATACATGGATGTAATTCAGTGTCTGTATCATTTTTCCACTCTTAGAAGGGGCATAGAAATCTGTTACTCTGAGAAGTTTTAATTTTAATCTTATTCTCATTTGGCCTGCTAGCAAGCTACTCAAGTAATCACATGAAACCAGAATCTGCAAGTCCTTTGACCTTTACACTGGCTAAAAGGCACTCCTGGGCTTTTCTTAGCAAATATGAATAAGATTATCAATGGTTGTTTCCTGGTAGGCCTACCTTGTATATTCCAGGTCTAATTTTAAAATAAAACATATGATAATTTGCAAAAGTGTCAGCCTGGTCTTAGATAATGTTTAGTCTACCTTTTAAAATTACAGAAGTGATGCAGAAATCAGACCCCCCAAAAAAATATCAATATATGTTTAATGGTTCTCATTTCTTTGTGCCAACACTCAGTTATTAAAATGAATTTATGCTGATTAGGCACATGACTACATAATAGCATACTAATTCCCATCCAGTGAGCATATAATTAATTTTAAAAGTAATAATTGAGATCCTGAGAAAAACATGTAAATATCAAGAGATCCTCTGTGGTTGTTCCTTTTTAAAGTAAAGCAATCTGTAACCTATATACAAGATCTCACCTTCACTTTAATTGTGCAGCCATACACACAAAGAATACAATTTCATGTTGCCAAAGTCCTGTTTTAACTCAATAAAGCAAATTAATTTATATATTGTTAGTGTCTACATGTACTTTGGCCCTAACAGCCAAAGAACATTTTTAATCACCTACTTATAAAATATATTTAGATCACCTATCATATCATTTTCAATAAACCAGTCCTCCGTGAATCCCATAGATCCATCTGGAGGTCACATGAAGAATAATAGAGCCAGCAACATGAGACTTAGGATGGTACAGAAACACTCGTCAGAATGTTATATTTCAGAGCAAGGAAGGCATTTCTTAACCCTGAGAAACAAAGGCTGTGAGAGGTTTGGCAGCTGACCATTGAGAGGGCTGCAGGAGAAGCCACATACTTGGGGACAAGCCAGGTTTCAATTCAAGTCAAGGAGATGGGAAAATATTTGGAGATATGAAAGGAACAGGAAGAGAGAAGAGTGGAGGACTGGTTCATGATGACAATAGTGTGGGCATGATGAGTGACCAGAGAGACTTGGGTTTGTAGCATTAATAATAATATAAAAAAAAACAAGAATGTGAAGCATGAATAAATTCAGCCCCATAGTGCTTGGGAGTGATGAACAATCAGGCTTAAGAGGATTCCACTGTGGCCCACAATGGTGCCCAAGAACTATGGTGCAAAGCTGGGCTTTGATTTTCCCAGTGTCCATTGCAGTGGTGGTCAGTAGCAATGAGCAAATATAAGCCACATGGCTCTTCACCGAAAAGGTAGGTTGTTTGCACATATAGTTGGTACTTTCCAAACCTGGGCCCATGGCTACCACTCTCAATGGCCTCATAATTGACAAGGATCAGACAATGAATGGATGAGCCGCTAGCCTGGAGATGATTCCTATATCCTGAACCCAGTGGTGGCTGGTACAGGAAACCTGCTTCCCTAACTCCTTTATACCTTGGACTCCTGTGTGCCCAGAGCTCCTCTGTTGGCCCTTCATGCCTGTTCATACTGTCCTTTGTGCTTTTTCTCCCATGTTTTATATTTTTATACTTTTCTTCTAGATGCTGTTTTGATTAACTATAGAGTTAACATAGACCTCACTGTGTTTCTTGTATACATTTGGTGACAAAAAAGACAGAAGTTTCTTTCTTTCCTACATAAAAGTAGTCCAGGGAGGCCATTCAGGTCTGGTCTGACAGATTCATGATGATATCAGGGACCCAGTTTCCTAGTAAGTAGCTTCCACCCTCAAGATCGCCATTTCTGAGTTGTGGGCCAGGAAGAAGGAGGTCAGACAGAGAAAGGCATCCTACTGGGTCAGATCCTTTTCAACAACACTCTCAAAGCTTCACACGACACTTCACTCACAACTCCCTAATGAGAATTCTTACATGGCCACATCTAGTGGCAAGCAAGGATGAAAAAAGTCGTCTGTCTCCGATGGTAATATGGTAAATACTGGGGTCCTAAAACAAAGAAAGAAGGAGAAATGATTACTTGGTAGAAACCAGCTTTGTCGGTCATATCTGTGGAGCTGTTCTGTACTCATAATCCTCTTGACAAAGGTCCCTCAGAGACCTCTACTGCCCACCTGGGACAGCTCTCCCCATTAGCACTAACATTCTATAGCATAAGCATCCTCTTCTTACTGCTCTGACTGCACAATTACCAAGTTACTAAACACCATCAACATGGTCCTCAAGACCCACCAAATAATTAATCAGCCTATAGCCTCGGGAAGTTATCTATTCTCTCTATGCTACTTACATCAACTGTACATGGGGATTTTAAATGCCTACCGAGGATCTGAAGATGGCGGCATAGGTAAATGCCTGTACTCGCCACCTCCCACAACCACATCAAAATTACAACTAACATACAGAACAACCATTATCCAGAAGTGCTGGAAAGCTGGCTGAATAGAAGTCCTACAACTAGAGAAGTAAAGAAGAAAGCACACTGAGACTGGTAGGAGGTGCAGATGTGCAGAATGAGCTGGTCCAGCACCCACACATGCTGCTTTTTAATTGGGAGGGAGATCATCTCTGTGGAGGCTGCCTGGAAAAGCAAGGGGCTCAGCCCCTCACCAGACCCCCAGCCCAGGGTTCCAGAGCTGGGAAAAGAAATCCCTACAGGCAGTAAGCATTATGGGTTATAAAAACCAGCGTGGATTGGTGCTCAGTGACACAGAGGCTACTGGAGACCCAGCTGTTGTTTGTAAAAAGCCAGCAAGGTGAACTGAACTTACAAGGTCCTGCTTCCTCTGAGCTCCAGCACCAGGGTGAGGCTCTGGAGAACACAGACACATACAAGGAGAAACTGAATTGTCTGGCATCAGGGCAGGAACTCGGGGGTGGCTTTCTCCCAGACAGAGGTGCTTCCAGGGATCATTGTTCCTATGCTGGGACCTCCCCAGTCGCAGGGCTGACTGGCAGCCATTTCTGTTTGCTCCACCCTGGTGATTCCCTAAGACATTGCCTTATCCAATTTACAACCCCACCCAAGCTGTGTGCAGCAGTTGCTGCATATGAATGGCCTATTCTTTCTCAGGCTAATATCTCTCAAACAAGCTCTAGCTGGGTTAGAGAGCCCCAAACCTATTAATAAAAGGCCCAACACCTGGCACCAGCACCAGCCTGCCTTGCTTTATAGCTGGGCCTCTTCTGGGCACTTCAAAACCTGATAGAAAGATGAGGAATCTGCAGATCTCTCTGTAGCTCCTGGTGGGTAGCCCCAGGCAGTGGCTGACTTTGCACCTCCCTGGAGACCCAAGAGCCAGTGTCAGAACATACCAGATTACAACTATACACATCTATAAGCAACACACTCAAGAGGCAGACTCAGTGAGCACCAAAGCCCCACTGAGGCAAGTCCTGCTCCATAGGGGTTTCTGCTGCACAGCAGTTCTCGCACTGTAGTCACAGCTGGTCTTCACAGACAATTGGCCTGGAGGTCAATTCCTCCCAGTGACACCAAAAGCAATCAAGTCTCAACTACAACAAGACTGTGCTCACAGCCCACAAAGGGGTGCACATAGAGCTCCAAGCTCAGGTTACTGAGGAGGCTGAGCCACTGAGCCCCATAGAACACCTACTACACAAGGCTACTCTACCAACTTAAGGAGACTTAGTAGCTACCCAATACATAGAAACAAACACAGGGAAGCAGCCAAAATGTGGAGACAAAGAAACACGTCACAAATTAAAGAAATTGAAGAAAGCAAACTACTGGATATAGAATTCAAAACAATGGTTATAAGGTTACTCAAGAATCTTCTAGAAACCTCCAAAAAATGGAAAAGGACCAGACAGAAATTAAGCATACACTGACTGAAACAAAGAATAATATACATGGATTCAACCGTAAAGTAGAGGATTCTGAGAATCAAATCAGTGATTTGAAATATGAGGAAGCAAAAAACACCCAACCAGAAGAGCAAAAAAAAAAGAATCCAAAAATATGAAGAAAGTGTAAAGAGCCTTTAGGACAACTTCAAGCGTACCATCATCTGAATTATGGAGGTGCCAGAAGAAGAGAGAGAGCAAGATATTGAAAACCTATCTGAAGAAATAATGACAGAAAACTTCCCCTACCTGCTGAAAGAAATAGACTTACAAGTCCAGGAAGCGCACAGAACCCCAAACAAGAGGAATCCAAAGAGGACCACACCAAGACACATCATAATTAAAATGCCAAGAGCAAAAGACAAAGAGAGAATTGTGAAAGCCACAAGAGAAAAACCGTTAGTTACCTACAAGGGAGTACCCATACAACTGTCAGCTGATTTCTCAACAGAAACTATGCAGGCCAGAAACGAGTGGCAAGAAATATTGAAAGTGATGAACAGCAAGAACCTACAACCAAGATTACTCTACCCAGCAAAGCTAACATTCAGAATTGAAGGTCAGATAAAGAGCTTCACAGACAAGAAAAAGCTAAAGGAGTTCATCACCACCAAACCAATATTATATGAAATGTTGACAGGTGTCCTCAAACTTTTTAAACAGGGGGTCAGTTCACTGTCCCTCAGACCATTGGAGGGCCGGACTATAGTTTAAAAAAAACTATGAACAAATTCCTATGCACACTGCACATATCTTATTTTGAAGTAAAAAAACAAAACGGCAAAAACACCCGCATGTGGCCTGTGGGCCGTAGTTTGAGAACGCCTGCTTTAAGAAATGGAAGAAGAAGAAAAAGAAAAAATCAGAAATATGAACAAGAAAATGGCAACAAATACATACCTATCAACAACTGAATCTAAAAATCAAAATAAATGAATAAGAAATCCAATGAACAGAATAAACTGGTGAATAAAACAGCATCAGAGGCATGGAAATGGAACAAACTGACAATTCTCAGAGGGAAGGGGGTGGGAGGATGGGAAGAGATTAAACAAAGATCTTATATGCATATATGCATTACCTAAGGACATAGACAATATGGTGGCAAAGGCCTGGGGCAGGGCAGGAATCAGGTAAGGGCGGGGGTGGGGAGAGAGGGACATCTCTAATAATCTCAACAATAAAGATTAAAAATAATAACAATAAATAAATAAATACCAAGTGAGGCTGTTGTGGGGATTTCAGTTAACACAGAACATTTCTTCTTCCTGTTTGATTTACCTTCCAGACAGTAGACAGGTGAGGGGACATTCTGAGGGGAGACATTTAGGGAGATGACAATCAAAAAACCAACAGACAATATACATGGGTCAAAATCAGAATAGGCAAGGCCAATAGGGACAGACCAGCCAAGAAAAGTGACAAGGACAAGGATGCAGAAACCTGGTAAGAGGAGGGATTTGAATAGGAAGGGGGAAGCCAGGCACTTCTTGCAGGGTGGCCCTCGAAATTCTGTGGGTGGCTGCCTCCGCCTTTTATACAGAGTGCAGAGAGGAAGCAGTTAATATGCTGACCCAGCGTGACACTTTCTACTAAATCACTCTTCATTTTCACACACATCTATGCTCTCAGGAATATACTGGGAGAGTACAAAATTATGCCTTACACTCCAGGAAAAAGCACACAAGTAAAAGCAGATCTAAAATAGAAAGAAATCATTTGCTTCCTCAGATTGATGATTTAAAGCCTATTCTTCAGAGCAAAAAAAAACATTGCTTTAAACTAACATTTATCAAAAGCATATTCTACTATGTGATACACACTGCTCGAGGTTCTGAGTGTTTTTATTTCATTTAATGTGATGACGACTTTATGTGAGAGAGACAATAATGTCCCTAACTGGCAAACAAGGAAACTGAGGGGTTACATTGAAGGTGTCAATGAACACTTGGAGTAACTGGGTGTGGGGATGAATGACAATTTGTGGCAATGGACCAAGCGATGCTTTTCAGGCACTGGCTCTACATCAGATGCTCAATAATGTTGACCACCATGGCGAGGAGCTCACATCCAACCTTATAACCCTAAAAAAACAAGTACAGAGTGATCATCCAGGGCCATGTTTTACATCAAGCAATAGAGCCACACACACACAGTGCTTCTTGCAGTTATTCACAACGAGGTCGTAGTTCCTTCCTGACAGAATTTATGCACTCACTCGAAGATATGTAGGGCTGTGAAGATGGATTAAGCATGCCACTGGGAGTGCACGTATGCACAGAGACGAGAAGATGCTCAGGGAAGGATAAACTATTTCTGCAGAGGTTTTTTTTCTTAACCTTCGAAGCTATACAGTAGTTCCTTTTATCAAACAAAAGCTCCAAGATGGCATTAAAGATTTTCTCTGTTATTCATTGCTATTTTCAGGAAGCAGGAAAGTTTGCAAAAAACATGTTCCATCTTCCAATGTGACATCCTCAAATAATATAATTTCCTACGTGGGTTTGTTAATGTTATTTTTGTTTCCTTTTTTAGTTGTGACATTTCAAAAAGCAAATCCTTGAAACTGGCAGACAAATCTTGAACTAGTAACAGTGAAGACATCATTTCCACCCAACATATTGCTCTCTTGAAGAAAATAATGGTTTTAGACCTGAAATCAATAAAATTGCATTTTAAAATAACCCTTACATATAATATTCACATTAATTCCATGAATAGCACATGACCTCTAGATTTAATCAATAATAAAATGTTAATTAAAGTTTGGAAATGGGATCAATTTATCTAATAGGAATGACAGATAACTGTTATAATAAAGGCTAAAGGGAATAAAAAGAAAAGAGGAATATAATAAAATGAATTTCTGGGTAAAAAGAAAGTCTAGAAAATAGGGACCTTGATATTTTCCTGAGTTCATGATTGACAAAATGCATTAAAGGAGTTATTTTAAAAATTCAGAGACCAGGACTAAATATCTTCAAATATATTCTGCTTATTTATATCTCACTTTTTGATTTAGTTTCATGGCAATCAGGGTTAGGCAAGCACAATATACTTCCTGTGAGAAGATTTTTGTGTCCTTTTTTAAAATTTATTATTATTATTATTATTATTTTATTTTATTTAGAGAGAGAGAGAGAGAGATTGGCATATAGGGATGACACTCTAACCAACTAAGCTACCTGGCCAGGACAATATAAATAATGAGATGAGGATGCCAAGGAAACAATTTCAAGGTGTGAAATGGCAGCAAATAAAGAGGCTTTGGGAATGTGCTGGGGAAAACACTCCTCATAGGAATATTGTGCAGATTATTGTGTAGAGAATTACATAAAACCCTGAGCACAGTGCCTAGCACATTGTTGTTATTACTGAAAAGCAACAAAATTATTCCTAGAATGCACATTTGGAAGCTTCATGGGCTCCTCAAGGAGTTCCACTTAATGAAGTAGCAGATTACCAAGTGTATTAATTAGCTCTGTGTCCTGGAAGAGTTTATTCAATTTCCAAAATAATAAGATAGCTAGAAAGGGGCTTAATGAAATCCCATAAGAAACTTCACTACCTCTCTTTCTAAATTCCCTGTACACTTATGTAAAGAAACTACCAACTCATAAAAACATAGGCTAGGTCATTATGGTGTTCTCTCTCTCTCTCTCTCTCTCTCTCTCTCTCTCTCTCTCTCTCTTTCTCTCTCTCTCTCCATACCCAAATGCAGCTCTGACAGTTCAGTGCCTCTCTTCATCCTTACTTTCCCCATCACCTATTCCACTGATCTCCCAGAAAACTTATACCAAAGCTCCCTTCACTTTTTGTAACCCTTGCCTTTATTCAACCATGTGGTTCCTCAGTTTTAGTTATCTATACTTCCTTAATAACATCTGCAAGAAATACAGAATCAGGTACCCTTTGGGAGCCTGAAAATGCTGGAATGGAATTGAACTGTCAAGCAATGTTCCTTCTGATTTCTTTAAGCTTTGAGTAGATGATTCTACTCTAGCAATAAGAACACAAACATCTTTGCTAGTGGCAGGGTAGAGGTGGGAAAATCCACTGGGCTCATTTGATCCCACCTAAAACCTAAGAAGAGACCTCTGGGGTATGGCAACCTTGATTTCTCTCATTTGTCTCTAAACAGAAACCTGGGATCAAAGAAATCAGAAAGACCAAAGGAAGCACTAGAGATAGGGCTAGAGTGGAAAAAGTAATGGACTTGGCATTTCTGCAATCTGCTAGAGAGAAACGTAAGCTGCACAAAAGAAGCAGGGGGTGCTCCAAGGCCTTTCTGAAGACTCTTGAATGCCACCATACTTGAAGAGCTCAGAAAAACTCTTTCCTCCAACCTCACCACATATTGTCCCATTTTTCACTTCTTCCCAACATTATACTCATTCTAATTGAATATATTTCTCTAGTAATTCACTATACTAAGTATACTATTTGGTTGGCATTAGAAACCCTTGATGAAAATAATCATCTCTCTATTTTAGTACTTTCGATAACAATAGTAACATTTGTCAGGCATATTTCAAAGCAATTTCATTCTCACTTACTCTTCACAGTAATGTTAAGCGAAATAAGCCAAACAGAAAAAGAAAAATACTGCATGGTGTCATTTATATGTGGAATCTTAAAATAAAATTTTTAAAAAGCCAAAAGCATAGAAAGAGAGATTGGAAAAGTGGTTGCCAGGGCTGAGAAATATGGAGAGATGGTAAAAGAGCACAAATATTCAGCTTTAAGATGAGAAAGGACTGAGGATCCTTCATGGTGACTATAGTTGATAACACTGTATTGTACAATTGAAATGTGTTAAGAGAATGGAACTTAAATATTCTCACACACACAAAAAAAAAGATGAATGAGTTCATTAACTAGATCAGGCAATCTTTTCACAATGGGTATGTATATCAAATCACCATAAAAGAGCTTACAATTTTGTCAATTATACTTCAATAAAGCTGAATTTTAAAAAATATGCTACCAGCAATTAGAAAATGCCACAGTTAAATTTGAACACAAGTCTCTGACTCCTGAGCATGCACTGGGTAAGTTACTTGACCAAAGTCACATAGTGAGTAATAAGATTCAAACTGGTGTTCTGACCCCAGACTCAATTTTCTCTGTGCTGCACTGAGCCATCTATGCTCTCTATCTTGAAGGGATGCTCCCTTTTTCTATTTGCCTGCTCCTTTTGTCTTTCTATTTGCCTAACCCTACTTCTGTTCCAACAAACAACATATATCCCGAGGTTTAATTAACTCAACTAGCTTTTGTAGAGCACCTTTTATTTACAAAGCACTGGCTGACCCATAGAGGAAAAGATGCTCTTTCTTCAAATTTTTGGCTACTTAAATTACACACATATACTCATCTATTCAATCAACACATATTTTTAAACATCTGCTGGTTCTAGGCACTGTGGTAAATCCTTGAGATGCAAGTGAGTAAGACAGACAGAGCTTACACTCTGAGGAAGACAGACAGGAAAAATGTGGAATGATGCTAAAATGGGAAGGAACAAGACAAGAGACAATAAGTGTAGATGTGAAGCAGTTAACCCAGACAGAGTTGTCAGGGAAAATTATCCTAGGCCTTGGAGGGTGAACTGAAGTAATTCAGGTGCAGAAATGGGGAAGAACTAAGCATGCCTAGTTATGGAGGTGGGAGGACGGTGACACGTATATAGTGCAGTAGGACTGAAAGAACAGTTACTGTTAGTAACTGTGCAAGGTGGGGTGGGGTAGAGCATAAGACAATTGGAAACACCGAATATCTTTCTCAATGGGATTGACTTGACTGAAGTTGCATTTTAGAAAGATCACTCTAGCAATGAGATGGAAACCAGGCTGGAAGTGGGCAAGTCTAGGGCACAAAGACTACCCTGCATGGTGATGACATGGACTGGGGAGGTAGCAGTGAGGTGGATGATCAAAGAAGCTTTTGGAAAACAGAAATAGAAAGTCACAGAGATTGATTGGACATAGGAATAAAGAAGAAGGAGGAATCAAGGATAATGCATAGGCTTCTGGCTTAATGGTGGGGCCACATGAAATGTGGTGGACTTGGACCACATTTACTACAACCTTCAAAATACATCATGTCTGAATGTAGCCCCACTCCAAGTCCACCTAACTTAGACACTTACCAGATTGGTCTTCTGTATGCTCCTCATATCTCAAGTTTGTCCCTCCACCCCCAACCACATGTCTTTGCACCAGTTGTTCTCTGTACCTGAAGCAGATTTTTTCAAGATCTTCACATCACTGATTCCTTTTTGTCACTGAAGTCCCTAATGAAATGCCACCTCCTCAATAGGCCTGCTTGACCACCCTGTCTGTTGTTTTATTTTTATTTTACTTCTCACTATCTGTACTTCATTTCCTTGTTACTTACTACCTGCTTACTGCTGTCTCCCCCTTCTAAGTGCATATTGTATAAAAACAAGAAGCTTCTTTTGTTCATTGCTGAACCTCCAACACCTCAAGCAGTACCTACTATATGGTAAATACTCAGTAAGTATTATTTGTTGCATAAATTAATGCGTAAATAAGTAATAAGTGCATGTATGAGTGGGGAACTCATACGGAGAGACAGTTTGAGAGGCATGAAGACTTCAATTTTGACAGGAGACACCAAAGGAATATATACCAATAAAATATAGGTTCCATCTTGAAGGTAGTTAATATGCAGCTCAGAACAGACTCTGTGCCTGAGAATAAATTCAATCATCAATATACATATGGTAACTGAAGCCATGGGACTAAAGGAGGATGCCCAGGCAAAGAACAAGAAAGAAGGCAAGGGAGTCAGCACCTAGAACTGTACCTATCACATAGTAAATACTTCGTAAGTATTTATTGAAAAAATTAATAAATGAATGGATGCATATATTATAGTTAGTTGCACACATTCATGATCCTTTACACTATATAAGTTTCATTTGAACATCAAGTTTGGACCATTTATCTTTTTAACTATAGTCTACTACATGGTTCAATGAGGGAATTCACAATATATTATGAATGTTTGTCACCTAATTTATTCTCTAACATCTAGCTGGGTCCAGAAGATCTGAGTCAATATGGGTTGAACTACATCATTGCTCACTAATATCCACTCTCTCCTTTTGCCACTGACCCACCTCTGTCCTATAGCATTGTCCATGCAATTTGCTTCTGCCAATGGCCTGTAAGTAGACATGAGGTATGTTACATAATGACATGTCTCTAAATCCAATTGTGTAGTTGATTCAGCCTTTGGGGTTCAAAGGCACTACCAAGAGATATCCTGGATAGGAGTTGCTCCTTTCAACCTGTGTTCTAAAATGATAACACACGTGGAATACACGCACAGTCATCCAGCAGCCTGTACCTAAGCCACAACCCATCTACAGCCATAAGTAACATGACCAAGAAGCAAGTTGTTGCTGATGTCAGCCACTGAGATTTGAGGATTATTGCTGCAGCAAAATTTGACTTATTCTTTAATTCCCAGAAGACAGCGAATGCCTCTGGGGTGAAAATAAGTGAGTCTGGACCTCAAAGACAAGGATCTCATAGACAAATTCCTTATCAAAAAACTCTCTCAAGAAATAGCCCTACACTCCTTCCTACAAGGGAGTTAAATCCAAGAAGATGTGCTTTTTACCTTTCCTAGTGGAATGTGTCACACTGAAAATTAATGGATAAATAGTCTAGGAATTTATTTTCATTATTAAGTGGAATTTTATTTGAATTTGCTATTATAGACTCTATTATGGCCCTCATGTTCTATTTCCCCACTTTGTATTCAGCCCCCACTCACCATCTGTTTTGAATGTTTTCATTGCCAAGCCTACAGTTCTTTAAGCTCCTCTGAAAGAAAACTCAATAAAGCTATAAACATAAACGAGCATTAAAATTAAAATAATGATAATTAAATAATCAATTCTCATTTCTTTTACAGTCCTATAATTTCTATAGATTTAATCAAGCCATGAAATTTTATTTATAGGAAATTCTAGATGAAAAAAAATGAACTGAAATACATTTTTCATTCTTGCTTAATTAAAATGGTTTTCTTGAATAAAACAATATAAATACCTGTATTAAGAAGCTTATTGCTGCTGGTTATAGCTACATAATTTTAATGATGTGACAATATGGATCTTAATATTTTGTATCAAAACTTAAATAAAATATGAAATAGTATATTGGGAGAAAGTTTTTAAATTAGCATATGTTATCTAGACTCTTATATCCATATCTTTTAATGAACTCTTCCAATTATTGACAATAAATATCTTAAATGCAGGCATCTGATAGCAATAACAATAACATATAGATAACTATAATGATAAAGCAAACATACCAAGAAAATGGGCTAAGAATTACTTTGCCAACGGAGTGGGGAAAGGGGCTGGGCAGAGGTGAGCAAACGGAGGAGGACAGGGGGACATCTGTAATGCTATCAACAATAAAAAAAAATGACAAAAATTACTTTGCAGTAATTCATAGTTTATAAAGGAAGTGATATACCATTTTGAGGAGTAATATGACAGATACTACACAAGGCACTTTATATATATACTCCCTTTCATTAACAACATTTAAGTAAGAAGCATGTATACTTTCTCTGTGTTACTGATAAGAAAATTAAAAAAGAATTAAAACCTTGACCAAGATTTTACTTAATTTTCTAGAAATTTTACATGATTTTAAAACAAAAACAGTATTATATATAAATTGTAACGAAGACTGATATTCAACTGTATCCAAAAAATACTTTGAACATCACACTTGCTACACTATAGCCCTACGTATCACAATACATGTCAAATTCTCTAAACTTTATTACATGAAACAGAACATATGGTAAGCATTACTTGTGATAGGGCTTAAGTAATCATCCTGGGATGAGGGCCAGTGCTATATCCATGACCCAGTGCTCCAGAGGAAAGGGGACACCCCAGAAAATAGGCATGAACCTGTTTCTTATACATATGAACTGTAAGTAATTCTGTATATAACCAGCAGCACTCTATAAATGAAATGATTAGAATTTGAATGACTAAAAGTTGGCAGTTGCCAGAAGAGGATCAATGGTAGATAACACCCTCTATTTAGAAGAATGTGAGTTTATGTACAGGTGTTCATTATCAATGGAGAGAAAGAAATTGTCACTGAATTCTGCTACCTGGGGAGCAAGCTCTTTGACAGCAGCTTGACAGATAAAGAAGTAGCCAGCCAAATCAGAAAAGTCAACATGTCCTTCAGCAGGCTGGCAGACAGAACACCAACATGGCATTGATCTACCAATCAAAGGGTGGTTCCTGGTGTCAATTCCACAATGCATCAAGGTGGTAGAGATCTGCCAAAAATAGAGTTTTGAAAACTGGTCATATGAATCATGGAGTCACATAGCCAACAATCAAGGGCCAGAGCCTATTATGTGACCCAAATGTGAAGCCATGGGCACTACAGTCACATCACATAAAACATGGGCTTTAAAGTCAGATAGACCTGGGTCCTGAGCTGGCCCTGCCACTATTAACTGGGAAATCTTGGAGAAAGTGGCATTCTGAGGATGAATGTGAAAAATGCTTTACTTTTCTGGCAAAAAGTAAATGAGATAGCATAGGCAAGATGTCTAGCACATGGCAGATGCTCAATAAATGACAATTATTTATGTTATTAATCACTTGATCAGTGTGGAAGTGGGGTTCTCAGCAGTACGTTTACTATTAACCAGATTCAGGAAAGAAATGTAATGTCACAAAACTTGCTGCAAGTTGACCATTTTCAGGCAAGTATGAAAGACAGCAGAAAAGTGTCTTAAAGGCACATTGAAGCGCAACCTCAAACAGTGCTTTTTCCTGCAAAATACTGATAAACAGCAGCTGCCGCTGCCACCAAACTACAGAATGTGTTAGGATGCCTCCCTGGTAGCAACAGTATTGGATAGATCGTGAGAAGAAAGCCTGAACCTCCAGTAAATCAGATCTGATCATTGCTAAGAAAGCCCTGTGTCATAAGCCAAGAAACTGTTTTCATAGCAAATAATATTGCAGAAACTATTAATCACAGTGGTCTCCTCAATCACATCCACACCTCACGACTAGCATACTCACAGCTAGCATCACCTTTGAACCTGAAGGAAAATAAACTAAAAAATCAATCCATTGTGAATAAAGGTGAAGAACACACATTGAGAGTTATGAGTATTCATACATAGATCTAAAAATAGGAAGAGACTTATATATCAGAGTCTGATGAAAAATATATATTTGAAGGGGCATTCAAGAAAAAAATGTAGCTTCCCATAGAGAAGTGTTTTACACATTTGTCCACAGAGTCAAAAATAATATAAAACAGTGCCCCTGCTGTACACAACTTACTTTGGATTTTCAAATACTTTAGATAAGATTTTGAGACCTAGGGAGTTTTATACCCACACACAAAGGTCTCCTTAGTGGAAAGGCATTCAGACATTACTCGGAATCACATCAAACTTTCAAGACCCATCCACATAGCAACCACAGGTGCATAATAATTAATGTAAAGTTAAAACTTGTCTACATGTGCCATAAGGCTCAGCAGAAGAAAGATCACTAGGGACTGGTTAAAGAAACATTCAACCCTGGCTGTTGTGGTTTAGTTGGTTGGGTATCGTCCCATGCACCGAAAGGTGCCAGGTTCGATTCCTGGTCAGGGCACATTGTTCGGAAGGGAGGTGCAGGAGGCAGCCAATTCATGTTCTGTTCTCACATTGATGTTTCTCCCTCTCTACTTCTCCCTTCCTCTCTATAAAAAATGAGTTAAAATTTTTAATTATAAAAGAAACATACAGACATCATCTACCATCATATGTGCAGTCTCTTTCAAAATTCCTCCCTATTGATGAGACCTGATAGGGCGAATTCTAGTGAAATGTAGACAGCTCCACCTTCCTTAGACTGTAAGCTGTATTCTTTGTTCTCTGAGCCATCTTACTTTCCTTCTTTCTTTTTCACTCTTTTCATTGCACATACCAAAGGTGAGGCCTCTAGAAAAATATTCAGACTACTTTGCTCATTGTCAGAAGGAAAATATTATAAATACACACACACACACACACACACACACACACACACACACACACACATATATATATATACACATACTAGTATATCCATATACACTGAGTGGCCAGATTATTATGATCTCTGAATGCATAATAATCTGGCCACTCAGTGTGTGTATGTGTGTGTGTATATATATATATATATATATATATATATATATATATATATATATATATAATTAGAGGCCTGGTGCATGAATTTGTGCATGGGTGGGGTCCGGCCAGCCTGGCCAGGGGGAGGGGACATGGGGGGGGACAATTTGCATATTAGCCTTTTATTATATAGGATATACACTGAGTGTCCAGTTTATTATGTGTTCAGAGATCATAATAATCTGGCCACTCGGTGTATATATGCACACATACATATGTTTGTGTATATACTTATATGCACATCATATATGTACTAGAGGCCCGGTGCATGAAAATTCATGCACTGGAGGGGAGGGTCCCTCAGCCCAGCCTGCCCCCTCTCACAATCCGGGAGTCCATAGGGGTGGGAGGTGACCCAGCGACCAGGAGAAGGCAAAACCCCCATCACACCTCTGCTGCTGCCACTGCCGGTAGCACAAGCCTTGGCTGGCCCTGGTTACCTGAGCCTCGGGTGGGCCCTGGGCAGCTGGGGGGCTGAGGGCAGGTCCGGCCACACTGTGCGCCTGCCGCCCACCCCCCTGCCCCCCCCCCCCCGGCGGGGCTGAAAGAACTGGGGGACTCCGGCGGGGATGAGGGGGACTGGGCGCCGCCATCTTTGTGATGGTGTGACAGTCAATTTGCATATTCCCTCTTTATTATATAGATATACATGTACAATATATGAATAAATATATACACATACAATGCACACATATGTATATATGCATATACACACATACACAGACACATATTCATACATACACATAACACACCTATACATATAGTATATTACTTCATTTAGACCTACTCCACTTTTCTTAGCATCTCTGTCCAGTTTGGGAGGAGTGGATGGACTCTATGTGAATAAATGTTTCCAATTGCAAACATCACATGTAAGTACCCTCCACAGGTCCAAATGCATGTTCAACAAAAGCAAACAGAAAGAGACATGGAGTCAAATTCAGAAAGCTAAATAATTTTAAATGTCTTTATTTTTTCCATCTCTAAACCCAACTGCTACTGCAAAATTATGTGGAGTATATGTATATTTGTCTGTTTCTGTCTATTGACCAGAGCCTTAGTCAATCCATTTGTGAGAATATTCAACCAACTTGTACAGGTAAAACTCACCATGATTTTAAAACATAACGATAAGAATGTATGTTGTTATAGCACTTCAGAATATTCAAAATGGTCCCTGTCCCTCAGCTGTGGTAGAGTGAGTAGACAGAAATCATGCCAAACAGAAAATAACAGACATGTAGCCAATGGGCCTTTTTTTTCTTTTGTTTAGTTCCACCTTTACTACTCACTCTCTCTAGAATATCAAAAATGAAGTTCCTCTGCTCTAAAAGACAGATTATCATACCTACTTTGCCAGATTGCTATGAGGCATAAAAAGAAAATACTTTGTAAATGTTAAAGCACCCTACAAGTAAAAAATTAAAAAATATAATATTTATATCTATGCTAAAGTGGATGGTACAGGTATCATTATCCTAATTTCACAGTAAAGAAACTCTGTGATCATGTGACAAAGAGCAGTCCGCAACATCCAAATTGGTAACTGGCTGATCCTACTGGCTTCGCTGAAGGTATAATTCCTCAGTTGTTAACACTTTGCACTCACTTGCTTTTTTCTCGATTCCTTTATTCTACTCGGGATTTAATTTTTTAAATACCCCAGATTTTACAAAGCGCAGCAGTAGAATAAAAAACTGGAGTTTCTTTTCATACAAACTTATTTATTTGGATTTTTTTATATTTCAAATTATTGATACATTCAAAGAGTATAAAAAGAGCTACTACCGATGCTAACCGTGTCAAGTCACACACGACATCCGAGTGCAAAAGGTTAAGATCATATATTAAGTTATTAAGATCATATGTTTGAAATACCTTGAAACAAAGTACAAACACAATTTTTCAAATCCATGTTTTTAAGGTATGATGAACTATATAATATATCTGAAACATTTTAAGAAATTATTTTTAAACTGTTAAAGTGCAAAAGGTTGTGAAAACATGTATTTTTGTTTACTTATTTAATAAATTCATTGAATGTCTACCATGTTCTTTATTCTGTGTTGGGGATCTGGGGGTTTAGCAGAGGAGATGAGATCCTAATGGAGTGTGTATTTTCCTACAAAAGATAGTCAATAAACAACCAAACGAACAAGGAAAAAACAATGTGGAAACTATGCTGAAAAAAATAGAGGGGTGAGAGCAAGAATACCTGAAGCCAGAGTGGAAGGCAAGGGAGGACTTGTTAGAACAGATGGTGACAGAGGCCGTCTGTGAGATATGATCTTCCAGGAAGACCTTGAAAGACCAGAAAGGCAGCTGAGGGAAATAATGAAGGAAGAACATTTCATGCAGTAGGAGCACCAAAAATCGTTTGGAAAAATATAGTTGGAAACCAGTTAGGAGTTGTCACAGGAGTCCAGGGGAAAGAGGATGGCAGTCTAGCCTAGAGCCACTGTGGCCCAGACCAAAAGCAATGAATGGAGTAGAGAGATATTTTGTGAGTAAAATAACCTAGATTGGGGAATGGATTAAATGAGAGGAAGGGGAGAAAAACCAAGATGGTGGCATAAGGTATACACCTGTACGTGCTGCCTCTCACAACCACACCAAAACTACAACTAAAAGACAAAATGACTATCACCCAGAACCATGGGAAAGCTGGCTGAGTAGAAGTTCTACAACTAGAAGGAAAAAAAAAAAAAAGCACATTGAGACCTGGTAGGGCGTGTGTAGGGCATGCAGAGGCGCGGAAAAGCAGAGGTACAGAGGTGCGCAAATCGGGCTGGCGACTGGGTGCACTGCTTTTTTCAATTGGGAAGGAGATACAAGCTCCCAACTGCTCTGAACTCCAGTTTCCGGCAAGACTCTGGGGACCCAGACTCCTATGGGGAGAAGCTGAACTGTCTACCATCAGGTCAGAAAGTGAGGGTGGCTTTCTTGCAGAGTTGCTCGCAGGAATCATTGTTTACTGCACTGAGGGAAGGACATGGAGTCGTGGAGACACAGAGACAGATGACTGGTAGCCATCGCTGTTTTCTACACCCTGGTGATTCCCTGAGACCCCGCCGGACCCGATTTACAAACTCATCCAAGCTGTGTGCAGCAGCTTTTGCATATGAATGGCCTTCCCTTTTGCAGCTTAATCTAACAATCTGCAGCTGGGTCAGACAGCTCCAAAACTTCCAAACCCCAAACAAAGAGGAGAAATCTGCAGATCTCACTATAGCTCCTGCTGGGTGGTCTCAGACAGTAGCTGACTTGCACCTCCTCGGAGATCCAGGAGCCAGTGTACCTAGTGGTTAGTGTGAGGCGACACCAGATTTCAACTCCTCACATCCATAAGTGACACACTCAAGAGGCAGACTCAGTGAGCACCAAAGCCCCACTGAAGCAAGTCCTGCCCCATATGGGTGTCTCCAGCACAGCAGTCCTTCCATTATAGACACAGCGGGTCCTCACAGCCAATTGACCTAGAGGTCAATCCTCCCAGTGTACCAACAGAAATTAAGGCTTAATTACAACAAGACTGTGCACCCAGCCCACAAAGGGGTGCACCAAGAGTGTCCACCTCAGGTGATTGGGGAGGCTGAACCACTGGGCCCTATAGGTCACTTACCACCTGTACGTGCTGCCTCTCCATCAACACAGGGAAGCAGCTAAAACGTGGAGACAAAGAAACATGTCACAAATGAAAGGAATGGAGGAAAGCAAACTACTGGATATAGAGTTCAAAACCACAGTTATAAGGTTACTCAAGAATCTTCTAGAAACCTCCGAGGAACTTAGTGAGACCTTTAAGGATCCTAGTGAGAATGCCAAAAAAATGGAAAAGGACCAGTCAGAAATTAAGCATACACTGTCTGAAATAAAGAATAATATACAGAAATTCAACAGTAGACTAGAGGACCCCAAGAATCAAACCAAAGATTTGAAATATGAGGAAGCAAAAAACACCCAACCAGAAAAACAAAAAGAAAAACTAATCCAAAAATATGAAGATAGTGTAAGGAGCCTCTGGGACAACTTCAAGCGTATCAACATCCAAATTATGGGGGTGCCAGAAGAAGAGAGAGAGCAAAATATTGAAAACCTATTAGAAGAAATAATGACAGAAAACTTTCCCTACCTGCTGAAAGAAATATACTTACAAGTCCAGGAAGCACAGAGAACCCCAAACAAGAGGAATCCAAAGAGGACACCAAGACACATCATAATTAAAATGCCAAGAGCAAAAGACAAAGAGAGAATCGTGAAAGCAGCAAGAGAAAAACAGTTAGTTACCTACAAGGGAGTACCCATATGACTGTCAGCTGATTTCTCAACAGAAACTATGCAGGCTAGACAGGAGTGGCAAGAAATATTCAAAGTGATGAACAGCAAGAATCTACAACCAAGATTACTCTACCCAGCAAAGCTATCATTTAGAATTGAAGGTCAAATAAAGAGCTTCACAGACAAGAAAAAGCTAAAGGAGTTCATCACCACCAAACCAGGATTATATGAAATGCTGAAGGGTATTCTTTAGGAAGAGGAAGAGGAAGAAAAAGGTAAAGATAAAAATTATGAACAACCAAGTGACAACAAATACATATCTATCAACAAGTGAATCTAAAAACCAAGTCAATAAAAAAGCTGATGAACAGAATAAACTGGTGAATATAATAGAATCAGGGGCATAGAAAGGGAGTGGACTGACAATTCTCGGGGGAAGGAAGGGTGGGGGTGCGGGAAGAGATTGGACAAAAATCTTACACCTATGGATGAGGACAGTGGAGGGGGGTAAGGGCATGGGGTATGGGGGGGAATTGGGTGGAGGGGAGCTATGGGGGGAAAAAAGAGGAACATCTGTAATAATCTGAACAATAAAGATTTCTTTTAAAAAAATAAATTAAATAAATAAATAAATGAGAGGAAGGGAACTTACAAATTTTGCATTTGAGTACCTGCATGAATGTTTTATAAGTAACTAGAGGCCCAGTGCATGATTGAATCATGCACGTGTAGGGTCCCCTACATGCTTTCGCTTTTCACGGTGGAGCTGGGTGCCTGTCCGCTGGTGCTCCAGGCCTTTCAGAAGCCTCCTGCGCGGCGCAGGCTTCTGAAAGGCCTGGTGCCGGAGCAGACAGGCACCCAGCTCCCACGCTTTTGATGGTCCGCGGCCGCTGAGGGGGGCTACCCTGCTGTTGAGAGGCGCAGGGGGCGGGATTCCCGCCCCCTGCGCCTCTCAACGGCCGCTGAGGGGGGCTGCCGCGGACACCTGGCTACCCTGCTGTTGAGAGGCGCAGCTGGGTATCCGCGGCAGGCTCCCTCAGCAGCCGCAGATCTGGCCGTTGAGAGGCACAGGGGGCGGGAGTCCTGCACCCTGCGCTTCTCAACAGCATGGTAGCCCCCCTCAGTGGCAGCGGATCCGTGCCTCTCAATGGCCGGATAGGCCACCCCGAGTCCCGCCCCCCAGCCTCCCGCCGCCCAATCGTGGGCGTAGCGGAGTGATGGTAATTTACATGTTACTCTATTATTAGATAGGATAATTAGAAAAGATGAGATGATCTAGTTGAGGAGAAAATATCTAGATAGATGATATAATAGAAAGTTATCAAAATTGCTTTTTATTGTGATAAAATAGACATAACAAATTTTACTATCTTAACTATTTTTAAGCATACAGTCCAGTGGCATTAAATACATTTACATTGTTGCACAACCATCACCACTACCCATCTCAAGAACGTACATCTTGCACAATGGAAACTCTGCATCCATTAAACAATAAATTCCCATCCCCATCTCTCTCCCGACCTGGGCAAGCACCACTCTACTTCCTGTCTCCATGAATTTGACTAGTACTCTAGGTACTTCATAGAAGTAGAATCATACAGTATTTGTACTTTTGTGTCTGGCTTAATATCCTCAGGGTTCATCCATGCTATAGCATGTGTCAGAATTTCCTTTAGAAGAGGAATGTGGCCATGGAAAGAGTAACAGAGTCTAAAACGCAATCTATCTGGGCCTCAAACTGAAAGAAGCAGAGAATAACTGGGCTCAGCTATGCTCTCCCTGGGGTTATAATTGAAGGAGGATAGGGACTACTATATATAACCCTTAGGACTGGAGAGGGGAATTAAAAAACACCTCCAGGTATCCACAGTAATTTAATGTAAGACACATTGAGTAAAGTGAAGATCACCCAAAGATTTTTTTTCTCCTGAAGCATCTAAGTTTCTACAGGTCACTGGCATTGGGGTGAGACCCTGTGGAAATCAATATATTTCACTTTAGTTCTCTCACCAAACATAAAGCTGCACCTAGACAATAGCAAAAGTGAAGCAAAATCAACTGTTATACAAGCCCCCTCCCCCAATAAGGGCTTTAACAGAGCACTCTATAATTTCCAACCTTATATTTGCAATTCAGTCATTTTCCAAGAAAATGGAAGTTATCAAAATGATTGTTATTATCCACAACATTTGGTAAAAGAAAAAAAATGGGGCCATGTTCCATGTTAGCCTTCATTGCCATCTAGGATCTACACTCAAACAATGTCTATCATTTCCTTAATTCACCAGGAGGAGCCTACTGACACAACATGGAAATGTTTCATCTCCAAATACTAGATAAAGAAATAATTGTAGAAGACTTTGAAAGGAACGTGATCATCTAGGTTTGAATGACTGGGCTGGCTATTTTTCTGCTATTTTACTTTATTTGACTCCTAATCTCACAAAGGTCTGTAGTTCAGGTGAGAGTCTTCCAAGATAAGAAGGCAAGACTATGACATTATTTTGTAACTAAGTACTGGTAGGAGGAATTTTGTTAGAGATTTTATTTGCTTACTCACATCAGGTATATTACATTTGATGTGAGGTCTGCTGCAAATTGCAAAAGGTTCTATGCCTATATTCACAACAGGTACTGAATAGGAAGAAAAGGCAAAGCTGTGATATCAAGTTCTTTACAAATCCACAGCCGATACAATGGCAAATGTAGTATAATTCAACTAAAATAAAATCAATACTCTTCATTAATATTCTACTCCACAGGCTAAGAATATTACCCATGAATATCTAATTGCCGTTTTCCCTCATAAAGTTCTATTTTGAAACCTCTGTCAAACTGAAATTGAGCTCCCTGATCACATTAGTGAGCAGAATTATTTTAGGAATAAAGGATTCTTGTCTTAAATCATTTCGACATTGTCTTTACGGCCCAGCATACTTTTAGCAACTGCTGGCATCACTGTGCCCCAGAAGTCATAATGAATTGCAGGATTCAACATCATTTTAGCAAAAGTCAAGGGTTGACAACATAGCAAAGCTTCAGAAACTCAATGTAATTAAAGGAATCATATCATGCCTTCCACGGCATACCATGCCTCCTGTGTAGTTTCAAGACAGAGTTTTTCAGCAAGAGATTCTGCCACGGTCTGTGAGGAGGCAGGAGGATGGCTAGAGAACCTGGAAGCTTCTGGCTACTGAGCTCAACCATGGCAGAAAAAAAAAATCTCTTCTTTCCTGAGGAAAATATTTGGAGGGAAGTTTTTCCAGTCATTGCTCACTGTGATAATTACATTTGACATTTTAGGAGCACGACTCAATAGCTAAAACATACAAATGTAAATGACTTGCAGTAAGAAATGCAAATGGGCATACATTCAAAAACCAACTGCCCCCTCTTCTGAGGAAATGTGCCTCCAAAGTTTCTCACAGTTGCAAATTAAAAATAAAAAAAGTTCTGTAATATATCATGAATTTTGAAGAGAAATTTTTTTCAAATTTATAGCAAATAAAATCTCTTAATTCAATTACGTTGAATAACTTATGTAATAAAATAACAACATATTTTTCTACCACATGCAGAGTAAAATTTAACAACTGAAATCCAACAAGCCACTACTGTTCATTAATAATAAAGGCTTGTGATAATAGAACATTATTATCTTAAGCAGAACTTTTTTTATATATTCTTTTTTTTTCTTTTTTTATTATTTAAAGTATTACAAATAGTAGCATATATGTCTCCTTTTTTTTCCCCAATTGACCTTCCCCAGCCTCCCCTACCCCCGGCATATGCCCTCACCCCCCTCCCAGTGTCTTGCATCCATTGGTTATGCTTATATGCATGCATACAAGTCCTTTGGTTGACCTCTTACTTCCCCCTGCCCCCCAACCCTCCCTAGCCTTCCCGTTAAGCAGAACTTTTTTTAAAATTAAGTATGTCATGGTAAATGAACTCTCCATAGCACCATAAAAAAGAAAAGAAGAAAGGGAGGAAAAGAGGGAGGAAAGGAGGTGGGGAAGAGAACAGCAGGAGGAGGGAAAGAAGGAAGAAAGGAAAGGAGGAAAGAAGGGAAGGGAGGGAAGGAGGAAGGGAAGGAGGGAGGGAATATTATATTTGACTAGAGGCCCAATGCACGAAATTAATGCAAGAGGCTCGGCCCTCACAGCCCCAGTTGCCTAGTGGCCCACCCCACCCCACCCCCACCGCACCCACTGGTCATTCAAGAAGGTCTTCCAGAAGGTCGTTCCACCATCCAGTGTAATTAGCATATTAGCTCTTTATTATATAGGATACTTTGATACAAATTGTTATGGTCAGTTCAAACATCAGACTCATCACTTGATACATAAGGACAAATTATTTAATATCTTTAAGCTTCAGAGTCTTAATCTGTAGTAAAATAGAGATAGGACAGGTACCTGCCTCATAGGATTGTTGTGAGGACTAAAACAGTTACTACATATAAAAGACTTGGCTCAGTACCAGGTATATATAAGTACTCAATCATTCTTATTGTTTACACATCAAACGTGTGCCATAAGGCAATTAATCTCATGGTTTTCAAGATCCTCTTGATATCATTAAGAAGAGTTTAAATTTTTATCATTATTAACACTTTCTTTTTTTTTTAGTGTAGCGTTTTATTATATCATACATCAGATACCATCAGATACCATGCTTATTTCTGTCTTTCTAGAAGGAACCCTAAAGTTTTATGAATAAAAACTACACTTTTATTTTCAAAAGCAACAAAAACAATTATAATTGAGGTAGAAGTGTTCTAACAATAATGCCCAATATCGGAGAACGGAGGCAGACCTAATTTTCATTCTCCTCTTGGTAGGAAGCTGACAACTATAAAGGAAGGCATCAAGCTGCTGGCAGAGAGAGTCACAGTGAGGCATGAGGCATTCGGTTACCTGCTTTGGACCCCCTACTAGCACATGAACAGGGTTCTGTTGGTTGGCTGGTGTGTGTGTGTGTGTGTGTGTGTGTGTGTGTGTGTGTAGTAAGAATCACATAATTACGTCCTAAAAGTAGGAAAAATAAAACATAAATAAGGGTGCAGAAGGTGGGGGAAATAATACATAATAAATGAATTATGTTCCTAACCTAATGGAAGAGACAGACACCTAACTATAATCTAAAACAAACTGTAGTGAGTACTATTTTAGGGATGCCCAGTAAAAGATGATAATTTTTAGAAAGAGTGACTTAGTTAGTATAAGTCCCCTGAACATTGACCCAAGGGACCATGGGTGATCTCTGCAAGACTCTTAACTCCATGAATGCAGGGACCTCCTTTATCTCATTCACCATAATGTCCCCAACATCTAACAGAGCCTGGTAGATACAAGCACTGATACGTATGTGTTGAATGAATGACAGGATAAATAATGATTTCAAGATTATGAGCCCAAGGAGTGAAAAGACAGCATTACCGGGAACTTCAATGGAAAAGACAAAGACAATGCTAGTTTGCAGCAGGGAGAATGGGAAGGATAAAGAGTCTGGCTACTGATGCAGTGATATTTTTGCAGACGACAGAGTTAATAGTGACCTTCAACGGTACAGTCTTATCAGAGTGGTAAAAGTTTAAATGGGATTCAGACAATTAAAAATGCAGCCTGGATTTCTTTTCTAAAAGTTACTTTGCCCAGGGCACACTCATGCTCAATTCTAACTTTCCTAGTGGAGATTTTATCCATTTAGCTCACAGATCTTAGTTGAGTTTGTCATTTTCCAATCTGGAAATTTCACTGTTCAAACCTGTTTCATTTTCTTAATTTTTTAATTTTATTTTATTAATCTACTAACTTCATCTGCTGAAAGACTCATTTATTTCTTTTGTGTTAGCCAGTCTCTCCATTTTTTAATATTTGACTCAAAGCCAATATAATTCAGCTTTTAAAATATACCTCTATGTAATACTTGGTCAACAACTTTTAGAAAAATAAGTGAAAGATCCACCTATAGTTTTAACTTCATCAGACATGTATTTCATGAGGCAATAGGGTTTTTAATCAAAGGAGAATTCTAACCCTCCATTCCTCTACTCCTACCTGTAAAAAAGTATTCTTGGTCTGCATAAGAGCAAGGACAAAGCCATTTCCTGAGAATTTGATGGGAATGGTGCTTGGACAAAGAAAGATTCACTTCAAACTAAGGGACTTCAGGTAGAACACATTCCCCAGTGGGCTGTATAATGATAATCAGGCTAATTTTACTGCAAGACCTATTTTCAGAACACTCCCCACCCTCATAGACACTGACAGCTGGGACATTTGCCTCAAAATGAAACCTAAGATATGCTCTGAAAAGAATTTATCAAGGCAGATTACAGTTCCAGGGCAGGATTGGGTGCCTCAGAAGTGAAGGTCTGCATGGAGCTCAAATGTCAGCCCTCCTCACAAGAAAGAGGTCTTTCAGCTAAAGAGCCACACTGAATCACAACCACCCCCCCCCCCAAAAAAAAAAAGAAAGAAAAAAGCAAACACACAAAAAATATGCTGGCTACATATTTTGTAACCCAAAATGGTTTTTCCTTCTTTATTCTTTCATACTTTTAAATATTAAAAATTTTAAACATATAAAAAGATAGAGAGTATACTATAATGCATCCCCATGTACCCAACACCCATCTTCAAAAGTATTAATTTGTGGCCAATCTTGCACTATATATACCCCAATCTACATAATTGTTTAGAAATTCCCAGACTACTCTATCAGTAAACACTTAGGTATATATCTCTACAAGACAAGGATTCCCCTTTCAAATCAAAACCACAATACCTAAGTCACAGCCTCCCTAAAGCAACAATTCCATGATATCATCACCCAGTGTTCATACATGTAATTATCCTATAAATAATCTTTTTAACATTACAATTTGTCTATTTGAATCAATACCCAAACAAGGAGCATACATTATGATTGATTGATAGGTCTCTTGGTTTCTTATAATCCATAGATATCCTTTCTGTCCCTTTTTTTCTTTCATACAAGTTAAATTTGTTGAAGAAATCACATTATTTGATCTGTAGAGTTTCTCAAAGTCAGGATTTTTGCCTACTGCCTCTACACGGCATCACTTAACATATTCCTCCATTGTCCACATTTTGTGTACATTGATAGATTTATTGAAAGCTTAATCTAATACTGGTTCTTTTTTTTTTTTTTACAAGACCACTTCCGACATGGTATGTGCACCTCCATCCAGAGGAACATAATTTCTAGTTGTCTCTCTTTTTGCAAAGTTAGCAGCCATTAATCAAGTCATTCATCAGGGTTACATAAAGATGATATTCTTGGTCTATCACTCCTTCATTAATTTGGAATACTTCTATAAATATAAGTTTCCCCTCATCAAATATTCTACTATCCTGGGTTATTTTTTAAAATAAATTTTTGTTGATTTCAGAGAGGAAGAGAAAGGGGGAGAGAGATAAAAACATCAATGATGAGAGAGAATCATTGATTGGCTGCCTGCCTCCTGCACATCCCACAACCAGGGCATGTGCCCTGACCGGGAATTGAACCATGACCTCCTGGTTCAGTGGTCAATGCTCAATCACTTAGCTACACTGGCTGGGCTGGGATACTCTTTATATAAGAAATGCAAGATAAATGCTTTCTCTTTATGTACCAATTTCAAAAAAAAAAAAATGAGTTCTGTATCTTACAAAAATGAGCCATGTATTTGAGAGATTGGGTATTGGTGAAAATAGTTGTTTGATTATGAATCCATGGATTTAAACATATTTTTTAAATATATTTTATTGATTTTTTACAGAGAGGAAGAGAGAGGGATAGAGAGTTAGAAACATCGATGAGAGAGAAACATCGATCAGCTGCCTCTTGCACACCCCCTACTGGGGATGTGCCCGCAACCAAGGTACATGCCCTTGACCGGAATCGAACCCGGGACCTTTTTTGAGTCCGCAGGCCGTCGCTCTATCCACTGAGCCAAACCGGTTTCGGCGATTTAAACATATTTGATATGTTTAAATTCACTGTAGTTATTTTTTTGAAGTGGAAATTGTCCCAGTTTTGTCCAATAGGAATCTATATAAGCTGGCTCCTGAATCCTTTTGACATGACCCAGCAGTCTTTGGTAGCTTCCCTGCTTTATAGAAAGACAAGATATTGCAGGTTTATCTTGTATATTTCTTACCCCTGCCCAGTAATCAGACATTTCTTCAAGTTTTTTCATTTTAATGAAAAATAGTACTTAGAGACCACAACCTTGATGCTAGGGATTGCTACGAGTTGGTCACCATTACTTCAGTTGTTCAATGGAGAGAGCTACTAATACATACAAGGTTGTACCAAAAACATGTATACACACTCTAACAGCTGATAGCTCAATTGATGTTTCTTTCTTTCCAGCCAGATTAAGCTCTGAACAAAGGAAATTCATCCTACAAGGCTACTGAAAGTTTGAAAACCCAGTGGAAGTACAAATACTGCCTTTATAATTATTCAAAAGTATATACACTTTAGGAAGACACCCTATAGATGCATTAATATATATAAACACATGTACATACATACATACACTATATCTCACAATTTCATAATGATATTTCCCATTCAAAATTGGGATAACAGAAGTTTAAACTTAACATTATTAATCTTGTGTATCTTAACACCCATTCTCCATGCCAAAAATGCCAGTCCTCAATAACACCAACATAATTGCTAGTTTTCTTATTGTATACTAGTAGCCCATTTGCAGGAAGAATCCTGCAAGTGGCCGCTGCGGCCGTGTGCGCTGCCGCTGCCGTTGCCGCCATTGCAGCCACCACGCCTGCACCCCTCACCGCTGCCACCCACCCCACTCCGCCCCGCCCCACCCCACCGCGCTCCTCCCCGCCCGGGCTTTCCCTCTGGCAGCCACCTTGCTTTCCACTTTTCCTCCCTCTTCCTTCTAAGTTGTCTTCAGTTTTCACTCCTCCCTCCCTCAGCGTATGCAAATTAACCAGCCATCTTTGTTGGGTAATTTGCATACTCACCCTGATTGGCTGGTAGGCGTGGCTTTTGGCTGGTGGGCGTGGCTTGGGCGTAGCGAAGGTGCGGTCAATTTGCATATTACTATTTTATTAGGTAGGATTACTACTACTGATATTGAGAATAACATCAACAATATAATTGCTAAAAACAGTTTAAGATTTTTTGAATTATTTTTGCCCTGGGGCATAATCCTCTAAGGATATACAGATCACTATGTTTTAAAGCACTTGGTTCATCTCTGTCAACTGAATATACAATCAGATTCATTGGTCTCATTTTACTATCAATTTGGGGGTAGTTGGAGGTTATCTTTCAAATTTTGATTTTGCATTATAATCATGTAAAACATGTACATGGTTCCAAAGTCAAATTTACAAAATAGCATCACCTTAGTCTCTCTCCCCAAAAGCTAGTTTTTTTTAATTCCATGGTTTATCCTTTCATTTCTTAAAATATAAGCACATATATATATATGTATATACATATATATTAAATCTGCCCTTTCTCAGCAATTATTATCATACTATACACACTTTCTACATCTTGCCTTTTTTATTAATCTAACAAAATATCTCATAGACCACTCCATATAATATCTTTTTTATAGTATCATCTCACTTAAGGGGCACATGGGTTATTTCCAGGCTTTTACTACTGCAAATAATGCTATAAATAATATCAGTAGTCATGCACATTTTCATACTTTTACATTTATTACAAGTAGTTAGCCCCTTAATTTTAAAAGCTAAACATAGAAATAAATGTCACCCAAAATTTTAAAAATCAAAATCAAAACACAAGAACACTGTAAGGTAGGACAATAACAACTGACTCTAGAGAAAGTGATAATAATTATTATTTTTAAAATTAATTAATAATTATTTTAAAACAGAGTTTCACGGGTATACTGCAATCATGAAATAAGAATAAACTGCTTTAAAATTTTCAGAAGTGGGAGAACAAGAGTGATATTAGCTTTTTTGTTGTTGTTTTTAGCCAAATTCAATAGAAGGTCTGGAAGATCACGTTTTAAAAAATCTCACAAAGTATAGAACAAATAGTCAAAAAAGTTTTAAATTTGAGAGAAAAGTTTAATAGGCTTAGAAAATCAATTCGCTATTATAACTATCTAATAAGATTTCCAGATGAAAAGAACAAAGAAAGAAAGAGGAGGAATTGTTTTTAAATAGGCAAATACTTCCCAAAGCTGATGACATGGAATTGAAAACCCACCAAGTGTCAATCAGAACTACAACTTTACCCAGCCTTATAAAATTACAAACAACAAACAAAAGGAGAATATTTTAAATTTTTAAAAAGAGGGGGGTTGGGGTGGGAAACCTATTATAAAAGGAAAAGAATGAGACTGGTATCAGACTGTTCATAAACAACACTGGGTAATTGGGGGGGAAAAATGCAGTATTACCTATTAAGTTCCAAGGGAACATTACTCAAGCATCTGTAACTCCACCTACCTAAACAGAAATATAATAACATTTTAAAGTAAATCCTATATAATAAAAGGCTAATATGCAAACAACCAGTTGCTATGATGCACACTGACCACCAGGGGTGGTCAGTGCACTCCCACAGGGGGAGCACCACTCAGCCAGAAGCCGGGCTCAAGGCTGGCGAGCGCAGTGGTGGTGGCGGGAGCCTCTCCTGCCTCCGCAGCAGCGCTAAGGATCCCTCGGGGGATGTCCGCTTACTAGCTTAACAACCCCCAAGGGGTCCTGGACTGCGAGAGGGCACAGGCCGGGCTGAGGGACAACCCGCCCCCCCCCCCCCAAGTGCATGAATGTCATGCACCAGGCCTCTAGTATTAAATAAGAGAACAAAATGTTTACAGACACATATCCCCCATATACTCCTTATGAGAAAATTACAAAAAAGACTTCAAGAAAGAGTGTATAAAGAAGCAAACTAACCTAGCAGTGCCATTAAAAAAATTCTAAGGTGGCAGGTGTGTAAGTCCAATAATAATGTCTTTAAAATAAGAATAGATTTCATTTAATAAAACCCATAATTTTTACACTGGAAAATCTAATGGCATGGTGAAGAAGACATATTCATTGTGTCAACAAATATAAAACAAATTTATTAGAAGCTCCAAGAAAAATAGAAAGTTGTGCCCTAAAGCCATGTTCTAAATTTGAAGCAAACTTAAACTTTGGCCTGATTCTGAGAAACTAATACAGATATTTTTTAAGAGGAAATTATTTTGACTATAATTCCTGGACCTTCTCCTTTGAGAAGCCAGAGTTCAGTTCCACAGAATTACATTCTTCTCTGAAGGTCAGACATACAGTTGATTCTACAGTAAATAATACTTACTTGAATCATAATATTGCAAGTGTGGTATCTTGTTTTTCAGTTTTCAACAATTAAATATATAAATACTGAAAAATATAAAAGGAATTGAACTAAAAATAGAAAGAGAGAAAATAATCTACAGGTATTAATTACATATCAAAGTTAGAAACTTGAAAATCTAAAACTAATATACATGGGTGAATGTGGTCAAAAGGTATAAACATCAAATTATAAGATAAATAAGTCCTGGGTATGTAATGTACATCATGACAACTATAATTAACCATACTGTCTTGTATATTTGAAAGTTGTTAAGAGAGTAAACTTCAAAGTTCTCATCACAAGAAAAAGTATAATAATGTGTGGCGATGGATGCTAGCCAGACTTATTGTGGTGATCATTTTGCAATATATATCAATTCAATTATGTTGTGTACCTGAAACTCATATGTCAATTATATCTCAATTTCAAAAATTAAACATTATAAATTATATATACTATAAAATATTATAAAATTATGTATAATTTTGGAGGGGAGAGGCGAGAATGTATAAGATAAATTCCTCTTTCACAACCGGAATTCAATAGATACTGTCTAAAGTTGATAAATTAGGGAATAAGCATATAACCTATTATAAATATATAAGCAGAAAAATCTAGAAATGATTGTCTCTGGGGAATAGTACTAAAGTTGGGAAGCCATGTATGTTTCATTTAATACCACTCTGCATGCTTAGAATTTTTCATAATATTTTATTAACAATAAAATGTGAGAATGAATAAATAAATATGAACCGGTATTTACATGCTTTCCTTTGCAACATGTTTCCCAGAGCACTGAGAAACTGAAGACTATTCTTATCGGCAGAAAGTCTTCCAAGAGTAGTGTTAACAGGTGATAATTTACTCTGATGCTCAAAACACAATGTGTCAGACATAATTTACCTATAGCTAACACATGCCCCTTGGATTCTGCTCAGCATCCTTCTGTCCATCACTCCCTTGCTCTCTTTTCCAATTACCTGGTCATAATAATAATAATTAAAATACATTACTATCTCTTGTATGTTGTCTTTATTATATGATCCTTTTTCTGTCCTTAAAATTCTAGTGTAATATTTTACTTTTCTTTCACAGAAAGTGAAATTAAGTTGTTTAATTTGGAATGCTATTCCCAATTGATTTTTCTCTTAGTAGCTGCCAATCAAAATGAAAATGATCTTTTTGCTTGAACTAAATAAATTGTACTGTCCTCTAGACCCCATTATTTTCCAACTGGAGAATTTACCTCTTCAAGGAAGCCAAGTCTTGTTTGTCCTCAGAGAAATCATTTTGCACTACACTCCAGGCAATGTTTGAGTATTCAATGATTCCACCCTTCTGTTAATAGTTTTATATCCTTGATAAGTATGCAAATGAGACTGATCTTTCTGTAATTCTCAAGTTATAGGAGGGAGTTCATGTTAGAAATTTTCAGGTACTCAGATACAATGACTTATCAACTCACACAGTTTGACAAATATGTTAATAATGTTATCCTTGAATTAATTAGGACTCTTGGTTGCATTGCATCAGTTCCTTGATAAGAGTGATTTGAAACCCAGCTATCTTTAAAACGACTAAGGTAAACACTTAATCTCTGTGAGACTCAGTTTCTTCCTCTATAAATGGGTATAATACCACCAATTTCATAGTTACATCCTTCATCCTATCTAAAATAATATCTCCATTATTCTCTTTCCCCTTTATCTGAGTTATTTTTCTTAACTGTATTTTTATCTCTATTTGCCATTACTCTTCATATCTGTTCTTTTCTTTGTTTATTACCTATCTCCCATACCAGACTACATATTTCTTGAGGACAAGACTCCACATGCTTTATTCATATCTATATCTGCAGCCCTTAAAACAATGCTTAGCATAGATCAGCTGCTCAATAAATGTTTCTTGAATGAATGCTTGAATGAAGAGTATTGCTGAATGATTAAAATGATATAATGTATGTAAAATGTTTAGCACTGTTAGGAGATAAATATTCACTAACTTGTCTGAACTCAACTACTTAATAAGCAGAACCATTAAATTTATTTGTGTTTTTTGCCTATGGGCAACATGAAAAAAAATTTACTGAGAAGCTAAGGGCTCCATGAACCAATAAAGTTTGTATGCCTCTGCTGTGTCAGTTACAGACAAACCACATTATCACATGCAGACCAGAAAATAAAATTCATAATTTGCCAAGAAGTTCTAAACTATGGTGGCCCACTGAGAGAAGAATATTGTTCAAAAGAAATATTCAAGGAACCAGAGGAGCCTGAGCAAGCTTCCTGGATGCTGAGTCAAAGAGTGGGCAAATGAAACTCTTGAAGAGTATTCCATCCCACAAGGACAACCCCTACCGCTCGTGCCATTCTTCCCTAGGTACAAAGAAAGAAAAGACATTTTGCACACACCATTCCAACTCTGAACTGAGAATCTACTCAAGCAGGACCGATGCAAGAGGTGGGTAAGTGAAGGAAGGGGAAGGAAAAGGCTGATAATTGTGGAAATTCAGGTTTCATGCTTATTAGTACTTTGCCCTCAATCACCTTCTATAAAGTTTCATATTAATAAAATTATTCAACTTCTAAGCATTTCTTATCATTCCTGATCCTAAAACTATGTGACTCAGTGGTCTTAATCTAAATTCTACATTTTTTCATTAAAAGATATTCATCTAATACACAGGTTATCCCCAAAACATGTATATACACTTTAACAGCTGATAGCTCAATTTTGAAGACTGCCTTTATAATTATTCAAAGTGGGTTATACATATTTGGGGGATACCCTATGTAGATATATTTAAAGTCCCTCTGCTTGCAGTCTGGCTTGACATTAAATCTTTCCCAATCTTTAAAAAACAAGTACTTTCAATACAATCTCATTGACCGTGTGTGTGTGTGTGTGTGTGTGTGTGTGTGTGTGTGTGTGTGTTCCTTCCACCAAGTTCTTGTCCTACATCAAGGCCTTACTTGCTGTCAATTTCCCAATGATTCATTTTTAGTATTTTTAGGTTTCTGGAATACAAAAGAATTTCTACCACTTCCAATGCTTATCAGTTATGCAGTCAAATAGGTTCACTATATTTTCATCCACACTTTCCTCCCCCACATCATTGCCTTCCACCTCATTGCCAGTGAGGCCTTTATCAATCTGTGTCTTAAGTTTCTTCTTACTCATCATTACTCTAGTCATTAACTTTAAAAAAAAAAATCACTCTCCCACCATTTTTAAACTTCAGGAGATCTGCAAACTTAAGAAAATTCCTTGGCTTCATCTTTGCTTCAGCAGGAAGCTCACCATCGGGATCACATGACATGACTTATTTTTAGGCAACAGGACGAAAATGTTAAGAGGGCTCAACTGCACGGATATCAAGTTGCTAGTCTCATTTAAGGTTTTCAGTTTGCTGGGAGGCAGCAGGCCAGGTTCAAATCCTAGCATCACCATTCAGTAACTGTCACCTTCAGAAAGACACTGAACCTTCCTGATTCCCAGTGTCCTCATCCATAAGATGGTGACACTATCTTCTTCACCTCATGGTGAAGACTGAATAATGTGAGTGACAGGTGGAACACATCACACAAAAATTTTCTCTTTTTCCTTCTTGTGTTATTTATTCTTGGTACTGTTAATTATCCGCCAATCAATTAAACACTCAAGTTATCAGTATGGATTCTCTGATGGTCCTGAAACAATAAAAGTGGAAAGATTAAAATACAAATCACAGTGGGTTTTGTATTTGACTGCTCTACCTCATAGCCATTCCCCTATCCTTCAACAATTCTACAGTCAATAAGTCTAACTAGGTAAGTGAACAAAAGAAGGAAACCACGTGTATTTAGACAGATACCCTAGCTTCTGAGCCCTGCCCTCCTCAGATTGTGCCTCCACACATTTTGAGAGCTCATCTTTAGATCAGAAGAGATCGCGTGAGGTATTACAAATACTCCTGCTGGATTATGCACATGCTCAAGGTTCCTTTCCACTCTGTGACTCCAAAACTCTACCAAGAGAACTTCTAAAATTCAAAGGGTGCCAAACAATTTTCCAACAAGCAGTGTTACTTAAATAAGGGACTTGGGTTTACCTGGAAAACCTGCGATTGTCCTCATTATAAATCAGAATGAGGAAAAAAAAACAAAAACACCACAATGGAAATCAGAAACTCAGATTTAAAAAATCAGCTTTGAAATTCTAGGATAAGGTTTCAGCCCACCGCAGAGCTAGGTACAACAGCAGGCCATAAATAAACCTGTGAGAACCACTGCCTCTCAGGAAGGGACATTGCCACTTTCAGCACTGGTTATCTTTGAGAAAGGGGTGGGGGGGTGGAGAACAATAATTAAAGGAAAAAATAACAGATGTGGATTAGGATCATAAGCTGCTCCCTGCTCTCAGTTCTAAAAGAGTAACTTTAAACAAACTGGTCAAAGATGTGCCTTTGTGCTCCAGAAACATTTAGAAAAGGACTCATGGATGTCTGGAAGATAAGGATTCTCCATATTAATAATGCGATTTTCTTTAGGGGCTCAGAAGTTATCCTCACTGCTGGCTGCCATAGACATCTTTCCTTATAGACAGCATGTACATATTCTCCTCACACACCCTAGGGAGTGATTAATTAGCACCATCATGGGCCCAAAATAAATAGGAGACTAGTCCTCACTGTCTAAAGGCCCAGATTATTTTAACATTCCAAGAGTAACCAAGGCAACCAGAGTTTGAGAAACACAATATTACTGCCAATAAAACTTTCTAATTTGTTCGATTTTTAAGACAGTTATTCTTTAAAACTGAAAAAATTGTGTTAAGTTTTAATGACACTTGGAAAATTTTTCAGTATTAACTTCCAGCTTTATAATCTAACTAAGCCCACTCCAATAAAACTTAATCATCACCAAACATTTCACACACACACACACACACACACACACACACACACACACAGTGTATATATATCAGAAATGCCGTATCTTTAGCATACATTTATAAATAGGCCCAAAGAGAATTTTTCACAGAAATGTTAATAATTTTCATAAAACTCCTCACATACTGCATGACACTTGCATATAATATTTTAATTAATTACCTATTCAGGAAGCACTTGGGTACTTGTACGATCCAGCATGATTAATGCAGCCTTAGTGTGAGGACATAGTAAAAATTGCCTAATAAACCCTTCCTCAACATGCTTCATATTTTCAAAGCACTAAAGCTCAGTAAATGATCCAGGGGCCGGCAGAAAGGCTCCAATCTGTCCTGCACAAGATCTGGCCTCTCTGGCCCAGTCTGATTGAGGCCAGGCAAGCCGCATAGGAAATCCTCGGGCTGTGAGGAAAGACAGAGCAAGAGCACAGGGCACTGTGCAGCGCCCAGAAGCCAATTTGAAAATATACCTGTGTCCCTCCTCCTAAACAAACACCTGAATTACGCTGGCTGTGGAGAAGTAACTCTAGCAGAGGGGAAAGAAGAAATTGAAGATGTTCCTTTCCTAATAATCGCTACTACTTATTTGTGCCTACTGTGTGCCAGTGCTGTGCACTCTGCAGACTTTATCTGATACATTCTCCAAAACTCCCTGCAAAATATGCACGAAAAATCCATTGATCTGATGGGAAAGCTGAAGCTCAGAGATAAGGGGCAAGGAGTTTTTGCAACGACAAAGTTTTGTAACTTCAAAGACCATCCCATGCCTCTCCTTTAAAGGTACTAAACTGGAAAATCTATAATATGTTCATAGTGATTTTTATTTTCCTACTTGATAGACACAAGGGGTTTTGAGAGCCTCACTTGTCCACTCACCACATCTTAGTGCAAGGAGCTTAGAGGAGAGAGAAATTCTCCACATGGTTGCTGGCTGACCACGCAGCGACCTATGAGCCTTCCCCAGTGAGCCCAGGGGTTAGAGCAGAAATCATTTGTTCGCCATCAAAGGACCCACAGAAGCGACAGGGAAGAAGTGTGTAAACAATTGCTATAACTTTCTTCACAAGTACTCCATCCTCCAGGTAGTGGACATTAGGGGTTGCACGTTCCTTCTGTGTTTTATTTTTGTTTTGTTGATTTGACTTTCCTTTTGGGTGGATGGGTTAAAAGGTTAATTCTAGTTATGTTCAGTCTTGGTGGAACTCATTACCCTACTTTCCATTACCAAAGCCAAAGTCAGAGCTCACACCTTCCCCACTATACAAGGCCAGGGCATGGATATGTGAGAGAGCTCACACCTCTCCATTACCCAGTGTAGTGGCCTTGCTGATGCCAATCAGAAATTCCAGCCCAGACTTTGACTCTGGAGCAAAACTGAAGGAATAGCCAGACTTTAGTCACAGCAGCTACAGAAGTATCTGGTGGTAACCACATCTTTGCCCAGCAGTAATAAAGTTCTGACTATATTGTTCCTGCCAAAAGTTGCGGGGGCTGCTTTCTCAAGATCTGCTAGATATGTTTTTCAAATCTGATTCTTCACCTCCCATCAATTCTGTGCATTTTCCCAATTAAGCAGCCAACATTGATTTGTTCCTTGCAATCAAGCAAATCGCGCACACACACACACACACACACCACTACACTATAGTAGACTGCATTATTGTTCTTAAATATTAACCAAGAAGGCCTTCACATACTCCTCAACTTAACTAAGCTTTAGACAGTCTTCCTCCTGACTCTAGGCCCCTGACCTCCCATTGAGAAGCATTTACTTCAGAAAACTTGGTAAATTTTCAGAATTGTAAATTCTTTCTCTGCCCAAGTGAGATGTAAACCTTTTTTAAAGCCTCTTACCAGTTTTTTACACCTGAAATGTTTTCCCAAAGACCTGGGAATCACCACTTGGAAATATAATCCTCAAAGAAGATAGGGCCCCAATCCCCCAGATTCTGAAATGGTAGATAGAAACCTGAGTTAGGTAGGATTCCTTGCTCCAACTTATAAAACTGCCTATCATAAAGACATGAAAGTTTACGTTTCCTTTTGGTAAAGCCAATTAGCAAACACAGATGGCCAATGATCCCCACACCACCATTCCATCTCTTAAAACCCTCCCACCCTTTGTTTTGTGGAGTTGGGTGCAGACTCAGTTCAGGTCTCCTTCTCCTATTACAATAGCTCTGAATAAAACCTTCCTTGCCTGATTAACTTTGTCCAGTGTAAATTTTGTTTGGACAATGTCCACTGCCCCTACTAAAGAGAGGACCATATTCCTCACCCCCACTGACACCAGGTTTGGCCATTGAACTTGCTCTAGTCAATGAAAAGTGAGCTGAAGGGATATGCTTGCAATAACCTCACCTATAGTGTGCCCAGTCTCCTCTTTCCAAGATAGAGGCTGATGTATCCATCTGAGTTCTCAAGACAACAGGAGCACAATAACAGCTGATCCACGTGTGCACATGTGGCATGAGCAAGAGATATATCTTGGCCATTATAAGCCATTGAGATGATGGTATCATTTTTACTTGAGCACAACCAGCAATCTTAACTAGTCACATTTCTGGCATTTGACACTGCAAAGGGGAAGTTCTAGAATGAACCAATTGTCTCCTGGAAGCCTGCCCTCTGACATTGCCCTTCCTAAACTAGTTTAGTGAGCTTCAGAAGCCCTCCTGGACAAGACATCCCAGAGGGAGTACAGGGTAAACTGTGGGTCTTTAAAAGCAGCCTGCATACTGCAACAAAAGGGGTAAGCTTGTGTGAGCAAGGGGCCAACCAGGTCTCTGAACAATCCCAGAATATGTTTCAAGGAGGCCTTTTCCCAGTGTTATTCAAAATACTCTGTTATTCAAAAGTTCCCCTAAAATAATTTTGAAAATATTTATGAATTCCCTTTACGTATTTTAAAACTGCCATCCAAAAATTTTCACAAGTTTGAAAATTAACTTGTTAATAAAAGATAGTAAATATTAAATATTTTATAAGACAAAATAAGATAAGGATTGACTTTAACTGAAATCAATGTTTTATGACATACTTGATAAAATGGGTTTTAACTATTGTACTGAAAATCACACTGAATCTAAAAGAAACCACATGAAATATGTATTTGTAGTTTTAGCCAATGTATCTTTAAAATGTTATTAGTCCTGGAAAACATGGATTTGATTTTTTTTTTTTAAATCAGCACCACTAACCTACTTTGTAAGGCCCAGCTTCATCCTTATCAGAAATATATGTAAGCTACAGAAAGGCAAGAAACCCACCAGGTTTAAGTGTCCTTGATTAAACATTAAACAAGCCCTTCTCCAAAAACCAATATTTCTCATCATCCCTTTCTTTGGTGCATGGGAGGTCTCTAATCCTGGGGCAAATGCACTCTATTAATATTTCACATAGATGAAAAGTAGGCCTTTATTTTGTAAAGTGGTGGAACAAACATACAAAAGCAGGAAATGTCTAAGGCAATTTTAGAAAAGAATAAATGTAGAAATTGTGAATTTTGAAAGCAGCGTGTCACTGCAAATTCTTAAAACTGCCCATGCATGAGTACGCTTGGAAAGCATGCATGCCCATGTTTGAAGAAAGAAGTGTTTGTGACAAAGAAGCAGATGGGCAGGCGAGTTCTCAGTGGTGCTTTTGGATTCACAAGACAAGTTTGAGCAGAAAGCCTAATCCCATGTGAAGTGACTCCTCCCTGAGGCCAGGGGTGAGGCCTCACTGCAATGCAATCCATAGCAGCTACCGTAAAACACCAGGAATCATTCCTGGGCACCCCTGAAGACTGAGAATTGTGTTTCCCGAACTCAAATCATGTATCTTAGAATGCCAGCAAGATCACAAATGTTTTCCCAGCTTTATACATATTTAAGAACTCATAAGTAATATACCTAAACTCCTCTACTTAAACACACACACACACACACACACACACACACACACACACATAAATACCTGCTACTAACTACACTTTTGAATAAAGAACTGTCAACATTGGCAGATTCAGAACTTCTGCTGAGAAGAATTTATCATAATAGAATGATCTCTAAGAACATCATGTCATTGAGTAGTAGTTTAATAATGATATATTCCCAGGCTGGGGGGGGGAGGGTAATTAAGCTACGGATACATTAAATATTATTATAAATATCATCATAAATTAATCTTATAATTATTATTTCAATGACATTTTCTAAAAAAAACACAAAAAACTATAGTTCAACATACCACCTAGGCAGACACCAAGAAAAATATTGTATTCTGTCCTGCTTTTAAAAAAACTATTTCAGAAATACTTACATAACAACAATCATTGAAATGTCACAGAAAAAAATATATGTCCACTGCCTCATGAAAGCAGCATGTTACTTTAAATGCAAAAGAACTACTCTGTAAAATTAGTAACTCTCCTCTATCAATAACTCTATTCCTTTAAGAATTGGTGACTATGATGATTCTATCCATGTTAGAAGTTTGGGGTCAAATCCTAAAATAATGTTTTATTTAAGTTGACATCAGATTACTTGAGTGAACTTTTGTTTGAGTAATTTAGTATCCATGATGATTTAATTACACATTTCTTTTGGAAAGGATGTGGAATAGAACAAAAACAAAACAACAAAAACCACCATATTACTGTTTATATGAAGAAAAAAAACATCTTATATAATAAAAGAGAAACATGTAAATTGACCATACCTCCACTATGTTCACCATCCAATCAGGAATCAGCATGCAAATTACCCCAACAAAGATGGCAGGTTAATTTGCATATGTGGGCGCCCAGCAGCCTGGGTCCCGGGAACATCCTTGGGACTCAGGCTGCTCCGAGCCTGTAGGCCCTGAGCGGTTGGGGTCGAAGAACGCCCCCGGCCAGGAGTGGCCTATGGGCACTGGCGGCTCGGGTCCCGGGACAAGCAGCTGGGGGCACCAAGCGGGCTGGGTCCCGGGACAAGCAGCCAGGGGCACCAAGCGCAAGCGCAAGCAGGATGGGTGAAGTTCCCGCCCCACAGCTGCTTGAGCAGCGTCGCCATGCCGACACGGCGGAAGTTCCCACCCTGCAGCCACTTGCGCCCGTGCCAAGTGGCCCGGGTCCACGCCCCCCAGCCCAGTGGACAGAGCAAGCACATGGCCACCGGGCTTGGGGGCGTGCCCCCGGCGGCCGGGGACACACCCCTAGCCCAGTGGACACAGACCAGGGGATCCTTTGCACATGGGCTACAGAGGAAAGACCTTTTCTTTTCTTTTCTTTTTAAAATATATTTTATTGATTTTTTTTACAGAGAAGAGGGGAGAGGGATAGACTGTCAGAAACATCGATGAGAGAGAAACATCAATCAGCTGCCTCCTGCACACTCTGCACTGGGGATGTGCCCCCAACCAAGGTACATGCCCTTAACAGGAATCAAACCTGGGACCCTTCAGTCTGCAGGCCAACGCTCTATCCACTGACCCAAACCAGTTCGAGTGTAAACACGTTTTCTGACCGCTCATTGGCTAAGCTCCCTGAACACCTTGACTTGCAGTGTTCTTGGTAACTTGGGTAATAAGAATCCAAAAAGGTGATCTAGGGTTTTTCAACAACACTCCTGGAGAAAAAAACAAAGGTCCGCTGCTGGAGGGGCTAAGAAATGTCATATCCTGCCCTAGCCAGTTTGGGTCAGTGAATAGAGCCTCAGCCTGCTGACCGCAGGGTTTGATTCTGATCAAGGGCATGTATCTAGGTTACAGGCTCCTCCCTGGTTGAGGCCCAGGTCAGGGCTCACGCAGAAGGCAACCAATCAAAGTGTCCCTCTCACACTGATGTTTCTGTCTGTCTCTCCCTCTCTCTCTCTTCCATACTCTCTAAAAATCAATGGAAACATATCCTCAGGTGAAGGAAGGAAGGAAGGAAGGAAGGAAGGAAGGAAGGAAGGAAGGAAGGAAGGAAGGAAGGAAGGAAAAGGAAGGAAGGAAGGAAGGAAGGAAGGAAAGAAAGGTCATATCCTATGAAAGACACATCTTGAAAATGCCTAAAGGAAGTTGTCATTTTTTCATGGTGAAGGGACTGGAGTCCATGTTGATGAAATTCCTTGGTGGCTGTATTGGCTGGCAGTGGCTACAGCAGCAGGGTGATGGGGCTGACACCTTCCCCTGATCAGCCCAGTTGTCTCCTGCAGAGGGAAGCCAGACTGCGGCTTAGGCCCACTCCCCACAGGGTGTGGGCCTAAGCCGTCAGTAGGACATCCCCTGAGGGCTCCCAGTCTGTGAGAGAGGCCAGGCTGGGCTGAGGGACCTCCCCCCACCCAGTGCACAAATTTTGTGCACCGGGCCCCTAGTTAATAATAACTAATGGTTAGCTAACATATTAACTAAATAACATAATCCAAACACAAAATATAAAAAAGAACAGCAAGATAACATAAAATACAATTCCTTTCATCTTAACTGTGGTACATTTTTAGTGGGACATACCTGGTACCTCTTTGTGCCACTGTCAACTTTATTTAATAAGTTAAACCAAACAGTCCAATAATAAAAATAAAATAGAATTCTTCAAATCACATTTTATCATATTTTCCATTAAATTATGCACTTAAATTCCTTCAAGTACTGTCTTTGAGTTCTCTTCACTACCTCTCCTCTGAATGTTCAAATAGCTATTTTTCCTGTATTTCCAAGTCCAAACATTCAAAACCAAACTGAAATGCTTTGCCCACAACTTTCTTTTTCTTCTTGTATTCAGTAGCCCCATCACCTATTTATTCCCTTAGGATGCTTCTCAACTCCTCCATTTTTACACCTGATACCCAGATATTTAAGTGCTACAAGTTTTTTACATATTCATCTATTCAATTCATTCTTTTATATTCCCATTATCCCATTTCTCCCCATTTTTGTCTTTTGATCTGTACTTTCCTCTTATCAGATGGATGTTGGAATTTATGAATTCATCCTCCACATCTCTTAAATTTTCTATCATTTCTCCCCATATCTTTATCTCTGTTGGATCCTGGGAAAATGCCTTAAATTGACTTGCCAAATTTGGTTTACTATTTGTGGCCCATCGGCTATGTTTTCATTATAATAATTTTAATGTTTACTTCCAAGATCTCCAGATGAGCTTTTCATAAATGTTTATTCTTAACTAGAGGCCCGGTGCATGAAATTCATGCACTGGGGGAGAGTGTCCCTCAGCCCAACCTGCACCCTCTCCAATCTGGGACCCCTTAGTGGATGTCTGACTGCCTCTTTAGGCCCGATCCCTGTGGGATCGGGCCTAAAGAGGCAGTCAGACATCCCTTTCACAATCTGGGACTGCTGGCTCCCAACTGCTCGCCTGCCTGCCTGATTGCCCCTAACCACTTCTGCCTGCCAGCCTGATCACCCCCTAACCACTCCCCTGCCAGCCTGATCGACGCCTAACTGCTCCCCTGCCAGCCAGATCATCTCCAACTGTTCTTCCCTGACAGCCCGGCACCCCCAAATGCCCTCCCCTGCATATTCCCTCTTTATTAGATAGGGTTTTTTCTTTAACATATTGGACAGCTCTAACTGGTTTGGCTCAGTGGATGGAGTGTCGGCCTGCAGACTCAAGGGTCCCGGGTTTGATTCCGGTCAAGGGCATTTACCTTGGTTGGGGGCACATACTGCAGGAGGCAGCTGATTGATGTTTCTCTCTCATAGATGTTTCTAGCTCTCTATCCCTTTCCCTTCCTCTCTGTAAAAAATCAATAAAATGTATTTAAAAAAAAACATATTTGACAGTGTACCTGCCATGGTCTTGACAAAACAGTAAAAATGTAAACCCAAACTAAAAGTGTCATAAAATAAACTCCTTAAACAGGAATTTCATGAGACTTGGAAAGGTGATATCATGTGGTTGTTTCTTCCTTTTTTCTTCTCTTTCTTTTTCTTGATGTTTCATCTTTTGTCCTTTCTTTTCTCCTTGTATTCCTTCTCTGTCCTCTCTTTCTCTAAACTTTTCCTTTGGTAGAATCATCAGTACTTGAATCGCTCCCTGGGGGCGCAGGTGCCTCCCAGCCAGATACCGAGCGCTGCCACTGGGAGGGGATGGCAGCATGGGGGCGCGGACGCCTCCCATCTAGACACCCGGGGCTGCCTCTGGGAGGGGATGGCGGCGTGGGGGCGTGGATGCCTTCCAGCTGGACACTCGGGGCTGCCTCTGGAAGGGGATGGCGGCGTGGGGTCAAGGGCATCTCCCAGCTGGACACTCGGGGCTGCCTCTGGGAGGGGAAGGCAGCGTGGAGGCACGGACGCCTCCCATCCAGACACCCCGTGCTGCCTCTGAGAGGGAATGGCGGTGTGGGGACACAGACGCCTCCCATCCAGACACCCTGGGCTGCCTCTGGGAAGGGTTGGCGGCATGGGGTCGAGGGCGCCTCCCATCCAGACACCCGGGGCTGCCTCTGGGAGGGGATGGTGGCGTGGGGGCACGGACGCCTCCCAGCTGGACACTCGGGGCTGCCTCTCGGAGGAGATGGCGGCATAGGGTCGCAGACGCCTCCCAGTCGTACACCCCGTACTGCCTCTGGGAGGGGATGGCAGCATGGGGGACAGACGCCTCCCAGCCTGACACCAGGGGCTGCCTCTGGGAGGGCATGGTAGCATGGAGTCCCCGGCACCTCCCAACAGGACACCTGGGCTGCCCGGCTCTCAGCGGCAGCCCTCCCTGGGACTGGGGGACACCGGCAGGGCTGAGCAGACTGGGGGCTGCTATCTTGTGGCTATGGAGGCCGCCATTTCATCGCGGAGGTACGGTTAATTTGCATATTGCTCTATTATTAGATAGGATGTGTAAATATTTGTTTTGGAGTGGGGGTTTTTTCAGTTTTAGACATTCATTTTTCAATTATAGTTGACATACAATATTATATTAGCTTCAGGTGTACAATACAGTGATTAGACCTTTACATACCTTCAAAAGTTATTGCCTTGATAAGTCTAGTACCCATTTGACACCATACAGTTATTACAATACTAGTGGCCAGGTGCACGAAATTTGTGCACATTAAAAGGGAATTAGTTAGAGGAAATATTTTAATATTGCTATTTGCCCTTTCTCTATAATAAAAGTGTCAGAGATGAAAGAAAATTAGTAAAATGTATATGAAAATCTCCCTCCTGTCAGAGTCTGGGGTGCGCCATGGGACCTAGAGTCAAGTCCCCACCCACTACCTGCATGCGCTTTGAAAATGCAGGAGACCCAGACCCAGCTGGCCCCACCCCCATTGGGTGAGACCCAGACCCGGCCGCCTCACCCCTGTCAAGCCCCTCCAGGCAGGGGGGCACAGCCTCAGCTCCCCCAGCCTGGCACTGGGTGGGGGGCACAACCTCAGGTCCCCTGGCCTGGCGCCAGGGCAGGGGGTGCAGCCTCAGTTCCCCCGTCAAGCTCCACCGGATGAGGGGCATGGACTGAGGTCTCCTGGCCTGGCGCCAGTGTGGGGGGCACAGCCTGAGGTCCCTTGCCCAGGCCAGGTGCCATGCAGCCTCAGGTTACTGCTGTTAGGTCGTGACATTATGGTGTCCTGGCTAATTTGCATATTCTTCTATTATCAGGCATCCTCAAACTACGGCCCGCGGGCCACATGCAGGTGTTTTTGCCGTTTTGTTTTTTTACTTCAAAATAAGATATGTGCAGTGTGCACAGGAATTTGTTCATAGTTTTTTTTAAACTATAGTCCGGCCCTCCAACGGTCTGAGGGACAGTGAACTGGGCCCCTGTTTAAAAAGTTTGAGGACCCCTGATATAGATAGATTATTGACTATAATCCCTATGCTAGTAATTTACATCTGTGTGACCACTTTTATAACTGATAGTTTGAACTTCTTAATCTCTTCACCTTTTTCACCCATCACCCCAACTCTCCCTCCCATCTGGCCATCATCGATTTGTTCTCTGTATCTATGAGTTTGTTTCAGTTTTGTTTGTTCATTTATTTTGTTTTTTAGATTCCACATATAAGTGAAATCATATGGTATTTGTCTTTCTCTGGATGACATATTTCATTTAGCACAATACCTTCTACATCCATCCATGTTTTCACAGAGGCAAGATTTCATTCCTTTTTTGGCTGAGTAATATTCTATTATATTTATACACACAATCATTTATTGATGGATATGTAGATTGCTTCCATTAGCTATTGTAAATAATGCTGCAATGAACATAGGGGTGCACATATCTTTTTGAATTAGTATTTTGTTTTATAAATGTAAAAACATTTATCACCCTGAAGATATTAAATTCTTTTTCATTTTAAAGCCTTTTCAGATTATTCTATTATCTCTGTTTCCTCAGGAGTAAATTCTTGTGTGTATTAAGTCATCTCTTAATATGATCTCTTTAATGATAGTGACCTTATTCAGGTCTTTGAAATTCCCTAACTTATTTTTTGTGAGAGAATTTTTCTGTGTGCTCTTATGTGTTTCCGCTTAATCCCATGTTTTCATAGAGATATCTATTTGCTGGTTTTATAATCTTCCCTTTTACATATTTCCCTGAGTTTTGTGGGGGAAGGGAAAAATTCAGTATGTGCTTTTTTCATCAATCTTGAACTTTAAAGGTCTTTTATCACCTGATCAGGGGATTTGGGCAATAGCCTCCTAACTCATCTGTCCTCCCCAGCCTCTCAAGTCACACTGCAATGAATGTTATCCTTAAAGGTTCAGCTAAGGACCTAATCATTGAGTTTGGTGTTGCCTAAAAATCAATAAAATGTGCTTCTAAATCCTTTACTCCCAAGAGAAAAAAAAATAACTCTGAAGTGGAGATCTTAGTAGGCACTACAAAGGGTAAAACCCTTAAATTTTAGACCTATTTTCTTTTCCAACCTACTTCTCCACTGCATCTCTTCACATACTATCCTCTAGCCATCCTGACGATGCAGAGAATCTATGAAATTTTATGCTTCCCTGACTTTGATGAAGCTCTCTTCACTTCCATGTTGCATTATCTTGTCAAGATCCAGATAAAATACTAATATCTCTTCTATAAAACCTTCCATATGTTATGGACATTTCATGATCTGAGCCTCCATAAGATATTACTCATATTCCTATTAGTGTACTTATCTCATTCTTCCTTAATGCATTAGAATCCCCAACTAGGTAATAACATCTTGAGGCAAAGGTTAGTTATCATTTCTTTCCATATTTCAAACAGCACCTAGTACAATGTTCAGCATATAACAGACACTAAAAACTTTTTTTTAAATGAAAGATAACCCTAATTCCAATTACTAGAAATGCTGTTTAGCAAATATCCTATCTAATAAAGAGGGAATATGCTAATTGACCCTCACACTGTTGCAAAGATGGCAGCGCCCACAGCCAATAAGGAGGGAATATGCTAATTGACTGCCCCGTCCTCAAAGATGGCAGCACTCACAGCCAATAAGGAAGGAATATGCTAATTGACTGCCCCATCCCCAAAGATGGCAGTGCCCACAGCCACAAGATGGTGGCGCCCAGTACCCTCAGCCCCACCAGGGCAGCAGGCATGCAGCAAGGCTGGGTCCACCCCTAGGTTGGCCCGGACACTCTGTGTGCCTGCCTCCAGAGTTCCCCAGTCTCCTCAGCCCCCCAGCTGCCCAGGGCCAGCCCGAGGTGCAGGCAAGCCTCGGATGGCAGCTGCCCAGCCATCCAGGGCTGGCCTGAGGCTCAAGTAACCAGAGCCAGCTGAGGCTTGCGCTGCCCGCAGTGGCAGCAGCAGAGGTGTGATGGGACGTTGCCTTCCCCTAATCTCCAGGTCACCTCCCACCCCTGAGGGCTTCCGGACTGTGAGAGGGGGAAGGCCAGGCTGAGGGACACCCCGCTCCAGTGCATGAATTTTCATGCACCAGGACTCTAGTACATTCATAAAATTAAACTGAAAGAGTTAAGGAATTAAACTTAAGAGAAATGAAGACTTTCAAACTAGAATTCATTATCATAGCTTTAGAAATTTCCTCTTCTTGAAATTCTGAACCTATATCAACCTCAAGTACCATCTATCTCCCTTTGTTAAAGTGATAGCCCAGCCTTCTGGGTTTTACTGCATGCCCTTCATTGCGTTTACCACCCTAAAGTACAACTGTGTGTGTACATGTCCATGCTACTATGGATTATAACCCCTCTGAGAATAGAAATCAGATACAGAGACTAAATAAAAGTGTGCTGACTAAACAAATGCTTAAATACCACTTTTTCCCTTATTTGTGCTCAGAATAGCCCCAAGCTATAAGGAAACCTGCTATTATTCTCATTTTCCAATAGACAAACCAGAGTAAATGGAAGTTAAATCAACTCATGGTCACAGGGGAAAGGAGCTTGGTAGCAGAATTAGCTCTTCTTGAAATTAATCACTACCTTTCTGGATATTTCAACATAATGTGAAGCATCCACAGTCAGGAATAGAAGAATGGGGAAACTCAGATCTCTTTACATAAAAGCAATAGCCCTCCCAATAATATATATATATATAAAAGCCTAAGCGACCATCTGACCATTCAAACATCTGACCGGTAGCTATGATGCGAAATGACCACCAGGAAGCAGATGCTCAATGCAGGAGCTGCTGAGCTGTGGTGACTTGGCAGTGCGGTTCTTGGGTGACACATCTGGTACCAGAGAGTAGGGAGCCCAATTCCAGGGTGTGTCACCCAAGAACCACCCTCTTGCAATCTGGGACCCCTCAGGGGATGTCAAGAGCTGGATTCAGCCCGATCCCCGCAGGCCAGGCCGAGGGACCCCACCGGGCCTCTAGTATAGTGAATAAAACTGACCCTTAAGTAACACATAGAGTTCTGTGTCATCATTCTATCAGCTTCCAGAACATAACTAATAATATAAACTAAGTTGTCATCTATACACTGATAAGCACAGCATAATCATTTCTAGGTGTCCAGGACAACCATATTAATGTAAGCTTTTCCTTAAAGAAGGATTATAAAGAGCTATAAATACCATCTGATTTAGTGTATGTTAATTTCTACCATATTCAACATTTTCATTACACAGAACATCCTCTACTACAAATAAGATGCTTCTACTAAAACCTCCCATAGCTATTTAGAATTTGTTATTATTGCTCTTATTATTCATTTTACTAACTTCATTGGGTGTTTACTATATGCCAAGCATGTTGCTAAGAGCTACATAAATTATTTCATTTACTTCTCATAAAAATATTATGAATTAGGAACTATCGTTACTGCATTTTAAAAGAATTGAACTCAAGATATGAAGTAATATGCCCAAGGTCAAGCAGCTAATAAGAGACTGAGGTGGGAATACTTTCTAATGCTTTCTAGTGCCACAGCCCTGGCTCCTACACTCTACAGACACTGCCTCCCATTAGTATTAACTAAAAGGATATATTTTGTCAAATATTCTCATGAGTTTGACATTATTATCACATTGAGCTGTATAAAATTGCTTTTGTTGACCAAAAATGATTCAACCTACTAAGAACTTAAGATGCTAGTATCTGTAGCTTTTGATTCCTTGCCCATGTATTATTTTATTTTTATTTTGTACAGTGAATGTATTTAATGACTCCTAAATTACGGTTATTACAAATTACAGTATAACCAATAAAACATAAACTCCAGTCAGTCCCTTAATTCCCCAATGCTGATCACAGATTGATAATATGAGAAACACACTGAAAAGATGTGTGGCCAGGAATTCTCCCCCTAAGAAAACCAGTTCCAAATCAGCACATGCTAGAGCTATGGGCAAAAATTGTTTTCTGCAAACTTGCAATAGTTTTATTAACATGGTATTTCCATTTCCTTTAAAATGAAAGCAAAAAGACAAACTAATTCCAAGAAAAGAGAATAGAATAAAATAAATGCTAGCAAATGCTCACATTTGGGAGCAAATGCTCCTTTTGGTTAAGAGAATTTAAAAAGTAAGGCATTCATGCAATCCACTCTCCTCCTTTATTGATCCCTTTGTCTTTCCGTCCGGTCTTAGAGGGAAAAAGTGTCCTGCTGTTTCTTCAAGGACTATTCCTCCCATTCGTAGTCTTTATCCCACTCTCCATCACCTCTTCTGGAAAATTCCTCCATAAATTTTTCCCTCTCTGTATCCTCACCTGCGTCCCTCCTCTCCTCCTGCCTTTAGCTCTCAGATCAAACATGAATATATTCAGGTCTCCTGGATCTATATACACACAAGCCCTTCCCTCAGAACTCTCTTTCCCCTCCTTCTCTTCTCCTCCCTGCCAAAATGATTAACAAAGTAGTATGTTCTGCCTATACTTCTGCCTTACCTCCCACTTACTCATCATCCTTGGCTTTTGCTCTCACCTCTCAAAAATCCTTCTCAGGAATATCACAAGTGACCCCTAATTACTATTCTTACCCTATTTGATGTCTCCCTAGATCAGGTTAATGTGGTATGCTCTCTCCTCAAAGCCCTCGCTGATATCATTAATACCCAACTTCCCTGGTTATCTTCCTGTCTCTATGACTGTTCCTCTCAAAGCCTTCCTTCTTTCTCCATCTTAGTCACAATTTTTTCTCCTTTGGTCCAAGAGTTCAAACTATTCCTCATTTGTCTCTTACCACACTTTCCTCCTCTCTCCCCAATATACCACTTTAAAATACTGAAAGCCATGTACCTTCTCTCTCTTAAAACACACTCCTTTTTGTCCTTAGATCCATTCCATCTCCCAAGTGGAAACCACCCAGGCATTCTGCAGTCCTTTCCCAACCTATCTACAACCTCCTCTCTTTTCATTCCTCACAGGCAACCAATCAAACATGGAAGCAGACCAGGGTCCTCATCTTGGATGGCCCACAGCACATATACCTTTATACATAACTAGAGGCCTGGTGCACAAAATTCATGCACAGGTAGGGTCCCTAGGCCTGGCCAGCAATCATTGGGGCCTTCTGCCAGCTGCCTCCTAGGGCCTTCCTTCATTTCGTGCTGCCACCTGGTGGTCAGAGCATGTCATAGCGAGCAGTTGAACTCCTGGTTGGTCAAACTCCCAAGGAGACAATTTGCATTTTAGCCTTTTATTATACATAATGTTTTCTTTACCTGATATAGGCCTTAATGTTCAGATTCCTGCTCAAGTGTCACATGTGTTATGAAGCTTCTTCTATCTCTTCCTAAGAACATTCATTTCTTCCTTGGTGTTGTCAAAGCACTTTGTGTATACTGGTAATTTATATTGGTACCATAATAATTTTGAGTACTCCTGCCCCCATTCATTTGGGTTCCTATCTTCATTGTTCCTTAGCAAAGGAGACTGTGTTGTATTCCCTATTCTATGTCATGTAACATTGAACAAGTACTTAGCTCATAGGAAGTCTTCAAAGATGTCTGTTTCATTGAGCTGATCCATCTGCCTGGTGTTGTTTATAAAAATTCCTAGTTAGAGGAAAGGGCTTATATTAAGTAATTTTTTAGTCCCTTTGGGCACAAATAATTCATTATGTGAGACATCAAAAAAAATCTGAGGGAATTAATACAACATTTTTCTTCCTGAAATAAATGTTAACACCAAATATGATCCTTTATGGTTCTTGTGCAGAGAAGGTTACCTCCACTGAACAAACAGAATAGCTTCTCTTGAGAACACCAGTTTCCAATGTCAATCAACTGCTCACTACTGCTTTCCTAATTCCTACTTTAAAAGTCCAAAATGACAAATTATCTTACAGGTCCCTGCTCAAATACTTGATTGTTTTCTGGAATGTCAGTGCTGAAGCCTATTCCTATTCAATTTGGCCTCACTTTAAACCAATGGAAATATCTCTTCCTGCCAGCTTACATTTTATTTTATAAAATTCTTTGTCTCCTCTCTTACTTTTCAGGATAAAATTTTTTTTATAAACTTCCTCTAATTTCTAAACCTTGGGGAATTAAACTCTCCATAATTATGTTATCCCAATTAATGGCAGGAAAAAGAAACTAAGTTCCAAGTAAGATGACAATAAAATTAAATACTGGAAAAATGATAGCCAAAGACTTTTCCAGCAATAACATTTAGTAAATGTTATCAAATACTTAAGAAATAACAGAGTAGGTTAGTGACTAAAGATGTTATTATCCAATTTTAATCCTCATCAAAACTCTGCAAGGTAAATGTCATTATCATTACTTAACAGATCAATAAACCGAGATTCAGAGAGGTTCAGTAATTGCTCAAGGTTAACCAGATAATATATGGCAGTTCCTTGCCATATGTTGGAGTGACCTGAAGTAATTTTCTCAGAAAAAAAATTTGACCTGCCTGAAGGTCACTGCCTCTGCTCACTGACATGTGGTTTCTTGTCAGACACCCTTATTCCAGAACAGAACTCCAATCCTATACTCTGCCTGCATTTACACTGTGTGCCGTGCTAAGAGCCTTAATACGTTTTCCTCACGTGAGTATTGAATGAGTTATGAATGGGGCAGTATTATTTATTGCCTTACAGATAAGGAAACAAATCTCAGGACCTGAAGCCTCCCAGTTAGTCATGCTGATTAACAGTATTCTCAAAACCAACTATGCTGTCTCCTTCAACTACAAATATGGCCCACACTGCCCTAGATCAGCAGGATCTTGCTTGAGAATATCACCAGAAACTTGGCCCTACCATTTTGAAATTTGGTCTTAACAAGTCATTTTTAATTCTATTGGTCTTTTAGATCTTCTGAAACATCTCCTCCTATCATACCAACTAACCAAAGAGCTGTGTACCTTTCACTCTCTGGATTTCTCATAGCAATGCCTGCTCTCGCTGATTCACCTTTGGGTTTTCAGGCACTGTTTGCACTAAGGGGCACTGTAAGAAACAGTAGGGAATGGTGTTAAAGTGTCTGTGCTATGAAACTAGTCTGTTGGGTTCCAATCCCAGGACTGCCACTTAGAACAGTTCTTACTACATAATAAAGTTCAAAAATATTAACTATATATTTTACTGAGATGACTACATATTGTGAGAAGAGAGAAACAGAAGGAAAACATTTGAACATAGTTTCATGGAAGCTGAAGAGAAGGCATGTTTAAAGGAGTTGAGAAATCATGTGCCTGGTCTCTTGCAAGGTCACTCTATTAGTCTGCCAGAGGCTGCTATAACAAAATACTACAGACTAGATGGCTTAAACAACAGACATGCATTTTCTCACAGTTCTAGAAGCTGGAAGTCCAAGATGAAGATTCCAGTTGGTGTCTAGGGAGAGCTTTCCCCTTGAGTTGTAGACAGCTGCCTTCTCTGTGTGCTCCCATGGCCACATCCTTATGACCTCATTTAACCCTAATTACTTCCTCAGAGGCCCCATCTCTATAACAGACACACTAGGACACTGGGAATTAAGCATGAACTTGTGAATGTTGGGAGGTCAGGGGCTTTCAATCCATAACAGTCTCTAAAAGGTTTGGCCTAAAGTAGGTCTTTGGTGAACTTAAAAAAGTTTTCATCCATGCTGTTGCAAATGGTAGGAGTTCCTTCCTTTTTACAGCAGCATAGTATTCCATTGTGTAGATGTGCCAAAGTTTGGTTTTTTTTTTAATCCACTCATCTGCTGATCGGATGGAGCTGGAGAGCATTATGCAAAGTGAAATAAGTCAGTCAAAGAAAGATAAATATCACATGATCTCACTCATTTGTGGATTATAATGAGCAACATAAACTGATGAACAAAAACAGATTTAGAGACAGAGAAGCATCAATCAGATGCTCAAACCTCAGAGGGAAAGTAGGGGAGGGTGGGGTTAAAGGGGAGAGATCAACCAAAGGACTTGTATGCATGCATGTAAGTATAAGTGATAGACGCAGACAACAGGGGGTGAGGATGAGGGCAGGACTGGGGGCATGGGAGGACAATGGGGGAATAAGGACACATTTGTAATACCTTAATCAATTAAAAAAAAGTTTTCATGACTTTATTACTTATTTTCCAAACACTGTAGCAGGTTTATGATTCCTCTCTAGTTATTCAGGGAAACATTTTTGGAAGATTAAATGCAATCCTAATTTTCATATATTTTGACAGAAAAATAGTATATTAAGTTACAGACCACAATAAATGAACTGTACTTATGTTGTTAGTAGCCATAGAAAATAGAAGTAGTTGGTATGTACAGAAATGTTTTTCTATCAGTTTTTCATTATTAAAAATTACTGCCATTCCTAGCCTTTAAAAACAATTCTTAACCTTTTTTTAAAAGAAAACTTGCCAGAATAGCATGGACATGAATTTTCATTGTATAAATTATCCCAATCAAAATTTGTATTAACCTCTGACATCTTCATCCTCTCTTACTGCTGAATCTAGGGCTAATTAATACCTATTTAAGCATTCAGCTTTTGCCCTGGAGGCCAAGATAAATTTGTCCACAAGGCAAGAATATATTTGCCCAACAGTAAATCTCAATGAGGTGAGAATGCCCTTTTTTAAATTTTATAAAACATTTTATATAAAATATAACTATGGCAAAGAAAATTTGGAGAATGTAAACAAAGAAAAAATTCATGATACCACCTCTCTTAGTAATTATCACTATTATACAGGGTTTCCTTCAAGTTTTTCTTTCCATGCATACTTTTATAAAACTTTAATTATGGTGTATAAATAATTGTATATTATTTTTCTCAATTAACATTACTATAAACAGTTTTAAGTTTTACATATGTACATATGTATATTAAGTATTGACTGCACCATATGTATCTGAAAGATTATTTCTCCATGATGGCGGACATTACCTGTTGGCTCTAGTCTTCCTAATTTTAAATAGCATTACAAGGAACATTTTTCTGCTTTAGTATTCTTTTCTTATGTTTAATTACCAAATTAAGTATTTGTTTAACAAGTATATATATTTATCTGATTCTTGATACATATTCTCAAACTGCCTTTAAAAGGGTTGCACCAATTTTACTGCCATCAATATTGTTGGTAAGTAATCAATATCACTTGACCCTGATTCTCTCAGCAAAAAGTTTTCCTATCAAATAGGCAAGAAATAAAGTAGATACATGGCTGTATTAATTTTACTTCCCTTATTACAGAGAACATTTGTCTTTTCATGGTTATTTTCCAGTTTTACTTTTCCTGTGTGAGTCATCTATTCATTAGCTTTATCTGTTCATCTGTTAGAAGCTTCATCTTTTTTCATTGATTTGTATGAGGCCATCTCCTTTACTCATAAAATTATTTAGTACTAAAAGTAAGAATATTAGAAGGATCCTTGACATTTTACTGATGTTATACTAAGCGGAATAGTGAAATCAGACACTAATAAATTAAAATTAAAATATCTTGGGAACACTTCACCAAGTTCTGACAGTATTTGAGGGACAATTTGGAGGCTTTAATAGTCTTTTGTTTCACTGAAACTTACCTGTTATAATTATACTTATATTTTGAAATTAAAATAAAGGGTTTTTTTTTCCAAATATGAAACGCCAACCAATTAAAGACCAATTTTCTTATTCCCTATCCCTCCCCTGACCTTTTAATGCATTACTGTAACAATTTAATTAACACAAATAAAACTGATGATCTTGCCACCCTGAAACTGATTCTTACACCAAATCCCAAATTATCTGACATTATTGAATATTAGCATGATTATTAATCACCTCCATCCACTAAAAAATTACTAAGTGCCAGTTGGCATGCTGTTTTAGATAAATTATCTCATTTTATTCTCAAAACAAACCTTCAAAGCCATATTAGCCATTCCAATTTACAATCGAGAAAGCATGGGCTCAGAATGGCTAAACACCTGCCCAAGGCCAGCCGGCTAACAGGTGATGGAGAGGGATACCAACCCAGAGCCTGTGACCCTCACAATTAAGCATCTGGCCTTATAATATGCAGCACTTACCATGGCAATATTGTGTACTAACTACTGATTAAAATAAATTTAGATAAGGATATTTTATCAAGGGCATTTAGTATATTTATTCTGGTTGGAAACTCCTCAAATGATACCTCCATTAATAAACATAGCACCACTGGTTACATTTTTTAGAGCTTAGCCTATGTAACGACTAAAATTTAAAACAGAATTTTCATACTAGTAGTTTTAATAGCAGAAATAACATTTATGTAAATGTAAAATTCTCAAATTAAATAGTTGCTTGCTTTTAATATATTTTGCATGCAGAACATTAGATTGATCCAGAAAAACTATATGTCCTGCAAATTGAACCAATTGCTTCATCTTCTAACCACTTTCAGAGGAAGTAAAACCCCCCTCCCATCCTATCTAATAATAGACAAATATGCAAATTGACCATACCTCTGACACACCACAAGCCACGCCCACAAGCCACGCCCATCATCCAATCAGAGTGAGTATGAAAATTAACCCAAACCAAGATGGCTACAGCCACAGAGAGCAAGGTTTCCTAGGTAACAGAGGAAGCCAAGCTTTCCGCCTGCCCTTGCCAGGCCTAAGCCTCCACTCAAGCTACAAAGTTGCAATTATAGAAGGTAAACAAATTCAAACAAATGGCGGCAGAATCGAGCTTGAGAGAGCAGGCCAGGGTTGCCACCAGCAACAGGGGAAGCAAAGCTTTCCACACACCCTGGCCGGGCCCACCCACTTAAGGCAACAAAGGTTCAATTATAACCCCAACACAAATGGCTGCTGGCCTCGGAGGGAGCCCCAGGCTTGGCTCCACTCCAGGCTACAAAGTTTCAATTGTAGAAGAAAAATAAATTCCAGATACCAAAGCCTTGGCTTAGGTTGCCAGGGGGCGTGGCTGGCCTGCAAACCACCACAGGCCCCTCGCTCAGGCCGCCCCACACCCCAAGGGAACCCCCATCTGATCCAGGAAGCCTTTCAGGGCAAACCAGTGGGCCCCCACCCCTGTACCAGGCCTCTATCCTATCTAATAAAAGAGTAATATACAGATTGATCATCACTGAAACACACAATATAGCTGCCCCCATGTGGTCAAAGATCCTGCCCCCATGTGGACACAAGATGGCCACCACAAGATGGCCAGCAGGAGAGGGCAGTTGGGAGGCACCCGGCCTGCAAGGGAGGGCAGTTTAGAGGGACCAGGCCTACAAGGGAGGGCAGTTGGAGGTGATCAACCCTGCAGGAGAGGGCAGTTAGGGGTGACCAGGCCGGCAGAGGAGGGAAGTTGGGGGCAAACAGGCTGGCAGCAGAGTGGTTAGGGGGTGATCAGGCTGGCAGGCAGAAGCAGTTAGGGGCAATCAGAAAGGCAGGCAGCAAGCAGTTGGGAGCCAGCAGTCCTGGATTGTGAGAGGGATGTCCGACTGCCCGTTTAGGCCCGATCCCGGTGGGTGGGATCGGGCCTAAACGGGCAGTCGGACATCCCTCAAGGGGTCCCATATTGGAGAGGGTACAGGCTGGGCTGAGGGACAACCCCCCTCCATGCACGAATTTTGTACACCGGGCCTCTAGTACAATAGAGAAAAGAATGGGTACAAGAGCCCTAGCCAGTTTGGCTCAGTGGATAGAGTGTCAGTCCACAGACTGAAGGATCCCAGGTTCGATTCTGATGTTGCAGGTTCCCCAGCCCTGAATTCGGGTGTTTGCAGGAGGCAACCAATCAATGTCTCTCTCACATCAATGTTTCTCTCTGTCTCTCTGTCTCCCTTCCACTCTCTCTAAAAATCAATGGAAAAATATCCTCAGCTGACAATTAACAAAACAAAAAAAGAATGGGTATAAGAAACCTGGCTCAGCTGGTAGGGAGATGGCAAAGAAGTATTCTTTCCTACTGGTTTCAGATAAAGCATGTTTCTATGGAGACCTGGACTTTGGGCTGCTGACCTCCAGAACGGTGAGAAAGTACATATCCATGTGTTAAGCCAACCACTTTGTGGTACTTTGTTAAAGCAACCCTAGAAACTAATAAATTTTTTTAAAAATAACATTTACTGATTTTTTTCTTATTAATGGACATCCTTAGTGTCTATAAGGCATCTACTTAGAAATTGTTTCAAGTCATTAAACTTCATGCCATAAGAAAAGGGTGATAGATTTGCTATCCACATTTCCACATTTCTTCACTCAAGTCCCCCTTAAAATCATTAAGAATAGTTTTCTAGCCCTAACCAGTTTAGCTCAGTGGATAGAGTGTCAGCCTGTGGACTCGAGGGTCCCAGGTTTGATTCCAGTCAAGGGTATGTACCTTAGTTGCTGGCACATACCCAGTAGGGAGTGTGGAGGAGGCAGTTGATCGATGTTTCTCTCTCATCGATGTTTCTAACTCTCTATCCCTCTCCCTTCTTCTTTGTAAAAATTCAATAAAATATATTTTAAAAAAAGAATAGTTTTCTACTATAAGGTGTTACTTTTAGCATATTGGAGCAAGGATCATCAATAATTGGCATTCTAATTTGAAAGTCATCAGGGTCTGTTTATTTCAATGACCTTGGATCAATTTATTGTCAAGACTAGTTTGTTTTCCTGCCCTTCAAGCACATTGCTTCCTATTCCATTTTCTAACTTATACACTATATTTATGATGAATGCTAAATGTTCTTTACAAACAACTGAATTCTGCTTTTGGTTTTGTTGCCAGTCCTCTTCTTGGCACCTAATAAAGAGGCTGTGTTTTCTCAGTCTTCCTTTCACTTTATGCATACCTAAAGAGTATTTTGTCATTTTGGGTGCATTTCACCTTCTATTCACCATATGTTTCCTGGTTTTATCCTTACTTGCCTTATTTCTGGTTTAATAGTCCTTTCTAATCCTTACTCTCTTGGGCATTTGAAATCTGCAGTTCAGTGTAGCTACCCAGGTTTCCTCTGTTCTTTCATCCTCTTGCCATCCTTATAAGTGTTGCTTTAAGAAAAATCTAGTTTGCATGGGTCCTTCTGCTTATGCATCCTTTCTTATAACTTATTTAAGCTTAATAAAGTTGACTTTCCTGAAATTTACTTTATTTACATTACTGTTTTTACTTTTTTGTCTCATGGTTCAACTCCATTGAACAATTCAACACTAGCTAATGCAAGTGTTTCCTTATAAAACGCACTAAGCTCTGTGATCTGTGGAATTTTTTTAAAAAAAAAACTTTAAAATAAACCATAACATACTTGAAAAACAATATTTCCAAGAGATTTCTACACAAGGTGAGTACATGTGGATATGAATTAGTTTATAAAATTGCTTTTCTCCCAGGCTATCATAAGACCCCTGGCAAGCAGAGCCAGGCGAGAATGAGAAGAATGGTACATAAACTCTATGACATGATTTACAAATATATCTTACAGAAATCCAAAAAATATACATTAAAGTGCACTTATCAGGAGTTTCTGTCTTATTTCCTTAAACATCAAAGTTTGCTACTCAATTTAAATTTGTATTCTTTAAAAAGAATTTTATTTAGAAGCAATTTCAGGATCATATCTAGTCCAAAAAGTACATAAATTTAGATCTTGTTAAACAGAACTGTTTGATGGTGAACACAATCTGAAGAAAAACTAGGGTTTTTAAGAGTTCTCACCTTGAACTTTCTCTCCTGCTTCTGTCTCCTAATTCTAGTGACAATCTTCTGTGCATTAAATAAAAGCTATGAGTGGTTTTCTATGATTAGGACTGTCAGCTGCATAGAATTGTGAATAATGGGTCATTACATTTGTGTACTAAAACTCTGGCCACTGATATTTCTGATAACTACTTTTCATAGTATACTTAGCAATCTTACTAGTAATATAATCAATATTAAGATTGAATATTTTCTAATATTGAACATTTTCTAATACACTGAAAGACACACTCAGGTAAAAATTATGAATATGTTATATACCAGATTTTAACATAAATTATTATTAACTAGAGGCCTGGTGCATGAAATTCGTGCACTCGGGGGAAGGGGGGGTCCCCCAGCCTGGCCTGTGTCCTCTCACAGTGTGGGAGCCTGTAAGATCAATCGCCCCAAAGAGGTAGGCCCCACCCACCCATCTGAGGTTCCTCGATGGATTGCCCCAAAGAGGTAGGCTGGAGTTGCAGACCCCCCAGGCCTCGCGGCGCGGAGCCGCCGGGCCCCACCACCTCCACTCTGTGTGAAGCCACGGGACCCCCAGGCCTTGCTGCATGGAGCCGCTGGGCCCCACCGCCTCCACGCCACACACACAGCATCACATCCCCACCGACCCACATGTGCCCGCTGCTCATGCAGACTCCTAGTGATGGATTGTGACAGCATGAGGACAGCACGGTGTGACGGCATGACAGCGTAACGGCGTGATGACAACCTAGGCTTTTATTAGTATAGATTCTCATAACAACTCTGTATGACAAATATTTCACCCTCTATGAACTGATCTATACTAATAAAAGACAAACATGCAAATTAACCGTCCCTCTGCTATGCCCACCAGCCAATCAAGAGTGTGTATGCAAATTAACCCAACAAAGATGGCAGCGGCCACAGAGCTGGAGTGAACAGGAGGCTTGGGTTGCCCCCAGTGACCGAGGAAGCCAAGCACCCCACGGGAACCCCCACCCTGATCCGAGACACCCTTCAGGGCAAACCAGCCAGCCCCCACCCATGCACTAGGCCTCTATCTATACTAATAAAAGGGTAATATGCTAATTAGACTGGGAGACCTTCCAGGAGACCTTCCGGATGTTCTTCTAGACAAAGCCGGGGCCGAGGTAGAGGCGGTTAGAAGCCAAGAGGGGAGGGCAGTTGTGGGTGATCAGGCCAGGATAGGACGGCAGTTGTGGGTCATCAGGCCAGTGGGGGGGGAGGGGCATTGGGGGTGAGCAGACCAGCAGGGGGGACAGTTGGGGTGAGCAGGCCATCAGTGGGGGTCAGTTGGGGGTGATCAGAACAGCAGGGGGGGAGCAGTTTGGAGTGAGCAGGCCAGCAGGGGGGCAGTTGGGGGTGAGCAGGCCAGTGGGAAGGGAAGGTGGGGGCGAGCAGGCTGGCAGGGGGGGAAGTTGGGGGCAAGCACACTGGCATGGGGGGCAGTTGGGGGTGATTAGGCTGGTGGGGGGGGGACATTTGGGGGCAAGCAGGCCGGCAGCGGGGGGCAGTTGGGAGCGAGCAAGCTGGCAGGTAAGTGGTTAGGGGCAATCAGGTAGGCAAGCAGGTGAGCGGTTAGGAGCCAGCAGTCCTGGATTGCGTGAGGGATGTCCAACTGCCAGTTTAGGACCAATCCCTGTAAACCAGCAGTAGGACATCCTTCGAGGGGTCCCAGATTTGAGAGGGTGCAGGCCGGGCTGAGAGACACCCCACTCCCTGCACATGAATTTCATGTACTGGGCCACTAGTAAAGTAATAAAATCTAATAAACTATCTTGCCCAAGTCATGTTAGTAATGGCAAAGCTGGGATTTGAACCCCATTGTCTGATTTCAAAGCTTTTCACTAAATCAAACTGCCTTTATTTTCAATTAAGTTTAGGATTCCCTAAATTAATGAAAGCACACATACCATAAATTAAAACTAACAGTACATTGAAAACTTGATTTTAGTTAACAGCTTTTGGTCAAAATATTTTCCTAACATTAATAAGAAAAATATTGACTCATCTAACTTCTGTTTCTTCAGGCACTTTCCTCTACCACCCAGCCTGTTTAGGATACTGGTAAGCACTAATATGAACAGAAGGTAGACAGAAGTAAAAAAAAAAAAAAGGATGAAAATCATAGGGTCTGAATGATCTACAAGCTGGGTTACCATCTCCCAGACAATCATGGGTCAACTGAATTAAATGGTTTATTATTTAGAGTGAGTCTAGAAAGGGAAAGCAATTCATTTTCAATTTCAAACAATAGTCCATGTTATTGTTGTTTTTTCAGAAAATTATGTTCACTTGAAAAATAAAAAAATTATTTCAAATACTTAAATCAGGCTATTTTTAGGTATCTCTTCAACTTAAACAATTTAGAGATTCAATTCTAATCACTTGCAATAAACCAGTTATATGTACTTAAGGTTATTCATGAGAATACCCTGTCTATTTAATATATACATCTGCGATCACTTGCCTAGATATAAAGAGGTTGAGAACATTTATGTATTATTATTTTTCCTCCAAGATTTTGTTTTGATCTGTGAAAAGTTTTGGGGAGCTCTGTAAATTTTGAATGCTCATTATCTTATCGCAGAGTGATATTAGTTTCGTTATGCGACAAAAGTGAGGCATTCAATCACTGCTATCAATAGGATCTGTGTTCATGCATAGAGACATTTCAAATGAAGTGAGAAACATTTGCAGACTACATTATGCTATGATAGTGAATGATTTTAAAAGATGTCAAGTTCTGCTTAAGGAGTTTTATAGAAATAGCATCTACATTAGAGAGATTTGGGGGAGGTAAAAGATGTAAGTCATCAGAATTTCATTTATTTTTAAATACAATTAAGTGCTCAGAAAGCATTGTCACTTTAACTTTGAAATATCTTTTTGTAAAGACATTACTAAAATATCATATTACAGTTTCTCCATTTTCTAATGCGTCCCTGAAATGAGTTCACTTTAATTAAGTGGGAGGATTTATGAAGAAAAACAGACTATAAGCACAAAGGAAGGATAAAATATTTAATTGCATCAATTGTACTTTCATGATATGCCATTGTTTCTGACATGTATTTATCAGATTTACAAACTTCCAGAATAATACTATAAGATGTAGCATGTGTCTCAGAATTACCCATAGCTACAATTGACATACCTTTGCCACAGGCAAATATACACACAGGGTGTCCCCAAAAAATGTATACACACTATAACAGCTGATAGCTCAATTTTGAAAATGAAATGTATTTTAATAAACACTTTTTTATATTTATTCAATGTGTGTGTATACATTTCTGGTATTCCCTATATTTACAACATATACCCTTCTGATTGTGCAAAGTACCAATCTTGTGAATATTATATTACATGTAATATCAGCAGTTTTTTAATATTATATTACATGTAATATCAGCAGTTTACATTTTGGTTGAGTACTGAAATAACTGCCTTAGGAGTAACTGGCTTTATTGCAGATTCTTTTCAATCAGTCTCACTTTGCCTGCACTAATTCTGAAATTTACTAGTAGATGCAAAATAATATATTATTACTTCTTTGGAAGGAAGTGTTTTCCAGAATGACCTATCCAAAAGTGGGAAATAACACTACTAAAAATAAGAAGAAAAACTGTGAGATAATTTTCATATATTTTTCATAGAATGCAATCTTTTTTAAATGACCTAAACCCTAATTTTAATGGAAATTGATAACTATATTCATCTGTAATGTTACTTTCATTTCCTTCTCGTATATCAACAGGGGAAAATATTTCTTTCTTCTGGTCCAAATTATACACTTGGTTCAAGGCCCAAGTACCACACCCAAAAAATGCACTGAAGTTTATATGCCCTTTGAAAACTATTTGCTCTTTTATGTATTTTATATGGCACTGAGCAGAATCCCACTAACACATAATAGGCAATTACTATTTTGTTATTGAGAAGTAAAAATCCTACCTAATAAAAGGGAAGTATGCAAATAACCATCACTCCGCTACACCCACGACTGGGCCAGTGGGAGGCTGGGGGCGGGAATCGGGATGGCTGATTGGGCTGGCGGAAGGAGCGGGGGGCGGGGACTCACAAGTCCCCGCCCCCCGTTCCTCCCACCAGCCCCAACGGCCGGTGCTGCGGGAGGACCCATGGGGCCGGCAGAAGGCGCCGGTGGAGGAACTCGGGGTGGCCGATTGCACTGGCGGGAGGCGCTCTGATCAGCGGGCGGCCAGAGGAAAACTGGTGCTGGAGGAACTCAGGGTGGCCGATCGCGCTGGCGGGAGGTGCTCTGATCAGCAGGTGGCCAGAGGAAAACTGGTGCTGGAGGAACTCAGGGTGGCCGATCGCGCTGGCGGGAGGTGCTCTGATCGGCAGGTGGCCAGAGGAAAACTGGTGCTGGCAGAAAACTGGTGCCGGCAGCCAGGTGAAGGAAGGTCTATTGCACAAAACTTCATGCAACGGGCTTCTAGTAAATATATACACTTCAATTCTTGTTTACCTTACACTTGCTGTGAGTCCTATGCAAAACTCAAGAAGAAAAGTTATTCTTTACTATGAATATTATTTATTTAAAAATGATCATTTCCTTACATCTAACAAATTATTTTAATTTACATGTGCTTTTTTTTTTCTTGCTGAATCTTTTAGTAATTCATTAAAAAAGTTTTTATTTCCAACTGACAATAGGGAATACCAGCTCATCCTTAATTCATTAAGTGCCATTTTTTACCACTTGCATTTGTCAAATTATAGGATTCATTAGAACAGGGATGTAGAGCTATGGCTTTAGCTCTTTTTGTTCTGATCCTTTTTTCATGCATTCTTTCTTTTGATTTGTGACCTTCATTACCATGAGAGTGCACTTACTGCTTTCAGTTCAGTTCCAGGAGGATAAGCAGTCAGATACTGTAGGAATTATTTTACATACCATAGTTATTAACATGATTACTCAGAGAAATTATATTAATATCCAAGGCACTCCACTTTTGGAAAAAAAGAAAATGCTTCTTTAATCAGAATTTTTCCTTTAGCATAGAGAACACATCCTTAACCATTTACAGTTAAAATCCCCAAGGGAAAGTTTCCTCAGCAAAGTAAAAGTACATTATAAAGAGTTCGTTGTAGATGTAGATCCCACAGTTCACAGATTTGTTATTTTCATTTTTTTCTGATTCTAATAGAATGTATTCTGATGATACTAAAATTAAAAAATAAGAAATTTATAAATTAAATAAAATCACCCATAATCCCACATATCCAGAAATAACCATATCATTTTAATGTTCCCTTCTCTTTTTTTCTATTCAAGTTAAAAGTTTTTTGTGAATATAAATTTAAGATTATTCTCTATAATTTTATGTCATTTTCTTTCACCTAACATTATATCATGAGCGCTTCCCCTGGAATTAAATATTCTTCAAAAGCCTTATTTTAATTTTAACAGAATATAAATGTACCATAACTTATTTTAATACCCCTTTACTAAAACTCTACAAAATATGAACTATAGTGACAGAAAGCTAATCAGTGGTTGCTGAGGGTGGGGGAAAATAGTGCAAGAGAGAAAAATTCTAAAGGGGCACAAGAAACACTTGGAGATAACACATATGTTCATTATCTTGGTTGTGATGATGGTTTTGTGGTATAAACATGTCAAAATGTATCAAATTTTATACACTTTACAATTTGCAGTTATTATATAATCATGCCTCAATGAAGCTGGTAAAAATAACCTTTAAAAATTATCTTACTGTTGCACAGTGGTTTGGTGCCAAGAGCCAATTCCAGCATGTCATAATTACAAGAGTTTTATCAAAAGGTTGATGAAACTTGGGGGCTCAACAAGGGCTGAGTCACATATGTAATTACCCGTTTGAGTGGCTAAAGGGCACTTCCCCCAAACCTGAATAGGATGATTGCTTGCTGCCAGACAGCTCAGGGCTTCTTAATCTACATGTTATTGCCTCCTATTGGCTAAACACCTGAACAGCTGTAGGCTATTCCTCAATCTGACAATGCTTCTGTAAACCCTACCCTTTGAAGTGTATTATCTCCACCTTGCCTTAGGACAAATTGTGTTAATAAAAAGAAGGGATCCTGAGTCAAGAGAAAACCTTTAGCTCCTTTAGCTGAAGCTCCTCTGACCCCCAATGCCTTTCAAAACTATCTTTCGTCTTTGGACTCCTACTTCATCTACGCACAGCCTTTCTCCAAATTACTGAAACTCCTTCTTAATTAATGGCGCCCAATGTGGGGCTTAACCCTGGCAGCACCAACAGTTTGGTGTCAATGTTTAGCTATTATGAACAAAATAATCTACTACTTTATTTCAAAGAGAATACAATTTTGTATATTTAAAACTAATTCATGGATTTGATGAAGAGACATTTTAATTCTTTTACAATTCAGAACAGATTTTATTAAAATTTCCTAAAACTCGTTTTACTAAAATATTTACTACTGCACATAAGTTTAGGACTAAAAGGTATTTGGGGCAAAGTTAGGTAACCTACTTATTGTTATCATTAGAGATCACATTAACTGAAGACTTTCCATGAGCTAGACACTGTGTTAGCATTTTACATTACACAGCAATTATCTTCTTTCTTGTTTCTTTCAATTAAAATAGGAAAAATGAAGCAAAAATATGACAATACTAAGTAATGAAGTCTAGAGGAAGCTTACCTCCAGAATTAAAAGTCCTTTGGATATGTTCAGCATTGTTCTTTTAGGTTTCAAGAAACAAATGAAATGCAATAACATGCAGGATAAACCTCCAAAAACATTAGGGTGAGTGAAGAAAGCCAGAAACAAATGGATAAATGTATGATTTCATTTATATGAAGCCCAAGAATAGGCAAAACTAATTTATAGCTATAGAAGTCAGAAAGGAATTTATCTGGAGAGTGGGTGAAAATGGTGAAGAAATCATTTAAAAAGGAATATGAAGAAATTTTCAGTAAGTCGCTACACGTGTATATGCATTTGTCAAAATTGGTCACACTAACCATTTAAGATCATGCATTTTATTATATATTTCCTTATCCTTAAATAAAATTGGGATAATATAAATATCTGGGAAGCTAAGTATTAGCTGTAATATGGTTCTAATCCAATTTACATTTTTTTGCCTAGCATGACCCTAAGTTATATTCAATTAATCCTACCGGATACCAAGACAACACCACCACCCAGATGGAATATAACCAATGCTAGATAGTACTGAGGAGAAAATATTTCCTTTTCCCCATTAAAATAATTAAAATTATATAAGGAAATTCATTTCAAATTCAAATACTATATTTTGAAATAAGCTAATCATGTCATTTAAAATCCAATATAAAGCCAGAAGTAAAAACAAACATAAGACCAAGAAATCATAGAACCTTCTAATCTTCTAAAATTAGCCTATCATGATCCACTTGGAAGCAGCATGTTGTATGTTTGAACAGTTTTCATACATGAATTGCTTTTCTTCCATAAACGCAGCCAAAGCTGGCTCCCTGTAAATTCCACCGATTGTATCTAGTTCTGTCCTAGTTAGCAACCTCCTCTTCCGTGGCAGCCCTAGAGACATCTGCCAATAGCAAACAAATTCTTTAATTTCCTGTTATAATTAGACTAAACAATTTCCTCAACTGTTTCTTCTTTAGTATGATTTTTTTAAATATGTTTTTATTGATTTTTATAGAGAAAGGAAGGGAGAGGGAGAAAGATAGAAACATCGATGAGGTAGAAACATTGATCGGCTTCCTCTTGCATGCCACCTACTGGGGGCATGTATCCTGACCAGGAGTCAAACCAGTGATCTGTTGGTACATAGGACAATGCTCAATCCACTGAACCACACGGGCCAGGCTATAGCATGATTTTTAAGTTGCCCCACCTTTCTGTTTTTACAGTATACTGTTATTGATCCATAATATCATTCATCCATACTTCTATTTGATATTTTATAAAAGAAGCCCATTGGTAATAATCATAGTCCATGTGTACCCCATAATGTGAGAATGAAAAAAATCAAGACACATCCAGGATTCTACCATAAACCTGCTGGAGTGGTGGCAGGTCAAACTTAACATACAAAGCAGACTGAGGTAGAAAAGATTTCAGAAGCATTAACTGTGGTCAAGCCTCCTTCCAAAATGGTCTTTTGGCAGTTTCCTTAGCAATGCCAGGCCTCAGAGGTGGCCTTCCCCTGCTGATCTCTTGTTTGAGTAATGTGGCACACTGTGAGCACCTTGCTTGCCCCTATGTTTTTGTCAGACACGAAGGATGTGAGACTAGCCAGCTCCTAATAAACAATTGGCTGATATGAAATACAAGGAGAGAAAAACTTACTAATTCTAATATAAAATGGGCCTCTTCCATAAAGAGGATCATTAGAGCACTTAGATAAGAAATGTATCATATGCAACCCTGCAGGTATCAATTTTCCTGGAGAATCAACACTAAAGAGTTATTAGAGCTATTCTACAAACCCAAAGGAGCAACTGTTAGGGACAGCCAGTAGAAAAGCATCTAAACTCTGTGATTACTGATCATTTCCTTGCAATTTTCACCCCCAGCAAATATATGTGTCTGTAACTTTAAAAAATAATAATAAAAGAAATTAAAGGAACAAAATACAAAAGGAAAACAAGAAATAGACAAATAACATGAAAGGGTTTTGAAGATCACAATGCAAAAAAAACCAGTAAAATCAAAACTTATACAATAGATAAAACCAAAACCTCAGAAATAAAAAGAGAAAAAAAATCACATTGTTAAAATATAACTGGATAAAAAATAATAATCAGAAAAAGAGCAAAAAAAAACATCAAAGATAGAAAATTTAAGGAAGATAAATAAAGGTAAAACTATACACTAAAAAAAGAGGGAGTAAAAAATGAGACAAGTAAAAATGAATAATTACCATGTGCTGGGGTTCTTATCCCAGCATTGCAAAGGGTTCAGCAATCTGGAGAAAGGAGCTGCGCACAGATACAATAAGGAGTCCAAAGACGAAAGATAGTTTTGAAAGGCATTGGGGGTCAGAGGAGCTTCAGCTAAAGGAACTAAAGACTACCCCTTGTCTAAAGAACCGGTGCTATTTATTAACACAAATTGTCCTAAGGCAAGGTGGAGATAATACAATTCAAAGGTTAAGGTTTATAGAAGCATTGTCAGTTTGGGGAATAGCCTACAGCTGTTCAGGTGTTTGGCCAACAGGAGGCAATAACTTCTAGATTAAGAAGGCCTGAGCTGTCTGGCAGCAAATAATCCTATTCAGGTTTGAGGGAAGTGTCTTTTAGCCGTTCTAACAGGTAAATTACATATGTGGCTCAGCCCTTATGGAGCCCCCAAAGCTTCACCAACCTTTTGATGAAACTCTTGTAATTATTACCTGTTGGAATTGGTTCCTGGCAACCATGTAGAATATTTTACAAATAAGAAATTCAAACATTAAAAAACAGAAAACTGTAAACTACTAGGAAAAGCTCCTAGACATCAGTTTGACAATGATTTCATAGATATGACACCAATAGCACAGACAACAACAACAAAAAACAAGTGGATCTATATCAAACTGAAAGCTCTGCAAGCCCCGCTGGCATGGCTCAGTGGTTGAGCATCCACCTATGAACCATAAGGTCACAGTTCAATTCCCAGTCAGGGCACATGCCTGGGTTGTGGTTCTGTCCCCATGTGGGGCCTGCAGGAAGCAGCCAATCAATGTTTCTATCTCTCTCTCCTTCTCTCTCCCTCACTGAAATCACTAACTATATATATATTTTTAAAGTTCCTGCACAGAAAAGGAAGCAATCCTGCAGGGTGAAGAGGTAACCTATGGCATGAGAGAAAATATATGCAAAGCATGTATCTGATAAGGGGTTAATATCCAATATATATATTAAAGAGCTCCTACAACTCAGTAGTTAAAAAAAATAAAAAAGCCTAATAACCTGATTTTAAAATGGTATAAGCTCTTGATAGACTTTCTCCGAAGATAACATACAGGTACAGATGGTACATAAAAAAAATGCTCAGTGTCACTAGTCATCCGGGAAGTAAAAATCAAAACTACAACGAGATAGCATTTCACAACTGTCAGCATGGTGGCTTGCAAACTGCTGGTAGAAATACAACATGGTGCAGCCACTATGGAAAAGAGTATGACGGTTTCTCAAAAAATTAAAAATAAAACATATGGTCCATCAATCTCACTTCTGAGTATTTGTCCAAAAGAATTGAAATCAAAGAGATTATCACTCTTTTGTTCATTGCAGCACTACTTATAATAGCCAACATATGGAAACAACCAAAATGTCCTTCCACAAACAGACAAATGGATAAAGAAAATGGTGTGTGTAGGTGTGTGTGTGTGTGTGTGTGTGTGTGTACACAAAATGAAATACTATTCAGCCTTAAAAAAAAGGAAATTCTGCAATATGGATAAACCTTAAGGACATCATGCTAACTGAAATAAGACATTCACAGAAAGGCAAATATAACATGATTCCACTTATATGAGAAGTATCTAAAATAGTCAAATTCATAAAATCAAAGAGTGGAATCTCGTTTTCAGGGATGGGGAAGGGAAATGGAGAGTTACTAATCAACAGGCATGGTTTCAGGCAAATAGAATGAATAAGCTCTAGAGATCTGCTATACAACTCTGTAACTATAGTCAACAATAATATATTGTACACTTAAAGTTTTAAGAGGGTAAATCTCGGGAAAGTCCTTTCTACAATAAAATAATAAAAATTAATATGATAAAGAAATAAAAAATAACAAAAGTAAATAGCAAAAAAGATCGTTTTAAAGGTAAAATATCCTAAGCATTAAGTGAACTAATAAACTAAGACAAACAATCTAAAGGAGGATAAATGGAAACAGTTTAAATGAACAGAATAGATTCTTTATGTAGTAAAATAAGATATACACTTCTCTTAGATGCTGTTAAGAACTCATTTTGAGTGCAACGCAAAGGCAGCACATCTCCTGCCGATTTGACCTTCCAAGACTTACAGTTCCTGGCAAAGGATATCAAGACAGTTATCATGGAAAGCTGAGGGCAATGAGCTGATGAAAGCCTAGAAAGATCAGAAACAGCACACTTCTCCTGGCAGATGCTCACCCAAGCCCTGATATCAACTGACCCCCAAATACCTTGCTTAGGGGTAAGAAGAGGGAAACGAGGAAACAACTTGGGTAAGATTTGAACATTTAGAGTAACTAGAGAGAGCGAGGCATCAGAGAGTCAGGAGGTGAAACTCTGAGAGCAGCGATAATTGAAGGAGGAAGTTCCAGACTAGATGGGATAGGATAAAGAGCTCAGAGAAAGCTGCAGAGAAATTCATTAAATGTAAATCCTTTTATAAGCAGTTTTTTAATGCAATACTACAGAGCTCACTGAAAAGCCCAAGGCTTAACCAATAGGGCCAACAATGAATGCAGATTTGGGGATATAGTTGCTTCTGGCATTACTTTGAGAAAAGGGAATCAGGGAAAGACAAGTTCACAATGACTGATTATTTTTCCCCATAATATTCACCCCATGTTTCATAGGCCCTAAAACTTCCCCAGGTATGGCTACCCCTCTCCCATTACAGCATATATAATTAATCACTTTCCCAGAAATGATTATTTTGCCTATAGGACAATGTAACTAGTTTTAATGTAGCAAATCCCAACCCACGCAAAGAGTATAATTAACCCTCAGCCATGGTTCCTTCTGGGTACATTCAAAGTAGTAGCAAAGAGTGTACTCCTGCTATCTTTTAAAAGCCCAGGGTTCCAGGCCATCTAAAACGAAGGGCTGGATGGAGAGAGGGACAGCAACCAGCTCTCTGTTTATACACACGTATGTCCTTTCAACCAGAGAAAACTGTCCTGCAATTATCTCCTTTAATTAAAAAAAAATATATATATATATATATATATATATATATATATATATATATATATATATATATATTCCCTGCCAAATAAAGTTTGGAAACTCCTAAGATAAGTTACTGTATTTACCAAAAAATTACCATCCTATTCCCCCAAATTACATACTCTTCATTATGGAGGAAATACGTTTAGAATTCTTAGCTATTATTTTCCCCTCTTGAACTACAGAGCTAGATTAGTCAAACTAACATATTTAATGGAACTGCAATTGAAGACATACTGTGTTTGTTATGGCTGTCATAACATACTACCACCAACTAGATGGCTTACACAACAGAAATCTATTGTCTCACAGTTCTGGAAGCTAGAAGTCTGAGATCATTGGCTGGGTTAGTTCCTTCTGATACCTCTTTCCTTGGTTACAGATGGCCCTCTTCATGCTCATGGGGTGCTCTTTCTGTATGTGACTCTATCTCCAAATTTTCCCTTTTTATAAGGACACCACTCCTATTGGAATAGCTTCCACCATAAAATAACCTCACTTTAACTTGGAAAAGACCCTCTCTCCAAATAAGGTCACATTCTGAATCCTTAGGTTAGGATTGCAATAAATGGACACAATTCAACCCATAACACTTATTGTTGGACATATGACCATTACCACTACTTATAATCATCATTCAGATAAATTTCTTAAAGATAGGACTAAATGCTCCAAATTAACTTTGATTCTTGGTTCTCAGGCATTCTTGTTTCCATACAAACTAACAAAGATACAGATCCCAGGGACTTTAAATGACTTTGTTGTAAAATCACCAAAGACAATGTTTCAACAAATCAAACTCCATATTATATACAGCGAACTATGATGTAGCTTCCACTCTCTGCAATTTAGTTATTAGAGGATGCATCATTGCCTGCCATGCATCCTCCTTCAGAAGTTAGAAATGATCTTCTTACAAAAACTGAACCAATCATGATCAGAATAAACCACTCACAATATTGCCTATAACACCACCAAAATTGTCATTTTTAAGAAACAGCTTTGAAGGAAACATTTCAGAAAGTGAGACAGAGAAATTTTTATTTCCAGAATTATTCTTAGGAAGAGCACAGAAGAAAAAAAAACAAAAAACTTTGATTATCTCTTTAGGATGAAGGAAAAGATCAATCCCAAGCACATTCAAATTAAAAAATGACTGTTATTAAGTTCTCTGCATCAAATCAGGAGGGGAATGTGTGTTGCTCTTGATAGAGAAAGGTAATGGGAACGAAGGGAAGACTGAGAAGGGAGAGAAGCAGGGAGAGGGGAGAACTTGGAGATGTAGAGTCTGCATGGTGTAAGATGTAATCCCCACATGAAACCCCAAATCGCCATAAACTAACAAATGGAAATAAGGTCCAGGAATTTGAAAAGAGCTGAGCATTGTATCCATGTGGAGCAAAACCATTCAGTACTCTCCTGGAGGAGTCCCGTAAGAAGGAGCCCCTCAGCTGACATCTAGTTATAGGAATTAACTTCTGCCATTGAGTTATCTCTAAGGCTAACACGTTAAGGCGAACCCACCCTGAGTGCACCGTGATACAGCATTATGCAAGGCCAGCGACTATCTGAAAGAGAACATCTATGAGACAGTAAAAAAAAACCCTGCCTCAAAATATTCTGGGCCACCACACTGCTGGTACCTCATGAGACAGAACCTAATACTTAATCAACTCTACTAATTATAAGCACATTCAAAACTGCTTTTAGAATAAAGTTCTGATCCTGCCTGTGGGTCCTCCTACAGCCAGAAAGCTTACACATTGACTAGAGAATACAGATAAGGCTCTTCAATTTCCATAATAAAATGTTGGCTTTCCTAACATAGCACGGTACCGGACAAACACTCAATAAATGTGTATCAGAAGCAACTCAGGAATTTGTTAACAATACAGATCACCAGGACCCACCCCAAACACACACACGCAAAAACTCAGAGATAAGGTTAGATAAATATATTTATGTGATTCTGTTGCAGTAGGTGTGGGATCTTACTTCATAACCTCCGAGACCTATGCTCGCTGTCACCTCCTCATGCTTCCGTATGCTCTTCCTCTAAAGCAGTCCAAGTCACCAGAATATTACATGTCCACTTGGCTTCCCAATCAATCCACAAGCACACAAGGGGTTGATGAAACCACAAAGATGTGTGAGAACTTCCAAGGAGAGCAGAACTAAGGACAGATATCTAAATAACATCAACATTTGAAAGGCATCTGAAGGAAAAAGAGAACTTTAGAAAGACAAAAGAGGTAATAGAGAGCTAAAAGGAGAATCAGAAAAGCATGATATCAGCTTTAACCAATAATCAACTAATCATACCCTGGCATGTAGTCCATGAGCCTCTGCCTCAAGAGTAGAAATTCAAGGTAACCCTAAACACCAGCCCAAAGAATTATCCATCCTCATTGACATCAGATGCTTAAAGGCTTTTTAAGTCTAAGTTGTCTATACATTCCATTACTGAAAGGAATGAAACAATCGCTACTTAATTTTATCTTTTATTTATCATATTTAGTTAGTTAGTTCCCATCTAGTCAAATAAACAAGGAATGAGGAATGCCAAAACAAGGAAGCAGGTGGGGCTCATCAGCCAAAAAAGCTTGGCTGAAAAATGTTGTCCACAGAGACCTTTAATGCTTGGAATCAGATCTCCCATTCAAGTCCCCATTGGCCCCCTTGTCCTAAAGGATGGTCCTCTTGAGATGGTTAATAACTGCATACCTAAAGTCGCTGTTCCTGGCAATTCAGTGGAACAATGGGTTAGAAATTGCCATCAAGAGAGCAATAAGCCCTACCTCTAAAAACTATTAAGGAAAGCTCCCTAACATTTTGCTTTTTTTTTTTTTTAATACCTGAGATGATTCAGTCCCCATATGACAAATATGAGAGCTTAAATCCATAATCTTCAATATGCTTAACCTTTGGCCAGACCTCCTAATCAGCCCATGCATGCAGCAAGTAACATCTCTATAAGCTCTGCATTTTTAATTTTCTAAGACAAACAGGTGATCCTTTTATATAATGTTTCCAAGAGGGAGGCACAATTGAGGATCCTTATTTATAATACTTTGAATTCTCAGCAAACTAACTTTTCTGGAATAACCTTCATAATGATTTTTTTTTCATCATATAAATATTTTATATGCATCCTTCACTCATGAAAATTAAGAGATAGCTGGATATAAGAAAATCATAACCGCAACAACTCTGCCCTTCTCATAAGAGATATCACACCAAAACTCCTATGACAATACACTCTACTTGATAATTCCAGAGTCCTTCAAGGGAAGAGAATTTATATGTACTAGTCATACTCAATACCATATTTCCTCAATAATGGAAACTAGTTGAGAAATTTCTTCAGCTGCTTTATAGCTCTTGATAAGGGGGAACAGAAAGTTTTCTCCTTTTTAAGTTTTTTCTTTAATCTTTATTGTTGAAAGTATAACAGGTCCCCTTTTTCCCCCATTGACCCCTGCTAGCCCGCCATACCCCAGAAAGTTTGCGTGAGTTGGCCTAAAGCAGTTCAAAACAAACTAACCAATATGAAGAGCTTGAACATTGTCTCTAATTCTTCTTTTCCAAAACCTTTCATGAGACTTTGACCAAAAAAGTCACCCATTCACGATACCATTTGTCCAATGCTCACTCTGTTCAATCTGAACACTTTGTACTCACCAGTTGTTAATAAGTGAGGAAATCTATTGCACTTGAATAATATGTGCTTGCTCTATTATTTAAGAATACTCGATTTTTCTAAAAAAAAAAAGAAAAGCAAAATAAATAGAATATTTTTGTAGAACTCAATAAATGTTATGCATAGCTAATAGCTTAAGACAAGAGACAATTCATAGGATGCACTAAGTATAGATAATAGTTTGTGAGACATAGGCATAAATGTTAAATACAGATAGGAAGTTAGTAAGTAAACTGTAAGCAAGTTAAAGATAGAATAAATGGAATTTATTATGGAACAGGCAACAGTATAACTTCGTGATTGGAGGGCTCAGAAAAACCAAGTCTTAAGGTAAAAAATCGCACCATTGTGGGTTGACAACTATGTACTTGCTTTTGAGTCTCTCTGATAGAGCAAATATGCCCCCAAATACCTTCCATCTCTCTGCTGGGTCCCCTTCCTCAAACCCAGTTCTCATCCTTGTAACCACACCACCAGTTTGGACGCTGATGCAACAAAGAAAAAGACAAGACATATGAGCATTGTATAACCAGAATTCAGGTTGTGGGTTTCCTTTTGCATACTATCCTAAGTGCAGTAACTTACCCCATCTTTTTCCTCCTGATTCTTATTATATATGTTTCATTGATTTAATAAACCATGTGATTGGAGTATCTTAAGTTTATCCATGAGCCCTTCTGTTTGGTGGTCTCTGGTAGTGAATTGGGAGGCTACTATTGCATCAGTGTCATTTCCCATACAACAATGTGAGGAAATATATTAGGATATGCATAAAATATATATAATATACTTAGAGGCTTTGAAAAAGAATAATTATGATTATATTAGTAGAAATATAATATACTATAATAATAGATTTAGAAGAACATGTTCTTTAATGTTGTCTTGTGACAACTGAAGACAACAGTCAAAGACTTAATTGGAAAGAAGCAAATGCATATAGCTTAGTATCTGGAATTTGGGGGTCAAATGCAAATGCATATAAGTAAGTATGAGGGCTCCTGAGATCAAATCCTGACTTTACCATTTCCTATCTTTTTTCCCTTGGGCAAATTTTCTCTTTGTGCCTCGACTTCCTCACCTGCAAAATAGTGATAACAATAGTAATAAAATAATAATAATAACCCTACCTAAAAGGGTTATTATGACAATTAAAGGAATTACCAGCATGTAAGTCTCTTACAATATTCAGATCATAGAAAATGGTTTATATTTTTTTGTAATTGAAAAAGAGTGAAAGTTAGAATATAACCAAAGGGAACAAAGTCTTGGCTGACATGTTTTTGTATAAACCTTACTCCTCCCTTATTGCCATGGTAATGAGAATCTCATCTCATGCTAATGCAATTATAATGGGTAAAAATAACAGCATATACAGCAAAAGTAATCAATATGAAGTCACATGTAATCTTGTGAATTCCTCTTCAAGGTTGGGATTGTTTTTAGGAGGACTTGTGTACCAAACAAAGAGTGAGTTCATTTGGAGAAGGGCTTGGGTGGTAAATGAAAAGTGGTCCAGCCCTAGCTGGTTTGGCTCCGTGGATAGAGCGTTGGCCTACCTACTTAAAGGATCCTGGGTTCAATTCCAGGTTGCGGGCTCAATCCTCAGTAGGGGGCTCGTGCAGGAGGCAGTCAATCAATGATTCTATCTCATCATTGATGTTTCTATCTCTCTCCTTCTCCCTTCTTCTCTAAAATCAATAAAAATATATTAAAAAGAAAAGTGGTCCAGGGAGTCCAGCAACTGGAAAACTTTGGGGCCCAAGGCCAGCTGCTTCTCCAAATAGAATGACTGCAGCCAATAAAAATAAACCAAGTGTTCATGAATCTGTAATGCTCTACCCATGGCCACTGTTAGCAGGAAGAGACCTTGGACTAGAGGAGAAATGAGTTCACTCTTTGGGTGGCTGTTATAAACTGGCCTGGGCTCTTAGAAATTGTGGCCATCTGCTGCCTCATTTTCTTTCTCCAGGAAGAAAGATGGCCATGAGGTGTCAAAATACATTATAACTTAATCAGAGTAATAAGAATATGCCTTTTCTACACTTCTCTCCATTTCATACCTCTCAGGGTGACACTTACCTCAAATAATCCTAGCCTCACTCTACATTTGCTTGGTTCCTTAATAAGTCTCTAATAAACTATACCAAGAAGCCCATAAAACATACCTGCTCAGATATATCTCAAATCAGCTAAATTAAGTATATCTAAGTCTAAAGTATTAGTAAAATCAGTAACTCTCAATGGCACTCTTTAAAACCCCAAAGAGAAATGAAGGCATTTTTTCAAAACCTTAAGAGTGGTTGAGAATATACTTACAAATAACTGAAAATGTTCTTCTGATAGGTGTGCAAACGAATTTAAATCCTCTGTGACCAGTGTTAGCAGTATCTATTTTAGAAGGTCTGAGATTTGGAAAATGAAATTCTCGGTGCCCAACTTTTATTTGTCAGTTTGCTATGCAGCCCAGGACAGGTAATTTCATTATAGGACAATGAATCTCCATTAGCTTCAGAATCGCTTATATCCATCCCAAACCTTACCTGGTTTCAAGATGAGACTGACCTGCTGTGTCTTAATGTATGGCTTTTCTAATGCTTTTGTAACACATGTCTTTCAGATATATCAGCCTCCCATATTTTATACATGAACTATTATGCTCATGTTAGGACTCTTGTGTGCCTGAACTGGTAATGGTTCCACCAAGCTCCATGCAAAGAAATTTAAATTGAAAAAAGAAATGTTTATAATTTTGTGTTTTTCATGAGGGAGCATAGTTGCCTAAATCACAAGAAGATAATATTAAATAAAGTATTACTTCAAAAAATTAACATTTATAGATTTGTCTCTTTATAAAAATTTAGATAAAATATGATGAAGAAAATAAGAATTATTCAAAATGCTCCCAACCAGAGAAAAATAGTTTTAACAATATGATGTATAGAAAACAAATTGGATGAATATACATATGTACATTATATTTTAGATAATAGGAGTCAGAGCATACATAATATTTTTAAAACTGCTTTTTTTAGTAATTACTATATTGTATCTTTTTTGTATCCTTAAAATATTCAAGAATATGCTTTAAATGGCTACAGAAATGACATAGTCATTGGGTTCATTTCCTAGGGCTGCCATAACAAAGTACCAAAAACTGGGGTAGCTAAAAACAACACAAGTTTATTCTCACATTTCTGGAGGTTAGGAATCTGACATCTAAAATAGCAGTTATTTAATGCCATTTTACTACTTATTAAGAGATTAATTTTATTACATTTTACAGATGTATGAAGCACTAGAATCTATGGATTTATTTGATGTTATAATTATGCTGAACTCATTACTATAATAATTTTTAGTTGATTTCTTGGGGTTTTCTATATACATAATCATGCATAGATTTAGTAAGGTAAGTTATGAATCTAGTCCTTCACATTCTTCCATGCATAGTCCTGCGGCAAGCAACTCTAATATCATTAATTTGGAATACTAATAGAAGGTCTTTCAACACTTTTCTTAAATTCTCCTTATTTCTTCTCTTCCAGGATAGAGGGAGTCTCTCTACTTCCTTCCTATGATTTTCATCATCACTTTTTCATTTGAGATCAGTATTAATTTGCTAGGATTCCATAACGAAGTACCAAAGACTAGGTCAATTAAACAACTGAAATGTATTTCTTCACAATTGGAGAGGCTAGAAGTCTGAGGTCAAGGTATTGACAAGGTTGGTTTCATTTTGAGGCCTTTCTCTTTAGCTTGTAAATGGCCATCTTCTCCCTTTGTCTTTACACGGTCTTCCCTCTGTGTGTCTGTGTCCTAATCTTCTCTTCTTATAAGGACACCAGTCATATTGGATTCGGGCCCACCCCAGTAACCTCATTCAAATTCAATTACCTTTTTTTTTAAATCCTCACTCAAGGATTTGTTTTTCATTGATTTTAGGGAGAGAGGAAGGGGGAGAGAGAAACATCCATGTGAGAGAGAAATATTGAACGGTTACCTCCTGTAAGTGCCCCGACTGAGGATCAAACCCACAACCTAGGTATGTGCCCTAACGGGTAATCAAACCCACAACCTTTTGGTGTATGGGACGATGCTCTAACCATAACTCTGTGAAGAATAGCTACAGAGTTATGGGCTGAATTGTGTCTCTCCCAAATTCATATGTTGAAGTCATATTTGAGGTGCTGAGGTTAGGACTTCAACATATGAATTTGGGAGAGACACAATTCAGCCCATAACTCTGTAGCTATTCTTCACAGATTTACCTCAATCTATTTTCTAGATTCATGCAATTCATTACAATGCATAAATTAAATGTTTTTAATTTAATCACTTACGTTACAATGTACAACTAATGTAAATCTTTACTGCAGGCTCTAAGTCTATTCTCTGTAGGCTGTCCTTTTTTTTTTTTTTTTTTTGTGGTATTTCTGCAGCATTTCCATGTACTGCAGTCATTCATCATCACTGCATATTTTTATAGATATTATGTCTTTCCTATCTTCTCAAGTGGATATCATCATTCAACCTTATCTCTTTGTGATTCGTGATATTTGTTTCCATCTCTACCAGCGCAAATGCCTCGTCCTGAAAATGTGTTCTTCCTCTTCGGTGTTAAAATACTTTCACAGTGAGATATGCTTTTTTATTTTAAGTTTTCATTTATTGTTTTCAAAGGTTATTTTCCCTTTGTGATACTTATTATAATTTTTGTAATTCTTCTGCTATTATTTTGATATGTTTATACCACAGGGGGCATCTTACAACGTTAATTCTTCTAGCATGTTCCTGGAAGTCCTTGTCTTATGAAATATTCAGGCCAAAACAGTCTCTTTCATGCTACAGAAATTAGGACTCTTAAGACTCCATTCAGAATAACTCTCAAAGCACATAAGGAAGTAAGAAGCAAGGAGAGAGAAGGGAAGGGAATTAAATTACTAATACCTACTACATGCTAAAAATTTCATTTCACAATCTCATTTAATACTCCAAACTAAAAATTGGATTAAATTATTTATCTCATTTTACAAATGAGTAAATTGAGGCTCAGAGAACGTAGTAACTTTCTCAAGTTCATATATGTAGTAAATGATATTAAGCTTAGGGTCAAAATTAATTTGTAGACTCCAAAACCTATGCTTTTCCCATGACTTCATATAAACTCCCATTGACACTCAAATACATTTTTACTTAATTTGAAGTTTCTCTTAGCCTCCCTGCATAAGAGAAATGATGAGAACATGTCAGATGCCAATAAAATCACAGTAAGATGGTCGTTCTGCCATTTGGTACCTCTCTAGCCTTCCTGTTTAATCAATAGTTTAAAATGGTGGTGGGCAGGCATTCACTGGAAAATTTATTACAATTTAGCATTTGCTATAATGAGTGAACTAGCAGATATTTTAAATTTCAGTTCAATAAATGTATGGCTCAGTGACTGAGGATCAATCCATGCACCAGGAAGTTATGGTTCAATTCCCAGTCAGGGAACATGCCCGAGTGTGGGCTCAATCCTCAGTAGGGGTTGTGCAGGAGACAGTCGATTGACAATTCTCATCATTGATGTTCCTATCTCTCTCCCTCTCCCTTCCTCTCTTTCTAAAAATCAATAAAAAATATTTAAAATAAATAAATAAATGTATATTGAGCACTGTCTGCATGCCAGAAACTACTCCAGTTTCTTAAAATACATGGATAAGTAAGACATCCATTTACCACTGAGAAACTTACAGTTGGGGTCAAGTGAGGAGGGGAGAGTGCTACACATTAAACATGTGCTGGGAGTTTGCCATGTTGTTGTTATTCCTTTCTCAAAGAACCTTCCCAGACTCCATCTCTACTGATTAGAAGACCACCATGTGTACATCACCACTATACTCCCTCCTACCACCCTCGCACTCCAGTTGGACAGATGAGGTGGGCCAACCAGTCTTCTCAGCCAAAAATTTATATTTGGGCCTATAAAGAACAAGTCAGGTCATGGCAGTATAAAAGAAGCCAATGAATGAAGAGAATATGTAGTCATGTCAGTGATGGAGAACCAGGATTCACGCATTCCTGCTGCCCAGTTCCTGAAGTTGAACAGATTCTTAAGACCCTTCCTGACACCTGCTGTTCTAGTGTCCACTTTCCAGAGATATCACTGTGTCCTGCCCACATCTTAAATAAACACCACTTTTAGTGTGAGCTAGTTAGATCGGTTTCTGCCACTAAGAAATAGGTGAGCGCCAACTAATGCAAAAATGTAACCATAATATAATAAATGCTATCACCTATATCAACCGGTTCCCATGTCTATGCCAAGAAACAGATCCTAACCTAACCTCAACAGACAACACCTGTACTGAGTCTTGAAAAACTAGTAAGCATATATATATATATATATATATATATATATATACACACACATATATGTATATATATACATATATGTATATATATGTGTATGTGTGTGTGTATATATATAAATATATATTCTACCTAATAATAGACAAATATGCAAATTGACCATACCTCTGACACGCCCACAACCCATGCCCACCATCCAATCAGAGCGAGCATGCAAATTAACCCAAACCAAGATGGCTACAGCCACAGAGAGCAAGGTTTCCTAGGTAACAGAGGAAGCCAAGCTTTCCGCCTGCCCTTGCCAGGCCTAAGCCTCCACTCAAGCTACAAAGTTGCAATTATAGAAGGTAAACAAATTCAAACAAATGGCGGCAGAATGGAGCTTGAGAGAGCAGGCCAGGGTTGCCACCAGCAACAGGGGAAGCAAAGCTTCCCACACACCCTGGCCGGGCCCACCCGCTTAAGGCAACAAAGTTTCAATTATAACCCCAACACAAATGGCTGCCGGCCTCGGAGGGAGCCCCAGGCTTGGTTCCGCTCCAGGCTACAAAGTTTCAATTGTAGAAGGAAAATAAATTCCAGATACTAGAGCCTCTGCTTGGGTTTCCAGGGGGCGTGGCCGGCCTGCCAACCACCACAGGCCCCTCGCTCAGGCCGCCCCATGCCCCAAAGGAACCCCCACCTGATCCGGGACACCCTTCAGGGCAAACCAGCGGGCCCCCACCCCTGTACCAGGCCTCTATCCTATCTAATAAAAGAGTAATATACAGATTGATCATCACTGCAACACACAATTAAGCTGCCCCCATGTGGTCAAAGATCCTGCCCCCATGTGGACACAAGATGGCCACCACAAGATGACCAGCAGGAGAGGGCAGTTGGGAGGCACCTGGCCTGCAAGGGAGGGCAGTTGAGAGGGACCAAGCCTGCAAGGGAGGGCAGTTGGAGGTGATCAACCCTGCAGGAGAGGGCAGTTAGGGGTGACCAGGCCGGCAGAGGAGGGAAGTTGGGGGCAAACAGGCTGGCAGCAGAGTGGTTAGGGGGTGATCAGGCTGGCAGGCAGAAGCGGTTAGGGGCAATCAGGAAGGCAGGCAGGCAAGCAGTTGGGAGCCAGCAGTCCTGGATTGTGAGAGGGATGTCCGACTGCCCGTTTAGGCCCGATCCCGGTGGGTGGGATCGGGCCTAAACGGGCAGTCGGACATCCCTTGAGGGGTCCCATGTTGGCGAGGGTACAGGCTGGGCTGAGGGACAACCCCCCCTCTGTGCACGAATTTCGTGCACCGGGCCTCTAGTATGTATGTATGTGTGTGTGTGTGTGTGTATGTGTGTATATATATATATATATATATATATATATATATATATTTATTTATTGCCTACAATGAACCAGTATGTTATAGAAATGAGTGAAATTAGACTCCTTGTAGTTACAGTCCAGTGCCAATCAATGGCTTTGCTCTCTACACAAACACTTATGAGAAGTCAATATCTATTTATTATGCATTAGGTGATGTTTTGTGAGAAGAACAATGTTTCGTTTATTTGGGGGATTTTACATCCTTTTACATCTTATTAGATTCAACTGACAACTAATACTGACATAATGCTTTATGCATGCCAGGCATTTTTCAAAGCATTTTACAAATATTAACTCATGTAATCCTCACAGTTCTATAATGTAGGCACTATTAGTATGCCCATTGTACAGATGAGGCACAAATATGTGAGTAACTCCCCTCGGTTACTAAGTGGAAGAACTGAGATATGCACCCAGTAATCTGAGAATCCGCATTTTTAACTACTACTCCATGCTGTTTTTAATAATAATAAAGAAAACAAAATTAAAATTACCCACACTTTCACTTTTTTCATTTTATTATATTTCTTTATAAAACTTAACAATAGGGATACAAAGTTGGTCACTGAATAGATACTATTTTGTGTCTAATTTAACAGTGCCTCAAAATTTTCTAACATGCCGATCTTAATAATTATCATTTTAATGGGAAAATAGTATTTCATCAATTTATTCTACCATAGCTTAACCATTCATTTCCCCTACCATCTAAATGCCTAGGTGTTCCCTGGTTTTCCATTTCTTTGCTATTAAAATAACGGTGGCACATCTCAGTACATATTTTTTTTTCTTCCTCTTGAACTAATTCCTTTGAATAAATTCCAAAGTGTGAGATTCCTGGTACAAACGTCAATGAGCAATTTTTTTTATTCCTGACATATAGTCAGACTACTTTCTATACCAGTAAATCAGCAATGGAAGGCTACAATCTTACAAATGAACACATTTCACCAGAATATCATGAGGACTGGATGTTATGCTTGTATTTTTTAATGTTTACTAATTTAGTAGGTGTAAGTTGCATGTTATTTTTTTAATTTCTATTTTAGTTGCATTGCTTACAGATGTAGTGAATATTTTCCTAGTTGTTTACTTATTAACTAAGATTCTTTGTTTACTATATTTTTATTGATTTCAGTGAGGAAGGGAGAGGGAGAGAGAAATAGAAACATCAATGATGAGAAACAATCATTGATCAGCTGCCTCCTTCATGCCCCACATTGGAGATCGAGCCTGCAACCTGAGCATGTGCCCTTAACTGGAATCAAACCCGGGACCCTTCAGTCCACAGGCCAATGTTCTATCCACTGAGCCAAACTGACTAGGGCAACTAAGATTTTTAATGAAAAAAGTTGGCTGTACTAAGTTTTGTCCAATTACCTATTGAGAATGTAATAGTTTTTCTACCACTTTGAATGCCTTTAAAGAAAGTCATTAATCCTTTCCTGTCATACTTTGTATATTTTTCCTCATCTGCTTATTGGGATCCTGGAAAGCAAGGTCCTAAGATGCTGCTCAGTGACACCTGGGCTCAGGGTTGGCTTTCTCCCCATAGATGAAGCTATGACCTTGAAAAGGGTGAGTTTGGCTCGAAAACCAGGAGGGCTTGATAGTTGTAAATGCCCCCTTAAATTTTAAGGGAATTCATTTTATGTAATTTATCCCTGGATGTTGATTTAAGCTCTGAGTACAAAAAGGCTGAGGAGCAGCAAGATTTGAGCTTCTCAGATCTGGAGGAACACCCCCCCACCACCCCCACCACCACCACCACTGTGGGGACAGTGCCAACAAGTCCACCTTACCAGAAGCCCCACACACGGAGAGAGCTGTTGGATCCACTGCATCTGCTCCTGCTCTGCGTGACCTCCTCATCCCAGCAAACCCTGTACCCTCAGCTAAATAAATCAGGAATTAACCGAATGTGCATCTGCGGTATTCCTGCCAACCCAGACTCAGTGGGAACTCTGCCCTCCTCTTTCCTATTTTACTTCAGTTCCATTGTTTTCACTGTACACAGTTCAAATTTTTACTATCGATCACTCTCAGGCTTTCCCTTGTGCTTTCTTTCACCCTTTCCTGTTTGGGAAAGGATCACTCTTTTCAAGGAACTCAAATATGCGCAGTTTGATATTCTCCCAAAGCTTAAATTTCTTTTTATGCTTAACTACTAAATTCATTTGGAACATAGTTTCTTATATGAGACATGGGTCTGAAAGAGTCTGCTGTGTTTCTAAATGTTGTTGGGAAACTGGTTATTAAGTGAGTATTCCTTTCCCTCTTCTGTGATAGCTACTACATCATACATTCAATTCATAAATGTCATTGTACCAATTTCTGGGTCTTGCCACCCTATTTGTGAATATTTCTAGCTGTGTATCAATAGATGCAGTGTTAATCGTCATTTCTAACATGGTTTATATTTGTGACTAACTCTACCTCATTTGTCTTCTTTCATAATATTTCTGGTATCCTGTGATTTTTTTTTTTCAGAATGTTTTAGAATGATTTAGTCAAGTAAAAGAATAGATTTTTTTATTCTTGAATTTAAGAATTTACTTTATAAACATTTACCATCTTTGTAATATTCTTTCTTCCATTCAGGAAACACTTCTCTATTCTTTGTTCAACTATATATATCTCCAATAAAATGCTGTCGTTTTCTTTACACAGTCACAGTGATCCCTAAAGAAACTATTTCTAAGTATTTTATATTTTGTCACTATAGTGAATGAAATGTTTTTCATTACATTCTTTAGACATTTCATGCTGATATACAATATCTCTGTTTTACAGAGTTGATATAAGTAACAGCCTTTGAAGAATTTTTCTGTATCTTCTACAAAACCATTGTGAAAACATTGTTCATGATGTCAACCCATGTCCCTTTAAGCAATAAATTCCTTCCAGAGGTCAGAAAAGGTGTTTTGTTTTGTTCCTGAAACAAATTTAACCCAATGACAAACGCTCTCTAAGTATTTTATTATTTGCCTTAGCAATCAAGATATTAAAAGCTTAAGTTCATGTCTAACTGCACAAATGAACTCAACTTAGATGCTTGGCACACACGTTTTTCTGTTCCTTTTAATTTGTTTTGGTTTTACTTGTATTTTTAATTTTTCTATTTTAATTCTGTAATCCACCTTAAATTGTCTTTAGAGGTCAGCAGTTAGCCTAGGAAGGTTATGTACTTTAATATGCACATTCACAAGTAATTAAGCTATATGATAATTGAATAGTATTGTTCATCTGTTCCTAATTATATATGCTAAAAACAGTGTAATCAACCTTTTTCCTCCAGGACACACTGTAAATCTACCCGTTTGTATCCCACTGAAGAAAGCATTTATAGCATATGAAGAGTGATTCCCCCAGGTCACCTTGAGTCCTCTTATAAATTAAAGAAAAATACAATCATTTTTCATAAACTAGCGTACTTCCAATATTTTTTGTAATAAATCATTTATGGTACAACTTAATTACTGGTCAATGTGCAGCAAACAGCATGTCATCAAGACATATCCAAAACACAAATGGGTAGGAATGAGTTTGAAGAAGTTCCTTGACAAGGTTAAGTCATGAGCAGTCCTTGAATCATAGCTTAAGCCTTTCCTGCTGCTGTGGGCAATGCCTTATCTCTTTACTCTGCTCTCACTGCACCTCGCTGCACTGGCCATTACAGCACATCCCTCCTTACATTATAATTGTCCATGTTTTAGCCTGTTCCGTCTAAGTTCTGATTCACCTTTTAATCTCCAGTGCCTAGCACAGTACCTAGCACTTACAATCGACTCACAATGTGTCTTAGCTGCTAAAATTGTTGTCTCCCATCAAGAAAGTGACCTTTTTTTTTTAATCATCAGGGCCTTAGCCACCTCTGCATGCCCAAACATGTCATATTATCAAACATTATGTGTAAGGACTTAATAAGTACATGTTGCTGTTCATGTTCACCATTTGTATTCTCCTATTCTAGCTTTTGGGGGCCATTTTGGGAATCTCATTCCTAGGCCCTTATTTGGTACTTCTTGATCTTTGTAACTTATCATGCTGCCTTCAGTGCTCTCCAGAACAGAGTGAGAGAATATCAGATTATGAATAAATGTAAGTAGTTCTCCCACTGTGGGAAGAATTGAGCTTTAGACAAAACACAGGCCAATCTATCAATGAACAAGGCCCTTTATGCATATAAGCAATGCATAACCTTTTGGAAACTGTCCCAATTATCCCCTAATTCATCCTTCTCCCAGCCCATCTCATCAAAACCACAAGTGGTCTGAAACAGTGCAACCCTCTTTATGAAAGTGAGTTATCTCCTCAAGAAATCTTTATTTCTCAGAAATCTATCTACTCACATATTGAATATGATCTGCTGAGTCTTCTGGTGAACATGTTATTCTTTGTAATCCTTTATCCCAGGTTCTATCACCATGGGCCTCCAGACCTCCAGCACGAGGCTCGTTACTTTCCTTTCCAAGCGTACTTTTACCATCATTCTTGACTTCAACATCCACATGGATAATCCATTCAACATCTTGTTCCCACCATTCTTCAATATTCTTAGCTCCAATTATCACTTCTCCCCCCCCCATTTACACTTCATGCACCCATTTACATAATTCATATAAATTATAGCACCCACTCCAGCATCCCGATTTCAAACACCCTGATCTCTGACCATTATGTCCTATAGTCAAGCACACTTACAGCAGCAACTCCTACAATTCCCCAACCTCAGCAAGACCTCCATAATCAATTCTTGCATCCTTGCTCATCTCCTAACCAGTCTAAGTTACATGTTCTGGCACTAGAAATGCTCCCTTGCAAACAGCCATAACTCCCTTGCTCCTTCCTTGGTAAAACCCAAATCCTGGTTGAATCCAACTATGCACTTACTCCATGCCTCTATCCGAACAGCTTAATGTTGCTGGAGAAAACTACAGAACCATGCTAAATGGACTGCTTTCAAATTTATAATCACAGGTCTCAAAACAGAACTCAATACTGCCAGACAGCTTACTTCCTAGGAAATTTGTTTTCCCAACTTCTGAGATAATTATTCACACCTTCTCTGCTCTCTTCAAATTTCCAACATTCCTTCCTCTCTTAATGACCTTGCTTCATACTTCATAGGGAAAGAAGATGCAATCAAATTAGAATGATCTCATTTTTCAGCTATCAATTCCCCAAGCTTCCCATATCTGTGTTCAAATATTCTGTATTCATTTCTGTCAAAAGGGGAAGAAGATAGATGAAATCCTGTTCTGTTATCAGATCATCTCTCATCTTCTTAAAAACATCACTCCTACAAGCACTCCTCTTTGCTTTATCATTCCTGTTAGCAGCATTCAAACATGGCCCAGGGTCTCTCTCAGAAGGCTGCAATCTCTGAAGACTAGACGGGAGCTGAAGGATCTCCTGCCAAGCTCACTCACATAGCTGTTAGCAGGAAGTTTCAGTTCCTCGTTATGTGGGCTTCTCCATAAGGCCATGCAAAACACAGCTTCACCCAGAGCACAGGATCCAGGAGACAAGGAGAGAGAATACCAACACAGAAGCCACAATCCTTTTATAACCTAACCTTAGAAGTGGCAGTTCATCCTTTTGATTGAATTCTATTCATTAGAATCAAGTCACTGAAGTCAATACTAGTAGCGGGGAAAGGAATTAAGCTTCCCTCTTGAAGAGAAGAGTATCAGCTCTGGCCGTGTGCTCAGTGGTTAGAATGTCAGCCTGCACACCAAAGTGTTGAGGATTTGATTTCTGGTCAAGGAACATACCTGGTTTGCAGGTTCAAATCCCATCCCCTGTTGGGGTGCATGTGGGAGGCAATCAATCAATGTGTTTCTTTCACACCATGTCTCTCTCTCTTTCTCCCTTCCTCCTTCCCTTCCATTGTTTCTAAATATTAATGGAGGCTAACATCAAAAAAAATCAACAAACAAATGCTGGGGAGAATGTGGAGAAAAGGGAACACTAGTTCACTGCTGGTGGGAATGCAGACTGGTGCAGCTACTATGGAAAACAGTATGGAGTTTGCTCAAAAAATTTAAAATGGAACTTCCCTTTGATCCAGCAATCCCAATTATGGTAATATATCCTAAAAACCCCAAAACACCAATCAGAAAGAATATAAGCACCCCTATGTTCATAGCAGCATTACTTACAATAGCTAAGATTTGGCAACAACCCAAGTGCCCATCAGTAGATGAATGGATAAAAAAGCTGTGGGACATTTACACAATGGAATACTATGCAGTTGTAAAAAAGAGGGATCGATTACCATTTGGGAAAACATGGATGGACCTGGAAAATATTATGCTAAGTGAAATAAGCCAATCTGAGAAACACAAATATCACATGATCTCACTTATTTGTGGTATCTAATGAGAAGAACGAACTGACAAACAAAATAAGACCCAAAGTATGCAGGCATGGAACAGACTGACATACCTTGATCTGGGGTTGGAGGGAAGAGAAGAGACAAACAAAAGAACTAATATACTTATAGGCATAGCCCATGGACACAGGCAATAGGGTAGTGAAGACATGGGGGGGGGGGGCGATGGTAGGGGCTGGGAGGATGAGGGTAAAGGGGGGAGGGGAGATACTTGTAATACTATCAACAATAAAAAGTACATTTTAAAAATAAAAAGCAAAAACCTTAAAAAATCAGTGGGAAAAATACTCTTGGGTGAGGATTAACAATAAAATAATAAAATAAAGAGAAGAGTATCAAATATGGACATATTTGTAAAACCATCACTGTTTAAGTTATTCTAAATTTGATACTAAATCAAAAATAATTAAATAATTTTCTCTGTCCATCATATATTCAGGGCCCTCTATATACTGATTTATGGCCATCCCAATATCACCCTATCTCTTCAGCCAATTCAAATCCTTTATTGTGTGCCTTCTTCATTTCTACAAATATTCACACTCTTCCTTTCTTTTAACATACCTTCTTCAAAAAACTTTTATATATAGTTCCGGTTATAATACCATGAATTGACTTAACTGTTGTGACGTAAATATTTCCAAGTCATTTTGCCTATGATTTACATAACTATGATTTCACTCCATAATAGGACAAGTCTTCTCCTCTGTATCCTCTCCAATGCCTGGTAATTGAATCAGTCAATCTAGCTAGCTAGCTAACTAGCAACAGAAAGAAAAGATTTCAAAATAAAATTAGGTATTTTTATATCTCTCTTGTCAACCAGTCAATTACAACATTGTTTAAATAGTATATAAAGAAATTGGCTGCTTCATGTTTTGCTTGGTTAATTACAATTCTACAACCCTTCCCGTCTCTCCCTCCTCTTCCTATATTCATGACCTCCTATAGCTTAGAACCATTTGTCTTAAAGACTTGGCCCCACTCCAGTCTCTGGAACCAATCCACAATCCTGACAATGGATGTGAGGGCACTGATCCTGGACCTAGTCTCAACCTAACTTTGGACCTGTACTCTAAAAACTGGTTTCTATACTGTGTCAGAAGTCACTTTTTACCATTTTATGCTTCTGTTTAACTAGATTCTTTGTCCTATATTTGAGTTTAATTCTTGGTAACTGTTTTAAGGATATCCAGGATTTGTTTTAATCATGTATGTTAAGTAGATATGTGAATGACTATCAAAGGTTTTTTATATTCACAGATTCCTAGAAATAGGAGGCACAGCATACCCCACCCATGTGCTACCTGGGGAAGCACCAGGGTCATTCAGGAAGTAGAGGAAACTGGGGGAAAATGTGGGCAAGAGCCTTCATTACGGTTTCCAAAGGAAGGAGCAAGCGAGTCAGGGAAAGCAGTTTTAGGGTTGGCTAATTTGAATAATTTCAGTGGGCTCTGGGTTCTCCTAAATTGTCTGGTTCCTGGCCATAGTAGGGCATGGGCAATAGTGATTAAGGCATGGACAATAGTGGCATCAAGAGCATGATAAAGGAAGTGGCTGCGGGTATGCATTCTAAATTGGTTATGAAAGGCATGTTCATTTACTATCTCTAGAAATGAGCTAACCCTGTGAGGGGCAATCCCTCCAGGGTCAGCAAAACCCAAGATATCAAAGCATGAAATACAAAAACTAGAAAATAAGGTTATTATAGTAACTCACATAGGTTTGACCTTTGTCCTGCCTTGCTTCTGCCTGTTGTCTTACTAGCAGCTCAAATAGCTTTCAAATACACACAACATCAGCACAGCCTAGGTATTAAGAGATATGGTTCTGAAGTCATATCTTGGTGAAAATACCTAACTGCTCCACCAATGAGTAGTTCTGCACCATGGGTAAATCACTTAACAGCCCTGAACTTCATTCTCTCTTCTGTATAATGGAGATGATAATAATACCTACTTAATGCAGGTTCTTAGATACATAAGGTACTTTGCCCAGAGCCGAGTAAACAATCAAAATGTATCAGCAATAATGACTATTTCTATTCCCTCTGATTTCCTTGAAATTGTATGTGATTGATATATAGTAGATATTCAAGAAATATATGTTAAAGTTGACTGAACCAACAAAGGGATGAATAAAAAAAAGAATAAATGAGTAATTCCAATTCTTTGACCAATCAAAGAAATGCCAGACTTTTAATAAAAGTAAATTAGTATAACTGACAGGCTAGAACTTAGGAGTTGAGGTCTGGATTTAAAATCTATCTTTATAGTTTAATCCTATGTGCCTCTCTAAAACAGGATGGAAATACTATTGGTAGCCTCTCCAACATACACTCCTCCAGCCCCCCACCCCCGTTTCCCTTTCTGAGAGAACTTCTATTTTGTTCTGCTGTCCACTTGGAACTCAAGGAAGTGTAACCCTACCCTCATCTTAAAGAACAAATCCTAGAGTCCCATACCCATTGCCAGTGATTGGCTTAGGAATGAGAATGTGACCCTTTCTGGCCTAGTGGTCCATTTAGGCAGGAAATTCTGCAGCCAATTGAACAATTGTAGCCTTCTTGCAGCCATAAAAGAAGTCACCTATGGCCTAAGTCAGCAAGTTCAAGATGGCAGAGTGAAGATATGGAAAATACCTGGGTCCTTCATAAAATAACAATAGCTAATATTTAATAAGTGCTTACTATGCCTCAGATATTCTTCCAAATGTTTGTGTGCATTAACTCAGAAGACCCTCATCACTAATACCAGGTAAATGTTTCATCACTGTTACAGATTGAGAAACGGAACCCTGAAAAGTCATGCAATTTGTGCAAAGTTACAAGGCAGAAAGTGACAGAGTCAGGATTTAAAACCACAGTTGGGCTTCAGAACTTATAGTCTTTGCTCTCTGCTTCACTGGATCTGAAAGAATCAACCAATTCTCTCTGGGCTTGTTATGAGATATGAAATGTCTTATTATTAAGCCAATTTGAATTTGAATTTTTGTTAAATGCAGCTGATGGCATCCTACACGAATTATTCATGTGTAAAATGGGGATACTTCTACATTGCCTCATAGGATTGCTGTTAACATAAAGAGTTCAATAAATGATAATGCCCCCTATCTTCTGGATCACATCATACTGACAGTCATCACACATCTCATAGAGTACTAAAGTTCATCCAAGACTCCGCCTCAGCCCAAGACTTTTAGGTCTTCACCCACGCAAATGTGTATATCCTCTTGGAAGTGACCAGGCATGCCTCACAAATGAAAACCAGCTCATTATTCAGCAAAATTATTCTCTGATAGAATTCTATTGTAATAGTAGAGGCCCGGTGCATGAAATTCGTGCATGGGGGAGGGGGTGTGCCTCAGCCGAGCCTGCACCCTCTCCAATCTGGGACCCCTTGAGGGATGTCCGACTGCCTGGGCAGTCGGACATCCCTCTCACAATCCAAGACTGCTGGCTCCCAACCGCTCACCTGCCTCTGCCTGATAGCCCCTAACCGCTTCTGCCTGCCAGCCTGATCACCCCCTAATCACTCACCTGCCAGCCTGATCAATGCCTACCTGCTCCCCGGCCAGCCCAATTGCCCCTAACTGCCCTCCCCTGCCAGTCTGGTAACCCCTAACTGTCCTCCCCTGCAGGTCTGGTCACCCCCAACTTCCCTCCCCTGCTGGCCCGGCCACCTCTAACTGCTCTCCCCTGCTGGCCTGGTCACCGCTAACTGCTCTCCCCTGCAGGCCCCCCCCCCCCCCCTTGCAGCCCTGGTCTCCCCCAACTGCCTTCCCTTGCAGCCCTGGTCTCCTCCAACTGCCCTCCCCTACAGGTCTGGGTCCCCTCCCCACAACTGTCCTCCCCTCCAGGCCTGGTCACCCCCAACTGCCCTCCCCTGCTGGCCTGGTCTCCCCCAACTGCCCTCCTCTGCCAGCCCAGTCATCCCTAATTGCCCTCCCTGCTGGCCTGATTGCCCACAACTGCCCTCCCCTGGTGGCCTGGTCCCCCCCTACTGCCCTCCCTTGCTGGTCTGGTCTCCCCCGACTGCTCTCCCCTGTAGGCCATCTTGTGGCGGCCATCTTGTGTCCACATGGGGGCAGCCATCTTTGACCACATGGGGCAGACATCTTGTGTCTTGGGGTGACGATCAATTTGAATATTACTCTTTTATTAGACAGGATAAACTAGATTCTGGAAGGTTTTTTTTCTAAAGTAACTTCTTGATTTCGTTGTAAGTAAATGCAAAACCAAATATGTGCTGAATAGCACAGTGGAGTAGCACATCCTAAATCAGCTTAAATAAAGAAGAGTTACATTCTTAGCTCACTTTCAGGACATATTAACCAGGTAGCTATAATTTATAGCTGTCAAATGAAAATAATGAATAAAGTTCTGAATATAAAACTAAAAACATCAATTTTAGGATAACTTCCTCAAAAAGGTAAAGCAATGGAAAAAAGGAACTTTTATACCTTGATCTGTGCCATATCCCTGGTAAAAAAAAGTTTTCTGATGGTCTAAGGAAAAGAAGTATGCATTTTTAATTTAAATCTTTATTGGTGAGAGTATTATAGATGTCCTTCTTTTTCCCCCTTAATTGCCCCCCTCCAACCAAATCCCATCCCACCTCAGGCCTTTACCACCCTATTGTCTATGTCCATGGGTAATGCATAGGCTATATAATAAAAGGGTAACATGCAAATTGACCCTAAAAGTGGAACGATCAGAACGACTGCTGGACCAGTCACTATGAGGCACACTGACCACCTCTCGGTTCCTTTCCCCAGCCAGCAGGCTCTGATCACCTACTGATGAACAAGGAACTGGGGGTGGGTGGCGGGGGATGTGGGTGGTGCCAGGCCAAGGCCCCCGCCCCGCCAGTCACCCCACACACAGAGGGCAACCCATGGCAGGGGCGGGGCTGGTGAGCAGGCAGTAACAGCCGACCTCTTAGTCCCTTCCCCCGGCCGTCAGGCACTGATCACCATATAGCAAAAGGGGAACCAGGGGTGCGTGGCGGCAGGTTTTGGGGCTGGCTGTGGGTAGCCGGGAAGGATGGCCCTGATCGCAGACCAGGCCTAGAAACTGTACCCGTGCACAAAATTTGTGTGCTGAGCCTCTCATCTATAATAAAAGCGTAATAGGCCCAGGTCACCCTCTGCACGGCAATCAATCATAGAGCCCCAGCCGGTTGGGCAGGGCCTTCCTCTGCTGGGCGATCAATCACGGAGTCCCATGATCAATCACCCCAAAGAGGAAGGCCCAGGCCACCCAGCGGGCAGTGTGGGTGGGTGGGGCCTCCCTCTGCAGGGTGATCAATCTGGGGGCCCTGTGATCGATCACTCCACAGAGGGAGGCCATGCCACTGGCCAGCGATGCTGTGGTGGGTATGTGGGGCAGACCAGCGATCACCCCACAGAAGGAGGCCAAGGCCAGCCAAGTGATCGAACCCCATGCCTGTCGCCCATAGAGGGAGGTGACCGGTAGAGGGGACAGGGGGCAGTGCTGCACAGATGGCAAGCAGTGGCAGCGGCAGGGGCTGGGTCAGCTGCCAGCAGCCGGGGGAAGGAAAGCCCTGATAGGCCCTGATCACCGGCCAGGCCTAGGGACCCTAACCAAGGGGTCCGGATTGCAGGAGGGCTCAGGCTGGGCTGAGGGACAACCCTCCCCCCCCATGCACGAATTTCATGCACCAGGCCTCTAGTATGCATATAAAATCTTTGATTAGTCTCTTCCCACCTCCCATCCCCACTTACCTCTGAGATTCTTCAGTCTGTTCTGTGTTTCCATGCCTCTAGTTCTTATTTTATTCATCAGTTTATTTTATTGATTAGATTCCTTGTTCATTTATTGATTTTTAGATTCAATTGTTAATAGATATGTATTTATTGCCATTTTATTGTTCATATTTTTATATTATTATTATTATTATTATTATTATTATTATTAAAGACCCTTTAACATTTCATGTAATACAGTTTGGTGGTGATGAACTCCTTTAGCTTTTTATTGTCTAGAAGCCCTTTATCTGACTATCTGACCTTCAATTCTAAATGATAGCTTTTACGTAGAAACAAAGACAGAGAAGCAGCCAAAACAGGTCCTTGCTTTTCATCACTTTGAATATTTCTTGCCACCCCCTTCTGGCTTGCAAAGTTTCTGTTAAGAAATCAGCTGACAGTCATATGGGTGCTCCCTTATAAGTAACTAACTACTTTTCTCTTGCTGCTTTTAAGATTCTGTCTTTGTCTTTAACCTCTGGCATTTTAATTATGATGGGTCTGAGTGTGGACTTCTTTGGGTTCATCTTGTTTGGGACTCTGTGCTTCCTGGACTTGTATATCTATTTCTTTCACCAAATAAGGGAAGTTTTACCATCATTTTTTCAAATAAGTTTTCAATTTCTTGCTCTCTCTCTTCACTTTCTGGCACCCCCATAATGCAAATATTGGTACACTTGAAGTTGTCCCAGAGGCTCCTTACACTATCTTCATATTTTGGATTCTTTTTTGCTTTTTGCTATTCTGATTGGGTGTCGTTTGCTCCCTCATATTCCATATTGCTGATTTGATTCTCAACATCTTCTATTCTACTGTTGATTCAGTATAAATTATTCTTCATTTCAATTAGTGTATCCTTCATTCCACTAAGTTCCTTGAAGTTCTCATTAAATTCCTTGAGCATCCTTATAACCATAGTTTTGAACTCTGTACCTGGTAGTTTACTTGCTTCCATTTCATTTACTTCTTTTTCTGGAGATTTCTTCTGTTCTTTCATTTGTGACATGTTTCTTTGTCTCTACATTTTGGCTGCTTCTCCGTCTTTATTTCTATGTATTAAATAGAGCTGCTATGTCTCCAGGAATTAGTAGGTGTCCTGTAGGGCCCAGTGGCTCAGCCTCCCCAGTCACCTGAGCCGGGAAATATAGGTTCACCCTTGTGTGGGCTGTGTGCATTGTCCTATTGTACCTTGATTGCCTTGATTGCTGTTGGGGTCACTGGGAGAGATTGACCCTTGGACCAATCGGTTGTGAGGATCAGCTGCGACAACAGTGGAAAAGCTGCTATGCAGGAGACTGCCCTACAGAGCAGGACTTGCTTCAGTGATACTTTGGTGCTCACCAAGTCCATCCCTTGAGTGTGTCACTCATGGATGTGGTAGGGTTTTAATCTGGCATGGTCTGAAGCTGACCATCAGGTGCACTTGCTCTGGGGCCTCCTGGGAGGTGCAAAGTTAGCTAATGCTTGTGCCCTGCCTGGAGCCACCTGGCTTGAACTACAGTGCAATCTGAAGATGGCTGCTATTTGTGTTGGGTTTGGAGGTGCCCAGGAGAGGCCAAGCTGTGTACCAAGGCAGTTGCTGCTAGTGCTGGGCCTGAGGCCACTTATCAAGAAGTATGGGGCATTCTGAGGCCAGCTCCTGCTTGTTTGAGAGGTTTTTAGAAAAGTCTGAAGCCTGAGTCAGGACAGACCATTCATATGAAAAGGGCACTGCAAACAGCCTGCAAGTTGGGGGGAGGGGGTCACCAAGAAGAACATTGTAAGCCAGGTTGATGGAGACTCAGATATGGTGACTGCCTGTTGGCACTGTGGCAGAGAGGTCTCAGCAAAAGAGCCCTTTTTTTCTGGGAGAAAGCTTCCCTGCCAGCTCTTGCCCTGATGCCAGACAATTTAGTTGCTCCCTGTATGTTCCTATATTCTTTCAAGCTGTTGCCCCATCACTGGATCTCAGAGGGAGGGAGTCCAAGTAAGTCCATGTGTAGGCCCTTTAAGAGGAACTGCCTGGGACTCCAGCAGTCTCCTTGTAATTCAACCACAAACCCTGCTAGTTTTCACAGCCCAAATTATGAGGACTTCTTTTCCTGTCACCAGAACCCTGGGCTGACGGGTATGGTGTGAGGCTGGGACCCCTTGCTCCTCATGGAGGACCTGTGTAACTGAGGTATCCCTCCTGATTTAAAAAAAAAAAAAAAGCCACACGGAGGTGTCAGATCAGCCAATTCTGAGCCTCCATCTCAGTTTCAATGTGGTTTCTTCTTTAATTCTCTAGTTGTAAGGCAGAATTCAGACAGATTTCACATGGTTCTGAATGCTGGTTGTTTTGTTGGCTTAGTTGTTATTTTGATGTGGATGTGAGTAGAGGGAAGAACCATGTTTAATCTATGCCACCATCTTGACCCTCCGTGACATATGCCTTTTGATAAGCCTTTTATGATCTATTACATCCTGTTTTAAAAGAGACTGGTCATTACACTAACAAATTGAGCTGAATGTGTATTTTGCATATCTTTCAACGCATCTTTGTCACTTCCAATTTTTGAAACTCTATAAAAATTATATATTCATTGCATTTTCCAAAATCCAACTTTCCTTCCTTTTCCATTTTATTTCAAAAGTCTTCTCACTACCAATGTAAATTTAAAATTGTATAGTACTTTATGCTTTCTAAGTGCCCTCATAGTCATTTCCTTAAACCACAATAACTGTAAAAAAGGAAATAGGACAAATATTCTTATCCAAACTGTCCAATAAATTAGTGAATTTATTTATGGTACCTTTTTTTCATAGTCCCTATTCTAGGAACTGAAAATACAGAAGGAAACAAAACAGTCACATCTTCAGGAAACTTAAATTTTGGCAAGAAAGCCACACAATAAATAAGTAAACAAGTCAATGAGGAAGCCTAGATTCAAATACTGTGGTTGTTGATCACAAATTTAAAGCTCTTTTTAAGATACCAAGTTGCTTCTCTGGTCCAAATTAGCTGATTCAATAGATCTCTTTGCCATGAATTTAGGCAGTTTGATTTATTGAACTCAGATCTCTTTGCGTTTCCAAAAGGTCTCAGATATTTCCCACTCCTCTGAAGTAATTGAGTGGACAACTGCCAAAACAGCATTAGTAAAAAATACATTCAGAGCATTATTACAGATAGTTAGGAATGACCATCCCCAATTCCCCCAATAAAAGAGAATTTTTGGATTTAAAATTTACCTTGAAAAAGGAAACATATACATACCTGGAAAAATAAATACACATAAAATTTTAAAATACAAATTAATATCTTGCAAGAATCAATGCATTTAGTTACCAGCAGTTGTCTGGTTACACGATGTTTCTATACAGCATTTCAAATGACTCCCCTTTGCCTGCTTCCCATCTCACAGCACTCACTAGTAAGTTAACTTGTCCATGTATCATTAGTAATTCATGACTTATTTGTGAAAGTGCAGGGACAGCACTACTACAGACCTAATACAATGAATATCTTATTAGGAAGAAATTAACAAATGAATTGTTGCCAATCAATAGGTGCTGAAAAGAAAATTACAATGATAGTAAAGCCTAAATAATTTATACACAATATTGATTTTTTCATTACATTAATTATTCTTTATAGCACACATAAGGAACTTGGAGAATAAAACTTTCCAAGCAAAAAAAATTTATCTTCAGTGGTGTTGTAGGCTTAAGTCTGAATTTAAAAGGCAAATAATAGGGCCATGATAGTTGACAAATATTTTTAGATTAAAAATGTATCAGAAACGTATTTGCAAATGTTATCACTGATAAAGGTTTAATCTCCAACATCTACAGGCAACTTATACAACTCAATAAAATGAAGATAAATGATCCAATAAAAAAATGGGCAACGGACCTAAATAGAATCTTTTTGAAAGACAGAAGGAAGGCCAAGAGACACATGAAAACATGCTCCAAGTCACTAATTATCCAAGAGATGCAAAGCAAAATGACAATGTGGTACCATCTTACACCAGTCAGAATGGCTATCGTCAACAAATCAACAAACGACAAGTGTTGGCAAGGATGCGGAGAAAAAGGAACCCTCGTGCACTGCTGGTGGGATTGCAGACTGGTGCAGACACTGTGGAGAACAGTATGGAGTTTCCTCATAAAACTAAAAATGGAACTCCCATTTGACTCAGTAATCCCACTCCTAGGAATATATCCTAAGAAACTAGAAACACCAATCAGAAAGGATATATGCACCCCTATGTTCATAGCAGCACAATTCACCATAGCTAAGATTTGGAAACAGCCTAGGTGCCCGTCAGCAGATGACTGGATCAGAAAACTGTGGTACATCTACACAATGGAATACTATGCTGTCATAAAAAAGAAGGGGTTCTTACCATTTGCAGCAACCTGGATGGAACTGGAGAACATTATGCTAAGTGAAATAAGCCAGTCAATGAAAGAAAAATACCACATGATCTCACTCATTTGTGGATAATAAAGAACATTATAAACTGATGAACAAAAAGATAGATACAGAGGCAGTAAAGCATCAAACAGATTGTCAAATTACAGCAGGAAGATTAGGGAGAGGTGGGGGAGATAAAAGATCAACCAAAGATAAGGACTTGTATGCATGCACATAAGCATAACCAATGGACGTAAAACACTGGGGGGTGAGGGCATGTATGGGAGTGGGGTGGGAGGGGCAATGGTAAGATATGTACACATATAATACCTTAACTTAAAAAATGGAAAAAAATACATCAGAAAATAAATTTGACACCTCCAGAATACCTAAGTTCCTTCATGTTGTCCAATGATTTTATACACAAAATGTTTGCTATTTATCAATAGGCCTGTTGATTGGAATGTTTGTTAATGGGAATATTAGAATTAAAACTGTCTGTTAACCCACCTCTTTCATTGCATATACAAAAGGCACAATGACAAACTCAATAAAGCTCTGTGGGAAAGAAAACCTTCTCTGACACCTCTCCCAGATTCTTTAAGTGAACTGGACTTAAATCCAGTTGAATGGAGTACAGGTTCCTTAGAGCTAATAATTTTCACAGCCAGCAGAAAACAATTCCTGATGCAATTTTACCATGGCAAGTAACTTTCATAGAGGCAAGGACATGAAGGTGATCCTCGGGTTTACAGCACATGGCTGACTCTAGCCATGTCACAAAAAGAGAGGATTGTGTGCAAAGGCTTTAGGGGGGTGGAGTGGGGGGGAAGGGAGCAGGGATGGGGAAGACAGCTGAAAGTTTGTATGCTCTTCATGGGTGATGGTCCCAGCAAGTCGAATCCCCTCTGATGCCTGGGAGAAATGAACTTAACACATATGTACCAATCCCAACAGGTGTACTTGGTATGGATGATGCACCGAATATTGTTTTGTCATCTACAAATACATATGTTGAATTGTTTTGCTCATGGCATTTTGACTCTTTGAATTAAAGCAGTTATTGATAGTCCTTGTATCAAGTTCCCTGTGCTAAGCCTCTTCAGATATCAACTTTATTTAACTACTGGAAGCCCAATGCACAAAAATTCTTGCAAGAGTAGGCCTTCCTTCCCCCGCTGCCGCCGGCACCCGGGACCAGGGCTGGCTTCCCTCGGGCCTCAGCTTCATCAGGAAGGACATCCAAAAGACATCCAGTCTAATTAGCATATTATCCTTTTATTATTATAGATTTTTCAGTATCTAATGTTACAAGATTCCAGATTCATAATGCTTTACACTGAAAGTTGCTTGTATGCATACTTTCAAGCATCTGTTATCTCCCCTATACTAAATATGGAAATAGTGTTTCAAAAGTCATTTAAACTAAAAGTATTAGAATTGTTTCAAATGTAGTATGCCTTTTCTTTCTCACCTTTTACCTTCAGAGACTTAAAACTGCAAACCTATTACTCTTAATTTTCTAAATATTCTTGGAATAAAATCCAGCTACAGAAAGCATCTTATTTTCTAAATACGCTTTTCCAAACTACAGCCAGTTTTGCAAACTATTTTGTCATGCTTTAACTAATACTGTTATATAATTTCAAATTCATAAAATACTATACACAGATGTAATATAAAATGTGTACTGTATACTATGCATCATAATACAGCTCTAACTGCCCAAATCTGTCACTATTACCAGCTGACTCTGGGGTACTTACATGACAAACCACCCAAATTTAGCATTATTTTTATTACTCAGCAAAAAGTCCCTTGTCAGTGGTGGCTGCTCCTGAGCTGAGTGTCCTGTTGCATTCACCTTTCTTTAGGTGGAGACTTAATAGTCCATACAGAAAACATGTGGTACAGATATTAAAAGAAAGGGTATGTCTTATTTGTAGAACTGAATGAGGCATCCATAAATGAATTAGAAGAAATTTCAAACTATTTTAAGGCACAGTGCTAGTTATTCTCCATTTCCGTCCTCCATTTTCCATCTTTCTCTGCCTTGTTGTTGGCATGGAATGTATCAAGTAGCTCTCTTGCCCTTTAGTTTCCAGATGGATTCAGCCAATGGAAGACAGTAGGAAGAGATGGATGGATAGGAGGTGAAAGTGTCAAGAAAGTCCCTCCCCTAACCCTTCCTCTGGGCCTCAGCTCTATATTTCCGGCAGTAGCTGCTTTCTACAAACAGCTCCTATGGGGAAGCCCTTCCTACCATGGAGACTGTAGCTCCTGTCAGGCTCCAGCAGACAGTGGATGCTGACAACATGGTTCTCTCCCTCTGTCTCTTAAGCCCAGGGAGGTTAACTGTCTCCCTTTATTCCTAGTTGTGAAATATCTCAGGTCCAATGTTTGTGCCTTTACCCCATCCATACCTCTGTAACTAGTCCCTTTGCAATACCTGATTGTGCCTCTGTTTATTGTCAAGATGCTGACTAATACATAGCAACCTGATACTGAAAAAGAATGTATAAGTAAATAAAAGAGCATTAGCAGCATTTAAATACACCAGTCCTCTGAGTCATATAGCCTCCTAGATAGTTGATTACTTCCCATAAATGTACTAATGAGACAAACACTGCACACAAGATAAATTTCTGACCTCTACTTTCATTATTACCTTCTTTCTGATTCAGTTCTTTTAGGATTTCATTCTTCACCTTGACTACTTTTGTCCTTCTTCTCTCCCTCCTCTGTAGCATCCTTCTAATTTACACTCCGCATTCACTGTCTGTTCTCTCTTCCATGGTATGTCACCTTGTTTTTTACTGTACTACACTGATCTTACCTTGAAATTTACACACACATGTTAAGTTACTGCATATCTATCTGTAAAGTCATGTTTACTCATCTTTCTAGGTCTATGTTTTCATTTTTGAAGTAAACATATAAAATTCTACAAATTCCTAATTAAGGCACACAAAATATGGAAACTATCATCCAGGTTTACAGTCAGACATCCATAACCTTGAATTCTGTGGGAGAGATACTCTGTAAAATCTAACAAATAAATACGGAGGACATCAAGGTGGTTAGCATTTCTACCCTCTTATGTTTATAAAGAAACTAGAGGGCACAAGCAACCATGAACATACAGTGTTAAATGCAAGATTCTGACAACAAATGACACAATACTTAGCAATAAAAGCATGGTAAGATATTAATCATAGCAATGAACTACAAATATTTATGTGCCCACAGGCAACCAATTCAATTTCACTGCAGGATTGCTTCACTTATTAATTTAATTGTATGTGTTTTTAAACATTTTTGTTACTGTTTCATTAATTTTCCATAAGGGAAAATATAACGATATGCTGAATAAAAGAAAGACAACAAGCTTCCATTCAATAATATTCATTAAGTGCCCATTGAGTATTCATGGTATCTTAAGAATTAACATTTACTTTTATCATTCATGGTTTTAAAAGTTTAAAAATTCATTTCTGCATCATTCAGGATGAAAAATTCCAGATTCAAAAAGGATAGTACAGGTTTATCTATCATTTTATTTTTACACAAAACAGCATGAGCATATATAAGATTAGTCCAATGAGAAAATAATAGCTAACTCTTCTATGTGTCAGGTTCTTGGCATTCAACATGAAATAGTACTATTCCTCCCATTTTGCAGAGAAGGAAACTGAAGTATGAAGCAGGGAACTGACTTGTTCAGAGTTCAATGACAGTAAGTGGTTGAGCCAGATTAAACTCTAGCTAGTTTGACTTTACAGTCATGCTCTTAAACATTACCCTAATTAGATTCACAAATGGAGCATCACTACAATTTTCCGTCATTTTCAGTGGTTGATAAATTTGTCATTGATTTCTTCCAATTTCTCGTAAGGACTTTTTTCCTAACTCAGGGTCTCTCCCATTGCTCTCCAATATCACAATCTCTAGCCACAACGACCTCGACAATCTAATTTAGACCAATAGTGATCCACAGTCTACATTTATACTTCTTCATCCTCCCATCCTACTTCAAAGTTCCCATGCTCTCCGTTCAGGCTATTTTTTCCAAAGTGAAAATGAATGATGAGATTAGCCTTCCCAAGAGGCAAGTCTACAAACTTCTGATTTGTAACAACATTTTCAAATGATCCAACAAGCCCTGGTATCTATGCTTACTTTTACTCCTGTTCTAGAGAATCGGGAGAGTTGATATCTTGTTAATTATGGAAGGCAACTATAAAAGATTTGTACCTGAAATAAGAGTCATGATACAAAGCTTCTAATAATTCCATCTTTAAAACCACCATCTTGTCAAGTTATGCTGATGTTCTTACAAGGTAATCTAGAGCATCTTCTACATGTCAGTCTCTGTCCTGGGAACTTTACATATGTTTTACTGAGCAACTATATTTGATGGAGGAAGATATAAACCAATAACACTGTCTAAGTTAAATGTTTAGTAGACTTCCCAACAGATAGTTAAATTCTTAGCTATACTTAAAATAAAATTATTATCAGGCAATTATACATGATACAGAGAATATATACATGATATCCATAATTTAACAAACTCAAAAACAAGATAAATGATTACTACAAAATACTAATTTGGGTTCCCCATTTAATTGTTTTCATACTAAACCTATTTCTTGGCCCAATAATTAATTTATTTCATGACTCTTAAAATCACATTAGGATTTGCCAGTCTCAATTAAACCTGTTTAATTCATTATCAAGCATAAATAACTTTCAAATGACATAAGCCTCTGATTGTCCTTAGTCAAAATTAGATGATAATAATTAGCTTTGGGGAATAATAATATAAGAGTCTAAGATAAAGCAAATCTACATTGTTAGTGGTTAAATTTACCTACCTTCCAATTATCACATAAACATTCACATTTCTCTAAAATCAACCCTTTCAAAAATTCCAAGGTAACCAGCAAGAAAAAGGCAGAAAAATAAGCCACCTATTACATTTACCACCCCCACCCTTATTTCCACAATTCAAAAAACTAAATGGGTTTAATTCAACCTCCTTCTGATTTACAGCAAATATTGGTGGTTTGAACCAGAAGCAATACATTAAGAGAACATGTAAGTGGATATGGAATATAGACAGCACAATCTCCTATCTCCTTAGTTTCTACACCACACACAAATCTGACGGTGAAAATTAACTTTCTGTGCAGTTCAACATTTCTAATTAGAAGAGACATCAAAAAAGATTATGCTCTCAAAAGCAGTATGGGCCATAATATTCTAGATTGTCTTTGAAACAAAGCTCTGTGGCCTCCTTATATATTTTAGCCTGCTGTCTAAAAGAAAAGCAATAACTAGATGATGTTTCAAAGTGGTTATGGTTTTTTGTGGCAAGTTGTGTTATATTTTCTCATCTTACCTTTTTACACTTATTATTAAGCATACATACTAGTACACAGGGCCTATTTATTGCTCTTGGCCCTGAATATATAAAATAATCTATGCTATCAGACTGTGCTTGGCCAAAATTTCCTTGGTAGAAATATTGACAAATGCTTGAAAACTGTTTAGTTCATTTATAACCCTATTGGTTTGTTTGTTTGTTTGTTTGCTTTATTTTTGTTTTGTTTGCCTGGGACAGGAAAAGGGAGGAGGAAGATACCATTAGCTTAGAGCGCAAGCCTTAAAATAAAAGGCCATATGTTGGCCCCAGAAGGATTTCCTTTTACAACATCAGTAGTTAATTATCCATGTCTAAAGTTTTCACTGCTGTGGAGCACGCCACTTCACAAAAGAGTTCATTCTCATTTTAGACAGTTACAAATTGTATAAAGTTCTTTCTTACTCTGAGTTGAAATCCTTATCCCATCGCTCCTGTCTCACTTATGCTAGTTCTGTCCTTTGGAGAAATATTAAACAAGTCTCCTTCATCTTCCACATCTTCCTCCATTGAGCATTTAATGACAACTTTTATGTCTCTTTATTTTCCCCATCTCCTTATTAAATATTATCAGTTCCTTCGATTATTCCTCATATGACATGGTTCCCAGATGCTACAGATAAATAAGAGCTGTAGCTTGACTTAAAATTTATTCTGTATGCTCTGGCCAGTGTGGTTCAGTTGGTAGAAACATCATCCCATACACCAAATTCTCTCTCTCTCTCTCTCTCTCTCTCTCTCTCTCTCTCTCTCTCTCTCTCTCTCTCTCTCTCATGTGTCCTAAAGAGAATATAAAATGCAAAGAAGAGAACTGAAGTTTCATTTATGTACACCTATAATTGACACAATTGGAAGGAATGTCTAGAACAGTGGTTCTCAACCTTTCTAATGCCGTGACCCTTTAATACAGTTCCTCATGTTGTGGTGACCCCCAACCATAAAATCATTTTTGTTGCTACTTCATAACTGTAATTTTGCTACTGTTATGAATCGTAATGTGAATATCTGTGTTTTCCGATGGTCTTAGGCTCTACAGCAGCGGTTCTCAACCTGTGGGTCACGACCTACAGGTTGAGAACCGCTAGCAGGGTCGCCTAAGACCATCGGAAAACACAGATATTTACATTACGATTCATAACAGTAGCAAAATTACAGTTATGAAGTAGCAACAAAAATGATTTTATAGTTGGGGGTCACCACAACATGAGGAACTGTATTAAAGGGTCGCGGCATTAGAAAGGTTGAGAACCACTGGTCTAGAAGTTAAGAACCCAATGGTTCACCCAGGAGCCATGTCTATGCTATTCTTGTGATCACACACACACACACACACACACACATACACACACACACACACACACACACACACACACACACACTCACCTACATCAATCATGGGGTGGATCTGTGATACAAGGTCAACCTCATCTCCCTGGCTAATTGATTTGCTTCAAATGAACAGTCACAAGTTCCAACCTGGACTGTAAAGAATCATTCCCCAATATTGCAAGCTGAAACTCAGACAAGACCTGCTTCCCTCTCAGCTTGTGGAGGTATTAGATATGACAGCCATTTACCCATTTCGTAGAATAAGCCAATTGACAGAATGAGGTCTATATGCAAAAGAATGTGGGAGAAAGACTTCAAATCTCCAGTTCCAGTCATTCTTGAAACCCAGTTCCAGTCATTCTTGAAACCAACTCTACCCCTACCTTTCCTATTGCCTGGTTTAAGCCAATAATTCCCCCTGAATGAACCAAGTTTGCGTTATTGTTATACCATTTGCAGCACAGAGGGTCCTGTCTAATACAATATTCATACGGTTCAAACTACTCTAATAGGACCAACAGAATGCAGGTCATAAGAGAGAAAAATTGCCATTCCACCCTACAAAAGGTTTGGATGGAATCTCTTTCCAGCATTATTTAAGAATTAGAGTGATACTCACTTACCAAAGAAGATTAAGGTCTATTTTCCTTAAGAGCCTAAACTCAAAGGGCTGACATTGTTTGTCCAAAACTGTATTCCTAGAACTTCAGAGTGCCTGGCACATAGTAGGTGAATAAGACACTCTCCACTATACTTTTCATAGTAAACAGTAGGCAAAACATTAGATATAAGTTACTAAAATGAAGACATGAGTGCCCTGGAAAAAAACATATCATTTCACATCCTTAAGATTAGATTACCAACTCGCCATATAAATAGTAGACAAGAATATCTCTCCAGTCTTTTTTAGCCATAAAATGTTATGATTCTATCCATACTCAACAATGCTAAAAAAGAGTCTTCAAAAGACCTAGGTATGCTTAGGGGGAAAACATACTGTAACAAAGAAATATGTAATCGGAGAGAAAAAAGCAAAAGAATATAATGGGAAGCAATCATCAGTGATACAATAAAAGAGGTCTTCAGGTATGCCATCTTTCTATTAGTTTCCGATCTTGTTCTAACCAATTTTGGTGGTCAGAAATGCCCTTGGTGCTGGATCCAAACTACCAGCCACCAAGCCTTTCTTCTTCCTGGACCTTATGCATCTCCCTTTAGAGTTGGCTTCCCACCTCTCACTTCCTCTCAACATTCCAGACAGTGTTTCATCTCACCAACAGAAGATATACTCAATTATATTTTTTCCCATCTTGTCCCCTGCAATGGCTGATGCCCAAATGTCCATAATTTTCCATTTATTTCTGGTGTTTTGAACTTAGGATTCTGTCTCAATATAAAAAAATCATAAAATGGCATCTCTATAAATTCCTGGAGGCCATTTACACTAAGCAGCTCTAAGGAACTGACCTCATATACTTCTAGGGAAAATATTCTTATTATAGTTACAACTAATGTCTAAGTATTACTATATACTTGCATATTAAGAACTTTATACCAGCATATTATACTATGAATATAAGTTAAGCACTTTGAATGCATTTTCTCACTTAGTTTTCATAACACCTCTGTGATAGAAGTACTAATAGCTACCTATGTTAAAAGATGAAGAATCTGAGGCTCAGAAATAATAAATTATTTCTGGTTGTACAGCTAGTAAGCACAGGAACCATATCCATCTGAATCCAGAATCCTTGATCTGACCAATTACGTGACTCACAAAAGCACTGATCCCTATGGGAAATTGGGAATGGGGTGCCCAAGAGGGGTACCAAAAGCAAAGAGACTAGGAAACAAAAACCACCATGCTCTACTTCTCGATTTGGCTTTGAGTCAGCTCTATTTGAAGAAGAACCTTGTTCCCATTATGTAGCAATAGATTATCTGCCATTTTGCATTGTGGAAATGTACCCTCCATTATCCAGGCTAATCTAGTTGAGTGTAGAATGTCGTACACAGACATTCCAATGACAGACAACTAATTCAATCTTCTGTGTGAGGAAGATGCTACTGAACATCTCTTCAATTTTTTTCTCCATAGCTTTTGATGCAAGGCACCTCACATATTCCTTCCTACAGCATCTAGAGAAGAAAAGTAATTTAGAGTACCAGAAAAGGGAGAGAAAGAAAAAGAAGAAAGATTATAAGAAGTGCTCCCCCCAAAAAAAAATATACACAAAAATTAGAATTACAAAATAAGTGAATCAGTGCAGGGTGATTATCTGGTAACTTGAGTATCAGGAAGAAATGAATGTTTGTGGCCCATTGCTAAACAAAGAAAAGCACTGGACTGTGCATTAGAAACCATATGTTAAAATAGTCAAGGTGGAATTTTTCTACATCACAGAGGAGAGAGGTATTGAGTATTTCCTTTATAAGTGAGACCTTACTGCTATAATCTATGCTGAGTCTGTAGCAGCAGCATCATTTCACCATTAAGCAAAAATCCCATTATTTTTAGATTCCATAATCTCTAATTCCTCCAAAATCTTAAACCTATTCACTACGACTTACATACATCAGTAAAAAATAATGCTGATACCTACTGAAGGGCCATTAGACATTTCTATGTGATAATCAAAGTCTCTAGTTTGAGTGAAATGGAAGCTGGGAATCAGACTATCAAACTCTTTGGGGTCATTCAGGAATTAATACATAAAGGTCTAAGTCCAAAAAGTACAACTTTGGGTAAAACGCAGCAGAGATTCCCTCTCACTGAAATAATAGTTTTGTTTGTTAGGAAGTATAGAAGTAATAATTAATTGGGAAATTGTCTTAAACTAAAATAGAGGGGCAGGATCTAAAATACTACACAATTAGAAATATTTAAAAGTAAAATATCCATAAAATATACTAAGGTAGTCTAATGCCTTCATTCCAAGTCTAACTATTTTTTTATTCCCACCAATTTCCATTAAACAGGGAAAGGAGCAGGGAGGAGAGAAAGTATTTGAAAAACTGCCAGAGTAAAAAATCCCATAATGAAATTTTGCTCATTCTTGGAGAAATGAAGTAGAATTAGATGCTTCAGTGGTGGTGAATTCTAGAATCTGGGTAGCTGCCAGTAAATGAAGCTTTTCCATAATGTCAAATGCAAAAGCTATCTGATATCAACATATTGAGCTTGAGTTTTTAAATTCCTATTTCCTTACACCAAATTGTTTGAAACCTTTGAGATAAAAACTTCAATAAACTAGTGTTCCAAGCTTTTAATATTTCAGTCCCTTGAGCAAGCATGTCAGATTAATCTTCAAATTGCAATGGGCAGAAAGAACATTCAACCAAATTCTTAAACCCATGCCTCTCTCAAAGGATGTTAATGATGTAAGCAGTTTCATTGGCTATTAAGATGTCAAACTTTCCTAATTCTCAGCAGTATCACTATTTAAAGGGGGGAGGGGGGAGGCCAATCTATCCTGAAAGGAAGGGATTTTACTTATTATATATTTGTATCCACTTAGCATTTAGCACATTGCCAGGCACACGGTAGGCATTTAACAAATACTTTTTGAATGAGTTGATGGATTGGCCTGGGGGAAAGTGGAAATCTTGCTGAGAACAGCATTCAAAATCCTGGCATTGCTCAGCAACAAAAACCATTTCCAGAATTAGGGTTATCTAGGTAGGAGCAGGAATTTGAACATGTGTCTTCAAAGTGTCATCAAGAGGATTGTTTCCTGAGCTGGCGAGCAGCCACCTCAGAGCCACTTATAGAGGAATTAGACTCCTCTTCAGCCTCACCTGGCCTGGAAAACTCCTGCCCTGCCTCTCTACCCCCGACTCCTCTGTTTTTTTTATTGGGTTTGGGTTTCCACTCACATAAGTTAAGTACAAGATTCTACCCCGCGGATCTAACTCAGGCCTCCTCGCCATTCCAAGATTTTCCAAGCATTGCTCAGAGGGACGCCACACCGTGCTAGGCACGAGGAAGGAGACACACAAATGGCCTGGGACACATTTGAAGGTGAAAGGGGGAGAGGGAAGCAAAGAGGGTGAAGATGGGGAGGGGGGCCGGAGGGGGGGGGTAACTTCAAGACCAAGGAACCACCCAGAGGTTTCTTGTCCCCCTCCCAAAGCCTCTGCCCCCACCGCTGAGAGACGCCGGGGGGACCTACCAGCCCAGCCCGCCCAGACAGCGCCGGGCGGCCAGCGGTCGGGATTGGGGAGGGAAGGGCGGGGAGGTTGGCAGGAAGCCCGACGGGGCAGGGGGACGGTACCTGGTGTGGCTGTGGTTGCGGGGAAAGTCTTTTTTCTCCATGATGGCCGGCACACAGTTGGTGAGCTCCGTCCAGTCGGCGTGCAGCCCGCAGCTCCAGCCCGTGGAGAAGCGGGAAAAGAGCCAGGTCTCCTTCTTGCCGGGCCGGTGGCAGGTGCACTTCTTCTGGCCCGCTTTACAGCTGCACGGCTGCTCCAGCCGGATGTTCTTCACCAGGTGCCGGCCGAACGTGGTGCCCCCGGTCTTCTGGATGTGCAGGAACACGATCACGTCGCGCCCTTTGATGTTGAAGTCCACGAAGCGGGTCAGGTCCTTCAGGGTGAAGTTGAAGCGCGGCACGAACCGAGGCAGCGAGCCATTGTCGGGGGCCTCAGGGTCCGGCTCCTCTTCCTCCTCTCCCTCCTCCTCCTCCTCTCCCTCCTCTTCCTCCGGGTCCCCCGGCTCCTCGTCGTCGTCCTCGGGCGCCACGGCCCCCCGGAGCCCCTCGGGCGGCCCCCGAGGTGGCGGGGGCAGCTGAGGACGCCGCTCCGCATCTTCGAGTGGCACCTGCGTCCGGCGGGCGGGACCCGGGGCGGAGGGCTGGCCGGCCTCCCCCGCGCGGGGCTGCTCCCCGAAGTTGGCGCAGGAGCTGGTGCAGGAGGGGGACACGTACTGGTACATGATGACCACGAAGAGGAGAGTGAGCACGGGCGTCAGCAGCCACTTGTTGAACCTTTCATCCATGGTCCCGTCTCAGGCCGGCAGGCACAGCGGCGGCGGCAGCGGCGCGGACCGGCGTCCGCTCGGAAGTTTCGGGGACTCAGGGGCGCGGCTCCGAGCCCGCCTCTCCTCCTCCATGCCCCCGACGCCGAGGCGAGCGGCTGGCGGGCGGCCCCGCGGCACTCCGGCACTCGAGACGGACGGAGCCGGGCCTTCGGACCGAGCGGGTAGGCGGGCGCCGGCGAGTGCTGCGGCGGCGGCGGCGGCGGCGGCGGCGTGGGGCGCCCTGCGCTCCCGGGAGCGCCCGGCTCGGCCCGCTTCTTGCTCCCGCCGGGGCGCGGGGCGCGCTCTCAGGCGACTCGGGGCATCCCGCCGCCCGCGCTCGGGCACTCGGGCGCTCGGGCGCTCAGGCGCTGGGTAGAGCGGCTCCGGTCCTGGACCTGCCCCGGGCAGCCGGGCAGCCGGGCAGCGGCGGCCGCGAGCGCGGGGGCTGCATGAGGCTCGCCAGGGCGCGGGCCAAGGGCGAAGGCGCGGCCGGGCCCCGCCGCCGCGGCCGGCCGCGGGCACCGCGCTCTGCACGCGCGCGGGAGCCTCTGCCCTCCGATCGCGAGGCGCGGGAGCCGCGAGGGCGGACGGCGACCGCCGCAAGTTTGCAGAGGAGCCCCCTCCGCGGCTGCCGGCGAGGCGCCCGCCCGTGCAGAGCCGCCCCTCCGGGAGAGTAGTACCGCTGCTCCGGGTCGGTCCGCCCGGGCGCGGGCGCGCAGACACACTCGCACACCCTGGCTGGCACCGCCACAACCCGCCAGCCGGAGTGACAGGAGCCCTGCTACCCGCAGCAAAAACCTGCCCAAGGTACGGAGCATGCGCCGAAGCTCCCCCAGCCCCGGAGGAGTTTCCAGGGGAGGAGTCCGCTGCTCCGCGGGGCTCGAGGTGGCAGCTGGCGCCGGGAATCCCTTCTGCCTCGAGGGAGGAGAGATTTTGGGAGAAAGGCGAAGGCGGAGCCAGGAGAGGCCCCGGAGGAGAGCGTGGCTGCTCTCCGGAGCTGAATGTGGAGAGAAATCTGGCCGGCCTATCGACAAGAATAACACCTGCACACCGCTGGGTGGATTCTCCTCGACAGGACTCCACAAGAGTAGGCTGGTCCCTTGTCCGCAGAGGAAATTGCCTCCAGACAGCTTTTAATTTCTACCCAAAACATACTCATTGGTGCTCAAGTTTTTTTTCCCCTGTCCTTCCTTAACTACAAACTTGGTGTGTCCAACTCGACAACTTTATTCAGCCAGCATCCAGTCATGGTGAGACGCCATTGTCCATTGGGCGTCTACGGTGAATCACTCAGGCTCTGTGTTCATTTCTTCCAGCCCAGACAGCCCTTCCCACAACCAGGCGGTACTGACCGAGTAAGAGGCGCTTAGGAGTCACCTGCTAAAATTCATCCTACTAATAATACACATTGAGGTACTAAATATGCAAGACTCACCCCTTCCCCGCAATGTGGGCGATAAGACCTACACTTACCTGTATTTCTTAACATAAATTAGCTCTTAAAAAAAAAAAAAACTTTATTTTTTTTCAAACATCTAAATTTTGCACGTACCTGAGAACCAAATCTTTATATAATAACAATTTCTGTATTTCAGATAATGGATGTTTGTACCATCAATTGGAATAAATTCCTGGTCTTGTTTGATCCAAGTGGAGAGTGTCCGTGTGTTGAAGACCAAGACAGTGCAGTTTTATCCCCTGACCCATACTATCATGTCCCTCCTGGCTACCCGGCCTGCCCCAGTCAACCACACCTGGCATTCCATGCCTTCATATCAGCCACCTTTCCCACCTGGCCTCCTGATAGATCTATGAGGTACTTGTCTCTTCCTGAGACACTGTGCTGATCTCTTTCATTTGTTAGACTGTCCCCTTGGCAACCATCACTTAAGATCCAGATCTGTTTCAGGGACACGAAGGCTTGCCCATAGGAGGTTATTTTTCATTTTCTAGGCAGGTGGGGGTTCACCTTAACAAAGCTTCCCTCCTCTGCTTCCTCTCCTCTTTTCAACTCTATAAACAGCCACAACCAGTGCTTTTCCTGATACTGTATGACCTACATTAGTAAGAAAGGTGTGAGGTAAGATGAATCCGCTTCTTTAAAGCTTACTAGATTCTTTTCCTTTCATGTAAAGTTTAAAATCCTTTTAATGGCACCCCACGACTCTCCCAAGCAAGAAATTGAAATAGAACCAAAACCCCGATAAAACCCAACAATTATTCCCTGAATGCACCTAGTTAATGGTGTCCTTATTTTGAAATACATACATTTTGCTTTAGCAAAGTAAAAATTTATCACATTTTCATATTACTTTATTTGAGAAGTTTCTCATCTTTTATAAAATCACTTGCTATCACATGGATAAATATAACCTTTGTGTTAGCTACACAAATGTATAACCTGAGTGCAGGTGGCAATTTGTATAGTGGAAAGCACTTTCCTAGCCATGATCTCGTCTGCTCCTCAGAACAACACTCTAAGGCGATCAGAGGAGCATAATATCCCATTTCAGAGATTATGAAACTGAACCAAGGAAAGCTAGGTGAAAGCAGAGCCAGGACTAGAAACCACTAATATCCCTGAAATACGTTCAAATCACCTTTGAAAAAATCCAATGAACATCAACAACAGAGCCCATAATTCCCTCTCTCCCTCTCAAGACCTTTTGAGTCAAGAGACAGGAAGAGGCAAAGGAATTGCAATAGAACAATTGAATTATTTTGCCTCTCCCTCAGGCTTTAAGGCAGTGGTCGGCGAACTCATTAGTCAACAGAGCCAAATAGCAACAGTACAACGATTGAAATTTCTTTTGAGAGCCAAATTTTTTAAACTTAAACTTCTTCTAATGCCACTTCTTCAAAATAGATTCGCCCAGGCCGTGGTATTTTGTGGAAGAGCCACACTCAAGGGGCCAAAGAGCCGCATGTGGCTCGCGAGCCGCAGTTTGCCGACCACGGCTTTAAGGCAAAGCTGAGCAATCCCCACACCCTGAAGTATTTTGGACCTAGTCAGAGAGTTCCCATATAAAGGAGAAAGACAATACAATTTAACAGGATTATAGCATTGCTAAAAGAAATTATCTAGGAGAATTTCAGAAGAAAGCATTATAACAAACAAATGTAACAGCTATGTTGCTAACAAAATATGTTTCCATAAATAAGTGTACCTTTAACCCTCTTCAAAAAAAACATTATCCTAGAAGATCTCTTTTTGCTTTCAGTAAAATACCCAAGGAGGCACCAACATTTCCCTGGGGTAACCACAAGGAAAACAATGCACAGAATCAAGCAATGACACAGTTAATTCAGGCATGGAACCAAGTATTCGTTTTTAATGATGGGTAATGTTGGTGGTGTGAACACTGTCCCAGGAGTGGCCTCCCTATCACAGTTGTGGAACTTGGTGTGAAACTAATCAGAGCTCTTAAATCATGCAATAAGCAGGCTTTCTTATCTACAATGGCAGACCTCACATTCAGGTGAGAATAAATAGAAATTTTCTAAAATTGAATGCTCTCCAGGTGAAAAGGAAAAACATATTTGCATTCAGCCTACTATAGTTACTCCATGATGACACCAGCTGGCAATTGTTTCTGGCTAACAGATTGCAGCTACTACGATTCCTACACAAATTATTAAAATAATAAAAATAATGTTTTCAAAGAGCTTCCTTCCACTTCCTTTGCCAGTCTAGCAATGAGCTTAACACTTTCTGTGAAGCAATTTGTTCACCTAATTTTATGCCTTAATAAGCTTTACTACGATTATTTTCTTGTCTGATTCTCTCTCTGCCTTAACTTGAGCACTCTTCCTCCCTGTTCCTCTCAAATATTCTCAAACCCGTTAACAACATTGCACTCCCCTGGGATTCAAACTTTTGATTAGAACAGTCCCCATTTAATCAAGTTCAATTGGGAGATAAAATTGCATCTCAACTTCTCCATTTTCCCTTTGGTGCCAGAAACTGCCTCTGAGATTGTTGAGGAAACCCTGGAGAGATTAACAATCCAAACCATCACAGAGAATAGTTTTAGATTCCCTAGATTTGCACACAGTAATATAGAGGTATGAATGCCCTTCAATACAAATGAAAAACAAAATAGATTATGTAAGTGATTGGCAGTGTGAATCTCTCCTTCAAGAATACAAAGTGCTCTTATACACGGAAATGACTTTTTTCATTTTTGTAAACAAACTAAAAAAAAAAAGCCCCTGGGGTAAGCAGTTTTGCAAATAACCAGAAAAGCAATGGCTGTCTTTTTCCTGAGGAAGTTAAGCAGAGAGTTTGTATAGGCAGGGCAAACTGCAGAAAGAATGTGATACATACTGAATATGTTCCAGTTCACTACATGATTGTAACTTTGGGGCAACCATAACCCTACATACTGCTTTCCTTGAAGTTCTATTTATATTAACAGTTTATTCTTTGCTTTATTGTATAACACTCTTCATTCACCATAGGTAGCTGCCTATGAATGATGAATGAAAACTATACTACCTATATGCATAATGTATTCATTAACTTATTATAGTATAAGCAGACACAATAATCTTTTCATAGTAGATATTCACTGATTTCTTCCACAAGATCTTGTCAAGCATTTACTCTGTACCAGGTGCAGTTCTGAGTGCTTTGTTTATACAACATTAAACAAGACCAATAAGGACCCTTCCACCATATATATCTTACATTCCAACAATGGGAAAATAAATGATGAATCAATAACCAAGATTCATTCATTTAATCCAAATATATATGTATTGAGTCCCTATTATGTTGTCAGTTATTTTTAGGTACTTGGAATACTTTAGTGAACAATAAAGACAATATTTTTCCCCTCAAGAGTTAAATGCCAGCAACATAAAATTGTTGGGCCTGTGGGCCATGGTAGAAATGGGTAGTCACTAAAGGATTTAAACAGTTTTAAAGGGGTCATTTTGACTGCTTTGTTGAGAATGGACTGTAAGAGAGCAACCATAGAATGGGAAAACCAGCTAAGTGGTTATTCTGTAATCAAGTGAGAGATGATAATGACTCAGACCAAGACAAGGTGGTAGTAGAGAAGGCAGCCGAAAGTGGTCAGAGTGCCTGCATTTTCAAGACAGAGCCATCAGCGTGTTTCCTGGTGGGATCAATGTGGGGTATAAGAGGAAGGGGTAGCCAAGGATGATGCCAAGGTTTGGGGCCTATACAACTTGAAATATGGAGTTACCATCAATTGGGGTATCAATGGAGACCATTCCAAGTGCTATCAGGTAAATAAGGAGGGTCATATGACAAAGAATAAACGACGGGTGGTGAGAAGGAGGCAGTCAGAAAAGACTTGTTATGCAGAGGCAAAGGGGATGAGCTATGAAGGATTGGAATGAATGAACCAGCCGTATCAAACATCCTGGAGAAGAGCTTTCTAAGCAGAACAAGTACAAAAGTCTGGAGTGGGAAAGACCTTGGCAGGCTCAAGGTAGAGAAAGGACGTGGTAGTTGGGGCCAGATCATTCAGAGCCATGATAACAGGAGCAAAGTAACCACTGGAGAGTTTTAATCAAGGAAAAGTTATGATGAATTGATATGAAAAGCTCACTCATATCCATGAAGAATAGATTAGGATTAGGAAGAGAGAAAGCAGTTAGGAGGCTGTTGCAGTTTTCCAGGCAAGACATGGCAGGGGCTTGGGCAAGAATGAGTGGAGAAAATAGTTTACAGTCATGAGTCCACAAACAATATGGACTGATGTAACTTCCTTTATTTTCTAATAGCAGAATGAAACTTTACTTTTTTGTTTCAAAATATTTTAAATATTTTTTATTGATTTCAGAGAGAAGAGAGATAGAAACATCAATGATGAGAGAGCATCATCAATTGGCTGTCTCCTGTATGCCCCCTACTGGGGATTGAGCCTGCAACCTGGGTATGTGCCCTGACCAAGAATTGAACCGTGACCTTCCGGTTTCATGGGTAAATGCTCAACCACTGAGCCACACTGGCTGTGCAAAAGTTTACCTTTAAGTTTCTATTCCCTGAGGAAAGAGAAAAATGAAAAGTATCCAACTTAACTCAGTCACTTCTTAGTTAACCTCTGTCTCTTTGGGGCAGATGTTCAAGTTCGTCTTTTCTCGTTGTCTTTCTGCAGTGGTTCTCAACGTTTCTAATGCCGCGACCCTTTAATACAGTTCCTCATGTTGTGGTGACCCCCCCACCATAAAATTATTTTTGTTGCTACTTCATAACTGTAATTTTGCTACTGTTATGAATCGTAATGTAAATATCTGTGTTTTCCAATGGTCTTAGGCGAGTTCTGTAGAACCTAAGACCATCGGAAAACACAGATATTTACATTACGATTCATAACAGTAGCAAAATTACAGTTATGAAATAACAACGAAAATGATTTTATGGTTGGGGGTCACCACAACATGAGGAACTGTATTAAAGGGTCGCGGCATTAGAAACGTTGAGAACCACTGCCTAGGCCCTAGGGTGATCTAAGCTAAGGGAGCTTATGTAGCATCTTTGTTTTGGCTGAAGATGTGGTCTATGGGAGTTTCCTTTTCTCACAGAGCTCCCCACAGTATGCAGTTAGGCTCAGCTGAACTCGGGTTACGTCTTGATTTCTGCTGGTTCTTCTGCTGCCATTTTATAACCTCAACCATTATGTCCACATGATCTGCATCTTATTCAACTGAACTGTGCCTTTTTTTTGTCTGCCAGCCCTTTAAGCTCTTCTATGGCCTTTCTCAGGTGCATGTTTGCAACTAAATCAGTATCTCAAACCTATCAGCCCCAGCATTTGCTTTTGTTGAACAAATATTTTGAAATAGCCCTTTTTATAATCCCAGGTTAAATGGGATAGATAATGGTACCTACCTACACACAAACTTTTGCAAAAAATTAATATAATGCCCTAATTGTAATGTAAAGAAGTTATACAAAGAAAGTACTAATAATAAAATACTGTAACATGTAAATATTCATACCTGACTACAGCAGACAACATAGAGTAGGGAAATGTTTGTCTCTTAAATATCTTGTTTGAATAAAAGAGAAGTTCACAAGCCATCCCTTTCAAGAAGAAATTGAAAGAGCAGAGGTGTTAGTGGATACTAGAATTAAAATAATGGTAGGATAAGTAAGAATAGACCTGACTTACAAATAAATATACCTATGATAAGAAAAAAAATAAAAGAGGGGAATAACCTTGAATGAAGCAGAGATGACAACGTACAAATTTTTGGAGGGAGAAAAACAGGAAACATGGTTCTCATAAATTAGCTAGGTCTTTTTAAATGTCAGGTCAAAATACTTCTCTATAATATATCTCAAAAAAATTTCTATCCTGAAATTCCACTACACATGGAGGCTAACCCAATTTATGAAAATAGAATACTTGAAAGTCACATGGAGGCAAGACAATTCTACCATTACAACCAGCAAATAAATGCCAGTCAAGATGCCTCATTTTTGTGAGAAGCCCAAATACACCCTAGGCATTGATACCACTCCTGCTGAGAATCTAGTAACTTCCTTTTTTTCCCACCAGTCAAAATAAATCAATTTGGGGAGGTAAGAAGGCCAAACCAGTACATTTTTCCTTACTCGGTCAGATTTTGGTTCTTGACAGGTAAAGTCGTATTTTAGAATTCTTTTTCTTTAATGATATCTACTTTTTGTCTTTAAAAAGTCTGATTTTGTATTTGAAAACAAGACTTTCAGACATTAATTACCCAAGGTCACATAGCTAATAAATGACAGTACTTGGATTTGAGCAAGGTGGTCTAATTCAGAGATGGAGAGAAGTGCTTGATTCAGGATAGATGTTGGAAGCCAAATCAATAGGACTTGCTGAAAGATTGGATGAAGAGGAGTTAACAAGGGATGAATGAATGAAAGATGATTCTGAGGTTTATCATTTGAATTACTGGAGGGCTGACAGTTCTATTTACTGAAAAGGGGTAACATGAGAGAGAAACCAGTCAGGAGGCTGGGATTTGGGAGGAGTGAATTCTGAGTTCTGCTTTGGATAAGTTAAGTATAAAATACTAATGGGACAGCCAAATGGAGATATCAAATATATAGCTGATTATAGTATCCTGAGCTCAAATATGAGAGGACAGGAGATGAAATTGTGGTGCTTTTAATAAATAGATAACACACAGCAGTGAATGCTCTATAAATAGTTGTTGAAAAAAATATGTAAAAGACTAAGTAAGCATTTAATATGGTCCATGAGAGAAATGAGACACAAATAAAAAGAATGACAGTAGAATCAAAGAGAAGAAATTTGAGATACATTCCAGAGGTGGAATGGCATCTAGTGACTAAGTATGAAGGGAGGAAATTGAGGATGACTCAAAGTATCCTAGCTTAGAAAGCTACCTGGATGGTAATGCCATTAATATGGGAGGGGAAACAGAAAAAGGATTGGGAGAAAAAAAAATCAATGCAGATAATTATTCGTTCTCTCAGCAAATTAAAATGTTTGAGTTTTTCAAATGGATTTGAGTTTCAAAACATTTACATTTCATTTTAAGGAAGCAGGCTTTAAAAATATACTTTCATTTTTCTACAGCAAGACAGATAACCTTAGTTTAATTATTAGCTTTGGAAAGAAAAGCCTAGGTAACAGTATATTTTAGAAAGACTATTTTCTCTTTTTTTAATGTTTCATAAGGTAAATCATTTTGCAACGCTCCTCTTTTCTACATTGGCAATGAGTTTTATCCCCCCTCTCTCAATCTCTCAATATCTCTATATCTATCTATCTCTCATTATCTCTCACTCTCTGTCTAGATGATAGATAGATAGATAGATAGATAGATAGATAGATAGATAGATAGATAGATAGATAGACAGATGATAGATATCTATACATCTTGTGGACAAAAAAAGGGGGGTTCTATGGAAAGTAACCTAACTGGATAGGCCATGGGGGTGGTCATGCCCCAGGCATATAACTTCTTTACTAAAAGGTTTATCTTTGCCTTAAGCAAGCCCTGTCCAATGTTTCTGTGCATCTAGGTTAACACACCTTTGAAATGTTCCCTTTCAAGCCTCCCAAGAGAACCATAATCTTAACTGTCCTATGATCCCATCCCTGAGTTGATTTCTCCCACCACCAGGTGATCTTCCTTACCTTCCTTCCTTAATTTCAAATACATAGAAGAAGCTGCAAAACTGTTATTCTTTGTAACATTTGAGATCTTTCTTCAGGCATATTTCATCAGTTTGGCTCAAATAACCTCTCATAAAGTTTCTCTACAGGTTTGGATATTTCTTACTTTGACAATCTCTACCTCTATCCATATGTATCACAAGAAATCAAATATCTAAAATGTGTTCTAAAAAATATTGTAGGTGGCTGTTCTTTGCTCCATATAATGACATTTTCCAGAAACACAGATAATCTGAATGTTCTCTGAGGAGAGAATTTAAGGAAGACTCTCTTTAAAGCACTTAGCCCAGTGCTTTACACTTTATAGGCATCTGAATAGATGTTCTTTGAATAAGTTAAGAAATAACTATGCTCTCCTTTTCAACTGTTAAATGGGTTTCCACAAACTCTCTTAACAGGTGCCTAGTCTCAAACCCTTGATACTTCATGCTCATGTCTTATTTAAAGTGAAGTGAGCAATGACTCCTTTGGCAAATCATTCAATTGTGTTCCTACTAGTAGTAACATTCATTTTAGTATGACCTTTTCCCACCATTTTAACTGATGTTCCTAGGATCTGATGAATTGTACTACACAAAAGCAAAATTCTATTATATATACATATACATACATACATATATATACATATATATACACATTTTAGATATTTATATATATATACACGTTTTAGATATTTATATATATGTATGTATATATATATACATATATGTATGTCTATATATACATATATGTATGTATATATGTGTATGTATGTATGTATATATATATACATACTAGAGGCCTGTTGCATGAAGATTCATGCAATAGGCCTTCCTTCCCCTGGCTGCCAGCACTGGTTTTCCTCCAGCACCTGGAACCCAGGCCTTTGCTCCGGCTGCAGCAGAGAAGCCAAGCCTCTTCAGTCTTCAGTCTTCACTTGGGCCGAAGCCTTCAGTCTTCACTCTGCGCCTTCCATCTTTGTTGGGTTAATTTGCATACTCACTCCTGATTGGCTGGTGGGCATCATGGAGGTACAGTCAATTTGCATCTTTCTCTTTTATTAGTGTAGATACTTATATATTCATTTATCAAAAAGACTGGTCACCTTGGAAGCATATTGGCTATTGGGAAAAATTATGTTTGTTACCTTTTAATGGTTATTAATATAGAATCTTATTATTTCAAAGCACTTTTTTAAAAAATATGTCTTTATTGATTTCAGAAAGGAAGAGAGAGAGAGAAACATGATGAGAGAGAGAATCATTGACTGATTGCCTCCTGCACACCCCTCAATGGGGATCAAGCCTGTAACCTGGGCATGTGCCCTTGGCTAGAATAGAACCTGGGACCCTTCAGTCCACAGGCCAATGCTCTATCCACTGAGCCAAACCAGCTAGGGCTATTTCAAAGCTTTTTAAATTATTTCTATGTTTTCTCTGAGAAATCAGGCAGTAAATACTTATTGTCCTCAGAGCATGTTCTTAAAACTTTGAGTTCTGTTCATTATTGTCCTAGTTTTCTATTTTATCAAGAAAATATATTCTAAATGTTCAAAGAAAACAATTTAATGTAGCCATAAGCCTGCCTACCCAAACACGTCAAAGTCCAATACAGAACCTCAGAAGTGTATGTCCATTTTTATTCAATTGATTAATAAAAGTATTTGTTTTTAAAATCATGCTGTGAAATAGATGGGTTTTTTAATCCAATTCATTCTTAGTTGTGCTCTAGACACCCAAATTCAATATACATTTTTGCACAAAAAGTACATTAAAACAGTTGCACTTCCATTTTCAGTATAGTTGTCTTCTGATCATTCTTTCCCGTAAATTGCTCTTAAGCATTTAATGCTAATTCTCCCCAACTATTGTTAGTTAAATGTTGTTCTTGTGATTTTTATAAGGCAATGATACATCATTTAAGTGTCTAACTCTAAGGTGCTGTCCTAACGTAGCAAATGCAAAGTCATCTCATTCCTCTGAAGAAAAAAAAAAAAAAGGAAATTGAAACATTCGTCTCTCTGAGCCTTTTGCGGGGGAGTTCTGTTTGTTTAAAGCACAAAATGGCAGAGCAAGATAAAATGATGATGTCCTTCACTTGATGGCTGCTTATCCAAATCAAGCCACCACCCAAGGAGGAGTCAGCTGGGGAGGTTTGCTTGCTTGTGGAGAGTTCAAACCAACACTAGATCTTTGATGGCTGCTCTTCCTGGGTCTGTTTTACCTGCTCCTGTTCTACTTCGTAGCTCTATCTGTTATGGCTAGACTCTACTATCAGCTCCCTTTTCTCACTCGACTACATGTCAGTGGCCAAGACCCATGCCTCCCCAGCACGCACATACTTTCCATTCTTGGCAACCTTCCATCAGGAATATTCTTCCACACCCTATCACCTGATGATCCAGCTTGCCCTTCCACACTCAGCTGAAACATCTCTTCCATAAAACAACTTGAATACTCTGCCATCCTTCTGTTGCAGGTAAAGTGAAATATTCCCTCCTTTGTTCCACCTCACCACAAGTATGTAGCTCTGTTATTATACTGAATAATTAAATTGTGTTTATATGACTGGCTCTTACGTGAGATTTTGAATTCCTTGTAGACAGGCACTATTGATTGTTGATATCTGTATTTATCTAGATGAGGTAAGCAGAATTCCAAGGGACTCCTAGTGACCCTTGCTTGCCCTTGTACAATCCCATCCTATTGAGTGTGGGCAGATGCTGTGATTATGCTATGCTATATGGCAAATGGAGGTAATCCTGGTTTGACCCAAGTCCTTTAAAAGCAGAAAGCTTTCGCCGGCTGATTGCAGAGGAAGAAGTCAGAGATTCATTCCTGCTGACCTGGAAGAAGCAGGTATAATCATGTTATGAACTGCCCGTGGGGACCACGTAGCAGCAAATGGCAGGCAGCCTCTAGGAGCTGAGAGCTGTCCCTGACCAATAGTCTATATGACTTCAACCACACAGCCTCAAGGAAACAAATTCTGCTGAAACCTGAATGAGCTCAGAAGTGGACTCTTCCTCAGTACCCCCAGACAGGCAGTCAGCCCAGCTGACACCTTGATTTTAGCCTTGTAAGATGTTGAACAGATAACACAGCCATGAAATGCCTGGACTGATGGCCTACAGAACTATGACCTACAGACTGTATTGTTTTAGGCTGCTATGTTTATGTTGTAATGGAAAAGTAATATACCACCCCAGTGCCTGGTACATAATAAAGTATTGATTTGTTAATGGTAGATGCTTTGAATTAATGACTGAGGTTATGGAAGAAAGAAAAGAAGGAAGGAAGGAAGGAAGGAAGGAAGGAAGGAAGGAAGGAAGGAAGGAAGGAAGGCAGAGAGGGAGGGCGGAAGGGAAGGAAGGAAGGGAGGGAGGGAGTGAGGGAGGGAGGGAAGGAAGGAAGAAAAGAAAAAAGAGGAGGGAGAAATAAATATACTATTTAGAAAAAGAATTTGTATTGTGGTCCATGCAAGTACAAATGAATTTTTAGAGAATGAATAGACAATTTCTTAGAATGATTGATGGACCTTCCTGAGCTGAACAAGTGTGATAGATATTTTATGTCAGTTTAGATTAGTTTTTTCTGTTCATGTTTCCTAGCTTCCATTTCATTCCCCATCTCATTTCTAATCTATCCTTGACCATTTTGTCACCCCTAACTTGATCCCAACTTGTCGGGTGAGAAAGAAACACGGCCCTGATAACTGTCCACTGGTAGCTGGCCCAGTGACTACCAGTAGGCCATAGCGTTTTCCTGTGAATATAAACAGCCTCCCATAATTTCAACATCAGGTGAGGACTCTCCATGATTACGAATAAGACAAAAACAAGATTCCTCAAAAATGTCTGGCCAAAGATCAAAACAAAGACACTGTGCAACCACAAAATGACCAAACCTCTCCTTTCCCCCAAAAATACAAATAACAACTGCTTCTTTTCCAATGATAACTCTAGCTTTGTTCCATTCCTCCTCCCCCTAAATAAAAAGTATTAAGATACCCATTCACCTAATTGTTTAGCTTTCTGGAAGACCCCAATCCAGACCTCGGTTCCTTTGAATCCTTCTCCAAATCATTTAACACACACCCAAGTCTTATAATAAGCCCTTTTCTCAACTCCCTGGATTTCTCCATGGCCCCATACTTTTTTTCATCAAGTTGAGGATCTAGAGCTTGATGTCTCTCCCCCACCGCCCCCCTCCGATTACTGGATACTCCAAGGCAGAGTCTGTGCCTTCCTCTTCTTTGGATTAGTTCTAGTACCTAGTTTGTTGGCTGCTACTCACAAGGTACTTCTTGAATAATTGAACAAATAAATAATTTCAAGTGACTCTTATTTTTCTGTGCCACACATGCCACTGGACTCCAAAAATTGGATTATACCCAATTGCCATAGGTGATTTGAGGTCTGTGACTAATCCTTTTCACTCTGTTGTTAGAGCTCCTAGGTCCTTCTCTCTTCTCACTCTAAGCCCCACCCACCAAAAGCCTCACCTGTGCCTCTAGCATTAATATTCCACATATACACCAGAATTTCGTAGACTATTCTCTGCCTCCAATGCAAACCTCTCCCCTCAACTGCACCTGCATATAACCAACTGCCTTCCCAATTGCTCTATTTGCTTGTTTAACTACTATCTCCAACTCAGCATGTCCATTACCAAATTCATGATCTTTCCTTTATGTGTCCCAAGTCAATGGGAAATCATCTTAAACCAGCAACCTGAGAATCATTCTTGACAATTCTCTCTCACCCCTCATATTCAGTCCATTTTCAAGTCATATGTATTTTACCTTCTAAATACTTATCAAAACATTTTTCTTTCCATTAGCATGATAAGCTAAGATACCATTATTCACTGCTTTGGTTCACAATTCACTCTAACTGGTCTCCCTGTTTTTGCATCTTTCAATTTATTCTATACCTTGAAGTCATAATATACTTTTCATGTATCTGATCATATCATTCCCCAGTTTATAAGACTTAAATGGCTTCTCGGTGCTTTTAAGATAATGACCTAAATCCTGAACATGGCCCTCTCACTCTCCCCATTCTTTGTGCTATAGTCACACAGTCTTCTTTTATTTTCTAGAATGTACCATGCATATTGCATTCTGCCTTAGGGCCTTTGCATATATTGTTTCCCTCTTAGAACACCCCTACCCTACATAATTCAACAAGTTAATTTCTTCTTATTCTTCAGACCTCAGTTCAAATGTCACTTCTTCAGATAATTTCTTCTTGATCCATTCCACCACTATATCTAATCCTTCTCTTGTATGGCTCCTCCTCTTCTAGGACCATGTACCTTCATTCCATAGCATTTTAGCTGTTTTCAATGTACATTTTTTGTATGTTACTTGATTATTTTCCCTCTTCTTTACTAGACATATTTTGCAAAGGGCACTAATGATGCTTTTACTAGTACTCATCAGTCTACTAGTAACTCCATGGCTAGGGCAGTGCCTGGCACACAGTGGACACTCAATAAATATTTGCTTCATGAATAAATCTAGACTTTCTGAATACCCTTACCCTACTCATCTACAGAGACAACTTTAACTCTGCCTTGATATACTTGTATTAGGAAAACTGACATTCCCATTTTTGAAAAAAGACAACTCAATCTGTATTTGAACAAAGAAGTTAATAAAGCCTTTCTGCATTTTAAGGATGCCTGTGAGTTGTGTTCTAATGTCTCCTTTTGCTTTTGATAGCCTCTTGTGTCTTAGATGTGTTATCTGCTCCTCTAAACTCTCCAAAATCCCCCATCCATTCTTTTAGAAGTGGCTTAGTATAAAAGTCACTGAGAACTGGACATTAATTTATTACTGTATCTCCAATAACCTCTAGGGGGAACCAAAAATAATAGCTATCTCAGCAAAGACCTCTAAAAGAATTTGCTCAGTATTCACTAAAATAGCAATACAATAAAATAAAATAAAAAAAAGAAAAGGAAGCACTATTTGCTACAGAGTTATATTTATAAATACCCCTTTGCTGTGTTTTAGGGTAAGGCATGAGTCTACTCTTCATGTTGGCTCAGGCTAAAGGCCTTTCCTTGACTCCTTGAGGCTTCCCCAAATTCTCTCCCTGCACCGTACATTACTATAGACTTTCAACCGGTGTGCTGCAAGAATTTTTAAAACATGCAACACCTGATTATTTCGTCAGGTGCACTGACCTTTTTCCCCTTAGATTGGCAAATAAAAAATGACAACAGCCAACACAACAGCCATCCAGTGTGAATGAATCAAAATTATACCTAGTTTTTTGTCAAAATTTTGCCTAATTTTTTTACAATGCATTTTTTGGTGTGCTGCAGAATTTTAGTAATTAGTTTGTGTGACATGAGATTAAAAAGGTGGAAAATCGCTGCTCTAGAGGACAGTGAATGAGTTTTTCAAGTGCTTTGGAATCAAACTTAAAATGACTCATTGCAACAGCAACTTTCTTAGCAAGACTTGGATTTTATCTCAGAAACTTAATGCAAATGCTTTGTTTTATTCCATAAAAACTGCTAATATGCTTTAATCTTCAAATACTTTGTCCAGAACACTTTTACTAAAAAATGATATTTATTTGCCGGAACCGGTTTGGCTCAGTGGATAGAGCGTCGGCCTGTGGACTCAAAGGTCCCGGGTTCGAATCCAGTCAAGGGCATGTGCCTTTGTTGCGGGCACATCCCCATAGGGGGTGTGCAAGAGGCTGCTGATCGATGTTTCTCTCTCATCGATGTTTCAACTCTCTATCCCTCTCTTTCCTCTCTGTAAAAAATCAATAAAATATTAAAAAAAAATGATATTTCAAAATGTTACGTCTGTCTTGTAGTTTTGTATGACCTTTGACACAACTCTTTCTCATGCTGCTATATATACACCAGTTTTACTACAGGGCTGTGAAGTTAGTGTATCTATTCTTTTTTTTTTTTTAATACTCACCCAAGGATAGGTTTTATTACTTTTTTGAGGGAGAAGGATGAGAGAAAGAGAAAAGCATCCATGTGAGAGAGAAACATGGATCTATTGTCTCCAGTCCACACCCTGATTTATTACTTTTTTGAGGGAGAAGGATGAGAGAAAGGGAAAAGCATCCATGTGAGAGAGAAACATGGATCTATTGTCTCCAGTCCACACCCTGATAGGGGAATCGAACCAGAAATCTAGGTATGTGCCCTGACTCGGGATCGAACCCACAACCTTTCCATGTATGGGATGACACTCCAACCAACTGAGCCACCTGGACAGGGCTATATATTCACTTTTAAACATTAACTATTCCATACATGCAAAAGTGTATGTGATATCAGGTACAGTTTTTAAAATCTACCACCCAGCTTAAGAAATAAAATATTATCTGTATCCTTAAAGCCCCGTTATTCCCTCCTAAATTTCCCTTCTTTTCCATATATTCAAATGCAAAGTTCACTTCTTACCATATGATTTCACTTATATGTGGAATCTAATGAACAAATACGCTAACAAACAAAGTGTAGACAGACTAGTGGATACAGAGAACAGACTGACAGCTATCAGAGGGAAGGGAATTGGGGGTTGGGTGAGAAGAGTGAAGGGATTAAGCAAAGAAAAAAACAACTCACAGCTGAAACTGGTTTGGCTCAGTGGATAGAGCGTCGGCCTGCGGACTGAAAGGTCCTGGGTTCGATTCCGGTCAAGGGCATGTACCTTGGTTGCAGGCACATCCCCAGTGGGGGGTGTGCGGGAGGCAGCTGATCGATGTTTCTCTCTTCGATGTTTCTAACTCTCTATCCCTCTCCCTTCCTCTCTGTAAAAAATCAATAAAATATATTTTTAAAAAAACAACTCACAGACACAGACAACTGTATGCAGATTGCCAGAGGGGAGAGGGGAGGTAGAAGAAGGTAAAGGGGAGATAAATGGTGATGGATGGAGACTTGACTTGGAGTGGTAAATACACAATGCAATATATAGATGAGGTATTGTTGAATTGTATACCTGTATAATTTCATTAACCAATGTTATCTAACACATTTAATTTTTTTTAGTTCCCTATTTTCATTGTGGGACATACATGTATCTCTCAACAATCTATTGCTTTGTTCTATCTGTTTTTTAACTTTATGTAAGGGGACATATCCTGTACATTTTCTTCTGTGATTTGCCTTTTCACTAATCATTGTGTTTTTGAGATTAATCTATGTTGATGTATACAGCTATTACTTATTCATTTTCTCTGGGATCCTATTATTTCTTCCAAACAGTGTCTCAAATCAAAATTTCTCTTCTTGCCAGAGGGCACAGGGACAATATAAAACTTAAAAACGTGTACAGCCATAAGTATCCATTCTTTTCACAAGGGAAATATGGAAACTACTTCTAATTATTACCTCAGGTTACTTACGTTTTCTGGTTCTATAATAATTTGCACTTTATAATTCTCTTAATTTAAGACAAAGATAGATAACAGTGTGGTCCACCCCCCCTTCCATTTACATGAAAACCTTTAAAATGACAACTTTTCTTTCATTTCCACACAATTTTATTGTGTAAATGCATTTACCAAATGGATGAGCACCTATTACAATTTAGGTATTGAAGTACAACAGTATCCTCTAAATGACTTTTTTATTATATTTTATCTTGTTTGTTTTAGAACTATGTTTACTGTTGCGATTTGTTGTTATCAATGTTACCTTTCAATGCTGTATTATTGGAAGGAACTTTACCCACAAAAGAGCTTTAAAAAAGTAACCCATGAGTTAGAAGATTCAGGTAAAAAAAAAAAAGCAAAACTATTTTTGATGACTCAGGTATGGGTCATATATGTTTACTGAGCACCTGCTAAGTGTACTGACCTAGGATCTAGATGGGGCAGAGGGATGAATAGTACAGGATCCCTTCATAGCAGGGACTCACGCTCTCTCAGCAGAGAAATACCTGTAATACAAGGCAGTGGGTAATGAGGGACTTGGAAAAGCTGCAAACAAAATACAGAAACAGGAATTAAGAGGAAAATCATTTCCAGCCAGGGAATCAGAGAAGGTTTTAGAGGAAAGGTGGCATTTAAACTTTGTTGTTGTTGTTTTTTCTTTCTTTTCTTTTTTTTTTTTTACTTGGCATTTAAACTTTGGAAGATCAGTTGTATTTTGATGGCTGAGTGAAATGGAAGTGACAGAGGATGTTAAGGCTGAGAGAGTGCAAGCACAAAAGTGCAGAGGTAAGAAGGAAAAAAGTGCAGAAAGCAGTAAGTAACCTAATTTGACTGTAAAAGATAGTTTAGACTGCAGTGGTTCTCAACCTTTCTAATGCCGCAACCCTTGAATACAGTTCCTCATGTTGTGGTGACCCCCAACCATAAAATTATTTTCATTGCTACTTCATAACTGTAATTTTGCTACTGTTAATGAATCGTAATGTAAATATCTGTGTTTTCCGATGGTCTTAGGCTCTACAGCAGTGGTTCTAAACCTGTGGGTCACGACTCACAGGTTGAGAACGGCTAGCAGGGTCGCCTAAGACTATCGGAAAACACAGATATTTACACTACGATTCATTAACAGTAGCAAAATAACAGTTATGAAGTAGCAACGAAAATAATTTTATGGTGGGGGTCACCACAACATGAGGAACTGTATTAAAGGGCCGCGGCATTAGAAAGGTTGAGAACCACTGAGGATAATAAAGGAAGTGATTCCTATATTTTAAATTTTTTCACATTGTTTCTTCTCTACATCTTAGAGAGTCAGCTCTGCTCTTACCTAATGCCCAGACACATGTGTTGACATAACAGATGTGCATGTGCGCATATACATACATACACACACACATGCAATCTGACCTTTTCAATAGTTTGGTTGGAAATTAATATGGGGATTTCATCATTCATCCCTTAGAGCAAATCTTTCTTATACATTTCTTTTTCTCCAGAAGTCCCATGTCACATTGAGCTCCACATTTCTGCAGACCTCCCCCTCCAAACCCACCTTCTTCTTCCCATAAACTAGATGTTTCCTCTGAATGTCTGCTTCCCTTTTTATCATGAAGAGCCATCTGGTTTTCAGTTTCTCCAATTTTTTTCCCACCCAGCAGCAAAGAAGGCCTAGTAGCGTCAGAGTAAAAGAAAAAAGGATGATAAGGTGAAAAGAAGGGATTTGGAGATAGAGAAGGAAAAGAAAAAGAAGGAAGAAAAGGAGAAGAGAAAAAAAAAATATTTCTCCCCTATGAAGATAGTAGAGCAAGGATCCAAAAACTTGCACTTTAAATACACTCTCAACAATCACAAAACTTGGTTTAATCTCCAGCATTCAGACAGTGTAGATGAATTGGAGGCCATTAGGGTCCTCCTGCCAAACAGCAGTTTGACATTATGACTTCAACACTGGTATCATATTTTCAATTTTTAAAATCTTCCACTAATTGTCATACTATCATTCTGGTTTGTTTAAGCTTAATTCCTACCATTTCATCTGCAATAGCCTTTGCTGTCCATTACTTTCTACCACATACATCTCTTCTTGTTGCTTTTTCCCATGGGTGACATAGTCAGGCGGACCATGTTTTGAATATTCATGGATCAACCTGTGCAATGAAAACACAGAACACCTAAAACACCTGTCAACAATGCTACAAAATTCTGTTTCTTGGATTAAGACCATCAGATGCACCTGCAGGTAAATGTTATTACATTCTTTTTTCCTTTGTGGGCACCTATTAAGCAAAGAGATATTGTAGTCATTGATTCCCATAAACTCTGTTAATAACCAACAGCATCAGGTGCATGCAAGTAGAAGATGGTTAAGCACAACCTGCTACTGCCAAGAATAGTCCCCTGGAGCCTCTCCTACCTAATCGTTTACTCTCCTACCTAATCGTTTACTCTTACAAATATACAAGACAAGAAAGTGAGTGCAGAACTCATGTAAAACCCGGGGGGAGCAGAAAGTAATAGGAAGCTCAACTACTTAAGCTTCCTGGATCTCTGGAGAAAAATCGCTTCTAAACAATTACAGTACATTTTATTAGCATCATCTTCTCAGCCAAGAAACAAAATATTTTTTTATTAATAAGCAAAAAAGAAAGCAGAAATGGTAAAAGTAAAGTAGCAAAGTTTGCGTTAAATTGTTTATTAAGTAGTGATCCTGTTCCTTTTTCTAAGATCAGCTTACAAAGAATTTACACATCCACTTGAAAATGTGAATTTCCCCAATTCAATGACAGTGTTTTATATAATGTCAAATTTTAGCCCTCCCAGTGTGGCTCAGATGGTTGAGCTTCCTCCCATGCACCAACAGGTAGCCGGTTTGATTCCTGGTCAGGGCACATGGCCAGGTTGTGGGCTTGATCCCCAGTAGGGGTCATGCAGGAAACAGCTGATTGATGTTGCTGTATCTCTCTCGCCCTTTCCCTTCCTCCCTTTCTCCAAATAAATCAATAAAAATATTTTAAAATTTTAGACAATTCCAATGGAGCCTTATTACTGGTTATCATCATAATTTTGAAACATGTATTATCCAGCTGCTGTACCTAAAAAAGTGTTTATTGACAGAAGTCAACTTATTAAGAATAGCAAAGACTCCAAGGAAACTTGGGAATCACTAATTAGCAGACTGTTACCACTTTTGTGACTTGGTGTGTGTACGCATGCACGCATTATCCTAAGAAAAGGGGTCTTAAAGAAAACAAGATGTTTATGGAAATTGTTAAGCAAAAATCACTTTGTCTACGAATAAATGTGTTCTCAATATGAGAGCCTGGGTAGTATACTAGAAAAAGCACCTGTCTGAGAGTCAGACAGAACCAGGCTCTATCACTGGCTGAGTGATCTTGATTGAGTACACATCTCCACTACTGTAACATAGAGATAGTCCCCACTAGATCACAGTGGGATTGAAAGAATTACTAGTAGAAGAGCTGATCTTTGAAAAATGTCTGTTCTCCTTTTTCCCTCTTGCCTATCCTTGATCAGTTAGCATTTTCTGAACATTTGCATTTTGTTGGTGAACAGTAAAAAACCTTGTCTCTAAAGTGAGACTAATCTCTGCATAATGTGGGAAGATGCTCAAAGAGCTTTTAATGGGAGAATTTGCCTTTTCTCGCTTGTTTGTTGGGTTGTTTGGTATAGGGACAAAGGCGAGGGATTATAGATTGGTGTGATTTTTTTCCAACCAAAAGAAAATGAGAGAATACTTTCTCTTCCCTTCTCCTCAAACTTATGAAGCACAGTTAGGTCTATTATTCAATTATATTTAATCACTCCAAGAATTAAACAAAGTATGGGTCAACTGTTGTTTTAAATCTCCCATTTAAGGCATGAACTGGCACAGGGATTCGTATTCTGAAAAGATTAGATTCTCCTGAACAAAATGACTGTGTATTTGAAGTAAGCACTATAGAACTGAATTCTTTAAGTTCTTCTAGTGTTAAAAAGCAAACAGAATCTAGAACTTGGGCAAGTATTTGATCATTGTCTCCTTATGTTTTTTTAATAATTTTATTTCCCCCATAGATATCATAAATATTTCCAAAGTATTGGATTCAGTAAGACATTGTCCATTTTTTAGCCATTCTGTGAAGATCATAAAGATGAGACTGCCCAAATTCTTGTCCCATCCCCTACTGGGACATTTCAGCTAACCACTCATATTAAAAGATTAAAACTTCCATAAGGACAAGTCCTTCATTGATCCAACAGATCACATTCAGTAGAGAATAGGAAGGCTTTGCACAAATTTTGTTTCAACTTCAGGCTTAAATGTTCATACATATAATCCTCAATGCATCCTTATGCATTTCAAATAATTAACTTTTTTATTTTGCCTGACTCATACTATATAAAGTGCTTTTATTTTTCTTAACCTCAGTAAAATGGCCATAACATAAAATTGTTGCGACTTTTTTTCTTTATTGATAGGGTATTACATAAGTGTCCTTCTCCCCTCCATTGCCCCCTCCACCACTCATGCCTCACTCCTCTAGTGTCTGTGTCCATTGGTTAGGCTTATATGCATGCATACAAGTCCTTTGGTTGATCTCTCCCTATTACCCCCACCTGCACTTGCCTCCCTCTGAGGTTTGACAGTCTGATCAATGCTTCTCTATCTCTGGATCTGTTTTTGTTCATCAGTTTATGTTGTTCATTATATTCCACAAATGAGTGTGATAATGTGATATGTATCTTTCTCCAACTGATTTATTTCGCTTAGCATAATGCTCTCCAGGTCCATCCATGCTGTTGCGAATGGTAGGAGTTCCTTCCTTTTTACAGCAGCATAGTATTCTATTGTGTAGATGTACAAATTGGTGCAACTTATGCAAGCCACTTAGCCTCTCCTATTTCTCAGATTGTCGCATTATATGTGTTCCAAACTCTATTAATTATGTCCTAAATCTTTACATGGAGAGATATATGGACAAATCAGGAATTCAGTTGACCCCACAATTATATAGGCTTTTTGGACCTAGTCTTTAAAATTAGAAAAGCCCTCAAAGACTTGCCTCTGGTGGATATATTATCTAAGTATCTAGAGACAATAGGTTATGGCTTAACTAATTCTTCCATCACCACAAACTGCAAGCTACCAGCACTTCATTGACAATATGGAGGTAAGGAACTCTCACTGCCCATTACTCTGCCTCATCACCATAACCAATTCCATGTGTCCTTCATTTCTTGTGAGCCTCTGTTGCATACAGCCCACTTGTGTTCCAGCTGACAATAATATTTTGGTTGCAAGGAACAGAGAGTCAGTTTACTTCATATTATATGGAAATAAAGAGAATGTAAAGCTCAGCTTATTGGAATCCAGAAGTCAGACAACCAGTTCTCCTAAGACTGTGGTCGGCAAACTGCGGCTCACGAGTCACATGCGGTTCTTTGGCCCCTTGAGTGTGGCTCTTCCACAAAATACCATGGCCTGGGCGAGTCTATTTTGAAGAAGTGGCATTAGAAGAAGTTTAGGTTTAGAAAATTTGGCTCTCAAAAGAAATTTCAGTCGTTGTACTGTTGATATTTGGCTCTGTTGACTAATGAGTTTGCTGACCACTGTCCTAAGAAAACAGAAAATGTAGCCCAGGTGACTCATGGAGACTGATTTGTTTCCTAGAGCTGCCATAATAAAGTACCACAATCTGAGGGGCTTAAAACATCAGAAATGTATGTCTCATGGTTCTGGAGGCTAGAAATCAGAAATCAAGGTGTCTGAAAACTATAAAGGAGAATCCTTCCTTGCCTCCTCCTAGCTTCTGGTCGTTTGCTGGTAATTGTTGACATTTCTAGATTTGCAGCTGCCCCACAGTTATCTCTGCCTCCATCGTTATCTGACATTCTTCCCTTGTGTATCTGTATCTTCATATGGTATTCTTCTATTCTTCTTATAATAACAGTTATGTTACACTAGTGGCCCGGTGCATGAAATTCATGCACATTAAAAGGGAATTAATTAGAGGAAATATTTTAATATTGCTATTTGCCCTTTCTCTATAATAGAAGTTGCAGAGATCAAAGAAAATTAGTAACATGTATATGAAAATCTTCCTCCTGTCAGAGTCTGGGGCACACTGTGGGACCCAGAGTCAAGTCCCCGCCCACCCGTGTGTGCCTCGAAATCGTGTGAGACCCAGACCTGGCCAGCCCCACCGCCATTGGGGAAGATCCAGACCTGGCCAGCCCCACCCCTGTCAAGCCCTGCTGGGCAGGGGGTGCAGCCTCAGGTCCCCTGGCCTGGCGCCGGGTGGGGGGTGCAGCCTCAGGTCCCCTGGCCTGGCACCGGGTCAGAGGGCACAGCCTGAGGTCGCCCGGAACGGCACCTGGGTGGGGGTTGCACCTTGAGGTCCCCCATCAAGCCCCGCTGGGTGGGTGGGGGGGCGCAGCCTGAGGTTCCTTGGGCCAGCACCAGAGCAGTGGGCATGGCCTGAGTTCCCCTGGCCCAGCACTGGGGCAGAGGTCATGGCTTCAGGTCCCCCGGCCCAGGGCAAAGGGCGTGGCCTGAGGTCCCCAGCCCATCACCAGGGCGGGGGGCGGGGGGGTACGGCCTGAGGTCTCCAGTCAAGCCCCACTGGGCAGGGGGCACAGCCTCAGGTCCCCTGCTCCGGCCCAGCACCACACAGCCTCAGATCCCTGCTGATCGCTTGTTACGGGAACCCCGCCTCCGCTGTGGGCGCAGCCATCTTCTGATGGTGTGAAGGTTAATTTGCATATTACCTCTTTATTATATAGGACTAAGGCTCGCCCTGACAACCCCATTATATCTTGATTACATCTTCAAAGATCCTATTTCCAAATAATGTCACAATCACTGGGACCAAGGGTTGATACTTCAACATATCTTTTTTCATGACACAATTCAACTCATAACAAACACTGACCTAGATGGTGGTTTACTCTAGTAACTAGTAAACCTTGCCGTCACCTCAGGGAACAAGATTTTATGGATTCTTGTTGTAGTATTCCTTATTCACATGCTTCAGCTCCTTTATTTTCATCTCTTTAAAAATTTGTTGTATCTACCAATTACTCAACTTTATCTGAATTTCACATTGAAAATCAATGAAAAATATGATTATTCTAGTAAGTTATCTATTCTTTTTGTGTGTGCAAAGTCCTCAATCCTAGTCACCACTCAGACCTTCGACAAGTCTGTACATTATCTGGCCAGGACACAAAGAATGCCTTTAATTATAGAGTAAAATTATTAAATATAAGTTATGAAATTTAAAGAATTCAGACATACACCATAAATCCACCTTGCCACGGAGATGTATTGTGATATAAATTTAACATACACTGAAGTGATGCATAACTATCTATATGTTAATGTTGCTTAGGGAATCATAATTTTTAATTACCTGAATTTTACACATTTAAATTTGCATATATATTATTACATTAGTTCAGCTTTAAAGATTATATATGTACTATATATATGTGAAACATGATAATGTGTATATGTGTAATTATAATTGAACTCAAGGGATCCCCATAATGATTCAATAACAGGGAGAGAAAAAAAATCAAAGCCAAAAGCAATAAATCATTTAAATTATATGTGTAATAGCTTGTGGCTGCAGTTTTTTAATACATATTCATTCATGTGTGCCTTTTATATTTTGCATTGATTTAAAAGCTGTTTCTTCGATGTTTTATAATTATGACCTCATGTAAATCTACTCAGTTGAAAATTTCACATATACAGATTAATGGAAAAGATATAAGATGTTCATTTACATTACTTAAAAGTAATTTTTATATGTTTGCCATAGTTATGCTCACTATAAGCAATTGCATGGACTCAGTAATTAAATGACTGTCGTTTAAATGCTTTGTTTAAAATCATGAAAATGATAAGTTGCTATATAGACTCAGTGTTTTTGAGAAGTATTTAATTCATAAGGAACTTTTTAGCCTACCAATTTGAAATGCTATAATCAAAGTGTGATTTATTGTATTTCCCAAAGCATGAATCAAGTATCTTGATTGCCTGATAATGTTTTGGTTTTAGTTATTAGTTTATATTTTTTTGGTTTTACGCATTTGAAATATTTGAGTAGATTATTTTAATAGGGGATAAGCCTCAATCCCCATTTGGTTAAAAGCTGAATATGAATCTAGAACTTGGGCAATATGTCTTTCCCAACTTCTCTGGAAAGGTTGCCTCCAGAAATTGCTGTGGTGCATTGAATAGCAACAAACGAAAAATAATGTTACTGCTGGGTTTTGCTTGAGTCTTGTTTTTGCTTGAGACTCCATTTATACATGGCATGAGAGAGCCATCTACAGAAAGTTAAGAAAAGAACTATCTCCAACAATAAGAATAGAAAGTCTAAGGATGCCTGTTAAGAGACACTATTCTATGGTAATATGTTAAGCATCCTGCTGTCACACATTGTTACACAGGCTTGGAGCCTGGAATGGGCTCAGACAATATTAGGCAGCTCTCAGAGAGACTTAAAACCACCTTGTCATAGTAATACAGCACAACATTCACACTTACCTAAGGTCCAAAAATATCTGATATCAGGCCACAGAGAGCAGGCAGTTATCAAGAGTCTGGGGCAGTAAAATCAGGAAGCAAGCCGTAGGTTTGACACAGGAAGCCCTGGCCCCTGAATTCCTTAAAGGGAGCGAATTTTGTATTTATTTTTTGTTTGGTTGGGTTATTTGTTTGTTTGTATATTTGGTTGGTTGGTTAATTTATCATTGAATCCTCATGAGTTAGCTCGGGCTTTGAAGTTCAGGTTCAATAAATGTTGAATGAATGAACTCTTGCAGCACATAATATAGGTGATTTATGCCTAAATCTGGAGTGATCCAAGACCTGAACAATTTGGCAGGATAGGCATGACAGCCATGTCAAATAAACTAAAAGCTAAATAAAAATATTGGTTGCTATATAAATACAACTTTAAGTCCTGTAGTTCTCCTTCTAACCAGATTGTTGTCCCTATGTCCCTTCTATAAACTTTAGAAGGACAGAAACAATCAGAATGAACTTTCAACAATAAAGAATTTTTTAAAAAGAAATAATCAGAACGCTGCTATCCTATATAATAAAAGTATAGTATGCAAATTGTCCCCTCGGAGTTCTCCAGAGAGTTCGACCAGGGGGCAGGCAGCCGGGGGAAGGGAGGGAGGCCCTGGCTGGCAGCCGGCAGCTGCTAGGGACCCTACCAGTGTACAAATTTCATGCACTGGGCCTCTAGTTTAATATAAGTGAGAGAAAACACTTACTAAGGGTCGTGTGCTTGAGATAGCAAGTATTATTTTGCCTATTCTATAAATTTATTCATTCAAGAAGTATTACTTGATGTAGATTGTGCATTTTTCAATGTTATTACCTGGTTTGAATCATTGTGCTATGGTTATGTAAGAGGTTAACATTTGGAGATAATGGTGAGGGTAAATAGAACTCTGTATTGTTTTTTGCAATGTTTTTGTAAGTCTGAAATTTTTTTAAAATAAAAATTTGTTTTAAAACTATTATTTGAGCACTCTCTGTGGGCCAGTCAGTGTTCCAGGTCCTGGGGACAGCAAAGTGAAAAGAACAAAGAACCTGTTCATGGAATTTAGAAACAGAGACAAAAGAACTTATCCCAGAGCCCCAATACATTGTCATCATGCTATGAGTGCACTCATAGTATCATATTAAGAACATTAAGTATGCCTGTGTAGGAAAATTAAATTGTGCAAATAGAATTTAGGAAATAACCTATAAACATCATGAGACAGAAATGCAAAACAATTGAAATAATAGTACAATTAAATCCTATAAATCTTTCATTTAGTTTTAACTATTTTAACATGTTGCCAAATATATACACTTTTTTGTTGAATCATTTGAAAATGGGTCATAGACATTTTAAATTTCATGTATCTCAGAAGAATAAGAAGTCTGTTCACCTATATAACCATAGTTTACTTATCAGATCTAAGAAAATTAACAATTCTACAATATAATAGCCAGTTTATATTCAAATTTCCCCCAAATTGTTCTTGATAGATATTTGTTTTTTCAAACTGGAATCCAGTCAGGGCTCACACATTGCATTTTGTTGTGTCTCTTGAATCTTTTACAGCTCCCACCATTTTGCCCCATAAAACATTAATTTCTAAAAACTGGGCTAGTTGTAATATAGAGTGCTCACATGTCCTGAATGTGTTTCTTTCTTTCAATGTTGTTCAACTTGTTCCCCTCTTCCTTGTATTTTTTGTAAACTGTGAGTTAGGTTTGGAGATTTGAAAATATTCAGGTTTAACATTTTGGCCAAAAATACTTCATAAGTGATATCGTGTACCTCTACTTCATCAGAAGGCACATGACATCACTTGGTCTCACTCTATGAGATGGTAAATTTGATCACTCAGTTTAGGCAGTATACCCAGATTACCCTGCTGTAAACATAAAATTTTCCCTTTGTAATTAATCAATGAACTCTGTGGTGATATTTTCACACTGTTAAAATATAACATTCTCCAAAATCATTTTACCCAATGGTTTTAGCACCTATTCACGCACGAGTCATGTCTGTGAGAAATGCTCACCTGTCTGAATTCAAATAATGGACTCGGAGACAGAAGTCTGGCGAAAATGAGACTTTTAATAGGTTCTCAAGAGCGGGTATCCAGTTGTACAGGCACACGTGGAGTAGTGACCACAACCCATTTATCCCCCTGAGGTGCGAGAGTCCCTTCTCCAGTTCCTCATTAGCTGATACTATGGGGTTAATAGTGTCCTCATACGTTGCCTAGGTCTTATTTTCTCCTATTGTTTTTTTTGTTTGTTTGTTTGTTTTTAATGGGCTGAGGCCTTTTCTAGTTGTCTCCACCTCCCACTATCTAGTTGAGGTGGGTGCTGGGGGGAGAGGGGTGGTTCCCACCATGATGCTAGCTCAAGTACACACTTCTTTGTTCTTCTATCCTCATCCATCCTCCCTACATTTTGTTTGTCCTGGGGAAATTCAGTAACCATTTCCATTAAAAGTTGACTATACTGGTGATGGATCACAGAGGCCAATTCCCTACCTGTCTGAATCAAGTATTACATTGGAGGTTTCAAATGATCATTTTCTGATATTTTATCATTCCTTTTCATTTATTAGCTTTCCTTCTCCTACCACCTCCACCCCTATCCTTTCTCCCCTCATTTTTTTCTTGAGTATCACTATGGATCTCAGGATAATTTTATTCAATGTACTATAATTAATTACTGACATCTTTTATTTCAGTTATCAGAAATTTGGCTAGTAGGAGCCTCTTCAAGCTTTTTCTGCCTATTTGAATTCCAACTTACCCCTCAACTCCTGTTTCATATTATTTTATCTATGAAGTACTTTTTACTTGGAGTATTAAGAGCACTCTTTCCCTGTTCTATTGTGTGTTGCTTATATCTTCATTATCATAATCAATACTTTTATATGATAAGTATTTATAGGTTTGTCTTTCCACTAATCTATAAGGACCTTAAGAGAAGAATCATATTTATAACTGGTATCACCAGTACTCAGCATGGTGCCTGGTGAATATGTATTATAACTGATGAAATGAATAAATTATTTCTCTTGTCCAGTTTATTATTTCTCTTCAAATTTGTTCTCTTATTTTTTCTCCCCCCCCCTTTTCTTCTATTTTCTTTCACTTCAGTTTTATTGAGGTGTAATTGACCTACAAAATGATATGATATTTAAAGTTGCATATCATAGTGATTTGCTATACATATACATTATTAAAAAAATTCCCCCCATCTCCTTAACTTAATTTCATCCAATGAAATTTTCACATACTTATCATTTATGTGTGTGAGGACATTTAAGTTCTACTCTCCTAGAAAATTATACAATGCAGTGTTATTAAGTATAGTCACCATGTCATATATTAGATCCTCAGACTTTATTCAATCTTGTAGCTGAAAGTTTATATCCTTTTACCAACTTTTTCTGTTTCCTCAAACCCCCAGCTCCAGGCAACCACTTTTCTATTTCTGTGAGTATTTTATTTTGTTTTGTTTATATTCCACATACACATGATACCACACAGTATTTGTCTTTCTCTGTCTGGCTTATTTAACTTAGCATAATGCCCTCAAGTTTTATCCGTGTTATCGAAAATGGAATTTTTTTTTTCTTTCTCATAGCTGAATACTATTTCTCTCTGTGTATTTTCTTTATCCATTCATTTGTTGGTGGACATTTAGGTTGTTCTACCTTGTCTGATTAGGTCATCAAGGGGCAAGACTTTCTTTCAAGAGCAAGAATAATCTCTTCAGGAGCTTTAAAGATGTGGTAGTTGCTTAAAACACCCAGTGATATCCTTACAGAGCTTTTGTATGTGGTTCAAGAACTTCAAACTCAAGCACTACGCTACTTTCTCACTGGTGTTCCCCTGGCTCCCAGGTGAATCAGAGGGATCAGAAAATGAAGGAGCTGAAAATGTTCTATTCCTAGTCTTCTGTGACATAGCAAAGAACTTGTCTTGATAACAGGGCTTTTCACATTGGATTGTAGGATAATCCTCAGTTTCAACCAATTGTTGAGCCAACTAAGGGCATTTTTGTAGTGCTACAATTGGTAGAAACCAATTTTAAAGAATAAATTAACATTTCTGTCTTACAGAATTGAATTGCCTCATAGTTAGAATTTAGGTAAATAATTTCTGATGAACACTGGCTGATATGGCTTTTGAAACTGGCACAATGCCATTGTTAACAGTGACAAAATGCTGATGTCTTCTTTTACTACAAAGATATTTCTGTTCCAGCAATTAATCATGGACTGTCACTATCAGGGCCTTTTAAAACTTAGTCAACAAAAAATAATAACTAATAGTAGTCTATGGAGCATTCTAAACTTTCCAGAATGCTTTGAAATGCCTGTTATATTTTAATCTTCTTCTTCAAAAATATCCATGTTTTGAACCCAGCTGCATATATCCAACTATAATCTATCTCTATTTGGATTCCTCGCAAGTTTGGCAAGCTCAACATGTCCAAAATTCATCAATTCTCCTAGCTCAATTAATGTCAACACTATTCTTTGCCCAAGCCAGAGTCCTGCGGATCAACACTTATATCATTATTTCTTTAACTAGGGGCCCGGTGCATGAAATTCGTGCACTAGGCGGGGGGAGGGGGGGTCTCCTCAGCCCAGCCTGCCCCCTCTCACATACTGGGAGCCCTCAGGGGATGTCCTACTGACGGCTTAGGCCCGCTTCCCATAAGGAGCGGGCCTAAGCCGCAGTCTGGCCTCCCTTTGTGAGAGACAACCAGGTTGATCAGGGAAAGGCACCAGCCCCATCACCCCACTGCTGGAGCCACTGCCAGTCACCGCAGCCACCAAGGTGTTTTCATCAACACGGACTCCAGTCCCTTCACCAAGAAAAAATGACAACTTTCTTTAGGCATTTTCAAGATGTGTCTTTCATAGAATATGACATTTCTTTCTTTCTTTTTTTTTTTTATCCTCACCTGAGTATATGTTTCCATTGACTTTTAGAGAATGGGAAAGAGAAAGGGAAAGACAAAGAGAAACATCAAAGTGAGAGGAATACTTTGATTGGTTGCCTCCTGCATGAGCTCTGACCTGGGCCCCAGCCAGGGAGGAGCCTGCAACTTAGGTACATGCCCTTGATCAGAATGTAACCTGGACTCTGCAGTTGGCAAACCTAGGCATTATCCACTGAGCCAAACCGTGTAGGGCAGGTTATGACATTTCTTAGCCCTCCAGCAGCATACCTTCGTTTTTCCCCCCAGGAGTGTGGTGGAAAAGCCCTAGATCACCTTTTTGGATTCTTATACCCAAGTTACTAAGAATATTACCAGTGGCATACAGGGAGCTTAGCCAATGAACGGTCAGAAAAGGTATTTCCTCTGTAGTTCACACCTATCTCCTCAGATCTCTGGCTCCCGCCCTGCCAAGGCCTAAAGCCTCCAGCCCTTGGCAGGGGACCCCCAGCTGGCTCGATCGCCAGGCTCCACCCCTGGCCAAGGCCTCAAGCCTCTGTTTGAGGCTCGGGCCCTGAGCAGGGACCCCCAGCTGGTTCCAATCGCCCGCAGGGACCCCCAGCTGGCTCCCATCGCCCACAGGGGACCCCAGCTACCTCTATCGCCCGGCTCCACCCATGGCCAAGGCTGCAAGCCTCTGGCCAAGGCTTGGGCTCTGGGCAGAGACCCCCAGCTGTCTCCTATCACTGGGCTCCACCCCAGCCAAGGCTGCAAGCCTCTGGCTGAGGCTTGGGCCCTGGTCATAGACCCCCAGCTGGCTCCAATCACCACATTGGAACACCAGCTGGTTCCAATGGCCCAGCTCCACCCGCAGCCAAGGCCTAACGCCTCTGTTTGAGGCTCGGGCCCTGGGCAGGGACCCCCAGCTGGCTCCAATCGCCTGCAGGGGACCTCAGCTGGCTCTGATCGCTTGTGGGGGACCCCAGCTGGCTCCAATCTTCCCCTCTGATCTTCAGCTCTAATCACCCAGTTCCAACCATGGCCATTCTCTGAGGCTGCAGCCATCTTGTTTGGGTGTATTTGCATATTCTCTTTCTGATTGGCTGGTGGGCATGGCTGGTGGGCGTGGCTGGTGGGCGTGGCTGGTGAGTGTAGCAGAGTGATGATTTGCATATTACTGTTTTATTAGATAGGATAATGCTAAATTCTGAATCCAATGCCTCAGTAGCCAACTGTTATGAGGGATACTGCCAATGTGTACTATTTCTTTATCCTGGTGAATGTTACATGAGTGTGATAAATGTATGAAAATTCACTGAGCTGTATAAGTATGATACAGGCACTTTTGAAACATATCTATATATGTAAAAAGCCTAAGTGACCACACAACTGAACGACCGAACAACCAGTTGACCAGTTGCTATGACGCACACTGACCACCAGTGGGCAGATGTTTAATGCAGGAGCTGCCCCCTGGTGGTCAGTGAGCTCCCACAGCCAACCTCCCACAGTCCCTCCCCCTCACCAGCCACGCAACCCCCCCCCTCCCCGCCCGCATCAGCCCCAATCACCAGCCAGGCCAAGGGGCCCTACCCATGCACAAATTCGTGCACCAGGCACGAGATATATATATAGTATATATATATATATGTATATATATATTGTTCAATTAAAAAGTTAATTACATAAAATATAATTGATTAGCCAGTTATCTTCATATCAGGATTGACCAATAGCTTCAGTATTTTATAAACCTCTTCATTATGTTGAGTTTTGTTTTCAATCACACTCAGAGCCAAAAGTGTTCTGATCACAATAGGTGATCATCAATGACCAGCAAAAAGTCACATACTCATTCTTATTCATTATGGAGAGTTGGGATACTATGGATTTGTTTCATGTCATTGTGATAATGTACCACCTCACTATGAAACAGTCTCTCTTCCAATGGGCAACAGTTCATCCACCCTAGGGGATAATTCCTGTCAGCTCTCTTTTGTCACCACACTTGTTTAATGCAATGAGAGGCAGTTTAGTGAGACAGAGAGACATTTTGGTGTCACTCGCATCAATATGCTGATGCAGGAACATCAATATGCTGATACAGGCTCAACTCAATGCCAGCTGGTATCACTATTCAACTCTTCCAGCCTGGCTGAAATAGAGATAAAAATGAAAGCCAAATGCTTAAATATAAATCCAGACAAAACAGTCGAGAAACCAGTAGGCAAAGAGACATCTTCTGAATCAATGGCATAAATTATTCTGACATTTTGAATTATAGGATCTTAGAACATAAATTTTAGGTGAAGATATGACATACAGCTCTCAGTAGGATTTAATAAAAATCCACACTAATGTTCCCACCAGTTTGGGAAATGTCTGAATAGAAAACTCTGTTATGTAAACACTGAGAATGAGAAACTTATATGATCTCATAAAGCACCTATTAATAATTTAAATATTAATTTTAATATGAAATATTTATATATTATAAATATAGAATACAATAATGTAATTAATTATATAGTTGCATTTTTAGTGCCTACCATGGACTAGGTATGCACAAAGCATTTTATATACATTACTAGAGGCCTGGTGCATGAAATTCGTGCACTGGGGGTGGTCCCTCAGCCCAGCCTGCCCCCTCTCACAGTCTGGGAGCCCTCAGGGGATGTCCTACTGACGGCTTAGGCCCGCTCCCCCTGGGAGCGGGCCTAAGCCACAGTATGGCCTCCCTCTACAGGAGGTAACCGGGCTGATCAGGAGATGGCGCCACCCCCATCACCCTGCTGCTGCTGCCACTGCCAGCTGCAGCGGCCATCAAGATGTTTTCATCAACACGAACTCCAGTCCCTTCACCATGAAAAAATGACAATTTTCTTTGACACTTTGAAGATGTTTCTTTCATAGGATATGGCATTTCTTTCTTTTTTTTAATCCTCACATGAGGATATTTTCCCATTGATTTTTAGAGAGCGTGGAAGAGAGAGAGAAAGATAGAGAGCAACATCAGTGTGAAAGGCACACTTCGATTGGTTGCCTCCTGCATGAACACTGACCTGGGCCCTGGCCAGGGAGGAGCCTGCAACCTAGGTACATGCCCTTGATCAGAATGGAACCCGGCCCCCAGCCGCAGCCACGGGGCTGGGTTGGAGGTCAGCACCCCCCTGCAGGTTTGTGTCTCTGTTGCTCCAGCCCCAGCACCCCAGTGCCACAGCCGGCCCGCCTGCGTGTTGTTCTCTCTGGCTCTGGGGTCGGGTGTGGGCCACCCCTGTCTGTTGTTCTCTCAGGCTCTGGGCCTGCGCCAGGCCCCTCCTCCTGAGCTGGTCATGACCATTATGGCATCCTGGCCTAATTTGCATATTACCTCTTTATATGTATATATTTTATTTAATGTAGTTTTATAGAGAGGTTTTATGATACATCACAATGAAATAAAAAATAGTGAGAAGTTCACCTAGTCCATGTCAATGTTCTTAGAGTTTCTATATTCTCTGTTGTTTTCTGAGTATCTATAAAGTGTGTACATTGGCATTTTAATATTCATTATTATAATCACATGTTAAAATATTAACATAATGCACTGAAATACCTAAATCCTGAATCCAACCCCTCAGTAGCCAAATGTCAGGAAATTTGGCCCCAAATGACTGATGTTCTTCAGGCAGGCATAATGGCCTAGCCCACCTCTAAGCTGTTTCTAAGAAGTATTTTCATATTCATCTCACCTATCTGTAGAAGGTTCAGCCCCAGATATTTTGGGTGCCAAATGATTCAAAATAAAAAAGTCCCAGAGGCATGAGAACAAAGAGCTAGTCTAGGGGGTGGTTATACAGTTTGGGAAGAGAAAGCAGGACATCTGAGCTGAAGATACTGGTGCGAAGAAAAAAGCCTGAAATACAAGGGAAAGTATTATAGAAGCCGAGGATGGATAATGCAGGGACCCTGTTAAGCAGAATAACCTGTGCCCTCTCAGGATGTGCTCCGGCTCCCTTTTTCTCCCAGTGTGGTTACAGCTGGGACTAGTGAATGGCCTTTGAGCAGACCAAACAGCTCTTTCAGAAGGTACTCTGGCAACTCTAGCTTAGGTTCAGAAATGCACTCATACTAAATTAAAAATAAATGGTATCAGATTAACAATGGAAGGGGAAATAAAAAGAGGGAAGAGAAAACAAAAAAGATACTGAGCCCAAAGTGGAATGGAGACAAAAATGAAAATAAATAAAAAGGTTGACTAAATCTGCTAACATTATAAAACCTCCTCTTACTTCCCTCCATCTCTCTGCCCCCTTTAATAATATCTCCATCTGAAACAATATACACAAAAACGAATTTCCTATTTGATGTGCTACTTAAACTGCCTCCATGCTTCTGTCTTTCAGAATTTCTCCTTCCTAAGTCTAGAGTTGAAATATACGATCAGGAGCAGATGAGAAGGTAAATGGGAAGAAGGAATTTCTCTTAGCTAGGCAAGACTGATCAAGTTTTGGGTTTGAAATGAAACAAATTGTTATTTGATTATATTAAGATCAGTTGCTGGGTCAGGAAACTGTTAAACCAAAATTACAAAATGACGTAAAATTTTTTGGCTCATGATACTTGATACAACTAATTTTAGACAAAGTGATTTTTAGCACTTACAGCTGCAAATATAACAGTTCAAGATAACGATCAACACTAAATTTTGATATTTTGTTACTTTTGAATTATAGTATTTTTAAATAAAGGGTGTTTTTTTTTAACTCACTGCTACTTGACCTTCAAAAGAGTCTTCAACCAATAAAACACAGATTTTGATATATTAGGCTAGAAGAAGACTACTTATGGCAGACTGTCCATTTTCTGATATTGGCTTACAAATTTTCCGCTTACTTTTAGAATCTCACTCCCTCTAATTTCCAAGCTAATTTATTGCCTCAAAACTTTTTTTCTGAAAGTAGAAAGGATACATGGTATAGCAATCACAGCCAGTTGTCTACATAAATCACATCACTCCCTAATTCCTTAGTAACAGAATCCCAATTTTGTTGGTAGAAACAAGGAAAATGTGCCCAGCTATAAAATCACATTGTGCAAGGGGTGGCCAGGTGGCGGAGATTTCAGAGGAAGTCATTTGCTAAGAGTTTTAAGGAAGTTTATTAAATATTAGAGGCCCGGTGCACAAAATTCGTGCATGAGGGAGGGTCCCCTCAGCCCAGCCTGCACCCTCTCCAATCTGGGACCCCTCGGGGAATGTCCAACTCCTGGGGATTGGGCCTAAACCAGCAGTCAGACATTTCTCTCACAATCTGGGACCGCTGGCTCCTAACTGCTCACCTGCCTGCCTGCCTGATTGCCCCTAACTGCCCCCCTGCCAGCCTGATCACCCTTAACCGCCTCTGCCTCCTGGCCTGATTGCCCCTAACTGCCCCACCCTGCCGGCCTGGTGGCCTCCAACTGCCCTCCTTGCCTGCCTGGTTGCCCCCAACTGCCCCCCCACCAGCCTGGTCGCCCCCTAACTGCCCCCCCCTGCCGACCTGGTCGCCCCACACAGCCTGCTGTTCAGTCATCCATCGGGTTGTTTCAGTCATGACGGCCCCTGGCTTTTTTATATATTAGGATGGACAACTCAATTTGCACCCTGTGTAACAGTCTTAGTATATTTGTTCTTTTGTGACTTCATTTGAACTGACATTGTGTTTTGGGGATTCATCCATGTTTATCTAATAGCTATGACTCATTTATTGTCACTGCTGATTAGTATTCCATTTTACAAATAAACCACAATTTATTTTGTCATTCTATTTCGATGGACTTTTGAGCTGTGTCCAGTTTTTTTGTTATTACAAACAACAATTTTATAAGCTTTCTTGTATATGTTTCCTGCAAAACTTTCTCTAGAACAGAGGTTGGCATACTGTGGCCCATGGCCCAATATGTATAGCTTATATGTTAAACACAGTCTTTATGTTCTTTTAATGAAGAAAAAAGCAAAAAAGAAGAAGATTTTATGACATATGAAAATAGGAATTCAGTATTCATAAATAAAGTTTTGGGGGATATATCCATGTCCATTTGTTCACCTGTGGCTGCATTAATGTTACAATGGCAGAGCTGTGGTCTATGTCATCTATACTTCCTTCAAAGCATAGTCACACCATCTATTCTGAGGCTTTTCTTGAGATTGCCTTCTCCTTTAATTCCTGTCATATTTATTGTAAAGTGCCAGTCCTTTAGATCTTGTCACATAAAATGCATTTTAATTTACTTTTTATGTACTCTCCTACTTTCCCAACTACATGAAACAGTCACTTGGGTTTGAGACCATGTTTCATGACACAAATATAAAGAGCTGCTCCACAAATGCCTATTTTTATTGTTGATAGTCACGACAGTACTTTTCAGATGCTTCCCTGGGGACTAAAAGCATTTGTGCCACTTCACAAAGTCCTAGATTTAAACATGGGAAATAATTTTAATAAGACAATTTATTTGTTCAATACGATTTCTTAAAAATGTGTCTTCTTGTTCTGGACTTGCATCAAATTTTATTATCTTCTATCTGATATATGTTTTTATTTCCTTACTACACTGTAAACTCCTTGAAGACATTAACCATTTTATTCATCTCAGTATTTTCCCTAATATCTGATACAGTCACCTTCCCTTTTAATGAATTCGCGAGTTTGCACAAAACCATACTAACCTCCACTAGAAGATGTAAAAGCAGAACATGTCTGTCTTTCACCCACAGGTTTCAATCTTATGCATTTTGTTGAAGAAACAAAACAAATAAATGCATGATTATAAAATACTGACCACATATGTAAGGCTGTTAGATTTCAAGTTCTTATATTATCCTAAATCAGTGGTCGGCAAACTCATTAGTCAACAGAGCCAAATATCAACAGTACAACTATTGAAATTTCTTTTGAGAGACGAAAACCGACTTCTGCACATGGGCCATGAAGTTTCAATCACACTGTACGTGCGCGCCCGCACGTGGTATTTTGTGGAAGAGCCACACTCAAGGGGCCAAAGAGCCGCATGTGGCTCACGAGCCGCAGTTTGCCGACCACTGTCCTAAATGATCGATTTAAAATTATATATCTTTCACACTTAATTTACTATTTGAAAGTCACTGTAATAAACTATACTCAAAAGTTTCATCAAATTTACCTGGTGTTAGATATTTGTGAGGCATTTGTAATCTATTTTAAATAAAATATACAAATGTATTCTAAAAATTTACTGACACTAAAGTAAATGAAACTAATCCATTACTCATTTGGGTATGATTTTAGTGTAATTGTGCCTAGAGATTTTTAACATAAATCTACAAATTCTTCTCAACTGGAATGAAGAGTAGGACACCTTTGTGTATATAATATATTCAAAATTAAAAGTGAGAATGAAGTCTTTCTTACAGTAAGGAAGCCCTACAGAGTGATAGTTTTAAAAAGCCATTTCAGCTGTAAGAGTTTATTTAGGTGGAGAAAACTAAAGTATTATTATATTACATGATAATTTGGCAGTAACTTTATCTTCACATAGCACCACTATTTTCATTAAATAAACCTAGTGTGTGCTGTACCTAAAAAAATTCAAGATGATTTATTCTATTAAACACAATGTTCTTATTATAAAGCACTCATTAATCACTTCTTCCACATACAATGAAAACTGCTATCATCATCAATTTTCATTCATATTACCCCAATATGAATAACTTTGAATAACATTTTGCTAAAAAATACTAAAGCACAATTGTGTCCCTGAATTATATTCACTTCAGAGCCAATCTGTGCTCAAGGGTTATTGATAATGAATGTTAGAATGCTTTGCTGCTCCACTAACTTGAGTGACCTTTGCTGAGTTACTCAAGTTTTGCATTTTAATTTTTCTATCTGTTCATAGAAATCACATAGAAAAGAGACTTTAATGTTGGTTCAAAACCTCTGAAGTTCCCCTGGTAAAATATGAAACTGGACCTGTACGCAGTGGGCAAAGAGAGACCAAAGAAGGGTGGCAAGTTTAATAAACAAGAGAACGAATGTACTAGGCTTATCTTGGGCAACTGTAAGATAAGTAGATCTTTGCACCTGCTCCCAGAACCTTAGTTTATATAGAGGCTTTAATGGGGTTCAATCCAGATGGTCTCAATAACAAAAATCTCTACTACTGTGGAAAATGTGGGTGGAATATAAAGTATATTCCAGGGACAGGATAGGGGGAAAGGAGCCTCTGATTGCCCAGGTCCACCTCTCAGATCAACCTCACATCCTCTCCTGATGACCTCCCTTAACCCTCAAATATCATCCAGTCCTACTACTCTCTTTTGTTCTGCAGATAAGGAAACAAGCTCAGGGTTGTCCAACTTTAGTGATATTTCGAACCCGCTTGGACTTCTAGGAAAATACTATGTAAGCTAAAATGTATGATAATCTATACTAATAAAAGAGTAAGATGCAAATTGACTGTACCTTTGCAACGCCCACCAGCCAACCAGGAGTGAGTATGCAAATTAACCCAACAAAGATGGCGGGTTAATTTGCATACACAGTTTGTCTAGCGGCCAGGGTTGGGGCGGGATGCTTATGTTGTTGCCATGGTGATGACGCAGGCGTTCTGCACTGCCCCAGCAGCTCCGGGCCTCTCGGCAGTGAGTGAAGACGGAAAGGCGGCTCCGGCCAGAGCAAAGGCAGTGCCGGCAACCAGGGGAAGGAAGGCCCATTCTTGCACGAATCTTCGTGCATCGGGCCTCTAGTTACATAAATAACTGACCCTGGATTAAATTAATTTCATTCTCTTTAAAAGAGGAATACAGCATTCCTCACTATTCTAAATTCAAATATCCTGGAATATATGTTAACTTATGTTTTAGTAGTGCCCTTTAATAATGCCCTAGCTGGTTTGGCTCAGTGAATAGAGCATCAGCCCACCGACTAAAGAGTCCCGTGTTGGATTTCCAGTTAAGGGCATGTACCTTGGTTGCAGGCTCAATCCAGCAACCAGTCGATGTCTCTTTCACATTGATGTTTCTCTCTGTCTCTCCCCTCCCTTCCACTCTCTAAAAATCAATGGAAAAATATCCTCAGGTGAAGATTAACAAAAAAATTTAGATTTTAAAATGAAAATTTTAAAAAATAGTGCATTTGTGTGACATTTTTGTTTTTGCTTTCATTTTGTTTTTGTTTTTTTTAATCCACACCCAAGGATATGCTTCCACTGATTCAGAAAGAGAGGAAGAGGGAGGAAGAAATGTCAATGTGTGAGAGAAAGAGAAGCATTGATGTGAGAGAAAAACATCAATGGGTTGCTTCCCATATACCTTGACTGGGTACTGAGCCAGCAACCTGGGTATGTGTTCTGACTGGGAATTGAACCCATGACCCTTGGGTAGACAGGATGATGCTCCAACCAACTGAGCCACACCAGCCAGGGCTATTTATGTGACTTTTGATAGGAAAGTCATTTCTTAAAGATTTGCAACCCATCAGATAAATGCTAAATTTATATTCACTGTCAACATTTTGGGTCCTTCATCCCAAAATTTCAGTAAAATATTAAGTCCAAAAATAAGTGTAAATAAGGAATTAATTAAAGCAAATACTTGTGAAAAATTCATAACACATTTTTCTGTTATGCTCTATGGATAGAAATGAAACTCCTTTCTCATCTGCTTTAGCTTTCTGCCTACCTATCCATAAAACAAGGACTCTTCAATATTTATTGAGCCCCAATACATGTACTGTGCTAGGTTCTGCAAAGGATGCTAAAAATGAATAAGGTATGAGCCCTTGGGGAATACACCATCTCTAGTCAGAGAAGTAAATAAGTACTGTATTCAAATTCTAAAGTGAGAATTATAAGTGGTATTTGACAGTTAAAATAAAGAGCTTATGAGAATTTAAAGGAGGGATAGATCATACCAAGTAGGAGAAGTCAGAAAATGAAGGCTAAGCTTGGGAAGTGAGACCTGACTAGAATTTCCAGAGCAAGGTCTTCTAAGGAAAGGTATATTCTAAGCACATCAGAGGAAATGTAAAAGTGAAGTGCAAACGTTTTGGCAGCTTCGAGAGATCAATCTCCTATGGGGCAGGGAAATAACGGGGGGGGGGGGGGAGGGAGGGCGATGGATCAGTACACCCCCTAAATGATTTTTCCCAGCTGCTGCTTCTCTTTACCATGTATTTTAATATTTATAATAAGTTTACTATCTTCTGAATAGGAAAAGAATCATTCCTGACTAGAAGCCAGAATATTGAGGCTTCACCTCCACTCAGTTAAAAAAAAAAAAAAAAAGCCCTAGCTGGTTTGGCTCAGTGGATACTAGTAGAGCATCAGCCTTCGGACTGAAGGGTCTCAGGTTCAATTCCAGTCAAGGGCACATGCCTGGGTTGCAGGCTTGATCCCCGTAGGGGACGTGCAGGAGGCAGCCAATCAATGATTCTCATCATTGACATTTCTTTCTCTCTTTCCCTCTCCCTGCCTCTCTGAAATCAATAAAGATATATTTAAAAAATAAATAAAACAAAACAAAAAACCTCAAGTACTTTGCTTGATGAATCATATGTACTAGAAAACCAGTTAACTCTGTTGCAAGTTTTGTCTTTGAAACTGATGTAATATAATGCATGAGCTTTGAGGTCAGCCAGTCCTCGATTGAAATCAAGACTTAATCACAGCCCTGCTGGAGTTTCTCAGTGGTTGAGCATCAAGCTCTGAACCAGGAGGTCACGGTTTGATTTCAGTCAGGGCACATGCCTGGGTTGTGGGCTTGATCCCCAGTGTGGGGCGTGCAGGAGGCAGTCGATCCATGATTCTCTCTCATCATTGATGTTTCTGTCTCTCTCTCCTCCAGTCCTCTCTGAAATCAATAAAAAATATATATTTTTTAAAAAGACTCAATCACAGTATGTGTAATTTGGGCTGATAATAACAAAAGCAACTATCAGTTTTCTATGCATTTCACCTGTCCCTCTTCTCCAACTTTAATGCGCACAACTATCACCTGGGGTTCCTGTTCAGCTGGGGATTCAGATTCAGTAGGTCTGGGGTGGGACCTGAGATTCTGCATTTCTAACGAGGTTACGGGTGATGCTGACGCTGCTGGTCTGTGGACTACTTTTGAGTACAAAGGCTAGAAGCATGGACCCCAGTCATCAGGTTCAGCACCTCCTGGAAACTTATTAGACGTGAAATGCAAATTCTGAGACCCGCACACCAGACCTACTGAATCAGAGACACTGAAACGAGGCCCAGCACCCTGTGTTTCAACAAACCCTCTCAGTTATGTCACTGGTTTTCCAACATGATTACAGCACTCCAATCACTGGAGGAGTGGCGGGGGAGTGTTAAATACTATTGATGCTCAAATCTCAATCCCAGAGAATCACTTGGCAATAGTGCGTGGTGTGGTATGGGTTTGCAGCTTTCTAGAAGCCCTACCAGGTGACTCCAATCTGCAATGAAATTTGAGAAACCGCGAGGTAGGTGCTTGAATTTCGATAGGCCTGCTTTTCCGCATGTGTAAATGTGGATAATATCCACGCTGGCTCCAGATTTTGGCATTTCCAGCCAGCCTGAGTTGGCCGGAATCCCAGTTCGGTCTCGGGGAGCCAGTCTCCCCGCCTCGTGTCCCACAGCCTGTCTTCTGTCGGGGGACCCGTCACGGACCCGCCTGAGCATCAGCCAAGCGGCTCCACATTCCAGCACCGCCAACACGTACGTGGCCCGCGACCCTCGGAGTCAGCCCCCCCCCCCCCCCCCCCGGGATACCCGGCCGCGCATGCGCCCCGCACCCGCCAGGCCCGGGCCCGAGTAACGGACGCGAGCTCCCCCCACCGGAAGTGGGCGCCGGCGCGCCGGGAGGAGCCGGCCGTAGCGTGGCGGCTGCGGGCTTTCGGCTCCGGGTTCGAGCGGCTCGCGCGTCCCTCTCCGCGTCATGGGGAAGGCGGCCGGCGCGGTGCCGCTGCTGCTCCTGGGCTACGCGATGCTGTGGCTCCCGCTGCTCCGCTCCGGGACGGCCTCCGCGTCCAAGGCGGTGACGGCTCACTTGGCCGCCAAGTGGCCCGAGACCCCGCTGCTGCTGGAAGCCAGGTGGGTGCGGCTGGGCCCGCGCGGCGCCCGCGCGGAGGGAGGACCGGCGGGGCCGGGGGCGCTGGGGCCTGACGGCTTCTCGGAGCCGCCCTGGCACCGCCGCTCCGGGCGCGCTGGTGCTTGGCCCTCTGAGCCCCTCGGAGCATCACCTCCTCCCCGCTACCCGGCGCAGCATCATTTGCAATTCCTTCCCCCCGCCCCCCACCCGCAGTTCCTACTTTGCCTCGCCCGCGAATTTTAAAAACGTCGGGATTTTTGTTTCATGCGTTTGGAATGTCTTAACATTTGCGAAAGGGAAAAAGAGAAGAAGAGTGGATGGTGGAGTGTAGCATGTACTGCAAGCCCTTCAGTTAACGCGGGCAGTTGTTTTTAGGAAACCCAGCCGCAGCACCCAGGTGGGCTTCCTGTGCACAAGACCGCTTCCCACGTTATTCTTTCCGAATCTCCTCCCCTGGGATTAGTTCGCAAGGTGTCATTTACTGTGCAGAAACAAAACTGGTTGCTATTCAGTTTTGCTCTTAGTATTCCAGTAAGCCGAATTTTAACGTACTTTAGCCAGCTTGAAGTTTTAATGCAAATTACTTTTGTCGTTTCACCGAAACAAGAGTTTATGATCCTTCAAAGAGGATCACTTCACATCACAATGCATACGTAAGAAACTAAATCAGTTCTTTTATAATTGGCATTTAGCATTCCATTAGTTTCCGTTGTGCAGCATAATGATTTGCTATTTGTATGTATGGTGATCACCACAATGAGTCTAGTTAACATGTCACCAGAGTTACATTTTTTTCTTGTGATGAGAACTTTTAAGATCTCTCCGCAGTTTTCAATATGAAGTTCAGTAGTAACTACAGTCACTATGCTATGCTGTACATTACATCCCTTGAATTATTTTATAGCTGAAAGTTTGTACCTTTTGACCAACTTCACCCATTTCACTCACCTGCCCCCCCCCCCATCTGTTCTCTATTTGGGGGAGGGGAAATGTCACACATAAATGAGGTCATACAATATTTGTCTTTCTCTGTCTGATTTAATTTAGCGTAGTGCCCTAACGGTCCAGCCAAGTTGTACCAAATAGCAGAATTTCTTTTTATGTTGTTTTTTTTTTTTTTTTTTGTTGTTTAAAAAATTTAATAAGCCATATGTATAAAGCACATAAAAAGCCTGGCATTTAGTAAACATCGTGATTATTTTTTAAAATAAATCTTTATTGTTCAGATTATTACAGATGTTCCTTCCCCCCCCCCCCCCATAGCTGCCCTCCACCTGATCCTGCCCCTCCCACCCCATGCCCTTACCTCTCGCCACTGTCCTCATCCATAGGTGTAAGATTTTTGTCCAATCTCTTCCTGCACTCCTCATGCCCGCTTCCCCCTGAGAATTGTCAGTCCACTCCCTTTCATGCCCCTGATTCTATTATATTCACCAGTTTATTCTGTTCATCAGATTTTTATTGACTTGATTTTTAGATTCACTTGTTGATAGATATGTATTTGTTGTCACTTTGTTGTTTATAATTTTTATCTTTACCTTTTTCTTCTTCTTCCTCTTCCTAAAGAATACCCTTCAGCAATTCATATAATCCTAGTTTGGTGGTGATGAACTCCTTCAGCTTTTTCTTGTCTGTGAAGCTCTTTATCTGACTTTTAATTCTAAATGATAGCTTTGCTGGGTAGAGTAATCTTGGTTATAGGTTCTTGCTGTTCATCACTTTGAATATTTCTTGCCATTCCCATCTGGCCTGCATAGTTTCTGCTGAGAAATCAGCTGACAATCGTATGGGTACTCCCTTGTAGGTAACTAACTGTTTTTCTCTTGCTGCTTTCAAGATTCTCTCTTTATCTTTTGCCCTTGGCATTTTAATTATGATGTGTCTTGGTGTGGTCCTCTTTGGATTCCTCTTGTTTGGGGTTCTCTGCACTTCCTGGACTTGTAAGTCTATTTCTTTCAGCAGGTAGGGGAAGTTTTCTGTCATTATTTCTTCAAATAGGTTTTCAGTATCTTGCTGTCTCCCTTCTTCTGGCACCCCCATAATTCCGATGCTGGTACGCTTGAAGTTGTCCCAGAGGCACCTTACACTATCTTCATATTTTTGGATTCTTTCTTTTCTTTTTGTTTTTCTGGTTGGGTGTTTTTTGCTCCCTCATATTTCAAATCTTTGGTTTGATTCTTGGGGTCCTCTAGTCTCCTGTTGGATTTCTGTATATTATTCTTTATTTCAGACAGTGTATGCTTAATTTCTGACTGGTCCTTTTCCATTTTTTTTGGCATTCTCATTAAGATCCTTGAAGGTCTCATTAAGTTCCTCGGAGGTCTCACTAAGTTTCTTGGCGGTTTCTAGAAGATTCGTGAGTAACCTTATAACTGTGGTTTTGAACTCTATATCCAGTAGTTTGCTTTCCTTCATTTCTTTTATTCGTGACATGTTTCTTTGTCTCCACATTTTGGCTACTTCCCTGTGTTGATGGAGTGGCTTTGTGTGGTAGGTGACCTATAGGGCCCAGTGGCTCAGCCTCCCCAATCACCTGAGGTGGACACTCTTGGTGCACCCCTTTGTGGGCTGGGTGCACAGTCTTGTTGTAGTTAAGCCTTAATTGCTGTTGGTACACTGGGAGGAATTGACCTCCAGGCCAATTGGCTGTGAGGACCCTCTGTGTCTATAATGGAAGAACTGGTGTGCTGGAGACACGCTTATGGGGCAGGACTTGCTTCAGTGGGGCTTTGGTGCTCACTGAGTCTGCCTCTTGAGTGTGTCACTTATAGATGTGAGGAGTTGAAATCTGGTGTCGCCTCACACTAACCACTAGGTACACTGGCTCCTGGATCTCCGAGGAGGTGCAAGTCAGCTACTGTCTGAGACCACCCAGCAGGAGCTACAGCGAGATCTGCAGATTTCTCCTCTTTGTTTGGGGTTTGGAAGTTTTGGAGCTGTCTGACCCAGCTGCAGTTTGTTAGGTTAAGCTGCGAAAGGGAAGGCCATTCATATGCAAAAACTGCTGTGCTCAGCTCGGGTGGGTTTGTAAATTGGGTGGGGCGGGGTCTCAGGGAATCACTAGGGCGTGGCAAACAGCGATGGCTGCCAGTCAGCCGTCTCTGTGTCTCCGAGTTTCCGCATCCTTGCGTCCTGTGCCCCAGTGCAGTAAACAATGATTCCTGCGCGCACCTCTGTTATAAAGCCACCCTCACTTTCTGACCCTATGCCAGACAGTCCAGTTTCTCCCCATAGGAGTCTGGATCCCCAGAGTCTCGCTGGAAACTGGAGTTCAGAGCAGTCGGTAGCTTGTATCTCCCTTCCAAAAAAAAAAAAAAAGTGCACCCAGTCTCCAGCCTGATTCGCATAGCTCCGTACCTCTACTTTTCCGTGCCTCTGCACCTCCTATACAGTCTCAGTGAGCTTTTTTCTTTCCTTCTAGTTGTAGAACTTCTACTCTGCCAGCTTTCCCGTGGTTCTGGGTGATAGTCATTTTGTTTTTTAGTTGTAGTTTTGGTGTGGTTGTGAGAGGCAGCATGTACAGATGTATACCTTATGCCTCCATCTTGGTTTCTCTCTTTTTATGTTTTTTAATGATATTCAGAGAGAGAAAGGGAGAGGGAGAGGATAGAAACATCTAAGATGTGAGAGAATCATTGATCAGCTGCCTCCTGCACGCCCCCTATTGGGGATCAAGTAGGCAATCTGAGTATGTACCATGACCAGGATTCAAACCTTGACCTGGTTCATGGGTGGACACCCAACCACTGAGCAACACCTGCTGGGCTCCTTTTTTTCTTATTGTTTAATGATTTTTCATTGCACATATATACCACAATTTCTCCATCCATTCATCCATCTGTGGACAACTGGCTATTGTAAATAATGCTGCAGTGAATATAGGGGTGCATATATCTTTTTGAGTTAATGTTTTTGTTTCCTTTGGATACCCAAAAGTGGACATGTGGGATCTCATGGTCGTTCTAGCTTTCATTTTTTGAGTAACCTCCATGCTCTTTTCCATAGTGGCTGCACTGATTTCATTCCCACCAACCTTGTACAAGGGTTCTTTTTTCTCCACGTCCTTGCCAATATTTATCTCTTGTCTGTTTAATGATAGCAATTGTATAACAGGTGTGAGGTGGTATCTCATTGTGGTTTTGATTTGCATTTTCCTGGTGATTAGTCAAGTTAAGCACCTTTTCACGTCCCTGTTGGTCATTTGTATATCTTTGGAAAAAATGCCTATCAGATCCTCTGACCATTTTTTAATTGGATTGCTTGTTTTTTATGTGGAGTTGTAGGAATTAATAATATATTTTAGGTATTAACCCCTTATCAGATACATGATTTGCAAATATTTTCTCCCATTCAGTAGATTGCCTTTTCATTTTGTTGATGATTTCCTTTGTTGTGTAGCTTTTTAGTTTGATGTAGTCCCACATGTTTATTTTTACTTTTGTTGCCTTTGCTTTTGGTATCAAATCCAAAACAATCACCAAGACCAAGGGTAAGGAGCTTACAGCCCATGGGTTTTTTTTCTAGGAGTTTTATGGTTTCATGTTTTATGTTCAAGTCTTTAATCCATTTGAGTCAATTTCTGTGTATGGGATAAAACAGTGATCCAGTTTCATTATTTTGTGAGTGGCTGTTCAGTTGTCCCAGCATCACAATTGAAGAGACTATTCTTTCCCCTTTGGTTGGCTCCTTTGTCATAAGTTAGCTTACCATACAAGGGTGGGCAAAAGTAGGTTTACAATTCTAATATAAGTAATATAATAGTTAATTATTAATAATATAAGAATAAACTCTGTTTACATACAACTGTAAATCTACTTTTGCCTACCCCTGTATATGCCTGGGCTTATTTCTGGGCTCTCAGTTCTGGTCCATTGATCTGTTTGTCTGTTTTTATGCCAATATCATATTGTTTTGATTATTATAACTTTGTAAAATAGTTTGAAATGAGGCAGCATGATACCTCTAGCTTTGTTCTTTTTTCTCAAGATTTGGTTTTTCTCTTTTTAAAACTTTGACCAAAGGTAATATCTTTTGGAAGGTGAGGAGCTGAATTTTACATGCTTGCATGTTTATGTTGATGAATTAATCCATTTTGTCAACCTCCTTTTCTCCATTTAGTAACCATCTCAGATTCACAAGAATTAGTTCATCTGCATGTGTGTTTAATGTCTTAAATACTTTCCGTTTATATTACGTTAGTTTAAGTTTACTAAAGAGAGAGAGAGGGGTGGAGAGATATATGATAGGTGGGACTAACAAAGAATCTGTACCATGTGTTTGGTGACTGTTTCCTTTCTAATTTAAATAAATCTATTTGTTGCAGGTTGTTTGTTTGTTTGTTTAAATATATGTCATTGATTTTTTTTTTACAGAGAGGAAGGGAGAGGGATAGAGAGTTAGAAACATCGATCAGCTGCCTCCTGCACACCCCCTACTGGGGATGTGCCCGCAACCAAGGTACATGCCCTTGACTGTGGAATCGAACCTGGGACCCTTCAGTCCACAGGACGACACTCTATCCACTGAGCCAAACCAGTTAGGGTTTGTTGCAGGTTTTTTGTGTTGTGTTCTAAATAGGAGTGAATAGTCTTTCACTTATTTCATTATTTCCAAAAGGTTTTATTGGCTTTGGCCTTTTTTCTTTTTACCTACCATCTGTATAAAAATGGAATTTTCTTTGGGCTTCAGGGTCAAATACCCAATGCAATACATCAACTTCCTATTAATTTTTTATGAAGGTATTATCTGTTTTAAATAATAAAAAATTGTCTACACAAATAAGTAGCTAATTAAAAATTATACATGATTTTAAAAGTGTTCATAAACCAATTTTTGTGCAAAACAATTTTTTTTCTTTTTCTTTTTACTTTTTAATCTCAAAAATACTTTTTTTCATTACTTTAAAATTATACTTCTTAGTACTATTTCACATGGAGAAACAAAATAAATAATCCATATTTTAGTTGTAGCTAATAATGAGGAAAAACCAAAAATAATTTCTTATGCAGTCTGTTCTGGTCATGAGTATGTACCTGTGGTTAAGAGTAATATCTCAGGTAAGAATCATCAATTTGATCTCTTTCTGCATTATGATAAGTAGAAATCAGCAACTTGACATTAATTTTGTGGGGGTTTTTTTGTTTGTTTTTACCGTAAGTTATAATTTGGTTCTAAAGTATAGTTTATAGTATCTAAACCACTTTTTTATTTTAATTTATTAACTGATTACTTTTATTTTTTAATAGTGAATTTATGGCAGAAGAAAGTAATGAAAAATTTTGGCAGTTTTTGGACACCGTAAAAGAATTAGCAATTTATAAGCAAAGAGGTATGTCATGTGCATATTTTAACTGGTAAGATTTGTATTTATATGCACACTTTGGATATGTTTAATGATAAAGGTTAAGTGTAAATGCTTAATGAGATTAATAAATCTGAATATTAAGTTTAAAAAGATGTTTTAATGAAAACTGTTTTAAGCATCCATTTCCAAAATTATAAAGCTTTAATTCTTTATTATAAGAAAGCTCAGCCCTGGCCAGATAGATCATTTGGTTGGAGTATTATCCTATATACCAAAAGGTTGTAGGTTCGATCTCTGATCAGGGCACATCCTAGATTTAGGGTTCAATCCCTAGTTGGGCATGTAGAAGAGCAACTGATCAATGTTTCTCTCACACATTGATGTCTCTCTCTCTCCCTCTCTCTTCCTTTTTCCCTTCCTCCTTCCCTCTCTCTCTCTCTCTAAAAATCAATTTAAAAAAAATCCTCGGGTGAGGATTTTAAAAAATCCTAATATATAAAAACGCATGATCTGTAATGACTGAAGGCTCAACTGACCAGAAGTCAGTCCTGCAGTCAGTGCTGGGTTGCTGTGGTGACCTCCGTGGCAGCTGTTGATCAGCACTTGCCTCTCTCTTTCTCTCCGGGCCTAGCCAGCAGCCGTGCCTCTCTTTCTCTCCGGGCCTCCACAGGGGCTGCTGATCAGCCCCGTCTCTCTGATCAGGCCCGGAGATAGGCCTGGAGATGCTTCCTGGCATAGAAACCAACCAATCAACCTAATCTGGGTGAACTGTGAAGACAGAACCTAAGGTGGGGGCTGAGGAAGGGTTTTAAGGACAACGGCTGTTGGTGTAAGGTGTAAGAAAGTGGTTCAGTTTTTTAATGACCGGTTTGGCAGTATAGTGCATATGGCTGGCTATCAGTCCAGATATAGGGATTATGTATTTTTGTCTGCCAAGAGCATATCCTCCTGCTGAAAAAGGCTTTCCCCCCATTTAAGCAATCCTATCCTATACTAATAAAAGGGTAATATGCTAATTAGACTGGGTTGACCAGCCATCTTCCAGACGTCCAACTTCCTTCCGGACAAAGCCATGGTGGTGGGGGCTGAGGCAGAGAGGGCAGTGGGGGGTGAGATCAGGCTGGCAGGGGAGGACCATTGGGGGTGAGATCAGGCCAGCAGGGGAGGGCAGTTAGGGGTGATCAGGCTGGCAGAGGCAGTTGGGGGTGAGATCAGGCCAGCAGGGGAGGGCAGTTAGGGGCAATCAGGCTGGCAGGCAGAGGCAGTTAGGGGTGATCAGGCAGGCAGGCAGGCAGAGAGGTTAGGGGGCAATCAGGCAGGCAGGCAAAGGGGTTAGGGGCAATGAGGCAGGCAGGCAGAGACAGATAGGGGCGATTAGGCTGGCAGGTGAGCGGTTAGGAGCCAACGGTCCCAGATTGCGAGAGAGATGTCCAGTTGGAGAGGGTGCAGGCTGGGCTGAGGGAACCCCCTCCCTGTGCATGAATTTCATGCACCGGGCCACTAGTATCATATAATTAGCAATGTTTGCATAATGCATTATAATCAAGAAGAAATAGAAATTTTTTAATTGTTTTGCTTTTTATGTAGATTTATTTGAAATAGTATTAGTTTTGCATATAGTAATATTGATTTTTTTTGGCCAAAATACTCAAAATTTTCAAGATATTTTTAATACTTTCCATCAAAAGTCAGGGAACTAGTATGCTTTCATTTCACTGTCTAGAAAATGGAGTTAGGCATTAAATATATATATGAGATTATATATCTATTTATATATACATGTACCTTTAGAATGAACAAGTGTTTATTAATGTGTTTCTTAGGGAAGGTCACTAGATTTAATAAACTGAATTTAGGTTTTAGCAGCAGAGGCTAAAAGGTTACCTATTATTTTAAAGAATGGTTATTTTCCTGTCTCTACAAAGAATAAAATAAATGATATTAACATGGAATCCCTCAAGAGGGAATTCTTTAGCCTTTTAGACTTAGAGAAAGCATCTTACTACAGTAATTAATAGTTTATTATTTTATTCTTTAATAAATGTAAGGTAAAGAACAGTTTAAAATGTTTTAAGTGTTCATTTACTGGAGACTATTTGGCTCATGTGGTGGTGAAGTTCAACAATTTTATGATTTCATGAGCTAGGTTTAAAAAATAGAGCAGACATGCCTTTGATGATATCTTAAATTGAAATCTTTCCAAAAACAAGTAATTTGCTCTCTCAAAAAATGTTTACTTCAATTCATTATTTAATAATCATTTGAGTCAAGAGAAGCTAGGCATTGCTTTAGATACAGGGAATATAAAGATGAATAAATGTGACATGTTATTTGAACCGCCACAATGCAGTGCAGAAGACAGCAAAACAGCTAAGTATTCTATGAGGTGATAAGAGCTTTAAGAGGGAGACATCTATAATATTATCAACAATAACAAATATTTAAGAAGATAGGATTAGCTGATGAACAAAAATAGATCCAGAGGCAGGGGAGAAGGGGGTTAGAGATCAACCAGAGGACTTGTATGATTGCATATTAGCATAACCAATGGACACAGACACTGGGGGAGTAGGGACCTGCCCTTGGGGGTGGGAGTGGCTGGGGGGGGTGTTAATCAGGGAAAAAGGAGACATATGTAATACTTTAAACAATAAAAAAATATATGATTATTTGATATTAATTTAGCATTACAGTGAGAGAGATGTGCCAATGTGTTGAATACAAAATATTAACATTCTTTCCTGTTGCATTGTTTTTATAGAGTCAGGTTATTCTTATTACAACTTAATCCTGAAGAAAGCTGGACAATTCTTAGACAATTTACATATCAATCTCTTAAAGTTTGCTTTCTCTATAAGAGCATACTCTCCAACTATTCAGATGTTTCAACAGGTATGTAAAAATTCCCAAGCTATCTATGACAAAGAAGCATGCTAGCAATGTAGATGAATCTATCTTAGGTGAATATCTTCCATTCAAAAGGATCTATACACTTATCATATCTGGTTCCATAGCTTATTATTGATTATATTATTATTGCTATCATTGATTATAATATAATCCATCTATATAAAGGGCTTAGTGACCAACCGACTGACTGGCTGGTAGCTATGACATGCAATGACCACCAGGGGACAGATGCTCAACGCAGGAGCTGCCAAGCAATAGCAACTTTGCAGAGTACCCTCTCACACTCCAGGACCCCTCGGGGGATGTTGGACTGCCGGTTTCGGTCCAATCCCTGCAGGCCAGGCCGAGGGACCCCACCTGCCGGAGGAACCCTGCTCACTCTGAAGATGCCCTTTGAGTCCCTGTGCCACCCCAGGTGTGGCCAGCCAGGGAGGGATCATGGGAGGTTGGCTCTAGGGCGTGTCCAGCCCATCTCACCTGGTCCCTCCCCGCCAGCCACCTTCTAATTTATTTCCTTTCAATGTGCATGAATCCGTGCACCAGGCCTCTAGTTGATATATAATTTTATAGTTATTTGGGATAAGGATTTTAGGACAAATCACCATTAAAATGAACTATATAGAAAATTTTAATTTGATGAAACTTTTCAACTACTTTGAAGCACATATTTGTACTATAAAGTTGATTCTGTTAAAATATTTAATTCTGCCTGCATATAGATATTTTTTACTTTAATTAGAGCAATAACTTAATAGTAGTCGATGAGTTATTATAATCAAAGTAATGTGAGTTTTTAAAATCATATTGTAATTATGAATTACTGTAGCTAAATATAATCTTTGAAATCTTAGATTGCAGCTGATGAGCCACCACCAGATGGTTGTGATGCATTTGTGGTTATCCATAAGAAACACACCTGTAAAATTAATGAGATTAAAAAGCTGCTGAAGAAGGCTACTTCAAGGTAAATTAATGAAAGCCTTCAGTGAAAGAAGTGCTTTATGAAAAGAGTTGAGGGTCAAAATAGCCTAAATTTCTTATAATACAAAATTTTAATATTCTAAGATATTATATTTTAAAGAATATGCGATATATTGAAAAACTGAATATATATGAGCTGGGAGTCTGAGTCCTTTTCTAAAATATATAAGTACTTTCAGTATTTTGTGTTAACTAGCTTTTCACTTTAGAGTATAAATTATACAAGAATGCCATAAAATATGAGATGTGTTTTATATAAACCATAATCATATGGAACCTATGGATTTATATGGGCTATATCTCTTTAAATATAAACTGAATGTGTACCTTAGAAACAGAAAATTAATAATAAAAACAATAACATAGAAGGTTTTTTTTAAATATGTTATTCAAAACTTTTTTTTTATTTCTTCCCAAGTATTTCATACAAATGACTATGGGGAGTAGCATGTGTAGCATTCTTGTGGGCCCATTTTCACCCCCATAGAATGTAAGGACCACAGGGAATCGATGCAAACAAACTCATGCTGCTTGTGTGCCATGAGTAGTAAAGCTCTTTGTGTCTGAACTAGAAGTCTCAGGTCTTTTGCCAGTATCCATGGAACAGTAAAAGGCAGACTTGTTAGCTTGTAAATTAGGATGAAATCAATTCCTTAGCCTGACAGAAGCCATATGTAGTATTAGATTCATACCTTTTTTCTGTGAACCTTAGGCACTACATTTCTAACAATTTGCCACTGCTAATTTGTATTATTCCCTTTATAATCTTAGTGAATTTAATAAATGAAAATTTATATTTTTAAATGTAATCTCTTCATATTTAAAGTCTATTTTTGCCCAACCAGTGTGGCTCAGTTGGTTGGACATCATCCTGTTGCTCCAGGAGGTAGCCAGTTCGATTCCTTGTTGGGGCACATGCCCCCATTGTGGGCCGGATCCTCAGGGCCTAGTGGGGGCGTGCAGAAGGCAGCCAGTTGATCTTTCTCATCAATGTTTCTGACTCTCTTTCTCTAAAAAGATCAATAAAAACATTTTTTAAAAAAAGATTATTATAGCTGTGGATTAAAACTTTTTAACCTGTGGTATATCCAACCAATTCCTGAATTAATCATAGAAACATACTTTGGAAGGTATGTGTATATTTGTATATAGGAAGACACTTTCTGTAATGATTCGTGAACAGTTGGTAGATGAGCTAATTTTTTCTTTTATATTCAACTTCAAGATTGATTTACTAGCATTGTTTTATTAGCAGCCTTTCTAGTTACCAACAATAGTAAATTATTTGAAAACATTCTTCCATACTAATTTCAAAATGTAAGATACCCTATATAGATTACTAAATGTTCCCTGGCCAGGTAGCTCAGTTGGTTAGAGTGTCACTCTGATAGGCTGAGGTTGTGTGTTTGATCCCTGGTCAGGGCACATATAAGTAGCAACTAATAAATGCATAACTAAGTGGAATAATAAATCAATGTCTGTCGCTCTCTCCCCACCTCCCTCCCTCCCCCTTTCTTTCTAAAACCAATAAATAATTTTTTTAAATTACTAAATGTACTTCTACAGTACTGATTTGATAAAACTCAAATTTTTAATGATAAGCCATTTAACTTTGTCTCATACGAGTTCAAACTTATCAGTTGAAATTAATGAGAAATATTTTGTTTGTTTGCGTGTTTGTTAATCCTCACCAGACCACATTTTTCAATTGATTTTAGGGAGAGTGGAAGAGAGAGGGAAAGTCAGAGAGAAACATTGATGTGAGAGAAACACATCGATTGATTGCCTCCTGCACAAGCCTCGACCACGGCCCAGGCAGGGGAGGAGTCTTCAACCAAGGCACATGCCCTTGACAAGAACCCTTTGGTCCACAGGCCAGTGCTCTATCCACTGAGCAAAACTGGCTAGGGCAAGAGAAAGATTTTAATAATTTCATCTAGTTTAAGATTCTTTTTCACTTTTTTTTTAATCCTCACCTGAGGACATGTTTTTATTGATTTTAGAGAGAGAAGAAAGAAGAGGGAGAGGGAGAGAGAAACATTGATGTGGGAGAGAAACATCCATCAGTTGCCTCCCATACGAAACCCTACTGGGGATTGAACCCACAACTTGGGCATGTGCCCTGACCGGGAATCAAACCTGCAACCTTGGCATATCAGGGCGACACACTAACCAACTGAGCCACATCGGCCAAGGCTCTTTTTCACTTCTTAAATTTTTTAAAATATGTTTTTATTGATTTTTTTTTTTAGAAGAAGGGAGAGGGGGAAACAGACAGACAGGCAGACAGATGTTGATGTGAGGCAGAAAACATCAATTGGCTACCTCCTGCATGCATCCCGACTAGGTGTCAAGCCCCCAACCGGGTCATGTGCCCTGACTGGGAATCAAACCTGCGACCTTTCAGAACATGGGGACAATATCCCAACCAAATGAGTCACACTGGCCAGGGCTCTTTTTCACTTTTTTTAATGTTTCTTTAATTATACTTGAGGATTTAATGAATTGTTACTTATATAGGGTAGGGGAAAGGTAAGTTTACCCTTGGTGGTGTGGAAAATAATACAATAATTAATAATACAAGAATCAACTCTGTTTCTAGTACTTAGAACTGTAAACCTACTTTTGTCCCACCCTATATTAAGTACTAACAATCTTTGTATGATATAGTGCTTTTGTTTTTTAAATAGTTGAAAATGAAATGTGAAGCTATAATAATAAAAATTATACATAAATTGAAGAAAATATAAATTTTATTTAATTGAAAACTATGTTGCTATTATATGTTAGTGATTAAAGACAGTGAACCTTGTTGGAAAAGAAAATACTTTTCATATTCAATTTTGAGTTAACCAAATTGCTTTTTTTTCTGTCACTTAGAAGTTATGTGCACAAAGTGCCACAGGAAATTTAAATTCTTTTTCTGTGATAATATATGTGTATGTGTATGTATGTAATATATATATATATATATATATATATATATATATATATATATATATATATAATATAAATGATTCCTATAATAATAAAAGCATAATATGCTTATTAGACCAGATGACCTTCCAGACGAAGCCGGGGCTGCGAGGGAAGCCTGGGTCTTGGATGCCAGAGGAAAGCCCGGGTCCCGGGTGCCAGAGGGAAGCCAGTGCTGGCAGCCAGGGGAAAGAAGGCCTACTCTTGCATGAATTTCATGCATTGGGCCTCTAATAAATTATAAAGTGTCATGATATATTTCTCATATGCTCTTTACTTTCAGTTCTTTTAAAAGTTTATGTGGGTTTTTTTGTGTGTGTTTGTTTTTTTCCATTTCAGGCCCAGACCTTATCTTTTTGAAGGGGATCATAAATTTCCTACAAATAAAGAGAACTTACCAGTGATTATTCTCTATGCAGAAATGGGTACCAGATCGTTTGGTAAATTTCATACAGTATTGTCTGAAAAAGCTCAAAATGGAGAAATTCTGTATGTTCTTCGTCATTATATTCAGGTACATGTTTGTTTTATTTAAGATTATTTTGGGTATAAACATACATTTCATGATCTTACTAGATTTTACATAATAATTTCCATTAGGAAGGTAATTTAAAGATTTTTTAAAACTGACACAACTATCACACTAGCACAATACCCTCACGTTCCGACCATTCATATTGTACCAAATGGCAAGATTTCATTCTTTTTTAAGGCTGAATAATATTCTTTATACATTCATCCATTGATGGACAAGTAGATTATTCACATATTTGGCTATTTTAAGTAAGCCATTTTCTTTATACATTCATCCATTGATGGACAAGTAGATTATTCACATATTTGGCTATTTTAAGTAATGCTGCAGTAAACATGGGGTTGCATATATCTTTCCTAGATAGTGCTTTCACTTCCTTGTGATATATACTCACAAGTAGAATTGCTGGAGTATATGAGAGTTCTATTTAGCTCGATTTGTAATTGTCTGAGGAACCATTATACTCTTTTCTATACTGGCAACAGCAATTTCTATTCCCAACAGTGCACAAGGGTTCCCTTTGCTCTATATCCTCACCAAAACTTATCTCTTTTTTTTTTTAATAACAGCCATTCTAACAGCTGTTGTGATATCTCATTGTAGTTTTGATTTACGTTTTCCTGATAACTAGTGATATTGAGCATTTTTTCATGTACCTGTTGGCTATTTGCATGTTTCCTTTAGAAAAATGTCTATTCAGGTCCTTTGCCTGAATTGGACTGGGATTTTTGTTTGTTTGTTTTGCTATTGAGTTGCATGAGTTCCTTATATATTTTGGATATTAACCCCTTATCAGATATGTGATTTGCAGATATTTTCCCCTATTGCATAGGTTGCCTTATTTTGTTAGTTTCCTTTGCTCTGCAAAGGATTTTAGTTTGATGTGGTTCCCCTTGTTTACTTTTGCTTTTATTGCCTTTATTTTTTTGTATCAAATCCAAGTAATTGCCAATTATAAAGAAAACAAATTCTGGGAATGCAATGTACAGCATGGTGACTATAGTTAACAATAATGTATTATATATTGGAAAGTTGCTAAGAGAGTAGATCTTAAAAGTCTCATCACAAGAAAAAAAAACTGTATGTGGGGTATGGATGTTAACTAAACTTAATGTGGTGATTATTTCATAATATACATATACATAAATCAAAACATTATGTTGTATAACTTACTTATATAGTGTTATATGTCAGTTATATCAGAATAGGAATGGAAGTTGGAGATTGAAAAAGATAAACATATATATCTTTTTAAAACGATGTCTCCCAAGTGATTCTAATATGGCCCCAGAAGGTATGCTCATCTATTGAGAATCAGTGTCCCTAGTTAGTCTTTGGAGAATATGACTGTTAAATATACTTCCGCAAAATCATACTGGCTACTTTATCATACTGAAACTCTCTGGGCACTTTGTAACATCAAATTATAGCCTTCTATTTAATGAGTGAAATATTGTGCAATCAAAATAGTTATATTGTCAGTCTAATCAACATGTAATTTTAATAAAAATAGACTTATTTATGATACTTTTTGAACAGATACATTTTTGTGTGGAAAGAAGAAATAGAATACTGATATTTTTTTCACCAGTTGATTTAGCCTATGAGCATTTTTGGTTTGCAAATCTGAATTTATTAAACTATAATTCAAATTTTATATTAATACATTTTTATATGGAGAAAGTAAATATGGATTTAATAAACATTTATCTTTATAACTGAGGAACTAATAATACTCCAGAACTTATAATGGAAATTGGTTATGTGAAATTACATTTCTTTTATGAACTGTAAGAAAATATGTGGACTTAGAGCTTTGGTTCACTTAGCCACCAACTGATTGTCTTTGTGGGTGGATAGTCACAGTGTATTTTTAAATTGAGCTGTATAAAATTGAAAAGACTTTAAAAGATTTTCAACTTTGTCAGATTACTATAATTATAAACAACCTAGTTTTCTCATGCTATCTTTCATTATAGCATATGCCTGAAAAATTAGCAAATTAAATTTTAGTGTGGGCAGCAGTATTAGATACTTGTCTGCATATCTGAAACTAATTCTTACATCATCTTATTTGGAAATAGAACAGTCCAGGAATAGTCACTCTGGTAATATATATACCATTTTTAAAACTGAGGAAGAACTTTAGAGGGGAAAGAAGAGAATGAAAAGAATAATATGCTTGTAAGATTCTCCTTCCCTCTGATTTCTGCCTCTTCCTCTGTCATGTTTAGGGTTGCAAAATTACCCCTATGCAAACCTGAAGTAAGCAAAGACACAGAACATTTTCAAGGAACTTTGCTGAGTGCTAGGTTAAACTGGTTTCCTAACCTTTGAAAGAATATGCCAAATTATAATGATTGTAGCACAACTAATAAGAATTTCAGTCCAGAAGCTATAAAGAAACTTAGACATCTTCAACAATATTATGTGTATGCATTCAGCTTGCTTACCTTTAGAAAAAAGATGGTGACTTCTCTTCCTTGATAAAGTACATTTAATATTTGTCCTTTATTGGAAGGGGGAAATGAGATACCAAAATTCTGATTTTAAATTCTTCAGATAACTCAGTTTTAGGCAGTTGTTACCCTTTATTGCAAGAATAGATAAAAATTTGTGGCATTTGGTATATTTCAGTCATTGAGAAACAATGGAGAAAAATTTAATCAGGCTGTTCAAGGCACTGAGTTTTTTTTTTTTTTTGTCTCCTTTGTCTCTACTTTTCAGTATTTGCTTTTGGCAACACTTTAGTTGTTCTACATCTAGAAAACTAGTAAATGAATGCCATTTGCTGATTTAGCAAATCTTCTGTGGTTCCCAAAAACAGTACAGTTTTATTGACACTTGATTGTATTAGATCCTTGTTAATTAACTCATGGGGGAGAGGGGAAGGTACCAGGGTAAAATAAGAAAATATAAGATATATTTTCATCATAAAAGAGAAATCAAAACAGTATAGTCATGACAAAGCTTTTAGAAAGTAAAGAAGTTGTCATCAACCAAATATTTGTTCCTTGATAGACTGTCTAGAGAGAGTGTAAATATCCCCCAAGTAATTTTTACAGAGATTTAAATATTTTTATTAGTAATTTACCCTAATATCCTAATACACAGTTATACTGAAATGAAAACAAGATATTAGAGTATTTTCTCTCTTTTTTTTTTTTAAATCAATATGTTTGAACAGAAACCAACCTCACGGAAAATGTACTTATCTGGATATGGTGTGGAGTTAGCAATTAAGAGTACAGAATACAAAACACTGGATGATACTCAAGTTAAAAGTAAGTTTTCTCTCTGTATTTGAGTAGAATGAAAATTTGGAGGCTTATATCCTTTTGTTTTTAAAAAATTTTCATGACTAAAATTCTACTCGTGTTAAAAGAGGCTGTTGATGGGGTAGACTTATTTTTCTTGAGTTTGGAGTTTTGCTTATACCCAATGGATTACCAACCATTTTTAGAAACATATTTTAAAATGATAATATAAGGCACATTGAGGCATTAGGCAAAAATGCTTATGGTTTCAGGTGACTGGCCCAGGAGCTCTGACATGCCTAATGTGCCCAGCCACCCACTAGGGTGAGAGTGAGTGGGCTAAGAGATCAAAGGAGATCAATAGCTCAGTAAATCTGAAATTCATCAGTAACTCATTTGCCTTAGGAATGTTTGTCTGAAGTATTCTATATAATAAAAGCCTAATATGCAAATTATCGCCTTGACCGGGAGTTCGACTGCTCACTATGACATGTGCTGACCACCAGGGGGTGGCACAGAACATGGTGGGCATTGGCGATGCACTGCGACCACTCACTTGCTGGCTACCTGAGGGCGGGGGTGACGGGGATGAAGGTGCGGTGAGAATGCGGGATGTCCGCCGAGCTCACTCTCACTCCTGCTACCCATTCTTGCCATGGCTTGTGCGCTGGAGAAGCCCCCGTGTTCAGGTGCTGGGCACCTGTGAGGAGCCCACCCCATACCCGCATGGCCTCTTTCGGGTGAGCTGGGCCATAGCCACTGGGACCACAGGGGCTGATTGGGCTCCCTGTGGGTTCACACAGGAGCCAGTCTGCGAGGCCAGCCAGGAGAGAGAGTGCACTGCCCGCCTGGCTTCTATGCAGCGCCGCTGGGTGGCCCAGAGGCCCACGCTGCACTTCAGCCCACAGTGTCTGGCCGCACTCACCGCATCTCCACGTGGGGACTCGGGCGCCATGACTTAGACAAAGGAGGGTGTGCGGAGGCCCAGGGGCCCAGGTGCTGCCCAGGGCCCAGAGGTCAGCTGGGACCTGCCCTTCCATGCCAGACACTCACGCTTCGATCACCGGCCAGGCCATGGACCGCACCTCTGCACAAATTTCATGCACCAGGCCTCTAGTTTATTTATAATGAAGTTAGATTGATGGCGATTTTTATTTTCTTTCTTTAAGTGGGGTGGGGGATATTTGTTTATATGAAGTAGCTTGGTTAGATTTTTGATCTACAAACTAATCTGCTTGTAGTCTTGGGTACTAAATGAATGCTCTAGACAAAGGACTCTGGAGAACAAAGAAAAACTAAAGAAGTTTCATATACTTATGAAAATCTTTTATTACCTCATTCATCAGAAATTTATACCTTATTCTTGGTTAAGAGTTTTAAATTCTTTTATATGCTCTCAGATGTGGCTTCTGCTTCAACTTTGTTTTTCTGTTCAGGATCTGGTCCTGAAAGCCCTGCCCTGATGTAGACTTAGCTGTGGCTGCTCCTACTGAATGTGTTCCCAATAAAGATCTATATTACTGTGATTTAAGTCTTGTTAATTAAAGAGTTGCTGGAAAAGTATAGTAGAAATAATATTCGGATTTTATACATTTCTATATGGTTACATATCTACACTAATAAAAGAGAAAGATGCAAATTGACTGTACCTTTGTGATGCCCACCAGCCAATCAGGAGTGAGTATGCAAATTAACACAACAAAGATGGTGGGTTAATTTGCATATGCATTCATCGAGTGGCCGGGGGCGTTCCTCACCACCCCAGCCACTCAGGGCCTCTGGGCAGCGTGGGAAGGCAGGGTCGGAGCTGAAAGAGGTGGCTTCGGGGCCGAAGCGGAAAGGCAGTGCCAGCAGCCAGGGAAAGGAAGGCCCATTTTGCACGAATCTTCGTGCATCGGGCTTCTAGTAGTTTTATAATGCTGTATAATTTGATATCTTATTTAAGTAATTTTATTTAATGCCTACTCTTTTTAAGACATATATAACATATACTAGTATAGTAACATAAGGCATTTTCAACCTTTCTTTGAGCTTGTAGAATTTTCTTTAAAAAGTGAGGTGATGTTAGGCTGGTGTGGGTCAGTGGATTGAGCATTGTCCCGTGCACCAGGAGGCAAGGTTTGATTCCTGGTCAGAGCACATGCTAGGCTTTTGAGCTCAATCCCCAGTAGGAGGCATGCAGGAGGCAACTGATCAATATTTCTCTCTCATCACTGTTTCTATCTCTCTCCCTTCTCTCTCTAAAAACATACACAATAAAAACATAATAAATAATAATGAAAAGTGAGGTGATCACATGTATTATCTATATTACATGTATTATCTATATTACAAATTACATACTAAATTCTGTCATCACCCTTTTATATGTATACTAGAGGCCCAGTGCACGGATTCATGCACCAGTGGAGTCCCTCGGCCTGGCCTGTGGGGATTGGCCTGAAACTGGCTCTCTGACATCCCCCAAGGGGTCCCAGATTGTGAGAGGGTGCAGGCCAGCCTGAGATCCCACCAGTACACAATTGGGGCCAGGGAGGGACAACAGGAGAGCTCCAGGGCGTGTCCGGCCCATTTCGCCCAGTCCTGATCAGCTGGACCGAAGCAGCCAGTTAACCTACCAGTGGGAGCATTTGCCCCCTGGTGGTGAGTGGACATCATAGCAACTGGTCAAATGGTCAAACAAATGGTCAGACACTTAGCATATTAGGCTTTTATATAGGATTTAGAATATATTGTCTCTCCATTCTAGTTGCCACTCCTTTAGTTCAGTTCTTTTTTTCCTCTGTACATGTATCAGCTTCTAACTGGCCTTCTCTCTGATCTTTGGTCTTCAGTACCCTCAACCCCCAAACTTCCAAAATAGATTAGTCAGTTTAATCTCCACAGTGCTTTAAGATTGGATTTCTTGTCATGAAAATCTGACTTTGTGACTTCACTTGTTAAAATCTCTTAGTGGCTTCCTGTAACCTCCTTCCTGAATTCAAGCACGGTAGCATAGCAAAGAAAGCTGCTCACACACTGGCTTCTTTCTACCTTATCACTCTCCCTCGGCCCTCTGATGCCCTCTCATTTATATCATCTGATCCTGCAACACTAAACTATATAGAATAACTTCATGTTCCCTGGTTACATCCATGTGTGATTCCATGCCAAGCCTTTATGGCCTCTACAGAGTACTTTCATCTCTTGGCATATGCCATTCCTTTTGGTGACACCTTCCTCCTTTCTCCCACCTCTTTCATTTCATCTAAGGCCTACTCATCTCTTCAGACATACGCCAGTCAGTACCTCTGAGATGATTGCCTGTTTTCTTGTTTTGTCAGAGGATGGTTTTTCCTTTTCTATATTCCATAGGGCCTGTGCTTTCTTTCAGAAAAGTTTCACACACTCTATTAAAATTGTTTATTTGTCTCTCTCCTTTTCCACCAAGTGGATTTTGTGTCTCTATTTCTGGGGTCTATCCCAGCAGGCATTAGGCATCATAGTAGCCAGTCAATATATTTGCTTGATGAATGAAAAGGAGAGAAAGGAAGACTACATCAAAGCACCAAAGGTTTCTCGTTGTAGTTCTAGAGATCCAGACCTTCATAAGAGTAAGGAAGGAGTTTACTTGATGGCTCTGACAGACTCTGTTAGAAAGCAACCCTATGCTGTAAGAAATCATAAATTCTTATAATCCCAAATGCCTTTTGTATATACCACTCACTGCACTATATTTTGCAGTTATTGGTAAGTAAAGAAGAAGTGAGGGTAAGGGATAGGAATATAAAACATTACATCTTTATATTTTGAGACCATGAGTTTTTTCTAAAGATTTGTTGATTATTTTTAAAGGCATGAGAAATGTGCAAGAACTATATTTATTAGGGCTTGGATCTCTTTCCTGGTTCAATATATCAATTCAAGATTTGTTTCAGGCCCTTTGGTTTATCATTCTGGTTATAAAACAGAACATTTTTTAATGGTTAACTATTTAATAAAGCCCATTTAAAAAGAGAGTGCACAAAATCTCATTCTGGATTCTGGGAGAGTCCTTCACCCACAGAGCGGATGTAATCTTTCTTGGGTGCAGCACTCTTCTCTTTATGGCATTAGCCTGGGGGAATGCAATAGCCCCACTCACTAGACTCCCAGTGGCCCCATCCTTTGGAGCTTGCACCCTGCTGAAGAGTCAACTACCCATGCCAGAGCGTAGTGGTCCAGGCAGACTCAGGGGGTATTAGTGACTGAGTTGTATGGCTTTGGAGCCACTGCCATGCCCCCCACTTTCCTGTGAACCTGAGCTTGGTAGCCTCCCCAGCATGGGAGATCTGCTAGCTCCCCCTTCTGGGCTCCTGGTGGCCCCACCCTCCTGACTCCCACTGGGGCCTCACCCTGCTGAGCTCAGGCTCCAGGAAAACTGTGGGATAGGCTGAGTTGTGTGGTTCTAAGACCTGGACCATTTTTTTCTCCCACACCAGACTGGTGCAGAGCTTTCCCTTAGTTTGTTTGGGCCTGATAAACTCTGCTGGCCTCACCCTGACAACTCCCTGTGACCCCATCTCACCAAATAGGTTTGTGGGCATCCATCAGGGGTACAGCTAGACTCGCTATACCCTAGGACTTTGGCTGAGTGGCCTCATAACCAGCACTGGCACCTTGCTCAAACATGTATCAACTAGAGGCCTGGTGCACAAAATTCGTGCACTGGATGGGGGGCTCTCCTCAGCCCAGCCTGCCCCCTCTCACATACTGGGAGCCCTCAGGGGATGTCCTACTGACGGCTTAGGCCCACTCTGGCCTCCCTTTGTGAGAGACAATCAGGCTGATCAGGGAAAGGCACCAGCCCATCACCCTGCTGCTGGAGCCACTGCCAGTCACCGCAGCCACCAAGGTGTTTTCATCAACACGGACTCCAGTCCCTTCACCAAGAAAAAATGACAACTTTCTTTAGGCATTTTCAAGATGTGTCTTTCATAGAATATGACATTTCTTTCTTTCTTTTTTTTTTTTTTATCCTCATCTGAGTATATGTTTCCATTGACTTTTAGAGAATGTGAAAGAGAAAGGGAAAGACAGAGAGAAACATCAAAGTGAGAGGAATACTTTGATTGGTTGCCTCCTGCTTGAGCCCTGACCTGGGCCCCAGCCAGGGAGGAGCCTGCAACTTAGGTACATGCCCTTGATCAGAATGTAACCTGGACTCTGCAGTTGGCAAACCTAGGCATTATCCACTGAGCCAAACCATGTAGGGCAGGTTATGACATTTCTTAGCCCTCCAGCAGCAGACCTTCGTTTTTCCCCCCAGGAGTGTGGTGGAAAAGCCCTAGATCACCTTTTTGGATTCTTATACCCAAGTTACTAAGAATATTACCAGTGGCATACAGGGAGCTTAGCCAATGAGCAGTCAGAAAAGGTGTTTCCTCTGTAGTTCACACCTATCTCCTCAGATCTCTGGCTCCGGCCCTGCCAAGACCTAAAGCCTCCAGCCCTTGGCAGGGGACCCCCAGCTGGCTCGCCCCTGGCCAAGGCCTCAAGCCTCTGTTTGAGGCTCGGGCTCTGGGCAGGGACCCCCAGCTGGCTCTGATCGCCCCGCTCCACCCCCAGCTAAGGCTGTAAGCCTCTGTTTGAGGCTCGGGCCCTGGACAGGGACCCCCAGCTGGCTCCAATCGCCTGCAGGGACCCCCAGCTGGCTCCGATCGCCTGCAGGGTACCCCAGCTGGCTCCGCTCACCTGGCTCCACCCCCAGCAAAGGCCTAAAGCCTCTGTTTGAGGCTGGGGCCCTGGGCAGGGACCCCCAGCTGGCTCCGATCACCCGCAGGGACCCCCAACTGGTGCCCAGCTCCACCCACGGCCAAGGCCGCAAGCCTCTAACAGAGGCTTGGGCTCTGGGCAGGGACCCCCAGCTGGCTCCGATCGCCTGCAGGGGACCTCAGCTGTCTCTATCGCCCGGCTCCAATCACGGCCAAGGCTGCAAGCCTCTGGCTAAGGCTTGGGCCCTGGTCAGGGACCCCCAGCTGGCTCCGATCGCCTGCAGGGGACCCCAGCTGGTTCCAATGGCCCAGCTCCTCCCCCAGCCAATGCCTCAAGCCTCTGTTTGAGGCTCGGGCCCTAGGCAGGGACCCCCAGCTGGCTCCGATCACCTGCCAGGGGACCCCAGCTGGCTCCAGTTGCCTGCAGGGGACCCCAACTGGCTCTGATCGCCTGTGGGGGACCCCAGCTGGCTCCAATCTTCCCCTCTCATCTTCGGCTCCAATCGCCCAGTTCTGACCATGGCCGCTCCCCGAGGCTGCAGCCATCTTGGTTGGGTGTATTTATATATTCGATTTCTGATTAGCAGGTGGGCGTGGCTTGTGGGCATGGCTTGTGAGTGTAGCAGAGTGATGATTTGCATATTACTCTATTATTAGATAGGATCAGGTAAACACCACTCATGCCTACTTGGCGATTCACTGAAAACCTACCTCATGCAACTTGAGTACTACCAGAGGCGGATCTCGGGGTACCTTGGGCCTTTTGTTGACCAGTCCCTGGGCTTGGTGCTGGTGGAAGCCGGCCTTGGTGTGAAGCTTGGTCATTTTCATGCACACCAAGGCCCAGCAGAGGCAACCACAAACTGTGGATTGCTTTGTAACTTCAAACAGGATGCCCAGTGCCACTCACAGGCAACGTCTGGCATTGACCTGCTCCAGCTCCCTACCAAAAGGCCCTGGAACAGATATACCCAGTGGCTTCAGACAACATCTGAGCAGGCTCTAATTGGCCCCACAAGAGGCATGTCTAAAGAGAGATTTCAGCAGGCATCAGACCCCGCTGAGGCAAAATATGCTTTGTGTGATCAATACCTATACTGTAGCTCATTCACTGTGGTTGGAGTCAATCCTCAAAATCAGCCAGCCTGAGGGTCCTTCCCACACATGAACAGACCAACAGCAGTCAAGATTCAATTACAACAGAAGGCTCACATACTCTGTACAAGGGACATTCCTGGAGCACCCAGCTCATGTGATCAAGGAGAGTGCGCCATTGGGTCCTACAGGACGCCTACTACATAAAGCCATCCTACAGAGACATAGCAGATTGACCTAATACATAGGAACAAACACAAAGAGGCAACAAAAATGGGGAGACAAAGAACATTCCCCAAGTGTAAGAGCTGGAGAAATCTCCACAAAAGAACTAAATGATTTGGAGGCAAACAATTTACCAGACATGGAGTTCCAAAAAATGGTTATAGGGATGCTCAAAGAATTTAGTGAGAACTTAACAGCATGAAAAAGAACCAGTTAGAAATGAAGAATACAATATCTGAAATGAAGAATACACTAGAAGAAATAAACAGTAGGTTACATGAAGCAGAGGATCAAATCAGCAATTTGGAAGACAAGTAGAAACAAACACCCAATCAAAATAAACATCATGGCAACTAACAACAATGAAAACACAACAATCCAAAATCTATGGGCCACAGTGAAAGCAGTCTTGAGAGGGAAGTTCATAGCTCTACAAGCCTACTGCAAAAAACAAATAATGGTAATAAATTACCTAACCCTACAACGCAAAGAGTTAGAAAGAGAGCAACAAGAAAAACCCAGTGTAAGCAGAAGGAAGGAAATAATAAAGATCAGAGTGGAGATAAACGACATAGAGACCAAAAACACAATACAAAAGATCAACAAAACCAAGAGCTGCTTCTTTGAAAGGATAAACAAGATTGATGAACCTCTAGCCAGGCTCACCAAGAAGCAAAGAGAGAGGACCCAAATAAACAAAATCAGAAATGAAAGAGGAGAAATAACAGACCCCACTGAAATACAAAGGATTGTTAAAAAATACTATGAACAACTCTATTCCAACAAACTGGACAACCTGGAGGAAATGGACATATTCCTAGAAAAATACAACCTTCTAAAACTCAATCAGGAAGAATCTAAACATCTCAATAGGCCAATAACTATGGAAGAAATTGAAGCAGTCATCAAAAAGCTTCCAGCAAACAAAAGCCCGGGGCCAGATGGCTTCATAGGGAAGTTTTACCAAAGATTCAAGGAAGAACTAAAACCTATCCTCCTCAGACTATTCCAAAAAATTCAAGAGGAAGGAACACTTCCAAGCTCCTTCTATGAAGCCAGCATCACCCTAATACCAAAACCAGATAAAGACAACACAATGAAAGAGAATTACAGGCCAATATCTCTCATGAACATAGATGCCAAAATCCTAGCAAATCGGATCCAGCAGTACATCAGAAAGATCATACACCATGACCAAGTATGATTTATCCCAGGGATGCAAGGATGGTACAATATCCGCAAGTCAATAAACGTGATACATCACATAAACAAATTGAGAGATAAAAATCATATAGTCATATCAATTGATGCATAAAAAGCATTTGACAAAATCCAACACCCATTTTTGATAAAAACTCTCAGCAAGGTGGGAATAGAAGGATCATACCTCAACATAATAAAAGCCATATATGATAAACCCACAGCCAACATAATGCTCAGTGGGCAAAAACTAAACCATTTCCCCTAAGAACAGGAACAAGACAGGGATGCCCACTCTCACCACTCCTGTTTGACATAGTACTGGAAGTTTTAGACATTGCAATTAGACAAGAAGAAGAAATAAAAAGCATCCAAATTGGAAAAGAACAAGTAAAGCTGTCCTTATTTGCAGATGACATGATATTGTATATAAAAACCCCGAAAGACTCCATCAAAAAACTATTAGACTTAATAAATGAATCCAACAATGTAGCAGGATACAAAATTAATGCCAAGAAATCTATGGCATTTCTATACATCAATAGTGAACTTACAGAAAGAGAGACTAAAAAAGCAATCCCATTTACCATCGCACCAAAAAAATTAAGATACCTCGGAATAAACTTAACTAAGGAGGTAAAAGAGTTAACTATACGCGGAAAACTACAGGACACTGAAAAAAGAGATAGAGGAAGATGTAAACAGATGGAAGAACATACCATGTTCATGGATTGGTAGAATCAACATCATTAAAATGTCCATACTACCCAAAGCAATCTATAGATTCAATGCACTCCCCATTAAAATACCAACAGCATATTTCACAGACCTAGAAAGAACTCTCCAAAAATTCATCTGGAATAAAAAAAGACCCCGAACAACCACAGCAATCCTGAGAAAGAATAAAAAAGTAGGTGGGATCTCAATACCAGATTTCAAGCTGTATTACAAAGCCACTGTTCTCAAAACAGCCTGGTACTGGCACAAGAACAGACATATAGACCAATGGAATAGAATAGAGAACCCAGATATCGACCCAAACACTATGCTCAATTAATATTTGACAAAGGAGACATGAACATACAATGGAGTCAAGACAGTCTCTTCAATAAATGGTGTTGGGAAAATTGGACAGATACATGCCAAAAAAAAAAATGAAACTAGACCACCAACTTATACCATACACAAAAATAAACTCAAAATGGATAAAGGACTTAAATAAGAAAAGAAACCATAAAAATACTAGAGGAATCCACAGGCAGAGAAATCTCAGACATATGCCGAAGCAATTTCTTCACCAATACTGCTCCTAGGGCAGTGGAAACTAAAGAGAAAATAAACAAATGGGACTACATCAAAATAAAAAGCTTTTCCACAGCAAAAGAAACCATTAACAAAACAACAAGAAAGCCCACTGTATGGGAGAACATATTTGCAAATGTTATCACCGATAAAGATTTAATCTCCAACATCTACAGGGAACTTATACAACTTAATAAAAGGAAGATAAATGATCCAATAAAAAAAATGGGCAACGGACCTAAATAGAATCTTTTCGAAAGAAGACAGAAGGAAGGCCAAGGGGCATATGAAAACATGCTCAAAGTCACTAATTATCCGAGAGATGCAAATCAAAACGACAACGCGGTACCATCTCACACCTGTCAGAATGCCAATCAACAAATCAACAAAAGACAAGTGCTGGAGAGGATGCGGAGAAAAAGGAACCCTCGTAAACTGCTGGTGGGAATGCAGACTGGTGCAGCCACTGTGGAGAACAGTATGGAGTTTCCTCCAAAAACTAAAAATGGAACTCCCATTTGACCCAGTAATCCCACTTCTAGGAATATATCCCAGGAAACTAGAAACACCAGTCAGAAAGGATATATGCACCCCTATGTTCATAGCAGTTCAATTCACCATAGCTAAGATTTGGAAACAGCCTAAATGCCCATCAGCAGATAAGTGGATTAGAAAACTATGGTACATCTACACAATGGAATACTACGCTGCTATAAAAAAGAAGGAATTCTTACCATTTGCAGCAGCATGGATGGACCTGGAGAGCATTATGTTAAGTGAAATAAGCCAGGCATTGAAAGAAAAATACCACATGATCTTACTCATTTATGGAAAATAAAGAACATTATAACCTGATGAACAAAAAGATAGATACAGAGGCAGTAAACCACCGAACAGACTGTCAAATTAAAGGGGGAAGGCTGGGGAGTGTTGGGGAGGCGGGGGGAAGAGATCAACCAAAGGACTTGTATGCATGCATATAAGCACATCCACTGGACACAAGACACTGGTTGGGTGGGTTGAGGGCATGTGACAGTGGGTAGGGGAGGCTGGGGAAAGGTCAATGGGAAAGAAAAGGAGATATATGTACTACCATATGTAATACTTTAAACAATAAAATAAAATCAATAATTAAAAAACACCCAATCAGAGCAACAGTAAAGGGGAAAGAATTTTTAAAAATGAGGATAGTTTAAGAGACCTTTGGTACAACATGAAGCATAACATTTGCATCATAGAGATACCAGAAGAAGAAGGAAAGAGAACAAGGGATCAGAAACCTATTTGATGAAATAATGGCTGAAAACTCTAAACTGGTGAAGGAAAAAGACACAATTCCAGGAGGCTCAGGGAGTCCCAAACAAGATGGACCCAAAGAGGCCCACACCAAGACACATAATAATTAAAATGGCAAAAATTAAAGACAAAGAATCTGAAAACCAGCATGGAAGGACCTGTAGAGTATTATGTAAGTGAAATAAGCCAGCCAGAGAAAAGACAGTACCGTATGATTTCACTTATATGTGGAATCTAATGAATCAAAGAAACTAACAAATAAAATAGAGACAGACTCAGAGATAACAGAGAACAGGTTGATAAATGTCAGAGGGGAGGGGTTTGGGGCTGGGTGAAAAAGGTGAAGGGATTAAGCAAAAATCTTATGTGTGGAATCTAATGAGCAAAAACTAGTGAACAAAATAGAAATATATGCATGGATGCATGGAACAGACTGAGAGCTGTCAGGGGAGAAGAGTTGGAGGGCTGGATGAAAGAAGGTGACTAGATGAAGCAAAAAAACATGCATACTGTATAACACATAGACACAGACCATAGTGTGATGATAGCCAGAGGGGAAGAGGGTGGGAGTAGGTGGAGGTGGGCAAAGTAGTGATAAATGGAGACAGAAAGAGACTGCTTTGGGGGATGGGTACAGGATACAGCGTGCAGATGAGGTTTTGTTGAATTGTACATTTGAAACCTGTATGGTTTTTTATTTTATTTTTTTAAACCTGCATGGTTTTGTGAACCAATGTCACCCCAATAAATTCAATTTAAAAACAATAAATAAATAAAAAGAGAGTGTACAATCAGGAATGCAAGCATGTGCACATGCAGGTATCATTAAGCTGATCCATGAAGGAAACACAAAGTAAAACAAATGTCATTCAGTTTTTATTTCGAAGTCTCCTGATATTTGATTACATACTGTTTTTCCATTCTGAAAATGTTTTTATTTTATTTTGGTTTGTTTCCCAATTATAGCTGTGACTAATACCACCGTAGAAGGTGAGATTGAAACAAATGAAGTTCAAGGATTTTTCTTTGGGAAACTAAAGTAAGTCTGAAATGAAATAAAATTATATTAATATACTCTTACATGTGCTTTTTATGGGAATTAATTCAATATGCTCTGTTGGCTTATGTTTCACATTTTAAAAATACACATATAATTGTTTTTATTACAAAAGTAATACACAGTTAATACAAAAAAGCACAAAATTGCAAAGTAATCACTAATTCAACAGTGTAAGTATGATTAGACAATAGGAATTGAAAATGATCCAAATTATCTCTGGCAAAAAAATCTAAATAAAAACTTATAGAATATTTTATAGATATAATAGGTTACAAAAATCATGGTTAATATTTAGCATGAGCCTTAGCCAGTTTGGCTCAGTGATTAGAGCATCAACCTGGGGACCAAAGGGTCCCAGGTTCGATTCCAGTCAAGGACAGTACCTTGGTTGCAAGTTCCTCCCAAGCCCAGGCCTCGGTCAGGACTCGTGCTGGAGGCAACCTATCGATGTGTTTCTCTCACATTGATATTTCTCTGTGTCTTTCCCTCTCCCTGCCACTCTCTTTAAAAACCAATGGAAAAATATCCTTGGGTGAGGATTTAAAATACATATATATATTTTATGAAAAAAAAATCATAATTTTTACTCCTCAAAAGAAGAGAAAATAATCTATTCCCCTAAAATTTCTGTGCTGCAGATTCCCATATTAAAAAGCTTTTAATGTCTCATCTTAATTTCATATCCATGTTTAAGTAAACTTTGAACAATTAAAGTTGTGTCCCCCTTTTTTTCCTGCATTACTGATTGAAGACAAGGAATAGGATGGTGAGTACTCTCTGGATATTCACGAATGGGGATTATTGTAGCTTTATATTTTCTCTTATTTACAAGAAGGGAAAGTTTATGATTCCAATATAAAGGCAAAATTAATGAAAACAAAAGGACTGATTTTATTAATATCTTTAGTTCATGTTTAATATTACATAAAGGACACTTAGGACACTTATCTACTCTGAGTAGATAACCATATAGAGTGAGGGGAACATTTTTGGAGACTATGCTAATTTATACAGATGGTTGAGTTACAGCTCTAAACTGTATTGGCCAAGCGGTATACTAGTGGCCTTAAAAAGTTAATACATCTTGCAAAATGGATTTATTCTAATTAAGGTATTTATTTAGTAGGTAACAAAACATTTTTATTTCATTTTCAGCTGTGTCTCAACATCTTAGAATCCATAGTTCTGTTCTTTTTTAAGCATACCTTTTTATGGGAATAAATTGTGCATCCTCCAAAAAGCCTTTGGAATCCTGGGATATTAATTTTTTTAAGAGGATACACTCAAAGTTAGTTCTTATACCATTACTCAATTTATTTAGGGAAAAATAATTTTTTCTTTAAGGTATTGTATGAATAATGTATTTTGACCTGAATTACATAAATAAATTTAGCAGCGAAAATTATTGATTATGATTAAATATGAAAAACAATATCTCTGGTAAACTTAATATTACTCCATTACTTAAAATTTTGAGAAATGAGGGATTAATGTAATTTGTAGTGAATTTTTCTGAAATTTTGTTGCTTTTTCATTATGAGACCAGTCATAGTCAATCTTGATTCATTTTCAATATGTAGTCCTACATTTTAATCAAATTGCAAGATATTGACACTGTAGTATATTTATTTGTTATCTATAAGATTAATGCATTTCTGTATATATGTTCTATATATTTATTTTCATTTCACTTTTTAATATCTTCATTTCTCTTTACTCCTGAAATTATCTATTTTATAAGTTGTGATGGTAGCTAAAGTATTTTTTAAAAGGAATTCTATTTAAATCTGAAATGGCATCATGTCTTGATTTCATGAGAGATAGAAGATTATACTTTAGGTTGTATGTATAGTAAAATGTCATTCTACTACATTATTATTTGGCATTCTCTAAAAGATACCTAGGTGTGTTTAATATTAGGCAAAATTATCTTATATTTTTTATACATTTTATACATGGAACTTTTCAGAAATAGTGTAAGCTCTAAGATTGTATAGGGAGCATTTATGTTTTTCCTTATAAAATATTTTTTATTTTAAACTATAAAAGCAATACTTTTAATTTATAAAATGTTAAAATAAAAAGTATATAACATAAAAACTAATAATTTAGCCCTCACCCTTAGGACCCTTTTAGGTAATGTTAACATGTTAACAATTGAGAGAGGTTTTTTTTTTTGTTTATATATTGACAAAAATAGACATATATCTCCCTCCTTATTTATTTTTAAGTTCTGTGGATATGGTTGCATCATGATTAATTCTTTTAATGATGAACTATTAGTTTGTAATTAATTTGGAACAGTTAATTTCAAAAGCATACTACTTAAATAGTGATTTATAGTTGGTGATGATTATTAACATTACTTACTACTTTAATGCAGAGAAAGATACTCAGATCTCAGAGATAATCTGACAGCATTCCAGAAATACCTGATTGAGAGTAGCAAAGAAATGATGCCTTTGAAAGTCTGGGAACTTCAAGGTATAGTATTCTACTTTAACATAGCAGTTTGGTAACTGATCTCTGTTTTATTAAATAAGCTTTTATATAACATGATGGTATAAATTATTTTATAGAAAGTAATAATTATTATGATGTAAATAATATAAATTATTACATTACTTCTTGTGAAAATAAATATTTAATAAAAATGTTATCCATCAAGCAAATTATATTTTTATGTCTATAAGACTTAAAATTATATGAAGTGTAGTTATTTGATATTATCTAATCATTTTTAAAGTGTACACTGATTTATCTATATTAAATCACATTTCATGGAATCTATAACATTGATTAAAAATCCTAACTAGTAGGTCAGGAGAAATCACATCTAATCATTAGTTTTTTTTCTATTTAAAATTTGGATCTTAATAGACTGACTATTGCATGTTTTACTATTCGCTTAGAACAGCTTCTGTGCTGGCATCCCATAAGCAGATATTTATGGCCAAAATTTAGTTTGGATTGAACAATAACTCCTTTCAGCTTGTACTTTTTTATTATTTGTAATTTTTAGTAGGTCATGGGGTCGTGTTTTTCTGTGTGATCCGTAACTTTCATCACATCTCTCATCAACTTTTAAAACTTTATAACAGCTTATTGAGATACTAGAGGCCCAGTGCACGAAATTCGTGGACGGAGAGGGGGATGTCCCTCAGCCCAGCCTGTACCCTCTCCAATCTGGGACCCCTCGAGGGATGTTCGACTGCCCGTTTAGGCCCAATCCTGGTGGGTTTTAATATATTTTCAGAATTTTTAACTGTCACCACAGTAAATTTAGAGTATTTTCATCACTCCAAAGAGAAAGTAATGTACATGTTAACAGTCACTCTCATTTCTCCCAATTCCTCCAGCTGTAGGCAAGCCCCAGTCTTACTTTCTTTTCCCTCGAAATGTACTCCAAGGGATCCATATTTTAGAAATTATAGTTGACAGAGTGCTTTTGAAGGCTTGTAAACAGAGAATACGCATAGTCAGCTTACTTTTAATTAACCTTCATAGTCTCTGTTTAAGGGATTTGAATGGACTAGAAACAAAAAACCTAATTAAGACATCACTGAAGTAGTGTAATGAGGGGTTGAACCATGACTATCATAGAGGAATCGAAAGGAGAGCTGGATTTGGCAAATATTTAGGAGATAAAAGGAGTTAAAAATGGCATTAATATTTACAGCTTTGAGAGAATATAAAGCCTGGAAGCAGGTTTGTGTGTTGAATATAGGGCCCAGAAATAATGAGACTGGCATTACAATGATTGACTTAAAAGTGATTGTGACATATCCAGATGACAAGGGCTAGTTGTGGGGTGAATATAAAGTCCTTAAGCTAAAAGGAGAGGATTTTAAAAGTTGAAAATCATAGCATCAAGTTGTTTAAAAGGAGGGGGTGCTAACTGAAAGTGGAGTGTGACCAGATCAGTGCACAAGGAAGGGTGCTGTGGTGCTCATCTCTGTGTGGACAGTGGGTCCCATGAGGAAAACATGGCGCGAGGATGAGAATGGAAGAGTACATTATAAAGCTAGGAAACACATGTTCAAGAAAGAGAGAGTGATCAATACCTTTCCCCTTCCTTCCTTCCTTCCTTCCTTCCTTCCTTCCTTCCTTCCTTCCTTCCTTCCTTCCTTCCTTCCTTTCTTTCTTCCTTTCTTTCTTTCTTTCTTTCTTTCTTTCTTTCTTTCTTTCTTTCTTTTTTTCTTTCCACAATTTATTGAGTGTCTGCTAGGTTTCAGCCATGTCCCTTCATCCATGGTTTCATAATTTTGAGCTGAGATCTACATAGTATAGTAAATATACTTTACATTGAGACTCATACACAAGTGTATAATGTCTGAATACTTAAGTATTCTCAAAACAAACAAAAAAAATCTTCAGCATACAGTATGTATGTTTACTACATTTTATCTACTCCAACAAAACTTTCTTTTATTCTACCATATTTCATTAGAAAAAAACTTCACATTACTCATTAACTTGATTTCACTGTTAACTCATGGTTTCCAGCTGACATTTTGAAAATATTAAATTCAGAAGATAAAATGAAGAGTTAAAACAGATAACCATATTTCCTTCAAAGGATCTTAGATAAACAGAAATAATTTCAAAAACCAATATAGAAAGTACCATTTTAAGTGCTGCCAAGTAAAGATACATAGATTATGAAGGGTATATGCCAAGAAGATCTGAATTGGTGTGGTGGGGGTAGAGAAAAGGGAACAGAGAGGGGAGGCTTTCTCCAGAGTGATGATTGAATTGAAATTTGAGAAGGGTTTGGAATAAATTTGAGGGTGGGTTATTTAGAGAAAATTTTAAAAAAATCTTTGTGAGATGTTGGATCTGGAATGACAGGGAGGAAATATCAAGAACAACAGCTAACCCTAGCCGGTATGGCTCAGTGGAAAGAGCGTCGGCCTATGGACTGAAGGGTCCCAGGTTCGATTCCGGTCAGGGGCATGTGCCTTGGTTGCGGGCACATCCCCAGTGGAGGGGGGGGGGGGAGTGCAAGAGGCAGCTGATCGATGTTTCTCTCTCATCGATGTTTCTGGCTCTCTATCCCTCTCCCTTCCTCTCTGTAAAAAGCAATAAAATATATTTTTTTAAAAACAGAACAACAGCTATATTCATGGTTTGCCCAACTGGAGGGACAATTTTGTGGTGATATTTGCTGAAAATAGAAGACTAAAGAGTACCAGGTTTGGGCAAAGATGAAGCGGGACTATCACAATTTCAACATGCTGCTGTTGAAGTTTCCAAGTGGTAAAACCAAGAAGGCATTTAAAATAGGGGTCTGGATTTTAGAGTCAAAGTGTAGGCCTTAAGTAGCAATTTATGAATCATCTAGGAATGGAACAATTTAGACAAAAGCAAAAATGTTAATAGAATCTGTTACTTAATTTCTTGTTATTTGCACTCTGATTTAATAAGTAAATTTTCAGGGGCTTTCAAATAAATTACATTAGAAAATTGGTCATGTGAAAGGGAAGTACACTCATGTTATAAGAAGTTTTAGAAGACTAGTTGTGCTATCAACCTGAGTAAAAGATAGTTGTCCATGGTCATAGTAATTAATGATGGTGATTAATGATGATAAAAATATTAGCCAATACTATGTGTTTAGTACAGTAATGAGCTCTTTATATGCATTATCCTAATTTTTTTAATTCATAAAATATAGATATCCCACTCTCCCAGATGAGGAAATTTCAAGAAATGGACACACAAAATAATTAAGCACATATCAAAAATACCTAAAACAAGCAGGTCTATCTCATTTTGGAGCCTAAATTCTTCCTCTACCACTATATTGTACTGTTTTTTGGTATAACATTGTGCAGCCAAATGCTGGTAGGCAACATCTTTGATCATATATTTCTCTCAAAAGAAGTTGTTATATCATATCAATCATATAAGTAATGACTCTTAAGATTTCTCACTAAAAAAAGCATATATTCCTAAATGTATGCACACCAGTTAAAAATTATGTTGCTTATAAATGCCTTTAAGAGTAATAGAATAATAAGAGACATAACATAAAGGGTCTTATTTGTTATTTTACTGTTCATTCACTTGTTCATTCATCAGTATTTGTGGAGCACTTATATATGAGATATACTTTTTGTGTGAAAATATTTAAGTTCTACTTTGCTTCTGGCATATTGAAGACTGCCTATAGTAAGCTACAAACATTTTTCCTTTCATAGAACTGTCATTTCAAGTACAATAATGCTAAGATTAGGATTTTATTTTTATTGTAGTATAAAAGTAGAACAATACTGAAAGAGTATTTACTGAGTTAAACACATTGGGTCCTTCTAAAAGTTCTTTTCAGAATTGGTTCTTTAAACTTTTTTTTTCCTTCCTCTTGTCATTCTTTTTTTATCAAAGCCTTTCCTTGCCTATTTAACCTAAATATAGAAAAAAAAATAGCTTTGCATCCACATTTCTTTTCATATATCTCTTTTTGAAGTTATACTATAATTTGTGGAAAACAAATATTAAGTATTAAATGATAATTACTGATTTATAAACATGTGAAGTTTACCTTAGTAGGAATAAGTGATACCTTTCCACTTAAAACTTTTGAAAACTGTTAGTATAAGGGTGTCTTCATGTCTATATAAGAATATATGGCCAGAAGGGTTGAGTAAATTACTTACTTATATTACATGGAAATGTCTATGAAGGTGTGGCATTATGCTAGAATTTTTAATGTGTTTTTTTTTGCCTACTAGGTCTTAGTTTTCAAGCAGCTTCTCAAATAATGGCCACTCCAGTTTATGATGCCTTAAAGTTAATGAAAGACATTTCACAGAACTTCCCCATAAAAGCCAGGTATAGTAAAGTTTATTAGTTTGATTATGACCAGAATTCTTTCCATTACATAAAATTTATTAAAATAGCTGGTTTCATTTAACATAATGATGTCAGTTAATTCTAGTATAAATAGTGTTTATGAAATCAGGATCTTTCTGTGTTTTGTATGTTGTTGTTTTTTACCGGAGCAGAATATTGGCTTGTATATGCATGTGTGTATGTACTGCAAAATAGAACTCTTGAATTAGAGGCAAATGGAAAGGAAAAAATAATTCATTAAACACATATAATTAAATATAAACAGTGAGACATGACAATCCAAGAAAAAGTTTGTTTAAGCAGTAAATAAAAAGGGAATTTTTTTTCTGTTCACCATGGAAGATGCTGAAAAGTATTACTCTGAATAAATCTATGCCCAGTGTATAGCCAAATCTTCTTGCCATTTCAGATTCCAAATAAGTAGTAAGGTCTTAATTGTGTGGAATATCTTATGGAATACTTTTTGCCAATAGGATATCTAATTGAACTGCTTCCAGAAATATTACTGTTATATTTTACACATCTTTCAGTTCAGTAGATAATACATTGGCATATCTAAAGGTAACAATACAGATAATTCAGGTTTCCAGGTATTGTAAGGATTGACAAAATCACAGGACTTCGATGCATTTGTATTTGTATCTGGAATGATAGAATGTAAAATTACAGGCAACCAGTAAAATATAAAGTAAATTAGCTTATATTGAATGCATACAACATGTGACAAGTGAAACAATAATGGTTTGTTGAGAGGAATCCTTGGGCTCTCAGCATCCCTTCTTAAGCAGTGCATGCGTGCTAGGCTTCTATTTGTCTTAAACACTCTTTTGTACATTTGTCCACAGTACAGTTTACTGAATGTTATCTAGATATTCATTACCTTGGTAAGATAAAAAAAGAGTACATAGTTGGCCACAAGATCCAAGAACCTTTTCATGGTACCCTGAAAATACACAGGTTTGTCACTTAATTTACATATTAAGAATGAATATATTGATATGACTCTTTCAATTTTAATTTAAACAGTCAAAAATTTGAGAAGACAGTATTATGAAACATAAAATATGTATGTGTGTATAAATATGATGTTTAGCCACATTGCTCCTAATTAAGAGTAGCTTTTGAAATTACTCAATTAAATACAAATAAAGTTAAAATAATTTTAGTTTTAAGAAGACAGTTGATTCGCTTTTGGACAGTAAGTTAGTACCACTATTGTGGGGTTCAACTGCTACACTCTAGTTTTAATTCATAGTTGGCTATTAAAAATTTACAAACTATGCTAACACTGCTTAATGGCTACATTGTAAGCTTGAGCATAACTAAAACACTCGGTGAACAATTGGTAAATGTTTATTGAAATAAAATATTTACTAAATTAATGAAAAACTTGCATTATCAAATTTATGTAATTTCTCACAAATGCTACTAACTTTTAGGAGATTATGCACACTTATTGTGGATTGTTTTAAGTTACACCTTTCTGCTTGAGTTGTACCTAAAGCAGAACTTTGTGTTTACTGTCTTTTAAATTTTAAATCATTTTCTTCTGTGCATAAAATTGACAGATATATAACTAAGCATTCTTAGGAGTTAAGTCAAATAATAGTCCTACTTTTAAAAAATTTCTTTTATAAGCTATTCAGGAGTGAATATGTGAAGTAAGTATTATCAGTACTTTATAACTTACTAGGGGTCCAGTGCACGAGTTCATGCACCTTGAAAGGAACTGTGGGCCTCGAGGCTGCAGTAGGCACAAGGGCAGGTCTCGGCCTATCCTCCGTACCCCTGCCCAGTCCCTCCCGCTGTGGCCCCCAGTCTCCTGTCTGCCAGCAGCCCCGCTCCTGCCACCGCCGCTCCCACACACTGACAGCGCCGGCCCCGCTTGCAACCGCTGATGGCGCAGAGTGATTGGGGCCAGCGCCAGCAGTGGGTGCCAGCAGGGCCAGTACCATCAGCGGGTGCAAGTGGCAACTGCTGCCCTGATTGCCCCTCAGGAGCAAGGGGAGGTGGAGAAGCCTTCAGGGGCAATCAGGGCAAGAAGCTGCTGCTCACACCTGCTGATGGTGCCGAGTGATTGGGACTGGCGCCGGGCACTGGCAGTGGGTGCGAGCAGCGGCTCCAGCACCAGCTGAGGGTGCAAGCGGGGCCGGCACTGGCAGTGGGTGCAAGTGGTGGCTCCTGTGCCAGCAGCAGGTGCAAGCAGAGCCAACACTGGCAGTAGATGCGAGCACCAGGCAGGACTGTGGCACACGGGAGCAAAGAATTTTCAGTAACCACCAGAGGCTCGCCCCAGTGATAGCAACCGGTGCCCCGCCTTGGTCTGGCGCCCCTGTTCACCTGCTCCACCATCCCACTGCAGACAACTCCCGCCATGTTTCACACATGCCCCCTAGTGGTCAGCACACATCGTAGTGACTGGTTGTTCGGTTCACTTTTTCTGGTTGTTCCGCCATTTGGTCTATTTGCATATTAGCCTTTTATTATATAGGATGTTCTATGGTAAAGATCCCAGATTAATCAAAATTGTTTGTGTGCAAATATTTTGAAAATTACCTGTTTATATTGATACACATGATGACATTGATAATTTCATGCAAAATTTCTCTTTGTGAGAAAGACAACACAAAATAGCATTTTTTATCAAGTATTTTTGAAAAATAACTATCTAGAATTAAGCAAGTCTGACAATACCTAATGCATTCAATTAGTACACATGAACTTTTGACAGTCTCTGTTCCATCTGAATCACATACCCTTGTCAAATGAAAGCCATTGTACCACTTGTTAATAGGCTATATAGAAATGTCATGAAGCCTTCGGAGTTGTTAGTTTCTTACACAAAGTATTATATTACCTTGAATTACAGATTAGGCCTAAACGTTTAAGGAGAAATGAGTTATAACAGTATTTATTTTCCCAGATCTCTGACCAGAATTTCTATAAATCAACATATGAAGAAGGAAATACAGAAAAATCAACAGGTTTGAATTCCTTTTTTTTTAAATTTACTATAGTCATATCATTGTTTCAGACTTCGGATCTTCAGTTTTCATACAAAAAAGTAAATGCTCATTTGTACTTTTTGATTATTAAGACAGTTCAAGTTTTTCCATTTTTGTACTGTCTACTACAGTCTGTAATTCTTGCCGGTAGTTCCTGACATATATTCTACTTACCTGCTTATTCACCCTGTACTCCAAATCTTTTGCCGATGTAGTGTGGTTTTCTTAATAGGATAAAGAATAAAGAATATGAGTTAATTATTGTTTCTCATAATTAGTTTTTGCTTAAAACTTTGAGGAGCAAGTCAGGTTTAGACCACTGGAACATTGCTGTGATCCTATAGTGTGTAGGACATGATTGGTAATTTGGTAAGATTCTTCCAAATGGTTTCTTAAATTACCTTAAGACCTCAACTGACCCTAATTGTGTTAATACTTTTGAAGTGCTTAGAACATTGTCTGGTTTTATTGCATAAGACTCGTTTGGTTTTAAGTAATATAATACCAGCTGCACAGGGCCCCAAAAAGTAGTTTAATCTTCTCCCATAAAAGACGTCTTAAAGTATGTGGCCACAGGCAGAGTTTTTCCCTTTTCTGGTTGCAAAATTGCTGCCACAGCTCCTGACTTCTTACATGAATTCTAAGCAGAGGAGGCATCCTCACTAAAGCCTTCCTGGAGCATGTAAGCCAATTTTGACTTTCATCTCATTGGCCAAAATGTTGTAATGTGGCTCTCCCTAACTGCAAGGGAGGGTAGAAAAGTCAGTTTTTACTTTTCTAGTAATTGAGGCAAGCAGAGGACGAGTAGGTTAGGGATGGTGCTAGATGAGCCAGCCAGCAGTGCCTGTCACACTGAGACAGAGTAAGCTCTCAGTAAATGTTAGCTGTTCTGATGGTGACAACTACAATGTAAAGAAGTAGATGCTTAGTTCATTGGGCATGGGTGTTAGAAACCATACACATCATCCCTGGAAGCATGTCACTGTTACATCTCATCCATATACAGCAACACTACAATTCCTGTAAAACATAACTGCTGCAAAACATGTAACCAGAGAGTTCACACACACACACAAAAATAATAGTGGTCTTTGAATATGGAAAAACATTATCTATCTTCATTCATAATAAGAAATACAGATCAGAGTTATACTAAGATACCAGATTTATAGTATTCAAAGTCTGATAGTGAAGTCTGTTGGTAAGTCTATCTTTTGTGTGTGGAAGACAGCAAGGAAAACAAGATATATATTTGTATGTATTCGTATTTGCTTAAAGGAACACCAGAAAAGGATGAACAAAAAACTTTGAAGGGGAAGTAAAACAGATAACTCTGTGGGCCATGGGTAGGGGCTGGAGAATAGGGTTGAAGGTCCTAAAATGAGCATAAGAATTCTTTGTGTATAGTTTTGGTTTTTGTTTGTTTTTCTTTGTGTATAGGTTTTTATATAGTTTGACTTGGCACTCATGCAAAGATTATTGAGGAACTATGACTGCTGAGGTTGTATAGTGATTGTTGGTTTGGTTTTATTCAGAAGAAAACAGAATTAACGCTAAAGTACAGCAAATTTCACTATGAAGTTAATGATTCTGGTTATTTTGCACAGAGTTCAGCTTTTGGTGATTTAAAAATAAATGTTAATCCAGTGTGTGTGTTTTATTTATTGTAAGAGCTGTTATGTTCCATGACATTTTTTATTTGGAAGGAACAGAAAAAATGGGGATATGGTCAGGTACTCTAGTAACTTTTTAATTTTGCTTCAGCAGTATGAAACATTGTTTTAATTACATAGTAACATAAAAAACAACAACAGATGAGATACTTAAATACAGAACCTAAATAAAGGAGTATACCTAATCTAAAAAGAAGTTCACACCTCTTCTAATTATGTCAACTGATTACTTAGAATGTAAGAGAATTTTAGAGTTCTAGAAAAATTCACTTGATTGGAATAACTTCTCCAAAAGTTCATCTGTAAAACCTTCTTTTAGAGAATCTTTATTTTCATATCCTGAAAAAAAAAAACACCACCTTCCTACTTAAGACTTACATCTGATTTGACTTCACATTTTAAATTTAGAATGCATATAGTTTCTGTGTGGGGTGCTCCAGAATTGTTTATAAACCAATTTACCATTATAAAGCTCAACCAGTCATCTGATATCCAAACAATTGGAAATTTTTAGCTTCAGGTAATAGCCCAGCTCCATTGGTTGTTAAAGGGATATGTTACAATACCATATTTTTCCATAGGAATTTATATTTGTTTCTGCTCAAAGGCTAAGAGCACTCTCAACTTCATTCCACATTAAATAAAAATTCTGTGTATATTTTTTTGGATCTTAAAATAGTGAGAAATCTAGCCTCAAATCCATATGAAGGTAAACCAGAAGCAATGAATTCTTATGGAAGACTTGTTCTTCCTTGCAACCAAGGTGAGATCACCAAGTTTCTGTGCTGTTTCTGCAGGGCATTTTGTTTTCTAGGTCACCTTTTCACTGTGAGCGTAGCACTTTTTTTGTGTGCACAAGGTTGTCTCTAACCCTACACTCTGCACTCAGTGAGCCCAAGGGTTTGCTTCCTGTCCTTTTGAGACTAGACTTTAGAAACCCAAGCTTTAGGGACCTAAAATTGTTCACATTCTTGAACGTGTGTTTCTACTACTTTTCTGCCCATAGGTGAAATTTTTACTTTTCAAAGCTGAACCATTCACTTAGAGGACATTATTAATATTTTAATCTAGCATTTTTTATATTTCCTAATTAGGAGGAGGATTTCGGGATCTCTGGTTCATCATATTGCTGGAAACTGAATTCTCACCCCTTGATTTGAGAAAGGCTTCCTGAAATCATACACTCAGGGTAATTTGCCAGGATTTAGACTACCTCTCTGAAGGGAAGGAGAAAGGATTTGTCTGTACCAGTCTCCAAGAGGCTGACAATATTTCAGCAATTAATTTCAATTTATTACCCTTTTTGAGCATCTTCTTTGTTCAAGGGACTGTGCTTGGCTTAAATATTCCTGAGGGAATTAGCAATGTAGGGTAGATTGTGTGCTTGGTGTACTGTCCATTTATAATTGAGTTGCCTAAACCAAATGAAGTCCTTGGCGAGTTCAAGACAGAGCTAAAACAAATCAATATTTTACCTATGAACCTTCACATGTTAGGGTTTAATCCCTTGGCAGCATTCTGCATAAATCCAGTGGAAATATTTTCTCTCCTGTTACAAATCTAGTTCCTCCTCTCTTCTCTCTGTGTAACTCACCTGTCATAGTGAGTGATAAACATACAGAAAAATTTACCTCTGTCAAGTCTTCTCTGAATCTCTTCAAGTTAATTTCATTATCTGTCTTTCTAAAATAATGAATACAAATCTCTATTAGGTCACTTACCATGCAATCTCTTTAAAATGCACTGTTTTACAATTGTTTTTTTCTCCTAAACCAATTTACCTACAATGATAATAGTAATAAAGGCCTTATTGGTGAGGACTGTACATGTGACTGGACACAGGTATAGATTACATTTAAACTTTATAACCAGTGAGATAGATGTAAATACTCAGTTTTACAGATGAGACGTATGGAAACTGATTACCTTTGCACAAATTTTACCACTAGTAAGTAGCAAGACTAAGACTTAACGTAGATCTGACTACCTCACCATGATCTTAATGACTATGCTGTTCTGGGAAGGACAGTAGCTTTTTTACTTTTATTATTACCATAGTGCCTGCAGTAGGCCCTTGATAAGTATTTATTGAATGAAAAGAAAAGACAGTGAACATTGAAACACTGCTTTAATGGAAACCTTTATGAATTTAGAGTGATCTCCAAATATTTACGGTACACATACACCTAAGTTTTGAGTCCTGGAATATTCAAGAACTAGAGGCTGGTGCACAAAATTCGTACATGGGGGTGTGTGTCCCTCAGCTCAGCCTGCACCCTCTCCAATCTGGGACCCCTCGAGGGATGTCCAACTGCCCGTTTATGTCCTATAGTGATCGGACCTAAACGGGCAGTTGGAAATCCCTCTCACAATCCAGGACTGCTGGCTCCCAACTGCTCGCCTGCCTGCTTTCCTGATTGCCCCTAACCACTTCTGCCTGCCAGTCTGATCACCCCCTAACCACTCCCCTACCAGCCTGATTGATGCCTAAACTGCTCCCCTGCCAGCCTGATTGCCCCTAACTGCTCTCCCCTGCAGGCCTGGTCACCCCTAACTGCCCTCCCCTGCAGGCCTGGTCCCCCCCAACTGCCCTCTGCAGGGCTGGTCCCTCCCTCCCAACTGCTCTCCCCTGCAGGCCTGGGTCCCCCACAACTGCCCTCCCTGCAGGCCAAGTCGCCCCCAACTTACCTCCTCTGCTGTCCTGGACACTCCTAACTGCCCTCCCCTGCAGGCTTGATCGCCCCCAACTGCCCTCCCTTGCAGGCTTGGTCCCTTCCAACTTCCCTCCCCTTCTGTCCTGATTTTCCACAACTGCCCTCCCTTGCACGCCTGGTCCCTCCAAACTGCCCTCCCCATGTGGTGGCCATCTTGTGTCCATATGGGGCCAGCCATCTTGTGTGTTGGAGTGACAGTCAATTTGCATATTACTCTTTTATTGGATAGGATAGGAATGTGCCAACTAACAAATTTAAGTGTGTGAGTGCACATACACACACTCACAGTATACCAGGTGTAACGGTTAAAAATGCAGATTTTGTAATCAAAGAAAACACGATAATTTCAAGAGAAACATCAAAAGTGCTTTATTCAAAGTAATGTCCATCGCTAGCTACACATTTCCCCCATCTTTCAGGTAATTTGTGGATACTGTCCCAGTAGAACTTTTCTTGTTTTGAGGCAAACAATTCAGAGACCCAATTTTCCACTTCTTCGTACATTTTGCAGTGCTTCTCAGAAAGTGCATGTGCCATTGATCGGAACAAGTGGTAATCTGAAGGAGCAAGGTCTGGTGAATAGGGCGGGTGGGTTAATACTTCCCAGGCAAGATCTTTTAATGTGTCTTTAACTGGTTTTGAAGTGTGTGATAGTGCGTCATCATGAAGCAAAACTACTTTGCCGTGTCTTCTGCCCATTCTGGTTGTTTTAGGATCAAAGCATGGTTCAAATTGATTATTTGTTGTTGGTAGAGATCAGTATTAATGGTTTCACCTGGTTTTAGAAGCTCATAATACACCACACCTTCCTGATCCCACCAAACGCAGAGCATTGTCCTCTTTCCAAAGCGATTTGGCCTTGCAGTCTATGTTGATGGTTGACCTGGATCAACCCATGATTTTGTGCATTTGGGATTCTCAAAATAAATCTGCTTTTCATCATCAGTCACAATTTGATGCAAAAAAGAGTTTCTTTTGTGCCGTTGAAGCAACATTTTACTGATGACTTTTCGGTTTTCCATTTGTCTTTCATTCAGTTGATGTGGCACCTATTTTCCTTCCTTTAAAATCTTTCCCATTGCTTGTAAACAATCGGAAATTGTTTGCTGAGCAACATTTAATCTTTCTGCAAGTTGTTTTTGAGTTTGACATGCAATAATGCTTGTAATTGTTGGTTTCAAACTTTTTTGGTTGACCTGGACGTTCTTTGTCTTTCACATCGAAATCATCACTTTTAAAGCGTTTAAACCAGTGTTCACAAGTATCTTCAGATGGAGCATGTTCACCATAAGTTCCCGAAGTATATGATAACTTTCAGCAGCACTTTTCTTCAAAATAATGAATTAAAACTTCCCGCAGATGTTCTTTTTTTGGCACAAAATTCGACATTTTTAAGCGTAAAAATGTCTATGATGTTAACACCTTCAGGAAATTTGACCTATGAAGTTTTTAAGCTTGTTGTCAATACAACAAAATAGCATACATATCAAATCGCATATATATCAACATATGTGTAACTCCAGCTATTGAAAAAAATCCACATTATCAACCGGTACACCTGATAAAATGTAGGAGTCAAGGAATCATTGCATCATGAAAAATCAAAATATTCAGGTATCTGTGTCTCAAATCTGTCATCAGATGCCCATTACTAGATCAGGGGGGCAAACTGCTACCAACCTGTAAGTCAAATCTAACCTGCCACCTGTTTTTATAAATAAAGTTTTATTGGAACATAGTCATGGCCCTTTTTTTTATATATTGTTTTTGGCTGTTTTCGTGCTACAAGGACAGAGTTGAGTGGTTGCATCAGAGATGGTACGGCCTGCAAAGTCAAACATTTACTATCAGTTTGCAGACTCCTGACATAGCTGGATATTATTATGTCACTGGGTTAGCTATTTATTATTCTGCTCTATTTCTAGGATCTTCATAACAGATTTGAAATTCAGCCAGGTGATGCTCATCTGTATATAAATGGACTTCGTGTTGACATGGATGCTCTTGATCCCTTTAGGTAAGTATTGAATTATAGATACAAACGATAACTATGGTTTATATAAAGGTAAATATTGCCCTGAATGTAGTATTTGTCAAAATTCAAATAATCACTTTAAAGGTAAAACAAATACATATTTTTGATTGTATAAAAACACCTGTTATTTTTGTAGAATACTCTCTTAAGTGTCAAGAACTATCTGGGAGAGAACTTAGAGATAATTGTTGAGAAAACTGTACTTGTATCTGTCAGGAAGGAAGTTTGAAATTATAGAATTCAGGTGCTATCTTTTCCCTTAGGTTAAAAAAAAAAAAAAAGATGGGGGAGGCGAGTAAGTAATTACTTTGCACTTCCTTCCTACCTCCTGTTTCTCTAGCCTTTTTGGGTTGTGGAGAGCTGATACTATGCACCATGGCCTACCCCTTCTTCCTCTGATCCTGAAAGAAGGAAGGAACAAAGGTGTCTTGATATCCCCATTTGTGTAAATTTTTCTGTATCTTAATGAAGTTATCTGGCTCAGAATTCTTTTGGCCTCTTAGTAAATATGTATTTTAATGCAAGCAACATTAAGATTCAATATTATAAAATCAATTCAGTATTAAAATTCAACTCAGTAAGTACCTGAGTGCCTACTTTTCTATAGAAACAGGTTGATATTTGGTGAACAAGATAGAAGTCTTGCCTAAGTGAAATTCACAGAGATTTATAACTCCAGAGATTTGATTTGTTCTTGATGGAACATTTTGGACTGTGGATATCAGATTTCTTCATGAAAGTGATATTTAAGCTAAGACTTAAAGGATGAATCAGGCAGATGGAGGAGTAGAGATTCTGCAAACTTGGTATATTTGAGAAAATGGAAAATCAAATATGGACAGACTGGAGTGAGGAGGAGGTGGAGGAAACTGAGCTCACTGAGGTGGGTAAAGATCAGATGTGGAACCACGTTTCGAATTTTGGCCTTCTATCTCAAGGGCCAGAGAAGCCAGTGAAGGGTGCTAAGTAAATCTAAAGATAGTCACTAAGTATTTAAAAGAGAAGCATGATAAATTATTTAGAAATAGAGAGTTAGAAGTTTTACTGATAAGTAAATCTAGCATATTTAAAGAACCTGTGTGGGTTTTTTTTAAATCAATATACAGAATTAATGATGTAGGAAGAGCAAGGAGGAAACAAATACTTGTTGAAGGCAACAGTATGCCCAGCAGTAAATTAATGTAATACTAATACTCTATAAAGTGATTATGACTATTCTCTTTATATAGATAGGAAAACGAAAACTCAGAGAGATCTCATACAAAGATAGGGACTCAGCTAGCAAATAGTAGCAGGATTCAAAATCTCATGCTTTTTCCAGCGTACCTTGTAACTATCTAATTTTCTATTAATCTTTTCCTTGGAAACTTGGATGAGGTAACAAAGATGATAGCTACAAAATCCATGGTGAACATTTAAATTCTACTATGTAAAAAAGTATCTGATCAGTAAGCATCATGAAATTTTTAACATGGAGAGAACATTGGCAATGCAATCCAAATTTTTTTATTTTATAAGTGGGAAATTTAGACTTAAGAACTTCAAGAAGCCATACATGAAGTAGTGTTTCAGCCCAGACTAAATCTTATTTTTAGATTGGTTATTTGTGACATACAAACTAGTGCTCTTTTGATCACACTTGTCTCCTAATAGATTTTATTTTGTGAGTAAAAAGTTTCCTTTGTAAAGTAGTGGTCAGAACTATCTAGGAGATAGACATGCAGAGCTAAAGTTGTACAGATCAGCTTCAAAACAGCTTATAAAATAGCTTTTTTAGGAGTTTAGATATTAGATCTCTACTTTTTAAAATGTGGATATCTGTAGTTCTCCCTGAAAACTATATTCTAAAATTCATATAGTGCTTTATTCTGATTCCATTAATTTCTGAAAGGAGAAGTCAATATGGTTATTTATTGATGTTATTTTTAGCAATAATACTTTCTATCCTGTTTAAGAGCTGTCAAATTATATATGTAATTAGGAATTTTAATATGTATTCTAAACAGATGTGAACTTTCGTGCTTTCTCTATACTAATTTTTTTATAATTTAGTTTTATTTTTGCTTTAAAATTTGCTGCATGGTAGAACCATCTCTCTGCAACTGTTTTACTATATAACAGAGCAAATCTTGACATACCCTATTTTTATTATGATCCTGATTGGTTTGACCAGACGTTATTATCAAAGCAATTTTTTTTCTGTACTAAAATTTTATATTTTAGGTCATGTTTGATTTTGTTTTTGTAGTAGATTTGTCAAAAGAGTAACAGTATATTGTTCCCTTTTATTGTGGGCTTGCTTAGGAATGAGCATATTCTTGCTTCTTTGGTAAGGAAAATATAATCAACATACCTTGTTTCTTGTCTTATCTTTTAAATAAGATTTTGTTAACCACTAAAAATAACAACAGGAACCCTCAACATAACTTTAATCTGGATAACTAATTAGAACTATTTGCCTTATTTGTTAATGAGTTTAATTTAAATATATATGTTCCTGCTATTAATAAAAATACCAGTGAAACTTGTTTCTAGTGCTTGAGAAAGCTATAAACTTGATAGGATTATTTTATATATTAGAAAATCAGAATAAAACTTATCTCTTTTATTTAAATGTGAAGGATTTTGGATATGCTGAAGCTAGAAGGAAAAATGATGAATGGCCTTCGCAAGCTTGGGATAAACGGAGAAGATATGAGTGAATTTTTAAAATTAAATTCACATGTTTGGGACAATAACTATGTATTAGATATTAGGCATTCTTCAATAATGGTAAGTGCTCATGTAATTCCTGTTTTAAAACTTTTAGTAGATTTAAGACTCAGTATAAAGCCAAATCTTGTCAGGCATCAGAATAAATTTAAGCTATTTGAAAGAGGTTGTGTAGCAGAACTCAGAAGAAGAAGTAAAAATATTGATTCATCCCCTCTCACTCTCGTATCTTCTTTCCCCTTCCCCATATTCTCTGCATTTCCTCACAAGAGCACCTGCTCACTAGTTCAGTATCCTTTCCAGCTTTAAAGGTAAACACAAAACAAACAAGAACAACAAATTTACCACATGAACAATAGTAACAGTAAAATAACAATTAACATCTGAAGAACATAAGATTGCTACCTTAATATAATGAAAATCTTACCTAGACAATTTTAAGTGCACTCTTAAATTCTGATCTGTGTAATGTACGTAGCTGATGAAGTTTTTGAAATCTGATCACATCACTCTCCTTTGCTTAACGTATAAAGAAAGTCCTTAGTATGGCCTATGAGGCTATAAATGGTCTACTTCCTTTAATTTCTAAAACTATGAAATATTCTTTTCACCACTATCCCTTCTATCATGCTTGGAAAGCAAATTTTCCTTTCTATCCAGCCAACTCTTTTTTTTAGACTTCAACTTCAAGCAGTACTTCCTGAGAGAAGCTTTCCTTAACTATCCTAGATAATTTTTTAATATACACGTTATACCAAGGAGTCTGAGAGTACCATCAAGTTTGGTGGTTTGCTAAAAGTATTCAAAAAGCCTAGAAATTGTTATACTCTTGGTTATGATTTATTAGAGCAAAAAAGTACAAAGTAATATCAGCAGAGGGAGAGAGGACATGGGGTGGAGTCCAGAGGAAACCAGGTGCAAGCTTCCAGGAATCTGCTCCTCATGTAGTTGTACAGGACATTCTTAATTCAATGTGTGACAATACATGCAAAGTGCTACTTACTAGGGAAGCTCACTTGAGTCTGGGAGTTCAGAGTTTTGAAAAGGAGTACCTTATATAGGCATCGAATGGCTTGTGACTGATCTTAGCCGTTGAAGCTCAAAGGAAAAGTAGGTGTTGATACATCAAGCATGCAGCAAGGCCCTAAGCATGCAGAAAACTCTATCAGTAGAACATCCCAAGAGCTCAATTCCCAGAAGCCAACCTAGAGAACCTTTATCACAAAAGCAGGCCTTGCTTGAGAATGTGCAAGGTGTGAGCAACCCAGGCCTGCTGAATCAGCTGATTTCTCTCTCTCTTTTTCTCTTTCTCTCTCTCCTGTATATATATACATAATTATTATGTTATAGAACTACAGTCTCTGTATACTTAGCACAGTTATAATTTTTTATTTATCCTATGATTCTTTGATGTCTTTATTTTTTTCTAGACTATCTAAACTTCATGAAGGTAGGAACTTTATCCATTTTTTTTCTCTCACCAATATATCCCTGATATTGGTAGGTACTCAGTAAATATAAATATTCCTTCAATGGTTAGTTAAATATTTATCTCATTAAAAAACATAATTTTTAATAATGAAACTCTGGGATCATTGTAATTATAACATACTCAATATAAGAATGTTCTTTCAGCATTATGATTTAACATTATTATAAAAAAAATAACTACTAGAATGAGAAAATAAAAGTGTTACATGACATAAGATTATGTAACTCAAACTCCCCAAGGAAAGCCATTATAATTAATGAGACTTTAGTAAAAATGGGTTTGAAGTGACAGTAAACAGGTCAAAAGCCTTTTTCCGAAAAGCCATTTGAATAACAAAATGATTTATCCTACCTAATAAAATAGTAATATGCAAATTGACCGCACATTCGCTACGCCCAAGCCATGCCCACCAGCCAAAGCCACGCCCACCAGCCAATCAGGAGTGAGTATGCAAATTAACCCAACAAATATGGCGGGTTAATTTGCATACGCAGGCACTGAGCGGCTGGGGACGGGGTGTTCCGCACCACCCCAGCCACTTGGGGCCTCTGGGCAGTGTGGGAAGGCAGTAAGGTGGCTTTGGGCTGGAGCAGATGGGCGGCTCTGGGCGGGAGCAGAAAGGCTGCTCCGGCCAGAGCGAAGGCGGTGCTGGCAGCCAGGGGAACAAAGGTCCATTCTTGCACGAATCTTCATTCTTGCATTGGGCCACTAGTATATATATAATCCTATATAATAAAACTCTAATATATGAATCGAATGGCAGAATGACCCATCGCTATGACACACAATGACCACCAGGGAACTGCCCCCTGGTAGTCAGTGCACTCCCACAGGGGGAGCGTCACTCAGCCAGATGCCAGACTCACGGCTGGCAAGCAAAGCGTGGTGGCAGGAGCCTCACCCACCTCTGCTGCAGGCGGGCGGTAAGGAGCGAGGGGTCCCGGACTGCAAGAGCATCGGACTGTGAGAGGGATATCTGACTGCTGGCTTGGGCCTGATCCCGGGGCAGACATCCTCTGAGGGGTCCCAGACCATGAGAGGGCGCAGGCCGGGCTAAGGGACCTTCCCCCCGACCCCCAAGTGCACTGGGCCTCTAGTATATATATATATATGAATGTAACTTGTTATCCACAATGAGTCCCAGAGAGTTATGCAAGTTTCCCCAAGTCCCATAATGATGTCATAAATCATTTGACCATAGATATGTGTACTTATGGACTCTCAGTTTGATTTTATTATCAGTCTCTTATCTGTATGCCTGCACACTGTTTGATTCTTATAGCTTTGTAGTAAGTTTCAAAATTGGGAATATGAGTACTCCAACCTTGTTCTTTTTCAAGATTGTCTTGGCTGGGACCCTTGCCTTTTATTATATAAGGACTAGAGGCCCAATGCACGAAATTCATGCAAGGGGCTTGGCCCTCACAGCCCTGGCTTCATCCAGAAGGTCGTTTGGAAGGTCATCTGGACGGTCATTCTGCTGTTCAGTCTAGCATATTATCTCTTTTTATATAGGATTATAGGAGCATTTTCAACCTTTTTCATGTCATTACCCACATAAACTAATTACTAAAATTTTGTGGCACACCAAAAATATATTTTTGCTGATCTGACCAAAAATAATTGGTATAATTTGGATTGATTTACAAAAAATAATAATAGTAATTACCTACCCTTTTTGCTCCAAAGTAACTTTAAAAAAGGTGCCTCTACTTGTGTATAAGAATTTTTAGTACCAAGAATTAACCAATCAGACACAACCTTATGCAGCGTGACCAATAAGATGCAATTCTATTATATGAACTATATATTTATGGTTCAAGACAAGTCATTCACCCTATATGGCTATTGTTGCATTGACTGTTGTCATTTTTTTATCTGACAATTTAAAGGGAAATAAAGGTCAGTGCCCACTGACTAAATAATCAGGTATTGCATGTTTTAAAATTTTTTGCAGCTCACTGTTAAAAATCATTAAATTATGAGTTAATTTGTCTATTTCTGCAAATAAAATGAATTTGGAATTTTTATTGAGATTTTTTTTTAATTTGTAGATCAATTTGAGGAGTGTTGCTATTAAAAATATTAAGTCTTCTGATTCATGAACAGAAATGCCTTTCTATTTATTTCGGTCCTTTTTTTTTTTTTTAATGATGTTTTGTAGTTTTCAGTTAAAAGTCTGATACTCGTTAAATTTATTTCTAGGTATTTTACCTTTGTTAATTCTATTGTAAATGGAATTATTCTATTATGTTTATTTTAGGATTTTTCATTGCCTCTTAATTTTTGTTGAAAACTGGACATTTTGAGTACTATAGTGTGGCACTTCTGGAAGTCAGCTAGGGTTTGTTGTTATTGCTTTTGTTTTTGTTATTTGTTCAGTGGCTTCTCTGAGCTGATTTTGAAAAATCTGTATCCTTTTTCATGTGTGGCCACAGCAGTCTCTATTATGTTAGCCTAGTCATCTATAAAATATTGGACAGAGATTTACTTAAATGCCTGGAACCAAAATGTCTCCCAGTCTTTGTGGCAGATGATGGGAGGAGGAGCAGCACATTTTGAACACCCAGCCAGGCAGTTTGCATCTCTGCCTTAGCCTTCACTTTTCTTGCCCCCACCCCAGGCCTTCACCACCCTATTATCTGTGTCCATATAAGTTCTTTGGTTAATCTCTTTCTACCCCCTCCCTTCTTCCCTCTGAGATTCTTCAATCTGTTTCATGTTTCCATGCCTCTGATTCTATGTTATTCATCAGTTTATTTTGTTCATTAGATTCCTTGTTCATTTATTTTGATTTTTAGATTCAGATGTTGATAGATATGTATTTATTGCCATTTTATCTTTTTTATTTTCCTCCTTCTTCTTAAAGAAGACTCTTCAACATTTCATGTAATACTAGTTTGGTGGTGATGAACTCCTTTAGCTTTTTCTTGTCTGTGAAACTCTTTATCAAACCTTCAATTCTAAATGATAGCTTTGCTGGTAGAGTAATCGTATTTGTAGGTCCTTGGTTTTCATCATTTTGAATATTTCTTGCCACTCCCTTCTGGTCTACAAAGTTTCTGTTGAAAAATCAGCTGACAGTCCTATGGGCACACTCTTGTAAATAACTAACTGCTTTTCTCTTGCTGCTGTTAAGATTCTCTCTTTGTCTTTAACCTTTGGCATTTTCATTATGATGTCTTGGTGTGGTCATCATATATTCATGTTGCTTGGGACTCTCTGTGTTTCCTGGACTTGTATGTCTATTTCTTTCACCAGGTAGGGGGAGTTTTCTGTCATTATTTCTTCAAAAAGATTTTCAATATCTTTCTGTCCCCTCCCCGTCTCTCTCTCTCTCTTCTGCTTCTGGTACCCACACGATATGAATGTTGGTACACTTGAAGTTGTCCCAGAGGCTCATTATACTATTTTCATATTTTTGGATTCTTTTTTCCATTTGCTCTTTTGATTGGGTGTTTTCTGTTTCCTAATATGCCAAATCATGGATTTGATTCTCAGAATCCTCTACTGTTGATTTTCTGAAAATTATTCTTTATTTCAGTTATTGTATGCTTAATTTCTGACTGGTCCTTTTTCATGTCTTTGATGTTCTCACTAAGATCCTTCAAATTCCCACTTAGTCCCTTGAAGCTCTCATTAAGTTCCTTGAGCATCGTTATAACCATTTTTTTAACTCTCTATCTGGTAGTTTGCTTGCTTCCATTTCATTTAGTTCTTTTTCTGAAGATTTCTGTTCTTTCGTTTGTAACATGTTTGTGACATGTTTGTAACATGTTTCTTTGTCTTTGTTTGCTGCTTCTCTGTCTCTGTTTCTATGTATTAGGTAGAGCTGCTATTTCTCCTGGAATTGGTAGAGTGTAGAAGGTGTCCCATAGGGCCCAGTGGCTTAGCCTCCCCATCACCTGAGCTAGGCACTCTAGGTGCACCTCTGTGGAGGCTGTGTGCACACTCTTGTATGTGAACCTTGATTGTGTTGGCATCACTGGACAGAATTGACCCCCTGGCCAATTGGCTGTGTGGACCAGTTGCAACTACAGCAGAAGAGCTGCTGTGCAGGAAACATCCCTGTGGAGCAGGACTTGCTTCAGTGGAGCTTTGGTACTCACTGAGTCTGCTCCTTGAGTGGGTTGCTTGTGTATGTGTACAGTTGTAATCTGGCATGGTCTGAAGCTATCCACTGGGTGCACTAGGTCTGGAGCCTCCCAGAAGATACGAAATCAGCCACTGCCTGTGCCCTGTCTAGGGCCACCTGCCACAAGTGACAGAGCAATCTGCAGATGGCTGCTACTAGTGTTGGGCTTGGAGGTGCCCAGGAGAGGCAAAGTAATGTACCAAGGCAGGTTGCTGCTATTGCCAGGCCTGCCTGGAGCCACTTATTGAGAGATATGGGGCACGCTGAGTTCAGCTGCTACTTGTTTGAGATATTTTAAGAAAGGCTGAAGCCTGAGCCAGGACAGGCCATTTATATGGAAAAGCCATTGCAAACAGTGTGGGTGAGGCTGCAAATTGGGTGGAAATCACCAGGGTGAGGCGAACAATGGGATCCAGGTTGATGGAGACTCAGATATGGAGCCTACTGATCAGCTCTGTGGCGAGGGATGTTTCAGAATAGGAGCAATGACCTTTGTGAGCACTTTTGTCAGGGAGAAAGCTGCCCCCGAGTTCTTGCCCTGATGTCAGACAATTTAGCTCCTCCCCATATGTCCCTGGATCCTTTCTGCTGCCTCAGTGCTGTATCTCAGAGGGAGTGGATCCTAGTAAGTCCATGTGCTGGCCCTTAAGAGAAACTGACTGGATCTCCAGCAGTCTCTGTGTCACTCAGCCACAATTACCGCTGGTTTTTATAGCCCAACATTATGGAGACTTTCTTGCTAGCTCTGGAACCCTGGGCTGCAGGGTCCAGTGTGGGACCAGGACCCCTTGCTCTTCACAGGTGGCCTCTGCAGAAACGATCCCCCCCCTTAAAAAATGGCACACATGGGTGTCGGACCAGCCCTTCGCCACCTTTGCTCCTTCTACCTGTCTTAATATGCCTTCTATTTTTTAATTTAATTTAATTTTATTGTTTAAGGTATTACAAATATTAGTACATATGTCTCCTTTTTGCTTCCCCATTGACCTCCCCCTGGCACATGCCCTCACTCTCCCCTCCCCGCCCCCCCCCCCCCCCCCCCCCCCGCGCCAGTGTCTTGTGTCTGTTGGTTGTGCTTATATGCATGCATATAAGTACTTCGGTTGATCTCTTACCCCCCCCAACCCTCCCATACCTTCCCGCTGCAGTCTGTTGGATGCTTCTTTGCCTCTATTTTTGTTCAACAGTTTATAATGTTCTTTATATTCCACAAATGAGTGAGATCATGTGGTATTTATCTTTCACTGACTGGCTTATTTCACTTAGTATAATGCTCTCCAGTTCCATCCATGCTGTTGCAAATGGTAAGAATTCCTGCTTTTTTATAGCAGCATAGTATTCCATTGTGTAGATGTACCACAGTTTTCTAATCCATTCATCTGTTGATAAGCAATTAGGCTGTTTCCAAATCTTAGCTATTGTAAATTGTGCTGCTATGAACAAAGGGGTGCATATATCCTTTCTGATTGGTGTTTCTGTTTTCTTGGGATATATTCCTAGAAGTGGGAATACTGGGTCAAATGGGAGTTCCGTTTTTAATTTTTTGAGGAAACTCCATACTGTTCTCCACAATGTCTGCACCAGTCTGCATTCCCACCAGCAGTGAAGGAGGGTAATATGCTTTCTTCTTTATTTCTCTTGTTGTAGGACTTCCATTTTAGCCAGATTTCAGGCAGTTTTGAATGATGGTTGTTCTATTATTTTAGTTGTAATTTTGTTGTGGTTGTGGGAGGATGTGAGTACCATGTTTACTTACACCGGCATCCTGGTTCCTCTCCCACCTTCACTTCTTACTAGCACAGAGCTTCAAAGTCAACTACAGGTGAGAACTTAGGGCCTTCTCAGGTCTGTCCTGAACATGTGCATATTCCATAGTCTTTTAAATTTCCAGGATTATATCAGAACTTCTCAAAACCTCATTTCCCAAAACATCTCATCCCCCAGTCTTTCCTTCCTAAGTTTTTTATTACTCTGTTGTTTGTCCCAGGTGTTTTTTATTACCTCAAGCAGGAATGACTAAAACTTTTGCCTGTAAATTTCACAAGTTGGGATAGCAATTTTGTCACTAGACAAGTTATGTTAGGCAGGATAAAGACCCCGCTTTCCAGCAGATTATCAGACAGTTCAAACAAAAAATTACAATGCTTTCAGATTGATGTGTGTTCTACTCCCTCAAATATTGGTACTGGGATGTGAGCTGTCATTTTCAAAGTTTGGGAAAAGGAGATGGAACTAGGTAGGGTAAGTTATAACACCACAAATCTCACTGTTCTTAGTGAGATTCAACCATCTTTCCTGAATAAGCATTCACAAGGTTGCTGAAAGCTTCTGATTAGTTTTCATAGACCTTAATATGTTGATTCCCACAGATTTTCCAGTATTTCATTGTTTTTATATAAGGGTGGAGTTTTATAATATTTTAGCCATTTTAACTGTTGTAATTCCCTAAAGAAACCCCAAAAGATGTGAATTATAAATATTTTCAGTTCTTTGCTTCTCTCAGAAAGAGTCATCCTATAGCACCATGACCTAGCTTGAGTTTATCTGTTGACCTATATTAGCTCCTTAAGAATCAAAGAGATTCTTATAGATTCTAATCTATGAATGATAATATCTTTCATTCAATATCCTGGTAGCCCAATAGATATAAAGGTAAGAATTATAACAAACAGAACTAATGGAGGTAGGTCATTAAATATCAGTGCCTGTTCTGCATGCAACTTTGTGAGGCCACTCTTCCAGTTATGTTGCTCTGGGCCTATTCCAAGTGATTTCCAGTATTGTTACAGTAGTTCTCTAGAATGGATCAGGGTATCACCTCAATTTATCTACCTAACACTCATGCTTTAAATTAGTCCATTGTGTAGCTTTCTAACTTTAGTACTTGAGATAAGAATCACCTAGGGCACTTGTTTTAAATCAGGGCCTCTTCTGAGTTTCTGATTTAGCAGGACTGAGGTGTAGCCAAGGAATGTGCCTTTTAAATAAATAATGACAGGCCAACAGAGGACTTTGGCTCAGGTGGACTAGAAAGTCCTGAACGAAAAAGTGGCCCCAGCCTCATTTCGTGGAACAGCCAACGGTCACCCTACCCAGCACAACAGGAGCCAGCTGCACCAAGAGCAAGACAGCAGGCTAATGATGACCACAGCCTCAACAGCCAGCACGAATCCGTCTGAAAGACAACGAACTCCATCTAATCAGACTAGAACACTTACATCCCCTAGCCTCCTCCCCTTGCTGTTTTTGCGCATAAAATTCAACCCCAAGGACAGTGGAAACTGAGTCCTAATCATTCCCAGTTGTGGCTGCATCCCCATTCCCTCTAATAAACTCCCCTCTTGGTCACTGCGTCCACCTATATCCTGGAGCAACTCCTACCTTACAAATACCTCCAGCTATTTTGATCCACATTAACAGTGACTCTACCTACAATCATTATCAAGTTTAGTGAGACTGATACATAAAGCATAAGGCCAATTTCTCGCTTAAACTAAGTAGGGGACCAGATATTTACACCCTCTACATGGTGCCTTTTCCTCCTCTAGCCTAGGATTCCCATAGGACAATTAATTAAACTAGATACTGCTGAGTGAGTCTACAGAGATTTCCAATTCATAGGGGATTCCTACCAAGTTGTGACGATCTTTAGACCTGTTCCCATTACCTTCACATCTTAGCAAGAATTACATCAGAAAAATAAGACACTCTAACTACTGACTTATCCACGGAGACCAAAATTCTTCTTTTCATCTCAGTACTACCAGGACAAATTACAGTGGCAATGAACTGACTGCACATCCCCATCATACTTATTAACCACTAAAATAGAAATTTTCCTAGCTGTCCACTTTTATCCCTCCTTCATTAAATTAACTCCCTCTTCACTTTCCTGTCCTCTTCTCCGGAAGTCAGCTTTTCTCATCCCTCTTTGTGTGTATATCTTATGTTCTGTCTTCTCTCTAAAAGCACTGCCTCTTGAGGAACCAAGATGGCGGCATAGTTAAACAACTAATCTGCTGCCTCACACAACAATTTCAAAAATACAACTAAAAGACAAAACGTCTACCACCCAGAACCACGGGAAAGCTGGCTGAGTGGTAGATTTACTAGGGGGAGAAAGGAGCACAAACGCTGAAAAGCTGAGGTAGGGAGGTGCGCGAATCGGGCTGGCGGCGGGCGACTGGGTGCTCAGCTTTTCTTCAACCCGAAGGGAGACAAGCTCCCGATCACTCTGAAATCCAGTTTCTGGGGACACGCGGGGGACCCAGACACTTACGGGGAGAAGCTGGATTCTCGGCCATCGGGTCGGAAAGTGAGAGTGACTTTTTTGTAGAGGTGTGCCAGCAATCATTGTTTTACTGTGCTGGAGCGAGGGGCGCAGGGACTTGGAAACGTGGAAAGGCAGAGACGGCTGACGCCTGCCATCGCCATTGGCCACGCCCTAGCCTAGTGACCCCCTGAGACCCCGCCCAGCCCTGAGACCCCGCCCCGCACATTCTACAAACCCGCCCAGGCTCCACACAACGGCTTTTGCATATAAATGGCCTGTTCTGTGGCAGCTCAACCAAATTAACTACAGCTCCAGTCAGACTGCTCCAAAACCGCCCAAGCAAAGGAGGAGAAAACTAGTTCTTGCTGTAGCTCCTGCTGGGGGACACACAGTACACAAGGGTAAACCAAGAGTGTCCACCTCAAGTAACAGGGAGGCTGACCCATTGAACCAATAGGACATCTAGTACACAAAGCTACCCTACCAATTCAGGGAAGCAGAGAAAATGAGGAGGCAAGGAAACAGATCACAAACCAAAGAAATGGAGGAGAACAAGCGACTGGACATAGAGTTCAAAACCACGGTTATAAGGTTTTTCAAGAATTTCATGGAAAAGGCCGATAAATTCAATGAGACCCTCGAGGATATGAAAAAGGACCAACTAGACATTAAACATACACTGACTGAGATAAAAAATATTATACAGTGACCCAACAGCAGACTAGAGGATCGCAAGAATCAACTCAAAGATTTGGAATACAAAGAGGCCAACGGCACTCCTCCAGAGAAGCATGAAGAGAAGAGAATTCAAAAAGTTGAAGATAGTGTAAGAAGCCTCTGGGACAACTTCAAGCATACCAACATCAGAATTATGGGGGTGCCAGAAGAAGAGAGAGAGCAAGATGCTGAAAACCTATTTGAAGAAATAATGAACGAAAACTTCCCCCACCTGATGAAAGAAATAGACTTACAAGTCCAGGAAGCGCACAGAACCCCAAACAAAAGGAATCCAAACAGGACCACACCAAGACACATCATAATTAAAATTCCAAGAGCAAAAGACAAAGAGAGAATCTTACAAGCAGCAAGAGAAAAACAGTTAGTTACCTACAAGGGAGCTCCCATACGATTATCAGCTAATTTCTCAACAGAAACCATGCAGGCCAGACGGGAGTGGCAAGAAATATTCAAAGTGATGAATAGCAGGAACCTACAACCAAGACTACTCTACCCAGCAAAGTTATCATTCAGAATTGAAGGGCAGATAAAGAGCTTCACAGATAAGAAAAAGCTAAAGGAGTTCATCACCACCAAACCAGTATTATATGAAATGCTGAAAGGTATTCTTTAAAAAGAGGAAAAAGAAGAAAAAAGTAAAGATAAAAATTATGAACAACAAATACATATCAACAAGTGAATCTAAAAGTCAAGTGAATTAAAAATCTGAGGAACAGAATAAACTGGTGAACTTAATAGAATCAGAGGCATAGAATGGGAGTGGATTGATAATTCTCCGGGGGAAAGGGGTGTGTGTGTGGGGAGTATGGGGAGAGACTGGACAAAAATCATACACCTATGGATAAGGACAGCGGGGGGGAGGTAAGGGCAAAAGGGGGGTGGGAACTGGGTGGTGGGGAGATATGGGGGGAAAAAGGAGAAACAATTGTAATCTGAACAATAAAGATTCATTAAAAAAATAAAAATAAATAAATAAATAAATAAAAGCACTGCCTCTTTGTTAAGTCCTCCAAAAACTCAAGTCTTTATGACTGCAAAACCTCTTCATTGTATTTTAAATTAGAGGCCTGGTGCATGGATTCATGTACTGGTGGAGTCCCTCAGCCTGGCCTGCGGGGATGGGGCTGAAACCGGCTCTCCAACATCCCCCAAGAGGTCCCAGATTGTGAGAGGGCAGTTTTCAGGTGATGCACGCGGGAATCGGGCTCCCTCCTCTCTGGATCCAGGGAGTGGGTGAAGCAGATTTGCGGCTGACATTGCCCCTGCAGCAACCTAACCCATGGCCGATTCCTTGAGCAATTGGGCTCCCTCCTCTACTGGTTGGAGTATTTGCCCCCTGGTGGTCATTGCACATCATAGCTACCAGGCGAATAGTCAGATGGTTGCTTAGGCTTTTATATATATGGATATTGCTTTGTCCCATTCTTTCCTTTCTCTGGGACTTTTAGCTACATGTATACTAGACCTTTTGCCTGTGTTGCTCATGTCCTACACTTTGTTTTGATTTTGTATTATTTTTTTCTGTGTAATTTAATTAGTGTATGTTCTTTTACTTTTCAAAAGCATTTTATTTTTCTTATGTCTAAGCCTTTAAATTTGAGAGGGGAAGTAGAGGACCTCATTGCCTTCTATACTGATAATTAAGATAAATATTTATCTCTCTTAGCTTCCAGAGAATAATTTTTATATAATTTTATTTTTTAATATAAAAAACATTCTAGTAAAAGGGAATCAGTGTTTTGGGTGTAAGGCTTCGGGTAAATGGCCATCTATACTAATAAAAGCATAATATACTAATTAGACTGGACAGCCAAACGACCTTCCAGACATTCTTCCGGACATCCTTCCAGACAAAGCCACAATGGCGTGGGCCAAAGCAGAGGCAGTTAGGGGTGATCAAGCTGACAGGGGAAAGTGATGAGGAGCGATCAGGCTGGCAGAGGAGAACAGTTAGGGGCAATCAGGCTGGCAGGGGAGAGCAGTTAGGGGTGATCAGGCTGGCAGGGGAGAGCGGTTAGGGGCTATTAGGTTGGCAGGCAAAGGTGGTTAGGGGCAATCAGGCAGGCAGGCAGGTGAGCGGTTAGGAGCCAGCGGTCCTGGATTGCAAGAGAGATGTCCAACTGCCATGTAGGATCGGGCCTAAACCAGCAGTCGGACATCCCCCAAGGGGTCCCAGATTGGAGAGAGTGCAGGCCGGGCTGAGGGATCCCCCCCCCCCATGCACAAATTTCATGCACTGGGCCTCTAGTAGTAATATAAAATTGTTCTTATTATATGTTCCTTGATTTAAAAATATTTAACTGACTTCCTATATTTAATCAGTCTAATATAGAAAAGTATGCATATATTTTCATGTCCTTCTGATAAGTGAAATCTGCCTTTGAAAATGATTTAAGTATTATCTTAAAATAACTAACAGATTTCTATATTCTTTTCTAGTGGATTAATGACTTAGAAAATGATAATTTGTATGTTACATGGCCTGCAAGTTGCCAGGAACTTCTGAAATCAGTATTCCCTGGAAAAATACCTTCCATAAGGCGTAATTTTCATAATTTGGTGAGTTTCATATTTTGACATATTATATACATTTTTAATAAAAATATCAGCATTTTTTGGGGGGTTTTCCTGCTCTTAATAAATAGGCATCTGAGAAATAAGGAAGAAAATATTTGCTTGATGCAACAAGTTTGAGTGGCATGGCTGAGTAGGTATCAGAAGCTAGCAATGTCACATAATATGCCTCTTGTTACTTAGCGTTCCTGTACTTTAATGATACCAATATTAAGTTAATGGTCAATTTTTACATTTCCTAAAAGGAATTAATGATAGAACTTTTCTTCTATATTATAATGATTAAATAACTAATCATTCTTATAACTAATGATTAAAATTTTATGCATTTCAGGAAAAAATACATGAGTAGCATGTTATCATCTTAGCATATAAATTCATTATTACAACATAAACAACCTATGAACTTTAAATTGTGGAGAAACACCCAGAGTTTTGTTTTGTTTTGCTTTTAGCATAGGAAGTGAATATCTTATTTCCTACTTCAACCTGGAGCAATCAGTTATATTAATGCTTTTGGGGGTTTTTTGGTCAAAATTCAATTACTGTTTCCTTTTTCTAAAAATTTATCACAGAAAATCCAGTGGACATTTAAAATATTTCACTTCTTATAAAAATATTTACTTTATTCTGTGTTTCAAAAACAGAATGAATAATATGTTATTAAATTCCATTTATTATTATATTATTAAAAATCCTTCATAAATTGAAATTCTTATATCCACATTTCAGAATTCTTTAGAGTTGCTAGAAATTTCTTTTTAAAAACCTTGAAATTGTATGCTTTTAACTGCTGAAATTAGATTAAACTTTAATTTTATGAAAATCTTAAAAGTGTTTAAACAAAATAATAATGATAGACTGTCTACTTTCTTTTAGGTTCTGTTTATTGATCCTGCTCAAGAATATACCTTGGATTTTATCAAACTTGCTGAACTTTTATATTATCATAAAACTCCTCTTAGGTAATTTTCAATTAATAACAAACTGTCAAATGATGGAAAGCCAGTGATTTTCATTTTGTATTATATAGAGTATTAATGTATGATTCAAAGCAACGGAGTATCTCTAGCACCTGACACAATATAGCTGTGTGTTATGAAGTATCATATACCTTTATGATAGACTCTGTTAATCAAAGCTGCTTGGTAATCTTGTCTGTCTTCCCAAGAGAATGATCTGATCATTTTGGGAACTTAAAGATGGACCCATTTCTCTGTGGTTTTAAGAGTACACCAGAAAAACGGGCATTTGATAATGCCATCATCAGAGAGTATATGTTTTGGAAGAATCCATCAAGTATGAAGATTTTGGTGAATAGGCATTACAAATCAAACCTTTTCAAATAATATTTCCCTTTGTCCCCATTTATTAACACATTCTCTCCAATTGGATGTTATAGTCTAATGATGTTTTAAAATCATAGTTTATTGTGGTTTAAAGGGATAATTGTGACATTCCTTATTCATCTTTTTTTCCAGAATTGGTTTTGTGTTCATTCTTAATACAGATGATGAAGTTGATGGAACAAATGATGCTGGAGTTGCTCTTTGGCGGGCTTTCAACTATATTGCAAAAGAACATGATGTATCACAAGCATTTATTTCCATAACACATGTAAGTTTATGTACTAGCATAATTTATTTGGAATTCATAGTGTGTTTTTTGTATTACTATAATTATTATTGTATTAATATTTAAAAGTGTATAAAGAACTATTGTGAGGATTAATACATACGATGGATTTGATTCTTGCCACTCCCAACTGAGGTACATAATACTGTCCCCAATTTAAAAATTATGCAACTGAGGCTCTACCAAAATATATGAACTTGTTTAGTCAATAAAGGGATTTAAATTGTATATATTAAATTTAAAGAACATGATTAGTCAGGGAAGAATTCTTTAATAGATCCTGAGTAAAAGCATGAATAGAAAAAAATTATTGCAAAGTAAAATATTCTAAATGACAAAGTATATAGATACTATCTAGGGAATTTCAAAGGAGAAGGATATCACTTTATAATAGTAAATTAGTGTGGAAATGGTAAGATTGATACTGAGTCTGACAGATATTGTATAAGAAAAGTCAGAAACTGGTAAGAACTTAATTAAGGAAGCATACGAGACAGGAGAATTATTTCATAATTGAGGTTTTGAAACTATTATAATTCATCATGAAAAAATATAAATGTACTTTTAAATGATTATTAATAAAGTTAGGTTATAACTTTAAAAATAACTTGTATTCATTTTTAAATTCATTGGTCTTTAGCTTATCAACCTTTATTGTAAACAAAGAGTGCTTCTTCTTCAGACTGAGAAGAAAATTACCAAAGCACTGTAAATTTTCTACCCTATAAAATAAAAGCCTAATATGCTAAGTGTCCGGTCATCCGGTCTTCCATTCAACCAATCAAAGTGTAATATGCTAATAATATGCTAAGGCCAGTCAACCACTCTCTATGATGTGCACTGACCACCAGGGTGCAGACACTCGACCGGTCGACCAGTCGCTATGACGTGCACTGACCAGCAGGAGGCAGACGCTCTGACCAATAGGCTAGCTTACTGCTGGGGTCTGGCCAATCGGGACTGAGCGAGATGGGCCGGACATGCCCTGGAGCCCTACTGTGGTCCCTCCCCAGCTGGCCAACCTCCTGCGTCCCTCCCCAGCCCTGATTGTGCATCGGTGGGGTCCCTCGGCCTAGCCTGCGCCTTCTCTCAATCCGGGCTGAGGGACCTCCTCTCCCCCCCGCCGCCCCCATGTATAGATTTCGTGCACCAGGCCTCTAGGTAAATATATAATCTCAATTACAGTAACATTGAAAAAGAATAAAATACTTAGGAATAAATTTAACCAAGGAGGTGAAAGATCTTTTTACTGAAAATTATAAGACATTGATGAAAAAAATTGGAGAAGAGACTAATAATTGGAAATGTATTCCATGTTCATGGATTGGAGAATTAATATTGTTAAATTGCCCATACTACCCAAGTGATCTACAGGTTTAAGCAATCTCTATTAAAATTTCAGTAGCATTTTTCACAGAAATAGAGAAAACAATCCTAAAATTCATATGGAACCATAAAGACCCTGAATAGCCAAAGCAATCTTGTGAAAGAAAAACAAAACTGGAAGCATCACATTTCTGAATTTTAATTAATATTAGAAAGTTATAGTAATCAAAACAGTATGGAACTGGCATAAAAACAGACACATAGATCAATGGAACAAATAATCAAGAACCCATGCATGGATGGTCACTAAATTTTTTGGTAGAGCCACTATGGAAAATAGTCTGGTGGTTCCTTAAGAAATTAAGATAGGATTACAATATGATTCAGCAATCCCACTTCTGGGTATATATTCAAAGGAAATGAAATCAGTATCTCAAGGAGATTACTGTATTTCCATGTTCATTGCAGCATTATTTACAATTGTCAAGGTATGGAAACAACCTAAGTGTTCATCAATGGACAAGTAGAAATACACACAACAGAATATTATTCAGCCTTAAAGATGGAAATCCTGCCATTTGCAACAACATGGAAGAACCTGAAGAACATTATGCTAAATGAAATATATCAGACAGAGAGAGTAAATACGGAATAATATCACTTATATGTTAAATCTAAAAAAGCTGAACTCATGGAAACAGTAGAAAAGTGGTTTCCAAAGGATGAGTGAAATGGGTAGATGTTGGTCAAAGGGTACAAACTTTTCAATTATAAGAGGTATAAATTCTGGGGATCTGATGTACAGCATGGTGGCTATGGTTGAAAATACTGTATTATATAAATGAAATTTACTAAGAGAATTTAAGTGTTCTTACAAAAAAGAAAAATAAATAAATGTCTGTTTTAATTAATTTGATGGTGGGAATCCTTTCATAGGATTTTATCAAATTATCATGTTGTACACTTTAAATATATTATTATTTTATTTGTCAGTTATACATCAATAAAGCTAAAAAAGTAAAATAAAATAGAAAAATAAATGTAACTTATATGGAAGAATAAAGCCCCAGAATTGCTGAGAATCTCTTGAGGAAGAATAAAATGTGTCTGGCTGTACCAGGTAATATCCATAAAGTTATATTAAGACAGTGTGGTATTGGTTCAAGGGAAAGATATATAGACCAAAGGGGCCTCCAAAACTGAAGAATACAGAAGTGATGTATAGTAAGTCGGAGTGGACTTTCAACTGCTGGTGTCTAGACAATTGATTATAACAATACAAACATAAAATCTCACACCTTATATAAAATTTATTTCAGCTTAAAAGTTTAGTGTGAAAAACAAAGTATTAAAACTTTTAGAAAATAGGAACCCAAGGGAGGTCAGAGTTTCCTGGATTACACTTAAAAAGTCATGAGTCTGAAGGAAAATATTGATAAATTTAGCTGTATTACAAGTGCATACCAACATTTTATCAAATGATATCATAAAGTAAGGGGAAATAAGTTCCAAGCAAAAGAAGTATTTGTAATATATATAATCAATAAAAGATTTATATCCCATGATATAAAGATTTCCTACAAATAAAAAAAATTAAAAAGAAAAAAACAGGGGGAATGACTCAGCAGATGGATACTGAAGGTTGTCTTCTCTGCGCTGTCTCTGAGGAACCAACAACCCCAGACTCTCCTCACACAGTTCTAGCCACTCCACGAGAGCCCAAGAGAGAGGAATGGAGAGGGGGACAGAGAGAGAAACATTGATCTGAAAGCAAAACATCTGTTCACTGCTTCCTGCACCCCCCTCCTGGGGATCAAGTCCACAACCCGAGCATATGCCCTCACCTGGAATCAAACCGGCAACCTTTATTTGCAGGGGAGCCCGCCCAACCAACTGAGCCACACCTGCCAGGGCTATTTAACTCATTTTTTAATTGTTCATTTACCAGTCTTATATCATTGGCACCAATTTAGTAAGAGTTTGTATATAGAATGGAGGAAATCAGTTTTATTTCAGGGACCAAATAGATTATTATATACATGTTTTATTTATAGCAATACAATTTTGCAGTTTTCATTTTTTGGTGACTGCATAAATAACTGGCCTATATTTTATTCTAACTGGATAACATTTATAGAGTGAGAAGGAAACACTGGCTGTATGTTACATTTAATTACTAGAGGACCAGTTATTTTGTGATGTCGCAGCAACTCAGGTTGAGGATCATTGTGATGGTGTGAAGAATTTATCTGCGTAGGCCTGCCAAGACAGGTTTGAAGCTTCAGTGTTCAAAATTATGCAGATGTGGAAGGCAGCTGAAGAAAAGTTTATTTGAGATGGCCCATGATTCTTCAGAAATTTAAATTGCTTCTTTTAAAGATGGATGAAATGATTCCGAAACCTCCATTAGATAGACATTATGTGATGACCCATGCCCTGGGGATTTGGAGTTGAGTATGATTGAAGAAAACACCTATCAGGCTTTGTGTGAAATAACCTTGATAAAAAGACCATGTTACATATTTTGTGCCTCTGAGCCAGATGAAGATAATGATTTTCTATCTATGACCTTTCCCAGAAAACTGTGGAAAATATTTAAAAGTGTTCAGTTGAAGTCTATTTGTTGGGATAAGGATGGACCTTCTATAGTGATTAATAAAGAACTCATTAAGAAAGAAGTTTTGGAAAGAAAGTCACCTTTCAGAATATTTAAAACTGATAGTATGAAAAGTTTACTTCAGCTTAACCTTTATGGATTTAGTAAAATGTGACAGAATTTTCAAAGACCTCCTTCTGTACCTGACAAAAAAAAAAGAAGTCTCTGTTTTAATCAAGTTACAGCTTTTTCATAATTCTGAGTTTAAATGAAGCTGTCCCCAACTTCTAGTAAGACTGAAAATAAGAATAGGGATTAAAAATGCTTCTCCAGCATCTTCATTGTTTCAAGATTTCAACAAGAAGCACTTTGGAGTAGAGGGTCATGTGACTAACATGCCTCCATGTAAATGAATTATATTTAACTAGAGGCCCGGTGCATGAAATTCATGCATGGGGGGGTCGGGGGGGGTGAGGTGTGTCCCTCAGCCCAGCCTGCACCCTCTTCAATCTGGGACCCCTCATGTGATGTCCGACTGCCTGGAAGGATCGGGCCTAAATGGGCAGTCAGACATCCCTCTCACAATCCAGGACTGCCGGCTCCCAACTGCTGGCCTGCCTGCCTTCCTGATTGCCCCTAACTGCTTCTGCCTGCCAGCCTGATCACCCCCTAACCACTCCCCTGCCAGCCTGATTGATGCCTAACTGCTCCCCTGCCAGCCTGTTTGACCCTAACTGCCCTCCCCTGCAGGCCTGGTCACCCCTAACTGCTCTCCCCTGCAGGCCTGGTCACCCCCAACTGCTCTCCTCTGCAGGCCTGAGTCCCCCCCAACTTCCCTTCCCTGCAGGCCCAGTCACCCCCAACTTCCCTCCTCTGCCGGCCTAGTCACACCTAACTGACCTTCCCTGCTGGCCTGATCGCCCACAACTGTCCTCCCTTGCAGGCCTGGTCCCTCCCAACTGCCCTCCCCTGCTGACCATCTTGTGGTGGCCACCTTGTGTGTCCACATGGGGGCAGCCATCTTTGACGACATGGGGGCAGCCATCTTGTGTGTTGTAGTGATGGTCAATTTGCATATTACTCTTTTATTAGATAGGATTAATTGTTTAAAAAGAAAACTATAATAAGTGTAAAGGAAAAAAGAGAAACTGGCATTAAGTGATTGTGAAATAGTCCAGGATGAATAAAATGAGGACCTGAATAAGGATGGGAATTTAATGACAGATACAAATAAAATATAGAAAAGGCAAAAAAAAAAAAAAAGGAAAAGAAAAAGACAAAACAACCCAAGAGAAGAAATACATAAAAGATTATTTAAAATACAAGAGGATACATTAATGATAAATTAAAATTTATTGAAATCAAAGCAGTAAGTAAATATTTATTACAATTAATGGTAAATAAACAAGGTAATTATTTCAGAAATAGGAAAAATAAAGACTACCCTGAGATATTATTTTATACCTTATAATTTGGCAGTAATTAAGAAATCTGGCAATTTATGTTGAGAATGTAGAGCAGTGGGAATGCCTTTACACTGTTACACTGCCTGTAAGAATATGAATTGGCCCAACCACATCGAAAAACAATCTGTTAGTATTTCAAAATTTTAAGTTACATTTGCATGCTCTTTGGATATACACACACACACACACACACACACACACGATAAATTCTTTTATCTGTGCCATAGGAAAGTATTCTTAGCAGAATCATCTGCAATAGCAACAAACAGGAAAATATATATATATATATATGTATATATACATATATATACATATATATATATATATATATATATATACACACACACACACACACACACACACATATATATATATATATATTCATTTTTGTATACGTATATATGTCTGTGTGTGTGTGAGTACAGATATGTATCAGTAGTAAAAGAGATGGGTAAAATTTGGCCTGTTCAGATAAGGGAATATGATATGCAACAGCACATTTGTTAGAAGCATAATGACATTATAGAAGGCTAACATATTGCTATACATTTTGAAGTTCAAAAGCAAAGAAAACTATAGTGCATGGGAATACATTCAGGTAAAAATCTAGCACTTAAAAGGTAAGAGAATGGTGAATACAAATTAGAGGATGCTTGCATCTGGGGAGCAGAGCAAGATGGGATTGGGAGGGAAGGTATACTTTAGCAGCACTGATGATGTTCCATTTCCTGGGTTATGTGGTTTGTTCATGGGGATTGTCCATTTTATTATTTACTAGTGGCCCGGTGCACAAAATGTGGCAGTTGGACATCCCTCTCGCAATCTGAGACCACTGGCTCCTAACCGCTCACCTGCCTGCCTGATCGCCCTAACCGCTCACCTGCCTGCCTGATCACCCCTAACTGCCCTCCCTTGCTGGCCTGATTTCACCCCCAACTGCCCTATCCTGCCAACCTGATCTCACCCCCAACTGCCCTCCCCTGCCAGCCTGGTTGCCCCCAACTGCCCTCCCCTGCTGTCCTGATCTCGCCCCCAATGGCCCTCCCCTGCCGACCTGATCTTGCCCCCAGTGGCCCTCCCCTGCTGGTCTGATCTTGCCCCCAACTGCCCTCCCCTTGCTGGCCTGGTTGCCCCCAACTGGCCTCCCTGCCGGCTTGATCTCACCTCCAACTGCCCTCCTCTGCTGGCCAATTTGGTTCTAATTGGTCAGTTTCTATGCCAGTCAGTGTCAAAAGCTCCACCTCCTAGGCAGCCATTGGCTCCTCACAGTTGACCCAGATTTGGTTCTGATTGGTTCTATCAACAGGGCCTGATCAGAAAGGCGGGGCTGATCAGCAGCCCCAGTGGAGGCCTGGAGAGAAATGGATGCAGGGCTGCTGGCCAGGCTCAGAGGGAAAGAGAGAGGCAAGTGCTGGTCAAAAGCTACTACAGACGCTACAGATCAGCCCCTGCTCCTCTCTTCAGCTCTCTTCCCGAGCCTGATTCACAGCCCCCTCAGCAGTCACTGCTGGGTCTCTGGGCCTGCAGCTTCAGTAGTCAGCACTGGGTCCCCATGGCAACTCAGCACTCACTGCAGGACTGACTTCCCGATTGGTGTTCTGATTGGCCAGTTTCTATGCCAGTCAGCGTCTCTGGGCCTATCAACGGGGCCCGATCAGAAAGGTGGGGCTGATCAGCAGCCCCAGTGGAGGCCTGAAGAGAAATGTACACAGGGCTGCTGGCCAGGCTCTGAGGGAAAAAGAGAGGCAAGTGCTAATCAAAAGCTACTTCAGACGCTGCAGATCAGCCCCTGCTTCTCTCTTCAGGTCTCTTTCCGGGCCTGATTCAAAGCCCCCTCAGCAGTCACTGCTGGGTCACTGGGCCTGCAGCCTCAGTAGGCAGTGCTGGGTCACCATGGCAACCCAGCGCTGACTTCCGGTTGGTCAGCCTTTGATCCTGATCAGTCGTTACACCCTGGCTCTTTATTATAGAGATGCCTCATAATATATATACTTTTATTTTGCTTACCAAGTTACATGACAGTTTTGAATTTTTAAAAAATATAAAAGAAGATGGACTTGTTATGTATCTAAGTAGCTTATGCAAGACATTCTGGCTACCTTAGATACTTAGGAATATCTAATATTTTAACATAATTGATTAGTAAAATGATTAGTCTCAAAGACTTTTCATATGTAATTTTTGCTTCATTCAAAAATCTTATTTTTTAATTCCTATTTATGTTTTACTCTGAAGCCTGAACTTTTCACCTTTTTTTTTTTTTTTAGTTATTAGAATTATAGTATGTTCTGCTTTGATATGAGGAGAAAATACCCATAAATTGAGATACTCAGACAACTAAACTGTGATCTAATTACAGACCTGTGCTTCCTAAAGGAATAGGTTACAAAGTTTACAGTGATAAAAGGAAAACAAATAAGAATTCTAATTCTTCATTATGAGAAATAACATGGGGATTCTGTCAGCCATAATGTGAGATTGTCTTTGGCAGTATTTATTTGAGTTGGGACTAAAATGGATGTTCTTAATTGGTCTATCAATATGCTACCTAATGGTATTTGTGCTTACTAGTTCCTTCTGCTTGGAAGTTTCTTTCCCCAGAATGTCTTTTTGGAAAATAAATTATTTATTGGGGTAACATTGGTTAATAAAATTATATAGGTTTCAAGTGCATTTCTGTAATACATCATCTGTATATAGTATTGTGTATTCCCCAGAATGTCTTGTTAGCTCACTGTTCATATTTACTAGTATGTCTTGGCTAAGTCATCTGCTCAAAGATGACATCTCTCTCTATGCAAAACTGTCCTTTGCCCCATGCCTAGAACAGTGTCTGGTCATAGTAGAGGATCTATAATGAAAGGAGAAATGAAACAAAAAAATAATAATAAAGAAGTAACAGCTTACATTACACAAGTGCATTTAGATGTTTGAGACTGTGGGGAGAATGGAAGTGCAGAGAAAATCTAATCATAGTATTTACTTAAGAGCAATTAGAAATGAAAAGAAAGCATTCTGAAACTAGTCATTTAAAATATTTTATACGTGTCTTTTTAAATAAGGTAACCATTTTATTAATAATCAGTGGTCAAGATGGAACATAACAAATTTGTTATGTTATTTGTGAAAGCTATAGAATTCCACAAAACCGTTTATATTTCAAGATGATATATTGTATGGTTAGAATGATTAATATACCTGTATGCATAGGTGAGTATTCATATGTATATAGTATATTTAGAACTTACAAAATATAAAATATATTTAATATAGAAATGTATATGCATGCTAAGGGAAATGAAAATTAATTATAATATCTTTATTTCCACAGATGTACCAAAAAGTGAAGAATCAAAATATACTCACAGTGGATAATGTGAAGAGTGTTCTCCAAGATAAATTTCCTCATGCTAATATTTTGGATATTTTGGGAATTGATTCTAGATATGATAATAAAAGAAAGGTAATTTGGTTTTTAAGTTTTCAAAACTATGATCCAAGACCCTTTTATTAAAATCTTATGAATAAATTATCTTAATATAAATAACTCACGATTTGGATTTTAGTCCCTCAAAAAGAAGGGAAATTTTAGACCTTTGAATGACACATGTTGTGTACAGTATTTACATTTCCACAATTTGACTTTTTGAAAAGTACCAAAAAAAGGATAGATCTAAAGATTTACAGGGGAGAAAACTTAAGCATAGAATTTTAAAGGATATAATTTGTGCTTTCTTAGGAAGAAATAAAGCTGGCTTTTTAGATAAACATTAGGATAAGAATCAGACTTCAGAAAAGCATCATTGGGGTTCTATTTCTAATGCTCATATGGTTCTCAACATTTCTCAATGGGTTTTTTTATTTTATAAGTGTTTCTTAAAAAAAAAGATCTGATTTTGACACTCTTATATGTAAAATTCCTCAATAGTAATGGTAAAGTACAGAATCACTAGCATTGTAGAGGTCCTGCTAAATTTGGCCCCTTTTTATAATTCTTCAGTCTCATTTCCTACTCTCTTTCTTGCTTTTTCTGATTCAACCATGCTGGCATTATTTCAAGTTTATTATATCAAGAACTACAGGCCCGGTGCACAAAATTCGTGCACAGGGGGTGGGGTGTGTGTCCCTCAGCCCAGCCTGCACCCTCTCCAATCGGGGATCCCTCGAGGGATGTCCGACTGACCGTATAGGCCCGATCCCTAAACGGCCAGTCGGACATCCCTCTCACAATCCAGGACTGCTGGCTCCCAACTGCTCTCCTGCCTGCCTTCCTGATTGCCCCTAACCGCTTCTGCCTGTCAGCTTGATCACCCCCTAACCACTCCCCTGCCAGCCTGATTGATGTCTAACTGCTCCCCTGCCAGCCTCTTTGCCCCCAACTTCCCTCCTCTGCCGGCCTGGTCACCCCTAACTGCCCCTCCCCTGCAGGGTTGATCGCCCCCAACTGCCCTCCCTTGCAGGCCTGGTCCCTCTCAACTGCCCTCCCTTGCAGGCCTGGTGCCTCCCAACTACCCTCCCCTTCTTGCCTGATCGCCCACAACTGCCCTCCCTTGCAGGCCTGGTCCCTCCTAACTGCCCTCCCCTGCTGGCCATCTTGTGGTGGCCATCTTGTGTCCACCTGGGGGGCAGGATCTTTGACCACATGGGGGCAGCCATCTTGTGTGTTGGAGTGATGGTCAATCTGCATATTATTCTTTTATTAGATAGGATAGAGGCCTGGTGCATGGGTGGGGGCCAGCTAGTTTGCCCTGAAGCGTGTCCCGGATCAGGGTGGGGGTTCCCTTGGGGCGTGGGGCAGCTTGGGCGAGGGGCCTGTGGTAGTTTGCAGGCCGGCCATGCCCCCCGGCGACCCAAGCAGAGGCCCTGGTATCTGGAATTTATTTATCTTCTACAATTGAAACTTTGTAGCCTGGAGCGGAGCCAAGCCTCCTGCTCGCTCTGTGGTGGCAGCCATTTCTGTTGGAATTTATGTATCTTTTACAATTGAAACTTTGTAGCCTGGAGTGAAGGCCTGAGCCGGCCAGGGCTGCAGAAGCTTGGCTTCCTCCATCGCCCGGGGCAACCCTAGCCTCCTGCTCTTCCAGCTCAGTGGCTGTCGCCATTTCTGTTGGAATTGATTTACCTTCTATAATTGAAACTTTGTACCCTTGAGTGGAGGCCTCAGCCTGCCAGGGTGTGCGAAAAGCTTGGCTACCTCCATTGCCAGGGAAACCCAAGCCTCCCTCCTGCTCTCTGTGGCCACAGCCATCTTGGTTGGGGTTAATTTGCATACTTGCTCTAATTGGCTGGTGGACATGGCTTGTGGGTGTAGCGGAGTGATGGTTAATTTGCATATTGCTCTTTTATTAGATAGGCTGGGTCACCACCTTCTCATCAGAGGGATTTCACATACGTGTTTTCTCCATATTTGTAGATACTCCCTCCCTCTTCTCCAGCTCATATTAGCTCTTGGCTGTAATATTACATGAGGGGAAAAGTAACACTTATGGAAAAACTTCAGGGAAGTGTTTTTAAATCCTTGAAATCAGATTAAGTTGCTCTATTATATGCTAAAATAGTACCTTACACTCCTGTGTAATCTTATATAATAAAAGCCTAATATGCTAAGTGTCCGACCATTCATTCGACCAGTCGCTATGATGCACACTGACCACCAGGGGTAGATGCTCGGACCAGTAGACTAGCTTGCTGCTGGGGTCCAGCCGATTGGGAGTGAGCAAGACAGGATGGACACACCCTGTAGCCCTCTCCGCAGTCCTTCCCTGGCCGGCCAACCTCCCATGGTCCCGATCGGCCCCAATCGGGACTGGGCGAGATGGCCCTGATTGGCCCCGATTGGGACTGGGCGAGATGGGCCAGACATGCCCTGGAGCCCTCCTATGGTCCCTTCCTGGCCTCTAAAATATTTCTTCTAATTAATTTCCTTTCAATGTGCACGAATTCGTGCACCAGGCCTCTAGTGCTAACTATAACAGGAGGCTCGGTGCATGAATTTGTGCACAGGTGAGGTCCCTAGGCCTGGCCAGCAATCAGGGCCAATCGGGGACATCTCGCCAAGTCCCAATTGGGGCTGGGCCAATTGGGGGCGGGCTGATTGGGGTGCTGGCCAGCGGGAGGGACAGGAAGTGGGACCGTGGGAGTTGGCCAGCCCGGGGGAGGAACCGTGGGAGATTGGCCAGCTGGTGGAGGGGATGGACTGACCAGGGGAGGGACCGCAGGAGGTTGACTGGCCAGCCGTGGGGAAGGACTGGGGGAGATTGGCTGGCCACAGGAGGTTGCCTGTGGGAGCGCACTGACCACCATGGGACAGCTCCTGTGTTGAGCATCTGCCCCATGTCGTCAGTGCGCATCATAGCCACCTGTCATTCTGGTAGTTCAGCCGTAATGGTCGCGTAGGCTTTTATATATATATAGATTGTTCAGTACCTTGACTTCTCAATAGACTGAGGTCCATGAGATCAGGAATCATGTATCTTATTGGATGTTGTAGGCCCAATGTCTAGTGAGCAGAACATAATGTGTAATCAGTAAATATCTGTTGAATGAATTAATGAGGAGAAAAGGCCATCTGAAAGTGAGGGTGTGTGTGGTAGTGATGGAACTTTAAGAGAGCTATGATGTTTTAGAAATTGCTGCTCTGGAGACTACGAAAGGGTCTAGAGTAAAACCATGTAAAAGAATTGCCATGATGCTTAAGCTTACCATAAGTTTCAGGGGCATCAATCTCAGTTTTAAAGAAAGTCCAAAATAACTGAGCAAAGGAAGGTAATTGGATAAACTACTCTAAGTTTGAAGTTTCATAAATTGGGTATAACATTTGCCCAGAATGGCCCACAAGTACAATCTGTGGGGTACAGACTGCGTAGAATAGGACATGAAGTCAAGAAGCCAAAGGATTGGTGGTCTCAATGTGATTGAAAAGACAGTGCGGTAGGAATTATGGATTTTTCTTTTCTTTAGTTATACTAGTATAAGAATAGTTTTCCAAATAGTTATTTTTAAAAAAAAATATTTTTATTGATTTCAGAGAAGGAGAGAGAGAGAGAAACATCAATGATGAGAGAGAATCATTGATCTGCTGATTCCAACACACCCCATACTGGGTGGGGATAGAGCCCACAACCTGGGCATATGCCCTGACCGGGAATTGGACCATGACCTCCTAGTTCATAGGTCAACACTCAACCACTGAGCCATGCCAGCCGGGCGCAAATAGTTGTTTTTGAAATGAGAAAGTGTTTTATTGGTTTTTCCCCATTACTATGTTTTCATATAATTAAAAACACACCTAAAAGACATGAACTTTCTTTTAGAGCCAAGTTATGTAGAAGCATCTCTTTTAGTAAAGTTTTTTATGGCATTATGTAAAATTGAGAAAGAATTCTTTTTTATGAGCATTCTTTCATTATTCTGAATCATGGAGGGGAAGGAACAAAAATTTCCTGTAATGATTATGTAAGCTTATGGAATAGAAACACGGTGAAATTTTATATATTAGGGATCTGTTTGCACAGGGTGAAAGCAGAAGGTTGCAACATTTGGGTTTTAATATCAGCCTGCTTAATGGGTTAATTATAGGCGTCCTGGAAGTTTTCCATACCTACACATTATGTTTTCATTTTTCTTCCTTTTCTTTTTTCTTTTTTTTTTTTAATAGATGTGGTTTCTTTACTTCTTGTTACTAAGTGGTAGAGTACAATTTCTTTTCATGCTTATATTCCACAGGGACTAAAACTTGTGCAAATATATCTCCTAAGCATGACTGATAGATGCACAATGTTGATACTAAGGATCATTTCTCATTCAAGAGTAAAAATTTCTTTTTCTGGTTAATTTGACCTTTTTTTGTTAATTGGGAAACACTTACTTGATTTTTCACTAAATTGTTGTATATGCTCTGTTTCTTAAGGAACCTCTTCTGGTTCAAATTAATTATAGCATTTAAAGCCTTTTGTTAATGCTTGCGTTCCTGAGGATATTAAGTGTATTGAAATAAAATGCATTCCTATGAATATCTAGATAGGAAATATTTAAGGTACTTACTTGATTTTATTTAATATATTTATTAAAGTTTAAAAATATTGTTTATAACCTAACTTGCATATAGAAGAAAACGTATTTATTTGATTATTCTACGCAGTATATGCTGTGAGATTAATGCACTTAAGCTGAGATAATATTACATAGCCAAAATATACTGCTTATGGGTTGCCATAAAAATACCTGAATAACACGATGTTATCCTTACATATTGGTATGCACAAACCAATATTACCATGTCCTATGTGGATATAAATTTAACTTTCAGCTAGACTGTAGGTACTTCAAGAATAGGGATCTTGTCTTCTTATTCTTTTGTATTTCTCAAGTTGTGCAGCATAGCTTAAGTTTTAGATATTATTTGCTGAGTTTTTGTTATCATAATTGAGGATTGAGATCTTTTCTACCTCCCTGACTTCACTTAGTCTCCCCTTAGTCCAGTGGTATTACTTAAAATACCTAAAAACTGTTGTAGCTTCAAAATCAAATGAAACCAATCAGAAAGAATCAACCAGGGCTGATGTAGGAGCCAGTTTCCTGTAGTGGCTGAAACGTGTTGACAGGGAGGGTCTGGGAAAGAGGTCAGAGGGTTCTCATGGGGGAAACCACTGTGCCACTAGTACAGAAGCATTTCAGTCCATTAAGAATTCATAGGCCTGTGCAGTGCATACCAGCTGGTGAAGAGATCTGTTGTTAACACATTTTGGTTAAGTGAATATTTAGAGTGTGTGTGACTTTTTAAATGTTTCTTGTTAGTAAGTCAAATACTATGATTGCCTTTTCATTTCTTAACTTTTATTTGCTTTAAGAATTACTCCACATTTTTACTCACTTCATAGATTGATCAAATAACCAATTCATAATTCTCCTTGCAAAAATAGCAATTAACAAACCACCACCTTCCCTTGTACACATCAGCCCCAAGAATGCCCTTCTGTAGTCGTTCCTGCCTCTTTCTCTAAACTGAACTTGTGCCTTTGATGCTCCCCTTCATAGGACCTCTGGTTTTGTGAACACTATCCCAAAATTACTCTAAATATTTATCAGTCCCATCAAACCCTTTTCCACTTTACTCTACATGCCTAGGAAATCATTCTGACTCCTACATCACAAAGCAAATAAATGAGTTTAGGCCTTTATTCCATAAACTCATATTCGTGTAATTTTCTCTCTCTAGCCAATCCAAACTTTATCTGTATTTTTGACAAATATTTATTGAGTACTTATAATGTTCAAGGCACAGGAGGTTGAAGAATAGAGTCCAACAAAGATCTCTTGAAAATTCAAAATAAAATAAAAATGTAATGGTACTGAGACAAAAAAGTGAAAAACAAGAATGAAAGGTAAACAATTAGAGACTCAATTTAGAAGAGTCAGAAAGAACAAATAAAACAAAGGAAAGGAAAGCATCACAGAAATAGCATAAGAAAATCCCTGTATTGATGGACATGAGTCTTCATGGGAAGAGGCCCATAGGTACACAGCAGAATGAAAGAGAAGGGCTCTGGAATGGGAATAGGAATCCTTCTCTGAAGCAGTGGCATTTAAGATGAGTCCTGAAGTAGAACAAAGAATTGGATGAAAGAAAACAGGAAGTGATAGTACTAGTAGATGAACATTCAGGGGGAAATGTTAGGAGGTCCTGAGTTGTGAAGAAACTAAGAGAAATTGGTGTTGCTGCTGTACAGATAGCAAGTTTGTGTTATGTAGGCACTGGAGGAAATTTCCTAAGACAAGGCTGGAGAAGTAGGCACCTGGCCTGATTGCACAGGGCCTTGTGAACAATATTTAATTTGGACTCAACAATACAAGACCTTGGAAACTGAAAAAACTGAAAAGATATTAAGTGACAGTGATAATGCTTTTTAAAAACAACAACAACAAAACATTCTCCATTGTTGAGAATGAATCATTGGGGAGTAAAATTATATGTGGTGAGACAGATTAGGAAACATGTAGGTAGGAGTTCAAAATGAGAGATAAACTTGAGACTTTTGGAAGTAGAGGCAGAGAAAAATGGGCACAATTGAGTTAGGAAGTACGATCCCAGACCTGCTGCTGGATTGAGTAGGTAATGGAGAGATGAGAAATTGTCAAGGTCTACTCCCAGGGTTCAGTTAAGCAACTAACTATAGAAGGGTTGTGATGCCATTGCCAAGGTGGAAAGGGGTGGAGGGAAAACCAAATGGGAAATAAGGTCAGAAATACTGTGTTTCACATATTGAAGTTAAGGTGCCTGTGAGATTTCCAGAGTAAATATGAAATAAATGATTAGATATATGTGTCTGTAGCTCAGGAAATAGGTGTGGGTTAAAAGTATAAAATTTAGTGTCATTGGCTTATTTTTGGTAGTTAAAACTTTTGTAATGAACAGCTTGCCTAATTGGAAATGATAGAGTAAATCAGAAGAGAGCCTGTATTTCTAGCAGGGACATCTTTCTTGAGGTCCATACCCAGATATGCAACTGCCTCGTGGATTGATTGCCCATGAGCATCTTAAATCACAATAACCTATAACCAAGCCCATGATCTTCTTTGTTACCCCAAACCTTTTTCTTTTTTTGCCTTATCTAGAGGGTAGTATCATCATTCTCCCAGGACACCTATGCCATCCTAAACTACATATTTCCTCTCATATTCTCTGAAACAGTAGATCCAGTTCTGCCCACTAAATATTTTAGAAACTGCCTCATTCTCACCTGGCCCATTACTACTGATTTTTGTTCTGGCCCTTGCTTTTTCTTTCCCATGCTACTGCAGTAGCCCCCGACCCATCATTCCCAGTGCATGCTCCCCCACCTTCTTCCATTGTTGATACTGTGTTCTTTTTTAAATAAGAACATCTGATCATATTGTCATGAATCTTCTTACTAGATAGAATTGATTATACACTCTTTGCACCTCTGTGTACTATAATCACACCTGTTTTTAATGTACCCCTCTCTCCCTCTGTTAAAGTATGTTTTCTTAGGAAGGAGTTTGAATATTATTTATATGCATTCATAGCCTAACATATAGTAAGTGCTCAATAAATGCAGAAGAAATATAGTCCAGTGGTTAAGAGTTCAGTTCAGACTCTTGGTTAAATCTAAATACAAATTCTGTTTCCAAAATGTAGTAGCTATGTGACATTGGAAGTGACTTTATGTTTTCATATCTGTTTCATCACCTTTAAAATGGAAGTAATCAGAATACTTAGCTTCATCAAGTAATTGTGAGAGTGTTGGCTATAATAATTATAATAATGCATAGTACAGAATAGCAAATGAATGAAGTGTGCAGTGATGCTTTATCACTCAGAAGACAAAATCCCGATGTTGAAGACCTTCATGATCTGGCCTCTGCCTGTCTCCTCTGACCCCTATCTGACAGCTCTCCCCACTGTAAACAACGCAAATTACTTGCAATTGCCTAAATGTGCCTTTTTCTCTCTCCCTCCCCCACTTGCTTGGCTGTCTCTTTTCACTTGGAATGTCTTTTTCCACTTCATCTCCCTAGCAGATTTTGCCCATCCTTTGATGTTTTTGGTGTTACCCCCTAGCAGAGTCCTTCTCTGATACCTTCCTATCCATCACAGACTTGGTTAGATGCTTCATTTCTGGGCTCCCATAGATCCTTGTACATGCCTGCATTTTGTTTGTAAATATATGAACCACTTGAGGGAAAACTTTCAGTTCTGTATTCACAGGGTCTAGCCTAATGCTGGTGGCATGAATTGAATAAATGCTTATTAAACAAGTATATATAGGGACAAATGAATCTCTGATCCTGGTGAATGATATTTTTAAAAAAGTAAATATCGTAGTTCATATCAAGGGTCAGCAAACTATAGCCCATAGGCCAAATCTAGCCCTCCCACTGCCTGTTTTCATAGTTTTGGGGGACATGGCCATATTTGTTTGTTCTTGTGTTGTATATCGCTGCTTCTGCACTGCACTATAACATCAGAGTTGAGTAGATGTGACACAGACAAACCTGATAGCTCACAAAGCCTAAAATATATATTACTAGTATCTCGCCCTGCACAGAAAGTTCCCTGACTCTTGCTCTATGTAGATTTTCCTTTAAACAATCTTTTAAAAGGCTGGGTAAAATTATCAAAATTAACATTTTTTTCTCTGGCATATAAAGATGTGGCAGTGTGCCTTCTTTTTCTTATGTATTTCTTTTTTAGAGAACCATATTCTGTTTAACTCTGATATTTTTTAACTGAATAGGCAGGAGCAAGCTTTTATAAGATGACTGGCCTGGGTCCTTTGCCTCAAGCTCTTTATAATGGTGAATCCTTTAATCATGAGGAGTTAAATATTCAAAAACTAGAAAGAGCTCTTCTTCAAAAAATGATGGATATGACCATATATTTACAAAGGGAAGTTTATATGGTAGGTAAGCATTTATGAGAAAATATATGATGAATGATATTTATAAATGACTTTTTGTATTAAGAAATATTTTAATAGCAAAAGTTAATTTTGTAAAAATTTTCATCCTGATCATTTAGTAGTGATTTTTAAAGTTATAATTAACTTTATCTGTGCATAATTACATCTTAAAATTTAATTGGAAAGAAAATTCAAAGTTTTACATGAAAATTTATTATGAGAATCCTAAATAACATATTATTTATTGATTTATTTTATACTGAGTATCTTTAAATGTAATCTCTGCATAACTTTAAAATATATGCATATAAATTGCCTCTATTACCTAAATAGTATTTTTGTTATTTTAGGGCACATTAAATGATCGAACAAATGCAATTGATTTCTTTATGGATAAAAATAATGTTGTACCCCGTATAAATCCTTCGATTTTGTACAGCGAAGGGCAGTACCTTAATTTAATATCTACATCAGGTAAAATAATTCTCCTGTTTTCTTTTCTACAAATGCTTATTGAATTGTGAATGTTTTATTAATTCATTATTTATTATTTAATATGAAAATTTTCAGTAACTGCAGATGTTGAAGATTTCTCTACTTTCTTTTTCTTGGACTCACAAGATAAGAGTGCTGTAATTGCAGAGAACATGTATTATTTAACCCATGAAGGTAATAAGCATATTTTATTTCCCTGAATTTATTCTTAAAGTAGCAAAATGTTGTAATTTTAGTAAGGTGTTTGTATAATACTTTTTTAAAAAATCCTCAGATAATAATTATAATAATGCATAGTACAGAATAGCAAATGAATGAAGGGAGGAAGGAGGGAGTGAGACAGTGAGAGAGAAACATCGATGCGAGCGAGACACAGCAATTGGTTGCCTCCCACAGGTGCCCTGACCAAGGTAGGGGATTGAGCCTGCAACTGAGGTACATGCCCTTGACCCAAATCAAACCCAAGATCCTTCAGTCTGTGGGATGACGCTCTAACTATGGAGCCAAACCAGCTAGGACCATAATACATGTTTATATATTGATATTTGACTAGAGGCCTGGTTTTCAATTTGAGAGCTTGTAATTTGTTAGGATATAAGGATTGTGCTATCCTAGCTAATTATAAATGCAGAAGGGGTTCATCTTAGTTTTTTTGCCTTTTTTAAAGCAAGCTATAACATGTGTATCCCCACTGGAGTGACTCAGTTAGTTGAGCCTCGCCCTATGCACCAAAAGGTTGCCAGTTCCATTCCTTGTCAGGGCACATGCCCATGTTTCAGCCTCAATCCCCAGTAGGGGGCGTGCAGGACACAGCTGATAAATATTTCTCACATCAGTGTTTCTCTGTCTCCCCCTTCCTCTCTCTAAAAAATCAATAAAAACGTATTAAAATAAAAAAAAATATGTGGATGTTTTGCTGAGGTTTGGGAGTCAAACCAAAGGAAGGGAAACCAAGACAGGAACATATTTGGAAATAAGAATTTAGCCTAGATAGGGAAGTCTGCAGTGGGGCCAAACATTTTTTAATCTTATCAGATAGATAAGATAGATAATTATAAGATAGATGAGATAATTAAAGTTTGGTTGGTTTTTGTCTTGCTTTATTTTATTTGACCTGCTTAGCTGTAGGGAGAAAAATGAGAGCCAATACATAAAAGAAGGCTTATTTGTATCTCAGTATTAAAGCAGTAACTTTCTAACAATGACAGTGATCTAAAGATGGAATAAACTATGTTGTAAGGAGTAAATTTTTATCAGAGAGAGATTTAAGCAGAGGCTACACAACCAGTTTTGAGAGTGGTAAGGAGTGAATCCAACTTTGGACCAGATGGCCCCCAAATTACTTTCTAATTGATTCATGATTTTATGTTCACAAAATGATCTATCTACACACAATCCAACAAATAATGAAATGTAAAATAAAAGTTCCACTTTATGGCAGGCTAATGTGTAAAAATGACGGGAAAGAAAAGGAGTCAGAAATAGGAAATAAAAGGATAAATATTTGTCAGGTTCTGGGGTGTATTTCTGGGCATAAGAGTAAGTTAGCCTTTAAATTTCGTGCAGCTTAAAAATACTTTATTAACAGAGAAGCATCGTAAGTTCCTCTTATTTGCAGTTATGTAAATGTGTAAAGAAATAAAAAATTATAATTTACTTAGCACATTTGAAACATTTCTTCATTTACTACTGTATGGTAAAAGGGCTGACATTGAGAGGGCACCAGAATTTGCTGATCTACAGAACAACAAAGTTTTTATAACTGTTTTAAGTGGGTCATGTGATCTAAAAGAATAATTTTTCTATAGATTTTAATGATGACCAGATAACCATTATTTCAAATGTTATATCCTGAAGCTGGATGAAATAAATTCATTTAACTGAGACGTAAGAATTAAAAATTGTTTCTTTCTGTGGCATCCAAATTTTCAAATTTTTCAGAAAAAGAATTATACTGATATTGATGGCATGAGATGATGTGAATTAGACCAAGTTAATAAAAGCCAGACATTTTGAATTAATGAATCATAAACTAATAAGATATTGCTGTTTCTAGTATCTACTAATAAACCTTATTGTATCTGGGTGTGTGTGTTTTTTATATATGGGGATATACATATCAGTTTCTTAATTTATTTTTTTACAAATATAGCTAGAAGGCAGTTTTGCTTGCCAACCCTGGAACCATGATAAGCATAATACAACTTTCTCTACTCATAGAAGTATCCCATAGACGTGTCCTTTAGGGACTGTTCTTTCTTCTTGGTACCTGAGTTTATATAGAGCTTATATCATGAATTACATTTCTAGCATTTTATGTCACTGTGCGTGTATAATTTTTAACATTTGCTTATTTTCCAAAAGACTAATTTTAATATTGTTGTTTTTTAATTTTAACTGGATATGTCCTCTGCTTTTAGTTTTATTTTAAAAATAATTAGTTTAGCTAAACCATTTGAAACTTTCAGATGAAGATGTAATTTCTTCCATTACTCTCTGGATTATTGCTGATTTTGACAAACCATCTGGGAGAAAACTGCTTTTGAATGCATTAAAGCACATGGTGAGTAAGTTTACCTAGATAAAAGCACCCAAGAAACATAAACCAAAATATTTTATGAAATTGCTTTGTATTAACTAAGTGTAAATTTACTGATGTATAACAAATTACCCTATAACTTAGTGGTTTAAAGCAGTAAACCTTTATCTTCTCACAGTTTCTGGGATTTAAGAATTCAGGAGTGACTTAGCTGAGTGGTTGTGGCTTGGGGTTTCTCATGAGGATGCAGTCAGGATTTTGGCTGCTGCCACCTGAAGGCTTTACTGGAACTGGAGGATCAGCTTCTAAAATGGCTCACTTGCATGGCTGTTAGCAGGAGACCTCAAGTTTCTCACTGGCCATGAACAGAATGCTTCTTCCTGTTGCCACGTAGACCACTTTTTAGTGTTGCTTAAGTGTCCACACAAAATGACAGCTGGCTTTCCCCAGAATGAGTGACAAAGAGTTATAGATGGAAACCACAAGTCACAATGTCTTTTATGATCTAGTCTCCAAAGTCACACACTATATTTCCATGCTATTCTCTTTGTTATGCAGATCACTTCTATTCATTATAAGAAGGAACTGTAAGTATGAGTACCAGGAGTTGGGAATCATTGGGGGCCATCTTGGAGCCCTGCTACCACATTAAGAATAATTAATACATTTAAAATGAAACATAACATCTGCTAGGAGATTTTCACATCATATTAGATAATCTCAGAACACATTCTGGCTTTCCTCAGTTGCCTGCAGACCAGCACATTTCAAAACCGGTTGTTTGGGATCTGTGGAACAACAGTCAACTTCTGCCTTCTCTTCCTTCTCAAGAATTTCTGGGAGCATGTTCTTTGAGAGGCTCACAAACTGCCCTTCCCCCAGTAGTTACATGTATATGGCCCTTCCATTATGCATATGTTGGTATGTTTAATGATGTTCCACATTTCTCTGAGGATCTGTTCATTCTTTTTACAGTTTGTTTTTCAGATTGTATAATCTCTATTGATTCACTGATTTTTCTGCCAACTCATATTTATTGGACCCTTCTAGAACATTTTTCATTTTAGTTACTGAATTTATAACTCCAGAATTTCCTTTTGGTTCTTTTATATAATTTCTATCTCTTCATTATTATTATCTGTGAAATATTATTAAAATACCTTTCTTTAATTCTTTAGACATGGTTTTCTTTAGTTCTTTGAATATATTACATCTATTAAGTCTAACAACTAAGGCCCCTCAAAGACAGTTTCTAATGCTGTGTGTGTGTTTTTCACCCTTGTCTGAATCTTACTCTCTTGTTACATTGCATGTCTCATAATTTTTTTATTGAAAACAAAACATTTTAGATAATACACCATAGCATATTTGGATACTAGTAATACGCTGTAGCATATTTGGATAACAACACCCTCCCTGGTAACAACACCCTCCCACCCTTCCCTGAGCTACTTGTTGTTTGTTGGATAGTTTATTGATTTATCTATTTTTAGTGATGTGAATGAACTAATTCTGTAAAGTCTATTGCCCTCTCATTGTATATCTCTGATATTCTTGCTCAGGTTTTTTCCCCTTGTTTTTGTCTTTTATCTTGGTTTCCTGGGGAATATCTCTGGGTGAGCACAAGCCACTTACTGGTAAAAGGTTGTGCTTAAGTCCCCATAGCCAGTTAGATTTTTATCTTTACTGTTGGATATGTGTGACTGATTTAGAGACTACTTTCACAGTTCAGAAATGTTATGATTTTGCCTCACATTCATCCATGGAAATAGTATCTTGGAATTTACCTTTTTAATCACTCCTGAGAAGTATCTTTGACAGTGCTCTATTTTTTGACCTGGGTGGTTGTTTTATGGGTTAATCTGCGTTTTTGTTTTGTAATTTTGTTATTTCATAGACATACATACACAAGAAGAGGTTAAAGTATTGCATTATAAAATAATCATTATGCAAAGAGGTGAAGCAGTTGGAGTTACTAAAATTATTGTTTTTAGGCTATTTCAGTGATAGGTCATCTTCAATAGTCAACATAGAATTTGACAGTGAAATATGTATAGTAAAGTATAAACTTGATTGGAAAGATAAAAGTTCAACTGTAAAAAGATATCTAAGACACAGATTTTTTTTTTCACCTATAAATGTGTTTTTCAGAAAAAAAGTTTTCATAGTCGGTTGGGCGTTATTTATAATCCTACATCAAAAATAAATGAAGAGAACACAGCTATTTCTAGAGGAATTTTGGCAGCTTTTCTTACACAGAAAAACAGCTTTTTGAGAAACTTTCTCAGGAAACTGGCAAAGGAAGAAACTGCTACAGCTATTTACTCTGGAGATAAAATTAAAACATTCCTTACTGAGGTCAGTAACTTTGTTTGAAATAATAAGTATGTATTGAATATTTCAAAAGAATAAATATGCTTGGAGATAATGTTACTGAAAAACATCAGTTAATAAATATAATCATTTGGGGATAATAAATATTTCTTTAAATGGGAAAAGATAAATGTTAAATAATATGACTTTGCATAGAGGCATTTAACAAATTAGATTTTATATATTATCTACTAGACAATGGAGATATACTTGTGAACAAGAATAGAGTCCCTGTTCTTGTGGAGCTTACATGGTAGTGGGAAAGACAGACAAAGTAAGTGGTATTGGAAAAAATAAAGAAACATAGAGGGTAGATAGTTTGAGGGATGCTCTTTTAGCTGGAGTGGTCAGGAAAGGTATTTCTACAGAGCCTACATTTGGGCAGGACTCCAAACCATGGAAAGTCTGTGAGAAGAATGTACCAGATTCAAGAACATAGCAAGTCTAAAGGTTTGACACAGAGACAGTCTTGGCAGACTTGAGGTATAGGCAGAAGATCATTATGACCAAAATAGAGAGAGAGATGTGCAGAGTACTAGCACATGAGGTCAGAAATATAACCCCAGATATCTCAAGCACTTATAGGCCACAGTAAGGGATTGAAATTTTTCCTGAGTATAATGGCAAGTCATTAAGGAATCTTGAAGAGGTGAATAACCTTTAAAAAGATGACTATGGGTACCATGTGAAGATTTGATAGTAGGTAGACAAGAGTGGAAATGAGATGAACATTTAGAATGCTGTTGCATTTCTTGCCTATAATCTAGGCAAGAAATAATGGTATGTTGAACTAGTTAGGAGAGGTGGAGATGGTAAAATGGTTAATAAATAATGGTTATATTATGGTCTAGTATTAGTTGCTCAAGTGTATGTGACGTGAAAATAATAGGCTAGGATTTTGTCTTGAACAGCTAGACTTAATGGTGGTATCCTTATTTATTTATTTATTTATTTATTTAGAGATGGGGAAGTCTAGATTGAAGAGAAGATTTGGACACATAGGGCCTGGGTCTAGAGCTAAGTTTTGTACATGTTAAGTTGCAGAAGCCTGTTGGACATTCAAGTGGAAATGTTGACAATTGAGTAAATGAATGTAGAAATCAATGAGGGATTGTCTTTTTTTTTTTTTTTTTTTTTTTTTTTTGCGAGTCAATTTGAGGGTTATCAACATTATATATAATTTCAAGCTAAGAAACTAGATGAGAAACCTCAGAAGTGAGGGTGGGTAGAGACCAGAGAAATTGAAAGCTAAGCCCTGGAACATTCTGAAATGTGGAGGAACACAAGGAAAGGATGATCCTATAAAGGAGATGGAACAGCCAATGAATTAGGAAGGTGACCAAGAGATTATGGTATCCTGGAAGCCAAATGGAGAATATATTTCAAGTAGGAGATGATCACCTATGCCAGATTTTTCAGAAATCCAACTTCCTAACTGACCATTTTATTTATTAAGGTATCCTTGGTGACTTTGATAAGAACAGCTTCAGTGGAATGAAAAGCATAAAAGTGCACTAGATTCAAGAGAAAATAGAAAATCAGGGAAAAGAGATAGCAAGTATAGTTTTTTAAAGAAGTTTCTTGCACACTGAAGGGAGAAGTTTTCCGTAGCCAGAATGGGACTTGAGGTCAAGGAAATTTTTCTAAATTTGGGAGATGTCACTTTTCTGTATGTTAATGGAAACAATCTATCCAACAGTAAGAAAAGGATCATATAGACAGGGGAGCAAAATTCTTGAGAAGTTAAGAGGTGCTGAGATCCAATGGACAGTGTTAAGTGTTGGTTTAAGAACAGGAATCGTTCATTTTAATCAGAAGAAAGGCAGACTATATGGGTACAGATGCAGAAGGGTAGATTTATTTGGTGGTAACAAGAAAAGTACTTCTCTTCTGATTACTTTCATTTTTCAAAAGAAAGGCGGGTCATTAGTTAGGTATTAGAGTGTTAGTAGGTGCTATTAGAGGTTTGAGGAAAGAGGAGAAAATGTCAAATATGTTTCTGTTACTCAGAGAATGAGAAAGTGAATTCAATACGTAGTGTGGGAAGATTTCTGAGGGCCCACTTGAGATTAGTGACCACAAATTGAAAGTGAGGTCAGCCTTGGTTGCATGTTTTTTCCAGCTTTATTAACACTGTTTGGGTCCAGTTGCAGAGGAAGCAGAGTTGTATTTAACCAGAGTTGGGGTTTTGCAAGGTGAATGTAACTGAGGGAAGCATTCCAGGGAGCTGAGCATGGAAGGTTGATGTTACAGTAAAGGATTCCGGGGTGTAACTTGGGTGGGAGGGAAATTATGATATGGGAAGTATAATGGACAATAAATAAGTGGTAGGGTCAGTGGACTGAAAGTGTGAGTAATGTTTAGTAACAGAATGAGTGAGCTGGAAGGTCAGGAGCTTGTGGTGAGAGCCGGGATGACTGAGATAGAGATTTTGGGAGTAAGGAGATCTAGGGCTGCACTGTCCAATATTGTAGTCACTAGCTACATGGAGCTGTTTTAAACTTAAAATTAAATTGAGCTTTAAAATCAGCTCCTCAGTCATACCAGCCACATGTCCAGGGCTCAGTAACCATTTGTGGCTGTGGCTACCATATTGGACAGAAAAGGGGAAACAATTCTATCTTCTGAACTTGTTAGAAGTTCAGGATTTAAGGCTCCACCCTGATCTACTGAAGGGGAAACTTCATTTTAACAAGGCACCAAGGTGATTTGGATGCACATAAAAAAATGATAAATATTGATATGAAGAAGTGTGTTAGTATGAAGATGTAAGGAACTTACTTGTGGTTAATTTTCTGTGAATACCCATAAATTTTATGACTCTGACCATGGGTTACTTTTGTATTTCTGAAGTTAAATGCACTATTACTAACTGGGTTTATATCTTTTCTGGAATGTTAAATTTTATTTAAATTGATGTTCCCTAGCATTACCAATCAGTAATCCACCTGAAATTCTCAAAGAATGTATAGCAAACTATCTACTTGTAAAAAGATATACAAAATTGTAATTGACTTGGTAGAGAAAGATTTCTTTTTTTAAAATGGATTCAGGAGAAAATAGTACTTTTTGTCACAACTTAGTATAATTTAAATTTTACACTAATAAAGTAAGCTTTGTTAAAAATAATTTAATATATTTACTGTTCTCTTATTCATTTCATATTTTCTTGCTTTAGGAGATGGATAAGAATGCTTTTGAGAAAAAATATAATACCATTGGGGTGAATATTTTTCGAACTCACCAGTTGTTCTGTCAAGACGTCCTTAAGTTGGGTCCTGGAGAAATGGGTATTGTCAGCAATGGGAAAGTAAGTAGAAAAACAGTTGCTCACTTTTCTCAGTGACATTGTGGTACAGGGGTCTCAAACATTTTTCCGTCACAACTCATGCGATGTAACACACACAGAGAATGGTGTTTGTATGCTGGACACATGAGACAGTTCTCAGCAGAAGTAAATGGTGCTGAAAGGGTTAATTTATGGCACAGTACCTATCACTTCATCTCTTCCCCCATTGGTGAGAACCTTGATTGCAGGGAAGAGAGAATGTTCTTGTGGGGCTAACTTTTATTTTTTCCTAATATAAGTACTAGAATAAACAACTTAGTACACTTTACAACATTGTGATTGAGGACCACTGTTATATAGTAAGTATAGAAAGTACATTGTGAAATCTTACTCTTGTTGTAACCTTCTTACAATTGTTTAATAACAACAGTACAATGTTTTCTATTGAAGTATAAAGTAGTATCTAACCTAATAATACCCAAACATGCAAATTGACCGCACCTTCGCTACGCCCACAGCCAATCAGAACGAACAAGATGGTGGTTAATTTGCATATGCGGGTGCTGAGCAGCCTGAGTCCTGTAAACGTCCTCTGGACCCAGGCCGCTCAGAGCCTGTAGGCCTGCGCTTAGGTCCTGAGCAGCCTGGGTCCCCTAAACATCCTCCGGACCCAGGCGGGATCGCTTAGGTCCTGAGCCGCGGGGACCCCAGAACGCCCCCTGGCCACTGGGAGCCTTGGTGGGCGGGAACATTCCCGCGTCGCCATAGCAACGCGGGAATGTTTCCGCCCCCAAACACGTGCAGCAGTCTGGGGTCTGGGACCTAAAGCCGCTCAGAGCCTGTAGGCCCGCGCTTAGGTCCTGAGTGGCAGGGGCCCCAGAACGCCCCCTGGCCACTGGGAGCCTTGGCGGGGCGGGAACATTCCCGTGTCGCCATAGCGACGCGGGAATGTTTCCGCCCCCAAACACGTGCAGCAGTCTGGGGTCTGGGACCTAAAGCCGCTCAGAGCCTGTAGGCCCGTGCTTAGGTCCTGAGTGGCAGGGGCCCCAGAATGCCCCCTGGCCACTGGGAGCCTTGGCGGGGCGGGAACATTCCCGTGTTGCCATAGCGGGAATGTTCCCACCCCCAAACACTTGCAGTAGTCTGGGGTCTGGGAAATATCCTTCAGACCCAAGCCTCTCAGATCCTGTAGGCCTGCGCTTAGGTCCTGAGCAGCCTGGGTCCCATAAACATCCTCCGGACCCAGGCAAATCAGAGCCTGTAGGCCCGCGCTTAGGTCCTGAGCGGCAGGGTCCCAGAATGCCCCTGGCCACTTGGAGCCTAAGGGTGCAGGCGCCAAGGGGCTGGGTCCCGCAAACATCCTCAGGACCCAGGCCAGTCCAAGCCTGTAGGCCCCTTGCTTAGGTCCTGAGTGGCAGGGTTCCCAGAACACCCCCTGGCCACTTTGAGCCTATAGGTGCAGGAGCCAAGGGGCTGGGGGCGGGGCGGGGTGGAAACATCCCCTGTCACCATTGTGCCCCCAGCCGCTTGGGAATGCTCCAGCACCAAGAGGCAGTTTGGGTCCACGCCCCCAGCCTGGCGCACATGATGGGGGGGGCTGGCTGCTGGCCTCTGGGGTGTGTGGAGACCCTTGGGGGCCACCACTGCGTGCGGCCCAGGGGTCCCTGCATGCCCCCCAGCCTGGTGCCCATGGTCAGGGCTCATACAGGAAGCAACCAATCAAAGTGTCCCTCTCACATTGATGTTTCTCTCTGTCTCTCCCTCTCTCTTCCACACTCTAAAAATCAATGGGAACATACCCTCAGGTGAGAATTTAAAAAAAAAAAAGCATATCCTATGAAAGACACATCTTGAAAATGCCTAAAGAAAGTTGTCATTTTTTCTTGGTGAAGGGATTGGAGTCTGTGTTATGAAAACACCTTCGTGGCTGTGGTGACTGGTAGTGGCTGCAGCAGTGGGGTGATGGGCCGGTGCCTTCCCCTGATCAGCCCAGTTGCCTCCCACAAAGGAGAGTGGGGAGCGGGCCTAAGCCATCAGTAGGACATCCCCTGAGGGCACCCAGTATGTGAGAGGGGGCAGGTTGGGCTGAGGGACCCCCAACCCCAGTGCACGAATTTCGTGCACCGGGCCCCTAGTTTATCAATATAACCTTTAAACATCTATAGGAAAAGATTACTTGCTCCCACCATCCTAATCCTATCAAATAAAAGAGTAATATGCAAATTGACCATACCTCCGCTATACCCACAAGCAACGCCCACCAGCTAATCAGGAGCGAGTATGCAAATTAACCCAACCAAGATGGCTGCGGCCACAGAGAGAGCAGGAGGCTTGGCTCCGCTCAAGGCTACAAAGTTTCAATTATAGAAGATAACTAAATCCCAGCTACGAGGGCCTATGCTTGGGTCGCCGGGGGGCATGGCCAGCCTGCAAACCACCACAGGCCCCTCACCCAGGCCACCCCATGCCCCAAGGGAACCCCCACCCTGATCTGGGACACTCAGGGCAAACCAACCGGCCCCCACCTGTACACCAGGCCGCTATCCTATCTAATCCTCCTATCTAATAAAAGAATAATATGCAATTTGACCATCACTCCAATACACAATATGGCTGCCCCCATGTGGTCAAAGATGTCTGACCCCATGTGGACACAAGATGGCCACCACAAGATGGCCAGCAGGGGAGGGCAGTTGGGAGGGACCAGGTCTGCAAGGGAGGGCAGTTGTGGGCGATCAGGCCAGCAGGGGAGGGCAGTTGGGAGGCAACAGGCCTTCAAGGGAGGGTAGTTGGGGGCAATCAAGCCTGCAGGGGAGGGCAGTTAGGGGTGACTAGGCTGGCAGAGGAGAAAAGTTGGGGGCGATCGGGCCTACAGGGAAGGGCAGTTGGGGGGACCCAGGCCTGCAGGGGAGGGCAGTTAGGGGTGACCAGGCCTGCAGAGGAGGGCAGTTAGGGGTGACCAGGCCTGCAGGGGAGGGCAGTTAGGGGCAAACAGGCTGGCAGGGGAGCAGTTAGGCATCAATCAGAATGTCAGGGGAGTGGTTAGGGGTTGATCACGCTGGCAGGCAGAAGCGGATAGGGGCAATCAGGAAGGCAGGCAGGCGAGCAGTTGGGAGCCAGCAGTCCTGGATTGTGAGAGGGATGTCCGACTGCCCATTTAGACCCGATTCCGGTAGGATCGGGCCTAAATGGGCAGTCGGACATCCCTCGAGGGGTCCCAGATTGGAGAGGGTGCAGGCTGGGCTGAGGGACACACACCCCCGTGCACGAATTTTGTGCACCGGGCCTCTAGTAAAATATATTATTAAAAGTTTACTGTATTACCTTCTAACCCTTTTTCCGACCCTACAGAGTTATTTCTGGTTTTCATAAAGTACATCATTGTTGTTTTATATATATAAATTTATATCACACTTTTTTCTCTTAGTATATCACAAACCTTTTTCTGATTAGAGCATCTTTATAGACACACAGTTAGTGGGTACTAGCTACTTATTAATATATTTTGAATATGATAGTCTGATTTTAGTTCTCAGGAATTCAGTTTTTAAAAATTGAATTTGGTGCTTTGATTTATTAAGAAAAAAACTAATACAATGTACTTGACAGACCTCTGCTTGAACTATCAAATTATATATTCCTAAATCGTCTTCAAAGCTCTAATATGCTCCTGTTTTCTTTCTTTTCTACATTTTTATGAACTCTGTTCACCTGCATTTTATTCCCATATCACACTATTCCCTTAAAATTATGCTTATTTATTCTTTCTTATCTGAATCTATAAATAATAGGAATTGAAGACGAATGAGAGATCCATTTCCCCAAGCTTCCACAGATAAAATATATCTGCTTCAGTGTAATGGTGTTTGAGCCGACTAATTGCATTAGCTCCTAAGAGCAGTTAGGCTCAGGTTCATCTGTGTATAGTGCTACTTTACAAATTGATGACACTGATTGCCATTTATTATTACAGAAATATAAGGTACAGGGTGGGCTAATGTAGGTTTACAGTTGTTCATATGGAAAATAATACAGTAATTAATAAATAATACAAGAATAAACTTTCACAACTGTAAACCTATTTTTGCCCCACCCTGTACAGTAGGTCCTCCGAGATTCGTTCCTACAGTGCAACATAATGCTTTTTTCGCTGTAAGTCGGAACCCACCTACATAAGCACCTACATCACTCACATGCAGAACATACACAGCAGTAATGAAGTGAAACAGTAAAAAAAATTTAAAAGAAAGATAACAATTCCTGACCTTTACTTGTGGTAAACAAATAATGAAAAAGCATGAAGCACATATGTACATACATCGAAATGACGGCACTTTTTTTTTTTATGAATAAATGGGAGATGGTAACGTAACCACGAAACGACATACGTCGAGTCTGACATAACCCAAGGACTGTCTGTATTAGTGAATTTTGATAGTGAGTCATGTGGAAGCCCAAATATGATATTGCTTATTCTCTAACAATTACTCTGGAAAAAAATACAGTTTTTTAAAACAGTTTTAAAGTATATGACTACCTTTGGCTCTGTCAGTCATTTTCAGAAATAAAGAGGAAAAGAAATTAGACCTGCTATATCTAGTACCTTGCCTTTTAATTATACATTACCAGAGGCCCAGTGCACAAAATTCATGCACGGGTAGGGTCCCTAGACCTGGCCAGCAATCAGGACCGATCTGTGGGGGAACCAGTGGGGTGCTCGGGGGGCCCCCGCTGGCACCCGCCTTGACTGGCCTGGCAATGCCTGCTCGCTGGCCCCACCCCCCGATCGCCTTGCCACCACCGCCAGTTGCCTCCCTCTTCAGGAAGCAACTAGTGGGGTGATTGGGGGCAGGGCTGGCCAACTTGCCAGCCAGCCCCGCCCCCTGTCGTCACTGCTGGTCACCTCCCTCTGTGGGGCAACTGGCGGGGCAATCAGGGGGGGGCCCCTGCTGGCACCCGCCTTGGCTGGCCTGGGGCCTGTGGGCTGGGAGCAGCTCCTGCGTTGAGCCTCTGCCCCCTGGTGGTAAGTGCGCATCATAGCGACTGGTTGTTCCACCAGTCGTTCCACTGGTTGTTCCACCATTTGGTCAATTTGCATATTAGGCTTTTATTATATAGGATGGAAAACCTGCCCTATGTTTTCTTTGACATTGTTTAATATATCTCATGTATTGTTATCAAAATTAGTGATAAAAAATATTAGTTATAGTTATTTTAAACTGATTTCTCCTAGGACTCGTTTCTTCTTTTTTAATTGACAAAATATTCATATATTAATGTTTCAGTTGCTGTAAATCAAACATTCTTCTAGGGTTCTCAGAGTATAGTAGTGAACAAACATGTTTTCATGGATTTACATTTTGGTGGGCAGAGACAGATAACAAATAGCATTCTTACTGATAAGGTGTCATTTGGACAGAGAACCAGAAGAGGTGAGGGAGAAAGCCATGTCTGGAAGAGGAGTGCTCTAGGTAGGAGTAACAGTGAGTACAAAGGCCCCAAGATGAGGTCATGACTGTGTGTTTTAGGAATAGCAGTTATAGTGAGAGTAGTCTGAAGACAGACTACTGGGCCCCCGTCTGGCCCATCCCACCATGGCCCCCGGTCCCTTGTCTGCCGGAAGCCCCGCTCCCACTCTGCCACGACTCCCACGCGCTGTTGTCTCCGGCCCCAGTCGCACCCACTGACGGCGTGGAGCGATTTGGGCTGGTGCCAGCAGTGGGTGTGAGCGGGCCGGTGCCATCAGCGGGTGCGAGCGACAGCTGCTGCCCCAATCGCCCCTCAGGAGCTGGGGGAGGTGGAGGAGCCCTCGGGTGATCGGGGCTGGCAGCCGCCGCTCGCACCCGCTGATGGCGCTTAGTGATCGGGCCAGCGCCGGGCACCAGCAGTGGGTGTGAGCAGTGGCTCCGGCGCTGGCAGTGGGTGCAAGCGGGGCTGGAGCCAGCAGCAGGTGCAAACGCCGGGCAGAACCATGGCACACGGGAGCAAAGAATTTTCAGTAACCACCAGAGGCTCACCCCAGTGACAGCGACCAGCGCCCTGCCTTGGTCTGGCATCCCCGCTCACCTGCTCCACCATCCTGCCGCGGCCAATGTCCACCATGTTCTGCACTCTTGCTGCCTGCTGCCAACGCCTGCCATGTTCCACCTTGGTGCCCCCTGGTGGTCAGCGCACATCATAGCGACCAGTTGTCTGGTTGTTCAGTTGTACCGCCGTTCGGTCTATTTGCATATTAGGGTTTTTTATATATATAGATTATTAACTATATTCTCTATGTTGTATTTTACATGCCTGTTACTATTGTGTAACTGCCAATTTGTACTTCTCATTCCCTTCACCTTTTTCAACCAGTCCCCCAACCTGCTCCCATTTAGCAACCAACAAGGACACTTTCTTACTGCATGCTGAAGAATTAAAATTTTATGTATTTTGTTATCAAATAAAACCCTAAATAATGTTGTTGCTATAATTATAATAAATTTATTTTTATCACACTACACATTTACAGATTGCTGAATGACATGGGGTAATAGAAAATAGGAAAACAATCAAGGCCTTTTTTTCTTAAGCTAGAGAAATCTGGATTCCAAATCTAGTTTCACCATTAATTATATCACCTCTGTGAGACTTGCTTTTTTTCATTTGTACAATGGGAATGATAATAGTATGGATTATGAAGTTGTCAGATTAAATGTAATTTTTTTTCTTCTTTTAAAATATAGTTTTATACATAAGGCACATAGAATAGCACCAGCCACTGAGTAAATTTTCAGTCAATATTCACTCCTGTTTTCTCTTTAAATATTTGAAGGCTGTCATGGGACACCATGGTTACATTTGTAGATTGATTTCTGTTATACTGGATGAGAATCAATATAGAATTAAGGTCATCTACTTGAATTTCCACGAGTGGAGAGAGATTTTTAGCTCAGTATGTGGATGAACACTCTCAGAGTTTTCTAGAATTTTAATAAGCTGTCAAAAGAGCTAATGAATTTCTATTACAGCAGTTATCCTATATAATAAAAGCCTAATATGCTAAGTGTCCGACCATTCGACCAGTCGCCATGATGCCCACTAACCACCAGGGGGCATACACTCCAGTAGATTAGCTTGCTGCTGGAGTCCCGCTGATCGGGACTGGGCAAGACAGTCTGGGCACGCCCTGGAGCCCTCCTGCAGTCTCTCCCCAGCCCGATTGACCCCAATTGGGACTGGGCAAGATGGGCCAGACACACCCTGGAGCCCTCCCATGGCACCTCCCCGGCCAGCCAACCTCCCGCGGTCCCTTCCCAGCCAGCCAGCCCCAATCGGCTCCAATTGGGACTGAGCAAGACAGGCCGAACATGGCCTGGAGCCCTCCTGCGGTCCTTCCCCGGTCCTGATCATGCACCGGTGTGGTCCCTCTGCCTTGCCTGCACCCTCTCACAATCTGGGACCCTTTGGGGGATGTCAGAGAGCCGGTTTCGGCCCGATCCCCACAGGCCAGGCCAAGGGACTCCACCAGTGCACAAATCCATGGACACGGGGCCTCTAGTTCTGTATAACTGAAAAAATAACATTTCTAAAATGTTGTAAAGAAGATTTAAGCACCAAATAGGTCTTACTGTATCAATACATGATTTTCAGATTTAATGTTCCTTTTCCCAACATGGATATGATAGAAGTTTATACTATTTAAGTTACTTTGTTTCACAATTATCATATTTAACTTTAAATAGAAGAAGTGAGACACAGAAGAAGCAGGGTCCTCCTAGCTATTTGATGCTGGACTTACATATAGAAATAGAGTTGGTTTTCTGGTAAATTTAATCAGTTAAAATAGCCATCTTTTTAATTCCTTAAAAAATAATTGAGATTTTATTTTCCTATTCTGAGCTATTAACAAAACTGTTTGAGTTACTATGGGTGCTATAGATAAAATTTAAACTATTTTCCAGGCCTTTCCTATTCATAGTCCAAAATATATAATGTTAAAAGTGCTTTCAAAGTCACCTTAAAAATGATATCAAATTTTAAGGTGATGAAATGTTTATATGTATACTTTTAGTTTTATAGTGCCCATTTTTTTTATTTTTAAGAGCCATGTTTTATGTTTAAGGTGAAACATGATATCACCTATGACATGAGCAAATAAGAAAGATTCAAGAACTATACTTCATTAAGTTTTAGAAATTATTAACTGCAGAACCAGGTGAAGGAGAAGTGAGAAAATCTGCAACCATTTCATTCTGGCCTTTTTACTAAGAAAAAAAGAATATTCTGCTTGACATATTTTCTGGTTGTCATTAAGTACGACTGTTTAATGCATGAGACTATCTCAGGCCCACCTTCTACATCAGGGTATGTGTTCATAATAGTCTGATGATTTCATGTATTAATTTCCTCAGAAAATGCTAATGGTAGTAGCATTGGTGGTAGTTATGATGGACTAGCCATCCTGAGAAATTAGGTATGTGGTAGTTTGACAGTTGACCCCCTCTGTACTTACTGGTTTAAAGCTAACCTACATGACCTTGCTGAGCTCCAAACCATTATACAGTATCAGATGAAGATTGGTTGGTATTATTAAGCAACTAGAGGCCCGGTGCACGAAATTCGTGCATGGAGGCGGGGGTGTCCCTCAGCCCAGCCTGCACCCTCTCCAATCTGGGACATCCCTCTCACAATCCAGGACTGCTGGCTCCCAACTGCTTGCCTGCCTGCCTTCCTGATTGCCCCTAAATCGCTTCTGCCTGCCAGCCTGATCACCCCCTAACCACTCCCATGCCAGCCTGATTGATGTCTAACTGCTCCCCTGCCAGCCTGTTTGCCCCCAACTTCCCTCCTCTGCCGGCCTGGTCACCCCTAACTGCCATCCCCTACAGGGTTGATTGCCTCCAACTGCCCTCCCTTGCAGGCCTGGTGCCTCCCAACTGCCCTCCCCTGCTAGCCATCTTGTGTCCACATGGGGGCAGGATCTTTGACCACATGGGGGCAGCCATATTGTGTGTTGGATTGATGGACAATCTGCATATTACTCTTTTATTAGATAGGAGGGAGGCCTGGTGCACGGGTGGGGGCCAGCTGGCTTGCCCTGAAGGGTGTCCTAAATCAGGGTGGGGTTCCCTTGGGGCGTCGGCCTGGGTGAGGGGCCTGTGGCGGTTTGCAGGCCAGCCACACCCCTGGCGACCCAAGCAGAGGCCCTGGTATCTGGAATTTATTTACCTTGTACAATTGAAACTTTGTAGCCTGGAGTGGAGCCAAGCCTCCTGCTGGACCCATGGCTGCCGCTTGGATTTGTTTACCTTCTATAATTGAAACTTTGTATCCTTGAGTGGAGGCCTGGGCCCGCCAGAGTGTGTGGAAAGCTTGGCTTCTTCTGTTGCCGGGGAAACCCAATGGTAGCCATCTTGGTTGGGGTTAATTTGCATACTTGCCCTGATTGGTGGGCATGGCTTGTGTAGCAGAGTGATGGTTAATTTGCATATTACCCTTTTATTAGAGAGGATTATGTGATTTGTCTCTTGGTTTTTGCTCTTTTATGCCTTGCCATATGTATTAACTAGAGGCCCGGTGCACAAAATTCCTGCAATGGGGGAGGGGTAATCCCTCAGCCCAGCCTGCGCCCTCTCGCAGTCTGGGAGCCCTCAGCGGAGATCCCTCTTGCAGTCCAGGACCCCTTGCTCCTTACAGCCCACCTGCTTGCTGCTCCTTACTGTTCGGCTCGCTGCTGCTTAGCACTGCTAAGAGGCGGGAGAGACTCTTGCCACTGCCGCTGCGCTCGCCAGCCATAAGCCTGTGAACCCAGCTCTGGCTGAGCAGTGCTCCCCCTGTGAGAGTACACTGACCACCAGGGGGCAGCTCCTGCGTTGAACGTCTGCCCCCTGGTGGTCAGTGTGCGTCATAGCAACCAGTCGACTGGTCGTTCGGTTGCTTAGGCTTTTATATATAGATTCATGTTTACTCATATGGTCTACAATTTATAGATAAACAGAAAATAAAACTAAAGAGTCTTAGGTTTTAGGGAGCATTATATTTCAAATGAAAATAATTTGCTACTTTTTGTTACTTTGACTTTTTCTTTATGCAAATGTTATTTGTATTATGAAAGAGAAAATATTTTTCTCTTCATTTTATCCCAGTGGGCTTAGTAAATGGTGGGATTGAGGGCCACTATCTCTTTAATCTGTAATCAATTTTTGCTTAAAGAAATATCTATTTCATGAGAATATATTTCATGAAATAATATTTTAGAAGATATACAATGATTGCCTTTATTTTAGTTCTTAGGACCTTTGAATGAAAATTTCTGTGCAGAAGATTTCTCCTTGTTGGAAAAGATAACATTTACTAATTTAGCAGAGAAAATTAAAGGCATTGTTGAAAATATGGCAATCAGCTCAAAGAAGTAAGTATGTAAAATCATAAGAGCAATTCATTTTCAGGTTTGGTATTTTCCATCTCATAGAGAATATAAAGAAATAATAAAAGACATCCATTTACTCACTATCACCAAACCATAGATGTCAATATTTTGTTTTCTTTGCCATGGTCTTACTGTTTCTCTGTTTCCCTCAATCTCCTCCCTTCCCAAGAGGTAACCAGTTTTCTAAAGGTTGTGTACCAGACTCCTGTATTTGTTTTTACTTTTTAATTTTGCTTTATATGTAAATATGCACTATCAGTTTTGATTGTGTTGAATGCTTTTACTTCTTTAGAGAAATGCTAATATACTGAAGACTCCTTTTGCTATCTACTTCCGTAGAAGCTTTATCCACGTTCATTGAAATAGAGCTTGCTCATTCATTTTAACTCCTTTTTAGTATTTCATTTTATGAATATGCTAGTGGCCCGGAGCATGGATTCATGCACATTGAAAGGCAATTAATTAGAAGAAATATTTTAATATCGCTATTCACCCTTTCTCTATAATAGAAGTGTCAGAGGTACGTTTTGCCAATAGTTGGTCTTCAGACATACTCTGTCGACGATGCTGCTTTCTTTCAGCTTCAGAATGTCATAAAAAACAACCAAATTCATGATCAACAATGACAGACCGAAACACACGTGTGCGATTGGCACCAGCGAGAGCTTTATATGTATCGCACATGCGCGAGTCAACGTTTATTTTTAAATTGTCAGTGCGCATCATATGTACTGGCCAGTTGGACAGTCAGACAGACGTACGGTCACTTAGCCGTTTATATATATAGATTGAAGTTTATTTATATGATCCATTACTAAGGTACAGTGAACTTGGCTTTAGCTTTTTACTGTTACAGAAGTGCTATAATGAACCTGCTTTAATGTCTCCTTGTGCAATGTGTGAGTTTAGAGGAGTGTGTTTGTTGGGTTGTAGGGTATGCTTATCTTCAGCTTTAGCAGATATTGCTAAATTTCATCTTTTAAAGTAGTTGGAACAATCAGTACTCCCACCAGAAATGTATGAGTGCCTATTTCCCCAAGTTCTCACCAGTATTTGGTGTTATCTGACTTGTAAATTTTTCCCATCTAATGGATGTTAAATTGTATCTTATTTTAATTTGCATTTCTTTGAGCTCTAGCATAGTTGAGTATCTTCTCATATGACTATCTTCATTCATGCTTGTTCTCCTGTAAAATACCTGTTCATATATATTACTTAGTTATCTGTTGGGTTATTTTCTCCTGTTAGTGATTTGTAAACATATTGTTTATGATTCTGTATATTAATCTATCAATTATGTGTTCTGCAAGTACAATATTTCATTTTGTGGCTTGACTATTTACTTTTTGATTATAAAACTAGAGGCCCAGTGCGCACTGGTAGGGTCCCTAGCGGCTGCCAGCTGCCAGCCGGGGCCTCCCTCCCTCCCCTTTCTCTCCTCCCCTCCCCCCATCGCCTGCTGCTGCCACTGGCCAGGGCCTCCCTCCTTTCCCCCCCCCCCCCGGCCAGCCCATCCCCCTGGTCGGACTCCCAGTCGAGGGGACAATTTGCATACTACATGTTTATTATATAGAATGTTGCCACATATGTAGAGGTTTTTTATTTTAATGAAAAAATATTATGAGGGTTTTTCATTCATAGTTTGTCTATGATCTGAGAGAGAGGATGTGTAAGAATTTTCCTTAGTCTGAGTTCATAAAGATATTCTCTTTTATTGTCTTCTAGAAGTTTTACAGTTTTGCTTTTCTTTCTGATTTATATCTTTAATTCTTGGATTTTTCTATTGTTCCACTGGTCTGTTGCCTCATGCCAATCCCACACTCCAGTTACCACAACTTTATAATAAATTTTGATAGTAGATAGGGAAACTCCCCCTTTGCCTTGTCTTCAAAATTTTCAGTGTCAATATGATTAGAACCAGCATAACCAGTTCTACCAAAAACATCCCTGGAATTTTTATGGGAATTTATTTGAATCTATAGATTATATTAAGGAATTGTCGTCTTCATATAATATTGAGTTATCCCACTTATTAAAAAAATACATATATATTATATGTAGCTATACAAATACACATATGTATTTATAATATAAATAAAATACAGCTATATTAGGTGTGTAATTTATATATAAGTATATATGTTTGTATGTAGATAGATAGAAACACTTATTTGGTGTGGGTTGTTTTTTTTAAGTGTTCTTCAGTGAACCTTCAATTTTAAATTCCCCTTTCTCAGAGCATTAATTGTGACATAAAATACGGATATTTCTCTTTCTGAAAAACTCATACATTGTTTATCTTGTTTATCTAGAAAGAGTGACCTTGTTATGAAAGTTGATGCCCTTGTTTCCTCTTTGCCTACACGTGAATCCCGTCATAATGTCAAATTTTTAACAGAGAATCACAGGTAAGAATATAATAGTGCTGTTCTCTTTCACTGAATCCTGTATTCAATTATGGTTTCCATTTGTATTCATAATATGGCAAAATTAAAGAAGAATTAAAAGTTCTGTGTTAGAAAATAAATGTGTTTGACAAGATTAGCAAAAGAAATTCCTGTTAAGTCTACATTGCTGTAAATAAAGAATGATATATATATAAGATATAGGATTTTGAATTACTTTATCGTAAACTTAAAGTGGATGACACTAAGTTTTCTGATCTTACGGTAGATGCAATCTTATGTTGCTTGTATTTACTATTAGAAGATAAAACATGCTTTAGCTCTTAAAAGTCTATCCTTTCAGATGTCTTCACATATGTGAAAGATTTGCAGTGAAATATTTAATTTATTAGCAATTAAATTAAAGGTAATGTAAACTTCACTTGAAACATGGGTCTTCCAACATTGGGAAATAAAATATATTTTATTTTACATGCAGTTGATATGATTTAATGTTAAAATAAGAATGGCAGAGCTAGACAGTAGATCCTGCTGGATAATTTTACTGCTAAAAATTAAGGACGATATATCAGATGTTTTAAATTAAAGAGACCATCTACAATGGTTAATTCCTTTAGTTTTTTTAAAAAAATATTTTTTTATTGATTTCAGAGAGGAAGACAGAGATAGAAATATCAATAATGAGAGAAAAATCATTTATCGACTGCCTCCTGCACACCCCACACTGGGGATTGAGCCCACAACCTGGGTATGTGCCCCAACCGGGAATCGAACTATGACCTCCTGGTTCAAATTGCATTTATTGGGATGATACTGATTAATAAAATTATACAGGTTTCAGGTGCACACATGTATAGTATTATTCTCGGGGAAAATTTCTTTCTAAAGAGAAATTATCTGGCACTATCAGGAGTGAGGTTTTTTATTTTTGTCAGATTACTGAGATTCAATTCTTTTAGGTATTTTAAACAAATCCAATGGAATTCTTTTTACAAACTTTTTTATTTCTTAAGTACTATGTGCTAAAATAATTCAACACAAATTATTAAAACTATCATTTTAAATGTTAGTCACTATACTATTCCCATTAAGTTATATTATATTTAGGAATTTTTATATGTTTGAGACTATTTACTCATGTTAAATGTATGACACATTGATCTTTTATAGTTTACTAGAGGCCTGGTGCACAAAATTCGTGCACTGGGGGGGGTGGGTGCTTAGCCTGGTCTGCGCCCTCTCGCAGTCCAGGATCCCTCTCATAGTCCAGGACCCCTCGTTCCTTATCGCCCGCCTGTTCGCTGCTCCTTACCTCTTGGCTCGCTGTCCTTAGCGTTGCAATGGAGACGGAAGAGGCTCCTACCACCACCAATGCGCTTGCCAGCTGTGAGCCCGGCTTCTGGCTGAGCCACACTTCCCCTGTGGGAGAGCACTGACCACCAGGGGGCAGCTCCTGCATTGAGCATCTGCCCCCCTGGGTCAGTGCACATCATAGCAACCAGTTGTTCCGCTGGTCGTTGCGCTGTTCAGTCAACAAAGTTGAATATTAGGGTTTTATTATATGGGATTGTTACTATAGTCTCTCCTTTCTCTATTTTTCACATTTATCAGTGTCCTGCTACTTTTGGCTTACTGCTCTATTTTATGTAGAGGGATGGACATAGTGTGACTTTGTGACAAAGGTTTACAATTCCCCAGTGTCTTTTTTCTGCTTATTTCTGGGGATTGGAATTCTGATTCATACACCTCACAGAATTGGTAGTAGTTTGAGGGGGAAAACATAAAGCAGCAGTAAATAGATGCCTACCTTAGCCATAACATCTTATAAAGCTTACAGAAAGTGACCAGTAAATTTGTAAAATTTTCATCTAGATAACTTGCTCAGCCGGCATGGCTAAGTGGTTGAGCATTCACCTATGAACCAGGAGGTCACAGTTCGATTCCTGGTTGGGGCACATACCCAGGTTGTGGGCTCAATCCCCAGTGTGGGGTGTGCAGGAGGCAGTCGTTAAATGATTTTTCTCTCATTATTGATGTTTCTATCTCTGTCTTCCTCTCTCTTCTTCTCTGAAATCAATATATATATATATATATATATATATTAAAAGATAACTAAAGGAATTAACCATTGTAGATGGTCTCTTTAATTTAAAACATCTGATATATCGTCCTTAATTTTTAGCAGTAAAATTATCCAGCAGGATCTATTATCTAGCTCTGCCATTCTTATTTTAACATTAAATCATATCAACTGCATATAAAATAAAATGTATTTTATTTCCCAATGTTGGAGGACCCATGTTTCAAGTGAAGTTTACATTACCTTTAATTTAATTGCTAATAAATTAAATATTTCACTGCAAAAAGTCTAGATGCTTACAGTCTTTCTATACTAAAGGAGACCTATCTCCCTGTAATTTTACATGTATACATTTTATGTTGGAATATTTTTATTTTTGTAATATGTAAAATATTTAATTTAGACATCTCAAAAATAAATGGATTTTCATATTATTATAGTGTTAAAATTGTCATTCGCCTGCAATATTCTGTACTTTTAATTAAATATATACTTTTAACTTTCAATTACATTAAGTATATAATTGATTATCTCCCATTGGCCTTGTCTGTGCTTTTAATTATTTCCTTAACATTAACTTTTAAAGATTAGTTCATATTCTAATTTAGAACTTAGATCAATGAAAGACAAAATGGAAAGGACAGAGGGGAGGAGGTACGGAGAGTATGACTGGGGTAAAAATAACATATGATGAATCTTGGGGAGGAAGTTCTCCTGAACTTTTTGTTATAATATGTTGGGGTTTTTTAAATACTAAATTTAATAAAAGTGCTTAATAGTTAATGTTATTCTCAAATCTGAGAAAGTATATTCAACTAATAAAAAAGGCATCTTGGTTTTATTTTTATATCCTGTGATCCAGGAGAATTTGGAGGGCTTAAAATGATCAGTTTTCACTATAATAGTATTGTCCTTTGAAGAGTTTTTAAAATCACTCATTCATAAAAGCTTACTTTCAGTTTTTCTAATTCTTTGCAGTTTTCTAACTTGCTAACACAAACATTAGAGTTTTACATTTGCATTTTCTTCTGTGAAACAACCAGGATTTTTAAAATCTAGTGAGACAGAAAGCAATTTATAACAATGTATATAGCTTAGATTAAGGTTAATTGGTAGTAGAATAAATTTAACTGATTTACCTTTTATGCTTTATTTTCCTAGCATTATAAAGATCAGTCCTCAAGAGAATGATATGTTCTTTGATGTTATTGCTATTGTTGATCCTTTGACAAGAGAAGCACAGATGATGGCACAGTTATTGATTGTAAGATAATGTTTTTGTTATATATTTACATATATTTACCATATTACATAGTACTTTTTAAAATTGTATAATTAATCTTTTTAAGTTTGTTTTCAGCTATAATTAAATATTTGTGCTCTTGATTCTATTCCATACAACATTTTAAATAGGTTGTCGTATTTAAATGTATAAAATGAAATGATAGAGCTGTATATGGGGTATTATGGCAGTACCAAAGTTAGGTGTTGCTCTGGACTTAATTTTTGAGCCCCCCCTCCCCCCACCACCAAAAGAAAATTTCAGGTGTTGAAGCCCTACCCCACAATGTGACTGTATTTTGAAATAGGGCCTTAGGAGGCAATTGAGGTTAAATGAGGTCTTATAGGCTGGGTCCTAATATACTAGGATTGATAGCCTCACAAGAAGAGATCTCTGTCTCCTCACTGGCACAAAGAAGAGTTCATGTGAGCATAATGCAACATGGCAGCAGCCTACAAGCCAGGAAGAAAGCTCTCACCACAAACCAGATTGGCCAGCACCTTGATCTAAAATAAGTACCTGCTGTTAGGCCACCCAGTGTGTGGTATTTTGTTATGGCAGCCGAGCTAACTTCCTGTCTTCAAGTGTGAAGATTGGCTTCTGAAGAAGCTGATGCCTAAGCTTAATTAGGTGAAGCTTAAAGTATAGTAACATTACCAAACAGGTGACAAGAAGGGAAGAGGGAATGTGAAGGTTGTATTCAGTAGGTTTGGCCATTGTAACAAAGGCCAAAGTAACAGTATCTTCAAGACTGAGTTTTAATTCTCTCATCTCACAGTCCAAGTATAAGCCACTTAAGTTGCTAAGGCAGCTCCATAGTCGAGGGACTCAGGCACACCCTGACTGGTTGTTCAGTCGTCTTCATGAAGCAGCTTCTATCTAGAAGTCTAAAGCCAAGTTCCTATCATCATTTCTATTTCTGCCAACAGGAGGGGAGAATAAGGACACAACCCCTAAGTTGTCCATATTCCATCCAGACACATTTCACTGACGGGAATGTAGGCAGCCATCTCTGGATACAGCTATTCAAAAGGGAGGGTGGAGACTCTGCATCCATCTGAAATTCTTTCACTAAGGAAGTAGGGGATAGTGAATATTAGGAGACCACTAGCAGACTCTGAAAGGACATTATAGGCTTATCATTTGAACAATTTTAAGGTTCATATTTTGATTCAGGTTTCAGTAAATTTTAATAAAGTAGTTCCATTGGTAGGCTATTTTTTTTTCTTGGGATGTTCAGAATTTTGGGGGACTCCTATGTAAAATTACTCAATGCTTTTTTTAAAAGACACATTGAAAAAAATTATTGGAAGTGGAAACTATTTGTCCTTTGACAAGTTGGCTTCACTTTTGGAGATAGGCAAAAGTAATTCAATATTAAGTCTGTTGAAAGATATAAGTGATCAAGCTGGGTCATACTGGTCTAGAGTCTATTGAAACTTCAAAATGCAATTTCTCTCAGAAATTAGTTTGCCCTAACAAACCTGCATTCTTTCTGTTCCATGTATCTGTTTTTTTCTTCTCCCTTTATCTTCATCCTTTGTTTTCTACTGTCTTTCAAATTTTCACTGACTTGTTGCCTATCTAGAGGTGGCAACTGTCAAGATTAATAATTCTCCTACTTCTATGCTCCAGGGAAATGAAAAGAAAGTATTTCATCTGTATGTAGCAAAGAACTACCTACATCTCTTACAATGTAGTTGAAGTAACAAAGGCTCAGGATCCCCATCGTTGTGAGGCCACCACTTTGTATTTGCAGGTCAAGATATTTATAATTAGTTACTTGTTCTTTAATACTAAGGAAATTCAGATACCATGAAAGAAAGTCATGTTTGGCAAAAGGTAGGCAGCATAATCCTTAGGCAATGAAATCAGTGGTTTAGACTCAAATCTTACCTCTACCATGACTTACTGTGTGGTCTTGGGCAGATTACTATATATCCCTGTGCCTCAACTATAAAACTAGCTACCTCTGAAGGATGTTCTGGGGATTAGGTGAGATAATGAATATGAAGTGTTAATGTAGTGCCTGGCACATAGTAAATGCTCAATCAATGTTAGTTATTAATACTAATTTATCAAATATGGGAATTTTTTTCTAACAGGTACTTGGAAAGATTATCAACATGAAGTTAAAGTTGTTCATGAACTGTAGGGATAAGCTTTCAGAAGCCCCTTTAAAGAGGTGAGTCTAACCGAACATAATTTCATTTCAAAAGATTTGAAAAGACTAAAATGAAAAAGGACCATAATTACTGAACTTGTTTTATTTGTTTTGTTTTGTCCCTGTTTTATTTTTCTTCACAGGATGGTTAATTGAAATAGATCAGAAGATCAGACATAATTTATTAACTTTAAATGATATAAAATTAAAATAACCTAACCAGTAAAATTGAACCAATCTAATTGCAGAATTTACAGTCTAATTGCAGATTTATGTTTATCCATGGGTATTTTTGAAAATGTGATTTAGAGATACCTATTTAGAAATAAGTAGGAAATAACAAGTGGGAAGTAGGTTGAATTACACCATTTTTGGTTTACCTATACTTTCAGTACTTTGAGCTAAATTATCAAAATGATCTTTATTATAACATCACAATTATTATTTGGGGGTATTCAGGTATGACTAGTTTCAAGTAATTTTTGAATGATACAGAAAAGGTTGTTTGTTATATGCAAATATTTCTTATTAATACGGTTCTGGTGGATAAAAATCCTATACTCATGAAGCTAATAGACTTCTCAGTGAGTGGCTAAAATAAGATGAAAGCATTTGTTGCTATGTAGAAAGACATGAAGAAACTAATTTGAAATACAAAAGATAAATGAGAATTATGAAAACAACATATTCACACAAGTACGAGTCATCTCCATAGTATATAAAACTATAAAAGTTTTGAATGTATAATAAAGAACAGGAATATTGAGTATAAGAAGCATAATTCATTAGGAGGGAAAGAACTTGACTTCTCTGTGGTGAAATAACACCTAATGTACCAGATCGATGCTTCGAGTGGTGAATAATGCTGCACAGGACAAAAATGTTAAACTGTGTTCAACTATGAGTTAAACAGAGTCTTATTTACTCAGTAGCATATATCAAGAAAAGTAGTGAAATTCCCAGCCCTTTACTTTTAGAGTAAATAGTATCTCATCCTTCTCAGAGATGATGGAGGTCATGGGCAGGAATTCCCTCAACTTCCTCTAAAGCCTGCACCATGGCCTTCCTGTGTGTGGGGGAAGAATGTGCCCTCTCTCCTCTGGTTAAATACTCCCTCTCTGTTTTGATCCCATGCTTTCTCATTTGTTCTGGATCCTTGCTTTATCACATAGTCCCTTTGTTTTGTACCTTTAACCTCTCTACTAGCCTTTTTCAGTCCAAAGAGTTATTCGGTTTCAGAAGCACAAACTGCCCCCTTAACTTCCTCTTCCTCTAGAGTTCTGGCTTTTCCTCCTCTTCTCCACTCTTCAATCTCAGCTTCTTTGAAGAGTGGTCACACCCCCTCTTCATCTCTCATTCACTGTACCTCCCACTGCAGTTTGGCTTTTCCTTCCTTTTATTTAATCACAAAGAAATTGCTATTTGCATTATCCACGGGATACTTTTTACTTGATGACATTTCTGCTGCATTTGACAGTAGCAAGCACTTGTTTTGTCCCTCTGCTTCATGACTGTTCTCTCCAGTGTCTCCTCTCCCCCTCTCCTTTTCTGACTCTGCCTTCCTGCAATAAGCAGCTTCAGATATGGCTGCCAGGTATCACCACCTCCTGGGATCCCCACTCTGTAGATTCTCCTTGAGAGTGGACCGCACCAAATGATTTGCTTCTAATAAGCAGAATATGGCAAAAGGGATGAAATGTGCCTTCTGCAATCCTCCTATCTAATAAAGAGGGAATATGCAAATTGACCATCACTCCATCACAAAGATGGCTGCACCCACAGCTGAAGCCAAGTTCCCATAAGGAGCCTTAATGAACAATCAGCAGGGACCTAAGGCTACGCCCTCCCCTGCCCCCTTAGGGCTTGACAGGGGACGTCAGGCTGCATTCCCCACCCGACAGGGCTTGACAGGGGACCTCAGGCCATGTCCCCCCTCCAGGCGGGGCTTTACGGGGGACCTCAAGGTGCGCTTCCCATCCTGGTGCTAGGCTAGGGGACCTGAGGCTGCTCCCCCTGCCCCAGCACCAGGCTGGGGGACCTCAGGCTGCGCCCCCCAACAGGTGGGGCTTGACAGGGGACTTCAGGCCACACCCCCTGCCCCAGCATCGGGCCAGGGGACCTGAGGCTGCACCCCCCTGCCTGGCTGGGCTTGACAGGGGACCTCAGGCCGTGCCCCCACCCAGTGGGGCTTGACAGAGGACCTCAAGGTGCACCCCCAGTGCTGGGTCAGGGGAACTCGGGCCGTGCCCCCCATCCCAGCACCAGGCCAAAGGACCTCAGACCGCACCTCCCGCCCGGCGGGGCTTGACGGGGGACCTCAAGCCATGACCCCCACCCCGGCGACAGGCCAGGGGACCTGAGGCCACACCCCCCACCTGGTGGGGGACCTCAAGGTGCGCTTCCCATTCTGGTGCTGGGCTAGGGGACCTCAGGCTGCTCCCCCCGCCCCAGCGCCAGGCCGGAGACCTCAGGCCATGCCCCCCACCAGGTGGGGCTTGACAGGAGACTTCAGGCCATGCCCCCCACCCTGGCACCAGGCCAGGGGACCTCAGACCACACACCCCGCCCCAGCATCAGGCCAGGGGACTTGAGACTGCGTCCCCCTGCCTGGCGGGGCTTGACAGGGGACCTCAGACCGTGCTCCCCACCCAGTGGTGCTTGACGGGGGACCTAAAGGTACACCCCCGTGCTGGGTCGGGGGAACTCAGGCCGCGCCCCCTGCCCAGCAGGGCTTGACAGGGGACTTGAGGCTGAACCCCCCCTGCTAATGGGGCTTGACAGGGGACCTGAGGCTGCGCCCCCCTGCCTGGCAGGGTTTGATGGGGGACCTCAGGCCATGCCCCCACCCAGCGGGGCTTGACAGGGAATCTCAGGCTCTGTCCCCCACCTGGTGGGGCTTTATGGAGGACCTCAAGGCATGCCCCCCACCCCGGTCCGGGCAGGGGACGTAGCCTCAGGTCCCCTGGCCTGGTGCCAGGACGGGGGGGCATGGCCTGAGGTCCCCCAGCCCAGACCCCTGCCCGGTGGGACTTAACAAGGGTGGGACTGGCCAGGTCTGGATCTAGCCCAATGGGGGCAGGGGCTGGCCTGGTCTGGGTCTCACGCGATTTTGAGGCACATGTGGGTGGGCGGGGACTTGACTCTGGGTCCTGTGGTGCGCCCCAGACTCTGACAGGAGGAAGGTTTTCATATACATTTTACTAATTTTCTTTCATCTCTGACACTTCTATTATAGAGAAAGGGCAAATAGCAATATTAAATTATTTCCTCTAATTAATCCCCTTTTAATGTGCACAAATTTTGTGCACCAGGCCACTAGTTAGGTTATAAAAGACGGACTTTTGTCCTGTTGGCATTCTCTCTTGTTCTTATGTGCTTCTCTGACGAAGCATGCTGTAGATGACCTTGTGGAAGGAACTGAGGGTGGTCTCCAGCCAACCGCTAGTGAGGAATTGCAGCCCTCATTCCAGCGGTTTTGAGGGACCGCATGAGCCTAGAGGTGGATCCTTCCCCCTTCAAGCCTAGAGATAACTACAGCATAGCTGACACCTTGACTCCAGTCCAGAATAGTGGAAGTCACTATTAGTAATATAACTAATTTTTATTATGTGTGATATTGGGGGATAAGGCTAAAATACTTTAAGACTCTAAGTCTGTTAATAAGCAACTGCTTTCATCTCAATCCTGTTTGTTTTTAATTGAAATATTATAATTGGTTACCAGGGTTTCAGCTTGAATTTTACTTAGTTTCTGGTTATTTCTCTTCATATTATTAATGGTACTAAGAGCTAATATAATGGTTGAAAAATAGACCATGGTCAAATTTGAAGAAGGATCATTGAGTGAATACAGATCATTAACTTCTAGAACCTGCATAAGTCAGTATATTAAAGGAATTTTAACCATGTTCATTAAGAAATAATTAACAAGGGTGTGTGTGTCTGTGAGTGTGTATACATACATACAATCTTATAACAGGTAATGGTGTAAACAAAATAATTATCTACCATTTACAAGCATTATCTCTTCTGAAATATAGTGTGGTTTTAGTCTTTTTAATTTAATGCTTTCTTGTCATATTTTTAAACCATTTTCAGTTTTAGAGTATTTTAGCTAGAGAAAATCTCAATTTGGGTCAAAGTATGTTGTTTTATTTTTTTATGTTCTTTCGACAGTTTTTACCGATTTGTTCTGGAACCAGAACTGACGTTAGTGACTAATGACCTCATTGAACCAGTAGCAAAATTCTTGGATATCCCTGAATCACCCCTTCTAACCCTCAACATGATTACTCCTGAAGGCTGGCTGGTTGAAACAGTACACAGCAACTGTGACCTTGATAATATCCACTTAAAGGACGTAAGTTATCATATAAACTTATATCAACAAAGAGGAAAAAAAATTCTTATCAGCTACTAACTGTAGCAAGTGAATGATCTTACACCAGCTGCTCACCAAAATGTTTTCTTTATGATTCTAGTTCCTTACCCAGTCTTCCCTTGGATTTTTTCATTTCCCTAACTTCCAAATTCTGCTTCTCTGGTTTTCTGGGTTTCTAGATGTCTTCACCGTTTTAGTTGCTTCAGACTCCTGGTACACAAATGCTGTTCTAAGATGAGCAATGTAGAAAATACGGAGGCGGAAGCATGACAACGTAGGACAATACCACTATGTCCCTATTTTGCCCTTCGGATTTTATTTTTATTTTATTTTATTTATTTTTTAAATCCTCACCTGAGAATATGTTCTCAGAAAAGAAGGGAAAGAAGAGAGAGAGAGAGAGAGAGAGAGAGAGAGAGAGAGAGAGAGAGGATAACGGGTTGCCTTCCATATGCACCCCTACTGGGGATTAAACCTGGGTTATGCCCTGACTGGGAATTGAGCCACACTGACCAGGGCCAGGTTTTGTTTTTAACTGGAAAGGAACAGTTACATCTGAAACCCTTTTTGCCCCGCAGATCATAGCTAGAGAAGGCAGTCCTAATGAGATAAGAGTAAAAAGCAGGGAAGAAAGTCCCTCATGTACTGCAGGCTGTGTGCATTGCTTTCCATCACCTTTAGTGTGATCCTTGTCTAGTAAGTGACCAGACTTCTTTTCCCTTCCTGGTGTCGTTTAGCCCACAACACACAAAAAGTGAGAAGACTGTTTAAAAAAACACTGAGTCTTTCAAACATTCCATTCAAAATGGGAAAGGGATTCAGACACTACAAAAAGCAGAAACATTTCAGGGGAGTTTACATAGAGAACAGGTATCCAGAAACTGGAGAGAAAATACTTCTTTCTGTTAGCCTTTTGCCTGGTTCTGCATAGCCACTGACCTGTTTCCAACAGCTCCTTAGAATGTAGCCATTGCCTTGACCTAGGCATAAACATTTAACCTCTTATAATTTGGTTATAATTGTTCATCAGATTTACTTCTCATGCTTCTTGTGTGTTGCCCTTTGCCTAAAGATTTTCCTTTTAGGCAAATTTCTTCTGATCCACTCATGAATAGATTCTTCAGGATCCTAAGTTACTTCCCTGGAACATGTATTCATCAATACCCCCAACTTGACCTGCCCAGAGAAGAACCTGAATTCAGTCATAGCAATTAGCTGAAATCAGTCCTTCAAATCCAGGGAAAGAATTGAAGGACAGAAAAGTAGTAAAATTCATGAGAAAACTGAGAAATGAACTTGGCAAGTAGTTAAAAAAAAAATTCTGTTTTTTCCACAAGTTTTAGCTCTTAAAGGAGTCTATTGGATTCTTTATTAAGAGAGTTCAGTAATACACTTCGATAAGGTAACTTTAAAGATTCTAACCAAAGGGTAAAGAATTTGTGTTGGGAGAATTAATGCAGCTTAGAAAAGATTTTAAATCGAGTCTGCTGGTAAAAAATTACAGCAGCTGTTAAACAATTAATGGAGATTAAACATTTCTTGTTGTGAGTGGCAAATATAACAAGGTCTTTATAGAAGCTATTTAAGTGAAAAGTAGCTCTATTTATTTTAGAAGACTAAAATAGGGAAGTAATTTCCTCTCTCTTCACAGGCTATATGAATAAACAGAAGGAAATTATAAATTCTAGCAGCGATAAAAGTTAACTGCCTTTGAGGCTCTTCTCTTCCACTGTACATACTCAGAATATTCCCTGCAACCATCCTTCAAAAAAAGTAAATAACAAAGACATTTGCTAGAGCAGAAACAAGGAGTTGTAGGTAAAGGATAAAAGTGTACCGTTGCAAACCTGAAACTAACCATGAGAGTTTTGTCACCACACACTAGCTTGTGTAGGTACTCTTTGCTATATCTACTTCCCAACATAAATACCTTTTAAAAAGCTTGATCTAGAAAAATTCTCCCTTACCAGGACTTTGGTCTACAGTCAATATTTAGAACAGGAAATAAAATATAAAGGAGATATAAACATAAAAAAGATTACTAGCTTTCAAATTCTTTTTTTTCCCCACTGTTCGTATTTACTTATTTATTTACTAGTGTCCTGGTGCACAGATTCGTGCACATTGAAAGCAAATTAATTAGAAGAAATATTTTAATATCACTATTCGCCCCTTTTCTATAATAGAAGTGTCAACCAAATTCATGATCAACAATGACAGATTGAAACACACATGTGCGATTAATGCCAGCGAGAGCTTTATATGTATCACGCATGCACAAGTCAGCTTATCCTCTTATATTTATAGATACACCTGCTTAATTAGACCTGCTTTCTGATTTAGCTAACTTTTTCCAGCTCAGTGAAGCACCCCAACTTCTCTTTCAGGTTATTGTCAGCAACACAGCAGTAAATATCAACACAAAACAGATTATTATTGTAGATTATGCAGGGAGAACAAAGGGTAAAATATTTAACTGTAGCAGTGTTTGACTATATTCTGCGCGGTGAGAAAACCTAAAGTCATTTTCAAGTTCCACTATTTCTTACTTCTTTTCAGTTTAACATTTGGTTAAACTGTAAAATGTTTGCACCTGACTATAAAGCAAGTCGGATTCCTGGGCTGAAGAAACTCTAAGGCGGCTAGTCACTATGGAAAGGAACCCGGGCATTGCTATGTGACATCGTTACCCAGCACCCACAGTGACCGTTTCCAGGCTGGGCTGGGCTGGGCTGGGCTGTGGGCCGCATTTTGCGCAATGGGGTCTTGGCATTGTTGGCTATGATTTGGTGGGGTGTTGCTCCGGGGTGGTGGCAGGCCTGTGTCCTACTTGAGGGAAGCTGAGTGTTGGTTTGTCGGTGCCGGGTCCATGGTGCCATTTATTTTTAAATGACCAGTGCGCGTCATGGCAGCTCCTGCGTTGAGCATCTGCTTCCTGGTGATCAGTGCGTGTCATAGCTACCAGTTGAATGGACACTTAGCCTTTTATATATAGATTATTTAAATTCTTTTTTAAAATGTAAATTCTTTATTCTTTAAAGAATAACATGAGTCTCCTTTTCCCCCATTGACCTTTCCCCAGCCGCTTCCATCCCCTAGCACCTGCCCTCACCCCCCTACTGTCTGTGTCCATTGGTTATGCTCATATGCATGCATACAAGGCCTTTGGTTAATCTCTAACCCCCTCACACTCCCGCCTTCCCTCATAGGTTGAACAGTCTGTTCGATGCTCTATGTCTCTGGTTCTAATTTTGTTCATCAGTTTACGTTGCTTTATTTAAATTCCTTATTGTTGAAAGTATTACATGTGTCTCCCTTCCCCCCCCTCCCCATTGACCTCTCCCTGGCCGCTCCCACCCCCAGCACATACCCTCACACCCTTACTGTCTCTGCTCATTGGTTATGCTTATATGCATAAATACAAGTCCTTTGGTTCATCTCTTACCACCACCACTCCCACCCTCTCTTGCCTTCCCTCTGAAGTTTGATGGTCTGTTCGATGTTTCTATGTCTCTGGATCTATTTTTATTCATCAGTTTACGTTCATTATATTCCACAAATGAGTAAGATCATGTGATACTTAACCTTATATGACTGGCTTATTTTACTTAGCATAATGCTCTTCAAATCCAAACATGCTGTTGCAAATGGTAAGAGTTCTTTCTTTTTTATAGCAGCATAGTATTCCATTGTGTACAACAGTTTTTTAATCCACTCATCTGCTGATGGGCACTTAGGCTGTTTCCAAATCTTAACTATTGTAAGTTATGCTGCTATGAACATATAGGGGTGCATATATTCTTTCTGATTAGCATTTCTGAGTTCTTGGGATATATTCCTAGAAGTGGGATTACTGGGTCAAATAGGAGTTCCATTTTTAACTTTTTGAGGAAACTCCATACTGTCTTCCACAGTGGCTGCACCAGTCTGCATTCCCACCAGCAGTGCATGAGGGTTCCTTTTTCTCCACATCCTTGCCAGCACTTGTTGTATGTTGATTTGTTGGTGATAGCCATTCTGACAGGTGTGAAGTGGTACCTCATGTTGTTTTGATTTGCATCTCTCAGATGATTAGTGACTTTGAGCATGTTTTCAAATGTCTCTTGGCCTTCTGTATGTCCACTTTTGAGAAGTGTCTGTGTAGGTCCTTTGCCCATTTTTTGATTGGATTGTTTATCTTCCTTTGTTAAATTGTATGAGTTCCGTATAAATTTTGGAGATTAAAACCTTATCAGATGTCACATTGGCAAATATGTTCTCCCATGAGTGGGCTTTCTTGTTATTTTGTTGATGGTTTCTTTTGCTGTGCAGAAGCTTTTTATTTTGATGTAGTCCAATTTGTTTATTTTCTCCTCAGTTTCCATTGTCCTAGGAGATGTGTTGGTAAACATATTGCCACGAGATATATCTGATATTTTCCTGCCTATTGATTCTTCTAAGGTTTTTATGGTTTCCTATCTTACATTTAAGTCTTTTATCCATTTTGAGGTTATTTTTGTGTATGGTGTAAGTTAGTGGTCTAGTTTCATTTATTTTTCATGTATCTGTCCAATTTTCCCAACACCATTTATTGAAGAGACTGTCTTGACTCCATTGTGTGCTCTTGCCTCCTTTGTCAAATATTAATTGAGCATAATGACTTGGATCAATTTCTGGGTTCTCTGTTCTGCTCCATCCTATATAATAAAGAGCTAATATGCAAATGGCCATCACGCCCTCACGCCGTCACACAGTAATGGCTCAGCACTCAACACTGGGGAGAGAGGAATGGGGACCAGCAAGGCACAAATGAGCTCACAAGAGAGAGGAATGGGGACCAGCCAGTCTGCAGCCCTGAAGAGGGACAATCTGCCCGCCCCACGGTCCTGGGTGCCAGCGGTTGCACCTGTGCCTGTGGCCCAGGAGAGGGGCAAGTTGCCTGCCCCACTGTCCCAGGTGCCAGTGCCTGCGGCTGCAGCCCGAGAGAGGGACAAGCTGCCTGCCCTGCAGTCCAGGCAAAGCTGCCTGCTCCAGTTCCCTGCGGCTGCGGCCAGCCCAGGTGAAGCCGGCCAGGGTCCTGGGTGCCTGCGGCCAGCCAGAGGGAGGGAAGCCTGGGTCCCGGGTGCGGGGCGAGGCAGAGGCGGTTAGGGGTGATCAGGACAGCTGGGTAGCAGTTAGGGGCAATCAGGCAGGCAGGCAGAGGTGGTTAGGGGCGATCAGGCAGGCAGAAGTGGTTAGAGGCGATCAGGCTGGCAGGGAAAGGGGTTAGGGGCAGTCAGGCAGGCAGGCAGGTGAGCGATTAAGAGCCAGCGGTCCCAGATTGCAAGAGGCAGTTGGACATCCCCCGAGGGGTCCCATATTGGAGAGGGTGCAGGCCAGGCTGAGGGACCCTCCACCCCCCCATGCACGAATTCATGCACCAGGCCTCTAGTTGGTCTATATGTCTGTTCTTGTGCCAGTATCAGGCAGTTTTGACAAAAATGGCTTTGTAATATAGCTTGACCTGGCATTGTGTTTCTTCCAACTTTGTTCTCCTTTCTCAAGATTGCTGTGGCTATTTGGGGTCTTTTTTTATTCCATCCTAGAAGCCCGATGCATGAAATCTGTGCAAGGGGCTTGGCCCCCACTGCTGCTGTGGCCACCTCTGCCCTGGCCCCCACCCACCACAGTGGCCGCCTCTGCCTCGGCCCCTGTGGCTTTGTCCAGAAGGTCATCTGGAAGGACAGCCAGAAGGACATCCAATCTAATTAGCATATTATGCTTTTATTATTATAGATGAATTTTTGGATAGTTTGTCCTAGGTGTATGAAATACGCCATTGATATTTTAATGAGGATTGCATTAAATCTATAAATTGCTTTGGGTGGTATGGACATTTTAATGATATTGATTCTACCAATCCATAAACACGGTATATTCTTCCACTTGTTTGTATCTACCTCTATCTTTTTTTTTCAATGTCCTGTAGTTTTCTGAGTACAGGTCTTTTACCTCCTTCGTTAAATTTATTCCTAGGTATCTTAATTTTTTTGTTGCAATGGTTAATGGAATTGTATTTTTATTTTCTCTTTCTATGAGTTTATTATTGGTGTATAAAAATGTCATAGATTCCTGGGTGTTAATTTTATATCCTCCTACGTTGCCAAATTGATTTATTAAATCTAGTAGTTTTTTGATGGAGTCTTCAGGGTTTTTTATGTACAATATCATGTCATCTGCAAATAATGACAGTTTTACTTCTTCTTTTTCCAATTTGGATGCCTTTCATTTCTTTTTCTTATCTGATCGCTATGGCTAGCACTTGCAATACTATGGGGAACAGGAGTGGTGAAAGTGGGCATCCCTGTCTTGTTTCTGTTTTTAAGGTAAATGGTTTTAGTATTTGCCCATTGCGTATGATGTTGGCTATAGGTTTGTCATATAAGACTTTTATTAAGCTTTCAATTCTTGATAATAGGAACTGATTTAACTTAAATTAATTGAACTTAAATCACCTTTATGCAATTATTAGGAAAGTTAAGATAGTCACTAAGAAACCTCTTTGAAAACGGCTTTTTTTAAGATATATTTTTATTGATTTCAGAGAGGAAGGAAGAGGGAGAGAGAGGTAGAAACATCAATGATGAGAGAGAATCATTGATTGGCTGCCTCTTGCATGCCCCCCACTGGGGATCGAGCCCACAATCGAGGCATGTGCCCTTGACCGGAATCGAACCTGGGACCCTTCAGTCCCAGGCTCTATTCACCGAGCCAGACTGGCTAGGACTGTTTTTGATGTTATGGTTTTAATGAGTCAGAAGAATTTATATCTGCTATACAAATATATAGGGATAAGACAGTGGTCGGCAAACTGCGGCTCGCAAGCCACATATGGCTCTTTGGCCCCTTGAGTGTGGCTCTTCCACAAAATACCACGTGCGGGCGTGCACATATAGTGCGATTGAAACTTCGTGGCCCATGCGCAGAAGTGGGTTTTCGGCTCTCAAATTTCAATCGTTATACTGTTGATATTTGGCTCTGTTGACTAATGATTTTGCCGACCACTGGGATAAGAGACATTTTCACATTAATATCCTACATAGTAAAAGGCTAATATGCAAATTGTCCCCTCAGGAGTTCGACCAACCGGGAGTTCAACCGCTCGCTATGACATGCAATGACCACCAGGGGGTGGCATGGGACGAAGGAAGGCCCCTGATGGCAGCCAGCGGAAGGAAGGCCCCTGACGGCAGCTGGCAGCTGGGGGAAGGGAGACCCTTTCTAGCAGCCACTAGGGACCCTACCCGTGCACGAATTTCATGCACTGGGCCTCTAGTATATTATAAATAGAAAATACTATAGAAAATAGTCACAGATTGATAGAATATATTTGGACTTTGCCCTAATGTTTAATTCATACTGAAAAAAAGGCCCAGCCAGCATGGCTCAGTGGTTGAGCATCAACCTAACGGTTTGATTTCAGGGCACATGCCCAGGTTACAGGCTCAGTCCCCAGTGTGGGGCATGCTGGAGGTAGCCGATTAATTATTCTCTCTGACCATTGATGTTTCTATCTCTCTCCCTCTCCCTTCCTCTCTGAAATCAATTAAAATACATTTTTTTAAAAAGCTTTCCTTCATAATCACTTTGGGTCACATTTTCCTTGTCTGTAAAATGAAGAGTTGAACTAGATGATCTCTACAATATTTTCATAGTCTGAGACTATCCCATGAAAATCTTTCCATACAGACTAAATGAATGCTATAAGGGCTGTAGACACAGGTTAATGAAGTATATGAATTTCACCACTTAGAATAGTAATGAGTCAACCACTAATTCAGAACCCAACCAAAGCCCAGCCAGTGGGGCACAGTGGTTGAGCATCATCGACCCAGGAACTAAGAAGTCATGTTTAATTCCCAGTCAAGGCTCGATCTCCAGTGGGGGACTTACAGGAGGCAGCCAATCAGTGATGTTCCTCTCTCATTGATGTTTCTATCACTCTATCCCTCTCCTTTCTCTCTCTCTAAAAATCAATTAAAAAAAATTTTTTAAAGAACCCAACTAAACCTGGCCCAGTGTGGCTCAGTGGTTTGAGTTTCAACTTATGAATCAGGTGGTCACAGTTCAATTCCCAGTCAGGGCGCATGCCCGGGCTTGCAAGCTCATCCCCAGTAGGGGTCGTGCAGGAGGCAACCAATCAATGATTCTCTCTCATCATTGATGTGTCTGTCTCTCTTCCTCTCCCTTCCTCTCTGAAATTAATAAAATATTTAAAAAATAGTAATAATAAAAATAAAAAGAACCCAACTAAGGTTTTTGAAACAAATACTGTTTTCAAAGAAGTCACTTATTTCTTGTTCTTAAAAACAACAAAATTTTAAGGGCTGGACTCAAGAAAAATATTGTATACAAGTACTATAATTATTTTCTGTGGTAATTACAGACAAAGAAAAACAAATATGATAGGGAATATTTTCAAATACTCTGTATCCTAAACACACTATTGTGAAATCAAATATAAATGCATCAGAGTCTTATCTGCTCAACAAAATTGCTAAACTATATAAAAATCACTTACCATTTTATTTTCATGCTTGGATATTTTTTCATTTGAAGTAGAGAAAAAGTTTTGGTCCTACAATATTTATTGTAGCATTTGCAATAGAGGAAAATCAGGAAATAATTGGAATGACCAGCACTTAAATGATGTTTATAGAAACAGGGATATGTTCCTAGAAAACTATAATAAAAGCATAATATGCTAATTAGACCAGACGTCCTTCTAGACGACCTTCTGGATGAAGCCGTGGTGGTGGGGGCCAAGGCAGAGGTGGCAGAGGCCCCCGGCCGCTGCGGTGGTGGGGGCCAAAGTAGCCGCTGTGGCAGCGGGGGCTGAGCCTGTTGCATGAATTTTGTGCATCGGGCCTCTAGTATTTCATGAAAAAGCAGGTTACACTTTCTTAGGAAAAGTTTATGAAAAAAAGAAATAGAAATCAATGATTGATGTGTTTATGAATGTTTAGTCTGTACATGATTTCTATTTTTTTCTCTTTTCCACTTGCTTATATTTGCTAAATTTTCTTTTTGAACATATGTTATTTTTAGTGCAAAACAATTAAACATTAATATTTTTAAGTTACAAGAAAGACAATCGATGGTGATAAGTTGGCTTTCTTGCCAGGTCTCAAGAGGGAGCTCTAGGGCAAGAGCAACAAAGCAGATCCTTTAAGGAGTTTTCCATGTAAATCTGTTTGGAAGAGATTTTTAATGCTACAACTCTATGACATCTCTCCTGCTTGTGATATTGGCACATATATCATGAGGCTGGAGAAGAGCTGATACCATGGTAAAGGAAGAAAATTTATCATTAGCTTTGGTTTTCAAGAAATTGGTTCAACTGTTAAGTTCACCAATGTAAAAGAAAGACTTGAAGTTGCCCACCCAAAATGCATTGGCTAATATTAAAACAATCTCATTTAGTTATTACAATATTTGTATTATGGGCATTACATATTTTTTGGCATGTTTCCTCCACAGATTGAGAGAACTGTTATAGCAGAATATGAACTAGAGTACCTACTACTTGAAGGACATTGCTTTGATAGAACAACAGAAAAACCTCCTCGAGGTCTGCAATTTACACTCGGCACAAAAAGTCAACCTGTTGCAGTTGATACAATAGTGATGGCCAATCTTGTAAGTATTATAAAGACTTAATTAATGGTATTACAATTAGGTGTTTTGGTAAAATCATTAAAATTCGATGTTTTGGTAAAATCCTTTGTTTTTCTAATAATAAGATAAAATAATTTTTATCCTGTTGTTGCTGAATAGATTCCAAAAAAATAAAATTGAAACATTGAATAAGGTAATTAAATAATACAGAAATGAAGAGAATCATATTTTCAGAAAGTGCATTTATAGGTTATTGCAAAATCTCCTTCCTTGGAATTCATTTGTAGAATTCATTCACCCCACAGTTAATAAACACTTTCTTGGATGATTAATGTATAAACTTTCTTAAACAATTGTATGTGTGTTTAGTCATATAACTATGATCATATTTTTCTCACTTAAAAGGGATATTTTCAATTAAAAGCAAACCCAGGTGCTTGGATACTGAAATTACGCCAAGGAAAATCTGAAGATATTTATCAAATAGTTGGGTGAGTTATAGAAACCACTTTCAAATTTTTATGTATAAATAAGTTTTAGTGTGATATAACCAAGATCATCAAAACAACTAAAATGTTCACAAGTACTATCACTATAAAACAACAACAAAAACCTGGCATTTGTTCCCAAATTTTCGTTTGTTTTATTTCAAAAATATAAAAGGTAGGCCTAATGTATACATCTTCTTCTTTATTTTATCTCATTTACTTAACTGTTTTCTATACACTTTTTCATGTGTTAGCATAATTAATATATTTATCATTGAATGACAATATAATGTGTGTTGTAACTTAGCCATTATCCATGGGTTATGTTTAGTTTTCCATTTTAATAAATAAGAATTGGTTACTTTCATAGTAACTTATGTGCTTATCAGTGAGCATAGTATATAAAGCAGGGATTATCAAACTTTCTCTGTAGGAGCCAACAGAAAATACTTAGAGAAGATTTATGGTTGTGAGTACACAAAACACAGAGTTAATAAAGCTGTTATAAAAATTATAACCTGCATGTCTTTTTCCATATGAGCAACTGTAAACATACTTTTGCCCAACCCTGTATTTTTTGAGCACTATTATTATACCAAGAACTGTGCTCAACAAAGATAATATTGGAGTTAAGTTTATTGTACTTTTTTTCAGTTTTTCCCCCTTTCCTTATACTGTGCCTAGCACATAGTGTCATTCAACAAATATGCTTAATAATTTATGAATAGGGAGGAAGGTTGGGATAAGTTTGTTTGACATTAGGAATAAGATAGTACCTCAAAATAGTTTTGAAGAATTATAGTAACTTACTACTAGTCATACTACAGACAAAGCATTCCAGGAACAGGAAGGGGGTGCATATCTTTCATCTAAAACTCTTAGTGCTATATGTGTTTTAGAATTAGAATTTTTCAGATTTTAGAAAATTAATACAGTACACATCATATATTATACAACATCAGGCAGTATCTAAAAGCACTTCATCACAATAACATTTCTGTTGCAAAATGTATGAATGTTTACATTAAAAGGATATATAATGACTATAAGAAAAATATAAAAACAAGCCACAGACTGAGAGAAAAATCTCTGCAAAGCATACATCTTACAAGGAATCCTATCTAATAAAAGAGTAATATGCAAATTGACCGTCACTCCAACACACAATATGGCCGCCCCCCATGTGGTCAAAGATAGCTGCCCCCATGTGGACACAAGATGGCCGCCACAAGATGGTTGGTCGGGCAGTTGTGGGCAATCATGCCAGCAGGGGAAGGCAGTTGGGGGGCACCCAGGCCTGCAGGGAAGAGCAGTTGGGGGGACCAGGCCTGCAGGGGAGGGCAGTTGGGGGGAGCCAAGCCAGCAGGGGAGAGCAGTTAGGGGCGACCAGGCCGGCAGGGGAGGGCAGTAAGGGGTGAGCAGGCCGGCAGTGGAGGGTAATTGGGGGGAACCAGGTCTGCAGTGGAGGGTAGTTGGGGGGAACCAAGCCTGCAGGGAAGGACAGTTGAGGGGGACCCAGGCCTGCAGGGAAGGACAGTTGGGGAGAACCAGGCCTGCAGGGGAGGGCAGTTGGGTGCGACCAGGATGGCAAGGGAGAGCAGTTAGGGGTTACCGGGCCAGCATGGGGGAGGTTGTTGGGGGTGATGAGGCCAGCAGGGGAGGGCAGTTAGGGGCGACCAGGCCTGCAGGGGCGGGAAGTTAGGGGCAATCGGGCTGGCAGGGGACCAGTTAGGCATCGATCAGGCTGGCAGGGGAGTGGTTAGGAGGTGATCAGGCTGGCAGGCAGAGGTGGTTAGGGGCAATCAGGCAGGCAGGCAGGCGAGTGGTTGGGAGCCAGCAGTCCTAGATTGTGAGAGGGATGTCCGACTTCCCTGTTTTGGGATCAAGCCTAAACGGGCAGTTGGACATCCCTTGAGGGGTCCCAGATTGGAGAGGGTGCAGGCTTGGCTGAGGGACACACACCCCCTTGCACGAATTTCGTGCACCGGGCCTCTAGTTTAAATAAAAAATATATAGAGAACTACCAACAGTAAGAAAACAACCTGAAAAATATACAGAAGACTTGAGTAGGCACTTCACCAAAGGAGGCATGGTTAGCAAATAAGCACACGAAAAAGATGCTCAACATCATTAGTTATTAGAAAAATGCACATTAAATTCACAATGAGATACTGCCACTCATCTATTAGAATGGCTAACTTTAAAAAGACTGACACTACCAAGTGCTGGCGAGGATATGAAGCAACCGGAACTGTCATACACTATCCGTGGGAATGTAGAATAGTACAGCCACTTTAGAACAATTTGGAAGGACCTTAAAAATTTTAATACACACTTAAGCCATATGATCTAGGCATTGCACTCATAGATATTTACCTAAAACAAAAGGAAATATATGTTCATACAAAGATACACAATAATGTTCATAGCAGCTTTATTTGTAATTGCCAGACACTGAAAACAACTCAAATGTTAACAAGTGAAGGAATAATGAAAATGTGGTACATCCATACAATGGAATATTACCCAGCAGTATACAGGATGAACTATTGATAATACAGTGACATAGATGAATCTCTCAAAATAATTACACTTAGTTAAAGTTAAAGAAGTGTGGCCAAAAAGAAAGAGCACATGCTGTATGATTTCTTTTATAAATTATAAACCATTAGGTAATACAAACTGTAGAAACATAAATCAGATCACTGATTGCTTGGAGGGAATGGGGAAGACAGGTAAAAGCAGGGGGACATATTGGAGATAAATAGAAGAAAGCACAGATCCTAGCCTTCCACATTTCCCAGAGTGACAGTTAATACATTGTAAGTACTGTAAAATAGTGCTATGGGGGTACAGAAAATAAAGCAAAATACACTATAACATTTATACTGATCCTTGTAAAAAACATAGTTTCAAGATATAATTTCAAAAACTATTCTGTGCTTTGCTCTAACTTCTTTGATCTTGTACTGCCAGAAACTCAGTGTTTCTAAATCTGTCACTACTGTTTCACCATTGCTTTTTGCAAAGGGAAAGCCCTTTGGTATTGGATAAACTGTGATTCAAACTCCTTCTCTATCCCAGCTATCTGTATAACCGTGTCTGAGTTTCTTTACCACGTGGAGTCTTTCTTTCCACATTACAAAAGGCGATAATCCTACCTCCTTTGTGGAGTCTTGGTAAGGACTAAATGAGAAAATCATCATAGAATGTAGTGGCTCACATTGAGTGAATGTCTATTTTCTTCCCCACTCATTCCTTACTACTTCACAAATTTTGCAATCCTATATAATAAAAGAGTAATATGCAAATTGACCATCACTCCAACACACAAGATGGCTGCCCCCATGTGGACATAAGATGGCCGCCACAAGATGGCCATCAGGGGAGGGCAGTTGGGGGGGACCAGGCCTGCAGGGGAGGGCAGTTAGGGATGACCAGGCCTGTAGGGGAGGGCAGTTAGGGGCAATCAGGCTGGCAGGGGAGTGGTTAGGGGGTGATCAGGCTGACAGGAAGAAGCGGTTAGGGGCAATCAGGAAGGCAGGCAGGCGAGAGGTTGGGATTCAGCAGTCCTGGATTGTGAGAGGGATGTCTGGGCAGTCGGACATCCCTTGAGGGCTCCCAGATTGAAGAGGGTGCAGGCTGGGCTGAGGGACAAACCCCACCCCCCGTTCATGAGTTTCGTGCACCAGGCCTCTAGTTACATATATTATTGTATATTATGTATATATATGTTGTGTAATATATATATACAATATCTATCTTACATAATGTGTATAATATATATTATGCAAAACTAGACATTATATTAGGTTCTGTTTTATTTACTTTACCATTATTTTCTGTCATACACAACTTATAAATGGATCATTTAGGGAGAAAATAGCCCCTGATGTCATTAAGTACCACTAATATATTAGTGGTAAACTAATTTTTCTCCTTCACAGACAGCTTTTGAGGGTAGAAATAATTTCAAATTTGTATTACTTATAAACAATAAAATCATAAACTTCTCTTCGTCATAATTTACTTAATTTTAAATGTGATTGATGTCACTAAATATCCAGAATGGAAAAAACATAAATAATGCTACTCTGTAATAAAATTTATTTGAAATTAAAATATCAATAATGACAAATAGGTCAATATAAAATATGACAAAAATGGAAAATCTGTTTATCCCAGTTTATGATGTCATTGTAATTAGTATTACATTTAAGAAAAATGTTCTTGAAATATGCTGAAAAGCTAGCTAAAATAATATTGGTATGAGTTTCTAAGTCCAGATTTTAAAACAATGGCTAAATAATTTGATAATTGAAAATTTGACTTTCTGTTTGTTAGGCATAATCCTCACATGTGTACTCTTTACTTCTGTCCATCTTATTGTAATCTTTAACTGCAGACTACCTACCCTGACTCAGTGTTGATTGTCATTTACCTTGAATACAAAAATACTCAAAATTATTCTCTCCAAGAAAATAAAATCTTCAAAATTCAATTAAAGTTAGATAAATGCTTCTTATATTTCCCTAATTAAATTATAGAAAATATTATATACTGTACACATATCTATGGCTTTCAATGTGCAAAATTATTAGGGTAGACTTTTCACTTGAAATCTTCAGTAATACCGATTGCCAAGTTACTATTTGTACATAATTTTAGTTTGAGACCTGTGAGAGTGAACTCCTTCTCCTATGCTTACTTACTATAGGATACAGAAGAGATTTCAAACACTTTACCTTCTTTACAGTTCCTTGAGCTGGTTCCTTTGTAACCTAGTTTTGCACTCTCTGACCTTGCAGTGGTTATAGCTCACTGTTTGTGGAGTACTTTTGTGGGCTCTGAGAAGGTCTCTGTTGCTGTATTTCACTTTCCTTTGATTCCTTGATCTCTGTTGGCGCATCTGTTCTAGCGGCTTCTCTAACAACTTCCCACCTCCATCATCCTGTGTATACCCACAGCCTGTTTTTGTTGAAGTCTCTACATATCTCCAGGTTGCCATATTGGCAGGATGCAAGACTACACCACAGTAATAAATAACAAAACATAATCTCTGCCCTGTTTTGCCATGTCTGAAACATGGGAAATACACATCACTTGCCCAGGAGTTCAGGCCAGTCTCAAAGGCAGCAGCACTCCACTGGTTAAAGCAATAAGTCAGTTCTCAAAGGCCAGATTCTAGCCCATGGTCCATTTTAATTTTTCCAGACAGGAGCCAGACTTCTGTGTCTCCCAACTTCAAAAAAAAATTCATTGCAAAGTGCTTTCATTTTAAAGCATCTATCTAACTAAGTTTGAGATTAGAAGGCAATATTCCCCATGAGGTGTAATCTGCCAATAGCTCCCAGAGAAGGATTAAACACAGGGAAATTGATTGTTGACTGTAATAAGGAGGATTGGAGGAGCAAGCCCTCCAGAAGAGCTAGCTTCCAGGAATGGATAACAGAACAAAGCCAAGGAACTGAGGAACTGACCAACCAGAAAGAGCTGCTACCTCTCCCAGGATTAGGAAAGTGAGGAAGCACCAAGCTACTACTAACAGGACGTCAATACCCAGGAAGCTAAGAGATTGCACACTTAAACATTAATGTAGAAAACTTCTGTCTTCATGACTTTGCTTGCTCGAAGAAACTTAGCCAAGCATTACCCCAACCTCACTTCTAAATTCCAAATCACAGGCAAATGTGTTTCTCTGTTTAGCAGAATCTAAACCAAAACCATAAAAAAAATCTAGGAACAAAAACAACAAAAAGAGTTTTAAGCTTTCTAGCTTCTACAGCAGGGGTCCTCAAACTTTTTAAACAGGGGGCCAGTTCACTGTCCCTCAGACCGTTGGAGGGCCGGACTATAGTTTAAAAAAAAACTATGAACAAATTCCTATGCACACTGCACATATCTTATTTTGAAGTAAAAAAACAAAATGGCAAAAACACCCGCATGTGGCCCACGGGCCGTAGTTTGAGGACGCCTGTTCTACAGTATATGCTAAAAGGTGGAATGGGTGTTGCCAACTATGTCATAATATGCACTACATTTCTACACATCCCTTTTTCAGATCCTAACAGCCTAAACCTTCTTTTGCTTTTCATAAATATTGATAATAGTGTTTTAATTTTTCTTGGAATATTTGAAACAAGCCTTCATCATTATCTTTCACTATTTAGTGTTTTGAATAAGAAATGAGAGGCAGTGTGATTTACTTTACCTCTACAAAATTTGAATGATGTTTATATGTAGAATTCTAGGGGAAATATGAATTTTTTTAAAAATAATGCTTCCTGACATGTCATATATTCTTTCATTTTTAACTAAATGGCTTTTACTGAGATACAATATTCTCAAGTCTTATTAAGAATATAAATTATTTGAATGCTCCCTCTTTTCCTGCTTTAATTTCTTTATCAATAAAGTCCATGTTCTCTGGCTGCTTAGCTTGTTCCTTACTGTCCTCACATATCCAGTGATGTTTAGTTGCCTAGATTTACTTACAGAGATCTAATAGTGCAGCAGTGCAGAGCCAAACTGCCTGGGCTGTTTGGATCTAGGATAATTGTACCTTCCTTAAATGATGATTGTAACTGGAGAGTGTTTGAAATAGTGCCTGAATGGAGTAAATTTTCATCACTACTACTTCTGCCACTTGGTGGCAAGGAGGTAGTTGCTTTAAATGTTGTTTGGGTTTAGCTGCAGTGTTGTGCTTCCTGGCTCTACCCTGGTCTCAGGGGATGGCAGACTCAATGGCTGAAGTTGCTGATGCCCTTGAGTACTGTTTGGGACTGGAAGCTCTTACAAGTTTTTACAAAATTTGGCATTTCTACTACATAAATTGAGATACTTTCTATTTTCTAGTGGTAATTGCTGGTCAGGACTGTGTCTTGTACATTGGTTTAACCACCTCAGCTGATGAATTGGGACTATGAGGGAGTCAAAGGCATGTCTTAGTCAACATACTAGTAGTGCTAGAACCACCCCCAGCACCCCGGTTTTTATTTTAGAAAAAAATGTTCAAGTGTATAAATCTGACTGAACTTAAAGTATCTACTAAATAATAAAAAAATAAAGTATCTACTAATTTGACATCTGATTGCTTTCCCTCTGACAAAATTTAATTTTATTGTAAATCTTCTTACAGTAGCATTTTTCAGTACATAATGAGTATAGTATTCAAAACATAATTATTGAGCAAAGCTGTTGATTTCCTCAGTGCCCGCAACCAAGGTACATGCCCTTGACCGGAATCGAACCTGGGACCCTTGAGTCCGCAGGCCGACGCTCTATCCACTGAGCCAAACCGGTTAGGGCTGATTTTTTGAAATTTTTTGAAATTTAGACAATGAATCCCATATAATAAAAGGCTAATATGCAAATTGACCGAACAGCAGAACGACCGGTTGCTATGACACACACTGACCACCAGGGGGCAAACGCTCAATGCAGGAGCTGCCCCCTGGTGGTCAGTGTGCTCCCACAGGGGGAGCACTGCTCAGCCAGAAGCTGGGCTCATGGAGAATGGGCCTAAGCCGTCAGTTGGACATCCCCTGAGGACTCCCAGACTGTGAGAGGATGCAGGCTGGGCTAAAGGGTCCCCCTCCTCCCCCGACTGCACAAATTTCGTGCACCAGACCTCTAGTATAATATAAAATTGAAACATTCAAGTGATGTAGATGGACATCATAGGCATTTTCAGTCTTGTGAGTTTAACAATACACTTCAAATTTTAGTATTTGAAAATAGCTGATAGATACTGAAAAGTTATTGGACAGTATGGGATTCTTTTGATTATGATTTATAAACAATGTAAAGTCTAGAAAATGTTTTATATTTTAATTATCATTGAAAATATCACAGACATCTGAAAGATTTGACTTTTGTGATAATCTTGGTATACACAGAAAAGATGAACAGTAATTTGAGCTTTCTGAGTGATTAGGCAATATGAAATTTAGAGAGTTACTTTTATATTGTGTTAATTTGTACTAAGTTAAATTGATTGGACAGTTTTAAAAATTGTAATGTATTATAGTACATCTTAATAGACTAGAAATATAAAATATATGTACACAAGTGATATTATACTTGTATTTATTGCAAAATGCATTTATTTCATATTGTATATCTTTTCATGAACTGATGATATTTACATGTTTTTCTACTTTTAGGCATGAAGGAACTGACTCTCAATCAGACCTAGGAGATGTCATTGTTGTATTAAACAGCTTCAAAAGCAAAATACTGGAAATACAAGTATGTGAGACAGAAGCTACTTATAGGTTTTGTTCTTAATATTAAACTAGAGGCCCGGTACACAAAATTCGTGCACGGAGGTTTGTGTCCCTCAGCCCAGCCTGCACCCTCTCCATTCTGGGACCCCTCGAGGGATGTCCGACTGCCCATTTAGGCCCAATCCTACAGGAATCAGGCCTAAATGGGCAGTCGGACATCTCTCTCACAATCCAGAACTGCTGGCTCCCAATTGCTCGCCTGCCTGCCTTCCTGATTGCCCCTAACCACTTCTGCCTTCCAGCCTGATCATCCCCTAACCGCTCCCCTGACAGCCTGATTGAAGCCTAACTGCTCCCCTGCCAGCCTGATTGCCCCTAACTGCCCTTCCCTGGAGGCCTGATCGCCCACAACTGCCCTCCCATGCAGGCTTGGTCCCTCCCAACTGCCCTCCCATGCTGGCCATCTTGTGTCCACATGAGGGCAGGATCTTTGACCATATGGGGTCAGCCATCTTGTGTGATGGTCAATTTGCATTTTACTCTTTTATTAGGATAGAGGCCTGGTGCACGGGTGGGGGCTGGCTAGTTTTCCCTGAAGGGTGTCCCGGATCAGGGTGGGGCTTCCCTTGGGGCATGGGACAGCCTGGGCAAGGGGCCTGTGGTGATTTGCAGGCCAGCCACGCCCCCCAATGACCCAAACGGAGGCCCTGGGATCTGGGATTTATATTTCTTCTATAATTGAAACCTTGTAGCCTTGAGCAGAGGCCAGGGCAGGCCAGGAAATTTGGCTTCCTCTATCGCCAGGGAAACCCATGCCTCCTGCTTGCTCCGTGGCCACAGCCATTTTTGTTGGGATTTATTTATCTTCTATAATTGAAACTTTGTAGCCTTGAGCAGAGGCCAGGGCCAGCCAGAGCAGGTGGAAAGCTTGGCTTCCTCCATCGCTGGGGAAACCCAAGCCTCTTGCTTGTTCCATGGCTGGCCACCATCTTGGTTGGGTTAATTTGCATACTCGCTCCTGATTGGCTGGTGGGCGTGGCTTGTGGGTATAGCGGGGTGATGGTTAATTTGCATGTTTCTCTTTTATTAGTGTAGATTTTATCTGTTTTTAATTGACTACCTAAAATGTCATATTGGAATGATTGTAATGAAAGAAAGAAGAGGATTAAATTCATAAAGGAAAGCAGAGAACTTGAAGATAGAAAAAAGAAATGATTTTTTTTTTAAGTTATGATATGTCTACTATATCTACTGTATCTGTAGCCATATAATGTTACAAATTATGCTCTAGAGATGATTTCAGGAACGCAGGTCGAAAAACTAGCCCTGAAAACAAAACAAAACAAAACAAAACAAAACATTTATTTCAAAGAGAGAGAATGAGTTTTTAGTGATGGCAGGTTTGGGTTTTTTAGACCATCCCACCTACTTATAACTAGTAAAAATATTGGGTAACTATTTTTTTTTTTCATCTTAAAAGCATTGAGGAGCTGACAATAATGAAATAATAAGGAAATACAAAATTAAAGGGAAAATAAGAGACTTAGTGAAGTAAGCAAGCATAGAAACTTCTCTTGTCCTGAGAAAGCTATTACCCTGAGAATATTCGTCCATCCTGGTACACTTGAACTATCATTTTGGTTTGAGAAATTCAAATTCTGGACCCACATAAATTGGGTAATCTATTAGAAGACACTCTTTACAATAAGCTGGCTATAGCTTCAGGATAAGTATTAACCATAGTCAATTATTCCACACAGTCTTTTAGCCTAATTTCATATCATCCAAGTAGTCCAGGGAACCCTGAGCCCTGAATTTGCACTATAATAGGTCAAGATTGATTGATAAGGCCCTACAGGTATCTAGCAGAAACATCCACATATCTCTGGAATAAGATTACTATAACCAACAAGGAAAACCAGGAGAAGCAACAACAGAAAACAGATACACAAATACTTCATATATTAGAATTATTGACACAGACTCTGAAACAACTATGCTTATAATGTTTAAAGAAGTAAAAGACAAGCTTGAAAACAATTGCATGGAATTGGAAACTATAAAAAGTCTGTGTCTGATTTTTTTAAAAATATATTTTATTGACTTTTTACAGAGAGGAAGGGAGAGGGATAGAGAGTTAGAAACATCGATGAGAGAGAAACATCAATCAGCTGCCTCCTGCACACTCCCCATGGGGGATGTGCCCGCAACCAAGGTACATGCCCTTGACCGGAATCGAACCTGGGACCCTTGAGTCCGCAGGCCGACGCTCTATCCACTGAGCCAAACCAGTTAGGGCTGATTTTTTTTTTTTTTTTTTTAGTAGAACCTCTAAAACTGAGCAATGCAATTACCAAAATTAAGAATTCAGTGGATGACTTTAACATGACTGAAAAGAGAAATAAGTATCACAGATAAACAGGGATATTAAAAAAAGAAAATATAGCACAGAGCATAAAAGGCAGAGAATAGAGTGAGAAATATGAGAGACAGGATTGCATTTACACCCAGCTATTACTATCTGTGTGATCTTGGACAGATTGCTTAACCTATTCCTTTCTCATTTATAACATGGGATTAATTATAGAACTTATTTTATGTATCTTTTATAAGGATAAGATATTTTAGCTTTGTAAGGTGCTTTATGAATGTTGAAAAATAAAATTAACTTAAATGGAGTTCCCGAAGAGAATAAAAGAAAGAATGAGGTACAGGTAATATTTGAAGCAATAATGGCTGAGAATTTTTATAAATTGAATAAAGAAACCAATTTGCATATTCAAGGAAGATATTTAAAAGGAAATCCACTCCTTTACTCTTGTTGATAAAACTGCAAAAAAAATGAAGACAAAGAGAAATCTTGAGAGTAATCAGAACAAAAAAGAAAAATTACCTTCAAACAGCTATAGTATTACAGTCGATTTCTTGGGAGTAACAATGAAAGCCAGAAGATACTGGAATGATATTTAAAAGCACTGAATGGAATAAGGAATGCCAACCTAAAATAATTTACCCTTGAGCAGAGGCCAGGGAAACCCATGCCTCCTGCTCGCTCCGTGATATTTCAAAGCACTGAAAATACATCTTTTGAGAGGAAATATAAAACAAGGTATTTTCAGAAAAATTACAAACTGAATTTGCCATCAGCACACTAATACTAAAAGAAATTATTTTTTAATATGTTTTTATTAATTTCAGAGAGAGGAGGGGAAGAGGGAGAAATATATAGAAACATTAATGATGGAAGAGAATCATCCATCAGCTACCTCCTGTATGCCCCCTACTGAGGGTCAAGCCCACAGCCTGGGCACATGCCCTGACCAGGAATTAAATTGTGACCTCCTGATTCATGGGTCAATTCTCAACCACTGAGCCACACTGGCCAGACTTAAAAGAAACTCTTAAAAGATGTACTTCATACAGGAAAAAAAAATTACCTCAGATGGAAGGTCTGAATTTAAGAAAAGAATGGAGGAAAGAAAATGGTAAATATGTGGATTAGTCTATGAGCAGTAAATATACAAAACAATAGTAAGTATCTTATGAAGTATTTTAAAATATATAAAACTAAAAATCATAATAATATCATTTAAGCCTTAAGAAATAAGGTTATTTGCAATAAAATATAAAGTTTTTAATATTTATTAGGGTAAATGTAATGATTATTTTGAAACTTTAGGACAAATACGATTTTTGTGATTTTTAAGATAACCACTAAAAGAATAGAAATAAGGGACGATGTCATAATAAAGAGGAAAAATAGAGTGAAACAAATTAATATAAATGGATTAATAAAGGAGAAATAAAGTGAACATATGGGACACAGAGAAAGCACAAAATAGTTAGAATTTAAGATAATTATATTAAATGTAAATGGGCTTACTGTTCCAATTAAAAGATATTCATACTGAATTTTTAAAAATCTCAATTATATGTTATTTGCAGAAAGCACATCTAATACAAGGGAATACAGCTTCAGGGTGAGGATGAAAATAAAATACAACTATAGCAAAAGTATACTAGGTCAATAATAACCTAAACAAAGCTTGTATAGCTATGCTAATACCAGAGATATTAAACATTAAGACAAATAATAGCCGAAACCGGTTTGGCTCAGTGGATAGAGCGTTGGCCTGCGGACTTAAGGGTCCCAGGTTCGATTCTGGTCAAGGGCATGTACCTTGGTTGCGGGCACATCCCCAGTAGGGGGTGTGCAAGAGGCAGCTGATCGATGTTTCTCTCTCATCGATGTTTCTAACTCTCTATCCCTCTCTCTTCCTCTCTGTAAAAAATCAATAAAATATATATATGTTTAAAAAGACAAATAATATTACTAAAGGTAAAAAAAATGTGTGTGTGTGTGTGTGTGTGTGTGTATGAAATAGAATTACAAGAGAAATTGACAATTTTCTATCATATTTGGGATATTTTAACACACATCTCTTAGTACTTGATATACTACAAGCAGACAAAAAGATCGAGATATAGAAGATTTTGAACAGTGTAACTATAAATTTTGACCTGTAAACATATATAGAACATAACGCCTAATAACACCAAATGAATAATCTTTCAAACACACAGAAAACATTTTAAAAATTAGCTTTACCAAAAAAAAAATAGCTTTACATTTAGTTGACAAGCAGGTTTTAGCAAATTTCGTAAGAATGAAATCAGATTATGTCCTCTGTCTACAATGCAGTAGAGTAGAAACCAATATTAGTGATAACTAATACCCTTAATGGTTGGAATCTGTACAGTCCAATAGCAGTATGTTATCAAAGCTCTCACCTTATATATTGCCTAGATTTTAAACTGTAGTTTACCTTGCATCCCATATCATAATCTATTCCTGTGTTCTTTATCCTGTGATCAGTTATACATGTTGCTCACACTCATCTTTGATACTCTTCTCTGATCTTCCACTTTCTTTCTCAATAATAACTTACAGTCTCTCTTTGAATACATTTCCTTCTGGCCATTCCAGATGAAAACCCCATAAAACCCAGACCAGCTGCTTAAGATACTGACTTAGCTCAAGCCCTTTAGGACCAGCATTTTAGCTAGTTTTATCCTAGCCCTACAAACAGGAGAGAAAATTTATTTGGTGTGAGGGTGGGAAGTACAGTTTCATCTTTGACCATGAAAAATTGTTTAAGTTTTCTTTTCCTTGAGCTGAATTTTGCACTCTATGTATTGGTTGTAATTTGACCTGTTGGCCCATAGTAGAGAGCAGATCGAAGTCTTTCACCATAGCCATCAAATCTTTGAGGGTTAACCATTCTATAGCCTAGCCATCTACTTGTTTTTTAGTAGCACAGTTTTATCCCCTCACCATCCATCTCTCAGTGTTACACAAAAAGACAGAAGAAATAAAAAAAAAGGGAAGGAGAAAAGATAAGCAGCATTGAGGATTAGCCCATGAACTTCAGTAGCCCACTAGTAGAAATTCCAGAAAGAAGAAAAAGAAAAAATGAAGAAGGGAAAGTATCCCACAGATAAAGAGATTAAAATGTGTCAAAATGGTCCACAAACTAGGATGAATGAAAAATGTCCCTCCTCCAAAAAGAAAAGAAAAATGGCCCAGCCCTAGCCCGTTTGACTCAGTGGATAGAGCATCAGCCTGCAAACCAAAGGGTCCTGGGTTCGATCCCAGTCAAGGACATGTACATCTGTTGCAGGCTCCTCCCCAGCCCAGGCTCTGGTCAGGTCACGTGCAGGAGGCAACCAATCGATATATTTCTTTCCCATCGATATTTCTCTCTGACTTTCCCTCTCTCTTCCACTCTCTCTAAAAATCAGTGGAAAAATATCTTCGAGTGAAGATTTAAAAAAAGAAAGACAGAAAAATGGCCCAAATAAGATCACAATAACTTCCAAGGGGAAAAGTCGGGTCACTGCAATTGAATAACACAAGTACTAGCATCAGATTTGTCGTTTTCAAATGGATGTTACGAGACAGCAAAACAAAGTATTTAATGTTTTGAGGAAAATTGTTTTGAACCTAGGATTCTTTAGCTGAATTCTTAATCAAATTTGAAGACTAAGGTTGTTTTCTGAAATGTGAAGATTTAGAAACATTACTTTTCACATCTCTTTTTGAAGTTATTTGCCAACACAGTGAAGATGAAAACCAAGAAAGAAGAAGATAAGTATTTTGAGAAATGGTGGCATTAATCTGAAAGTTAAAGCAAAGAAAACCTAGAAATAAACAGGCAGTTAATTGTTGAGCTCCAAGAAAAAATGTCTTCAAGAAGACAGGAATTTTAGCTAACTAGCATGAATAATAAACTGGAAAATATTGGGTATGTGGTAAAGAAGAAACATAGCTCACCATCAGAAAAAATAAGTATAATAAAATTCCAAAAAAAAAAATATTTCTCTATGGTGGAATGTACAAAAGCAGAATCAATTTAAACTTGCAAGTCTCCTACAAGTGGCACAGTGGTCATGTTATTGTACCTCCACAGAGGAAATATAATTGTAGCAGCCTTTCAGACTTTTCAGTGAATAATATTTACATTGTCACAATAAGCACTATTGACTGATTCTCAAGATGAAGAATAAACAGTATAGTGGAAAAGATATACTAATTGGACTAAATGAAAATATATTTACATTTATAGTAAAGTAAAGGTGTTTAGCTAATGTAAGTTGGGAGGTGGAGGGAAAAGGTAGAGATATTAGTAACCTAATCAACAGTATGAAACAGGAACTGTTGAAGTTGTTGGAATAGAAAATAGAGATTTAAATATTATTTAAAGTTAAAAATAGTTGGTAAGAGAAGTAATGATGAAGATATTACTATCAAAACTTCCAGACAAAAGGGGCAGGGTGATATAAGCAGGGTGAGCTGCTCTTCTTTCATCATGAATGAATAATATATAAATCCTGTGAATCCAGATATACTATGTATATCCAGGTATGTTTAAAGTTGATAAATCAGTAAGTACAAATATAAATACACTATTTAGCAGTATGAAGCTAACCACCAAAGAACTAAAAACAAGGACTTGAACTGGTCATTGAAACCAGATTGTGTCTATAATGTACTAAGATATTTTCTGGCTTAATTTACTGCCACTGTCTTAGATTTACAAGGGTCACCCTGATAAGTAAGTTTCACTTTCTAACCATGCAGCATAATATTTAAAGCTGAAGAATTCTAAATTTTTTCTTCACCATGCTATCTAGGTGCAAAAAAAGCCAGACAAAATTAAGGAAGATATCCTTACTGATGAAGAAAAAAAAGGAATGTGGGATTCCATTAAAAGGTAATTACTAATAAATATGTTAACACATAACTATTGATCCATCAGGAATCTAGTATATGGAAATCCTACAGATGGTCAAAATTTAAGTAAAGCACAGATCCTCTCCTATAAGAGGGATAAGATAGATACATAAGCTTTAATAATACAAGATAGGAAACTGGGGCTGTAAGACAGCTGGAAATAAAGTGCAATACAAACCAAGGGAGGAAAGGGCTATATCCAGTTAGGTGGAAACTCAGAAAAGACTCCATGGAGAAGTGTGTAACTAAGATGTGTTCTAAAGCAGCAGTTGCCAACCAGTGGTCCACGAGATCCGAAAGGTTGGTGGCCGCTTTCCTAAAGGATTAGCAGGTTTTCAAAAGTTGAAGATGGAGTGAAGGTGCCTGGTTATATGAAGATTGGGTATGTTACTCAAGGAACAGAAAGTAGCCCCAATTAGCTGGTACAGTGAATATGATAGGGAATCTATAAATTAGGTTGAGACCTTTATTATTAGTTCATCAAAAAATTAATATATTGCCGAAACCGGTTTGGCTCAGTGGATAGAGCGTCGGCCTTCGGACTCAAGGGTCCCAGGTTCGATTCCGGTCAAGGGCATGTACCTTGGTTGCGGGCACATCCCCAGTAGGGGGTGTGCAAGAGGCAGCTGATCGATGTTTCTCTCTCATCGATGTTTCTAACTCTCTATCCCTCTCTCTTCCTCTCTGTAAAAACTCAATAAAATATATTTTTAAAAAAAGGATATTTAAAAAAAAAATTAATATATTGACTCACATTACCTACAGAATCCAGGAGTAGAGCTGACTTTAGGCATTCAGGTGATATGGTCTGGAAACTCTTCCTCTCTTAGTTCTGTTATCTGTGCCTCCTTCATTTTCAGTTAACTTTAACAAGGAAAAGTTTGCCACCTCCAATGGGAAGAGATTGCCTCTTTCCAAATAGTACCAATAAAAGTTCCAAAGCTGACTCAATAGCCACGTGTCCCAAACTGAGGTGATCACTGTGACTTAGGTCATATGACTATCTTAGAGCCAATGAGAAGAACTGTCCCACCTGAACTTTATAGAATGAAATTGGAGGAAGAATGCCTTCCCCTCAAAATACCAGGTTATTGTTATTGAAATGTAAAGGATACTAAGCAGACGGGAAACAAAATCTGCCGTAGATCCAGACTGTAGAGAACTTAGAGATTTGAACTTAATTTGATTATGATGGAGAACAAGATTATTTTGGTCAGGGCTAAGAAATAGAAACTTTAGGTCAAATAGATTCAACAACCTAAGCAGATTTTATTATACTGATCAAAGCACTCCCATCTTGAATTTTGCCCAGTTGAGGTCTCTTTTTTGATAGTTGACTCCTTGTTTGATAAGAAGAATCATGTTATTGTGCTAGTAAGGCTCAAACTCACATTTTGAGATGATTTGAAGAGTAGGTATATTTGATGGGGTAATGAAACATTATTATTTGGGCATTTAAAGAGTATCTGTCCATGAGCTTCCGTTAAAGCCAGAAGGTAGACTGAATGAATAAAAATAACTGTTCAAGTATAGCATAGCAACTTACTTTACCAAAGGGTACCAAAAACAAAATGATGCTTTGTTACAGAGATGGCAACTCCTCCAAATATGTGTTTCGTATATTGCTTTCACTTTTTTTTATCTTAGATTTATCCTAACTTAGAGTGATTTTTTTTCTCACTGAATCAACTTGTGTTTTTCTTATTTTGGAGATTACCATAAAAATATTTGAAAAATGCTTTTGTCGTAACAATTCCTATTTGGCAAAATATAATCCATGATGATTGTAAGTTGTTTAGCTTTCCAAATTTTAGTCATTTTAAATATCTGTGCATATAAAAATGAGATTTTTAATTAAATAAAAATTTTAAATAGAAGGAAAAAGAAGAAAATAATACATTATGAATACCTTAAGTAAAAAATTCAGTCACTTTTGAACATGAGATGGGACATATAAAAGGCTGATCTGAGTCCTGAAAGTGGTGAAAATGATAGCTGGGCCCAGAGTAAGCCAGTGAGTGGATGTGGGTCCCTCGTGCTCTCTTGCTCCTCATGGAGGCACACCCAGAGTGTAGCCCGTGTGGAATGGTGACTATAACTGGCCAGAAGAATCTCAGTTGTAGGCAGCTTTTATTTATAACATTTTATCCTAGGGGAGCCATGTCACCAGCACTCAAGGACCTACTATTACCACATAGGAAATGTCTAACTGCTGTAGTTACACACTTGTACAGTCTGTTTCTTCCCTCACTATTGGCCTATTTAAAATGTCAGTTCAGCCCTAATGGTTTGGCTCAGTGGATAGAGAGTTGGCCCACAGACAGAAGGGTCCTGGGTTTGATTCAGGTGAAGGGCATGTACCTCAGCTGCAGGCTCGATCGCCAGTCCTGGTCCGAGTGCCTGTGGGAGGAAACCAGTCGATGTGTCTCTCTCACATCCATGTTTCACTCTCTGTGTCTCTCCCCCCTCCCTTCCACTATTTCTAAAAATCAATGGAAAAATATCCTCAGGTGAGGATTAAATAAGTAAATATCATTTTATATGGCCATGGCATGCTATAACTCATTCTTTGTTCTCAAAAACATTTGTAACTCAAAAAGATTCAAAGATATTACCTCATTAACCTAGAGACAGTATAATTACATTCTGTTTTAAATTTTTTATCATAAAAACTTTATTTTAATGTCACATGTTTTAATATTAATTCATAATATTTAGAACTGGTTTCAGTGAAATAACTTTACTTTGAAAGGCAATCCTATTTTTATTACTTATCAAATTTAGCATTTAGGTATATAAAGTTTGCGGATATATTTTTAGAAACTGGCAATCACTACTTTTTTTATTCCAAGTTTCACAAGAAGTTTGCATAAAGAAAAAGACAAAAAGGAAACAGACGTTCTGAACATTTTCTCAGTTGCTTCTGGCCATTTATATGAACGCTTTTTAAGGTAGGTATACTTTTTATCTAATGTTTTTAAACCTAGTACACTTACTTGGTTCAAAAAGAATTTCTAAAGTTCAAAAGAATAAAATTATATACAGTGAAAAGAATCTCCCTCTTCCCTTTTCTTGATACCCAGTTTCCTTTCCCACAGGTAACCAATACTATTTTTATGTCCTACCAAAGATGTGTAGACAAGTAAATATATTTTTTTTTATTTTGTAAATTTATTTTTACCCAAATAGTATCAATGTGTATACACTGTTCTGCACCTTGCTTTTTTTCACCTAAAATTATGAGGGAGGTATATTTTAAAATATAATACATTTTATGAATTTGACTGATTTGGAATACTGATATTATTTAAGACTAGAAAATGGACATATTTTATAACAATATAATTAATAAAAAGTATATATTGTAAATTTCCCTTTTCCAATGAAGAAATGCCTTGTTTTACATAAAAGGAGGAGGGGCAGTGAGAGGAGAAAAGCATATTTACAAATCACAAAGCACTGTTGTTGTTTTAACTGTTTATATAGAAGAATCTCAGAGAATGCCTCAGAAATGTTTGAATATGTGTTTATATTTTAAGATGGAACTTTAGATACCTTCTCCAGTCAGAGGACTAGAATTCAAAACAAGTGCCCTGTACAGTGAATTTATCAATATAGACAGAGCATTCAGCTCTTCACGTTTTTCACACCTGATGTTATTGACACAGTAGAAGAGCCAATATTAGACTGTAGTTCAGCTCATCAAGACTATTTCAGATTAGTTTGTTTGCAAGCTAAAGCAGTCAAAAAGCAAGCAATTTCAGATATAACAAATATATGTATACAGATGCTACTTGACTTATAATAGGGTTATGTCTCAGTAATCATGGGGGTGGGGACGTCCAGCTGTAGGCTATATAAGGCACAGAAAATCATTTGGTCTGGCCCTGCCAAGGCATTAGGAGTGAGTTAATTAAATGTTTGACTAAATATAGCAGGCTAATTTTTAAGCTGATAATTTTGTATGGCCCTCGAATGATGTTATAAATATCCAAAGGGGTCTGGCAGAAAAAAGGTTCCCCATCCCTCATAATTAAAAAATGTATTTAATACACCGAACCTACTGAACATCATAGCTTACCCTAGCCTACCTTAAATGTGCTCAGAACACTTGCATTAGCATACATACAATTAGACAGAAACATGTCATGCCATTGCCCAGCATCCTGAAAGAGCATTAAATCATATATCACTAGCCTAAGAGAAGATCAAAATTCAAAATTTGAAGTACAGTTTCTACTGAATTTGTATCACTTATACCATTGTAAAGTTGAAATTCATAAATCAAACCATCATAGGTCAGGAACCCTTGGTAAACATATAGTCTTACACATTGCATACTTGATGATAATATTTGAAGGTCCTTCAGTTTATTTCTTTATAATACTTAGTGAAAATTTTCTAATAATACCTTTAAATATTTAAAAGCCTCATGCAAAGTAGCATAAACTATTAATATTAACTTGGTTGGTTTAATGCTCTTTTTTACAGAATTATGATGCTTTCTGTTTTACGTAACACCAAAACACCAGTGAAATTTTGGTTCCTAAAAAATTATCTCTCACCAACATTTAAAGTAAGTCCATTAATCTTTTTATTATAGAATGGTTAATGTTTGAATAGTAAATTCTTTATATTATTGTAAGTTCATATAACTTTTTCTTTTCAGAATGAGTTTTGAAATGTATATTTACTCAAATTTTTATCTTTATTAATTTTTTTAATTTTTTGTACAGCCCAGTGACCAAACATTACATAACTTAATACTTGATCATCCCAATAAACCTCGCACCCATCAGCACCACATCTAGTTATTAGAATATTATTGACTATATTCCCTAAGCTGTACTTTACATCCCCATAACTGTTCTGTAACAACCAATTTGTACTTCTTATTCCCTTCACCTTTTTTTTTGCCCACCCACCACAATTCCCCTCCCATCTGGCAACCAACAAAAAGTTCTCTATCTATGAATCTGTTTCTATTCTGCTTGTTCAATTTGTTTATAGATTCAGTTGTTGATATGTATATATTTATTGCCATTTTATTGTTCATATTTTTTATCTTCTCAAGACCCTTTAACATCTATACTAATAAAAGGGTAATATGCTAATTAGACTGGACATCCTTCTGGACAAAGCCATGGTGGCGGGGGCCAAGGCAGAGGTGGTAAGGGGGTGATCAGGCCAGCAGGGGAGAGCAGTTAGGGGGCGATCAGGCTGGCAGGGGAGAGCAGTTAGGGGGTGATCAGGTCAGTAGGGGAGAGCAGTTAAGGGGCCACCAGGCCAGCAGGGGAGAGCAGTTAGGGGGCGATCAGGCTGGCAGGCAGAGGTGGTTAGGGGCGATCAGGCAGGCAAGGGAGCAGTTAGGCGCATCAGGCCGGCGGTTAGGGGCAATCAGGCAGGCAGGCAGGCAAGCGGTTAGGAGCCAGTAGTCCCGAATTGTGAGAGGGATGTCCGAGGGGTCCCGTATTGGAGAGGGTGCAGGCTGGGCTGAGGGACACCCCCCAGGCACGAATTCCTTGCACGGGGCCTCTAGTTTCATTTAATACTCGTTTGGTGGTGATGAACTCCTTCAGCTTTTTCTTGTTTGGGAAGCTCTTTTTTTTTTTTTTTTAATAAATCCTTATTGTTCAGATTATTACAGATGTTCCTCTTTTTTCCCCCCATAGCTCCCCTCCACCTGATTCCCCCCCCATGCCCTTACCCCCCGCCACTGTCCTCATCCATAGGTGTAAGATTTTTGTCCAATCTCTTCCTGCACCCCTCACACCCCCTTGACCTCAAGAATTGTCAGTTCACTCCCTTTCTATGCCCCTGATTCTATTATATTCACCAGTTTATTCTGTTCATCAGATTTTTTATATTGACCTGATTTTTAGATTCACTTGTTGATAGATATGTATTTGTTGTCATTTTGTTGTTCATAATTTTTATCTTTACCTTTTTCTTCTTCCTCTTCTTAAAGAATACCCTTCAGCATTTCATATAATCCTGGTTTGGTGGTGGTGAACTCCTTTAGCTTTTTCTTATCTGTGAAGCTCTTTATCTGACCTTCAGTTCTGAATGATAGGAATCCAAAGAGGACCACACAAAGACACATCATAATTAAAATGCCAAGGGCAAAAGACAGAGAGAGAATCTTGAAAGCAGCAAGAGAAAAACAGTTAGTTACCTACAAGGGAGTACCCATACAACTGTCAGCTGATTTCTCAACAGAAACTATGCAGGCCAGAAGGGAGTGGCAAGAAATATTCAAAGTGATGAACAGCAAGAACCTACAACCAAGATTACTCTACCCAGCAAAGCTATCATTGGGAAGCTCTTTATCTGTCCTTCGATTCTAAATGATAGCTTTTGAGGGTAGAGTAATCTATATATATTTACTCAATGTATATTTACTCAAATTTCTGTGTTTTTTTTTAATCATTTGTAAAACTTTGGTATTCATCATTTTTTATTTATCTTAAGAAAATTTCTATGCCATTTTTATTTAAGGAAGTGTTTAACCCTTTGCACTCGCTTGCTTTTTTCTCGATTCCTTTATTCTACTCGGGATTTAATTTTTTAAATACCCCAGATTTTACAAAGCGCGGCAGTAGAATAAAAAACTGGAGTGTCTTTTCATACAAACTTATTTATTTGGATTTTTTTATATTTCAAATTATTGATACATTCAAAGAGTAATTTTAATCTCGACATCCGAGATTAAAATTGCAAAAGGTTAAAAGGACAGCAGGAGATGGCTTATTTTTAAGTAAACTCAAAATCAGAAGGATTAGTGGTTTTTCATGATAATGATAATTTGATAATATTTAGCAATGAAAAATATGTACAGATTGTCAACAAAAATAATTAGATTCTTTTTACGAAGATAGGCAGGAACCGTAGTATCAAATGAGCACTGTACCATAGAAAATACGTAGTCTGACATGACAGTACCAGGAACAACAAGCTCCTTTATCTGTGTGCTGTGCATTTATTGGTGTGGTAGTACAGACACTATATTTAGAAGTCTGAGTCATTTTATATTTAGAAGTTTTCAGATGGCCAACATATGTTCCCCTTTACTCACCCCTACAATCCTGCTGCAAAGTATGCCCTGTTCTTTTCTGTCCTCCCTACAGATTAATTAGATTCCATGAAGTTAGAGTCTTATTTAGCAACAGTTCAAAGGAGTTCACTTTTTCTAAACCAAAACCAATGGTAAAGGCAGACATAAAAATAGCCAACCATGCTTTTATTCCTTAATATTGCACATTAAGGCACATTGCTAACTTACCTACATTATTCAGTTGTGGTTCATAAAGTCCTTGACCAGAAAACCAAGACTCAGAAATTATATAACTGGCCTACATAGTCAGGAGGTATCCAAGAGCACTCTATGTCCAATAATTCACCAGCCAGACTCACAAAACTCAGAAAAGCAATTATACTCACAGTTTTAGCTTATTACAGCTACAGAATAAAGACTAAAATCAGCAAAGCAAGGAGATGCATAGGACAAGGTCTATGGAAGACCAGACCTAGAGTTTCCAGTTGTCCTCTCCCAGTGGAGTCGTGGACAGAGCTTATTTCTCCCAGCAAAAATGTGTGACAATACATGTGGGGTATTGCCAACTAGAAGCTCACTCAGACTTGGGTTTCCAGAGTTTTTATTGGGGTTGGCTACATAGTCCCACCTGATGGCCGCAGTGGCTGACCTTAGCCTCCAGTCTCTCTAGAGGTTGAGCTAATACCTAGTGGCCCAAGGTCCCTACTATCAATCACATCTTTGGAAAGATTGGCATGACCAAGGTGCCCAGATCAATCAAGGCATTTTTATTAGGTAGCACATTCCAAGGGTACAGGTTACCTCCCAGGAGGCAGGTCAAAGATCCCAACCTTTTTTAAAGCAAGATTTGTCCTTTATAGCACAGATCCAAGATCAAACAGCTAGTTAGAAACATAGCTGAGATTTGAACTCTAGCATTCTGACCTCAAAGCCCAGGTGCTTAACCCTCATGTGATCATTCAGCAGTAGACAAAAAACTGCACAAGAAACCATAGACATAACCAAGAAGTTACACTAGGTTTCACTAAACTTTTAACATGTTATTCTACTAGGAAAGTGGGGATGTAACACTACATAAACTGAGATGATACTATCTAGAGTCTCTTAGTGGGAAATGATATTTACTAGAAATACAGTGCTACATCTGGATAAAAGTCTTGTATTACATGGTCAAAAGTAATACCATATCTGAAGTAATATTTTCCTTTTTTGTAATTTTGTTGCTTTCCCTCAAAATTTTAATCTTTTACAACTTTTCGGTGAATTATACTGTGTACAAATCATAAGTGTGCAGTTTGATGAACTTTTTACAAACTTAAAACACCTGTGTCTACATCTCTGTGTCCAGCAGCCAGAAACAGAAACAGAAATTATGAAAATTTTCCTTCAATTAAAAAAATTCCTCCTCAGGGGGGGGCAAGAAGAAATAAATCAAATAACCTGTATACTTATATGCATAGCCCATGGACATGGGCAATAGGGTGTGAATACCTGGGGGGGGAGGGGTTTAGAGGAGGAGGTAAAGATGGGGAAATGGACACATCTGTAATACTTTTTTTAAAATGCCTCCTCTTTTCCTTTAAATATTTGCTAAATTATATCTACTTAGAGAATAATTCTTTCCTGACCACAGTATGTAAAATTACAATCCCTTTTGATTTATCACTCTATTTTCTTTCTCTTTTTATTTTTTTCTATAACTATCTTCAATATGTAAATTACTAACTTTATTTTCTGTCTGTTGCCTCTAAAATGAAAGTTTGTAAGGGCTATGATTTGTATCTGTTTTGTTCACTATTGTATCCCTTGGCCTAGAATAGTACCTGGCATGTAATGCATGCTCAGTGAATATTTTTAAATATATATTTGCTGAATAAAAAAGGTATTTTTAATTTCATCCAATATTTTTAAAATTTTGAAACCAAAGTAATGATTCCCAGAAACTGGTCTAGACATAATTTCAACATTTCAATTCACTGATGCTTACAGTAAGGAACATAATTTAAATCTACAGTGTTCTTACAAAAAATGGAGAAAATTAAACTAAGGGTATAATCAGAAACTAGCTACAGATGAGAACTGAGGAGATGAATGCAAATTCCATGTTTGCTAAGCCATCTCACCCCACTCCTTTATCATCCTCCCTCTCAGGTTTTGGGATCTTAGCAAACTTAACCAACACTATTTCATTAACTGCTCTGCTTTAAGTAGAATAAAATACTCTAACCCTGTAAAACACTAAATCAAATATAAAGTTTTTAGACCACAATAACTACCTTGTATTTTTAATCATTAAATTAATCATAAATCTCAAACATGAAACTCATGTTAGAGAATCTAATTTATCAATTTACGACTCATTTTATGTTTTTTTGTACATCCTCTTCATCTTTTTATCTCTCTGATGAACAAACATGTTTGTATACTGGTATACAGGATGGGGCAAAAGTAGGTTTACATTTGTGAGTATGTGAAGCACATAGTTTATTATTATATTATTATCTATTATTGTATTATTTTCCATATGAACAACTTTAAACCTTTTGCCCTATCCTGGATATAAACTGTTTGATGCATAGGTATTCCAAGATCCAGAGGCTTTTCCTTCCATAGTCAGGTGTTCTCAAGTCTAGTGTTAATTGTAAAAATATGGGAACATTTATCTTAGTTAATAAGCTTGCTAATTAATATAATAGATCTATTTTTAATGTCAATTAATTAAATGGTTGTATGTATACTTGTGTCTTTATATTTGCCAGCATTTTCATATTTCTCATTAATAGGTGTAAGTTGTAGAAGTAGTATTTAGACATCAATTTGTAACCACTTTATAGTAAACGCTATCTTTTATTTATTTTTTAACTAGAGGCCTGGTGCACTAAATTCATGCACAGGTAGGGTCCCTAGGCCTGGCCAGCGATCAGGGCCGATTAGGTTCCCCGCCTCCTTCCCTTGCCACCCATGCACCGCCACCATGAGGTTCCCCCGCCTCCCCGCCTCCTCCTTCCCTCGCTCCCTCAGCGCCCTGCTGCTGCTGGTCATCTGCCATGTTCCACGCCACCCCCTGGTGGTCAGCGCATGTCATAGCAAGCAATCGACCTCCCAGTCTCCCAGTTGAACTCCCGAGAGGACACTTTGCATATTAGCCTTTTATATATATAGATTTATTGGAGTGACATTGGTTCATAAAACCATATAGATTGCAAGTGTACAACTCAATAAAACATCTGCACACTGCATCCTGTGTCCATCACCCTAAGCCAGTGATGGCGAACCTATGACACGTGTGTCAGCACTGACACGCATAGCCATTTCTGATGACACGCGGCTGCATGCCGAGGATGAAACATTTGCTGCTCCTGAGGATGAAACATTTGCGACTAGAGTCTTGGAGTTATTTTTTTCCTCAAAGTGACACACTACCTGAGTTATGCTCAGTTTTTTGGCGAAGTTTGACACACCAAGCTCAAAAGGTTGCCCATCACTGCCCTAAGCAGTCTCTTTTCGTCCCCATTTCCTCCCCTTTGCCCACCTCCACCTAATTCCCACCCCCACCTAGTCCCCACTCCCTTTCCCCTCTATCACCATACTGTTCTCTGAGTCTATGTATTATATATATATGAAACTCTACCTTTAAAAATAATAACTTTCTCTTAAAAAAAAACTGCTTTCTTCCTTAAACATATTCTTTGATTTGTGTGTATGTGTATTTTTAGGAGGTAATCCCTTACATGGCTAAGGAATATGGATTCCAATATGAACTGGTCCAATATAAGTGGCCTCGCTGGCTTCACCAACAGACAGAAAAACAAAGGATTATTTGGGGATACAAAATTCTTTTCCTTGATGTCCTTTTCCCTCTAGCAGTGGAAAAAATCATTTTTGTTGATGCTGACCAGGTAAATAGATGAACTGTTGTTTTTATTAGTACTTAAACTCTTTTTAACAGGTCTATCTTAGTATAGGGACTCAATTTATGTTGCTGGTATTTATCATTATCTTTGTTGCCATGCTACATAAACAAATAAGATATGATTGTGATACAAAGGCAAAGCATCTTTTAAAAAAAAACTCAGAATTCCAGGGGAAAATTAAAGGTATTGCAAGGAAGACCATTTGTTATTTAGGACATGGCAGTTTTCTCTCTGAAGTAATAGTTTTATTAATTTTGGTATTAAAAATAAAACAAATACTTATATTAGTCATAATAAAAGTTATATGAGTTCCTATGAATATGAGCTGATAGTTGTATAATGAGCTATTCTTGATGGAAAAGTTAGCAATTACACACAACTCTCACTCTTCCATTTGCAATAGTATTCTTTGGCATTTAGCCAGAAACCAAATCCTCATCATCCTATCATTTAACAGGGGGGGAAATGTCCCAAAGTTGGCCCAAAAAACAATTATGGTTCTCAGCTTTCAAAATTTATATATCCAGAAATTATGACTTTTCCCCTTTCCTCCTTGCATACCTTTGTAATCATTAATGGCCAAAAAAATTGAAAAATACACAAATTTCTAAAAAATAACAGTAGCATGTAAATACTAATGTTATATAAATTAAATGTACAAGGTAGTATTTATATTTAGGACAAAAAGTATATTTTCCAATTCTATATTAGATTTTACTTATATCATAAACTCTTATTTTTGTATTATTTTCCAAATTGATAAATGTGAATCCTTATAATTAAAAACTAAGAAAACAGGCAAATGCAGGTGGTGATCTAACATTTATTTCTCCTACCTGCCCACAACATATACAGTGATATTTCTCCAGCAGGCTGCCGTCTATTAAAAAATGAAACATACAAACATTATTCCATTAAAGCCTTTGAAGGTAATCAGGAGATTTTTCTTTATGATTCAAACTAATAGTTGCCAATATATAATAATGGAGATTTATCATAAAAATGATTTTGAATCATTAATTCATACCTTGAGAAACTTAGAGCTATGCACTTGTCTAATATTTGGTTCCTTCCCAAAACATATTTCTTTTAAAATATATTGATGAGCCCTAGCTGGTTTGGCTTAGAGCGTTGGCCTGAGGACTGAAGGGTCCCAGGTTCGATTCCAGTCAAGGGCACATGCCCGGGTTGCAGGTTCAATCCCCAGTAGAGGGCGTGCAGGAGGTAGCTGATCAATGATTCTCTCTCATAATTGATGTTTCTATCTCTCTTCCTCTCCCTTCCTCTCTGAAATAAATAAAAATATATAAATAATAAATATTTTGATAAAAATGATGTAACAATTATTCTTATTAATGAGTCATGTTGACTAGGTATACAAATTTTAGTGTTTTTTTTTTAATTTGTGAGGACAAGAGAAAAAAATAGAATCTTTGTAAACTCATTAAATGGAAGAACTGGAAGAAAATATAGTCTCTATATTTCTACAATAATGTAATGATTTGAGATTTACATAATGATTTTATTTTATAGTCTTCATCAAAAAAATTATTTTAATTACTTAGATTGTGAGACACGACCTGAAAGAACTTAGAGATTTCGATCTGGGTGGAGCTCCTTATGGGTATACTCCATTTTGTGATAGCCGCACTGACATGGATGGATATCGTTTCTGGAAGAAAGGATATTGGGCATCACATCTTTTAAAGAGGAAATACCATATCAGGTAAGAAAATCTGTACTCTTACCCTTTAGTAAATAAATTAATTATTGAATCACCAATATTAAGTTATCTTAGAAATTATACAGCAATGGCAACCAATTACATAGTGCTTTTACATGGCAGTCACTCTTACAAGATTTTACATAATTTAAGTCATAAAACCTCTATGCCAACCTTTTGAGATATTGTTGTTATCCCCATTTTATAGATGTAGAAACTGAGGCATATAGCACTTAATGTAACTTGGCCAGGCTTACATAACTAAACCAAGTTAAACCCATGTAATATAGCTCAAGAAATATGCTCCTAACTACCACAGAAGATTTAAATTTGGTTTGTCAAATAACTAAGTCAAGATACTGACCTCAAATCTATTATTGTTTTGTAGGGCCATGAGTTTCATGAGATCTTGGAAAAATTTGAGGTGACTCTAAGAGGATATGGATCCTAACAGTATTATAACAAACTTCAAACCCCTTGGAAACAGTATTAGATGTTGGGAGCAAATTTATAAAAGGATTTATTATTATTAGATCCAAGGATATCTAGGGTTAATATTAAGTAGACAAACACTGCGGGGGGGACGGGGAATAAAATTCTATAAATAACAAAGGCTATCAAGGAGTACTCAATTTTTGCAGTGCCTTATACGTAGTGGATCTCAAGAGGTTCAGAAGAATTGCAGCAGGTGACAGGCTCCGGGGCCAGTACCAAGCTCTCAGTCAAGATCCAAACAGTCTTTCAAACCTAGATCAGGTAAGTAAAATGTTCATAGAATAATTATCAGTATGAAGATATAGACTGCCCCAATTCCCAGTTTGTAGACTTCAAAGTTTTATATTTTCAGCCTTTTCTTTTTATAGAATTATCTATTGAAAATCTAGACTTACATATAATTTTTTTAACTTCAAGCTCAACATTTAAAAAAAAATAATAGTATTTTATCTTCACTTTTCCATCCTACGACTATTGTCTACACAAAGATTTGTACATGAATAGGCACATATATACTTGTTCAACAGTATTAAGGGCCCCCTTAAGACTCATGTTCATGAGGTTAAGATAAAAACAGCGTGGTTTGTTTGTGTGTCCATATGTTTTGCAAGCCATGTTTAGTTGCATGGGTGAAAGTGCAGAGGTTTGGATTTAACCAGGACTATAATTTTGCCAAGTGAATACAACTAAATGAAACAAGGGTAAGACAATCGAGAGTATATTCAAAGGATTAACTATAATGATTAACTATGGAAATTAAGTTATGAAAGCAAGGGAGCAAAGATATCAAGGGGTGATGATAATGAAATAGGATCAGTTGATTGGAGGTTCTAATGGTGATCAAAGGATTTTGATATCTGAGTACTAAGTGGAGTGAGCTGAAAATCAAGAGGTGGTCAGAGAGTGGAATTATGACTTTGAAATTGAAGAGGACTTCTAGGACATGACCAAGTGAAAAAGTGGCTGGGATAAGATGAAAGACCAGGTTATTTAAGGAATGGATTCCAAGGAAAAGGGTTTTGAAAGGAACAATGTAGCTTTTATTCTTACTATTATTGAATAGATTTTCCTTTTGTATAGAAGTGTTAGGTTTACAGAAAAAATATTGAGCACAAAGTTCAAAGAATTCCCATATTTATGGGCTCTCTATTCTATTCCATTGGTCTGTTTGTTCTTTTGCCAATACCACATTTTCTTAATTACTATAGATTTTTATAGCAAGGCTACTAGTTCAGTAGTATAAGTCCTCTAACTTTGTTGTTGTTCTTCAGTATTGTGTTAGCTATTCTGGATTTTTTGCCTTTCCATATAGACTTTACTATCAGGTTGGTCAACATCCACAAAATAATTTGCTGGGACTTTTATTGGAATTGGAATTGCATTGAACCTATAGATCAAGTTGGGAATAATTGACATCAATATTGAGTCTTTCTATTCATGAACATGGACTGTCCATTTATTTAGATCTTCTCAGATTTCTTTAATCAGAATTGTATAGTTTTCTTTCCTCATATAGAGGAACATATTTTGTTAGATTTTTACCTGGGTTTATTTTTTGGTTTGTTTGGTTTGGGTACTAATGTCATAATAATGTATTTTTTATTTCAAAGTTCAATTGTTCATTGCTGGTATATAGCTAATTATTTTTTTTAAGACTTTTTAAATTGATTTTTAGAGAAAGAGGAAAGAAGAGGGGGGGAGAAAGAGAAAAACATCAATGTGAGAGAGAAACATCAATCAGCTGCCTCCTGCACACCTCCTACTGGGGATTAAGCCCACAACCTGGGCCTATGTCCTGACTGAGAACCTAATCTGCAACTTTTCAGTTACATGGGATGACGCCCAACCAACTGAGCCACCTGGGCCAGGGCACAATTGACTTCTATATATTAACTTTGTAGCCTAAAACCTTGCTACAGTTACGTATTAGATCCAGGAGGGTTTTTTTTATTTATTCTTGGGACTTTCTGCATAAATAATCCTGGCATCTGTGAACAAAGACAGTTTTATTGCTTCCTATCCAATGTGTTTATCTTTTATTTCTTTTTCTTGTCTTGTTGCATTAGCTAATACTTCCAGTATTGATGTTTAATAGGAGTGTTGAGAGAAGAACCTTAAAATTGTGAATCTTGGAGCTTAGATGGTTCAGCTCACACAGGTACCCCTTGTGCCCTCTGGGAGAGAGAGGACGCATGCCCTTTGCTCTGGAATGTAAACCAACATTCTCTGGGGAGAGTAAGGAAGAACTCTACATCCCCTGGCATATGAATAAGTATCTCTGGGGAAAATGTCTCTAAATCTCTCCAGAGGTCACTATTGTTAGATTACTGGGCTCATCTGCCATTTCAACATCCTTTACCTCAGATTCCAGCAATCTTTGCTTAGAAAGCCCTGAGCAGGCAGAAATGTGAAAATGTTCATGGGTCATTGTTTTCTAACAGGAAAATGAAAGGTCCCCTCAGAATCTGGAGAATGTGGTAGTGACTGACATAAACAGTAATAGCAAGCGCAGTGTGAGTGATTGACCCTGGGGTTTCAAGGCAGATAGAGGTAGTCTATTTGGGGAATGTGAAATGGTGAGTTTCTAGGCCTTCTTCTTCAGCCTTGAAGCTAGGGGTCAAGTCCAGGTCAGGTGTGGACATAGTTCCCTTGCATGGGTTTATTCATGACACAAGATGATTGGGTCAAGTTAAGTATTTAAAGTTTAAAAATAGAGAGATCTCAGTTTTACATGTTTTTAACGATCTATTTATACTCTAAATCAGCGGTCGCCAACTGGTGGTCCATGGACCACTGGTGGTCCATGAGGTCCAAAAGGTTGGCGATCACTGCTCTAAATCACATCTTCACCTTCTTTTCCTCTGACTCCAATCCCTATACCTCTGTTTAAATCTTTTCTTTCTCTGTAGGATCTTCCCAATAATATGATTTACCAAGTCGCCATTAAGTCTCTTCCTCAAGATTGGCTGTGGTGTGAAACCTGGTGTGATGATGAATCCAAACAAAGAGCCAAAACAATTGATCTGGTGAGTGTCTGTGGTTATTTTCATTTGTGTATAAGCAAATATGATAATGTTCAGTAGAAATATTTTATGTTTTACAAATGGAATGGCACACACCTGACATACTGCTGCTCAGTATAGTATTTACTATGGTATTTACTTAGCTTGACAAGTATAGGATGTGTCAGAGGGTCCCTAAGTCAACCCCAGGGTTATGATTTCTCTTCTTAGTTTAGTGAAGAGGACTCACAGGACTGAGAATATAGTCATGCTGCTCAGCCAGCATGGCTCAATGGTTGAGTGCCAACCTATGAACCGGGAAGTCACAGTTGGATTCCTGGTCAGGACATATGCTCGAGTTTCAGGTTCAATCACCAGTGTAGGGCATGCAGGAGGCAGCCAAACAATGACTCTCTCTCATTATTGGTGTTGCTATCTCTCTCTTGCTCTCTTCCTTCCTCTCTGAAATCAATAAAAAATTATTTTTTAAAAGAATATAGTCATGCTCATGGCTATGATTTATTCTAGTGGAAGGATACACAGCAAAGGCAGCAGAGGGAAAGGTACATAGGGTGGAGTCCAGAGAAAACCATGCTTCCAAGAGCCCTCAGCCTGTGCAGTTACATGGGACAAGCTTAATTCCTTAAGCTACGAAAATTTTCATAACACATATAAAATATCGACCAGGGAAGCTATTGGAAACCCAGTTCCCAGGGTTCTTATTGGGGTTGGTCACATCGGCATAAACCATGTTGTTTGCACAGATTAGTCACAGTGAGCCTTTCTTACCAGGGAATGGTGGGAGCACTCCTGAAATGCAAGTCCCAGACGCAAGCCACGGGCCAGCCTTGCAAGCAGGCCTTTCTAAGAATGACAATCTCTAATACTTTCAACAATAAAGAATTTTTAAAAAGAGAATAGCAGTCTCAAGCCTGCTTGTTTAACTCTTTCTGCACAAGGGCTTTGGAAAGAAAGGCCGAGGGCTGACATGTTCATGAGTTAGCTATCATCTTAGCATATCATCAGTTTAATTTTCCTGTTAATATTTCTCCCAAGTACACATAACCAAAATAATTGCCTTAACTCAAATTATGCAATACATGTCTATTTTCTTATTTTTGAAAAGAATTTTAATTACATTTTCCTTTTAAGCACTTTAACTATGCTACACAGTTTAACTCTCCGAGACATGAAAAATTTCAAACTTATTCATTATCTCTAACAGTTAAAGATATCATCATTCTTTTTCTAATCATATTGTTTCTATGTACTAATTTAAGTATAAAATATCCTATCTAATAAAAAGGGAATATGCTAATTGACCCTCACGCCGTTGCAAATATGCGGCACCCACAGCCAATAAGGAGGGAATATGCTAATTGCCCTACCCTCAAAGATGGTGGCACCCACAGCCACAAGATGGCGGCGCCCAGTCCCCTCAGCCCCACCACGGTGGCAGGCATGTGGAAAGGCCGGGCCCGCCCCCAGGTGGGCCCAGCTGCTCCACACGCCTGCCTCCGGAGTCCCCCAGTCCCCTCAGCCCCTCAGCCGCCCAGAGCTGGCCTGAGGCACAGGCAAGCCTCGGATGGTGTCTGCCCAGCTGACGCCTGAGGCGCAGGCAAGACTCAGATGTCAGCTGCCTAGCCGCCCAGGGCTTCCCGACGCTCAGGTAACCAGGGCCAGCCGAGGCTTGCGCTGCTGGCAGTGGCAGCAGCAGAGGTCACCTTCCCCTGATCGACAGGTCGCCTCCCACCCCTGAGGGCTCTCAGACTGTGAGAGGGGGCAGGCCGGACTGAGGGAACCCCCCCTCCAGTGCATGAATTTTCATGCACCAGGCCTCTAGTTTGTGTATAAGATCCTCACTGAAGAATAAACTGTCTAAATATTAAAATTCATAAAGTTTTTTAATTTGAACAAAATAAGACAGAATAATAAAATATAGGGATTTTTTTCTAGATATGTGTAAAATTGTATAGAAGGAAATAGCATGCCAACATGTTGGAATGCAACTGTAGATGATAGAAGGTAACAAAAACAAGATGGCATGCCCTGGCTGGTTTTCTCAGTGGTTAGAGTGCCAGCCCTGTGAACTGAATGGTTGCCCATTCAATTCCGGTCAAGGGCATGTACCTCAGTTATAGGCTCAAATCCCCAGCCCCGTCAACCAGTCCTTATTCTCTCCCATCAATGTTTCCCTCTCTGTGTCTCTCCCCCTCCCTTCCACTCTCTCTAAAAATAAATGGAAAAAATATCCTCAGGTGAGGATTAACCAAAAAAAAAAAAAAAAACACAAACACACACAGAAAACAAATTAGATGATATTAAGAAAGAAGCAAGAAAAAAAATAATAAAAAACAAAAAAAGAAAGAAGCAAGGTCTCACATAGCAGAATTTTCACTGATACAATGCATAGGACAAGAGAAACAAAGGAAAAAAATAAACAAATGAGACTACATCAAAATACAAAGTTTCAGCAAAAGAAACAAGCATCAAAATGAAAAGGGAACCCACTGTATGTGAGAACATATTTGCCAATGATACAACTGATAAGGGGTTAATTTCCAAAACATATTAAGTACTCATAAACTCAACAAAAGGAAAACAAACAACCCAATTAAAAAACTGGCAGAGGACCTAATAGACACTTCTCCAAAGAGGACATACAGATGATCAAGAGACATATGAAAAAATGCTCAACGTCATTAATTATCATAGAGATGCAAATTAAAATGACAATGAAGTACCACCACACCTGCCAGAATGGCTACTATCAGTAAATCAACATATAACAAGTGCTGGTGAGGATGTGGAGAAAAAGGAACCCTAGTACATTGCTGGTGGGAATGCAGACTGGTGCAGCCATTATGAAAAACTGGAGTTTCCTCAAAAAATTAAAAATTGAACTTCCATTTGACCCAGTGATCCTACTCCTAGGAATATGTCCTAAGAAGCCTGAAACAGCAATCAGAAAGAATGTATGCACCCGTATGTTCATAGCAGCACAATTTACAATAGCTAATGTATTGTTTAAGGTTGTGTTGTAACATAAAAGGTTGTGACTTATACCTTAGTGACATGAGATACCCTTGGGGTCTTTAGGAGCACTTAAGTTAACTTGAGCTACTGTAATAAACCCCCGAATGTTAGTGGTTTCGCACTCTCCCAAATACAGATCTAAGTGGGTGTCATGTCTGTGAGTAGCTCTCTGTGTATCATAACTCAGGGAATAGTCTCTGTCCAGCTTGTGGCCTATTCATCCTCTAGGGTCATCATCACCTGTATGCATCTCTCCAGTGTGGCAGTCATGTGTCACATGTGGCCAGCGAGCACCTAAAATGTTGGGAGTATGAACTTAGATGTGCTATGAGATGTAAAATACCAGATTAGGAGAACTCGGTGAAATGAAATCAAATGTAAAAATATCTCATTGCTGATTTTTATATTGATTGGTAACATTTTGGACATAGTTAAATGCAGTATTAAAATTTATTTCACTTGTTCCTTTTACATTTTCACATGTGGCTACTAGAAATTTTTAAATTACATATGTAGTTTCCATAATTTTTCTGTTGGATAGTATGATCTGGAGTAAAGGCAAAAGGGAATGTGGAGAATGCATCCTGACTCTTAGCAGCCTTAACCCCTTGGTGGGACTTGCTCGTGTGGTCACATGATAAATGTCATTCCTGGGTGGCCAGCTATGTCCTGGAAATAGGTCTGCGTAGGAAAAGGACAAGTGGCATAAATTTTGGTGGACAGCTGAGCCAGTTCTCCCCAGAAACACTTAAAATAAAAATGAGAAAACATGCTATTTTGAACTAGCTTCTTGGGAAAAATGTTAAGGGAATGCAGAATAATTCCAAGGAAATGGCATAAGGGGAAGGAAAAAGATGCAAAATGGAACTAAAGGTGAGACTCTATTTCAGTAAAGATTTCTCAGTCTGGGCTTCATTGACATTTGGGACCAGATCATTCTTTGTTAGGATGTTTAGCAGCATCCCTGGCCTCTACCCACTAGATGGCAGCAGCACCCCACCACCTTCAGGCATGACAAACAACCGTCTTCAGACCTTGCCACAGTTCCCCTAAGGGGCATGATAGGCCCAATTAAGCACCACAGTTCTAGATTGTAGAGGGAAAACATTGTATTACCAAAAAAACTAAGAAAAACATAGTATTTTTATTTAATAGTTTCTGACACAAAAAGAGGGAAAATAGTTTCATCTTCACATTATAGAACATATTGCCTGTAAAGTTAATTCCTGCAAAGAAAATCCTATTGCCACTACTTCAGAAATATATTACTGTAGAAAGAAAATTCCACAGTGGAATGAACTGATAATATCTGGTGAGGAAAGGCTTAAGATGACAGGTTCATGGCTCATAATTAATAGCTTTCCCATAAGGCATGGGGGTGAGCAAATTTCAGCAACCATAAGAATATGTCACATGGAAGTAAGCCTCAGGACACGTTTTCTGTTAATGCTTTGTAATGAGGAAATGGATGTCTGTACCTTTGTGAAGCCTGTGCTCCTCTCATTGTCTCTCCTGTCTCAGTGAAGGACATTCCATTCTTACTGTGCTCAAGCCAAAGACCATCTTTGATGCAGCTCATATTCAGCCCATCAGCAACTCTTGTCAGCTGAACCTTCAATACATTCAGAATCAGATCCTCTCAACCGTCTCCTATACCTTCCGCCTTTAAAAAAAAATGATCTTTTTATTGATTTCAGAGAGGAAGGGAGAGAGAAAGAGAGAGAAACATCAGTGATAAGAAAGAATCATTGACCGGCTGCCTCCTGCACTCCCCACACTGGGGATCAAGCCCGCAATCTGGGCATGTGCCCTGACCAGGAATTGAACCGTGATCTCCTGGTTCGTAGGTCAACACTCAACCACTTAGCCATGCTGGCCGGGCCCTTCCGCCTTTTAAACCTTACTTTCCCAAGAAACTCTATAGTAGAGTCAGTTGTTACGTAGTTTCAATTGACCCTATATTAGTGGAACCTTGAAGGTGATCTTGTTTAATTTCCTCCTCTGTAGATGAAGAAACTAAGATCACACACACACACATACACACAAAGTTAAGTAACATGTATGGGTCTTACTCTGCCAGTAAGTTGGACCCATGTGGACTGAGATTTATGGACTACTCTGAATTTCACAACTATTACTATTTGGACAAATGAGTTCCAGTTAACTGACTTTTAATATAGCCCCAATTGCTGATTAGAATAGAGGCATATGAAAGGGAATGAATGCTTTTGCTAAAGAAACTCAAGACTTTTCTAAAGGCTGACAAATGGTTTTGTCTGTGGAAAATGTAAAGTATATTAAACCAAATTTTTAGTCCAAAGAAAAGGTAAGAAAGTATTTATTAATATAGTCTGCTATGTTTTTTTGTCAGAATGGTCATGTATTTAGACCTCTTGTCAAACAAAATACTTTACAGAATTGTTTGAAAAACTTCTTATGAACCATGCGAGTGTCTTTAAACAATTTTTAAAAAATTTCTGATTGACGTATTTGCATTGAACACTTACTGCTTTCAGAAACTAAGGCCTGTCATTTCACTTGTTCCTGTCCATTAAATGAATTCCAGTATTTCAAGGACGTAGGACTTAGGACTCTGCTCCTTATAAAATGCATTTTGTCTGCTCCAGTTAGACAACAGAGTCCTCAAGTATTTCCTTTCTGTTTCTCGAGCATGGTTTTTTATTTACAAAACTTTATTTAAACTTTCAGTGCAATAATCCCAAAACAAAAGAACCCAAACTGAAAGCTGCTGCCAGGATTGTCCCAGAATGGGTGGAGTATGATACTGAGATACGACAACTGCTAGATCACCTTGAAAACAAGAAGAAAAATGCAAGTAAGTAATCATTCTGTGGTGGCGTCTGAACCACATGTTGCATTAAATGAAACTAGAATAGGTTATATACTTATTTCATAGTGACGTTATCAAGTGATTAGGTCAGAATTTCTCTAAGAAAGTCTATGACATAATTAAGAATATTTTTATGTGGACTAAGCTCACAAATTTAAAATATGGATAAAGCCTGGCCAAGTGTGACTCAATGGTTGAGTGACATCCCATGCACCAGGAGGTCACTGGTTCAATTCCTGGTCAGGGCACATGCCTGGATTGCAGCCTCAATCCCCAATAGTGGTTGTGCAGGAGGCAGCTGGTCTATGTTTGATCGGTATTTCTATCCCTTACTCCCTCTCCTTTTCCTCGCTCTCTAAAATCAATAAAAATATATTTTTTAAAAATATATGGCTAGAGAATCTATTCCCCCATGGATATAGCTTCAATTCATATAATCTGTACCACATAGATGCGTAGTATACAAGTCATCTCCTGACACGAGATAGAGGTAAACATAAAAAAATTTTTTTTTAAAGTTTAAGATCACACTGAATTTCCCAAATATGAAAATCCAAGCTCTGAAGTTTAATAAAAAGCCTTACATAGCTAACTAAGAATATTATCTTCTCTCTCCCAAATTTAATCTCATAGAAAATAGAGGTTTCCCACATGTTCCTGATTCTAGTAGCCTTATTCGTTGGCTGGAGGGTGACTGAATTAGATCTGCTTCCATTTCTTAGATTTAAAAAACTGGTTACCTTGGCATTTAATCATCCTATATAAACCTTCAACAGATGTGTGCTGAATATTCTTTTAAGCCTCATAATTCCCTCTCCTTGTCTTAATTCCCTCTCGTCTGTCTCCCCTTTGTTCTTTACTCCTTTTTAAAAACAGCACTAAGGCCCTGGCCTGGTGGCTCAGTTGTTCAGAGCGTTGTCCCGTACACCCAAAAGGTTGCGGGTTCAATTTCCAGTCAGGTCACATATGGGAGGCAACCGATTGATGTTTCTCTCACATCAGTGTTTCTCCCTCTCACTCTGACATCCATAAAAACATATCCTTGGGTGAGGATTAAAAAGAAGAAAAGCACTGAGCTTTTTCAGTCAGTATGTTAAGAGACTTTCACGGGTTATATTTGTTTACCCTCACAATAATTCTTCCCAGTAGTTCAAAATATAATTTTTATTTTCCTCAGCTTTATTTTTTAGAGAAGCTAAAATGTTTATATATAAACTTCCTTACATAAGCATAAATTGTTTCATCTTGACTTTGTGTTTTCCTTAACAAAACCAATGTGTTGTCTGAGATGTTCCATATTTAAAACATACCCATGTATTTTTAATAATCTGTTTAAGTTCAGAAGTAATATTATTCTGTAAGTGGTATAACTTTTTAAAGGGAGAGAAAGATAATAAGTCAGAGGATAGTAGAAGAGAAGGAAAGTAAGCAAAACAAGGAAGGAAGGAAGGAAAATTTACATAATTACAAGTGCACAAAACTGAATCAAATGTTTCTCTTATCAAACTGAAAAGAGTTAAAGGATCAAAATATCCAGCATTAATGAGGGTGTTGACATATGAACACTCATTCACACATCATGTAGTAGCTGTATAAAAACTTATAATAAGTAAACCCTATGACCCAGCAGTTCACTTCAAGAAACTTACATTTAAAAGAAAACTAATACATGTATACATGTTTGTTATAGCATTGTTTTAATAATGAAATAGAAATAACCTGTCCATAGAGGATTGATTCTATAAACATTGATACATACAAATATAGTGTAGCCTTCCAAGAGAATAGAAATAAATGTATTTGTGCTGACATCATATTTTCAAGTTAGAAAAATAGATTATAGAATATGTATAAATATGATTGGCCCCATCTTAAGGAAAAATGCATGTCTGTCTGTATATGGTTATGTGTATAAGAGAAGTTTTACAAAAGGGATTATTGGTTTCTTTACTTGATTTGTAAACATAATAGCTGTTCATTATGAACATTAAAACAACATGGAAGATAGGGAATAAAATTGGAAGTCTTCTTATACTTAAAGAGGCAACTATTTTTAAGGATTTGGCAAAGTTTCCCTTGCCTTGGTGTAAATGTGTCTGTTTCTCCAAGAGGCTTATTGGAGGGTTGATTGATAGCTTTAGGTATATTAGCATGCTGTAGAACTGGCAGACTTCCCTCTAGATGTATGTGCATGGAATAGATCAAAGCCCATCCCACAAAAAAATCTGTCTCTCTCTCTCTCTCCTTCCCCTCTCCCCTCTCTCTCAGTAGATTATTCAATTCGTTTTTAACCCTTTGCACTCGCTTGCTTTTTTTCTCGATTCCTTTATTCTAATGCTAACCGTGTCAAGTCACATTCGACATCCAAGTGCAAAAGGTTAAGAATAGTCTCCTAGCCCTGGTTGGTGTTGTTCAGTGATTAAAGCCTTGGCCCATGAGCCAAGGGTTTGATTCCTGGTCAAGGGCATATATCTGGGTTGCAGGTTCAATCCCTGGCCCCGATTGGGGCATGTATGGGAGGCAACCACTTAATGTGTCTTTCTCACATTGATTTCTCTCTTCCTTTCTCCTTCTCCCTTCTTCCCTCCCTGTCTTCTCTCCCTTCCATTCTCACTAAAAATCAATGGGAAAAATATCCTTGGGTAAGGATTGATAACAACAAAAAAAGTCTTCTACTTTATCACTTGGAATAAGCAGGCTGTCAGATTTCCTCTGGTATGCAGTAGGATGGGAGGGGAGCGGCCAGCACAGATACTCCAGACTAGTCCTTCAGTTAATTGCTTCTGTTGACTCAGTCTCCACCAGCGTTTCTGTTAGGAGGCTCACCCGGCTTCCACTGTCAGGAACACCACCACATCTCAGCTGTTTGCTTATGTATTCAGTTGCATACTCTCTTTTCCATTTTTAGAAATTCATTAATAATTCTGCTCCAATGATGTTTCACAACCACTTCCCGCATTCCCTTTTATATTTCTTTACTAGAGGCCTGGTGCATGAAATTCGTGCACGGGGAGTGGGGTGTCCTCAGCCCAGCCTGCACCCTCTCCAATCTGGGACCCCTCAAGGGATGTCCGACTGCCCTGTCACAATCCAGGACTGCTGGCTCCCAACTGCTCACCTGCCTGCCTGCCTGATTACCCTAACCACTTCTGCCTGCCAGCCTGATCACCCCCTAACCACTCCCCTGCCAGCCTGATCAACGCCTAACTGTTCTGCTGCTGGCCCAATTGCCCCTAACTGTCCTCCCCTGACAGCCTGGTCACCCCTAACTGCCCTTCCCTGCAGGCCTGGTCCCTCCCATCTGCCCTCCCCTGCAGGCCTGGTCACCCCTAACTGCCCTCCCCTGCAGGCCTGGTCACCCCTAACTGCCCTCCCCTGCAGGCCTGGTCCCTCCCAACTACCCTTTCTGCAGGCCTGGTTGCCCCCAACTGCCCTCCCCTGCTGGCCCGGTTGCCCCTAACTGCCCTCACCTACCAGCCTGGTCACCCCACACTGCTCTCCCCTGTTGGCCTGGTTCCCCCCAACTGCCCTCCCCTGCAGGCCTAGTCCCCCCCAACTGCCCTCCCCTGCAGGCCTGGGTCCCCCCCAACTGTTCTCCCCTGCAGGCCTAGTCACCCCCATCTGCCCTCCTCTGCCGACCCAGTCACCCCTAACTGCCCTCCCCAGCAGGCCTGATCACCCACAACTGCCGTCCCCTGCCGGCCATCTTGTGGTGGCCATATTTTGTCCACATGGGAGTGGCCATCTTTGACCACATGGGGGCAGCCATCTTTTGTGTTGGAGTGATGGTCAATTTGCATATTACTCTTTTATTAGATAGGGTTATCTTTAAAGTAGAATTTAGTGGCCCTAGCTGGTTTACCTCATGGGATAGAGAGTCAGCTTGCGGACTGAAGGGTCCCGGGCTCTATTCTGGTCAAGGGCACGTGCCTGGGTTGCAGGCTTGATACCCAGTAGGGGATGTGCAGGATGCAGCCGATCAATGGTTCTCTCTCATAATTGATGTTTCTCTTTCTCTCTCTCTCTCTCTCCCCCCAGCCTCTCTCTCTCTCTCCCTCCCTCCCTCTCCCCTCCTCTCTGAAATCAATAAAAATATATTTTACAAAACATAAAATAAAAAGATAAAGTGGAATTTAGTGAAGATATAAACATAGTCTTCCATCTCGAATTGTGGTATAGAATACATTTAATTTGTATTTTAATTTCTACCTGAAAATATCATTTTGAATTCTCAGTGCTCTTAAATCAATTAGTATGTGACAGTTCAGTGATGCAGAAAGAAAAGAACCCATTTTTTGTCTCTAAGAATCTTCACTGTTATTCTCATATTTGTGTGGTACCTGTGTCTATGTTTGAATGCTCTCTCCTCCCATCATAGAGTACCATGTATGTCTTTTGCTCTTTGTTGTTCCATTACACTAATACTTTGTGCAGATGAGTAATCTACTAGTATATTTCATGGCCTCCTTGCCAGGCTGGGTGCTAGGTCCTAGAGATAACAGATAAACAAGGCATAGTTCTTGTCCTCCAAGACTACTGGGAGCTCATTTCTAGGAGGGGCAAAGGTAAGTAGTCATGATACAGTACAATCTAACCGATACCATAATATACAGAGAGCTGTTCTCATGTCACATAATTGAACCAAATAGATAGTACTAAATTAACCAACAGAAGGATCCTCAGTCAGCACCTGTGCTTTTTCTATGTCTCAGATATCAGTGAGGTTTAAGCTAATTTGATATTTAAGATTTCAAGAAAGAAACTTTCCTCCCCTACAGTTTTGACACATGATGAACTCTAGCACTGGCTTTTATGAGAAAGAAGATGAAAGTGTGACAAGAAATCTGCCACCTGCTGGGAAAGTGTTGAACTACTGCTAAGACTTTTGGAAGGTTCATTAAAGATCAGTGACATATTCCTCAATTTTAAAAATATTATTTAAAAATACATGTACTTAATTATTGAATAAATTTAAGTTATATAAGAAATGACCACTGAGTATTTAAATCTAAGTTTATTCCTTTTTCCTAATTGCTTAAAACACTGATTTTACCAAAGTGGTATTTTGCCAGGTGACCCAGTAAAAATCATGTCTGACTAGGGGGATTTACCAAACCATCTACATTTTTGTGTATTTCAGCTCTGTGTGCATTTATATTTTCTTATTCACAAAATGCATTTAAAATTAGAGAAAGGAAAGGGATGCATGGTTATCTCTGAATTAAAAAAAAAGTAATCCCATTTATACCTTATCTGTTGTAAAATGTAAGGTAGTGTTGCACTATGTTACTTTATCTTAAATTATATGTTTAAATCTTATGCTCTATATTTTTTTAATATTTCTAATTTTTATTTCATAAAATGATACTTATGGGCTTATGGGGTATGTGCATATTTTTTTAAAAGAACTACTTTTATAGAAACTAAGAATGTTAACTTGGTTTTCCTGTATTATTAATAGGAGAATAGGTATAGTCAGTGTTCAAAAAATATCCAACTATTCTAGAATCATGGGATTTGGGGACTGGAAGAGAGTTCAATGTCATTAGAACCCCATCCCCTGAAGAGACTAATGTAATAGGGCAGAGGTGAGCATGGGAAATCATGATTGTTTTAAAAAGCTCCCCAGATGATTCTGTTGATAAGTGAAGTTTGGGGACCATCCAGTAGAGTTTAGCCCCCAGCCAGTGTGCCAGCCCCCCTTACAAGGCCCTGTCAAGTAGAGCCTCAGGCCATCTCTGAACCCTCCAGGCCGAGACAGGGTGGTCCATCTTTGGACAGTTCTGTATGGTTAGGTCCCCAGTGAGCCAGAGCTGTCTATTGGCAGTTTCTACTCTTGCTCCTTTGAGCACTTCTAAACAAGTCTAGTTCTTCTCTATTTGACAGCCCAGCCCAGAGTATTTGCAGATAAGTTCTCTGTTCCCAGTAGTTTCATTCATTGCTAATAAGAGATCACAAGACCTCTCCCTTTCCTGGTCACCCTCCCTTTGTTATGTGTTCGTATTTGTCTATGATAAAATGGAGTGTTCCAGATATGGCCTACCTGATGGAACTAGAATGTTCCTGTGGTTTCCAGGGATCCAAAGGGATGCTATCAAAGGCCTCATGGGTAACTTGGCCTGAGGTGACCAACTCCACGTACTATCTGGCTCATTCCTCTTTGGAGTCAGGAGTAACATCTGAGCTTGATGAGAGGTAAGAAATTCTGAGTTCATGGTTTAGTGTTTTGTGCAGAAGCCCCAACTGCAAGATGGTACTTTGTTTTCCTTTACTGTCAGCCTGTTTCCACTTCTGTAAGATTCCTGTGGGAAGAAGGATGGGCTAGGCAGACACCCGATTCCCATGCTTATTACTATCACGTCCAATTTGCTAGATTGAGCAGAAGCTAAAATTGCAGAATAATATAAAGTCTTGATGGCTCCCTTCCCAGCTTGTCTTGTGATTTGAGTGGCTAAATTTACATGTCTCATTTCCACATGGCTGATACCTTAGATCTAAAAATCTAGATTTATAAATATTCTACAGGGAGCTTCCTCTTTGTTCTCCTGGAAGCCCTTATTGTCTTCAGACTAGGGCCAGTTGTTCATATATTGCAAAGATATTAAGAATTTGCAAACTTTGAGCTTTCTGGGAAAGGTCTATATAAGCATCCTAGCTGTCCTTTAGTTTTAGGGTATGCAGAATCTAGAGTTAAGAAAGCTTCTTTTGTTGTTAGAAATTTGATTGAGATAACAGTGTGTCCCCTACCACCCCTTTAAAGACTTTAATAGAAATGTACAAATCTATAAAAAAGCATAATATGCTAATTAGACCAGACATCCTCGAAGCCATGGCTACAAGGGAAGCCCAGGTCCCAGGTGCCTGCTGGCGGCCGGAGGGAAGCCAGTAGCCAGCAGCCACGAGAAGGAAGGCCTATTCTTGCACGAATTTCGTGCATCGGGCCTCTAGTTATAGAATAAAAGGGGAAGTCTTCAAACAAAGCCAATTTGAGATTTTAATTGTATTGAAGTTGAAGAACCACCCACTTGAATGCCCTAGGACTTTCTGAAATTAAGAGATTTTAGCCATTTCTGCATTTGGTGCTCTGATCTTCCTTAGCTTGTGTTCAGGAGCCCTTGTAATCACTGATAATGTGTGAAATAAAGTGGGAAAACAGACTTCTCCAAAAGACTAAAAATTAATCAAAAGCAAAAATTACTGATTTTGACCATAAATATTTTTATTAAATGTGAAAATACAAGGGCATAAAAATAGTACCCATATGTGTAGACATGTCTGAGACCCATTTCAATTAATTTTCAGTTTTTTATTAAAACACTAAACTGAGATGGATTAAGTTACTTAGTCTTCTCATTCAAAACCAACTATACAGCCGTACAGGAGTACTATTTTAACTCCCCAAACATCTCCAGCTTTTACACTCTCCACACACTGCTTTCCACTGCAGGTAAGAGGTTCAACCACAGATGATTACAACAAAACCTGTTAACTATACACAAGCCACTCGGTGGCTAATTTTACCCTTAAATCATTCAGCAAATGAGATCATTCATAAAAATTAAAAAAAAGTATCCCCACCTATTAACATAATTTGCAATTACAGAATAAACTCTGCTACTTTAAAAGGAATAATCTGACTTAGAATAAGGATATCATGCATTGATTAGCATTTGCCTTCTTTCTTCCTTCCTTTATAAATATGGAAAAGTAAATTACGTTCAACAAAGTTGCATGGATCTCTCTAGGTTATACTATTGATGTTTACTCAACAAAAACTCTTTGCAAGGCCTGTCACCAGTGCCCTGTACTTTTAAGGCAGTCGGCTCTAACAAATACCTGAGGAACCATTTTTAACTTAGGCATCTCATGCATTTTTTTTCATGGTAAACCTCACAATTTTTTACCAGCTTCATGCCTTTAAAAGGTGAATCTTTCATTTTCCACCATGAATAGAAAATTGTGCCAATTTTAAATTGTGATTCTATTAACTTTTTTCCTACTCAGTTATCAGTATTTTTCTCTTTAAAATTTGGTGGATTGTTTGCATTTTATTATCAAAGTCCCAAAAAAGTTCTGTTTCCATATTGATATTTAGAATAAACTTTTAATACTGACTGAAGAGAAAGACATTTTAAAATTAGTAGTTATATCCAATTCACATCAGTAAACTATTAAAGTTGTTCTCAAGTTTTCATTTATCCATGGTAAGAAAGCACGAACTTTCAGAAGTGGGCAATAAGTTAATTTATTCTCTTTTCAGAACTTGTTCACATTTTATAGGCTGATGTGTTTAATACTTGCTGCTGTGGAAAAGATCCACAATGTACAGACCAGAAATACTTCACTTGTGGAGCTCTCCAAAAGGGAGGCGTTAAGAAGGGAATATAATACAGGTGAGGTGACGTGCCCCTCGGCGTTCACTTTCCCAGAAAGAGCATGAAGGTTACCGGGCACTGCAGTCTCCAAGGAGACTCGAGAGTGGTAAGTGCAAGTGGCCCCCAAACCAGTCGAATGCTTCCTCAGCCATCGCCTTCCCTTGCACAGCGATCCTCAGGCCAGCAGAGACTCACTGTCCTCTACACGCCCACGTTTTCCTCAGTCACGTAAGGAGACAAGGGACCGTCTTTCCCTTCAGGTGGATGCCAGAGACTGCTGATGCCCATCCAGGCTGGAATGTAAAGGTCATCGTTTTCTTCATTAACAGCAAGACAAATGCCAAAGGATTAATTTCTCTCAGTGGCGTTGGCACTTGGCATCACAGATTTTACTCTCTTCACTGAAAACAGGCAAGTAACTCTGCACATTTCAGTACGATGACTAAATTAAGTCCATGGTAAGACTTTATAAACAGGAATTACGGTTATTACAAGTGGAGAAAAAACAATGTAAACAACCCTCTGGGCAGCAATTGGCAGGCAGCGAGGTAACCTGTGTCCCAGATGCATTGCCCATGTGGCCCAGCTCTCAACCCTCCGGACTTTTCATCCTCTCCTCTGATTAGAAGGGCAAGTAATTTGGTATTTATTTTGTTCTCATGTGTGTGGAAATCCTTTTCTTGAAAGTAGAGGCCATTGCTAGATATCAAAGAGGTCACAGTGACATCATGTACGAAAGAACCAGATTGAAAAAAATCTCTGATATAATTAAATAATGAGATTACTGAAATTAAATAAACAAAAAGGAATTTCCTTTGGAAATTATTTTCACATTAGCTTGAATTTTGAGACATTAAAACAAAATGAAAGCTGCAAGATGTTCACTAGTTTTCAAAATGCATTGTTAAGTTTATTGGTAAGAAATAGACTTCTAAATAGATGCAAAAAGCACGTGTTTTATCCCAACTCAACTATGTGATTTTTGTCTCCCAGTTAAGAAAATTTTTTCCACATATGTTTCAGGATGACTGTGGAAGAAAATGATTTGTGCTTACCCGTTATGGACATTATTGGTCAGGATGCCTTCTAGAACTAAAACTAAAATGCTTGATTTCATAAAAACAATATCAGACTTGTATTGCTTAAAATGCTTCAACATGCTTTGAGGCAAATAGGAAAACCTTTCCAGAGTAAAGGTACTAATTCTTATCTAAAGTAATTCTCTTAGATTTTAAATGTAGTATCAATAGTTCCATAAATATTTAATATTCTTGATTAAAGTAACACTCATTTTTTTAGAGGAAAAAATTATCAAATAACAAAGATTGAATAGTTCATTTCTTCAAAGGTAAGAAGAAGGAATCCCAAGAAGAGATGCCATCTTGATAGAGGAAATATAGCCAGAGCTGACTAGATCTGTAAGCCTGTATTTTTTTTTCAGGCAGGTAAAGCGGCAGGTCTGCTGTGTCATGCCCACTTGAAACAGGCCCCACGTGGGCGTTACTACAGAACAAGAGGGTCGGCCAGGAGGTAAAAGAACCTGCCTCACTGTATGAATTAAAGGTGGGCAAGAGGGCATTCTGTTGATGTTAACTGAGCAACTTTATATTTCACTTCTCTTATAGGAAACGGTTTAACTCTCAATTTCAGTTGTTGAAGCAGTTCACTCTGCATCTCAGCAAATTTATTTTACATAAAAGCACTGCTACTTCTCTGAACCTATTTTATGCATAACTTTTAAGTTAATTTATTATGTGTCATGTTAAACAAAAGGCCCATAGGTTTTATAATTAATTCTATTTCAGTGGTTTTTAGTATTCTCTTGCAGAGATACTCAACAACACAATACAAAGTATATGCTTACCATCAATCCAAAGTCTAAACCTGGCTACATCGACTACCATTGGGTAACAGGTTCTCTAGCATGAGCTCTAGTCCCTTCCTCCCCCCAGTGTCAGCCATATTCATGCTGGTGGGGAGATGGAAATGCATGCAGATTAAAGGAGGCTCTGTAATTTAACAAATATTTGCAAGTGACTGTATTGACCAAAATCTAAACAAAATTGTCCCTAAGAACCAATAGCTCAAAATGTTAATATTCTCTTTAAGAATACTGAAATATAACCCATTCTCATGAAGGTTACGTACAGGTCCTTCTTATACATATAGGCACTGACATACTATGCAAGGCTGTGAAGAAAATCATTTCTACATGCTGCAGCATAGAAAAACACAGACCAGGTGAGCCTGCCTCAGACCACTTCCCAGACATTCCTCAGCTCCCGGCCATAACAAACCCACCCACCTCAAGTCTAAAATGGAGAACAGATTTTTCTTATTAAAACAATTCTTTGGTCATGGACAAACTAAAATTTTTGAATTTTTTTCTTTAGGATCCTGGAACAAGGTTTGTTTTTAATCTTTAAAAAATTTTAAGGAATAAGAGCAAAAAAAAAAAAAAAAACCAAAAAAACAAAGGGCTGGTTTAATTGAAGTGGAATTTAAATCTAAAAGGTCCGCCTGAGCTGAAGGGATTGAACCCTTGCCATGAGTTCCAGCTTCTGTGGAAAGGGTTGCCACCACCTCCTTGTTGGCTCTCTGCATCCAGGGGGTCTTCTCCATCATCAAACTTCTTCCTCATTTCTAGAAAAGAAATCAACAGAGTAAGACTCGGGTATGGACTAAGATGAGGAGGGGGTGGACTGAGGGACTACTTACTTTTCAGTTATTAAAACAGGTATGGCTGACACTCAAAAATAGGCTCTCCTAGATCAGAGCTTTGGTCTCAGGAAAACAGACTAGAGAAACACCAGTCACAGAGAAGGGGGTGAGGGCCAGGGTTGAAAATGGTATCATTGAAAATCAGGCCCCCTAAATCTTCTCTTCTCACAAGAAGCTACCCAAGGAGATGCTTCTCTGGAAAAAATAACTGCAGAGAAAGAGGCCTCCAAAACAGCCCTGTCACCATCCTGAGCCCAACAATGAAGTCAGCCTGGCACAAGCTTTCTAAAGCCTCACTATTAAATCTGAATTTCCTCAGACATGAAGGGAACAAGGCCACCTCCAAGGCTGTGCCTGTCAGTCCCGAGGAAAGTCCCAGATGAGCCAGAGACCAGTGCAGGCAAATGGGAGAAAGGAACACTGCAGGTGGCAGGAGAGCAAGCTCATCCTCAGAGATTAGAAAAAGCCATTTCATCCTTAAAATAAGAATGGGGCTAAGAAAAGGGAACCAAGAAAAAAAAAGAACTCATAGTAATTAAAAATGCAGTTCTTTTCTCCATGGGCACCTCTGTGGCTGCCGGTCCCAGCTCCAGGGGTGCTCAGCTGCGGAGCCCCCGACCTGTGCACTGTGCAAGCCAGGGGACAGAACCACTCCAGAGAGGTGGTAGACCCTCCTCTGCAGAACAAAACCACCACAGTATGTAGCCTACTAATTAAGTACACTCTGTCTCCAATGCTTGATTATAAATTACTTAAGAACAAAAAATTGTTTCACTTCAGGTGCATAGCATAAGTGAGGTGTTCAAGAAAGATTTGTCAAATGGGCATACAACTTGATTTCCTTCTATTTCTTTCCTTAATTTGTCTAGCTCAAGCCATAGCTTTTGCTCCCACTGACATGGAAAGGCACAAGAATCAGTAGATACTAGCTTAACATTAAGTTCCCCCTGGAAATGCCAGTGTTGTTCAAAAATACCTGAATTCTTAGCTCTTTCACTCTTATTTCCCAGGCCATTTTAGCGTGTGTTGAAGAACACTTAGCAGCCAGTAAATCAAATGAACATCTAATTTAGGACAAGATTCCTGGGGAGCACACACTGGCAGGCAGCTTCTCTCCCACCACTGCACAGTCCAGCTGGTTTCCTAATCGAGCTCCTGTCAGTTTGGTATGAAGAATTCATCCCTGAGCTATGAAACTGGGTGAAACCTAAGAGATCCCCTCACTGTTGTGCTTTCATATCACAGATGAAAAAAAAAAAAAGGAATGTCAAATTCAGGATTTTTCATTTACTGCACCAAGAATATGTGGGTCCCTGAGTCTGACGGGGCAGGCATGAAACTGGACTTCTGAAACTGGCAAGCCCACACTAGTCACCAGCCCGTGAAGTGAGCCCAGAGCTGCCTACCATCCATTCCGACACTGCCGCTATGACAGGCAATGGAAGAGGGAGGCTAAGTCACCGATTCAGCCATTTCAAGAGAATAGAAAATGTTAAAGGCAAGTGCTACCTGGATCAGAGAGGACCTCTTTAGCAGCTGCAATGTCGATGAATTTTTTCTCAGCTTTTTTCTTTTCTTCTTCATTCTGGAAGTTATCTGGGTGCCACTGCATTGCTAATTTTCGGTATGCTTTAATGATTTCTTGCTTTTTAGCATTTCTGAGGGGTATTAAAATTTATTAATAATCATTAGTTAAGAAGTGCCCAACACTTCTGGATTAGTTTACTTAATAAGAACAATTACCTAAAAATGTTTATTCAAGGAAGGTGGTCTTACTCAAAAGTACATATTGACTAAATTAAATATCTTAGTACCTACAAGTTGATTCTTAAAATGCTACTTTATTTATAGGCCTAGATATGTTTTCTTTTCCCTATCCCCTCTCTCCCTCCTATTCCCACCAAAAAAAAGAAAATGAAAAAAAAATTTCACTCCTAACTCATTACCTTTAAGAAATATAGGCCTAGCCCAGCCGGTGTGGCTCCATGGTTTAGCATCAACCTATGAACCAGGAGGTCACAGTATGATTCCCGGTCAGGGCACATGCCCAAGTTGCAGGCTTGATCCCAAGTGTGGGGCATGCAGGAAGCAGCTGATCAATGATTCTCTCATCATTGATATTTCTCTCTCTCTCCCTCTCTCCCTTCCTCTCTTAAATTAAATAAAAAAAAAAATTTTTTAAAGGAAATCTAGGCCTAGGATCTATTCATGCTACAGTGTCATATCTTTGTCACCAACTACTAATTCTCCATTATTGCATTACTAGTCTCTATCATCAAAGAAAACTGTAATATATTCAAAATAGTTTTATGATGTTAGGCTATTAGGAAAGGAATCTGAGAAAGAGGAGCAATGATTAGCTTTAAAGCAGTTGATGAAAAATAAAAATGCAAATTTTAAATTAATAATTCACCTTTTTACTCCCAAGATTTTATAATAATCTCTTTTTTGTGACTGTTTCAATAGTCTTTGTGCTTTCTCTAGACCTTCCCGAATCTGCTGGTCATTTTCATTGTGTTCCTGAGCAGTTTCATAATCCTGAATAGCTGTCAAAATATGTTCAAGATAATGCTGTTAAGAGAAATTACAATTTATCACACCTTTACTTATCCTGCAAAATTGACATTGAAGTCACCATCCCCAATCCCTTCACACTTTTGCCATTACTGCTAAGAGCCTAAGAAGTGGTAACCTTAGTGATTTTGTTCACAAACTTACAAAAGACATAATTAAGGAAGAATTTAGTAGCTTATTACTCTCATTCAATAAAATTCACTGCTGTTAGTATACTTTCCCTCCCACATTATCTTACCCATACCTTTTAGCCTTGTAGATGTTTTAACATCAGCACTTGAAACAAAGCAATCTTACCATCAGTAAGATTAAAGTGATTGTTACACAGGAAAACAAGACAGTGGCAAAGAAAATCTGCTTGGTCAGCTACTGGGTCCATAATACAGAAGAATTAGAGGCTTAGAAAGGGAGCAAGAGGAACCATCAGCAATCAGAATCACAAAGTCACCCACAGATTTCAACACAAACTATTACAACCTGATTTTTTTTTTTTAAGTATCAATCAAAATAGAAACCCACCTTCAGACCTGGTATGGGAGGTCTGATAATGCATATTGTATCCTTTCTTTTAGATTATTTAAAATATTTTTTAAAACAGGCATTTATCTGGATACCTAATGTCATGCAGAAAGGAGTGTCCTTAGAAAGGTTGGCCCCCCAGCAGCATCTGGAAAGTTGGATTTCAGGAGTGTTCCCAACATTACCTGATAAGACTGGCTCACCACGCCAAAACTATTTGTATAAACAACTGTGATGTATATGAAACGTCTTATTTCCTTCTGAAAAGCTAGAATTTGGGTATGAACTAGGCAGCCCCCTGGTAGACAGCACTTCACACTTGTTGAATTAGCTGGTGCTGTATGATTTCACAGACGCTTGGAATCTTTCACCTGGTTCCCTCTGAATTTTGCCCCATGAGCCTTTCCCTCTGCTCATCTTACTTAGTATCCTTTCCCTGGAATAAATCTTGGTCTCAGTACAACTACATGCTGAGTCCCATGTGTCCTCCTGAATCACCAAATCTAGGGGTGGTCTTGGGAAGATCCAACACAAATTTTTCCCAGTGTTCTCCCTGGACAGACATCTCAAATAATATATTGTTGGTTTCAAATTCTAGTGTTTATGGAAATGCATTTCATTGTGGAAAAAGACAACTCTCTGGATAACTTGCCAAGATAGATAATCCTGGAAGGGGTTTAACCTTGGGCAAGGTTAAAATGAGAAAGATATTCAAATTTATAAGCCTGAACTACATAGAAAAATGAACCAACAATACCTTTTCCTCCCCCTCATACTCCCCCCCACGCAAACATAGGGGGGCTGCTTTAAGCTTTTCTCATAATTCCTGCCTCAACATATTAAGTATTAATGAAACATTAAATACCAGTTACCCAATCCACAGTGACATCCTAAAGTATCTTTCCAATTTAGTACATAAATCCATCATAAATAGTAGCAAGGTTTAACTTTGCAATTAATACCCATAGCACTTGATATCAGAACCTAGTAAGGAAATTACTTTGAAGAAATTTAATACATGGGGAAATGTTTCAATATATGCAATTTTGTACTTATACAAACTACACTTAAAACATGTTTGCTTGCCTTCTTAAGTGTTCACAGTATCTCCCCAAAGTAGTCTTCTATATCCTATCTTAAACTTAATATGGATGATGTAAGACTTTCCATGGATATAAACTAGATAATTTTTAATTATATTTCAGATTCTACTCTGAGGGAATCCTAAAAAAAAAATACTAAATGCCATCTAGTTACGTATATGCCATACACTAGCAGCTGTGAAAAGTAGAGTAAGCCAGAAATACTAAGGCCCCAAATGAACAGTATCCTATCCTATCTAATAAAAGAGTGATATGCAAATTGACCATCACTCCAACACACAAGATGACTGTCCCCATGTGGGCACAAGATGGCCAGCAGGGGAGGGCAGCTGGGTCTCTTGGCCTGGCCTGTGCCCTCTCACAATCCGGGACCCCTCAGGGGATGTTGAAGAGCCTGTTTCAGCCTGAACCCTAGAGGCCAGGCCAAGAGACCCCCCCACTGGTGCATGAATTTGTGTACCAAGCCTCTAATATTCTAATAAAAGCATAATATGCAAATTGACCATCACTCCAAGACATAAGATGACTGCCCCAATGTGGACACAAGATGGCCGTCACAAGATGGCCTGCAGGGGATGGCAGTTGTGGGCAGTTAGGAGTGACCATGCCAGCAGCAGAAGAGGGCAGTTGGGGGTGACCAGGCCTGCAGGGGAGGGCAGTTGGGGGAGTCTAGGCCTGCAGGGGAAGGCAAGTGGGGAAACCAGGCCTGCAGGGGAGGGCAGTTAGGAATGACCAGGCTGGCAAGGGAGGGCACTTAGGGGCAACCAGGCCTGCAGGGGAGGACAGTTAGGGGCAACCAGACTGGCAGGGGAGGACAGTTAGGGGTGACCAGTTAGGGAGGACAGTTAGGAGCAATCAGGCCAGCTGGGGAGCAGTTAGACGTCGATCAGGCTGGCAGGGGAGTGGTTAGGGGATGATCAGGCTGGCAGGCAGAAGTGGTTAGGGGCAGTCAGGCAGAGGCAGGTGAGTGGTTGGGAGCCAGCAGTCATGGATTGTGAGAGGGATGTCCAACTGCCCGTTTAGGCCCAATCTTGGTGGGATCAGGCCTAAACAGGCTGTCGGACATCCCTCAAGGGGTCCCAGATTGGAGAGGATGCAGGCTGGGCTGAGGGACATCCTCTTCCCCCATGCACGAATTTCATGCACTGGGCCTCTAGTATCCTACCTAATAATAGACAAATATGCAAATTCACCATACCTTCGCTATGCCCGCGATTGGCCAGGAGGCGTGGAGGGGCAGGACTCGGGGTGGCCGGGGTGGCCGATAGGGCTGGCGGGACACTGAGCTCATGTCGCCAGCAGCGGCTGGAGCTCAGCGTCTGCGCCATGGCTGTGCTGCGGCACAGAAGGGGCCTCTGGGGCAGCGAGCTCATGTCCCACCGCGGACCATCAAAAGCGGACCATCAAAAGCGGGGGAGCAGGGTGCCTGTCCGCTTAGGCACCAGACCTTTCAGAAGCCTCCAGTGGGGCGGAGGCTTCTGAAAGGCCTGGTGCACCAGCGGACAGGCATCCAGCTCCCCTGTGATCGAAAGCGTGTAGAGGACCCTACACGTGCATGATTCAATCATGTATTCAATCAAGTATTACATATTAGCCAATTCAGTTTCTAACCTCTGAATATAAAACATCTTATTCTCCCAAATTTTTTTCTTCCATATTCTCCTCACTTAATTCTTAAGGAGCAATGCGAACAACCAGATCAAGATGGCAGGCAGTAAGCAAAGGTATTTGCCTGCCCTCTATCCCACTATCCCACCAAATTGAGTAAAATTAAAATAAATTTAAAAAAAGCATAACCATGGCAGCACTGAAAACAGTAGAAATGTTTATCTGTTTCTGGAAGAGGGAAAGCAAATGGGATCATATTAACAGTGATTTAACCTAAGTAGAAAGAATACACATTGAGAGGCTCTATCAAATTTGGAGGCTGTTCTATTTGGCCAGGGATCCTCAGTTTAGCAAGCAAGAACAGACGTTCCCTTTTTCCCCTTTTTATGAGGAGCAGATACAGCATTAACCCTACCAGGGCCCAAGACCCAGCCTCCAAGCAGAATGAGGGTGTGCATCTGGAGGACCCCTGAGGTGGCTGCTGGGACCAGGAAGAGATGCAGAACTGTGCCTGCAGGCACTTGAGACCTCCACAGCAGACCCAGAACAAACGAAGGAAAAGTCGTTCTGTCCAGAATTTAAATACACCAAAGGACTCCACCTGATAAGGGCAAGATGGCAAAAACTGCAGGGGAAGTCCTCCTGTGAGCAGGTTCTGCCCCTTGCAGTCTGCAGTGACTCCCCAATAGAGAAGCACTAGAAAAACAAACATGCAGTTGCAAATGGCTTCCCTCTTTCATTTCACCAATCCATTAGCAAATCCTCAACCAGCTTCCCTTCCAACAGAATTTAACAACTACTCACCATTTCCACAGTTACCACTGTGAAGAAGTCCGTCATTGACACACCTGAATAGCTGTAATAGCTTTCAGAACAGCTCTCCTCAGCTTCCATCCCTATTTTCCCCTAAAAGTCTGCACTCAAGATTATATCACACCTCCAATATAAATATGCCCCATGGAACACCAACTTTCTCATCCTGGATATCATACAAAACAAACAGGTAGGGGTACAGGGGAGAGCCGCGCTTTCAACAAAACAATTCACACTGTACAAGGGCTGCAAATCTTAGCTAATATCAGCCATACATCTAAAATGAGAGGGGGAAGCAAATAGTGAGAAAGGCCCAATGGCAAGAGATCACAGAAAATGCCAGCAAAGTACACTTTTTATGAGTATGGGCTCTCCCTGAAGTGACAGCCTGTATCCTTGATTATTACAAGAACCATGAAATCTAAAGCCGACTGAGTGAAGATAAAGCAGAGGTCTTACTAGAGAGAAGATGGGGAAAGAAGGGACTGCAATGAGGGAGAACAACAGATAGCCCTGGGCAGCACATGTCAGGAAACTCGGCAACTATGTGCTCTCTGAAGGTGAGGGGCTCACCCTGAAGTGCAAAAGACATGCCCCTTTGGTGTAGCAAAGGAAGTGGGCAGAGGGGCAGCAGGACTGGCAGCAGACGACCTCCTGGACACGGTTTGGTTCAGAGAAGCAGAGAGGGCATGGCTATACAGAAAGGCCATTTTAGCAGGAAGCAGAATGTCTGTGGAAACAGTGAAGCAGAGAGTATTGCAATTAAGTACAGAAGGCTGCCCTGTCCCCAACACCCCCTTACACACATACCCCCCAAAAGACTTTCCCACAGATAGAAAAGGGCAATATAACATATTTGTGGTGGGTAATATTTTTTTAGCATCAATTCACAGATATTTAATTTTTAAATTAAAACAGGAAAAGAACACTGAAACTTACCTGATGAACACACATCAGGACAACAGCCAAAGAATACATGAAAATTCTGAGCAAATATTGACATGAATATTTAAATTTTAATTCAATCACCCCTAATAAGGATAATTAAATCACTAAGCAGAGTAAGAGCTCAGTAAAGAGAGAAACAGGGGGAGATAAAAATATGAGTAGTCAACACTCAAGAAAAATAAAATACAATAAAAACTCACATAAGTGAAGACGAAATGAGCAGCACAAGGTAGAAGCATATGAGGAAAAATTAAGGACCCAACAAAACGAAATGGAAATAGTGAGTTCAAAAAGACTAGAGAGAAAAAAATGTAGCTACAGATAAGCAAAGAGTAATCTTTGAAGCAGAAAACTAATAGAACAAAACAATTCAGATCAAATTTAAGAAAACTTTTCTAAAATTAACGATAAACCTATATAATTCAAAGGGCACACTAGGTACCAGGGCAAACAGGATGAGAATGATCAGCATTAAGATAATATCCTAGTGTAAGGAACACACTTGAAAGATAAGGGCTCTTTGGGTGGCCAGACCAAAACCAAAATCCTGGCCCCAGATTTTCCATAGCAACATTCAGTGCCCAAAAAGAATGTAACAGTAACTAAAATATACAGAAAAATTTGTGAACCAAGAATTTTATTATCTAGCCAGCCATCCTTCAAGTACAAAAGGTACAAACAGCTTTGAACATAGAAGAAATCAGGAAAAAAATTTCCCAGGAGCCCATCAAGGAAACTACTATGGGATGAACTCACCAAGAAGAGTCTAGAGAAACCACAGCCAAAGGAGGGATGGCAAACATGGAATATATTTAATACAGAACCGAGACAAACAAAATAGAAAGAAGTTCAGTGCTAAAGAAGAATGTATGCCCTGACAAGGCAGGAGGGATACAGCTAACAAAAGATGGGAGAATTCATGAATTCCCCCAATTACAGGTGAAGCAATCAGAAAACATCACTACTGGTAAGTCAAAGGCAAACACTAGAGAGAAATTCATTAACAAGCATTATATGGTAGAGGAAAAGGAAAGAAGAGGAAGAAGCATGCTAATATTCTTCCTCATTGCAGGAAACTAATAAATACTGTCCAGAGGAAGAGGGCAAAGTTAACGAAACTATAAAAATAAGAAGAAAAATACAAACCTTCCTAGATATCAACATATTATACAAAACGATACAGGCCAAATAGCAAAATTTCACAGCAAAACAGAATGCCAGAATTCAGACCAAACATGTCTGTCATATCAATAAGTGTAAATGTGTTTAACTCAGCTATTTAAAAGAATTACATATGGGATCACAAATCAAAACACAATTCTATCCCAGAGATATACCTGAAACAAAGTGATTCCAAGATGTTGAAAAAAAAAGTGTGGTCAAAGTTTCACCAGACAAATGCAAATAAGTTTGGTTCACAATCTTAACATCAGATAATTAGAATTTAGGTAAAAAAACATTAAAGTGGGGGGGGGGGGGGTTTATAATGCTAAAGGCTAGACATCATAATGAGACACAGAAGGAATATCTGCATAAAATAAAATAATAGCAACATTTATGAAGCAGAAATAAGATACTAGGACAGACTTCACTTGTAGAGGGAGACTTCTCTGTTCATAACAGAGCTAGTGGACAAAAGGCAAGAAAAGGAAGACCACAATATAAGGTAGATTTGAGTGATATGTCAAACTGTCTCAGAAACGAGAGTGTTCACCTCTTTCCAAATCTCTATAACTCATGAAATCAGCCATTTTAGATTAAAAACAAAGAAACCAGTAATAAATTACAAAAGATAGGAGTACTAAAAATATTCTCCAATCACAATGTTATAACACTAGAAATTAATGTAAAAAAATAAAGGAGTTTCACGCCTAAAAATTTTTTAGCTCACCAACTCTTAAAGGAAAAATATAAAAATAAAACCTGCAAAATATCTAAAAAAGTAATGATGAAAACAATACTGTTCAGAACCCATAAGACATCTCACGAGGTGTTAACAGAATTAATTTATAACCTTAGTGGTTCAATAAGAATTACAAGAAAAAAATGAACCAAGTAATCATGATTCAAAGTTAGAAAATAAAAGGTGAATTATAGGAGAAAAAAAAAAAAAAAAAAAACAACCCAGAAACTAATGAAACAAAATAGGACTGAAAAGTCAAAAGCTTATTTATTGAGAAATATCTGTAAATACCTCTAATTAAGAAAAGAAAGCTAAAATAAGTGAAAAATAATCCTGGAAGAAATTAAAATGAGATTACTTTGCTAAATTCTGTACAAATAAATTTGAAAACTCCAGAGAGTAACTCAATGCAAAAGAGACAGAAAATTGAAACAGAACAATTGTCATAAAAAAAGCCATCTCCCAATTAAGCAGCAGGCTTTCCATGGAGATACCACAACTTAAAAAGAAAATTCCAAATAATTATTTAAAACTACCCTAATTAATAGTTTGTTATACATAAAAGTCTGGGTTAAAAATTATTTTTCCTCAGAATTTTTTGAGAATATTGCAATACTCCCTTCTGGAATTAATAGGGTGAGAGAGTGGGAGAAAAGTTCATCAGGAATTTAAGTCTTAAATGTGTGGGCTGCTAATATCAGAGCTTCAAAATGTATAAACAAAAATTGGACACTTAAAGGGAAGATAGGAAAGTTTACAATTTCCAAAAAGGTAATTAAAAGATTTTAACTTTCAGCAATTGCTGGGGAAACTAACAGAAAACATTACACCTTACAATTACAAAATACACATTATTTTCAAGTGCACATATAATATCTTGTTCAGCAAGATATTATGCTGGACTACAACACACATCTACATAAGTTTTAAAGGAAACAAATCTAAATAAATTTAAAAGAAAGGAAATCACACAGGTATGTTCTCTGGAATTAAATTAGAAACCAATAATCAGGCCTAGCCAATGTTGCTCAGTGGTTGAGCACTGACCTATGAATCAGGAGGTCACAGTTTGAATCCCAGTTAGGGCACATACCCGGGTTGTGGGCTTGGTCCCCAGTAGGGGGTCTGCAGGAGGCAACCAATCAGTGATTTTCTCTCATCATTGATGCTTCTATCTCTCTCTCCTCTCTAAAATCAATAAAAATATATTTTAAAAAATAATAAACAGGTACCTAGGAAACCATCAAATACAGGGTGGGGCAAAAGTAGGATTACGGTTATAACCACTTTTCAATACAATAATCAATTTGCCCTACCCTATATTTGAAAATTAAACTACATCTAACAAAAAAGTCAGAAGGAAAATTAGAATACATTTCAAACCAAATGATAATGAAAATAAAACAATGTGAGAGCCCTGACCAATTTGGCTCAGCGGATAGAGCATCAGCCTGCAGACTGAAAGGTCCCAGGTTAGATTCCAGTCAAGGGCATGTACCTTGGTTGCGGGCACATCCCCAGTAGGAGGTGTGCAGGAGGCAGCTGATTGATGTTTCTCTCTCATCAATGTTTCTAACTCTCTATCCCTCTCTCTTCCTCTCTGTAAAAAAATTAATAAAATATATTTTAAAAAAATAAATAAATACAATAAAACAATGTGAGAAGTACAGCTTTTAATGCTTATCCTATCTAATAAAGAGGGAATATGCTAATTGACCCTCACACTGTCACAAAGATGGTGGCACCCACAGCCAATAAGAAGGGAATATGCTAACTGACTGCCCACCCTCAAAGATGGTGGCACCCACAGCCAATAAGGAGGGAATATGCTAACTGACTGCCCTGCCCTCAAAGATGGTGGTGCCCACAACTACAAGATGGTGGCACCCAGTCCCCTCAGCCCTGCCGGGGTGGCAGGCGTAAAGCAAGGCCAGGCCCACTGCTCTACGCGCCTGCCTCCAGAGTCCCCCAGTCCCCTCAGCCGCCCAGGGCCCGCCCGAGGCGCAGGCAAGCCTCGGATGGTGGCTGCCCAGCCGCCCAGGGCCGCCCCAGGCTCAGGTAACCAGGTTCCGGCAGAGGCTTGCACTGCCAGCAGTGGCAGCAGCAGAGGTGTGATGGAGCGTCGCCTTCCCCTGATCACCAGGTTGCCTCCCACCCCTGAGGGCTCCCGGACTGTGAGAGGGGGCAGGCCGGGCTGAGGGATCCCCCCTCCACTGCATAAATTTTCATGCACCAGACCTCTAGTCCTATATAATAAAAGCCTAATATGCTACATGTCTGGTTGTCCAGTCAACCATACAATCAAAGCATAATATACTAATGATATGCTAAGGCCTCTCAACCGCTCGCTATGACGTGCACTGACTACCAGGAGGCAGATGCTCTGACCAGTAGGTTAGCTTGCTGCTGGGGTCTGGCCAATTGGGACTGAGCAAGATGGGCTGGACATGCCCTGGAGCCCTCCCATGGTCCCTCTCCCGCTGGCCAACCTCCCACATCCCTCCCTGGCCCCGATCATGCACCGGTGGGGTCCCTCGGCCTGGCCCGCACCCTTTCACAATCCAGGCTGAGGGACACCTCCCCCTGCTGAGTGCACAAATTTCGTGCACCAGGCCTCTAGTATTACAAATAAAAAGAGGACTAAAAGCAATGATAATTCCACCTTAAGAAGCTGGAAAAGCACAAACCCAGAGTCAGAGGAAGGTAGAGACAAAATAATAAATAAAAATCATAGAAAATATTAACAAATCCATAAATAGGTTTTTTCAAGACCAACAAATGTGACCAAACTCTAACTACACTAATCAAGAGAGAGAAAGGAAAGGGGGAAAGCAGGAGAGAGAGAAACATCGATTGGTTGCCTCCCATACACGGTCCAACTGGGGTTCAAACATGCAGCCTAGGTATGTGCCCTGACCGGAATCAAGCCCGCAAGCTTTTTAGTGTACAGGATGACACTCCAGTCAACTGAGCCACACCAGCCAGGGCTTTATCACTGTTTTATACATATTCAACCTTAGACTACAAAGGGAAAGTTTTATCCAAGAATTCATAGAACTTCATTGTCACAGAAGTGTAAGCAAATGTATTTCTGACATTAAAAAGGACTAAATAATTTAAAGACAAACTTCCATAAATGTAACTGCTTCCTTCAGGAGGTCACTGTTCAATTCCTGTTCAGGGAACATGCCTGGGTTTTGGGCTCAGTCCCTAGTAGGGGGTATGCAGGAGACAGCCAATAGATGGTGTTTCTTTCTCATCGATGTTTCTCTCTATATATCCCTCTTCCTTCTTCTCTCTCTAAAAATGAATAATAATAAACATTTTTTTAAAAAAGGAAGGATATTCTCACACATGCTGCTACAACATGGATGAACCTTGAGGACATTATGCTAAGTGAAATTAGCCAGTCACAAAAAGACAAATTTTGTACACTCCACATATAGGAGGTATCTAAAGTAGTCAAATTCAGAGAGATAGAAAGCAAAATGGTGGTTGCTAGGGCCTGGGAGGGGGCGTGGGGAAGAAGAGGGAGTGGTTTAATGGGTATAGTGTTCAGTTTTGCAAGATGAAAGGAGTTCTGGAGAATATCTCCACAACAATGTGAATATACTCAACACTACTGAACTGTACCCTTAAAATCAATATGGTAGATTTTATGTGTATTTATTTATGGTTAAAAATAATAAATCGCCATGGCCAGCATGGTGCTGCGGTTAGAGCGTCAGCCCACACACTGGATGATCCCAACCAATCCATGTCTCTCTCACATAGATGTTTCCCTCTCTCTCTTTCCCCCCGCCCCCGTCCTCTCTCCCTTCCCCCCTCTAAAACTCAATGGAAAAAATATCCTCGGATGAGGATTAAGAAAAAATAAATAAATAAATAAATAAAGTAAAATGACAAAGCCAAACTCAAACTTAGGACTAATTCCAAATTCCACAATCTTTTCACTCTGACCTTATCATTTAACTACATTTATTCATTCAGCAAATATATGAGTACCTGCCTGTGTTCCAGGCACAAGTACCAGTTAATAAAGACACAGGTAGCTTAAGTTCAAGTGAGTATAACTGCTTATCTCATAAGGACACATAAATCACCTATATTCAAAGGAAATTTGCCAACCACTCAGTATTGCTTCAATGTCAAATTGTTCCTCTCAAAAACTATTAAAAGAATCAGTAATAGAAAGACAAAGAGCCCCCTTCATTTTTCATGGTCTCAGAGGCATCCTCAAACAACAATTTACCTTACTTGCTTCCTAATGAGTGTAATACAGTACTCTTTCCCGATAATTCTATGTAAGCCCAAAATTAATCTCCATATTCCATTATCCACTAATCTAAACCTATTTTTCTTTATTCATTATATACCTACTATCATTTTAAATTGCTGATTTTCTTTTAAAAAGGTAATAGTAACAGGATATGGAAAGCCTTCATATTTTAACTGAGGGTTTCAACATGTTATTTAGCCTAGTTGAGTAAGATTATTAGCCATTTACAACATTTACTAAACCTCTGATTCAAACCTAAACAAGTCAAATAATACCTTTCAGTTTCAACTAAACAGGCCTCCTCACTATCCCCCCAAATTTAGTGACCTAGCAATCTCCAGGACCTTGCCTAAATTTCCATACCTGAGACTCAAACAATATTACTCTTGTAAAACAATAATTCAGAAAGGTACCAGTGTATAATCTAAGCCCTCCCCCTAAGACAAAGAATAAACTCCTCGGTAATGGAGAGATGAGGACACATATGTAATACCTTAATCAATAAAGAAATTAAAATGCAAAAAATAAAATAAAATAAATTAAATACCCCCCCCCCAAAAAAAGAATAAACTCCTATTTACAAGAAATTTCTAAAGGAAAAAACAGACTTTAAAGACATCTGTTCTATTAAAGTAGTATTAAGCATCTTTTTCTTCAAGAAGTAAGCTGTTCTGAAATCTATATGATCCTATTAACCAATGTCACCACAATTAATTTTTTTAAAAAGTTGTCATTTCCCTAAAAAAAAAGTCAGTTTGACATTCACAAAGGCACCCTGGCCAGTGTGGCTCAGTTGGTTGAAGTGTCACCCCATAGACGAAAAGGTTCGATTCCCAGTCAGGACACATACCTAGGTTGCAGTTTGATCCCCAGTCAGGGCAAGTATGGGAGGCAAGGGATTGATGTCTCTCTCTCACATCGATGTTTCTCTCTCTCTCTCTCTCTCGCTCTCTCTCTCTCTCTCTCTCTCTCCCTTCCTCTCTCTCTAAATCAATAAACATACATAAATAAAATAAATACATACATACATACATACATACACACACAAAAAAAACTATTAAACTCCCGAAGATAACATAGGAGAAAACCTAGATGGCCTTGGGTATGGAAAGGATTCAACACCAAAGTCACAATCCATGACAGAAATCATTGATAAACTGGACATTAAAAGCCCCTTTCAAATTATATTTAGCAGCCAACAAGATTTAACCTTTTTTTTTTACAGCTAAGTTTTTTATATTCTGCAGCTTCTCTAATTTCACAATTAGAGCTGAGGATTTATATATAGACTAGAGGCCCGGTGCATGAAATTCATACACCTCAGCCCGGCCTGCATCCTCTCCAATCCGGGATCCCTCTCGCAATCCAGGACCACTGGCTCCTAACCACTCACCTGCCTGCCTGCCTGCCTAATGCCCCAAACGGCCCTCCCCTAACGGCCTGGTCACCCCCAATTGCCTGATCGCCCTTAACTGCCTCTGCCTTGGCCCCCACCACCATGGCTTTGTCTTGAAGGAAGTCGGACGTCCGGAATATGGCCGGTCAACCTGGTCTAATTAGCATATTACCCTTTTTTATTAGTATAGATGCAAAAGTTCCTTTGATGAAACATTCCAAAAACTAACTGGAATGAAAATTGTACAGTACTGAGTAGACACAATAGCTCAAAAGTGAAAAGAACAATTATGTTAATTGACTCTTCCATATAGATTACCTGCCTTACCAAAGTGTTCTTATATACATTAAAACTTATACTGACTGCATACATTTCAAGCTTCCATCAGACTTCAGACTATACTATAAATATGTCCCACAAACAGCAGTAACCAGAGCTGTCATCACTCTCAGGAAACCACTTAGGAGCAAATTCTTTTCAAATTGTAGAAAGCAGAAAAACTGAATAATTACTTTGCCTTTAAAAGAGAGTACCATAGCCCTGGCCTGTTTGGCTCAGTGGATAGAGCGTCAGCCTGGGGACTGAAAGGTCCCAGGTTCGATTCCAGTCAAGGGCATGTACCTTGGTTGTGGGCACATCCCCAGTAGGGGGTGTGCAAGAGGCAGCTGATCGATGTTTCTCTCTCTTCGATGTTTCTAACTATCCCTCTCTCTTCCTCTCTGTAAAAAATCAATAAAATATATATTAAAAAAAAAAAAAAAAAAGAGAGTACCATAAACCTTTCTTAATTAGAAGTGTACTCATCTCCTTCTTAGGATAGGTTTTATCGTAGTTGTGATGCATTCTTATTGCATTTAAAATTTTATCCACGATTACCACTTACGACTATTTTTGCATTACATTAAAATTAATATGTATTATTTTAATAGCCATATTCTTTTATTAAATAAATATTCAGTACCTAATTGAAAAAATAGAGTACCACAAACTAAATTTCACCAGAAAAATACTGTTTTCAATTTAAAATAATTTACCTGATTTGCAATGAAAACTTTGCAATAAGGGCAAAAAGGCTTACTTCTTTTAAAAACCATCTCATTTAAATGTTCATAGCATATTGTCACATAAAAAAGTCTAGTTTTCAAAACATGTATATTAGTATATATGCCTTAGTTATCTTCCAAAAATAGGGCACTGCCTTTATTCAAGGTCCTTACAACAGAGAAACCTCCGTTACTTCAAACTGAACAAAGCAGGGTAAGCAGCTATCCTAATGTTATTAAATAGCTTAGGGGTCACAGAAGATCACTGTCTACTTAGGAATATATGACATAAAAATGTATGCTGCATGTATAATATGTATACTATTTATGCATATAATATGTATATTCTAACATGTATAGAATATAGACTATGTATAGAAAAGAGTCTGAAAGAGATTAATTTCAAAATGAACAGTGATTACCTCTGGATGATATAAAATCTATAATTTAAGTTTTCTATTTTGTTATTTATCTTTTCTAACTTATCTAAAAGAAAGGCTAAATTTTTTTTTAGACTCCACTGAACTGGTTTCAACAGCAGAACTTTTTCCTTATATGGTATACCTTTCAAGTTCTACTAAGGAAGAATAATTTTGAAGCTCTCTACCATTTTTCTAAAATGGTCAACATTTCCTGGTACTCTGGTAAACTTGTTCTAAACAATAGGATGTTAAACATATGCTAATTTTCATATATATCAATTTTTAGATTCTGAAAATCCAATTCCTTATAGATTTACCTTCATCATACATTTCTTCTATTAAATAGGCCTCTGCTCGGTCTTTCAGAGCATTCACATTGTCGGGTTCCATCTGTAAAACCTCAGAACACACTCGAATAGCTTCAACAGGCTTCTCATCCTAAAAGTAAATGTGAGAAAATGATTTATGGTTTCTATTCCATATGTTAAGTTTCTGCATTTCTGAGAATGGGTCAACTATTACCTTAGAAAAGCAGTGGCAAATCCTTTCTTTTGAACGAATTGTATATTCGGAAATACTAGGCTCTGTTTTCATGACAGATTCATACTTGCTGGTCGCATCTGTGTATCTATTAAATGAGCAAATCAAGATGAACAACAAATTCTATTTCCAGAGCCACAGAAAAAAACCTCTATTCTTCACTATATGTTGCTTAATCTATTTACCTGAATGAGCACATGCCTTCAAACACTGCTTTTACTTACTAATCTACAGTAGTAAGGAATGCAGTACCTGCGATAAAGAGTTAAGATATAAAACACATGACCACAGAAAATGATAACTCAGAGCATACTTGTACCAATCAAACCACCTGATGAATTTCTTTACAGAAAAATGCTCATGATTTTGAAACTGAATAAAACACCTTGTTAAAGTCTGACTTAATAGAGCACTTATAGCAAAGCAGAGATAAGGTTTTATTTTTTGGTCACTCTAACTTTCATGAAATCATGGAACCCATTATATACATGCTTATCCTATCTAATAATAGAGTAACATGTAAATTACCATCACTCCGTTGAGCCCATGATTGGGCGGCGGGAGGCTGGGGGGCGGGACTCAGGGTGGCCTATCCAGCCATTGAGAGGCACGGATCTGCTGCCACTGAGGGGGCTACCCTGCTGTTGAGAGGCTCAGGGGGCGGGACTCCCGCCCCCTGTGCCTCTCAACGGCCAGATCCGCGGCTGAGGGGGCCTGCTGCGGACACCCAGCTGCGCCTCTCAACAGCAGGGTAGCCAGGTGTCCGCGGCAGCCCCCCTCAGTGGCCGTTGAGAGGCTCAGGGGGCAGGAGTCCCGCCCCCTGTGCCTTTCAACAGCAGGGTAGCCCCCCTCAGCGGTGGGGGACCATCAAAAGTGGGGGAGCTGGGTGCCTGTCTGCTCCGGCACCAGCGGACAGGCACCCCGCTCCACCGCGAAAAGCACAAGCGTGTAGGGAACCCTACACGTGCATGATTCAATCATGCACTGGGCCTCTAGTATTATATAATGAATGTTAATATTCACAACTAAGTACACAGTGTACATCCTTGCAGAAGGAACCGGTTTAAATTGCTAACTTTAATAGCTAAGAACAATAAAAGCTATTTTGGCATTTTTAAAACTGTTGAAAAGTACTAATCATGTTACACATCCTGTTATTTTTCTCAGTAATGGCAAACTAAAAGATATATAATATGGCACATTATTCTCAAAGTGCTACAATCTTCACTTTTAAATTCAGATGACTTAAAACACAGCTTTAAATGTAATATTTAAAACAGAAGCTAGCTAGCTATGTCAAAATCTTAGTAGGGATATGGTTCTAAAGTTTTCCATGATGATAAAACAGCTGTAGGAAACTGCACAGAGTATGTGAGGCCTTGCTTTACTTCTTACAACTACATGTGAAGCTACAATTAGCTCAAAATAAAAAGCTCAATTAGAAAATACTGCACCTCACTTATAAAAACAAAAACTATCTTCTGGGAAGGTGGAATAAATGTACTTTCCCCAATTTATCCACCTAGGTACAAATGAATACCCTAGACAGTAGACGTTTTTTTTTTAAATAGTAAAAGACTAAGAAAGGGAAAGATGGTAGACAGCTAGGACCTCTAGACCTGAGGGAAAACAATGTGGTAAGTCCTTGGGTTTCTCTTTTGCTTCATATACCCCAGACTTGGAGCTGAGGAAGCCAGCAAGCAACCCAGAAATGCTAATGGATACAAATACACACACATACATCAAACAAACAAACAAAAAGCAAAAACCTGCTGCCCCAAGCCAAAAGACCTGGAAAGAGCAGCTTGGCAAGACAGAATAATGGCTCTACTTCAGCCAAACACCAGAGAAAATTATGGCACCACCCCCATCAACGCCAGCAGGTCGTGTGGAGAGCGCCCGCCCAGCCTTCTTCCATGGTTAGACTAATGAGCTGTGCCCACACCCATACCAAGGTGCTATCATAGAAGGCCAGGTGAAGAGCCAGAACTTTGATCCATGGCTGAAAATGAGTCCCCCCGAAACTCTCACCTGCACCAAGCAGAAGCAAGAAGCCCTCACACCTCAAGTATCATTGAAGGCTGAGTGGGAAACTTCGACCTCCACTGCCCACCCTCACTTTGCTGGAACAATATCAGAAAAACCCAGCCAAAACGGAAAAAAAAACAGTCTTATATGTCCAGGTTTCAATTAAAAACCACTCCCATACCAAGTAACAGATCTCAAACTGAAAGAGACAATAAATTTGAACACTAACAGGACAGACATGTTAGAATTATCTGACAAAAACTTTAAAGCAGCCATGAAAAAAGCAACAATGATAAACATGCTTAAAGCAAAGGAGGAAAAAAACACACACAAAAAACAGAATGGCCCAGATGGGTTAGCTCAGTGGTTAAATGTCAACCCATGAACCAGGAGGTCAAAGTTCAATTCCCCTCAGGGCACATGCCCAGGTTGTAGGCTTGTGCAGGAGGCAGTCAACAGATGATTTTCTCTCATTATTGATGTTCCTGTCTCTCTCTCCCTCTCCTTTCCTCTCTATAAAATAAATAAAAACGTATTTAAAATGAAAAAAACAAAAAAACAACTGCGCCTCAACAAAGAAACAAAAGATATAAAAGAATAACCAAATGGAATTTTTGCCTCAACAAAGAAACAGAAGATATAAAAGAATAACCAATTTTTAGAATTGAAAAATAGAAAAACTGAAATAAAAGGGTCACTGAATGTGCTCAATAGTTGATTGAAGGAGAAAGGAAAGAATCAGTGAATTAGAACAACAGAAATTACCAAATCTCAACAGAGAGAAAATAAATTGGAAAATAAAAAAAGAAGAACAGAGCCCAGGAATCTGTGGGGCTATAACAAAAGAGTTATTAACCTTTAAGTCAATCAGAGTCTAAGAAGCAAAGTATAGAGAGGGAAGAGCTCAAAAGCACTCCAAAAAATATTAGTTGGGAACTTCCCAAATCTGCTAAGATGTAAACCTAAAAATGAAATAGACTCCAAAAAGGATAAACATAGGAAATGCACATTGAGGCACATCATAATTAAACTCATGAATACTAAAGACAAGGGGAAAAAAATCTTATAAGAAGTCAGAGGAAAATGATACCTTATCTTTAGGAGAAAAAAGCAATTAAAATGACAATGGATTTCTCATCAGGAATCATGAGGCCAGAAAAAAGTGGTACAATTTTTTTCAGGTACTATAACAAAGGAACTGTTATAACCGAGATTCCTATACCATGGAGGGGGAAAAAAAAATCTCTGTATACTCTGTATATATCTCTATCACTCTAGAGACTACATTACCTTTTAATAATTTATATGTCTGTCTCCTTAACTATACCAAAAGCTTCTTAAAATAAAGAACTAGTCATATGCATTTCTGCAACCCCAGGACATAGTCAGTGCTTGATACAGGAGATACTCAATAAGTATTTGGTGAAATATAAATAAATCTGGTAAGAATACTATGCAGTTACTATTATTTATATTCTGCCGTATTTTTTTTAATGTACAGTTTTTGTTAAAGCCCAGTGTTAAAATAACTCCATCCTGGATTGCTAAGGGTTAAAAAAGCAAGCAGTTCAATGGTTCTTTTGTGCCTACAAAGGACACATGAGGGAATGCTGGAGAGTCTAGACAGCAATTGCTTACCTGCCATCTCTGATGAGTTCTTCAGCTGACTCAATCAGCTTATTAAGTTTCTTTACTTGTTTATAGTGTGCAAAACACCTTTTATGATCCTGGTCCAGTTTAAGGCATTCCCGAACTTCACTGCTCATGTATTTAAAAAGAAGAAAATATTCCAAGTCAAAATAATGAATGAGTAGTTCTCCATACTAAATACAGAAATTACAATAAAAGGTATTTTGTTGTGTGTAACAATTAAAACATACTGGCTTAATAATTTATCATATATTTGTATATGTGGTATTGGAATATGCATGCACACACTTATTAATTCAAATTAAAATGACAAGTAGGGTTATACATTAAATACTCCATTTTGTTTCTACAAATAATAATATCTCTATTTATTTTAATAAGCATAGTTCATGAAAATAAACTGTGGAACTAGAATAACTTGAAATGTATAAATAGAAAATAGAATATAAACACAAAATATATAAACATAACAGAAAATAAAAACAGCCTCAACCACAATTTTATTAATTTAAAATTAAAAAGAAAATAGAATTATTATGTTACTGCCAACAACCAAAATGTGTGAGCCAGTAGAATGCACCTGAGGGATAGTTCATGATCTCCTAGTTGATAGTACAATGTGCTGATTTTATAAAAAGCTTCAGTATTGTCATTCTTCAATTTTGATGCAGCTTTTAAGTCACTTATTGCTTTCCTAGGTTCCCCTTCTTTTATAAAACACTCAGCTCGAAGTTCCCGTAGATCGGCATCCCAAACACAAACCTTGAGAAACAAAAGAACTAGACTTTAAGGAAGAAACAATAAATTATGCACATTTATACTTACACCCCACATATTTTACCTACATATTTATCAATATAAAACATCCTCAATTAATGTGGTAACTTCTATATGGTAAATAGTATTTAAAAATCTGATACAATTTAGATATGACAAAAATTAGTAAATGTAATAAAATAATTTCTCTAAGAATATTGTAAATAAATTCTAACAGGGGAAGGATATACATATACTGACAAGGCCCTTTTCCTACCTCCTTCAATGATATAATTGTAAAACTTTGAAAATAAGAACGCATGGCATTTACTAGTATAAGGTTGTTCCCAATGAAACATATTTGATTTTGAAGAGGGTATTCTGTAATTGGATTTTTGTAACCAACAATTCTAATTTCTAGTAACAAAAAATAAAAATCTAGGTTCTAAATTTGCAAAATATTTTTATTCTACTAATAACTAAGTACAATTCTCTTTTGTAAAATGTCATCTTGAAATTAAGTCCTCATATCAGAAAAAGAAGAAAAAAAAAGAAAAACAATGTGAGAAGGTGGAGGCTTCATTTCCACTTTATTGAACAGTTTACCATGTGTAGTAAATGCACTGGTATTCTTCAAAACGTAAACCCAAAAGCTCACCAGTAAGGTCTGTGGACGTGTCTGTACACATTTCTTAAAAGTTATGCTAAAGTCATGTCAACTTCTCACATATATTAAGTTATCAAAGATAACACTGGACATCAATTAAATATGAACAATAAGTTAGGTCAAAATGGACAGTTTAAATACTGGAAGGTAAAAATTGTAACTGTATTTTTCCTTAATAAAACATTTACAAAATGATTTAGCAAAACGTGAATTCTACTGAATCACATCACAATTTCCTCTATAAAATTGTCAAAGTGCACATTCTACATAAAAGTTTACCGCAAAAATTAAATGTAACTGTATATCAAAGTCTTATAAAAATGATAAATATGAATTATGATTACTTTCATATGAATATTTTAGTAGACTTCCTTCTGAAACCACTTGTCATTAGTAAGTCCTTCAGAGGCAAGGAAACTATAGACTTTGTTTTCCCAATCTAGAACTGTTTGGATCCTATCAACTCTTTCATCTGCCTTCTTCCCTAGAAACTTCTCACTCTAAACACTCCTCTTTCCTCCCAAACATTATTTTTCCTTTTTCTTAACCAACTCTTTCATCTTATACACCATTATTTAACCTCTAGAGTTTTCTTTCCCATTCCCTAAAAAAAAAAAAGTAAAGTAAAAATAGCAAAGCAAGCAATGTGTAAAAATATGTAACTCCCATTTCATAGCACATTAATTACATTTACTGAAAACTTCAGTTACAAATTTTGTTCTCTATATAGACCATGTTTCTCTTAACAGCCAAAAGCCCAAGGACAGTCTGATTTTATACTATTTAGGTTTTCTGTGGTACATTACACATCAAAGTATATAAAGATGCCTTATTGTAAAAAGCAGTAAGTGTTAGGCTTGTCAGCTGCAATACTTAAGAAACTTACCTCTAAAATCTTGTCAAGGGAGGTTATAGCACCAATATAATCTGAGTTTTCAAAAGCATCAAGGGCCTGTGAACGCAAACGCTGCATTTCATCTGATTTTATAAGTTGGGACTGGGCTTCCTTTTCTTCATTTTCACTTGGATTAGATTTGAGCTACAGGAATAATAAATTAAATTAAACAGGGTTTTCCATCTCTTAAGTCTAATACCCATAGTATACACAATGATCTAACCATTCCTAAATTCATTGGGAAGAAAGGATCGAGACACCAGCAAACCTGGCTTGTCTTGTCCACTGACTTGCTCCTGGTGCTGACCCCCATGGAAAGCAACAGCAAAGGCACCTCCCATCAGTGTGGTGCACATGAGCAAGCAGTGGAGCAAAGGTCAAAGACCTGGACCCCCATATATAGGAAGCAAATACATTTAGGAACATGAAAGGGTAGAGAAGAATGGAGAATAAAGGAAAGCACCATTCTCACTTTCTTATCTATAGCTCTAGAGAAAATAATGAGTTTTATGTATTTTGCTTTCTAGTTATACTTAAGTATTTTTTAAAAATATATTTTATTGATTTTTTACAGAGAGGAAGGGAGAGGGAGAGAGAGCTAGAAACATCGATGAGAGAGAAACATTGACCAGCTGCCTCCTGCACAACCCCCACCGGGGATGTGTCTGCAACCAAGGTACATGCCCCTGACTGGAATCGAACCCGGGACCCGACGCTCTATCCACTGAGCCAAACCGGTTTCGGCTATACTTAAGTATTTTTAAGTATAAAATAATTTTACCAAAAAAAAAAAAAAAAAACACAGGGAAAGAGAGACAGAGAGGGCATTTTTTAGAGCTTATAAGACAGAAAAGCATTTGATGCTGGAAGGGCTAAGGTATAATAAGAAAGAAAGAATATATAAGGAAAAATAAGAGTATTAGTAATACCTTATTTAAAAGGCTTATCATGTGGTTTTAAGAGGTTTACACCTTGTCTCTTTTTATTTTAAACAGGAGGCCCGGTGCATGGATTCGTGCACCGGTGGGGTCCCTTGGTGTGGCCTGTGGGGATCAGGCTGAAACCAGCATTCCAACATCCCCCTGAGGGATGTAGTAGTGCACGAAGTGGCAGACAGCTGGGAGGAGCTGGAGCCTGGGCTGGGCACCGTGCCCCTCCTGCTCATCCCAGCCCTGCTAGGTAAGCTCACTGCCGCTAGGTAAGCTCATTGCCGCTCTGCTGCGGTCTCCACGCACCAGTCCTAGGGTGATACCAGCACGCCCGTGACCTAGAAGTGGCTGTGGGCTCACACCCAGTGAGTCTCACACCGCTGCAGCTGCACTCACCAGCCGTGAGCCTGGCATCTGGCACCTGTCAGTCAGCTGAACAGCATTCCCACTGTGGGAGTGCAGTGATCATCAGGGGGCTGCTCCTGCATTGAGCACCTGCCCCCTGGTGGTCAGTGTGCATCATAGCGACAAGTCGAATGCTTAGGCTTTTCTATAGACAGATATTTTTATTGATTTTGAAAGAGAGACGAAGGGAGGGGGGGGGGAGAGAGAGAGAGAGAGAGAGAGAGAGAGAGAGAGAGAGAAACATCAATGTGAGAGCAGACTATCAATCAGTTCAGCTGCCTCCTGCACACCCCCTACCGGGGATCGAGCCTGCAATCCAGGCATGTGGCCTGACCAGGAATCAAACTGGCAACCTTTTGATGCACAAGATGATACCCAACCAACTGAACCACACCAACTAGGGCCCTGGTCTCTTTTTAAACAACATCATCCATGTATAATGTATATATCAATAATTCACTAATTTTGGGTGTGCAATTCTATGATTTTTAATAAATTAACCATGTATGCAACCATCTCCGCATTTTTAGACCATTTATGTCACCCCAATGAGATCCTTTGTGTCTGTTTACAGTTTATCCCCGCTCCCAGCCTGGTCTCATACACAATGACTCTTAATAATTTGTTCCTCCAGATGGAAAACGTTAAGCTTAATAGCTCAGAAAATGAGGTGCTACATTAAAAAGCTACTGACTTTAAACAACATAAACTGATGAACAAAAACAGATTGAGAGACACAGAAGCATTGAACAGCCCGTCCAACCTCAGAGGGAAAGCAGGGGAGGTGCATGCATATAAGCATAACCCATGGACAAAGACAGTACAGGGGATGAGGACATGTGCTGGGGGGTGGGAAAGGCTGGGGAGAGGTCAATGGAGGGAAAAGGAGACATATGTAATACTTTAAACAATAAAGAATTTAAATTTTTTTAAAAAGCTACTGACTTTTGGGGGGACTTTTTTCTTTAAGATTAGTTGTGTAATAATTCCTGAAATCTAATATTTTTATTAAGATGAGAATTGTAGTTGCTAGGTTCCAATTATGGGTGTGGTGAAGACAATAGTTGATTTCTAAAAATGTCTCTCCTTCAATTGACCAATCATACTGCTTCCTCTTTTAGTGGATTTATTTTGTAAAAACACCCCCAGAACCACCTGGTAGGAGAAAATACTCCAAAGGAGAAACATTAAGATTATTATCACTTAATAGAGGCTCTATATTTCTCCATTTGTTTTTAGGATACTTTAGGTATCCTATTTCATCTGTATAGCCTCTGGCTTTTGAAGGAATAGACAGGACTCCAAGTAGTCATAGGTAACTAGGAAGGAATTGGTCACCTCAGCTTGCTCTGGCTGGGGTGGACTGTTACTGCATGACTGAATTATTCAGCTGAAGGTGAGTTGCATTATGGCCATGGAATGCTTGCCTATGACTGTCTTATCATCCTTATTAGGGTGGTCTTGAATACTTCTGATAGACCACATTGGAAGGAGTACAAATGTGTGTGTGTACTGTCTCTTTGCTCTCGGTAAAAGTAAAAGTTTATTGATAACTTGTTTTCTATATGTTCACCACTGCTCCCTTTTGGATAGATTGTATTGGAATGTATTAGAGAGTGCCTCTTTTGGATGGAACTTGCATCTTTCCTCTCCTAATCTTCACAGTCTAGTCTCTTCCACACAATTTTTTTGTTGTTGGAAGGTGAGAGAGGGGTAAGTCAGTGGACAAGGCAAGCTGTAAGCTTTAAACAATTGCCACTTATATCAATCTAGCACACATAAATGTTTTCTGTAGTGATAACATTTACACAACATTTTTGGTTTTCCTTTTAACTAACTTTATTTTCCACAACTAGGTCTATAAAGCAACACCATCTATACTAATAAAAGGGTAATATGCTAATTAGATCAGACATCTTCCGGACGTCCCCCCAGACAAAGCCACAGTGGCTGTCCAAGGCTCAGGCAGGCCATGGATGGCAGCTGCTGATGCGAGGGCCGGAGGCTCAGGCAACGAGGCTCAGGCAAGCCGTGGCGGCTGGCAGTGGCAGCAGCAGAGGCGTGATGGGGGCATTGCATTGCCCTGATCAGTCAAGGGAGGCCAGATTGTGTCAGTAGGACATCCCCTGAGGGCTCCCAGACTGTGAGAGGGGGCCGGCTGGGCTGAGGGACACCCCCCCAAGTGCACGAATTTTTGTGCACCGGGCCTCTAGTATATACTGTATAATTCTTGTTAATGAATATTCTTTAGTATCTTTGAGAAAATATTTTCCTTTCATAATACAGATTTTTCTGCAAAAGTTGTTTATATTTGCAATGTTAACAGTATTATATATGACTAGAAACATTTCCTTCAAATTCCATCAACATTAGGCTCTATATTATTTACTTATTTTTGCTTAATGTGACAGTGGTCACTCTAAATAGTTCCAATGTTTATCTCCTCACTTAGAAAGACTGAATAATAGAGGTATTGGCTTTGAATTTGTACCTCTATGCTGTTCACCTGATAACATTCTTTTATCATTTGTCCAGCAGAATCTAGGTTCTAAATGCTTAAAATTCAAACAATTTAATATAATGTTAACTGATAAGTTCTTCTCAATAGTCCCATTTTATGATCCTGTCTCCTCCTCTGCCATCTACTGGTATACCCTTGGGACACTATACTTCTATCCAGACAAAGGATATGAATTTGAGATTTTCTAATTATTAATCTGAATTCTAAATCCGGGTATTCCAGATAACCCAGACATACTTCAAATAAAACTTAACATAAGCCCTGGCCAGTGTGGCTCAGTTGGTTGGAGGATCATTTGATAGACAGAAAGATGGCAGTAGGTTTGATTCCTGGTCAGGGCACATACTACCTAGGTTTTGGGTTCAATCCCAAGTCGAATTGGGACATGTACGGGAGGCAACTGATCAATGTTTCTCACATTGATGTTTTCTTCCTCTCTCTCTCTCTCTCTCTCTCTCTCTCTCAAATCAATGAAAAACATATCCTCGGGTAAGAATTTTTTTTAATTTTTAAATACTTAAAAATGTGTGAATTCTGTACTTGTATTTTTCTCTAAACCAAATCCAATATAATTATTCTTACACACAAAACTGTTCCATACATTTTTTTAATATATTTTTACTGATTTCAGAGAGGAAGGGAGAGGGAAAGAGAGATAAACATAGGAGAAAAATCTTTGAAACCCAAGTCTTGGTGAATAAGTCTTAGGCAGAATACCAAAACACTACCCACAGGAAAAAAAAAGTTAATAAATTAGACTTCATAAAAATCTTAAAACTTTTGTTCTCTGAAAGATCTGGTAAAAAGTTGACGAGAGAGACTGGTAGAAAATATTTGCAAACCACATATGTGATAAAGAATCTAAAATGTATCTAAAATATGTAAACAACTCCCAAAACACAATAGTGAAAAAGCAAACAATCCAATTAGAACATAGGCAAAGGACATGAATAGCCATTACACCAAAAAGGGCTTATAGATAGCAAATAAACACATGAAAAGATCAGTAGTCATTAGAGAAATGTGAATTAAAAAAACAATGCACTATCACTACACACCTCTCAGAATGGGTAAAATAAAAAATAGTAACAATACCAAATATAAGCAAGGATGCCAAGGAACATAAAATGGCTTAGTCACTTTGGAAAGCAAGTTGGTGGTTTCTTATAAAACTAAACGTGCAATTACAACCCAGAAATTGCACTCCTGGGTACTTATTTATCCCAGCAAAATGAAAATTTACATTTATACTACAACCTATATGAAAATGTTCAGAGTAGTTTTATTCATAATAGCCAAAAAGTGAAAACAATGCAAATGTCTATCAATTAATGAATGGATAAATAAAATGTGTCCTACACATACCATGAAATACTCAGCAATTAAAAGGAATAAGCTAAGTGATATATGCAACAATCTGGATGACTCTCCAGGGAATTATTCCGAGAGGTGAAGGGGAGTCATTTTCAAAAGGTAACATACATATGTACACAAAATTTTTTAAATATCAAAATTTAAGAAATGAGTAACAAATTAGTGTTTGCTTGGAGTTATGGATGAGGGCTGAAGAATTATGGAAGAGAAGTAGGTGTGGTTATTAACGGGCAATAGCAGGGATCAACAGGAGGGATATCATTCTGGCAATAAATAGTTTAGTACCTTGACTGTGGTGATAGATATAAAAAAAGTGTACAGAGTTAATACACACGGACAAATGAACACTAGTAAAACTGTGAGAACCTAAATGGACTGGTAGATTGTATCAATGTCAATATCCTGGTTGTAGTATTGTAGTATCTATACTAATAAAAGGGTAATATGCTAATTAGACCAGATAGACAGGACATCTTCTGCACGTCCTTCCGGACAAAGCTGCAGTGGCTGCAAGGGCCAAGGGCAGGCAGCCGCGGCAGCCAGCAGTGGCAGCAGCAGTGGGGTGATGGGGGCGGTGCCTGACCTTGATCGGCGCAGTCACCTCCCGCAGAGGGAGGCCAGACTGTGGCTTAGGCCCGCTCCCTGCTTAAGCCGTTAGTAGGACATCCCCTGAGGGCTCCCCGACTGTGAGAGGTGGCAGGCCGGGTTGAGCCCTCCCCCTCACCACCCCGGCCCCAAGTGCACGAATTTTCATGCACCGGGCCTCTGGTAGTTTTATAAGATGCTATCATTGGGGAAAACTGGGTATTGAGTAAAAGGTACAAAGAATCTGTGTTAATTACAATCTCATGGGAATCCACGATTATCTCAAAACTTTAAATTAAAAATTAAATATTCAATACTGATGTGCATTCTCATGGAAGAATCCTATAACAATAACAGCAAGGATAGTGTTAAGAACACACCAGCAGAAGCATGACTGTCAGAGAACAATCTAAAAGTGAAAAGTGACATGAAAGTTCCCCTTCTTATTTCTGGGAGGTTTTCATATTGATCACAGAAAGGGCAGTAATTAACCCCACACATACCCAAAGTCCCAAACACTCACTTTTCCAAAAAGATACATTCAATGCCCACTAAAGATTAATTTATGATAAAGCTTTATTATAAATTGTGCTATTTCGCCCTAGCTGGTTTGGCTCAGTGGATAGAGCGTTGGCCTGTGGACTGAAGGATCCTGGGTTCAATTCCAGTCAAAAACAGGTACCTCAGTTGCAGGTTCCCCAGCCCTAGTCAGGGTTTGTGCAGGAGGCAGCCAATCGATGTGCCTCTCTCCCTCTCCCTTCCACCCTCTCTAAAAAATGTATATGAAAAAATATCCTCAGCTGAGGATTAACAAAAAATAATAAATAATTAAATAAATAACTTGTGTTATTAATGTGTGATTGAAAAAAAACAAACTCTAAGCAATATAGTTTTCTTTTTAACAATACTTGTTAAAAAGAAAAAAACACATACTTGTGTTTTATCATTTATTTATCCATTCGACAGATTTTTATACAACACTTGCTATATACAAAGGACTGAGCTAGAGAAAGGTATGCTCCCAGCACCTCTGTATCTCCACCACTCATCCTTCAGCCTGCTAGAACCTCCAAACAAGCTCTCAAGTAGCAAGGAAGATTAGATCAACAGAAAATGACATCCAATGTTATTGAGATCATGAGCCAAGCTTCTGATTCAAAACTATTATGTTTTCTAGATTTTTCTGCATATGACTGAGCATTGTGGTAAGGCTATGAAAATGATAGCAATTTTAATTTTATTGTCAGAGTGGATATCATCATAGTACCTAAGCATTTTGATAAACTACAAAAATGCAAATAATGAATAATGGACTCTACATGTATGGCCTTTCTAAACCATTCCAGAAACAAATCCATGTAGAACAAAAATGCAGGTCTTAAAACAAGCCCAAGGAAGGCATAAAGACATTGGGCTAGCTATCTCTCTCTAAATCATTTTTCAGGATATACCCCTTTCAATTACATATTATCTTACATTCCCTCAAAAAATCCAAAATGCTTTATGCTTCTTTGGACAGAAATCAAATATATAACATTATACTGTCTAGCAAAATGAAGGTTTGTTAAATGAACAAATGAAGTGGGAATACAGAGTTCTCGGTTTTCTTCACCCAGTTTCATAACTTTTCATCTCTGCGTGGTACAGGTTCTTTTAGTATAGTAATTCAACAAAGCTAGTTATGAAAGGCTGCTAGCATTAGCAAGTAAAAGGTCAGTTTGTCATAGAGACTCTGGACGCTACTCTGCCCTCTTGAATGAAATCCTCAACAACACTTTACACTGCGTAAAGTAGCCATATGGGAAACTGAAAAAAATCCCTTTTAAGAATCTGTTTCATAGCCCTGGCCAGTGTTGCTCAGTGGTAAAGCGTCAACCCTCCCCACCGAAGGGTCATGGGTTTGATTCTCAGTCAAGGGCACATACCTCATTTCAGGTTTGTTCCATGGTCATAGGGCAGGAAGGGGGGCATATGGGAGACAACCAATCAATGTGTCTCTCTCACATTGATGTTTCTCTTCCTCCTTCTCTCTCCTCTTCCCTCCCTTCCTCTCCCCCAACCCCTGTCCTTCCTCTTTCTCCATCACTCCCTTCCACTCTAAAAAAAAAAAATCGATGGAAAAATAACTTCCAGTGAGAATTAACCAAAAAAAAGAATTTGTGTCATTATTCCTTTCAAGTCAAATAAAGGTGTTCCCAAGTTACTTAGAGCACTGTTAGAATAGCTCAGCTGACATCCCTAGATTCTCACAGAAGACAAAACAGAGTATGTGAGCTATAAAAACTGAGTCAGGATTATGTATTTATTCCTCACACTTTACCTACCATCTATTAAAGTGATTCTTTGATGTCAGCCACCAAATATTAATTCAAGAACTGTGATTCTTATATACACAAATGAAATGTTTTCCCTTTTAGATATAAAATTATTATTAAATGTCTTCCTATAAAATATAAATCAAATATATTCACTCAAAATAACATGTTCAAAGAGCCAAACACAAATTTAACTTACCACTTTTTTAAAATCATCTTCTGCTTCATCAAGTTTTCCTTGTTTGAGTAATAAGTGGCCTCTCTGTAATCTTGCCTAGAAAAAAAAAAAAAAATAGAAAGGGTGTTCTGAGTACTATGCATTTCTAAATGTTCTTTAAACACAAAGAATAAAATTAAATAAGCTAATGAAGTATTAATGAAATAATTATTTTTCAATACCTATTTGATTTGGCACTCTAAGGATATTTCCTGTAACCAACAAATATGTTTAATTTTTGATAAAGTATGCTTCCTTAAAAATACTTTCTGCTATACCCAAAATGTTGAAAACATGTCCACACAAAATCTTGTACATGAATGTTCACAGCAATAGCCAAAAAGTGGAAAACAACCCAAATTCCCATCAACTAATAAATCAATAAGCAAATGTAATAAAATCCATACAATGGAATTATTATTCAGCTATAAAAAGAAATAAAGTATAAGAACCCTGAAAATTTTATGCTAAGTGAAAAGAAGTCAGACACAAAAGGCTATATAATAGTAAGATTTCATTTATGTGAAATATCCAAATTCCATAGAGACAGAAAAATAAGTGCTTGCCAGGGGCTAGGGAAGATATGGCAATGACTATTAATGAGTACAGGGTTTCTTTTTAAAATATATATATATATTTATATATAAATAAATAGATACACACATATACATACACATCAGCGAGGAAGGGAAAGGGAGAGAGGAATAGAAACATCAAAGATGAGAGAGAATCACTGATCAGCAGCCTCTTGCACAGCCCCCACCTGGACATGTGCTCTGACTAGAATCGAACTGTGATCTCCTGGTTCATAGGTGCTCAACCACACTGGCCAGGCAACAGGGTTTCTTTCTGAGGTGATAAAAATGTTCTGGAACTAGACAGTGGTGACACTTGCATAACCTTATGAATATATGGGCAGTGCCCAACTTATGATGGTTCGACTTTAAATAATCAGCCTGAGGGTCAGACTCACCCACAGGTGTGCCAGCAGCAATCAAGGCCCAACTACAAAAGGAAGGCACATACAACCCATACTGGGGACACCCCTGGAGAACCTGGCTCAGATGGCCAGGGAGACTATGCCACTTAGACCCATAGGACACCTTTTACATAAGGCCACTCTGTCAAGACCGGGAGACATAGCAGATTTACCTAACATATAGAAACAAACAAAGTGAGGAAACAAAGAAACATGTAACAAATTAAAGAACAGGACAAAACTCCAGAAAAAGAACTAAATGAAATGGAGCACTCTACCAGATAAAAGAGACAAAATATTGGTTTAAAGGATGCTCAATGAACTTGGTAGAAGAAAAGATGAACTCTGTGAGAAGTTCAACAAAAAGATAGAGGACATTTTTTTAAAGGATATAGAAAACATTAAAAAAAAAACCTATCAGAATTAAAAAATACAATAACTAAAATGAAGATAATAGTAGAGGGTATCAACAACAGATTAGATGAAGCAGAGAATCAAATGAGCAATCTGAAAGAGAAGGTAATAAAAAAAAAACCCCAATTGGAACAGCAAAAATAAAAAAAGTTTTAAAAAATAAGGGTAGTTTAAGGAACCTTTAGGACAATATCAAGCATACCAACATTCATATCTTAGGATTAAAAGCCTATTTGAAGAAAGGGGTTAAAAACCTTTATGAAGAAATAATGACTGAAAACTTCCCTAACCTGTCTAAGGAAATAGACATAGAAGTCCAAGAAGTGCAGAGAGTCCCAAACAAGATGAACTCAAAAGGCCACAAAAAGACACATCATAATTAAAATGTCAAAAGTTAAAGACAAAGAGAGAATCTTAAAAGTAGCAAGAGGAAAGCAGATAGTTAAGTACAAGGGAATTCCCACAAGACTATCAGTGAATTTGTCAACAGAAACTTTGCAGGCCAGAAGGAACTGATATTAAAATAGTCAAAGTAATGAAAAGCAAGGATTTACAACCAAGATTCCTCTACCCAGCCAGGTTTATCATTTAAAATCTGAGATAAAGAATTTCCCAGACAAGAAAAAGCTAAAGAAGTTCATCACCACCAAACCAGTAAACAAAAAAAATATAAAAGGGACTTCTTTAAGTAGAAAGGACTAAACATGTGAATAATTTAGAAAAGAAAAAAAAATCTCACTGACAAAGGCAAAACTTTAGTAAAAGCAGTGGATCAATCCTATATAATAAAAGCCTAATATGCAAATCGACCGAATGACAGAATGACTGGTCGCTATGACACACACTGACCACCAGGGGGCAGATGCTCAACGCAGGAGCTGCCCCTGGTGGTCAGTGTGCTCCCACAGGGGAACGCCTCTTAGCCAGAAGCCGGGCTCACAGCTGGCGAACACAGTGGTGGTGGCGGGAGCCTATTCCACCTCCATTGCAGGAGGGTGGTAAGGAGCGAGGGGTCCCGGACTGCAGGAGCCATGTCTGACTGCCAACCAATAGGTGGACATCCCCCAAGGGGTCCCAGACTGCGAGAGGGCACAAACCGGGCTGAGGGACCCTCCACCCCCAGTGCACAAATCTTGTGCACTGGGCCTCTAGTAAATTATAAAGCTAGTACAAAGGTTAAAAGAAGATGATGTGCCGAAACCGGTTTGGCTCAGTGGATAGAGCGTCGGCCTGCGGACTGAAGGGTCCCGGGTTCGATTCCGGTCAAGGGCATGTACATTGGTTGCGAGCACATCCCCAGTAGGGGGTGTGCAGGAGGCAGCTGGTCGATGTTTCTCTCTCATCGATGTTTCTACCCCTCTGTCCCTCTCCCTTCCTCTCTGTAAAAAATCAATAAAATATATTTTTTTTAAAAAAAGAAGATGATGTGTAATTACAACAATAAATTTAGGAATACACATAAACATACATAAAATAAGTGAAAAATAATGCCAAAAACAAAAACATGGAGGAGATGAGTAAAAATTGTACTGATTTTAGAATATGTTCAAACCTAAGTGACCATCAACTTAAAATAGACTACTTTAAACATATCTTGGTATATACACTGAGTGACCAGATTATATTATGATCTCTGAACACAATAATCTGGCCACTCCGTGTATATAATAAAAGGCTAATCTGCAAATTGTCCCCTCGACCAGGAGTTCGACCAGCAGGCAGGCCAGCCAACTGCCCATGTCCCCTCTCCCTGGCCAGGCTGGCTGGACCCTACCCATGCACAAATTCATGCACAGGGCCTATAACATACACATACACACACACACACACACACACACACACACACACACACACACTGAGTGGCCAGATTATTGTGTGTTCAGAGATCATAATAATCTGGCCACTCAGTGTATAAAGCACATGGTAACCATAACCAAACATCTACAAGAAATATACAAGAAATAAATAGAAAGGAACCCAAACATAACATTACAGAAAGTCATCAACATACAAGGGAAAAGCCAAGAGAATAAGAAGAGAGAACCACAAAAACAATCAGAAAACAATTAATAAAATAGTAATCACTACAAACCTATCAATAACTACTTTAAATGTAAATGAACTATATGCTCCAATCAAAAAACATGAGGTGGCTGAACTGATTAAAAAACAAGACCGTACATATATTGCCTATAAGAGACCCACCTCAGATCAAAAGATGCACACTGACTGAAAATAAAGGGTTGGAAAAAGATATTTCATGCTAGTAAAAATGAAAAAAAGAAAAAAAAAAGGTTGGGGTAACAATATTTATATCAGACAAAACAGACTTTAAGAAAAAGGCCTGGTGCGGCTCAGTGGTTGAGCATCAACCCATGAACTAGGAGGTCACCAGTTCGATTCCCAGTCAGGGTACATGCCAGGTTGCAGACTCAATCACCAGTAGCAACCAATCAATAATTCTTCCTCATCATTGATGTTTTTCTCTCTATATCCCTCTCCCTTCCTCTAAAAATCAATAAAAACATATTTTTATAGAAAAAAAGCCATAACAAAGGATAAAGAAGGGTATTTCATAATGACAAAGGGATTAATACAACAAGAATGTATAACTATCAAAAATATCTACACACCAACACAGGAGAACCCAATATATAAAGCAAATTTTGACAAATATAAAAGGAAAGATCAGTAGTAATACAATACAGTAGGGGGCTTTAACACCCCACTGGAATCAAATAATGGATCACCCAGACAGAAAATCAACAAGGAAACTGGCCTTAAATGGCACATCAGATTGGAAGGATTAAGTTGATATTTTTAGAACATTTCACCCAAATGCAACAGATCATACATTCTGTTCAAGTGTACACAGAACACTTTTCCAGGATATATAACCTGTTAGGAAACAAAACAAGTCTCAGTAAATTTAATAAGACTGAAATTATATCAAGCATCTTCTCCAATCACAATGGTATGAAATTAGAAATAAATCACAAGAATAAAAGTGAAAAACACAAACAAGTGGGGGCTAAATAACATGCTACTAAACAATTAATGGGTTAACAACAAGATCAAGAAGAAAATCAACATATACCGAGAGACAAATGAAAATGAAAACACAACAACTTAAAAAATCAATGGGACACAGCCAAAGCAATTCTAAAAGGAAAATTCATACCAATGTAGGCCTATGCCAAGGGACAAGAAAATTTTCAAATAAACAATCTAACTTTATATATGGAGACATTAGAAAAAGAAAAACAAAGCCCAAAGTGATTACAAGGAAGGAAATAATAAAGGTCAGAGTGGAAATAAATGAAAGAGACTAAAAAAACAACAGAAAAGATCATTGAAACTAAGAATTAGTTCTGTGAAAAAAAAAAACAATATTTAAGGACCTTTAGCCTAATTCATCAAGAAAAAGAGAGAGGGGAGGAGCCAAGATGGCGGCAAAGTTAAACAACTAAACTGCCACCGTGCACAACAATTTCAAAAATACCACTAAAAGACAAAACATCTACCACCCAGAACCACGGGAAAGCTGGCTGAATGGTAGATTTACAACGAAGAAGGAAAAAGAAAGGAGAACAAACGCGGAAAAGCTGAGATACAGAGGCGCAAGTAGCGGCTGATGGCGGGCGACGGGGCGCGCAGCTTTTTTTCAACCCGAAGGGAGACAAGCTCCCAATCACTCTGAAATCCAGTTTCTGGGGACACTCGGGGGACCCAGACACCTACGGGGAGAAGCTGGACTCTCGGCCATCAGGTCGGAAAGTGAGAGTGACTTTCTTGCAGAGGTGCGCCCAGCAATCAGTGTTTACTGCGCTGGAGCGTGGGATGCAGGGACTTGGAAACGCGGAAAGGCAGAGATGGCTGACGGCAGCCATCACCATTTGCCACGCCCTAGCCTAGTGAGGCCCTGAGACCCCGCCCCACCCTAAGACCCCACCCCGCACATTCTACAAACCCACCCAGGCTCCACACAGCGGCTTTTGCATATAAATGGCCTGCCTTGTGGCAGCTTAACCAAATAAACTGCAGCTCCAGTCAAACTGCTCCAAAACTGCCAAACCCCAAGCAAAGAGGAGAAAACTGTAGTTCTTGCTGTAGCTCCTGCTGGGGGGCATCAGACAGTAGCTGACCTGCACCCCATTGGAGATCCAGAAACTAGGGCATCTAGTGGTCAGTGTGAAACGACACCAGATTTCAACTACGCTCATAAGGGACACATTCAAGAGGCAGACTCAGTGAGCGCCAAAGCCCTACTGGAACAAGTCCTGCCCCATAAACGTGTCTCCAGCACAGCAATTCTTCCTTTATAGACACAGCGGGTCCTCACAGCCAATTGACCTGGAGGTCAATTCCTCCCAGTGACACCAACAACAATCAAGACTTAACTACAACAAGGCTGTACACACAGTCCACTAAGGGGTGCACCAAGAGGGTCCACCTCAGGTAACTGGGAGGCTGACCAGTTGAACCAATAGTACACCTAGTACACAAAGCTATCCTAACCAACTAAGGGAAGCAGCGAAAATGAGGAGGCAAGGAAACAGATCCCAAACGAAAGAAATGGAGGAGAACAAACGAATGGACATAGAGTTCAAAACCACGGTTATAAGGTTTTTCAAGAATTTCATGGAAAAGGCCGATAAATTTAATGAGACCCTCGAGGATATGAAAAAGGACCAACTAGAAATGAAACATACACTGACTGAAATAAAAAATATACAGAGACCCAACAGCAGACTAGAGGAACGCAAGAATCAAGTCAAAGATTTGGAATACAGAGGCAAAGGACACGCCTCCAGAAAAGCAAGAAGAGAAGAGAATTCAGAAAGTTGAAGATAGTGTAAGAAGCCTCTGGGACAACTTCAAGTGTACCAACATCAGAATTATGGGAGTGCCAAAAGAAGAGAGAGAGCAAGACACTGAAAACCTATTTGAAGAAATAATAACAGAAAACTTCCCCCACCTGGTGAAAGAAATAGACTTACAAGTCCAGGAAGCGCACAGAACCCCAAATAAAAGAAATCCAAAGAGGACCACACCAAGACACATCATAATTAAAATGCCAAGGGCAAAAGACAAAGAGAGAATCTTACAAGAAGCAAGAGAAAAACAGTTAGTTACCTACAAGGGAGCACCCATACGATTATCAGCTGATTTCTCAACGGAAACTATGCAGGCCAGACGGGAGTGGCAAGAAATATTCAAAGTGATGAATAGCAGGAGCCTACAACCAAGATTACTCTACCCAGCAAAGTTATCATTCAGAATTGAAGGGCAGATAAAGAGCTTCAAAGATAAGAAAAAGCTAAAGGAGTTCATCACCACCAAACCAGTATTATATGAAATGCTGAAAGGTATTCTTTAAAAAGAGGAAAAAGAAGAAAAATGTAAAGATAAAAATTATGAACAACAAATACATATCTATCAACAAGTGAATCTAAAAGTCAAGTGAATTAAAAATCTGAAGAACAAAATAAACTGGTGAACATAATAGAATCAGGGGCATAGAATCGGAGTGAATTGATAATTCTCAGGGGGAAAGGGGTGTCTGTGTGGGGGGTACGGGAAGAGACTGGACAAAATCATACACCTATGGATGAGGACAGCGGGGGGGAGGTAAGGGCAGAGTGGGGGAGGCAACCGGGTGGAGGGGAGAAATGGGGGGAAAAAAGAGAAACAACTATAATAAACTGAACAATAAAGATTTATTAAATTTAAAAAAAAAGAAAAAGAAAAAGAGAGAGCCCAAATAAAATCAGAAATGAAAAAGAAGTATCAATAGACATCACAGAAATATAAAGGATTATTTTAAAAACACCATGAAGGCCCTGGCCAGGTGGCTGTTGGTTGGAACATCATCCTGTACACCAGAAAGTCTGCGGGTTCAATTCCCCATCAGGACACATGCCTGAGTTGTAGGCTCAATCCCCAGCAGGGGGTGTGCAGAAGGCAGCTGATTGATGTTTCTCTTTCATCAATGTTTCTATCTCTCTCTTCTTCCTTCCTTTCTCTGAAATCAATAAACACATATTAAAAAAAAAAAAAAAAGATCATACACCATGGATCAAGTGGAATATATTCCTGAAATGCAAGTTTGGTTCAATATTCACAAATCAATTAACATGATACACCACATAAACCAAATTCAATAATAAAGATCATATAATCATTTAATAGGTGCAGAAAAAGCATTTGACAAAATCCAGCATCCATTTATGATAAAAACTCTCAGCAAAGTGAGGACAGAAGGAACGCAACTCAACATAATGAAGGCCATATATGACAAACCCACAGCTCACATCTTACTCAAACATTTACTTTAAGATCAGAAATGGGGCAAGAATGTCTACGTTCACCACCTTAATTCAACATATTATTGGAAGTCCTAGCCATAGCAATCAGACAAGAAAAAGAAATAAAAAGGCATCCAAATTGGAAAGAAGAAGCACAACTGTCATTATTTGCAGATGACATGCCAAATATAGAGAACACTGAAGATTCTACCAAAAAACTATTACAATTAATAAGTGAATTCATTAAGCAGGATACACAATTAATATTCAGAAATAAATTCTATTTTTATACAGCAATGACTACCAAAAAGAGAAATTAAGAAAATAATACTATTTACAATTGCATCAAAAAAAAATAAAATATCTAGAAAGTTAATAAGTAAGGAACTAAAAGACCTTAGAAAACTATAAGACACTGAAGAAGACACACAAAATGGAAGGATATACAATGCTCTTGAACAGGAACAATTAACATTGTTAAAATGTCCATACTACCCAAAGCAATCTATAGATTCAATGCAAACCCCATAAAATACCAATGGCATTTTTCACAGAACTAGAACAAATAATTCAAAAATTTATATGGAACCTAAAAAGTCATTGAATAGCCAAAGCTATCTGAAGGAAGAAGAACAAAATTGGAAGTATCATGCTACCTGATATCAAACTATACTACAAGGCTATATAATCAAAACCACATGGTACTGGCACAAAAAGAGATTCACAGATCAATAGACAGAACAGAGAGCCCAAAAATAAACCCACACCTATATACTCAACTAATCCATGACAATGGAAGCAAGACTATACAATGGGGTAACAATAGTTTCTTCAGTAAATGGTGCTGGGAAAACTGGACAAATATATGCCAAGAAAAAAAAAAAATGAAACTAGGCCACTTTCCTATACCATATACAAAAATGAAATCAAAAGGGATTTAAGACTTACATATAAGGTCTAAAACCATAAAACTCCAAGAAGAAAACATAGGCAGTGAACTCTTTGACATCGCTCTTAATAATATTTTTTTGGATATGTCTCCTCAAGCAAGGGAAACAAAAAATAAACAAACAAATGCAACCACATCAAACTAAAAAGTTTTTGCACAGCAAAGGAAACCATCTGAATGGGAGTCACCAATGATACATCTGATAAGGGGTTAATATCCAAATTATGTAAGGAACTCAAACTACTTAACACCAAAAAAAAAACAAACAACAAAAAACAAAGAATCTGATTTTTAAAAATGAGCAGAGGCTCTGAATAAACATTTCTCCAAAGAGCATATACAGACAGCCAAAAGACATGAAAAGATGCTCAACATTACTGATCATCAGGGAAACGCAAATCAAAATCACAATGAGATGTTACCTCACACCTGTCAGAATGGCCATCATCCAGAAATCAACTAGCAAGTGGTGGTGAGATGTGAAGAAAAGGGAACTCTCATGTACTGTTGGTGGTATGGTGAATTGGTACAGCCACTATGGAAAACAATATAAATACAACTACCAATTCCACTTTTGGTACTGATCTGAAGAAACCCAAAACACTATTTTGAAAACATATATGCACCCCGATGTTCACTGCAGCATTATTTACAGTAGCCAAGATATGGAAGCAGCGTAAATGTCCACCAACAGACGAACAGACAAAGATTTGGCATTTATTTATATATAGACTAGCAGCCCTGTGCACGAATCCGTGCGCAAGTAGCTTGCAGCCGCTTGCCTCAGCTGGCCACCCGCCCACCACCTCTGGTAGCTCTCCGCTGCTCGTAGCTCGCTGCCCCGCCCTCCTGGAGCTCTCCACCCTCTGCCCCGCCCTCCTGAGCTCTCCACCCTCTGCCCTGCCCTCCTGGAGCTCTCCACCTGCTGTCCCGCCCTCCTGGAGCTCTCCACCCTCTGCCCTGCCCTGCTGGAGCTCTCTGTCTGCTGGCCCGCCCTCCTGGAGCTCACCCCGTTCCCCTCCCCCCTTCTCCCCCCCTCATAGCTTGCTGCCCTGCTCCCTCCTTACCCAATTAGTCGTTATACCTCAGGGCATAACGGATAATTAGCATATTCCTCTCTTATTATATAGGAGGATTGGAGTTTTATTCAGCCATAAAAAAGAATGAAATATTGCCATCGGTGACAACATGAATGGACCTAGAGAGTATTATGCTAAGTGAAAAAAGTGAGAGAAAGAAAAATACCACTTGATTTTACTTATATGTAGAATTTAAAAAAAAAAATAAACAAAATAAACAAATAAAAAAACTCACAAGATACAGAGAACAAATCCATGGTTGCCAGATGGGAAGATGGTTGAGGGAGAAGGGTGAAAAAGGTGAAAGGATTTAAGAAGTACAAAATTAAGAAGTATAAAAATCATGGGGATGTAAAGTATTGCATAGGGAATAGAGTCAATAATCTATAATAATAAAAGCGTAATATGCTAATTAGACTGGACAGCCGAGCGACCTTCCAGACGTCATTCCAGATGACCTTCCAGATGAAGCTGGGCCTTCGAGGGCTGTGGCAGCCACCATGGCTGCGAGGGCCAAGCCCCTTGCACGAATTTCGTGCATCAGGCCTCTAGTATTCTAATAACTATGTATGGTGTCAGAGAGGTATTTGACATCACTCTTAACAATATTTTTGTGAATCCTTTGTAAAGTATATAAATGTCTAATCACTGTGTTATATACCTGAAACTAATATTGTATGTCAACTGTAACTGAAAAGTTAAAATAAAGTTTTAAAAGAGAGAAACCACATACATGTTCCACTAAAACTTATATGTTACTTTTATGATACATAAAGTTTCCCCAATTCTCTGTTAAATGCATCAACACACATAAAAAGCAATATTAAAGCTTCTTCAACCAGCTAATAGCTACTATAGTATTAGGATAATGAGCTACTTAACCTTTGTGAAAGGTTGTGCTTGGCTAGGTAAAGTAATATGTGAGAATAAACAAGTCATCTTTTCTGTCAATAAACAGTTTAGACAGCCGCCATGTTGGCTACATGACTTGCAGCTGCCTGGGGGCCACCATCTTGAAACAGCAAAGGCCAACCCCTCCCTTTGAATTAGCCAATCGCGCAAGACTGTGCGCCTGAGCTCCAATCAAGAGTGAGGTCACTTGTGTCAGGAATTAAAGAGCCAAGCAGACTGCCTGCTTGGTGTGCGCGTGCTTCCAGACCATGTGTGCGCACCCTTCTACATAGAAGTAAAGATGTTTGCCTTGCTGCCTGGCTCCCGAGTATGTTTTGTGTGCTACCAGGACCCCTGAATTTGGGGGCTCGCCTTATTTCTTACAAATAGATTAAAGAAAATTAGATACTTGGGAATTCCATCTTAAAATAATAGTAATATTTCAAACCAAACATTCACCCATATCTAATTATCTCAAATTCATTTTGAAATATGGCATGATATAAACAATAAATAAGTTATCAAATTAATTTCGAAACCATCTAATTGGTCCTATTATTTTAAGCCATTACACTGACCTGCCAATTGTCAAAATATCCCATTAGGTTGTAAATTCCTCCACTTCTGAAGCCTATGTGTTGGTCCTAGGGGAGAATTCTGTCTAATTCACCACAAACCACTGCTTAGTTATCTCCTTTTCTTTACTGTTCCTGCTATTGACTAATTGAAACTGTCATTAGTAACCGGACAGCCTCTTAATTTAACAGCCTGAGTCAACTCATTTCTCAGCCTCACTTCTTGCCCTGTACTTCATCTTCCACACAGAGGTCTTCCTAAATGACAGAGTGAACATCACTGCCACACTTCTAAAAATTATCTAATGTACTCACTGTTCCTCTTTCACAGACCTTTGATGTCAGCGACTTTGGAAGGCTCTTATTGCCCAGTCCACTACATCATAGTGGCTTTCTATATCCTCCAGCTATGCCTACCCAGCATGCCAGTCCTCACCTTTACAAACAAATTACCTCTTCCAAGTTCCCTTAAATTAAACCTTAAAGAAAGTTTAGATGCACTTACTGCAGTGAAATCCATCTTCAATTCAATCACTCTAGTTAAATCAGGAAGTGCTGCTTTTGATTTTCCCATAGCTAAAAAGGCAGTAGCTCTTCGATAGTAAGCAACATAGTTATCTGGGTCACCATCTGAAAATTAAAATAATAAATATTAGCACTCAGTAATTTATTTAAAAAACCCAAGTCACCTGAACAATATTAGAATTTGCAATTCTATTAAGAAACGGTAATTAAGAAAAGAATTTCTTCATCAATAATGAATCATGTTGCCTAGCAAGATCACTGCAAATAAATCCAGAACAGGGGTCATCAAACTGGTTTCTCAGCCAAATCCAATCCACAAACTTCAAGTTAAAAATAGTTTTTACATTTTTAAAGAGTTGTCAAAAAAAATAGAAAAAAATATTCACAAAGCCTACAATATTTTTTATCTAGCCCTTGAGAGAAAAAGTTTGCCCACCTCTAGTCTGAAATACTATGTTCAACTCATAACTTTGTCTTTACTGAAATTTTCTTAAGTACTGATTGAAAATATGGACTATGCACTTATTCACAGGATTTTAGAAAATTATAGACTTCCAATTAAATTGATACTGTGCAACCTCTGCTCCCTCACAAAATCCAAATAAAATGGCAGTGAAGAAATAAAGGTACAATGCTTAGACAAAGAATGAGTGAGACTAAAGAGCAAGACTAGATAAGTCAAAAATATCTGAACAAAGGAAAGCAGATGGATGAGTTAAGTTTTTGAGCTAAGTCCACTCTGCTCAGCACCTACAAATTGGGGAAAGAGTGAATCCAATTAGAAGCAAACCTCATGCTGCTGAACAATCCTTCCAGAAAGCAACTTTGAAATCCTATCTAATAAAGAGGGAATATGCAAATTGACCATCATGCCGTCACAAAGATGTGGCACCCACAGGGGAGGCGGGATTCCGTAACACAAGATGGCTGCACCCACAGCAGAGGCCGAGTTTCCGTACGAGCCTTAACGAGCAATCAGCAGGGACCTGAGGCTGTGCTCCCTGCCTGGTGGGGCTTGACGGGGGATCTCAGGCTGCACCCGCCCCCCGCTGCTCCCCCCACCCTGGGCCAGGGGACCTCAAGCCGCGTCCCCCACCCCAGCGATGGGGGACCTGAGGCTGTGACCCCACCCAGCACTAGGCCAGGAGATCTGAGACTGCACCCCCCCACCCAGCGCCGGGCCGGGGGACCTGAGGCTGCGCCCCCCACCCAGCGGGGCTTGATGGGGGATCTCAGGCTGCGCCCCCCCACCTGGCAGGGTTTGACAGGGGATCTCAGGCCGCATCCCCCACAAAGCAGGGCTTAACAGGGGACTTCAAGGCGGGCCCCCCCCACCCCAGCCCAGGCTGGAGGACCTCAGGCCGCAGCCCCCACCCCGGTGCCAGGCCAGGGGACCTCAGGCCATGCCCCCAGCCCAGCAGGGATTGACGGGGAACCTCAAGGCGCTCCCCCCACCCGGTGCCGGGTCAGGGGACCTGAGGCTGTGCCCCCCTGCCTGGCGGGGCTTGACAAGGGTGGGGCCGGCTGGGTCTGGATCTCACCCAATGGGGGTGGGGCTGGCTAGGTCTGGGTCTCGTGAAATTTTGAGGCGCCTTGGGTGGGCAGGGACTTGACTCTGGGTCCCACGGTGCACCCCAGACTCTGATAGGAGGAAGATTTTCATATACATTTTACTAATTTTCATTCATCTCTAACACTTCTATTATAGAGAAAGGGCAAATAGCAATATTAAAATATTTCCTCTAATTAATCCCTTTTTAATGTGCACAAATTTCGTGCACCGGGCCACTAGTCCATACTAATAAAAGAGTAATATGCTAATTAGACCGAGGGCTTAGCAGGCCACCCACTCCCACTGCCCCCAGGCCCCTTGCTCAGGCCACCCACTCCCCAGTGGGGACCCCCAACCTGATGGGGGCATGGATGGCCTGCAAACAGCCCTCAGCCCCTCACCCAGGCTGGCCCCGCCCCCAGCGGAGACCCCCACTCTAATGAGGGCATTAATGGCCTGCAAATAGCCCTCGGCCCCTCGCCCAGGCCTACCTGCCCCCAGCGGAGACCCCCACCCTGATGGGGGTGTACCCAGCCTGAAAATGGCCCTCAGACCCTCACCCAGGCCGGGCCACTACCCCCAGCGGGGACCCTCACCCAATTAGGGCGTGGCCAGCCTGCAAACGGCCCTCAGCTGGTCAGACTGCAAACGGCCCCTCTCCCAGGCCAGCCACACCCCCCAGCAGAGACTTCCCACCCTGATGGGAGTGTGGTTGGCCTGCAAACTGCCCCAGGCCCCCTGCCCAGGCTGGCCCCACCCCCCAAGAAGACCCCCACCCTGATCTGGGACCCCCTTCAGGGCAGACCAGCTGCCCCCCACCAGGCCTCTATCTTCTATACTAATAAAAGGGTAATATGCTAATTAGACCGGGAGACCTAGAAAAAGCCATGGTGGCGGGGCTGAGGCAGAGGTGGTAAGGGCCGGCAGGGGGGCGCTCAGTTGGGGGTGAGCAGCCAGCAGGGCGGGGTAGTTGGGGGTGAGCAGGCCGGCAGGGGGTGCAGTTGGGGGTGAGCAGGCCAGCAGGGGGGTGCAGTTGGGGGTGAGCAAGCCGGCAGGGAGGTGCAGTTGGGGGTGAGCAAGCCGGCAGGGAGGGTCAGTTGGGGGCGAACAGGCAGCGGGGGGGGGGCAGTTGGGGATGAGCTGGCTGGCAGAGGGGGTGGTTGGGGGTGAGCAGGCCAGCAGGCAGAGTGCTTAGGGGTGATCAGGCAGGCAGGCAGGCAGGCAGGTGAGCAGTTAGGAGCCAGCAGTCCCGGGTTGCAAGAGGGATGTCCCACAGGGATCGTACCTAAACTGGCAGTCAGACATTCCCTGAGGGGTCCCAGATTAGAGAGGGTGCAGGCCAAGCTGAGGAACACCCCCCTCCCATGCACAAATTTCATGCACCGGGCCACTAGTATATATATAAAATGTTAAAAATGATCTTTATCAAATCTGGCTATCTTACCTTTAAATAAATACACACACACACGCACGCACACAGAAGTCCATCATTATAAAATTTACCACTAAAACTCACTAAAAGTTCTACCTTTCAAAGTCCTGTCATTTGAAAAACATTACAATAAGGAAATCTATATAGCAGAACAGTATACCATGCTTTTGAGCAGTTGTAAATGGCACTGAAAACTACCTGAAGTGCTGCTGGGGGAATGTGAGGCAGGAGGAGAGAACACCATATGTGCAAGAAAATATACAAATAGTCAATCAGCATATGAAAAGATGCTTAACATCACCAATCATCAGGGAAATGCAAATCAAAACCACATCAAGGGAGAACCAAGATGGCGGCAAAGGTAAAGAACTAAACTGCCATCTCGCACAACAATTTCAAAACTACAACTAAAAGACAAAATGTCTACCACCCAGAACCACGGGAAAGCTGGCTGAATGGTAGATTTACAACTAAGAAAGAAAGAGAAAGGAGCACAAACGCTGAAAAACTGAGGTACGGAGGCATGTGAATCGGGCTGGCAGCAGGCGACTGGGCACGCGACTTTTTTTAAACCCAAACAGAAACAAGCTCCTGGTCACTCTGAAATCCAGTTTCTGGGGACACGAGGGGGACCCAGACGCCTACGGGGAGAAGCTGGACTGTAGGCCATCGGGTCGGAAAGTGAGAGTGACTTTTTTGCAGAAGTGCGCCCAGAAATCATTGTTTACTGCACTGGAGCGTGGGACGCAGGGACTTGGAAACGCGGAAAGGCAGAGACGGCTGACAGCAGCCATTGCCGTTTGCCACACCCTAGCCTAGTGATGCCCTGAGACCCCGCCCCGCCCTGAGACCTGGCCCCGCACATTCTACAAACCCGCCCAGGCTACACACAGTGGCTTTTGCATATAAATGGCCTGTTCTGTGGAAGTTTAACCAAATAAACTGCAGCTCCAGTCAGACTGCTCCAATACCGCCAAACCCCAAGCAAAAAGGAGAAAACTGTAGTTCTTGCTGTAGCTCCTGCTGGGTGGCCTCAGACAGTAGCTGACCTGCACCCCATTGGAGATCCAGAAACTAGGGCATCTAGTGGTCGGTGTGAGATGACACCAGATTTCAACTACTCTCATAAGGGACACATTCAAGAGGCAGACTCAGTGAGCACCAAAGCCCTACTGGAACAAGTCCTGCCCCATAAACGTGTCTCCAGCACAGCAACTCTTCCGTTATAGACACAGCGGGTCCTCACAGCCAATTGGCCTGAAGGTCAATTCCTCCCAGTGACACCAACAACAATCAAGACTTAACTACAGCTGAAACGGTTTGGCTCAGTGGATAGAGCGTTGGCCTGCGGACTCAAGGGTCCCAGGTTCGATTCCGGTCAAGGGCATGTACCTTGGTTGTGGGCACATCCCCAGTAGGGGGTGTGCAAGAGGCAGCTGATCGATGTTTCTCTCTCATAGATGTTTCTAACTCTCTATCCCTCTTTCTTCCTCTCTGTAAAAAATTAATAAAATATATTTAAAAAAAAAAGACTTAACTACAACAAGGCTGTACACACAGGCCACAAAGGGGTGCACCAAGAGTGTCCACCTCAGGTAACTAGGAGGCTGACCCATTGAACCAATAGGACAACTAGTACACAAAACTACCCTACCAACTGTCCCCTCGACCAGGAGTTCGACCACTCACTATGATGTGTGCTGACCACCAGGAGGAAGTGTGGAACATGGCAGGCATCGGTGGGGTGGCGCTGGCAGCAGGCGGTAGTGGAGGCACTGCTGGCCCCGATGGCCCTGATGAGAGCGGTACCGTGACCAGTGGCAGCGGTGTGGGGCGGGACCGCCGCCCAGCACCCAGGCGCTGAGGGAGCCAGACGGGAGTCCGATCACCCTGCCAATCGCCCCGCAGACAGCAACCAGTGGCAGCAGCAAGGGGAGGGGCTGCCATCAGCTCCCAGGCACTGAGGGAGCCAGGCAGGGACCCAATGACTCAGGCGGAGGGGGACAAGAAGGGACCTGGGGGCCCAAGTGCTGCCCAGGACCTTGAGGTCAGCTGGGACCTGCCTGTCCACACCAGATACTCTTGCTTTGATTGCCAGCCAGGCCTAGGGACCACACCCATGCACAAATTTCATGCACCGGGCCTCTCGTGTGTGTGTGTGTGTGTGTGTGTGTGTGTGTGTTATATATGTATGTATATGTATACATATATATCATATGTGTGTATGTATATATATGTATACATATATATATATCTTACTGCACCTAACACCACTCCCAATATCAATTATTTATATACACACTTCAGTCTAGAGAAAATAAATTCCTTGAGTGAATTCATTTTTGTGTGTCCATAGTTAATACCTGGTCCACAGGTACTGAAATGAAAGGAAATGAAAAAAAAAATTCCTGATAAGTGCAACAAAAGACACTCACACATCAATGCCAACACTGGGACCTGTCTGGGGCAAGCAAGGGACCCAAAGAAGTCAGCAGATACACACATGGCTCTGAAGCAGACATGTCTCACCAGGATATTCAGACCATTCTCCCACATGAAATTAGCAATGGCATTTTCAAAAGCAGATGTGGCTTATTTTAAACTTTCAAGGAAAGAAAAGAATGCTTACGGCTAGCTTTGGGGTATTTTATCAAGAAGGCACCATCAGTAAAAATTGCACTGGACTTTCATTTGGAAAAAAACTGACAATTTCACACAAAACGAAAAGAGAGCCCAGTGTATGGGAGAAAATATTTGGCAATGATACATCTGATAAAGGGTTAATATCCTAAATATATAAGGAACTCATACAACTTAACAAAAGGAAGACAAACAATCCAATTTAAAAATGGGCAAAGGACCTAAATAGATACAGATGGCCAAGAAACATATGAAAAAATGCTAAGGTCATGATCATCAGAGAGATGCAAATTAAAACAACAATGAGGTATCAGCTCATACTTTTCAGAATGGCTACCATCAACAAATTAACAAATGACAGGTGCTGGCAAGGATGTGGAGAAAAGGGAACCCTAGTACACTTGCTGGTGGGATTGCAGACTGGTACAACCACAATAAAAAACAGTATGGAGTTTACTCAAAAAATTAAATATGGAACTGCCATTTGACCCAGTGATCCCACTTCTAGGAATATATCCTAAGAAACTCGAAGCACCAATCAAAAATAATGTATGCACCCTATGTTCATAGCAGCACAATTTACAATAGCTAAGATCTGGAAACAACCCAAATACCCATCAGTAGATGAACGGATAAAAAAGCTGTGGTTTCATTTAAACCATGGAATACTATTGCAGCAGTAAAAAATAAGAATTTCTTACCCTTTGAGACAACATGGAGGGACCTGGAGAGTATTATGCTAAGTGAAATAAGTCAGTCAGAGAAATACAAGTATCACATGTGGAATCTAAGTAACAAAATAAACTGATGAACAGAGTGGATCCAGAGACATGGAAGCATAGAACAGAGTGCGGAATCTCAGAGGAAAGGCAGAGGAGGGTGGGTTGGAGGGAGTAATCAACCAAAGATCTTGTATGCATGTATGCATAACTCATGGACACAGACAATAGGGTGCTGAAGGCCTGGGGGGGGGGGGGGCAGGGGCAGGCTGGAGGGGATCAACTGGGGAGATAGGGGGACACATGTAATACTTTCAACAATAAAGAATTATAAAAAAGAAAAAATTGACAATTTCAATCTGTGCAGGAAAACCTCCAAAGAGGATTATGTATGACATAACTTTTGTATTAAGTATTTGATTATACACATATTTAAAATGTCTGTATAAAATATATCTGGGGCATTCACTTTCACTTATTTTACTATTCAATTTTTAGGTATTTTACTATTCAGTTTTTAGGTATTTTACTATTCAGTTTTTAGGTATTTTTAAGACATGAAATGGAGTTGGGACCTCATTTCAATGTATAACACTGAACCTACAAAAATAAGGAATCGAATAACAATGGCTCAATACATGAATCAAGTAACAATTTGCTTAGTGGTATAGAGTCACTTGAAAGGCAAAATAGAATAGCCTGGCTCTTCACCTTAAAATACCAACAGTTCTTAAAACTAGTGTCCCTTCCTATATCGTTGTATATAAAGTAGCAACTGAACAAGAATTAGTTTAAGAAATTCGTGCTTTTAAATTTGGCATTTAAACCACACACCATTATCTTAGTAACTATAAGATTTGATAACCTCAAAAAAACCACTTTTCCTATTATCCACTCAATATACAACATAATTCATTATTTAAATTACTTGCAAGCCTGCATATAAATACTTGATTTCATTTTAAAACATGTCATTCAAATTGTTACACTCATTGATTAGAAATTTGAACATGAGGGAAGAATTTAAGGTTTAATCCTAAAACTATGAAACAATTCAAATATGAGAAAATAAGCCCTAATAAAGAATATACAACTACTATCTGGAGAAAACACATCAGGAAGTCAATTACAAATGATGTTGTAAACAGTGGTAGCAGGAAGCAGAAGAACACCACCCTTGCCTGAGCACAAAAATTATTTTTATTCTGGCTCCCAGCTAATCCAACTCTACCTCCTTCATTCATTCAAACTTTAACTGGGCACAATCAGATATTAAAATTAAAAAATGACACAGTAGTAATGAGATAGTACCTATCCTTAAGAAGTTCACAATCTTTTGACCTGGAATGTGACCTCTGGAAGGTCACCAGAGTATTCTCTTGTTTCCTACTGTCTAAATGTGAACAGGAATGCTCATTCCCATTTCACAAGTGATGTTCAAATGTCATGAGAAAGCACCATATGTTTAAGTGACAAATAAAAGTAGACTTGGTGTGTTTTTTTTTAATTTGGCAAAACTACATAAATGTAACACTGTTGTTGTTTTTTTACCAAGCAAATGGAGAAATGTATCATTTCAGACTTGCCCACCATTTCATCTACTTCAGACATTCATTCCTGCCAGATAGTCTTAAGACACTCTGTAAGGTCTATCAAAGAAATGATTTCACACCCTAGAATACATTTCAGACACACAGAACATAAGACATGATGTGGGAATGAGAGGTGGGGCCATCTTCATACCTGCATTGTAGTTTTCTTTAATGATAAATCTCTAAATAAAACTCCTTCATCACATTAAAATGGATGCAACTATTTCAGAAGACTATTTGAAAAGTGATAAACTACACTCTTTCTTAAATCAAAAATGTTTCCAACAGATCAAGACTATTTCCCAATCAGTTCTAAATCTTAAAACCCCTGGCCAAAAAATATTTATATGACAGATACAAAAATATTTCAAACTAAATCACTGACAGATCTGTACCACAAGGTAGAAATAATTACTTGTGTTACTATGCAGTTTTAATAAATAAACCTTTTATTGTGTAAAAATGTAATCATAAAACATACTATGCCCAAGTAATTTCCAAAACGTACCAAGTAATTTTTCAAAAATAAAAATGGAAGGGTGTCACAACCTAACATAAATAATGTCTGCAACATTATAAAAAAATTATTCATTGATACACAACATGCTGCTGGCCAAATTCAATGAAAAACTTTAACATCATCATTAAAATGTCCATACTACCCAAAGCAATCTATAGATTCAATGCACTCCCCACCAACGGCATATATCACAGACCTAGAATGAACTCTCCAAAATTCATCTGGAATTTAAAAAGAGACCCAGAATAGCTGCAGCAATCCTGAAAAAGAAGAACAGAGTAGGAGGGATCTAAATACCAGATATCAAGCTGTATTACAAAGCCACTGTTCTCAAAACTGCCTGGTACTGGCACAAGAACAGACACATAGACCAATGGAATAGAACAGAGAACCCAGAAATCGACCCAAACCACTATGCTCAATTAATATTTGACAAAGGAGGCAAGAGCATACAATGGAGTCAAGACAGTCTCTTCAATATATGCTGCTGAGAAAATTGGACAGATACATGCAAAAAAATGAAACTAGACCACCAATTTACACCATACACAAAAATAAACTCAAAATGGATAAAGGAGTTAAACGTAAGACGGGAAACCATAAAAGTATTAGAGGAATCCACAGGCAGCAAAATCTCAGACATAGCCGAAACTGGTTTGGCTCAGTGGATAGAGCGTCGGCCTGCGGACTCAAGGGTCCCAGGTTTGATTCCGGTCAAGGGCATGTTCCTTGGTTGCGGGCACATCCCCAGTAGGGGGTGTGCAAGAGGCAGCTGATCGATGTTTCTCTCTCATCGATGTTTCTAACTCTCTATCACTCTCTCTTCCTCTCTGTAAAAAATCAATAAAATATATTTAAAAAAAAAAATCTCAGACATATGCCAAAGTAATATCTTCACCAATACAGCATCTAGGGAAATGGAAACTAAAGAGAAAATAAACAAATGGGACTACATCAAAATAAAAAGCTTCTGCAAAGCAAAAGAAACCATCAGCAAAACAAGAAAACCCATTGCATGGGAGAACATATTTTTCAATGTTATCTTCAATAAGGGCTTAATCTCCAGCATTTACAGGGAACTCATACAAATTAACAAAAGGAAGATAAACAACCCAATCAAAAAATGGGCAACAGATCTAAATAGATACTTTTCGAAAGAGGACATAAGGAAGGCCAAGAGACATATGAAAACATGCTCAAAGTCACTAATGTCACTAATCATCCAAGATATGCAAATCAAAACGACAATGAGGTACCATCTCACACCTGTCAGAACGGTTATCATCAACAAATCAACAAATGACAAGTGTTGGCGAGGATGCGGAGAAAAGAGAACCCTTGTGCACTGCTGGTAGGAATGCAGACTGGTGCAGCTACTGTGGAGAACAGCATGGAGTTTCATCAAAAAACTAAAAATAGAACTCCCATTTGACTCAGTGATCCCACTTCTAGGCATATATCCCAAGAAACTAGAAACACCAATCAGAAAGGATATATGCACCCCTATGTTCATAGCAGCACAATTTACAATAGCTAAGATTTGGAAACAGCCTAAGTGCCCATCAGCAGATGAGTGGAATAGAAAACTGTGGTACATCTACACAATGGAATACTACGCTGCTGTAAAAAGGAAGGAACTCCTACCATTTGCAACAGCATGGATGGAGCTGGAGAGCATTATGCTAAGTGAAATAAGTTAAGTCAGAGAAAGATAAATTTCACATGATCTCACTCATTTGTGGATTATAATGAACATAAACTGATGAACAAAAACATATCCAGAGACAGAGAAGCATCAATCAGATGCTCCAACCTCAGAGGGAAGGTAGGGGAGGGTGGGGGTAGGGGCGAGAGATTAACCAAAGGACTTGTATGCATGCATATAAGCCTAACCAATGGACACAGACACCAGTGGGGTGAGGGCATGAACAGGGGGGAAGCGGAGGGGCGAGGAATGGGGAGATAAGGACACATATGTAATACCTTAATTAAAAAAATAAAAAACTTTAACATTAATTTCTAATCAAAGATGAAGTTAAAGCAATCAAGTACATTACAAAATTTAGAAGTTGGGAGGTATAAACACTTTTATGAATAAATAAACATTTAACAAACTTTTTATATAATTAGTTTAAAGCAGGGGTCCTCAAACTACGGCCCGTGGGCCACATGCGGCCTGCCGAGGACATTTATCTGGCCCGCCGGGTGTTTTTGCCGCCACTGCCTGTCCTGCTTAGCAGCCGACTTAGCAGTGTGCATAGAAATTTGTTCATAGTTGTTTTTTTAAACTATAGTCCGGCCCTCCAACCGTCTGAGGGACAGTGAACTGGCCCCCTGTTTAAAAAGTTTGAGGACCCCTGGTTTAAAGCAATGTATTAGCACATAGATGACATTTTAACACAAAAGATTAGCATTCACTTTGAAGTAGCACAGCCCTATGATCTGCAGCAATAACTTGTGCATAACTTGTTAGTCTAGAACAGTGACGGGCAACCTTTTGAGCTTGGTGTGTCAAACTTCGCCAAAAAACTGAGCATAACTCGGGTAGTGTGTCACTTTGAGGAAAAAACTAACTCCAAGACTCTAGTCGCAAATGTTTCATCCTCAGGAACAGCAAATGTTTCATCCTCAGCATGTGGCCGCGTGTCATCAGAAATGGCTACGTGTGTCAGTGCTGACACGCGTGTCATAGGTTCGCCATCACTGGTCTAGAACAATTCACTGTTAGCTAAAGGCTCTCACCAAATCACTGGGTTGCCTGAAGCAGTCAACGTGGCCATACTAAACATTATGTTTGGTAAATGAGACAACTGCAAGAGGATCTACACTCCTTTTCTGATAAACACATATCTCCTAAGAGATTCAGTAGGCCATGACACCACATCACCCTATCACTATCTGCTATATATTGTCATCATATATAATTTAAACTCTATTTTCTATAGTTAGTTATGAACAACAGTGTCATACATAAACTAAAATGATGAATGTCTCAAACCACATAGGTCTTCCTCAGAAATTATGACATTTGTACCATTTGAAAATCATTGCTACTCATCAAATTATGAACCAAGTGACATAGCTATTCGAATTCTGTATGCAACCAGTGTTTTACTTTTTCTTTTTACTGAATTTCACAAAAAATTACTTTAGTTTTACAAGTTTACATCTTTCAGTGAAAACAATAATATTTTATTGGGTATTTTGGGGAAGAGCCAGCTCAAGGATTCTTGAATGGCAGTAATGCTAAAGAAAACTAGGGAGCCCTAGCTAGTTTGGCTCAGTGGATAGAGCATCGGCCTGAGGACTGAAGAGTCCCAAGTTCGATTCTGATCAAGGGCACATGCCCGGGTTGCGGGCTCGATCCCCAGTGGGGGGGGCATGCAGGAGGCAGCCAATCAATGATTCTCTCTCATCATTGATGCTTCTATCTCTCTCTCCCTCTTCCTTCCTCTCTGAAATCAATAAAAATATATTGAAAAAATATATATATTGAAAAAAGAAAAAGAAAACTAGGGAGTCATTTTAACAAGAGGCTCAGTGCACGGATTCGGGCACCAGTAGAGGTCCCTCAGCCTGGCCTGCACTCTCTCATAATCTGGGACCCCTCAGGGGATGTCGGACTGATGGTTTCGGCCCGATCCCTGCAGGCCAGGCCGAGGTGCACAAATCCATGCACCAGGCCTCTAGTATGCATATAAGATCTTTGGTTAATCTCTTCCTGCCCTCCCCCCTTCCCTCTGAGATTCATCAGTCTATTCCATGTTTCCATGCCTATGCATTGAGTGTCTGGCCCCTGGTGGTCAGTGCGCTTCATAGCTAGCAGTTGAAGAGTCAAATGGTCGCTTAGGCTTTTATTTAGATAGAGAGATGATAGATAGATAGATAGATAGATAGATAGATAGATAGATAGATAGACAGACAGACAGACCGACCATGGCCCATAATGCTTCCATTAATTGTGGGATTAAAGATTGCAAATAAAAGCCCTAGCCTGTTTGGCTCACTGGATAGAGTGTCAGCCTGCAAACCAAAGGATCCCGGGTTCGATTCTAGTCAGGGGCACATACCTCAGTGGCAGGCTCCTCCCCGGCCTGGGCCCTGGTCAGGGTGCATGCAGGAGGCAACCAATCAATGTGTTTCTCTCACATCGATATTTCTCTGTCTTTCCCTCTTTCTAAAAATCAATGGAAAAATATCCTCAGGTGAGGACTTAAAAAAATAAAAAAGAATGCAAATCATAAAGTATAAAATAGGTAGAAAGCATAACTTTCTGAGGTTGTAGGAAGAATCAATATTTTTTAAGACATGCTTTATCTAAGACAATAACTGAATATTTTTTAATTACCATGCTACAGCACTTAAGACAGTTCAAATCACCAGAAAAGTAACTATTAGATTGATTATCTCAAGTCATCAAGAAAATTAAATTGTATTTAGTAAAATATTTTAAGAGGCAGAAAATTATGTAATGCATTGAAAAAGGTTTCCTGTCAAAATTATCTTGAATTATTCTTGGTATTTATTATAGCAAATCTCAGTTACTACCTGGAACGTTCTCTCATGCTAAATACACATGCATTCAAGTGTTATGCATTTATTTTACTAATCTATTTCACTGAAAATTCTGCAAATATTTTTAAGTGTTATATTTAAGCATTAAATAATGTTTAATTTAAATGTTATTCTAAAAAACAGCTATTAATTAAAATTTACTAAGATGGCCACTGAGTTTTTTACTTCCAAGATACATACCTACTGCAGCATGAAATTGTGATAACGCATCAGCCAGCTGTCCAGCGGCAAGCAATTTCTTCCCCAATTCAAGATGTTTCTCAACATCTGCATTCACTCCACATTCGGCACCTAAAAACAAATTAAAAAATAAGTTAATTATCAATGGACCAAGATTTAATTCTAAAGAATAAAATGTTAAAGCTATAATTATCTGTCTCAGAAATTTATCAGATGAGAAAAGTAAAAGGAGCTGAAAAGTGACCCAAAGAAAGTAACAATAAGGCACAAGCATGCTTCATTTTATAGAGTATAAGCAACCCAAACCATATTAACCTAGTCAATGAAAAGAATGCAACCAGTCTACAAAATATAAGGGAAACTATACAACACAGTAGTAGTAAATCTATGTTGAACAACGAAATTACAACTGCTTTGTTAAACTAGACTCTCACTTTAATGAATATTATCGAGACCACTATAATATTCAAGTATTTGCTGAGCACCTACAATGTATCAGGCACTATTCTAAGTATTTGAGATAAGTGCAAAGCAAACGAAAAAAATGCGCCACTCACAGTGCTTGGCATTAAAGGAGGAAACAGACATAAGAAGTAAATTACACAGCACGTTAGGGAAAAGTACTATGGAAAAAGCAGAACTGTGTGATGGGGGTCAGCAGTGCGGGGCTTCCAGTTTTACATGAGGTGGCGAATGGTGTGCTTCACTGAGAAGCTGACATTTGAGCAAAGATTTAATTGAAGGAAGTAAGGAAGTCAACATGCAAGTATCTATGTAAAGAGCTTTTCAAGAAGAACCAGGTCATGTGCCAGAAATAGCAGGAAGGCCAGAATGGCTACCACACAGCCAACAGGGGAGAACATAGTATAACATGAAGTCAAAGTAGAGGGTCTATGTCTGGCTTCAGTTTCACTCTGGGTAAAACGGGGAGCTACTGAGGAATTGTGAGTAGAATAACATGATCTGCCTGGCAAAGCCAATTATTATAAAATGTGCTGCCTTTCTGCTTTGAATTCATCTTTTAGTACTTGGCTGTAAAAAAAATGAGTTTTTAAGCATTTCTTTATACAGCACAATGTTACACTTTGTTAGAAAAGGGCACTGAAGGGGCATTGCAAGGACACCTTCTGGTTCCCCTTACTGCCTTTACTTTTTTCTGGCTCCTGCTTCATGGTACGCATGGGAAGGACATCCAGTGGTACACTGCCTTATGGCTATATGCCCAGGGATCCAGTCCCTCAGCAATCTGGCAGCCTTGGCCAGACACCACCTCCCTATAAGAACACCATGCACTCGAGGCTTCATACCCACAACAGCATCCTGACTCCCCCTGCATACAGCTAACCAACCTGGGCTCACCTACTAGTATACTTGAGAGGGTTGTTTCCTGCCTGCCCAGATACTGTGGACCAGCTCTTGCCCCAGCCACTCAGCGAACTGTTCTACTAGCAAACTCAGGTTGCAGCTATACCTTCTTCAATGAGGTCTGAACCCCAGCCAATTGTAAGAATATCCTTTAGAGTTCCCTAATTTACATGTTTATAGTTACTCTCCTTTCACAACTTAACAATTCTTTATATTAAACTTCCCCTTTTAAATTACTATGTGGTTTCTGTGCCCTGAGACAACACAGACTTATACACATTGGTAATAGGGGTGGTCCCAGGAGACAGACTCACAAAGATGGAATTTGACAATTGTTTTGGTCATGCCCTGAGCTTACTAGTAAGTGCAGTCGTGAGCTCCTTGACAATGAGAAACATTATTAGCAATCCATTGCAGTCTTGGAATAAAAATTAATCAAGATATCACTGTGGTTTGCAGTGAGCAAGTGCTAACTGAGGCACATGCCTTGGAAACCCAAATGTCTGCTGCTCTAGACCATAAAGAATTGTGATGTGGGGGAAGATTTTTCTGAGTACACTAGGTCACTTAGGAAAAAAAACAAAAACAACAAGCTCAGGTCTAACTCTCAGCTCAATTCTCTAAGAGCGCCATAGCAGCTCTAAAACAATCTCTTATTTTTTGAAACCACAGAGCTAACTCAACTGAAAATAAAACAAAAAGTTTACTTTTGAGGGTTGTTAAATTAAAACAATAGTTGAATTCACAGTTTCACCGAGTTTCTCCTCTGAAATTTAGGACATGCATTAGTAAACAATGGAATTCTAAAACTTAGAATGAAGACATTTAGTTTGACCCAGATGAAACTAACCAACTTAAACCCCTTCTGAGCCTCCCTTACCAGAAGTAGCTCACTCTCCCATATCAGAGAAGACTAGCCTTCCACCGCTTAAAATTCCTAGCATAACCTTACCTAGGGCAAATACCATGAAAGGGGATATCCATTTTCATTAAAGCCTACCCTAACCACTCCCAATGTCACTAAACAGGTATACACTATGACCAAAGGAAATAGATTATACAGCAAAAGAACTAAGACTTTCATGATAAACTAACAGAAACGCTTGGAACATGTGTGGAAGTGGATTCTAAAGGTGTTAAACCAAGCAGGGTGAAATATAACACTATATCTGGTCTAATTCACTGATAGGTGCACACTTACTACAGCAGAGGTCAGCAAACTGTTACTGTAAATAAAATTTTACTGGAACACAGCCATGCTCTTTCATCTCACATTTTCTATGGCTTTCATGCTATAATGGCAAAGTAGAGGAATTTTGACAAAAACCATATGGCCCATAAAAACTAAAATATTTACTATCTGACCCTTTACAGAAAAGATTTGCAGACTCCTGTACTGGAAATCCCAGATTTAATTATATTAGCTCATGCAGATGAAGGTAGTTCTAAAACTTACTTGGTTGGCTGACTCAAATTGGACCCAACAATGACCTATGCTTTCATAAAACTAAGATTCCAGAGAGTTTCTTAGCACAATAAGGAGGGATTCAAAACCTTTACGAGACAGGAAAGTTGGACTGGATTTATCATTTACACACCAAACTCCCACTTATGTTCCAAACAGAGCCCAGCAGACACTCCATTTACTAATGTGTTCAGAAATATATTAGTATGCCAACTGCAACCTTTTCAAAGCTCTGTGGTCACGCTCCTTTGTAGGACAGGTATGAGTTTAGGGCAGTGATGGGCAACCTTTGAGCTTGGTGTGTCAAACTTCGCCAAAAAACTGAGCATAACTCGGGTAGTGTGTCACTTTGAGGAAAAAACATTATTTCGCAAATGTTTCATCCTCAGGAGCAGCAAATGTTTCATCCTCGGCCTGCGGCCGCGTGTCATCAGAAATGGCTACGCCTGTCAGTGCTGACACGCGTGTCATAGGTTCGCCATCACTGGTATAGGGGATGCCACCATTGAGATTGGCTTTCTGATTTCAATGGGGATGATGGGATCCTGAAGTAGCTGAAGCTTAAGTAGTACCACTTCACCACCATAGACCAGGTGAGCACATCAACTATAAATGCATCAACTACTGAGGAGAATCTTAACAATTAGGTTTAAAATGACTTTGTGGATATCAGTCAACTTCCTTCCCCATGATACCGGTGCCTATGCAACGGACCCATGAACAAAGTGGCCATGGCAGCAGGGATAGAGGATATGAATGGGCTCAAAAAACACAGCTACTCTTTACCAATGCTAATCTGGCTGACTGAGTACCTAATCTGACAACACTAGAGAACAAACTTGAGTTCCCAATACAGCACCATAGGGGTGAAGGTGGGGGGACAAGCCAGCCACCTGGTAGCAGATTGATTATACTGGCTCTCTTCCATATGGATCACCTTCACATATTCAGCATATGGATTTTCCTGTAACACTTCTGCCAGCACCACCATTGATAGACTCATCATCATGGCATTCCATATAGCTGTGTATCTAATCAATAAACACATTTACTCATTTCCCAGCAAAGAAGGTGCAGCAATTTGCTCATGCCCATAGAATTGGTCTTACAACATACTCCTTCACCCAGAAGCAGCATGCCCATTTGAAAAGAGGAATGGCAGCACTAGTTGGGAGACAAAAACCTAAAAAACTATTTTGAAAGCTACAGGTTACACTTTCGGTGACAGACCATCAGATGGTGCTCTCTCTCTCCCATAGCCATAATTCAGGAATCAAGAAACAGAAGTGGGAGTGACTCCTTTTATTATTACACCTAATAATCCACTTGTAAAATGTTTGCTTCCAGTCCTGGCAACATGAGCTCTGATGCTTTGGAGTTCTTGTTCCCCAAAGGGTAAATGCTTCCACAGAGGATATACAATGGTTCCAATGATTGGAAAATTAGAATGCCACCTTGCCATTTTGTACCCATTATGGCACTAAAACCGACAGGCAAAAAAAATAAAAAATGTTTTTTAAATGTCAACTACTAAAGTCCTTTCTTGCCGCTACACAGTGGTGGTTACCCAGAGGATTCTCTAGGGCAGTGGTTCTCAACCTTTCTAATGCCGCGACCCTTTAATACAGTTCCTCATGTTGTGGTGACCCCCAACCATAAAATTATTTTCGTTGCTACTTCATAACTGTAATTTTGCTACTGCTAATGAATCGTAATGTAAATATCTGTGTTTTCCGATGGTCTTCGGCGATTCTGAGAACCGCTGCTGTAGAGCCTAAGACCATCGGAAAACACAGATATTTACATTACGATTCATTAGCAGTAGCAAAATTACAGTTATGAAGTAGCAACGAAAATAATTTTATGGTTGGGGGTCACCACAACATGAGGAACTGTATTAATGGGTCGCGGCATTAGAAAGGTTGAGAACCACTGCTCTAGGTCTTAAGTTCTTCCAATACCAAAGGTTAAAGAAAACTACAGAAAACAGAACAATTTAGCACTATGATCTCTCAGGAATAAAAGTTTTGGTCACACCATCAAGTAAAGAAGCCAGAGTAGCTGAGAGCAGAAGTATGGAAGAGCAGTGAAAAAGAAAGCTATACATATCAACAACCTCATTACCAGACACAAAGACTGCAGTAGCTTTGTATATTTTCTCTTTGCTTGTTATACACGTTATTTATTTGCAAATACAGTCAATCCTCACAATTCACAGATGCTGTATTTGTGAATGTGCCCAATAATAATTCATTTGTAACCCCCTAAAATTCAATTATAACCCTAAAATTAATACTTGGGGCACCTTGGCAGTCATTCACGGACATGTGCATGTGCAGAATGATGAAAAACTTGAGTCACTTATAGTACAAATTCCCAAGTAAGGCGATACTTTGCCTTCTTTCTGTTCTGAGTTATAAATAAGTGACCTTTTTATGGTATATTTAGGATAGTGGTTTTCACATTTTCGTACTTTTTGTTCACTGTTAAAATGGCCCCCAAGTATAGTGCTGTCTAGTGTTTCTAAGTGAAAGAGGTTGTGATGTACTCTTTCATAGAAAATATGTGCTAGAAAAGTTTCATTCAGACATGAATGATAATGCTGTTGGCCATGAGTTCAATGTTGATAAATCAACAATATATATTAAATATTTTTAAACAAAAACACACATAAAACAAGGTTAAGTTTTGATCTGTTGACAAAAATGTAGTGACCTGAGGCTTACAGGATACTATTCAGTGTAGTAATGACTTCACAGAACGTAACCACCACAATAACTATACAGAATCAACTGTATTGACCATATTTTCTCTAGTTTGCATTTTTACTTTATATTTGTTGAAATTAACTTTACAATTTAGTCTTTATGTAGCTGAATGCTAAGTGGGATAGTAATAAGAAAATAGTAATTTATATAGCCAGTTATGGACATAAAAACTTAGAACTGTGTCTTTTCAATTGGGGTACAGGTGGGAATTTCTTCACTTATAAGAATAGTTGTATCTTGCTAGGTAGGAAATACAGTCGTTTAATTGTAGTGGAGTTGAAATGTGTGTAGAAGGGTGCATATGAAAACTCAGTAGCCAAAGTATCTCTCTTTTACAATGAACAGGATGAAAGCTATGATGCTACAGGGAGATTGTAGGGGAAAAAATAAGAGCAGTAATCACTTGGGAAAGTGGAAGGATAGACTGGGAAGGGGCAGAAGAGAACTTTCTGGGGGTTCAATAATGTTCTGATCTTGATAGAGGTATGTGTTACACAGGTATATGTAGTTATCAAAATTCAGCAAATGCAACTTAACATATGGACATTGCTCTAGCCAGTGTTGCTGAGAGGTTAGTGCATCAGCCCTCGCACCGAAGGGTCATGAGTTCGATTCCCAGTCAAGGGCACGTACCTAGGTTACAGGAAGGCAACCAATCAATGTGCCTCTCTTACATCGAAGTTTCTCTTACTCTCTCTCTCTCTGTCCCTCTCTGTGTCTCTCCTCCTCCCAGCCTCCCTTCTACTCTCTCTAAAAATCAATGGAAAAAAAGATCCTTGGGTGAGTATTAACAAAAAAAAAAAAAAAAGGACATTTTATTATGTATGTAAATTTTACAGCCAAAACAGCTGTTTATGATATGTATATTAAAGTAGTTAGGGACATGTGTTCTGATGTGATTTTTAAATGTATTTTTTTAGAAAAAATAATGGATGGATCGAGAAATACTCAGATGGATATGTGTTCAAGTCAATTATTGTAATTATATTAATGGTAGAATCTAGGTGATGAATACAGGCGTGTATACTATAAAATTCTTTCAGCCTGCAAAACTTTTAGTAATAAAATGTTGGGAAAATATACAATAAAATCAGTATTATGATGGGGGAAACACACACAGGGTGCTGTGAGGACCCAAGTTAAGGTACCAAACACGTATAGCCAAAATTAAATACAATTTAAAATTCAATGTCTCAGTCACATCAGTCACAGTTTAAGTACTGCATAGCTAATGGCTAGTATATTGATCAGTGCAGATGATTCAGAACATTTCCCATTATCACAGAAACTTCTCGGACAGTGCTTCTGAGGTGACAGGAGTTTTCCTGAGGTCTCACCTGAAACCTGAAGGGAAAATGGGAAGAATATCTCTGTATGAAAAGGCTGAAGAGGGAAGCCAACATTCCAAATGCAAAGAACATCATATCTAAATGCCCAGTAGTCAAAAAATTAATGAGGTTTTCAAAGAAATTAAAGCCAAGTATTGCAATAGCTCTCCTCTCCATCATAATTTAATTATTCTGGAGTGGGTCACTTACTAGTAAGTGCTAGGTGATTACAGTAAATAGCCAATAGAGAAGGCAAAAGCCAATAAAGTATCCGTTACAATTATCCAAATGACATTATGGTGACTTGACTGTGTAGTAGTGGTGGAAATAGAGAAAAATAGACTGTTTAAAGAAATGTCAGACAGAAAGACCACCACCTGACTGGATATGGAGGTCAAGTGAAGAAAGAGCATGATCCAAGAGGATACTCAGGGGAACTATTTGAGCAACTGCTTGCCATTCTAGTGATCAAAAGCAACTGAATTCTTATTTCATCCAATATAAGCAAAAAACTGAACAAAATTCACTTTATCTTGCTATATGCCCTACTAAACAAAGTAGCTTTTTTGGCTTTTAGTATTCCTAGTCTGAAGTTTCTGTGTAGTGTCTTATTACCTGGGCTGCCTTTTGGACCCCCACTCCAAGGAAAAAGGAAAAACAAGGAGGGAAGGTGAGAGGAAACCTTAACTTGATGGCCTCAAAAAGTTAGGGTCCTGCAGAGCCCTATTTGTTTTGGGCAACAATGTAGAGAGCTAGGGTACTTAAGAATATGAGTAACATACAGAGAAATTAGTTGGGTGTTTTCAATGAGCTGGGAAAGCTTTTTTTTTCTCATTTAAAATGAGGATATAGGCTCCTACTCTGTGAAAATTCACTATACAATATAAATTTAGAAACTGATTATATTCATAGAGTGAAAGTCACCTGTAGTTCCACCCAACTCCATACCATATCCAGAAATATAACCTGCTTTTCATAATGAAGATTATAGAAATTAATGTGCTTCATTTAACAAATGTTACTAAATACATACTAATATGTAAAACTGTGGCCATAGGAAGAGATGAATAGGGTAGTCTCTTTCAAAGAGTCAATGAAGAGAATCCCAAAGGCTTTAGCCATTTATGAGAACTCCCCAGCCTGCAGGGGTCTCATAATTGACTCTGGAGAGAGATAGGCTGCTTTCTAGCATTACATTGGAGAAAAAAGGGGGACATCTGTAATCCTCTCAATAATTAAGATTTTAAAAATTAAAAAAAAAAAAAAACATAAAAAGGACAGGATTGAACTGGTGGGCAAACCACATCCAAGAACCCTTCCCAGGGAAAGCAGGCCATGGAGGTGGCTGCAGTTCTTTAAGTGCTCCAACTCTGATACACCAAAAAGGAAGGGACCCTGGGTATGTCCCAGCTTCCAGCCTGGCAATCAACCTTCTGCCACAATCAGCAAAGACTGGCATTGAGCAATTCTGAAATATAAAGACAGAACATTAAATCAACCTTTAAAAACTAACACCAGCCCTGGTCGATATGGTTCACCAAAAGGTTGCAGGTTCAATTCTTAGTCAGGGCACATGCCTGGGTTGTGGGCTCCATCCCCAGTAGGGATTATGCAGGAGGCAGCCAACCCCTCTCACATCAATGTTTCTCTCTCTCTACCCCTCTCCCTTCCTTTCTCTCTAGAAAATCAATTAAAGAAAACCAACACTAAATAAGAAAATTAAGGGGGAAAAATTTAGTGGAGCAAATAGAAAAAAATTCTAAAAATGAATATAATTGACATTCTTACAGAGTTAAAAGGGTGCAACATTCATTAAACGAGAAAAAAAAAAAACAATAAACAGAACCAAGTATTTATGCACTGGCTGCTCTACCAATGAAGAAAAAGATAAACAAGATAATTTCTAAGAGCCATGATAAACTGCCAGAAGAAAAGAGGAAGAGTCCTTAAGACAAAGGGGTTATAATCCCTGAGAAGATAGTGTTTGTATTAAAACATAAGTGAGTAGGGGGATTTTGAATGACAAGGAGCCTCCAGATGCCAAAACATTACTAGGCTCCCAAGGAGTACAAAACAAGTGCAAAGGGCTTAGGTAGGACCAAGCTCCACTTCAACCAATCCAAAGTAGGCTCCAGCATGTGAAGAAGGATAAAGGATGTAGGCAAGACAGATCACATTGGGCCTTGAAGGCCACAGTAAGAAATTTCTATTTTATTTCTAAGTGCTAAGAGAAGTCATTAGAATGGAAGTCATTTAGCCAGGAACTGACTACCTGATTTACATTTTAAAAAGATCACTTTAGGCTGGCGGTGTGGCTCAGTGACTGTCAACCTATGAACCAGGAGGTAACGGTTTGATTCTGGTCAGGGTGCATGCCCAGGTTGCAGGCTCAGTCCCCAGTAGGGGGTTTGCCGATCAGTTATTCTCTCTCATCACTGATGTTTCTGTCTCTCTTCTTCTCCCTTCCTCCCTCTCTGAAATCAATGGGGATATTTTTTTTTTTTAAAGAAAAGATCACTTTAGGGCAGTGATGGCGAACCTATGACACGCGTTTCAGCACTGACACGCGTAGCCATTTTTTTTTTAATTTCTTTATTGATTAAGGTGTCACATATTTGTCCTCATCCCCCCATTCCCATCCCACACCCCTCCCCACGCATGCCCCAACCCCCTGTTGAACTTAACCGTTGGATAGGCTCATATGCATGCACACAAGTCCTTTGGTTGAACTCTCCCCCCTCCCCCTACCCTCCCCTATCCTCCCTCTGAGGCCCGATAGTCCGATCGATGCCTCCTTGTTTCTGGTTCTGTTCTTGTTCCTCAGTCTATGTTGTTCATCATTTCCCCTAGATGAGCGAGATCATATGTCACTAGATATATACTTATAAGAACTGAATGTGAGACGAGCAATAATAGTTATGCTGACAGGCAAATGAATCAGTCTGTAGTGAGTTTCTTTCTGGACCAACAGTTCTTTTGAGACCCAATTTCAATGTCCACCAGTTCCTTATGTGTACATGGCAGCACTGACCCCTCAGCTCTGGATGGTGAACAAATGGTGGTAACGGAGGTCCGACTCCCTCTGGTTTGGTCTCGGCTGGACCTGCGTAGCCATTTTTGATGTCACGCGGCCGCTGAGGCAGCCGCATGCCGAGGATGAAACATTTGCTGCTCCTGAGGATGAAACATTTGCGACTAGAGTCTTGGAGCTCCAAGACTCTAGTCGCAAATGTTTCATCCTCCCCTATTAGACACTCTGTGCCGGAGGTCTGTAGGCCAAAACAACAGAAGTCCGGCACAGAGCATCTAGTTCTGGGACTTCCGGTTAAGCCGGGATCTTTGCCCTCACTTCCGCTGGCAGAGCAGGGAGCAGCGGAACACAGTGGGGGACACATCTCTGGGGGCCCTGCCATTACCAGTAACCAAATAACAGTTAACCACAGCAACCATTATCTACTGTTCTTGGGTGTCATGGATTTCTAATCCATCATTACTGAGGTAAGTGAGGGGGAGGCTGGGAGAGGCGAGGGTTTGTGGCGTGCTATGGGTGCCGTTTCCCGCTATTACAAATAGCGGCAGCCATTTTAACTCACATAAGGAACACCATCTTGCTCCATAGTGCAAACTCCATTTCACCACTATTACTGTTGTGCATCCTTATTAACCCCTATTTCTGCTTATTAACCCTGCCCTTTCCTAAAAGACAGTAATATGCACCATTTTGTGGTTAGTTAGGCTAGTTAACCCCTAATTGCCTGCAGGCCTAAGAAGCTATCTATAATTCTATCTTCTGTCACTGCCCCCCTGATGGAGAACCCAAAAAATAAAAAACTAAGGTTAAGTAAAGGAAGTGGTAGTAGCAGTGGCCGACCCTTTCAAGAGACATGGACCGAGATGTATGGCTTTATAGAAAAAAATGGCAGATCATTTTGCGTTCTATGTACTGAAATGGTAGTAAGCAGAACGTGGAATATAAATAGACATTTTTGAAACTAATCATTCCCAGCTCTTGGAAAAAAGTGAGGATGAAAGGAAGGAATACATTTCCAGGTAGCTACACCTTTGTAAGAGCCAATCTAATTCCATCCTTAAATTTATGAAAGGCTCTACAAATTTAACATCTGCAAAAGAGCATTGCTCACTCTATAGCTCAGCATGGAAAAGCGCTCAGTGAGGGAGAATTTATTAAAGAAACTCTCCTAAGATGTGCACCAGTTCTATTTCACGATATGCAGAATAAAGATGCAATTATTAAGAGAATATCTGAGTTACCACTCAGTAGAAATATCCTAAAAGACCGAATAATGAGACTGAACACAAACGTACATCATCAATTAAAGAGAGACATAAGGAAGTGTAAATATTTTTCGATCTCTCTTGATGAAACTACTGATGTCACATCACATGCTCAGTTGGCCATTATTGGTTGATATTCTGATGGTCTCACAATGAGAGAAGAGTTGATAAAGTTAGTATCAGTGTCAACAAGTAAATCAGGAAGTGAAATATGTAAGGTTGTTATACAAACATTTCGTGACCTAAGCATTGATATCTCTAAAGTTGTGTCAGTGACGACAGATGGGACACCAAATATGGTGGGGAAAAAAGTCGGATTTGTCAAATTGTTTACAGAAGCTATTGGACATCTGATTGTGCCTTTTCATTGTATTATCCATCAGGAGGCTTTATGTGCCAAGGCAGGATTCACCGACTTAAACGACTTAATGTCAGTTGTTACAAAAATAGTTAATTTAATAGCTGCTCGCCCCCTTCACAAGCGAGAATTTTCGGCACATTTACTGGAGGTTGATTCCACCTACAGTGGACTGCTGATGTACAATAATGTAAGATGGCTGAGCTGAGGCAAAGCTCTTGAGCGCTTTGTGGAGTGCTTTGAAGAAATTAAGGTATTTCTTGACGATAAGGATCTGGGAAACTTTCCTCAGCTTAATGATGATAAGTGGGTCAACACCCTGATGTTTTTTACAGATCTCTGTTCATATTAATGAACTGAACTTAAAGTTACAAGGTTTTGGCAAAAGTATTGACGTTATGTTTGGATACATAAAAGCTTTTGAAAGTAAAGTTAAAATTTTCAAGCAAGATGTAGAAACTAAAACTTATAAGTATTTTCCTCGAGTAACAAAGTATTTTGAGAAGGCCAGTGCAGCTGTACAAAATGAAATGGAACTCTTGCATATGAAGTACCAGCATGTTTTAGACTCGTTACTTGACCAGTTTAGTGATAGAGTTAGTCAATTTAGAAGTCTAGAACAGACCATGAAAATAATTAAGTATCCTGATGTAGTAGTCTACAGTAGTTTGGAATTAAATGGTTTCCAATGAATGCAAATTGATGATTTGGAGATGCAACTTGCAGAATTTCAAGACAGTATCTGGACTCAGGTGTTTGTCGACTTGAGGTCAAAGCTTGAGAATCTGGAAAGGTGCCACTTGGAGAATCAAGAGGAGTGCCACTACGAACAGGAAATTTGGAGTGCCTGGAACCGACTACCAGACACTTTTAGCACCCTGAAAAATACAGCAATGGCTTTACTCACAATTTTTCCCTCTACATACTTTTGTGAGGCCTTATTCTCAGTGTTAAGTAATATCAAAACCAACAAAAGAAACAGATTGACAGATGAAGTTAGTAGTGCTTGCTTGGGCCTGAAGTGTACAAAATACCAACCTTCAATTAAAGATTTAGCCAATGAAATTCAGCAACAAAAAAGTCACTAATAGGCAGGTTAGTTAAAGAATTCCCCCTCCCCCTCACTTATCTTAGTTCATGGCACCCCACACAAGCTAAATAATATCAAGACCAACAAAAGAAACCGACTGACGGATGAACAAAGAAGTCACTAAGCAGGTAAGTTAAATATTTAGTTTTTGGTTTATTAAATACAATTATATATAACAATTATACATTTATATTATTTAAACTATAAATATCGCGAAATAATGTTTTTTCCTCAAAGTGACACACTACCCGAGTTATGCTCAGTTTTTTGGCGAAGTTTGTCACACCAAGCTCAAAAGGTTGCCCATCACTGCTTTAGGGGGTAGTGTGGAAAAGATATTGGAGGCAGGCAAGAATGGAAAAAACTATAGTGGTGTGAACTAAGATAAGGATAACAAGTTGCATTATAGTATATACTATATTCTGATTACATTTATGCTTTTAAAAGAAAATACAATATGTATTTCTGTATTATCCAACTTTTTCCATTAAGAATGTATTCACGCACTACTAATATAATAAAAATTTAACAAAGTAGACTTAGGAATGTGTTTTGTTAAAGATGTTGCTGATTAAATAATCACTTGCAATTGAAAATTCTTAAAGAATATCCATAAACAGTATCCTATATAATAAAAGGCTAATATGCAAATCAACCCAACATCGGAAGGAGCGGTCATTATGATGCACACTGACCACCAGGGACAGATGCTTAATGCAGTGTGCTCCCACAGGGATCTTCCCTCACTTTTTTCCTCCAAATCTAGCCCCCATGCTGCTGCCAATCCTTCCAAAATACACTCCTAATAAAAATTCTTCAGTAATTTCACATCACTGGCTAGGTTTAAACTAAATCTCTTCAGATCTAAAGGCAAACAAGACCCTTCATAATCAGATCTCATGATGTAGGTCCAACCTTATAATCTCTCATTCCTCCACCTCTTTCTTTATATTTCCATATCATAATGAACTGGTTATATTTCTGTGAACATACTATGTGCTCACACCACATCCCTCTGCACTTGGGAGTTTCATGAAAAGGTTCCCATTTGCCCACCAGGAAAATTTCTACTTCTCCATCAGGATCCTGCCCTCAAATGCTGACTCCTTTTGTGAAACCTTCCCAAACTACATTAGTGAGATGGTAAGAAAAAGTCCCTTCTATGTTCCTACCATACTTTGCATCCCCACACTCACAAGTACATGGCTTCACTTTGCAATAACACTGTCGCAATATATTGATCTTTACAGTTTGCCTGCCTCTCACAATGCCCAGCCCCTCAAGCCCTCAACTCTCAGACCAAAACCAAGTGTGAGAATCTATCTTTTCTTCTTTACATCACCTAGTTCAGTATCTTGAATGAAGTGCACTCAATATTTATTGAATGAATGTAACTACTTTTCTTCTTACTTAAATATGTAATTCATCAGAATTACAGAGTCTAAGATATATAATAATTATAAAATCAAACTAATAAATACACTAATATGTAAACTGTGGCTATTTTTGCAATGTCTCAACTCTATTTTGAGCCATGGATAATATTTATTCTTTTGCCACATCCTGGGAGACAGTGACAATGAGAGCTGTCTCCTATTGTCTGAGAGAGAAAGCTACCAAATATCATGCCATTTTCTAATCAGCATTAAATAATAGGCTTCTCCTTAGACAAGCATAACCATAGGTCAGCAAAATATACAGGAAGGGTTGGAAAAAGTGATGGAGTAGCTAGGTCTTTCACTAAAGTTATTAGAATCTGTCATGTTTTGAAGAGTAAAAAATAAAGAATTTTAACTTGAGGGGTTAAAAGTATGATGTGGTAAGAGTCACAATCAATACTGGAAGAACAAGCTGAAAAAGGCAAGAACTAGTGGTCAGAAATACTAAGTTTCAAGCTGAAGCCAGCTGACAGAGGCCCAGGGATGCTTATTCAGGTTGGAGCACTCAGAATATGAGAAATGTTAGGATCATTCTAGAAAGAAACATGGGCAAAAATGGCAAAGTACTGTGTATAAAAGATCAAGCAAGATGGCAGAAACACAGAAAACAGTAGAATCTGGCCACAGAAAGACAGAGCAGGAAGTTCATTATCTTAGCAATTCCATAGTTAAGTGAGGACCAATGACCAGTTTCAAAAAAAAATACACTGAGCTGAAACCGGTTTGGCTCAGTGGATAGAGCGTCGGCCTGTGGACTGAGAGGTCCCAGGTTCGATTCCGGTCAGGGGCATGTACCTTGGTTACAGGCACATCCCCAGTAGGGGGTGCACAGAAGGCAGCTGATGGATGTTTCTCTCTCATCGATGTTTCTAACTCTCTATCCCTCTCCCTTCCTCTCTGTAAAAAATCAATAAAACATATAAAAAAAATAAAAAAAAAAATAAAAAATACACTGATCTGGAAACCTTAAATAAGAATCTCTTTCCAATCACCCAGATCTAAAAAGTGGTTTAATCTACAAAGCCAAAGTAAAAGAAAGAAAAGGCTGCGTAGTTATGTACATCTGAACAATGATATCTGAAAAATGCATTAAAATCTTCCTATGTAAACTAGGAAAATAAAATTTATTGTAACCAGGTTTAATCAATTTCAATAGACATTAATCTGTCTTTGCTTTAATGAACTGTGAAGGCATAAATATTGTAATGAGATACCTTACTCAAGGAATTTCAACTTGGACAATAAATTTAGAAGAGTCCATGCTAAAACAGCTCAAATAGTCAACTTTATTCATCCAATTAAAATTATTTATTGCCACCCTGGCCAGTGTGGCTCAGTAGGTTGGAGCATCATCCTGTGCACCAAAAGGTCTCAGGTTCAATTTCAGGTCAAGGCATATGCCCAAGTTGCAGATTCAATCCCTGGTTGGAATGCAGGTAGGAGACAACCAGTGGAGTTTCCCTGTCATATCAATGTTTCTCTCCTTCCCTCCCTTTCCCCCAACCTCTCTAAAATCAATAAAAACATATTTTTTTAAAAATAAAGAAATTGGAATTTTCCAGGAGAACAGAGATGCTTTATCCATTTTAATATAAGAAAAGTAGAGGGAATAAATGGTGACAGAAAAATAAAAGAAAAATAGCAGAGTAGGAACAGATACAAGTAGGCTAGTGAATTTAGTGATAGAAAGAAAACTGCCCTGTGATATTTTCTCAATAAAAGCAAGATCTAAAAGAATGAGGTAAAGGAAGAAAGGGATGGGGGCGTTAAATTGGAGATTTAAGGAAAGAGGAAAAGGTTTGAAATACTGGTATTCAAAATAGACATACTAGAGCAGGGGTCCTCAAACTTTTTAAACAGGGGGCCAGTTCACTGTCCCTCAGAATGTTGGAGGGCCAGACTATAGTTTAAAAAAAACTATGAACAAATTCCTATGCACACTGCCATATCTTATCTTGAAGTAAAAAAACAAAACGGCAAAAACACCCGCATGTGGCCCTCGGGCCATAGTTTGAGGACGCCTGTACTAGAGAATTGTAGATATGTCGGCAGTATTAAGTATGCATTTGAAATTGAGATTATATGCTTAAAATGAGACCAGTAGGCAAGGTTATCTCCATTTTCCTCCCCCCATGTTCAGCTCTGAAGTACAACAAAGTTGGTGGCCAAGTTGGATTTAATCAGTGTCAAATTCTGCCAAGTGAATAAAACAAAACATACAGGGGGGCAAGGAAATTAAAGGGTGTTTGCAATGGAGTAACTTCAAGACAGAAACACTAAATCTATACTGAGAAAGTAGGGAAGAGGACATGGATGCTTCACAAAGCATGTCTTATACCCCCAAGTGGTCTGTAAACTCAACAACAAAAACTGTGAGTTCTATACTACGTATCTCTCACCAAAGAGCACTACAGTTTAAGCCTGTGCTGACTAATTGAGTATTCCCCATATTTCAAATTTCCAAATGACAGAAACTCATCAGACTTTTTTTTAAGAAGCTTTCTAATAAACAGCAGGCCCTCACAACCAATTGGACCGGAGGTCAATTCCTCCCAGTGTACCAACAGCAATCAGGGCTTTTAACTACACCAAGACTTTCCACTCAGCCCACAAAGGGGAGTACCAAGAGCGACCACCTAGGGTGATTGGGGAAGCTGAGCTACCGGCCCCTATAGGTCACCGACCACACAAAGCCACTCCATCAACACAGGGAGGCAGCCAAAATGTGGAGACATCGAAGTATGTCACAAGTAGGAGAAATAGATGAAAGCAAACTAATGGACGACACAGTGTTCAGAACCATATTTATAAGGTTACTCAAGAATCTTCTAAAAACCGCTGAGAAACTTGAAGAGACCTTCAAGGACCTTAATGAGAATACCAAAAAAATGGAAAAGGACCAGTCAGAAATTATACATACACTGTCTGAAATAAGAATATACAGAGTAGACCACCGCACCCGAAGAGTCAAACCAAAGATCTGGAATATGAGGAAGAAAAAAACACCCAACCAGAGAGGCAGAAAGAAAGAAGAATCCAAAAGTGTGAGGATAGCATAAGGAGCCTCCAGGATGGCTTTAAGCGTACCAATATCCGAATTTTTGGGGTGCCAGAAGAGAGAGAGCAAGATACTGAAAACCTATTTGAAGAAATAATGACAGAAAACTTCCCCTACCTGGTGAAAGAAATGGACTTACAAGTTCAGGAAGCACACAGAACCCGAAACAAGAGGAATCCAAAGAGGACCACACCAAGACCCATCATAATTAAAATGCCAAGGGCAAAAGACAAAGAGAGAATCTTACAAACAGCAAGAGAAAAACAGTTAGTTACCTACAAGGGAGCACCCATACGACTGTCAGCTGATTTCTCAACAGAAACTATGCAGGCCAGACAGGAATGGCAAGAAATATTCAAAGTGATGAATAGCAAGAACCTACAACCAAGACTACTCTACCCAGCAAAGTTATCATTCAGAATTGAAGGTCAGATAAAGAGCTTCACAGATAAGAAACAGCTAAAGGAGTTCATCACCACCAAACCAGTATTATATGAAATGCTGAAAGGTATTCTTTAAAAAGAAGAAAAAAGTAAAGATAAAAATTATTAACAACAAATATCTATCAACAAGTGATTCTAAAAATCAAGTGAATTAAAAATCTGAGGAACAGAATAAACTGGTGAACATAATAGAATCAGAGGCATAGAATGGGAGTGGATTGATAATTCTCAGGGGGAAAGGGGTGTCTGTGTGTGGGGTATGTGAAGAGACTGGACAAAAATCATACACCTATGGATAAGGACAATGGCGGGGAGGGAACCGGGTGATGGGGAGATATGCGTGGGGGGAAAGGAGAAACAATTGTAATAATCTGAACAATAAAGATTTATTTTTAAAAGAAAAAAAAAGGAAGCTTTCTAAAGATCTCAAAATAAAAATAAATCTGTAGTTGAAACGTGTTAGTTCTAAAGAGCAGATGACTGGATTCCCATGATATTTCCATATAATCAAAGATTAATTGCTAGACATTAATCAAAGGAAAACTATAGCAATAGAAAGTAAACTTAACCACAATTAATTCACTTCATATGGGGAAATAAAGCCTAATTACTTCAAGGCATCCTATCTTAGAACAACTCACCCTGACCTACAGAATTAAAATTACTTCATTTCTAGTCACTAACTCAGCAATGCTAACTTGAATTGGAACTTTGGCACTACTGCTAACTATAGCCTATCTCATTAAAAGAATTTAAATTAATTCTAGAAGTTACCTGACCATCTACTAGAATACTTAGTTTATATAAATTACTGAAAGTCATTCATTTTCCCTATTATATTTATTCTTCCCATCCTATATAATAAAAGCCTAGGTGGCATCACGCCCTCGTGTGACATCATCACAAGATGGCTGCCACAAGATGGCTGGCAGGGGTGGGCAGTTGTGGTCAATCAGGCAGGCAGGGGAAGGTTGGGGGCGAACAGGTCAGCAGGGCAGGGCAGTTGGGGGCGATTGGGCTGGCAGGGGAGGGCAGTTGGGGGCAACCGGGCCTGCAGGGGAGGGCAGTTGGGGGCAACCAGGCCATCAGGGGAGGGCAGTTGGGGACGACCGGGCCTGCAAGGGAGGGCAATTGGGGGCAATCGGGCCAGCAGGAGAGCAGTTAGGCATCAATCAGGCCGGCAGGGGAGCAGTTAGGGGGCGATCAGGCTGGCAGGCAGAAGCGGTTAGGGGCAATCAGGCAGGCAGGCAGGTGAGCGGTTAGGAGCTAGCAGTCCCGGATTGTGAGAGGGATGTCCGACTGCTGGTTTAGGCCCGCTAGTTTAGGCCCAATCCCACAGGGGTCCCAGATTGGAGAGGGTGCAGGCCAGGCTGAGGGACACCCCCTCCCCCATGCACGAATTTCATGCACTGGGCCTCTAGTATTAAATAATGTCAAGAAAATCCTAGAAAAGACAAAACATATTTTTAGTAGGTATGTTCATATAAAATCACCATCTTTTATACTTATTCATTTTAAACTATTCTTTTCCCTATGGCCAAATACATGGTTTAGTTAGGTCAGTTGTGGGAAGGCAGGGGCACCTGATCCAGGTTTCTCTCACGTATGGATATTTCTCTTTCTCTCCCTTCCTCTTTCTAAAATCAACAAAACATATCCTCAGATGAAGCTTAAAAAAAAAAAAAAAAAGAGGAAAGGAAGGGGAAGGGGAGGGGAAAGGGAAAGGAAAACTGGGTCTAGATACTGGGTCCAGGTAGTATGTTAAAGAAAGAAAAAGAGATAAAAGAAGGTTTGATTCCCAGGCTGTGTTCCTACTGAAGGCACCAAACAGAACCATTAGCAAAGAATTAAAATAGCTTCCTTATCTGTAACATGAGAATACTAAAGTATATTCTACTAGAGTTTTCTCTCTGCTACAAAAATTCTATTCCTAATCTAGTGTTTTGGTCTTCCCTCTTTCAAAGGTCTTTTTGAAACGGTGTGCTAAAACTTTCAATTCATAAAAATATTACATATTTTCTTTCTCTGAGTCATGTCAACTTATGGAACATTCAAACCTGTAGAGAACTTTTGTGAGTTTATTTGACAACTCAACTGTCGACAATTGCCAGGAAGCAAAATTTTAACAGATTGAGAAGATGTTCCAGAGAATGGCAGTTATGAACCTTATTTTATACAATACAATCAAAAGAGAATATGATGTAAATGGGTTATATGAAATATATTGACAGCCTGTCGGTGTTGCTCAGTGATTGAGCGTGGACCCCATGAACCAGGAGGTCATGGTTCGATTCCTGGTCAGAGCACAGGCCTGGGTTGTGGACTGGTAGGGGACATGCAGGAGGCAGCTGATCAGTGATTCTAATCACCGATGTTTCTCTCTCTGTCTCCCTCTCCCCTCCTCTCTGAAATCAATTTAAAAAAAAATTTTTTTAAAGAAAGCAAAATGACACACACACTTTTACACGGGTGAATACATGTTAGTTAATAGTCAACAATTAACATTACAATAACAATGAGGAGAGTCTGTGGTCTTCCCAGAGCTATGCCTCTGAAGGGTCTGGAAAAAGAAAATTACTTTAACATTCTACATGTTATTGTATATGCAAAAATAAATAAATAAATAATAGACAGGCTCAATTAAGGTAAAGATTGACTTTTGTTAGAGAAAAATACTGCCTTAGGACATGACAACCTGCAATAATCTGCTTTTAGTTAAAAAGTTTTCTTTTCAGACCATCCTTTGTGGTTACTTTAGGCTCTGAGTTTGCAAGGCTGCCACGCAGGCCTTACCTGAGCTTGTCAGGTTTAGTATGTGGCCCTTTTCATCCACAGTTACAATGAACGAGGCGGGGAGGGAGTTGAATGTTTTTAAATCAGAAAAAACTAGGCCAACTAACCTACTTATTGGTGACACTCTCCATCCTATGCAACTGTTTCACATTCACTCTCTCAAACCCATTCTCCTTTATTTCTTCTTTCTCCAAAGCCTCAGGCACAGTAGTGGAATCATGCAGCTCAGAATGCTTCCAGGACTTTGATGTTACTGAACCCAGCCTACCTTCAATGAATTCAAGATCTTTTTCCTTTCTTTCCTACTACCTGTACCAGACAAAGATCTTATTTGGGGAAAATAGGAGCTAACAGTCTGCTAACACAAGTCAGAGATTCTTTTTGAGTTCCATTACCAAACTTAGTGTCTAGTACATAGAAGACACCTAATTTAACTGTTCTATGTAACTTATTATACCCGTGATCCTCATCAATGATTTCTTTTTAGAAATGCAAAATGTCAGCTCCCACCCAGACCTACTGAATCAGAAACTCTTAGAGAGGGGACCTGAACTCTGTTTTTAAAAGCCCTCCAGGGTGAGCACACTCAAAGTTGAGAACTGGCCCCAAATGGTTTGGCTCAGTGGGATAGAGCATAGGCCCTCGGACAGAAGTGTCCCGGGTTCAATTCTGGTACCTCACTTAGTTGCAGGCTCGATCCCAGGTCAGGGTGCCAATATCGATGTGTCTCTCTCAAATCGATATTTCTCTGTCTCTGTCTCTCTCCCTCCCTTCCACTCTCTCTAAAAATCAATAGAAAAATACCCTAGGGTGAGATTTAACAAAAATAAGTAAATTATGAAAACAGATCTTTAAAAAAAAAAAAAGTTGAGAACTGCTGTATGAAACATGCCAGGAAATCACCTTCTTGTGCATTACTACTGGTAGCAAACAAGCAAAAAAATTGATTTTTCTCAGCTGCCACCACCACTTAACATTTGATTGGGCCCACGTGATGCTATCAACCATTTAACTTCTGTCTCCAGCCTGTACACAGATAAACTTTAGAGTCAAATAACCTGAGTTCAATTTAAAGATCTTAGAGTTAATAGCTATGTGACCCTGTACATATTCTTTAAACTCAGAGACTCCGTTCTCTCGTCAGTAAAGTAGGAACAATATCGCATCCCTCCATGAATAAGAGATCGCTTACAGAAAGGTGCCTGGCACACAGCAGACCTTCATTGAATTTAAGATCTTTTTCCTTTTTGCCCTACGGCCTGTACCAAATCCCTGCTCCTTTACATAGGTAATGCTCCTAAAGAAGACAGCACTCTGGCACTCCTTGGAGAAATGTCACCAAGGTCTCCTATACAGAAAAGCTCTCCAGCGTCGTTTTTTCTTATGAAAAGTATCACAGGATGTAAATGAAGTGATAGAATCATATACAGAACAGCAATTCTAAAAAGGTAATCCAAGAGCTAGTGGGAAAAGCAAATCATACAAAAGCGTGCACCTTTTGCAACGTAAAATGATTGGCATTAAACAGAACATAGGCAACTTTCTCTTAAGTGGCCGAAATAAATCAATGGTAACTGGACATAAATGCTACATTTGGGGAGGAGGGGGTTCGCATTAGAAAATCCAGGAGATCTGGGATACATGACCCATATTAATGTGGTCCGGGCATTCAAATTCAAATTCCCTAGATTTTCTGGGGCAGCATCACTGTCAAATTCTCTATCTCAATCTTGTCCCCATACATGTTCCGATTTTTGGTTCAAAAAAATATATATATAGTCACTAGGGGCACTAAAACAATAACAACCAAAAAAAATAAAAATAAATAAATCGCTGCCATATATGAGCCTTAAAAATTGGAAAATATTACTCTTTTTTTTAAGTTTATAATTTTGAGGGGATTTTACCAGAAACAATTCCTGGTTTCAGCTCCTCACTCCCTCTGTCTAATAGAAAGTCTCCTATTAAAATGTTTAGTTTTACCTCCATACTAGCCTTTGGACGAAAATGGATCAGTGCATTTGATATGTGATTATACTCGATTATTTCGCACAGTAACCAAAGTAGGGGCTTTCATTCTTACTCCTCCCGCTGATATCTAAGATGGGGCAGACAGGCCGCTATTTTTGACATTCTGGTTACAGTAAACCAACATCCCAAGCTGTAGGACTTGAGTGAAATTTAAACGTTCGTACCTGTTTAAGGGGATCCCCCTCCCCAGAAAACACGGAAAAGGAAAGCCAGCCCTAACCTGAAGGACACCAGGCCAGGAGTTGTAAAACCACAAACTTGGCGCCTTGCTCTCCGAGTGCATGAATTCCAGCACCGCAGCAGCCTAACCACTGCTATTCAAGACACAGAATAATAAATACAGACGGTGGAGGTTACTCCCTTTTAACAGTCAACACTGTCCCTTCCCTTCCCTCGGCGGGACACACTTCCTCCCGCCGCCCGCGGAACTCCAAAGCGAAAGCAGGCTCCCCCTGGGCTGCCCTGACCGCCTCCTCCCAGTACCACTGACCCACAGTGTCGCCAGTCGCCGGGCGAGGGTCCCACGCGAGGCCGAACCCGGCGCCCCACGACGCTCCCGAAGTCGCTCCCCGGGCCCCGCTCTCCCCGCCTCCTCGGACCCCTTCGGCCCCGGCTCCACTCCAAACCCCCAGTTCCCGCCCCGCGCCTGCCGGCCCCGGCACCTCTTCCCCCCAAGGAACCCGGAACCAGGCACCGGCCCCCACCCAGGGGCGGGCTCAGGCCCCGGCCGAGCCGCGCAGCCCCGGCTGCCGCCCACCGCCCGGGGCGCCCGGAGACTCGCGCCCGGGCAATGGCGAGGAAGTGCCGGGGGACCCGACCCCAGAGCCCGCTCCTCTCGCCAGCGCAGGGCAGGGCAGGGCTTACCTTCGTACTGCAGGTCCACTAGGACGAGCAGGAAGGGGAACACCGAGCCCAGTCGGCTAGTCACACAGCCGGGGGCCACCATGTCCGAGGGCGCGGCGGGGAGAAGAAACAGGAGTGCGGGGCCCACACGTCCCCGCTGGCGCTCCGGCAGCTGCTGCGCCCGCCCGCCCGCCGTCGGCTCTCGCTCAGGCCTAAGCGGCAGCTGGAGCCCACCGGAGGAAAGCAGCGGTGGGCGGGGCCCGGGCGACGCCACGCCCCCAGCGCCGCCGCCGTCCAATCGCCTTCTTCGTACCCGCTCTTCTACTGGGCTCGCCGGGTCGTGGTTCGCGCTGATAGGCTGCGGAGGCCATCGCCCCGCCCCATCTCTGATAGGGTAACGTGGAAGCACGAGACGAGGCTGCGTCCGCCGGTTGTGGAGCTGTCAGGGTGCTCGGGACGGCCGCTGGCCCGGGGCGGGGAAGGCGGCCCGGAGTCTGGGTGGCAGCCGCCGAGTCCGCATGCGCAGGGTGCGAAAGCCTTTTTGGATCGGTCCGGCGTGCTGCGTTAGCGTGGAGGAGGAGGAGGTCAGCCATGCGAGGTTTTTCCGGGGTGCTGTTTGGAGAGGAAGGTGAAGCTGTGGCTTCGAAATGAGAAGGCGAAGCCTCACAAGAAGGGAGCTTTAAAGCTCCTAGAATGGGCTGGTTACCACGAGGAATCACAGAGTCCGCTACCTGCCCCTGAGCATCTCGGAACAAATAACAGACTTAACTGAAAAAAAAAAAAAAAAAAAAGCTCCAGAGAAACGGTCAGGAGAAGCTGGATGAGCTAATGGAGGCCAAAGCATTTCAGGGACAACTAGAGAGAAGTACACATGACTGACCTAAGCCACCTATTGAGAATGGCTTGGAAGTTTGGGGACCTTCCCCCACTCCCCGACTGTCCAGTGGACCAGCTTGTCCAGAAAAGAGAGCAGAATCCTGGAGGGGTCTGTGAAGAAGAAACCAGAGGTGCAGCAGCTAAGAGAGCAAGGAGCTCTTGAGAGTGTGGCCAAGGTCAGCTATAAGGGAAAAAACAACTGTTAAAAGGGATCATGCATCTTCTGCTCAGCAGAGGAGACTCAACGAAAGAGATAAGATCTTGAACAAGATAAAGTTCAAGTTACTTAATTTGGCATTTTGTTTGTTCACAGTCATTTACTCTGACGTCTCCAACACGCACACTATACCCAGTGGTGTTTTACTTGAAGTAAAACAGTAATGCTTTTCTGTGTTAAGCATTGTGAAGTGAAAACATATACCTTTATCAATGAACTAGGGGCTGGGTGCACGAGATCCATGCACTGTGGTTGGGGGGGGGAGGGGCCTCAGTCCCATCTGGACTTCTCTCAGTCCAGGAACCCTTGCTCCTTACCACCCACCTGCAGAGGAGGCGGGAGCTTCTCCTGCTTCTGGCTGAGCGGTGCTCCCCCTTTGGGAGTGCACTGACCCCCAGGGGGCAGCTCCTGTGCTGAGCATCTGCCCCCTGGTAGTCAGTGCGCATCACAGCTACTGGTCTTTCTGCAGTTGGGTCAATTTGCATATTAGGGTTTCATTATATAGGAGGATATGTATTTGCTACTTCTGTGCTACTTCACACTTTTAGAAGAACTCAAATTATAAATAGCACTAGCGTTCCCGTTGCAGGAAAAATCCTGCAATAGGGTTTCCTGCTGCACTCTACCCTGCCCCGCCTCCGCTCCTCCCTTGTCCCCCAGCCCGCCTTCTCCGCCAGCCAGCCCCACTCTCCTTCCTTCTCCCCCGGTCCCGCCTCTGCTCCTCCCTTCTCCTCCCCCGCCCCCGGCTTGCTTGCTTCTCCGCAGCTTTGCTCCCTTCAGCATCTCTTGGCTTCTTTCTAAGCTGCCTTGATATGCAAATTAGCCGCCATCTTTGTTGGGGTAATTTGCATACTTGTCCTGATTGGTTGGTGGGTGTGGCTTGGCTGGTGGGCATGGCTTGGTCATAGCAAAGGTGTGGTCAATTTGCATATTTGTCTATTATTAGGTAGGATAGTGAATTCCTGTTTTCCCTGAAGCTACATTAAGGAAAGTAAAAGCAGAAAGGCTTCTATTCCAAAGGAAACTAGTGCAAAGGAAGTGGTTTCGAGGAAAGAAACAAAATCCAAATCTCTGTTTAGTTGTGGTGGAAAGTAGTATGTGTATAATATAACTAGTGGCCCAGTGCATGAATTCATGCACATTGAAAAGAAATTAATTAGAAGTATTTTACCAGTAATATTGCTTATTCGCCCTTTCTCTATAATAGATGTGTCAACCAATTTCATGATCAACAATGACAGATGGAAACACATGCATGCGATTGGCACCAGCAAGAGCTTTATATGTATCACACATGCACGAGTCAACTTAGCCTTTTATAGATATAGAATAAACTTGCTTAATTAGACCTGCTTTCTGATTTAGCTAAACTTTTTCCAGCCCACTGAAGCACCCCAACTTCTCTTTCAGGTAATTGTCAGCAACACAGCAGTAAACATCAACATGAAGCAGATTATTATTATTGTAGATCACACAGAGAGAACAAAGGGTAAAATATTTAACTGCAGCGGTATTTGACTATATTCTGCGCAGTGAGAAAACCTGAAGTCATTTTTAAGGCCCACCATTTCTTCTTTTCGATCGGGTCAAGTTTCTAAGCTTTCTAAATCTTTGTTTTAGCCAAAACCAGTTTGGCTCAGTGGATAGAGTGTTGGCCTGCAGACAGAGGGGTCCAGGTTCGATTCCGGTCAAGGGCATGTACCTTGGTTGCGGGCACATCCCCAGTGGGGGGTGTGCAGGAGGCAGCTGATTGATGTTTCTCTCTCATCGATGCTTCTAACTCTCTATCCCTCTCCCTTCCTCTCTGTAAAAAATCAATAAAATATATTAAATCTTTGTTTTACAGCTAATGAAAAGAAAATAGGATTCTACTGAGTCTCCCATCTACCTACTCCAGGACTTCTGTGAGGATCAAATGAGATGAGGCACAGGAAAACACTTCACAGACATTTGGTTACAGTGTAAAATGTTTCCACCTGGCTATAAACCAAGTCGTGTTCCTGGGCTGAAGAAACTCCAAGGAGGCTAGTCCCTAGGGAGAGGAAGCTGGGTGTTGCTACGTGACGTCATTACCTGGATGGACACTTAGCATATTAGCTTTTTATATATATACTAGAGGCCTGATGCACAAAATTCGTGCAAGAGTAGGCCTTCCTTCCCCCGGCTGCCAGCACCAGCTTCCCTCTGGCACCTGGGACCTGGGCTTCCCTCCAGCACCCAGGACCTGGGCTTCCTTCGCAGCCCCAGCTTCATTCAGAAGGATGGAAGGACATCTGGTCTAATTAGCATATTGCACTTTTATTATTATAGACTACAGGCCCAGTGCACGAAATTCATGCATGGGTAGAGTCCCTAGGCCTGGCCGGTGATCAGGTCCAATCGGGGCCTTCCAGCTGCCAACTGGGGCCTTCCTTCATTCCACGTCACCCCCTGGTGGTCAGCACACATCATAGCGAGCGATCGAACTCCTGAGGGGACACTTTGCATATTAGCCTTTTATATATATAGATGGATGTGAAGTGCATAGGATTCAGATCCAAGAAATGTATCCTCAAACCATGGCCATTATCTAAATTATCTTCATCTGTAAAGTGGGTATGATCTTGATTACTTTAAAGATTTGTTTTGAGCCCAGCTGGCATGGCTCAGTTGTTGAGCATCAACCTATGAACCAGGAGGTCATCATTCGATTCCCAGTCAGGGCACATTCGTGAGTTGTGGGCTCCACCCCCAGTAGGGGTTGTACAGGAAGCAGCTGATCAATAATTCTCTCTCATTGTTGATATTTCTATCTATCTCTTCCTCTTCCCTCCTCTCTGAAATCAATAAAATTTTTTAAAAGGTATGTTTTGAGGTCTCATGAAGTGTAAAGATTCTTGTAAATTATAAAGCGTTAGACAAATGTTACTCATCCTTCTAACAGAATAATGAAGAAATTCCTCTATGGAAATTCCTTAGAATATACATATACATATATTTGGTTTGCCCTTTTCCTTCTGACATCACAAGGTAGTGTTAGTGACAAAAATGGCAGAAGATTTTAATGTCTACAAGTTAGTGAATACAACATCTAAATTATGTATTGTGGTCAAGGCAGCCAACAAAATGCTGAATTTAGATCATGAATCATCACCAGAATACTGTCTGTGATTCTGGTCTTAAGAATAAAAGCAGAAATAGCCCTAGCTGGTTTGGCTCAGTGGATAGAGTGTTCACCCATGGACTGAAGGGTTCAGGGTTCGATTCTCGTCAAGGGCATGTACCTCAGTTGCAGGCAGAGACCTCTTAGCATAATTAAGCTTGACTTTATGGCCACCCCCTAGATCCTTCCTGGGTAACTAATGGTCTGTGGGAGGTGCAGCAAGTGCTGCCAAAACAAATGAAACTCACAAGAACATTGTAACTATATTGACTACTACCTTGTTTTTCTCTGACTATAAAATAAAGTTTCAGCTTGCTGGCTGGATCCTTCTCTGTGGCCTCATCCAGGCACAGGAGATCCACCGAACCCCAGCCATATTCTCTTTGTCTTTTCTTTAATCCTTCCCCACCCCTCCTCAGGCTCACCGAACCCTTGGCTGTGCTGGCACAGCACAAAAATCAATGGAAAAATATCTCCTGGTGAGGATTAATAAAAACAATGAAGAATAATAAAAGCAGAGCTAAAGAAGTTCTAAGAATGGCCCTAGCTGGTTTTGCTTAATGGATAGAGTGTCGGCCTGCATACTGAAGGGTCCCAGGTGTGATTCCAATCAAGGGCACATGCCCAGGTTGCCAGCTTGATCCCCAGTAAAGGGCATGCAGCCAGTCAATGATTCTCTCTCATCACTGATGTTTCTCTCTCCCTCTCCCTTCCTCTCTCTGAAATCAATTTTTAAAAAAGTGTTCTAAGAATGAAATTAGGCTATTAAAAGGGAGTTTTAAACTCATTATTTTTTTTATTTTTAAAGATATTTTTTATGGTTGATAGTATTATAGATATTTCCCCCTAAACTTATTCTTAAAAAAACAGGAAGTCACCAGAGGGTTTTATACAGAAATCTATCATTATTGAATTTAAATTTAAAACAGATTGTCGAACAAGCATGTCAAACTCAAAGGCTAACACGGGCCAAAAAACAAGGTTTAAGTTTATGTGGGCCGCAAAAAAACAAAAGCTTCAAATAAACGTAGGTTTATTTCAATAGAGACATGCTGAATACAAAGGGCTGAAATAAATGAGTAATCGTTAACATAAAATATTAGAACATTTTAATAAAAATTAATATCTTTTCTTGAACATTAACTTACCAGACACTGAATAACTGCACAAATTAATAAGCGTAATGCAAATAAACCTATTTTTCTTGTTCTCTGAAAGTGAAATATCTCCTGTTGCACACACCAAACAAGTCAGTCCGAGACTAATGACGTGGCAATCTGCTGCTAAAATATTCACTGCTAGTATTAGTGAAGAGAAATGGTGTGCCTGTGCATAAGGCACATAAGAGAAATGAATGCAACATGATTATAGTAATCAGTCATTAGTGAACACTGTAGTTCGTTATTAATAACTAGAGGCTGGTGCCCGGATTCATGCACCAGTGGGGTCCCTCAGCCTGGCCTGTGCCTTCTCATAATCCGGGACTCCTCAGGGGATGTAGTAGTGCACAAGCAGCAGGCGGCCGGGAGGAACCCGAGCCCAGGCTGGGCATCACACCGCTCTCACTCATCCCAGCACCACTGCACCTGCCGCAGCCCCTTGGTAGCACTGCTGCAGAGGCAGGAGAGGCTCGTGCCACCACAGCTCCCTCTGTGGGAGCTCACTGACCTCCAGGGCCAGCTCCTGAATTGAGTGCCTGCCCCCTGGTGGTTAGTGCACATCATAGCAACCCGTCGACCAGTCATTTGGTCGTTCAGTTGCTTAGGCTTTTATATATAAAGATTATGTATAATAGGATATTGTAAAAATTAAGTTATGAAATTTTTATTAAAACATTTCTTATATACCGTTATATTGGCTGGGCAGCAAAAATATTCATTGTGGGCAATATGCGGCCCACAGGCCACGAGTTTGACATATTTGTTGTAGAGGGACCAGCAGTGTGCCCGGTTAGGAGGCTACTGCAGTAGGCCAGGTGAAAGATGATGGTAGCTTGAACTATGTGGGAACTACAGAGATGGAGATGCAGAGAAGCAAACAAATGTGACATGTATTTTGGTGCTAAAAAATGGGATTGATAGGAGTAGGACCAAGTGACTTACCAGGTTACCTTTGTTCAGTTAATTACTCTCTAACTGTAATACAAAAGTGTAGCCTAAAATATTTTTATACTAATTAGGCTCTGAAGAAACCAACTGGCAAGAGTACATAAAATATAAAAGATTCACTTATTGGACTTCTATTACAAATTCATAGCAATGGTATGGAAACTAAAAAAAAAAAAAAAAAAAAAAGCAAACAAAAGGACCTAGCCGGAGCCTAAGCCAAGATAAATATTTCCATGGGCTAGAATGGGAGGTGGGGCGTGGGGTTTAAAACCACAACAAAGTCATGTGTAGGCAGAAGTCAAGGTCCCTTTCTAGATCTAGAAAGGGATCAAAAGTAATGCAAAGACAGTCTCCTATTCTTGGTGCTTTTACCTCATTTCTGGTATCTCCCAGCAATCTTTGGTATTCCTTAGCCTATAGCTGCATCATTCTAGCCTCTGTCTTCTCCTTTGCATGGATTCTTTGGTATGTCCTCTCCATTGCTTCTTAACTAATTACATCTGCAAAGACTATTTCCAAATAAAGTCACATTCTGAGACTCTGAGTGGACATGAAATTTGAGATAAGGAGCATTAACCCACCACAATAATTAATAAATAATCTTGAAAATTAAAAAAACACAACTAGTCCCTGAAGTTAAAATTAAAAACACACCCTAATACACCACACACACACACACACACACACACACACACGCACACACGTGTGTGTGCAAACCTAATGGATAGAATAAGATCTAGAACACAAAGTGAAAGAATTAATATTATAATGCCAGGAACCAATTCCAGCATGTAATAATTATAAGAGTTTCACCAAAAGGTTGGTGAAGCTTGGGAGGCTCAACAAAGGTAAGCCACAAATGTAGTTTACCTGCTGGAACGGCTAAAAAGCATCTCCCCCATGCCTGAATATCAGGATAATAGTTAACTGCCAGACAGCTCAGGGCATTTTATTGCCTCCTGTTGGCCAAACACCTGAACAGCTGTAGGCTATTCCCCAAACTGACAATGCTTCTGAACCCTACCCTTTGAAATACCCTTTGAAGTGCATATCTCCACCTTGCCTTAGGACAAATTGTGTTAATAAATATAGCATGGGGTCCTTAGACAAGGAGTAGTCTTCAGTTCCTTTAGCTGAAGATCCTCTGACCCCCAATGCCTTTCAAAATTATCTTTCGTCCTTGGTCTCCTTCTTGAATCTACGCATCAGTCCCTTTCTCCAGAATGCTGAACCCTTTGTAATGCTGGGACAAGAACCCTGGCATTATAAGACATTTTAAAACATATTATTATTTAAAAAAATGTTAGACTAAGCACACACAAAAATCCTAGTTATGATTAGAAATCCTTAGAAAATATGAGCAAAATTTTAACAAGTTTTTGTCTAGCACTTTACCTAATAGCTCTATATGAAGAGAGAGATGATGATCTGCCTATCAATAGGAAATATTTTCAAATGTATGGAACATTTACAAAATCTACCAAATAATAGTTCACAGAGGAAATTTTACAAATTCCTAAGAATTACTATCATACATTTCATGTCCTCTGAACACAATGCAATTAAATTGAAAGTCAACAATAAACAGATTTTTCCAACTCATGTACTTGGGGGGGGGAAAAAGTATGTCTCTAAATTAGTCACAGTAAAGGCAAAATCATCACAAAAATTCCAAATTATGCAAAACTAGATGATAATGAAAATGCTATATTATAATGTGTGGAATGCTGCTAAAGCAAGTATTTAGAGGGAAATTCATAGCCTTAAGTGCTATGATTGGAAATAGAACCAACAACTCTCAGTGCATGGGACGATGTTCAACCAATTGAGCTACACCAGCCAGGGATCAAAGCATCTTTTAATGAAATACATAAAATTAACACGTAAATGAAAAATCATTTCAACAGATTCACTCTTTAGATACAATACAGTGCTCATTAGTTTTTAAAAGAAAAAATCTCAGAGAAAAATGAAAACAAACTGCTTTAAGACAATAATTATTGGTATTTATCAGAATTTCTATTTTGAGGATGGTAGTGTCAAATCAGTATTTCCTTCTCTCCTTCTTGGAAATCACCGAAAGCCAAAATGATAACTAAGAGAAAAGCAAAGTACAACCTCAGTAAAATGCAGGAGACTGTTAAAACTCCAATCCCCAAAGTAGGAGGGAAGACAATCAATACAGGAATCAAAAAAAGGATGCCTGCTAATGCACATTTCAGAAAAATTCAACAAGATACTTCTCCAGGGTTAGAGGCATATCCTGTAGTGAAAAACCCAAACTCCTTGTTTGCAACAAGGAGAATGGCATGCACTGGTTGGTGACAGAAGCTTCTTAGATTGGTTCCAAGAAGCAAAAGAAGAGAAGAGAAATGTTATGTGATGAGCAGTCTGTATCCCTTTTCTGGAGAAATAAAAGCTAGACTAATTGATACAAAAACATAGATCAGAAGGAAAATTGTAGCTGGTGTGGAACACAGCCTGATTTCTTCCTCTATACAAACTTCCTAAAATGTAGTTTTAGGAAAAATTCTCCTTATTCAAAGATAAGTAATTTAAAATGACAAAATTGAACAGCCAATAGCACATGAAAAATTGCTCAACCTGATTTGTCACCAGGAAAATGCAAATTGAAATAATAATGAGATACCACTACACACCCTCTAGAATGGATTACAATGAAAAATAATTGACAAAATCAAGTGTTGCAAGCATTTGGAACAACTGTAACTTTCAAACATTGATGGGAGTGTGATATGGTACAACCACTTTGGGAAATTGTTTGATAATGTGCTCAAAGTTAAATCTTTATTTACTCAATGACCTAGAAATTCCACTGAGGTATTGATCTTAAAGAAATGAAAACACATGTTCACAAAAGGCCTGTATAATAGTTTACAGAGCAGTTTTCTGTATAATAGTCACAAATTGAAAATGCTTCATTCTCTACAAACTTTGATAAGTTCATCCATTCAATAATTTTTAAAATGCAAACACATACTCTGGTTTCTCTTCAAATCGCATAAATCTTTCGCCTTTTTAAAAATTCAACATAACACTATGCAATGTAACAACAATGCGAATATACTTAACAATACTGAACTGTACACTTAAGAGTGGCTAAAATGGTGACATTTTTATGTATATTTTACCACAAGCTTAAAAAATAATAAAATTATGTACTATATAATTCCATTTACATAAGAATTTCAAGAAGAGCTAACACTAATCTATAGTGACAGAAGTCAGAATAGAAATTAGTTATGAGTTGGGAGTATTATCTGTGAAGCAAATAAGGCAGTTTTCATATTGAAATTGTTCTATATTTCAATCTAGGTGATGGATCACAGATCATTATATATTTATGTGGTACATATACTTTGAAACATATATATATATATATATATATATGCATACACACACACACACACACACACACATATGGTGTACACCTAATATTTAGCACTTTCCTATATATGTATAATATATCAAAAGAATAAAGCAGAAATAAAGAGTCCAGAAAAGAAATGGAGAAATAAAAATAGGATTAATTGAAAGCTGACAAAACTCAGGAAAGATGTGGAAGAAACAAAAGTTATAACAATGAAGGTCAAGTTGGAAATGAAAATCCTGCTAACACCTAGTAAGAGAACTAGGATATAGGAATAAGAAAAGTAAGCAAAATGAAATTAAGCAAAATGTTAAAAAGATTTCAATGAGAGTGGTGGCTACCTGGGTGTGTTAACTTGTGAGAATTCAACTGAGCTATACATTTACTATTTATGTGGTTTTCTATATGTCTAACATACTTTAAATAAAAATGTTTATTAAAATAAGGATTGACAGAAAAAGAGTTGATGTGGAAGATAGGCAAACAATTTCCAATTATACATTTCAGAGTTTCCAAAGGAGAAAATGGAAACAAGCGAATAAATGTATCAAAATATAATGTAAGAAAAATTTCCAAGAAAACAGGAGGACTTGAATTTGTACATTGAAAGAACACTTTTTATACCAAGAAAAATTCTCAAAACTGTCAAATCTTGAAACATATCCAGGTAAAAGTTAAATTTTTTTAAATTCTAAAGGAAAAGAAATAATACTATGGACAGCCAGACAAAAAGTTCAAGTCATTTATAAGAGGAAATAAATTTAGGATGGGTCAGTCATTTCTAAACATTCAATGCTATGAGACAATTGAGCAAAACTTATTTAAGAATAAAGGCCAGCAGTAGCTGGTTTGGCTCAATGGATAGAGTGTCAGTCTATGTACCAAAAGGTCCCAGGTTTGATTCTGGTCAAGGGCAAGTACCTCAGTTGCAGGCTCCTCCCAGGCCTGGGCCCTTGTCAGGGCATGTGCAGGAGGCATCCAATCGACGAGTTTCTCTCACATTGATATTTCCCTCTCTCTTCTACTCTCTCTAAAATCAATGGAAAAATATCCTCGGGTGAGGATTAAAAAATAATAATAATAAATAAATAAAATAAAATCCACATCACAAAAAGAAAAAGAACAAAGGCCACAGATCAGCAATTTGGGATATGCAAGAACACCAGAATATTGTTCCTATGAGTCATTCCTAAATAACTTTTTATATTCATATATTATATTTGCCTCTAAGAGAAATGGTCTCTTGGGGTTTCATTTAAGAGTAGATTCTTTCCCACCCTCTTTAATCACAATCCTAAATTTCCAGTCTTCCACCAGATCAGGTTGGATTCATTACTGTCAGAGCCACAATTATATTATTTAGCTATCTTTATCAAAATTTCATTGAAAAAGAAATGTTTTTACACATATCACTTGTTTTTTCTACCTTTTCGTTTTAACGTAATTTTACACTTAAATGTTACAAGGATATTCTCCGGGCAGATGCCTGCCTTGAGGATATTGTAGAACCTGCAGCAGTCCTTTGCTACCATGAAGAGGCAGGACACATCTAAGGTTATTACACCGGGCAGGAAGACGCGTGGGCACCTAATAACATGAAGCTGCCATACAGACCCACACTGCCTCCTTCTGGCCTTCCTTTGTTTATTTATTTTTGTTGTTTTTGTTAATCTTCACTGGACTTTTCAACTGATTTTTAGAGAGCGTGGCAAGGAGAGGTAGAGACAGAGAATAACATTGGTTCCCTCCCACATGGATCCAGCGTGCAACAGAGGTATGTGCCCTCGGCCCGAATCAAACCTGCGGCCCTTCAGTTCTAGGGCTGGCGCTCTAACCACTGAGCAACCGGATAGGGCTAGGTTGCCTTTAAATGAGACATATTTACATGCCATTATAAAAAAAAGTTACAGCCCTAACCGGTTTGGCTCAGTGGATAGAGCGTTGGCCGGTGGACGCAAGGGTCCCAGGTTTAATTCTGGTCAAGGGCATGTAACTTGGTTGCGGGCACATCTCCAGTGGGGGTGTGTAGGAGGCAGCTGATTGATGTTTCTCTCTCATCGATGTTTCTAACTCTCTCTCTCTCTCCCTTCCTCTGTAAAAAAAAAGAAAATCAATAAAATATATTTTTTTAAAAAGTTACAAAGCTAGTACAAAATACCTTCTGAGACCCTTCATCCAGTCCCCAACTTGCTATCCTATATAATAAAGAAGGGATATGCAAATTGACCACCACTCCGCCACAAAGATGGCGGTGCCCACAGTGTAGGCAGGGGTTTCCATAACACAAGATGGCTGCACCCATTGGGGAGGCTAAGTTCCTGTAATGAGCCTTAACGAGCAATCAGCAGGGACCTGAGGCTGCGCACCCCCAACCCCGGTGAGGTTTGACAGGGGACCTCAGGCCGCGCCCCCCACCCCAGCGCAAGGCCAGGGGACCTCAAGCCACGCCCCCCACCCTGGCACCAGGCTGGGGGACCTCAGGCCGAGACCCCCATCCAGTGGGGCTTGACGGGGGACCTCAGGCTGCACCCCTCCGCCCCAGTGCCAGGCCAGTGGACCTGAAGCCATGCCCCCCGCCCAACGGGGCTTGATAGGGGAACTCAAGGTGCGCCCCCCCAACCCCAGTGCTGGGCCAGGGAACCTCAGGCTGCTCCCCTGATTTGCTTTATCATTCTCTTTCTTTTCTCATTTATTTGGAAGTTGCCCTGTATTCCTAAATACTTCAGTGTGTATTTCCTAAAAACAAATATTCTCTTACAATACCACAATACAACTATCAAAATGGGGAAATAATATTGATACAATACTCAATACTCTTGGTATCAGATTTTATTAAAATTTTGCCATCTGCCCCAATACTGTCCTTAATAGAAAGTTAAAATCCCAGGTCATGAGTTGTATTCAGGTGTCATGTTTCTTAAATTCCCTTAATTTGAAACAATACCTCAGTCTTTCCTTGTCTCTTATGACCTTGACATTTTGATGAGTATAGGCCAGTTATTTTGGAAATGTCTGTCAATTTGGGTTTGCAAATCACATTGCAATTTTTTTTTTTTGGTACTTAATCTTCCATAAAAAAATGAACATTTTCATTTTCTCAATGAATATAAAAGGATATTTTAACACCTTGGGGTACATTTAGTTCCTAGAGTCTTTCAGTTCAGCAAGCACAGAATGCCTTCTCAGGGGACTGATTCTATGTCCTAACAGCAGTTCAGGTGATATTGTCTTGCCCCAAGCTATCTTTGGCATTTCCCAGGGTGTTTTGTTGTTATCAGATCTTCTCCTGTTGTTCTATTAGCTCTATTGCTGTCACCTCTATGATTAATCTCAAAGGGCAGCCTAATATACCTATATGCCTTGGTCCACTCAGCTTAAAAAAATACTGAATTTGTTATAAAGGTTCTTTCCTGGAAAACTAGGGCAGAGCAAAACAATTATACCCCAAAGAAAGAAAATACATAAACATAGACATGCTGAACTATTTTGAGCAGTTTCCTTATTCTTGCATAACTACAATCTAGCCATAGATTAGTTTGGATGTTGGAAGTTACTCATAAAACAACTGCAGTCTCCTCTCTTTGCCTTAGTGCTATCTGGGTGAATTGCCACATTAAGCTGTTCAAATTTTTAGCCTGAGGTAGTTTCAAGTTGACACCAAGCAAAATTTTAAATCTTATTCTTCTTTGTAGATCCCAAGTAGTTCTTACCATCTCTGATCTATCTCATAGTTCTGTAGTAGATTTTATTATTGTTCCACATTATTTCCTTTCTTATAAAAGGATTTACATTCCTGGCTGTACCCCTGTGAGTTTCAGTGACTTGCTTTGAGAGTATACTTGCTTTCTCTATTCACATTTGGATTTTATCACGTGATTTTCTTTGGCTAATTGAATGTGATTAGAAGTAATGTACTTCCCAGCAGAGATACCAAGAGACGACGTTATGATGTAACTATTCTGCCAAAAGAAAAGCATGTCCCAGATAGGGGTTGTTACTTTTATCTGGGTTCTGTAAGGAGATCACATGGAGTAAAGTCACAACAAACATATAACAACTGATATATAGCATAAACAATAGCCTTTTCTATCATAAATACAAAAATTTCGGGGACTGTTATCTCAGCATGATCTACTATAAACCAAGTAATACCATTTCTGCTTACCAGCCACTGTATATGAGTTCCTGTAATCCATCTTGCCCAGTTAGAATAAAGACTTGATGAGAGAGAGAGAGAGAGAGAGAGAGAGAGAGAGGAGAGAGAGAGAGAGGATTAGGACTGATTCTTGAACTGATTTTGTGGGTTGGGTTCAGAGCCTTTTATATGAAGATGAGAGAATTGATCAGAAGATAGTGAATCCATGCAAATGGCAACATTTAAAGGGATCTATAATACTGAATGCAGTGGTTCTCAAAGTGGGACCCCCAGACAGTGGCATCACCTGGAAACTTGTTAGAATGCAAATTTTCTGGCCCCAGCCCAGACGTGCTAAACCAAAAACTTTAGGGGTGGGCACAGCTATCTGTGTTTTAACAAGTCTTCAAGGGGACTCTGAAGAAAGTTTGAGAGCAGTTGAGGTAAAGGATTTGAAGTCTTCAAACCACCCTGAATTAATTCCTCATTCTGCTTTCTTAGCTGAGAAAGCTTTGTCACCTTTGCATGTGAGAACTAACAATTTTCCTAGCAGGAGCCAAGCCACATTGTTGCTATGGCAACCAGAGTACAAATTTAGCATGGCCTTGGGGGTAAGAGTGTGGAAGTGAGGCAATCTTGGATATTGGTACAGAATAGTTAGAAATCTAAATGTTGTAGAAATTTATTAATTTACATCACCCGCAAAATTGGAAGAATGTTTGTGGGAATAGATTTTGAAGTTGCTAGATCAAGGAGCATTGTCCTCATTTTGGATCAGGTAAAATATATAGTTGTGGCCTGGCTGGTGTGGCTCAGTGGTTGAGTGTCGACCTATGAACCTGGTCAGGGCACATGCCCGGGTTGTGGGTTCAAACCCCAGTGTGGGGAGTGCAGAAGGCAGCCGATCAATGACTCTCCCTCATCATTGATGTATCTCTCTCTCTCTCCCTCTCCCTTCCTCTCTCTCTTTCTAAAAAAAAAAAAATAAAAATGTTTACCTATGAACCAGGAGGTCATGGTCTGATTCCTGGTCAGGGCACATGCCCAGGTTGTTTCTACCTCTCTCTCCCTCTTCCTTCCTTTCTGAAATCAATAAAAATATCTTTTTTAAAGGAAAGTATAATTGTGAGCACATACCAGTGATTGTGTATTCAGTGTGTAACAAGCTAGGGAAAGATGGTTCAATGTAAACGTGCACTGAACTTTGTCCCCCAACAAATTACATAACAAAAGTCAGAAATCCCTTAACAAGTATAAGAGAAGGAATTTAAAAACTTCAGGAAATGGGGAATAAAGGTTTGGATAGATTTTGCTCATCTAGTCCAGGCACCTCCTCACATATTTGATACAAGCTTTTATTTTAGTAATAAAACATATAGACTGGTATGGGGTATCAGAGTGGCTTTAGTGTAGATGCCAAAGCCATTATAGGTAGTTCAAGCAAAAAGGTAACTGCACCCAGTTAGATGCTTGCAAATCATTGAAGGAGTTAAAGGAGTGTGGGGTGGTGATTCCCCTTTGTAAGGATCATATCTGTCTACAAAACCAAATATTTATTTGAGCACATACTAAATGTGCTCAATGTGCTAAACACTTGAGGATCTCATAGTCTGGTGGAGAAGAAAGATACCCAAATAATTAAAAATTTTAATTATTTATCACAGACACTACTCAATCATACCCAACTATCACAGTCACTACCCAACCAGTGATAACTGGTATAAAGGGTTTAAAAGGATGAAGATGTATGATTGCTGCTATGCCATGTCAACTGGTTTATCTTCTTTTTTCCAACTCTACATATGTGGGATAATATACTGACAATGGGGCATGGGGAATGCAAGGAACTCAAATGGTGTATCATCAAACAATGTTAATTAAGCAATCATCACACACACACACACACACACACACACACACACACACACCCCTCAAAGGATATTGGCCTTATTTACCTTTTAGTACCTGAAATTTCTATCTAGAAATATTTGTCATACCACTATGGAGGATTTTTAGAAGGATCTTGGATTCTCTTTCATATGTAAGCATTTTAAAATTAGACAAATTTTAAAATCCCACCAAGGCTGTCCTAGGCCTTATGATTTCCAGTAAAAACCAAAACATGGAATTCAACATAAATACTTAGTGCTGTATTACCACGTTGGAAGAATTTTGCTAAATGAAGTATGGTACAAAGTTGACTCAGTCCAGACAAAGCACAAGTAACCCGTTGTTGTACAGCAAAAATTCTGTAGTTACTCTTTTTTTTAATTGAAGAACAATTTTTTTTTTTTTGCTACAGCAGATTTTGCAAAAGATGCATCGAATTTCTGAACCTGAGTCAACCTCATGGTTGTTAAAATGATTGTTAAAAATGCATACCTTCTGGGTTACTCGTCATTTTAAAATACTGAATTTTGTCCCATTGTCAGACCATATGTTCCAACTTTACTAGTAGGTTAAATAAATGGTCACACTACTCTTAACCCACAACTCCCTTCTCCCCACACCGTGGAACTTGCAACAGAGATCTATGCCTCTCCTCCTGAAGTGGGCATGAGTGAGAGACACCGAAACCTAGTGTGCTTCACTTGCCAAGTGCCCAATCCGTTTTCCACGTCACACGTCACTCAAAGGCAGGGCTGCATTACGCAGCCTCTTCAAGGTCCCTTGCATTTGCCCATTTCTGCGATTAAAAAGAGTCTCTTCTTGGGAGTAAATTCACGTAAAGCCCCTATATGGCATTAGCTAGCTGAAGGCCAGGCCAACCGCAGCGTTAGAGTGAATCTGGTTTCTCTTTGAAAAACCTCCTTGGAGGGAGCATCCCACACCCGCAACCAAGTGGGCCCGGCACCACGTGTCTGCACCAACCGCCGGATTGGCCGAGCGCGTTTTCTCGCTGCAGTCTAGACGTGCAAGGTCCCGCCCAGCTGCCAGAAGAGCTGGGGAGCGGAGAGAAGAGGCCAGAGAAGGATCGCGGAGGGGCGGGGGCGGGAGGGGGGTGGGGGATCCAGAGGCGTCAGCGGCCTGGAATCTGGGAGGGCCCGGAGCCGAGCCTGGCGGCTGCCTTGCCACAACTTGCCCAGACCAGACAGGCTTCCACCTACCTCTTGCCAGGAGCCGGCTCGCCGCTTCCCGCTTAGCTGCTCCTTGGGCCGCCGTGGACCTGCCCGCACGAGCAGCGCACCTGGGGTCTGGGTCCCCAGCATCGCCCCCGCCCGCTTGCAGCGCCCGGCGCCTGCCCTGGAGCGCGCAGCTGGGGTGAGCCGAGACCTGGGATGCGCCAGGCGCTCCGGGGAGTCCGCGGCAGATGGGGCATCTCGGTGTCCGTGCAGCCGCGTCCTCTTCCCGCTTCCCAGGCTGTGAGCAGAGGCGCTGCAGACCCCGCTAGCATGGCTGCCGCAGCCCCCACTCCCATTTGCCTTCAAAGCGGCGACACCGAGGCCCCCGTGGAGCCAGCGTCTCCCGACCTTTGTCTTTGCGGGTTCGGGAGCCTGCCCCGCTGGCGGCCCCGCTGGGGGGATGGGGGACAGAGGGAACGGGAAAGCGTGCCCCCTTCATTCCTGGTCCGGCCATCTTGCGGACCAGATTCAATCAAGGAGCGAGAATGGCCAGCGCCGTGGCGCCAGAGTGGGACCAGAGTGGTGGCGGCGAAAAGAAATGGGTGTCTCTGGCCCGCGTGCCTCCTCCCTAGACTGCAGAGGGGGCTTGTGGACAGTCTCCCACGTTCAGCTCCAAGGGCTTGGTCCTAGAGCACGGCAGAAAATAACAGGGGTGAGGGGTGGGAGCTGACATTTACTTTGAGCGCCTACTTCATTTGGACCTTCTTTATCCACGCGTTCCTCCGGCAAATTCTTAAGGCCTCTGCCTGCCTGTCCGTCCTATGCTAGGTGCTGGGAATATAACGGTGAGCAAGAGAGACCTCGGCCCTTGTTCCCGCTGATCCTGCAGCCCAGTGGATGGAGTCCACAGCCTACAGACCTGCCAGGTCGGTATCCTGATCCCCTGTGAGCTGAGGCCTAGTGCTGACATAACTTGTTCTAGGTCAGGCAGCAAGTACATGGAAGACTCCAACTTTGAACCTAGATCTTTAAGACTTTTATGCTGGGTGCAGTGAATCTGGAATAGCTCCCCCCGCCCCCCAAGTTCCATTAAACGTTATTTGGATGTACGGTATCTATGAAGTCATATGAAGTGTATGCCTGTTTCCTGGATGCTTTTATGTAGGCTTATTTGTAGTTACAATATCTGGAAAGCGGTAAAACTATTGGATATTACAGCTATGCTTCTGGTTACTCTGAACTGTATTTTTCTTTCCTCTGTTCTTTGGCTGTTAGGAAAGACAAACGTTTTCCTGATGGTTGGTCCAAGCCAGGGCTCCCTGGTGGATTGAGGAATGTCTGGCTTTTCCTCAGCTCATTGATCTCTATGGTAGCCACGGGCAGCCCTCAGAAGACCCCAAGAATGAGAGGCCCGAGGTCTACAAGTTGCTGCTAGAAATTTTTTAGCCTCTCCAAAAAACAGAATGCAGCTGCCACACAAGTTTGTAAGGTAGATACCAGAGCCCTGTAAAACTTGATGGTAAAGCTGATGGTTAAAGTTCCCCTCCCTGTATTTTTTTTTTTTTTTACCTTCACATTTTGAAAAATGCATCCTTTTGGAAAGACAAAGTATTAAATATTCGGGGAAGTTTTTTTTGGTTTGTACTTCTATCAGAATGTTAACTTAGGTGGCCAACCCGTAGAAGAAGAGAGGGTCCATTTTAAAAAGTATCTTTCATGTAAGAAATGTAAAAGCGTATCATCAAATACAATGAACTAACACCACAAATTTATTGAGGTATCATATACAAAATGCACCCTTATTTTCGGTGAATACAACTGATGAATTTTGTCAAATGTATATGCCTGGGGAATCAACAAAACAATCAAAACAGAGAATATTGTTTATTATACTCCAAAGTGTCTTTGTGCCCTTTGGAAGCCAGTCCCCCTATATCCCAGTTAATTTTACATAGTTTCATTGCTTAATGTTTTTCTAAATTATGTGTAAAAAATAAGGATGAATAGATATTTCTGATCATAAAACCTAAAGCGAAAATAGCAGTGAATAACCTGAGGATGGCAATGGGACCCACAGGGCCCTGGGATGTGGATCCCTGGGCTTTAGGGACATGGCAGGTCCTGCCCAGAGGCCAGGGAGGGTGGTGCCCCGCGGGGAGCGGACGCGCAGGAGGTGCCGTCTCTGGGTGGACGGGTGTGTCCCCTCAGGCTCGTCCAGGAGTTCTTCTCTGGTCCCACAGGGCCCTGGGCGCTCGCTGACCACGAGGGGGGGCCGGCGCGCCCTTTGCTCCCAGTCCCTGGGGCTGGGGACGCTGCCATAGCAACGGCGGAGACGCTCAGAGCCTAGGCCGCTGCCTCCACCGCCGCCGCCTCCTGAGAGCTGGCTTTCTCCTGATCGTGAGGAGCGGGGCGGCGGCGGTCCGGGAGGCGGCCCGGGCGCAGGAGCCGAGTCCACCCTCTCCTCCGATGCCAGCAGAGGTGGTGGCCAGTTTGCTGCAAGCATGGTAAGAGCTGGACGCCTGGACGCCCGTCCGCGGACGCCAGGCTAGGGGCAGCCGCGGGAGGCGGGGCCCCGGGACTCGGCTCCCCTGCCAACTCCCGCTTCGTCTCCCTCCCGCAGCCCTTCCACAAGCAGGTCTACTACCCACTCGCCAACGGTCTGGAGGCTTCCGACGCCTCCGGAGGGGCCGCGGCAGGCGCGGCCGCCATGGCCTGTTTCCCTCCCAGCGCGGCGACGGGTCCCCTGCCCTTCTTCCAGTTCCGGCCGCGGCTGGAGAGTGTGGACTGGCGGCGGCTGAGCGCCATCGACGTGGACAAGGTGGCGGGGGCTGTGGACGTGCTCACGCTGCAGGAGAACATCATGAACATCACCTTCTGCAAGCTGGAGGACGAGAAGTGCCCGCACTGCCAGTCGGGGGTGGACCCCGTGCTGCTGAAGCTCATCCGCCTGGCGCAGCTGTCCATCGAGTACCTGATGCACTCGCAGGAGTTCCTCACCTCGCAGCTGCACGCCGTGGAGGAGCGGCTGCGCCAGAGCCTGGCCAACTGCGAGCAGAGCAGGGAGCTCCTCAGCAAGCAGGCCGGCGAGATCAAGTTCCTCAAGGAAGAGTGCAAGCGCAGGAAAAAGATGATCGCCACTCAGCAAATGATGATGGAGGCCAAAGCCAGCTATTACCAGGTGTGTGGTGATCATAATTCATAACCCCTCCAAAACCTCAATTCCCACTAGCTGGGATAGTGATAGCCCTTTGTATCAATATCAATATTTTTTTGTTGTTGTTTGCTTTGGTTTTGTTTGTTGGTTTGTTTTTCGTTGTTTTTTTTGTTTTGTTTTTTTAAGATCTGTACTGTATATTAGAAAAACAGCATGTTTAAATGAACCAAAACAGAAATTTTAACTAACAGATGACATGGTTCATTATTTTCTTTAGAGTACCGTAGGATTAATGATTAAACAGGTAACGTGGTCTGCAGTGCTTTATTTAAGCCATGTACTTGCTGGTTGTTTAAGAAGCTGTTTCCTTCTCCTAATACTAGTAAAAATAAACCATGTACAAATCGCAACTGAGATTGGCCCCCAAAATCTGGAATTATTACATTTGTGGATTTTTGTCAATTTTTTTTCAAAATCTTTGCACATTTACAGAAAAGTTGCAACAATAGTGCAAAGAACTTCCATATACCCTGCAACCAAATTCATCAGTTATTAACATTTGCTTATTTCCTTTGCTTCTATACATATTATTGAACCATTTGACAGTAAGTTTTAGACTCCTACGTATTTCAATGTGTGTATTTCCTAGGAACAAGAAAACTCACTAATATAACAAGAGTATTTTAAAAATAAAAAATATTTCTTTTCTGTTGTTAATCCTATTTCTAAGGCAGAGTCTTTGTGCAAGAAATAGGATTCTAAAGCTCTTGCTACTTCTCATTGAAAAGCATGATCTGACTATTATTAAGTTTCTAATTACTGTAAGATCTGTTATAAAGCCCAGTGATGGTAGATCAGATAGTGTTGGCTTTGGGGCCTGACAGACCAAGTTGTTGATGTGTATCAATAATTTATTTTTTAACTGGCTAGTATTCCATTGTGTACATGTATCAAAGTTTGTTAACCTTTAACCTTTGAATGATGTTTTGCCTGGTTCTAGTGTTTGGCTATTACGAATAATTCTGATATGAACATTCACGTGCAGGTTTTTATGTGAACTTACGTGTGTGTGTTTTCTATAGAAATTTTAAGTTCACAGCAAAATTGAGGAGAAGGTACAGAAAGTTCCCATATACTCCCTTTCCCCCACAAATGCATAGCCTCCTCCATTATCAATATCCTCCACCATAGTGGAAATTTATTGTAATTGATGAGCCTATACATATTGACAGATCATTATCACCCAAAGTTTATAGTATATTTATGGTTTACTCTTGTGTTGTATATTCTATGGGTTTTGACAAATGTTTAATGACCTATATCCATCTTTTTGGTAGCATATGGAGTATTTTCATTGCCCTAAAAATCCTCTGTGCTCTGCCTACTCATCCTCCTTGCCCTCCAATCCTGGCAACTACAGAATGTCCTATAGTTGGACTTATACAGGATATAGCATTTTCATATTGGCTTCTTATGCTTAGTAATATACATTTCAGATTAAAAAAAATATGTTTGTATTGATTTTAGAGAGAGAGGAAGGGAGAGGGAGAGATAGAAACATCAATGAGAGAGAAACATTAATCAGCTACCTCCTGCATGCCCCCTACTGAGGATCCGGGGCATGTTCTCTGACGGGGAATCAAACCCAGGACCTCTTGGTACATGATCAACGCTCAACCAACTGAGCCATACTGGCCAGGCCATTTCAGGTTCTTCCATGTCATTTCAAGGTTTGCTGGCTCATTTCTTTTTAGTGCTGAGTAATATTCCGTTATCTAGATGGACCATAGTTTATTCACTCACCTACTGAAGAACACCCTGGTTGCTTCCATGCTTGGGCAATTATTAAGAAAGTTTCCATAAACATCTTTATGAAGGTTTTTGTGTGGCCATAAATTTTTCATTCCTTTGGGTAAATGACAAGGAATGTGTTTGCTGGGTTGTATGGTAAGACTGTGTTTAGTGTTGTATGAAACTGTCAAAGTGGCTCTACCATTTTTTATTTCTACCAGCAGTGAATGAGAGTTCTGGCTGCTCCACATTCTCACCGCCATTTTGTCAGTGGTCAATATTTTGACCATTCTAATAGGTGTGTGGTGGTATCTCATTGTTTAAATTTGCATTTGCTTGGCATATTTTGTGAAACATCATTTCATATGCTTATTTGCCATCTGTATCTTTTCTCTGGTGAGGTGTCTATTAAGGTCTTTGGCCCATTTTTTAGTTGGATTATTTGTTTTCTTCTTGTTGAGTTTTAAGAGTTCTTTGTATAGTTTGTATAACAATTCTTTATCAGTTGTGTGTTTTGCCAGTATTTTCTCCCAGTCTGTGTTTTGCCTTCTCATTCTCTTGACATTGTCTTTTGCAGAGCAGAAGTTTGTTTGTTTTTTTTTAATATATTTTATTGATTTTTTTACAGAGAGGAAGGGAGAGGTTTAGAGAGTTAGAAACATCGATGAGAGAGAAACATCGATCAGCTGCTTCCTGCACACCCCCTACTGGGGATGTACCCACAACCAAGGTACATGCCCTTGACCGGAATTGAACCTGGGACCCTTCAGTCCGCAGGCCAACGCTCTATCCACTGAGCCAAACCGGTTTCGGCAGAGCAGAAGTTTTTAATTTTAATGAAGTTCTACTTGTCAGTTATTTTTTTCATGGATGTGTATTTGGTGTTGTATCACCATACCTAAGGTCATCTAGGTTTTCTCCTATGTTATTTTCTAGGAATTGTATAGTTTTACATTTAGGTCTGTGATCCAGTTTGAGTTAGATTTGCACAGGATATCAGTATATATGTTCTGTGTCTAGATCCATTTTTCCCCTCTATATATAGATGTCCATTTGTTCTAGCACCATTGTTGAAGAGACTATCTTTGTTCCCCTGTATTGCTTTTGCTTCTTTGTCAAAGAGCAGAAGACTGTATTTTTATAGGTTTATATCTGGGCACTCTATTCTGTTCCATTGATTTATTTGTCTATTCTTTAGCCAATACCACAGTGTCTTGATTATTCTAACTCTATATAGTAAGTCTTAAAATTGAGTAGTATCAGTCTTCCAACTTTGTCCTTTGTCAATATTGTGTTGACTATTCTGGGTCTTTTGCTTCTTCCTATAAAGTTTAGAATCAGTTTGTTAATATCCACAAAATAACTTGCTAGGATTTTGATTGGGATTGCACTGAATCTATAGATCAAATTGGGAAGAACCGGCACCTTCTCATTTTGAGTCTTCTTATCCATTAACATGGATATCCATTTACTTAGTCCTTTGATTTTGTTCATCAGAATTTTGAAACTTTCCTTATTTAGATCTTGCACATATTTTGTTAGATTTATACCCAAGTATTTCATTTTTGGGGAGTGCTGATGTAAATGGCATTGTGTTTTTAATTTCAAATTTCACTTACAATTGTTAAAATATAGAAAAGCAGTTGACTTTAGTCTATTAACCTTATATTCTGCAACATTAAAATACCTGGTTATTAGTTTTTGGTCAATTCTGTTGGACTTTCTACATGGACATGTTGTCTGCAAATAAAGGTATTTCTGTGTCTTCCTTATCAGTCTGTATATCTTTTATTTCATTTTCTTGTCTTATTGCATTGTATGGTGTTGAAAAGCAGTGGTGAGGGGATATCCTTGCCTTGTACCTGATCTTAGCTGGGAAGCTTTGAGTTTCTCACCATTAAGTATGACGTTAGCTATAGGTTTTTGTGGATAGTCTTTATTAAGTTGAGAGTTCCTCTCTTCCCTGGAATTTTTAACTCTCAAATCATCCACTCTCATCCTCAAGCAATTTGTCAATTACAGTGTAGGTTTTCTTACCCTGCACTGGTTTCTCTGGGGTTTTTTGCCGCTGAGTCTCTGCTCTGGTAAACTGTGACTCCAGGTCTCTCCACGCTCAGGGCAGTGGTTTGCCCTGTGTTATCCCTTCTCCCTTCTCTTACACATCTAAGAAGAGTTGATTTTTCAGTCTGTTCAGCTTTTTACTTGTTGTTAGGATGGAGTAGTGATTTTCAAGCTCCCTACCTGCCCATCCAGAAACTGTAAACCTCTTAGATTTGTCTTGTTTGTTTGTTTTTTGTCATACAGAAGTTTCAACATACAGTAGTCAAAATGTGAGTCTTTTCTGTTTGGAATAGGAACCCCTTCTCACCCTGAGCTCGTGACTATTGTGTGTTATTAAAATAGTTAAAATATTATTTTCATTTTTGGAAATTAAAAGTTACTTCTAGGGTTTCTCATCTTTTTTTTTTCTCTCCAGTGCTGTGCATAGCCCCAGAGCTCACACTTACACCTGAATCAGTGGGGGAAGTCCCTAAAATACTGTGAGGCAACTAGAGCATGCATCATAAGCAGAAAAGACTGAAAAGATTCTTTGAAGATTCTCTGAAATGCAATGCTGAGAAATATGCCATAACACTATTTTTCTGGAACACTAGAATCTGACGTTGTGATGCAGCCATACTAAGAGTAAGGCAGTACAGGAATAGCAGAGCATGTAAATAGCACAATGGAGATGAAACAGTGGAATCCAAACTGAGAGAAACTCTGCAGGACAAAGGTTCAGTTTCTTCAGAACAATTGCAAGGAGAAAAGAGATGGAGCAGCAATCTATAGACTAAAAGAGAACTAAGGGATGTAACAATCAATTGCAAAATATGGCTTTATTTGGATCCTGATTTAAAACAAACTAAAATTTTTTCTAAGACAATGTGTGAAATATTGGGGAAAACAAACAAATGGTCGGATATTTGTTGAATATAGAGGAATTAGTATTCTTGTCTTAAAAGGTAGAATAATGATATTATGATTGTATTAAAAGAAAGTCCTTTTATGCCATGACCAGCGTGGCTAACTTGTTTGAGTGTAGGCCTGAGTACCAAAGGGTCACAGGTTTGATTCCCAGTCAAGGGCACATACCTGGATTGCAGGTTCACTCCCTGCCCCAGTGTGTGTGTATGTGTGGAGGGGAGGGGCCGGGGGGGGGGCGGAATGCAGGAGGCAACCAGTCGATGTGTCACTCTCACATCAATGTTTCTCTCTTTCTCTCTCCCCCTCCCTCCCTTCCATGCTCTCTGAAAAGCAATGGAAAAAATATCCTCAGGTGAGGATTAACAGCAACAACAAAAACACCCTCCCCCACAAAAAAAAAAAAACCACCCAACACACCAAGAAAGTCCTTTTAGAGATAAATTCTGAAATATTGACAAATGAAATATATAATATCCAGGATTTATTTCAAAGTAATCCAGGGGTGAGGATATAGACAAAACAAGTTGAATTTTTGCTTAAATTTTGAATCAGTGTTTAAATGGAAAAATAGAGATCTGGTAGAATTGATTTTCCCCCCAGTAAATTCATTTTAGGAGGCTAAATATTTCTACAGCATTTGTTTAATTATTTATTAATGCTGGGCTCCGGGGACAAAACTGTGAATAATATAGACAAGAGTCAGTGCTCTTAAGAACCCAGAGGGATTAGGCAGGAGACAATAAAAGAGTGAAAGTAAATAAATGTGAAAATGTTAACTAGGGATACGTCCAATGAAGAAAATAAGACAATGTGATGGGACAGTGACTGGCAGAAGGACCATCCTCGAAGATCTTGTTGAGGACGTGCCACTCATCCCCAGTGTGGAAAATGCTTCATAAACGACATCCTGAATGTCAAGTAGGGATTAGTCAGGGGAAGATCTAGGGAAGGTTCAGGCAGGGAACCAGCCCATAAGAAGACTCTGAGGTTGGTCCACTTGAGAGACAGACAACGACTAGCATTGCTGGAGTGTCCCCACAAGTTGGTGGTGATAGGGTAGGCACCACAAGTCTAATGGGAGCAGCGTTAGGGCTTCCAGAAAGCACCATGATGGGCTACTTTAACTGTTAAGTGATAGTTTCCAGAACGCCCTTGTTTTTATATTTGTCTTTTTAGTCATACTTTCAGTATCCCTTGCCAGGATGATATCTTTTGGGGGAAAGCCCCCAAGAGGTAGTGCTTCAGGTGCCTGGATTTTAATGGAAATTAGGTGAAGGGCACTCGTTGTGGCCACTTTGATTTGTTACTGTCTCCTTTTCAGTGCCATTTTTGTGACAAGGCCTTTATGAACCAAGCCTTTCTACAGAGTCATATTCAGCGCCGTCACCCTGAAGATTCTCACCTTGGTAAGTAATGAGCTCAACTTTAATGAGCTGTTTTCTTTCTGGTAATTTTTTTCTTTTTCCAGTGCATTTCTCAGTCCTTTTAAAATAAAGTATCGCTGTCCTTGTCCATGCACAGAGCCCCTACTATGTGCCAGGCACTGTACTAGGGGTGGGGATACAGCCCCAAGTGAAACAGACTAACTCCTGCATTCTAATGGGAGGGGCAGAGGAAACACACTTAAATGAATGAGTGATTCTTTTAAAATGGTGGCAAGCGCAATGAAGAAAATAAGTCATGAGAATGGGATGGAGAATGACTCTTGGTTAATCAGCAAAGGAGGTAATATTTGATCAGAAACTGAGGAGGTAATATTTGATCAGAAACCACAATGATGAGTAGGTCCCAGTCTGGGGAAAATCTGAGAAATGAATGTTCTAGGCCAGGGGAACTCTGATGGTGAGAGACATGAGGGAGAGGTAGGACAGTGTGTTTGAGGACAGACAGAAGGTTGGTGGAGTAGAGTGAGCAACGCAGTGATATATGGTGATGTCGGAGAGGAAGGAGCCAAGTCCCGTGGGGCCTTGAATGCCCTGAGCAGGAATGTGGGTGTTTTTATAAGCATAATGGGAAGCCATGGAGGATTTTAAGTATGGGGGAGACACAATCTAATTTGTACCTGAGAATGACCCCTCTAGCTGCTGGTGGAGCATAAACTGTAGGGGCAGTGGTGGAAACAGGTAGAAGAGTGAGGAAGCTGCAAGAGTAGCCTAGGTGAGAGAAGATGGCAACTGGACCACGATGGTACCGGGGAAGATGGAAGAAGTAAAGACAGAGAGGGTATATTTGAGGCACAGCCCACAGAGATGAAGCAAAAGCGATCCTGGGTTTTTGCCTGTATGTTTGGGTGAATGGCAATGATATTTTCCAAGATGGGAAACCTAGGGGCAGGAGACAGTTTGAGGGAGGAAGGAGAAAGGAGAGTTTGTGTTGGCCATGGGTAAACTTAAGTCACACATACAATTGCCATACAAGTGAAGATGCTGGAGGTCTGGAGGTCAAGGTGGAGGCCCAGGCTGGAGATAGAAACATGGGAGTTGTTAGTAGAGCTGGGTTGGATGAGGTCACCTAGACAGAGAAGAGAAGATAGCTAAGGGCCAGCTCCAAGGCTCTCCCAACAGTTTATAGCCCTGTCAACAGGTTATGGCCTGAGTTTGCATTTTGGGAGCTTAGGAGGAACAGCTGAGGAGAGTTAGAAATAGCAGTTATGGAGGCAGGAGAGAAACCCGTGGAGTGTGTGATCATGGAAACCAAGGGAAATAAGTGTTTCAAAAAGGAGACAATAGTCAGTTGTATCCAATGTTCCTGAGACACAGAGTAAGATGAAGGCTGAGAATTGACTGTTGTTATCACTATGGCTATTGGGGAACTTTGACATAGTAGCTTGGGTGGATTGGTGGGGACAAAATTCTGAATGGAGTGAGCTGAGCTGAGAATCAGGTGAGGACATGGGCATGTGGATTACAGATATTTAATTCAATAGTGTTTTCTGGGAAGGAGAGCAGAGACATGAGGCATTACCTGGAGGGAAACGTGGGATCGAGGGGAAATGTTTGTTTTGTTTGATGTGGGAGATACTCAGATGTGTTTGGATACAGATGTGAATTAACCGGTGTGTAGAAGAGGAAACTAAAGAAGCAGGAGAGAGAAAGGGTTCTGTGGTTTATCAAGGAACCAGGTTTCCTGGTACTTACATGCTCTCTAAAGTAAGAAATGCAATATCTACATGTCCACAAGCAGATCAAAGCATTCTGCAGACTGCTATCGTAATCCACAGAAAATCTTATTATAATCTTACATATTTTTAGTATATAGACATGTGTACTTCTGGCTTGCTGCTCAGTGCCTACTTTCCTTTCCCTTTTGGGCCAATCTGTTTCCATTTCTGCCTATTTTAGGTAAATAGATTTATTTAGGAATTAGCTAAGCTTTATGTAAACAATATGAACAGTTTAACATTCCATTTATAAACCATGGTCTACTAATATAATTTAGCAATGTGTTGGAGAAATTGGAAAGATTAAATATTTTAATTAATCTACCATTCTTCAGTGTGAAACTGACTTTCTTTCTCTTCTGTTTCAGTATCTTATTCTATCTCATACTCGTTTCAGAGAGCACTTCACACTCTGAAATGAGTATTATTTCTTCAGGTCATCTTTGAGATTCTGACTTTCTACTTTGGTTTCCATACCTTTCATGTCTACTCTCACAGACACATGTATATCCATTCAGTCATGTGTACATCTGCATGTAAGTACATGTACATAAATATTCCTCCTTTCACTTGTTGCTTCCTTTTACAACTTTTCAGTACCGCGTTTTTGCCCTGCTGACAGGTTACGGCCCGAGTTTGCCAGCCTCTTCTTGTTTTAGCACTACAGGGGTTCTCAGGAGAGTTCGGTGGGAGCAGAAGGATGGTGACCTCAGAGATTTCAATATGGTGGTACCTGCAGGGAAAGCCATTGCTTCCCTTCTCTGATTGAGACAGGCATCTCGAGGAAGGGCCCAGGGTTATTCCTTGTCACCATTAATGCTCCCTGAATGGGCTCTCATACTGTCCCTGTGGGATAATCCAACCTCCACAGGGTGGCTGGAAGAATCTGCTAAAAACAACTCAGTGCCCGATAATGCAAAGGACTGCAAACAAACACTAAGTAGCAAAAATTGGCTCATGTGGCATAGAAAAAGTAATCTCCCAAGTAAGAGCACTTTCCTTTGTCTTATCAATAGATCTCTACCCCGTAAGTTTTCAGATAGGTTTCATATGCATAGTTTTCATAGTTTAACAAGATATTTCTGTTGCAACAGAGTATAAGAAAAAGGAGCTGACCCATAAGCTCCAGAATGAGATCGACATGTTGAAGGAGCAGCTGCAGCTCACCAAGTCTCAGTTAGAGGCTTCACAGCACGCCCATGCAGTCAGATTCTCAGAGGTATGAGACCAAATTTCCAAACAACGGTATGTTGGGAAGGATTGGCAGTCATTCCTTTTAAATGTTTGTAGAATTCACCAATGAAGCCATCCCGTCTTGGGCTTTTCTTTGTTGGGAGTTTTTTTTGTTTGTTTGTTTTGGGGTGTTTTTTTTACATATATTTTTTAAAAAATATATTTTTTTATTGTTTTTAGAGAGGAAGGGAGAGGAGAGAGAGACTCACCAATCTGCTCTCTCCTGTATGCCCCTACTGGGGATTGAACCCACAACCCGGGCATGTGCCCTGACCGCTCTTTCCTGGGTCGACGCTCAAACACTGAGCCATGCCAGCTAGGCTGTTGGGAGGTTTTTGATTACTGATTCAATTTCCTTATTTCTTATTGCTCTGTTCAGATTTCCTATTTCTTCATGATTCAGTGTTGGTGTAGGTATGTATGTTTGAAGGATTTTACCCATTTCTTCTAGATTGGCCAATTTGTTGGCATATAATTGTTCCTGGTAGTTTCTTATTATCCTTTGTAATTCTGTGCTATCAGTTGTAATGTCCCCTCTTTCATTTATAATTTTATTTGAGTCCTCTCTCTTTCTTGGTTAGTCTAGCTAAAGGTTTCTCAATTTTTATTTTTTCAAAAAACCAATTCTTAGTTTTGTTGATCTTTTCTGTTGTTTTCCTATTCTCTATTATATTGATTTCTGCTCTAATTTATTATTTTCATCCCTTTGCTAACTTTGGGCTTTGTTCTTTTTTTTTCTCTAATTATTTGAGGTGTAATATGAGGCTGTTTATTTGTGATTTCTTTCTTAATATAGTTGTTTATAGCTATTAAAGTTTCTTAGAACTGCTTTTGTTGCATCCCATAAGTTTTGGTATGTTGTTTCCATTTTCTTTTCTCTCAAGATATTTTTAAAAAAAGATATTTTTATTGATTTCAGAGAGAAGAGAGAGAGAAACATGGATGATGAGAATCATTGATTGGCTGCCTCCTGCATGCCCCCTACTGGGGATTGAGCCCACAACCCAGGCTTGTGCCCTTGATCAGAATCCAACCTGGGACCCTTCAGTCCATAGGCCGATGAGTGGACCCTTCAGTCCACTGAGCCAAACCCGTGAGGGCTCAAGATACTTTTATTTCCTTTTTTATGTATTCTTTGATTTATTGGTTGTTCAGAAGTGTGTTGTTTAATTTTCACATATTTGTGAATTTTCCGTCTGTTAATAATTTCTAGTTTCATACCACTGTGGTCATAAAAGATGCTTGAACCCTGGCTGGTTAGCTAAGTCAGAGCATCGTCATGATATGCCAAGGTTGCAGGTTCAATCCCTGATCAGGGCACATACAAGAATCAACCAATGAATGCATAAATAAATGGAACAACTAATCGATGTTTCTCTTTCTCTCCCTTCTCTCTCCCTAAAACCAATTTAAAAAATGAAAAAAATTAAAAGAAAAGATGCTTGATATAATTTCAGTCTTCTTGAATTTGTTAATACTTGTTTTGTGATCTATCCTAGAGAATGTTCTATGTGCACTAAGAATGTGTGTCTGCTGCTTTATGTTCTGTATATGTCTGTTAGGTTCATTTAATCTATAGCAGCAATTTTCAAACACTGTGCTGCAAGAATTTTTAAAACATGCAATATGCAATACCTAACTATTTAGTCATGGGCACTGACCACTTTTCCCTTAGATTGTTAAATTAAAAAAAAAATGACAACAGCCAACATAACAATAGCCATCTGGTGTGAATGAATTAAAATTATACCTATTTTTCTTGTCAGATCAGAAAAAAACTATTTTTTGGTGTGCCACAGAATTTTAGTAATCAGTTTATATGTGCCATGAGATGAAAAAGGTTGAAAATCGCTGATCTATAGTGTTGTTCAAATCCTGGTTTTCTTCATTGATTTTCTATCTGGATGATCTATCCGTTGTTGAGAGCAGGGTATTAAAATCCTCTATTATTGTATTGCTGTTTATTTCTCCTTTTTGTTCTATTTGCTTTATATATTTAGGTGCTCCAATGTTGGATGTATACATATTTATAATTCTTATATCTTCATGATGAATTCACCCCTTTATCATTATAGAATGACCTTCTTTGTCTTTTGAGATTTCTTTTTAATGTAGGCATTTACAGCTCTAAATTTCCCTCTGGTCACTGATTGGCTGCTTCCCTTTTTTGGTGTGTTGTGCTTTAATTTTCATTCATCTTAAATTATTTTCTAATTACCCTAGTGAATTTAAGAGTATGTCATTCATTCTTCACATATTTTTGTTTTTCAGTTTTTCTTCTGTTATTGATTTCTGACTTTATTCCATTGTGGTTGAAGAATATACTTTGCATGATTTCAATCTTTTAAAAATTTATTGAGACTCATTTTGTGGCCTAACACATGGTCTCTTCTACTGAATCTCCTGTGTGCATTTACCAAGACTGCATATTCTATTGTTGAGTGCAGTGTTCTGTCTATATATGTTTGTTAGGTCATGTTTGTATATAGTTTGCTCAAGTCCCCAGTTAGGTAAAAAAAACACGCCTGAAGATCATTGAGAAATCAAAGGCTGATTTGAATTTACCTTATATAAATATGAATTTGTGTTTTGGGGGGTGAGATACCTAAATTGATATGGAATCAAGAAAGGCCAATAGACTTAGTCTTTTAAAGTATATTTACACTTTATATATTATTGCATGTCTACACTACAAGTTCACAGATCACAGAACTCTTGATACTTTGGGCATTTGTATTTTAAGGATGTAAGGATGTATATTGCCTTTGGTTTGTAAAAATTGTTGTGTACAGACCTGCCATTGTATGAAGTGTTATTGCAAGCCTTACTGAAATATGCAATACTAGCTGACACATTTGTGGTGAAGCTATGCCCCTTGATTTAAAATTGTATATATTTGCTTTACATCAGAACTTTTAAAACCACGTTTTAAAATAATTTCAGGAATATGAAATTCAGAAAACAAAAGAGGAAGAATTTCTGAAGTTATTTCATAGGTGGAAGGAAGAAGAAAAGGAGAAATTTGTTGATGAAATGGAAAAATTCAAGGAAATGTGCAAGAAGGAGTTTAAAGAATTAACTTCCAAGAATTCAGCATTAGAATATGTAAGTATTAACCTGAGAAGTCCTCATAGTACTGGTAGAATTGTTGCCTTGAAAGGTGGTGTTAGAGCGGCATTATGACTACTTTATCCAAAAGTTTCTTAATTGTGCCCAGGCCCAGACACCCCTCGTCCCTGAGAGTCCTGAGGGAGCTCGAAACATACAGAAGACATAGCAAGTCAGCAAAGTAGGAGCTTTGTTCATTTGGATGATAGAACAGGGTCCCTCTTTCATTAGCCAGTTAAGTTTAGAAAAGCTTAAACCATAAACCATTCCCTGAGTTTTGGAACTTTCCAGGAAAGGCTGACACAGATCACCAGTGTAGGAGGGAAAGGAAGCCAATTAATTCAGAAAGACAGAGGGAGAACCTTTGCCAGGCCTGGCTGGTCTAGAGCAGGCAGACTGTGGCTAAATGAGCCCCTCTCCCCTGTTGGAGTGGCCTGGCCCTGGTTACATGCATAGATGACAGAGACAAGCCTCACTGGGCTGGGACCTTCATCTCCTGTGAGCTTCTACAGATTGTGGCCACTGTCATCCAGCTAAGAATAATCGGAGGTTGCTGGACAGCTCAGTGCTAAGTGATCCTTAGGGAAAAAGAAACAAGGGACACAAGGGAAGATCTTTGAGCTCCCTCTAGGGGCCAACACATTGTATAAACTAAAACAGAGGGATATTTTTGGGATATTGCTAAGATACTTCTCTAAAATGCACCCTGAACTCTTACATAAGGGTAGGCAAACCACCTGTGAACCAGATCTGACCACCCCTGTTTTTGTCTGGCTCTTGAGCTAACAAAGGTTGTTACATTGTTACATTTTAAATGGTTGAAAAAGTCAAAAGAAGAATATTTCGTGACATAGGAAAATTATATGAAGTTCCCATTTCAGTGTCCACAAGTAAATTTTTTTTTAGAACACAACCACGCTCATTCCTTCACACTTTATCTATGGTGCTTTTGTGCTGGGCCTGTAGAGTTGAGTGGTCATGACCAAGACCCTATGCATCTAGCAAAACCAGAAATGTTTGCTATCTGGCTCTTTACAAGAAAAATATGACAGCCCCTGTCATACCTTTATGGGCAGAAGGGTAATAATTGGTGAAGGTGAAATGGATGTTTATGATACTGTTCTTCTACCTTTCAAAGTTGTAATTTCAAAAAAAAGTTGGGGGGAAATAATATCGATTATCTCTCTGTGTCTTTTCTGTAGGGATTCCTTCAGGAAACTTCCTGTGGGTTTAGTTAGCCCCATATTATCTTTCCTTGGTTGCTACTCTTCTTCCGAAGCATCAGAACCCACAGGCAGTAGTACTGTCTCTATTCATGATTTCCTCTACCATCCAGGGCCTCTCCAAAACTCATACCTGTGGCTCCTTCTCAAAGGGGGGCCATATTACCCACAGGAGTGGCTTTTGATACTAACCAGTTTAAGACTGACTTCTTATGTCTTCCCCATGAAAGCCACTGCCAATTACCATTCTTTTGCCTGAGATTCCCTCCATGGGCCTGTCCCCTGTTCCCTGCTCCTAGGGTAATTTGTGGAATAGGACTTTCCCCCACAGCTTAAAAAAACAACCCTTTATTGAGATATAGTTCACATACCATACAGTTCACCCACTTAAAGTGGACAATTCAGTGGTTTTTAGGGTTCACATACTTACGCAACCATCATCATGGTCATTTTAGAACATTTTATTACCCTAATAAGAAACCTTGTAACCCATTGACACTCTTCCCATACCACTCCTCACCCCCAACCCGTGGCAACCACGGATCTACTTTCTGTCCCTATGGATCTGCCTATTCTGGACATTTCCAGACCAGCCAGGCCTGGCAAAGGTTCTCCCTCTGTCTTTCTGAATTAGGGGGACATTGTGTATTTCCAGGAAACAAATATAAATTGAATCATACAATATGTGACCTTTTGTGAGTGGCATCTTTCACTGGTATAATGTTTTCAAAATTCATCCATATTTTAATATTTATCAGTATTTTTATTTTTTATTGCTGAATGATATTCCATTGTCTGGATATACCATATTTTATTTGTGTATGCATCAGTTGGTAGAATTTGTGATGTTTGCCCTTTTTGGCTATCAACAGATTTTCAATTATTAAAAATAGGGTATTTTTTAGAATAGAGTTAGGTTTACAGAAAAGTTGAGCAGATAGTTCAGAAATTTCTCTATAAGCTCCCTTTCCTACCTTGTACATTTTTCCATATCCTGACATCTTAAATTGGTGGATTTGTTACAACTAACGAACTGATATTGATACACTTGTATTAATTAAAGTTCATACTTCTTTCCGATTTCTTTGACTTTTACCTAATGTCCTTTCTCTGCTTGAGGATCTTATCTAGACACCACAGTACATTTAGTTGTCATGTCTGCTTAGGCTCCTGTCTGTGACAGTCAGATTTGTTTCTGATGACCTCGACAATGTATATTGTAGGATGCCCCTCTATTAGAATTGATCTGAAATTCTTCTCCTGGTCAGACTGGGCTTACGGGGTCTGGGGAAGAAGACCTCAGGGTTAGAGTGCAATTTTCATTCATCACATCAAGGGTATACACAATCTAAATGATTTATGGTGCTGATATTGACCTTGACCACCTGGCTGAGTCATGTTTATCAGATTTCTCCATTAAAAAGTAACCTCCCCCTATTTCATACTGTTCACTCTTTGCAAAGAAGTCTCTATATGCAGCCCAGTAACATACAGTATTACCTTCTGTGCTTACTGCTAGTAACTTTGGGACTAACATACAAGCGAAGGGTAAAATTAAAATGTTATGTCCCTAATGGATTCACAGATGTGATCCTGGATGAAGCTGGCCTCGTCACTAAATTATCTTGAGAACCAGCTGCGCCCAGTTCCTTTGTTTCTGGCAACTGTTACATGCCACTCAAAAATTTTAAGACACATCGCCTAAGACCAGAAAGTTAGGTTTTCCTTTCCCTTTTCAATCCTGTGCATGTTCCTTTGTTGGAAGAAACAAAAGAAGAAAACCACTGGAGAGGAGAAGTAAGAGCATCCAATAGGATAGTCAGATTTAAAACATGGGTACACGCTCCCCAACTTTATTTTCTGTTTCAGTCTTACAAAAATATAAACATTTATATCAGTGATTTTTGTATTTTACTTTATAGCAACTGTCAGAAATCCAGAAGTCCAATATGCAGATCAAGTCCAACTTAGGCACGTTAAGAGATGCCCACGAGTTTAAGGAAGAGCGTCCTCAATATGCCCAGGATTTCCAAAATGTGATGCAATTTCTTGATAGTCAGGTATGTGAAAGCGGGCAATAACTGTGGCTGAGGCCTAATTTTTCTTAGTGAAGTAATTTACAGCAAGTGTCTTTTACAGAAAAAGTATTTATGTCTTTCAGTGACCATGAAGGCAGCTGATTCTATTTTCTTGTCTTCTAATCCTACCTAATAAAATGGTAATATGTAAATTACCATCACTCCGCTATGCCCACGATTGGGCCTGTGGGAGGCGCAGGGGGTGGGACTCGGGGTGGCCGGGGTAGCCGATTGGGCCAGCGGGACGCAAGCTCAGTGTCTGCGCCATGGCTGTGCTGCGGAACAGAAGGGGCCTCTGGGGCAGCGAGCTCATGTCCCGTCGCGGACCATCAAAAGCGTGGGAGCTGGGTGCCTGTCCACTCCAGCACCAGGCACCCAGCTCCCCCGCGATCGAAAGCGAAAGCGTGTAGGGGACCCTACATGTGCATGATTCAATCATGCACTGGGCCTCTAGTACATGCATAATTCATAATAGGTGTTCACTAGCTGCTTGTTGATTAACAGATGTGGATACAAAACAGTTGGCAAAATTGCTTCATTTTCCCTTAAGATAATAGCTACTTTGTATTGGTTAACATTATCTCAGTGTCTATTTAGATGTAGGTCTCAGTTTCAAAAGGCATGGAAAAGCATATGGAATATTTTTAGAGCTAAAATATACAAACTGCATTGGTGAACTGATGACCTTTTACATTTATCAACCATAATTGCGTCACTTAGAAGTGAACCTTCATAATCAGCACAGTGTACACACTGGCTATTTGGTCATGCTGGTTTAGGGGGACATTGTGTATTACTAGGAAACAAATAGAGATCAAAGTTTACAACTTCAGGATTATTTTAAAAAGCAATAATAACTGGGGGAAGGTCAATGGGGGGGGGATAAAGGAGACATATGTACTACTATTTGTAATACTTTAAATAGTAAAAAATTTTAATAAAAAAATGAAGAGCAATAATACCATAGAAGCGTCTAACTAATTTCAGAGAGAAGGAGGGGGTGAGGGGAGTGGCAGGGAGCGACTAACCAAAGAACTTCAGTGTATATATGCATAGCCCATGGACACAGATAATAGAGTGGTGAAGGTCTGGGAGGGGTGGGTGAGAGGTGGAGGGGGTCCATGGGGGGAAAAACAAAGGGGACATCTGTAATACTTTCAACAATAAAGATTTTTTTTAAAGTAATAATACATCATTTTAAAAAATAAGCATGTTTTTGAAATACGAACAGCAGTCACTGCAGCTTGCTTTGCCTCTCACATCTTGCTTCCCTCCCACAAATCTACTGTCCACGTTACAGCCAGGCTCACCATGTCACTGTCCTGTCTAGGACTTTTCAATGGCTCCCTATTTTTCACAGAACAAAACCTCGAATCCTTTAGCCAGCACTCCAAGGCCCTGAGGGGCTGGACCCAGCGTCACCTGCCACCTTCCTTGGCTTTCCCTTGACACTCCCAGCAGCACCAAACAGCCGTGGTCCCAGAACGGAGCATTCTGGTTTCTGCTTCTGCTCTTGTGGCTTTCTTTGTCAAGCAGCTCCCAGTTTCAGGACCTGCAGTTTACTGATTCCGCTGGGGCCGCCCCTCTTCAGAGAGTTCTTCTGGAGTCGTCCCCCCAGCAGGACTCGATCACGTGCGCATTATGTGGGAACTCTATTGTTCGGTCCACCTCCCTCCTATATGGGGAAGGACAGTTGCTCCCAGCAGGCTGGTCTCTCATGAATTAAAGGACCGAGTTATAAAATCCTAAGGTCCCACCTAAATATCTCCTGTTTCCTTCCTATGAGCTGTGTTGTCAATCCAGAACCCTTGGACTTAGAAAACGTCATGTTTCCCTCTAGTTTCTTAGGTTGGCCAGTTAGCACCAATATAATTTAAAACAAAATTTCATTGGAACACAGCCATACCCATTCATTTAGACTTTTATCTATGGCTGTTCTGCTATCACTAGAAGTAGTGACCCAGTAATCTGACTCCAAGAGCCTAAAATACAGGGATGGGCAAAAAGTAGGTTTTCAGTTGTTCGAATGGAAAAAGACATGCAGATTATGATTATTACAAAACTTTATCAACTCAAGTGAATGTCACAATGCAACTGTAAATCTACTTTTCCCACCCCTGTATTTACTATTAGTCCCTTCACAGAAAATGTTTGCTGATACCTGCCTTAGAGTGGGGGTGGGCAGGGGCTGGGTGGAGAGGGGTCAAGGGAGGGGTTAATGGGGGACATCTATAATACTGTCAGTAATTAAAAAATAAATTAAAAAGGTACAAATGTGTTTAACCATTTTGACTGTATATATTCTAAATACGCCTGCTAACATTTTACCAAATAGTTGGGTTTCTTAGGTACCACTAAAAATGAAGCTTCCATTTTGAATAGATTTCACTGTTACAGTTGCACATAAAGTACTCTTTTACTGTTTCCTAGGAAAACAAGTGGACAGCTCGCGTTCAAGCTCTTCATCAAGAACATGAAAAAGAGAAGGATCAGGTAAGATTAAGAAACCACCTCTATGTTCATTGCAGCATTATTTACAATAGCCAAGATATGCAAGCAACCTAACTGTCCGTCAATAAACAAATGGATAAAGAACATGTGGTACACATTACAATGAAATATTAATCAGCTATAAAAAAATAATGAAATCTTGCCATTTGTGACAACATGGATGGACCCAGAGTGTATTATGCTAAGTGAAATAAATCAGACAGAGAAAGGTAAATACCGTATGATTTCACTTACATGTAGAATCTAAAAAATGAAATAAACAAAACAAAGAAAACTCATAGATAAAGAGAACAAATTGATAGTTGCTAGATGGGAGGGAGGTTGGAGGATAAGTGAAAAAGGTGAAGGTATAAAGAAGCACAAATTGGCAGTTATAAAATAGTTGTGGGGATGTAAAATACAGCATAGGGAATAAAGTCCATAATTCGATATAATAAAAGCCCAGCAACTGAACGGCTGAACCACCAGAACCACCAGTCGACCAGTCACTATGATGCGCACTGACCACTAGGGGGCAGGCGCTCAACGCAGGAGCTGCCTCCTGGTGATCAGTGGGCTCCCATAGTGGGAGCGCTGCTGGGTTGACTAGGATGAACAGTGCTCCCAGAGCGGGCTGGCAGGCCATGCCCCAAACAGTGCATGAATCCCGTGCACCAGGCTTCTAGTATTGTAATAACTATGTATGGTGTCATATGGGTACTAGAATTATCAGAGGATCACTTCCTAAGTTATATAAAGGTCGTATCACTATGTTGTATACCTTCAAGTAATATAATTTTGTATGTCAACTGTATCTGGAAACAAAAAACAAAAAATAAGCCAATGACCTATAAATGGGTAATTTTTGCAAAGAATATTTGCTTTTCTTTATAATTAAAATAGTCTTTTTTTAACTTATAGTTTGTGAAGAAATGTATAGCAAAAATTAAAATTACTTATAATTTCAATACCAAAGCTAATCACTGCTACTGTTACTTAATAAATTCTTCATTATTGAATACATTTCTAATTTTTTCATACAGAGTGGCAGTCTAAATTTTTAAATAAAGGCAAGGATTGTCCACATTAAAACCATTTTTATGAAAGCAAAATTTAATTACAACACTGATTCCCTTTCAGCTGAGTGTATAGAAATTTATGTGTCAAAATGATTTTACACTAGTGCAAAATTTTTTTATTTTTTCACTTTCAATTGTTTGTATTTTGTAGCCTTTTGGATCCCCTGTGTCTTTGTATGGGTGGCTTAAAAGCATATTTATTTCTCACTGTTCTAGAGGTTGGGATTCTGGGTGTTAATCAACTCAGTTCATGGTGAGAGCCCTCTTGCAGAAGGCCACTGTGTTCTCACATGGCAGAGAGGGTGGGGGTGGGGGTGGGGGGAGAGAAGGGAGGGAGGGAGAGAAAGCTCAGGTCTTTTATTATAAGGGCACTAATTCAATCCCATCATGAGGACCTTACCTTTAAGACTTCATCTAAACCTAATGACCTTCCAAAGGCCCCATCTCCTAATACCATCACATTGGGGGTTGGGGCTTCAACATGGATTTTGGGGGGACACAGATATCAAGTCTATAAGGCCAAGGGAAAGGGATTAAACAGGACCTGTGGTCTGGGGGTGCAAACTTGAGCCATTTTAGATTTCTGCCTCTTACACCCTCCTATGGCCTTGCTTTACGTGTCATCAGCAACTGCTTAATCTAAGTAGGTAGTCCCCTCCCTTTATTATTCTCACCACTTCATGAGTGTAGCTCTGATCACTATTTTTAACCATTTTTTGCTTATTTGTTTACTTGTTTAATTTCTGCTTCTCCAACCAGATCCCTAGCCCTACAAGGAAGGGGTTCTATTTAGTTCTCCATTATAATCCCAACATTCAACAATGTGCCTAAAAAGTGACTGAAACTCCTTAACTATTTTGCTAGATCTCCAAAAAGGGATCATTCAGCCATGTTTCTGAGGATGGAGGAATGCTAATTGCAGGGTTTGGAAGAGCAGGGATGAAAGAGTTGTCTGTCCGTATGAGCATGGCATTTGAACCCATGCCCTCTTAACCTTAGGGCCCTGCTTGTGTGCCTCACTGCCTTGCTTACTTCTCAGGTGTTGGGCAGTTAGCCAGCTGGGGAGGGGAATAAACAGGGGCAACTTAGCCAGCTTTTCTGTAAGAATGTTCTAGCTTTTCTTTGAGATGTTCAAAGGTGGTAGTTCCTAAAGAGGGTTGCCCTTCAGAATGACACGAGGCTCTTTTCCAAAATACACATGTTCCACTGTACAACAAAGATTCCCCTTCCATAGGTAAGTCTGGGATAGGCATCTTTGGTTGGGGGGGAAAGAGAGAGACACCAAAAAACCAAACCTGGACAATTCTGTCTTGGATCCATGTTTTGAACCACTGCTCTTAGATTATTTGAAGAGGGATAGAGAGTTAGAAACATCGATGAGAGAGAAACATCAATCAGCTGCCTCCTGCACACCCCCTACTGGGGATGTGCCCGCAACCAAGGAACATGCCCTTGACCGGAATCGAACATGGGACCCTTCAGTCCGCAGGCCGATGCTCTATCCACTGAGCCAAACCGGGTTCAGCAATGTTCAAGGCATCTTAAAGCACTGGTATCTAGGGACAGAATTAGGGTCTTCCTTATTAATAGGGGTTAGTTTTAATCCTTGGTCTTTTAAGGAAAGCACCTTGTATTCCAGGCAGCTGTGAGGAAGTCAGTGGCCTCCTGGCACAATAGAATGCACATTGCAGAGTTTTACACTTACCACTGCAAGTCATGACAGAGAGGAGCAACTGCTGGTTCTGAGTGAGGCGCCTCATTTCACGGATTGGGAGTGTGGAGTGTTTGTGCTACCGCTAGGCTATGCTGCTTCCTTGTCGGTTGGTTTTGTTTGTTCAGAAGCTGCTGACTTCTGCCTTCATTTCCCTTAAACCCTAACAGAGGGGTGAATTCAGTCAGTTTAGTAATCTCTGCCTGAGAGCTAACTATTAATTATTCCACATGATTGGTGCCTACTGTTCCTACAATGCACATATTGTATTTCTCTGTTTAAGGGAAATTGCGTTTGCCAGCTTTTTATTGCTTTACCTAGATTGTTGGCAGTCGTTTTATTTTTATTTTTAAATAACATTGGTAGGAGTTCAAAGGGAGTCACAGATAAATGATGGTATACCCTTTTGACCCAATTGGGAAATTGTAGAATGGTCAGGAAAGGAGGATGGTATGATGTGATAGGAAAAAAAGCAAAGACTTGAAGTGGTAGATAAGAAAAAAACCAAAGACAGATGGGCTCAAGAGCTACAGGTTTGTTGAAGTAATATATGGCTATCCTTTGCTTAGATGATCACATTCCTCTCTCAGTGAACCTTTATGTAACTTTGTGGTCATTTTTTAATTCTAATATCAAAGTGGTATCATCCCCTAGGTTTTCCTATGTCCTCTTTCTTCTTGGGGCCTGGAATGACTCCCCATATTATTGATCCTAAACCTCTACCCAGAACCCCAGACATCTTTACTAGCTTTTACTTCTATTTTCCAGCTCAGTGTTTCCCAAACTGCTTTGGGGGGCACTCTTCCAGTTATTTGTAAAAATGTAGAGAAGATTCTTGACAATGTCCTCCTTGGGGGGAAAATTCTTGGCATCCACTAGGATCTGAAAGGTTATTTTTCAGTTCTCACTCAGGAAACCTTTTTAACTTGGTTTGACCCAGTGTTTGTCCAACCTCATGCAAGCACAGAGCGCCTCGGACGGGGGACCCTGCAGTGTATTGATTGAGAGCATTAACTTTTGGTTGTTGTTGTTTTTTTAATGCGATTGGACTATTTTTAGAGCAGTGTTAGCTTCACAAGAAACTGAGCAGAAAGTACAGAGAATTTGTAAACACTCCCTGCCCCCATACCCGGTAAGCACAGCCTCCCCCACTATCAACATTCCATACCAGAGTGGTACATTTGTTACTATCAATGAACTTACATTGACACGTCATTATCATCCACAGTCCAAAGTTTACTTGAGGGTTCACTCTTGGTATTCTGTATTCTGTAAGTTTGGATCAGTGACACGCATCTACCCTTACAGTTTCATACAGAATACTTTTACTGCCCTAAAGGTCCTCTGTGCTCTGCCTATTCATCCCTCCCTTCCCCCTAATCCCTGATCTTTTCACTGTTTCTGTACTTTTCCCTTTTCCAGAATGTCATATAGTTGGATCCATACAGGATATAGCCTTTTCAGATTGGCTTCTTCCACTTAGTAATATACATTAAAGTTCCTCCAAGTCTTTTCATGGCTTGATAGCTTTTTAATGCAGGATAATATTCTATTGTCTGGATGGACCACAGTTTATTTACCCGTGCATCTAGTGAAGGGCATTTTGGTTGCTTCCAAATTTTGGCAATGTTGATTAAAGCTGCCATATACATCTGTGTGCAGGTTTCTGTGTGGACATGAGTTTTCAACTCCTTTGGGTAAATACCAAGGAGCACGAATGCTGGATTGTATGGTAAGAATATGTGTAGTTTTATAAGAAACTGCCAAACTGTTTTGTAAAGTGGCTGTACCATTTTGCATGAGTTCCTGGGGGCTGCTTGATTGCGTACAAGTATTATTTATCAATATCTTTCATAACATAGACACTACATCTGGGAGTGTTGACTTTGAAGCCAGGCAGGAAAGTTCAAGTCTGGGCTCTTCCCCCTCTAGCTGTCTGAGTCTGGACCAGCAGCTACTTACTTTACCTCTCAAGTGCTTAACACAGCCTCTAGCACATGACCAGTGATTGGTAAAAAAATCAAGCAAGTCAGAAATGCTGCTCCAGAAGCCTTTTGTATCCCCCACAGGCGTGGTTACTCCCCTCCCCCACCCCCCTTTATTTGATCTGTACATCTCTGTCTCCATTCCCATACCATAGGCTTGGAATGTCCTCAGCTCCAGTTACCAAGTTTCTCTCCCCACCCCCACCCCTTCTGTTTAAGCAACTGCTGAAAGAGCTTTAAGAATCTTTTCCTAGCCCTAGCCAGTTTGGCTCAGTGGATAGAGCGTTTGGCCCGAGGACTGACGGGTATCGGGTTCGATTCCGGTCAGGAGCACGTTCAATTCTGTTGCAGTCTGGCAACCAACCGATGTGTCACTCTCACATCGTTGTTTCTGTCTCCCCCCGTCCTTTCCACACTCTCTAAAAAATCAATAGAAAAATATCCTTAGGTAAGGATTAACAAACAAACAAATAATCTTTCCCTAAATTACTAAAAACAAATTATTCTTGAATTCTTTTCATTTAATATATGATCCCCCCTGACACTAACCTCTAAAGATGAATCTATCTATGAATCTTTGGATCTCCCTGTCCTTTGCATCTCTCCCTTTCTTTCTCTTCTTTCAGTCATTCCTTCCATCCTCTCCTCCTTCTCTTTTTTCCTCTACCCTCCTCCCTCCACCTTTCTTTTCTCAATAAGTATTCATTGAGAACCCGCAGAGCCAGAGATTGTGCTAGTGGCTGGACATGTAAACATAATCAAGATGGGCTCTCTCGCCGAAGGAGTGCACATTTGCGCCAGGACAGCACATGTGGACGTGGGAAGGACAGGACTGCTTGGGGTCGCAGTCGCTCTGTGGAGAAGCCTTGACCCTTAGTCATCTTGATCATCCCTGTGTTATTTCATGTAATGTGTCAAGTTCACTCAGCTGTTCACACTATCAGTGATGTCTGTCAGCGTCCTGGGAACAGAAATGAAGCCCCTTGTCCAGCCAGGGCCTTGGTACCCAGTGATCAAAGATTTACTCCATGACTTAGTATGCACAGATAACATAAGGCCAGGCATGCACATATAAAACTGCAGAAGGCAGTTTACATGCAATGTGCAGACTGATGCCTTTCTTAATTCTTTTTCCAGCTCCTGTCACATATAGAGAAACTTCAAAATTTAATGATAGACAGTCTAAATGCAAACAATGTTTTCTACAAGAAAAGGATGGAAGAGCAAGGGCAGAGACTCCAGGAACAGAACGAACCGATTACCAGTCAGAGACCACAGGTATTTTTGGCTACCAATGGGCACTGGTTTTCTTTAAGCAGTGCAATTTATCTAAGAACATGTGTTTTATTTTAGAACATTTGTAAGTTGGACAAAGATGGAATATTTTTTTCCTATAGTTGTTTGTAAAAGTAAATTCAATCAAATAATTTTAAAAGGTATTTAAAAATACTATAGAGCAGATTTACTCAATTAGAATTCAGAACAAATTTGAAGGTTGATAAGAATTTCCTTTAGTGATTACTTTGAGAAGCAGCTGAGTCCAGATGCTGCTTTCATAAAACTTTTGTCTCCTTGTCTTTAAAGTCCATGTGTCCTCCCTTGTCTTTGGAGGATTTCATGAGAAGGTTAATTTACTAGGTCCAGTGTCTATCCATTATCCAGTATGTCCCTATCTGATTTCAAACATGTATCCCTAGAAGATTGTTTTTCTTTGCAGATAAAAGAATTTACCAGTAAACCAGTAAACAGTGTCATTGAACCCAAAGGTAAGTGGACCAGGATCCCAGTGCTGGAGGCAAGGCAGGCTCCCTCACCGTTGACTGGGCATCAGAAGAATGTGGGGCCCGGTGGTTAATAGGTGCTAAGATGGCATTCCTCTGGTTATTTTAATTTGAGAGATCCTTTATTACAACATAGAAAGTTGAAGAATTTTAAATACCTAAGTGATTATTGAATGGTCTATATTTTTCATCAGAATATTGTCATGTTCAGTAACCGTTTTCCTCTGTACGCATGTGCATTCGATGGAGTGATGATTAAAAGGGTCTGGAGACAGACTGGGCTCAACTCCCATCTCTGCCACTTTGTAGCTTTGTGAGTCTCTGCCTCAGTTTCCTCAGTTCTAAAGTTTGAATATTAATAATAACTGTATCTTAGGGTTGTTACAGGGAGGACATGTGAAAAGTCCGCCTATTAAACATTCATTAGTGTTAGCTATTGTTATTGATAGTAAAATCAATTATTTTCAAGTATTGGAGAGGCTAACTGCATTATTCTCAGTTGCAGTTGTTTGGGGTTACAGGTTTGTTCTAAGCATAGCGAGGGCATATACACCCTACTACTAACTGTAGCAATGATAGCACCCATGTCTGTGTCATTCAGGAGAGAGTCTGGATGGGAGACTGGCAGCCAGAAGTACAGGGTCTCACAATAAAACATAAAGCTTGCCTTCTGCTGGTCTCCTTCCAAGTGACCCCAATCTTGTTTCCTGCACGTCTCAGGTTGTTAAGGCACCTTGTCTACTCCAGAGACTAACTGGGATTGGAAATGGGCATATGAGCTGGGTTTTCACTCTGTTTCAGGGGCCTTCAGGAAAGACATTGACCTGCACACTGGTTTCCTTCTTGTTTTGAGAGAGAGGTTTGGGAAGGGCTATGGTTCCCTATAACTTCTCTTTGAGTAGTGAGAGTTCAGGTAGTGAGGAATACCTGTATGATTACTTAAATAGCATAAATATTTGTCTGAAAAGTATTTTTAGGAAAAGTTAGCTTTTAAGGATTTCTGTTAAACATCTCTATTGGGTGAGTCGCTCTATGTTGGTAAGTGCCGTTTATTGTTTTGTGGGGGGGAAAAGATTAGGGTAAGTGCTGGCAAATATATATACCATAGCTTGTGATTTTTTGTTATCAATTTATTTATTTTTTGTTATTTCAGGGAATTCTTTAATCTGGCAAACTGTTGAATCTAAGCCGCCTGCCCAAGCTGTACCTAGTAAGTTTCCATCGTAAGCTCAGGATTCTAAAGATATTTTCTAAAGTGCTAAACCAATACATAACTTCTACTCATTTCTAGAGACTTTTCTTTGAAAATCCATGTTTGCAGATTACATGATAATATGTTTTAATTCCTGGCTTTCACCTAGTTCTAAAACCAAGATTGTAAATATTCCCGTGTCTCCGTGGTTATGTTGGTTAGCCATTCCTATTATTTTGTAGCTCACCTAACAAAGGGATGACTACAAATTCTTTGGCATCACTCCAGTTCATACTCTGGGGTTTCCCAAGGTAGCACACGGTGAAGAAGTGACTGTGTGGCGGCCACCACATGTTGGCCTCCCTGGGACTCTCCGTGCCGCAGGCTTTGAAGTGATGTTCCCTCTGTCACTCAGTCAAGTTCAGCTCAGCACAGCCGTCTCCTGGAGCAATCAGGATTTGGTTATAATCCAAAAGGACATAACCTGTACTGTTTAGAATCGAACAGATTGTTTCTCAATTTGAGATATTTTTGTTTCCAATTAGGGAAGGGTAAGGGTGGAGGAAGTAAGGGAACAGGTGATCCTGGGCGAGAGAGGATGTGTGAGTGAACAGGGATGTAAATATAGGGCAGGCCTGCACTGAGGCTGGGCACCAAGTGGCTACCTTTTATATGGGCCCAGCACTGTGTAAAGAGGAAAGAACATCGATGAATGTAATCGGAATGTGGCACTATTGGCTGGAAAATGCTAATGGTTTTAACCACTCATTCCTCTGAGATGCTTCTTGAGGACTTTTTTATGTTGCTTTTGGAATCTAAAGAGGTTGAGAGGTGCTGAAGAGGAGATAGCAGTTTAAATGCCAAGAGTACGGCCAAGGGGAGAACAGAAGCTATATCTTAAGAAATGAAGAAAACAATACATTTCAGAGAAGGATGAAAGGTTAAAAGGCACTTGGTTATTATTGTCCATACTTTCATTATACTTGGCATAATATTGGAACAATAGTGTGTTCCAATAAAACTTTATTTATAAAAACAGGTGGCGGGCTGAGATGTCCCAGGGACTTTAGTTTTTCAAACCCAGTAACTTTCACTGGTGAAAATTAACCAGCCTAACATAACCAGTATCCCAAAGAGGCATATTTTGGGGTGGCAAACTCGACGCCCCTTCACACAAATCTGTGAATATCCTAAAACCCATGGAATTGTGTATTTTAAAAGAGTGAATTATATTTCAATGAAACTATTATTAAAAGTTGGTTTAGATTAATTTGAAACATTTGTCCCTTATGATCTGTATCTGTCTTGACTAATTTGAGTAGTATTTGGTTTTCATCGTGTTCCGTTGCTGATGCTTTAATTAGAGACTTTTCTATGCTGTTTCAGTGAGTGCCCCAGCCCCACAGACTTTGGATGCTAAGTCAAGTCTAACAATGGCACCTGGTAAGTTTCAGCAAAGTCTGGGCGGTTTATGTACGATTTCCACCCTGAGTTAGATTACTTATTAACTGAAAGTGCTTTTCTGTGGGGGTAATTACGCAAAACAGAAAACATTTTAGGGAATGCAAAACAGTTAATAACACTTCAATATTCCTATTTAATATCATAAACTGAACATACCCACCAGAGCCATAAAGTATAAAATGTGTACGTTGCTGGACCTACAATCAGAGATTTTTAACTTTGAGTAGTACTTTCACCATTTATGATTTTGGGTGGAAAGTAGTAGGTATTGGGTGAGAGGGTGACTTTCTAGACCAGCCAACCAGTACATGCCACAGGGCATATGTGACTGTTTTTATAACTTTCAGTGTGGCAGCATGTCAACTTTTTAAATAAACAGTTTCAGCAATTGGTTGGGAAAAATCTAAAAAGGACATGTGATGGGAACCAAAGAAAAAAAATAGGACCCACTGGGTGAAATTGCTGCCAGGATTCAGTTGTTGGACCAGACCACCGGAGTGATGATTGTTAATTAACATCACCCGATAGATAGGGTGAATATTTGTAGCCATATTTTACTTTTGTATAGTTAAGAGCATACAGTTTTTTGTAGTATGTCTTTAAATGTGCTATTTTCCTATGGTCTGCTGTAGATTAAAAATGAATAAGACAGGAGGGGGGCCATCTTTTTCCTGTTTTACCTAATGATTACTTCACTCCACATTTGTTTTTAGCCTTTTAATTAGACTTAAATTCATGATCAGTCAAGTCGAACTTTTTGTCTTCATAAATATTGTGGTCTGCACATGATGGCCTTTGTAGTTGTCCTTTTTACCCACTGAAAAACGCGTGAAGTATTTATTGCCCCTTATTTTTTTCTTAAGATTATTTCAGATGGACTAGTTCCCTTGAGCATGTGTTCACAATATGTAATGCAAATTCTCCACACATTAGATGTTATTACTTATGTGTTTAGAATATGCAGGGGTTTTTTTCCCCCCTTTGGACCAGTACTACATAAAATGTATGTTGGATTTATATAAATTTACTTAAATATTCAATACAATTTTCTCTATTCATACTATTTTATATCAGGTCTAAAATTTCTCTGTTGCCTCCTTTTGTAGGGTTGATTTTTATAAAGCAATTGCTGGCCACTTCTCTTTTGTACTTCAACAGCGTTTGGTTGTCTTTTTTTTTTTTTTTCTACCTTGTTATGGTTATAACATCATATAAGGTCCACATTTTATTCGTTTCATCTTTTTGGTGACTGCTAAAGGACGCATGCAGTCTGTATGCTAAGCTACCTGGGGTTAGTTCAAGGGTCCTGACAAATCTGTTGGTTCTAAAGCAATGTGTTCCATGTGGACCTGCCCTGATTCCAGGGCCACAGGAAGCAACCATACCCTCTTGCTGGCATCTGCTTGGATTGAAATGCTAGTTTTAAATGCCAGCCAGGCTTGGCACAGGGCCTGCAAACCTTGGATTGGGATCAAAGCTGATTTGTGAGCATCTCGATGGGCAGGAGCAAGGCGGAGGCTTGGCTGGGGCTCACTGACCTACCCCAACCCACCTGTGTTAGAGGTTGGGGGAAGGGGTTAGTCATGTATTGCATAACATTCATTAGCCTAATTACCTCTGTCTTTCCTTTTGTTCCATCTCAAAGCTTGGTGAGGCTCCTCTCCATAAATAATGTCATGGTTACTCGTCGTCTCAGGTTGGGTTCCTCGAGAAACAGACTCTGAGGGGGAGGTTTGCAGGGGGGAGGTTTAGCAGGCAGTGCTCTCAGACAACACCCGTGGGAGTCGCGGGACTGAGAGGTGCAGCTGCAGTGGAGCCCTCGGCAGGTCCTACCAGGAGCTTTAGAGCTGGGATGGCACTTCCAAACTTCCCTGATTGAGGTGACAGTATCGGGTGTGGGTTGTCCCAGGAAATGGTGTGTGTTTGGGGCGGCTGCTCCCTTCAGCTGAGATGAAGCAAAAGGTAGAAGCAAAAGGTAGCAGGAAAGCACTAGGTGTGAATTCATGGTGCAGATGAGTTATCTGGCTGAGCATAGTTTGCAGAAGAGATTTGAAGGAAAGAAAGTTGGTTGAGACTGTTCATGGTTACCACTGAGCTGACTGTATCTGTTCAGGGCTGTTCCTGTGGCATTGTGTAACCACTAGGTGTTCTGCAGCTAGACGAGGCTGGATTGGAGAGCTGGGCTTCAGGAAGCTTAGCCAGACCAGAGTGTATTCATAGAATCAGAGTTGGGGAGACTAGTCGGGGATGTTGGCAATAGTCGGTGTGAGATTCCTTACCTAGGAATCTAGGTATGGTGATGAAACCAGAGGGAGTGGACATAACAGCTGTGCAGTGGAATTGGTGGAAAGACTGGACAAGTGATTGCGGGGCAAGGGTGAGGACAGGGGCAGAACATGATGAACTCAGATGCCGGGTGGATGGTGGTGCTGTTTAGAGAATCCGGAAGGTAAACCCAACGAGTGCCAGCTGACTCATGAAACAATAGGCTTAGGTTTCCTTGCCTGCCAAATGGGGAGAATAGTCATGGCCACTTCAGTGGGCTGTGGAAAGGGTCGAATGAGGCAGGGCCTTTGGAGCAGGAGCCACTGAACAGACAGACACTGGCTCAGTGTTAGCTTGACTGGTAGGGACGATGAAGCCCAACAAAGCCAGCAGTGGAGAAAGGGCTGAGTACGGTTTTTCTTCTGGAGGTAATGGTAGATAACTGGTAGAAGTATTTTTCTGGAAGCGTCCAGCAAGTTCAGAGGGGAGACTCAATCCTCTGGGTGTTTCAGCTCTCATCCTGGAGCTCAGGACAGGAACTGGGACCCTTGGGAGTCTGGACCCTCCCCCCCTCGGGACATCAGCCTGCTTCTTTAGGGAGCTGGGGTCTGGTTGACCTCACTTCCTCAGCCTCTGTAGTAGGAGCCCGGGTTCAGGGATCTCCTTCTCCCCCAGGACCTCGCCCTATGTACCACAGCAGGAAAAGTCAGAACTTTGACAGCTCACCCTGACTCAAGAGAAATAAGTCACAGAATTATTCCTGTAATATAATGATAATAAATATGCACATGATTTTTTCAGATTTTTGTAGAACTTTCCTCATAACCTTACTTTTGTTGTTTTCATGAAGTATAATAAAATATATACCATGTAATAGTAAAAACCTGTGCTTGTCCTCCTAAAATTTCTATTTTCAGCAGTTCAAACTAGTAAAATAGTCTATTTGTAGATCTTTAAATCTCGATGCTGAATAAGAAATTTGAAAGCACGTGTTTTGGTGTTCAGCAGTTGTGGTACATGGATGGACTTAAATGCTCCTTGGCAGGGCTGTGCTCCTTTTTAAAACTGAAGTGGACTCCTGCTTACTAATAGTCTGTGTTCCAAAAGTTCACTTGAAAGTACTTTTGCAACCTATATAATCCTATTAACCAATGTCACCCCAATAAATTTAATTTTAAGAAGTACTTTAAAATGCATTTCTCTCATATAGCCAGAGATTTAGATATGTTGACTACGGTTGCTGACCAATCTGTAAGAGCCTATTTATATATATCTAAATATAACATATATATATATACTCAATTGTATGTACCTATGTATATATGTGTGCATATATGTGTATTTGTATATGCTTAAAATAGAGTACCAGAAATACCCTTTAATAAATTAAAAGCCCGGCCTTGAATGTAGGAGGTATTAAATATGAGCTAATATATGCAAAACACTTAGATCCATGCCGGGCAATCTGGTGAGCACTCAGTAATTGCTGGCTATTATTATTCTCACCTGTCATGTACTCTGGGGTTTGGTGGTAGAATGAAATGACCTCTGCCCTATCAGTATAGGTGGGGAGCTCCCTGGGGAGGTGCCCTGTGTCAATCTGCAAGGTGACGATGAGCGAACCATGCATCCTCCTAGAATACATAAGACTCCCTGGTTACATTTCATTCCTTGTCTGCCTGACTGCCATGGTTAGACCTTCGGCCAAAACCCGACCTTCCCCATGAAGGAACTTAGCCTTTGTTGATAGAATGGGGTTTAGCTTTATCCATGCTGGCTGTGGGCTTCCTTGTGTCTGCACAGTAACCTTCCCTGGGGAAGGCGCCCTGAGGCCTTGTCTTCCCCACCACTGTTCTGGGGTGGGACTGGGAAATGCCCCTCTTCCTCTCCTCTGTCATTTGTCTGCCGCCCTGGTGCCTCTCGGAGCAGAACTGGGACTTGAAGTGTGGTTTAGGGACAGGGAGGTATTCAAGAATGTGTCTTAGTCCAGCTGCTGACTCTAGGGCCACCTGTTCTTGCCTTTTACCATTCTGGTCCTACCACTTTAAGGTTCATGAGAAGTGGGAGTCCTAGGGCCCTGGAAATTTTTTATGTTTTTATCTTTGAAAATTGAAATATTTTCAATAATTTTCTGTTTAGCCACCTGGTCCAGTAGTATCCTTGTGCATTTAAAGAATAATATCAGGCATGAGGTTGATGAATGTGAAACGTTAATTTTTAAAAAATATAATATCCTGAGAATGGAGTTAATGGAAAATATGTAGAAAGAGAAGATACCAGGAAAAAAGTGAGCAGCTTTAACCGACTGCCTCAATATTTTTCCCCAGTAAATTCTTGCTCTTTTTGACAAGATTAAAATACTGTGGGACTATAGCTTTCAATATTGTTTGAAAGTAAACTGATTTTACTTTGCTGTTGTCCTGTTTGTACTATTCTTATTTTTCCTCATTAATAGAGCAGGCATTCTCATCGCACATACTGGAACCAATAGAAGAACTTTCAGAGGAAGAAAAAGGTAACAAAGGTCTTGATCAGGGTTTACACCTGCATAGGTTATATTTAGATGCTAACACCAAGTCTTGAAAATATGATTCAGTGGTTTTTAGCACACTGTGTCAAAATTAGGGAAGATGTTTATGTTTGGATTACATTTTCAATCTATATATCGTGTTTTGTCATCTTACTCCCCTAATATGCTGTTATATTTCCCCCCTGATTTATTGTATTCTTAGTATCTTGAATAAGTTAATTTGGAAAAAAATAAGCCTTTATGCCAATGCAGATATTTTCTGATCATATGACAAGTCGACACGTGTTGTGTGCCAGTTGATATGAAAATATTTGTATCACAGTAATTATTTCTCATACCCTGAATCTGTGAAATGTACATGTGAAGTGCCCACTTCAAAAATTATTTTCAATAGAAAGGAAAGCATAACATTTAAGCTCTGAATGTGGAATATGTATATGCAGAATAATGTTTTTGGTGGAATTTGAGAGCTATGACAGGTTCAAGGAGCTAATTAAAATATTACTGCCTACTCATTTTATTTGGCAGTTCTAAAAACTATTTTCTAGAAATTAATGTTTGAAGCTTATGAAAATTATTTTACATTATTAAGAGAATTTTCCACCAAACCAGTATTACATGAAATGTTGAAAGGTATTCCATTAGAAGAGGAAGAAGAAGAAGAAAAATAAAAGGATAAAAAATATGAACAATAAAATGACAATAAATACATATCTATTAGCAATTGAATCTAAAAATAAAAATAAATGAACAAGAGATCTAATGAACAAAATAAACTGGTGAATAAAATAGAATTAGAGGCATGGAAACATGGAACAGACTGACGAATTTCAGAGGGAAGGGGATGGGGGAGGGGGAGCGCGGGAAGAGAGTAACCGAAGATCTTACCTGTGGACACAGACAGTAGGGTGGTGAAGGCCTGGGGTGGGGTAGGAACCAAGGGGAGGGGGAGCAATGGGGGGAGGCAAGGGGACATTTGTAATACTCTCAACAATAAAAAAATTTTTAAAAAATATTTTCTAATGCTAGACTCGTAGTTTCTAAAACAATTATATTTGAATCCGTTTATCATAATTTTCTCCTTAGTAATGATAATATTTTATCATATATCATTTCTTTCTAAGAAGACAAATTGTTAATATTTATATGGCCTCTGATTTTGTCATTTTTGTTAGGAAGAGAAATAAAATTATATATCCTAATACACAGAGTCTTAATATTTGTTATAGCTTCAGTATTCTCTAGACTTTTTCCCAAAAATTTTTAACAAGGCTGCAAATTGAGAAATGACTAAATCAGGCATATCCATATATCTATATGATGTATATTTTCATTTAACTTTCAAGTAGCATGCTTTTTCTTTCTTACATGTCATTTATTGGTGTCTGGAACACAAAATATCTTATTCTCTGAAGAAGCCATGAAATGTATCAGGAGGTTCATTAAAAAGGTCCAAAGTTTTGAAACTGGAGCCTCAGGTCATATCGTTCACACTCATTTTAAAAATGAGTCAGCTAGGTTCCAAGAGGAATCCTGATTTGTCCACCATCACCACTTCGGTTCTAGTTTCTACCCATTGCATCATTCTGCCCATGTTTCTTTTAGAGTTCTACCCAGAAAACTTGAGGCGTGAGTTTAGGACCATTGACGGCAAATACCATCATTGATTGTTGCCAAATTTCGGGAATCAGATTGGGAAAGAAAATCTTCGTCACCATCCTTGGGTTCATACACAGCTCTGGTGGGAGGTGGTACTGAGGACCATCAAAAACACCCCAGACCCCTGGCCGGTCGGTGTAGCTCAGTTGGTTGAACATCGTCCTTCATACCAAAAGGTCCCGAGTTCAATTCCCGGTCAGGGCACATACTCAGGTTGCAGGTTTGATCCCGGCAACCGATCGATGTTCCTCTCTCACATTGATGTTTCTTCCTCTCTATCTAAAATCAATAAAAATATATTAAAAAATAAACAAACAAACAGAAACACCCCAGAGTCCAAATGTACTGTTACAGAAGCAGTGACCACATCCTTCCAGTGAAGCAGTAATCACATCCTTCCGGTGCCTCTACAGAGCTAGCACGCTGGCAGCAGATTAATTGCCATCAATAAGTTCCTCAGCTTGTGCTAACATTTTGCAGATAATGCCTGTGCAACTAATGCCCTAGGCAGTGGTTTGCAAAACACTGGCTATTACCAAGAAGTAACTCATCAGGAAGACTCTTCCTTACTTATTGACAGTTGTGTAGAGAGGCATACTTGATCTTGTTGTTTATAGGGTGTTAGAATGTGAGGACCAGGAGGTGGTGTTAGAGGCCATTTTTTAATTCAGAAACTTGAAACCAGGATTAGGAGCTTGCTTCAAGTCATTGAGTTTAATTAGTGACAATGCTGTGCAGCCTTGGGGGAAGTCTCTTCACCTCCCTGGTTTTGGTGTCCTTCTGTGAAAAATGAGGAGGCTCTTTATTAGATGATAAAGTCCCTTCCAACTCAAAAACTCTGCTTTTGTTTTTCACTGTTTGCTTTGTGCTACAATTATTTGCTTACCACAAATGCTGTGTTGTACATTTGATGGACCCATCACAGGTGTGGGCTATTGCGCATTGGTCATCTGCTTTCATAGGCTTTCACATCTGTAATTAGAGTAAGTGCTGATATGTAGAAAGTTTTGCTTTGTTGATCTTGGTGGGCAATACATGCTTTAATTAAAATCTTCAGCTGTTGTTGGTTTTCAAGTGATTGATTCCATCTTTTCCCAAAAACGTGATTATCATTTTCCTGTCCTTTCTCTTGCTTCCGGAAGTCCAGCTCCAACCTTCTAAGAGTCTTTCCAACCAAGGGTTTTCTGATTTTTCATAAATGGCTTTCCAAAACCACGCCAACATATAAAGTGGATTTGAGAACAGAAGGAAATGTTTAATCTGTGGTCATTGGGGAAACTAAGTCACCAAAAGGAACTTGTCATCATGGGTGAGGGTGAACCCAGGTCAATCAACCAATGAATTCAGCGACTACTATCAAAGACCTAATGATTCTTCTAAACTAACCCAGCCATTCTTGGCTTCGTTTGACCCTTGCATGATTCCTTGCGCCCCGGGGCAGATAGGGGCCCAGACTTTTCTTCAGACTGTGCTTCTGTGCAGTTTCTTTTATATCTCAGATACCAACCATAAAATTATCTCTGCATAATCAGCACAGGAGGTGCTTGTATTTCAGTGTTAGCTCCAGGACTTCCAGACTGTCTCTTGGTATCTCTTTTTATTTTTAGCCCTATAGGTGGAGAGTCGGTGGCCAACTGGCAGCCAAAGTCAGTGACACAGGCATGGCTGTAGCTAAGCCCTCTAGATTAAAATGCATTGTCAGTTTCTAGGACAAAAGCACCTTTTTAGGGTGGTTGCAGAATACTGGAAAACAATGGTTGGGAAAAGAGCAGCATACATGCTGAGAATATAAAATGTAAGATTACTTCTGACTTTTAATCATATACAATTTTATCATTTGATTTAGAAAGTCGCAGTAGCAAAGTATATAAAAGCATCATCATGCAAGATTTCCCCTCCTATTTAATGTACAAATAGTAATTTGACTAATTTTGCTGTCAGCAAAACCATTTATTACTGAACAGACAATGTTCTTTACCACTGGAATTGAGCTAGTGTTTAGAAAACATCTAAACCAAAGGCATTTTGTTTAAGATCTACAAATCTAAGTGCCTTGGGCACCTAAAAATCCCGTCTGCTGAAATGGATGGAGCGGGGAAAATGGAGTGTCTGTGGGGCCCTCCTATAGTCCCAGACCCAGGCAGTGGCATTTGGTGAGACTCTCCTGTTTGGAGACTAGGAGGTGAGACTCCAAAATGATAATACTGTTGTATTCTCCCAGATCTGCCTTTGCACCTTCTCTAAGGGTCAGAGCTGCCCAGCATTGGGTCTCTTTCATCAAGCTTTCAATTTTCTTTGACATAAGGACTCAGTTCTTCAAGGTCACACGCCCCTTCTCCAAACTCTCTTTAACTAGACATTTTTTAGTGCGGGCAATAAAAGAGGAATAGGGAAGGAAAAGTTGGAAGAACCTGGCCTGTTATTTTTCCTTTGTTTTAAATTATAGGTTGTTTTAAGCAAAGGATGTGTTTCCCAAGACTTCTGTTAACCTCTTTTTCATTTTGGTAAATATTTTAAGAGGGATAATTTCACATTTTGAAATTTCATATGAACTTAACTTCTATTAAGTTTACTATATAAAAACTTAGTTATTTAAAATAAATTGAGCTTTTTCTTCATAAATTGATACATAAATTCTAACTGGATTTAGGAAAAATGAATCATTCAGGAAATAGTAAAATAATTTTAGAATAAAACTTAGTTAAACTTCTAAATGTGTTTTTTCCCCCATTGTGCTTCTTTAGAGACAAACTTCTTGCATTATTTACCTAGATATAATTCAGTTAAAGGACCAAGAAAGAGTCTTTAAAGACATTTGAAGTTTTGAAGACGACTTAAAGTTTTAAAAGCTATAGTACTTAAGCATTATACATTGTGCTGAATGACTAAAATATCCCAAAACTTAAAAGATTACAAATGTTTACTTGCTGTTTAAAAGTTGCGTTTTATCATTTTCTACTTAGAGATTTAATGTATTTGTTTAATTGCTTTTTAAAGCATTTTTTTTGAAACTTTATTTCAGGAAGGGAAAATGAACAGAAATTTAAAAACAACAAGAACCATGTCAGGAAAACTTGGAAGACTAACCCCTCTCTCACTAAGAAAATAAGAACAATCTTGGAGCAGAATTTGTTGGGGAAATTGGAAAGCTTGGGGATTAATGCAGTAAGTTTACTCATTTTTTGAACATTTGCTGGTTTTTTGTTTTTGTTTTGTTTTGTTTTCTAAATAAGGAAGAATCAGAGATGAGAAGACATGTCAGTTCTGTCCACATTAGGACACTGGAGGTTAATTCACCTTTCCAAGAGCTTCATGAATATTAAATCATTTAAACATAGAAACAAATCTCTGAGGTGAGTGACAATAGTATCTCCATTTTAAGAGAGGTTAAGTAACTTGCCTCAGGTCACACAGTAGCAATGAAGGAGCTAGGGTTTGTATCTTGGCAGTTGCAGTGCTGTTTACATTCTGCTATTAACTTCAAATTGTTGCCTATTATAAAATCAGCACTTAAGCAATACTTGTTAAATGAATGGGTGAATGAATTATATTTCATGTTTCTGCCAGATTGGATTATTCCTGTACAACATGTTATACCAGGTGTACCAGTTAATAATGCGGATTTTGTATTCAAAGAAAACACGATAATTTCAAGAGAAACCTCAAAAGTGCTTCATTCAAAGTAATGTCCATTGCTTAGCTACACATTTCCCCCATCTTTAAGGTAATTTGTGGATACTGTCCCAATAGAACTTTTCTAGTTTTGATACAAACCATTCAGAGACCCAATTTTCCACTTCTTCGTACGTTTTGAAGTGTTGCTCAGAAAGTGCATGTGCCATCGATCGGAACAAGTGGTCATCTGAAGGAGCAAGGTCTGGTGAATACGGCGGGTGGGTTAATACTTCCCAGGCAAGATCTTTTAACATGTCTTTAACTGGTTTTGAAGTGTGTGATGGTGCGTCATCATGAAGCAAAATTACTTTGCTGTGTCTTCTGGCCCATTCTGGTCGTTTCACGATCAAAGTGTGGTTCAAATTGATTATTTGTTGTCGGTAGCGATCAGTATTAACGGTTTCACCTGCTTTTAGAAGCTCATAATACATCACACCTTCCTGATCCCACCAAATGCAGAGCATTGTCTTCTTTCCAAAGCGATTTGGCCTTGCAGTCGATGTTGATGGTTGACCTGGATCAACCCATGATTTTGTGCATTTGGGATTCTCAAAATAAATCCACTTTTCATCGCCAGTCACAATTTGATGCAAAAAAGACTTTCTTTCATGCCGTTGAAGCAACATTTTACTGATGACTTTTCAGTTTTCTATTTGTCTTTCATTCAATTGATGTGGCACCCATTTTCCTTCCTTTAAAATCTTTCCCATTGCTTGTAAACAATCGGAAATTGTTTGCTGAGCAACATTTAATCTTTCTGCAAGTTGTTTTTGAGTTTGACACGCATCTTCATCCAATAATGCTTGTAATTGTTGGTCTTCAAACTTTTTCGGTTGACCTGGATGTTCTTTGTCTTTCACATCAAAATCATCACTTTTAAAGCATTTAAACCAGTGTTCACAAGTATCTTGAGATGGAGCATGTTCACCATAAGCTTCCCGAAATATACAATAACTTTCAGCAGCACTTTTCTTCAAAATAAAGTAATGAATTAAAACTTCCTGCAAATGCTCTTTTTTTTTTGGCACGAAATTCGACATTTTAAGCATAAAAATATCTATGATGTTAACACCTTCAGAAAATTTGACATATGAAGTTTTGAAGCATGTTATCAATACAACAAAATAGCATACATATCAAATTGCATATATATCAACTTATGTGTAACTCCATCTATTGAAAAAAATCCGCATTATCAACCGGTACACCTGGTATATATTCTTTGCTTTTTTACATTTTTATTGACATACATAAAATATACAAATCTTAAGTGAACAACTTGAATTTATGTACCTATATATATGTATTTACATATGGATGTGTATAGTGTTTGTGTAAATAGGTCTGTATATACACGTATGTATCTATGTGTAGACATGTGCACATAGATATATATAGGTATGCATGTGTGTGTGCACATATGTATTTCTGTATATATACATATATATACATATATATATATATGTATGTGAATTTTTGTGTATATGTCTCTGAGTATGTGTGTGTGTGTGATTTGTACTTACCACTCAGAACAAGACATTGATCATTTTCAAAACCCTTTCCTTAGTCAATATCACCCCTTTTTCTTCAATAAGAGGTAATGGTTATTCTGACTTAATTTTGCTTGTTCTTGAACCTCATGTGAATGAAATCATACATCATGTAGCATTGTATATATGAGTTCTTTTGCTTATGATTTTGTGTATAAGATTCATATCTGTTGTTTCATTTAGCAGTGGTTTGTAGTATAGTATGCATTTTATTGTCTGAATATGCTACACTTTATTCCCTGATGATGGACATGTGCACTTCTAGTTTGCGGCTCTTTTTGACCATTGCATTCTTACACATGTCTTTTGGTGGACATAGGCATTCTTTTCTCTTGGATATCTATCTGGGAATGAAATTTCTGAGTTTCGTTTTAATGGGTATAACCAAATAGTTTTTCAGTGTTTGTACCAAAGTACACTATCCCTATCAGTGCATGAGAGTTTCAGTTGCTCTTTCACCAACTCTTAGTGTTGTCAGTCTTTTAAATTTCCATAGGCTCTTTTTTCAGGTGGTGTTTGACCATCCCTTATCCCATCCTAGGATAATTGACTAACTTAACATGTTATTCCTTCAGGATACACGTGGTATTCCAAGCGATCAATTGAATAGAGTGCTAAGAACCATGGAATCAAAAAGACATAATCAAGAAAGACAGATGCCTAACATTCAGCAAATTCGAGAATCCCTTGAACATCAGGTCAGCTCTAAAATTGAGGAGAGAATAGTACTGTCTTCAGGTAAGGCTGTTACTAACTGCCGTTTCATTTCTGCAGATGGAAGTGAAATTGAATAACCTTTTCATAATTTTAAATGGTTCACAAACGTTGGCACTTAATTTGCAACTTTATTGTTGTCTGAACCATCAAGTGTTGGTTTTTGTATTTTGTTTTTACATTTAAGAGAAATCCTGTAGTGTGGGCTCTAGACCCTAGAGATGGGCTTATTCATTTCAGTGCCAGCATAGACAGTATTACAGTCTTTTCTTCTGCTTTTCATGCAATGAAGACTCATGAATAACACTACTATTCCAGACAGGAACAGTGGTTCTCAAGGGGAAACCCTTTCAACTGGAGAAGTACCCAAAGCAGTACAACTTCCTCCCAAAAGCAGACAATTGATCAAACAAAGACCTGTGTTCACTGATAGAACATCTGTCCCAAAGTGAGTATTTTCCAACCCTAAAATGTTCACATTAATGCTTATCTTAGCTTGGGCTGCCATAACAAAATACCATAGACCAGGCAGCTTAAACAGCGGAGATTTGTGTTCTTACACTTCTGGAGGCTGGATGTCCAAGATCAGGATGCCAGCTAGTCAGTGAGGGTTCTCTTCCTAGCCTTGCAGATGATTGGTTGCCTTCTGGCTGTATCTTCACATGCTCTGGTCTCTCTTCCTCTTCTCATAAGGCTACGAATCCCCTCACGAGGCCCCCACCCTCATGACCTCAGACCTAATTACCTCTCAAAGGCCCTTTCTCTAGCTACCATCACTTTGTTGGGGGTTAGGGCTTCAACATGATTTTAGGGGGACACAAACATTCAGCTCACAACAATGTTTAACCCAACAGAGAATCACAGTTGCAATTTCTATCCATCTGTCATTGGTACTGGGAGACTCTTATTGCTCACCCTCTTCAATATACGTTAAAAGCAAAAATGACCAATTCCATGGAAATGTATGTTAAATTACATTATTCACTCATGCTGTTTAGAAATAGTTTTCTTTTGTATTTTTTTAGAATTAAGAAAAATATCATAGAAGATCATTTTCCCAGAAAGTCTTCAAATATTACGTGAGTAGAGTACTTGGGTGGGGAGAGGTCATTTAAAAAATTGTTTCCACTGAACATCCCTTTCATTGTAAATTAGTATGCTCATTGTGGTTAACTAAAGTCCCAATTATTAAATGTCATAACTAACTTGTTATTCCATTTTGTTGTTTCTTTGTTTCTTTATTAGTTTTTACACAATATAATAGTGCTTATCACATTGTGGCCCCCATTAAGAAGTGGAACTACCCTGAGTCACTTCCATTATCCCCCTCGGTGTCTAGAAACTTTCAGTAAGGTTGATAAATTAAAGGAATGATGTTGCCTTTTAATGGCTGGGTCCATGCTGGTGTGGCCAGATGATATTTTAGCATTCTAAGGCTCTCTTAGGGTATTAAGAATCCTAGTTCAGTCAGTCATTAATGGTGTGCCATTTATTCAATTGAGTACCAGTTTTAAGTTCAGTGTTTTTTTAAAAGATTTTCTTTGTGGGTTTTTTGTTGTTGTTGTTGTTTTGTTTGTTGGTTGGTTTGTTTTTAGAGAGAAAGGAAGGGAAAAGGAGAGGGAGAGGGAAACATCGACATGAGAGTGAGACATCCATCATCTGCCTCCTGCATGTCTCCTACTAGGGATTGAGTCTGTAATCCAGACATGTACCCTGACTGGGAATTAAACTGGCAACCTTTTTGTACATAGGACAACACCCAACCCACTGAGCCACACCGGTCAGGGTTAAGTCTCAGTTTTCTTATCTGTAATATGGGATGATACTGCCTTTTCCACAGCATAGTTATATAACTTAGTAAGAATATATGAAAAGGGCTTTGGCCTCAGTGCTTGGCACTTGTGGATACTCAATAAATTATAGGTATATTACTGTTATTATTTATGAGGAAGACTAATTTTATAATTGAATTTCATCATCATTGACTTATCTAGAGATATAGATACTATAAATCTGTGCATTGAGGCATTATGTACATATATAAGTATATATATAGATAGTAGAGGCAGTAGAAATATAATATAGTAGAGACAATATAAATAATGCCTTACCCTGCAAAAGCTCTTTTCATGTACATAATCTCATGGGAAGAGCTTTATTTCATGGGATAGAGTATAACTAAACCATGTCTGAAATCTAAGTGTTCAGTGAATATTTTTTAAGTGAATGAACACTGCTCTGAACTTTCATTTCACTTCAAAATGGGGTGACAATTCATGCGATTATACAAACGAGATTGTAAAAGTGCTTTGTAAGATACAGTGTAAAGGTAAGTTATAAATAATGACACTATTTTTAAAGGTGGAGTAGTTTTATTGCCAAAAATATATTTTTCCCCACTGAGAAATATTTTTCTTAGGTATGTAATAACCAAGAATGCTAAGAATATACAAGTTTGAATTTAGAGAACTGTCATAGCTTCAGTCCATTATGGTATTTATGCCAAATGGTTGTCAGGTCTGGATTGGAAATGACTCCCCAGCCTTTTGCAGGAGTCCTGGCCTTGCCGCCATCTCTTCTGCGGCCGCACCCTTGGTTTGTTATGCTCCTGGGAATTACCTGAGAAAGTTCCCCCTTTAAGAGGCATTATCATTTGTAAATCCTGAAACTTGTGCAAACAGCACCCTCTGTTTGATTCATGTAGGTCGCCTCCCTTTAGTTCAGAGGAAGACTTGGATGCTGGCGACCTCGTCCAGGCATACACATCCCCAGAGTTACTTCTTGTGCAGCCGTCTAAAAACAACAAGAGCAGCTTTGGAAGGAAAACTGTCAAGAGTGACACTGACTGGACTGAAAGCAGTGAAATGGAGGACTCTGATATTTCTCCCAAGCCCATGGGTGAGCTTTCATCATTAAAAATCCTTTTGGAAATTTTGTTTAGGGCAGTGGTTCTCAACCAGGGGCAGCAAGCACAGGCAGTCTGAGCTGGAAATGTGCTTGAGGAAAGGACAGGGCTTATCCAAAAGCTACTGCCGCCTCAGGAAAATGGACAGGGCTTAGCCACGAATGATGTTCACATGGAAGGAGAGGAAGGATTCGGGAATGCCTGGGTCTATTAGTCTCCTAGGGCTGCTATAACCACGTACCACATACTGGGGGCTTAAACAAATGAATGTATTGTCTCATAGCTTGCAGGCTGGAGGGCCAAAATCAAGGAGGCCGAGTTGGTTCTTACTGGGGCCGCAGGGAGCTCTCATGTCTCTGTTCTCGGCCTGAACTAGTCGTTGTCTGTCTTCCTATCATCACATGGGCCTCCCTCAATGAGTGCCTGTGTCTAGATTTCCCGTTTTTGTAAGGGCACCAGTCATACTGGATTTGGGCTCACCCTAATGACCTCACTGTAGCTTCATTATCTCTTAAAAGGCCCGGTCTCTAAATAAGGTCTGAGGTATTGGGGTTAGGACTTCAACATATGAACTTAGAGAGATACAGTCAACTAATAAAATTGGGTGACTATAAGAATGGCTATTCTAATACATTCTGTGGCCTTTTGGAGATGGGGCAAGTCTAAAGGAACATGAGGTCCAAATCTGTAACTGTTATTAATTTGCTGAAGAGAAGTGGTATTTTAGGTTCATTTAAAAAAAATTCTGTTTAATAAAATTTTTAAAATATATTTTAACCATATCAGATGTAACTTAGTTTATGGTATTGTATATAATTTGTATACACATATATTTGTATAATTGTCTAAAATATAACTAATTCATTTAAAATAATTAATATTGTTTTTGAAAATACCCATATGAATATTTTATTCATGTAGGTTACCTCACTGAAATTAACGTTTCTGATCAGAACTTGAATGAGACCATCCTTCTCTTATTTAAAATGAAAATTTTTGGTGGGCATAGAAACCCACACACCTGAAACCTATATGTTCATGTTGACCCATGTCACCCCAATAAATTTAATAAATAAAAAATAATTAAAAAATAAATAAGATAAAAATTTTTACTGCTCCTAGTCTAGAGGGCCATTATTTTTTAAGGAAATTATAAGTATTTAATGTAGCATTTTTAACCCCAGAATACATCAATTGAGTTTAATAGTGCATAATTATTTGCAAAGCTTAGACTCAGAATTTCTTGTTATATTATTTTGGAACTGAAGATAGATACAAGTTTTTTAAACTTTTCCTATTTTCTATTGGTCATATAGGAACCTCCGTTAAAACATTAACTGAAAAAGTTGAAAAGACAGTTTCAAATCAAAGAAATGTGAGTAAGCCAGTTGGTGGGATTAACGTTGCTGAAGCATTCATCAAAAAAGAATTTAAAGAAGAACTAAAGGTGAAATAATTTTTACTTGCTAAATATAGAGAATTTCATCTTAATTTTATTTTTTGTAGTATAGAGGTTTTTACCTTTTCTTGTTTTCAGTATTGCCTTTCAGTATTCCCATTCCATAGAGAATCAAAGATATTGGAACGATAACTGGTAATAATGTCGTATGCTTATCAAACTACAGCTTTTCAGAATCCTGTCCTGTGTGTTGATGCTTCCAGATATTAGATGGTTTGTCCTCAGAAACTTGTGACAGCCTAGAATCTGGGGCCTCTAGATCTGAATCTAGGGCCTTTTCTGCTGCCATGGTGTGACCTGGAAGTAAAATAGGGACTTTTCAGGGTTTAGTCCAACTCAGTAGTTGGTGGAGAAATCCTTCAGAAGTTGGTGGTGAACCGAGTGGAGGACAGAGCCCGAGCTCCTCCTCTGCCTGCACAGAGGAGAGGCCCTAACACATCCCGAGCAGTTCTAACGCCCAGGACACCAGTGTTTCTGTGGAGGGAAATCTCCCTTTGTATTCCTGGCACGGCTCAGACATGTTGACAGGGTCTTCTAGTAGTAGTCGTTCTTGGCTTCATTTTTTACTTAGATTAATTCTTTTCCTGTTCATCTATGGAATCCAGAGCATTCTGTCAAACTACTTTCATTAGTTAGTGCTATTTGTTTTACACAAGCCAAATATGACAAAAAGCCATGTCTGTATTTCAAGGCAGAGCTCACGTGCCTCCCTTAGAAAGGCTGTGGTAGATAGGCCAGCTCCTTTCGGGTAGGGGCTATTCCTGCAGGGCCCACATGCGGATTAAATGTCATTATCGCAGGTAAGAGCTCCAGAGCTGCCCTCGCTCCTACTTTGGGGAGTATCCTAACTTTATTTCCAAAATGCAGTGTTTCTGGAGTTTTCCAAATTTATGATTGGTAGAGTAGAAAACATACATTTCCATGGCAAGAAACAAAAAAGGTTTTCTTTCTTCCATTTTCAAAACACGGATTTCTAAATCCATTTCCAGAAATGACCAGAGCATGGATCCTCTGAGGTTCCCATCTTCATATCGCTCAGTGTTAGCAGCTCGTCTGGCCAACAGAATGACATGTGCCATTTCTTTAGGAGACCTTATTCTCCATGTATTTCTTTTAGTGCTCAGATGTGGATGATGACGACTGGGACATATCATCCTTAATAGAAGAAAAATCTTTGGGGAAAATAACCGGGAAAGAGCAGAGAGAACCTCCGCCTGTGAAGAATGAGTCACATTTGGCTCAAGTGCCAACTGCCTGGGGTGCACCAACTCCTAGAGGGCCAAAGAGAGAAGGTGTGCTACTTTGGTGTCTTGCAAAAACTCGGTCCATTTTCCAATTACTGTGTTTCATCGTTATAAATATATAATTAAACTATGCAAATATATCATCTGTTGGCATAACAAAGACCTCGATGCTTTATGTTATTTTAATAAGGACTGAATATGCACAACTTACTGATTTGTGTATATTTACTAATTATTTTTATTTACTTTTGTTTTTCATTTTTTAAAAATACATTTTATTGATTTTTTACAGAGAGGAAGGGAAAGGGATAGAAAGTTAGAAACATTGACCAGCTGCCTCCTGCACATCTCCTACTGAGGATGTGCCCACAACCAAGGTACATGCCCTTGACTGGAATCGAACCTGGGACCTTTCAGTCTGCAGGCCAACGCTCTATCCACTGAGCCAAACCGGTCAGGGCTTTATTTACTTTTAGAACTAATCTTTAGTATTTAAATTTTTACGTTATTTTTGAAAATGCCCATATAAATATACTCTTCATGCAGGTGCCCCATAGAAATTAAAATTTCTGATCATGCACTTGGATGAGGCCATTCTTCTGACAGTCTTCCTGTGTTATTCTGTTTACATATTAAGTATTTTTTATTGTCTTTGAAGGAAGATTTCTCTTGTGGCATTATAGCCAGTGGGATAAATGACAATGAAACCATTAGTAGAAATTGTTCCTGGATAAGTCCTAGAGTCTGCATAAGGCCAGAAACTTAACTCTTGATGCATTAAATTTTTAAAATTAGAAAATGTAATTTATGTTTTTTATCAGAGTAATTCTTGCACACGGTGAAAGTCAACTCGTACAGTAGGGCTTCTCCACCTGTAGTGCCCCATCAATCTGCTGTTAGTGCCTCTGCTTCTAGACTTATCAACTTGAGATATTAACTGTCAATGTCCTATTAAACAGATGAAGAGTTGGCTCATTTTCTCCACTCACACCTCTCATTGGTATTTTTGTACCCATGTTTGTAATTTTAAATTAACACATGTTAATATCAACATTTGCTCGGGCCACTTGCAGCACTCTCTCTCAACCACCCTGCTTTGTAAAATGAACCATTGCTACCTCTACCTTTCACTTCACCTTTTCCCTCCACCAATGTGTCAACTGGGCCTTTACTCTCACATTATTGTCAAGTCATAACATCGACCTCTGATCTGGAACCGTCATTAAGATACCTGTGCTTCGCCTGAAAATCGATTCTAATAGTTGAAAAACCAAAAGGCCATGTTTACGGTACAGTGACTCCAAGTTCCCAGGGCAGAGAGGACTCTCTTAGTCCATTTCCTTTGTCTTCTCCCTGTGCCATGACCCCAGGCACCTCAAAAAGAAAACTATCTAGAATCAGACTCAAGTGGAATTCACTAACTATTCAACAACTCAAGACAGTTTTTAATAAACTTTATATTTAAGCTCATCTACCCTAGAGAATCTATTTTTACTACTTAAACCCTATTTAGCTTTTTTATTTTATTCTTCTTTCTTTGCCACCCACTCAACTCAGCGTTAATAACAAAAACAACAAAAGCGAAGTAAGTGCTGCCAGCATCCAGGCCACATGCTGAATGCAGGGAAGGAGGGATGCGGGCAGCAGCTTCCACACCAGGGTCCTGGGGAACGCCCTGGAGATGGGGCCATTTCGCGGTTGCCCTGCACTGTGGCTCCTGCACAGCTGTGCGAGCTGGGGGTGGGGACTGGTGAGCAGACCTAGACCCTGAGTGATAAACTGCGGTAGGAAGGTATGGATTTTACAGGCTGGACAATGTGCTTGTTTAATCATCGGGGCCTCCTCTCCCTCCTCCTCTCTCCCTCCACAGGCCTTCAAGATGAATCAAGCACACTGAAAAGCAGCTTAGTAACTGTGACCGACTGGAGTGACTGTTCAGATGTATAGCTGTAGCTCCACAGGTCAGAAGATCCAGGGGCCAGCGGTGTGTCCGGTATCGCAGTATGTCAGTAACTTGCCAACGTGATACTAATGCTCCTGCCTTCGAGCATGTTCCACAATAACTAGGAAGCTGATTCAGAGAACAAGGGTCTCTTTAACGGCACCTGATACAGTATTGAAAAACAAATTGTCAACAGATTTTGAAGCATATAAAGTGTTTAAGACTTCTGCTTAAAAAATGGCGTGTCATTTGAAGTCATAAAAAGGTTTTTCTTCAGAACAGTACTCTAGCGTTTCAGTGTATTTTTTTTCCAACTAATTTTTAAGTGAAAACTTTTAATTACAGCAGGCTTCGGTTTGAATTAAAACTTTATGTCTTTCTTATGTATGGTATCACATTGGAAGTGTTTTATTATAAAATTCTGTTCATATCCTTAAAACTGAATTAGTGTAGTTAGTGCAATTTTAAGGGTAGATTGATTATTTTTCTTATAGAAGTTTAGAACTATAAAAATATAGCTAGGCCCATGTTAAATACATTTTCCAGAAGTACCTTTACCACATTCAACTTTGATCCATTGTAAGCATGTTGTTATAAAACAATTATTTTATAATTTTAAATACCATTTCTGCAGCATAATGTTTAGCTCGGATATTTTATGAATAAAATGTTGCTATTTTCAAGATGGATTCAAGAATTAGTTCTCTCATCTTCTCTAGCTAGACCTTCTCCACCAATAAACCTTTCTTTGCTCCAAACCCTGATCTATTGAGTATTGGCCTTTCTTTTGAAGCATTGGCACACGAGCCTTGGGCTTGTAACAAAGGGTGAGCCAGCCAGGAGCTAGAGTTCCTGGTGGATTGGCCTCCACTGTGCTGACCGCCTAAATTGTGCTGTACCCACCCCCCCGCCCCCCCACCTCACCCCCTCCTGCACTTGTCATATTTGGAGTAAGGAAACATCTTTGGACTTTGGTCAATTGTCTGTGTGATATAAGTAACCTCCCCAACCCCCGACCCCAGCAGTTTGGTAAGTGATACCCTTGTAAGCAATTTTGAAGCATTTAACATTTATATTTTTCTCCCTGCCTATCCCTCAAGAAGTTTGGAGACTCTGAATGATTATTATTATTTTCACGGAACATGGTTGTTTGCATAACATTCTATAGGAACCTGTTTTCTTTATAATAGGACACAGATTAGAAACCCTTGATGAGGCTTTGACTGGAATGTCATGTTTGAAGGAGACATGCACAGACTCTGGATCTCACCAGAAAGCTCTAAGGAATTAAGGTTGACTTCTGAGGCTGATCAAAGCGCCTTGGAAAAACAGCCTGGTACCTTTCTTACATGGTTCATGGCAGTCTTTCCAGGTAAGGAACAAAGGTTGCTTTCCTGGGAGATGGCAAAGGAAGAACCTGAGGACATTTTGGGGGACCTCGAGAACCTGAGGAATTCACCCAAATCTATAGGTATTACAGGCAAATGCTGATGGCAAATATATGGCTTGGCTTCTCAGCCCTGAGGCTAATCTGTAGATTCCTTATGAAATTCCAGCAAAGCAGATATATAATCAATTACTGTTCTTATACTTACGCAAATCACAGACCAAATTTATTGAAACTAGACTTATGCAATGGATTAGTCTTAACTCGGCTGTCCTATATAATAAAAGCCTAAGTGGCAATGTTGTCACAAGATGGCCAACACAAGATGGCCACCAGGGCAGGACAATTGTGGGCGATCAGGCTGGCAGGGAAGGGCAGTTGGGAGGTGAACAGGCCAGCAGGGGAGGGCAGTTGGGGGCGAGACCAGGCCGGCAGGGGAGGGCATTTGGGGGCGACCAGTTCAGCAGGGGAGGGCAGTTGAGGGCAACCAGGCCTGCAGGGGAGGGCAGTTGGGGGCGAGATCAGGTCGGCAGGGAAGGGCAGTTTGGGGTGATTGGGCCTGCAGGGGAGGGCAGTTAGGGGCAACCAGGCCTGCAGGGGAAGACAGTTGGGGGCAACCAGGTCTGCAGGGGAGGATAGTTGGGGACTGCTGGGCTGGCAGGAGAGGGCAGTTCGAGGCGATTGGGCCATCTGGAGTGTTTAGGGGCAACCAGGCCTGCAGGGGAATGGTTAGGGGGTGATCAGGTTGGCAGGCAGAAGCTGTTAGGGGCGTCCAGGCAGGCAGGTGAGCGGTTAGGAGCCAGCAACCCCGGATTGTGAGAGGGATGTCCCAGATTGGAAAGGGTGCAGGCCAGGCTGAGGGACACCCTCCCCCCCCACACACACATGAATTTTGTGCATCCTTCAGGGATCAGACTGAAACCTGCAGTCTGACATCCCTCGAAGGGTCCCGGATTGCAGGAGGGCGCAGGCCAGGTGAGGGACTCCACCGGTGCATGAATCCGTGCACCAGGCCTCTAGTCTTTGATAAAATGAGGGTGATTTTTAGAGAGAAATTGTTTCAATTGAAACCATAATGTACAATTGTGGATATTAGATTATAGCTTGGTTAACTATCCTCAAAATTTTATTTTTTTCACCTGTGGACAGGACTGGATCCTGAATTTTTTTAGCAAAAATGTTTGGTTGTATCCTTCTTAATTAGTGTTTTACTTTCCTCCCTTCCTTTGCCCTGGAGTTATTGAGAACTAAACTTTATTCTGAGCCTTGCACATGCAGACTGTAACTAGATGATATAATGTAAATTTCGGAGAAATCTTCACAGCAGCTCACATTTGACGGTTTAGGGGACTGATGCTGTGTAAGCCACACAGACAGCTGATGTTCGGATTGCAGATCAGTGCAATCTGTCCAATTTTCACTGCCTGCCTTCATTCCCACAAAAATGAAGCTCTGAGCCTTTCATCTGGAGGTCTTCTAGACTGACAGCCTTACAGACTCAGAGACTGGCGTATGGTTTGCTTTGATCCTTACTTAGGATACATGTATCCTGGCCTACTGTTTCTTTTACCATTGCTGTGGTCTGCTTGTAAACTATACACCCAGAATGCCTCCTCTAAGGCTCAGGTGGGCATGTGAGATTATAAGGGCCAGAAGAGAGGCAACCATGGGCAGACAAATCTTACTACAAGCTAATCCTCCCTCTTTGTTGAACCTGGGCCCAGATGCTCTATTTCCCTCAAGATTGAGGAATGAACAGAATGGGGGAATTATAACAATGAAATTCTTCTTCTCTCTGATAGCCTTCAGGCTAATAGCTCCTACTACAGATATGTTAATTAACTAGCAGAATCCAGCTTGAGGTTTGAGCAGCGTGTCTCCCCCACCCCCCATCCCTCCAACCCCCTCTCCCTCCCGTTCAGCAAAGAGGTGAGGAAACATGCACAAAGTAATGACTGTTTTTCAAAGATTCAGAGGAGTCGCCATAACTGGACTCAGACCAGTGGGCATCAATGGACCAACTGGGAACAAAGGGATTGAGAAATTTCGCACTTTTCCTTGGATCCCTTTTGAGGCTTACCTGTCTATACCAGCACCCAACCCTGGCCTTGCCCTCCTCCCTTTCCTTAGGAAAAAGAGATGCCTGGATTCCAGACTCTCTTAAGGATTTGATAGTTTCCCCATCTTCTAGTCTGAGATTTTCTGACAGTGCCAGGTACTATGGTTGATTAAAAATAAGCTAGGACTTCTCCATCAATAACCTTTACTTGCTAAAAAAAAAAAAAAAAAAAAAAGCTATTTTAAGTGTCAATTTATCAAAATATTAATAGAAAAGATTGTCATTACTGAATTCATATGTATATGTAGTTTTTGTTCCACTTTTTAAAAATGCCCAACCCATGTTTTAAAATGCCTCAAAACTAATTTAGTTCTATTCTTAACAATGGCATTGTCAATGGTCAGAAAATTCATATAAATTGTTTTTGCATTTTTCATACTTTATGGTACTATCTGTACTCTCTTTCCCAAAAGTAACATTTTAACTGTATGGTTTGTTGGGTTTTGGGTCTCTTCATTTTGTCATCCTTTTAAGTAAAGCCCTCCATTACATCATTGTGACTGTGGCTGAGTTACTAGAGATGATTTCTGAGTTAAACTTAATCTTGTTAGGGAATCTAAGCTTGCCTTGTTGGCTATGCCATATAACACTGATCTAAAGTTAGAACAATTTACCTGTTTCTATCCCCTTCCTCCTGTCTTTTCACTTGTAGTTCACTGTCTTCCTTTTACAAACTTCCCACAGGGACCATTTATGTAAGTGTACACACTTTATATGTAAGTTTCTAAAACTTTTAATAAAAGCTGAATAAAATTTTGATGCAGTGGGACAGAGGTAAGCAACCTACAAAACCACACTGTGCCTAAGAAGGCACACAGGCACACGAGCCACTGCGTTCATTCATTCATTTGTTCATTCATTCAGTCATGAGATCTTAAGCTACTTGGGCTTGTTTTATTTTGTTTTGTTTTTTACATGCATTATTAGTTCACTTAATTAGATAAACTTGGAGACATAGTTATTGGGATAATCCTCACCCTAAAGATAGTTCTGTGTCTACCAGGGTTGGGGAAATTGATGAACTTCTGCTAAGTACACCCAACATTTAAATTTAGTCGCTACATCTGTGTTGTAAAACCCAATGCTTTAACTTATCTGTTTAGTCCTATCCTTTTGTCCTACTAGATCTGGTGTGTTCATTTTTCTTTGGATCATCACCTTATATTTCCCTTCACTGAGGCACAGCTAACATGTCTCTGGTTACTGGCAGAGCTTTTCCGTACTTGCACTCCCTCTTCTCTCTAAATTCCTCAGGAGCTAGAATAGTTCTGTGATAGGCACCTCTCACAGACACCAGAGAGGTGCTAGCAGACAGCCCCCTGAGTCAGAGGGAGAGGGCTGTCCCGGCCTCGATTCTTGTCATGCTCATAGGAATGAATTCAAACGAGTGACTCCAGATAATTGCATTGTGATGAAGCTAACTTTTTAAAAAAATTAAGTAAATGAATGTATTAAAGAAGCAAGGCAAACAAATCTACTAAAATACATCTGAGTCTGGTGAGGGTTCAAGTGGTTATATACCCTTCTGTCTCTAGATGTTAAAATTCCTTTGCTAGATATCCTGGTACAGGTTAACTCTGAAGGTCTCTCTCCCTCTACTTTGTTATGGCTTTCCCAGAATTTATTAGAAAGACCTGGCAATTAAATCCCAAGACTGCTGGCTTCTCTGTTTAAATAGTGGGATGAGATAAGACTGCACTTTTCCTTTGCCCTCTTCCTTCCTCTCTGCTGTCTTTCAGTAGTTCCAGGGTGATTTAAGGTATGTATTCTCTAGTCGCATTAAAATTCCTCCTCCTCTCCCCCTTTCCTTTCCCTTCCTCTCCTGCAGTCTTTGGAATTTGCTCTCCAGCATTCTGGGTTGGGGGAAGATAAAGGTTTGCTATTTACAATCTGGCTACAGGTGGCCAAACTGTTTGGTCTTATTCTAATTTTCTTCTCTCAGTTTCCCTATTCCTCCTGCCTTGGAATTTTCCTACCTTCTTACTGTCCTATAACTGTTCAGTACAATCTAAACATTATCTTTACTAGCACAACTCTGAAATTTTAAAATTTGTTTTAAATACACTGAACAAAACCCTGCCCCTATACAGCCTGTGGTACCTAACTTCCCTTTATTGCTTCCAGTTCATTTGTATCCCTGGAAAAGATATTTCAAGTATTATCATGGTTGAACTGGTTGAATACAAACGCGTGCGCGCGCACACACACACACACACACACACACACACAATTTTGGGGGGTAACAAAAGTGTTCATTTCCTTTTCTTTCCACTGAGCACCTCCAAACAATGTGATTTTCCTTTTAAGTCTTCCACGCTTCAGAAAAAAAATGTGTTATTTTCACTTTTGCTGTGATTAGTACTGGAAAGTGTCTTGCTCACAGATAACACAGATACCAACTCTTATGCACAGCTTGAAACTATATATTTTACCCTTGACTGCCTCAGTTCAGAGTCTTTGATTTGTCACTGACTGTGGCAAGTCACTTAAACTCTTTCATTTCCTCCTCTGTCAAATCAGGATCCTAATGATACTTTACTAAGAGGGCGGTTATGAGGCTGAAGTGAGTTAGGGCATGTAAAGTGTTCGGAACAGTGCTGGGCGTGGTAAAAGGGCTGGTTCTAGGAATAACTCATTGTCTTTGTTCAAAAATCACTGGAGCAATTTACATATTTGAATAATGGTCTCCCCCTTACCCAGTTAGTTCCGCACACAGGACCTAAGAGATGTCAGAACTTGGCCCGTTGCTTCTGTGGGAGGCAGGTACCGCGCAGGCTTCAGGACTTCCTTTGTTGGCTTCAAAGGCAGCCACGACCAGCACTTCCAGCTCAGCTCTTGCGGATGCTCCACCCCAGAGTCTGCTTTCTGGATCAGAGGAGCCTACGCAGCTATTTAAGGTGGACTAGCCAGGTAATGGGCCATAACGTCTTGGCCCCTTAGCCCTTCCTTGAGCAGTCACTGTGATTGACAGTGGGCAGACAGGTGCAAGAAACTAGAAGTCACTACATGCAGCCAGAACAAGTCCACTCAACCCGAACGTCTTTTGAGGAATAGTCTCAGACTGCCCCCTGAGACGACTTACTGTTTACAAGACAGCACTCGTTATACACTTTCTGTTAAATATATGAAGAAAGAATCATAAGGAATGGGGACAAAGACTGCAAATCTGATTAAGACTGCTTTAGAAAATACATCCTGACCCCCTTTGCTGCTAGAAAGGGATAAAATATATACAAATCCTGTAAATAACATGTTTATTTTTTTGTAGAAAGCCATAACAGAAAATGATTAGTCTATAACTATGTAAGAACATTTACATCCATACAATCAACAACTTCAAAAATTCATATTTTAAAAATAGTTTGAGTGTTAATTATAGGAGAGCCCTGATGGGATCATTTGTGAGCGGTTCACCTTGCAGCAGTGCTCTTTAGACGTAAGCATTTTTATCAAACTGTTTGGAGGGGGTTGTGGTTTTGATATCTCCTTCTCCACCATGGTACTTTGTCCGAGAAGACATGACAGATGTGGCCCCATTGTATGCGTATCCCATTCTGAAAGGCAAAAACACAGTTCGGTAGATTCTGTTTTACACGTAGGGCAAACAAAAATGGGAAGAATCCATTCTCCCCCTACTTGTGTCATAGCTAAGTCCAAGTCCCCCTGATTACTTCCAGTTAGCCTTCTTCCCAAGAAATGTTTCAAAGTCAGTTCTGAACTGCTGGTGTGATAATCTCTGCAGAAGAAACTCCTGGCTTTTTCATTTGTTCAGTGATTATCCTTTAAAACCATTATTTAAAACTTCTCTTCCGGGAAGCTAGGATGCCACATTGACCTTCATCAGCAATTTCTATGTGAAAGTTATGATGAGGCCAAAGTGAAGAATGCCCCCATAGTCAGACCCATGGTTCTACTTCCAGAACTAGCTTTGGAATGTAAGAATGATGAGCTTAAAAACAAACAAAAAACTATAATTAACTATATTCTATTCAATATTATATTTACTCTGTTTAATATATTTACAATATATTCCTAACCTTTCCCAATCCTGGGTTTTTGAAGTTTCTAAGAAGCATGAACTATCTATAACGTCTCACACGTAGTGATTTAAGAATAGTATAGTACTTTTTAAAAGGTCATTTTGTTTCTTTTTCATACCTGGGTGTTTTGTTGCTGTCAGATATTGAAAAGCAAAATATGACGCCACCAATTATGCAGAGTGTGGCTCCTGACCATCCAATAAACAGAGCGGCTCCTAATTCATACCTGTGAGGAAGTATTACACCAGTATTACGGCTTCTTATTAAGGGGGTTCGAGGGTGTTAAACAGTAACACTACTAGCTAGCATTTACTCAATGCTAATTATAATTTTTGCTATTAGAGCTTGTACAGGAAGTAATAACACCTTGTATCCATATAATGCTTCAAACTTTTCTCAAAGTGTTTTTATAGACATCACTTGATTATATATCCCCAGAGAAATAAATAAAGAATAAGAGTATACCCAAATCTCAGGGACTGTGTGTTTCTCATGTTTGTCTATCCCATTCTTGAAGAATAGTGTTTTTTTGTTTTTTTGGGTTTTTTTAATAAAGAAGTGGTTCTCAAACTTTTTGGCCCATAGTCTGCCATTGCAAGGGAAAAAATGATGTTGCCATTCCCTACCTAAGGGTGCTTTTCATTGTAAAGTGAAGTCACAGTAGGAAGATCTGATGATACAGAATCCACAGAGGAACTAAGAAAGGAAAGTAAGTGAGGGTAAGAAAGACATGCCAAGGTTAACTCCCTCCCCAGCCCAACCCCCTGAGCCAGGTGCAGAGCCAGGGCCAGAGTGTGGTATCAAGGTCACACCATGATGTTGACAGCAGCTGGCCCAGGCCTGTCCTGAATTTGTCTCATCTCTTTCTATGAGCCGTGTCCCCACCCAGGCTGGGCAGGTCTTCTGGGTGGTTTGAGTCACAGCAGTGGTGGGCAGTGGAACAGCCTGGCCCTGGCCACCACCTGGCGCAAGTAGGAAGCAACACCTACAAAACTAAGGACTTATGGTTCACTTGCCTATTTTCAGATGTGATTACAGAGGCAATTTCATGGCCTGTGTTTGCCATTGGGAGGGAGACATGTACACAATTCATGCTGCCCTGGGGTCCCTCCTTTCCTCATCTTGTGTTGCCTTTCCTTGGAAATCAAGGTGATAGTGGAAGCAAGGCATAGTTGTAAGCACAGCATCCTGCCCTGGAGCCTGATTAGGCTCTGGGAACCTAGAAACTTCGACTGGTAGCATCAGAGGCAATGGCAGAAACAGAAGGTTGGAGGTAAATAGAGAGTTCAAAAGAGGACTGAAGAGAGACGCGCACAGGTAAGAAGCGAGCTGGCCAGATCAAGAGTGTTGAATTGGCAGTTTTATCAATGATACCTTCATTAAATATGTTGTACATCTACAAGGGATGTCACGGAATTCCCACATCAGCCCTGCTTTGAATATGTTTTAACAAGATTATGCAAATAAAACAAGCACAGTGCCAAGCTGTAAGGTCAAAATATCATTTGAGCCCTGGCCGGTTTGGCTTGGTGGATAGAGCATTGGCCTGCGGACTGAAGGGTCCCAAGTTCGATACCGGTCAAGGGCACATGCCCAGGTTGCAGGCTCGATCCCCAGTGGGGAGCATGCAGGAGGCAGCCGATCAATGATTCTCTTTCATCATTGATGTTTCTATCTCTCTCTCCCTCTTCCTTCCTCTCTTAAATCAATGAAATCAATAAAAATATATTTAAAACACACACACACACACACACAAAAAAAACACCACACAAAATATCATTTGACCTTAAAACATCTAAAAGTCCTATAGTAAGCTGGCATCATATCCACCCATTCTCTTCCTCTTACTGCAGAGACAACTAGATGAATAGCATACTGAAAATTTCTATTTGAAGGGCACTGTTATAAGATTACAATTTAATGATACTTTCCACTTTTCTCTATCTCCCCCCCGCACACACCAGATTTTACGCTGTTTTCTCTCCTGAAACTATGTGTTAGTATAACTTAGTGTAAATAACTCTGGAAGAAACAGTCCGAGATTTTCTGACAGTGCCAGGTACCATGGTTGATTAAAAATAAGTCTCTAATTGACCACCAGAGCTCAGTGCTATGGATTCAAAAGAACATGTAAACGTTTGCAGTGTTGTGACAAATCAGAGGATACATTACCCAGGCAGCTCAAATGTCAGCAATTGTCTTTATATTTATTTAAGCATCTTGAAACTTTCTGAAGGGATTTAAGAATCAAGAGTTTGGCTTATACTAAAAATTGGTTCACTTATTTCTTTTTAAAATATATGTTAATTTTCTTAAGGTCACTGAATATAGACTCCAATACGAGGGAAATATCATTTTCATTTGAATTCCTTGTGATTTTTGTTGGAGACAAACACTTAATGAGTGGTAGTACCATTTTAGAGTTGAAGTTTTTAAGAGACTCCACGTCTATACCAATAATTTTTAACAATTCGGATGTGAGGGCTTTTGTGACTTGGTGCTTTCTCTTTCAGAGACTTTTCTTCCTTTATTCTGTTAAAAGAAATGTTTAGCAGACTTACTCAACAGTTACTTGAATTCATACCTATCAGTGTGCACGATCTGGCAAAAATGGACTTCCATTATTGAAAGTCGGGACTGAGGAGAGCAATCTGCTATCCACTCAGATTTGCCATGAGGACACATCCTTGACACTGATTGGGAAACTGTCTCTGCTTGGAACTCTTTCTTCATTTTGGTAATGCTAAGAAGCTGACTTCACCACCTTAGAAGACTATCCAAATTGCAGGCCTGTCTTTTGTTAACAATACCCTCCTGGCCCTAGACCAGCTTTCCCTCTCATTGTGTGATCTCCTTATTGAGCTGTTACAATCAAGGAAGTGCCTTCATTATTCTAAAAGGCTGAAAATCTGCTTAACCCCAGAGGGCTCTATGATCAGCAGGTTGAAGACAGAACCTCGTTTGATAGATCAGAACGTTGTTTTTGGAGCCTCTCTCAGATATTCTGCTCAGTTGGTAGGACTAATCCAAAGCTGCCTATAGGACTTTAATTCATGTATGTAATTGAATGCAAATTTAGTAAATTAGTAGAAGGGGAAATTGTACTTGAGTTCAGAGACATTAAAACACAGATTATGCACTTAAAATATTCCCCAAAAAGAACCGTAAAGATCAAAGGCATTGAAATAGCCTCTAAACCAGTGGTTCTCAACCTTTCTAATGCCGAAACCCTTTAATACAGTTCTCATGTTGTGGTGACCCCCAACCATAAAATTATTTTTGTTGCTACTTCATAACTGTAATTTTGCTACTGTTAATGAATCGTAATGTAAATATCTGTGTTTTCCGATGGTCTTAGGCGACCCTACTAGCGGTTGAGACCATCAGAAAACACCATCAGAAAACACAGATATTTTGTAAATATAGACCATCAGAAAACACAGATATTTTAAGACCATCAGAAAACACAGAAGACCATCAGAAAACACAGATATTTACATTACAATTCATAACAGTAGCAAAATTACAGTTATGAAGTAGCAACAAAAATAATTTTATGGTTGGGGGTCACCACAACATGAGGAACTGTATTAAAGGGTCGCAGCATTAGAGAGGTTGAGAACCACTGCTCTAAACTATTGGATGAAGTTATTCCCATCCGCCAGGCTGTGCTCACGTCTCTCACGCCACGTTGAGAGAATCAGAACTAGAACCACTTTGATGGCCTTAATTCTGATGCCTTCATACTTTAATTCCTATTTCAGCCTGTAACCTTCACAGCAATCCTGAGGGAATGGACTGAGAAACACCTGTTATTTATCTTCACCTCCTATGTTTGCCTTCCTTGCACCCAAACCCCTGCTACCACCTGATCTGCCATCCATGGGGAGCAGACCCTGGTCGCCACCACAGAAACTACAGGCTAACCCTCGTGCTAATTCATGTGTTTCGTGGTAGATGAGAGAGACATAGCTCCTTTCTCAAGGATCTCACAGTTTAGCGGGAATAGTCAGACATTAAGCAAACAATTATATAAAGTGTGATGACATGTAACAATAGAATCAGAAGAGTATTTTTTTTTCCAAAATAAACATTACCTGTTCTCCCAAATCCATATAGATGTGGTTCAAGTAAATGTCCATGGTGACAAAAGTTACTATTACTGTCAGCTCATGGTACTGGAACTTTTTGTGTGCCAAGATTTTTTTTACACATATTACCATATTCGAACTCCATTGCAATTCTGAGAGATGGGTTTTACAAATGAGGAAACTGAAGCTCAGGGAGATTAGATTACTTGACCCATATCTCAGCTAAGTAAATGGTGGCTAGAACCAGGATTTAAAACGCATAACTGTGATCCAAACCCTGAGCTCTTAGCCATCACTCCTTCCTTTTATGCACACCTCAGCTAAGTAAAAGACTTCATTAATATAAAAAATTCGATCAGTGCACTGGTTTCAGTTGTCATTTCAGAAGCGTATGTGTTCTCTCTCCCTGGCTCATTATGTTCTCAGTGGCTCAGAGCTCGGGGGTATGGAATTTTTCTAAATTCCCTCAGGCTATCTTTTCACCCAGCACAAGAAAAGGTGAGAGCAGTAATTAAAATCAGGACATGTTGGACTTGAAAAAGAGAAAATCAGCTCCTCTAAAAGCAAAACAAAAACTGTTTGGTGAATGAAAATAACCACATCCTTTTAAGATCCCAAAGAAGTGAAGTGACCTTGCTGAAAGTCACGGAACTAGGAGCCAGGTCTTTTGACCATCAGGATAGTGGGGTTTCCCCGCCAAAACACAGTGTTCTACTTCTCATTTTAATCAAGAGTGGCAGGAGCCAGCCTTCTGGCTCTCTGAGCAGCACCATGGCCGTGGGCAAGAACAAGCAAGCACCTCACGAAAGGCGGCAAAAAGGGAGCCAAGAAGAAAGTGGTTGATCCATTTTCTAAGAAAGATTGGTATGATGTGAAAGCAACGGCTATGGTCAATATAAGAAATGTTGGGAAAACACTAGTCATGAGAACTCAAGGAACCAAAATCGCATCTGATGTTCTCCAGGGTCGTGTTTTTGAAGTGAGCCTAACTGATCTATAGAATGATGAAGCTGCGTTTAGAAAATTCAAGCCAATTACTGAGGATGTTCAGGGCAAAACTGCCTAATTTCCATGACGTGGATCTTACCCATGACAAAATGTGCTCCATGGTCAAGAAGTGGCAGGCCATGATTGAAGCTCATGTCAATGTCAAGACTACCGATGGTTATTTGTTTTGTCTATTCTGTGTTGGTTTTACTAAAAAGAGCAACAATCGGATTTGGAAGACCTCTTATGCTCAGCATCAGCAGGTCCACCAAATCCGGAAGAAGATGATGGAAATCATGACCTGAGAGGTGCAGACAGATGACTTGAAAGAAGTGGTCAAGAAATTGATTCCAGACAGCATTGGAAAAGACATAGAAAAGGCTTGCCAATCTATTTATTCGCTCCATAATGCCTTTGTTAGATATATCAAAATGCTGAAGAAGCCCAAGTTTGAATTGGGAAAATTCATGGAGCTTCCTGGTGAAGGTAGCAGTTCTGGAAAAGCTACTGGGGATGAGATAGATGCTAAAGTTGAATGAGCTGATGGATATGAGCCTCCAGTCCAAGAATCTGTTTAAAATTCAGACACTTAATGGTGACAAATAAAAAAAATCCTATTTATGAAAAATAAATAAACGAATGGCAGGAGCCAAAATAAATATTCCAATTATCTTAAAACAACTAAATACATATAAAAATATTTGAAGTTTAGAAAGTACACTTATATATTATCAATGTTAACATTTTAAAATTGAATTCCATTGGTTTGCTTTCTATTTTTTTAAATCCTCACCTGAGGATAAGTTTTTATTGATTTTAAAGATAGATGAAGGGAGAGGGAAAGAGAGAGAAACATAGATCGGTTGCCTCCTGTACGCGTCCAAAATGGGGATTGAACCCACAACCTAGGTATGTACCCTGACCAGGTATGTAACCTGAAACCTTTTGTTGTAAGGGACAATGCTCCAACCAACTGAGCCACACAGGCCAAGGCAGTTTGCCTTCATTTAAAGATTACCATCTAAAATAAACTTTACTCAGAGGCTTATAAAATCCAAGATCTATGTAACTGCATGGATGGATTTTATCCTGTATAATAAAAGGCCAGGGACCATAAGCTTAACGACTAGAACGACTGCTCGACCAGTTGCCATGAGGTGCATTGACCACCTCTTGGCCCCTCCCTTCCCCCATCTCCTTCACCCCCTCCCATCCCCACTCGCAGAAACCACAGGGAACCACGGGGAACCACAGAGAAGCAGATGGGTGGTGGTGGGGCAAGACTGGGGACTGGAGAGTGGGCAGAATGGCTGACCTCTTAGTCCCTCCCCCCGGCCTGCAGGCTCTGATGGATCAGCGATGGTGAATGGGGGAACTGGGGTGGGTGGCAGGAGGACCAGGCTGGCTGTCAGGCTGTTGGGATCCCCAGCTCATCCCTGGCTGCTCGGGGGCTCAGGCCGGCGGGAAAGCGGGCACCGGCGACTTCACCTCCATGTGCATTCACCGAGCTGGCCATTGATGGAACGCTCTGCCCGCTCGCTAGGGGCCGCTGACGCAGGCACCGCCACCAGAAGCTGCGGGGCGCACCCGCGACCTACCCACCCCGGTGGCGGAGGCCGCGAAAGAGATGTTTGGCCTGGGGACTGGCGAACAGGCAGAAGATGGCCCTGATCACAGGCTAGGCCTTAGGAATCCTACCTGCACGATTTCGTGCACTGGGCCTCTAGTATTAAATAAGTACCCTAACAGCATTATTTACAAACAAACATTTCCCCCAAATACTCTTCATTCTAGAAGCAGGGTGTTTAGTGCCTTTTTTTTCTCCCCGAGACTGTCGCAGTCTAGTCTCACTTATGCAATTCACATCATTTAACAGTTATCTCATGCCGCCTGAAAGATGCCCCAAGATTTCTCACTTAAGTCTCCACATGAGACGACTAAAAAGTGGCAGGTGCCTCCCCAATGGTGACTCAAGTAGAATGGGATAATTTAAATAATGTCTACTTATATATGGAAACTTCATGGAGTATTATCAAATTTAGGAAACCCCAAATAAAGACTGATTTTTTTTTTTTGCGGGGGGGTGCCAATTCTAAATTGCTCTTCAGTGGCTAGTTTATGGTAGACATGCATGCATTATCTTTCCATGTATTATCATTAGGGTAGTTCAGAATTCTACACATTCTATATATCAATACAGGTACACTGTAACACTTATTGATCACATACCATGTGCCGCTGTGGTGGGTGTTTTATAAGTTATTTCCTTTCATCCTTAACCTTCACAAGCAGGAGGTGCTATCTCTGTCAGCCAGCCAGGGTCTGAGCAGACGTCTGACTCTAAAACCTGCCTCTCAATCTCTCTGCCTCCTTCCCTCTTGTAAAGTGCTCAGTAGGTATCTTTACAGGAGTTCAGATTTTTGCCAATTATTCATGGGAACTTAATAACCCATCCACAGTATAACAATATGATATTAGCCAAAGAACATCTCATGTCCCCAAAATTACATAGTTCAAAAACAAATCCGTTGTTTAGCAATATCCATGCCATTGGTCTCCATTCATGTGGGTAATTGGGAGTTTCCTGAGCCTGCATTTTCAGTGAGAAATGATATGCCGGGTTATAACACTCCAAGTAGGCACAGTAACATGTTTACACACAAACGTTGAAGTCTGGGCAAACTGACTGCAGAGGGGGCTGTGCTTCAAGATTACAAATTCTGAAGACAACCCACACTGTCCCGAGACACTTTAGGCAAGACCAGCACTGGCGAGCACAGGTCAAGAATCTGTGGAGACAGGTGTGCACATCTGTTTGTGTTGAGAGAAAAATACACAGATGGACTTGGAGCAAAAAAAAAAAAAATTTGGATCAATTAAAAGTATATCTGCATTTTGCTCAGAATCCTCAGCAGCCTACCCGAAAACATTTCAGAACCAAACCAGGTGCTGGGGAAGATGTATGCAGAGTGGGTTCTTGTTAGAAGGGCTTCAAGACTTTCCATTTGACAGTTTCAATTTGTTGTGTATCTCTAACTCAATGCTAGGAATGAGGTGATGAGAAATAAAGAGAAGAAATTATACAAGCCTTGTTTCTTTACAACGGTTTCATGCTAGACCCCTTTCAAGCCTACCTTCTAGTTTAGAGCCAAGTATCTTACAACAATTATCCTTTCTACTAGGTCTCCAACATTTCAATCTACAGTTCTCAATGGCTAGCCTTAATATACTGTATAAGGTAATAAAATGGTACATTAATGTACTCTGCTTAAGGGCCAGTACCCTTTAAAATAATAGCTAACATTTACTGAGTGCTTATTATGTGCTAGGCACACTTCTAAACAACCGAAATGTGCTACCTTGTCTAATTCTCACAGTAACCTCAGAGTACCTACTACCCATTTTACAGACGAGGAACACAGACCACAGAAAGGACAAGTAACTTCTTCAAGATGCACAACTAATAAGTGGCAGAGTTGGGGTTTACTCCCAAGTAGCCTGGATCCGGGGCCCTTACTCCTTTTTAAAAAAATAATTGTTAAAGCTTTTAATAAATTTACATACACAAGTATGCACAGGTCAAGTTTCACAAATTCAACATGCATGTGCCGCAGGAATCAAAACGCTAGAGCCGCACTGTGCCCCCTTCCAGTCACTGCTCCTCTCTCGGACTTCTAACAGCTCAGGTTAGTTTTGCCTGTCCTTGTAGTTAAATAAGTGGAACCATGTTATATGTACTCTTTTGAGTCTGGCTTCTTTCATTCATTACTAATTTTGAGATTTATCCAAATGGTTGTAGACGGTTTATTCTCATGTCTTTTAGTGTCCCACTGTGTGAATATATAACAATTTGTTCACTCACTCTACTGCTGAGAGGCATGTGGGTAGTTGACATTTTAGGCTATTACAAAAAGTGCTGCTATGAACACTGCACGTGTATTTTTATAAAAATATGGATGCATTTCTGCTGGGTATCTTCCTAGGAATGTAATTCTTGGGTCACGTGTCCAGATGTCGTAGATGCTGCCACACAGGTTTTCAATGTGATTGCACCATTTACATCCCCACCAGCAGTGAATGAGAGTTCTGGTTGTTCTATGTCCTTCCCAACATATTTTCTACCTCAATAATTTTTAAACATGCCTTCAAACAGAAGTTTTTAATTCAACATTTCTTGAGAGCCTGCTATGTGTCAGGTGCTCTTCTAAGTGGTGGGACATGTGGGTCCTCACTCTTAAACAGTACATTATGCTGCCTCCTCTCCTCACTCACTTAACCAAAATCGCCACAAGCATGCTCACGTCTTTCTACTCCAAGAGAGATGCAGACAGACAGACGGACAGTCACACAGCACTGCTGCTTGACCATCCTTGCTGTAAATGTCATGGAGCATGGACTGGCTGCAAGAGACTCCAACAATCAGCAAGGCGTGATCTCTGCTTTGAGATGTTCCTGGTCTGGTTTGGGAGATGCACCAATAAGCAAGTGCTAATCTCCCAGGAGGATTATGATAGAAGCATGAGGTGCAACATCAGCAGCCAGGAGGCCCCTCACCCAGAACGCAAGTCCTGCAGGAGAAGCAGGGGTTAGCCAAGATGTGAGGAGGAGAGGGAAAGGGCTGGAGGGCTGGGGGTGGTAACAAGCTGAGTGACCAGAAAGCATGGCATACTGGCATGGATGGGGACTTCATTAATGGTCAGTAAGAACAAAACACAGATGTCTAACACTTGGTTTTCAAGTCGTGCTGGCATAACAAAAGCATCAAATAAATTGGTCTGAAGTGGCCTGGCTACCACCAAACAGTCACAGAACAACACCTTACTATTTAACAGTTGCATTTTTTGTTCATGTGGCATTTCTATGGAATCCCTTATCCAAGAATCTATGGGCTGTTTACTGATATTAACCCATTCTCCAAATAACCTCATGAATGGAGTAAGCCTGAATAAAAAAACCTCCATAATTCATCAAGTTATAAAAAGGACAGAAGAAAGAAGTTCAATGTCTTGGCAAGGTCACCTAGTGAGATCGATATTCATTTCAACTTCACCAAGGAAAATGTTTAAAACCATTCTATAAATGGTTTTAAAAACTCTGAAAATAGGAAACCCTGCAGGTAAGACCCAAACATGAAAAATATCACAGCCAAAACATTAATGATAATTCTCACATACTAAAGGAGAATAACTCTAAGGTTGTGATCACCTGTTTGCTCAATTAGGGCAACTGGTTCGGTGCTTTAACTTGGCATGCTTTGAAAACAAGTTCCTTTATGTCAATCACATCTTACTTGGAACAGTTTATTTAAGAAAAAAAAAAAGCAGACATTCAGGAAGTTAGTGGTTTGGATGACAATACAAAGGTGGAAATAATGTAATTAACTTTTAACACCCTGGTAAGGTGAATCACTAAGGGGTGTCTGTTACCATAGGCTTGCAGGAGAGTAGATTGCGGGGTGGAGGTGGTGTTTGGGGGATTATGTAGGTTTTGTTATAATAAAAAGAAGGAATTTAGTTTGAAACAGCCCAAAGGGAAGAACTGAGAAATAGTTTTTAAGGATTTGCAGGAGCCCATCCAGGAATCATAAAAGATAATTGTAACTTGAATGAAAACAAGGAAGCAAAACCAAAGGAGAAAAATGGGGAAATGGCAGAATACAACCAGAATCAGATGAAATTCTTTAGATCGCAATCCTGTCAAATGATTGCAGCCTGGAAGAAAAGTCTTCCTGATAAGTGGTGGGAAGGGAAGGGTTTCAGAAATAAATAGCCACTGAACATAAGTGTGATAGTGTTTGCCATGCTCCTGCCCCGATCTTTAGTCCAACTCTACCCTAGAAGCCACTCTTTTTTTTTTTCTCTCTCAACAAAGTGCCTACTGAGTTCTTTGCATATAGTAGGATTGTAGTGGAAACTATTTTTTTAATATATTTTTATTGATTTCATTTATTTCAGAGAGGAAGGAAGAGGGGGAGAGAGATAGAAATATCAATGATGAAAGAGAATCATTGATCGACTGCCTCCTGCATGCCCCCCACTGGGGATCGAGCCTGCAACCCGGGCATGTGCCCTTGACCAGTATCAAACTTGGGACCCTTCAGTCCGAAGGCCAATGCTCTATCCACCAAGTCAAACCGGCCAGGGCATGTAGTGGGAACTTTTTGATGACCTTAGCTGTGTTTTCCTAATTTAGGCAACCAAAATGGGCCTTATATAAGTATGTGCTGGAAATCTAAAAGAAGATTCAGTCCATTTAATACAGAATTCTTAAGAAAAACAACAGCAGCAGAAGCAAGCCAATAACAAAACTAGGTTCTGAGGCCTGAACCATTTTCCAGTGCATTTTAGGGTTTAGGTATGGGAGAGCAAGTATATGCTCACTAGAAATTTAAACTAGGGCATGAGCAGAGCAGCTCTCACTGCCTTCCTAAGCACCTAGACACTCACCTGCCTTCTAGGCCTGAAGGGATAGATGTTAATTGGCAGTAGCTGGCGTTAGGAAGAGTAATATGTGCTAAGGATGGTAGGAGGAGAGTTGAGTGTGCCTTCTATGTCCATCCTCTCAGAGGCTTCCTCTGTCTGCTGGGACTACAGAAACCTTTCCTGCTAATTATGAAAAGACTAGCTCTACAGATAAGAGTTTCACTTACCAGGCACGGTGCTAGGCGAGTAAGATAGAGGTGAAATATATGTTTTCTGACTTCAAGGAACTTACTCTCGTGCAGGTCAGTGAAGGCACTGAAGAAAGTCAGAACCTCCAAATTTCAGCTCACCTGGGCTTGGCCCTGCCTTTAGCCTTGATTCCCTGACATATTCTAAGTTCACGTACAAACTAAATCAGAGGCACACATCACTAAATTCTAGCAAATGTAGCAAATGCCAGCTAAGGAGTGTATCCCCCTAGAATAAGCCAAATGAAAATCTTGCTTCAAAGATCATATTTTAAGACATGAAATGCGTTTATTCTATGTTGAGAGACAATTTGCAGTTTATCGAGCTTCTCAATTTTCATATCCTCTATGAGAGGTGTTGGTAAAGGGAAAACAGATGAAGTCAAGTTAGTCGACTTGGTTTGCACAGAAGTGAGTTTTTTTTAAAAAGAAGTCTGTAAATTTCTCTAGTGTCACATCATTTTTATGTCTCTACTAGAGACCCAGTGCACGAAAATTCGTGCACTCAGGGGGGTCCCTCAGCCTGGCCTGCGCCCTCTCACAGTTTGGGAGCCCTCAGGGATGTCCGACTGATGGCTTAAGTGCTGCTGAGGAGGCAGGATAGGCTCCCGCCACTACCGCTGCACTGGCAGCCGTCAGCCCAGCTTGTGGCTGAGCAGCGCTCCCCCTGTGGGAGTGCACTGACCACCAGGGGGCAGCTCCTGCATTGAGCATGTGTGTCATAGCGACTGGTCGTTTGGGTCAATTTGCATATTAACTGTGTGTCATAGCGACTGGTCGTTTGGTCAATTTGCATATTAACTGTGTGTCATAGCGACTGGTCGTTTGGGTCAATTTGCATATTAACCTTTCATTACATAGGATTCTATCATTGTAGGTGGTTAGAATCTGATCATATTTACAACTTTCAGGCCTTGACAACTCTTTGATCTAAGGGATTTTATGTAAGTTATAGAAGGCCTTTCTTTGTGCATGATGAGTGAGAAAAATAGTCCCTATCGCAAAAAGCTAACATGTTTTCAATAAGCAGGATTTTAAAAAAAAGTCTATATTTTCTATAAGTCCTTGATATGGATGGCCTGTTACTTATAAATACTACCAATCTGTAAGTCCTGCTGTTTTACATAATCCCTAGCTCTTGTGTTTTTAATTACATGAAAGTAAATTGGCAAATTGTAGGTGTTCTATTTTAAGTCACTGCAGAAGAGCTTAATAAAGACATCTATAAAGATAAGCCACATCTTAAATACAACATGTAATTCAAAAAGCAATCTATAATAATAAAAGCATAATATGCTAATTAGACTGGAAGTCCTTCCAGATGAAGCCGGGGCTGTGAGGGAAGCCAGTGCCAGCAGCTGGGGGAAGGAAGGCCTACTCTTGCACAAATTTCATGCATCAAGCCTCTAGTCTTAATAATAATAGCCAATACAATACAGTAATAGCTAACACAGGGGTTTGCTCATTTCTAATCAGTTCTGAACATATATAAAGGGCATCCCAAAAAAAATCCATACACAGTTTAACAGCTGACAGCTCAGTTTTGAAACTGAAATGTACTTTGATAAACACTGCCTTTATAATTATTCCAAGTGTGAGAATACATTTTTTGGGACACCCTATAAGCAACCTCTCTTAACTCTCAGAGCAACTCTATGTGAGGGGTACTAGCATTAGCCTAATTTTGCAGACAAGAATGCAGATGCAGAGGGCATGAGTAGGCATAGATGGAAAAAGAAATGCTGGGAGGCTGAGTGGGAACAGGATAGTTCAATGTAGCACCAAGAATGTGGAAAAGAGGAAAACCTTTCAGAATCCATAATTAGTGAACTGAGTTTCACTAAAATCTGAAAGGAGAATAAGAAATTCTAATGTACTAAACTGAATAAGGTGACTGAGCATAGAGCAGCACAGACTAAAACCACACAAAGAACACGTGTAAGTTACGGTGCATACATGAATTAGCTGTGACCTTTGAGGAAAGGTTAAAACTATTTTTAAGTTTCTGACATCCTTGATAATTGTCAAGGAAATAAAAACAATGATGTTTAGGAAAGATAATCCAGAAAAGTCAGCAATGTCCTTAATACAATAAACCAAGAGAAATACAGTTTTGCTCTATATTTATGACACTAAACCCTGAAATAAAAATGTATCATTGAAATGAAAAATGACATTTCGTTTAAATATCATTAAAATGTTTCCGATCTTCTGGAGTCATCTCAGTTTTCATCTCAATGCTCAATGTTTGGTGTCATGTACATCTGTGCAAATATCATTATTGAAAATTTATAACTGAATACATTTTTCTAAAATAGGCAGAAGAGTGAAAATTACACTAAAACAGTTGTTTTTGTTTCCCATTTAATAAAGTTTCAGAATAAAAACCATTTTTAAATGTACAAAAGAAACTCCCTTAATGAAAAATATATGTAGCATACTGTAACAAAAATGATAAAGTAGTCCAATATTATAAATCATGCATTTTAGAGCAAGCATTCCAGAGTTTGGCCGCCTGGTTTGACTCGTAGTTCTATCAGCCTTCTAGTTTAGTCCAAGTTCCGGTGGACACATTACTTGAACTCTTTCCTCAATTTAAAAAAAAAAAAGGGAGTACCAAGAAAACCTACTTCATAAAGCTGTTGTAAGAATAAAATAAAAAATACCTGCAATGCTCTGCCTGCTACATGGGAGGGACTCAATGTGTTAGCTGTTATTTTCATTACATGTCATTATATAAGCATTTCATTATATAAGCATTTACTATTTATGCATAAACTATACTAAAGAGAGAACTAGAAACTCAATTTTTCTGAAGACTTCTAAGTCCACTGGAAAAAAAGTAATGTAGACCTGACCAGCCATTTTAGTGATTACTTTTTAAAAATTTCTATAACATTTTATCTAAAGGCTGAAAGAGAATCACCAGTCTGGTGGACAGCATAACCACATGGCTCTCCACAGAGTTATGTGGGTATACTCTCATGAAAGACAAAACATCTGATATGTTATTATTTCTAATGTGGTACCCATGGGGTTTTCCCAATGCAAAGAAATAAGCCCAAGGAAACTATAAAAAGCAACAGCCCATAGTTAAAACAACAACAAGCAAACTGATCTGTAAATGCCAAAGCATTCACCTGCAACTGAGGCCAGTCACATCTGAGAGTCTGTGCCACGCCCAGAGCATTTAAAAAAAAATGCTTGCATCACGTACAGTGTTTGTGTTTTTACATATAAAGGTTTATTAGGTGGAGCATGTTAAGGCCATAGTTAACAGAGCAAATTTAAAAGGCTAATAAAGAATAAAAAATAATATTTCATTTAAATATCATTAGAATGTTTCTAATCTTCAGAAGCACAGCTTCCTTTCAGTTTTAATCTCAATGTTTGAGATGTAAACTGGCCCAGAGCTTAGCATCTGGCAAATACCGTTCTGGATGGACAAAATCAAGGCAAGCTTTCAATTTCCTGTTCTCACCCTTCATCATTCTTTCCTCCCCAATTACACTTCTATTCCACTTTCCCTCCATTTAGCTTCAATTTTATCGTGTCCAGTGGATGAAGTTTAGATTTCTAAATCCGACACCTTAAGCTATTTAGAAACAAGACAACATGTAACACTCATGTAGTAATTAAATGCATCATTTGCCAACGTAGCACCTAAAATGTTTACTCTTGAATGAAGTCATCAAATACCATCTAGCCCTTATATCTCACTTTCTTTTCATAAGCCATGGAGGAAATTTCCATACCTTAATTTAGAATATGATTTTATGTACATTTCCTATGAGCTAGAAACATAAAGACTGAGGTGAGTACTTACTTTTGATCAATAAAAAGAGGATCAAAGAATTCCGTTGTGATTTTGTTTGCATACAGGGAACAACCGGTCATTGAGCATAACCCTAAAATGTATCAGAGGAAAAGGACCGTGGTTAGTGAGTGCTATTTCATTAACATGGTGAAAGTACCTTGTTTGGGAGAAAGTTACTATTTACCTGACAGTATGAATACAACCCCAGCCAAACAAGCAATTTTAGCTTTGGCTTTCTCTGAGCCTCCGACTTTGGTACACTTCATTCCAAACAGGGCAATTATGGAACCAAAAAAGCCCAGGCTGACAGCGGCAATCATAAGTCCTCTACATGCCTGGATATAACCTGCAATTAGAGTAGGTCATTTACATGTTAACATAAAACAGGTGGCTGTCCGGGAGAAATCCTCATTCTACATTGTCCTCCTGAACGATTGTTCTGTTTTCCAAAAAACAAAAAAAGTAAATGAATAACCGTAATTGTTAAAACACAGGGTAAGACAAGCAAGAAAGGAAAACAAGTTAGCTTACATGGAGTGCCTGTTCTATGCCACACACTTTTAAGTTCAGTTTATGCATAATCTTCAGGTTAGCTCTCTGGGTGCTATTATTCACATATGAGGAAACTGAGGCAAGCAAAGTTTCTATGAGATGCCAGAGATAATTAGTAAGAGGCAGAAATGGACTTTATGCCGATATGACTATAAAATCCAGGTGATGCTGCCTTCCACTGTGCAAAACATCACCTGCCACTATCTCGAGCCTCTTACTCCTTTGTACATTGGAACTTTTAAACAGATGTCTGAGTGGTTCAGACATTATAAAATTTATCATTGGACAGCAAGACCTCCCGAAGGGTGAAATCTTCCAATATCAGTGAAAGCTTGTAAATGAGAACAACTAAAATATAATCATGAGCCACGAGGAGCCTAAATTAAGAATTATTTTCATGGCATTGTATTATTTTTCAGGGCACATATGATAAAACGTGGTTTAAAAAAGCACTGTCTATTTACAGCAAGAAGAGCTTATAATTATTAAATTAACTGATTACATATAAATGGATGCTTTCAAAGCAATCCTAAAAGCTTGTTCTCTTGGTTTGTTTGATCATTCTTCCTACAACATTTATTTCCTTAGTCACATATTTTTATTTGCACAGCCATGGTTATGATAAACTTCAGCCTGCCTTTCATCCAGACACTAAGAAATGCTAAATTAACAGGATTTAAACTAATAAGCTTGTCCACATATGGACATTTTCATTTCAGCCTGAAAAAAATGCCATATTTCAGTCTGAAACCGTGATGGCCCATACTAGGTGTAAGTACATACTTGTTAAGCAAATGAACATACATGTACTTTAGGTTTACATTTGGAATTTAACTTGTTAATCTGAAAAACCTTGTTAATGCCAAGAGACTGAAAGTTACTCATCGTGTGTCCTCAGACAAAAGCTATAATGAACAATATTTCTAAGACTATGAGAATTATAAACTCAGAAAATAATGCTGGCAGGTGGCTTCCCGTCCATGTTTCTTTGGGAAAGAATGAAATTTTAAATTTTAATCCTATTCCTATGATCCATTTTAAAGAGTTCACAGAAGATGTTCTATTTAATTGAACAAATTTAGGCCCCCATATATTCAGACTGCAATGACAATCATCTTCTATTTTGTAGCATGAACTACTTCCAAACAAAATCTTTTCACTGATGGTGAGACCATCAAAAACAGCAACAGGAACATTTTTAGCAAAACGGGATAATGGAGGCTTGTTTTGGTAGCAATGATCATGCTGCAGGGCTCTCTGGGGGACTGCTGCCCAGTACTGACCTAGCTCTATTTTAAACTTCAATCCTCAAGTCCTTCTACCAGAACCCAGGGAGCAGGTAGAAAGAAGCCCAGAGAGAGAGAGAGAGAAGCCTGTTAGTTCCTTGCAAGGTTAAAGAGAGTCTACCAGAACCGCAACTGCCTCATCACTTATCACCAGGGCTACTGGGACAGTGTGTGGGTTCTTTATAGCTTTGTTTTAATCTATGGTTTTGAGGTGTTTTAGCTGACTCTTGACTGAAATCACTAAACGGACAAAACAGCGTGTGTATGATGTAACCTCAATAATACATGTGTAAAAAAACAACTATCCTACAAAACTTTACTATGAACCTTAATTTGCATTTACTTTAATAACCTTACAGGCTTTATGAATAGAAAATGCAGGAGCCTGGCAAAGGGTTAAGTCCTACAGTCCGGCCATTTAGACTACAAAATGCATTTTCCCAGATGGTGAACAGTGGTTAGAGTCCCATGCTGATAAATTCAGTTCTTAAAATGACTGGGAAAACAATAGCAGCCTTTAAACTTTATTTAACCGCTACTCATACCCTTTTGTTCTGAGTTTCTCACTCAGGTCTCCCATCTCAACCCTTGGCACATGTAAGGGAGTAGAGATGGGAAAGCAAGGTTCTGATGTGGTCAGGTCCTTCCTCAGTACCACTCAACACCCCGATTTGAGGGCAAGGCACCTCTCTCTGGAGGGAAAACAGTACCAATAAGTAAACTGCTATTTTGTCGCATGCACAAAAAAGGCACTTCACCAGCACAATCATTGGCTAGATTTTCTAAAACGGGGAGCAAAGAGCAGGGGTTGGGGTTCCTAGGGATAGCTCGCCTGCCAGCTGTAAATGCAGTTGAGTTGTTGGTAAGCCTGAGCTTTGTGAATTAGGGGCTACCAGTCCTTAAAACACCCACAGACTCAGGCCTTAGGTGACGGCCAACAAACTCAGAATCCATCTTTTGCAAGGCAGACCTCTACAACCTTGCTTTCAACAGGTCCTCGGGGCAAAACTTAGAAGTAAAACCATCAAGTGAAGTGGTGGTAAAAACTAGTCAAGGAGGCCATTATTTTTGACAGGTCTAATTTACTGACACCGTTAATAGCTAATTAACACATTAAGGTGCTGAAGCATGAACATATTTACTTAGAAGTTCTCTGAAGTATAATTTATAGTTAATTCTCTTGTAAGAAACGGCAAACATTCCCACTAACAAAAATAGATGGCATATACTAAAAAAACAACCTGGCTGAAAATTATTCTCAGCTGAAGTTCAAGTGGTGTTTTGAAAGGAACATGGGTTAGCAATAAACAGAAATCACTAGCTTATTCAACTGTGAAATTTTTAATTAGTAAAATGTAGTGGCCTTAATGAATTCTGTTAAAGGAAACCTTCAAGGTGTCCCTTATCTAAAAGTTAAGTGTTTCGCCCTGGCCAGGTGGTTCAGTTGGTTGGAGCATTGGCCCATACACCAAAAGGTTGCAGGTTCAATTCCCGGCCAGGAGGAGTACTGGAGGTAACCGATTGATCTCTCTCTCTCTCTCTCTCTCTCTCTCTCTGTCTCTCTCTCTCTCCCCTCCTCCCTTCCTCTCTCTCAAATCAATTTAAAATAAATGCATATCCTCATGTGATGATTAAGAAAAAAAGTTAAGTGTTTTCCAAATGATGTGTACCTTATTTCCCATTGCAAACTAGCAAAAATGAAAATAGCCACTTGGTGGAGACAATTTCCTAGTAGCACACATGCTAATATTAAAGGGAGAAGGAAAAAATGAGCTTTTCTTATGCTAGTAGCTTTGTGCATTTTTTGCAAATACTTTGAAAGAAGATCGGTATGGGGAGAAGGCATGAACTTTGAATTTTAGCTCTGGTTCTTCTATTTACCCACGGTGTGCCCTTGATTATGTTAGCTAATCTCTCAGCCTCTGTTTTCTCATCTGTAAAATAGGACAAGAGCTTTTATTTCACAGGATGAATAAAATGAACAAAGTGTCTGGTGAGGGGGATAAGAAACTCATGGAAGCTTCCCTTCCATAATACTAAGATTGATTCTAAGCAGAAATTAGGATTGGGGTCTTAATATATTTTATTGATTTTTTTTTTTAACAGAGAGGAAAGGAGAGGGATAGAGAGTTAGAAACATCAATGAGAGAGAAACATCCATCAGCTGCCTCCTGCACACCCTCTACTGGGGATGTGCCCCCAACCAAGGTACATGCCCTTGACCGGAATCGAACCTGGGACCCTTCAGTCCTCAGGCTGACGCTCTATGCATTGAGCCAAACCGGTTAGAGCTAGGGTTCGGGTCTTAACATGGCATAACACTAACTCTAGACATTTAGCTTTTTCCCAGCCTCTTTTTCCTTACAGAGAAAACTGGGGTGATATGATACCACCTGACGATGAGGAATCAGAGCTTTGACCTCACATAGGAAATTCAGAGTAATGACTCCATCATCTGCCTCAGAGAGGTTTGTTCTTCCATCTAAGACTAGACAGGAGAACCACGAGTTTTCTCTCCCCTTTCTTGGCTTTTCTTCTCAATCCAGACCTCCTGCCTGGTCAGGCCTGTGGCCCCCAGAGCCCATGGTAACGTCACTTTCTCCCGTCACTGCCAAGGCAATGTGAGGCAGTCCACACGCAGCATGCTGTCAGCAGGACCTGCCTCAGGATCAGCACCCAACAGATGCGGCTGCCCGGAGACTGATGTTCTCGCCCACACCGATGTTGTTGTTATTTCTCTCTCTCTCTCTCTCCCTTCTTCTCTCTCTCTCTCAAATCAATTTAAAGTAAACACATATCCTCAGGTGACGATTAAGAAAAAAAGTTAAGTGTTTTCCAAATGATGTGTACCGTATTTTCCATTGCAAACTAGCAAAAATGAAAATAGCCACTTGGTGAAGACAGCCAAGGGGGCCGCTTTGAAAAGTTCCACTGGTAAATGGGGCAATCAACTCCTCTCGCTATGAAACTGTCGCAGTGCCACTGAATCCCCATATGTTATTCTGGGAGATGCAGAAAAGTAAATCTGTCGCTTTGGCGGACCCAGCAGGAAGAGTCTGATAAATCTGACTATAGTACACATGTCAAAGTCCTCATAAGTTTAAAAGACAAGCAACAGGCCGAGAGTGCAACATTTATAACAAATCAAAGATTGACATCCAAATTTAAGAAAACAAATCATTTAAACCAAGAGGAAACTACAGAACCATGGGTATAAGACATGAACAAGCAATTCACAAAAGAGGAGGGGGGAGATCAATATATGGTAAGATGGTCAAAATCAGTGCTAATCAGATCAGGGAAATGCCATGTTAAATGATAACATGATAATGTCACCTATAATATTAGATGAAAAACTTAGAGGTGAACATGTAAAGAAATAGGTATTCTCACACACTGTTGGTAGAATGTAATTTGGCAGTATAAACAGAATATTAAAATGAATATTCTACTGCCCTGACAATACAATTTCTCAGCATGTACTCTATAACAACACACATACAGATAAAGAGGCAAATATAAAATTTTTCAGTAAAGCACTAACAAGAATGAAAAGCTGGAAAGGGTCCAATGTCTAACAACGGGTAAATGGTTAAATAAACCAGTTTGTCCAGGCGAATGAATACTACGCAATCATTACTTCTATATGTACGGACTGGGGAAGATAAGTTATTAATTTTAGAATGCTGCAGAAGAGTACGTAGTTGTGTTATTTATGTTTTTAAAAGTCCTTTTCTAGACACATGGAAGGCTATTTTGCAAACAGGGTTGTATATAAATGTCACTCCTCTTCCATTTGCTCCATTCACAACTCCCTCTAGAGCTAAATAAGTGAGGGTTATCCCTCCTTCCTTCTGCCTCCAAATCTTGATACCATGTCCACTTTCACCTCAGACGTATTATTCTGCACGTAATGATATCCAGCGAGCTCTTATTTGTCTCCCTTCTCTCTTGTCCCCCAACTGTCCTACAGAAGGAGCCGTACCTATCTGGCACTCTATCTCAGGTTAACAACAATACAGTTACAACAGAAGAACGCGCTTAAAACAGTAACTGTTAAGCCCATATTCCTGAACGTAAACCACAGCAACAAAGAAACAAGAGGCTGCCTGTTCAAAGCATCTACCTGGATGTGCGCTCTGCAGAGCCACAGGAAATTCAAGGGCAATTCTAGGGAACCCACAGTGTGCCAGCCACTGATTTTACACAGCAGGGTGTCACCCGTCTAAAACCGGACACGTAGGCCCTTACAGGCAGGTTCCATCAAATACCACCGTGGAGCAACAAACATTTGCTTTTCGTGGCAAGCACCATCTTAGGGGAATTCAATCTTGTCTTTTATTTACTCAGCTATGCAAATAAAAAATGTGCAGGGCAGTAATAAAAGAAAACACCTCAAATCTAGAAATAATGTAAATTTCTGCGGGGACCCATCCAGTCCCGCGCTGTTAAAATCCTGGAGGAAGAGCCCTAGAGCATGAGCACGCCTCTGACCACGTTGATATCGACTGTTCTCTTGAGACTAAAACAGAGCCAGTTTTCTATGTGACCATCTCTCTACCCGTTGCTATAATGCAATGCAATATAAAGCCCAATGAACAAAAACGATGTAGCAAACAATTTACAAAAGAACACCACGAGGGAGGCCCGGAGAGGCACCGACACAGAACCTGTCAGTCGCCCGCACGAGATTCTGAGTGGCCAGGACTCTCCACCCGCTGAGGCTCAAGGGCTGTTTATTTTCCTAACATTTGGAGGAAGCATTAAAGCCCTGGCTGGCACGTCTGTAGAAGAACTATTTTTTCGCGGGGGGGGGGGGGGGCACCCCTATAATATGATTTCTTTTCTGCTGCCCACTTTAAAAAGAATTCACGAAACGGCTAAAGGGAGTCCAAGGCAAGCCTATTTCGCTTTGAGGAGTCAGTGACACCCTTAGAAGCCAGCTCTTCTGGGGAGTCGACGTGGAAGACAAGCCCCCCTCTGCGTGACTGCGTGTCCTAACCGTCCGCAAGAGATGAGGGCCCCACAACTGTGTCCTTTACTCTCAGGACAGCAAAACTGCTCCCCTCCACCCCCGACACCCGAGAGTCACCCGCCGCATTTAGGCCTGTCTGCGTGTCCCCCTCCTAACCCCCACCCCCCTAACCCTGGGATCCCGGGCTCCAATGGGCGCCCATGCAGGGCAGACGTCCAGGGACGGCGAATGACGGAACTGGGGGCTCTCCCCAGCTCCCTCGGGCCCCAGGGGAAAAGAGGGACCGATCTCAGAGGAGTCTGCCCCCCTCCCGTCAACCCCCCCCCCCGAGGTCCCAGCGGGGTTCGCGAAGCCAAGCGGGCGCCCCGTCCGCTGGCCTGACAAGAGGGAGGGTCGGGGGCAGGGGCCGGGGGATGCAGACCGTCCAGCGCCAGCATGGAGGGGAAGTCCTTGCAGCTGGAGACGCCCGTGGAGTCGGTAACGCATGTCTTCCACAGGTTGGCCCAAAAGGTGGCGGTGGTGATGACCGTGCCGTCGTTGGTGGATACCTTCCAGTAGTCGGTGGGCACCGTGGAAGACACCAGCAGCCAGCCCGAGATAGAGACCGTGAAAGCGATGATCTCCAAGGCGGTGCTCGCCATGCCGCCCGCTGCAGCCGCGCTAGCGCTCGCGCTCCGCTCCCACTCAGCCGGGACCCACTCAGCCGGGAGTGCGGGAACACGGGCTCCGCCCCGCCGCCCCGCCCCGCCCGGCCCCGCCCCGCTCCGCGGAGACCCGCCGTTCGGGGGGCGCGCAGCGATCGGAGGGCGCGCAGCGATCGGAGGGCGCGCAGCGATCGGAGGGCGCGCAGCGATCGGAGGGCGCGCAGCGATCGGAGGGCGCGCAGCGATCGGAGGGCGCGCAGCGATCGGAGGGCGCGCAGCGATCGGAGGGCGCGCAGCGATCGGAGGGCGCGCAGCGATCGGAGGGCGCGCAGCGATCGGAGGGCGCGCAGCGATCGGAGGGCGCGCAGCGATCGGAGGGCGCGCAGCGATCGGAGGGCGCGCAGCGATCGGAGGGCGCGCAGCGATCGGAGGGCGCGCCCTCGGAGGCAGAGCGCTCTCCCCGCGCTTTTAGAGATGGCTGCCAAGCTTGTCTCCGGCCAGGTGCTCGGCGCCCCAGGTGGAGAGGAGCGCAGGTCTGCGCCCCGCTCCTCCCCCCGCCCCCGCATCCCGGGGGCCGAGGGACCGCGGAGAAGGGCTCTCCTGTTGGACAGACTGGCAGCCGGATGTGGACAACCTGTTGCGTCCCACCTCCCCCCACCCCTTCCCAGACCTTCCCACGGCAAACAGCTTGGCTTCCAGAGTACCTTGTAAAAGCAGAGCAGAAAAAGCCTTTTGTGTGTCCTGCAAGCCCTGGGCCTGGTAACGCGCAGCCTCTAGAGGGTTTCTTGTCACACTTGTTGGGTGACCCTGTGCTGCTTGTCAGGAAGGGATTATTATGGCCGATCTGGGCTCGAAATCAGCCTTGCTCTAAAATTCTTCGGTTCTTTTTGGCCCTGTAGGATATGGAAAGCCATTGTGAAGAGGTGCTTGGCACAGACCTAAATTCAAGATTGCCTCAGGTGGCGTGGCAAGCACAGGCTCCATCGGGGACTTCATTGCCGTCCCGAGCTTCCGTGCTCCAGCCACAATGCTGGTCTGTTGATACCAGTGCACTCACCACACACAGGACATGTATCTAAGACATCTTCCTTATGGGACCCTTCCAGCTCCCAGGTCTGAGGCTATTCTATGAATTGATGGTTCTGTCACAGTGGAAACGGCTCTATATCTTGTTTTTTCCACCTCCACCTTTCATGCCTAATTGAAAAGTTTAATTTATTCCTTCATTGCTGTCTCAAGGTATGCATGCATAAAGATCAGGGTGTACTTTCGGCTCCTGAGGTCACGAATCTGGGCATAAATGAGAGAACAAAGACACTGGCTTTACTATGGGGTTATTATTTATCTATTTAAGGCTCTTGGTATGAGCTTTCAGGAGTCACTTCTTGCCAAAAGTAACCAAAGGTCTAAAACCTATAAATAAGTCCACTATAATAAAGCTAGTCGCTAACCCTCTGTTTCACAATCTTTGTGCAGGAACACTTTGGCTCTTTGTGAAGAATTTCTCAATTCCCTTTTGTCACTTTTTTTTTTTTTTAACCAAATGGATACAGAATGAAATTTGAGGAGAAGAGAGGAGGTTGGACCACAGAACCATCAAAACAGCTTTGGAAGGACCGCTGAGGACCGCTAGGACAAGCTCGCACTAAACACGATTATCTTTTCTAGAGATAATATTTAGTTCATGCTCTAACCTTCAGAGTCATGGGTTCAGTGTGTGGCAAAGCGTGTGTTATGGTTTGCTTTGGTTTTGACAGCCTTTTAGAAAGTTTTTTTCTTCATATTGAACCCAAACCTATCTCTCCTTAATTTCCACCTAAATGCCGTAATCTCCACGGAGACAACACAGGGTAAATCCAACTCTGGCTGTGCAGCAGCCCCTGGGAGGTGGGTGCGTGTGTGCTTGCCTTGTGTAAGTGGGAATAAGGGTGAAGATGGTTTGCCTGGTGGGATGGAGAACTGGTCACACCACTGTATTGCTCTTGGTCCCAACTTGCCTTAGTGTCTCCTGTTAGGGTCACCAGTGGGTCAAACTTACAGTTTGGGAAGTACCTACCTAACCTCAATCTTCTCATCTCCCCTGCTATTCAGAACAGTCACCTTTGAGTCCTGACTACAAAGTATCCTCGACTCTTTTGTATGGTTTGCCTTTTTAAAGTGCTTTTATCATCTGGTTTCTTGCCCTCCAGCATATTTCCACAATTATTTCTATGCCGTATTCCTTTCTAAGCAATCTACCTTTTTCTGATCCATTTTATTATTCAGAAAACACAAAAAGTCACGAACCAAGGCATTCCCTGTAGAGTTTATTAAATTAAAAATTTTACAAATTTTGGTTTTGTACTTTATTTCCTGGCCTTATTTGACAGTCTCTTTGTTTGCTTGTGTCTTCCTCATGGTAGTTACTCACTAAAATTGGTGATTCTTTTTGTTTTTATAAGATAAAATGCTTACCTATTTTTGGCACACAAAAAAAGTATAGTATTGCAACCTTGAAGACACAAGAGTTACTAATTTATCAATAGGTAGGCTATAAATTTCATGATTTAATACCAAAGGCAGGCACATTATTAGTTAAAAGAAGGAACTATGAAGAATGGTTTGGTGTTTTAGATCAGTTCCCAAGAGTTATTTAACAGATAATGTAGCTCTGTCTGTTGTACTTAAAAAATCCACAAACCCAGCTCACCATTGCAACATAGCTTCCAGAGGAAACAAATCCTGAATTCTAACTTGAATTTCCAAGAAAGCACATCCCTCCCCCGACCTCCCCACAGATCAAATCCTTTAAGCCAGAGCCTCTACCAGTGGCTCTAGTGGTGATCTCTCCGAGGTTTCTGGTTTATAGTCAGGTTGGGAACCACGGCTCTGACTGTTGGAGATACACGTCTAACTTGGTAAAACAGATGGTGTGTATTAGAGAGAGAAAGGATATTAACCTCTTAGTTGAATACTTTGAAAACAAATATTCTTTTGCTGTAGAGATTGTAATGCACCGTTTTAACTTTAAAGGAGTTGAAAATATCACCAGCAACCCATCAATTAAGACCTGGGTGGCAGCACTATTAGTTCCTTTGCCAGTTCAAACAGACTAGGGTCGTCATGCCTGTGGACTTGATTAATTTTCTACCTTTATCCTTTGTTCATTCTATGAGGCTGGACAACCCAAAACACTTTTTCTTCCCTGGCATGTACTGCATATTTATTTTAAAGAGTTATACTTTAGACACAACAAGCGCCTGACCAAATTATGGAAAACATTAACTTTCTCTAATACCTAAAGAATATTATGGAATGAATCAGCCATTTATTTTTTCAATATCTTATATCTTGAGCTTTTCAAAACCAGCTTAGTCAGAAGAAACATAAAGATAGTACAGACTACCACATAATTTAATGTAAGAATGTCCAGGAAATGAATGGACCGAATAAAGATTTTTAAAAGAAGTAATGGATAAATGACCCATTTCACTTTAAGATTATAGAGTTCCAAATAACCTTTGCAGTTAATCTGCAAACCGATCGACAGAATACATTTCATCAGATAAATGCTTCTTTATTTTCTTTAGGATTCAGTTCAATGAATTTTTTATTTAACTATTCATAACAAACTATTCTTAACTTCAATATAAAAGTGAATGCAGCTAGAAAGTTACTTCTCCAAATTATTCAAAGTAACAATTTAATTAACAATAATTTGGTCTTTATAAAAACACCTGTAGATTTCTTCCTATATGAAAACTAATATATCTCCAAATTAATAAATTTGGCATGAATACATGTAACATCCTGAGCTAAATGCTGGGCCTTTCTTTGAGACCTAAGCCACTGGGATTAGCACTGGAAGTTATTTCTTTGGAGTTATTATGCTTATTAAAGAAAAATTGAGGGTTCCCCCACCCCAGCGGTTATTCAATAGGAGTGAAACCAGTTTAGCCAACTGAGCAGGAGATTTGCAGAAATTCTTTACTTGAGATTCAACTCATTTGCCAAACAACACAGGTGTGCCTTTCAACAGCTCAAGGATTTTCTAAGCATAAAATTTGGTTTCAGTATACATTAGCTCCTTCCTAGTAGCATGCATCTAATCAGCTGGGAAGAAACTGAAGTCATGATAAATGCAGCATTAGCTAAAAAAAACAAACAAAAAAAAAAAAAAACTGCCCAGGAGCCAAATATAGTTACACCACGTCAGAGAAGACTTTAATACCGATACTGAGATAGTAAAATAGCATATCTGTGTTCTTTTTCCTTCCATTTCCCTAACACCCTTAGTTTATCTTAATGCTCTACACTAATTCTATGATATTTGTAATCTACTTAGAATGAAAGCCACACAGTGATAGGTGTAGTTCTGAGAATGAACACTCATACTTATTATTGCATCACTGATCATATATATGTCTGTCTACATGTATATTTTTTTGCAAATTATAAGAAAACAAACAGTGCCTTATTTTGCTACTTTGGTACCCTTTGAGGCTGTACTGCATCGGAATATTTCAATGAGCCTATTACAAGTGGGTGCCATATATCTTGTGGGTTTGTTTTTTATGCATCCATTTAAAACACACTCATTCTCAATTCCGAGGTGTCTTAGGGCCTTCGAGATTCCTCCGGAGCCCCTGAACAGGTAAGGTTTGGGCCCCAGCAGCTCAGAGTTATCTTGGTGAACACCTTTCCAGCCTGGAATGACTCTCACTCTGAGATGCTGGAACCTTCAGGGCTTGCAGATGGTTGGTTATATTTGGCTGGTCAATAAACATCTTACGAATATTAATTCATCCTACCCAGGTTGGGTAGCATATAAATCTGTGTTCCGGGCAAGTTTTATTGATCTGAGTTGCAGCTTCCTCATTTCTAAAATGAAGGAGTTATTTTGGATGGTCTCCAAGAACACTTTGAACTCTGAAAGTCTCTGAGTCTATGATTCCTAATGAGCTCGCCCAATCACAGACTAAATCAACAAGGAGAGAAGGGAGGCAAGAGTTTTCTCACTGCTTTCCTTTCTACCCACTTCCTGACATTACCTCCCTAGCTATATTTAAAGGGGGTGGATGATGGAGAGGAGGAGTAATGTGGCACTGAGAAAAGAAGATGGGTGGGCACTGAGGAAAAGTGGAGGATTGTTTGGGGGAGGGAAGTGCATGAGGATAATGTTCTTACAATCTCTATTGACAGTGTCATCTTCAATTGTCAATTTTATCAGAAACGTGATATAGCACGGTAGTTCAATTCACGTAGGAAGCAGGGTGATATAGGGGACAGAGGGCAGATGAGGGAACTGATAAGATGGATAAAATTCTAGCTCTGAATGGCCTTAGGCGGGTCACCTAATTGTTCGGCTATGTTCTTCAACTATAAAATAGGAATAAATAATAGCTTCTTTCGAAGTTATTGTGAGGATGAGAGACAATGTATATAAAGGACCTGGAACATGGTAGATATTCAATTTTTTAAATGTGTATTATTCAGTTCATTCATGCTCTTTCATTTCCTTGCCTCCCTTTGAAGTGATAAAGTCACATTTTTCCTAAAAGTGGTATTAGTCAGAGTTAGTCTGACATGTAGTAAGTAAACAAGAATGGGCTATATTTCAAATCTTAACGTCAAAAAACAGGAAGTGTTTATAGAGTGCCAACAAAGAAGAGGTAGGTGCTGAGAGCAGAGGGTGAGAAAACAGGGAGCAAAAGCAAGCTTTGTGTGTGTGTGTGTGTGTGTGTGTGTGTGTGTGTGAGTGAGAGAGAGAGAGAGAGAGAGAGAGAGAGAGAGAGCAGTCCAAAGGAAGTGTGACAAAAGTGAGAAAACTAGAAGGTAGGTAATGTAAAAGGTGGACAACTACAAGATAGAATAAGGGTAATGGAAAACTGCAAGGAGAAAGGAAGGGATTTTAAAAGAAAGAGATGGGAAGGAGGCAGGGACCTGCTAAAGAGTGGAGAGGAGGAGTAAGGTGGCACTGAGAAAGGAAGATGGGTGGGCACTGAGGAGAAGTGGAGGATGGTTTTCACAGCCCTCACCTCTCTACATTACTGTGGGTAAAGGTGAGAAACAGCACTTTCTAGTGCCTGTTACAAATGAAGAGACTTTCCCCTCTCCCTGGTCCTCAGAAGAGAGCTAGTGAGCGGTTTCTTTATTTAAAAGTACTCAGAAGTCCCATGTTTACCATTTGGCTCACTTCATGGGAAAAATTATTGGAAGTTTAAAATGAAATTTTTATGAGTCAAGAATGCAAGTTCTTCCAGAAACATACCCATAAGCAAATACTTGTGAGGTTGTTGTTGTTGTTTTTCCAAATGTAGGCTTTCTTCTATTTTTTTAATCTAATAAAAACGTATACTGTACCTTTTGTATACCAGTCTCATTCCAAGTACTTAACTCATTTAATAACAGCCATACAAAGAAGGTGGTATTTTCATTCCCTTTGTACAGATTCTCATCTGTACACCCAAACCACAGAGAGATGGGAAAACTTGTTCTAGAAGGAGGTGGGGTTTAACAACGTAGCCCCCTTAGTTCTAGAGTCTTTGTAATAAATTGCTTCCAACCAAGACAACTCTGTAGTTTGTGTAGAGTATTCAGTTACTATCCACTGAGTATATGAACCTACACACCCACAAAAAACGAATTGAAGCAATTCCAGATCATTTGTATTTATCTTTATAATGCAGAAGAATGGCTTTTATAATCAGATTTGAACAGGGTACCTAATTTCCTTATTTAATTTCATTGTTTGATTAGATCTTGCAATAGGTGAATTGAAGTTCAGTAATATTCTGTTTAACAATGTTCTGGGCAAGGCTGATTCATTATACCACAGTTTGTGTTTAGAACATTTATCTTAAAATGTGTGTGTGTTTGTGTAGATGTATGTACGTATGTATACATGTCTGTATACACACATATGTATACACACATTAGACTAGTACACAGTTCGTTGGAGTACTTTGTTAACTCTGTCTTTTCCATACGCTCAGCCAGTTAGAAAATAATGAGCACCCCCCCTTCTCCCTGCTTATCCTGAGTTGGGGGTGTTCTGCGGTCTGTGTTGTGTACCGTGCTAGGCCTGCCTTCCTTATGTTTATTTTGTTTTCTGATGAAGTTTGACCCATATTCGCTGACAAAATGTATGGTACAATCAAACAAAGGAAAAGTGTCTCATTCATGTGTTCAAATGCAATGGCTGGTTGTTTCTGGAATGACCATACTGCCTGGTGTGTCCACAGCAGTGCAGGATGATTCTTGTTTTTTCATATCCTTAGAAACACACTTGTTTTTATCTGACTATATAATTGTCATATTACTACTTTAAACCCAAATTTGTCCATTTCCAAAGTTCATCTCCTTATGTTTAAATGATATCTTAGTCATCCATGTTTTGAAGACATTCAAAAATATGTGTTTAAAGATAAAAAATACAAATACCCAAAAGTTTCAGATGTTACTGTATCCAAAGTTAAAAGGTCATTATCCAAACATTTTGGGGTCCGTTGCTGTTTGTTGTTCTTTGTTGACCTCCTCTTACCCAATTATGACACACACACACCAAGCGCAAAGGAATAGAGGCTAAGAGATAAAAATAAAGGGAGAATAAGAGTGACATATAATAAAAGAGAATGTTTTCTCTAATTGTTAAAACATTGATTGGAAGTGAAGCTGATAAGCGTAGGAGATGATGAAGGGGATTTTTAATATGAGTTTGTGTGTATGTGTGGAGTGAGGGGGGAGGCAGGACATTGACCAACTTCTGCTTCGTTGGGTTGCTTTAGCCATCTCGATAGATAGATAGATAGATAGATAGATAGATAGATAGATAGATATCTGAAAACTATATCTATACACATCTGAGCACTGGATATTTAATACATCTAAAGAGCCATAATTAGTCCTGAGTTTGGGGAGATGAGGAAAAGGCAGAATACAATGACTGAATTAAGCATGAAGATCATATCAGCAGGACCAATCTCTTCTTTGATTTTTTCCTTTAAAACTAAATTGCTCAAGTGTTGGAAAAGAAGTTTGTGACCAGAATCTCCTCATCACCAAATATTATGTGATGATTGCTAGGTGTGCCAAAAAGGCAAGTTTTCTTGCCCACTGATTTTTGTCTCCATTTCCTTTACAGTATCTTTAAAGGCAACCTCAGCTGTCATGGAACTTGATGGGGATGCCTTTAAGGAAATGATTGAGAAAACAGAGTTGATCAGAGACTATTGAACATCCCTGAAGCTGGGAAGAATGACCAATTATTATGAGAATAGTGACCTGAAAAAACTTCAGCCAGGCAGGGGTTTTGATTTCTGGTAATTCAAAGAGATTGGGGAAGCCAGTGTAAGAGGGTGGGATTTATTGCCATGAGATGCTAAAAAAGCCCATTTAGTTCACTCAGTTTTTCCTTCCATTTCAAGAACAGCATTATTCATTTATTACAATTCAAAATACATTTATTGGGTGCCTATCATGCTGCAGGCATCCTTCCACACTTTGTTGATATGGTAAACAAAACAGACAGAATCTCTGCCCTGATACAGCTTACATTCTACTGGTGGAGACAAGAACAAGGTAAGAAGAAGATTTAGCGTATCAGACAATATACACTAAGATGAGAGAATAATCACATTTTAGGACCTCCTGCAGGTCTACAAGGTGCCTTTGAGTCAATTCAAAAAAGATGCCCCGTCATCTGTGTGGCTGCAATCCCACAGCTTGGACAGCAGAGTGTGGGCACAGGAGCCCCTGCCATATGCAGCCAAGCCCCGAAACTACTTCATCATCACTGTCTTCCCCATGTTTCATCATGTGGTTAAAGCCTATAAGGAAATAGCTCAGAGGCAGCTTTTCCATCTACGTTTATGTCTATTTGACTTTTACTGAAATATATACACTTAGTTTGATGCTGTTTAAAAACAATATGGCACACATGTTTTATAGTTCTAGAATATTAGAATTAGAAAGACTTCAAAAATTATTTAATTCATCATTTTACAGAGGAGGAAACTGGAATCCACAAGTAACTTCTTTTTTTAAAAAATATATTTTTATTGATTTCAGAGAGGAAGGAAAAGGGAGAGAAATAGAAACATCAATGATGAAAGAAAATCATTGATCGGCTGCCTCCTACATGCCCTTCCACCCCCACCCCCACCCCCCGGGGATTGAGCCTACAACCCAGGCATGTGCCCTGACCTGGAATCAAACCATGACCTCCTGGTTCATAGGTCAATGCTCAACCACTGAGCCATGCAGGCCTGGCCTCAATGACTTCTTAATGTATACTAATTTACTAAGTGTATGTTGAAGTATGGTACCAATTGGAATAATATTTTGTGTATGTTATTCTTTAAAAGTGTATGAATTTGAAAAATTCTTCGAGCTGAGTGCTGAAGAAAAATTTGAATTATAAGCAAGGTTTAAATATTTAAAAGTGAAAATTATCACTTTCATGCAGGTTCTTCTCAATGCCATGTTTTTTCCAATGAAATATTAATAAGTATATTTCTAGGAGGTTTTCGTTTCAGGTAAATGCAGAGTCATCTGTATAAATGGCTTTTGAAGAGTAACATCAAAAGAAAGGAAATAATGTTTGCTGATAATAGGGTAGACAGATAACTGGCACACCTCTTTTTGTGGTTCAAAGCAATTGTTGTTTCTATGTTTGATTTAGGGTTTGTAGAAAGAATTACTGAAAAGACCTAAAAAACAAAGTTGATGTCATGTTTTGCCTGTGATTATTATAATGCCACACCTCTAGGATTTGGAACATAAAGCTTTCTGACAAACAAATATGCCCTAAGTCAACTACTTCCCCAACATACAATTCACCCACATATGTAATCCTACAGAGTTATGCAATGTTTTGTTTTCCAATCAAAACATGATATGAAGATTATATTTTATTTTTTTTGACATGGTAAATGAAGAAGCCAATAAAATTTGGTTAAGCAACCTGAATGATTTTCTGTTTGTTAGTTTCTAGAGTTTATATACTGGAAAGGAGGAAAGCAAATATAAGTCATTATTTTATGTTAATTTCCAAATATGAAATGAATTAAAGCATAGATGTTACAAAACTGAATAATTATGAGCATTGATAAGTAGTTGTTGGATTCAATTGTATTAATCAAAAAGGATAAATGATAAAATATTGAATGGAGTATTAAGCATAAACTCTCAAAGTCCATTTGTAAATATCTAAGTTTTAGTTACTCTTCCAAGTAAATAACCTTTTTAAATGAAGTAAAGTCATATATTTTCAAATTATAATTTTGCAACAAATATGGGGCCTTGTTTTATACTTCAAATGATCAAGTTAATCCTCAAATAATTATTCCTTTGGTCTTTGACAACCCACTATATTATACATTATAAATAATATATTTATCACGAAAGAATTTTTCTACAGATGGTTTGCAATCACACAATGTGAATTTAGGAAAATGCAATATGTTTTTTCATTTGTTTATTTTTCTCTGTTTGTAAACAGAGTTGACCTCTAGCATAGTAGTGCACTTTTATTGCATTTTGTAATACTGAGCTTCACAGATGTTGTGTTCTTTACGAATTGAAGGCAAGACCCTCCACCAGCAAAGATTATATGATTTGCTTTACTACCATGGTCTGAAACCAAACCTGCGATATTTCTGACATATGCCTGCACTGATAATCTACCAGGAATAGCTACATGGTAAATTTGATCACAGATTAGGCTCACCAGTTTCTTGTATCCTTTTTCCTAACAGTGAATTACTTTTGACTTTCATGATGCTTGTATTTCACTGGTTTAAGAAAAACCAAGCTCAGTTCTAAGTAGTATGCACCACCTCAATCCTACTTACTTAAAATAGCACCTCTCTTTTTTTCTCACCACCTCAAAAGCTCCGGTTGACTCTCAAACTCAGGACACAATACTTCTCAAAAGGGTGGATTTTAGACTTCCCCATATATACTAATGTTCACTTTACCTAATCAATGGACAAATGTGAATGTGGCTCCTTACTGATTATGACTTCTGTTTTACTATGGTTATGACTGTGACTCTGACTTTAACTATAACATTTTTTATTTATTTACTGAGTGTAGCATACACATTTCCAGTGCAATGTTTTATTTCTGGTAAATAGAGACAAAGAGGAACCACATCTGTGACTACATTTCAAAATCACATTGACTTTTGAAGTACATACATTCATATTCTGAATAAAATAATCTTTATTAAACACAAAATAATGGAGTTTAAATGCCACCCTGCTCTAATTCCTATTGTGTTAAAGTAATGAACATAGCATACCACTTTTAAATATGAAAATATAAGGTCAATACAGCATTGGACGGTGTGTGTGTGTGTGTGTTTATTGTTACCCTTGAGTGCAACGTAAAGAAGTAGCACTGGACTGCCCTTTAAAGGACCTGGCAACAGATACATGGAAAGGTGCTGAACCTCACTGGCAATTAGGGAAATGAAAATCAAAATCACAATGAGATACCTCCTCACATCTATTAGAAGGGCTATTATCACCAAGACAAGTAATCACAAATGTTGGAGATGTTTTGGAGAAAAGGGGACCCTCAGTCACTGCTGGTGGGAATGTTAACTGGTACAGCCACTATGGAAAACAATATGGAGGCTCCTCAAAGTATTAATAATAGAGTTACCATGTGTCCCAGCAACCCCTCTTCTGGGTATCTACCTGAAACTTTCAAAATATTTATTTGTAAAGATACATTACCCCTATGTTCATTGGAGCATTAATCACAGTGGCCAAGACATGGAAACAACAGAAGTGTCCTTCAATAGATGACTGTATATGGAAGATGTGATACACACACACACACACACACACACACACACACACACACCCATACATACATACAATGGAATACTATTCAACCATAAGAAAAGGTGAAATACTGCCATTTGTGACAAGATGGATGGATCTTGAGAATATCATGCTAAGTCCAACAGAAAAAGTCAAGCACCATATGATTTCACTCATATGTGGGATATAGAGCTGAAAGCAACAGATGAACAAACAAAAACTCATAGACACAGATAACAACATGGTGGTTACCATTGGGAAAGGAGGGTGGGGAGGAGGTAGTAAAAGGTAAAGGGGGTCAAACATTTGGTGACAGAAGGAGATTTGACTTTGGGTGGTAAACACATAATAAAATATACTGTTGATATATTATAGAATTGTACACTTAAAGTCTATATGATTTTATTAACCAACTAGAGGCCCAGTGCATGAATTCATGCATGGGTGGGGTCTGGCCAGGCGGGCCCCAATTGGCGGATTGGAGCTGGGCCTGTTGGGAGGAGGAGATGGTGGGAGGTTGGCCGGCCGGCCCACCCAGATTGGGGCCTGATCTGGGCCAGGATGGCTGGGGGGAGGGTCCTTGGGCGATTGGCCGGGGGGCCCACCCCTGATTGGGGTGGGGGGCTGATTGGGGGCACGGCCGGCCATGAGGAGGGGCTGTGGGCAGTGGGCCGGCAGTCCCCTCTCCCGAATGGGGCTGAGGGAGGGGCCGTGGGAGGTTGGCCTGCCAGTCCCACCCCTGATTGGTGTGGGGGAGGGGGAAGACCAGGGGCGGAGCTGGCTGGGGGGAGGGGCTGAAGGCCAATGGGGTGGGGGGGCCATCAGGGGCGGGGACAGCTGGGGGAAGGGGCCACAGGCAGTTGGCTGGCCAGCCCTGGCCCTGATCGAGGTTGTGGGGGCCCATCTGGGGAGTTGCCAGCCAGGGGGAGGGACTGTGGGCCTATCGGTGTGGTGGGCCCATGGGGGCAGGGCTGGCTGGGAGGAAGGGCTGCAGGAGGATGGATGCACCCTATTGGGGTGGGAGGGGTGGTCAGGGGTAGGGCCGACTGGGGGGAGGGGCCATGGGAGGTTGGCCAGCTGGCCCCACTCCCTGATCAGGCCGGTTCACTGGCTGCAGTGGGCGTCATAGTGACTGGTTGTTCTGGTCGTTCTGGCTTTTCATTTATATATATATCACCCCAATAAATTTAGTAAAAAAATGCAAATAAACGAACAAATAAATAAACAAATAAAGGACCTAGCATCCTGTACTGGTGCTGTCACTACTTTGTTAATTTATAATTACTTGGGTCTATTTTTCCCATCTGAAAAGTGAATGTTGAAGAGAGTCTAAAATTCTTCTTAGCTCTAACAATAGAGGGAGGAAATAAAAGTTCAGTAGGAGAATATTGTTTCCTTCTCCCCTTCAGACAGGGCTGACAGAGGAAAAACAAGAAGGAATGTGGAGACAAAGGCAAAGAGAAATAGGAGTGAAAGGAAGGCCCGCACACAGAGCAAAAGTGTTAAGCACATGATGGAGTCATTGTGCTAATATGGAACCAGCAGGAGAGTTAGAATCATCCAGAAATCTTTCTCTCCACTCCTGAGATCTACCCTTCAGTTCTCAATTTCATTCATCCTTACCTCCGCTGTCCACTCCCTCCTGGTTCTGTTCACTTGCTTATACTTGCCTCTTTCCATTGGAAGCAAAGAATAGCCACCTCAGCCTGACCATCTCAAATCCCTCCCATCCCCGACCAGTGTTAGAAAGGAAAGGCAGACCCAGAAACAAGGAGGTATGGATCAGACTGTCGGGCTTCAGAGGGAGGGTAAGGGAGGTGGGGGGGGGGGGGGTAAAGGGGAGAGATCAACCAAAGGACCTGTATGCATGCAGATGAGCCTAGCCAGTGGTTAAGGACAACAGGGGGGTGGGGGCATGCTTGGGGAGGAGTGTGGGATGGGAATGGGGGGATGAGGACAAATATGTGATACCTTAATCAATAAAGAAATTAAATAAATAAATAAATAAATAAATAAATAAATAAGAGAAAAAAAAAAAAAAAAAAGAAAGGAAAGGCAGAGAGAGTTTCAGCTCCAAGTGTGTACGTCCTAATTCCCTAAGCTCTATCCTAGGGCACTGCTGCCTCTGTTTATTTTCCTGGCTGGAATGAAGCAATTTGTAGAAGGTCCCACAGCAGGTTAATGATGAGCCAGATTTAGCATGCACAGCTGCTGGTTTCTCAGTGTGGGCCCTGGGCCACAGGGCCACGTGGCTGTTCCACATGCTGTTCCAAATCACACACTTGTCAACGGCAAGGAACTTCCTATGCCTACTGTGGTGGACAAGCTTTCTTAAGCAGGACACGTCCAGAAAACCTCAACGCCCAAATCTTGAAACTTTAAAAATACTACGTATCTCTTTCAGTTCTAAACAAAAAATTGTTGTAAGTATTAATCCGGTATTATCAGTGTCTATGTTCCAACAAACATGAGACTGTAATCGACTACTCAAGCTCTTAAGTTAGAGGTTTGATCATATTTTTACAGATAACAAAGGGAGTCACATCATTAGCCAGCATCTATTTTTTGTTTTATTTTTTTCTGATATTTTCAAAGGATTCCTATATGCCATTTGGTTCTTATCTAATTCAGACAAGCAATTAAAAAGTAGTGTTTTATAATTTAATATACATCCTGCTGCATTTCAGTTCAAAACAGTTCTTAAAGGTAAACATTTATTAAAGGATCAACATTATTCTTTGAAAGCTGGATAAGACCCCAAAGAATCACATTTATTTGAGCTCAAAATAAGGAGTATCTTCTAAGTTCCACAGCTTTTCTAAAAACAACAAACAAACAAAAAGGAATGTGCTAGTGTCCTCAGGACAAAATGCTGGAAAGGTAGTAAATATAGCTTCAATGACAAATAAAGCCATTTGCCAATTAGCTCTCATTGCCCATTTACCTTTATGGATTATTAATGCTCTTAAACAAGGCATCAGCTTTCTTTTAGCTGTACATTTCTAACTGGATCTTTCCTTTTGTCTTTATTATAAAGTCATATTCATTTTCTAAACAAATTGATTTCAGAATCCGAGTTTTACACCCCTGAATGTGTACCAACTGGAAAAGGGTCATTTCAAATAAAATATATTGAAGAATGCTCCATTTCCAAATGCCTCAATATAGATACAAAGTCTGAAGACAGATTCAAAATCCAATCCAATCCTACCACCAGCCTCCTCAGTCTTTCTTCCGTACTGTTGTAAGATGTACTTATGTCTTTGACTCCTGATATCCTCCACTGTCACCAGCTGTCCTCAAACATTTTTGGTGGCAGATGGGCCTGATCTCTATTGTTGGAGAGAAATAGAAAGGTTCAGAAATGTAACAAAAGTTCAGCATCATCAAACAAGTTGAGCATTTAAAAGTCGCCTTCTTGGTGGAGTCTACTGGAAATGGAATCTAAAGGGGTTAGAAGTGCTGCCATTAAGGGGTACAGCAGAACAAGGGAATTGGCCATGGCATGGGGCAGAGGAAGAGGAGGAGTCATGGGCCCCCAAAATCTAGAAAAGAAAATGTGATCCCGACTATGCTCTAGAGAAGACGAGATAAAATCTTACAGTCAGGAAAGGAGGCAGCTGGACTAGATGCAGTGTGAGAATTTCAAGGTGAACATATACATTGACACTGCAATTGGATGGCGTGTATGGCGAAGGCATGTTTTAGTCACAGGCAGTTCGTCAACCACATAAGCAGCGGAAGTATGAACTTCTTTGACATTCTTAAAATAATTTAGCAATGGATTATAGACTGTCATTAAATGAAAACTGAAAATAATGCTCAGTTATTGTTGTCATGCTAGTTCCCTATCAAAAACGTATGCGGATTTTGACAACGTCGTTTCAGACTGGTGCATTAGAGGGACTATGAATTTAGCCTTTGCCATCACTTAGTGCTATTTGTATGTTGCCCCTGAAGAATATGGCTAATCAATTAGCTAATAAAGTTTCAGTGATTCTCAACTCATGGTTGGTTACATTTTTAGGCTAGAAGACAAACAAAATGGTGTTTCTTTCCTCTGGGTTAAGTGTTCATTGTTACCACCCACCAGCAAATTACCAGGCAATTACGTATGATAGAGAAGCTGGGATTCGGAATGCAAGCCTGTTACAGAAGCAAGAATAAACTAATAAATGCATTGGTCCTGCAAATTTGTAAGTGCCATTTGTGGAGTGAGGTTGTGCCTTAATCTATACATTTGAAGTACAGAATTTGTTTAATGGATTTTTCCATTAAGTAAGGGATACCTACAGTACATCACTACCATTGAGAAAATGACTTCTTTGCATTTTCCTTCCATTTTCATAACTTGCATGTAGGAAGCACACCACCATGTAGGGACATCTTTGGTACACCATTCCCCAAAGAAAATGTACGCAAACCATGGAGAGGCTCAACCTAAAGAAATAGCTGAGACTGGAATTCATGTCATCCCCTCTATTCCCGTCACACTGCCTCTTGTATGTGAGAAGAGCCATATATAGACTGGGTATCTGAAATATGAACAATTTCACCCATGGCAAAAATAAACAAATGGTTAACTATTAATCGTTCTTTACACCATGGTAGAAAGGAAATACACTCTAAAATTAGAGGACTGTAAATAAACTGGCTCTTTTTTAGAAATCTATTTAATGTTTAATTTTTAAATTCCTATGTTAATTTGATTTGACTCCACAAAATAGAAAAATGTTAGCTTCGACTTATTTTTGTATGTTAGCAATAGTCTGGGTTTTCTTTGAAAATACCCTAAAGAAGCAAAAGGCTCTTAATTAGCACTCATACAGCAGGATTTAATTCATATTCACATGCCACTGGAATGACATTTCTGCATTAAATTACAGCAGCTGTGACATTTAAATACTAGTAGGAGCAAGAGAATTTGTGAAGTATAGGATTGTTCTATAGTTCATGAGAAATTTGCGCCCTCTTTTGGATAAAAATTGTTAAGACATCTAAACATGAACTTGAAAATGAAGTCAATGGCTTCAAAATAAATCCAGGTTTGTTTGAAAGACCATGGGAAGGGAGGAGACAGAACAGATGGAAGGGACATTACAAAGACAGGCCTAACAGGGCTGCAAGGTAAAGATTTGAGACTGCAAGACAAAAATGGCCATAAGAAGGACCCAGAATTAGGAATCCATAGTTGTATTTTAATCACAATGTGTTGAGAAATTTTGCCCAATGTTAAATTACAAAGTACTGTTTCTTAGGGCCAATATTCTCCAGAAAACAGTTGGTAAGCACTTATCTTCCTCTTGAGACTATAATTTTTGCATGGGTATGGACAAATTATCCCGTGGGTGATCTTCCTGCCTGGATGAAGCAGGTCTCAAGGATCTTGGGGGGCATTTTGAACTTTTTCTTCATTTCTTTTTCAGCCAAGTATCTTGAAGGAGTTGTCTATTATCACAATCTCTTTCCACCATCCCATCCACTTCTCAACCCACTGCAGTCTAGTTTCCTCCCTTTCTCTCTCCACTGGCACACCTCAGGCAAAGGTGGTAAGTGGCTTCGTGCTATCTGACTTACTGGACATTTCTTATTCCTTACCTTATTTGACCTCTGTACTTTTTGACACAGTTGCCCAGTTCCTCCTTTGTAAAACACTTTCTTCCTTTGCTTCCCATGACTCTATTCTCACTTCTATTTCTCTGCCTATTTCATTGTTCTTCTCTATCTCCTCTTTATGGGCTGGAATCCCCAGCATTCTGTGTTTGGCACTTGTCCTTTTTCACATTACACTCTTTCCTTGGGCAAACTGGTGGCCCCAAAATGGGATTTCTTGACCCAGTCCTTCTGCTTTTAGTCCCTAATGGTCATCTCCTTCTCTCGATGGCTCACAGATACTGCAAACTCAATTATGTCTACGATCAAACCTCTCATCCTCACCTCAGCTTCCCTCTGATTTCCTCCTCCCCCCTTTTTCCTTCTGTAATCTCTGCACTGATCTGTCAACCCACTTACACCCCCAAGCAAGTCATGATTCCATCCTGAGTCTTCTCAGACCGTTCGCTTCGCTGTATACTCTATATCACCCCCTCTGGTTGATTCTGTTCCTCAACTAGCTCCTCAGTCATTCTCACCTCTATGCCCACAACACTCTTCTTGATTCAGGCCCTCAACTCCTCTTCCAACAATGGTCACAATGGCCTCCTGACTGGCCTCCCTGCCTCTAACCTCACCCTTTCTGAACCATACACCATATGACTTCCCAGGTTATTTTCCTAGAAGGTAAGTCTGGTTGTGTCCCTTCCTTTTTTAAAGCCCTTTACTGGTTCTTCATCACTTATAGTGTGAAATCCATGTATTATCATAATGTACAAGATACCCCAGAATCTACTTCCCTCTCCAGCCACACCCAACTTTGCGACACTCTGCTGGGATCATACCAAAAACACTCCACAGTGTTTCTCTGCCCAGAATTTTTTCTTAATCAGCCTGGAGAATTTCTTTTCATTCACTTTTTAAACAAAACTCTTTCCTCGTCCAGCAGGCCCGGTCTGAGAGTTAATCTCCTATTCCTCTTGCATCCTTCTGTTGTTGCATCTAGTAAACAATTTGAGTTTACACCTATTTTTCTGCTAAAATGTGAGCTATTTGAGAGTAAACACAGATTCTTATTTATTTTCTTTGTGGTTGTTATGCTATAATCATATTGGCTACATTTTTTGAATGCCAGGAGAAAAAAACACAGAGGTTTGGAGATATTAAGTGAACTGTTCAAAGCCATATGCTCAGTTAGTGGCAGAGCTGTGATTTAATCCTGGGGTTTTACAGTTCAAAGCCTGTGCTCTTTTCAAAATAATACACAACAACTTAGAGATTTTCTGATAATATTGCTATTACTAATACTAATTATTATAACTATTATTGTGAATCAAGCATTGTACATGCTTTATATAATGATCAGTTTCTAAAATATTAAGAATTGATTTGGTTTTAATTCTTTAACAGTTTGATATAAATAGCTCTTTTAAAGCAATTACTAAGGACATTCATAGCTTTGACGGAAATATAGTGAAACTTAGCTGGACCAGATGACCCACAAGGTCCCTGCCAAGTTAAGATTCTAGGAATCTACACACCTTTTCCTTTTTTTGACTTAAAAAATATTTTTTTGAATTTATTTAATTAAGAAACTATTTTGGCAGTAGATTAATATGGTTATAACAATGTGGGTTTTTTTTTTCTTTCCCATTCAGAGAAAAACAACAACAAAATTTTTATGTTTTCCTATGTAACTGTCTATGTAACAGATGTTATGAATTGCTGGAGATATGATTGGAATTTAAAAGGAAATACTGTTTATTTGTCATTAAGTTCAAAATCTAGCAGAGGAGACACACATTACTCAAATGATCTCTCCGGTGATCATGTAATTATGTACTGAATCAAATCCTTTTGAATAAAGGATCACTGTACTCTGAAACGGAAAAAAAGGAACTGATCTGTGTTGTGCTATGGTTCAGGGAGAATGTCCCTGCGGAAATGGGCTGGGTTTAAGGCTTGATGAATGAGGTGGAATACTCGGCCCGGTGCAGGAGAAGAGACTTGCAGACAGAGCCAACAGTCTGCATAGGCACCTGAGGTGAGAGGAAGTCAAAGTCAGAGGAAGATCAGTGTGGAGGAAGGAATTGTGCTGGGGCTAGCTGGCCTTGAAGGCTCTGCTGAGGTTTGAGTATTTATCCTTCACCTGCATCGCCTGCTGGTAAGATCTAGGTCTTCCACTTCTCTGTGTCCCTCAGGGTATGCAGGTAGTTAATGCTCAATGAATACTTCTTAATGTATTGACCTAAGGGTTTTCTCTTCCATCTTATACCTCTACAATTACTGGAAGGCACTAAAAAATAGCAACCTGATTTATTTTTTCATTGGGTTAATAAATAAATTAGTCAATTATTTATTGCCAAATAGTCTCATCAGAAAGCAGTTCTCCAAAATAGTATTAAGAAGGTGGTCATCTAAAGATCACTGAAAGGCCAATTATTTCTCTTAAAAATGTACCTTCTTTTTTTCTCAATATTTTCTTATGAAAATGTATCAATATATAGCAATGTTGAAAGAATTTTTCAGTGAGCACCCATTGTTATGGATTAAATTGTGTTGTCCCCACCCCCTACCCCAAACTTATATGTTGAAACCTTAACCCTTAACGTGACCCGTAATGTATTTGGAAAAAGGACTTTTAGATGGTAATTGAAGTTAAATGAGGTCATAAAGGTAGACCTTAATTTGATAGAATAGGTGGTCTTATAAGAAAGAAAGAAAAAAAACAATCTCTCTCTGTGTCATGTGAGGACACAGTGAGAAGGCAGCAGTCAGCAACCCAAGGATAGAGTTCTCACCAGAGAATAATCATGCAGGCACCTGATGTTGGACTCTAGTCTCTAGAACTGGGAGAAAATAAACTGTGGTTGTTTAAGCCACCAGACTATGGTATTTTGTTATTGCTATAACAAAAGCTGAGTAATATACCTGTAATTCATATACTAGTACATCACCTCGATTCTACTATTAATATTTTACTTGCTTTTCTTTCTCTCTCAATCTCTCTCTCATCCCCTCCTCCTTTCTCTTTATCTGTCCTTCAGTCTATCTTATTTTTTTTGAAGACTTTTAGAATGAATTATAGGCTTCAATATAATTTCTTCTAAATACTTCAGCATGCATATCATTAGCTAGAGATTAATAGTTTTTCTTTTACATAAAATTTGTATATAATGAAATGCACACATCTTAAGTGTACCCTTATTGACTTTTGACAATGCATACATCTTTGTAAACGAAACAAACCCATATCAAGACACAGAATGTTACTATCTCTCCAAAAAGTTCCTTTATACCTCTTCCCAGTCAATTCCCACCCCAACCATTCTTCTTTTTTTTTCCACAGCAGATTAATTTTATCTGTTCTAGAACTTTATCTAAATCAACTAGTATGTACTCTTTTGTATAAAGCTTCTTTTATTCAGCATATTGTTAAGATTCATCCATGTTTTACATATATGAGTAGCTTATTTCTTTTCTCTCTCTCTCTTTCTTTTTTCTTTCTTCCTTTCTCTCTCTCTCTCTCTCTCTCTCTCTCTCTCTCTCTCTCTCTCTGTCTCTCTCTCTCTCTCTCCCTCCCTTACTCCTCCCTTCCTTCCTTTCTCCTGAGCAGTATTCTATTATCTGGAGGTACCACAGTTTCTTTCTTTTATTTTTTAGATGAATATTTAGGTTATTTCCAGTTTTGAGTTATTACAAATTAAGTTGCTATAAACATTCTTGCACTTCTTGCAAGTGTCTTTCTGTGAATATATGTTATCATGAATAAATATATAGGCTCAGAATTGTTGGGTTATACTGTCAGTGTATGTTTAGTTTTATAAGAAATTGCCTGACTCTTTTCCAAAGTATTGTACTAGTTCACATTCCCACTAACAATGTATGGGAATTCTAGCTGCTCTACATCTTTGCCAACATTTGATGTTCATTTCTATTTTAGCTATTTTAATGGGTTTGCAGTGGTATTTCATTGTGGTTTTAATTTTCATTTCCTTGATAACTAATGATGTTGAGCATGTCTTTGTGTGCTTATTACATTTTCAAATACTTATTTGTGAAGTGTCTGTGAAAAATCTTTTGTTCATTTTTTGTTGGGTTCCTTCTTTATTAATTTAGGAGTTTTTAAAATGTAGTCTAGATAGCAGTCATTTATCAGATACATATTTAGTTAAGTGTTCACTTTTAGTGTACACAGCTTGTGTATTTTCTTAAAGTCATCTTTTCATTAGCAGAAATTTTAAATTTTGATGAAGTCTAATATATAATATTTATATGCTACATATAAAATATATAATTTATATATTTCACCCTGTTTTTCTTATGGGTATTACTTTTTCTGACCTGTTTGAAATAATTTTGCCTATCTCAAAGTCATGAAGATGTGCTTCTATATTTTTCTCTAAAACGTTAGGGTATTAACTCTTCTATTTAAGCCTATAATCACCTCTAAAGTTGCTGTGTTTGGTGTGAGTTGGAGTCAAGGTTCATTTTCCATATGAGTTTCTAGCTATGTCAGCACCTTTTTAAAAATTCCCTCTGGATTACTTTGGTGCCTTTGTTAGAAATCAAATGCTTGTGTAAGTGTAGGTATACTTATCTGTTTTTGTAAAAATGTAAATACTGAGCACTAAACATCCAACAGTTTTTGTTTTAAAGATCATCTCTTCATGTCACCTTTATACACCATAATCTGGATAAGAATTTCATTAGGGAGATATACTGACTTCTAATAGCCTATTAGAAAAATTGAAACCCTGTATCTTTAAAGCATGAGTTGGCTTTTTTCTCTTTCAGTGATTTCACATTCACATGGATAATTAAATATATTGGAACCATTGTTTGAAGAAAAGGGGCCTTAAAAATGCAAAACAACAAAAAAAAACAAAACAACAACTCAAAACCCAAAACTATGTTACTGCTAGTGTATCCTATTTTAAAGTTCACCATACTTTATTATTTAATAAAGATGACCAGTTTCCTCTTATTGGAATCTCATGTGATTGTTCAAGGGGTGTTTTTATGAGTTTACTATATAAACTTAGGTAACTGACTTCCTTCATTTTTTATTTGTAAAGAAAGGAAAGTACGAAAGAAAATAAAACTGTATGGGGACACATGTTAAATAGACTTATTTTGGTGATCATTTTGCAATAAATACAAATATTGATTCATAATGTTGTAACACCTAATATAATATTATATGTCAATTATACCTCAATAAAAGAAAGAGAGAGAGAGAGAGTGTGTGTGTGTGTGTGTGAGAGAGAGAGAGAGAGAGTGAGAGAGAGAGAAGAGAGAGAGAGAGAGAGAGAGAGAGAGAGAGAGAGAGAAGAAAAAAAGTAATTCTTAGACTGTTCCTATTACAATAGGGTACGGTAAAGACCAGTGAGTTTCTAGAAAATGCTTTAGAGAAACATATGGATAAAACAGTAAAATATAGCCGAAACCGGTTTGGCTCAGTGGATAGAGCGTCGGCCTGCGGACTGAAGGGTCCTGGGTTTGGTTCCGGTCAAGAGCATGTACCTTGGTTGCGGGTGTATCCCCAGTGCGGGGTGTGCAGGAGGCAGCTGATCGATGTTTCTCTCTCATCGATGTTTCTAACTCTCTACCCCTCTCTCTTCCTCTCTGTAAAAAATCAATAAAATATATATTTTTTAAAAAATAGTATGTGAAAAAAAAAACAGTAAAATATAAGTGGCATGAAACAGTTCATAAAAACAAGGTGTTTTCGTTGGACATCTATGTATCAGGAAAAAGCGTGTAATAGTGTATTAACTTTCTCTTTTATATCATTTGGAGTTTGTTCTCTTTACACTAAGAAAGGTGGAAACACACTGTTTCTTTAGATTGAATAGACTCAGGCTGGTGAGAAGGAACAGAGAATGTCCGTCTTTCTTAGCCACCACTAAGCCTGCCAAACCAGGTGGATTTGCCTGCTCTTGACTCTGGTAATTCAATACCGTCTTTCCTTCCGGTAGAGATTGCCTGACCACTTACAGCCTGCCATGAGTCTTTGTCTCATGCCATTCATAAATGTTGTGGCTTTTGACACAAAGAATTCTAACATCCTTCACATCCCAAAATAAACAACAGCTCTGAAAATGTCATAGGGCTTTCATTTCACAGGAAATGGATTTAAATAATTCACAGTGAAAACTTTCGGTAGCTCTCCCCTTCCTCCAGTTTTCAAGAACAAACAAATATAAGTGCTGGGAAATGTGAACCTAATAACACACTTTCTAGTTGGTGTTGGTGGACATTAAAAATCAATTTTTGGCCTGATGTTTCAGTATGCAAAATGTATGCACTCCTAAAATATTTTTTAATTGAAGTATAAGAAACTCAGTGTTTTATTTGATAATGAAAGTAACTTTCCATAATAATTACATGGGGTTTGACTCTAGGATAATTTATAATGTCTTCCTCACCATAATTATTAAAAACAGCACCAAATGCTCAGATGGAATAAGCTAGTTTCAAGTGAGAGCTATGTCTTGCTAAACTAAGAAATAGCAAAATTAAACCCAAAACCAGTTGAAACAAATGATCTATACTAATAAAAGGGTAATATGCTAATTAGACTGGGAGACCTTCCAGGAGACCTTCCGGACGTTCTTCTGGACAAAGCCTTGGTGGCGGGGCCAAGGTAGAGGTGGTTAGAGGCCAAGAGGAGAGGGCAGTTGTGGGTGATCAGGCCAGGATGGGATGGCAGTTTTGGGTGATCAGGCTGGTGGTGGTGGGGGGGCATTGGGGGTGATCAGGACAGTGGGGGGGGGGCAGTGGGGGGTGAGTAGACCAGCAGGGGGGCCAGTTGGGGGCTAGCAGGCCATCATTGGGGGTCAGTTGGGGTGAGCAGGCCAGCGGGGGGGGGGGCAGTTTGGGGGCAAGCACACTGGCATGGGGGGCATATGGGGGTGATAAGGCTGGCAGGGGGCCATTTGGGGGTGAGCAGGCTGATGGCAGGGGGCAATTGGGGCGAGCAGGCCAGCAGACAGAGTGGTTAGGGGCAATCAGACAGGCAGGCAGGTGAGTGGTTAGGAGCCAGCAGTCCCGGATTTCGAGAGGGATGTCCGACTGCCGGTTTAGGCCCTATTGCTGTAAACTGGCAGTAGGACATCCTTCAAGGGGTCCCAGATTGAAGAGGGTGCAGAGGCCGGGCTGAGGGACACCCACCCCCCACCCCCGTGCACAAATTTTGTGCACCGGGCCACTAGTAACAAAATAAAAATCCTAATTGTAACTATTATTTGTAATAAGCCCTGAGTATGACCAGGGCTTTCCGCACACTTTATGTGGAGAACTAGGGGGCTAGAAGATGATTAGTGTCCTACAAAAGACTTTTGGGGAATGGAAAAGGACTTCTTGTGCATGAATGCTGCCTCATGAAGCCAAAAATAATGAGTTACAGGAAAGTCAGGTGACTAAATTATTCCAGCCTGGAGGCAGGCTCACCTAGGAAGTTGAGAATTCTACTGCGAAGGGCTGGAGTTCCCAGTGCCCTTGACAGTACCAAAAGATAACATATTAATAAGCCTAATGGTTCTTAACAATTCCTTTCAAGCCCTGTTTTCTATGTAACGTGGCACATTCTTTTGAAAGAAGCGTGTTTACTCACTTCAATTAGTTGGAAATCTCACTCGTTGTGGAAGAACTATTTCATGAGATCCGATAAAAACATTCCCAGTCATGGGAAAAGAAAGCACCACTAACTTACTGGTTGAAGAAATAAAACCTCAAGCAAAGCAAGAAGAGATTTTTATAGTATCTGTTGAATTTACTTCTCCTGATTATTTTGGGGACTTAGCTTTTTTACTTTAGAAATTTATAGGTAATAGCATGTGTTCTTATAATCATACTCACACAAAAATATTAGGAAAAAACTTGGTGTGGGCAGTAATACCTCACCGATCCAACCAGTTCGGCATTTAAAATAAATTTTGTTTCCAGCTTTGTTTTCAAAAGAAACAAAAGATCCCCTCTTGGCCATCAATTGGTCGTGTATGTTGGCACCTTTTCTAATTCTCTGTAGACAATCAATTCACGCTACGTTCAAGCTCAGTCAGTTTGTGTGGAGTCTTAATGACCTAGCTATTTCCTCTCTTTAACTTAGTGTTACCAAGTTATTGAATAAACGTTGTTTTTGTTCTTGCCAACTACCCATTTAATAAAATGGGTCTTAATGCAGTCAAATATCATTGGCTGGTTTTGCTCTGGTGTGGTACTCGCTTCCTCCCTTTCCTTAATTAGCTTCACTGAGTTTGGCTATTACTCCAAGAAAAAAAGTCATTGCATTTATTTTTATTTGATCTTACTTGTCAGGAATGCCTTATTTAAATTTAACTTTTGGCAGGTGATTGGATCATTCATTGAACTCTTCGTGTCCTTTAATTGGTATCTCTTTTTGCTGTACTGTATGTGTAAACCAAGAAATGTTTTTTTGTGAGATAATAGCCTAACTTCATTTTTTAAAATTGCTTTTGCTTTTATTTTATTTTTATTGAATTTATTGGGGTGACATTGGTTAATAAAATTATACAGGTTTCAGGTATACAATTCTACAATACATTATCTTTATGTTGTATTGTGTGTTTAGCACACCAAGTCAAGTCTCCTTCCATCACCACTTATCTCCCCTTTACCTTCTTCTACTTTGCCTTACCCCACTTCCCTCTGGCTATCACCATATTGTTGTCTGTGTCCATGAGTCTTTCTTTCTTTTTCTTTTCTTAATCCCTTTACCCTTCTCACCCAGCCTTTAACCCCCTCCCCTCTGACAGCTATCAATCTGTTCTCTGTTTCCATAGGTCTGTCTCCACTTTATTAGTTTATTTTGTTCATTAAATTCCACATATAAGTGAAATCATATGGTATTTGTCTTTCTCTGACTGGCTTATTTCAGTTAATAATAAGCCAGTCAGAAAAAACAACAACACCATAATGTTCTCCAGGTCCATCCAAAACCAAGAAATACTTGATCCACAGAATATATGATTCACTTGCATATGGTGGCATTACAAAGATACAGTGTAATAAAAAGATTTTAAGCAAAGCATGCAAGTAAGTACTTCATGTAATCCCAAAACACACATGCAGATCATAGTATCCAGTCAGAGTCAAAATCTCCAGGTTGCCACTGGTCTTAGAGGTCAATAGTTCAGCATATATCCAATTCAACTAGAGCAGTTGATGAGCAAAAATCTTTCTTTGGCAAGTGCCACGTTACTCTTAGAGTGAATGGCTGTAGCTGGAAGTGAGTGAAAATGTGCTTTGCCTTTGGATACACAGAATTGCACATGGCCATAGAGTGATGCACATTAACCACATACTGTTTGCTTGTTTTAGGTCAGAAGTTTAAAGAGAAAAGGTAGACATCTTGGGAAAATGGCAGACATACATATTTACATTTGTTTCCTCCTAAAACTCCACTAAAAAAAGACAGTAATCAGATCTTTTAAAAATATATTGTATAAAACCATCAATATGAAAGAGGTAGCAAATAAAACAACATAAAATTTTGGAATCCTATCTAATAATAGACAAATATGCAAATTGACCATACCTTCAACACACCCACAAGCCACGCCCACAAGCCACACCCACCATCCAATCAGAGCGAGCATGCAAATTAACCCAAACCAAGATGGCTACAGCCACAGAGAGCAAGGTTTCCTAGGTAACAGAGGAAGCCAAGCTTTCCGCCTGCCCTTGCCAGGCCTAAGACTCCACTCAAGCTACAAAGTTTCAATAATAGAAGGTAAACAAATTCAAACAAATGGTGGCAGAATGGAGCTTGAGAGAGCAGGCCAGGGTTGCCGCCGGCAACAGGGGAAGTAAAGCTTTCCACACACCCTGGCCAGGCCCACCCGCTTAAGGCAACAAAGTTTCAATTATAACCCCAACACAAATGGCTGCCGGCCTCGCAGGGAGCCCCAGGCTTGGCTCTGCTCCAGGCTACAAAGTTTCAATTATAGAAGGAAAATAAATTCCAGATACCAGGGCCTCTGCTTGGGTTGCCAGGGGGCGTGGCCGGCCTGCAAACCACCACAGGCCCCTCGCTCAGGCCGCCCCACACCCCAAGGGAACCCCCACCTGATCCAGGACGCCCTTCAGGGCAAACCAGCTGGCCCCCACCCCTGTACCAGGCCTCTATCCTATCTAATAAAAGAGTACTATGCAGATTGATCATCACTGCAACACACATTATAGCTGCCCCCATGTGGTCAAAGATCCTGCCCCCATGTGGACACAAGATGGCCACCACAAGATGGCCAGCAGGAGAGGGCAGTTGGGAGGCACCCGGCCTGCAAGGGAGGGCAGCTGAGAAGGACCAGGCCTGCAAGGGAGGGAAGTTGGAGGTGATCAACCCTGCAGGAGAGGGCAGTTAGGGGTGACCAGGCCGGCAGAGGAGGGAAGTTGGAGGCAAACAGGCTGGCAGCAGATTGGTTAGGGGGTGATCAGGCTGGCAGGCAGAAGCGGTTAGGGGCAATCAGGAAGGCAGGCAAGAAAGGAGTTGGGAGCCAGCAGTCCTGGATTGTGAGAGAGATGTCCGACTGCCTGTTTAGGCCCGATCTCGGTGGGATTGGGCCTAAACGGGCAGTCGGTCATCCCTCAAGGGGTCCCATATTGGAGAGGGTACAGGCTGGACTGAGGGACAACCCCCCTTCGTGCACGAATTTTATGCACTGGGCCTCTAGTTTATATATATAAAAGGCTAATATGCAAAATGTCCCCTTGGGAGTTCGACTGGGTGACTGGGAGTTCGATTGCTCGCTATGATGTGTGCTGAACACCAGGGGGTGGCGTGGAACAAAGGGAGGCCCTGGCCCTGGCCAGCAGCCAGGGAAGGGAGGCCCCGGCTGGCAGCCGAAGGCCCTGATTGGCCCTGATCGCTGGCCAGGCCTAGGGACCCTACCTGTGCACAAATTTCGTGCATCGGACCTTTAGTTTGTAAATAAGTTCGCAAACTGTAGGCTGCCTAACAGAACTTGGATCCATCTAAGGTTGAATCCTAAGATGGCAATAAGGAAAGCCAAGAAACAACCCAAATTAAATTATAGAACTAACATAATTAGAAGGTTTCAGGCATCTTTGGAAGAAAGAGACAAAGGAGGTGCTAAAAACAGAAGAAGTGGTTAAAAGTTGATTTAGAACATTGAGCCTCAGATTTCCTACTCAATCCTGCTCAATGGGGCAAATGCAAATGGAGTATAAGATAGCACAAGTGCACAAAACTAGATGCAAGTTGTTTAGCCAATCATTGTTAAGTTATTCTGTAATCAGCAACAACCCAGGAATCTCAATGTGGCTTTCAACAATAAAGGTTTATTTCTTGTTCACATTACATGTCACTTCGGATCCTCAGACAACCCACAGAATTAGAGAAAACATTTGCAAATCTGACAAAGGTCTATTATCCAGAGTATATCCTGAGCTCTTACAACTCAATAATAAAATAAAAAATAACCCAACTTAGAAATGTACAAAGGATTTTAATAGACATTTCTCCAAAGAAGATATATAAATGACCAATAAATGTATTAAATGATGCTCAACATCATTAGTCATTAGGAAATGCAAATCAAAATCACAATGAGGGGAGGGTGGGGGTAAAGGGGAGAGATCAACCAAAGGACTTGTGTGCAAGCATATGAGCCTAACTGGGGGGTAGGGGCATGTGTGGGGAGGGGTGTGGGATGGGAATGGGGGGATGAGGACAAATATGTGATACCTTAATCAATAAAGAAATTAAAAAAAAATCACAATGAGATACCCTTTCATACCTACTAAAGATGGCTTCAATTAAAAAATGGAAAATAACAAGTGTTGGCAAGAATGTGGGAAAAATATAAACCTACACATTGCTGATGAGAATGTAAAATGATACAACCACTGAAACACAGTCTGGCAGTTCTTCAAAAAGTTAAACATAGAATTACTATATGACCCAGAAGTTCCCCTCTTACGAATAGACCCAAGAGAACTGAAAATATATAGTCACACAAAAACCTGTACACAGAGCTATTTTTTTTGCCATCCAATAGGCCGTTTATTGAGCAATTAGTGTTGCTAGACCTATAAAGATGCCTTGCTTATGAGCAGCTCCTTCCAAACAAGGACTTGACTACAGATTCCAGTGACCTATATCTGAACTCTTTCCACTGTACTCTGCTCATTATGGACTCCACAAGAGTCAAACAAAAGCGCATTGCCTTACCACTGAAGGTGGAAGGCTCTGGGGGACAGTCTCTATCAATAGCCAATAGAAAATGACTTACTAGTAGCTGGTGGACAAGCTATATTACATCAAGTTAATGGACAGTGGCTTCCATTAACCATGGGCCTGTAAGAAAACCAAGAAGTGTGTGTTTAGAGCTCGCTGTATGTCCCCCAATATCTGGCTCTCCTTCATGGTCACACAGTTAAACTACATGTTCTAGTACCCTAGCATCTGGATGCGCCAATGCAGCTGAAGGGTGGCTGATGAATATACAAAGTGGAAGTGAGGCATAATACTTCCAGTCTGGCCTTAAAGCATCCTGCCTGACCTTCCACTCTCTCATTTTTCTCTGCCTATCTGGAAGTGAAGAACTACATGACAGAAGAGCGACATGATGGAAGATGCCCAGATCTCTGAGTGATTGTTTGGAAGAGAGCTGCTCATAAACATAGCAACTGCATTGGATCTTGCACTTCTAAAAATAAACCTTCATTTCATTAAGTTACTGAGATTTTGTTGTGCTTGTTACTGTAGCATAACCCAGCCTTCCCTTACTAATACAAAAGGTCCTGATGCCTGTTGTTGAGTAGATGAACAGGTGGGGGAAGGTTATGAGTGCACTTAGCAGCATTATTCATAATAGTCAAATGGTAGAAACAACCTAAATTTCCATCAACTGATGAATGGATCAAATTAATTGTCAAATGTGATATTGGGAAATTAGAAAAAAATGAAATAGTTATTTACAGGTTTTACATTATTGTCTATATGGAAAATTCAAGAGAATCTACAGTAAAGTTATTAATAAGGTGAGTTTAACAAGTTTGTTGGTTCCAAAGTCAACATAAAAAAATTAATGAATTTCTATGTAAATGTGGCCAACAGTTTAAAAATGAATTTTTGCCCTTAAAAAATAGAATTAAAGAATCAAATAACTAGAAATAAAATGTAAGAGAGATGTTTAAGTTCTTTATGCAAGGAGCCTTAATATTATTCAATGATATTCAAGATTAATATAAAACAATATATCATCAGTCCTGCTCTGACTTTATGTAGGACCTAGGGCAAGAACACAAATGGATGCCTGCATGTCGTATGTCTAAATATTTAAAAGTTATAAATATAGCTAACAAATGGTTGAACAAAATATAATCTATTTTCTTACACTAACAAATATATCTTCATTACTACCTGGAAAGCCAGGTTTGAATTTTGAAATTTGGACTCTTCAGAATTCTGTGCTGAAATGCAGGCCCTGGCTCACATCCTATGTGCTTTCCCTAATCCCCACTTCTCTTTCCACCCTGGCTCCATCTAACACTGGACCAGGGGGGGACTTTCATGTGCATACTTGGATACACCAATCTACTCTTCCAAGCTCCATCCACAGTAGGTGTATTCCTTAACCACCACCTTACCCTCCCTTAACCAATCCTCAAGTCTAAGGGTGTACACTGATGAATTAACTGCCTGTGGGAGGATAGGCCCAGGGAAGAGGCCTGTGCAATTCTTAGAAGTGGGTTTGAGGACATTTGGACAGAAAAGTCCAAATTCCTAATCCCCAGATTTCAGCTAGAAGGAGGGAGTGATGGCTCCAAATGACACATCCCATTGACCTATTGAACTCTGCACTCCACAATCCACATAGGACCTGAAATTGTGGTCCAGGATAGGACCCCACTTACTAGGGTCTGAGGATTATATTTATTTATATGTCATGTTCATTAATTGGAAGATTCAATATTATAAAGATGGCAATTCTTTCCAACTATCTTATAAATTCAATGCTATCCTCAATTAAATTCCAACAGGTTGTTTGAGGAACCTGACAAGTTGATTGTAAAATTCACATAGTAATACAAAAGTTCAAAATAGTTAAGATATCCTTAAGGAAAAACAAATTGTGGTGGTCTACTAGATTTAAGCAGAAGGAAGTACCAGGATATAACCAACCAAGGCAGGGATAGTTTGTTAAGATTCCATGATGTGAATGAGTCTAGGTTTCTTCCTTATAAAGATTGACAGTGGAGTTTAATTTCCAAGGCCATTTTGTAGCATTAAGAGAAGTATATTTTGAAATTTAGAGAAGTTAATGCAGTACTTTAATTTTACAAGCTATGACCATGAAATAATTTTTATGACTATCATTCTTTTTTTAAATCCTTATCCTAGAATATGTTTTTCATTGATTTTGAGAGGGAGAAAGAGAGAGAAACGTCGATGTCAGAGAGAAACATTGATTGGTTGCCTCCTGTACATGCCCTACCAAGGGCTGAACCCACAACCTAGGTATGTACCCTGATGTGGAATCAAATCTGGACCCTTTTGATATATGGGACCCCACTCCAACCACATATCATTTGTCTATCATTCTTTAGTAGCCATATGATTAAGTAAGAAGGAATTCCTTTCAGAATTTTTTTTTGACATTTTTTTTTATTGAGGTATTATATGTGTACATATTTACCATTGCCCCCCCCACCCATACATGCCCTCACCCCCCAGAGTTTTGCGTCCATTGTTTATGCTTATATGCATGCATACAAGTCCTTCGTTTGATTTCTTATCTCTCCTTTCAGAATTTTAATAAAAACTTTAATGCTTTAAAACAAGAATTCTAGCCCTAGCTGGTTTGGCTCAGTGGATAGAGTGTCTGCCTGCAGACTGAAGGGTCCCAGGTTCGATTCCAGCCAAGGGCACATGCTGGGGTTGTGGGCTTAATCCCCAGTAGGGGCGTGCAGGAGGCAGCCAATCAATGATTCTCTCTCATTGTTGATGTTTCTCTCTCTCTCTCTTCTCCCTTCCTCTCTGAAAGCAATAAAAATATATTTTAAAAATCCTATCTAATAAAGAGGGAATATGCAAATTGACCATCACTCTGTCACAAAGATAGCAGCACCCATAGCCATAAGATGGTGGCACCCAGTCCTCTCAGCCCTACCAGAGTCCCCCAGTCCTGGGGGGCTGCTGCTGAGAGTGGGCAGCGTGAGCGACGAGGCAAGCATTCCACTCCGCCTTCGGAGGGCCTCTGGGCAGTGGTCACGGAGCGCCCAGTGGTCACGGGGGTTGGGGGTGGTGGTGGGAGGAGGACACACACTTACATCATTGCCCCGGGGACAAGGCAAGCGTTCCGCACCCTGCCACAGAGGGCCTCTGGCCAGGCCAGGCACGGAACGCTTGCATTGTTGCAGGCCGGGCTGAGGGCACCCCCCCCTCCCATGAACAAATTTCGTGCTCCGGGCCTCTAGTAAATAAATAAAATAAAATAAGAATTCTAATGCCAACATTAGAAAACTTTCTTCCAATTGAATAGAGATAAGAAAAACGAAAACCCATTTACCAAAATGAGGAAATTTACTAATATTAGATGTTTTCTGTATGTCAGGCACTGTGCTAAGCACATTATGTGCGTTATCAAATTTAATCATTAAAACCATGTTATGAGGTGAATATCATCCCCATTTTACAGATGAATAAACTGAGAGGAATTAAAGAGTAGAACCATAATTTTGGCTCAGGAAGTTCTCTTTATTACTGCATCCACAATTTCTTCTATCATTCTAGTTGTTTTTGTCATTGAAGAAATGATTCATTTATATGATGTTTGTTAACTGTGGTGATTTTTAAAACATATTTTAGAATACAAAAAATGAATCTTATTACTGTGCCATCGTTTAACATAAAATATATTTTTAAATATTAAAAACTGCTTAAGTTACATCAAATGTAACATAATGTACCATTCAGAAAATCTATTTTAATATAAAACATTTGCATAAAATCAATCTACCTGGGCTGAAAGTTTTCATTAATCTAGAAAGCTTAATCCAGTATTATTTCTGATTTTTTAACATGATCTATTATCAGGCACATGGATGTACTCATTTATGTACATACATGCATGTTCATCTACATGCACACACACACACTGTATTCCTAAAACTACATTTTGAGGGAAAACACAAAGTCATAATTGTAAGAGAAACTCTGTTTTGTTTTGTTTTTTCCACTTCAGATTTTCATATGCCTTTCATACCTGATTTCCATATTATGATTTCCATAGATAATTTTCATATATGATTCTCATTCACTTCCCATCTTAATCTTTAAGTTCTGCCCCTCCCTTTTCTCTTCACCCTGAGTAGACCCTGAGATACTCAGACTATTTTACAACACATTATTTTAGTTTATATTGATTATACTACTTTCCATGAATCTCTTTATTTGTTGCCTTAAAACTCATCTATGTACCTACACCAAAGTATTGTTCCTGTGGCAGTTTGGAGTGGCAGAAAGAGTTATGAGCTAAGAGCTAGAAGAAGGGTAATCTGAGTTAGAATCCTTTCTGCCATTTAGTACTCTTTGGCTTTGAGCAAATTTTTTTACCTTGCTAGGTTCAGTTCCCACATCTGTAAAATGAGGATAAAACCTCCCATGTCTACCTCCAGGGCTATCATGAAGAATGGTGTGATAAACTGCTACATAATTAATAGCTAACTGCAGCAAAGACTGCCATATTAATTCTCCTCTTTTAAAGAAACTAACAGACCCCAGCTTTTGATATGCCTGGCTAGTGCACAAAGCCTGGAGGTGATGGCTGCAGGAGCTGTCTTGTGACCAGACATGACAGAAAAGCCCAGATTGTCACAGAGACCTTCCTTCTGCCTTCTCAACACTCTGGACCAGTCCTGAGGTTTTCTTGTTTTGTGAGAGAAAAATAAACCCCAATATTTAAGTCATTACTTGTTTCTGTTACGTGCAAGTAACCTCAATCTCGACCTGACACACTAACCTCTAATGAGCTTGTATTATGTGCCTGCCACTGTGCTAAGCACCTGCCATATATTATGTGCTTCAATCCCTAGGATAGCCCTTCTACAGGAGACTGAGGTATAGAGAGATTAAGCAGTTTGCACAATGTCACATGGCTTTATTGATGACTGTCATGTGTTCATGGTGCCTCTGCCATTGACTCAGTTATTTAATTATTGTCAGAAATACAAGATCACACCTTAAAACAAACAAACAAAAATTTTTGTGACCAACATCTGCCAACAATTTTGTAGCTCTGGTCACATCAACATCACTGAGTTGCCTGGTGTCCGCTTTATCTTAGAGCAGGAATCAGGAAGTTGCAATTTCAAAATCAGACATTCTATGTATGGAATATCTTCTCTTAGTAGTTGCCATTGGTAAGACCAGATTTTGCAAATGTATCCATGTAAACAATTATAGATATGATCAATGACAGAACTTCGTGACTTAGATCATCAATTTTGGGGGGATGTTAGAGTGGACCAGGGGTCCTCAAACTTTTTAAACAGGGGGCCAGTTCACTGTCCCTCAGACCGTTGGAGGGCCGGACTATAGTTTTAAAAAAACTATGAACAAATTCCTATGCACACTGCACATATCTTATTTTGAAGTAAAAAACAAAACGGCAAAAACACCCTCATGTGGCCCGCGGGCCGTAGTTTGAGGACGCCTGGAGTGGACAGACCCAGTTCTTGGCCCTGCCCTCAAGGATTCTCTGTGAGGGAGGGTGATGATAAAAATAATGGTTTCTAAACATTTATTGAGCACTAAGTATATGTTAGATATAATTTTAATCACTTTACATGCATTCACTCATTCTGTTCTCACAACAACTCTGTGGAAGGCAATATAATAATCTTAATTTTCCAGTGAGGAAACAGAGGCCAAGAAATGTTACTTGTCCCAAACTTCTTAACTGCTAATAAGTGACACAAAAGGAATTTGAATCCTGGAAGGCTGGCTCCAGGAATATGCCCTGCCTAATGATAGAGTATTCATTAATTATCAATGCATATTCTCAATCTCCTAATTAGTAACATGAAAGAGCTACACTTCAGAGTCTCGTCAGAAGACTCACTGCCTGTTTTAAAAGTATGGTATAAAAATAGAATATTCATTGAGAATTTTCTGAAGAATATGAAGTGTATCCATACTCTTGGTTCAAGTCGGCATCGTCATTTGGAAATACATTGTTTTGATTCCCTTTAGAATTGACTTTACTGTACTTTGGCATTTTGAAATTGACCTGCTTTGAGGGATGGTACAAGAATATTTTACAAAACTTTTGTGTTTACTGTAATGATCTTGTTGGAAGTGTTTTCTGCTCCACACACAATGTCATTATATGGGTGAAGGACAAAAAAATACAGCACAAATAGATAAAGCAAAATTGGAAGTTATTGGCTCATGGAACTGAAAAGTCTGGATGTGCTTCAAGGACAGCTTGATCCATACTCAAATAATGTCAGCAGGATTTACTTTTTCTCATTCCATCTCTCTTTATCTTGACCACATTTTCAGACAAGTGCTGTTCTGAGGTCTCTGAGCAGCAACAGCAGCTCCAACACTCATGCCATCTCATGTGCAAGTTCAGAAGCTCTTTCCCAGAAGTCCAAGTGGCCTGACTAAAACTGATTGGGTCATGTGCTTATCTTTGAACCAATCCTGTGGTGAGGGGAAGACAATACATTCAGTGGTGTTGTCTGAGTCACATATTGAACCCCTGATTGGTGGTGGGGGGTGGGGGGGGGGCGCGGGGAAGGGATGTGGAGCTAAGTCCACAAGATGTACATGGATCATGGGTGAATAGAGGATGACTTCCAGAGGAAAATGATGTTTAGTTATTGCAGTACTAGTAAGGATAGATGGACATTGGGCAGCAAAACCAGCAGACTGCACTCCACTCCACTTGAGGAATATCTGTGGAAGGAATTCTGGCTTGATGTTATCGACACTGTGACCATTGTACCTGACTGTGTGTCCCATATGGTAAGAAGGAGGCTTGGCAACATATCTACTGGACACTTCGTTAACTGTAAAAGACCTATGACATGCCGGCAGTTTTATTTCATGTTCTAATATTATTTTCTTAAATTTCTTACTTCAACTATTCATATATATATATTATAAACTGCTTTAAAGTTTTTTTTTGGAAAGAGAAAGCATATAAAGCCTTAAAATGTTATTTTTAATACTGGATATGTTAATATTGTCTAAATGTACAGCTAAAGGGTTTTCTGTTCCACAGCCTTTCCCTTTACTTACCCTTTCCTAAATTTAATAAATATATATTTTCTTTTTTCAGGGGAAAAATCCTCTATTTATTGCTTTTAAAATCCAGAAGACCAGAAAGGAGAAAGGCTGAAAATATAACATGAGTTAGAAGGGTGTCATAAGGGTGTATGAAGTGAAATTAGTTTAAACCCCTCAAGTGAAACGATTTCTTATCTTTATGTTCATTAGAAGACAAGCTGCCCTGGCCAGCGTGACTCAGTGGTTAGAGCATGGACCCCTCACACTGGAGGGTCTCAGGTTCAATTCACCATCAAGGGCAGTTACCTGGGTTACAGGTTCGATGCCCGACCCAGGCGAGGAGTGCGTGCAGGAGGCAATCAATCGAGGTGTCTCTCTCACATCGATGTTTCTCTCTCTCTTCCCCTCACCCTTCCCTCCCACTCTCTCTGAAAATGAATGGGAAAAACATCCTTGGCTGAGGATTAACAAAACAAAAAAAAGAAGAAGAAGGAGACAAGCCTACCTTCAGTGAAGCATGTCCTGCCCTTCGTTATATGAAATGTGAATGTTTTCCTTTGCCACTGCGAGTCTACTGCCTAGCACAGTGCCTAGCAGATGGTGGGTATTCAAATATTTGTTGAAAAACACAGAAGCTCTTGACTTTGGATTACAAGGGCTATGCTACAATGGTAGGAAAATTCCAAATTCAAGTTAATAGAACAGTTATTGAGTATGTAGCAGGTATTAGTAAAAACATTTAGGTACTTTCTGTGTATGGAAAGCTGGAGTTTCTGCATTCTGGTTCAGTCCATTCTCTTAAGCAAGCCTGGAGAGACATGAAGTCCAGGCACAGAAGCACCACCTCCCGGCTCTCCTGAAAGCACAGGTGGTAGAGGTGGCTCTGTGCTCTGATAAATTCACAAGACAGCATTCTGTGTGGCAAAAACTAAGCTATTTTTCTTAGGTGTGATCTCCTACCTCAAAGGGAGTTCAAACATTCCCCATGCATGTGTTCATCCATCTCGCCCTTCCAAATCTTGTCATGGGTGGGCAAAACATATTGTTCCCATTTATAAGAAAGAAAGAGAGGAAGGAAGGAAGGAAGGAAGGAAGGAAGGAAGGAAGGAAGGAAGGAAGGAAGGAAGGAAGGAAGGAAGGAAAGGAAGGAAGGAAGGAAGGAAAGAAGGAAGGAAGGAGGGAAAAGAAGGGATGGAAGAAAGAGGGAAGGGAGAGTGAATTTTCACATTAAATGGTTTTTCCTAGTTATACTATTTGCCTGGATCTGAAACACCAACCAAAAGGAATCCTCATCTCTTTTTCTCACCCATGACAGAAGTAAACTCTTGTACAAAGGAATGTTCTGTGAAACCAGTTCCTTCCCATCACCCAAGTTTCTCAACACTTGTTTCTGTTAATAAACAGTCATAGGTTTGAAAGGTCTCCTTGTTTTCAGACATTTTGTTCTCTCTTTCCTTTTTGTTCTCTGCCATTCTATCATAAGGTTTGCTTTTCTCACCTAAAGGAAATCCCACAGTGGCTTGGACAAGTGATACTAATCTATATTTATAGTATCTTGCTGGAAGCCAATTCTAGCATGTCAGCAGGACTGAATCATCTGGAGTGGCTGAAAGGCACTTCTCCAAACCTGAAAAGGATGCATTAAATGATTGCTTGCTGCCAGACAGCTCAGGGCATCTTAATCTACATGTTATTGCCTCCTACTGGCCAAATACCTGAACAGCCGTAGGCTATTCCCCAATCTGACAATGGACTCTGTAGACTAACCCTGGCCTTTGATGAGTATATCTCCACCTTGCCTTAGGACAAAGTGTGTCAATAAAAAGCAAGGGGTCCTGAGACAAGAAGAACTTAGTTTCTTTAGCTAAGTCTTTCTCTGACTCCCCAATATGCCTTTCAAAATTATGTTTCATCTCTGAACTCTTATTTAATTTATGCACAGCTCCTTCTCCAGATTGCTGAACCCTTCTAGATGCCAGATCAAGACCATCGGCATTAAATGGCGCTCAATAGAAGGATGGAAATTTGGAGGAGAAGTATTCGCATGAGCAGATAAAACAGCACCAGTGATGGTGCTAAGATTAACTATGCGTAGAGCCAATGTCAGCTTTGGAAGCCTGCAGATCCGCAAGTGTGTGGGTGATACTTTTTGTTTAAGTCAGATTATAATGGGGAAGAATTTGATTTATAGGCAAAATTATAAAGAAATTGGAATATTAAAAGGTACTTTTTAAAAATCAGGCTGAAAAAAGAGTGCTGTGGTCATCTTTAATGTGGTTTCTTGTTCAAATCATAAAATACCTAATTTGTTTTGAGGATCAAAAATCTGTAATTTCTAAAAAGCCACCAGATCCTTCATTTCTGATCTCAAAAGCGGCTGGAGAGGGTGGAGCTTTCAGCTCTGCCATAAAAATATTCCCTAATGCTTCCTTTAAGAACTATAGAAGAACACGTCGGAAAAAGCAAAATTTGGCAAAAATCACCTTAAGTGCCAGTCATTACTTTGGAAAGTGAAATAGGAAAAAATTTAAAATCTATCTTTCTCTATTAAGCATGCCTTTAATTGGGAAAAGAAATGTGACAGAATCAGTTGTTGATGTGGGGGAAGGGAGACACATGGTGATCCTGTAATATGGACGCCCACTCCCCCAGTATGCTAATTTAAAGTCTCCTTCTCACCATGAAAAGTTTTACGAAATTTAGAAATGTGTCTGGGATTTCTGTGCATGTGTAAAGAGAAAAGCTAGTTTAAAACAAATGTGTGCAACTGTCAGATTTCGCATATTAGATAGTTTTGAGCTAAACTTGAGTCTCTTTACGGATGGTACAGAATAAAACCCCAAAGACTGGTTTTTCCCTCAGAAAGATGGCAGATTTGACCCAGAGAAAAAATTCAGGTTGGTTCTAGCAACAAGATTGGTATTCCATAATAGAGTAGTTTTTAAAATGCTAATGAACCACATTCAAAAGTTAACATTAAAGCTGCCAAGAAAATCAGTAAATTGTCTCTGTTACAAAAATTTGTCAAAGAAAATGCCTTAAAATAATTATAATTGACTCTAGAATCTTAAAATTGTTGACACATAAATAAAAAATATAATTATAAAAATCTAAGTAGCCCAGGTAAAAACTGGCTATGCCCTTTGTTAATTAAGAAGGCTGGTCTCCTTTCCTCCAGAAGTCAAGCGGCTAGGCCCTTGCCAGCCCAAAACAGTTTTTCCTGTAGCAACAACCTCTTAAAGAAAAAATGTGGTCTTTTTAAATTAGGCAGGTAGGCCAAAGTTTCCAGCAAAAAGAATGTAACTAATTTGCATTTGAATGACTACCAAACTCTAGCAGCTTAATCTAAGAAATGCTAAATATTTGACTTGCCAGCTCTAAAAGTTTAAGGTTCAAATTAAATTGGGAGAAATTATGTAGTTGTGGTAATTAAATGCCTAAAGTATAGAAATTTATTTTTGAGATAACAATTCTTGTATTTTCTCTAAATAAATTAATAGTTTAAAATATATTAATATGCCAAGTGTGGTAAAATTTCAACCTAAAATATAATATTTTATTGGTCTAATTAAATAAGAAGGATTAATTCTGTGATCTGAACCAAATTTTTAATACAAAAACCAGTTTTAATTTAAATGATATCCTTTAAGATAATTATAAAAAGTACATAGTCTTTAAATCATATATATATATATATTTGCTGGTCTTTCCAAGTTAAATTTCAAGGCTTTGACCAAGGGATAAATTTATATATATATATTTGCTGGTCTTTCCAAGTTAAATTTCAAGGCTTTGATCAAGGGATAATTTTGGGGCATTTCACGGGCCCTGAAATGTTTTTGAAAAATTTGTTCTCTCTTCTGAAAGGAAATATTTTAAATTTAGCCAATTTAAAAATACTTGAAGTCACATGGAAAGCTTTATCAAATAAAAATTAATCAATATGTTTTACTTATATACATAAGTAAAATGTATTAATATGCCAAGACACCCATGAAAAATCACATGGTATCATTTTAAATGCTATGAAGGTTTTGGCCTCTAAGGAGAGCAAAATAAAGTAACAAAATATTTCTTAAAATCCAACAGCAGAGTTTTAAGATGGAATTTTAATAACAAAAGCCTCTAGTAACCTGCATTTTAAATAGGCTGGAGGTGGGGCAGCATTTGTGCCTTGTGAATCAGATGTATAAGTTTACTAAATTTGCTTGCTTTGCTTTTTTAATAAAAATACCCACTTTAATTACTTAATAAATTAGCTTTTTAAAATATAATCAAGGTCTCATATGAATTAAGTTATATTAGAAGCCAATATCTTTGTAAGCAATTTGAATCCAAGTAAAGTCTAAGAAAATTACTAAAGCCTTCCAATAATCCCTCTGTATATGCAAATAAGCCAAAGGGGATACTCTTTTAAAATAAAATTCTAAGCTTAATAAAAAGAAGAAATTTTAAAATTTTGAAATCTCTTCCACTAATATTTACAGGGTAAACTAAAAATTGTTGTTAAAATACTAAATCTGACAATAATTACAGTTACCGTAAATGAATAATGACTTGAAATATATGGCTTTGCGGCAGTATTTGTCAAAACATCCAAAAAATAAACATGTTTGTTACATATGTTTCTTGGTGTAAAAAAGAAAGACAAAAACTTTTAAGAGCAACTCTCTAAAAGCTGGCCTGGAAATTATTCTGGAAGAAAATAAAAAGAGATTTCCTTCAAATCTCTAAAAAACTATAATTAAAAGTCAATATATTAGGCCTCATAAAGAAAAGTAAATAATTTGTGCTTTGCCTCCCTGACAAAGTTTATGTAAAGTTACTCAAAGACTATTAGCAGAAATTTAATTAATGTCTTTTATTGTCCATGGCCAAGGACAAGTAAAAGTTTAAAAATAAACCTTATTTCAGATTGATTTAAATTGGCTAATTGAAATAAGTTAATATGCATAAGGAAACTTGATTGTATTGGGCAGGAAACTGTTCCTGAAATATTAACTAAATTTTTTACTGATGGTTCATCTCATGGTAAAAAATGCTTAACATGCAATAAATCCAGAGCAGTCATATTTCTGTACAGAAAATTTTTTAAAAAGTTAAACATTATTAAGACTGCATTGTAAAATTTCCAAAAGCCTCCTAATAATATTTTAATCAAAAAAGGGGGGATAGTAGAATAATCCCCTGTAAGAAAATTACATCAAGCCTTAATTGCTTTAAATTTTTTACTTTGAAAATTATTTTCATTTGTAATGCTTATAGCAAGACACCCATGAAAAATCACATGGTATCAAAATAAGCCAAAGGAAAATCGTTTGGGCAAAATGAAAAAAATCCCAAGTCTAATTTATAGAAAAGATTTTTTTTTAACCTTTGGTCGAGAATATGTTTGTATATTTCCAGAAAACTCCTCCAAGCCCGTGTGGATTCCTGCAACAACAGATCCCAGAGAGAAACTGACCAGATTGCTCCAGCCAAAGAAATAGCTGTGGCCCCCAAGACAAGAGGAGAAACAGTCCAGAGATGGAAGATGGTGAAGATGCCTTACCATACTAGCAGTCAGCAGCTGTGCATCGCTGCAGGTTGCCCAGGACCAAACCAGAGAAGGTCGGACCTGCATTGTCCACCATCCAGAACTAGAATATCATTGCTAAATGTACACATAGGAACTGTTGGACATTGAAATTGGGACTCAAAGAACTGTTGGCCCAGAAAGAAACTTACTGCAAACTGATTCCTTTGATGCCTAGCAGCAATTTAAAGGGACTTGATAGAACTCTATCCTTTCCATTGAATTTAAAAATTGTAAAACATACATTCTTGTTAAATTTAAAAAATCAAAAAGGGTGAGATGCCAGAAGCCAATTCCAGCATGTCAGCAGGACTGAATCATCTGGAGTGGCTAAAAGGCATTTCCCCAAACCTGGAAGGGATGCATTAAATGATTGCTTGCTGCCAGACAGCTCAGGGCATCTTAATCTACATGTTATTGCCTCCTACTGGCCGAACACCTGAACAGCTGTAGGCTATTCCCCAATCTGACAATGGACTCTGTAGACTAACCCTGGCCTTTGATGTGTATATCTCCATCTTGCCTTAGGACAAATCCTACCTAATAATAGACAAATATGCAAATTGACCGCACCTTTGCTACACCCAAGCCACGCCCACCAGCCAAGCCACGCCCACCAACCAATCAGGACGAGTATGCAAATTACCCCAACAAAGATGGCGGCTAATTTGCATATCAAGACAGCTTAGAAAGAAGCCAAGAGCTGCAGAAGGGAGCAAAGCTGCAGAGAAGCAAGCAAGCCGGGGGGAGGAGAAGGGAGGAGTGGAGGTGGGGCCAGGGGAGAAGGAAGGAGAGCAGGCGGGGCCAGGGGGAGAAGAGAGGAGTGGAGGCGGGGCCGGGGGAGAAGGGAGGAGCGGAGGCGGGGCCAGGGGAGAAGGAAAGAGAGCAGGCGGGTTGGCGGAGAAGGGGGGGCGGGGGACAAGGGAAGAGAGCAGGCGGGGCAGGGTAGAGTGCAGCAGGAAACCCTATTGCAGGATTTTTCCTGCAACGGGAACACTAGTTGTGTTAATAAAAAGCAAGGGGTCCTGAGACAAGGAGAACTTAGTTCCTTTAGCTAAGCCTTTCTCTGACTCCCCAATATGCCTTTCAAAGTTATGTTTCGTCTCTGGACTCTTATTTAATTTATGCACAGCTCCTTCTCCAGATTGCTGAACCCTTCTAGATGCCGGATCAAGACCACCGGCATTAGTATCTCACTTACTTAATGCTGGTTTTGGTTCTTACAGCTGACTGACTTTTGGATGTATGGAAAGATTGGGTAAGGTTCTCACAAAACTGATCAAGTCCTAAATTTTGTAGATATTCCAAGAATCTTTGAGTTTAAAAAAATATCTGCAGCGCAAAATGTTTTATTTTCTATAAAATTCTTATGCTTGACAAATACATCATACTCATAGGGTACTATTACATTAGAGTTCAACTACTTTTTTTCCCATTTGAGTTCAACTACACTTACATTTGGCTGACAACGTCTTTCTAACACTCTGAAAGCTTTCTTATTACCCTTGTTTTATGCTTGGAGGCCGAAGGCCTGAATAACTTGCCTCAGATAGCAAGGTAGTAAGTAATAGAGGTAAGTCTCCAATGAACCACTGAATCTTATTACTTTAATTTACTGGCAACATAATTTATGAATTTAGCAATATTGAAAGATTTCTTTACTGTGCAAAGTTATTTTATATGATTACAAAATAGTTAAATTTTCATTATATATATATAATAGATTATATACTCACCATAAAAATGATTTCTAAACTCCAGGCCCTAATAAAGATTAGGGTAAGGCAAATCAGGGGAGGGCAGGCAATCAAATGTTCCAGAATCAATTGTGCATAGAGATGAGATTCTTACCCTAAGAAATTTACTATCAACCTGGGAAAACAAAGAACAAGCATTCTCTACTTGATGCTAGCACAAAGAACTAGTGACTTTATGCTAAATCAAAGGTCTACAAAATGGCAAAGTAAGAAACGAATTCATAAACATTAAGTGTGCACAGATGCGTCAGAAAAATCACAGAAGGCTTCTGAAAGGAGGACAGTGAATATGTGCATTGACAGGGAAGGGGAAGATTGACCTAAGCAAAACTCAAAGGTAGAAATTTCCAAATATTAATCCTTGAGAAAGGCCCTCCCTTGTAAACCAGACTATACATTTCATTCTAGTTTTCCCCTCCAGGGGGAGGGCAAGGAACACAACCATATTGAGTGTGACTCATCTCCAGTTCAGAAGCAGTGCTGTGCTGGAACCCACTTGTAAAGGCTTAGGAGAGCTTCTCCATTGTTAAAATTTTAGGAATTTTGAGAGGCCATTGACAGCATGTCTGTAGTTTGCAATCTTCCAAGGTGGGAGTATGTGTACCACAGAAATGAGATGGTAAATTGAACAAATCAGCTCCCCATGCCCACCCCGCCCACCAGGTATTAAGCATTTACCAGCACACCTGTAAGATAGGCGGTTTATAGTTGGGGAATTATTATGCAAGTTGTGTGTGAGGAAGAGAAAGGAGATTGACTGGAGAGGGCAGAAACAAATAAGTAAGGAGTCATAGGTGAAGCAACAAAGACAAGCGTGGCAGGAAACCACCAATGACCTTCAGGAAGAGTGAGTGAGCCCAGGACGGTTTGGCTCAGTGGATCTAGAGCATCAGCCTGCGGAGTGAAGGGTCCCAGGTTCGATTCCTGGTCAGGGCACGTGGTGGGTTGTGGGCTCGATCCCCAGTGTAGGGTATGCAGGAGGCAGCCAATCAACAATTCTCTCTCATCACTGATGTTTCTATCTCTCTCTCCCTCTCCCTTCCTCTCTGAATTCAATAAAAATATTTAAAAAAAGAGAAGAGTGAGTGAAAAGCTTGGGCACCAACTGGAACAACTGGAAAGAGATGTGTCTAAAGGTGAGAGGCATCACTTCCTTTATATGTTTCAGGGAAAGTAAAGTAGCTTAGAGCTTTGTATTGTATGAGTGATGAATGGAGGTTTTTAAAAAAATATTGTTATATTTTACCCCACTCCTAACATTTTTGTGAAACTAAAATTATTGTGACTTTGCTATATGGCCTGGACACTTCTTTCTCTGTTCGTTGGGCAGATCCAGAACAATTCTTTTTTTTTTTTTCCACTTCCAAACATTTACTTTAGGTTGCACAAACAAAAAAGGCCAAGTATGTTCATTCCCATTGTAACAGCAAAAATTTCAAACAACTTAAACAATAGTAAATTTGTTAAGTAAATTATGGCAAAGTGATACAACATCTCTGCAGAGGTTTTGGGAAAGTGGATTGAGTTCTGGGATATATCACTATGTGATCAAGGCAATAGAGTTCTACTGGAGTGTGTCTTGCGTGGTCCATGTGTATACATTTTTAAAAGTGTATGTGTTGTGTGAGATATATTTATAATAAATTTCATATAACCATAACATATTTTTCTGGAGTTATAAATTCTCTCTAGTTGTAGTGCTTCTACTCAGCCAGCTTTCCTGCAGTTCTGGATGATAGTTATGCATTTTAGTTGGAATTTTGATGTGGTTGTGGGAGGCAGCAAGTACAGGTATTTACCTATGCCACCATCTTGGTGCTCCTTCAGAACAATTCTTAAAAAATTTTGGCCCTGCCTGCAAATACACCTGCTGCTCACCTCTGAATTAATGTAGTGATGATCTCATTATACCCAATATTCATGGAAGAATATCCGCTCTGTCCCTCTGACCTAATTCCTTATAGGGGATATAGCTCCATATTTGACTGTCACATAGTGCGCTGACCTTCATACACTTGTCAGTGGTGAACAGATCTAGCACCACATGCATGATCACTCCCCTCACACTTGCCTCTTCTCCCACATCCCAAGCCTTGCCTATCACCATCTAAGTTACACAGAATAAAAATTTGGGCATCATCTCTGGCTTCTCTCTCTCCCTCACCACCCACATGCAATCAGCTGACGTTCCACCTTCTGATTTCCCTTCACTGACTGGGTGGGCTGCTCTCTGAGATCCGCCTGGCTCTTCCAAAGGAAACATCATCTAGTTCACGTGTGTTTGGAAAGGGAAGGTAGATGTGGCAGGAGAGACTTGGAAGAAGGACAGAAGCTCCCCTTTTATCATTTTGCAGGGCTCTAGAGGAGACATAGCTAAGTGGTATCTCCCCACTAGCCCCCCATACCCCCGTGGGCAGCTGCGGAGACACCCTGCCCCCCCAAAACAAACCCCATCTTACCAGGCTGATTGGCAGCAGAGAAGACCCTTTGGGACACTAGACAGTGAGACTGAATTCCCTAGCCTACCCTACCCTACCCTACCCTACCCTACCCTACCCTACCCTACCCAGGATTAATTAATCCCCTTTTTAAAATAGAGTTTTAAAGGAAGGGTCTAGGCACAAGCAAAGTTACAAATGTGTCTATTTTATCTCATTCGAGCATTAGTGCAGGTCAGCCTTACTTTGCAAACATCTTCTTTGTCCACCTCAGCAGTGCATTTAGTATGTTGTGGCCGTAATCCAACAAATAGATGAGAGCTTTTGAATTGTACTTGCTTCTCCTGCTGCCAACAGGAAGCCAAAAATATCCTTCAGATAAGCCACAAAGAGACTGTTGGCATGGATTGGACTCAAAATCAACTTTCCAAGACCATAGTATTTACACTAATAAGAGCTACTAGTAATAACTGTGCACTGAAAAAAGTGAGTCAGTCAACAACCAAGACCTCACTGGGCTCATTGCAAGATATTCCTGGCATATGACTCTGCAGGTGAATGATGAATGAACCATGTGGTTACAACAATGCCTACCTTTTCAAACTCCTGTGTGCTGCTAAATTTCCAGAGAAATAGAACCAGAGACCTGATTTTAGATTTCTAGTGCCTTGAAATTAGTGAAAATTTTCAATGTAATAATATTCAGTGGTGATTTATACAGATAAACAAACGGATAGCCCAGGCAGTGTGACTCAGTGGTTGAGCGTCAACCTATGAACCAGGAGGTCCTGGTTTGATCCCCAGTCAGGACACATGCCTGGGTTGTGAGCTCCATCCCAGTGTGGGGCGTGCAGGAGGCAGCCAATCAATGATTTTCTCTCATCTTGATGTTTCTATCTCTCTCTCTCCCTTCCTCTCTAAAATCAATAAAAAATAAAATAAAAACAATGATATATACTATTTTTTTACCACAGTTTTAAAAAATGGTGAAGGTGGTAAATTTTACTACAATTAATTTTTTAGGAAAAAATATATCACTCATACACATATTGTGTCTGTACTTGTACTGGAAACTGAAATTCTCTTCAGAATATTTTCTACTCTGATTCTACTTGAGGAATATCTAAAGTAAGGATCCGGAGTTTGGCATTGTGGCCTGAGGTGGAGGCAGGGGATGCTAATGATGCTAGGAGATGAGAGCTGGATTGTGATTTTCCAAGGAGCACTTGCCTCAGACCATGACTTTGACCTTTTAGATCATTTCTCAGGAATATCCTCACTTCATAACTCTTAGAGGGCCCTAAGGATCTCTAACAAAGAAGCTCTGTTTTTATTTTATTACTAGAGGCCCGGTGCATGAAATTCATGCATAGGTAGGGTCCCAAGGCCTGGCCTGCGATCAGGGCCGATCAGGGCCTTCCTTCTGGCTGCTGCTGCCAGCCAGGGCCTTCCTTCATTCTGCACCGCTCCCTGGTGGTCAGCGCACATCACAGCAAGCGATCAAACTCCCAGTCTCCCGGTCAAACTCCCGAGGGGACACTTTGCATATTAGCTTTTTATAGATAGAGATATCCAGAAGTTGATGGATTGTAAAAATTTTCTCTTGGTTGGCTTTTAAAAATCAATTTGTATTTTACTTCTCTGTGTGGTTTTTGAATATTCTCAAGTTCAATATCATTTCAATTAAAGTTCAACATCATTTTAATTTTCTTAAGACTTTCCTTCTCTTCTTTGACTTTTTTTTCCAGAATTTCTCCAGCTAGCATTCACTCCGTAGCCCACTTTCTTTTGAGAGAAAAATGTTTGGCAACTTACTCTTTGGCTGCAGAAATGCTGAACAGGTTTTATTTTATTTTATTTTTAAAAATAAATTTTTATTGATATCAGAGAAGGAGCGAGAGATAGAAACATCAATGATGAGAGAGGATCATTGATCGACTGCCTCCTCCATGCCTCATACTGGGGATGGAACCTGCAACCCAGGCATGTGCCCTTGATCGAAATCAAACTTGGGACCCTCCAGTCCGCTCTATCCACTCAGCAAAACCAGCCAGGGCCTGAACAGGTTTTAAATCCTTAGATTTCCTGGCTGGCACTAATCCCTTGCCTTATTACGTAAAGGGACTCTGCACACCCTTGAAGGGGAACATTTGTGTTCTAAGATTATTGGTTAAGATAGATATGGATGTGTTATGGCTATGTGTGTTTAAAGAGGACGTGAACGGTGGTATTATTTACCGTGAGTACTAATGTGTCTGCATGGAGCACAGGGTGTTAGGCAGGCCTGCTGCCCTCATTGTGACTGGTCTGTCCTTTACAGAATCACGCTCTGTTTCCTGCCCAGTCTGTGGTGGTTGGCACAGCATCTTGGCACTAAGGTCAGCGGCCCCTGCTCCCTTAAACCGAGCGACACCATTTCAGATTCCTGGCACATGTTTGCGAAATCAACTCCTGCTCTTTCTTTCAGTGCTACATTGCCCTCTAGGAGCCTGCAACCTACAATAGAGGCCTTAACGCTGACCCAATGGTAAAATTTAATACTCAGCCTAAACAGAAATTAAATATTGCCTTATAACGAGTATTATTAATTATCAATATGTTTACTAATAATTGATAAAATAAATTGTTCAAGTATACAATTCATTGTCCATAATAACATTCACGAGTGTCGCTAACTTTTTTTGAGTGCTTACCCTGTGTTGTATTCTATTGCTCTGTATTAACTCATTTAATTCTCACAATAACCCTAAGAAGTAGGTACCATTAGTATCCCTATTATATCAGATGAGGAAACTGGGACAAAGAGAGAGCAAGAAACGAGTTCAAACTCCCACAGTGAGAACGTGGTGGAGCTAGGATAGAATTTGGGTGGTCTGTTTTCCAAGCCAGGCAGTCTGACTCCAGAGCCTGCACTGGAGTATGTGTCCCAAGATTCATTCTGCACAACACACTACAGACGATGCAATGAGAAAAAGGAGTGGGCATGTTATGGACTGAATGTGATGGACTCAAAATTCATATGATGAAGTTCTAGCCCCCAGTGGGATGGCATTTGGAGATGGGACCTTTGGGAGGGAATTAGGTTTAGATGAGGCTTGCTCCCTCTCTGTGTCTTGTGAGGACACAGCAAGAAAGTGACTGTCTACAAGCCAAGAAGTGGGCCCTTACCAAGAACCAAAATTGCTAGCAGCCTAAATTGGGACTTCTCAGCCCCCAGAATCGTGGGAAATAAATGTCTGTTGTTTATGCCATTAGTCTACAGTATTTTATAATAGCCCAAGCTAACTAAGACAGGCGAGGGTGTTCTTTAATCAAATAAACTTGGAAAATGCGCTATACTTGCTCCCTATCTTAAAGAACTCACAATGTCTACTAGGAAATTAAAGGTTCTGAAAAGGTGCAGTTGAGAAAGCTGTTTAAATTTGGTGAAGCAGATGCTTCTTTGACTATGAAACATTCCTCACTTATGAATACTTCACGGAACACACTTGGAGTGACTAAACGCCTCCGGTACGGCTGTGAGCTTGTTTTCCAGGTGGGATGTAACTGCCCAGTGAGGTCAGAAGCTTCTGTAGTGGAAGGTTGGGGAGGTGAGGCAAGAGGAGGGAGCAATGCAGGCAGACCCTGAGAATGACAGAGCAGAGGGCTGCATCCAAGAGGATGGCAAGTGGCACTGCAGGAAAAAGAACCCAGAGATTCCAGAATGTGTGGGAAGATAAGGGGGAAGATCTACTTTCTGTAAGGAAGTTGTTCTTGGGGTAAATCTGGTGAGAACTTTTAAGAGCAAAGTTTAGGGGATTTGATTTTAAGAAGAGAAAGCATGTTCTGGTATTAAGTGTTAGTTTGAATATAGGAGGATAAGATAACAAAGGACTCTCAGAATTATTGTCATCTGCTGGGCAGAGTCATATACGCTGCTCATCAGAAATTTAATACAGGCTGATTTCCTAAATGTCTTAATTTCTTTCTAGAGAATTACAAAACACAAATTCCAATAAAAGGCCCAATTAAGCAAGAGAGCAAGATGATCTTGCTTGGTCCTAGCAGCACCCAATAAATGTTTGCTGAATGTATTGAAAGGACCGGAAGGGGGATTAATTACAAAATTTGGGTTTTGTGTCTTTAAAATGAAATATTAATTATTATGCTGTAGTTAGACATTTTTAACAGTTTATTCTTTGTGTAGGGTAGGGGTGGGGGGAGGGAGGGAGAGATGGCAAATATGCACAGAAAACCATCAGATTGCTGTGTTATTGCATAATGAGATTCCATGTCTGCTTCAACTGAGGGCCTTAGAAATTCCATTCAAATCTCACATCCTGATTCCTCATTCTTCATAGCATGTTAGAGGAAGTTTGGAAAAGAAACTTTAATTCAGATGTAGACACACTTAATACAATTCAGTACATTTGTGATGGGTATTTAATACATAGATCAATTGTGCAAATAGATTCAATTGGCCTTATTTCTTAAGCCAAAGAATATAAAAACATAAGTAGCCTCAATCATTTAACACTGAAAATGTTGACATAGAAGAGGTAACCCTCAATAATAGAGAAATGGGCTGTCCATCTTTTTATTTAAATCAAATTAAAATTTGTTTGAATTTAACAATTTTCTTTGGAATTGGAATGCATTGAAGTTTTATGCATATTACACAGAGCAAAAAGGCTATTTTCAATATTTGTGTTCATATATTTGCCTAAAATTGTGAGCTGCACACACAAGATGTTTTCTTTTGCGTAAATGCCTCGTGGAGTTAGCAAATGTTAGTTTAGTGCCATCTGTTGGTTAAATGTAGTATGAGAACCTTTACTGGACACAAGACAATGAGCTACTGTGGGGACAGGGAAGTGAGTAAAAGAACAAATTAGACAGGGATTCTGTATTTAAGAATTGCAATGAATCTAATTTTATGAGACAAATAGAAATTCAAACACAGAAAGGGTATTTTATCATATTTAAGAGTTATTGCTAATTATTAATTACTAGAGACCAGGTGCACGAAATTTAAGCACTCGGGGTGGGGTGGGGCAGTCCCTCAGCCCAGCCTGCACTCTCTTGCAGTCAGGGAGCCCTTGGGGGATGTCCGACTGCCATGGAGGCAAGAGAGGCTTCTGCCACCACTGCTGTGCTTGCCAGCTGTGAGCCCAGCTTCTGGCTGAGTGGCGCTCCCCCTGTGGGAGAGCACTGACCATCAGGGGGCAGCTCCTGCATTGAGTGTCTGCCCCCTGGTTGTCAGTACACGTCATAGCAACTGGTCGTTCTGCCATCGGGTTAAAGACAAAGAGAAAATCTCAGAAGCAGCAAGAGAAAAGCAGTTAGTTACCTACAAGGGAGTGCCCATAGGACTGTCAGCTAATTTCTCAACAGAAACTTTGCAGGTCAGAAGGAAGTGGCAAGAAATATTCAGTGATGAATGCAAGGCCCTACAACTAAGACTACTTCTGCCCAGCAAAGCTATTATTAGAATTGAAGGTCAGATAAAGAGCCTCTCAGACAAGAAAAAGCTAAAGAAGTTCATGAAATGTTCAAGGGTCTTCTTTAAGAAGAAGAAGAGAAAAAAAAGATTTAAAAATATGAACAATAAAATGGCAATAAATACATATTTATCAACAACTGAATCTAAAAATCAAAATAAATGAACAAGCAGAATAGAAACAGACTCACAGATACAGAGGCATTTTGATGGTTGCCAGATGGGAGCGGTGGTTAAGGGGATGAGCGAAAAAGGTGAAGGGATTTAGGAGTACAAATTAGTAGTTATAGTTTAGTCATAGGGGTCTAAAGTACAACATAGGGAATATAGTCAATGATATAACTATATATGGTGTCAGATGGGTATGTGGTTTTTTCAGGACGATCACTTAAGATGTTTTCTAATGTCTAATCACTGGGTTGTTCACCTGAAACTAATGTAATATTTTATGTCAACTGTAATTTAAAAAATTAGTTGGGAAAAAAAAGAGAATTGTATGACCTTGAGCAAGTTACTTACGCTTTGTAGGTTTGTTTTCTTGTCTGTAAGATGGGAATCCCAAATAGAATTAGATGTGATAAGTAAAAACACATCCTTGCCGCACAGCTGAATAAGGGGCGGCTCCTGTTTATCATGGAGCTTGTTACCTTATTCCCCTGCACTTCCTGATGCTTGATGTCATAGGCACTTGCCACTGGTTGATAAGACAAATTTCCTCAAACCCCAAGCACAGGAAGCCAGTGATTGTGCTAGATCAGTGCTTGGCCAGTGACCTTGAACTCCCTGAGCCTCCTGGTGAAGGAGCAACTCCTGAAGTCACTGCCAAGCTGCTCATTGTGTTTAATTCCTAGGATATCCCACCCATCAAGACCACACCTTGGCACTTACTCTCCTCATACGTTTGCGATGAAGGCTGGCCTCTGTGAAATCTCGTCATAGCTGTGCCATACTGAAAGCCATCACTAGGGGGAAGCAGAATCCAAGCATCCATGTGCGGAGAGTGGGAAGGCTGTGAAACGCCAAGCTAGGAAAGCTACATTGGGGGCGAGAGGAACAGCAGGCACTAGTCTCACCCCAAGTTCACCCCACACTCCATACACATAAATCACACTCTTGGTCCTGCACTCGAATCATCTGGTATGCTGCTTCCTGTTTCCTGTTAGACGAGGTACACTCCATTATGACTTTTTATTATTATTTTTTATTATTTCTTTATTTTTAAAGAATCTATTTCATCGACTCCGTGGCAGGAAGACTGTTCATTAGATTTTTTGTTGTTGTTGTTAATCCTCACCTGAGGATATTTTTTTTTTCCATTGATTTTTAGGGAGAGTGGAAGGGAGAAGGAGAGACAAAGAGAAACATCGATGTGAGAGAAACACATTGATTTGTTGCCTCCTGCACGAGCCCTGACCACGGCCAGAGCCCGACGAGCCTGCAACCAAGGTACGTGCCCTTGACCGGAATTGAACTCAGGACCCTTTGGTCCACAGGCTAATGCTATATCCGCTGAGCCAAACCAGCTAGGGCCATTATGTCTTTTTAAAATTTATTTGTTGTTGTTGACAGTATTACAGATGTCCCCCATTTCTCCCACCCTTTGCTGCCCTCCATCCAGCCCCCACACCACCTCAGGCCTTCACCACACTATTGTCTGTGCCCATGGGCTCTGCATATAGGCATGTAAGTTCTTTGGTTCATCTCTTTCATTATGTCTTCAATATTGCAAAGGTTAGTGGTTCACAAACTTAGCTGCAAATTCGAATCATATGGGAAACTCTGTAAGATCCCAATGCCAAAGACTTATCTCAATTCAGTTAGAATCTCTGGGATGGGAAGGCATCAACAGTTTCTAAAACACCACAGGTGATTCCTCCTTGCAGCCAAATTGGAGAAACACTTGTAGGTAAAATATCTCATTTCTTCCCAAATGGCAGCTGGCTTTCATTGCTAGAGGCCTCCCCCAAGAAGCCTCCCTAACTAATCACACATTCTTCTCCTCCATCTGTCCATGGGTCTGTCTGTAGTTGGTGCCAGAGCTTTTCATATTTGAATGTGTATAAGAATCACCTGAGAATATTGTTAATGTGCAGATCAGACTCAGTAGGTCCAGGTGGGGCTGAGATTCTGCATTTCTACTAGGCTCCCAGGTGCTGCCTCACTGCTGGTCCATGGGTCCATGCGGCCACACCTGGCAGGGGTTATAGCATTCTCTGTTTCTGCACATGTGCCTTTGTGATTCTTCTAGATGTTCCGTGCTACTTTTCTGCCTTCCCTGCTACAATGGAAAGAGTGGTTGGTTTCCAACTCTTTCGTATCCTGCCTCTCATCCCATTTCCACTCAGGTCCCAACTGCTTTTTCCATTATGTGAACATGAGATCCTGAACACACAGTCAATGACTGTTGAGTAAAGATATAAATACATGTAGTGAGAAAAGTCCTAAACTTGGAGTATGAAACCTGGCTTTGCCACCTACAAGCTATGAGAATTTAACCAAGTGATGATCTCTCTGAAACACATTTACTTCACCTGGTTAACTTATTTCATACTCTTATTGTGAGGATCAAATGAAACAATTTTGTTGGAGCTCCTTTGCATCAACATAGTAGCATCTCCTTTCTCTCTCTTACTTGTCATCATTGCCCAGGGGTCCAGTCTTGCGCTTCATACACTCCCTGGGAGGTCCTATCTATTCCCAAGGCTCCACATCTTCATCCCCAACTCAGACTTTCCTCTTGAGTTCCATATGCCTAACCAAATGCCTACAGAACACTCCATCTTGTTGACCATATGTCATATTTAACACATCAAAAATCAAGTCTATATTTCTTTGCATCTCCCAAACACCTCCTTCTGTTATATATCCCATCACCATTAACTCCCAGAAGGAAAGTGGCACGTGGAGAGGGAAGAGGTGATCTAAGATGGGTGGCAGGGGTGTGAAATAAGCTGGAAGAAATTTGGGATGAGCATGAAGACCACTCAGTACCCTCAGGGAGGCAGCCATCAATTATAAGTCAAACCACAGAAGGGAGCCATCAATTATAAGTCAAACCCAGTACCCTCAGGGAGGCAGCCATCAATTATAAGTCAAACCACACTCCAATTCCAATGAGCAATAAAATAAAATCCAAGGGGCTTTGATCTATACAAGTGAGCTTGGGATTGTGGGAACATAAGAGAATGACCAACCCAGGAGGGTATAGCTGAGACCCTACCCACAGAAATGGAGTTGGAGAGCATGAGGTGGGCAAGAAGCCACCTTCTGGAGCTCCAATCTGGGCACCCCTGCCCTACAGTGAAGGGGCACAATCTCACCAGAGGCCATGAGACCCTCTGGGAAGAGAGCACCCAAACTCTTCAAAACCTTGCTGGCCACTCTCCTGGCCTAGGAGAGGAGTAGAGATGCCAGAGGTCACAGTACTCAGCAGGGGTAGCAGAGATGGTGCACAGGTTCTGGCACTCTCATCCCCAGCGAATGGCTGGAGGATCTGATAGGGGCCATGGAGGCTAATTTCCTCCCAACTTTTAGTAACTCAACAGAGAGCTGGGTCAGCAGATTTGGTCGTTCCTGTTATGGGTTGCAATGTGTCTCCCACCCCCAAATTTATATGTTTTTGTTTGTTTGTTTTTCTATCACCATTTATTCCCCTTTTACCCTCTTTCACCCCCATGCCCCCAATCACCACACTGTGTCCGTGTCCTTGAGTTCTCTTTATTTTCTTTTTTGCTTAATCCTTCCACGCCCCCCCCCCCCCAACACCCTCACCCTACCAGAACTGTCTGCCTGCTCTCTACCTATGAGTCTCTCTATTTTACTTGTTAGTTCAGTTTGTTCATTAAATTCCACATATGAGTGAAATCATGTGGTATATGTCTTTCTCTGACTGGCTTATTTCACTTAGCATAATATTCTCCAGGTCCATCCATGCAATTTATATGTTGAATTCCTAATTGTCAGTAGTGCAGAATGTGACCTTGAGTTATTGCAGATGCAATTAGTTAAGATGAGGGAGGTCATTAATGTGACTGTTGCCCTTATAAAAAGGGGAAATTTGGACACAGGGATGAAGGAAGTGAATATGGTGCTGTGGCTACAAGCCAAGGAACACCAAAGACTGTCAACAAACCACCAGAAACTAGGACGAGAGGCACAGAAAAGATTGTCCTCGAAGGTCTTGGAAGAGAAACCAACCCTGCCCACAACTTGATTTCAGATTCTGGACTCCAGAACAGTGAGAGAATAAATTGCTATTGTTGAAGCCGCTCAACTTGTGGTACTTATGGCAGCCCTAAGAAGAACAGGTTGATACCACCCCTGAGCCATTGCCTGTGGGCCTCCTGCCTTTCTGAACACGAGGCTCCTTCTTCCTGGTCTTGTACCTACTCCCCTACCTGCTGGAAGCAGAGGCTAACCTGTCCTCACCTACCCCAGACTCATGTGGGCCATTCCCCTTCTCTACACTCATCAAAACCTCTTCTATCCTCCATTAGAACCCTGCGATTTTTCATTGTGCTATAATACTTTCTTTTCATTTTTGTTTCCTCCACTAGTGGGCGACTCCCTCAATGACAGGGATTTGTGTCCTCCAGAGCTTAACAGCCTGGCACAGAGCAGGCCTTTGACCAGATTTCTGTGGAATGAGTTCACCACTAATTTTCAAAATGTGGTCCTTGTTACAAATGCAAATCCACCCCACAAGACCTGCTGACTCTGAAACTCTGGGGCCCAGGTTTCACAAACCCTCTAGGTGATTCTGATGAATGCTCAAGTTTGAGATGAGCTGGAATAAACCAATGATAACTCAATGAAATAGGATGTGAATGGAATTTGCTATTATTTTTCAGCCTAGACTGAATCATCAGAGGGACGGTGCCTGGTTGCCGTCACTAGGAATCAATGGGCATTAAGGCTGCCTGGGGTGCCTGTTGCTCATATCTCCCTCAGCCCTTGGTATGTTGTCATGTTATATTGCATCACTGCCCGAGTGTGTCGTTAATATACACAAAGTTCTCAGGAGTATCTTGAAGAGAAACCCAGTGATTGGAGGGAGCCCTGGATTCTAAGTGCTGTGGTTCATACAGTCAGGCTCAACTGTGTGGTCACGGTGCCAGGTTTCTCATCCTACACTCTTAACTTAAAATCACGTTGTCAAAAACAAAACAAAACTCAAAGATACAGAGAACAGTTTAATGGTGGTCAAAGGTGAGGGGAAACTCCCAGTTATCAAATAAATATGCATGGGGATATAATGTCCAGCATGGTGACTATCCTATATAATAAAGAGGTAATATGCAAATTGACCATCACACCCTTGCACAAGATGGCCACCCCCATGTGGTCACAAGATGGCCAAGCCCATGTCATCACAAAATGGCTGCGCCCATGTGGTCACAAGATGGCCATGCTCATGGGTCACAAGATGGCCACCCCATGTCATCACAAGATGGCTGCCACAAGATGGCCGGCAAGGGAGGGCAGTTGGGGGCAAACAGGCCAGCAGGGGAGGGCAGTTGGGGGGGACCTCTCACACTCTGGGACCCCTCAGGGGATGTCAGAGAGCCAATTTTGGCCCAATCCCCACAGGACAGGCCCAGGGACCCCAACTGCCACCAGGCCGAGGGATCCCACTCACTCTGCAGATGCCCTTCTAGCCATGGCACCACCCCAGGTGCAGCCAGTCAGGGAGGGCCCAAGGGAGGTTGGCTCCAGGGCATGTCTGCTCCATCTCACTCAGTCCCACCCCACTGGCCACCTTCTAATTAATTTCCTTTCAATGTGCATGAATCCGTGCACCGGGTCACGAGTAGTTAATAATACTGTAACAAATATTTGAAAGTTGCTAAGAGAGTAGATCTTATAAGTTATTATTACATACAAAAAAAATGTAACTATGTGTGGTGATGGATGTTATCTAGACTTGTCACGGTGATCATTTTGCAATATATACAAATATTGAATCATGATTTCATACACCTGAAAACTAACATAATGTTATATCAATTATATATTAATTTAAAAATATTTTTTGTCAAGGGAATCAGAGCCCTTTTGCCTTGGAGTTTCCATTTTATCTGTGGTAATAAGTATCCCACTCTCTTTTAAAACTTATTTTAGAGGGTGGGCGAAAGGAGGAGAGATCAACCAAAGGACTTGTATGCATGGATATAAGCCTAACCAATGGACATGAACACCAGGGGGGTGAGGGCATGAGTGTGGGGGGGTGAGTTGGGGGTTAATGGAGGAATGAGGACACATATGTAATACCTTAATCAATAAAGAAATTAAAAAAAAAACACCTTATTTTAAAGGAGTTGATGATGTATTCCTTTTAGCCTTTAACTTTTTGTCATTTGGTTCTTGGATATATTTGGTGTTTTATAAAGAAACACAAAGTATTACTTTATGAACTTCTTAATGGGAAGGCTGTTTATTACTAACTAGAAGCCCAGTGCACAAATTCGTGCACCTTGAAAGGAACTGTGGGCCACGAGGCTGTGGTAGGCACAGGGGCGGGTCTTGGCCCATCTTCTGTGCCCCTGCCCAGCCCCTCTCACAGCATCCTCGGGTTCCCTGTCTGCTGGCAGCCCCGCTCCTGCTTCCACAGCTCCCGTGTGCTGACAGCGCCGGCCCCGCTCACACCCACTGCTGGTGCAGAGCAATTGGGGCTGGTGCCAGCAGCAGGTGAGAGCGGGGCTGGCGCAGTCAGTGGGTGTAAAAGGTGGCTACTGCCCCAATCACCCCTCAGGAGCAGGGGTAGGTGGAGAAGCCCTCAGGGGCAATCAGGGCTAGCAGCCGCTGCTTGCACCCACTGATGGCACCAAGTGATTGGGACCAGTGCCAGGCACTGGCAGCGGGTGCAAGTGGCGGCTCTGGTGCTGCCTGCGGGTGCGAGCAGGGTCGGTGCTGGCAGTGGGTGTGAGCAGGGCCGGGGCCGGCAACAGGTGCAAGCACCGGGCAGGACTGCGGCACACGGGAGCAAAGAATTTTCAGTAACCACCAGAGGCTCACCCCAATGACAGCAACTGGCACCCCACCTTGCTCTAGCACCCCCATTCACTTGCCCCACCATCCCGCTGCAGCCAATTCCTGCCATGTTCCGCACACACCCCCTGGTGGTCAGCGCACATCATAGCAACAGGTTGTTCGGTTGTTCTGCCGTTCAGTCTATTTGCATATTAGCCTTTTATTATATAGGACATTTTTCTCCCATGGCCTACCACCATGCTGGACCCCTAGTTGGTGCTCAAAAAATATTGGTTTTTGAATACCCAATGAAAAACTCTGATAGGCCTTAAGAAGCTTGAAAGCACTCCTGAGGATTAAGACTATCCATAGGTCAAATTGGAAATTACTGTGAGCACTTTGAGGGGGTGCTGTGACAAGCTCCTCACCATTTGATTCCTGTCTTTCTTGCTTGCTTCATTTTGACCTTGTCTCTCTCCAATCTATGCTCTACCATGTCTTGACCTCTTTTATTCCTTGAATTCACCAAATTATCATTTGTTTTGGACCTTTGGACCTGTCTTTCCATTACCTGGAAACTCTCCTTTCCTCTTTTATTAACTAACTCTTACTCCTTCTTGAGGTCAAAAGTGAAATATTACTTTGACCAGCAAGACTCCTCCACTTCTTCCATGAGATTAAAAACCTACCCTTGTCTGTCCTCACAGTCATCAACTTTGCTGAAGCTGATCCTTTCTCATCTCCCTTCCTCCTTTAGCCTGGAAGAGCAGCAACTGTGTCTCCTTCATGTACCCCCAGCACCTGTCTCAGAGCCTGACCCACAGTATGGGGCTCAAGTATTTGTTGGATGACTTTGAAAGTACACAGGCATTAGGTGAATATCTCCCAAATTTGTATACCTATTTTTTTTATCCCTTAACTAGAATTTAGCTGATAATAAACTGGGGATAAGAGGGGGTCCCAGAAAAAGAGACAAGTGTACGTGATTTAAACAGAACACATTTAGAGAGAGAAGGAAGAAAAGAACGTGGCAGTTCAGGAAGTGCATGGCCAACAGGAAGTTGCCACAGTTCCACCAAAGCCTGACCCTTTCATTTGTGAAGGAGTATCATCTCTGAGATGTGGAGTTTCTGTGGGCAAGGCTGTAAGCAGAAACTGAACTTGGAAGAAAACCAGAAGGGAAATACATGTCATGTCTCTGCATAAATGATTGCTACTCTGTAACCTAAACAAGCCACTTTAATTGGGACATCAGACAAGTCACAGAATTAAAATCTTTCATCCAATCTTAGGATTAGAAGGGACATTGGATGTCACCAAGTCCCATCCTTTGACTTCTGCAGGAATCCCCTCCTCAGATATCTGATAAGAACTTACTAGCCCTCAGATCCCCACTTCACTAACTAACAAGGCAGCCAAATCCGTATTTGGAGAGTTCTAATTGCTGGAAAATTCCCTTTAGCTCAGTGCCTTGTATGTGGTCGTGGATTATTGAATTAGATAAACAAACACAGAAACATTTTACAATTAGGACAGTAGACATTATTTCAAAGTTATGTTGTGCTGGTGGGTTTTTTTTTTATAAAAGATTGTGGGAAATTGTCTTAAATGTTTGAAATAGAGTCTCTAGCCTTCACATTGTAGCAGATACATGTTCTCTGCCATCTTTATTACCTAGACAAGTAAAAAAATAACAGTAAGCAATAAATTCTTTCTTGATATATAATCAGAGCCAATTAACAAATATTTACCAAATTACTGAGAAATTCTCATAAACATTTATTGAGTATCTTGAATCTTGAGATTAAACTTTTGGATGGGACCTTCTGTGCTCACTGCAAAAATGACAGTTCCCGTCAGCATTCCCACAGGAGGACAAGGGTGCAGGGCACAGTGCAATGGAAGGGAGATGGCAGGTTCTTTTCCAGTTCTGCCCCTGCTGCTAACTACCTGTGTGATGTTAGGCAAGTGATTAGACTCTGATGGATCTAAGGTTCCTCCTCTGAGTTGATTAAACCAGGTGACCTGTAAGGTTCAGTAGCACTCTAGCCCTCTATGGCTCTAGGACTTTGCACTTTCCTCCTAAAGACAAAAGCCTCATGAGTGGAATTAACCCGTAAGCAGTTGGGTAATTGATCATTAGCAAGGATCTAACTCCTATTAAATGTGGATGATTACATTAAAGTGATTATTGTGAATCTATGTACATATCCTCCCCTAAACCAGCAGAAACTTGAGTTGATAAATAGGTGGCTATGGCACTCAGATCATAATCCCTCCAGGGTGCATCATTTCTATCTTCAAAGTTGGCTAAAACTCCCTGGGGGTCAGCTGAATCTGGACTTTTTAAATGCTTCTATTTTTTAACCACAGTAATTGGACTATATAGTCATAATGAGGTGTATACCAAGGAAACAAAGAAAATAAGTCAAAACAATCCAAAAATTGCAAAGAAATCTCAAATGGTTTTCAGTAAATTACTGAAATTACTAGCATGATTTTTAGATTAATATTATAATACTAGAGGCCCAGTGCATGAAGAGCGGGGGGGGGGGGGGGTCCCTCAGCCCGGCCTGCCTTCTCACAGTCCGGGAGCCCTCAGGGGATGTCCTACTGACAGGTTAGGCCCGCTCCCCAGGGAGTGGGCCTAAGCTGCAGTCTGGCCTCCCTCTGCGGGAGGCAACCAGGCAGGCTGATCAGGGGATGGTGCCACCCCCATCACCCCGCTGATGCCTCCACCAATGGCCTCTCTCTGCGGGAGGTGACTGGGCGGCCGATCAGGGAACGGTGCTGGCCGGCATGGCCCCGCCCCCCTACCACCCCTCCACCACCACTGGTCACTGTCATCTCCCCCCCCCATCACCGTCCCCTCCCTCTGCCTGCTGGCATGCACCTTGGCTGGCCTGGCACCACCTGCTCGCTAGCCCCATCCCCCACCAACTGGTCATTCTGCCATTTAGTCGATTTGCATATTATGCTTTTATTATATAGAATTTTCAGACAATAAAATACAGTTATTATAAAACAACTAGAAGCCCAGTGCACGAATTCATGCACCAGTGGGGTCCCTTGGCCTGGCCTGTGGGATCTGGCCGAAATCAGCTCTCTGACATCCCCCAAGGGGTCCTAGATTGCGAGAGGGCGCAGGACAGGCTGAGGGAACCCACTGGTGCACAATCAGGGCCGGAGAGGGATGCGGGAGGTTGGCCAGCTGGGGAAGGACCATGGGAGGGCTTCAGGGCGTGTCTGGCCCATCTCGCTCAGTCCTGATTGGTCGGACTCCAGCAGCAAGCTCACCTACCAGTTGGAGCATCTTCCCCCTGGTGGTCAGTGCATGTCATAGCGACTGGTTGACTGGTCGGCTGTCTGCCCCCTGGTGGTCAGTGCACGTCATAGTGAGTGGTTGAGCAGCCTTAGAATATCATTAGCATATTACGCTTTGATTGGTTGAATGGATGACCGGACGACTGGACACTTAGCATATTAGGCTTTTATTATATAGGATAATATATTTAATACCAAAGGAAGTTAAGTATATATTTTTATTAGGAACCAAGATTGCAGTGCATGAAAAGAAAAAGGAGATATAAGTATCAAATCAAAGAGGTTAAATAGAAAACTGTAGCTTAAGTTTGAATTAGAAATATTAGTAAGAATACATATGTGTGTTCTGTCTAAAAATATTATTTTTAGCTATATCTGTTGAAAACAACTGAAGAAGAAGGCCAGGTGGGCTGTTACAGAGAGAAGGGGTCCTGTCGTTGGGGAATGCCTTGACAAAAAGCATTTACATTCAAAATGTTTTGGAAGCACTAAGTAGCCAACAGAAAGGTGTCAAAAGCCTCAGTCCTAGAAAGCAGCTTACTATCTCTGATTAATGAAATAAGCATAAATTAGGTATTTCTCCTTTGTATCCCTGAACCCATAGATTGAGACTGTCTTTTTCCTTCCAATCAGATAAATACCTTGCAGGAACTGAACTACTAAAAGTTTTGAAGTGCAACCTTACAGAATATTTAGAGTTGCTTATCTTTCCCCCATTTCTGGTTGCTTCCAGATCCTTGACAATTTCTTCCTCTCTCTCTCTCTCTCTCTCTCTAGCTAAAACTCAACTACTATTTTTTTCTTTATTTCTGAGCATTTAATGCTTCAAACACTTTGGTGTGTTCTGGCGTAAAAGCCAAAGTATTTAGAGAATAATCAAAGAAAATCAATTATGGTGTTAATAAATTTAAAAGTATTTACAGGATGAAAGAACAAAATGAGTGTGAGTATAGAGATTGTAATCTGAAAATAACTCAGTCATTTAGTATTACACAGTCATTTTAAGAAAGGTAAAATCATGACTCTTCTACAAATATAAAATTACCATCATTAATCCATGAGGTATTTATTATTATTATTAATTCATGATGGGATCAGTAAGACACTAAAACTGGTTTTTATATTCTTTCCCTGAGACTCTAAAATTCTTCTACATTGCCATGAGCAGGGATCATTTGCACTACTATGAACAGGAATCACTTGTACCCCTATCAGTTTTCTACAAGTTAACTTCCACCTTAACAGACTTGTAAAATACCAGCAAAGGGTCATAATGTGGCATTCCACTGAAAATATATTCCGTGAACTCTCTTGACTTTTGAGCAGCTTTCACAAGAGAAAAGACTTATCCCATCAGTTGTAATCATTTTTTAACATCTCTCCATCTCATCTCAATCCCTATCCTTTGCTTCTTCCCCCAAATCACAAGAAACCCTAGGCTTGGGTAAATGTTTTCCATGTATGTTAAGGACTATGTGAAAATGTTGGAAAGCTTGTAACCATTTAACAAAGATGTGGAGAAAAAAGGCCCAACTTAGCAATAAAGTTTAATTACTGCATGTAAAGTGTCTTATAAAGAACAGAACCCGTATTTCACAGAAGCACAGAGTTCAAGCATTTGTATTGTGGCAGGGATGGTTATTTTTGACTTAAAAAGCAACTTAATCTTTAAGAATTTGGTTTTGGAAACTGAAGCTGTTTTATTTTCAAGTTCCTTTTTTCCCCTGGAATAATTCAGATCTCCAAGGTAACTCTGGGCTTCACGAGTCATTAACAGTCCAGGGAAATAGACTACTAATGATAATGACAGTGTAGGAGAGTGGAAAGAATATTGAGTGAGGTAGAATTCTGGAGATTTGACCATAAAACAATAGAAGTAAAATAATTTGGGGATGAGAGTAAATGGGATCAATAATAAAGTAAAAAAAATAAAGTGATTTTTAGCATAAATCAAGGCTTTGAGAAGTGTCTGTCTATCCTTCCTATAACTCCATTATGAGGGGGTAGAAATCAAAGACTTGTGGAATGGTGAGAAATAGAGATACTAGAGTTTTTTTAACTGAATGTCTTCACTCAAGGTCATATTGTTACTTGAAAAGAGAAAAGAATGCAAAACATCAAGAAAGGAGAGTAGGATTGCATGGAGGTCACTACATAATTGTTCTAATGATAATATTGCTTTGATAGTTCCAATTCTTCACTTCTTATAAAAAATCCCTTTGCATATGTAATACTTTCAACAATAAAGATTAATTTTTAAAAACCCTTTGCCACCTGACTTTGCAGGTCCTCCCATCAAAATGAGGAGTGTTGTGCTCGCTTCGGCAGCACATATACAAAATGAGGAGTGTATTTCCCTATCCCGTGACACTGAGTCCAGCCATATGAATGACTTACTTTGGCAAAGGAATGTCAAAGAATGTGATTAGGTTTGTTCGGCTCTATTTCTGCCATGAAGATAATATGCCTATGCTAGCCTACGGGTTTGAAGAGGTGAGCAGGTAGAGAAGAGTTATTCTATCTAGCCAATCCCACCTGAGCCTACCCCCATTAGATCCCCAGATGCATCAGAGAGATCCCTAGCTGAGATCAGCAGAGCCACCCAACTTAACCCAGCCGAGATTGGCTAAGCTTCACGGGTGTGAGAAATGAAGTTATTGTTGTTACACAGCACTTTTTCTGACAATGGCTAATTCATATGCCAATCCATTTTCATGAGACATTTCTGAGATGAGAGAACTCTGTGGATACCCCTGCTTAACAGCTGATTCTGGTTTGGAGTTTGAGCTTCCTATGGGGTCATTAGGAGAAAAAAGGGTCAGAGACCATAACCACAAATCTGAGTTGCCTTTTCTGTTTGGAAGGGATTCTTATTCGTAAGCCATTCAAATACTAGGCTAGTGGCATCCCCAAGGAAACTGAAGACTATAACTTATGTCTGATAACAGGGAGGAACCAAGGTAATATCCAGCTGCAGAGTATTTCAAACTGCCGTGGAGGACTAAAGAATGGAACCAACAGCCCGGAATGTGGCTCAGTGGTTGAGCGTTAACCTTCGAACCAGGAGGTCACGGTTCCATTCCTGGTCAGGGCACATGCCCAGGTTGCAGGCTCGATCCCCATTATGGGGCATGCAGGAGGCAGCCAATCAGTGTTTCTCTCTCATCACTGATGTTTCTATTGTTACCTCTCCCTTCCTCTCTAAAAATCAATAAAAAGTTTTGTTTTTTTTAAATAGAATGGAACAAACAGATCCATTGTAGGAAACCCCCTATATCAGTATATGATTCACCAAGTAAAGGTCAAACAGATAACCAAGACTCCTGCCAGTTTTCAAGAATGTGCCTAGCACAGGGCCCAGGAGCCTTTGTTTTGGTTTTCCCTGAGCTACACACCTGGCTTCTTAAACATAAAGATTCCATTTCTATCTAAACTTAACCCTGCAATGTAGAAGATGGTTGTTTAATTAGAAGAAGATTCTATAGGTTTGTGAACCTGTAAGGATTTAATTTAATTCAACAAATATTTCTTAAACAATGTCTTACACATAGAAGATACTCAATGAATATGTGTTGGATGGATGGATGGATGGATGGATGGATGGTGGGGTGGATGGGTGGATGGGTGGGTGGATGCATAATCAAATGTCCTTGAGCAGAGGTTTTACCTTTGCTTCCTGGAGTTCCTTAGAGAAAAGTATAGAAGAGCAGAGGTTGGAAATGGGTTGCAAGATTGTGGAGACAACAAACAGACATATAAAAGATAAGAAAGAAGAACTGGTAGAAGCTAAAAACAAGTTGCGTTTTGGAAAGCAAGGAATGAGGGTTGAGATGGCTAGATGATCTGCTTGGTGTACAGATAACAAATGTAGTTTTACATTTAAAGGATATAAAACTAAAGTTTAACTCCAAGTGACATGCAATTTTATTGCTCCTAACATCACATTAAGTGAAAGTCTCTTCCAGTTTGTTTGTACTTGGCCTAATGCAGTTATTTTTGTTGTATGAGATAGCATTTGCTTTCGTTATCAACCAGAGACTTTCTGCTAAGTCATCCCAAAGTCTAACTTGACTTGCACGACATGCTGTTTCGTAATTAAATTAAAATCACAGGATGTTTTGGATTAGAGGAATCTTCCTTCAACCAGATCGGAGGTCAGTAAGAGAGTGTGACCGTCTGGAATAGAATTCCCTCATCCAAAACATCCGGAACATTTCACTGGGTTAATTTGCAACTTCCTGGGAGATTTTTTGTCCACTTTTCTAAAGATTTTCTATCTGCTTCCATTTCTCTTTTCAATTCAGGTCAATATGCATTTATTCAGCTCTTTTATTAAAAATAATATGAAAAGTATTACTGAGTCGAAAGAATAAAGAAAATGGCAGATAAAATGCAAGGAAAGGAAGAAAGGTAATGAGTGAATAAATAAGTTCATTCATGAATAAAGAATTTATTCATGAATAAATAAATGCATTCATCCAACAAATTAACTTACAGAGTCCTTGTTTGTAGCATGCACTGAGCTAGGTAAGTACTGTGCAATATGGAGAAAATTATAAGTAAGCCACTGCTTCTGTTCTCCAGAAGTTTAGAATTTTACTTTTTTTTTAATTAAAAGTCATTGCTGGACAAATTAAATTTAATTTATATTGGCACTTTAATCCAAAAAACTTCACAAACAAATGACCATGAAAAATTTCCTTGCATCTTTAAAAAGATGTTGAGCATTCTGTGTGGGAAAAGCCTAACCAGATCACATTGCTCCACTGGATAGGATATGCGTGTTTTGGTTGGATTGAATCCTGTGGCTACTGGCCAGTAGGCTACAGGAAGAGACATTTTAAAATATATTTTTCCATTAGGGGCTGAAGGAAATAATCCTTGGTATAATATATCAGGTCAACTTTGCTTTTCTGAGCATTGTCATGATCCTACGTAGCTTTAGAAAAAATTCTCTTTAGCAAAAACAATTTGTCACGTAGAACCAAATGTTGACATAGCTCTGAAACATACTGAGAAAATTTCCATTTAATCCATCTTTGCCCCAACCTTGGCTTCTTTGTCAAACTGCAGTTCTTCATTCTTCAATGAAACAAAGTATGGAAAGAGTCAGAAATGCCAGGATGGAGTGCTACGAAAAAGGTTAAGAAGATGAGGAAGATGAACATCCATACAGAAAAGATGGTTATTACACATATGACATTTGAGGGCTGTTCCTCCCTGCCCCTGTGTCTTAGTTAGTTTGGACTGCTATTCCCAGGTACCACAGACTGGGTGGCTTACAGACAACGGAAATGTGTTTCTTACAGTTCTGAATACTGGGAGTCTGAGATCAGGTGCCAGCATGGTCGGGTTCTGGTGAGGACCCTCTTCTGGGTTGCAGACTTCTCATTGTATCCCCACACAGTGGAGAGAGCAAGAGAACTCTCTGGGTTTTCTTTTCTTTTCTTTTCTCTTCTCTTCTCTTCTCTTCTCTTCTCTTCTCTTCTCTTCTCTTCTCTTCTCTTCTCTTCTCTTCTCTTCTCCTCTCTTCTCCTCTCCTCTCCTCTCCTCTCCTCTCCTCTCCTCTCCTCTCCTCTCCTCTCCTCTCCTCTCCTCTCCTCTCCTCTCCTCTCCTCTCCTCTCCTCTCCTCTCCTCTCTTCTCTTCTCTTCTCTTCTCTTCTCTTCTCTTCTCTTCTCTTCTCTTCTCTTCTCTTCTCTTCTCTCCTCTCTTCTCTTCTCTTCTCCTTTCCTTTCTTCTCTTCTCTTTTCTCCCCTTTCCTTTCTCTCTCCATTTCTTTCTTTCTTTCCTTTCTGTCTTTCGTTGTTAATCCTCACCGATATTTTTCCATTGTTTTTTGTTGTTTTTTGTTTGTTTGTTTTTTAGAGAGAGTGGAAAAGAGGAGGAGAGACAGAGATAAACATTTATATGAAAGAGATACGTTGATTGGATTTCTCCTGCATGTGCCCTGACCAGGGCCGGGGAATCAAGCCCACAACTGGTACATGCCCTTGACCAGAATTGAACCCTGGACCCTTCAGTCCATGGGCCAACACTCTATCCACTGAGCCAAACTGGCTAGGGCTGGGGTTTCTTTTGTAAAGGCACTAATCACCTCCCAAAGGCCCCACCTCCAACGTCATCACATTGGAGCTTAGGGTTTCAACATACAACTTTGGGGAGGGACACAAACATTCAGCCCATCGTACTCCCCCTCATTTCCTCCTATTCCCACTAGAACCCAATCTCCATGAGGACTTTGTTTCCCTTGTTTTCTGCTATGTCTCTAGTGCCTAAAATGAACAGTATCTAGTAGGATCTCCATTATTATCCGTAGAACAAAAGAATTAATAAATGAATGCTTCTCCTGCATTGGATAAAGGAAATGTTGAATCCACTGCTAAAGACCAAAGAAAGAGAACTTCCTTGCATCATCAGTGACTCTTGTAATACCCGACTTACTTTTTTGTAATGTACTCCATCCATTAATCTATCCAGCCAGCCAGCCAGCAACTTGCATTAAATCTGCTGCTTCCCTGGTACTCTGCTACATATTGGAATTACAAAGATGGAAAAGATAAGGTATGAGCTCGCAAAGAGCATGCAATCTCAGTTCTAAGAGGATTCTGAGGACAGGTAAAAGGAGAAAGGAACTGATGCATCCCAAATGTGAAAAATAGAACTAGCATGGGTTCTGGATAGAGAGGAATTATAGAAAACAATAGTAAGTTAGGTGAATTGTGACTGAACAAAGGTAAACTGTATGTCACAGAAAAATATAGAGGTCTGATTACATACCCTCACTTCCAGGATGCCCAGGACCATGAGTAAGACTGAGTTCCAAGCTATAAGATGCTAATATGTAACAGGGAAGATGAAACAAATGTGCAGGTGACAGTAAGACACAAAATAGTATGAGGAGGAGCCATAAAAAAAGTCTGGTAAGCTATGAAGTGGATCCAAAGGAAGAAACATGTTTTCTCTCCCTTCCACGTTGTCATATCATATCTGATATGTATAAGGTGCTATGGGGAAAACAAAGGCAATTAGGGGTTGGAGCCTGTCCTCCTAGACCAGTGGTTGGCAAACTACGGCTCGCGAGCCAGCCGCGGTTTGCTGCTCTGTTGACTAATGAGTTTGCCGACCACTGACCTAGACTCTCGATTCCAATAATTACAGGTTGTTGTTGTTCCTTGTGATTAAGCCCCTATCCCAGTGGTCGGCAAACTCATTAGTCAACAGAGTGGCAAACCGCGGCTCTCGAGCCGCATGTGGCTTGCGAGCCGCAGTTTGCCGACCACTGTCCTAGACCTATGGTGTAGCAGGGGAGATAGACCATAGTCAGCCATAACCAGTGGTGTGCCGAGGCTGACTTGCCCTGGCTCATACCAGCTCTCAAGAGCCCATTGCTTAATTTTCAGGAATTCTGCAAGCCAGTTTGTAAAAAAGTATGTAAATTGACAATTGAAATAAATTATATTGAAAACAAAGGTAATAAGCACACAAACTCGTCACTTCCTGAATTACTGCCTATGCTCTTGAGGGTTTCAGGTCTATTACATCTGTATAATTGTGTACTATGTACTTGTGTAGCTTTCCAAATGCTCATCAGTGACATCATGTTGGTTGCTTGAAATTGCCATGGTTGAAATAGTTACGCCATTTACACCACAGAAATGTGCAAATGCTACAAATAAAGATTTCTTATTATTCGTGCTTCTTATTTTCTAGATTTAAGAAAATAATGGAGAAAATATTAAAAATGCAGATTAAATCTAAAAGTGTGTCATGTCTGAAGCCATTACAATATAAGAAGCAAAAACATTTGAGAAAATATTCCTCCAATATTCAAAACGATTCTCCAATACAGCAAGAACTTACACATGTTTTTGACTACCAAGTGACACACCAACATGCTTTCACATGACTTGCTATATATCAAATATAGTTATACCAGAGGCCTGGTGCATGAAATTTGTGCACGGGGGGTGGGGGGCGTGGGTCCCTCAGCCCGACCTGCACTCTCTCCAATCCGGGACCCCTCAGGGGATGTACTACTGACAGCTTAGGCCTGCTCCCCGTGGTTCTCTGCTCTCTGCAGGGCCTGCCTGCCGCCCCCCAGGACTGGGAGACTCCGGTGGGGCTGAGGGGACTGGGCGCTGTCATCTTGTGTCTATGGGCACCACCATCTTTGTGATGGAGTGATGGTCAATTTGCATATTCCCTCTTTATTAGATAGGTTATTTAACAATCATGTGGGAACCCTAACCAGTTTGGCTCAGTGGATAGAGCATCGGCCTGCAGACTCAAGAGTCCTAGGTTCAATTCTGGTCAAGGGCATGTACCTTGGTTGCAGGCACATACCCAGTAGGGAGTGTGCAGGAGGCAGCTGAATCGATGTTTCTCTCTCATTGATGTTTCTAACTCTCTATCCCTGTCCCTTCCTCTCTGTAAAAAATCAATAAAATATATATATTTTTAAAAACAATCATGTGGGAATTACACTTGTTGTCTAATTGCAACCATTAGTTGGCCATGGATGAAAAAATTCAGCAAAAGTTAACAAAAAGCCTTCTGTGAGAATCAATTGATTACATGAAATTTATAAGGAATATTGTACATTTTATTATTATTTGTCTATTATGTGCTATGAAGTCTTTATCAGTAAAATTTATTATAAATGTATTACATGTGTATACATATACATATACATATACATATACATATACATATATATGTATCTCTATCTTTATATTTATACACACACTTCTTTTGAAGCACTGGTTGTTAGATTTCACCAACATACCACTATGCAAAACTAAAAAACAGGGTGGAAAGTAATAAATGCTATAAGAGAGTTGCATGGGGTTATGAAAGCAGGTTCCCTAGGAAATGGGGAGAGCTACCATATGCTTGACGGAGGAGATGTGAACCAGTGGAGGCAGAAGAAATCAAGATAACCATTTCCTTGGAGGCCTTTGACTTTGCCTGTCCAACTCATCCCTGGGAGGAGAAGGGAGGTGCCTTCCTAATAAGGAGGCCACTGCCCACCTGAGGCTGTCACTATGATCTATTTCCTGGAAACCAAAATGGGACACAGGCTCTGAGAACCACAAAAGGATGTGTAAGGAGATGGAATGAGCTTGGGACTCACCAAAGCCTCTATAAACAGGAATATTCAACTTCTGAGGCTCTGTGTCTGGCAGTGCAGAGCAAGAGAGAATGGGAAAGTCCCACTAGCAGAAAAAGTCAACTAGTCAGGGACTTCTGTGGAAGAGCACTTTGCTTTTACTGGACTTGCTGGCTTGGAATTCAAACATTATTGAGAAGGGGAAATAGAATCAGGCCCCAAAGTACCTTTGGCATTTAAAAATCACATACTGCATATGGAGCTGGACAGCATCTCTGCCCTCCTGTTTTGAAGATTCACAAATTTTCATAGGAGTAAAGTTTTCTGAAAGCAACTAGGACCCTGACAACATCCCCCACACTTCTTTCTTTACCCATATCTACTCACATGCCACCCCTGTATAGCACCATCTCCACTGAACCTCTAAGATGAGGTCAAAGTGTAGAAAGGACAACACTTTCCTTCCCACCCTGAAATCAATCCCATAAAAGGATTGATTTTGCAACCTAGTCTCAGTATTTTCCTTCTCTAACCCTGGACCAATGTGACATCAACTTTATATGCATCCTGACTTGGACATCCTGGTACATTTTGAGGGAAGCATCTACCACAGGTGAATTAAAATTCTAGGGACCCTTGGGACAAGTCTATCTGCAGTTAACATGGGGAGAGAGGGAGAGGAGGAGACAGGGTGGATGCAGGGATGTCAGAGGCCAGGGGATGTCCGATGGTGGAATATGACCTTGAGGGAGAAATGATGGCACTGAAATTCTTTTTGTTTTCCTTTTTTAAATTAAATTTATTGGGGTGACAATTCTAAGTGGGAAGGACTTAAGCACAGCAATGCTGTTGGGAGAGCTATGCCTACCTTTTATTGGAAGCTATATTTGCATAGAAAACATAGTTTTACTCTTCTTGTTTGTTTATTTAGAGGAAAGGCTGATGGAGTTTGCAGGTGGAGTGGTGCTGGTGGTGGGACTTGAGCCAAGCCATAGCCCTGTTGAGAAGAGTCTGAGTTTCCCCTGAAGATAATAGTAAGTAAGAGATCATTAGGAGCATGGCTAAGAAGCTCAGAGATATTTAGGGCAGGGGGCCCTAGAAAAGTCTCAAGTCCTGCCTGTATTCTCTTTAAATTGTGGCATAAATGTAAAGATAAAAGCATTTTTTGCCCTGGCTGGTTTGGCTCAGGGGATAGAGCGTCGGCCTGCGGACTGAAGAGTCCTGGGTTTGATGCCAGTCAAGGGCACATGCCGGGTTGTGGGCTTGATCCCCAGTAGGGGGCGTGCAGAAGGCAGCTGATCAATGGTTCTCTCTCTCATCATTGATGTTTCTATCTCTTCCTCCCTCTCCCTTCCTCTCCAAAATCAATAAAAATATATATATTTTTTAAAAAGCAAGCATTTGTTCTCATCGGCTGATGTAAGGTAAAGCATAATTTTTACACATGGGAAAAAAGAAAATAAAGAAGTATGAGATAGCCGAAGCCGGTTTGGCTCAGTGAATAGAGCGTCGGCCTGCGGACTGAAGGGTCCCGGGTTCGATTCCGGTCAAGGGCATGTACCTTGGTTGCGGGCACGTCCCCAGTGGGGGGTGTGCAGGAGGCGGCTGATCGATGTTTCTAACTCTCTATCCCTCTCTCCCTCTCTGTAAAAAATCAATAAAAAAAATATATTTAAAAAAAAAAAAAAAAAAAAAAAAAAAAGAAAATAAAAAAGTATGAGATATATGAGGGGTTAAGAAAACATCTTGATTAAGGGAAGAATCAAGATTTATGAACAGGAAGAGAAGACCTGTCAATTATATTCATAATAAGAGGTAAATGCAAATATTTTAAGAAGCTAAGGAAGTACAGTTGAGTTGTGGGGTCTGTGTGGTCAGGGAATAGGGTGACAATGAGAAAATCCTGACAGGGAAAAAATTTAGGAAGGAAATAACTTATTGTTAGAAAATGGCTTCCACTCCTTATCACAAGCATTTGAGTTAAAAATAAAGTAAGACGCACGAAAGAACAACTATGTCCAACGCCATCATCCTCAGACATGTTTTGTAAGATAGATAACCCCACTGGGAGCACGCTATCTCGAGAAGGTGATGGTTCGTAATTTAGTCTGCTTTCAGTGAATGGCACTTTGTGTTTACCTTGCACTTTTTGCCGAGTTGCTCATAACATGCAGAAACTTGCTTCCTCACAGACATGGCCACGTAGTCCAGCCACTTTTCAGAATCCAGCAGATGAGGAGCTGGAGGGGTTGGTTTTTCTGCTGACTGTGGTCATGCATGGCTGGATGATTTATGGACAAGACCAGCAGCCACATCCATATCTCAGAGTCATTAACTACCAAGAGGAGGACTTGGCACAGAACCACTCAGAGAAAAAAATCCACAGAGAGTGAGGAAAAAATTCCTCAGAGCAATCAGAGCCACTTTTATCACATTCTGACTTCTCAGCTGCACCTTTTAAATACAGGCTGTTTCCTAGGACCCAAAGGGAACATTGAGAATGGTGCTGGAGACTTTTCACAATGTTAACATCTGAATGAATAGATCAGATGTGATCTTCGAATGAAGACAAATAAGACCAGGAAGAAGGTCAAGGGAATGTCTCAAATTTCAGAAGTGTTTGTTTCAGAACTTGCCATTGGTAAGCTTGGTAGCAGACCCCAGATCAGTTCTAGAATAGATCATTAAAGAGATTGTTTTAGAGCTCATAGTAAAGAAAGAAGCTCCCGATAAGAGCCAGCACGATCCGCTAAGAGCAAGAAATGCCACCTCTCTTTTGATGAGTGTACTAGGATGCTTTTCAATTCCTATTACACCATGCTGTTAGCCAGGAGAGAGAAACATGAGCCTGGCAACCATCTGGAGAGACTCAGTAATGGCACCAAGGATGGTAAACCTGTAGAAGGTGTCCATGTCCTGTGGTCCTGTCCTTCCTCCTATTCATTCAATTCAACATTCACTAGCTCAATATACAACTACAGAGCATGGGTTTTATGCAGGGCACTCTTCTAGGCAAGGAATAGAAAGAAATTGCTCAAACCCTGTCATCAAGGGGCTTATCATCTACTCATGGGAAAGGACAAGTACACTAGTAGATGATAAGCAACACAAGCCAGAGCGACAAAATCACAATTAGAAAAGCGCCGAGTGCCACACAGGATAGATGAAGATAAAGGTTTCTTCCAGTTAGAAGGTTAAGTAGGCTTCACGTGGGAGATGGTATTCGAGGTAGAGTTTGAAGGAAGAGAGAGATGGAAATGATGAAGAAAGACATTTGCCCCGAATGGCCTGAGCAGGGGCACAGACTAGAGAAAAGGTTAAGCACCTAGTCCGGTTTGATTGAAGCAGGGGGACTAGAAAGGAACGTCAGGACTGTTGTGACACATTCCTCTTGCTGAGGATTAGCGGCGGGGGGGTGGGGGGGGGGGGGCTCCTTGATGAGCAGGTGATGACATGTTTGGGTTCAGGAGTCACAGAATCTTGCCATGGCCACCACCTTAGCCATGAAATTGGGCACGTTGTGGACTTCTCCAAGTTCTAGTTGCCTCAGAACCACGAAATGGGCATGATGATAGTGCCTAACTCAGAGGGTCACTCTGTAGGTTAAATGAGACTATGTCAAGTGGGAACTGGCACAGAGTAAATGCTCTCTAAATGCAGCGGAATAAATCCCAGAGTTAAACGGGGGGAAGCTTTGCCTTTGCAAGTTTTATCTGGCAGTGTTGGATAGCCTTGATTAGAACGAGTCGAAGTGCAGAAAATCTCTTTCTAATATTTGACCCCAACTTAGGTCAGCAGGAAGAGCCTGGAGGCTGAGCCAGAAACAGTGAAACCTCCTGGCAAGGAGAATGGGAAAGTGGGGCAGGCAGATTCTACAGGGTTTGGAAGTAGACCAGGTGTGGGGTCAGCAGTTTGGAAAAAGCAAGGAGGAGAAATATGTGCTGATGTCCTCCTAGATTTGGGAATCTGGGAGCAAGTATGGGCCTGGGTAAGGGACGTTTTCACCTCTCTAGGAAGAATTCCACAGATACCACAGGGCATATGCTGAAGTTTGGATGATGCTAAACTGGGAGATCAGCTAATACAAAGATGGCCATATCAGGATTCAAAGCAGTCTTGAAGAGTTAGAATTGTGGGTTGGAGCAAACAACCACAATAATAGCTTACTCATATATTAACTCATTTAACACTTTCTATAAGGAAGATACTATTATTATTCTCATTTTACAGATGAGGAAACTGAAACACAGAGAGGTTAAGTAATCCCAAGATCACACAGGTAGTAATTGTAAACATGGGATTTAAATAAGAAGTCGGGTTTCAAGGTGTGTGCTCTAGAAAGAAGGAAGGAAGGAAAGGAGGGAGGGAGGGAGTGTGGGATGGAAGAAAGAAGGCAACTGATCATCATGGCATATACACAATGTGACAGATTCACCCAAGGAAATACTTAGGAAGCTGGAAGATCTGGATACCACGTGGGCACACACATACACACAGACATAGCTGGTTCTACACTAACTATACTTCCATACAAACTCAAGCCATGGAGAGACCTCTACTCATCACACACACACACACACACACACACACACACACGACTCAAATTCACCGTGCAGGCTGCACATATACATACATACAACCACTTGTCATACAACCACACACACAGAAGCAGACTCACATTTAAGGTTATGTAAGATTATTTAAAGTGTGTCTTAGCAGGAAAAGATGATGGTGTGATGGAAGGTTATTTCTAGGCACTCCATGGCCTGTGAGAGGCATTTGAGGATGAGTCCAGAAGCTAAATTTTCTTTGCTGACCCTTGCTCCAGTTGAATTACTTCTTACTATGGTTCTGGTGAGCAACAATCTTCAACTGTTTCTGTTCAGTGTTTCTACAATTCTCTGTGAAAGTCTTGGTCTCTAAGTCTGTCTTTGGACTCTGATGACTATAGTGTGTGATATGTGTAAGATGTCTGCATGGTAAGTGGTGTGTGTGTGTGTGTGTGTGTGTGTGTGTGTGTTTAGGTGTGGAGCCTACATGGTTGTGTATGGATGGGTCTTTGGGTGTCAATGTGTGTGGTGCCTCTATGACAAATGTGAGTCTGCTTCTGTGTGTGTGGTTGTATGACAAGTGGTTGTATGTATGTATATGTGCAGCCTGCACGGTGAATTTGAGTCGTGTGTGTGTGTGATGAGTAGAGGTCTCTCCATGGCTTGAGTTTGTATGGAAGTATAGTTAGTGTAGAACCAGCTATGTCTGTGTGTATGTGTGTGCCCACGTGGTATGAGCACTCTAGTGTAAATTTGTTTTATAATTCTAGATGGAATTAGAGCAAAACCTGAATGGCTCTCCGCCCTGGAAAAAGGTAGGCTACCTCCATCACTCCTAATAGGGATTATTGAAAACACAGGAAGCAAAAGCATCCCATATAATAAAGAGGTAATATGCAAATTAACCATCATGCCATCACAAGATGGCTGCCTATGACCAGGCCGGCAGGGGGGTTAATGAAGGATGACCAAACGACTAAACAGTAGGCTGCGTGGGGTGACCAGGATGGTGGGGGAGGGGCAGTTGGGGGCAACCAGGCTGGCAGCGGGGGAAGTCAGGGGTGACCAGGCCAGCAGAGGGGGGTAGTTAGGGGTGACCAGGCCAGCAGGGGGGGCAGTAAGGGGTGACCAGGCTGGTGGGGGGGGTAGTTAGGAGCGACCAGGCTGGCAGGGAGGGGGCAGTTGGGGGCGACCTGGCCAGCAGCAAAGGGCAGGTAGGAGCAACCAGGCTGGCAGGGGGGGCAGTTAGGGGTGATCAGGCTGGCATGCAGAAGCAGTGAGGGGCGATCAGGTTGGCAGGGGGGTGCAGTTAGGGGCGACCAGGCAGGCAGGCAGGTGAGCGATTAGGAGCCAGTAGTCCAGGATTGTGAGAGGGATGACATCCCTCAAGGGGTCCTGGATTGGAGAGGGTGCAGGCTGGGCTGAGGGGACCCCACCCCTCATGCACGAATTTTGTGCACCAAAGGAGAGGCTGTAGTATTGCATCCCCAAGGACCCATGGGGGGCCCCTACAGGACAGCATTGGTGCTGCAGCTGGAATAGGAAGTTTCTTCCCAAGGGGTCTATCTTCTCTCTCTCTCAAAACCAGCCCAGTACTGACTTGAATCTGGGCTAGAGTGAGTAATTAGGATAACATGGGTATTTTCCCAGATGATATAAATGGATTGCAGATAATTCTACAATAGTATCTACTGGCTCAATCTGTGTAGCTCCATCTCCTACCCAGGTCATGACTGACCTCATTCCTATTTGTCAACTAGGCAGTGGATGTGATTTCTGCTTTACCCCTTCCCACCCCCTTTTTCTTTCCCTCCAAATTATCACAGCTTGGAGACATGCTCCAATAGCTCTTCCCAAGGCCCAGGGTGGGAGAAGAGCATGTTCCGGTGAGGGAGAGAGCCAGGGAGGCAGAGGAAATGGCTTAGCTAAGCTGGGAGTCAAAACAGACAATTGGGTCAGGACTGAGTGGTCAGGCAGGCTAGAATTAGGTGGTAGGCCAGACATAAAACAGATAGACTGCCTGGAACCCAGACATCAGCTGCCCGAACAAAGTGACAGGTCTGAGGTCCAGGGTTAGACAGGAGAGTGGGCATCAGCTGACCTCCAGGAAGTAGGAGGCTGAACAATGTGGGAAGAGCACAGCGCCGGGCACAGGGCCAAGAAGGATCTCAACCACTACAACAGAGAGAGTGGGGACATTTCTAGGAGCCTTATGCATTAGGCCGAAATCCCCACATATAACTGGTTCAAACATCCAGAGGAGGCCGATGCAAGTAAATGAGAACCTTTGGCTGTAGTAAGATAGGGAGAAAATAGCTTTCCACTTCCCCCTGCCCACCTTGCCAAAGTCCACAGTTTGTGTTCTAGAGAAAATCAGTGTCCCGATAGGATGACTGGTCTGGTTATTATGCATGGACTATATTGGTGCATATAAATAAAAAACATTGATCCGAAGAAATTCAGTTAAAGACAGGATTTGTCTTCTTGTGTCCCCCTAGCCCCCATCACTCAGCTCTGTGCCTGGATTTAGAAAGAGTCATTCCTTCCCCCAGCAAGGGTTCGGTGTCAGACCCCTTGGGTTTGCGTAGGACCCTTTGAAATATCAGAGATGGAGAATTATATATTTATTATATGAATTCTGACATATATTAAAATACTGTTTTAAATAAAATAGCATTAACATAACATATGTATTATAACATTTACTACTTTAACTCATGTTTCCTTCTGAGCTGTGCACAGCTCCTGGGCAGAGACAAGGTCTTTTGTTTCCATGGTCCCAAGTTTCCAGCAGAGCCCAGCAGTTGTCAAAAATATTTAAGACGCCCTAGCTGGTTTGTCTCAGTGGATAGAGTGTTGCCATCCGGACTGAAAGGTCCCAGGTTTGATACCAGTCAAGGGCACATGCCCAGGTTGTGGGCTCGATCCCCAGTAGGGGGCATGCAGGAGGCAGCCAATCAATGATTCTCTCATCATTGATGTTTCTATCTCTCTCTCCTCCTCCCTTCCTCTCTGAAATAAATAAAAATATGTTTTAAAAAATATTTAAAGCAATATTCAAATCAGGAGTTTCAATTTTTAAATATTTCTCTATGCTTTTACATGTTCACAGAATCTCAGATCTCTCAAATTGCAAGTGGCTTTAGAGATCAGCTAGTGTCTGTCTTCCCAGCCAACGCAGGACTTATTTCTACCACCTTTTAGCAGAGGGTCATCAGCCTCCTCTGGATGCTTCTAGCCAGGTCTTTGTGAGACAGCCTGTTCCATTGTTGGGCAACGCTAATAGAAATTTCCTATTCACAGCGCCCCTAAATCTGATTGCCTAGTAACATTTACCAGTGTTCCTACTTGTCTTCTTTCCTCTGCCCCTGTCCCTGCCACCATATTCTTCTCTTTCCCAGGTGAAACAATTTCCCATGTGAAGTTATTTCAAATCCTTCTAGTTATCCACTTCTAGAATCAGTAGATGTGGTTTATGTCTATGTCCCTTAAAATGTGGCACCCAAGACTAGCACTATGCAATCTGACTACAGAGTGTGGCAAGGACAGGGGGTGTCTATTATCCTCTAACTCTGGTGTTCTAACACTATTAATGGCATTTAACGTTGCATTAATAATCTTTATAACGGCTACATTTTCGCTTGGTTTTTATTGAACATCTAAAAAGTACATTTATTTGCCCGGACGGTGTGGCTCAGTGGACAGAGCGTCGGCCTGCGGACTGAAGGGTCCCGGGTTCGATTTCCGTCAAGGGCATGTACCTTGGTTGCAGGCTCATCCCCAGTAGGGGGCATGCAGGAGGCAGCTGATGGATGTTTCTCTCTCATCGATGTTTCTAACTCTCTCTCCCTCTCCCTTCCTCTCTGTAAGAAATCAATAAAAATATATATATTTAAAAAAATAAAAAGTACATTTATTTAAAAAGTAAATTCAATCAAACCATGCCCTCTCACTCTATATAACTGATTTTTTTTTAAATTAAGTTTAGAATCTGATCACCTGAAATTGTGATATTTATTGGAAAATATTGTACTAGGAGGAGGGACTGGAACTTCTATTGGGACCTGCTCTTCAACCAGCTTTTTCTTTCACTGAGGCACCAAGTCTCCGGGCAGGCAGCCTCAGAGGTGTCCCTGACCCCTCTCATCCCTTGAGTCACCGAGTTACTAAGTCTTATTAATTCCATGTCTAAATATCTTCCTGTCTGCTTCCACTGCTACCCTCCTGATTCAGTTCTAACATGAAATACTACAGGATCTTTCTAAGACACGAGTCCCATAAGGTGTTCTCTGCTCTAAATGTTTTAATAGTGTTCCAGGTCTAAGACAAAGTCTAAATTTAATGAAGTCTAAATTTACCCTCGATAGAGCTTAATGGTCCCCTTGTACATTCCCTTTTTCTACATCTATGGCTCGATTTTTTTAAAATGTTTTTTTAGTCTCACCCGAGGATATGTGTTTTTTTTTAATTAATTTGAGAGAGAGAGAGGAAGAGAGAGAGAGAGAGAGAGAGAGAGAGAGAGAGAAGTTGCCTCCTGTACACACCCCAACCGGGAATCAAACCCACACCCTAGTTATGTGCCCTGACTGGGAGTCAAACCTGCAACCTTTTGGTGTAAGGGACGATGTCCCAACCAGCTGAGCCACCCAGCCAGGGCATGAAGCTCAATTTTTAACATCCTCCTATACATTTTATGTTTCAGTCATTTTAATATGCTGCGGTTCCCTGATGCACTTGGCTCCCTTCTGCTCTGAGGCCTTTGCTTGTAGGCCAGACATCACTCTACACAAATTAATGCTCTACACAAATTAATTCACTTAACCCTCACCACCACCCTCTGAAGTAGATAAGATTATTCCCATTTATGGGGGTAGGGGGCTCATATATTAAGCATTTTGCCCAGAGTCATGCAATTAATAAGTTGTACAGCTGGATGAGTCTCAGCCTGAAACGCCCTCCCTTTCTCCTTGGCAAACTTCTACCCATCTTTCAAGACGCTTCCAGCACTAGATCCTCTGGGAAGTCTGCCTACCCATTGAACTTGACCAGCAGATAGCACTTCTCATTCTGGGCTAGTTGTTAGCTAACCGATTGTCTTCCTCCAAGCAGCACATCCACTGAGGGTCCCGCTCCTCAACCCAGAACTTATATTGTGTGCCAGGAATCCAATGAATGCTTTGATGAAGGGACTCATTAGTGAATAAGGGAATAAACTACTTACAGATTTCCTTGGCAGTTATAATATGGCATTAGAGCAATTTTTCCTGCAATGCACACAGAAGTCTGGCCAAAGCATAACTGAAGACCAGCCATCCCCTAAATATCAGCTCAATTATCTTGAGTTCATTGGAGAGCAGTGTAGCATTCTGAAGTGCTCTGGAATGATCTAAAAATGCACAGTGGCAGGACTTTTTAAATTACTAATCTCAACATTCTGTTTGGTCAGAAGATGTCCTTTGAGTTTCTAGCTGCTTTAGGTTGGGAGTTTGTCTAAGACTGAGTAATGGAATCTGTGCCCAGAAGAGTCCGTGAAGCCTGCTTGTTGCATATACGGTCAGATGGGCAACACGCAGAGAGAGAAACACTGAACCCTGTGGGGAAAATCTGAACCTTTTCTACACAAAATATTCACCAGGAGAAAGCAAATACTGAAGATCAGATAAGCATGTGGAACTCTGAAGGGAAGGTGCAATAGCGAAGCGCTTGCCTTGCTGACCCACCAATGCAAACAACACTGAAGGATCTAGTACTAATACTGTACAAACATATATTCTGCATTCTTAGTGCTCTGGCATCTAGGACCTCAATGATGACAGGAGGGAAAACTGCCCTCCCAAGGAGGGCAATTCTTAGAGATAACAAAAAAAGTGCACCTTTCATAAGCAAAGCAACAAATTCAAAGCCCACACCCCCAACTACTTCTTTCATCAAGCTTTCACACATCAAGTCAATATTCCTCTGCCCTAGTCTGCCCGGGCCTAGGTACCAGACAACTTGACACAGCTCCTACACCCAGAGCCTGCTGAAATTATTCAAAGCAGCCAATCCCACCCCAGCCAGTTTTGCTCAGTGGATAGAGCATCGGCCTGTGGACTGAAGGGTCCCAGGTTCAATTCCGGTCAAGTTCAATTCCGGTAGGCTCAGTTCCCAGTAGGGGGCATGCAGGAGGCAGCTGATCAATGATTCTCTCTCATCATTGATGTTTCTATCTCTCCCTCTCCCTTGCTCTATGAAATCAATAAAAATATACATTTTTTAAAAAAAAACAAAAAAACCCACACAAAACAAAGTAGCCAATCCAAACCTGCTTAGGTTGGTAACCCTGCCTTGCTCATTCCTTCCCATGAAAACCACAATAAAGGCTCCTGCCCATGCTTTTCTCTGCAGTAGTTCCTGGTCGTGGGTTTATCTAGTTCGATGCTAGAGACCCACAAAGATGGAGTCCATGCCCAAGAAGACCAGGACTAAACACCAAATGTACAGTGTCCCCCTTATGGCCGGGGATAAATTCCAAGTGGATGCCTAAAGCTGCAGATAGTACCAAACTGTGTTTTTCCTATACATACATACTGAATTACAAATTTGGCACAGTAAGAGAGGAACAACAATCTATCTATCTATCTATCTATCTATCTATCTATCTATCTATCTATTAATATGCAAATTAGCCGGGCATCACGACTGGCTCAGGAGGAGGCTGCATCACGACCGCTTGGGAGGAGCTGCGCGCACAGATGGGCAGGAGGGGACTGCGTGCCGCCCCTGGCCCCAGTGGATACACACCAGGGTCCGAGTGGCCACAGCACGGCTCAGAGCACACCCCTGGTGGGTGGCAGTGGTGGCTGGAGTGAAACAGCCCAGGTCCTGGATGCCAGGCAGCAGCAGGAGCGAAGCAGTCCGGGTCCTGGGTACCAGAGGGAAGCTGGTGCCAGCAGCCAGGGAAAGGAAGGCCTATTCTTGCATGAATCTTTGTGCATCGGGCCTCTAATATATATATAAATATGAATGTGCAAATTAGTCTGGAATGCCATAATGGGTCACAACTGGACAGGAGAAGGTTGTGTGTGCAGATGAGTCCCAGAGCAGAGATGGAGATAGAGACGGGGGCTGGTGAGCCACCGCACCCTGACTCGGGCCAGCCCCCCGGAGCTGGAGCAGACACGGACAAGGACAGGGGTGCGGCCTGCAGCCTCCGCGGTGTGGTACGGTTCCTGCTGGCTCCCATGGAAGCGGCGGGCGGCCTACTGCGCATGATATCACGCGATGGGCCACTAGTAACTAATAATAAAATAGAATAATTATAACATTATACTGTAATAAAGTTATGTGAGTGTGGTCTCTCTGAAAATATCTTTTTCTTGTGATGATGTGAGATGATACAATGCTGACGTGAAATGAAATGTGAATGACATAGTCTTAGGCTATTACTGACCTGACAGTATGTCAGAAGGAGGATCAAAACTAGCACGAATTTCTTTTTCCTTCTTCAGTTTCACAGGTAGAAGATTTGTTGTGACTATAGAACTTAGCAATCTTAGCATATGATTTTTTTTCTGTCCTTATTAAGTGGAGAGATTTCACCTTTTCCCTTAAACAAAGCACTTTACAGCTCCTCTTTGGTATATCTGAATTGCCGGCATCACTACTCTTGCACTTTGGGGTCATTAGTAAGTAAAATAAGGGTCACTTGAACTCAAGCACTGTGATGCCTTGACAGTCCGTCCGGTAACCAAGATGGTGACTAAGTGACTAACAGGCGCAGAGTGTCTACAGCATGGAGACACTGGACAGAGGCATGATGCACGTCTGGGCTGGAGAGAGTGGACTCCCGAGATTTCATCATGTTACCCAGAAGGACATGCGATTTAAAACTTGTGAGTTTCGGAAACCAAGATGGCGGCATAGGTGAAACACCTAACCTGCAGCCGGGCACAACAATTTCAAAGGCACAACTAGAGGTCAGAACGGACATCGTCCAGAACCACAGGAGAGCTGGCGGACTGAAATGCCCACAGCTGGGGGGAAGGAGAAGGCCACGGGGACAATCGGGGGAGCCGTAAAAGCCTGAGGTATGGAGAAACTGGCGGAGACACGAGCACGCGCGCCTGCGGGGAGGATGGAGCCGGAGAGGAAGGGGCGGCTGACGGCCTGGCCGGCGTTCACTGGCAGGAAGGAGATAAAGGCTCCGGAGTGCGCTAAGCGCCGGCTCCGACTGCACTGAGCGCCAGTTCCGGGCGAAACCCTGGGAAGCCAGGCGCAGGCTGGGGGAATGAATCTGGGCTGTGGGGCGCAGGCACAGAGGAGCGGGGAAGGCAGAGCTCCAGAGGCGCGCACGGGAAGGGGCGCAAAGGACGGACTGTTGCCTGCGCCACTGAACTGCCCTAGCGGGAAGGAGACATAAGCTCAGGACCGTGCTGAACCCCAGTTCCGACTGCACTGAACCCCAGTTCCGGGCGAATCCCTGGGAAGCCAGGCGCACGCTGGGGGAATGAATTTGGGCTGTGGTGGCGGAGGCACAGAGAAGCGGCGGCTCCAGACGCGCGCACTGGAAGGTGCGCAGAGGACGAACTTTTGCCTGCGCCACTGGGTGGCCCTGCTGGGAAGGAGACAGGGACGCCAGACTGCGCTGAGACCCAGTTCCAACTGCACTGAAGCCCAGTTCCAGGCGAGAATCTGGGAGTCCAGATTCATTAGGGGAGGGACTGGACTGTTTGGCAGTGGGCGAAACTCCAGGGCGCGTTTCTCTCAGAGGTGTTTGCAAGGAATACAGAGGGACACAGACACAGGAGCCTCATAGGGCGGGGCTGACAGGAAGCCAAGGTTGTAGGCTCCACCCTGTAGCTCCGCCCCAGCCAAGCTGAGCAGAAGCTTTTTCCTGCTGAGTGCCTCAGGTAGTGGCTGACCCACACTGCATTGGAGACCCAGAAACGAGGGCATCTAGTGGTTGGTGGGAGATGACACCAGATTTCAATCACTTGCATAAGGGAGGCATTCTAGAGGCAGACTCAGTGAGCGCCAAGGCATTGCTGCATCAAGACCCGGCCCACAAACATGTCTCCTGCACAGTAACTCTTCCTATATGGACAAAGAGGGTCCTCACGGCCAATTGGCCTGGAGGACAATTCCTCCCAGTGACACCAACAACAATCAAGACTTAACTGTACAAAGGAGGACCAAGATGGAGACATAGGGCGGCAGCCTGATCGTTGCCTACCACAACAATATTGAGACTACGACGGGAGAGCAGAGCAGACACCAGCCAGAAAGACCGGGGGGCTGGCTGAGCAGATGCTCTACAACTAGAATAAAAGAGAGGGGTACGCAGGATGATGCTGATGCCGGTGACCCAAAGTCCACACTTTAAGAACTATGGCTCAGGCGACACAATGGTGGCCAGGAACGTGCTCGGCGCAGTTCCCCCGGCGGTCTCCGGCTGAGGGGACGGCTCCACTCGCTGCCGAGCACGGACAGACGAGCCCCTGGGAGACATGGGGTGGGAGACTCCGCGCTTGCTGACCTCCGAGTCCTTCAAGAATCTCAATGCCCCGAAGTGGCCAGGTGCGCACGCTCAGCGACTGGCCACCGTTGCAGACCCAAGGGCCGACGCAGCGACACCGGACCAGCCCACCGCCGGGTACCGGGCACACCGGAGCCTTGCCGAGCCCGCCGCCCAACGAGTTCTGCGGCAGCCGCCCTGGAGCTCTGAGAAAATGACCGAAGGAATTGCTGAGAGGGAATTGACCAACAGGAATTGGGATCAAGAAGACGAAACCCCGCTGAGATCCGAGTCCAGGCGAGCCTGCGAGCCTCTGGGTTCAGATGTGGTCACACACCTCTGGGTCTAGATGAGGCCTCACGCCCCTGGGTTTGGGTGAGGCCACGCGCCCCTGGGTCCAGGTGAAGCTGGATTCCGGGTTCGGGTGAGGCCATGTGCCCCTGGGTCCGGGCGAATCTGAACCCTGGGTCCGGGTGAGGCCGTGGGACCCTGGATCCGGGTAAGGCTGGGTCCCGAGTACGGGTGAGGCCGTGAGCCCCTGGATCCGGGTGAGACCACGCGACCAGGGGTCTGAGAGAGGTAACGCGCCCCTGGGTCCGGGTGGCTTCGTGCACCTAGGTCCAGGTGAGGCCATGTGCCCCTGGGTCTGAGAGAGGCCACGCACCCCTAGGTCCGGGCGAGACCATGTGTCCCTGGATCCGGGTGGGGCCTCGTGCACCTAGGTCCGGGTGGGGCCGCGTGCCCCTGGGTCTGGGGGAGGCCAGGCGTCCCTGGGTCCGGGTGAGACCGTGTGTCCCTGGATCCGGGTGAGGCCTCGTGCGCCTAGGCCCGGGTGAGGCCACGTGCCCCTGGGTCTGGGGGAGGCCAGGCGTCCCTGGGTCCGGGTGAGACCGTGTGTCCCTGGATCCGGGTGAGACCTCGTGCACCTAGGCATGGGTGAGGTCACGTGCCCCGGGGTCTGAGAGGCCAAGCGTCCCTGGGTCCGGGTGAGACCATGTGTCCCTGGATCCGGGTGAGGCCGCATGCACCTAGGCCCGGGTGAGCCCAAGTGGCCCTGGGTCTGGGAGAGGCCAAGCGTCCCTGGGTCCGGGTGAGACCATGTGTCCCAGGATCCGGGTGAGGCCTCGTGCAACTAGGCCCGGGTGAGCCCAAGTGGCCCTGGGTCTGGGAGAGGCCAAGCGTCCCTCGGTCCGGGTGAGACCATGTGTCCCTGGATCCGGGTGGGGCCTCGTGCACCTAGGTCCGGGTGAGCCCAAGTGGCCCTGGGTCTGGGAGAGGCCAAGCATCCCTGGGTCCGGGTGCGACCATGTGTCCCTGGATCCGGATGAGGCCTCGTGCACCTAGGCCCGGGTGAGCCCAAGTGGCCCTGGGTCTGGGAGAGGCCAAGCGTCCCTGGGTCCGGGTGCAACCATGTGTCCCTGGATCCGGGTGAGGCCTCGTGCACCTAGGCCCGGGTGAGCCCAAGTGGCCCTGGTTCTGGGAGAGGCCAAGCGTCCCTGGGTCCGGGTGAGACCATGTGTCCCTGGATCCGGGTGAGGCCGCGTGCACCTAGGCCCGGGTGAGCCCAAGTGGCCCTGGGTCTGGGAGAGGCCAAGCGTCCCTGGGTCCGGGTGAGACCATGTGTCCCAGGATCCGGGTGAGGCCTCGTGCACCTAGGCCCGGGTGAGCCCAAGTGGCCCTGGGTCTGGGAGAGGCCAAGCGTCCCTCGGTCCGGGTGAGACCATGTGTCCCTGGATCCAGGTGAGGCCGCGTGCACCTAGGCCCGGGTGAGCCCAAGTGGCCCTGGGTCTGGGAGAGGCCAAGCGTCCCTGGGTCCGGGTGAGACCATGTGTCCCTGGATCCGGGTGAGGCCGCGTGCACCTAGGCCCGGGTGAGCCCAAGTGGCCCTGGGTCTGGGAGAGGCCAAGCGTCCCTGGGTCCGGGTGAGACCATGTGTCCCAGGATCCGGGTGAGGCCTCGTGCACCTAGGCCCGGGTGAGCCCAAGTGGCCCTGGGTCTGGGAGAGGCCAAGCGTCCCTCGGTCCGGGTGAGACCATGTGTCCCTGGATCCAGGTGAGGCCGCGTGCACCTAGGCCCGGGTGAGCCCAAGTGGCCCTGGGTCTGGGAGAGGCCAAGCGTCCCTGGGTCCGGGTGAGACCATGTGTTCCTGGATCCGGGTGAGGCCGCGTGCACCTAGGCCCGGGTGAGCCCAAGTGGCCCTGGGTCTGGGAGAGGCCAAGCGTCCCTGGGTCCGGGTGAGATCATGTGTCCCTGGATCCGGGTGAGGCCTCGTACACCTAGGCCCGGGTGAGCCCAAGTGGCCCTGGGTCTGGGAGAGGCCAAGCGTCCCTGGGTCCGGGTGCGACCATGTGTCCCTGGATCCGGATGAGGCCTCATGCACCTAGGCCCGGGTGAGGCCACGTGCCCCTGGGTCTGGGAGAGGCCAAGCGTCCCTGGGTACGGGTGAAGCCAGATCCTGGGTCCGGGTGAGGCCGTGCGCCCCTGGATCCATCCGGGTGAGGCTGGGTCCCAGGCCCGGGTGTGACCACGCGCCCCTTGGGTAAGGGTGAGGCCACGTGCCCCTTAGTCTGGGTGACGCCGTGCCCCTGGGTTCGGCCGAGACCAAACCAGAGGGAGTCGGACCTCCATTACCACCATTTGCCCACCATCCAGAGCTGAGGGGTCAGTGCTGACATGTACACATAAGGAACTACTGGACATTGAAATTGGGTCTCAAAAGAACTGTTGGTCCAGGGGGAAGCTCGCTACAGATTGATTCATTTGCCTGTCAGCATAACTATTATTGCTCGTCTCACATTCAGTTCTTATTAGTATATATCTAGTGACATATGATCTCACGCATCTAGGGGAAATGATGAACAACATAGACTGAGGAACAAGAACAGAACCAGAAGCAAGGAGGCATCGATCGGACTATCGGGCCTCAGAGGGAGGATAGGGGAGGGTAGGGGGAGGGTGGGGGGGAGGGGGAGAGTTCAACCAAAGGACCTGTATGCATGCATATAAGCCTATCCAACGGTTAAGTTCAACAGGGGATTGGGGCATGCGTGGGGAGAGGGGTGGGATGGGAATGGGGGGATGAGGACAAATATGTGACACCTTAATCAATAAAGAAATTAAAAAAATAAAATAAAAAATAAAACTTATGAGTTTCTTTCTGGAATTTTCCAGTTAATATTTTTGGACCACAGTTGACCAAAGGTAACTGCAACTTCCGCAGGTAAGTGTGTGTGGGGGGTGGGGGGGAGATTACTATATATATATAAAATATTATGATGTAACTCAGTGAACAATTTCTTCTTCCTTTTGTTCAATCCACAAGCCTTTATCGAGTGCCTACTAGGAGTCAGCCACAGTGGTGGGCCCCAAGGATACAGGATAGATAAGGTCCTGGTCTTTAAGAGGGGAGCTGTTAATGGAGCCAAGCTGTCCTGAATATCTCTGATCTTCGACACAAGAACATCCTTGGAGCACACTGACAGGATCCAAGTCCACTCACGGGCAGTTTTGGCTCCAGCACCACTGTCACCGCCACAAGGCATGGGCACATTTCAGCATTGTGCTTGCCAATTTCTTGGCACAGACTCTTTTAAAGGCTTGTCCTGTCCAGATTCTACTGTGTCATTGAGTGTGTGAGTAAACATCTAAAATTATGCCATTTTTGGTTGGGACAAGAACATGTTGATGTTCCTTAGGCTCATTTTTGGGGTGATAAATGCCAAAGACAAAACTTGAGGTTTTCTAATGTTTTTATTTTATTTTTTTTATTTTTATTTTATTTTTTCTTTCCTTTTCTCTATATGCTTTTAAATAACTACATGCATCTGGAACACAGCAGGAGAATAAATCTAAAATTAAAATTCACTTTAGGTTTAGTTATTAAAATTAAGTTTCAGAAAGCAGAGTCAGAATCTTAGCAAATAGAAGCCTCTCCTGAGATTAAAGGTAAATGTCTTCCAAAGATGTAGCTATGTATTAAATGTATTAGTTTTGAAATATTTTTGAAGCTACCAAATTACTAAAGGTAATTTCCCTCATTGATACCATCATTTTCATTTATTCATTACTGTTCTTTGAAATTTATGACTGTTATTTAATCATGAACTAAGGCACACATTTCAACTAGCAAGAAATCTAAAATCATGGTATCAGATGGCTCCTAGCCATTCCCTGTATGTCAATAAATACCCATAGAGAACCCCCTTTTCTTTAGCAAATGCCATTCTTTTCATCCCCATTCTTATGGCATGACTGATAAGGGAATGGGGAGAGGTGAAAGGGTTGCCAGGTGAGGAGAGAAGGTTTACCCTAGAGGCAGCCAGCATCATTTGAATGTCAGCTTCCAGAATAGCATTTGGTTTCATTCCACCGAAATCCTGGCACCTTTACTTGGGTCATAAAGACATTTAAGGTCATTTAAACCTATCTCCACCCAGATAAGGGTAAGATTCTAAACAGTCAGGAACACAGGAAGCCAGTCAGCCAAGATAATAGATAAGGGGAGAAGAAGGACTAATCTTATGAGCAATTACCTTAGAAGAGCCTTTTACAGCTATAATTCTTTGGTGAACTGCTACTGCCAGGTGGTGAAACCCTGTGATGCTCTCGAATTGAACGTTAGGTTGAAAGATACTTTAAGGAACTCTTGGAGTCCAGCTCTCTCAATTTATGGAGGAGGAAATTTATGAATGAGTTGCAGAGAGTTTCATTGCCAGAGTCAAGGTCTCGCAGCTAGTTAAATGAAAGAGTCAGAACCTGAAGCGCCATCTGCTGAATTGCAACCCAGTGATCTTCCTTTTTGTCGCCTGAGTACATGTCCTAAGTTACTCCTCAATTCATGACACTCTAGCTTTCCTCTAGGAACGCAATTTTGCCCTCATGATGAACTATCTGTCTGACTCATGATTTTGCTCATTCAGTAATGTTTCAAATATATATCCAGAGCTCACTATGTGCCAGGAGCACAAGGAGAGCACAACAGATCAGGCCCCTGTCCTCCAGGTGACCACAACTGAGCTTTAATTTCTACTGATAGCAATGCCTTCTGGATCCAGCGTTCCCTGCCAGAAATCACTGCTTCTCTCCCTATGAGGAATGCTTTACTCTCATGTCCATGAAAACATGCCTATTAACATTGACATGAGAGAAAAAACACACAACAAGCCCTGGCCGGTTTGGTTCAGTGGATAGAGCATCGGCCCTGGGACTGAAGGGTTCTGGGTTTGATTCCAGTCAAAGGACATATCTCGGTTGCAGGCTCAATTCCTGGCCCTAGTCAGGGCACCTGCAGAAGGCAACCAATTTCTCTCATGTCAATGTTTCTCTCTGTGTGTCCCTCCCTCTTTCTTCCACTCTCTCTAAAATCAATGGAAAAATATCCTCAGGTGAAGATTTAAAAAAAAAAAATACTCACACAACAAAATGAGAGATGCAGCTGTTAAAGAGAAAACCACGGGCCCAAAATGCAGTCACTTCTGCCAAAGCCCATGACACCAAACCTAGACTTAATACCTAACTAATTGCATGACCTTCTCCAGGAATGCGATATTAATGCTTCAGTCTGGAATTCTGTGGTCAGTACCAATGAGGTAATCTATCACATGGAGCCTCTCTATCCCTCTCAAAAGAAACCGAGGCAGTCTCCCTGACAAGATCCCACCTCAAAAAAAAGGTACCCTTGCCTGAAATAATCCTTGCTTTTCTTTTGCTAATAACTATTTTTGTCTCACCCAGTTTCTGCCTATAAAAACATTCCATATTGTACAACTTTCCAGGGCTTCTCTTTACTTGCTGGATGGGATGCTACCTGATTCATGAACCACTCAATACAGTCAATTAGATCTTCAAATTTCCTCAACTGAATTTTGTTCTTTAACACAGCCTATAGTGGATATTGCATCTAAAGACAGTGAAGTGCTCTTGAAAATGAGTCAAAAAGTCCCTCCCCCTCCCCCCAAAAAAGAAGCTTCCGCTGCGATGAGGACTGAATTTCAAGTCTCCCTACAGTGCTTTCCTGAAATTGATTCCACAGAACTGCAGCTGGAGGGAGCCTGTGTTTTTCGCAATTACTGTAAATGCTCCTTGTCCAAAGAGGTGCTAGCCTACATCAAATCTTTAAAGTTTAAATGGTGCAGTTACCATTAACCTAAATGAGTCCCTAAAAAACTTTGGTTATAATAGGGCACCTAAGAGGGTTAGCAGAAAGAAGATATGGAGCTGGTAATGAAATTATGTAACCACCAAAGGAAAACACACACACACACACACACACACACACACACACACACAACCCCATAAACCTAGCAGTTTAGAGGAGGCTTAATCTGACCTACGTTTAAGAAGATTCATCTCAAATTGACAAAGGAGGAGTAAATCGTTCATTATTTTATAATGTGATACAACCATTTGCACTCCTCCTTGGCTTCTGAGTTCTTTTCTCAATTTGGAATCATTGTGATGTTGGAGAGCCTGTTGGCATAAAAAGCTTTCCCAACACCCCCATTGCTATGTTTTCGAATAGGAATAAAGGAAACGCCACCAACCATCCCCGTCAGCAATGATTCTCCGTGAATAGGGAATCCAAACTTGTGAGTTCCTGTTTCCTTTGGAAATACGGTTCAGTGTTCCTGATGCTGAAAACAGATTTCTGTAGTAACTATCTTTTTATAAAGATTTCACTCCAGGGTGAAGATAGTGGAGAGGTTATGTCAAATAAAATTTAGCATATTCTAATCAAAGCTTTGTCAGTGGACGAGATTTTTCGATTTACCTCTTATGTGCAGGGTACACACCAGGTATAGAATATGCTATTTTTACTATCAAGAAGCAAAATTAGGGGATAAAATTTTAAGAGTGGAAGATTATGTGGACCACCACAATACATAGTAACAACATTTCTAACTCCATGTTTTCTAAAATGTATTTGGGGAAGTAGCTGTTGAAGTGATACAGAAATCTACCACGTCCTTTGGCCCACTTTGGAGCTAAGGTTGAATGTTTATTTTTCACAATACCTAGTTCTTGTTAGGGAATATAAAATGAAGGGTAATAAGGCAAAACACTTCCTTTCTTTTTTAAAAAAGGTGAACCCAGTAAAGAACAAAGATAAAGACTTACCCACATAACATATGTTTGACCCGCTGGCCACGGTGGGAATGGGCCACGAGGGGACCATGGAGAAAGAACCATCACAGGAGGTTTACAGAATGACAACAGTGTCTCCACACACTCCTCTCCTTTTAATGTCATCCCTTGTACCAACTGTGAAATGTCCCAAAGTAAGTTTAGACATTGGGACAAGAGAGACATCATTGATTCCTAAAATGGGTGCTTAGGAAAGTCCATGTGATTTGACAGCCTGACTGGTGTCCAAGCTCGAACATTTTCATTGACGGTCACTAGAAATCTCCTGGCTTTAACTAAGCTTCTCTCTGTATCCTTTGGCACATACTGTGGACTAATGACCTGAATACTTGACACAAAATTCCCATAAAATATTATGCTTTAGTAACTTCCTAGTTAAAATTTTATTTCATTGTCTTTACGGGGGCCAAGGTACAGTTTTGGCATTGGATTGTGAAAAGTCTATATTTTATAAAATATCAGGGGCAATTTTTAATTTCTTTATTGATTAATCAATATTTGTCCTCATCCCCCCATTCCCATCCCACCCCTCTCCCCACGCATGCCTCAGGGGCAATTTTTAACATAATAATACACCCACAACTTGTGGCAGATGTGTAAATGTATCAAATGGGCAGAAAACGGAGGCAGATAGTGGTTCTTATAATGACATAAAAGCAAATAACTGTTTCCCTGGAGGTGTCCTGAGATATAAAGTACTTTTTTTTAAAGTTCCCTCTTTAAAATACATACACTTGCAATAGAATTTCTAATATGCATAGCCATGAAAGCTTGCCTACATATTTAAAAAATAAAACCAAGTAACAAAAAGGTAAAGCTCACGGGCATTGTCCTTCACTTAGCTACTTTTAAATTCTTCTTGTTCTGCTATTTTATCACTAAACATGGAAAACCCTCTGAAAACAGAATTCTTTTCTCACTTCACACTGTTCGTCTTGTCATATGCTTCCATCACGTTGAATATATATCTGCATATACATATGTATGTATGTATTTCATGTCCAGGTGGCCTGAGGAAGCATAGGATAAATAAGATTTATTATATGAATGATTCCCCCACAAGGCACATTGAAACTAGCTTTTAAAATAAGCCAATCACTTCACCCTTTCCTATGAGTCTATCATTGGCACTAGGTATTTCTAAAAGATCCAGAGAGTTATTCTTAACTCTTCTTTGCCATATACAACACCTGATTTAATTCTTTCAGCCAACATTCATATACCCCATCCATCTTGGGCAAATCATGGCACTTTAATGAAGCACTCAGTCTGTACAGTATACAGCTAGTTCAGAATAGTGGAGAGAAAAGTGGCATTGTCCTTCAACCCCAAACAAAGTTATTCTATTTACCTTGTACTTGGAAGATAGTAAAGTGCGGCCGGCAATGGAAGGAACCCATCGCGTTACCTGCGCAGTTCATCCACAGACCCTGGTAAACCCAGGTGGCAGTTATCACCGATGATGCTCGGGTGGTTACTCTCCACTCATTGGACGTGGTGGCAGCAACGAGAGCTCCAAACCCTCCGACACCAAACACCAGAGCCGAGATCTGTGCCCTGAACATGCCGCCCAGGCTTCTCCCGTGACACTGTCCAGACAGAACACTGGGGGTCTGGCATGCAGCGGGCAAAAAGCACTTGGACAAGAGTTACAGCAAGTTAGGTGGGTAGGTGACCGTATGTCATACTTGGGTGGCCCGAGGAAGTACCAGAATTTAGGATAAAGTCTGATTTACTGACGGCACTTTAGAGATAGCCTTCAGGTGATCTTTCTAATTTGCTACATGGGTATTTTACTAAGATTTTGTAGACAGATTTCAAAGGTTTTGGTTTCACAGATTTTTATTTCCTGGCACCATAGTTAATGCTTAATTTTCTGTTATCCTGAAGCTTAACGAACCATGCAACTACCAGATATTACAAAGTACAAATTATACAGTAACAGTGAAGGCCTTTTTGACCAATTGCTGTAGTCTTCTATGCTTCTGAATCTTGATGTAAATGGAATCATGTGGGTGTTCTTCTGTAATCTATCTATTCCACGCAATATCATGTTTGTGCGATGTATCCCTGTACGGGAATATAACTATTGGTCATTAAATACTAGTAGAACAGCTGCATATAATACCTTACTAAGTGAATCTGTTACAGTTTATCCATTTTCCTGGAGATGAACCTTTATGTTGCGCCCCGCCCCCTCCCCACAGCAATTGGTACAGCTGTAAACCTTCTCGTAAGTTTCTCCTTGTGTACATGTGCACGAGTTTCTCTGAGGTATATCCTGAAAACAGAATTGCTAGGATGCAGGAAATACCTTCAACTTTATAGATCATACTGAACTGCTTTACTAAGTAGTTATAGGAGTTTACCTCCCACTAAACTCCTATAACTACTTAGTAAAGTAGTTCGCCATAGTAGTTCCCTACGCCATAGTACTTGGTACTCTGGTGTAGTCAGAATTTTTTTTTTTTCTTTTGGCCACTCTGATCATAAAAGTATCCCATTATAATGATTGATTTGTGTATTTCTGATGATTAATGAGGTTGAGCATCTTTTGATGTGTTTATTGGCTCATTGTGCTTTTGCCTACAAAGACATTTGAAGCATTTGCTCATTTTGTCCATTGAGTTGCTTGACTTTTTATAATTTGAATGAGTCATCTATGCATTCTTGAGAGTAATCATTTGTTGATTATATTGTTGCAAATATCTTCCCTTAGCTTGTGGTTTGTCTTTATGTAGCCATTTGATAAAGTGTCTTAGTTTTAATGTAGTCAGATTTATCAAGCTTTTACTAAATAATTTGTGCTTTTGGAATCTAAATTAAGAAATTCTCCCTCAGATATCAAAAATAAATTGCAAAAAAAAGGTGGAAATAACTCTTAAAAAGAAAATGCATTGGCCTTTACTCCTATTTCAAAGTTTTAGCTTAAGTTATAAATCATCCAGAATTATTTTTTGTGTGTTTTATGATTTGGTATCTATTTCATTTTTTAATATGGAAACCCAATTTTTAAAATCATTACTGAATATCCCTTGTCTCCCTATTAATCTGCAATGTTACCTCTGTCACATCAGGTATCAATATTTGCATGGTTTGTTTTTGGATTCTCTCCTCTGCTCCATCTACCTGCTTCTCTGTTCTCATGCCAATACAAACTTCTTAATTACTCTAATTTTATAAATATACTAGAGGCCCGGTGCACGAAATTCGTGCACAGAGGGGGGGTTGTCCCTCAGCCCAGCCTGTACCCTCTCCAATATGGGACCCCTTGAGGGATGTCCGACTGCCCATTTAGGCCTGATCCCAGTGGGCAGTCGGATCCCTAAATGGGCAGTCGGACATCCCTCTCACAATCCAGGACTGCTGGCTCCCAACTCTTGCCTGCCTGCTTTCCTGATTGCCCCTAACTGCTTCTGCCTGCCAGCCTGATCACCCCCTAACCACTCTGCTGCCAGGCTGTTTGCCCCCAACTTCCCTCCTCTGCCAGCCTGGTCACCCCTAACTGCCCTCTCCTGCAGGGTTGATCACCTCCAACTGCCCTCCCTTGCAGGCTTGGTCCCTCTCAACTGCCCTCCCTTACAGGCAGAGTGCCTCCCAACTGCCCTCTCCTGCTGGCCATCTTGTGGTGGCCATCTTGTTGTCCACATGGGGGCAGCTATATTGTGTGTTGCAGTGATGATCAATCTGCATATTACTCATTTATTAGATAGGATAGAGGCCTGGTACAGGGGTGGGGGCCAGCTGGTTTGCCCTGAAGGGTGTCCCGGATCAGGTGGCGGTTCCCTTGGGGTGTGGGGCGGCCTGAGCGAGGGGCCTGTGGTGGTTTGCAGGCGGGCCATGCCCCCTGGCAATACAAGTGGAGGCCCTAGTATCTGCAATTTATTTTTCTTCTACAATTGAAACTTTGTAACCTGGAGCAGAGCCAAGCCTGGGGCTCCCTCCGAGGCCGGCAGCCATTTGTGTTGGGGTTATCATTGAAACTTTGTTGCCTTAAGCGGGTGGGCCCGGCCAGGGTGTGGGAAAGCTTTGCTTCCCCTGTTGCCGACAGCAACCCTGGCCTGCTCTCTCAAGCTCCATTCTGCCGCCATTTGTTTGAATTTGTTTACCTTCTATAATTGAAACTTTGTAGCTTGAGTGGAGGCTTAGGCCTGCAACGGCTGGCAGAAAGCTTGGCTTCCTCTGTTACCTAGGAAATCTTGCTCTCTGTGGCTGTAGCCATCTTGGTTTGGGTTAATTTGCATACTCGCTCTGATTGGATGGTGGGTGTGGCTTGTGGGCGTGGCTTGTGGGTGTGTTGGAGGTGTGGTCAATTTGCATATTTGTCTATTATTAGATAGGCTCTTGAGATCTTGTTGGTGTCTCTTACCATGTTCTTGTTTTTTTCAAAAGTGCCTGGGAAATTTTTTAAAGCTATTTGCTGCTCTTTATATATTTTAGAACTAGAGGTCCGGTGCATGGATTAGTGCAATGGTGGGGTCCCTCGGCCTGGCCTGCATCCTCTCGCAATCCAGGACCCCTCAGGGGATGTCGGAGAGCCGGTTTCGGCCCGATCCCCACAGGCCAGGCTGAGGGACCCCACCAGTGCACCATCGGGGCCAGGGAGGGACTACGGGAGGGCTCCAGGAAGTGTCCGGCCCATCGTGCTCAGTCCCAGTCGCCAGACCCCAACAGCAAGCTAACCTACTGGTTGGAGCATCTTCTCCCTGGTGGTCAGTGCGCGTCATAGTGACTGGTCAGATGGTTGAACAAACGGTCGGACACTTGGCCTATTAGGTTTTTATTATATAGGATAAGCTTATCAAGTTACACACATGCATATTTATTGGGATGTTTGTTGGAATTGTATCTACTGATCAATTTGGAAAAAGTGAATAACTTTATAGAGTTAAGTCTTCTTGTTCATGAGAATCATATATCTCTTCATTATTTAACCATTTTTAAAGTTTTCCACTAAAGTTATATACTTTAATACATAAAGGTCTTGTTGCATTTTTGTTAGATTTATTCTTAAATATAAGACTTATTCTAACATCTATTTTATCTAACATATCATTTCCCTAATTTTTCTTATGATATAGTTTTTCTATTCTTAAATTTTTCTGAGTATTTTTTGCATTCCAATTTTTCACTCTATTAAATTGAAAGTTATACATTATTTGTATTGCTTAATGGTTGTTCTAAAAATTTTCATGTATATTTGACTTACATAAAATTAATCATTGTCTTTACTCCCCTAAATAATACAAGAACCTTAAGGCATTTTAATATTAATAACTCTTCTTCTGCTCTATGTTATTATGTTATTTCTGTTGTTTGATTTTTTTAGCCCACAAATTGGATTTTTACCTCCACAAATGTTAGCCCCACACTTATTATTATTACTATACAATGTAATTGTTTACTTTTTTGTTTTGTTTTTCCATTTTGTGTCTCAAACCTTCCTTGTGAGTTTTTCTTCTTAAAGTCTATCCTTGAGAAGTTTCTTTTACAAAAAAAATCCTCACCCGATGATATTTTTATTGATTTGAAAAAGAGAGAAAGAAAAAGGGAGGGAGAGGGAGAGAGAGAGAGAAACATCAATGTGTGAAAGAAATATCAGTTGGTTACCTGTATGTGCCCTGACCCAGGATCCAACCCAAAACATAGGTTTATGCCCTGACCGGAAATTGAACCTGGTACCTTTTGGTGTAATGGATGACGCTCAACCAACTGAGCCACCCAGTCAGATAAAGAAGTTTTTTTAGTGAGGGACTGATGGTAGTTATCTCTCTTTGTTTTTGTTTTTCAGATAATATATTTATTCTGTGCTTGCTTTTGGTAGATAATTTTGTTAGGTATACAGTTGTAAGTAGACAATTACTTTGCCTGTATAATTTCATTTTCATCTGACTTCCTTTGTTGCCACTGAGAAATCAAGAGTCTGATTTGTGCCCTGACGGTTTGGCTCAGTGGATAGAGCATTGGTCTGCAGACCAAAAGATCTCAGGTTTGATTCCAGTCAAGGGCATGTACCTTGGTTGTGGGCACATCCCCAGTGGGAGGTGTGCAGGAGGCAGCTGATCGATGTTTCTCTCTCATTGATGTTTCTAACTCTCTATCTCTCTCCCTCTCTGTAAAAAATCAATTTAAAAAAAAAGAGAGTCTAATTTGCCTTTCTTTTTAGATTAATCTGTGTTTTTTCTTTGGCTGGTTTTAAGATTATTTTTTTGCCCCTGGTTTGGCAATTTCACTGTGCTTTTCTAAGTATGGATTTTTATTTTTACTCCTTTTTCATTATTTACTGGAGTTCTTAAAACTCATGATTCATAGCTATCATTAATTTCGAGAAACTATAAGTTCCCTCCTTTCCTTATATTACCTCTGTCCCTATCCTTTCTTTATCTCCTGTAACTTTGATGAGATCAATTTTTAGTTTGTTCTATGTCTCAACCTCTCCTTACTATTTTTTATCTTTTAATCTCTCCTTGCTGCATTGTTGGAATTTTTTCAGCTGTAGGCTATGATTTATTAATTTTCTCACCAGTTATGTGCAATCTGCTGTTAATCCATTCAGAGTTTCCTACTTTTATTACTATCCTTTTTAATTTCTATAGGTGACATTTTATTATTTTCGAATCTGCTTTCTTCTTTTTTTCTAATCTCTTGTTCATTAGGTATAACTCAAATGACCATTTTATTTTTTTAAATATGTTTTTATTGATTTCAGAGAGGAAGGGAGAGGAGCTAGAGAGATACATCAATGATGAGAGAGAATCATTGATCAGCTGCCTCCTGCATGCCCTGCTGGGGATTGAGGCCGCAACCCCGGGCATATGCCCTGACCGGAATCAAACTGTGACCTCTAGAGCTACGCCAGCAGGACTAGGCTACACTTTTAAGACTCTTCTGTGTTGCTCAGAGCATATCTAATGATTCTAATTCTTTGCTTCTAGCAGTCACAGAGTAGCCCATGGTGAGCATCCACTACAATGTCCCGTGGGTGGGTTTGCCTCCCACTTCCCCACCCCAGCAACACTCCAGGAATATCCAGTGTTTGCTGTCTTATGGACTTGTGAGAATTCCTTTGAGTGCACACCCAGGAAAAAGTTACTGGGTCATAGGGTCTTCATGCCCAGTGCTTAGTTTGCCAAAGTGCTGCCATATTGCTCCTGACAATAGCAGCACTGATCATGAAACTTCCAAATCTTCACCAGACTAATAAATGTAAAGTCATATCATTGCTTTAACTTGCATTTATATGAAATTTTGAATTGGAGCATCTCTTTACATGCTTTTTAACCTTTCAGTTTTTCTTCTTCTAACTTGGCCCATTTTTTGGCCATGGGAGGAGACTTGACTTGGGGTGGCAAACACACAATACAATATACAGATGTAGAATTGTATACTGAAACCTATATAATTAGTTAATAAAATTATGTAACTTTATTACTAATGACACTCCAATAAGTTCAATTAAACAATAAATAAATTTGCCCACTTTTCATTTGGAAATCCTTATTGATTTTTAGGCATTCCTTGCATATTCTAGATATCAGCCCCTTGTCAGTTTTAGGCATTTCAAATATTTTCTCCCAACCTGGCATCTGTTGGTTTGTTTAGAGTGTTCTTTGTGAAACAAACATGTTTAATTTTAATGTAATCAAATTCCCCAATGTTCTGTGCTTTTCAAGTTCTGTTTAAGAAATCCTTCATTAATGTATATGAAGACCAAGATGTCTTCATATACATATACTAGTGGCCCAGTGCACGAAATTCGTGCACGGGAGGGGGTGTCCCTCAGCCCGGCCTGCACCCTCTCCAATCTGAGACCCCTCGGGTGATGTCCGACTGCTGGTTTACAGGGATTGGGCCTAAACCAGCAGTTGGACATCCCTCTCACAATCCGGGACTACTGGCTCCTAACCGCTCACCTGCCTGCCTGCCTGATTGCTCCTAACCACTCTGCCTGCTGGCCTGCTTACCCCCAAATACCCCCCCGCCAGCCTGATCACCCCCAAATGCTCCCCGTGCCAGCATGCTCTCCCCCAACTGCCCCCCCCTGCTGGCCTGCTCGCCCCCACCTGCCCTCCCCACTGGCCTGCTTGCCCCCAACTGCCCCCCTGCTGGCCTGCTTACCCCAAACTTTCCCCCCCCACTGTCCTGCTCACCCCCAACTGACCCCCACACTGACCTGATCACCCCCAATGGCCCCCTCCACCAGCCTGATCACCCACAACTGTCATCCTATCCTGGCCTAATCACCCACAACTGCCCTCCCCTCTTGGCTTCTAACTGCCTCTACCTCAGCCCTGCCACCATGGCTTTGTCCAGAAGAATGTCTGGAAGGACTCCCAGTCTAATTAGCATATTACCCACTTTTTAGTACAGATAGAGGCCTGGTGCATGGGTTGGGGCCAGCTGGTTTGCCCTGAAGGGTATCTCGGATCAGGGTGGGGGTTCCCTTGGGGCATGGGGCAGCCTGGGCGAGGGGCCTGTGGTGGTTTGCAGGCCGGCCAAGCCCCCATGGGGTGAGGGTCCCCCTGGGGGGGGCATGGCCAGCCTGGGTGAGGGGCTGAGGGCTGTTTTCAAGCTGGCCACACCCCCTTCAGGGTGGGGATTCCTGCTGGGGTGTCTGGCCAGCCTGGGTGAGGGGCTGATGGCTGTTTGCAGGCTGGCCATGCCCCCCAGTGGAAACCCTCACCTCATGGGGACATGGCCAGCCTGGGTGAGGGGCTGAGGGCCATTTTCAGGCTGGCCACACCCCCTGGTGACCCAGGCTCCCAGCCCCTCCTTGAGCAGAGGCCAGTGTGGGTTGGAAGCCCCTCCTTGAGCAGAGGCCAGGTTGGGTGAGAAGCCTGGCTTCCTCCATTGCTGGGGGCAACCCAAGCCTCCTGCTCACTCCAGCTCCATGGCCGCTGCCATCTTCATTGGGTTAATTTGCATACTCACTCCTGATTGGCTGGTGGGTGTAGCAGAGTGACAGTCAATTTGCATGTTTCTCTTTTATTAGTGTGTGTGTATAAATATATATATTTATTTATTACATAGAACAAGAAAAATAGGTTTATTTGTGTTAAGCTTGTTAATTTGTGCAGTTATTCAGTGTCTGGTAAGTTAATGTTCAAGAAAAAATATTTATTTTTATTAAAATGTTCTATTATTTTATTTTAACAATTACTCATTTATTTCAGCCCTTAGTATTCAGCATGTCTCTACGTTTCTATGAAAATTGAAGCTTTTGTTTTTTTGTGGCCCACATAAACTTCAACCTTGTTAGCCTTTGAGTTTGACATGCTTGTTTTAGAGTAAGTTTATCAATTCTTCACATCATAGTGCAATAAAATTTTAGTGTTTTTAGGCATCCATGAGATAAAGAAAGGAGACTATGCAAATGGAAAGAAAGTAAACCTCTAGACATAGGCTTTCATTTATCAGCCTTGAATTACCTTTAAAAACTATTATCTTGCCGTAGCTGGTTTGGCTCAGTGGATAGAGCGTCAGTCTGTGGCAGAAGGGTCCTGGGTTCTATTCTAGTCAAGGGCACATGCCTGGGTTGTGGGCTCCATCCCCAGTAGGGGGCGTGCAGGAGGCAGCTGATCAGATTCTCTTTCATCATTGATGTTTTTCTCTCTCTCTCTCCCTTCCTCTCTGCAATCAATAAAAATATATTTTTTCTTTTTTTAATATATTTTATTGATTTTTTACAGAGAGGAAGAGAGAAGGATAGAGTTAGAAACATCGATCAGCTGCCTCTTGCACACCCCCTACTGGGGATGTGCCCGCAACCAAGGTACATGCCCTTGACCGGAATCGAACCTGGAACCCTTGAGTCCGCAGGCCGACGCTCTATCCACTGAGCCAATCCGGTTTCGGCAATAAAAATATTTTTTAATTATTCTCTTGATTATGTTTGGACTTAGGTAAAAATTAATCTCTTAAACCCTTTTTGGTAAGGAATCACAGACATCAGATATTCTTTTTTAATTGAATTTATTGGGTAACATTGGTTCACAAAACCATACAACTTTCAAGTGCACAACTTGATAAAACATCTGCACACTGCATCTGCACCCATGATCCTACGCAAAGTCTGATTGAGAAATAGTGAGTTGTTGATACTGGATAAATGAGGCGGCTAAAGAGGTATTTTCCATGTTCCTACAACTCCCTTAGGGAAAATAGGCATTAATGATACTATATTGTTTATTCAGTGTCACTGAAAGTTATCTAAACACAGGAGGATGTATTGCTATCCCATGTCTATTTCTCTGATATTATACTAATGTAACCACAGCCATGATTACAGTTTTACTGCAGGAAATTATAAAATGGATTGCCTTGCCAAATGTGTTTTCACTTTGGCACACTCATTTTAAAGTGGCTTTCAAAGCAAATATAATGAACTCATTATAGTCGGTAAATTGAATAGAGGTCTCCTAAAGCAATCAGTGCTGGGAAAAATTAACAAAGCAACCTAATCCAGGATTGTAGTGGGATTTTTTAAAAATGCTGTTGACTTATTTGTCACTTATTCAACAAATAATATGATGCATGATACTATACACATAGCAAAAGTTCAGATTTATGACTTGGACTGGATTTTCCAGAAAGCCATTGTGTACACCCAGTTCTTACTCCTACGTTGAAATCGGTCAATTGCCACCATGACTAATGAATCAAATTGCTTGATTTGGTTTTTACCCAGGATGGAAAGCTTCATGTCTTTCTACTTATGAGCAAACAAAATTAGAAGTAGTTGTTCCAAGCACACTTGTTTGCCATAAAGTCAGGCAAGAGCCTTCATTAGGTCCAGATAAGTGTGAACTGTACTGGTTCTCTTGATGTTTGATGTTGCCAAAATCTGCCCTGAAACTCGGTACAGAGACCCTTTGGGTACATTCCTCCTGAGCATCCCCAGGAGGGTAGATGGAAGCCTGGAGCTAAGATGACATTTCAGACTTCCATCCCCAACCCGGAGCATTAACATAATCACCCTCATCTGCAGAGGAGGCGTAACATTACACAGCAACCAGCCTTAGCTTCAGCTCCTAACTGAGCTGCAACACAGACAGGATCAAACACAGCAGGGAGGAGTACATAACACGATCATAAACACTCCAACCCGGTCCTCGTGCTCGTGCAATGCACGGTTTCTTCTTATTGTGAAATACAGCTCACACAGGAGAGTGTCTACAGCATAACATACCACAGTACTGTGCGTGGGAAACACGCTTACAAGGGAACGCTGGCTGTCCTCAGAGAACTACTTTGCTCTAAACCTCGTTAATGGCCTGACCATTTGTATTTAGCATTTGCCTCCTAATTCCAAGTCTATTTCCAAATTGTCCTTTTTCATGGACATCAATTATCTGGCCCAGGTGTCAGATATTGATTCTGTATATGGGTGTGGGATCAACTTTTTTTTCCTAGCACACTTCAGACCCTTTTCCTTCTTCTTCTTCTTTTTTTTTTAAATATTTGGTTATTGCATTTATTTTATTTTTATTGATTTCAGAGAGGAAGGGAGAGGGAGAGAGAGATAGGAACATCAATGATGAGAGAGAATCATTGATCGGCTGCCTCCTGCATGCCCCCTACTGGGGATCGAGCCCGCAACCCAGGCATGTGCCCTTGGCCAGAATCAAACCTGGAACCCTTCATTCCGCAGGCTGACGCTCTATCCACTGAGCCAAACCGGCTAGGTCCCCTTTTCCTTCTTTATTGTCATTGGTTAACACATCATTGGACCTTATTTGTTTCAGGCTGACTCCCCAACTCACCCCAGTAGGACAGAAGCCTAGAGAGATGACTCCAGAACCCTATGTGTTGTCTACATCTACCTGGACAGGTGGAGAGATGAGGTGAGTTATGGTGCGTGTTGGTGTCAGGTTGCCAGCTCACAGAAAACCTCCCTTACTTTCCTTGAGAAACTCGCTGACTTCTTTAGGAAGATTAAAGATCTTTCAAAGCACATGTTTATGCGAGTTCAATATTTCGTACCACACTCAGCAGCTCCTTCTGAAAGGAAGCCTATCTCTGGCTTACTTGTCAAAAACCTCATCCTCTCTCCACATATCTTCCTGTATTAATATGGATTTCACTAAATACTAGACAGGATTTTTGATGATAATTTCATAACCATATCTTCCTTTGGTGCTGGAACTGCCTTTTTAAAAATTACTTTGTATCCCTCACCGGTTTGGCTCAGTGGATAGAGTGTTGGCCTGCGGACTCAAGGGTCCCAGGTTCAATTCCGGTCAAGGGCTTGTACCTTGGTTGCGGGCACATCCCCAGTAGGGGGTGTGTAGGAGGCAGCTGATCGATGTTTCTAACTCATCGATGTTTCTAACTCTCTCTCTCTCCTTTCCTCTCTGTAAAAAATCAGTAAAATATATATTTTTAAAAAATTACTTTGTAGTGATTGAAAGCTCAATCTCTCTCTTTCAAAAACCACCTAACAGCTTTCTGGTGCCTGGACTCCTCACATCGATGGCTGAGCCCAGAAGCGCTTGATGTTTAACTGGTGAGGCTCCTCTGTTGGCTGGGCACCTGGCACACAGCGAGTCCAGGATGAGCGCTGCAGGCACCCCAGGAACTATGTGAAACGTAACAGGGTTCCCACAGGTGCTGTCCACCAACAACTGGGTATGATGTCTATTACAGCCTGGGAGCGGTTGTGATTTTTAAACTGCTACCTCGGAAGCCCAGAACATTTTTCTTTTATAAAACTTGCCAGATGTGAAGCAGGACCCGTATGAGCCCAGGCTGTGATTTTTAAAAATTGATTTCAGAGAGGAAGGAAGAGGGAGAGAGAGATAGAAACATCAATGATGGGAGAGAATCATTGATCAGCTGCTTCCTGCACGCCCCACACTGGGGATCGATCCTGAAACCAGGGCATGTGCCCTGACCAGGGATCGAACCATAACCTCCTGGTTCACAGGTTGACGCTCAACCACTGAGCCACACTAGCCGGGCTAGGTTGTGATTTTTTAGTTTTCTGGGTTTGCAACCTCACTATGGCCTTTTCCTTACCCTTATAGGAACACCAAAGACTTAAACTCTTCCTGTAGGTGGCTCCTCCCCAACTCCCTTTTCTCCTTCCCCCCAAGCCCAAGAAGGGGCTGCTCTCATCTGCAGGTTAGTGTGGATTAGGTCTGTGCGTGCTCCTCCCAGAGATGAATGTTTTTCAGCTCAGGGACTAAAGGTTGAAAGCTGCATCCCACTTACCTCCATCACTTAAAAGTGTTTTGCTAAGTAAATGCAGCTTCAAGATAGTCCCCTAGCATCTTTTCCAAGAAATTGTCTCTTAGTCCATCCTACATAGAAATTCTGGTGCCCCAGTAACTTAGCCTTAGGTACTTGTGTAGAAAGTAGGATGTGTTGTTAGCCTCTAAGAGCATCTCTGAGGCAAGAGACCCTAGGGGCCACGGAACAGAAAGACTCAAGATCCAAAAGGGGCACAGGCATAGGACAGGGTGTAAGGGGAATATAAGGACCACACTGCCTGAATCATGACAAGTTCTCTCTGTCTCTCTCCTGCATCAGCCTCCTGGCAGCACCATGTGTGGACCAGTGCTGCAACTCAAGCGAGGGGGAACCAACAGCAGGCAAACACACCACCTGTTCTATCAGAGAGACACGGGATCATGAACACCTGGTCACAGCTGCAGCTTGCAGGAGCCTGCTGAGCTGCTCTGTGCTTTCTCTCCCTTTTCTTGGGCAGAGCACACGATAGCACTTATGAGTTTCATGCATCCTGCCTATTTTTCTTGTCTTCTCTAGCAAAATTGACTCTTGCCAAATGATACAGCAAGCATGCATTATATTACTCAACAGGCGGGCTTTGGTCTCCATCAAAGCAATTCCCAGCATTCACAATCAGGTAGCAGAGGTTTGGGGAGAAAAAGGGGGCCTTCGTATTGTCCTGAATTCATCCCAGGCAGGAGTGTCAATCATAACTTGCACAGAGGAGTCACGGAACACTATCAGATGTGCAAGTAAGGATGAGCAATATGTAACGAGGTTTTGACATTACATTTGACATTTATTGATTTAATTGAATGTGGGATATCAGGAGGTCTGTTTTCACAATGCTATATACTTCTGAAATGGTTGTACTGTGTCTTGAATAATACTGAAAAAGAGACATCAGTGCTGCATTAATAATAAAATGCTCCTCGTACCTGGCCAGTGTGGCTCATTGGTTGAGCGTCGGTGTGCAAAAGGCAGCCAATCAATGAGTCTCCCTCATCATTAATGTTTCTATATCTCTCCCTCTCCCTTCCTCTCTAAAATCAATAAAAATATTTCTAAAAAATAAATTAAAAATTCTCCTTGCAATTCCTTCCGGTTCCTGCGATCCTTCCCTTTTCTATTTCTATAGGCATTGGCTCGTGCACTTCTTGTTCCTGCCACTGGTCAGTTAAAACAGAAACATGAACTTCTTTAAGCAGATGTGAATTAATGTTACTCTGTTTAAACAAAAACAAACCAAACAAAACAGAGAGCTCTGTTGTCATCCAAAATAGAGCACTGGTGTGTCCCAAATGGCATGTCTACCCCTACCATTGCCTAATTTGGCCACGAGATGGCACCCTGCACCAGTAAGACACTATGGCTGCTTCAGAGTCAGGCTGGTCTGCAAACTTGGGTTGGCTGCAGGTAGGTCAGGTGGAGGGGTGGTGACTCCAAGAAGGGATATGAACATAATGATGAATCCAAGGAAGTGAGTAAAGGTTGAGAACAGAGAGGTATGCAGAGTAGTGGTTAAGAATATAGACTTTGGGGTTGAATAGCTTACTTTCCAATCCCAGCTCTACCTCCTTCCCAGCCCTATACTCTTTAGCTTTCCTATTGAGAAAGTAAGAGGACTTGCTCAGGATAGGCGTATTTTTTGTTTGTTTGTTTGTTTGTTTGTTTAATATATTTTTATTGATTTCAGAAGAACGGAGAAGGAGAGATAGAAACATGAATGATGAGAGAGAATCATTAATCCTGTGTGCCTCACACTGGGGATCCAGCCTGCAACCCGGGCTTGTGCCCTGATGGGGAATCAAACCATGACTTCCTGGTCAACTCTCAACCACTGAGCCACACCGACCAGGCATGTTTAGACCTTTTGGTAGGAAATAAATGGAATGATACTGTTCAGCACCAAGTACAGCACCCTGAACTCACTAAGCACACAGTTCTCATTGGGGGCCCAGAACATGGTAGAAATTCAAGACTATATTGTGTTTGTTGAATGGGGAACCACCAGTGAGACTTGATATACACAAAAGACTTAAACTCAGTTATCTCTTTTAGTTCTCATTTTGTATAAAAGGGAAATGAAAGCCTAATCCATCAAACTGATTTATCCATAGCCAGTTCATAAAGCCCCTGAAATGTATGTATCCCCCTCCTCTCTCTCTTCTCTTCTCTTCTCTTCTCTTCTCTTCTCTTCTCTTCTCTCCTCTCCTCTTCTCTCCTCTTCTCTCCTCTCCCCTCCCCTCCCCTCCTCTCCTCTCTTCTTCTTCTTCTTCTTCTTCTTCTTCTTCTTCTTCTTCTTCTTCTTCTTCTTCTTCTTCTTCTTCTTCTCTCTCTCTCTCTCTCTCTCTCTCTCTCTCTCTCTCTCTCCCTTTTTCTCTCTCTCTTCTTTCTCCTCTCTCTCTCTCCTTTTCTCTCCCATCTGTCAGCAACACTATCAACAACACTGCTGGAGGAAATATTGCCAAGATGAGGTTCTCCTTCCCCAGGAGCAACCCCGAATTGCTGAAGGCTGGGTTTTGCTCCCCTCTCCCCCGTCAACATGCCACACTGATTAGTCTCTTATTAAAGAGAATGGGGAGTTGCTTGAGGGGCAGAGTTTCAGGTTATCAGTTTAATGATTTATTTATTATGAAGAAGAGGAAGGAAAAGAAAGTTCATGAGTCATGCCTGGCACGACACCACTTCTCTTTCTTGGTTTTTGTTTTATATAGAGAGAGAGGAAGAGAGAGGGAGAGAGATAGAAACATCAGTGATGAGAGAGAATCATTGATTGGCTGCCTCCTTCATACCCCCTACTGGGGATCGAGCCCACAACCCTGAGCATGTGCCCTTGACCGGAATCAAACCGGGGACCCTGAGTCCACAGGCCAACGCTCTTTCCACTGAGCCAAACCGGCTGGGGCTCTTTCTTGTTTTTATTTCTTTACATATGTACACAACAGCAAAGAAATTATTGGCTTCACAGCCAATTATTCTCTTCTCATTTAGAGATTCGTTTCTCATTTTAACATTCATTTAAAAATATTTTTGTTTACCATTCACAATTGAACAGTATTGTAGGCTGTGATAATAATCAGAAGTACACACCCATAAGGAAAACTAATTGTAGCTATAAGTTGCTTGACATTCTGAGATGTCATTTATTTTGAATGAGGGCTGTGATTGAGGAATGATATTACATTCCTTCAAAAATAAAAAGGTACCAATTTTTATACTTCAAGATACTTACTCAACTGTAAGTACTGCAGTGCTGGCTAGGGTGCTTGACACTCTTTGCTGGTGGAGGCAACAGAAAAGTGGTATCAAATTACAGTAATTTATGTAGGAAGGAAAAGAAATCGTTCCCTCCTACATGCACCACCATCTCCAAGGGTATTCTGGGTTTTGTTCGAAGATTACCTGAACGTCAGAGCACAAGTGGACAGCAAGAACTCTATTCTCTAGTCTGCCCTTGGGCCTGGATGCTAGCTACCTGAAGCCAGAATCCCAAGTCCCCTGCTGGGTCAGGGTGGGCCCCCCAAATCACCTGGGAAAGCCCTAAACTACTTCCTCTCCCTTCCAGTCCAGTGCACCCAAAATTCTCCCTCTTAAAGAGTTTGTCCAATGAAAACCATGCCTGTAATACATGCTGTGTCTATGTGTCTTTCTGGGTGTATGTGTGCTCAAAATATGTTTTAAAGGAGCTTAAGTAGGGATTGTTGAATGAAGCACAACTCTATTTAATCCTTCCTTCCTTCAAATTCCAAATTGTAAGCTCTTCAAATTCTGGCCAAAACAAATCTCTTGGGATTTTTAAAACCCTCTATAACTGATAGTCACGCAAGCCTTTAAAAAACAAAACAAAATAGCTGAAACTGGTTTGGCTCAGTGGATAGAGCATCGGCTTGCAGACTGAATGGTCTCAGGTTCGATTCTGGTCAAGGGCATGTACCTTGGTTGTGGGCACATCCCCAGTAGGGGGTGTGCAGGAGGCAGCTGATTGATGTTTCTAACTATCCCTCTCCCTTCCTCTCTGTAAAAAATCAATAAAATTTATTTTTTAAAAAGAATTTTAAAAATTAAAAACAAAACAAAACAAAAAACATGTTTCTTCTTTAAAAAATTTTTTTTCATTGATTTCAGAGAGGAAGGGAAAGGGAGAAATAGAAACATCAATGATGAGAGAGAATCATTTATTGGCTGCCTCCTGCAGGACCCCTACTGGGGATTGAGCCTTCCACCCAGGGCTTGGGCCCTTACTGGAATCCAACCGTGATCTCCTGGTTCATACGTCGACATTCAACCACTGAGCCATGCCAGCTGGGTGAGCAAGCCTTTTTTGAGGAGGCTGATGTAGTTCTGTAGCCTGACTATGTGGTGTCAATAGAGAGAGAAAAAAATCAAGAAGTTGCTTGGTGATAGAAACTTGGATTTGACACTGGATGAGGGAAGACAGTGTCAGTAACAATTACAATGTTTTGGGACTGCATATTGGGCATGTTGCAGTGCCACCTTCTCATAAGAGGAAGAAAGGCAGAGAACACATTTTGGAGGGGAGATCAAAGACAAAATGTGGACAAGAAGTCTGAAATGCCTGTGTTATATCCCAGGGGACAGGTCATATGCTCAACTGGATATAAATGTGCAGAGCTTAGGGTGCTAGGGGCAAAAATAGAATACTGGGGACTAGCTATAGTTATATATAAGAAATATATATATATATATATATATATATATATATATATATATGTATGTATATATATACATATTATATAAGAAACATAAATCATGCTCTGTTAACAGTGATTGTTTTTTCTGATTAAAGAAAGCACATTCTAACCGGGCTGGGAGTTGTGTGCCCCTGGACCTGGGAGTCAACCTAGGAATTGGACAATTCTCATTCAAGAACTGCCTATTAGCATGGAAAGATTAACAATCTTGTTGCCCAAACAATGGAGTCCCACCCGCATTGCCTATATCCATTATACCCATTCTTATTCCTTTTTAAATATGCTATTTGTTCCAGGATCGACACCCAAACAACTGAGCCACAATGACCAACCAGGCCCCATTCTTATTCCTTTTGCCACTTCCCCATGCCTACAATACTCATTTTGCACACCCATTCTTATTCTTTCTGCCTACTTCCCCATGTAATCTTTGTCCTACCCAATATAAGAAACTGGCTTATGGGGAAGTGCAGAGCAGACTTTTGTGGGTGACCAGCGGCTCTCCCATACTTCTGGCATTATTGGAATAAATGCTCATTTAAGATTCAACCCTGTCTCTGCTTAATTAGCTCAAGTAATGACAGGCAGCCCCGACCCATTGCTTGTCTGGTTTCAAGGACTTCCATCTGAAGGGACTGACCAGTGCTGACGTGAAAACCAGGAGAGGGCCATGTTAAAGAAGCTAGGAGAGGAGTGTTTCAGCAGATTCTGTAGGGTATGGTGTTAAATGCCTTGAAAAGTCCAACCTATGAGGACTAGAAAATGTCCACTGGATTTAGAATATGGGGGTTCCTGGTGATCTTTTCAAATATGGGTTTTGTGATGTTGTAGGAGTAGAAGGCAAACTGAGGTAGGTTGATATTGAATGACTAAAAGTTGAAGACGTACCAAGAGTGTGGACAATTTTTTTGAAAAGAAACAGACCTCAGGCAGTGAGCAAAGGGCATAGTGTGTTTAAGAGTTTTGTTCTGTTTTGTTTTAAATTAAAATATAATTGATATACAACATTATATTAGTTTCAGGAGTATAATATCCTACCTAATAAAAAAGTAATATGCAAATTGACCCTAACTCTGCTACACCTGCAAGCCACGCCCACCAGCCATGTCCACCAGCCAATCAGGAGCAAATATGCCAATAAACCCAACCAAGATGGCTGCAGCCACAGAGAGCAGGAGGGAGGCTTGGGTTTCTCCAGCAACAGAGGAAGCTAAGCTTTCCGCCTGCCCTTACTGGCCTAAGCCTCCACTCAAGGCTACAAAGTTTCAATTATAGAAGGTAAACAAATCCAAACAGAAATGGCGGCAGCTACGGAGCTGGAAAGAGCAGGAGGCAAGGGTTGCCCCCAGAAATGGAGGAAGCAAAGCTTCTGCAGCCCTGGCTGGCCTAGGCCTCTGCATAAGGCTACAAAGTTTCAATTATAGAAGATACATCAATCCCAAGAGAAATGGCTGCCGGCCACGGAGCGAGCAGGAGGCTTGGCTCCACTCCAGGCTACAAAGTTTCAGTTGTAGAAGATACATAAATCCCAGATACTAGGGCCTCTGCTTGGGTCACCAGGGGGTGTGTCCAGCCTGCAAACCACCACAGGCCCTTCACCCAGGCCGCCCCACACCCCAAGGGAACCCCGACCCTGATCTGGGACACCCTTCAGGGCAAACCAGCTGGCCCCCACCTGTGGACCAGGCCTCTATCCTATCTAATAAAAGAGTAATATGCAGATTGACCATCACTCCAACACACAAGATGGCTGCCCCCATGTGATCAAATATCCTGCCCCCATGTGGCCACAAGATGGCCGGCACAAGATGGCGAGCAGGGGAGGGCAGTTGGGAGGGACCAGGCCTGCAAGGGAGGGCAGTTAGGGGTGACCAGGCCAGCAGAGGAGGGAAGTTGGGGGCAAACAGGCTGGCAGGGGAGCAGTTAGGCATCAATCAGGCTGGCAGCAGAGTGGTTAGGGGTGATCAGGCTGGCAGGCAGAAGCGGTTAGGGGCAATCAGGAAGGCAGGCAGGTGAGCAGTTGGGAGCCAGCAGTCCTGGATTGTGAGAGGGATGTCCAACTGCCCGTTTAGGCCCGATGGATCAGGCCTAAACGGGCAGTCAGACATCCCTTGAGGGGTCCCAGATTGGAGAGGGTATAGGCTGGGCTGAGGGACATACCTCCTGTGCACGAATTCCGTGCACCAGGCCTCTAGTAATAAAATAAAATTGAATTAGAGGCATGGAAACATGAAACAGACTGACAAATCTCACATGGAAGTGGGGTGGGTGGAGAGATTAACCAAAGGATCTACTGTATATTTCCATGTATAAGACACTATTTTTTTCTAAAATCATTAGACTGAAAATTGAGGGTCATCTTATACATGGTAGTCAGCCAAGGAGGGAGCCGCACAGGTGCATAGCTGTCCATACCTTGTCAAACAGGCTTCCTCCAATCTCGAGCCTTATTGTTACTGACGTCAGCTGATGCCATAATTGGAGGTGGAGGTGGAGAGTGCACAGATGCAACAGGGACCAAAGCATTCTGAGCCAATAAAGATGTCAAAAAATAAAAAGATAAATACCAGTAAGTGATTGTCTTACTCTGCAAAATTCAAACTTAATGTAATCAGCTATGCAAAAGAGCATGAAAATAGAGCTGCAGAGAGACAATTTGGACCTCCTCCCACTGAGTGTATGATCACACAGTGGAGAAAACAGGAAGAACAACTCCTTAAGATGCCAAAAAAGAAGGCTTTAAGAGGAAAACCAGCAAAATGTTTAAAATATTGATTTCTTAATTTTGGGTTGGAAAAGTGGGGGGCATCTTATACATGGGGGCATCTTATACACAGAAAAATAAAGTATATGCATATATGTATTGCCAATGAACACAGATAATAGGGTGATGAAGGCCTGAGGTGGGGCGGGAATTGGGTGGTGGGGGGCAAGAGGGAGAAAAATAGGGAGGACATCTGTAATACTATCAACAATAAAAATAATAAAAAGGTAATTAATTAATTTTTTTAAAAGACACACAGGAAGACACTGACCAGGCGAAGAGGAAGACATGGACTGAGGTGATGCATCCAGAAGTTTAGGAACACGGGGGTTTACCAGAAACTAGAAGAGGGAAGGAAGGATCTCTCTGAGAGGCTTCAGAGGGGGCAAACCCTACTGACACCTCAATTTCTGACATCTAGCCTCCAGAACTGTAAGAAAACAAATTCCTATTGTTTTAAGCCACCCACGTTTAGGCACTTTTATGGCAGGCACTAGGAAATTAATGCAACCTTCATGCATCAGCAAAGACATAGTTCTCTTGCTTTCTGTGGTTTTCCTAAACCTTTTGATCAGTAGGACATACAGAGGGACTCATGGAGAGAAAGAGAGACAATAGGAAGTCTCAGAAATGGAAATTCTCCAGGTGATGGATAGATCCACGCCAATGTAAACATAGGCAGCACTAGGGGTGTAGTAGTGACTCTGGCAGGGCTTTGAGGCCCCAAGGCTGTATCCACTTCCAGCAGGCCACGCGATTGTGTATCTTGGCACCTGCATGTGTCCCTCTCTCCACCACAACCCCAGAGGGATCCCCATGCCTACCATTCCCAGGGCTGGGCTCCTTGACCATGAGATAGCATGTTCCCAGCCACACTTAGCATGAAAGCTTAAGCTGACAGGCACACCAGTAAGATAATTATACTGAAGTTTTAAAATTGTAGCCCTAACCGGTTTGGCTCAGTGGTTATAGTGTCAGCCTGTGGACTGAAGGGTCCCAGGTTCGATTCCGTCAAGGGCTTGTACCTTGGTTGCGAGCACATCCCCAGTAGGGGATGTGCAGGAGGCAGCTGATCGATGTTTCTCTCCCATCAATGTTTCTAACTCTCTATCCCTCTTCCTTCCTCTCTGTTAAAAATCAATAATATATATATATATATTTTAAAGTGAATTGCAGATATTATGACTGGGGAGGTAGGGGTGTGTGTGTGTGTGTGTGTGTGTGTGTGTGTGTGTGTGTGTTTGATGGCTTGAGAAGAAAAGGCCTGAGGTCGTTGTTTTAGGGAGTGAAAGAGTGAACTTACTTGTGAAGCACAGGACAATTTCTGGCTCCTTAAAATCCATTTAAAATTTGTGATAAAATCTCAAAATAAAATCAGTCTGCCAGGTGGGTGGATTCTTCATTAATGCCCAGCTGCAGGCAGGAGGAGGAGGGGCTGCCACTCTCTAGGGTTGGGTTTTTTTCCAGATGATACAGCTGAGGGAAAGAGAGAACATTGCAGGTGTTTACCAGGGAATGATTATAATTCCGGGCCGTGGAATCTGGACAGACACTGGAGACCAGAGATAATGGGATCCATGGATGAGGGTCTCAATGAGGCCAAAACGTTGTTCCATGGGCATCTTGGACCTAAGAAGCAGAAAGGATAGGGGATGGGTTTGGAGAAGATAATTCTGAATTTGAGATTTTTGGAGGTGACACATTTTCTGGTGATGACAAGACCCAGGCTTTGGCATTGGGATTGGGTGGCTGCGATAAAAGGAGTGGAGGAAACGGTTCATGTAGATGAGGTTGTTAAGGAAGGGAGAGGGTGGCATGCAAATGCTGAGAATAAGTGGAGTGGAGAAACAGAGTCAAGAGATTCCTCTTAAGTGGCTAGGGGCAGTGATAGGAAGTTACTTGATGGCAAAACGTGGAAGAGAGAAAGCAGTGGTCTGAGCATCAGGACACGACAGCTGAGATCATTCAACAAGAAGCAAAAGGAGAAAGGTCTGAAAGGCTGGGAGAAGGCACAGAACCCAGCTTAGGATCTAAGGTGAATAGTTTGCGTAAAAATAAAGAGAATCTTTACAGAGAATTATGAGGGAAGTACCTGTTGGGATAAGGAGGTGGGGATTTTTCGAGAGAAATGGTGGGATTGTATGGACCAGGGGTCCTCAAACTTTTTAAACAGGGGGCCAGTTCACAGTCCCTCAGATCGTTGGAGGGCCAGACTATAGTTTTAAAAAAACTATGAACAAATTCCTATGCACACTGCACATATCTTATTTTGAAGCAAAAAAACAAAACGGCAAAAACACCCACATGTGGCCCACAGGCCGTAGTTTGAGGACGCCCGGTATGGACGTTCCATTGTTCCAGGGAATTCAATGGATAAGATTGAGGAATTGGATCGCATCAGAAGATGTACGGAGCAGTTTGGGAATGACATATGCAAAATCCAGGATGTGAGCCCTGACATTTCTAGCTCAGTTGTTCAAAACATTTTTCTAGATGGCAGAGAAAAATACCAAATGGTAGGAAGAAAAGAAGTTGTAAGCCCCCATTCTGTTCATTCAAATCACTACTGCATCCAGATAGTTTCCAGTCCTGAGCTTATTTAATTCAACGCTAGGAGACCCACAAAGCTGGATTCCATGCCTAAGAAGACCAGCATTGACAATAAATATATATCACAGAAAATATTAAAGCACTATGCTTCTAAGAGTTCTGAGCCTTGCCAAAACCAGTTTGGCTCAGTGGATAGAACGTCGGCCTGAGGATGCAAGGGTCCCAGGTTTGATTCCGGTCAAGGGCATGTACCTTGGTTGCGGACACATCCCCGGTAGGGGGTGTGCAGGAGGCAGCTGGTCGATGTTTCTCTCTCATCGATGTTTCTAGCTTTCTATTCCTCTCCCTTCCTCTCTGTAAAAAAATCAATAAAATATATTAAAAATAAAAAAAAAGAGTTCTGAGCCTTTTTTTTTCCCCCCCCTTTGGTAAAGACTTTTTTTTTCCTTCTCTTTCAGGTCAGGAAAGCTTGCCAAGCCACAAAACAAAAATCAGGTAATTAAGAACTGGTATTGTTAACAAGGCTCTTCTGTTTTCATTCAGCTTCCAATCTCCCTATGGAAAAGAGGTATCGATTTCTATGATAAAACCAGAACATGGGAAGGATGGGATTAAATGAAGTCCCATTGGCCTTTGCCCAAGTTGGCTCCAGGAGAGTTTGTCACGGTAGAAAGACATCTCTTTGAGAACTCAGATTAGACAAAATGCCACTCAGAGCAGCTCCCTGGGGAAGCACAGCAAATGAATTAAGAACTTTCCCTAGAGGTCACAGGGGAACATGTCAAGGACATTGTTGGCAGGTGCAGCAAAATGCCTCCCAGACCTAGAATGGAGAAAAGAGACTCTCCCTGCAGACCTGGTCAAGGGCGGTGCCTAACTCGGAGGGGGCATTGCTGCATATGCATTTATGACCCATACTGAGTTCTTCACTCACCTCCCCCAGAGCAGGACTGAGGCCAAGAGAAGGCTTGCCGTGTCTACATAACCAGCCCCTGATTTTTGAGTGAGCTCACAACTGAGAGATATGAAAGAGTCTGAATGAGTATCCTCTAGTTTCACAGCCAGTCCTCCCCCTGCCCTGACCTCCATCATCTCAACCCTTCTACTCTTGTTTGCCCTCAAACTTTCCCCATAAATCCATTTGGGTTTCCCAGAGTTCTATCTCAGAGCTGAACTCTTTCTTAAGCTGACTTATATGTTGTTTAAAAGAATATCGCTTGATAATTGAGTGGATTTATCACAAGGGCAAGGAGAGGGGCTGAGGATGGACATGACATGAGGGTCTGACAGACTGATTTGTAACTTCTCTCAGCTTTTTAAAATTTAGTAACTGTCTCCCAGCTTTTAAACTGGGGTATGGGATATATAACATGCAGCAAAGGCAAACATCATAGCATTTTCGGCAGAACCAGGTCACCTACAATTGTGACAGGTAGGAAAAATTGCCTTCAGTGGTTACAACCTCCATTTGATAGTCCCTCCCACCACTCCAGGCCTTTGGTATGTTCACACCTCTCTTCAAAATTATTATTATTATATTTTTATTGATTTCAAAGAGGAAGAGAGATAAGAACATCAATGATGAGAGAAAATCATCAATTGGCTGCCTCCTGCACGCCCCCTACTGGGGATGTAGCCCACAACCAGGGCATGTGCCCTTAATTGGGACCCTTCAGTCCAGAGGCCGATGCTCTATCCACGGAGCCAAAACAGCTAGGGTGATTATTATTTTTTTAAAGGTTTTTTAAAATAGATTTTTAGAGAGAGAGGAAGGGAGCGAAACAATGATCGGCTGCCTCCTGCACGCCCCCTACTGGGGATCAAGCCTGCAACCCAGGCATGTGCCTTCACCGGGGAACCAAATCATGGCCTCCAGGTTCATAGGTCAATGCTTACCCACTGAGCCACGCCAGCCAGCTTCAAAATTATTTTTAATTTCCAACTTCAGATGTTGATGGAAAGCTATCTGACTAGGCTATTGCAAAATAATGACAGAAAAGGGAGTGGTATCAAGATAAGATTGAAGCTATTTACCCAATGTTTTCAAAGGAATAAATAAATTGTTTCAGTAACTGCCATCATGTAAAATTCCAAAGTACATTACTAAGGCACTGATGGTTTGTGAAGATTTAGAAAAGGAAGCAGTGATCATTGGGACTTCTTGGGTTGAATAAATACAGAAATGTAATGCCAAATTAAATGTGTTTGCTTATAAAGGTTGATGGATTGGATGAAAACTGTAGAGAGATCCCTTATTAAGATTTTAGTAGGCACCTGACAAAGTGTCTCAAGATATTCTCGAGAACACAGTACTGAATGTATATATTCCTCCTAGAGCCTCCACCCAAGTCAGCCCCAGGATGACTGGGTAGTAGATAATGTTAGGGTGATTATCAAATGTGATAATGGTACTGTGATTATTTTTTTTAAATGTCTTTATCTTAGAGGTGTATGCTGGAGTATCTTTGGGTGAAATTACATGTATCTGGGCATTGTGTTAAATACTAGAGGCACCCCAGCAAAAGTGGAAAGTTTAAGGAAACAAAATGGACAAAATCTTAGTAATTGTTGAAGCTTGTTTCATGGAGGTTCAGTGTACTAGTCTTTCTATTTTTAGATATGCTTAAAAATGTCCATAATAAAAGTTTAAACACAAACTTCCCACAATAGGATATGGACAAATGTTTGTTGAATAGAAAAAAAATAAGTTGAATAAATCCCCAACGCTTTAGCATTGTAATATAAGTGTGTTCCCATCCACATTTCTAAAATATTGTACAACTTTATTGACCTTTTTTGCTTCTTTTGGATTCCTTTTTTTTTTTAACCAATGTATATTTGTAAGTATGTTCTGGGAATGCTAAGCCATCGCTGAATTAAAAAATTTTAAAGTCCTTGTGCTATTCAGGAGGAAGATGGAGATATTCAATAATAGTGGTGATAATGGTCATCTTTATCTAGTTCCTGACTTTGTTTATTTATTTATTTTTTATCCTCACCTGAGGATATTTTTCCATTGATTTCTAGAAAGAGTGAAAGAAAGAGAAAAATAACGATTAAGAACTTTGTGCCGAGCCGGCACGGCCATGGCATACTCAGCCCCACGTTGGGCGCCATATGTGCCAAGCCAGCTCAGCCAGGTTCGGTGAGCCTGAGAGGGGGCGGTGAAGGACTGAGAAAAGACAGACAAGAGAAAAAAGCTGCATCTCGGTAGGACACTGTCCTCTCTGGTGGAGAGCTAATGACAGCGCCACAGCCTGTAAGCCGTGTCTTTATTTTATAGCCAGTTTCCACGAGGCAAACTAAGGGCGTGGTTACAATGTTCTTGTGAGTTTCGAATCTACCCAATTACATGCACCTGATCAAGCTTTGTTTACTTGCTGCACCTCCCATAGCCCATATTATTCAGCCACATGGGGCCACAGGTTCGGATCATAGGTTCAAGCTTACAACTATAGCCTTTGGCTATAATTGTGCTGGGAGGGCTTTGCCCTCCAAGCTAGGACTTGAGGTGGCTTTGCCAGGAGAGGACCATGCCCTCTCATTAGTCTGAGGCTTGAACTTGTCCAAACGCTGTGGCCGCTCTCCACAGAACTTTCCCCAGAGAAACATCGATTGGTTCCTTCCTGCACATGTCCCGACCAGGGCCTGGGCAGGGGAGGAGCCTGCAACCAAGGTATGTGTCCTTTACCAGAATCAAACCCAGGACCCTTAGGTCCGAAGGCCAATACTCTATCCACTGAGCCAAACTGGCTAGGGTTCTAGTAGTTCCTGATTTTGAAAAGACATTTTCTAATTCATAACTAAAAGGTGATGATATTTGATATATGTTTCCTGTAGGTTCTTTTTAATAGATTAAGGGATTTCCCCCTCTAATCATAGTTTACATTTTTGGGTGGAGTGAAGAGACTTAATTGTGCATTAGTATTGAATATTATAAAGTGATATTATAATCTATTGATATAACCATGTAGATTTTCTCCTTATAGCTGTTAAATGATAAGTTGTATTTTCTGATATTAAATCATTTTTTGGATTGTTAAAGTAAACTTACTGTGCAGTATTAAAATATACTGCTGTTTTTCATTGCATTCAGTTATCTTATAGTATTCTAATATGATTTTTTTTACACATCCTATTTTAATCTTAAATTTAAAATTTTTTGCCTCCTCTTTCTCTGTTTTGTTTTTTTTAAAATATATTTTTATTGATTTCAGAGAGGAAGTGAGAGGGAGAGATAGAAACATCAGTGATGAGAGAGAATCATCAATTGGCTGCCTCCTGCATGCCCCCTACAGGGGATTGAGCCCACAACCCAGGCATATGCCCCTGACCGGAATCGAACTTGGGACCCCCCAGTCCGCAGGCCAACGCTCTATCTACTGAGCCAAACCAGTCAGGGCTCTTCCTCTGTTTTTTTTTTTCCCCTTGAATAATTTTTCCAGACCTTTACCCATGCTATTATCTATTTCAAAGAACCCATTTTGGTTTCTCACTATATGTCTTTGGGAGTAATTCATTTCTATTTATTTTTCATTTTACTGCATCACGGTAAAAAAAAAAAAGTTTTTTATATTATACCAATTCCTTTAATTCTTTTGTGGCCTAATAAACTCATTAAAATGTTTCATGAACAGCCCAGCCGGTGTGGCTCAGAGGTTGAGGGGGTTGCTGGTTCAGTTCCAAGTCAGGGCACATGCCTGGGCTCCATCCCTAGTAACGGGTGCAGGAAGCAGCCAGTCAATGATTCTTTCTCATCATTGATGTTTCTCTCCCTCTTTCCCTCTCCCTTCTTCCCTGAAATCAATAAAAAATATTTTTAAAAATGTTTCATGAACACTTTGGGGGCACAGAGTTCTCTATAACTATTAGATCAAGCTTGCTAATTTTTTTTTTTTTTTAATTAGACAACAGAAACCTATTTTCTGATAGTTCTGGAGGCTGGGAGTTCAAGTGAGGGTGCCAGTATGGTTGCTTTCTGGTGGGTATTCTTTTTGTCTTGCAGAGGGCTGCCTTCTCACTATGCGCTTAAGGGACCTTTCCTCGGTGTATGCTCCCAGAAGGAGAGGTAGCTCAGGTCTCTCTCTTCTTTTAAGGGTGCTAGTCCTATCAGATCAAGGCCTTACCCTTATGACCTCATTTCACTGTAGTTACCTCCCTAAAGGCTCTGCCTCCAAATACAGTCATATTGAGGGTTAGTGCTTCAACATAAGAATTTGAGAGAACACAAACATTCTGCCCGTGACATTTAAGATTGTTACTTCAACTTTATTTGGGGAAATGTTTTCTTTATTTGGGGAAATGTATATCATTTACCTTCACTTTAAACCTTTGATGTTTAAAGTGGATTTCTTATAAATAGCGTATATTTAGATGCTGTTTCTTGTTCAACCTGAAAATCTCCTAGGACTGATAAATGTAATAATACCACACATATAATATTACATATATGATAAGTAGAGAACACTACACTTACATTTTATTGTAATTTTTTTGCCCTATCTGAGATAGAGGCTCCTATTTTTCTTCAATTATGGACAATGCTCAATTTCTCTTTAAGAATTACCATTTACCTATTCTCCTCTAGTTTAAGACATTTCAATGCTTATGCCTCATCCTCTAGAATAGCACTTCAACCTAGTATTTTCAACCAGTACATAAAGCCTGGTTTCCTCGGATATGGAGAAGAGAGTGATCCTACTTGTAATGGTGACATAGTGACCTTTGTTGTTTCACAAGTTTTTTATTTGTCCAAATCCATACAAACTTCCACATTCCAATTCTCAGAGTCCCAGTCCTTCTCAATTAAGGCCCTAAGCTTCATATCAGGAAGCTGGAGAGGCCACTGAATCACTTTCTCTTGTGATTCTGTAGCCCAAGCCATCCAAATGTGGGTCTGAATCAGTCCTGGCGCCAAGAGACGAGTGAGGTTTTTAGGTCCACATGAAAGTACACAGATCTTTAAGGCTCTTCAGTACAGTTAGAAGTAGCCATCCAACCTCATGGTCCTTGCACCATTATTCCCAACAGAAATGTTAAATGCGGTAACCACTCCATGTCTGAGAGAGACCCAGGTTTTTACACTGCAATGGGGGTGGGGTTGGGGCGGGGGTGGAGGGAAGTGTATGTAATGATTCTCCAAGAACAAGGGAGCACACTGCATTTTGTTGTGAACGGGGAATGTGGTTACTCATTCTGTCTCTTCCAGCCTTTGGTACTTGACATGACATATGTTTATCTCCCTATGAACTTAACCTGTCACTCCAATAGAATTTCGAGCTCTGAAGACAACAACCAGGAATTATTTCTGGATCTGTAACCTTAGATCTGTAACCTTAAAGTCCAGTGATGGCTCCGCAGACGAGGAAGAGGTAAAGACATTCACCCCATTGCTCATCCCTTTGAACTCAGAGAACTGAAAGGATACATTTTAAAAAATTAAGTCACAGAACTCACTAAGTAGCAAATCATTAACAAAGAGCAAGTCTAAAATGGATTATTAATGTTAAACTAGTGGGGAATGTTTCTTTGGGAAAGAAAAGTCTCAATTCTTGTCTATTTTTGTATCTACTCAGTTTCCAATTAATGTTGCACTGTGGGTCTTCATGTACCCAGTTGCTATTTGCTAAGCCAATACACAGGCAAGTTTCATAACTTAAGTACTGTAATAACAGAAGCAATAAAATGTTAAATATTAGCCTTGGAGGCGAGCAGGTAGGGGATCAGAATCAATTAGTTTAAAAAGTACAGAGTAATGATTTAATTATTTGGGGAAGAATGCAGATTTTTAAGTTCAAGCTTCAGTACATTTTATTCTCAAAGCAATGCAACTGAGCAGATTTGTGTCAGTAGCTAGAGATGGGAGAAAATGAAACCAGAAACATCAAGGGACTGGCCCAAGGTAAAGCCTGTTAGCTGGAAAAGCTGCCCCAGCGATATCCGTCTCTCTCCAGTCCTAGTGTGCACCCAACCAGAGCATCTCTGAACCAGCAGGTCAAGTTACTTCTTATTTTCTTGCCCTCCTCTGCACAGTTATTGAGGCTTCAGAATACACAGCTGCCAAAGTTTTTTTCTGGCCATCTGGGACTCCATGTGACGTTACCTGTACCAATGGGAACATGTTGATAGATAAATTCAATCGTGTGTGCTTTCTGGGGCTGGTGGGAGGGCGTAGGGAAGATTTTCTGCTTCTGAAACTCGAAGAGAGGGAGAATGAGCCCACAAGGACAATCTTATTTTTATTTTTTTACTGCTCATCCAAGGACATGTTTACTGATTTTTAGAGAGAGGGGAAGGAAGAGGGAGAGAGAAACATTGATCGGTTGCCTCTTGTACGCACCTCAACCTGGGATCGAACCAGCAACCCAGGCATGTGCCCTGACTGAGAATCTAACCTGCAACCTTTTTGGTGCATGGTCTCAACCAACCGAGCCAACTGGCCAGGGCCAATCTTATTTTTTTTATTAAGGAATCATCCTATACAATAAAGAGGTAATATGCAAATTGACCATCACTCTAACACACAAGATGGCTGTCCCCATATGGACACAAGATGGTCACCACAAGATGGCCAGCAGGGGAGGGCAGTTGGGAGGGACAAGGCCTGCAGGGGAGGACAGTTGGGGGAGACCAGGCCTGCAGGGGAGGGAAGTTGGGGGAACCAGGCCTGCAAAGGATGGCAGTTGTGGGGGGACCAGGGGGAACCAGCCCTGTAGGGGAGAATAGTTGGGGGGACCAGGCCAGCAGGGGAGGACAGTTGGAAGCAACTAGGCTGGCAGGGGAGGGCAGTTAGGGGTGACCAGACCAGTAGGGGAGGGCAGTTAGGGGTGACCAGGCCTGCAGCGGGGGGGGGGGGGGGGGGGGGGGCCAGGAAGGGAGAGGGAGAGAAGCAGTTAAGGGTTACCAGGCATGCAAGCAGGTAAGCAATTAGGAGCCAGTGGTCCAGGATTGTGAGAGGGATGTCCCAGATTGGAGAGGGTGCAGGCTGGGCTGAGGGGACCCTCCCTGCCATGCACAAATTTTGTGCACCAGACCTCTAGTAAGATTATAATGGAGCTGAAAAATTTCTATCACCTAGTGATGATGTAAGACCTGACCATTCTCAGGTCTGGTCAGGTCTTAGCACAACAACATTATTGTTTTGTGCCATTCTCAGTCTATTTATAGTAATGCTCTTGGCTAGAAATTCCTGGGGGACTCACCTAATCCCTAGTGAGCTTCCCACAGACATCTCTCCTTTCTAAACCAACTGTATGCCTTAACCAGTTTGGCTCAGTGGATAGAGTGTGGACTGAAGGGTCCCAGGTTTGATTCTGGTCAAGGGCAGCTAATGCAGTGGCAGGCACAATCCCAGGCCCTGGTCGGAGCTCATGCGGGAGGCACCAATCAATGTGTCTCTCTCATCATGATGTTTCTCTCTCTCGGTCTCTCCCCCTCCCTTCCACTCTCTCTAAATATCATGGGAAAATATCCTCAGGTGAGGATTAACAAAAAAATAAACCAATGGTACAACTGGACCAACCCTTGTGGTTCTTATTACAATTACCCTTGAGGAATAACCATTAGGAAATGTTGAAGGATAAAGAGTTTACTCCTTATAGGCCCTCAAGTGTACAAAGCATGTCAGGGGACACACAGTGAAGTCTTAGAGAGGAAGGTATGGAGGGGGGAGATGGAGAGAATGAGAGAGAACAGGCCTGGACCTGGCGTTCTGCTTTAGTTGGGGTCTAGGGCTGGGGCCTATGGTTTTCAGGCTTACTCCTTATTGGTGAATTTAAAACGTAAGTGGGAATTTAAAGCATAGGAAGAAAAAAAAAAAAAAGCAAGTAGCCAATGGTCAGTTATGAAATCAAACACTATAAATTAGTAAGTCCTTACTAATCACTTACCCCAAAAAATCCTTTTTCATCAAAATGTTTTTGCTAAGTCATCCTTACCTCTGAATTTTCCAAGAGAAACACAATGTAGATCTTGCTGGAGTAGCTTCTTTTCTGAAACTTCTGACTTAGTTTGGTTCCAAATTCCAAGTGGGGTGAGTTCCAGGGCAAATATAGACTCTTGTAGCTCAGAGAGTGAGCACTTGGCTCCGACTAAAGTAACTGTTCAGATCCCAATGTGTTAGCACAGGTCACAGTGCCTTTCAATCCATGTCCCACCCCCCCATCACCCCTCAGCAAAATTTTGATGCATATAATGTAGTCAGTCCCTTTTCGCTTTCTCAATTCAATTTAAAATGCAAGTTAATGAATGTGTCATAATATGCTGACTACTACTGTGGGATATAGACAAACTCCAATAGGAACTGGCTTTAAGATTTCCTATGAGTCTGTAAAAAAAAAAAAAAAAATGTCCTAATGATCTGACCAGAAAGTGAAGTAGGGGCACTGGTCTCAGGTGGGATTCCTGGGACCAGAGTTAAGCTTCTAGGTGGGCATAAGTTGATTTCAGCAGCAGCACCTAGATCCAAGGATGCGATGAAAGGCAACAATCTGGAAGAAAAGTGAAATAAAAGAAGGGACAGACAGCAAACCCAAGGCATCAGTCAAAGGAGCCAGAAGAAAAGAATAAAGTTTAGATCCAGGGTAAGGTAAAAAATGGTCAGAATCAGGCTCAATTAAGAGAGTTCAGAGTGAGGCTGGGGTCAGGGCCAACAGAGATCCCCTGAGCCACTGGCCAACATCCTGGGTAACTGTTCATGCCTTGCCTTTCACTGTTCTCATGGTATTGAGAACTGACCAAGGCAGTTTGTTTGTGCACTGCTATTAGATTCTTTTTGGTAGATTCTGCAGCTGCCAAAAGTTAAGAAGTAGAAAAAGGCTAACTACACCCCCACAACCTTGCTATTGAATTACAGCTGATTTCAGATGGAATTCTGCCACAGAGTCACTTATTAGGCAAACATTTATGAGCAAGCAAGCATTAAAAGCAGTCTACCTAACCGTGGTTTGCAGGATGCTGTCTAAAATATGGTAGTCTACTCATACAGGTTGAAAACCACCGATTCACCAATGAGGATCTATTTCTAGCACCATGTATGCCAATTACAAGACATTTATTTCACCAAATGAAAACACGTTAGTTAACACTGGGTTGATTTATTTATGAGAGCTTTTACAATTTGTTTTCTAAACCACAAAAGGATTGTGTGACATGGCTTATCATTTATGTCCTGTTTACTTATCTTTACAGAGATCTTTACAACTCACAGTTGAATTGCGCACCCATCTCCCCACAAAAAAGAATTCTGAAGTTCAAACACTTCCACCTCCACCTGTGAATATGATCTTATTCGGAAATAGGGTCTTTGCAGATGTTAACAAGTTGAGGCCTATTTGCTCAGGGTGGGTCCTAAATCCAATGACAGGTAGCCTTATAAAGACAGACTCGGTTTCCGCTTCCGCTCCCTCTCTCCAGCAGTCCCGTTACCGCCTCCTAGCTGGCCTCTCACATAAAGAAAAAGACAGACTCTATCTTATTTGTTGTATTTATTTCATAGTTTCCCCATTATCTGAAGTTATTATTCTCTTACAGTTCTGGAGAAGCAGCAGTTCTTAGCATGGAGGTGGGGAGGCAGAAATAGAGATTAAAGGTGCCCCCCCCCCACCCACCCACCCAGGAGGAAGCAAGCCACCATGTGAGAGAAAAAAAGTCTGGGTGATGGTAGGGTGAAATTAGAAGAAAGTATGTAGTAAGGAGGTCATGAACCTGGGGTGATTAGATCTAATCTAATGAAACATATAGAGAATTTGCAGCACAGTGTTCATGCATAAGGTCAAGTCAACAGAACTGGGTTAAAGGTGTCTCCCAGCTAAGGACATGTTCCTTCTGAAATGAGCAGTAATAATGCCTGGTATCCTTCATTTGAGGAAGAAGATTGGATATTAAAAGGGAAAGGAAAGGGTCTAGATATTAGGGTACCTAGAAAACCAGGTCTGGGCGCCTGAGTAATGGGCAATGATGACATCATCAGCATGGAAACAGCATCTCTAAGCTTGTAAAGTGGAGGATGAAGAATAGGGATTGTAGATCTAACCTGATTATAGATCAGATTATCTAGATTTAAGAAAAGCTTTCATTTATCTTCCTATTACTGTTCCTTAAACTTCAGCAAAGTTGTGTTTCGGTTTTCTCTGGGAGGTGTTTTTTATTTATTTATTTTTTTAAAATATATTTTTATTGATTTCAGAGAGAAAGGGAGAGGGATAGAGAGATAGAAACATCAGTGATGAGAGAGAATCATCGATTGGCCACCTCGTGCATGCCCCCCATTGCGGGGATCAAGCCCAAAACCCCAGCACATGCCCGTGGCCAGAATCAAACCTGGGACTCTTTAGTCCACAGGCCGTTGCTCTATCCACTGAGCCAAACCACCTAGGGCTGACAGGTGCTTTTTAAACTTTGTTTTTAAAAAATCAACTCTGATTCCCAGGTGTGGCTCAGTGGTTGAGCGTTGACCCATGAACCAAGAGGTTAGCAGTTCTTTCCCAGTCAGGGCACATGCCCGGGTTGGAGGCTTAATCCTCAGTAGGGAGCATGCAGAGGCAGCCATTGATGTTTCTCTCCCATCGATGTTTCTATCTCTCTATCCCTCTCCTTTCCTCCTTCTCTCTAAAAATAAATAAAAACATATATATATATTAAATCAACTCTGCTAAGGGATTTTAAAGGAAGGATGTTAGTGGGTCCTCATCCACTCCCCAGCTGGACAGTAAATGGTTCATCTTTTTCTATGGCATTCTCTTATCCTGGCTCCCAGATCCCTGTAAGATCCCCGCTGCCTCCCCCTTTCTGAATTTTACAGATCCCAAGTGGAAATTGGGACTTTTCTTCTTTAGTCATAACACACCCTGATGGCATGGGAGTCTCCTATTCAGAGCTGATAGCTTACTGGGCTTCTATAAGGAGGCGAGGAATGAGCCACACTTGACAGAGGTTCTAGCATATCCCCCTCCCCTTCCCCTTGTCATAGAGGCTTGGTGACAGGAATCTCCCACTTTCAGCCTCTCATTTCCAAACTTTTGCTCTCCTTTGGCTTGGGTCTTAATCCCTCTCATATGAAAGAAAACTTGGTTGACTAAACATTCTTGCTAATTACACTCTATGCCAGCACCAGTGCCCTTCAAACTAAAAACTTAATTGCATTTTTTCATTCTTCTTTGCACTTTGTGTAGCCTCCTATTTCTTCCATGCCAAGTGGTATAGGAGGTGACGCAGTAACAAAGGCATGACAGCAATGCAAAAACAACATCATGCTATTACAGAAGGGCGTCTTTCCGTTCAGGATTTTGAAAGGTCCTGACACTAGGTCCTTCCTACTAATGCTCAGGAAGACAAGAGAGATGATGTAGATGAGCATGTGACACATGGGATCAGATAACAGGCGCCAAGAACTTCAGAAGCTGTTCAAGGAGGCAGAAGATCCCAGAAACTGTTGAAGGGGACGAGGAATCCTCTGATACAGCAACACACACATAATAGGCAGTGAAGAAGCTGTCTAATAGGATTTAGCCCACAAAGGGTCTTTAACGTCCATCTTGGCCCTGTGTGAGCCTGTAAGCATAATATGGACATCAGCTGTTGTGTCCTACCAAGCTGGAAGCTGAGGAATGCAAAAACAAAAACAAAAACAAAACAACGACAAAAAACAGAAGTAAGTTTGTTTTCTTTCCAGAGATTTCCTATCCCATTGCCATGGGGACCTAAATCAGCTCTACAAATGCTGGCCCCAGCCTGATTTCTGGAGATCAAATGAACAAAGGTTTTCTTTACCAGATAAAGTTTCTAGATTCCTGTGCTAATAATTAAGTATTATTAGCACAGGAATCTGTACTATTATACGGGGCAGTGAGGGCCTGGGGCGGGGTGCGGGGGGCGCGCTGGAGGGGGTCAATGGGGGAAACAGGAGGATATATGTAATACTTTCAACAATAAAGAATTATTTTTTAAAATTCGCTTAACACATTCTAAATGAAATAAGACATTCTTGCTCAGTTAGTATGGCTCAGTGGTTGAACATCAACCCATGCACCAGGAGATCTCCAGTTTGATTCCCGGTCAGGGCACAGGCCCACGTTGCAGGCTTGATCCCCATTGGGGGGCGTGCAGGAGGCAACCGGTAGATGTTTCTCTTTCACATCAATGTCTAAATAAATAAATAACATCCTAGTAGCAACAGGAAAACATTGATAGCCATTATTTTTAAGTTTTGGAGAGTTATTTTAAAAATGCAATTGAAATAATGATTCAAGTTAAGATAAAATGCTCTCTCCTCTGTGTGGCCTGTGAAGCAGTAGCAGTTGCTTCAACTGGGAAAGGGTAAGAAATGCCGATTCTCATGCCCCAACGCAGACCTACTGAGTCAGGGTCAACAGTTTAACAAGATTCCCAGGTGATTTGTGTGAACATTAAAAGCTTGCAAGGCACAGATCTATGCAACTTTAAAATTATTATATATAATAATGGTACATATTTGTTCGCACCAGCAGATTGAAGTTTTGGGAACAATGTGATTAATATGTTAAGATAATGTTTATTTCCTGTACAATACAGGTTGCTTGTAACTATTTCAAAATTGTTCTCCTACAAATTGTACATAATTTAGAATTTCAAGATGAACATTTACTTTTGGTTTGGAATTATTTATATGTTGGGAAAATTAGCAAAGGCCAGCCACTTCTAATATTCAGATCTTCAATTTGAAGGAAAATTAAAATGTTGCTTTTCCCCCCTATATTTGGGAGTGAAACAAAATCATGAAGGTCTTGAAAACTAATTCTAACAGTGTCTCAAGGATAAGAGGGTGGGGTGAAGGTGTGAACCAAACATTGAGCTCAGGTGGCTGATAAAAGGACTCTGAATAGAAAGGCGTTAGGCTTACCCTGTGTGAGAGTAGGGCTCATTCAAACACAGCAAATGCCTCATGGTCACTGGCCTAACCTCTCACTATATATACCATTGCCCACAGGAGGATATAGCTGTTTAAAAAACAAGACTGAGTATGGGCAGTCCCCAACTTATGATGGTTCAACTTACAATTTTTCAACTTTATGAAGATGTGAAAGCGATATGCATTCAGTGGAAACCATACTTTGAATTTTGATCTTTTCCTGGGCTAGTGATATGTGGGAGGACACTCTCTAGTGATGTTGGGCAGTGGCACAGAGCCGCATCTCCCAGTCAGGCATGCGATCAGAAAGATAAACATTTGATACTCCACACTGTGCTGAGTTGCCAGCATTTCTTGGATATTGTGTTTTGTGTTCTCACATCCCATCATGCCTACAAAGTGCCCATCTCTGTCTCCTGCTTCTGAAGAGAAGAAGAGGAAGGCAAGGGCTCTTGAGATGAAACTCAAGATAATTGCCCAACTGTAGGCTACTGTAAGTGTTCTGAGCACATTTAAGGTATGCTAGGCTACGCTGTGATGTTGGTAGATTAGGTGTGTTAAATACAATTGCAACTTATGATATTTTCAACTTATTGAGATGTAACCCTATCATAAGTTGAGGAGCATCTACAATTCACTCAAAGTTCCAAATGAATCTTTGCCGGATGTCCATGCCTGGATGAACTCTAAACAGTTTATCCAAGGGGTGGTCTTGTGGTTCTAAGGGATTAGGAACTATGTTTTTCCATGTAGGTCCTTTGGAGCAGAAGAAGAACTAAAACAAGGAGATCACCAGGATTGGCCAAAATAGAAAAAGATGATGGATTTAATGGATTTGAGCTCTAACTGAAGGTAACTTCAATGGAAAGTCCATGTCCCTGCAGCAGAAAGGAGGCTGAGCCAAGGAGAAGTTGCAGGAGAGATCTTTAGACTCATGACATTGCTCCTGGAGCATGTGCCTTTTAACTACAGTCCATCTCATAACCATCTCATAAGCACCTGAAGGCGTTCAGATGCCCTGGGCCTTCTAAAGGTCCATATGACCATTTCACATAGGTATTTCTTCATGTGTTTGCCTTATACTCTTGTGAAATTCAGTCAAAATCACCCGAGGATGCCAAGTCAAGACTGCAGCCCATAATACTCACATAGGAGCGCCAATGGTCAGTAGCGACCTCTACCCTGCTCTGTTATTGGTACATCATCTTCAGTCTGCATATACTTCACATGTTCCTCCATAGCATTCAAACACTGACAAATACACAGCTTCATCAGATACTGAGCTGCCCCAAATAACCCACATGTTAGGACAGTGCAACCAATGGGACTTGGCTTTATTATGGAATAAGAAGCTGTCTTTGGCTATTGTGGAACTTTCTTTTTCACTATGAAACCTCCCCCTTTCTCCTTCCAAGTGAGGTCTCCCTGAGGCCACCAGAGAGAGAAAGAGAGAGAGAGGCATTACAAACCCCGAAGAAGCAGTTGTTTTGCTCAGTGCACAAGACCATTCCTTCTTTAAAGCAAAACTCCCTTGAAAGAAGAATTGAAGCTCCTGAGTTTGGTTTTCCAAGCAAGAAAGTTAAAGGTCAAACTGAGGGTTTCTTGACCAAGTTTGACCTGTAAAATAGCATCACTGGAATGAATTCCTCCACTCACACATCTAATTCTGCATGCTCTTTTCACACGTAGCAATCCAACTGAGCCCTACAGACAGAGACTGATAATCAAGGTCAGAGTTACAAGAAACAGAATCCAACCTACTAATGTAAGCAGGAAAAAAAAGATTATTAAAAGCATTTAAGTAGTTCACAGGATGTCCAGGAGGAGGAATAACCAGGATTGGGAGCTAAGTCCTCAGGATAACATGTCCGAAACTGCCCCCCAACTAGACTTGTGACAGTGCCCTTGCCGCTGCTGCTGCTGGACCTTGCCTCATTCCTGGACCTTGGACGCTGTTGTTAGAACCATCGCCGCCATGCCTCTGGAAACTGGCTAGAGTAGCGCGATCTGTGCCAGAATAGATCACAGCCAGGGCTGCCTCTTTGCATCATTGTTTTCTGAGTCAAACATTGGGGCGGGTAAGTCCAATTGGCAGAGCTTGGGCAGGTAGCTGGCCAAGTGGGCAGGTAAGAAAACATTGCTGAGTATTACTGTTCTTCTCTGCTGGCTCAGCCCCAATTTTGTTCTGGTGTCTACACTCCATGCAGTCTCATGATTCAGAATAGGTAGACACAGCCACCTCAGGAGATGCATGTAGGCTTTTCTGGGATTCTGTTCCCTTGCCAGTGATTGGTTTAGCAAGGGACCTGAGATCCAATTTTAATCAATGAGATGTGAGGCTGAGTCTGTTATCAGGGGGAACTTCTGAGAAATTTTCTTATTGTTCTTAAAAGAGACACAAGTCAAAGAAAGTAGGTCCTTTCCTTTACGTTCTTTTTCTGCCTCTACATATTGGTACGATAGGACGTAATGCTTTTGCAGCATTCTTGTGACCAAGAGGCAAAGTAACTGACATTCTAAGGATGACAAAGCAGAAAAGCAGAAAGGATCTGGCTCCCCGAAATATTATTAAACCACCCTTATGACAACTTGCCTTTCAAGATAACATATTCCATTTTGTTTAAACTAATTGTGTTAAAGTAATTTTCAGCTAAACACATTATATCTGATACAGGAGGATTCATCATCAGTTTGCAGACAGAAAACTATGGCTTCACTGGGTTAAATAACTTGCTAAAATTACATAAAATTTTGTTTTAATACAAAGGAAATTCATTCCTCTAATAGTGACGTGTAGGTGCCTTATTTATTAAATCGTCTATGAGAACCTGAGCCCCTAACAATGATCTCCTTTGTTAAAACCCGATAGCAGGCAGCACTTGCACTGTCATGCCTAACATTCAGTTATTCACTGGGTCACATTATTCTCAAATTGATTTTCAAATGTTTATCTTTGTCCTCAACTACAAAATAAACTCTTTGAAGGCAGGTTCATAGTTTCTCTGGCCAAGCAAGGCATTGGGGTCCACAATAAATGCTTAATATGGATGAAGAAAATTAATTGACACATTACCAAGTTTGGATTGTACTGACACATTAATAATTGAATTTTCTGAGGATAATATAACTAATTTAAAATTCTCTGAAGTCATTTTTTTACTTTTTAGGTTGGCTGCCATAAATTCATGCTCTATTGATAATTAATAATAAAATTATAATAACATCAGCAATAGTAGAAACTGCTATTTATTTAGTGCCTTTGGGCCAAATTTATGTGTATAGATAAACACACATATGTCTAGATAGACACAAATATGTTTATACACACACATATATGTGTGTGTGTGTTGTGTATTATTTTTAATCCTCATAACAGTCTTGTGAGGTAAATATTAACATCTCCATTTTATAGGAAACATTCTCTGAGAGAGCAACCCTGTCATGAAAACCAAATAAAGTGGCCAAGTTCAAATGTAAAAACATCTTCCTTTGGCTCCAAGGCCATACCTTTTCTAGTCTACCATATTGTTTCCATTTTTGCTGCCTAGGAGGGAGAGCATTGACAACGACAACTCCTTACTCCCAAACCAGCTCCGGGTGAGATTCTAATAGGACCAGCTGATGAGATGACTATCACATAAAGAAAGGTAGGCTGTCTACATGTCTACATGGTGCTTCATAGCATTTCATTTACTAGTAAGTGATGAAAAATATTTCAGTCCTTTATAACTTTATACCACAGGATAAAGCGAAATTTTCCTCACCCAAAGCCTTTCCTAGACACCAAAACAGTCAGTTCTAACTTCAGGTAAACAAAACAAAAGAAGCAAGACCCTCAATGCCTTGTATACTAAACAGAGCTTTGCAGTCCGGTGTGTTTTATCAGTGACCCTCAGTATGTATATGTTGGGGGGAATATACTGGGGGAGGGGACATACCAGACTAGGAGTGGGGTGCTTAGCATCATTTTTCCCCCATTAAGGAGTCTAACATAATGAGTGTTTCAAGGGCCTATGCCAATATTTGGGGCCAAAAATTCATTTTCAGCCTCAAAATATCAAAAGAAAACTGCAATATGGAGATTTATAATTGTTTAATTAAACATTCATACAATATAACCGGTGGCAATTCCATTCATTACCAATTTTAGTGTTCAAAAAAGTTTTGTTATTGAAAACAATAGGTCTGATTTATTCACTGCACAGGAATTCCTAAACATATGCTATTTTTTAAAAATGTTTTATTGATTTTTCACAGAGAGGAATGGAGAGGGATAGAGAGCTAGAAACATCGATGAGAGAGAAACATCATCGATCAGCCGCATCCTGCACACTCCCCACTGGGGATGTGCCCGAAACCAAGGTACATGCCCTTGACCGGAACCAAACCTGGGACCCTTGAGTCCGCAGGCTGACGCTCTATGCACTGAGCCAAACCGGTTAGGGCAACATATGCTATTTTTATAGCTATCTAAAGATAGAGAGATCAGTACCAATCATAAAATAAATGAGTTACTTGTAGCCATATAACTTCAAAAGCAAAATCCTTTCAACAAATGGTTCCAACAAAAAAACCCATATTTTATGTAGAACAGTGGTTCCCAATGTGGGGCACATGCTCTGTGGGGGGGAGGGGCAATTTTATTTTTAAGAGGTGTAATTTGAGAATGAGTTATTAACAGTGAATTTTTTGCATTTCTTATGGTTCTAGGGGCCTCATATGCAATATATAAATATATATTGTGACATATTTATGCATTCAGTTCCCTATTATTTTGAATCTTTATTTTCTATTTTTTCGTATCACTTCATATTGTTATTATTTTAAACAATTTCTTAGTGATTTCTTCTTCAGTACTGCAACTGTCCTGTTGTTCTTTTATTTTTCTCTTTCATGGATGCCATGTTCTTTGGAAGCTTGTTTAGACCAAGTTAATGGCCTTTTAGGCTTCCTCCATGTGAATAAGAGTTCACTTTTTGAATAATCCTCTCTAATAAAAGGGTAATATGCAAATTAACCATCACTCCGCTACATAAGCCATGCCCACCAGCCAAGTCACGCCCACCAGCCAATCAGGGCGAGTATGCAAATTAACCCCAGCCAAGATGGCTACCATTGGGTTTCCCCGGCAACAGAAGAAGCCAAGCTTTCCACACACTCTGGCAGGCCCAGGCCTCCACTCAAGGATACAAAGTTTCAATTATAGAAGGTAAACAAATCCAATCGGCAGCCATGGATCCAGCAGGAGGCTTGCCTCCGCTCCAGGCTACAAAGTTTCAATTGTACAAGGTAAATAAATTCCAGATACCAGGGCCTCTGCTTGGGTCTCCAGGGGCATAGCTAGCTTGCCCTTCAGGGCAAGCCAGCTGGCCCCCACCCGTGCACCAGGCCTCTATCCTCCTATCTAATAAAAGAGTAATATGCAGATTGACCATCAATCCAACACACAATATGGCTGCCCCCATGTGGTCAAAGATCCTGCCCCCATGTGGACACAAGATGGCCACCACAAGATGGCCAGCAGGGCAGGGCAGTTGGGAGGCACCAGGCCTGCAAGGGAGGGCAGTTGGAGGCAATCAACCCTGTAGGGGATGGCAGTTAGGGGTGACCAGGTCAGCAGAGGAGGGAAGTTGGGGGCAAACAGGCTGGCAGGGGAGCAGTTAGACATCAATCAGGCTGGCATGGGAGTGATTAGGGAGTGATCAGGCTGGCAGGCAGAAGCAATTTAGGGGCAATCAGGAAGGCACGCAGGTGAGCAGTTGGGAGCCAGCAGTCCTGGATTGTGAGAGGGATGTCCGACTGCCTGTTTAGGACCGATCCCACCGAGATCGGGCCTAAATGGGCAGTCGGACATCCCTCGAGGGGTCCCAGATTGGAGAGGGTGCAGGCTTGGCTGAGGGACACCCCCCCTCCGTGCACTAATTTCGTGCACCGGGCCTCTAGTAAGAATTATATGTCACGGGGAGGGTGGGGCATCAGGATTTTAGAGATGCTTAGGTGGGGCATGGCCAAAAGAAAGGTTGGGAACCACTAACGTAGAATGTAAGTGCTTTGGACACATGATCTAACGTAGGTGGGCCCCATTGGCAGTATGCTGGCTTTGTGGGCATGCCACCTGAGCATCGGCACAGGCCCATGTCTGGAAGGCCCTGAGACTGGGTTAATGCTCTGCTGTCACCATTGTGGAAGTCTTAATCATTTTTGAACAATGAGCCCCACATTTTTATTTTGTACTTGGTCCGACAAATTATGTGGCTGGTTCTGAAGCTTAATAAGATTTTAAAACAGACCTGGGTGGAGCTATGCCTCATTCTAAAACAATGAAGTTGTTGCTTCCCTTTGCTTTGGCTTGTTTTTAGGTCAAATGTTTAATTCATTTGAAAAATGTATGAGATTTTTGTACTTCATACAGGGTAGCATAAATTTTAAAAGATAGGGTAGCATTAGACCACATGAAAAGACAAAATTCTGGCCTAGCTGGTGTGGCTCAGTGATTAAGCATTGACCTATGAACCAGGGGGTCATGGTTCAATTCCTGGTCAGGGCACTTGCCACAAGCCGAGATTGTAGGCTTTATCGCCAGTAGAGGGCGGGCGGGAGGCAGCCAATCAATGATTCTCTCTCATAATTGATGTTTCTATCTTTCTCTCTCTTTCCCTTTCTCTTCCTCTCTGAAATCAATAAAAATAAAAAGCCAAAATTTGAAAAGTTGACATAAGTTAAAACAAAGCCAGAGCAGCCTTCTAGAAGTAACTTGCATGTCTTGAGCCTTTCCAATATTTGAGCTGGGCAAAATAGCTTATGGACTGGGCCAAACCAACATTGTCTTGTAAACAACTGTTTGCAAAGCGAATAGAAAAGCAGACATCCTGACCACAAGGACTGATGATTATAGACTCTCTTTTGGAATGTAGAATCAGTAACCATCCATGTATAGCTAAAAACAAAATCAAAAAAACCTCAGCTTGTTAGCACCGATAGAAATTTATTTCTCCTATTCATGTAATTATTTCCCTTCCTTTTCTCATAAAACCCTTTAATCAGAACACTATTTGAGTTTCTGCCTGAATCTGTAATCCCCAAATTGCAATTCTTTTTGTTTCCAAATAAATGTTTGTTGCCTCTCATTTTGGCTTTTTAGTTTTAGGTTAACAACACCCATTAAGTAAAGATTGGCCAATGTCAGAAGGCATTTCAAGCAGTGCCAAGTATTTATGAAAAACAAAGAGTACTTCAAAATTAAATTTAGACTAAGAATTTTGAAATGTATTGGATACCAAATTACATCTAGGATAGGAACCAAGAGTGAACAAACATTGCCTCCACAAATTACATTTTAAGTGGCTGCAGGACATTTTCATCTAGGTCAGATAAAGTTTTAAAATGGTTGCATCCATAATCCATCAAAGTTCTGTCTAGACAAAGGACTGCATTTTTTGATTGGGGAAACCAGGGGAGGAAAAACCTCAAGGCCACATCCTGCTGATATCCTAGGAGACTCAATGGGAGGATAAGGTCCTGAGTGTTTGGGGTGAGCAAACACCAACGCTTGACCCTCCCCTTTCCTCCCACGCCCTGAGGAGTCAAGGGCCAGGGGAGGACATTGCCAATTGTGGACTTAAAAGGAAAGCTCAACCTAGGGACTGGTGAGTATGCACACGCACCCTAGAAGTCTCTAGTGCTCTCTGGACAGGACCAAGGGAAGGAGAGCCATTGGAAATTTATTTAACTTTATTCTTTAAAGGAAATGTATTTTAATTTGCTGACCAAATTTTTTCCTCTAAAAATAATTTCTGCCGAAACCGGTTTGGCTCGGTGGATAGAGCGTCGGCCTGTGGACTCAGGGGTCCCAGGTTCGATTCCAGTCAGGGGCATGTGCCTTGGTTGCGGGCACATCCCCAGTGGGGTGTGTGCAAGAGGCAGCTGATTGATGTTTCTCTCTCGTCGATGTTTCTAACTCTCTCTCTCTCTCCCTTCCTCTCTGTAAAAAATCAATAAAATATATTTTTAAAAAAATAAAATAAAAATAATTTCTGCTCATTGTGGAAAATTTAGAAAATAAAGAAAAAATAGAAGAAATCGATCATAATTCCACTTCTTTAAGAAAAATCATTGCATCATTAATACTTGGATATATTTCCTCTGGTCTGTTTTTCACAATATTGTTAATTTATACATGGATTGTACACATATAATTTTGGGGTTTTTTTTCCTCTTAAATGTCACAGCACAAGCAATCAGGATTTTTAAAAAGTGAAGAATAAGATGGCCATAATAAGTCCAAGTGCATTAATTAAAAGAAAGAAATTGTCATGTCAGATGAATAAAAAAAGCAAGACCCATATTGTTTACAAGAGACAAAACTAGTAGTAAATCATATCGTACAAAATATATTTTACCCCTAAAATAAGATCTGAATAAAAGTGGAAATATTACATGTCAAATATTGTGGGATGTAAATAAACCGGTTTGGCTCAGTGGATAGAGCGTTGGCCTGTGGACTGAAGGGTCCCAGGTTCAATTACGGTCAAGGGCATGTACCTTGGTTGCGGGCACACCCCCAGTAGGGGGTGTGTAGGAGGCAGCTGATCAATATTTCTCTCTCATCGATGTTTCTAACTCTCTATCCCTCTCCCTTCCTCTCTGTAAAAAAAATCAATAAATATATTTTTAAAAAAAAAATAAACTGTACTTATCAGGAGTTATCTGGATCTGGTTATCTATTTTGCAACAAAATAAATATCCCTTTTTCTTTGTATTCTTGGCATGTGTTTCCACCTCACCCCACCTTATCTGCCTCAGCCCCCTCCACACACACATTTTTAAAAATATATATTTTTTATTGATTTCAGAGAGGAAGGGAGAGGGGAGAGAGAGAGAAATATCAATGATGAGAGATAATCATTGATCAGCTGCCTTCTGCAGGCCCCCTACTGGCGATCGAGCCCACAACCTGGGCTTGTGTCCTTGCCAGGAATTGAACTGGGGACCCCTCAGTCTGCAGGCCAACGCTCTATCCACTGAGCAAAACCGGCTAAGGCAAGAGAGAATTATTGATTGGCTGCCTCCTGCACACTTCCACTGGGCATTGAGCCTGTATCCCGGGCATGTGCCCTGACCAGAAATCAAACTGTGACCTCCAGGTTCATAGGTCGACGCTCAAGCACTGAGCCACACCAGCAGGGCCACATATACATTTTTGAGAAAGGCATGATCAACATAATCATGCCCTTGGGTGGGGGGGGCAGCTCCTGTGTTGAGTGTCTTCCCCCTGGTGGTCAGTGCATGCCATAGCAACCGGTTGTTTGCCATTTGGTCGATTTGCATATTAGCCTTTTATTATATAGGATTTGCATAGTTGCTATAAAATGGTTACAAAAAAGCATGTTCCAAATTTTAAATTTAAAAAGATTATTTACTTTAGACCTTCTGAGTTCATCAAAGGAAATTATTGAAGGAAAGTGAAATCACCCTGGTTCATAGGTCCATGCTCTCCAGAGGCAGAAACTGTTAAGTGTTGTTAAGTTCTTTGCATATATACTAGTACATGCTTGGATGGTGTATGCAATTGTTTTTTGTGTTTTGTTTTGTTTTTGTTTTTGTTTTTCACAAAGAGAACATACAAATACTATTCTTCCTCTTGCTCTTTTCATTTTGTGATATATTTTGGACAGCCTTCTATATCAGCACACAGTGGTTTACCTCATGCTTTTTGTTTCTCTGGTATTCCTCTGTATTAATAATGCCCCATATTTATTTAACCAGCCCTTCATTGATGAGCACACATATTTTTTGCAGTCTTTGCTATTAAAACTGAAACTGGACAACCAATGGGTCAGGGCTGCCTGTCACTAATTGAGCCAATTAAACAGAGACAGGGTTGAATCATATATGAGCATTTATTCCAATACTGCAAGCATTATGGGAGAGCAGCAGGTCATCCATGAAAATCTGCTCTGGATCACCTCCTCCATGCCCCCCTACCCCCAGTAAACCAGCTGCTTAAATTGGTAGGACAAATATTACATGGGAAAGTAGGCAAAAAGAATAAGAATGGTTATGCAAAATGGGTATTAGATGCATTGGAGAAGTAGGCAATGGGGGCTGGGGCTGGATTCCATTGTTTGGCTACAAGGTTGTTAATCTTTCCCTGATAATAGGCAGTTCTTGAATGAGAATGGACCGTCCGCATTCCAAGGTTGACTCCCAGATTCAATGTTGACTCCTAGGTCCCGGGAACATACAACTTCCAGCCAGGTTAGAATGTGCTTTCTTTATTTAGAACAAAACAATCAAGGTTAACAGAGCATGATTAAGATTTCTTATAACTATAACTAGTGCCCAATATTATATTTCTGCCCCTAACAAAACCAATTCTGTGATAACATCCTTCTTTAGCAGAGTCTACACACATGCATAACTATATCTTCAGATGTATCCCTGAAGTATATTGTTGTGTTGAAACACATGTCATATAAAATTTTGATTTTTTTTTTTCCCCAAAAAATTTCACCAAGGCATATAAAGGTGCCTATTTCCACATCCTAGTGAACACTATACATTTTTGGACTTTAGCATTCTGTGAGGTGAAAAATTGTACCTCATTGTTGTTTTAATTTACATTCCCCTAATTGTGAGCAAGGTGGAGCATCTTTTCTCTAGTTAATAAGCAATTTGCATATCTCTCCCCCCGCCCGCCCCCGCCTATGAACAGCCTTCTGGATCTTTTGTTCAATTTTTCTTACTGACTTTTATAATATCATTTTAAAAAATGTATTTTCATTGATTTCAGAGAAGGGAGAGGGAGAGAGAGATAGAAACCAATGATGAGAGAAAATCATTGATCAGCTGCTTCCTGCACAATTCCTACTGGGATTGAGCCCACAGCCTGGGCATGTGCCCTGACCAGGAATCAAACCATGATCTCCTGGTTCATAAGTCCATGCTCAACCACTGGGCCACTCCAGGCGGGCCCATTTACTCTTAAGTGTCCTTGGTTACAAAAGATAGGATTTTGTGATTTTCTAGATGGCTATAAATTGCTCCATCATTTAACTATCTGTCTCAGTTTTCCTGTTCTGCTTGTCCTGGCTTCCTAGCCTGTCTTTTATTTTATTTTATTTTATTTTATTTTATTTTATTTTATTTTATTTATTTAAGAGAGGAAGGGAGAGGGAAAGAGAGATAAGAAACATCAATGATGAGAGAGAATCATTGATCAGCTGCCTCCTGCATGCCCTCTTCTTGGATTGAGTCTGCAACCTGACATGTCCTGGAATAAAACTGTAACCTCTTGGTTCATAGATAGATGCTCAACCACTGAGCAACACTCTCTGGGCTAGCCTAGCTTATCCTTAGTTCAAGATGGCAAATAAGCCTCAACTACCCACACCTTGCCCTTGGGCCCCAAGTTCTTATGGAACCCCTGTATGTACATATGTAATTAAATGTTGTTATTCTCTCCTGCTAATCAGTCTTTTTTTTTTTTTTAAATGGAATTTATTGGGGTTACATTGGTTAATAAAATTATGTCGATTTAAGGTATACAATTGATACGGGATTTTTGGACTAGAACACCTAGTGTTCCCCTGAGCAGGATGGCTTTTCCCAGGCTCTCTGTCCGAGTAGAAGAATGAAACCACTGACAGAAGGTGGAAATTTATTGAAGAACAAGTACGGACTCCCACGTGGGGAGGGGGAAAAGAGTCCCACTGAATCCCTTTTCCCTATGGTTTATAAAGGGTGCAGATCTTTGTGCCTTGATATCCCCTCTGACTGGTCACTATTCCCTCTTGATTTGGTCACTATAGCAACTCCTGAGCTCAAAGGTCAAACCTCACTTGGGACATGTGAGGCCCTCCTCCCTCATTGTTCTCCTATTCCCTCTGGGCTTTTTTCCTCCTTTATTTTGTAAATATATACGTTTTGCTACTCCTAGTTCCCTTGTCTTATGGAAATGTAACTGCTGCCTCTCCCAATTTCCCTGTCTTATGGAAATGTGACCTTTCACCGTTCTGCAGCCTGTCCTTTTCCTATGGACCCCCTTAATTTTAAAAATTCCCTAAAATTTTACCTGCCTATTTCACCCCTAAAAATTCCTATTTCACAATTCTATAACACATCATCTATATATTCTATTTTGTGTCCACTTCCCCAAGTCATGTTTCTTTCTATTAGGGGCAGAAATGAAACAGTAGAGGCCCTAACCAGTTTGGCTCAGTGGATGGAGCGTCGGCCTGCGGACTCAAGGGTCCCAGGTTCAATTCCAGTCAAGGGCATGTACCTTAGTTGAGGGCACATCCCCAGTAGGGGGTGTGCAGGAGGCCGCTGATTGATATTTCTCTCTCATCGATGTTTCTAACTCTCTCTCCCTTCCTCTCTGTAAAAAATCAATAAAATATATTTTTTATTTATTTTTTTTTTATTGATTTTTTTACAGAGAGGAAGAGAGAGGGATAGAGAGTCAGAAACATCGATGAGAGAGAGACATCGATCAGCTGCCTCTTGCACGCCCCCTACTGGGGATGTGTCCGCAACCAACGTACGTGCCCTTGACCGGAATCGAACCTGGGACCTTTCAGTCCGAAGGCCGACGCTCTATCCACTGAGCCAAACCAGCCTCGGCTAAAATATATTTTTAAAAAGAAATGAAACAGTAGAGACTAGCTATAGTTATAAGAAATATTAATCATGCTTTGTTAACTGATTGTTTTTGTCCTGATTAAAGAAAGCACGGTTTAACCTGGCTGGGAGTTGTATGCCTTGGGACCCGAGTTAACCTTGGACTGAGTTAACCTTGGAATGCAGTCAGTTCTCATCTAAGAACTGCTTCTATCGTCATGCAAAGATTAACAACCTTGTTGCCAAAACAATGGAGTCCCAGAGGCGCCTGCACTGGGCCTCCATTGCTTGTAATCTGTAACCATTATACCCATTCTTATTCCTTTTGCCTACTTCCCTGTGTAATCATTGTCCTTCTAACCATTATAAGTAGCTGATTTTTTGTGGATGACCATCTGCTCTCCCATACTGCTGGCATTATTGGAATAAGTGTTCATGTATGCTTCAACCCTGTCTCTACTTAATTGTCTCAAGGAGTGACAGAAAGTCAGAACCCATTGGTTGTCTGGATTCATTTCCATCATCATTTATCTCACCTTTTCCTCTCCTGCCTCCCACATCCCATTCCCTCTGTTAATGTCTGTCTATGAGGAGTTCTTTTTATTTTTTATTTTTTGCTTCACCTTTTTTTAAAGTGGGAATTTTTACTTTAAATTTTTATTGCTTTCAGAGAAGACGGGAGAGGGAGAGATAGAAATATCAGTAAAAAAAATTAGGGAAAAATGTATTCATTCTTCCATAGTTTGAGTTACTGCCTCTTTCATACACTAAATTCCTTCATGCATTGTCCAAAATTGTAGTTTATTTTGTTTCCTTACTCTGTTGGTGTCAAACTAATTCTTTTAGCCTAGGTTTTTGCATTTCTTCTCTGAGGTACCAACTCCATTTTGTCTTTAAGCACATTTATTCCTTAATTTTTTAAGCCCTTAAATTTCTTCCTGGAATTTTTGTTTCAGGCAGGCCATATTTGATCTAATGTATTAGTTATTTCTGGAGGCAGCATGGGCCAGCATGGTGTGGACGAAAGGGGCCACATGCTAACCTGACAAGCTCAGGGAAGGCCTGCATAGCAGTCTTGCAAACTCAGAGACCTAAAGTAACCACAAAGGATGGTCTGAAACTAAACTTTAACTAAAAGCAGTTATGGTGGGTAGTCACCTCCTAGGCCGGTATCTTCACTGACAAAGGTCAGTCTTTACCTTAACAGAGCCTATCTGTCTTTTTGCATCTATAATAACCTACCCTTTGAGTACCTTTGGGTAACTTGTAACTTTCCTTTTTCTGGACACCCTGTGGCACAACCAAAAGTGCTGGGCGCCAGAACAGATGCCACAAATTCCTTCATTATCATGCTAATTGTTCCTGCACCCACCTAAGTATGTGTCCATCCTTTTACTTTTTATCCAATCCCAGGGGTTTCCCCCACCCCTCTTTGCTTTATCCCACCTCCTTAATCCATCACCAATGAATTTCATGTAACCCACCTACGTCCCTCCTTTGACTACAATGTATAAATACAGGTGTAACCTGCCATTCTCCGGAGCATTACCTCAATTCGTTGAGGTTCTGCATCTCGGCATATGTCGACAGTTTGGATCAAATAAACTCACAAAAATTCTTTACAGGTTTCAACGGTAGTTTTTATGTTAACATTGCTTGGTGTAGTCGGCAGGATTCCAAAGAGGCTCACGCAGGACCATTCCTTGTACTTGGATTCGGTGCTAGGATCCAGCAAAGGGCCCATTGAGCCCCGTGGTTCTCTGCCCATTGGATGAACATGGGTGAATTGTCTCTTGGATCCAGGACCTTCCCTTTGCTTTGGTAGAGGGTCTGACTTTATTTGAGCTGTGTTTTAAAATCCTCAAGATGGAACCAGGGTTGACAGAACCCAGGCTAAGGAGGGACTGGAGGAAAAAATGGGTGGCTGGTTTTGATTTTGGCTTTTCAATTGGAATTGCTGAGAGTCTGAGTGAAAATAACCTTCGCCATATAAATGAGCTGAACTCATTCAGCTCCGAAGATAAAGGGGCACATCCTCCCTCCAGTCTGATTCTGGGGTGTTCTTAGGTGACTAACAATCTTTGGGGAAGTGTCAGAAATGCAGGAGCCCCATAGGGAAGTCCCAAAGCAACTGTAATTAACTAAATGGCTCATCTAGGGGGCCACCATAAGGCTTGGTCTGCCCAGGCCCCGAACCTTTCCTGTGGTTTTAGACAGCCAGGAGAGAAACTGAGGCCACATTTGACCCACTACATAACATGTCTAGAAAGTTTGCTCAGACTACAGATATATTAAAAAAAATAAATAACATGGGAAATTGTGCCCCCAAGGCCAGAAGCTCCCCAAACCCTAGCCCTCATTTAATACTCCTGATAGGAGGAAGGCTTTACTTGCGAGTACTTTACAGAAATGGGAAGACTTAACTAGAAAATATTAACTGAGAAATCACAAAAATGCAGTTTGTTTGGGGTACCTATGTTAATATTTTGCATGCAGAAATTAGAAAATGCCAGCTCTGAAATTAAACTGAATGAGTATATGGGAAGCATATCTTGATTTGGAAATTAGAAGCTTCTAAGGAAAAGCATAGAAAAAAATTTCTTCCAATAAGATGGAAAATAGTAAAAAAAAAAATTTTAGAGACTGTCTCAGAACTATTCTGAAGTTAATAAATGTCTACACCCCGTTTTTCCCCATAAGGAAGCATGCCTCTGATTTATCTTCATAGAAGATTCCCCCAGATAAAAGGAGGTAGAGGCAACTAGAAAAGACCCCGGCCCATTGTTTTGAATAGTCCATTGGGAATATACTGAAATTCTAGAGAGGGGCAGTTCCCGAACCAGGAACAAAAGACACTGCTTTGGTAATTTTTAATGCTGGACATTCTCTGGTGTAAACTTTTAGTGTGTTCTGTGCACCTGTATAAGAGTGTTGATGTTTTTGTGTCCCTTTGTTGTTATTTTATTTGTTTAAAGAAGAGGCAAGTCCCACTTTGGGGAAGCCTAGTTATGTGTGGTGGGGTTGAAAGCGTGAGAGAGATTGCAAGAACGTCCCAGCAGCTGCCAAGAATTCTTAATCTTGGGAGCTCTTCTTGCTCTCCCTCTCAGGGTTCAGCCACCAGAAACAGCTAGTGAGATTTCTGTTTGTCTGCAATATAATTTTGGCTGTCTATCTTTTAGGGATTTTGGTTTGCTCTTCCCTTGTTTATTGTGAGAATAAACAAATCATCTTTTCTCTCAAAGAACAGTTTAGACAGCCGCCATTTTGGACTGCATGACTTGGTAGCCGCCATGTTGGCCACGTGGCTTGAAGCAGCAAAGATCAACCACTCCCTTTGAATTAGCCAATCGGGAAAGACTGTACACCTGAGCTCCAATCAAGAGCAAGGGACAGGTCACATGCGTTGTTAAGGCACTCTGCTTCAGAAAGGATCTTGCAAAGATTCAGAGCCAAGTTCAAACAGGAAACTTTCAGGGGGTAGCATGTGTCCAGTCAGGGACACCACGCAAGCCAAGAGTTATGATTCTCTGTGGGGGCGTCTGCCAGTGATCCCCTGGCTGCCAGCACCAGTTTTCCTCAGGCACCTGGGACCCAGGTCTTAGCTCCAGCTGCAGCAGAGAAGCCAAACCTGGAGGCTTCTCCGCTCTGGCTGCAGTGGAGAAGCCAAGCCTCTTGTCTTCAGTCTTCAGTCTTCGCTCTGTGCCTGTGTATGCAAATTAACCTGCCATCTTTGTTGGATTAATTTGCATACTCCTGATTGGCTGATGGGCATCTCGGAGGTATGGTCAATTTGCATATTTATCTTTTATTAGTGTAGATACTCAGTGAACTGCTTGCAATAAGCCATGTGCCGTCATTTTAAAATCTTATTTATTTATATGCTGAAATTATAATTGAATCTAAGGTATACAAATTTTATATTATTCTCTATGTCATTTTACAGGGATTATTACTTACCAAGAAATTGTTGTCTTGGAATGTTATATTTTATAGAAAAGCAAAGTTTTTTTTTTATCAAATCTATAATCATGCCACTTTTAAATTTTGTCACTTGTGAACAGCTTTATTCTGATGCATTTTTAGGTATATTATATCTTTAGAAAAATCCAATGAAAGGACTCTGACTTACTCTAAATTGCAGCCTTCTAAGCAGATCATATTTTTGAACTGGATGAAGATTTATAGAACTTTAAGGAATAACTGAATTCAAAAACTACTGGCAAATAATCAGGATAAACAAAAATAACTATGGGACTAAATGAATTGAGGATAATTATTCTTATGATTCTGTTTAAAATATTGTTGACTTTTAAATCTTTTGTTTCCCAAATATAAGGAAAAGTAAAAAGCAGACATTCTGCATTGTAGCAACTAACATTCATTTCATAGTGTGTTCCCTGGAGAAGATTTCAAAGATCAGGGGTTTGATATATTGGAAAAGACACCAAATAAAAGACTCTCTCCAACCTCGTTGGAGGGGACCTTACCAGGTATTACTAACTAACCCTGTGCAGCTAAACTTAAAGGAGTTAGCTCATGGATTCACATTTCTCATTTAAAAAGGCACCTGACTGTGAATGGACGTCTACTCCCATCTCTGACACACATCTCAGTCTGCAGCAGAATTCAAAGACTGTTCAAGGATGAGAAACAGCTGTGACTTTTCGGGGACGAGAACTCGCTGACCATGGAAGGAGACAGCTATCCTAAGATAAGGTGACCAGATTTTAACATTGGTAAAGCGGGACACCATTGACAGGGGTGGGGGGTGTCTTTTTTTTTTTTTAATATATTTTATTGATTTTTTACAGAGAGGAAGAGAGAGGGATAGAGAGTTAGAAACATCGATGAGAGAGAAACATTGATCAGCTGCCTCTTGCACACCCCCTACTGGGGATGTGCCCGCAACCAAGGTACATGCCCTTGACCGGAATCGAACCTGGGACCCTTGAGTCCGCAGGCCAACACTCTATCCACTGAGCCAAACCGGTTTCGGCCCGGGGCGCGGGGGGGGGGGGGTTTCCTTGATTAAAAATTTGGTCTATATTGTAATCGCTTTTGGTTTTTTTAATAAAAGGAAATTCACTTCTTAGATCATTGTTGAATTTGCATCCTCTTTTCTTACTCATTATGTTAAAAATCTAAAAAAATAATTTAAAATTATATTATAAATTATTATATACATATTGCTTAAAAACACAGTAAGTGGGTACATAATTACATGAACATATTTTATTGTTAGTTTATAAATTAAATTAATTTGATTGTTATAAAGTAACTATATTTTAAAAATTATTTTAATCCTATATTTCTTTCTAAATAATAACAATACTAACTTGTATTATTTTTCCTCTGAATTTGCCATAACGTAAGTCGTAAGTGTCACTTTCAAGGCCAGCGCTAGACTTTTTGCCACCACTATAAAATATAAATAATACAAGTACTGTCTGCTAAATTCAAAAAAATTTATGTATTTATGAGATAAATAAATTACTTACCTAAATTATCTGAATAGCTGATTTGTAATGACATCACTTGTTTAACTAGCTTACTAGCACGCAGTACGATGTGTATCGTCTGAGAGACAGTTACAAAATGTTTTCGTTGTTGCCAATCCCCAAAAATGCCATTGTTCATTAAGTCCAAACAATGGTGGTCGAATTCTAACAACTGATTAACAATGCGAACTTTGATAAGCAGTTCTCCATAATCAGTTCTCAACAATTATTTGTTATTATTAAAGTTTAACATTATAAAATTAACAAAAATAATATAAAACTCATATCCTGGCTAAATAGCCACATGGCCGCCGAAAACCGTATATTCCCTTCCCGTTCTCCCACCATTCCCTAGCTTGTCATGCATTCTTTCCAAAAATCGGGAATTTTTTAAAACGCCTCGGGACGTGGGACAAATTGTTAAAAGTCGGGACTGTCCCGCCAAAAGCGGGACTCTGGTCACCTTATCCTAAGACGATGTCAACAAGGCCTGTATGCTCACAAACTGATATTGCTTGAACCTTGTTTTTATATCATCTGATAGTTATTGATTGAATGTACATAAAATGATTTTCATATTGTTATTATCCTCCTTATGGTTTCCTAGTGGAAACAATATCTGCCGCCCCAGACTTCCTCCCTTATTAGATATGAAAAATTTAACTTGGATACCTGCTAATCTTTCCCACCTACTACACAGTGATGTTCTGATTATCAGGTATGATAGTGAAATTAATGCCTTGTTGGCCACACATTGGTCTTCTACATCAATATAAGCTTTGGTACATTTTTTTTTTCTGGCTATATCTACTATAAAGGACTCACCTTAGGCAAATACTTACCATCCCTACTAATTCCACTGGTAGAATTGTATATGGATCTAATCTGGATGAATATTGTATAGCTATAGAGATGGGTGATGAATAGCTAAGAAAAACATCTGGATATGATAGCCAAAGGCTTGCAACAGCCTGTCCTACCTGTCATAGTATATCTTGTCCTCAGACTCACCAGCCATGCTCTTGTGGCTGGATGTCTGTGAAACGAGAAAGAAATCAATGGATCCCCATTCCAGAAATTATCAGGATCACTTGGTGGGTAGATATGTCTGTAACTACCCCACCATCCTTGCGTCCTGGACGCTTGTGGGAAGCCCTATGGAATACTCAAACTCTAGCTCATTTGGGGGTCACCTTCACCCATTTAACTGACATGGGAAACTCAACATTTTTGGGTCCACTCAGTCTACCCTAACTGCTCCCAAGCCATAACTACCCAATGGCAACAACATTCCTGGTGGATCCAACAACATTGGCCCCCTAAAAGAAGCAAAAGGGGAATACTTGGAGGAGAAGGGGCTGGCCTTGGTATCCTGGGACAAGCTGAACTTGCAGCTAATGAAGAACATCATTCATTAGAAAGGTTTCTATCTCAAATAGGTCATATAGAGGGAATTTGTGGTATCTGTCCTGGCGCCCAGCACATTAGGATGTGCCCCAAGGGGTTCAGAAAAAGGGAAGTTACAAGTTATTTCAAATAAACTCACAAAAATTCTTTACAGGTTTCAATGTTTTTTTACATTGATAATGGAAAAGCTACTCTTTAGGTAAATGGGTAGGCTCCATAGTCCTGGGAGAGAGACTATTTACCTGGGAATTATCTCCATTGTGAAGGGAAGAGTTATGCGACTAGTGTCTCTTATTACATAAATATATGGCAAGTCCTGTAACATGATTTATCTTGCAGTAACCTTAATTGCTTAGTTAAGGACCACATATGTTATTACATACAGTGACTAACCCACATTTCAGGTAGTAAAGTTTAACTAGAATTTTTCTCTTTTGAGTGGTTTCAAATCTCTGTTGTGGAGTGGGGATAAAAAGGGGCCACATGCTAACCTGACAAGTTTGAGGAAAGTCTGCAATCTGAGAGACACAAAGGATGGCCTGAAATTAAACTTTTTAAATTAAAAAGCAGTCTATGGCGGGTAGTCTTGTCTTAGGCCGGTATCTTCCCTGACAAAGTTTAACTTTGATCTTAACTGAGCCTATTATCTTTTTGTACCTAAGATAACAAACCTTTGGAATGTCAGGGTAACTTGTAACTTCCCTTTCTCTGGACCCTTCAGGGCACAACCAATGCAAGCAGACAAACCACAAATCCCTTCATTGTTATCGTTATCACGTTCATTGTTGACTGTCAACCCACCTATGTAAAAGTATGTGTCTCTCATTTCACTTTTTACCCAATCCTAGAGGTTTCCCCCTCCCCTTTGCTTTCTCCTGCCTCTCTCATCTATCACCAATGGACTTCATGTAACCCACTAAGGCTCCTCTTTTCATTGTAATGTATAAAACAAAGTGAAAAACCACCATTCTGCAGAGCATTGTCTCAATTCATTGAGATTCTGCTTCTCTGCAAGTGTGGACAGTTTGGCTCAAATAAACTCACAAAAATTCTTTACAGGTTTGAATGTTTACATGAACAGGAAGAAGGGGGGAGCGTGGGTCTGGTTTGACTCTAGAACATTCCAGACCCAGCCCTTCAGAAGCTGGCAGTATTATGGGAAGTGGTTGGAGAGGGAAGATAGCTAATGGCTAAGGTTTTTACACTGTACCATGGCTCTGTCCATCTCTGGATATAGCCCCACAAGCAGAGGATCCAGCCTCCTCCTCATTCTAAGGAAAGAGCCTGTTTTAGGGTATTCAGGACACTAACTCCCTAGAGCCAAAATCCATGACTTCCTACTATTTAGATAGGTTTGTTAGCACCAGCTTCTCGGCAGCCAGAGAACTGCTGGGCCAGCCCAAGCTGGAACAGAGGTCGGAGCAGGAATTGGCCTTTCTCCTAGTGACCTCAATCTTGAGCTTTACTGGGGAATTCCTGGTGCAGGAAAGGGAGGGGCCCAGGCAAAGGAGAGCATGGACCCCCTGGCCAGCACTCTGGACATGACTGGGCACATTACATTAAGGCATATATACCCCCTGCTCCATTAAATACTTCACACGGACAGTATGTAAAACAGCCTAGGCCCTGCAACTCTAAGAAACAGAGGGAGGTCCTCGCCGGTTTGGCTCAGTGGATAGAGCCTTGGACTGCGGACTCAGGGGTCCCGGGTTCGATTCCGGTCAAGGGCACATGCCTGAGTTGTGGGCTCGATCGCTAGTGGGTGGTGTGCGGGAGGCAACTGATCAATGATTCTCATCATTGATGTTTCTATCTCTATCTCCCTCTCCCTTCCTCTCTGAAATAAATGAAAATATATTTAAAAAAAGAAAAACAGAGGGAGGCGCTGACCAGTGTGGCTCAGTGGTTGGGCTTTGTCCCATGTACAGAAAGGTTGCTGGTTTGAAGCCAGGTAGGTTGTTTAGAAGGTGATCCCAAGAAATACAGGTAATAGAATGGGAAAGTGAGACAGGAGGGGAATGAAGCCAGTAAAGAATACATTATCAAACATGTTCCCGGTATGGACTTGGAGCATAATTCTATTGGATTTAAAAAATATATATATATTTTTATTGAATTCAGAGAGAAAGGGAGAGGGAGGAGAGATAGAAACATCAATGATGAGAATCATTGATCGGTTGCCTCCTGCACGCCCCCTACTGGGGATTGAGCTTGAAACCTGGGCATGTGCTCTGACTGGGAATCGAACCGTGACTTCCTGGTTCATAGATCGATGCTCAACCACTGAGGCACACTAGCTGTGCTTGCTGGGGAAATTTAGGTGACAGTGTGGAACACAAACCTCACCTATCACAAACCTCACCTATAACTTACATGAGGAGCGAGTGAGTTTGCGGTATTTATACACCAGTTCCTGCCAGTCTATTGACTGAAGGCTGCTGGGGAGGAGTAGAGGGAAATATTAATTCCCTGGCACTTCTGGCCTGCCTTGTTCTTGGTCAGAGCTGGCTCTGGTGTAGAGAAAGCCCTCAGGCAGAGTTGTAGGAAGGCAGGCTAGTGGTGAAAAGGTAAGACCCAGGGCTACGGGCAAGCACTGACAACATCTGTTATACTAAGGTGACCAGATTTTAACATTGGTAAAGCGGGACACCATTGGCCGGGGGGGGGGGGGGGTGGGGCGGGAGGTTCTTGATTAAAAATTTGATCTATATGGAGCAACAAAAATTTTCATAGAACACAAAAATAGTATTGTCATATATTTTTTTAAATTTCAACATAAGTACAATTTACAAATATAATAAATAAAAAATTATGTATAGTATTATTTTATTCTTTGGCATATTTCTCATTTGAGTGAATTTTTTTTAGTAGATTGCTGTCGTTGTTTAAAGGGTCATGAATTTGCCGTAACGTAAGTCATAAGTGTCACTTTCAAGGCCGGCGCTAGACTTTTTGCCGCCACTATAAAATATAAATAATACATGAAGGGAATGGTGAGGGAATCTTAGTTTATTTCTCTCTTTCTTTCACATCTAATCCATCAGCAAATTCTTATGACTCAACCTTTGAGATGTTCTCTGAATCTGACAACTTCCCTCCCTCTGCATAGATCCAAACCACTAAACCTCTCTCCTTCTAGCTGACCTCTAGTCGCCTTACCGTTCAGTCTCCATGCAGCAGGCAGCGGGATCACTGTAGAACATGAATCTGCGTGTGTCATTCCCTGCTCAAAGCCCTCCAATGGCTGCAATCACGTTTAGAGCAAAGTTCCAAGGCCTTGCTTGCTATGTCCTACAAGTTTCTTAATAATCTAGCCTGTAAAATTAGACGTGAAGAAATTGGGAGTCTGTGTTGCTGCGATGCATGCACGCCAATGGCCACTGCTGCCTCGCATCCCAGCCTCCTGGCCCAGCGCCCTGCACTGACCTCCCGGCTCCTCCGACACTGAGCCACTCCACCCCAGGGCATTTGCACTTCTTTCTCCCTCTGCCTAGCAGAAGATCCCCCAGATGAGCATCCCTCATGACATTCAGCTCTCTGCTCAAATGTCCCCTCATCAGAGAGGGCTTCCCTATCCTTCTATATAAATATCCTGCCCCACCCTACATCACCAGCCTTACAGTCCCGGGAAGAGAGAATGGCCTCTTTGGTGAATGGTGTTGATGTAGTTGGTTATCTATATGGCGGGGGAAATAACTGGGCCCTTAAAAAAAATATATATATATATATATATATATATATATATATATATATATATATAAATAATACGAGTACTGTCTGCTAAATTCAAGAAAATTTATGTATTTATGAAATAAATAAATAAATTACTTACCTAAATTATCTGAATAGCTGATTTGTAATGACATCACTTGTTTAACTAGCTTACTAGCACGCAGTACGATGTGTATCATCGTCTGAGAGACAGTTACAAAATGTTTTCGTCGTTGCCAATCCCAAAAAATGCCATTGTTCATTAAGTCCAAACAATGGTGGTCGAATTCTAACAACTGATCAACAATGCGAACTTTGATAAGCAGTTCTCGATAATCAGTTCTCAACAATTATTTGTTATTATTAAAGTTTAACATTATAAAATTAACAAAAATAATATAAAACTCATATCCTGGCTAAATAGCCACATGGCCACCGAAAACCTTATATTCCCTTCCCGTTCTCCCGCCATTCCCTAGCTTGTCGTGCGTTCTTTCCAAAAATCAGGACTTTTTTAAAACGCCGCGGGACGCAGGACAAATTGTTAAAAATAGGGACTGTCCCGCCAAAAGCGGGACATCTGGTCACCTTATGTTATACCCATGCTATTAAAAATTGACTATGTTGCCGAAACCTGTTTGGCTCAGTGGATAGAGCGTCAGCCTGCGGACTGAAAGGTCGCAGGTTCGATTCCGTTCAAGGGCATGTACCTTGGTTGCGGGAACATCCCCGGTGGGGGCTGTGCAGGAGGCAGCTGATCGATGTTTCTCTCTCATCAATGTTTCTCTCTCATCAATGTTTCTAACTCTCTATACCTCTCCCTTCCTCTCTGTAAAAAATCAATAAAATATATTTTAAAAATAAAATAAAAATTGGCTATGCCCTAGCTGGTTTGGCTCAGTGGATAGAGCACCGGCCTGCAGACTGAGGGTTTCGGGTTCAATTTCAGTAAAGAAAACATGCCTGGATTGCAGGCTCGATACCCAGTAGGGGGCGTGCAGGAGGCAGCCAATCAATGATTCTCATCATTGATGTTTCTATCTCCCTCTCCCTCTCTGAAATAAATAAAAATATTTTTTAAAATTGGCTAAACAAACAAAAAAAATAGCTGTACACACTTAGTACGCATGTGCAGAAAGCAGATAATTTCCTGTTGGACAAGCCATCTGTGAAATGAGGACATTCTGTTTTTTTGTGTATTTTTTTTTTTTTTTTTAGTAAATGTTGCTATTTTGTGGTAGGTGAAGACATATCTTGTCAGTAATCCCCATGTATAAACCCAAGTGGTCTCATTTCAATAGCATTGTCAGTGCTATTGAACCAAGAAATTATCCATTTTTTGAAGCCTTCAATGTCATCTCCAGATTCATTTTTCTTAGCGTCTCCAAAAAGTTTGCAGTTTCCTCTCCTTCCAAAGTGACTTCCCTAGCTGGCCACTTTGCAAAGGAGAGTCTTACCTGCCAGTGTGAATTACACTCCAAGGAGGACAGTGAAATGTACAACCAAGCGTTTATCAGACTGACATAGCCCAGCATCGGCTAACTCAGTTCTCAAAGACCCCATGTTTTGGCATTAATACCAATGCTTGTGGGTTAGACACCAAGAGGATTGATTTAATTCTTCATTGATTTTGCATATGTAGACATTCTCATGTTCTTATCTTCTCAGGATTTCTTTCCTTTCCTTTTGTTTTCTTCCTTTCTTCTTAATTAATTAATTAATTAATTTGAGCTAATCCTCACCTAAGGATATTTATATTTTTCCCATTGATTTTTTTTTTTTTTTTTAAGAGAGAGAGTAGAAGGGAGAAGGAGAGACAGAGAGAGAAAAACATGGATGTGAGAGAGACACATCGATTGGTTGTCTCTCCCGACCTGAAACCTTTCAGTCTTCAGGCTGACACTCTAACCACTGAACAACCAGCGTGGGCCCTTTTGTTTTCTGTGGTAACTAACTTTTGTACTGCTTTATGAATAAACTTTTTTGAAAAAAAATGTCTCTGGTGTGGATGAATGCCTTCTCAAGGATTATACTTGTGCAATTATATCTTTTTCTGTTCCTCCTCACAGCAAAATTTCTTAAAAGAGTTGTATACATCAAGCATGTCAAACTCTCGGCCCGCGGGCCGCATGCGGCCCACAACGAATATTTTTGCAGCTCAGTCAATATAACGGTGTGTAAGAAACGTTTTAATAAAATTTTGTAACTTAATTTTTACAAATTAATTATGTTATACATAATTATTAATAATGAACTACAACGTTCACTAATGACTGATTACTATAATCGTGTTGCATTCATTTCCCTTACGTGCCGTACGCGCAGACGTACCATTTCTCTCCACTAATACTTGCAGCGAATATTTTAGCAGCCGATTGCCATGTCATTAGTCTTGTACTGACTTGTTTGGTGTGCACAACAGGAAATATTTCGCTTTCGGAGAACGGTTTATTTGCGTTAAGTTTATTTGTGCAGTTATTCAGTGTCTAGTAAGTTAATGTTCAAGAAAAAATATTAATTTTTATTAAAATGTTCTATTTTATGCTAACGATTACTCATTTATTTCAGCCCTTTGTATTCAGCATGTCTCTATCGAAATAAACCTACGCTTCTATGAAAATTGAAGCTTTTTTTTGCAGCCCACATAAACTTAAACCTTGCTTATTTGGTTCATGTTAGACTTTGAGTTTGACATGCTTGGTGTACATCACTGCACACCCTCGTATACCATTCTCTCCTCAGCACATTTTTATAGGGGTTTCTATCTTCCTCTCTTTAAAATACTGCTTTAATTCACCAAATATCTCACCTTTCCAAGTCCAATTATTACTCTTCTGTCTTCAACTTACTAGCCTCTCAGAAACATAAGCTCCAGCATTTTCTTCCAGAAACACTCTCATCACTTCTGTGACTCCATATTTTCTCCCCCACACCCACCTCTCTCTTCTCTTATTTGTTTCTATACATCTTATTTCTTTAATGAAATATAGGAAAATGTCAACACTTTATATAATTTGGGATAGATGTACATTTTAAAAAGAAAAATTTGGAGGTATTTTTCACATTTTCAAAATGTTTCACATTAAAAGAAGAGAGGAATTTTACTTATCATTTGGGAACACTTTAAAGGCCATTAGTGAGCCAAAGTATATTATGATAACATTCACTTGGACAACTTTAATCTCACAGAAGACAACTGAGACCAAGAGGAATCTAAGTTGACAAAATTATACATACAAACTCATAATTTTCATTCTTATGAGAGATCCTCAGATCCTTACTTAAGCCTATTAAATCTTACTTAATAAGCCTTTTCAAAAGCAGTAAAAAGTAAAATATTATTAGAAAAAGGAAGAGAAAAAATAAAAATATATGAAAAATAGGCCCTGGTTGGGTAGCTATGTTGGTTAGAGCATTGTCCTGATATGCCAAGGTTGTACGTTTGATCCCCGGTCAGGGCACATACAAGAATCAACCAATGAATGCATAAATAAATGGAACATCAAATCTCTCTCTCTCTCTCTCTCTCTCTCTCTCTCTCTCTCTCTCTCTCTCTCTCTCTCTCTCTCCCCCTGTCTCTTTCTCTCTCTCCCTTCCTCTCTCAAATAAATAAATTCTATAAAAAATATATGAAAAACAGTATTTCATAGATATTTTCTTTTTCTTTTTTGAGGGGAAGGAACAGAGATTTCCCATATGCCCTCTGCCCTGACATGTGCATAGCTTCCTTCATCGTCAACATCCTGCACTGGAGTGATACATTTGTTACAACTGATGAACCTACATTAACACATCATAGTCACCCGAAGTCCATAGTTTACATTAGGGTCCACTTTTGTTTTGTTTTGTTTTAATCATCACCTGAGGATATTTTTCCATTGATTTTTAGGGTAAGTGGAAGAGAGAGGGAAAGACAAACACTGATGTGAGAGAAGCACATCAATTGGTTTCTCCTGCACGAGCGCCAACCAGGGACCAGCCGGGAAGGAGCCTGCAACCAAGGTAAGTGCCCTTGACTAGAATCGAATCAGGGACTCTTTGATCTGAAGGCCAATGCTCTATCCACTGAGCCAAACTGGCTAGGGCGTGTCCACTTTTGATGTTGTGCATGCTATGGGTTTGGACAAATGTATAATAATAATTCCATCATTATGATATCATAAAGAGTATTTTCATTGTCCTGAAACTCCTCTGTACTCCACCTATTCATCCCTCATCCCCCACCTCTACCTTCTGACAACCACTAATATTTTTACTGTCTCCATAGTCTTGCTTTTTTGAGAATGTCATATATTTAGAATCATAAAGTATGTAGCCTTTTCAGATTGGCTTCTTGCACTTAATAATATGCATTTAAGTTTCCTCCGTGTCATTTCATGGCTTGGTAGCTCTTAAATTATAGTGCTGAATAATATTCCATTGCCTGAATGTGCCAGTTTATTTACCCAAATTCCTACTGAAGGATGTCTTAGTTGCTTCCAAGTTTTGGCAATTATGAATAAAGCTGCTATAAGTATTTCATTGATTTTTTAAAAATTATTTTCCTTCAGAATTAAACATAGAATCAACTAGCTCACTTCCAATATGTATTCAAACCAGAGTGAAGAGGTACTCTACTTCCTGCTCCCTTCATCTTTGCTTTAATTGCATTATTGCTAATATTAGCATATTAATTTTCCTTATCTTTCATTTATTTATTTTAAACAATGTAGGAAAATGTAATAAGATACTAACAAGTGTCAATATAGTCCATAAATGGTTGTTTTATAAAAACTGACAGGTTGACTGGTAGGCAGAGATGGCTTGATTTTCAGTTGCCAGATGAAAGTCTAAACTTGAAACAAGAAAAGTGGTTTGAGGATAGCAGAGTAAAGATTGAGGTTCACAGAGCACAGACACAGGGTAGGGCAAACAGTTGTTTGTATGGAAAATAATACAATAATTAATAAATAGTAATACAAGAATAAATTCTGTTTTTTGCTTACTCATAACTGATGCCCACCCTGTATGTGCTAGACATAGCCTGCCTGGTTGTTTTGAAAAATGAAAAAGTGCACACATATACACACCAGTTGGTGAAAGGTGTGGAAACTTCGAGTTCAGAATTTGGCCTAAATTTAGAGAGAGTGGTATCTCTCACTGGATACTAGCAACTAACACAGTGTAATTCTGAACTTTGCATAGATACTTGACATGGGGATAAAATGCATCCTTACAGAATAGCTCTGTTTGAAGAGGTGAAACACCATGCTTTCTGACCTAAACTACCAGCTTTGGGCCAGAGCGCAGCTGCACTTTCCCATTTGCTTCTTTTATAAAACAACTGCCTTATCTTGGTTCCTCCGTCTGGTAGACTGTGGTCAGTAGTAAGCATTGTCACCAGCGAAACCCAATGCAGGCAATAAAAAACAATATCCTTAATTACCAGAGCTGAGGCATAGCCAAATGTCAGGAATCAAGAAAGTACCCACAGTTGAGTCAATAAAAGATATTAGCCATCAGTGTAGTAAAAATGAGTCAATATACAAGTCAACTAGCTGGCTCATCCTGAGTCTACATGTGAGGTGATCAACAACATGTGGTTGTCAGGGAAGACAAGTGAAGGAAAGGTGTGGGATAGGCAATTCTATAGTACTATGATGGGGTCTCAGTCTGTTAGTGAGCCTATGCCTTTGAATTGTGACCTTCAGAAGTGTTTCTTATTCTTCTTCCCCCTACTCCATTTTGGGACAGAATGTCTAGAACCAGCTGGAGTTGGGTATTTTCTTTCCCCCAGGTTAGTTAGGCACAGATAAAACTCCAGCAGGTTAGGCTTTGCTTGTCTAGCTTCCCCTGAGGGCAGGTCTGGTTGAAGAACTATATATGCTTGTAAGTCCTCACTTAATGTCTTGGTTAGGTTCTGCAACTTTAAGCAAAATGTGTCATATGGTGAAACCAATCTTATAGACTAATTGATATGAACAAGATTTAAGTTCCTACAGCATCTCATCAACATTATAATGAAACTAGGGGCCCAGTGCACAAATTTGTGCACCTCGGAAGGAACTGTGGGCCGCGAGGCTGCGGTGGGCACAGGGGCAGGTCTTGGCCCATCCTCCACGCCTCTTGCTGCGGGCCCCAGTCCCCTGTCTGCCAGCAGCCCTGCTCCTGCTGCCGCTGCTCCCACGCGCTGACAGCACCAGCCCCACTCGCACCCCCTGACGGAGCGAAGCGATTGGGGCTGACGCCAGCAGCGGGGTGTGAGCGGTGGCTGCTGCCTCGATTGCCCCTCAGGAGCAGGGGGAGGTGGAGAAGTCCTCAGGGGTGATCAGCGCTGGCAGCCGCTGCTCACACCCACTGATGGTGCCAAGCAATTGAGACTGGCACCAGGCACCGGCAATGGGTGCAAGTCGCAACTCAGGCAGTGGCAGTGGGTGTGAGTGGGGCTGGCGCCGGCAGCAGGTGAGAACACTGGTGGGACTGTGGTGTGCAGGAGCAAAGAATTTTCAGTAACTACCAGAGGCTCGCCCCAATGACAGTGACGGGCACCTCTCTTTGGTCTGGTGCCCCACTCACCTATTCCACCATCCTGCCACGGCCAATACCTGCCATGTTCTGAGCGTGACCTCAGGTGGTCAGCACACATCATAGCTACCAGTTGTTCAGTTGTTTGGTTGTTCTGCTGTTTGGTCTATTTGCATATTAGGGTTTTATATATACTGTACAGATCGCATTATTCAAGGGCCTGCTGTGTTTCTAAATGGTTTCTTTTCCCTTCCCCCTGCAGGAAGCCTGAGGAAACGTTTCTCTAATATTTATTTACTATCAGAAACTAATGAAGCTCCTGGAGTTAAATCTAACAATATTGTGGGGTCTCCCCTGTGACTGGGTCCCTCTGGAGTTTTTAATTCATTCTGATATTTGTCCACACTGAGCCTCCAGCAATTCATTGGTTACAGTTCAAGTTTCTTCCCGGCACTGGTTCCCTTGGTGGTATTTGCTCCAGGAAGCCAAGATTCCCTATATTTACCTGCCTGTCTCCCTAATCTTGGGAGTGTTGACTATTTGTCCTGAGTCTCCCCTCACTTACAAATGCAAGAAGAGTTCTCTCTCCCTCTCTCTCTCTCTCTTTTGACATCTACTCTCTCCCTAGAATTTACCTTATCCAATGCCATGGATTTTCTTGTTGGTGTTTTTTTTTTTTCTCTCCCAGATTTGCACAAAGGTGGCTCCTTCTTGATTTTCCTATTTCAGCTCAAGAATATCCTCTAAACAAGCCTTCCTGCCTGGCCAATTTAAATCAAGGCTCACCACCTCCAAGCATTTGTTCTCCTCCTATTTATTTTCTTCTTAGCCTTCATCAAACTTGAACTTACCTTCTTCATTTATTTACTTTGGTACTGCCCATCTCCTACTACTTAAATGTAAACACTGTGAGAATATAAACCTTATATGCCTTGTTTACCATTGATTCCAGTGCTTTGAAGGGAATGATGTTCCAAAAGCATGTTTAAAAATGATTCATGATTTATTTAATCATTTTGCTATTGTTGAACTTTTAGTTGTTTCTTAATTCTATTATAATAAGAACTACTCTGCTAAACATATCTGTACATAATATCTATGGTGACTTTTTCTCTTGATAATCTTGTAAGTGGAATTCCTATAAGTAAAATTATTGCATAAAAGAGGATGAACATTTTTTATTGTTGTTGTTAATCCTCACTCAGGATATTTTTCTATTGATTTTTAATTTTTTTTATTGATTTCAGAGAGGAGTGGAGAGGGGGAGAGAAATGGAAACATCAATGATTAGAGAGAATCATTGATCAGCTGCCTCCTGCATGCCCCCCACCAGGGAATGAGACTGCAACCTGGGCATGTGCCCTGACTGGGAATTGAACCGTGACCTCTTGGTTCTCAGGTTGACTCAACCACTGAGCCACATGGGTCAGGCTCATTTGCTTTCTTGAGTGGGAGAGAAATTAGTGGTGTTAGTGTTTATCCATTGGTTACAGTAGTGTTGTCCACAGAAATATAAAGTGAGTCATATCTGCAATTTTAAATTTTGTAATAGCCATGTCAAAAAGTAAAAAGGAACAAGTGAAATTGGAATTAAGATATTTTTAAACCAAATACTATCATTTCAATATGAAATAAATGTAAAACAAACATTCATGAGACATTTAAAATTTTTGTTTTATAGTGTTTAAAATCCATTGTGAACGTTACATTTACAGCATATCTCAATTTGGACCACATCTATTTCAAGTCCTCAAAATCCTCAAGCAGATAGTCTTACTGAATTGGAAAACCCATTGTTTACAGAATGTTAGGGCTTTTATGGGTGCAAGGCAATGAATATTGCACTTACATGCTACTATTTTTCCGTAATTGGAAGAATGTTTCTGGTAGGTATCTTAGTTTGGGTTCGCACAGCAGCAGACCCTGAGACAAGGATTTTGGAGGTGATCCCAGGAAAACACTTGTAGGGAGTGGAGGAGTAAGACAGAGAAAGGAAGGAAGGCAATACAGGGTATATTAGCAAGCAAGCTACTGCTTAGGCAACTGGACTCCATTCTGCTGGGTAACACTGGGAGAGAGAATTATCTCAACTGACAGGCAAGGAGACTGGCACATTGGTTGAGGGTTGATTACAGAGTTTTGGCTTGCCTTGCATATGGGCCCAATGTATTTTGATAGCCAGAAACAGGACCTTAAATAGAGTTACAGATAAGCAGTAAGCTGCCTTAGACCTGGAGCGATGCCCAGAGTATATGAACTGGAAAGCGATAGCTTCAGCTACAGCAGGTTACACAATCCAAGTAGAGACATTATTAGCCTCACAAACCCCAGAGACTCAATGCCACCAAGACTGTCCTCTGTACCACTCATCTTGTTCAGTTCTGTATCCCTAGCTCCTCCTGGGACAGTTTTTGGCACACAAGGTGTTTAATTAACAGATGTTGACTATATGACTTTCCGTTGCGTGCCTGCTTTGTTCTTTCAGGCCTCTCCATATACATGGGCGCCATGGCTACTAGCAGTTATGGGCCATAGCCTTATAACTCCCTGGTAAGAGAGGAACGTGATGTTTTCCCTTTCTAGCTCCAGAAACACACACACACACACACACACACACACACACACACACACACACACACACACAACTCAAGGGAGAAAGCCATGATCTTATAATCTCTGGGTCAATCCCTTTGGACACAGGCATGGCATATTATGATTGGCTAGATTTTAGTTGGATGCCCATCCTGAGGTGACAGAGGTGAAGGCTATTACTAGAAGGTGGAGTGACAGAACAATTGTCACCATATTTGGAACTGATGATACCCGCTGGAGTATGTCTAAATTGTGAATGCCATTTGTCTTAGTATTTGTCTTGGTAGAAACTGCTTGGAAGACCAGCACTGTCCTAGCTGAATCATGTAGAGCTGGCACCTGAATTATTAGCCCTTATACATACTGCAGATTAAACACTTGATACCTTGGCTATTTGAGGGAGATGCTGTAGTACTCTAGTAATTTATACATTGTAAAGGCCCAAATTTGTATCATATGCCCCCGAAGTTTATTTGGGAATGAATTGTCAAATACAACAAGACTGCATCTCTCCATACATGTTAGTTTAAACAAAATATATTTTTTATTGATTTCAGAGAGAAAGGGAGAGAGAGAAACATCAGTGATGAGAGAGAATCATGGATCGGCTGCTTCCTGCATGCCCCCCCCACTGGGGATGGAGCCCACAACCTGGGCATGTGCCCTGACCGGCTTTTGAACTGTGACTCCTGGTTCATAGACTGATGCTCAACCACTGAGCCACTTTGGCCGGGTTAGACATTCTTTAGTCATCCTTACTAGAGTCAATGACTGACTTCATTCACTTGGATTGATATTTTCAATGTTCATCCATGTTATAGCATGCATCAGTATTTTATTCCTTTTTGTAGACTGTCAAATAATATTCCATTGTATGTAATACCACATCTTATTTATCCAATCATCCGTTGATGGACACTTAGTCCCCTCACCTCCCCCACTTTTTAGCTTTTATTAATAGTGCTACTATGACATGTGTAAGTTTTTGTGTGAATGTTTTAGTTTATCTTGGGTAGATACCTAGGAATGGAATTTCTGGGTTATATGGTAATGCTGCTGCTGTCTTATTTCACATTACTACCAGCAATATATGAGGATTCTAATTTTCCCACATTCTTTCTGAATGAAAGATATTTCTTATTGTCTTTTTAGTTATAGTATTGAACTATTTGATAGAGCTGAGCGTCAGTCTGTGGACCGAAGGATCCCGGGTTCGATTCTGGTCAAGGGCACATGCCCAGGTTGTGGGCTCAATCCCCAGTAGGGGACATGCAGGAGGCAGCTGGTCAATGATTCTCTCTCATCATTGATGTTTCTATTTCTCTCTCCCTCTCCCTTCCTCTCTGAAATCAACAAAAATATATTTAAAAAAACAAAAACCAAGTGCAGACAGAGCTTTGCAAGTTCTGTTTTTGGCCTAGTGGTCATGCACTCAGAAGACATTCACTAAACATTTGTTGAATGAGTGAAAAAAAAGCTCCTACCCTTTTATTTGTTTGTTACCTTAGGTTTTAAAAGTGCACTCACAAGTTGTAAGGCTCATAATAATCCTACAGGAAGTAGGAAGAGTAGTCTGGGGCAGTCTGACAAGGGAAGTCACTAGACTTCTAACTTGAGTAAGTGACTCATCTTTGAAGTAGAACTGGTAGCTGAGCATTTACAGCAAGCATGTCAAACTCAAAGGCTAACACGGGCCAAGTAAACAAGGTTTAAGTTTATGTGGGCTGCAAAATAACAAAAGCTTCAATTTTCATAGAAACATAGGTTTATTTTGAAAAGTAATGATGGCAATGAAAGCAAGGATAAAATTCACTTTTTTTTCCTGACACTTGCTTCTCTTCTCTGCTACTATCTTTCCTACTTTGAGGGAAATCTTGTTCATAGTGATTACTTTTAAAACTGACCCAAGGTGAATGTCAGTAATTCTGGACTTATTTCCTTTCATAATTGGAAATAACTGCTCACACCATTATATTGGCTGGGCCGCAAAAATATACATTGTGGGTTGCATGTGGCTGGCAGGCTGTGAGTTTGACATGCTTGAGTTACAGGGCTAGAAAATTTAGGGAAGTTCAAAGAGAACTTTAAAATCAGGCGAGGGCTGATTATTTAGGTTTATAGACTGCATTATCTGAGGAAGAGCTAACATATAAAGATAGGTAATTGAATAATCATAGATTTCTTATAATATTCAGTTCTAATCATCTTCCTTTCTGTAATTGAAATTCTCAAACATACATGAAATATCAAGAAAATAGTATAATAGGGGAGGTGGGGGGGTGGTGGTATGAAAAAATGTGAATAGCCAAAGAACATATATGCATAGCACATGGACACAGACAACAATGTGGTTAGAGCCAGAGGGAGACGGGGGAGGGGGAGGGTCTGGGTGAAGGGAGCAAAGGGAAGGTTGGGGGACATCGGTAATAATCTCAACAATAAAAATTAAAAAAATTTTAATACCCACCCCATCACTCATCATTTAACAATTACTAACAATTTGCCTTATAAAAAATGTTTGAATACAGTCAGGCTTTCTTTAAAAGCCATTTCCCCTCTGCAGTTTTATTGAGGTATAACTGACAATTAAAAATTGTATTTATTTAAGTTGTACAACCACATACTTACTGTACATATACATTGTGAAATATTCACAACCAAGCCAGTCAACATATCTGTCATTTAACATCTTAACCATTTTCCTTTTTTATGTTGAGGTCACTCAAAATTTACTCCCTAAGCAAATTTCAAATACACACTGTTGTCAACTATAGTCACATTGCTGTACCCTACTAGTAGTTCTGTAGAACTTATTCATCTTGCACAACTGAAAGTATTTTAGCCAAGGCACATGGGTAATTATCATAGAAAAATAAAGTAATTCTGTAAACATCATGAACTTGTATCCTTTGATCTTTTATTTAGGGTTGAAGGGAAGAGAAGCTGCTGATGACATGAAATAACTAGGGACTTATGAGTGGGAGTCCAAGATTTTGTTCTTTCAGTCCAATTTCTTTTTTTTAAATTGTTTAAAGTATTACATTTGTCTCCTTTTTCCCTGATTGACCCTCCCTCCATTCCTGCCATCCAGGACAAGCCCCCACAGCCCCAGTGTTCGTGTCCATTGGTTATGCTAATATGCATGCATACAAGTCCTTTGGTTGATCTCTTATCCCCCTTCCCCCCCCGCCCCGCCTTCTTTCTGAGGTTGGACCGTCTGATCAGTGTTTCTTAGTCTCTGGATCTATTTTTGTTCATCAGTTTATGTTGTTCATTATATCCCACATATGAGTGATATCATGTAATATTTATCTTTTCAGACTGGCTTATTTCACTTAGCATAATGCTCTCCAGGCCCATCCATGCTGTTGCAAATGGTAAAAGTTCCTTCTTTTATTATAGCAGCATAGTATTCCATTGTGTAGATGTACCACAGTTTTTTAATCCATTCATCTGCCGATGGGCACTTAGGCTGTTTCCAAATCTTAGCTATTGTAAATTGTGCTGCTATGAACATAGGGGTGCATATGTCCTTTCTGATTGGTGTTTCTGGTTTCTTGGGATATATTTCCATAAGTGGGATTACTGGGTTGAATGAGAGTTCCATTTAAAAAAATTTTGAGGAATCTCCATACTGTCTCCCACAGTGGCTGCACCAGTCTGCATTCCCACTAGCAGTGCACGAGGGTTCCTTTTTCTCCACATCCTCACCAGCACGTGTCGTTTGTTGATTTGTTGATAGTCCAATTTCAAACAGTGGGTTCTGGGCACTTTTCATGCACACTGACTGAGAAATACTCACCTGTCCAAATTCAAATAACAGATTCGGAGACAGAAGTATGGCGAAAATGAGACTTTTAATACATTCTGGAGAGCGGGTGTCCATCCGGTTGTACTGGCATACATGGAGTAGCAATCACAGCTTCTTTGTCCAGTCCCTCCTTCAGTTCCTCATGAGCTGAGTACATGGGGTCACCTGTTTCCTTACACCTCACCTAGGTCTTATTGTCTCACATTGGGCCACTTAAAAAGATTGGGCCTTTTCTAGTTATCTCCACCTCCTCCTGTCTAGTTGAGGCAGGTGTTTCCACCATGATGTTGGCTCTTGTCCACATTTCTTTGTTCTTATATCCTCCTCCCTCCTCCCTCTATTCTGTGTGCCCCAGGGAAATTCAGTAACCGGTTCCATTAAAAGTTGACTATGTGGGAGATGGATCACAGAGGCCTATTTCCTACACTGACTATCCAGACCATGCTGGTCTGTGGAGCTGTCTCAATCGGGTTTCATCATTTACTGACTCTAAGACCTTGGACAAGTTAAAAAAAAAATATATATGTATTGATTGATTTCAGAGAGGAAGGGAGAGGGAGAGAGAGATAGCAACATCAATGATGACAGAGAATCATTGACCAGCTGCCTCCTGCACGCCTCACACTGGAGATACTGGAGATGAGCCTGAAACCTGGGCAGGTGTCCTTGACCGGAATTGAACCCGGGGCCCTTCAGTCCGCAAGCCAACGCTGTATCCACTGAACCTTGGACAAGTTTTGTCCTTGAACCTCATCTTTTTCATCTGTAAAATAGGGATAATACCTTCTTGATTCAGGCATTATCACAGTTAAAAGTGAAGTAAGGCTCTAGCTGGTTTGGCTTAGTGGATAGAGTGTCAGCCTGCAGACTGAAGAGTCCTGGGTTTGATTCCGGTCAAGGGCATATGCCAGGGTTGTGAGCTTGATCCCCAGTGAAGGACGTGCAGGATACAGCCGATCAATGATTCTCTCTCATCATTGATGTTTCTATTTCTCCCTCTCCCTTCCTCTCTGAAATCAATCCTATATAATAAAAGGCTAATGTGCAAATCGACTGAACAGTGGAACAGCTGGTCGCTATGACGTGCACTGACCACCAGGGGGCAGACGCTCAATGCAGGAGCTGCCCCATGGTGGTCAGTGCGCTCCCACAGGGGGAGTGCCGCTCAGCCAGAAGCTGGGCTTGTTGCTCTGGGGCAGCGCTAAGAACCCCTCAGGAGATGTCTGCCTGCCGGGTTAGGCCCGCTCCCCACGGGGGTCCCAGACTGTGAGAGGGTGCAGGCTGAGCTGAGGGACTCCCCTCCAGTGCACGAATGTCGTGCACTGGGCCTCTAGTAAAAACATATTTAAAAAAAAGTGAGGTAAGGACCCCAGAAATGCGCAAGACTGGTGTTCAGAAAAGCATGTACCACTTGCTACTCTTCACTAGGTTCTGAGAACAGGGTGAAAGAAATCATAATGCTATTAACTTAAACATTTGAACCTTGTACAGAATTTTTGTGAGTTTATTTGAACCAAACTGTAGACAATTGCCGGGAAGCAGAATCTCAACAGATTGAGATAGTGCTTTAGAGAATGGCAGTTTTGCACATTGTTTTATACACCACAGTCAAAAGAAGAGACTTAAGTGGTTCACATGAAATACATTGGCAATAGATTAGTGGAGGAAACCTCAGGGATTGGATAAAAAGTAAAATGAGTCAAGCCGGGGTGATTCAGTGGTTGAGTCTCGACCTATGAATCAGGAAGTCACAGTTTGATTACCAGTCAGGGTACATGCCCGGGTTGCAGGCTCAATCCCCAGTGTGGGGTGTGCAGGAGGCAGCTGATCAATGATTCTCATCATTGATGTTTCTATCTCTCCCTCTCCTTTCCTCTCTGAAATCAATAAAAATAAATTTAAAAAAAGTGAAATGACAGATACAAGCTTCTTTTACATAGATGGGTACAGATTAGTTAACAGTCAACAATTAACAGGGTAACAACAGCAATGAGGGAATTTGTGGTCTCTGCCCTGGTGCATTGATTGTGCCCTGAGAGGGTCGGGGGTGAGGGGGAGGGGGAGAAAGGGGAAGTTACCTTGCCATTCCAAAGGTATGTTATTGTAGATGCAAAAAGACAATAGGCTCAGTTAAGGTCAAAGTTGATCTTTGTCAGGGAAGATACTGGCCTAGGACATGACTACCCACCACAGACTGCTTCTTAATTAAAATAATTTTCACTTCAGACCCTTCTTTGTGGTTACTTTAGGTCTCTGAGGTTGCAAGGCCACCACCCAGGCCTTCCCTGAGCTTGTCAGGTTAGCATGGGATCCCCTTTTCATTCTCAGTGCACTCTCTCTCTCTCCCCATATTCCTTTCCCAATCTAAGAGGGCAGCAAAAAGCTCACAGAGGTCCTCAGCATAAAGCAACACGTGAGATGACAGCATGCTTTCATCTTCCAAATTCTGAGTTCTTCTAATGTTGTGACCTTTGTTTACGTGTTGCGGCTCTACAAAGATAACCTGTTGTCCAGGTCAGACATTCGCTCCCAGGTTGGAGGGCCTCCCACAGCACCCTTGTTTGGTCCCAAAGAGGACAGCGAGCTTAGAGGGCGCCGGCTCAGGGCCATCTGGCAGCTTTCTGCAGGTCTCCCGAAACCCGCAGCCGAGGGGGCGTTTCTGAGCAGCGGGGGCGGGCAGAGCCGGCGCCTCCCTTCTCTGCTTAGCTGGTGCCTTAGGTCGGAGCACGAACTCCGTCAAGTGTGCGACCAGGTGTGAGCACGTGGGCCTCTGGTACCGGGGCCCCCCTACCATCCCCATCCAACAGCGCCCCGGCCTCGCCTCGCATCAGCGCGTGGCCCCCGGCAGCGTCGGCCCGGCCTCCCGCTCCCCCCCCGTGGACCCCGCCGCCTCGCGGCTCCGACTCCCGGCTCCAGGCGGGGGCGTTGGGGACAGCAGCAGCAGCAGCAGCAGCAGCAGCAGCCGCGGCGGCGGCTGGGCGGCCTGGGCGCGGGAGGCGGGGACGGGGCGGGCCGCTGGACTCTCCTCCCGGAAGCGGGTGATTTTGCGCCGCCAGCCGAGCGGACCGGCGAGGCGGCCGGAGCTGCAGCATCCCCGCCGGCGTCTCCAGGAGCAGCGGGGACACGTCGCCGCCGGAGCAGCGCCACCCCGGCCGGCGGCCGCGCGTCCGGCAAGATGTTGCCGGTGTACACGGAGGTGAAGCCCAACCCGCTGCAGAACGCCAACCTCTGCTCGCGCGTGTTCTTCTGGTGAGCGCCCCCGCCCGAGCTTGTCATCCCGCCGCCGCGTGCGCCTGCCTCTGGGGGTGGGGACCGGGTCTGAACCCGCGAGCGCGCTCCACCGGCGCTTCTGGCTGCGGACGGGGCCGCCCCACGCCGGCCGCGTGCTTCCCGCCGGCACCCCGGCGAGCGGGGCGGGCGGGAGCGGGCCCCGGAGGGGGACCCGGAGCCCTGATGGTGCGGCCGCTGGGTCTCCCTGCCGTGCCGCTCGCCTGGGAGGAGGAGGAGGAGAAGGAGAAGGAGGTTGCCCCGCGGGAGAACAGACTGGATCTCCCCAACCCGCCAACCTTAGCCGGCTCCCCCTCCCCTGAGGCTCAGGGATTTGCACTTCTGAACTAAAGCTGCACCCTTTTCTTTCTTTCTAAGCAAGCAGCTTAGGAACAGCTTGCTTGGTCTCACTTCAGCCAAAGCCAAATTAGTGCCCTGGACCATTGCCATCTCCCAAGAGTGACCCCACCTCTTCCGATTTTCCTTAGGTGACAGCCCAGTTCCAGCTCCGCCGGCTCCCTCCGTGTCCGGGACCGTGCCTGTCTCTTACCCTCTCTCTGCATGTACGTTTCACTCTGCGTGCCCTAGTACTTAGTTGTGGCAAATTTCGTGTGGGTTAACAACGCTTTATTATGTATTTAAAGAACGGAGACGCTTGAACGCGGCTTTCTTTTTTGCCTGAGACACACATAGCCATGACTGGAGTACGTCCTTGACCACCAGCCCCTTTCCAGTTGCGAATATATCCACTCCCACCTTTGAGGTCTACAACGGGGAGAGGTTTTACAGGGATCTCTAGCCTCTAGGGAAGCAATTCAGGGTCTTGAGGCCGGTAGTGGGTTCTTCCCGGGAGTCCTGTGGTCCTAAAACCACTGAAAGGTCCTTGAGCTGGGTGGACACACACACAGGTGCAAGTCTGCCCCGCAGAGGTGAAGCTCTTCAGTTTTACCTGGAGGAGCCGGCACTAGGAGCTCGGTGGGCCTGAACCCTTGGACTTGAATCACACTTGGTTGATGGTTAGATCTTTTGTTTCTCGACCCTAACCCTCCTTTCGTCTTTCCCACACATCCGAAGAGATTCCTAGGGGATCCTCCTGCGCTGGCGTTGATTGCCGTGTACTCAGCGTGTGTGTGTGTGGAACAGACCTCGGCTGTTTGGTGCCCTTCCCTAATTGAAAGGGGAAGAAGGATAGGTCCGCTTATTATAAATTATAGCGAAAGAGGCAAACATCTCCTTAACTTCAGGCAGGGCCAGGCGCTCTGGAAGCACTTCCTATTTGTGGATTTTGGAAACGTGTGTACATGGAAATGGGAAGGTGAGGACTTCTCTTGAATGACTTGAGTAGGCATTCATTTCTGGTTTCCCTGCTGGAGGGGAAGGAGCGGTTGTCTGTTTTCCTCCTTGAAGGCGCTGAACCAGAGAGGTTGAGTGAGTTGCCCAGGATCACATAGCCAGTAAGTGGTGTGGAGCAGCATCCCTGTGTTCCAAACCGCTGTGCTGAGCTGCTTCTCTTGGGACACTTGTTCTTCAGTCCGGGGAGAAGGCATTCTACACGCACTGTTGTTCTTATCGACTGGAGTTGTGAGGTGGTCGGGCCACAGGAAACATCTATTACCTTCCTTTAGGCCCTAAAGTTTAGGGCAGCTGTTCTCCGAGTGTGGCATCCACATCTGCCTCATCCACATCACCAGGGAGCCTTGTTAGAAATGCAAGCTCTCCAGCACCCATTCCACAGCAATTCTGTAAAATTGGAAACTCGGGGGTGGGGGGTGGGGTGGGGGGGTAGGGTTTAAACTAGCACTCCAAGTAATTCTCATGGAAAGTTGAGACTGACTCTCTGTTTTAAGCCACTCCTCCATTGTCATTCCGGTATTATAGTTTAAAAAAGGCAAGTGTTTGTGAAGTCAATTGTTGATCACAGTTGCTATCCTGTATTTTTTTTACCTTCTGCAGTTTGAGGAATTTTAAAAGTCTGGGGCACCTTAGTGATTTTCTTGTGTACCCCTCTGGCTGCAGGCGTGAAAGCTGAAATGAGCCCAGCCAGGAGGAAGTGCTGCCTGGAGACAAGGCCCACCTTGAAGAGAACAACCACCAAGTTTCCAACTTCTCAAATTTCATCTGCTTTCTAAACTTGTAAACTTAGTAGCTGCTTATCTTAAAGATACCAATAACTAGCTCACTGACTTGTATACAGATGACCTTACCGGGGTTTCGGTGTTTTCACAGCACATTTGGACTTGGGGTCTGAGAGGAATTGTACATTATTGGCTATTGGTAATTGCTGTGGATTTTTTAAGAGAATGTATGTTTTTCTATTTCTGCAAGAAATTCCAAAAAACCTGCTAGAAGGTAACCTAAAACCAACAAACAAAAAGAAATTCCAAACTATAGAAAAAGAAGAAAGGAAAAGGATGACTTAGTTCTGTTAGCCAAGTGACAGGTGCTGATGCGTTGGCGGTCTCTTAAGCCTTCTCTTGAAACCTCTTTAAGCACACCCGAGGGTGCACACATCTTTTCTATAAAACTGGTTTTGATCCTGATCCCTTAATTCCTATGGTTAACATTTCTTTATGGCATTCATCTTCAAAATAGGCTATTTCATGGTGATAGTTTATGCAGCCTTTCACTTCTGTTGAACACAGTTTGTTTCTGTGTACGATGATGTAATGTACATCCATGTTCATATTTTTCTTGCATCTTTCCTTTTTTTCTATATTTCTAAAAGTAGAGCAACTGGTGGAAAGCCAAATTGTTTTCTAACAGGATTTGACCAATTTGCCCTCTTAATAGTGGTTTATGTGCTTAAGCCACTCATTGTCAACTTTGAGTACACAAATTGTTTTTCTAAGTAGAAAGGTTAAAAACACTAGTTTCAATGTGAATTTATTTGTAATAGGGCTTATAATATTTTTTCAGATTTTCATTTGTCTCTTAATTTAGTTCAGTTATCTTAAAACCGATACTGTTCATTAAACTGAGCTTTTGTAATGTTCTTAAAAAATCTCAGCACCATCTAAATCTCCATGAGCATTTTAGCTTTCTTGTGTCATTTCTAACAATAAAGGCACCTGGAACTTCTTTTACTGTTTGATATGAGATAGCCCCTACCCCCCAAACAGCTCATTTTCCCATCATGGTTTATTGAATAATTCTTCCTCTTCCCCATTATTGGAAATAAGTGGCCAAGCTTGTGAATTGTGTCCAGCTGGGCACTAGATTGCCCATTTCCCCTGAGACTCCCTGGTGATAGCCCTCTTCCCTACTGGGCAACCTGTGCGTGAGTGTGTGTGTGTGCTCTGTGCTCTGTATTTTTCTGTCCACCCTTATCCCAGAGGTCAGCAGGTTGGGGAGTAGCAATGCAGGACCTGTTTCCAGAAATGGGGGTTTAGGAGGGCTTGGGCCAGATGCCTCAGGCAAACCAGAGTGGTTAAACGCTCCCTCCCCTGCAGCTGGCTCAGGAAAGCGAATGCTGCTGTGGAGACTGCCACTGGTGTCAGGACACACTCTCTGGAGACTCTTCCCAGAGAAGGCTGATGACACGAGGGAGAAATGCAAATGGCTGAGTGCTAGGGTGGCTGAGAGAGGTTGGCTGTATCCAGCCCTCTCTATGGTGATTGTGAATGCATAGAAATGTTTCATGTTAAACTAGGGTTTTTGCACCATTTTCGGAATACCTCTTGCTCTTTGTTAACAGTTGGAAATCCAAAGGTAGGTGGAGGCTGGGGGAGCTTTCCAGGGCTCTTTCTCCGCTCTTAGCCTGTTCCTCTTTCTTAAGGTTTAATTTGGTGAGTTTTGGCAAACAAGAGGTAGAACATCCCAAAGGTGTATTGAAATTTACTACTAAGTCCCTACTAAATCCCTGCAGTGAAATAAACAACGTAACAAATTTTATAAGTATCTCCTATGGGTTATTCATTTTTAAAATTAAATATATGTTTTTATTGATTTCAGAGAGGAAGGGAGAGGGAGAAAAAGAGAGGAACATCAATGATGAGAGAGAATCATTGATTGGCTGCCTCCTGCATAACCCCTACTGGGGTTGAGCCTGCATGTGCCCTGACTGGGAATCAAACTGTGACCTCCTCCTGGTTCATAGGTCGACGGACCGATGCTCTATCCACTGGCCAAACCAGCTAGGGCCTGTGGTTTATTCTTGATTTTTTTTTGTGTGTGTGTGTGTCTTTATATTCCTGCATCTGGTCTGTCTGGGAGGTGTGAACTAGTGCCCATTCAGTTGTGTCAAGTAGATAATTTGCCTTTCTGACCCCTGCCAGGAACTCCTCTTTCTCCTGTGTATCTCCTAGAGCAGGGGTCGGCAAACTGCGGCTCGCGAGCCACATGCGGCTCTTTGGCCCCTTGAGTGTGGCTCTTCCACAAAATACCACGTGCGGGCGGGCGCGCACGTACCGTGCGATTGAAACTTCGTGGCCCATGTGCAGAAGTCGGTTTTTGGCTCTCAAAAGAAATTTCAGTCGTTGTACTGTTGATATTTGGCTCTGTTGACTAATGAGTTTGCCGACCACTGTCCCAGGGGACACCTGCTCTGTGGGGTGTTGGAGCACAGGGCCTCCTTGTACAGCGTGAGCCTTCATCCTAAGTCAGACCTGCCACTTTTCAGTGGGACCTGGGAACCGTGTCCCTCTTACCAGGAGGATGCTTTTGTGTGTTTCCTCTTCATGTGAGCTCTAAGCCCCTGCAGATATTTTGTGTTTTTGTGTTGACGAATAGCATAGAGGTAGATGCCAGTAGAGGCTGTGGGAAAGTCTGGGCTTTGGAACAGGTTGGACTCAGGTCTTATCTTCAGTGCTGCAAATTCTGTGTGGCTACATGCAAGTGATCTCTGAGCCTTAAAATTGGAAGAATAGAGGTGATCGTAAATGCAACTCCAGCCCAGAGTTAAGGCCTCGTATGGCCGGGGGATATCTGAAGAAAGGAAGATAAGTGGTAGATCCATTTAAAGATTAATCCTTATGAGCTCTCTTTATCTGTACAGGTGTACCCTGTTTTTTTTTACACTTCCCTTTATTGCGCTTCACAAATGTTGCTTTTTTTTTTTTTTTTTTTTTTAATAAATTGAAGACAAGACCCTCTGCCAACAAAAAAGATTATGGCTCACTATCATAGTGGTTTGGAATCAAACCGGTATAGTATCTCTGGGTATGCTATACATAGAAATAACTTAAATACATAGAAATAACTGAAAATGGAAGTCAGCTGAGGTTAAGCTTAATATTTTCTTCAGATATTAAAACTCATGTTTCTCTACTTCAGCAGTATTCTCTGATATGATATTAATAATGTAGACGCAGACCTGTTTCTATCCTCCCCCCAGATCGTCCTGGTTGTGGCAGGTCTGGGTGGGATGTGTGGAATCTGTGTTTTAAGTTACTTGAGGGCACTTAGGCTGGCAGGTAGTCCCCAGAGGTGGATCTATTTAGATAACAATGCTGATAATCATTAACATCTTTTGAATGCTTCCTCTGGGCTCAGAATTTTGCTCACTGTTTTACTTTTATTGTCTCATTGAATCCTCAAGCAATCCTATGAGGCAGGCATCTTGTGAAATGCTTACTTCATAAATGAGGAAATCCAGGTCTAGAGAGGCTGGGCAACTTGTCAGGAGCCATATACTTAGGCAGTCACAAGGTCCTGCTGGGATTCCACGCATATCCTTAGCACACCTGGAAGCCAGCAGTGTAAATGCTGGCTGACCGAACAAAAAAGTGAATATGCTAACTTTCATCCAGGAGACATTTAAAAGTCTTGTTAGTGAATGGACATGCTCTTTGCATATGCATGCATCTGAAGAATGCTTTCCTGTGTTTCATTATGCTGCCTTCTGAATTGCCTTGTGGGATTTTAGCATCGCTATCCACCCAGTTCTTAAGATGTGAACCTGTCAGTTCTTCTTCACCCTCATCTGCTGACATCAAATCCTATTGATTCACCTTCAAACATGCCCCTGCTCCCACCTCAGCTTACACTCTTGGCTTCTCTTCCTTTCAGTGGGTCTTACTGCTCCGTGTCTTTCTCTTAAAAGTCCGTGCCATCCTCCTGCTTAAAAACTTCTTGCTACACTCAAGAGTAAATCTCTAAGCAGCATTCAGGATCCTGCAGAATTTGCTTTCCAAGCATCATCTTCCATCATTCCTCACACAATTGGACCTTTCTGATGAGGTGAGGCAGATCTTGTAACTATTCTGCCTTTTCAGGGCCATCATGTTAGGGGCAGAAGTAGAATACTGGGGACTAGCTATATTATAAGAAATAGTAATCGTGCTCTGTTAACATTGATTGTTTTGTTCTTATTACATTCTGACCTGGCTGGGAGTTGTGTGCTCCTGGGACCTGGGAGTCAACCTGGAATGAGGTTCACTCTCATTGAGAACTGCCTATTATCATGGAAAGATTAACAACCTGGTTGCCCAAACAATGGAGTCTCGCCCCAGCCCACAATGCCTACTTCCCCTAGCCTGTAGTACCCATTTTGCATACCCATTCTTATTCCTTTTGCCTATTTCCCCATGTAATCTTTCTTTCTTTTTAAAAGCTTTATTTATTTATTTTTTAGTTAATCTTTACTCAAGGATATTTTTCCATTGATTTTTCAGAGAGAGTAGGAGAGGGAGAGACAGAGAAACATCGATGTGAGAAACATTGATTGGTTGCCTCCTGCAACCAAGGTACATGCAGGAGGAACCTGCAACTAAGGAACGTGCCCTTGACCGAAATCAGACCCGGGACCCTTCAGTCCCCAGGCTGACACTCTATCTACTGAGCCAAACCAGCCAGGGCTCCCCATGTAATCTTTATCCTACCCAATATAAGCAGCTGGCTTAATGGGGGGACAGGGGGGTTGCAGAGAGATTTTTGTGGGTGACCTGCTGCTTTCCCATATTGCGGGCAATACTGGAAAATAAAATGCTCGTATATGATTCAACCCTGTCTCTGCTTAATTGGCTCAAGTAGTGACAGGCAGCCTTAACCCATTCAGTCCCTCTCTTCATGGGACTTAAATTCTAGTGCAGTGGTCGCCAACCGGTGGTCCGCGGACCACTGGTGGTCCGTGAGGTTCGAAAGGTTGGCGACCACTGTTCTAGTGAGAGAGACACTAAACAAGCCTGGCCAGTGTGGCTCAATGGTTGAGTGTTGACCCATGATCCAGGTGGTCACGGTTTGATTCCCAAGCAAGGCACATGCCCAGGTTTTGGCTAGATCCCCCAATAAGGGGGCATGCGGGAAGCAGCTGACCAGTGATTCTCATTGATGTTTCTTATCTTTCTCCCTCCCTTCCTCTCTGAAATAAATAAAAATATATTAAAAGAAACACTAAATAAAATGAATAAGTAAATTGTAGTATGTCAGTTATGAGTTATAAGGAGAAGAAATAAGGCAGGGAAAGGGGTTAGGAGTGAGTGTATGTACTGGGAAGGGAGACGGCAGTTTTAGGCAGCGTGGCCAGGGCGAGCTTCACAGAGAAGGTGAGCAAGGAGGTGGGGGAATGGCCAATGCAAGAAGAGATTTTGAGGACCTTGTTGGTCAAGTGGGACCACTTTTCAGAAGAGATGTAACATAGTCTGCTAAGGATTTAGTAAGATCAACCTGGTAGCTGTATTGAGGCTGGACTAAAGTAAGGAAAATCATGAGCACATAGATGCAGGGAGACTGGCAGGAGATTTCACAGCAGTTCAGGCAACTGATGATAGTGGCTTTGACCAGGATGGTAGGAGGGTAGTGGCGAGTAGTAGGATATAGGGAAGAGCTTATTTGAAGGTGAAGCTGAGCATCTTTGGTGCTAGACAGAGTGTGGGACTTGAGAAGAGAGTCGAAGTTGTCTCCATGGGTTTGGCCTGAGCAAACCCAGGGAAGGATGGAGTCACTGTTAGATGAGATGCTGAAGCCTGTAGGACAGTGGTTCTCAACCTTTCTAATGCCGCGGCTCTTTAATACAGTTCCTCATATTGTGGTGACCCCCAACCAAAAAATTATTTTCATTGCTACTTCATAACTGTAATTTTGCTACTGTTAATGAATCGTAATGTAAATATCTGTGTATTCCGATGGTCTTAGGCTCTACAGCAGCGGTTCTCAACCTGTGGGTCGCAACCACAGGTTGAGAACCGCTAGCAGGGTCGCCTATTACGATTCATAACAGTAGCAAAATTACAGTTATGAAGTAGCAATGAAAATAATTTTATGGTTGGGGGTCACCACAACATGAGGAACTGTATTAAAGGGTTGCGGCATTGGGAAGGCTGAGAACCACTGCTGTAGGAGGAACAGGTTGGAGAAGTCCAGGAGTTTGGGTTTGACCACATTGAGTTTGAGATGCCTGCTACACATTCAAGTGGAGAGGTTGAGTAGGCAATTGGTCATGAATCGACAGGGAAGAAGTCTGGGCTGGAGATAAAATGTGGGCATCAGCAGCAGTGCATACAGTGGAGATATTTGGACACACAATTAACTGACCTCATTGTCTGTGGGGTGTATCCCCAAACTACTCTTTTATCCCTATTTAAGTTCATTTTGTTGATGTTAAAGTTTAGCATCTCATTGTTGCCTATTGAAAGTTTTTTGAGTGCTTCTGTAGCCTGACCACTAGAAAGGGCAGGTCCTGGATCTGTCTCCTAAGTTGTGGCTGATCTGCTAATGATCACAGTGGGCAGTAGATTAATTTGTCTACAGGTGTTGGGAGAGGTCATGCCATCTGTCTTATGGGATCCAGAGGTGTTGTATCTGTTGGGCAGTCATTCTGAAACTCTACAAAAAATTTGAGGTCAGTTTGGCATGATTTCCTCTTTCTTTTTTTTTTTTTTTTTAGTTTCTTTATTGATTAAGGTATTACATGTGTCCTTATCCCCCCAGTACCCCCCCCAACCCCTCTCCCCTCATGCCCTCACCCCCCTGTTGTCTGTGCCCATTGGTTAGACATGATTTCCTCTTAATGAACACAAGCTGGCTCTTGGTGCCGTCTTTCATAAATTAATAACAAATTGCCTCCTTCAAATGATTGACGGGTATGATTTCTATTAAGCTTGTTAGCTCTATTTTGTCTTAAGTTCTAATTAGTTAATACACAGAAGTTTCTCAACCGTCACTATGATTGAGTTTTACTTGGGCTGCCATAAAATTCGAGCACCTGGTTCCTTCATACACCAGTTGAATCGTCTCTGGGAATAGAGTGCTGGCATCGGTATTTATTTTACTTTTAAAAATATGTATATATATATATATATATATATATATATATATATATATTTAAATATATTTTATTGACTTTTTACAGAGAGGAAAGGAGAGGGACAGAGAGCTAGAAACATCGATGAGAGAGAAACATCGACCAGCTGCCTCTTGCACACCCCCTACCAGGGATGTGCCCGCAACCAATGTACATGCCCTTGACCGGAATCGAACCTGGGACCTTTCAGTCCGCAGGCCGACGCTCTATCCACTGAGCCAAACCGGTTTCGGCTAAAAATATATTTTTATTTTATTTTTTAAAAAATATATTTTATTCGAAGGACTTGTATGCATGCATATAAGCATAAACAATGGACGCAAAACTCTGGGGGGGAGGGCATGTGTGGGTGTGGGGTGGGGGGGTAATAGTAAGATATGTACACATATAATACCTCAATAAAAATATTAAAAAAATATATATATATATTTTATTGATTTTTTTACAGAGAGGAAGGGAGAGGGATAGAGAGTTAGAAACATCGATGAGAGAGAAACATCGATCAGCTGCCTCCTGCACACCCCGTACTGGGGATGTGCCCGCAACCAAGGTACATGCCCTTGACCGGAATCGAACCTGGGACCCTTCAGTCCGCAGGCCAACGCTCTATCCACTGAGCCAAACCGGTTTTGGCTAAAAATATATTTTTATTGATTTCAGAGAGGAAGGGAGAGGGAGAGACAAACATCAATGATGAGAGAGAATCTGATCAGCTGCCTCCTGCACGCCCCCTACTGGGGATGGAGCCAGCAACCCAGGCATGTGCCCTTGACTGTAATCGAACCCAGGACCCTTCAGTATGCAGGCTAATGCTCTATCCACTGAGCCAAACCAGCTAGGGCTGGCATCAGTATTTTTAAAAGGTTTCCTATGAGATGCACAATGAAGACTAAGAACCACTGAATAAAGATCAAACACATTTCTGTGCTGTGCATATTTCCATTTTTCTGGCCAAGGTTCCAAACTGCCCTTATCTCCCACCCCTTTTCTGATTCCTCTCAAAGGATAAGCACAGTGGGGCTTGCTCATCCCTATTGGGAAGGAAGGGGGCTTGTCCTGTGCAGATATCTTAAAGATACTTGGTCCTTGGATCCTGTGGTAACCTCTTGTGGCAGCTGGCATTGTCCTCATTTTACCCAGGTAGGACATAGTGGAGCTCTGGATTGAGTCAGGTCTGACAAATTACAGAGCATGAGCTTCAGCCTCCATGCCACTGTTTTATGTCCTTATCCTGGTCAGACAAGGATGCCTAGATTCATTGAGTTTATGAGGGTAAGTGAGTGGAAATCTCACACTCGTCAATTAAAAGCTCGTGAATATGAAATTGCTCACCTAATAAACTGCTTTTATTTGCAGACTTTCATTAGTGTGTTTTATTGGCCAAGATGTGACAGATTATGTCATAAACCCAATTGGCTACTTCTTTGAATGGCTCCTGTTGAAGGATTCTTCAGCTGGGCAGTGTACACCCTTCTCCCCTCCCTCCCCTTCCTCCTTCCTCCCTTATCTTTTTTGATGGTGTGAAACGTGTCTGTCCTGTTTTAAATTGGTAAAAGGGAGATTTATCTGTGGCTTAAACTTTAGGCTGGGCCTGGAGGGGTCTCATTGTCACAGAATCTGAAAGTGGCATTTATACGAATTTTGAGTATTCATTGAGCAACACACAGTTTGTTCGTCTGTAAAACAGATAACGCATTCTTAATGGATGTTACCTGGCATAGCACCTATAAGTGACTGCTACATATTCGGCCCTCAGCAAGTGGGTACAGTGGGGATTACTGCAAAATTCACTCTTTTATTTATTATGTTTTTGTTTTAAATGATCAAGTGTTAAGTCTTTATTCATGTGACTTTTAAAAATAAGTTGCTAGCTCTTTGAAGGCAGAAACCATTGTCTTTTACATCTTTCTCTCTCAGCACCTAGCCGAGCATCTTGCACTTAATAGGCGTATTCAGTAATTTTGAGTTATTGCTTTAGCCTTTTCAGGTTCCTCTCAAAGCATGAGACCAGCTGGCACTGTGGGGCTTATTCATCCCTGTGGGGACTCGGCAAGTGATTGGGGAGGAAGGGGGCTTGCTTTGTGCAGGGATCATGGGGATACTCATCCCTGGACCCTTTCAGTAGCCCCTTTTCTAATTTGGAATTGCTGACACCTCTACTTTAGATAGGAGCAAGCTGGGTATTATGGAGAGAGCATCAGACTGGAGCCAGAAGATCCAGGTCCTAGTCCATGATCTTGCACTTGTTAGCTGTGACCACAGGTGAGACGCTTAACCCCTCTGGGCTTCAGTATCCTCTTCTACAAGTTGGGGAGATTAAACCTACTCATGGTGTATTCCAAAAATTATATTTTAAGTGTAAAAAATGAATAAAGTTCTATACACTTATTTTCCTCCCCCACTTAGAACCAAGCAGGCAGGGCAAGTCGGCAGGGCTCGGTGAGGAAACAGTGCAATGTGTAACGTCCATCTCTGAGGAATGGAGAAGTGACCTGTTAGTAACTGTCCCACAGAAATTAAGAAAAAAGAAAGCAGCAAAGAGAAGTATAATTCATGTCAAGAACAGGGTCACTGTTGGTGGAAGCCCTTTGAAAATTGTAAGGTGATGTTATTACATCTGCCAGAGCAATGTGGCTGAAGCTGCTCAAGACAGCGCCTCCTGGCAACTTCCCTCTCCAGGCCTGGCCCTTCATCTCACACCTCGAGCCTGTGGAACTGGAATTGTGAGAATCGATTTCTGTTGTTTAAGCGCCCCCAACTGCAGCACTTTATTACGGTGGCCCAAGCAGCTAAAACACCCACATGCCCCCTAGAAGTCTTTGTTGGAGTTGGCGCCACTGGTTGCCATGGATCAGAGCTGCTCTGTGTTGTAGTTTGTCCTCTATTGGACTGAACTTGCCAAGGATTCTGATCGCCTCTAGTCGACCTCATTATAGACCTGCCTCCTCATTTTTTGAATTGAATTCAGGAAAATCCCTAAAACTCTGTCAGATGTGGAGCCCCAATCCCCAGGAACCCTTCAGAGTGCTCTGCTTAGGAGGAGAGCATCTGTCCCTGGACAGGCAGTCTGGGCGTGCCAAGTGTAAGTGCTGCTAGTGAAATAGATTACTCATTGTTGCTGTTGGTTCCCCAGCACCAGGTGGGCGCGTCTTTGGCATAAGGCTGTCCAGTGTAAGCTGTTTTGTTCTTTCAGGCTATGAGGTAACTCAGACTCATGCTTTGAACTTACTCTTTTACAGTCTATATGCAAATTTACCAAATTATTTTGCTTTTGGGAAAACCCCATACAAGTCTTCAGTGTATCCTGTATTAATAGCCAAAAAAATAAAAAATAAATAATAAATAAAAAAAAATAAAGAAGGTGGCTTTACACGTTTCACACCAGGCAAACTCAAATCTCCTTTCCTGTCCCCATTTAGAATATAATGTAGTCCAAGCTTTTCCTTAAGACAAAAGTTAGAAAGAGAAAATCAGTCCCTCCAGTGGATTTTGGTAATCTCCGCCAGGAGCCACTCAGAGAGTTAATTGAAGTCTTTGGAAGGGAAATTCCTCAAGGCTGTGTTCCCCTGGAGGGAGGGATTCCTTTCCTGTAGCCCAGGCACATTTTCTAAGAAACCTTTCCAGGAAGGATGAGGTGCAACCGGAAGGAACCCTACGGAGGAGCCCACTCACAAACATAGAAAGGGGACTTTAATGGCCTTTCGTTTCTGGGAATTGGCGTTTCTATTGAGGGCAGACAAAATGAGAAAACAGCAGCTACTACGGAATGTCGTAGGGTCATGGAAAAGGCAGTGTGCGAGGCGGGTGAGGGTTGTGCCAGTTCAACGGAATTCTTCGGGGCAACTGAGCAGCTCAGCCTCCTGATTCCCTGTCACCGTGGGCTAATTCTCTTGGAAAGTTTTACTTTAAGAAGTGGTGACAGGTGGAAAACTAGCCCAGGGCCACACAGAGGTCTGGTTCAAAGCCTAAGTTCCGTGGTTTTCTCCCTCTCACATATTTAGATCCAGTTCCTGGCAAGCATTTTAAGGAAGTAAAAGGTGGACAGGAACACTGATGCAGCACCTTGTTTGTTGAAGGACGACCCTGCCAAGCATGTGCAGAACGCGGGCATGAGTGAGGCTGTGTGTCCTTCCAGGGTGGGGGCCACAGGGCAGGAAACCAGGCAGCCACCTCAGCTGGGCCCTGCGGCTCCGGGGAGCTGGCGAGCTTGGCCCGAGGTCCCGTCCACACTTCCTGCCTGTTCTGTGCTCTCTGCTCACTTCCCCAGGCCTCGCTGCCATCTCCTGTGTTCTCATGGGCTCTCTTCTCTCCCCTCTCCCCCTCAGAAAGTCAGCCCCATTTACTGGTTTCCACAAAAATCTACACATAGTGACACTTGGTGATTTTGAAGATTTTGGTTGATTATCAGGGGGAGGCCCTTGCTCCTCTCCCCCTATCTTTTCCAGCTCCCATCCCTCTCTGAAGTCAGAGGCTGTGTCCCCCTTATCTTGGGGCACAGCCATTCTGACCACTCCAGCACCTGCTGAGACTTTGTTGAACAGTTTTCTACCTTACTATGCAAATTCCTATAAGCAAGGTAGAATGCTACTGTCCATGATTCACATTTATAAGCAGTTTGCCAAGTGGTCACTTCCATTGCCTCCAGCTGAGCGAACAGGTGCAGAGAGGTTATTGCCTCCAGCTGAGGGAACTGACGGGCAGAGGTTCAATTTTGAGCCCAAAGCCAAACAGCTTAGTAAATGGAAGGGGGCAGGGCTGTCTGATTCCCAGCCTCACGCGTTGAAATCCCCTGCAAAGATCTTTGGAAGGTGGAGGAGGGAGTTACATTCAGACAGGTGTTCGCTGGAGGAGCCCAGGTGATCCAGGAGCGGCTTCGTGGAACAGGTGTGCTTGTGGAACCTTCTGCAGAAATTTCCCTGTCCTTATTAAACACCGTAAGACGGGCACCTCCAAAAGTGTATCTCACTAAGGGATGATTTCTTTTTCTAGGACTAGCAATCTGGTGTCGATGTTCAGGCCCAGTCTTTATTTCCGAAGTGTCCCCTGGTTCCTGATGGATTATAGCATTTGGTTAGATTGTAGAGAAAGGGGAGAGGGTTGTGTTTATTGTATCTGGGTCTCCTCACAGGCCGTGACTCTGTGTGTTGTACTCGTCTTTTTATTTGGGAAGGAAATGATTTGGTGTAGCAGCTTCCTCCTTCCACTCCTTCCAAAAGGGTAAAGCACACACACACCTAGATTTGATATGAAATCAGTAATAGTAAAATTTTTTTAAAAAAATATATTATTTATTGATTTCAGAGAGGAAGGGAGAGGGAGAGATAGAAACATCAATGATGAGAGAGAGTCATTGATTGGCTGCCTCCTGCACGCCCCCAACTGGGGATCAAGCCCACAACCATGTGCCCTTGACCGGAATCGAACCCATGACCCTTCAGTCCACAGGCTGATGCTCTATCCACTGAGCCAAACCAACCAGGGCAATAGTAAAAAATTTTTTTTTTTTATATATTTTATTGATTTTTTACAGAGAGGAAGGGAGAGGGATAGAGAGCTAGAAACATCGATGAGAGAGAATCATCGACCAGCTGCCTCCTGCACACCCCCTACCCTAGGGATGTGCCCGCAGCCAATGTACATGCCCTTGACCGGAATCGAACCTGGGACCTTTCAGTCCGCAGACCGACGCTCTATCCATTGAGCCAAACCGGTTTCGGCCAATAGTAAAAATTTTTATTGCCCAAGGTTGTAGAGCTCTTCTCAAGAAGTTAAAAAAATTTTTTTCTTTTCACCTGTACCAGGTGGCTCTAACTTCACCCCTAACCACATTGTAATGATTAACAGCACTCCATTTTATTCCTAAGAGTACCTGCGGAGGTTGAGTAATAAAATAACATTATCACTCCCACTGAGCTGAAGTTCATATTCCATAAAATACTCCCCCAAGCCATGGAGCATGCTCAGGAACTGGACAGAGTGATGTCAGTATTTGCTAAACGTGTATCAAGAGTATTGACTAGTGAATACCTATTACTATCCCCACTTGAGCAGGTATCCTCATAACACAACCCCCGGCCTGTGCTTTGTCTGGAAGAATGATGGCCGTGTAAGCTACAGGGAGAGTGCTCGGTTCTTGGGGTGACACCTGGCAGGCCAGGTGGTGGGAGTCTTGGGTGGTTGGTCTACTGGGCTGCGAGAGCTGGGAGAACATGGACAGGCTGGAATGCCTCTGAGACAGTCACTGGGAAGGTCTCGCATCTGTGGTCCAGTTGGAGTGGCTGGAGAGACCTTACCCAAAGGGGTCTCCTGAAGGTGTGTGAGTCTGGCCAGCGAAGGCAGTCGTCAGTGAGCGCTTACTTGGGAGGTGTGAGGTGGGGAGAGCAAGGTGAGGAGGCGTTGGTGAGCTCTCAGAGGCTGGAAGGCCTCTGAGATGACTTAGCCCTTCACCGCATTAGCTAGCTTACACAATAAGCTGACCCCAGTGCCTTTGGGGCGGGCTGAGGACTCTGAGGGGCCTGGTGGCTCTCTGTACCCTTGGGGTGTGCTGAGACAGCCACCAGAGGCTGAGGAAGCCAGTTGCTCCGGTGAGCTTGCACTCTAGGTGGCTGTCTTGGCTGGTGAACGGCTGTGTGATCTTGGTCCAGTTCCAATCTGATCCAGTTTTTTTATTCCTCAATTATTATTAACCCTGTGAGGTGAGTGGAAGATACTAGCCAAGTTTGCTCTCCTCCAGGATCTGAAGCCCAGACATCTCTCCTGGGTTCCCTGATTCGGTCCCATCTGCAGGACCTCCTTCTATTATCTCTGCTGATTTACTGGGAAATGCTTCCCGTTTCAGGCTTTTTCTGGAAGTGCTTTAGCCTTAGGGCTTCTGCACTTGCTGATATATTTGCTTGGAACATACTGTTCTTGTTTTTTGAGCCTTGGGCCACACCTGGCTTCCTCTGGGAGCTCTGCCTCGTCACCCCTACTCTAAAGTAGCTGCCCCTACCGTTAACCATGTCTCCCTATTTTATTTACTTACTAGAGGCCTGGTGCACGAAATTCGTGCATGGGTGCAGTCTCTAGGCCTGGCTGGCAATTGAAGCACAAGTGTCTGGCGTGGAAGGGCGGGTCCCAGCTGACCTCTGGGCCCTGGGCAGCACCTGGGCCCCCACGTGCCTGTGCACCCCCCTCCGCCTGAATCACCATGCCCGAGTTCCCATGCGAAGATGCGGTGAACTTGGCTGGACGCTGCGGGCCGGGGCTCAGCGTGGGCCTCTGGGCCGCCCAGTGGCACTGCATGGAAGCCGGGCGGGCAGTGCGCTCTCTCCTGGCGAACCAAAGGGGCGCCCGACTGTCCCTTGTGGTCCCAGTGGCTGTGGCCTGGCTCACCCGGAAGACCCCTGGTGTGCAAGCCCTGGCGTCCTGGGGGAGGTTAGGAGGGGGAGTGAGAGCAAGCTCAGTGGATACCCTGTATTCTCACCACACCTCTGTCCCGTCACCCACTGCCCCCAAGTAGTCGACAAGAGGTCAGAGTGTGTCTCCGACGCCTGCCATGTTCCGCGCCGCCCCCTGTTGGTCAGCACAAGTCATAGCAAGCGGTTGAACTCCTGGTCGAATGACTGCCCAACGGGACAATTTGCATATTAGGCTTTCATTATATATGATGTATTTACATTAATTAATTAATTAATTAATTAATTTTCTCACCTGAGGATATATTTACTGATTTGAGAGCGAGAGAGTGAGAGAGAGGAAGAGGGAGAGAGAGGGAGTAATATCGATTACTAGTAGTTGCCCTCCTCGTGCGCCCCAACCAGGGATCGAGCCCACAGCCCGAGTATGTTCCCTGACCTGAAATCAAAGGTGCAGCTAGGTATGCGCCCTGACTGGGAATCAAACCCCTCCACCTTTTGGTGTATGGGACAAAGTTCCTGCTAACTGAGCCACCTGGCCAGGGTGCCATATCTCCCTATTTTATTTTCTGTGGATATCATTGTTTTGAACCTTTTTTTTTTTTTTTAGCTTGCTTATCTCTCTCTTCCCTCCCTGAATGTGAGGTCCATTAAAGAGACTCGATCTGTGGCTTAGAATGTAGAAGAGTGCCCATTACATGATGGGCAAGTGCTTATGGAGCCGATGGGAATTAGTGAATATCGTAATTCCTGTTTTCCTACAGTCCTGTTGTTGAGATTTCTGGTTTAAAAAAAAAAAAAAAGTGAGTTGTGGGTTGCATCCTTTAAAAAAAAATAAAAATCAATAAAGGCACTAATGCACATGCTGTGGTTTGAGGGCTGCTTCACTTAGCTCTGCCCCTTTGGAGGGAGAAAGAGATGACTCTTGGGTTACACAGCTCGGTATTGGGGAATTTGCCCCTTCACTGTCCTTGACCCTTTTGGTGTGTGCTGGTGTGGGTGGTCTGTATTCCCTCATCCCCCATTCCTTCTGATGAGCTGACCTCCATGGAGGGCCGAGGAGCAGAGAGGTTTTTTGGGAGGGAACTGGATTAGCTTGAAAACGGCACTCAGGGCTCAGAGGTTGGTTTAGGACTGTGGGAGACAGGAGGGGCCTGGGAGGGACTGGCTTTCTGAAAAATATCTCCACAGAGCATTCTCTTCGCTGTCTGACAAAACCTGTTTGTGTTGTTTTCAGTTGCTTTTCTTTTTCACCTCTGTATGCTTTTGTGGTTAGAGGAAATATTTTTTAAAGCAAATAGAGAAGATTCCAAGATTATTAAGAAAGCTGTTTTAGCAGGTCCTAAGATTCGCTATGGAGTTTTCCCCTCTTGATGTACTTTCGACCAAATAAGCCCTTTAATAGATGCTGTGCAGAGGCTTTTCAAAGAATGTTTTTGTTCTTTCTGAATTGCAGCTATTCAAGTGGTTTCATATTCACGATTGACCTAATGCTTCAAAGAATGAAACGGAATTTTCCTAAAATCTGTCCCATTGACATAGTATTGACCAAATATAAAAGTGTATGATTTAGAATTAGCTTTTCCTCCTTAACTCTGGATAACAGGAAGAAAGGTTATTACACTTTTCTTTATTTTAACTATGTTTTCATTGATTTTAGAGAGAGAGGAAGAGAGAGGGAGAGAGAAGCATCAATTGGCTGCTGCTTGCACGCTCCCTACTGAGGATCAAGCCCAAAACCCGGGCATGCGCCCTGAACCGTGACCCCCTGATTCAGAGGTCGATGCTCAACCACTGAGCCATGGCGGCTGGGCTCAGGTTTTTGACTAATGGTGACTGAAGCCCGAGGGAATCCAGTTTCCATCCTCCAGTTTTATGCGAAGCCTCGTCACACCGTGTGCTCTGTTTCTGTTAGGCCCCATGTCTGTTATGTAAATAGAAAAGGAACATACAATTAAGTAAACTTAAACCTTAACCCAAGTAAGTTTCCCTGCATTCCAGAGCAGCTCAGTGTCCTTGGGGGGGGGGTTACCGCCAAGTTCTCATCTGCTTCCTGCGAAATTGGAAAAAACATGGTGCTATTTGTATGCAGGTTTTATAAACACTGGATTGCTGGGATGCTGAGGGCTGAGGTGATGGAAATATTTGCTGAGGTTTTGGAGACGAATAACCTGTTAATCACAGCTGTGGGCTTGGAGAGTAAACACCTTCCACATGGGCCTCCCCGGAAGAACAGCATGGCGGGTGGGGGCCTGGGTGAGCCTCAGGCCCACGTGTGACCTCCTCGTCCTCTACTCCTAGGCCAGCGGTCACCGTCCTGTGCTGTGGCAGTGACTGCCTTTGGAGGGCTCACTGTTTACGCTCCGTGTCTGACTCAGGGTGGCAGATACTGTTTCTGATAGAATCCAGCCAGCTCATATCACGTTGCACACACTTAAGTAATCTTTCTGCAGCTGTCTCTGTATTCATTTGCTAGCTGCACTTTGCAACTGGGAGTTAATCATAGGTCTGAGTTAAACTTTGTGTGGGGCAAGAGAGAGAAAGGCCAGCGGGCTATTTCTGCTTGGGTCATTTTTGGTGTGTCTTCCACTGCTCATCATATGACCACCATCCCTGAGTATCAGAAACGACAACTTCTTCGGTGCGTGGCTCTGCCTAGGGATTTGCTGCCCCAGGTGTGGTCTGCAGACCAGGCACATTGCCATCGCCTAGAGCAGCGGTTGCCCACAGGTGGTCCGTGGACCACTGGTGGTCCGTGAGGTCCGAAAGGTTGGCGACCGCTGGTGTAAGGAAACCTTTGGAGCAGCGGTCACCAACCAGTGGTCTGCGAAATCTGAAAGGTTGGCCACCGCTGACCTAGAGCATGGGAGTCGTGCAGAGTCTCAGGCCTTGCCCCAGGCTTGGTGAATCAGAATTTGTATTTTAACAAGGTCTCCAGGTGATCTGTATGCATGGACCCAGGCCAGTCTCCTGTGGTGGTCTGCTCGGTGGAAGCTGGGTTGCTCCCTCTTGCAGGTTCTAAGGGTGGGAAGAGGAGAGTGTGGGGAAGGTGTGCTCATGGTTCTAAGGCTTGGGCCTTCCATGTGAGTGGCACACCTCTCTTCCCCATCAGTGCAATGTGGCCACACCCAGCTGCAAGGGGGGTTAAGTAATAGAGTCAAACCACGTGTGAGGAATAAGGGCGAAGGAAGGACGAGACTCACAAATGGGTCAAGGAATGGATTAAGTGAGTTAAGCTGTGGGTGTGGTTCGTCAGTCAGTATTATGTCTACCTTTCCTTTCCCTACTCCTTTTCAACGTGTTTTTCTTAATCAGTATAAAATTAAACAATTAAAACGTATACTTACTGATGATTAGAGAAAAAGTTGCTAATTTTATTTCTAAGGATGGATAGCACCAATATTAATGGCTGGGTACTGTCACTCTTACGGAGAAAATATCCAACATGCTTATCAGATACCCAACACAGGTATGGATTTCACCCCAGTCTTCCTCCTTCCTCCCTTTCCTTTTATGATGGAAAATGACAAGCATATGCAAATGTACATTAAAGTATAATGAATACCTGACCACCCATCTGTGTCAACAATTACCAACTCATGGCCAATCTTGCCTGAACTAGTCACTTCCTGTCCTGGATAGGAAATGTCCATTTTTTATTTTTATTTTTGCAGGTGTGATGCATGAACAATAAGTGTCATGGGCTGATGTCCCCCTAAAACTCATATATTAAAACTCCAGTACCCAGTACCTCAAAATGTGACTATATTTGGAGATAGGGCCTTTATAGAGGTGATTACGTTAAAATGAGGACATTAGGGTGGACTGTAATCCAGTCTGACTGGTGGTGTCCTTATGAGAAGAGAAAATTTGGACGCATAGACACCAGGGGTACATGTACACAGAGGACAGGCCAGCCATCTGCAAGCCAAGGAGAGAGGCCTCACGGGAAACTGCGGACACCTTGATCTTGGACTTCCAGCCTTTGGAACGATGAAATTTTATGATGGCAGCTCAACTTCATAGGTGGACGCTCAACTTTGTCTTTAAAAACAGCTTTAAAATATTCCATCATGTTAGTATATTTTAGACATTGATCTGTTTTGGAGCATTTGCCATTTGGTTACGTCTTAAAGTAGTATTTAGAGTAGAGTATTATTGCCAAATTCTCTGGATTGATTCAGTTCATCCTGAAAGTCACTCAGCACCGTCCTGCCCCAGGTACTGGCCTAGGCATTGGGGAGAGAAGATGGTGTATTCTTTCACAAGGTTTAAAGCATAGTTCTGTGGAGTAAATTTCTAAAAGTTAAATTTCGGAGGCAAAGGATATACCGATTTTGTGATTTAATGAAATATTCTTGGGTTTTAAAGAAAAAGAAAAATTGGATCAGTTTGAAAATATGCCTATCTTATGAATGTGTCTGTGTTAACTCCTAGCCAGGCCAATATTGAAATGAAAAAAACAAACACCCATTCATACCCATATATTTGCTGCCCCTCAGATATTGGAGCCTGGCTGGCATGGCTCAGTGGTTAAGCATTGACCCCATGAACCAGGAGGTCACGGTTCAATTCTCGGTCAGGGCACATGCCCGGGTTGCAGGCTGGATCCCTAGAGTGGGGTGTGCAGGAGGCAGCTGATCAATGATTCTCTCTCACCATTGATGTTTCTCTCTATTCCCTCTCCCTTCCTCTCTGAAATCAATAAAAACATATTTTAAAAAAGTAAAATAGCCCGATCGATGTGGCTCAGTGCTTAAGCATCGACCCTATGAACCAGGAAGTCACTATGAACCAGGAAGTCACGGTTCAATTCCCTGGTCAGGGCTTGATCCCAAGTCGTTCAGGAGATAGCCAATCAATGATTCTCATCATTGATTTTTTTAAAATATATTTTTGATTGACTTTAGAGAGGAAGGGGGAGAGAGAGGGAGATAGGAACAGCAATGATGAAAGAGAATCATTGATCGGTTGCCTCCTGCACAACCCCTACTGGGGATTGCGCCCACAATAGGATTGGGGTCCTGAGGCCAACCTCACTCAGAAGGCTTCAGATTTGGGGGTTCCCACAACCCTCCAGGTTTACTAATTCGCTAGAATGACGCACAGAACACAATTATACTTTTATTTTAGCAAACACATACAAATTGGAAGCAGTCGAAGAGAGAGGCACACGTAGTGAGGTTTGGGAGGATGGAAGCTTTTTTGTCTTAACCCCATGGAGTCAGGACATGCCATACGCCTGGCACAGCAATGTGTGACAGTACTCAGTGTGCCAACCAGGAAAGCTCCCCCAAACTCTGGTGTCCAGAGCTTCTGTTGGGGTTTCATTATGTAGGTGTTATCGATTGATTCATTAGGCATGTCATTGAACTTGATCTCCAGCCCCCTTCAAGGAGGTTGGGCTGATATCACATGGCTCAAAAGCCCAGCCCTCTTAATCATTGGCTTTTCTGGTGGGGCCAGCCCCATCCTTAGTCATCTGTTTTTTTTGTTTTGTTTTGTTGTTTTTTAAAATATATTTTTATTGATTTCAGAGAGGAAGGGAGAGGGAGAGAGAGACAGAAACATTAATGATGAGAGTCACTGATTGGCTGCCTCCTGCACGCCTCCCACTGGGGTTTGAGCCTGCAACCTTGGGCATGTGCCCTTGACTGAAATTGAACCTAGGACCCTTCAGTCTGCAGGCCGACGCTCTATCTACTGAGCCAAATGGGCTAGGGCCTGAGTCATATCTTAGCATGAACTCTAGGGGACACCATGAGTCACCTTGTTAGCATAAACCATCCAGGCCCACGCTCACTTGGGAAATTCCATGGATTTAGAGGAAATGGGACAAAGCCCAGGAACTAGGGACAAATACAGAGTGCTTCCTCCTCCCCCCCCCCCCACTGTATGGAGGTACAGTTGACAAAATTGTAAAATATTTAAAATGTACAATATGGTGACGATATATATATATATATATATATATAAAGTATTCCCCCATTGGGTTAATAATTAGCACATCTGTCACACATATTTACCCTTTCTAGGCTGAGAATATTTAACTTATACTCAGCAAATTTAAATTATAAACTACAGTATTATCAACTGTAGTCAAACCCTGTAGTCCTGTAATATATTAAATCCTTAAACTTATTTTATATCAGCAAGTTTTTACCCTTTTACTAAACTTCTTCCCCTACCCCTCAAGTCCTGGCAACCACATTTCTGCTTTTTCTATGAGTATGACTTTTTTTTTTTTAAAAGATTCTATATATAACTGATACCGTGTATTTGGCTTATTTCACATAGCATAATGCCTTCCAGGTTCACCCATGTTCCAAATGACAGGATTTCCTTCTAATTAAAGGTTGAAAAATATTCCACTGTGTGTGTTCAGTATATGTGTGTGTGTGTGTGTGTGTGTGTATGTATATACTAGAGGCCCAGTGCACAAAATTTGTTCACTGGTTGGGGAATGTCCTTCAGCCAAGCCTGCACCCTCTCCAATCTGGGATCCCTCAGGCATCGGACATCCCTCTCACAATCCGGGACTGCTGGCTCTCAACCGCTTGCCTGCCTGCCTGCCTGATCATCCCCTAACCACTCCCCTGCCAGTCTGATCGATGCCTAACTGCTCCCCTGCCAGCCTGGTCTCCCCCAACTGCCCTCCCATGCTGGCCTGATCGCCCCCCAACTGCCCTCCTCTGCTGGCCTGGTCACCCCTAACTGCCCTCTACTGCTGGCCTAATTGCCCATAACTGTCCTCCCCTGCTGGCCATCTTGTGGCGGCCATCTTATGACCACACAGGGGTGGCCATCTTGTGCGAGGGCGTGATGGTCAATTTGCATATCACCTCTTTATTATATAGGATATATGTCTCACATTTTTAAAATTTAGTTGTGTGTTTTTAAAAAATATATATTTTCATTGATTTCAGAGAGGAAGGCAGAGGGAGGAGAGATAGATTTTGCAACATATGTTCCCTGACCGGGAATCGAACTGTGACCTCCTGGTTCATAGGTTGATGCTGAACCACAGAGCTATGCCAGTGGGGGAGATCTTTTTTCTTAATGTAGGTGTTATCTAGGTATTATCACTGTGAATTTCCCTCTTAGAACCACTTTTGCTGCATCCTATTGGTTTTGATAATTATGTTTCCACTAGAGGCCCGGTGCACGAAATTCATGCATGGGTGTTGTCCCTAGGCCTGGCCGGCGATCGAAGCGCGAGTGTCTGGCATGGAAGGGCAGGTCCCAGCTGACCTCTGGGCCATGGGCAGCACCTGGGCCCTCATGCCCCCGTGCACCCCCCCTCCGCCTGAGTTATGGTGTCTGAGTCCCTATGTGGAGATGCGGTGAGCATGGCCAGATGCTGTGGGCCAGGGCACAGCGTGGGCCTCTGGGCCACCCAGCAGTGCTGCACGGAAGCCGCGTGGGTAGTGTGCTGTCTCTTGGCTGGCCTCATAGACCGGCTTCTGCGTGAACCGGTGGGGAGCCTGTCTGGCCCCTGCGGTCCCAGCGGCTGCTGCCCGGCTCACCTGGAAGAGGCCACGCGGGTGTGGGGTGGGCTACTCGTGGGTGCCCGGCACCTGAGCACAGTGGCTTCCCCGGCACATGAGCCCTGGTGTCCCTGGAGAGGATAGCAGGGGGAGTGAGAGTGAGCTCAGTGGATACCCTCATTCTCACTGCATCTCCATGCCCGTCACCCTTGCCCCCAGGTAGCCAGGGAGAGGTCACAGCCACCCACCCCCAGTTCCCTGTCTCAGCACGGGAACGGCCTCGATCAGGGCCTGCTGGCTGCTGGTTGCTGTCTGCGGAGCGATTGATTAGGGCCTGGCCCCCCGCTGCTGTCACTGGCATTGTTTCCAACCACAATAGCATTAAACTAGAAATCAATGACAAAAAGAAAATGAGAAAATTCACAAATATGTGGAGCGTAAACAATTCCTGAACAAACCAATGTGGCAAAAAGAAACTGGAGAGCATTATGCTAAGCAAAATAAGCCAGTTGGAGAAAGATAAATATCACATGATCTCACTCATATGTGGGATATAATGATCAACATAATTTGATGAACAAGAATAGATCCAGAGACAAATGGTAGGGGAGAGGCAGGGTTAGAGAGCAACCAAAGGACTTGTATGCATGCATATTAGCATAACCAATGGACACAGACACTGGGGCGGTGGGGGCTTGCCCAGGGTGGAAATGGCTGTGGGGGATGGGGGGGGGCAATTGGGGAAAAAGAAGAGATGTAAAACTTTAGACAATAAATAAAAAATAGAAAATAAATAAATAAATATCTTGAGACAAATCAAAATCCTATAATATAAAAGCCTAATATGCAAATTTTTTAACCAGGAGTTCGACCACTCGCTACAACATGCGCTGACCACCAGGGAGCGGCGCGGAACATGGCGGGTGCTGGTGATGCGATGCTGGCAGTGGGCGGCAGTGGAGACTGACGCGCTGCCTACTGCTCTAAGGAGGCAGCTTGATATGATTTTAACCTTAATTTTATTAAGACTTGTTTTGTGGCCTAACAAAAATGTATCCCAGAGAAAGTTCCGTGTGCTTCCGAAGAATGTGGATCTGCTGCTGTTGGATGGAATATTCTGTATACAGTCAAGCGCTGCATAACGATATTTTGGACAATGAAGGACTGAATATATAATGGAGGTTCCATAAAATTATAACGTAGCTTAAAAATTCTCATTGCCTGAGGGTGTCATAATGTCATAGTGAAGTGCATTATTCATGTTTTTGATGATGCTGGTGTAAGCAAACCCACTGACTTTCAGTTATATAAAGGTATAGCACACATATTTCTGTACATAATACTTTATAATGGTAATAAAAGACTTGCTGGCATATATATTTACTATACTGTACTTTTTATCATTATTTTAGAGTGTATTCTTTTTACAAAAAAAATCTATTTTTATTAATTTCAGAGAGGAAGGGAAAGGGAGCGAGAGAGATAGAAACATCAATGATGAGAGACCAGCTGCCTCCTGCACACCCCATACTGGGGACTGAGCCCACAACCTGGGCGTGTGACTTGACCAGGAATCTAACCCAACCCCCGGGTTCATAGGTTGACACTCAACCACTGAGCCATGCTGTCCGGGCTAGAATGTATTCTTTTGATGATAAAAGCAAATATATTTTCTGTAAAACAGTATGTCGTGTTAAACTGGCAGCATCCTCATACGTCTGGTGTTTGCTGTGTCTCTTATTGAATCTTTTTCTCTTGTGCTTGGCTTAATCTTCTGTTTTGTTCATCATGCCCCTAAGTCAGTGGTCGGCAAACTCATTAGTCAACAGAGCGGCAAACCGAGGCTTGCGAGCCGCAGTTTGCCGACCACTGCCCTAAGTGTATCAAATCCCCTGCTTCCGGCCTGCCTGGCTCAGTGGTTCATTGTGGAGTTATGAACCAGGAGGTGACAGTTCCATTCCTGGTTAGGGCACATGCACAGATTGCGTGCTCGAACTCCAGTAGGGGGCGTGCAGGAGGTAGCCAATCAGTGATTCTCATAATTGATTAAAAAAAATGTTTTTATTAGTTTCAGAGGGAGGAAGGAGAGGGAGAGAGAGATAGAAACATCATTACTAGCATGTCAATGAGCCATCCATTTCTAGTGTCTTATTTTAATGGGAATAAATTTAATGTGCATTTTTCTGGTAAGCAAAATTGCTCATGAATATGGTTTTTTATATATTTAGTATATAACATATGGAGTTCTTAATATATATTACTGCTATGCTGGTTTTCAGGGATTTAAGAATGGATCTGATATAGAGTTGCTTCTTAAGTATATACATATGTGTATATCCTACCTAATAATAGATAAATATGCAAATTGACTGCACCTTCGCTACACCCAAGACACGCCCACCAGCCAAAGCCACACCCACCAGCCAATCAGGGCAAGTATGCAAATTACACGACCAAGATGGCGGTTAATTTGCATACGCTGAGGGAGGGAGGAGTGAAGACTGAAGACAACTTAGAAGGAAGAGGGAGGAAAAGCGGAAAGCAAGGTGGCTGCCAGAGGGAAAGCCCGGGGGGGGCGGGGCGGGGCGGAGCGAGGAGGAGCGAGGAGGAGCTAGGAGGGCGGCAGCGTTGCGTGAGTGCAGGCGCTGTGGCCGCAACGGTGGCAGCAGCGGCCGCTTGCAGGATTCTTCCTGCAAATGGGCTACTAGTATATATATATATATATATATATATATATATATATATATATATATATATATACTTGCAGGATTCTTCCTGCAAATGGGCTACTAGTATATATATATATATGTGTGTGTGTGTGTGTGTATGTGTGTGTGTTTTAAAATATTTTATTGATTTTTTACAGAGAGGAAGGGAGAGGGATAGAGAGTTAGAAACATCGATGAGAGAGACACGGATTCAGCTGCCTCCTGCATACCTCCTATTGGGGATGTGCCCGCAACCAAGGTACATGCCCTTGACTGGAATCGAACTTTTTAGTCTGCAGGCTGACGCTCTATCCACTGAGCCAAACTGGTTAGGGCTTCAGTTTATATTAAATAGGATATTAAAAAATATTTTCTTAAAAGATATTTTGACTTGCAATGTTTTTTCTTGTTTTGACTCCCTAGGGTAAATTAGTAATAGGATGTTGAATTTTAATCTCTGATTTCTAGTTCACTTGGCTTAACTTTATGGTACAGTGGTAGAGTTAGGACCAACACTGGGAGGTGAGACTTGCGTGACTAGTAGGGAGTAAGTCTGGGAGAGGCAGTTTTATCTAGTTTGCTTGTTTGAAGGAATGTGGCTAATTGTCCTGGTCTCACTGTCTTAAATGTTTCTTTCTAATTCATTTTTAAGCGCTTTCCTTGCCTTCCACAGTTTGGCTTAAAAACGCACCGTTTCCCTTTTAACGTCAGGATAAAGTCCAAATTCCTAAGTTTAGAATACAAGACCTTTGATTACCCCATTACTCCATCAAACCTCATGCGCTTTTGAACCTGCTGTCCCCAGGCAGGGTGCCTTTGCATGTCTGTTCTGTTCTGGTGGAAGCTCTCCTCTTCCTCCCTGGTCTCCTCAGTGAATGCTAAGTGGTTCCCCTGGACTTGACCCACTACCCCCCCTTAACCCCCCCCCCCCCCCCCGTGGAGGCCCCCCAGGCGGCTGCACAGGTTTTCTTCTCAGTGTACAAGTGGATCCCAGACCTGGCTGATGACCAGAACCAATTGGGGGTGGGGGTGGGGGGTCAAAAGGCCACCAGTTGGGCCCCATCTTGGCTTATTCTGACTCAGTCATTTGGGATGGGGCTCTGGATACCTGTTGGTCTTTGTTTTAAGACTCCTCGAGTTGAGGTGGGATCTCCATGTTTAGCCAGGGTTGGGACTATTGGTGTGAAAGCCAAGTGAAGCATCCAAAGCGCACGCTGCAGCAGGTTCTCAAACCTGAGCCTATATCAGCATCGCCTGGACAACTTGGTAAGATAAAGGTTGATGGGCTCCACTCTCAGAGATTCTGATTCATAGGTCTGTGTGGGGCCTGGGAATTTTCTTTTCTAACAAGGTTGGGGACGCTGGTGCTGGTCTGGGTCCCTCACTCTGAGAACCTCTGCTATACAGTAGATGGGTCATTGGTGAGCTGGGGGTAGTGATCCCTTACCCCTACAGAGACCTGAAGAAAGACAAGAAGCAGATCTTGTGTGTAGTTCGCAACCACACTGGCCACATAGTGTAATTTTTTGATAGATCCCTTGCTCACTGGACTGTGAGCGCCTGTAGGGCAATTGAACTAGAGAATATAGTGAAGTTTTTACACCATTCTCCTTGCTCTAGTGGTTAAGGGAGTATTGCCAGTATCTTGTGGCTACTCTCTGGGGCCAACAGTTGCAGTGGAGTCGTATGACTTTTCCAGAAATATGAAAAGATTGGGGCAGTGGTTCTGATCCTGGAGATTTTGCCACCCAGGCAACGTCTGGGGACAACTTGGGGTTGGGAGGTGGTACTAGTATCTTGAGGATGGATTTCAGGGATGCTACTAACTGTCCCAGGACAGCTCCTCATAGCAAAGAAGTAAGCAGCCTAAAATGTTAGTTCTGCTGGAGCTCCAGAAATCCTGCCTCAGGGGAAGGAGGTTCTGATGAGGTCGGTGGGTCTTGCTGTGAGATACGTCTGTGGTCATTTGTCCCTCCCCAGTCCCTGTTCATAGATTCCCTGACCCAGAGTGCCCCTACCCCCCAGCCCTGCCCTGATGGAGCCTGCAGTGACCAGGGCTAGCAAAATCTCCTGGGAGGATTAACCAGAGATTAATATTTGCCACAGCTAGAAGTGCTTTGAAACACATTATCCTTTCAACAATAAATGACTTATTTGAGTGGGGCTAGGGCATTTGCTGAATGATTGACTGACCTTAGCTGACCTGTATCTTCCCTTCCCCAGGAGAGAGGGTTGTGTGACTGAATGTTCTCTGCCCCTGCTTCTCAACCAGGGGAGTCATTTATTTATCAACTCAGCCGAGTTTTGAGTGACTTGCCCTATGCCAGGTCTGGTGAGCATCACAGAAAGACCGGGCCCTGTCCTCATGGAGTTCTCATTCTAGGAGGGAGATGGACAAAATGAAGGAATACTTTTCTCTCAAAAAATGAAAAAATAAAAAATAGATTTTAGTAAATAGATCAAGAAATTAGAAGAGAAGAATAAGGTGGAAAATCAGAGTATATTTGTGGTTTTTAAAAATATATATTTTATTGATTTTTTACAGAGAGGAAGGGAGAAGGATAGAGAGTTAGAAACATTGATGAGAGAGAAACATTCATCAGCTGCCTCCTGCACACCCCCCACTGGGGATGTGCCCGCAACCAAGATACATACCCTTGACCAGAATCGAACCCAGGACCCTTTAGTCCACAGGCCAACGCTCTATCCACTGAGCCAAACTGGTCAGGGCTATTTGTGTTTTTTTTGATAAGATGGTCAGACCTTACTTTGGAGGTGACAATTCGATTGAGACCTGGAGGAGAGACGGTGCATTCATGGGAGGAAATGGGGCAGAGTATTTGTTCCCAGCAGAGGGAATAGAAAACAGGAGCTGGGGACCACAGCAGGCCAGCCTGACTGGAACAGTGAGCAGGGAGGGGAGGAGCAGGAGATGGGTGGCTAGTCAGGAGGGACCTGGTCACGCATGACACCCCAGGTAAATGTGAGGATGGCAGATGTAAGGCCATAGCTGTCAGGCATCGTGGAGGTCTGAAAGCCCATCCTTAATAAAGAGAAAGGAAGGTTCCAGAAGAGATGAGAACAAGAAAGTGAGCAGCTAAGGTTTGGGGTGCCATAGGGTGTGGAAGTCACTCAGTGATGTTGGTAGTTGGGGTGAAGGGGAAGCCTGATCCAGCAGCTGGGGTTGCAGAAGAATGATAGGCAATAAGAGTAGTCAGCGCATGGCCTTTGGAGATGCCAGGGATGTTTACAGCTAGGAGGGACCTGGGGCTGGAAAGTGTAATTGGGGGAATGGTGGGTGATGCTGAGGCTGCAGGGAAGTCCTGTCCCCAGGGGCCAGCCAGTCCCCTGTAGCAGGAGAGCAAGGAGCTGAGGATGGTCCAGGGGCTTCCTGGAGAACACCCCTTTGGCCACAGCATGTGGGGCCTGTGGCTTAAGTTTGGAAGTGGGGTCAAGATAACCAGCACTGTCTGGCCAGTGTGGCTCAGTGGTTGAGCATCAACCTATGAGCCAGAGGTCACGGTTCGATTCCCGGTCAGGGCACGTGCCCTGGTTGTGGGCTCGATCCCCAGTTGGGGGGCATGCGGGAGGCAGCCGATCAATGATTCTCTCTCATCACTGATGTTTCTCTCTCTCCCTCTCCCTTCCTCTCTGAAATCAATAAAAATATTTAGGAAAAAAAAAAAAAAGATAACCAGCACTTCACCGGGCTCCATTATTGGGAAGCTGTACTCACTGTTGTTTAGGAAGTATGACGGTGAATCCATTGCTCTTCAACGCTGTTCCCCAAGGGCCCCTGGAGGGAGGAGGGTGAAGGAGCACCCCCATGGAAGTGTGGGAGTGGAAGCTCCCTGAAGCCAGGCCTTTCTTGGCCAACGTTTCCATTTATTCAGTGCTGATGTTGTTCAAACTCTACAGTTTACTAAAACCTCCAGGAAGATGTGCCAAGTGTTTCTGTGGCTTTGTGCTCCTGGGACCCTTGGGGACACTCCTTGGGGTGTGGGCCTCTCAGTCGGGCACACTCCTCTGTGGGGGCTCTTGGTCTTTTCAGCACGGGGAACTACTTGTATTTTGGTCATGTACATTTCACTTCCTTCTCACTGTGGGAAACAGGAAGTGATGCAGGAGTGACAACCAAGTGTGAGTTGAGCAAGGGGGAAACCCTCCACAGAAGCCTCATTGCAGCCTAAATGCCAGTTTAGCCTTCGGATCATTTCCCTGCAGCTCGAATGTTCACGGAGCTCAGCTGTCCAGGGAGCTGTGCTGGGAATGGAGTTTGCAAAAATGCCTGACAGGCCTCCCACCCTCAAGGGACCCCTGGATGGTGTGGGGATGATGGTGCCAAGTGCATTGTACACACAATGGACCCATTAGTGTGTCAGGAAATCAATTTAGTGAATTTCAACTGGCATTTCTTGTGTGTGTCTTTTTTTTAATTAAAAAATTTTATGGTAAAATACACAAATAAAATCTACCATTTGTAAAAATATTGAGGTATGATTGATATTAATTTCAGTTGTATAACATCATTCGATATCCTATCTAATAAAGAGGGAATATGCTAATTGACCCTCACACTGTTGCAAAGATGGTGGTGCCCACAGCCAATAAGGAGGGAATATGCTAATTGACTGTTCTGCCCTCAAAGATGGTGGTGCCCACAGCCAATAAGGAGGGAATATGCTAATTGACTGCCACACCCTTAAAGATGGTGGCGCCTACAGCCACAAGATGGTGGCGCCCAGTTGCCTCAGCCCTGCCGGGGCGGCAGGTGCGTCGAGCCCGGCCTTGCCGTGTGCCTGCCTCCGGAGTCCCCCAGTCCCCTCAGCCCCCCAGCCGCCCAGGGCCGGCCCGAGGTGCAGGCAAGCCTCAGATGGCAGCTGCCCAGCTGCCCAGGGCCGGCTCAAGGTGCAGGCAAGCCTTGGATGGCAGCTGCCCAGCTGCCCAGGGCCGCTCGAGGCTCAGGTAATTAGGGCTGGCCGAGGCTTGCGCTGCTGGCAGTGGCAGCAGCAGAGGTGTGATGGGGTGTTGCCTTCCCCTGATTGCTGGGTCACCTCCTGCCCCTGAGGGCTCCCAGACTGGGAGAGGGGGCAGGCCGGGCTGAGGGATGCCCCCTCCAGTGCATGAATTTTCATGCAATGGGCCTCTAGTTTGTATATATTTTGAAGTGACCACTACATTAAGTCTTAATGTCCATCACTCCACGTAAGTACAAATTTTTTCCTATGATGAGAACTTTTAAGACTTACTCTGTTAGCAACTTTCAAATATGCAACATGGTATAATGAAGTAGAATCACCATCCTGTATATTATATCCTCATGACTTATTTTATAACTGGAAGTTTGTACCTTTTGACCCTCTTCAGCCATTTTGCCCACCTCCACACCCCTCACCTCTCTCAATCACTAATCTGTTCTCTGTTATCTTTGAGCTCTTTAAGATTCCACATATAAGTGAGATCATACAGTATTTGTCTTTTTCTGTTTGACTTATTTCAGTTAGCATAATGCCCTCAACATCCATTCATGTTGTCACAAATGGCAAGATTTCTTTCTTTCTTTTTTTTTTTTTTAATCTTTACCTGGGGATATTTTTCTTTTGATTTTTAGAGAGAGTGGAAGGAAGGGGGAGAGACAGAGAGACAGAAATAGCGATGTGAGAGAGACACATTGATTGGTTGCCTCCCACACTTGCCCCTGCAACCGAGGTACATGCCCTTGACCAGAATCTAACCTGGAACCCTCTAGTCCACTCTATCCACTGAGCCAGACAAGCTAGGGCCTTTATTTTTTATGGCTGAATAATATTACTTTGTGTATATAATATTAAATTTACCATAGTAACCATTTTTTAATTGTGCAGTTTAGTGGCTGGCCTTTTATGACTGGCTTATTTCACTGAGCATAATACTTAGGATTCATCTATGTTGTAGCATGTATAAAAATTGCCTTCCTGCCCTAACCAGTTTGGCTCAGTGGATAGAGCATTGGCCTGCAGACTGAAAGGTCCCAGGTTCGATTCTGGTCAAGGGCATGTACCTTGGTTGCGGGCACATCCCTTGTAGGAGGTGTGTAGGAGGCAGCTGATCGATGTTTCTCTCTCATCAATGTTTCTAACTCTCTATCCCTCTCCTGCTCTGTAAAAAAATCAATAAAATATATTTTAAAAAAATGCCTTCCTGTCCTGGATGGCATTGCTCAGTGGTTAGAGCATTGGCCTGCACATCAAAGGGTTGAGGGTTCGATTCCTGGTCAAGGGCACATACCTGGGTAGCAGGTTCCATCCCTGTCCTGGTCCAGATGTGTGTGGGCGGCAACCAGTCTATGTGTCTCTCTCATATCAATGTTTCTCTCTCCCCCTCTTCCTCTCCCTCTCTCTCTCTCCCCCTCCCCCCACCCGCCCTTTCCATGCTCTCTAAAATCAATGGAAAAAATATCTTTGGGTTAGGATTAACAAAAACAAAAAAATTAATGGAAAAAATATCCTGAGGTGAGGATTAACAACAACAAGAAATTGCCTTCCATATTAAGGCCAAATAATATTCCATTGCATGTATATACCATATTTTGTTTATCCATTCATCCATTGATGGACACTTGAGTTACTTCCACCTTTTGGGTATTGTGACTAATGTTATGATTATGGGGGTATAATGACTGGCATTTCTTTTTAATGTTGTAGGGTAGAATACAAAATATCAGAGTAGCCTGGGTAAATGTGGACACAGTGTAGACAGACCTGGGTATGCAAGAGCGCTTGGGAATCTAGATTTTTATGGGAAATACAACTTTTTAAGCTATTATTCTTCAAAATAATAATGTGTGCCCCACCAAGCATGTTTTTTTTGGCAGGGATCTTTGTGTGGGACTCTAATGGGGGACCTCAGGCATGAGAGATTATGTATAAGGGATTTTTGATAAGTGACATAAATTCCATGGGTCCAAAGAAGGAGAGATTTGCTGGAGAGAGAGGTCAGAGAGGGGCCAAGTGAAGGAGCTAGAACTTGAAGTTGGAATAAGTCAAATGAAAAAGAAAAGGGGTACAGGAACTCTTATTCATTGCTGGTAAGATTGCAAAATAATGTAGCTACTTAAAAAAATATTTTTATTGATTTTAGAGAGGAAGGGAGAGGGAGATAGAGAAACATCAATGATGAGAGATAATCATTGATCAGCTGCCTCCTGCAGGCCCCTCCCTGGGCACTGGGCCCATAACCCAGGCATGTGCTTTGACTGGGAATCGAACCGTGACCTCGAGGTTGACGCTCAACCATTGAGCAACACTGGCTGGGCTAATGCAGCTACTTTTGAAGACAGTGTGGGGGCTTCTTACTAAATTTACTCTTTCCGTATGAACCAGCAATCATGCGTCTTGGTGTTTACCAAAAGGATTTGAAAGCTTAGGCTCACACACAGCCTCCTCTCGGTTGTTTATATCAGCTTTATTTGTAATTACCAAAACTTGGAAGCAACCAAGATGCCCTTTAGTTGGGGAATGGATAAATAAACTGTAGTCCATCTAGTTAATGGAATATTATTCAACACTAAAAGGAAATGAGCTCTCAAGCTATGGAAAGATATGAAGGAACCTTAAGTGCGTATTAAGTGAAAGAAACAAATCTGAAAAGGCTAAATATTTACTGTGTGATGCCATTACATTTTGGAAAAGGCAAAACCATGGAGACAGTAAAAAGATGGGTGGTTGCCAGGGGTTGGGAGGAGGGAAGGATGAATAGGTGGAGCACAGGATTTTTAGGGCAGTGAAACTCTTCTGTATCATACAGTAATGGTGGATACATGTGATTACACATCTGTCAAAACCCAGGGGATGTATGGATTTTGACAGATGTATAATGAATGACCCTTACTATGAACGTGTCAATATAGGTTAATCCATTATAACAACTGTACCACTCTGGTGGGAGATTTTGATAATGTGGGAAGTTGTGGGAGAGTGGGGTGATTCAGAACTCTGTACTTACTGCTCACTTTTGCTGTGAGCCTGCAACTGCTGTAAAAAAATAAAGTGTAAATTAAAAAAAAAAAAAAGAATGAAGGCTTTCCAGGTTGGGGGGATGGAGGTAGGAGTGTCAGTGTGTGCTCAGGGGAGAAGTGGGCAACTGGTCTGGCTGTGAGAAGGCGTTCCTGTTAGGACAGTGGGATATGTGGCTGGAAAAGCAGTCGGGGGCTACTGCAAATATGCAGACACACACCAGCTTGTGCTGAGGCGGGGCTTTGCCAGCGGCAGGAGGTGATGTATCTCTTACATTAACCTAACTGCCCAGATGTTTATCTCCCAGGGACTCATAAGCTGAGCAGCCTGTGAAAGCATTATGACAACTGGCTAAACTGCGCAGATCAGTTCTTTAGCCTTGAGTAGGTATCCTTTTAATTAAGACAGTGAATTGCATGTCCACATGCATGGGATTAAGTAAATTCTTTGACCCAAGTGAAGTGTTTCCTGATGCCCTGATCCCAGTGAGTGATATTGAAGGCTTACGCTGTTAGTCAGTAATACCCTCCAGGTCCCTCCTTACTCTCTGAGTTTGGAAGCAAGATCTATGTAATCCCTTATAGAGGATGAGGTTTAATAGTTTAGAAGAAGGTGTTTGATTGGCATAGGAGCTGTTGACCGAATATTCAGAGAAGAGCCAGCCAGCACTTAGGCACTCACAGCCTCAGAAGGGATCTTGCCGATGAGTCCTTACCCTCGTGGTGGTCACTTGGGCTGTGCTAACGACACTAGGGTATCAACCTGCCGGTTGTAAGATCCCTCACTTGTGAGTTTCAGTCAAAAGTGCTTTAATCCCTCACAGCCATGGGCAGGAGAACTAGTGTCTTACTCATGACCCATTTTGTTCCTAAGGTTACTGAATTGTGTGCAAGTGTGTGTGTGTGTGTGTGTGTGTGTGTGTGTGTGTGTGTGTGTGTTAAAGAAGGACTTAGGATAGTTATCCACTCACAGAAGTAGTAGATTCTGGGTGTTGGTTGTAGTGTGGGAAAAGTTCTTGTGAAGCTGTTCGGTGATAAGACAAGAGACACTAGGAAGCCGTAAAGGATGGGTTAGCCGTAAAGGATGGGTTAGCCGTAAAGGATGGGTTAGCCGTGGGAGACAAGGGAAAGAAGAAGGCCAGGGATGGACCAGGGGTTTCTGCAGTGCCCACAGCCTGGGAGGACCCATGTGGCCTGGGGCAGAGGGAGTGCAGGGACCTGGGGAACATTGGGGAGGACAGGGGACCCAGCCTGCACCGCCGCCTGGCTTCTTTTGACCCGGAAAGAACAGGTGGGAGATGAAGGGGGAAAGGAGATAGAAATGAATTTTGAGCAAGTTTTAGGAAAGGCGGAAAGCCGCAGAGGAATGAGGAAAGGCGATTTTAGCTTGAGAGTTGCCGCTGCATTTAATTTGATTTGGCTGTGGGCCACTCCAGGAATGCTGGGGTGGTGACCTATTTTGAGACAGCTTACCTGAGGTGTGGGCGTTCCAGTCTCACCCTGGATGGATTCCAATGACATCTTGCCAAGACAAACCAGACACACTGTCTTTGATCACAGAGCTTCTAAGTAGTTTGACAGTAGTCATTGCTCTGAAGGAGTTACAGTCCTGGTGAGATAGGAGGGAAATGCTGCTACTCCATCAAGTGTTGTGGACGAAGAGTGGATGGAGAGAGGATCGCTGTGGAGAGAAGGACCACTGGGGCAGAGCTGGGTGGGGGATGGCCCCTTTGGCAGTGGTCTGGAATTGTTGAGTAAACTCCCTCCGGCATACATTGGAATCAAGGTGTCAGCTGACCACATCTAATTCCTTACTTAGATGGTGACAGATAATTTAGGCTCCTACAAAGTAGGCTTCCAGCAGATGGAAATGAAAACCTTCAGCCCTTGCTGGCACCCGTAGGGCTCAGCTGGCTTTCTGAGATTTGAGCAATGAAGGGAATTGGGAGGGTCCTTAAGTCAAAAGCCACCATGAAAGAAATACGTTTGAGTAATTTCATCTATCTGAGTTATTAGGCTTTCTAATGGGGTCCAAATGTGATTACTTAAGAGTTCTATCCTGGTAATGGCTGATATTTGGTGGGATTTTCCAAGTTTTTAAAGCAGCTCCAGTTGATCTCTCAGTGGCTGAGGGAGGTGTATGTCCAGGGGTCCTTCCCATTTGCTGGAGGCCAATACTAAGAAATTATAAGGCTACCTTAAGGTCACACACACCGGAAGTGGCAAAGTCCTAGACTCTTAACAGCAGGATTTCCACCTCAAGCTGTATTTTGTTTTTACTCATTAAAATTAAAAAAAAAGAATTTGTGAAAATGCACATAACATAGAATTTATCATCTTAGCCATTGAAGTGTACAGTTCAGTAGTGTTTAAGTACATCCACATTATTGTACAACCAATCTCCACAGTTCTTTTCATCTTGCATCAGTATTTTATTAAACACTGACTCCTCACTTCCTTTCCTTCCTTCCTGGTAACTCTCCTACTTTCTGTCTCTCTGAATCTGACTACTCCAAGTACCTCATGTAAGTGGAGTCCTACAGTGGCGGTCCTGTTGTGTCTGAGCCCTTTTACCTTCCCGCCAGCATTGTGCAAGGCTTCCAGTTTCTCCACATCCTTGCCTACATTTTTCGACTCTAATGTGTGAGAGGTGGTATCTCACTGTGGTTTTGATCTGCATTTCCCTGATGATTAGTGATGCTGAGCATCTTCTCCCGGACAAGCAGAATTTTAAAGAGGGCCTTTCAGGACCTGCTGTCATCATCTGGGTAAATTCCAGTGCTAACTGCCTGAGCGTTTGCTGAAGGGCACAACTGTAGAAGAAATGAAATGGCCCAGCACATTTCAAGCCTGTTTAGTGGTCAAGCTCACAGATTTATACTTTTGCTTTGGAAGGAAATTGAAAGCTAGCGATGTGAAATGACTGGCAAAAAGTCATGGAGGTCCAAAATCGACCGCGTAGAAGTGAAGGCGGGGGAGAGGGAGACGGTAGAGGCTCTGGGAACTCTAGGGTTCTCAGTCTCATTGCTGGGACTCTTCCGATTCCTAGTCCAGGGCTAGCAAAATCTGGAGCTCAGTTTCTCTTCCTGCTTCCTTAGTGATTCATAGCTGTTCATTTATTCATCCGCAGTTCTTGAGCACCTGCTCTGCCCCAGTGCTGTGCTGGGAATAAAGCAGTAAAGGAGGCAAACATGATGTCTGCTTCCATGGTTGTTGTCTGGCTTCGGAAGTTTCCTTACTCTGGCAAAATCAGTAAAATGGTGCTAATCTTTGAGCTAGCTTTGCATATTAATTATTATCACTTAAATAATGCATAATGGATAATGGCAGTTTATTTGAATAGGGTTTTTCTTGGGTCCTCTATAAAGTTATTGTTTTTTCCTTTTATAATTAAAATAATTTGAAATTATGTGAATATTCTCTTCCACATCAAACTTTCATTGGTTTTAACTCCCATTGATCATTTCTTTTCTTTTTTTTTTGTTTTTTTGTTTTTTTGTTAATCCTCACCTAAGGATTTTTTTCCCATTAATTTTTAGAGAGGGTGGAAGGGAGAGGGAGAGACAGAGAGAAATATCCATGTGAGAGAGACACATTGATTGGTTGCTTCCTGCACGCACTCCCACCAGGGCCGAGGAACCTGCAACCAAGGTATGTGCCCTTGACAAGGAACCGAACCCAGGACCCTTCAGTCCGAAGGCCAACACTCTAACCACTGAGCAAACCCGGCTGGGGCTCCCATTGATCATTTCTAAATCCATTGTTCCTTCAACATTTATTTGCATTTGAGAATGCAAGCACTTCCCCTTCTCTCCCATTTACAGAAAGTAAGAATTGAGGGACTCTTGTTATTTAAAGGGTTATGATCCATTGCCATTTATTCATCGTGATGCTCAGCGTATCCCAGATTTGCCTAGTGAGAGCCCTTCAGGCTGGCTCCTCTGTCCTTTGGACATATCCTCATGATTTCTTGGCGCTTTTCCTTATGTTATGGTGTAAGGTGTTTCAGGCCCCTCTTGTGCTCTCTCTGCCTGTTTTGTGCTGGTCTGATCACTGGGTAGTGATGCCGTTGCTAGGAATGCTTGGGGCGCTCCTCACAGACATTTTCCCGTAGGGGCCAGTGTTGTAGCTGGACCAGCCCTTGTGGTTCTTAAGGTTGCCAGCTGCACCTCCACAGTGATCATCAGGGAGCTTGGAAAAAAGATTAGGTGTTTACTCACAAGTCCTGCCTGGGGCTGCGCAGCAAGGTCTTGGGGTTGGCAGCGTAGGCAGAGAGAGAGAGGAAAACAAAAGGGAGAGAGAGGGAGACAGAAAGAGGAGTCATGAGTGTGAGCCTGGGGTTCTGCCTTTATTGGGATTGAAGGTGGGGTGGTTTGTGGGTTCACTCTTGATCAATTTAAAACATAAGAGCGGAAAATTAAAGTGCAGGAAGGGAAAAGCAAGTCGACAGTGAAAGGATCACTTATCTAGGTCAAGCAGAGTTTTCTGAACAAGACAAAGGGAAGTTCATGGGTGGGTGGCCTGGGTTTTTATAGTCACGTAGCTGGCAATGTGTTTGAGTTGAATGTCTTTGAAGTGGATGCCTCAGCTATCAAAAGCTTATACTGCAATAAAAAAAAAAGCTGATTGTGATGTGCTTACACTACACTGGCCCAGCCTTGGAGCCAGTCATTTCTTTAAGGAGCCTTGGTTTCTTTATGGCAGGAAAGGTATTAAAAAACCGAGACCTGGGCGCCTGCCCGGAGTGTGCTTTGACAGTGATGCGTCATTGTTTCCAGGCCCTCGCGGCAGACAGAGCCAGGGGGTTTGTGGGTGTGTAAGCACATATCTGAGATATCTCACCCTGCCCCCCGCCCCATGTCTGTGTATTTAAAATGTAGACTTTTTAAAAACAAAACTTATGGATGTAGGATTCTGATTAGACACAGATGTGTATTTTTGGGTAGATGTTATTCATTTCTTCTCTCCGTTTTTTAACAGGTGGCTAAACCCCTTGTTTAAAATCGGTCACAAACGGAGATTAGAAGAAGATGATATGTATTCAGTGCTTCCGAAAGACCGCTCAAAGGAACTTGGGGATGAGCTGCAAAGGTAAGCCACAGGCAGTGAGGGGAAGGGTGTGGAAGGAGAGCCTCTAGGTTTGGAAGGGGTATTGCCTTCCTTTGGGTCCTTCTGGAGATCGGGCACACTGCCCTCCCTTCCCCTCAGGCTGTCCCTGGGCTCACCCTGCTTTGGCAGGTGGGTGAAACTGGGGTTTCCTGTGCCTGTGTGGAAGTGGAGAGAGCCCCCAGCCAAAGCCCTGAATGCCAAGCACTGTCTGGGGAGGAGGTATCCCTGCAGGAGGTTGTCTGGACTCCTGTCTGCCCTCTTGGGCTGCTCAAGGTCCTGAATGTCCTGCAGAACTGGCAGGAACTTGTTTCTTGAGACTGGGACTGTTTTCCTGGCGCCTCAGATACTGCACCCCGAATTTTGGGAGGCCTGCAGACAGTTAGCCAGCATCTGTTGGACAGGGGTGGAGTGCCCAGCAATAGACACTTACCTTTCATTCTGTTACCTGCCTGGCTTGCCCTACGGCAGGGCATGCTGCTCTTCACCGCGCTGTGGTTCTCATCGCAGGTCCTGGGAAGAAGAACTTTCGAGAGCCCAGAAGGTCCCACGGGAGCCATCTTTAACAAAAGCAATCATCAGGTGTTACTGGAAATCCTATGCAGTTTTGGGATTTTTTACGTTACTTGAGGTAAAAGCTTTTATTGCAGCGAACTGTTTTTCGGGAACACTGGGGAGAGAGGCAAGAAGTTTAAGTGGATAAAAGATGTCTAGGAAACACGATATCGTTAGACTGAGCAATTACTTAAATGACTGGACCTGGGAGGAGAGGGTCACTATTTTTCTGTAAATTAAATAGAGTATTGTGGAAGGGCAGTCCTGAAAAGAGAAGACATTTCATACCATGTTAGGACACTGTTGGTGCTCAGTAAATGTTATAAACACCGAGTGATTCTTGACCAGAAGAAGATCCCACAACCTCCAGGAATATGTTTGGAGGAAGTCAGTTTGGACCAGCACCCAGAATCGTGAGGCATTTTACAGGCGCTCTACAAATAATTGTTAACTTGACCAGGCCAGATCTGATAAACATTCTTCCAAACAGGTATTGTCACCTTCCAGGGAAATGGAACCCGGGGCCCTGCATCTGGGCTGGAGCTGACCAAAGCTCCCAGGAGCAGACATGCCTCCAGGCTGCCACCCTTGCAGTGGGCCCGGGTACAACAAAGCAATGCTTTCTGGTTGGAGAAGCTCTGGCTTCACCATGAATTCTGGAGAATTTGTGCATCACCCATTCTGGTTTCTTATTCCTGGTTGTTGGGGCTGATTGCTGGTTGGCAAGTAGTCTTGGTAGCTTGGCATTTCAGAGAGTGTAGGAGGGGATATGCTACGGAGAACCAAAGGCAGAAATCCATGATGTCAGTGACCTCCTTTGCCCCGAAGGGCCTCCAGGAAGACATTGTCTACCCGGGGGCACAGTGCCAGCAAGCCTACCTGTGCTGGGTAGGTATGCTGAGAATCTGCCTGCATAGCTCATGCTCTCGTGGTGCCTTAGTACTGCCTTAGGGACTTGGTGGCCCTGCGTGTGCCTGAGATGAGTAGAGACAGAAGTTGCACTTGCTAGGAAAGGGTTGTTTCAGCTGCAGGAGGGCAGTGAGTGGTCGTAAGTGCATTTTGTTGGGGGTGAGATGGGTGGGTCGGTTGATTTGACGTGGGAGGCGTAGCTCCTGTTTAAAAGGTTCTGTTGTAGGGAAGGGCACTGCGGGCATCGGGTGGCTAGGTAGGTGAACTCTCCCCTACACAATTGGGGAAAACCAGGGACTCTGCCAGCTAACAGGAACAGGTGACTGGGTGGTCCTGGGAAACTGAAGTTGTTGTTGATGACAGATGTGGGTTGGCCAGTGTGCCAGAGGTTGGGGACAGGTGTATGGGGCAGAGTGCCTCCTTTGAGAGGCCACCAACCACTATGCGGATACTGCTGTGGCCTTGTGAAGGGCAGGGTGGAGATGCAGACCAGTGGGACTAACTGGGGGTATTAGAGGGTGCAAGAGCCCCTTGGGCTGGCCAGCCTGTCTTTGACCTGTGCACAGGTGAACCAGGGATGGTGTTTCTACATTGTTACCATAAGTCTCAGTTTGAAATAAGCAGGTGCGAAGCTCGTGTCACTGTGGCCTGTGTATGTAGCCTTTCCTGACCAAATGTGACTGCTGACCTCCCAAAGCAGAGCTCTCATGAATTCTGCTTGCCAGGAGGCCTCAGAGCCTCGGATGTGCCTGTGGCCCACACCACGTGTCTGGTTGTGGGTGGATGGACTGAGTGGCCTCGGGCTAGTTTGGGATAGTATGCTGAAGCAGGCTCCCTCTGCTGCCCCCGGCTCTCTAGCTTCCCTTTGCTACCAGGTGCTGGAGAAGCTTTGCGTCTTTACTGGGCAGAATTTGGGAGAAGTAGACACAGAGGTAGAGCTGCAGGAGCTAGGGTTCCTCTTGAGAGAGAGAGGGTAGGCGCCACTGTGGTGCTGGGATTTTTGCCCCACTAATACTCAACTATTGGGAGATCCAGGACGCTTAGGATTGGGGGGCTGAACACAGGTGCAGCAGCCAGGTACTCTTTACCCAGTAGAGACCCAAAGCTCATTCTCAGATGGGATCTAGTCACCATCTGGGGCTTAGAGACTCCATCCTAAGGAGCCAGCTACCCAGGACAATAAGCTCAGTTCAAACCCAGCAACTGGGGCCGCCCTTTGAGACCTGCTTGTCTTCAGCTTCTCCAGCACCTGGTACCTGGCCAACATGGGGCTCATACTCAGTAGTGTTAGTATTAATATTAGTATGAGTAGCAGCAGGAATAGTACTATACTCCTCAGTAGTAATAGCAGCAGCAGTGGTTTGTATTGAGTGGTAATAGCAGTACCAGTAGTGGTTTCAGCAGGGCTTACTCGGTGGTGATGGCAGCAGCAGTATTATTAGTGTAGTAGTAACAGTAAACACTAAGCTTCTATGAGCACCTTGTATGTAATATTACATTTATTCCTTTGGCCAGCTCTAAACAAGGTGGTAAGTATCCTTATAACCCCATTTTAGAAAGGAGGACACACAGTGCCAAGTAGATACACATTGTGCCGAGGGTCACTCAAAGCTTGAAGGACAGAGCCGCGACCCTGTCTTGGACTCTGTGACTTAGAGCCTGACCATGTCTAGGACTGGTAGCTTGTCCTGTCTTCACACATGTGCATCTTGGACTTGGCCTAGCTATGATAAGTAAGATGCTAAAAACTCCCTGGAGCCCGGCCGGTTTGGTTCAATGGTTGAACCAGGAGGTCATGGTTTGATTCCCAGGTTGCCGGCTCCATCCCCAGTAGCAGATGTGCAGGAGGCAGCAATCAGTGATTCTCTCTCATCATTGATGTTTCTGTCTCTCTCCCCCTCTCCCTTCCTCTCTGAAATCAATAATATATATAGATATATATATATATATATACACACATATATATGTATACACACACACACACATATATATATATATACACACACACACACACACACACATAATATATATGTGTATATATATATATTTATATATTCTGTATATATAAAAGCCAAGCGACTGGAAGGACCGGTTGCTATGACATGTACTGCGGCTGGCCAACCTCCTGCGGCCCCTCCCCCTGGCCAGGCAACCTCCTGCCACCCCTCCCTCCCAGTCGGCCAACCTCCCGCGGCCTCTCCCCCCGGCCGGCCTGCCCTGATAGACCTCAATCGCCTGCCAGGCCAAGGGACCTCACCTGTGCACGAATTTGTGTACTGGGGCTCTAGTCCTATACACTTAGTGGCCAGATTATTATGATCTCTGAATGCATAATAATCTGGCCACTCAGTGTATATCCTATATATGCAAATTGTCCCCTCGACCAGGAGTTCGACCAGCAGGCAGGCTGGCCAACCGCCCATGTCCCCTCCCCCTGGCCAGGCTGGCCGGACCTCACCCACGCACGAATTCATGCACCAGGCCTCTAATATATATGTGTATATATATTATTTATTTTATACACACACATACACACTGAGTGGCCAGATTATTATATGTTCAGAGATCATAATAATCTGGCCACTCAGTGTATAATAAAGAGGTAATATGAAAATTGACTGTCATGCCCTCACAAGATGGCTGCCTACAACCAGGCCAGGGGAGGGGGGAAGGGGGGTTTGTGAGGGATGACCAAACGACTGAACAGCAGGCTGCATGGGGCGACCAGGCCGGCGGGGGGGTTAGTGAGGGACAACCAAATGATTGAACAGCAGGCTGCGTGGGGTGACCAGACTGGCAGGGTGGGCAGTTGGGGGTGACCAGGCCAACAGGGAGGGTGCAGTTGGGGGCAACCAGGCTGGCAGAGGGGGGCGGGGGAGTTGGGGGTGATTAAGCTGTTGGGGGGCGGGCAGTGAGGGGCTACCAGGCCAGCAGGAGGTGGGCAGTTGGGGTGACCAGGCCGGCAGGGTGGACAGTTAGGGGTGATCAGGCTGGCGGGGGGGGGGGGGGCAGTTAGGGGCAACCAGGCAGGCAGGCAGGTGAGCGATTAGGAACCAGTGGTCCAGGATTGTGAGAAGCGACTGCCGGTTTCGGACATCCCCCAAGGGGTCCCGGATTGGAAAGGGTGCAGGTTGGGCCCTCCTCACCCCACCCCAGTGCACAAATGTCATGCACTGGGCCTCTAGTATATAAATAAAAGAAAAGCTTTATATGCTAAAGTGGTGCTCTGCAAACCCTAACAGGCATACAGAACAAAATAAAACAAAAGAAACTCCCTGGAGCAGTAAGTCAGACTGAGGATTGAAAATTGGGGTGGCCAGGTCCCCTGGGTGCTGGAAGTGGCTAGGGTGTTGATGCCAGCAGCAGCACCATGGTGCACTCAGATGGACCAGGGCCTTGTAGAAAGCCACCTTCCACTCATTACCATCCCCAAGTAGGTGTAGTTGTGGCTGCTGCCCTGGTGACCTACCAGGTGTACCAATTAATAATGCGGATTCTTTTCAATAGATGTAGTTACACATGTGTTGATATATATGCGATTTGATATGTATGTTATTTTGTTGTATTGACAGCAAGCTTCAAAACTTCATATGTCAAATTTGCTGAAGGTGTTAACATATATATTTTTATGCTTAAAAAATACCGAATTTTGTGCCAAAAAAGAGCATTTTCGGGAAGTTTTAATTCATTACTTTATTTTGAAGAAAAGTGCTGCTGAAAGTTATTGTATACCTCAGGAAGCTTATGGTGATCATGCTCCATCTCAAGATACTTGTGAACGCTGGTTTAAATGCTTTAAAAGGGAGGATTTCGATGTGAAAGACAAAAAACGTCCAGGCCAATCAAAAAAGTTTGAAGACCAACAGTTACAAGCATTATTGGATGAAGATGCATGTCAAACTCAAACACAACTTGCAGAAAGATTAAATGTTGCTCAGCAAACAATTTCCGATCATTTACAAGCAATGGGAAAGATTTTAAAGGAAGGAAAATTGGTGCCACATCAACTGAACGAAAGACAAATGGAAAACTGAAAAGTCATCAGTGAAATGTTGCTTCAATGGCACGAAAGAAAGTCTTTTTTGCATCAAATTGTGACTGGCGATGTAAAGTGGATTTATTTTGAAAATCCCAAATGCACAAAATCATGAGTTGATCCAGGTCAACCATCAACATCGGCTGCAAGGCCAAATCGCTTTGGAAAGAAGGCAATGCTCTGCATTTGGTGGGATCAGGAAGATGTGGTGTATTATGAGCTTCTAAAACCAGGCGAAACCGTTAATTCTGATCACTACCGACAACAAATAATCAATTTGAACCATGCTTTGATCGTGAAATGACCAGAATGGGCCAGAAGACACAGCAAAATAATTTTGCTTCATGATGACGCACCATTACACACTTCAAAACCAGTTAAAGACACGTTAAAAGATCTTGCCTGGGAAGTATTAACCCACCCGCCGTATTCACCAGACCTTGCTCCTTCAGATTACCACTTGTTCAGATGGCACACGCACTTTCTGAGTAGCACTTCAAAACATACGAAGAAGTGGAAAATTGGGTCTCTGAATGGTTTGCCTCAAAACAAGAAAAGTTCTGTTGGGACGGTATCCACAAATTACCTGAAAGATGGGGGACATGTGTAGCTAGTGATGGACATTACTTTGAATGAAGCACCTTTTGATGTTTCTCTGGAAATTATCGTGTTTTCTTTGATTACAAAATCCGCATTATTAACTGGTACACCTGGTAAGTTCTCAAACATTCATTCACACTCCTAAGGCTCCATTCCAGGTCGGCTCCTTGAGATGGACCCGGGACGTAGCAGTCTTGGATGGGACTCAGATTGTGATTTCTCAGATTACTCGGCAACAGCACTTGGTTGTCTGCTGAGAGCTGGTGAATCTAGGATTGCATGTGCATGTGCTCAGCAAGGATGGGAATCCCAGGTCAGTCACTAGTGTGTGTGTGTGTGGGGGACAGTTCTGTCCCGATGTCTGAACACACTTTCACATTGCGGGGTGTGCACCGGGCCTGGGGTGTTAATGGTGACAGCTGGATGGAACCAGGCAGTGCTGGTAGCAGACAAGTCAGAGGTGAAGTGGTATTGGGCTTTCTTCCAGGAGTGTGCTTGCTTGTTCATGCTGCGTTCAGGTGGTTTATGGTATAAAATTAGACAGTGGCCTAGATTCCCTAGATGAGCATGATGACTAGCATATGATGTTCATGTTAACTGTGTGTTTAAGATAATAACTGGCCGAACTCTTAGTTGTGATGCAGTGAAGTTCAGGGACCGCTAAGGGTCATTAGAGCTCAGCTAGAAGTAAACCTTGAATTTTTTTGTTTCTGGCAGCCAAAAGAAGCCCGGAATCCAACACAAATACTCTTGTTTTCCTAGACTTGCTTGTTGACACTCTTGTGTTTTGGAGATGTTGGAAATGATTTCTTAGGGTGAAACTAGTAAGGATCTGTTTCTATTTCAAAAATCATTTTCAAGTGCTGTTTTGGGTTTTCAGTGATTAAAACTAGTTACTGAGTTAGCTGGGATGAATGTTAGTTTAATGATTGAAGCAGCTTCCCATTTTGTGGTCTGATGTCTGTGCTCCTTGTTGGCCTTTGCATTTTAGAGAGTGGAAGATCTAAACTCAACCTGGGATTTTCTAAAAAGCTCAAGGCCTGAGAATGATCATAGCGTGGGCAGGGCCTTCTCTGGGCACTGCTGGCAGCAGCCAGGGGAAGAGGCTAAGTGACGCTGGCCCAAGGCAAGGCTTTTCAGGTTGGGATTTCAAAGTAGTGAAAACCTCTGTCCTACAAGAATTGAGGAATGACTGTATGCTCGGAGAAACAGGTTCCAGGCTGATGATGAACGCAGTGTTCTTACAGGCCAGCGCTAATTAGAAGGGAACAGCCAGTGAGTTCCCAGCACCCCTGGCCCCTGTGTGGGACTGCAGTGGGGAAGGAGCAAGTCTCTTTCCATCTAGAGCCCTCAGGGTAGAGGGGAGGAGCCTGAAGCCTTTTCTATGGCCAAACCTTGGGGAAGGCCACCTCCCCAGTCCTGGGGCCTTTTCTTGGTGAGATGAGGTCTCTGCCTGCTGGTATGTGACGTGGCCTCAAAGAGCCGCTGTGGGTTCTGAGAGGGGAGGCATGGGCTATTCCATGACCTTTGGAAATGGACCCAGGCAACTGCTGGCCTTTGCCTGAGGCCACTGTAGCAGATTGTCTTTGGCCCAGGTGGAGGCTGTAGGAAGGCAAACATTTTGTGTTGAAACTAAGCATCTGGACAAGAAATAAACAGACAAACAAAACTCTGAGTAGAATTTATGCCTCGACTTAGGGCTGATTCTCTGAGAGCGGTATTGGGCTTTTTTTTATATTTCCCAGATCTTTCCTCCACGTGTCCCTCACCTCCGCCCAAGCCGGGTGAAGAAATTGCTAAAATAATTGTGGGCTGGGAGCAACCACTGAGAGCTATACAGCAAAGGAGAGATGGAGGGAGCATCCAAGAAAGCTAACAGGAGACCTTCTGAGCAGACCTGCTGTGTACACCCTGCTAGTTCCAGGCACATAGCACTGGCGTGGCAATATCCATAGTAATGATCCTGAGTCGTCAACAAGGGAATGCTTCTCAATCCATTTTAAGAAGTCAGGGAAGTAGCCCTGCCGGTGTAGCTCAGTGGTTGAGCATTGACCTATGAACCAGGAGTTCACAGTTCGATTCCTAGTCAGGGCACATGCCTAGGTTTCCAGCTCTATCCCCAGTAGGAGACGTGCAAGAGGCAGCTGATCAATGATTCTAATTACTGATGTTTCTATCTCTCCCTTCCTCTCTCTGAAATCAATAAAATATATTAAAAAAAGAAGTCAGGGAAGTAAGTGACTTATTTTCAAAGGATTGCATTTAAAATGGTTAAAATAAAAATCTGCCCAGAAGTGAAACTTTCAATTTCTGTCTAGGAAAATTGGCTCTTAGGAATGATTTCAGTTAAGATTTCTCATTCTCCTATGATTGCCTGTGAACAGCAGTGTGTTTTCCAAGCCCTTTGTGAAACCAGCCTCTGCCAGTCTTTGCTGCCAAGCATGGAGTAGGTCCCGTCCCAGGACTTCTGTGTATGAACGTGGTCATGCTTACACTTATTCCCATGCTGGGTACCGAGTACATTTCACTGTCTTAGCTCCTGTAGTTGTTCCAGGATTTCTCTAAGGTAGGCAAGGCAGGTATTTCCACTGATGAGGGCATGGAGGCCATGTGATGGCTTAGAGTCCTGTGATTTGCAAGTAGCCAATTTGGTCTCTGAAGCAAATGTTCTAATTCTTAGGCCAGTGCCCTTTGCATTCTGTCCTGATGCTTTCTTTCCTGCCACACCGCCTCCCACGGGTCAGACAGCCAAGAGTAGGTGTGTGTTTTTCTGACAACAGCTGTGTGCTCCTCTGTCAGCTGCTTCATACAGTGTGTTTTTCCCCCTTGTGAGTTTGTAAGGACATTCAAAAATCCATACTAATAAAAGGGTAATATGCTAATTAGACTGGGAGACCTTCCGGGAGACCTTCTGGATGTCCTTCCGGACAAAGCCATGGAGGCGGGGCTGAAGCAGAGGTGGTTAGGGTCGATCAGGCCGGCAGGGGAGGAAGTTGGGGTTGAACAGGCAGGCAGGCAGGTGAGTAGTTAGGAGCCAGCAGTCCCTGATTGTGAGAGGGATGTCCAACTGCAGGTTTCTAAACCTGCAGTCGGACATCCCCTGAGGGGTCCCAGATTGAAGAGGGTGCAGGCTGGGCTGAGGGACACCTCCCCATGTGCACGAATTTCGTGCACTGGGCCACTAGTAGAAAAATAGGATAGGACTGACATGGGAGAAGCTCAGAAAACAAACTAGGAGCTACCCTTCTGTAAGGGACATTTACATTTATAAAGGAAATCTCCATTTGATGGCTCTAAATCACTAGAAAAATCTTAGTGAGGAAGTCTAAGAAGAAAAAGCTGTACAACAAACTCAACTCTATCCTTATTTTACCATGCTTTTCCTGTTAACCCCTCATAACTTCTCTCTTCATTCTTTTGTCTTTACCTGAAGATAATATTTAAGGTAATGACTTGGAATTACTCAGTTTTTCTGGACATTTCCCATGTATACAGGATATGTGCATATTAATGAGCTTCTATTAGTTTTTCTCTTGTGATTTTATCTTTTATTACAAGGGGTCTCCACCAAGAACTCAGAAGGGTAGAGGGGAAATTCCTTTCTTTCCCTATAGGATAATAAGCCCTATGTAACCCTAAGCCAGCTTTAGTAGTTATCAACTCATGACCAGTCTTGATTCATCTGAACCCCTACTCATTTAACTTCCCAAGATTATTTTGAAGCATTTCCAAGACATCACATCATTTTATCTATAAATATTATTTTTTTGTTAATTGGGATTTTTTTCCATTGCTTTTCAGAGAGAGAGAGTGGAAGTGAGGGAGGGAGAAGAAAAGAGAAAAGGAGAGAGAAGGGGAGAGGGGATAGAGGAGGGAGACACACACCAATGTAAGACATATGGACTGGTTGTCTCCTTCATGCACCCCACCGTGGATGGGTAGCAAACCTGTAACTCAGGTTTGTGCCCTTGACTGGGAATTGAACCTGAGATCCATCTGTCCGAGGGCTAACTCTCTAATCACTGAGCAACTCTAGCTAGGAGTTCCAATAAATATTTTAAAATGTGTCTTTAAAAGATGTAGAATCTTGCCCGGCTGGTGTGGATCAGTGGTTGAGCGTCAACCTATGAATCAGGAGCTCACAGTTCAATTCCCTGTAAGGGCACTTGCCTGGGTTGCAGGCTTGATCCTCAGTAGGGGGCATGCAAGAGATAGCCAATCAATGATTCTCATCATTGACATTCCTATCTCTCCCCCACTCCCTTCCTCTCTGAAATCAATAAAAATATAATTAAAAAAGAAAAGATGTGGAATCTCCCCCTTATATAATCCTAATATAATTATTATATACAATACTTTAGTATCATTAATATCTAGACAGCATTCATATTTCTTTGTCTTCATTTCTTATAGTTTGAAGGCATATCCAAATAAGGTGCATTTAGTTGATATAAGTTGTATGTGTTAAGGAATAGGAGATGTCCTCATCTCCCCTGGTTACTAGTGGGGGTGGACTTCTTGGGATATTCTGAGGAAAAGAAATTTCTGAGACTCCCATAGGAGGATGCAATATTGTAGAAAGCTTTATTTTCATGAAATTAAATCTCTTAAGTTTGTTAATTGGGATATTTTTGGAAAAAATATCCCGATTAACAAAGTCCCATTTCCCTTTGTCCTGCCATAAAAGAAGTTTAGCTGTGGCTTCAGTAGAGCTAAAATCAGAGTCAGTGTCAAGTGTTTTCATTCCATATTGCCACACTCCAGTTCAGAATCAGGCTAGCTCAGCTTATGTTTCCCCAAGCAGTTCATTAGTCCATTGTGTGTGGGATCCGCAGGGCCACATGGCTATGAAAGAAACACAGGCAGGCACAAAACAAGAGCCCCACGAGCTAGTTGCCGAGAGCACAAGAGATTATGTATTCCCAAATTATCGTGTGATTACAATGGCAACGCCCATTCTGGCCAATAATCTTTGTTTCCAGGTGTGACTGACAGACAAGTATCTTCCCTGTGTCAGCCTAACTTTATTGGGCATGTGTCTGTCTTCCCTTGGTTGGATCCCTTCCCCCAGTCTTTTGCAGGGAATAGACCAGTGATTCCCTGGCGAGTGAAAAGTTGCAGCTTCCTGGTGAAGCTGCCCAAATGATATGCCTATAATGTCTAGCCTTCCTTTACTTTTTTCCTATCCTATATAATAAAGAGATAATATGCAAATTGACCCTCACACTATCATACAAGATGGCCACTCCCATGTGGTCAAAGGTGGCCATCCTCATGTGGTCAAAGATGGCTGCCCCCATGTGGTCAAATATGGCCACCACAAGATGGCCAGCAGGGGAGGGCAGTTGGGGGGACCAGGCCTGCAGGGGAGGGCAGATGGGGGTGACCAGGCCTGCAGGGGAGGGCAGTTAGGGTGACCAGGCCTGCAGGGGAGTGCAGTTGCGGGGGGCCAGGCCTGCAGGGGAGGGCAGTTTGGTGTGACTGGGCTGTAACGGGAGGGCAGTTAGGGGCGACCAGGCCAGCAGGGGAGGGCAGTTGGGGGCGACTGGGCCTGCAGGGGAGGGCAGTTGGGGGCAACCAGGCCTGCAGGAGAGGGCAGTTGGGGGTTACCGGGCCAGCAGGGGAGGGCAGTTGGGGGCGATCGGGCCGGCAGGGTAGCAGTTGGGTGTCGATCAGGCTGGCAGGGGAGTGGTTAGGGGGTGATCAGGCTGGCAGGCAGGCGAGCGGTTGGGAGCCAGCAGTTCTGGATTGTGAGAGGAATGTCCGACTGCTGGTTTAGGCCCGATCCCACAGGGGTCCCAGATTGGAGAGGGTGCAGGCTGGACTGAGGGAACCCCCCCCCCCACCCCCCAGTGCACGAATTTCGTGCACCAGGCCTCTAGTTATTAATAACTAACTAATTACAATGGTATCATGTGGGTTCCTTTTCTGTTTGCCAACTCTTCTCTCTTTTCCTCTCTGCAGTGTATGTATGCATGCATCCTCACTCAAGGAAATGCTTAGAGAGAGGAGAGGGGAGAGGGGAGAGGGAGAGAGAGGGAGAGAGAGAGAGAGAGAGAGCGAGCGAGAGAGAGAGAGAGAGAGAGACCGATCTTTTGGTTGCCTTCTATATGTGCTCCGACCAGCAATTGAACCCACAACTTGAGTATGTGCCCTGGTCAGGAATTGAACTGGCAACCTTGTGGTGCACATGATGATGCTCAACCAACTGAGCCAGTCAGGCTGGGCTATTCATTTGTCTTTGTTCATTGATAGATTGATAGAAACCAAGTTGTTTGTCTTGTAGAAATTCCTACAGTCTGGATTTAGACTATTGTTTTCCACCCTCACCCCCACTCGTACCACATGTTCTCTTAAGTTGGCTAGATCTAGAAGCTTGATCTGACTCAGCCCACCCACCCCCACCCTCCTCTCTTTGACAGGATTACTTAATAGGTAGGGTTGTGTTACCTCCCTTACGAGGTACATAAGAGGTACATAACATCTGTGTCTTTTGTGTATGTTAATTTTGTGTATGATCATTGCTTAAGATCCATTAACTCTTTAGGGGGTTGCAAAATGGTGATATTCTAATTCTTCCCTTCTTCATTTATTAGCCAAACTATTTTCATAAAGAGAAACTTGGCTGTTATCAACACTTTGATTACTCTTGTACAATATATCTAGGTAGGCCAAGGGATATTCTTAATTAAAAAATATTTTTATTGATTTCAGAGAGGAAGGGAGAGGGAGAAAGAGGGTCCTATGTTTCTTGTATACACTCTAACAGTCTTTGCTAGTTTCTGTGCTTTCTGGAGTGACAGGATGTTTTTGGCTCTTCATGTACAGTTTTTGCCCTACCCGGGAATCAGGCATTTTCTAAGCAACCCTGGCTCCTTTTAGTGGGAAATGGTGTTTAGGGACTATAATGTTGGCGCTAGATGTGGTCATTGCTGCTGTGTTGGTTATAATTTCTCAATTTGATTGGTCCAAGCTAGAATATGTTCTTTTCAAGGTAAACATATCATGAGTGCTTTTTGGGTATTTATAGTCCAAATCATATTGAGGATGCTAGTGTTTTTACTTAATCTCATTACTCTTACATCTGTATCTCTTACATCTGTATCTCTTTTCTCCCATCATCTATTCTTCTTTCTCCGAGGCCTAATCCCACTTCCCATTGAAAACATAATTATTAATTTGTTTTAACTTACAGTGTCAACACTGTCACCCATAATGTGACTTCTGAAAAAAGAAATTAAGATTCTTTTGCAGTTCATATTGCCCTGTATATCACATAGGGAATGTATTTTCAAATTATTTTGTTTAAAACCACTTTCAGTTATTCTCTTTTTGTGTGGTTCTGCCAACAACTGGATGGTATATATTTAGGTACATTTGCTTTATTTTACTCTGAAATTTTAGGAACTGCTTTTTAAAAATGTGTTTGTTTTACATTGTGGTGTAATGTTTTGTTGGTTCCAAAGTCAAATGAACAGGAGAGGCTGATTTCAAAGAAGGCTGTTATTCTTGTTCCTCCCACTCTATTCCCTCTTTCCTTTTAGAGGTAACTTTATTTTTTTATTTTTTATTTTTATTTTTTTTAAATATATATTTTATTGATTTTTTTTTTTTTTTTTACAGAGAGGAAGGGAAAGGGATAGAGAGTTAGAAACATCGATGAGAGAGAAACATCGATCAGCTGCCTCCTGCACACCCCCCACTGGGGATGTGCCCGCAACCAAGGTACATGCTCTTGACCGGAATCGAACCTGGGACCTTTCAGTCCGCAGGCCGACGCTCTATCCACTGAGCCAAACCGGTTTTGGCTAGAGGTAACTTTAAAAACAAAATACGATTCTTCTTTTTGCGCGCCCCCCCCCAAAAAAAAAAAAAGCTTTATTGTTTTATTTGGTCCAATGCATAGTAGAGGGCTCCAGGGTGGTTAAAAGAATCGCTAGAGGCCTTGGGGAGAGGCTCAGGCAAAAGCCAGACACTGGGGGGATGCAGAGGGGGCCCCTCAAAGGCCTCTGGACTCCAAAGGCTCCTAGTGAGCCTTTCGAAGAGATACTCGCCCAGTCCAGCCTGGGGGGCCAGCCTGCCTGCAGAGGTTGTTCAGGTGGTCGCCCATCTTTGTGATGAGTATCACTGCCTCATCCAGGAAGTGATTCTCCAGGAAGTCACAGAGATGAGGGTCTGCATGGGTAGAACCAGAGGCATGAAGCTCCAAAAGGCCCTGGTTCAAGTTCCTCTCCAAGGCATTGGCTTCCATGGTGTCCAGAGTTTTGCCTCACTCATCATGGGAAGGCTTCAGTACATCTTAGAAAAGAATGAGGCCACTACGCTGGTTTTGCATCTTTTAAGATTTGCTCAGTGCCAAAGGGTCGCAGGGTCAATTCCCAGTCAAGGGCATGTACCTGTGTTGTGGGTTCACTGTCGGCTCCTGGGTCTGGGCAGTGCGGGAGGCAACCCATCCATGTGTCTCTCTCACATCGATGTCTCTCTCTCTCTCTTTCTCCATCCCTCCCTCTCCTCTACTCTCTCTCTGAAAAGCAATGGAAGAAATATCCTCGGGTGAGGATTAAGAAAAAAGATCAAGCAAGAGTGGACAGATGAGTGGGAAGGTATGGGCCATGAACTGGCATTCCTCATCCGTGAGCTTATTTGCTTGACTGGATTGTTAAATACTGTCTCTCAGCAGAAGATTCCAGGTGCTTAGGGGTAACTTTTTGTACTGGGGTTGTTGCATCTATCAGTGTTCTGACTGATGGGTGACAATACTCTTAACATTCTCTTGTAATGATACCCATGTTAGGCTTAAATGGAAGCTGAGTAACAGGCACCACTGACTCTCAGAGACAGTCATAGGTTTTTTAAAGTTTGGGATGGCAGGCGTTACCTCTGGGCTTCTGGTGGGTAGCCTCAGGGTTGCGTGCTGCCCTTCGCTCTTCCTGGGTTGGGACTGTCCCATGTGCACAGTTTGCCGTTCTTGCTCCAGCTTTTCATCTTAGTATACTATTATTAAAGTCTGTTTTATGACTCCCTGCGTTAGGGTTCTTTTGTAAATTACTTGTTCCTCTTGGGGTGAATGAAAGGGCGTGCTGGAAAATGTAACAGTGAGTCTTTGTGTTCTTGCGATCTGATCATCTTACTCATAATTCTTCAACTAAACAGTGTTCCCTTACCTCTAAATAGTAGATGGAAACTTCTGTGACCTCTTGGAAGGTGAAGCTCATGACCATGTGTGTGCATGTGCATACGTAGGACAGGGTGCTGTTTTTTGTTGTTTTTGTAATAATATATTTTTACTGATTTCAGAGAGGAAGGGAGAGGGAAAGAGAGATAGAAACATCAATGATGAGAGAAAATCATTGATCGGCTGCCTCCTGCATGCCCCACACTGGGGATTGAGCCCGCAACCCAGGCATGGACCCTTGACCGGAACCGAACCGGACCCTTCAATCTGCAGCCCGACACTCTATCCACTGAGCCAAACCAGTTAGGGCTGTTGATGGGGTTTTAATGTTATACCCATTTGAGGGACAGGGTCATCTCTCTGTAAATATCCTGATAGGGCACTACTACTTGGCTGAGAAGGAAATGCATGTTCATTTTATTGCATGTCTAGTTCTTTGGATCCTTCCTTTCTGTTGTGCATCGGTCCCTCACCTCAGACAGATAGGAAAGAGCTATCCCAAGCAAACGTGCCCATTGTTTCCATGTCTCTGTTAATAAGGATGGATTGCTTAAAAGGAAATGCTTGTTTCAGAGTTGAGTTCTTGAAAGATTTCCAAATTTTTGGCATTTTGTCTTTTGAGAAGTCAGTGGAGGAAATGATGTTGAGGGCCTGTGTTTACTTTTGGTGGCTTGGATTTGCACTGCATGTTTGGATTTCTTTGAAGGGGAGAAGTATACCTTACACGAGAGGAAGTAGTTTGTGGGGTGAAGTGGCCATTGGTCATGAAGGGGCAAGGTTTGCTGTTTGTTTGCTGTTTCAGTCTTGGGGAAGAAAACACTCACCCTAAATCTTACACGGGAGGCAAGCCCAACGACTCCTAACTCATTGGTATAGGATTTTAATTGTTACCTCGTATGGCTTGTATGTCTAATTAAGGCCTTTTTATTTCCCTTTTTAGGAAGGCACCAAAGTAGTCCAGCCCTTATTTTTGGGGAAAATTATTAGATATTTTGAAAACTATTATCGCACCGATTCTGTGTCTTCCCAAGAAGTCTACATCTATGCCTCGGTGCTAACTACCTGCACGCTCCTTTTGGCCATACTGCATCATCTGTACTTCTATCACGTGCAGTGTGCTGGGATGAGGTTAAGAGTAGCCGCGTGCCATATGATTAATGCGAAGGTAAGTGTCATTTGGTATGAAACTGTGCACCTCTCCTGAAGCATCAGAAGTATTTTGGGAAAGTTCTACCTAACCTAAAATTTTTGTAAATAGAAGCATTTAAATCTTACTTAAAGAAGCTTGATATTTGCATCAGGCTATTTTTTTTTAAACAAACTTTACCAATACATAGTGAGTTTTCTATGAGATCATATCAGGGCTGCCTTTGATAACATTTGGCCACAGGCTGTTGCAAAATGCTTATAATGTAATCTAATGAAAAAAGTATCAGATTGATTGAAGCATGAAAAATTTTCTTTGTTTTCGTGCCTAAACCTCAGTTATATTTATAGAAATTTTATTGTTGTTGTTCACTAAAACATTCATTTACAACAACGTTCTATTTAAAAGTGACCATCAGTGAAATTGGATCTGTAAAATGATACCTACAAAGATGTATTTGAGAAAGGGAATGGTGATATTTTTTTAAATGAACTATTTAACTATGTTCAATGTAATTTTGTTAACTAAAGAAAACTGTAAATGGAAGCCACATATAGACTCACTCACTATATTCTATAATTATGGTTGTTTTTAGTAGTATTAAAGAAAAATTGGGTGTTGGGGATAAAACTTTAAATTACATATATATATATTACTAATTTTGGAGAGAAAGAATGGTTTCATCTATTTTATGTCACTTTTCAGTTAACTTATTGGTATGTACAGTACTTTTTACCCCTTTAGTGTGCATGGTAGCAATTTTAGTGATAAGACCCAATTGTGTTCAGTTTTTTTATATTGAGAAATGCCATGAAAATATCCCGTTATTTACCTTGGTCTTAACTTTTATAAAAGGAGTGAATATTTCAGGTATCTTTACAAAGGACTTGCCACAGATACACCAGTTTCAGGAGCTGAAGAGCTTTGTATAAACTTGATCCTGGATATTTCTTTGCCCAGGGCTGTCGGCTTTAAAAAACATCCCCTCCCCCCCAAATTAACAGTATTGTATATTTGAAATTTGCTAAGAGAGTCCATCTTAACTGTACTCACAGCCCCACTATAGATAACTATGTAAGGTGACAGATATGCTAATTAGTTTGACTATAGTAATCATTTCCCAATGTATATGTATCTCAGAACATCATGTTGTATACCTTGAATATATACAATGTTTGTTGAAAAAATAAAATCTTCATTGAAAGATAAAACTGGGCCAAAACCGGTTTGGCTCAGTGGATAAAGCGTTGGCCTGCGGACAGAAAGGTCCCAGGTTCGATTTCGGTCAAGGGCATGTACCTTGGTTGCGGGCATATCCCCTGTGGGGGGTGTGCAGGAGGCAGCTGATTGATGTTTCTCTCTCATTGATGTTTCTAGCTTTCTATCCCTCTCCCTTCCTCTCTGTAAAAAAATCAATGAAATATATTAAAAAAAAAAAAGAAAGATAAAACTGGGCAATATAAGTATTGCTTCTTTTACCTAGTTGCTACTTATCTTGAGCTTCTGTATCTTGTGAACACTTTTCTTGCAAAATGCAAGATGTCTTCTCCACATCTCCCTTTGGGCTGCATCTTATTCATCTTGGAATTGAGTGAATCCTGGAGGCCTGGCATCTCATTGTCTGTGTAGGCTACAACGGGTAAGTCTGGTTTCCTCTTCTGTGACATGGATTGTTGTTGTTGTTTTTTTAATCCTCACCCGAGGATATTTTTCCATTGATTTTTGGGGAGAGTGGAAGAGAGAGGGAAAGACAGAGAGAAACATCAATATGAGAGAAACACATTGTTTGGTTGCCTCCTGCACGCACCCCAACCAGGGCCCAGCTGGGGAGGAGCCTGCAACCAAGGTACATACCCTTGACCGGAATCGAACCCAGGACCCTTTGGTTCTGCAGGCTGACACTTTATCCAATGAGCCAAACCAGCTAGGGCAGTGGTTGGCAAACTCATTTGTCAACAGAGCCAAATACCAACAGTACAATGATTGAAATTTCTTTTGAGAGCCAAATTTTTTAAACTTAAACTTCTTCTAACGCCACTTCTTCAAAATAGACTCGCCCAGGCCGTGGTATTTTGTGGAAGAGCCACACTCAAGGGGCCAAAGAGCCGCATGTGGCTCGCGAGCTGCAGTTTGCCGACCATGGAGCTAGGGCATAGAAATGGTTGCAATGCTGGTACACTCAACTTGGGGTCTTCATTGTCATGTCGTCGTCGTTGTCGTCGTCATCATCATCATCATCATCATCATCATCATCATCATCATCATCTTTGTTATTCTGTTGCACTCCTTTCTGCCATTCAGCAGGAGACTCAGGTTTATTTTTAAGTTAGCTACATTTTGCATTTCCAGGCCATGTTTAGCCTCCATAAATACACAAGAAATTTCACTAGCACTCTGCTCTGAAATCTGTAAACACTGAAGTCAGGTTTGAAGTGACAGTTCAAACAAAGCTCTTTGCAGCCCAGGTGAGTTGCTGTCCACCTGTTTTTCTTGCTCTTCTCACTAACGCTTTGGAACTTTGCCCTTGGGAAATGCGATCTGACTTAATTAGCGCATGCAAACATCTCCCATGGGTATTAATTTGCCAACTTGATTAGCCTTGAAGAATTGACCCTTTACAAAGTCAAGCATTGCTTTGGGTTAAACCATAGACTAAACCTGAAATTCCAGAAACTGAAATTTCAGAAACGTGGGAAAGACAGATTTCCTCAGGCACTGCCTTGCAGCTAGAATCCTGCTGAGGTGAAGAAATGATACTTTATCACAGGTGGGCTGATTGCTTAGGGCAAAAGCTGACACTGCAGTGCAGCTCTGAACTCTGAGCATTTGCAGTTTCTGCTCAGACCCAACCTCCTAATCTCCCACCTGGGAGAAGATCTGGTTGGTTGTTATAAATGGAATGGCTGTTCAGCTCATTTTGAATATTGAATGACTTTTTGGGATGTATCACATATAAAATGACTTGTCATTTGTTTACCTTTGCACAGCTTTGGTAAAATTACTTTTGGCTTTTGATCATTGATTTTATTGTGGTAAAATATGCATAATGTAAAATTGACTGTTTCTGACTCTTTTTTAAAGTGGCATTGATGACATTCATGTTTATGTGCAGCCATTCCCACTATTCTTCTCTAGGACTTTTTTATCTTCCCAAACTGAAACTCTTGACCCATTAAACACTAGCTCCCCCATCCCTTCTCTCCACAGGCAGCAGCATTCTACTTCCTATCTGTATGAAGTTGCCTCTTCCAGGTACCTAATACAGGCGGAATCATACATTGTCATGTTGTATCTGGCTCATGTCATGTAGCCCAATGTCTTCAAGGTTCATCCATGTTGTAGAATGTGTCAGAATTTAACTCCTTTTTAAGGCTGAGTAGCAGTCCATTGTAGGTACATACCACATATTGGCATGTTTTTTGTTTTTTTTAATTTTAATTTAAATTTTTTATTGTTGAAAGTATTACATATGTCTCCTTGTTCTCCCATTGACCTCTCCCTGACTGCTCCCTCCCCCCAGCACAGGCCCTCACCTTCCTACTGTCTGTGTCCATTGGTTATGCTTATAATGCATGCATACAAGACCTTTGGTTGATCTCTTTCCTCCCTCCCCCCTTCCCCACATAAAGCGATGAACAGAAATACGTAGATCCACACGTTGTTTATCCATTCATCTGTCGTGGACACTTGGGTTGTTGCCACCTTTTGGCTATTGTGAGTAATGCTGCTGCGAACATGGTTCTATGCATCCCTTTTCAAGTCTGTCCTTCCAGTTCTTCTGGGTATACACCCAGACGTGGAATTGTTGGACTATATGGTATTATTATGTTGAATTTTTTGAGGAACGGCCATACTGTCCTCCATAGTGGCTGTATCATTTTACGTTGACACTCGATCGTTGATTTTTCTGTGTAAGTTGAGGACTAAAGGAAGTTTTGATGAAGCATGACATTTTGTTGGGGTCAGTGGTTCCAGTTGGTCTGTTGAACAGCTCATTGTGGTCTGTTCAGGTTCCTCAAATCTTTAGGGCATTTTCCAGGACATTTTACCAAATAAAGGGATGGTGCGACACAGGCTATTTTTTTTTTTTTTTTCTGTATAAAACAGATTGGCATTAAGAACACAAGTCCCTCACACAATAGTGTTTTGAACATTGTACCTGATCATTTTAAAAAGTTACCGCCCGCCACAGGGCATATTGCCAGCATGGGTTGCTGTCACCTATGCAGTGAGAGCAGTGGCTTACTTCCTGTCTTTGGTTTTGGCTGGACACAGAAGAAGGAAGACACGTCCAGCTTCAAGTCTCAACAGGCTGCTTCCCCGGCTTAGAGCACAGGAGGTGGGGCCAGGCTGGGGGAAGACAGTAGCTCAGGCACGCTGAGCCTGGATTGGAGACAGCTGACCATCTCCATCCCTGCCACTAGTGGGAATATATCCTCCGTCTGCCAGCCCTGACCTTGGCCTTGGGCCTGGGTGGAAGTGAGCCTGAATGTTACAGGTCTTTAGCTCTGGGGCAGGCAGGAGGACAGTCTCAAGAATCAGGATGGTCTTGTGGTCTTTCACAGAGATTTGTTCGCATTATAAAACGTATACGGTACAGAGATTTTCTTTAAGTCCTTTAGCCTAGTTGGCTCTTAGGTTTCCTGACTTTGTGTGCAGGTTGAAGAACTGTAGCAGTTCCCACAGTGGATCCTGAATGCCAGGTAACGCAGAGCCGTCGGGCGCTGAGCTCACCGACACTGCTCTCTGCCACTTGCTTCGTGGTGCAGATTTCCTTGCAGAATTGAATCAGTTTGGCCAAACTTCTTATTCTGCCTAAAATCTGGTCGCGACTCTTCATTTGCTAAGAGTTACATAAAGTATAGTTTGTGGGAGAGTATTTGTCTTTATTTTCGACTTCTAAGGTGAGCCGATTCCCTGCGGACTTCCTAGTTTCCCTTTATTCTTTGTGGTAGATCTGCCTTGACAAGAATTTGTGTACAGTCGATCTTGGCTTATGCCCAGCTGGGGTTGAACAAGGTGACGCTCTGTCTTCTGGTTGCAGCTCTCGTACTGAACACGGGTGTCCTTTTCATGGTTGACTTAGTGCCTGTTTTCTGCATCTTTGGGGGGTGATTTTGCTGTTTAATACGGTCCCATGCAGAGTGCTCCTGTGCTGTCTGGTACTCCTGAGCACAAGAAGACTGTGATGTGCCTTATGGAGAAAATACCTGTGTCCGATAAGCGTGTTTCAGGTGTGAGTTATCCTGCATTTGGCCACAAGTCCAGTGTTAATGAATCAACAATAGATGTTAAATAAGTTGTCTTTAAACAGAAACAAGGTTATGTATGTATTGATCAGTTGATGAAAATGCTGTTACCAAAGGCTGGCAGAAACCTAACCCTGTATTTCCCCTAGGAGCAATTAATAATCACTCATCGTGTTCACAGTGACGTATAGAACATAACTATCATGAATAATGAGAATTGACTACTGATATTTATTTACCCAATACATCTCAAAGGGGGGGGGGTGACTTCTATAGATCAATGCTCTATTTAGAGAAATATTTTTACTCACCTTAGGTAAGTGTATTTTTAATTTGTTAAGTGATGTACAGATGGTACCCAATTTATGATGGTTTGATTTTATGATTTTTCAGCTTTATGATGGTGTGAGAGCTGTATGAATTAAGCAGAAAGCATATATCGAGTTTTGAATTTTAATCTTTTCCTGGGCTAAGTGATAGGCGGTATGATACTCTGTGATGCAGGGCAGTGGCAGTGAGCACAGCTCCCAGTCAGCCCAGCCACCCGATCACAAGAGTGAGCAACCAGTACTCTACCCTGCACTGTGTTACCAGTGTTTTTTGGTCATTGTGTTTTGTGTTTTCTCATTCTGTCATGTCTACTAAATGGCCATCTCTGTCTCCTGCTTCTGGTGAGAGCCTCAAGATAATCATCCATGTGTAGGCTAATGTAAATGTCCTGAGCAAGTTTAAGGTAGGCTAGGCTAAGCTGTGATGTACCATAGGTTAGGTACATTGCCAAAGTGCATCTTTTGACTTACAATATTTTTACGTTACCGTGTATTTATTAGGACATAACCAACGTCATGGTAAGTTGAGGGGCATCTGCAACTCTCATTATAGAATTCTGTAGTGTGAGGCAAACGCATGCTCCTTGTGCCCACACCAATTCGATTTCGTATTTTCAGGTACTCTTCATCGTTCTGCGTGAAGGACTTCCCCTTTCCTTTCGTCCTTTCTTTTAAGACCTGTCTTCCCTTGACCATTTTACTTTTCCTTTCCAGACATTTCTCTCGCTCAGTTCTATTTTAAGCCCAGTGTCAAGCTATCAGGGGTCCTTTATCATAGACTGAGGAGGAAGTAGAAGGAACCCTTCCAGGATGCAGAGAGAGGCTAAGCTTGCTCACTTCTGAGCAACGTCTGCCGCCTTCTGCAATAAATGGAGCCTGAGTTTAAAAAGTCTCTCAAGGCCCTAGCCGGTTTTGCTCAGTGGTTAGAGTTGTCGGTCTGCAGATTGTCGGGTCCCAGGTTCAATTGCAAACTCAATTCCCTGCCCTGGTCAGGCGTGAGGGAGGCAACCAATCAATGTGTTCCTCTCACATTGATGTTTCTCTCTCTCTGTCTCTGCCCCACTAAGGGTTTTAAGGGAGATTTTAGGGGAGGACCCAGGGGAAGATGTCAGTAGAATATTCAGCAGTTTTCCAGGTGTGTTCTTTCAGGGTGTGGTCTCCACTGATTGATTGGCTGGCACCAGGGCAGGGGGTTTTTAAGTCAATGCATCTGGTCCTTAGGTGGCTGTGGCTAGTTTTGCTGCTTTTCTGGGCTTAGAGCTGAAATACAACGGATGCCTAGATGTTATCTCTAGGGAAGAAAGGTCAGTTGGTCCAAACCGCATGACCAGTGATATGCTAAGGTAGGAAAGGTCACGCTGGGGGCGATGCCCCACCCTGTGATGGTCCTTTGCTGGCACCAAGGTCTTTCCTCCCTGGTGACCTTCTGTACCTGGCCCATCGTCCTTGCTCTGCTCATCCTACATTATAATAGAGAAACATGCAAATTGACCGCACCTCCGCTATGCCCATGATTGGGCCTGCCAGAGGCTGGGGGCGGGACTCCGGGTGGCCTATCTGGCCGTTGAGAAAACCAAGATGGCGGCGCCAAATCCTCTTAGTTCCGGGGGTCCTGGTGAGTGATGGCAACCCTAGAGGGGCGTGGTATGCACAGCCAGCAGCCTCCCGGGGGTCCGGGCTGGATCGCGACCCCGGGGGCATGGCCGGGCACGGCCAGCAGCCTCCCGGGGGTCCCAGGTTCCATCGCGACCCGGGAGGGCGTGGCCGGGCACGGCCAGCAGCCACCCGGGGGTCCCGGGGCCCATCGCGACCGGGGGGGCGTGGCCGGGCACGGCCAGCAGCCTCCCAGGGATCCCGGGAACCATCGCGACCCGGGGGGGCGTGGCCGGGCACGGCCAGCAGCCTCCGGTCCCGGGACCCATCACGACCCGGGGGGGCGTGGCCGGGCACGGCCAGCAGCCTCCGCGGGGTCCCGGGCCCCATCGCGACCCGGGGGGGCGTGGCCGGGCACGGCCAGCAGCCTCCCGGGGGTCCCGGGACCCATCGCGACCCGGGGGGGCGTGGCCGGGCACGGCCAGCAGCCTCCGCGGGGTCCTGGGACCCATCGCGATGGGGGGGGGGCGTGGCCGGGCACGGCCAGCAGCCTCCGCGGGGTCCCAGGACCCATCGCGACCCGGGGGGGCGTGGCCGGGCACGGCCAGCAGCCTCTGCGGGGTCCCGGGACCCCCGGGGGGGGTGTGGCCGGGCACGGCCAGCAGCCTCCCGGGGGTCCCGGGACCCATCGCGACCCGGGGGGGCGTGGCCGGGCACGGCCAGCAGCCTCCCGGGGGTCCTGGGAACCATCGCGACCCGGGGGGGCGTGGCCGGGCACGGCCAGCAGCCTCCGCGGGGTCCTGGGACCCATCGCGACCCGGGGGGGCGTGGCCGGGCACGGCCAGCAGCCTCCGGGTCCCGGGACCCATCACGACCCGGGGGGGCGTGGCCGGGCACGGCCAGCAGCCTCCGCGGGGTCCCGGGACCCATCGCGACCCGGGGGGGCGTGGCCGGGCACGGCCAGCAGCCTCCGGGTCCCGGGACCCATCACGACCCGGGGGGGTGTGGCCGGGCACAGCCAGCAGCCTCCCGGGGGTCCCGGGACACATCGCGACCCGGGGGGGCGTGGCCGGGCCCGGCCAGCAGCCTCCGTGGGGTCCTGGGACCCATCGCGACCCGGGGGGGCGTGGCCGGGCCCGGCCAGCAGCCTCCGTGGGGTCCCGGGACCCATCGCGACCCGGGGGGGGCGTGGCCGGGCACAGCCAGCAGCCTCCGTCGGGTCGTGGGACCCATCGCGACCCGGAGGGGCGTGGCCGGGCACGGCCAGCAGCCTCCCGGGAGTCCCGGGACCCATCGCGACCCGGGGGGGCGTGGCCGGGCACGGCCAGCAGCCTCTGCGGGGTCCCGGGACCCCCGGGGGGGGTGTGGCCGGGCACGGCCAGCAGCCTCTGCGGGGTCCCGGGACCCCCGGGGGGGGGTGTGGCCGGGCACGGCCAGCAGCCTCCCGGGGGTCCCAGGTTCAATCGCGACGGGGGGGGTGTGGCCGGGCCCGGCCAGCAGCCTCCGTGGGGTCCCGGGACCCATCGCGACCCGGGGGGGCGTGGCCGGGCACAGCCAGCAGCCTCCGTCGGGTCGTGGGACCCATCGCGACCCGGAGGGGCGTGGCCGGGCACGGCCAGCAGCCTCCGTGGGGTCCCGGGACCCATCGCGACCCGGGGGGGGCGTGGCCGGGCACGGCCAACAGCCTCTGCGGGGTCCCGGGACCCCCGGGGGGGGGTGTGGCCGGGCACGGCCAGCAGCCTCTGCGGGGTCCCGGGACCCCCGGGGGGGTGTGGCCGGGAACAGCCAGCAGCCTCCCGGGGGTCCCGGGAACCATCGCGACCCGGGGGGGCGTGGCCGGGTCCGGCCAGCAGCCTTCGTGGGGTCCTGGGACCCATTGCGACCCGGGGGGGCGTGGCCGGGCACAGCCAGCAGCCTCCGTCGGGTCGTGGGACCCATCGCGACCCTGGGGGGCGTGGCCGGGCACGGCCAGCAGCCTCCTGGTGGTCCCGGGACCCATCACGACGGGGGGGGGGCTTGGCCGGGTACGGCCAGCAGCCTCCGGGTGGTCCCGGGACCCATCACGACCCGGGGGGGCGTGGCCGGGCACCCCAGTAGCCTCCCGGGGGTCCCGGGACCCATCGCGACCCGGGGGGCGTGGCCGTGCCCAGCTTGCCGCTCCCGGGGTGAGGTCCCCGGGCGATCGCCACCCTCGCCTAAATGGCTGGTGCTGAGAGGGATCAATGGGGCCAGTGGAAGGAGCAGGTGGTAGTTGACCACCGAGGCCATCTGCAGCAGCCGGATGCAGAGCTGGGGTCCACGTTCTCCAGGTTGGCCTCCGTGGGGCCCGTGCCGCACCCATAGTAGCCGAGTGGGCATGCTGGCATAGTAGCCCCAGTATGAGGCCAGCTTCCCAAGCCAGGCTGCGGAGGGAGGGAGGGCCTCTGGGCTGGGAGCACTCCCCCACCCCAGTGGACAGGGCACAGAGAGCAAGCAGCAGAGAGCTACTAGAGGTGGTGGGTGTGGTGGCCTGGCTTCCAAGAGGCTGGCTTCAGCTGCTGTGGCCTGCGCCGAGGTGGCTGGTGGTGGGGGCAACTGCATGGGCGCATCCGAGGCTGGGGCACTGGGAGACGTGGGACTGCAGCCCAGAAAGCGAGGCTCCGGAGGACCTGGTCACCGACCCCGGGCATTAAAGCCGCCTCCTACAAGATGTATCCTAGCCTAGGTGTGTGGGAAGCAGATTCAGGAACCTCTCCCTTTGCAGCGCCAGAGCCCAGGCCTGCCAGCACCCCAGAGGAGACCCCCACCAGGATCGGGGGCGTGACCAGTCTCTAAACCAGGGTGGCCATTAGCCTAGGCCTGCCAGCACCCCAGAGAAGACCCCCACCAGGATCAGGGGCGTGACCGGCCTCCAAACCGCCAGTGACCCTAACCCAGGCCTGCCAGCCCCCCAGAGGAGATCCCCACCAGGATCGGGGGCGTGACCAGCCTCTAAACCTCCCGCAGCCCTAGCCCAGGCCTGCCAGCACCCCAGAGGAGACCCCTGCCAGGATTGGGGTCATGGCCAGCCTTCAAACTGTGGCGGCCCCTAGCCCAAGGAGGCCTCCTGGCCGAGGACGCCTGAGTCTGTTCTTGACCTAGGGCCGGACTCTCCCCACAAGGGACTCAGAAGCCACCAGAGTCTAACTGCCAGTCTCTGGGAGTGCATCCACTGTCCACCAAAAAGTAGGGCCATCAAACCATTCAGTCTCAGTGCAGGCACAGGTCTGTGGCTGACGGGGTGGAGGCCAGACCAAAACAAAACAGCAGAAACACCCTGCCCACCTGGGCGGGTACTGCTGTAGTCCACGTGGCCTGGGCAGTGTAGAAAGCGCTACCTTCTCCCAGGTCCTGTGCTGGCACCGCCACCTCGCTCACCCTCAAGCCCCCTGAGTCCTGACAGCAAAGTGTGTGGGGCATTCTGCAGGAGTTGTGCCGTTCTGGGTGCTTTTGCCCAAAGACACACTTTGGGATGAATTCAGAGCCACATCTCATTTCCCATGACACTGGAAGAACCATGTAAAAGGATTTTGACAAAAGCTTTCCACATCTCTGTTTATTCTTTTGAATCCATAAAACGACCTTAAAAAAAGCATCCGGGCCACCTAAGAAAGAATGCACTTTCTGGCCAGAGCACGCAGGATTCTTTTGCCCAACAGGTTAAAGGGAGCAGAGCTGGCACAGTGGGAATGGCCCTGGTGCCCTATGAGGAGACCGGGGGAATGGGGTTGCCGAAATTCCATAAGCCTCTTGCCACCTTCTCCTTTGCAAACCACACCATCCAGATCCACCAGGACTGGAGGCAACTGGGAATCACAGCCGTGATTTGGGACATGGTGAGCAAATCTTGAGGGGCCTCTGTAAACATCTGCAATTGATTATAAGACTGGTCTTTATTTAAAAAGAAATAAAAGAACAGCTTTGTTGAGAAATATCCATATACTGTACATGTCACCTAAAGTGTACAATGAACTGGTTTTTTAAAGTAAATTCAGAGTGGTACAACCATCACCATGCTCAATTTTTAAATATCTTCATGACCCATCCCCTCCAAAAAAAACTTCTACCCATTGGAATCACTTTCCTGATCATCTTCCCCAAAATAGATTGCACTTTAAAGGTGGGTAAAGGAAAGTTGAGGGAAGTTAAAACACTGCACAAAGGATATTGTAAGATGACAAAGCCCAAAGTGAAGCTCATGTGTTTTCTTTAAAAAATATATATTTTTAAAATGTCAGAAAGGGAGAGGGAGAGAGAGATAGAAACATCAATGATAAGAATCACTGATCAGCCGAAACCGGTTTGGCTCAGTGGATAGAGCGTCGGTCTGCGGACTGGAAGGTCCCAGGTTCGATTCCGGTTAAGGGCATGTACATTGGTTGCTGGCACATATCCTGGTGAGGGGTGTGCAGGAAGCAGCTGGTCGATGTTTCTCTCTCATCGATGTTTCTAGCTCTCTATCCCTCTCCCTTCCTCTCTGTGAAAAATCAATAAAATATATTAAAAAAAAAAAAAAAGAATCACTGATTAGCTGCCGCCCACAGGCCCCCTACTGGGAATTGAGCCCAAAACCCAGGCATGTGTGCCCCTGATCAGAATCAAACCTGGACTCTTCAGTCCACAGGCCGATGCTCTCTCCATTAAGCCAAACTGACCAGGGCCATGTGTTTTCTTCAAGTTCTGCGTGGTTGTAATGGTCCCCAAATCTATACTAATAAAAGGGTAATATGCTAATTAGAGTGGTTGTCTTCCGGACATCTTTCCAGACAAAGCCGCAGTGGCTACAAAGGCCAAGGCTCAGGCAGCCATAACCAGCTGCAGTGGCAGCAGCATTGGGGTTATGGGGGTGGTGCCTCCAGAGGGAGGCCAGACTGGGGGCCAAGGCACAGGCAGTTTGGGGTGATCAGGCTGATAGGGGAGGGCAAGGTAGGGGCAATCAGGCTGGCAGGAGATCAAGGTAGGGGCGAGCAGGCAGGCAGGCAGTGGGGTTAGGGACAATCACGCAGGCAGGCAGGTGAGTGGTTAGGAGCCAGCGGTTCCGGATTGTGAGAGGGATGTCCGACTGCTGGAAGTTGGACATCCCCTGAGGGGTCCCAGATTGCAGAGGGTGCAGATTGGGCTGAGGGGCACAACCCCCCCACCCCCACCCCCAGTGCACGAATTTCGTGCACCGGGCCTCTAGTAACTGCATAAGTTAAGGTAGGGAGAAGCTGTTTGGTTTAGCTTTCCTCAAAGAGGAAATAGCTGCTGCTGGAGAATTATGAGTGTCCATTGCATTCTGCCATCCGGTAACTGTGTCTTTAGGAGAAATTGCTAAATGATTTTCACAGCGATGGTACTATATTAGGTTCCTACCAATAACATATGAGTTCCAGTGGCTTTAGATCCTCACCAGGACTTGGTATTGTCAGTGTTTTTCATTTTAATGATTCATAAGGGCATAAAGTAGTATCTCATTATGGTTTTGATTTTTACTTCATTGATGACTAAAAGATGTGGGGTGGGGGTGGGATGGGACATAATCACCCCAGTGAGAGTCAGTCCCTTAGAGTGGTCTTTAATTCTGACATGGTCTTTCAGGGTGTCTTAACTTTACGCCAGGCTTGTTAGTGACGTATTAATAAGGTTTCTCCACTCTGGCTGTTCAAGAACTTCAGGGTCTCAACTCTGCGGAGCCTTCATGTCTGTGTTCTGCTTGCCACTCCGCAGCGCCAGCTGTCTGGTGAGTCTTGGGCAGTCTTGACCTGGGCCTTTTTAGTTCACTCCTCAGCTAAGGCCTTGTAGCAGGCACCCCCCCCCCCCGCCCCCCAAAGTTCGGAGACCCTTCCTTTTTGTAACCTCTACTGCTTGATGGCCTTGCCGAAGATGCCAGCTGCTTCAGCTGACCTCTGCCTCCCCCGCTCAGGGCTGCTGTGCTTTGTGGACTCCAGCCACGGTCACTGTTAGACAGTGGTCTCCTGGCAGAGAACTAGGGCAAAGGTGGTGGTCACCTCGTGAGTGTCCTTTCTCTCAAGGATCAGCCGTGCACTGAAGACAGAATTTTGTCCAATTATATAGTTGCTAATAACAGAGGCGGTGCGGGGGCCGGCCCCTCTATCAGTTACGCAGCCATTAATCACAGCAGCAGTGGCTTCACTGCTTTTATCTGCCGGATGTTTCTGGGCCCTGCAGTGGGGAGCGTGTGTACAGTACTGGGTGTGGTAGTATTAGCTGTAGGACATGCCTGTTCAACTTCCTTGCCAAACAAATCAGGAGCAGGGGCATATTCTAGGCTGAGATTCACCAGATATTTTGTCATGAGTCTTCTTTGTGCTTGTTAAAAACCCAGCATCTGCTCTGGCCAGTGTTTTCAGTGGTTAGCGCATGGGCCCTTGCACCAAAGGGTCTCGGGTTTAATTTCCAATCAAGGGCACATACCTGGGTTGCAGGTTCAATCCCCGGCCACCCCCGTAGGGGTACATGGGGGAGGCAACCAATCAATGTCTCCCTCCCTCCCTCCCTCCCTCCCTCCCTCTCTCTCTAAAAATCAATGGAAAAAATATCCTCAGGTGAGGGTTAACAACAACAAAAATACAACCCAGATCTGGGTCTTATCCCAGACCTGCTCCTCAGAATTTCTAAGGAAGAGGCCTGGAAATTTTATCTGTGCCTTGGGATTCTTATGATCAGGACACCTGAGGAAGCATACTCTAGAATCAGGAAGTGGGCAACAGACAAGTGCGAGGGCAGCCTGAGTATCTGTATTCCTTCTCCTGGGATTTATGCTGAAACATGGTTGATGTTTGTTTTTTAAATTCTAATTAGTTTAATTAAATAGTTTTTCCTTGTTTGTCTAAAAAAGTTTCATTTCTTTTTTATGCTCTTAAGATGTTTCTCTAAGTTTAGAATTTTTGGTTGGTAGTTACTTTCTTTTAGGCATTCAAAAGTAATCATTTTCTTTTTTAAATTAATGCATTTAAAATTTTTAATTGTGGTAAAATATACATGGCATATTTTTTACCACATTTTCCATTTCTGATGTATATTTTAGTGGCATTACGTGCATTCTCATCATTGTGTAGCCATCACCACCATCCATCTTCAGAACTCTCTCCAAAATTGAAACAGTGCCCATTAAACTGTAGTTTCCCATTCCCCCTGCCACCCTCCATTCTACTTCCTGTTTCTGAATTTGCCTATTCTAGGTTCCACATATAAGTGGAATCACCCAGAATTTGTCTTTGGGTGACTGGCGTATTTCACTCAGCTTAATGACCTCAAGGTTAATTTAATTTTTCGAATAGGTGTAGGCCATTGAAGAAGTCATCTTTCACCCTGACCCCCAACTGTGGTGATGAACTTTTAGTTAGTAATGGAGAAGAAGGAAGGCATTTTGAAGAGGACTCGACCCTCTCTGGCTCCCTGCTCTGAGCAAGCAGCTCTGCCTTGGTTATGTTTTCAAGTCCTCATCTACTCTCCCTGGGACCCCTAGTCGACAGTTTCTTTGTTCTTAACAGCTGTTGGGAACTAGCTGCTTTTGGGTCTGCTTCACTCCGTTGAGTAGGAGAATGTGGGATTTAGAAGACTGGGATTTGGTAAAGAATGTGACAGGTCACTTTATAGGAAGTAGTTTTCCTCATTGTTTTGTGTACTTTTCTCCTAATTTCCTTATACGTACTGATGATAGACATGAAGACATTGCTGCTTTTGGTAAGATTGGTTCTAAAAATACACGTTGTGAATAAATCATTGTTCAGACAGTATCCCCCTTACCTTTGTCATTTTTTTTCTTCTGCACAGAGATCTTTATTTTCTGAAAGCTTCAGAGATGATGTTTAAAAGGCAATGAATAATGTAACGCGTTACTTTAGGTTTGCTGCATTCCCAACCCCATCATGTTTAGTATTTGGATAAATATAAAACCTTAGGAAAGAGGAAAATTATATTTGTAAAATATCTTATTTTGATTAATTCTCAGTAAAATTATGTGCAGTGAGTGAGTTTGTAGAGGGCATATTGGTTCCCTTTTGTACTCCTGGTGTGAAGGGAAACATATCATTAGCAAAGTAATTAGAAACTTCTTTATAGAAAAAATAGGTTTAAGTACAGTTGCTATAAAAGACCAGCATAAGGCCGAAACCGGTTTGGCTCAGTGGATAGAGCGTTGGCCTGCGGACTGAGGGGGTCCCAGGTTCGATTCCGGTCAAGGGCATGTACCTTGGTTGCGGGCACATCCCCAGTGTGGGGTGTGCAGGAGGCAGCTGATCGATGTTTCTAACTCTCTATCCCTCTCCCTTCCTCTCTGTAAAAAGTCAATTAAAAAAAAACAACAAAAACCAGCATATGGCCTCACATACAAATTTTTGTGACTAAGCAAACCATTTTTTAGATGACAGATTGTAAGCACTTTTTGTGTTTTTTATAATGTTTTATTTAGAAACAAAACAAATACATGATCAAGTATATATATATTTTAAAGTTGATAGAAGTTTGTTTTTCTTACCCTTCTGTTGAGGGCATACTTCATTTCTTTTCTCTCCTTCTCACGGGGCCTTTCATGCTCACATTTTTACTGTTCTGTGTTGCTCATTTTTCTGTTTCCCCCTCTTGTTTGGTAAACCAGTCAGATAGGTGATGGGTCTGGGTGTGAGGGGTCTTTCATTATCTGGGGATGTGAATCATTTTGAACGTACTACTGTCAAGTTGCCTTACATATTCTTTGCATAGGTATTGGTATACTATATTCATTAAATTGTAGTCATTTTTCTGAAACAACATACACTGAGTGGCAGATTATTATGATCTCTGAACGCATAATAATCTGGCCACTCAGTGTGTGTGTGTGTGTGTGTGTGTGTGTGTGTGTGTGTGTGTGTATTAGAGGCCCGGTGCATGAATTCGTGCATGGGTGGGGTCCGGCCAGCCTGGCCAGGGGAGGGGACATGGGCGGTCGGCCGGCCTGCCTGCTGGTCGAACTCCTGGTTGAGGGGACAATTTGCATATTAACCTTTTATTATATAGGATATACACTGAGTGGCCAGATTATTATGCGTTCAGAGATCATAATAATCTGGCCACTCAGTGTATATTGACTATCTCTTCTCTCATCAAGGCACCTATTTTCAGTTCATTCATTAGATTTTCTGAAATGTTCCCAAGGATCTGGGGCACGTGAGGCCCCCTACAGTGGAGAGTGGTGTTTTGCATGTAGCATGGTCACCAGCAAACTGCTGGACACTCTGTGTAGCAGTCTCTAGAATGGGGCTCTGGTCAGGCTCTGCTTCATCCTTCAGGGGCTATGGGGCGGTTCGCAGGGCATGGGAAAGCCAGCCTCAGGGACTCATGGCTTTGGGGTGTGATGACGTCAGAGAATGTGGAGAAACTCCCCCTGGGGAATTCAAGTCCTGAATCTGACTTCAAAGCAAGTATCAGATCCCCCAACCCCCCAACCCCAGTGGTTCTTGGGGTCCACATTATCCTCTTAGGCTTGGATGCTCACTAGTCAACTCTGTACGCATCTTTCTGGCCTCTTGACCTCAGTAGGTCATAGTGGTATAAGGCTAAAAGGTGGCCAGTGGAGTTAAAGAAAGCTAAAGGCACCCCCAGGAGGTAAATGCCAAGCCTGTCAAAGCTTGCAGAGAGCTTTCTGTACAGTGGAAAGTCAGGCGAAAAAGTTAAAAAGGGCAATGGAGCTGTCAGGTCATAGAGAGCAGCAGGTGGTTGATTTTGTATGGACTCTGTTTTTATTTCCTTGAATCTCTTTTCTATAGAACTGTAGAGGGGGACTGATTAACGTTATGGAGTTGTCACCATTATGTTCTTAGGGACAGAGGATATTAGGCAGTCTCCTCAAAAACAGATTAATGGCTTTCGGTGACACAGTCATGAAAGTAGGTGCGGCAGCCTTACCAGGCAACTCTGGGCAACAATATTGGAAAAATACAGGCGATTTTCTGCTTCAAGTGAGCAAAACGTACTCATCATGGTTGCTTGTTACAGTATTGCCCAATGTACCTGGAAACCACATTATTTGACAGACAGTTCAGGGTAGGGCCGGGTAGGGCCAGGAATCAGGAAGTAAGCCAAACATGCAAAAATAGGTGACACAAATGCTTGCATTTTGTTCTGAAAGTCCCTTAGTTTCTTACTCACAGCCTAGTTATTCTGACTTTCCTCAGAATATCACGAAGCATATCCTAGTTCAGAAGCAGTGGTATGTAACGATGGTGAGATGGTCTGAAGAAAGGATAGTGGTGGGTCATGGTGAGGTAGCCTTTAGAAGGGATAGCCTGACTGCAAGGGACAAAATGGATATTTAACATGTGCAATATCCAAAAGCATGCATTTGGGACACCCTGTGGAGCAGCGTCTACACACACGAAGGGTCCTTGACATTGGGGGTCAGTCATGTAGGTGATGAGGAACCTGCATCATGAAAATGATGAACCACAGTTTGTGTCTTTTGTTTTAAAGGACCATTAGAGAAGGGTTTGGGAGGATTTTTATTGAATGAAGATTGGATTCTTAAAGGGGCAATACACCTCACCAGTCTAGAAAACTGCCTTCTATGGAGAGAGCATTCTTTTTTCACATTCCTTTGGTGGTGTTATTTATGTGTTCACATTGGGTTTTGTGTTTCACTTCTACTGATTAAATAATTGAGAAAGGAGAAAGAGTTTACTTTTCATATGAACCACAATCATTGCTTGCACTTATTTTTAAAAAATTGTATAAAATGAACATCTGACCTAGATTATACAGTTTCCTAACCTCCAGATCTATTTTCATACCCACTCACAGGAGGAACCAACAAATAGAACCCTGCTCCAATGGAGTTTGCATTCCATAGTTCATAGCTTTGTTCAAAAAGGCCACAGAAATTCTAGTATAGCCAATAATTAGATACTTAGATTGCGTTCTCATTTTTATTAATTTCATTATTTAGATTATTTTCCAGTTTTTACATATTAACAAACAGCAGTGCAATGAACATTATTAAAGCTAAAACTATGTAGACATCCTTAATACCTTAGAGTATATACATTTCAAGGTTTTTGATACACTAGATTTCTTCCTGGTTCATAGGTCCATGCTTAGCCACTGAGCCACACCTGCCAGGTACCATTTCACTTTTTTTGTGCTGCTTTCAAGACATTTTTTACTTTTTGGTTTTTAGCCATTTGATTATGATGTGACTAGACATAGGTCTCTTTGTTTTGATCCTTTTTGGGGTTTGCTAAGATTCCCAGGCATGTAAATTTATATATGTGTGTGTATGTTATCTTCTTCCAGATTGTCAATTACACATGTGCCTCATTACTTGATATGGTCCTATTGAACTCTCAGGCTTTATTTCTTCAATCAATCTCTCTCTCTCTCTCTCTCTCTCTCTCTCTCTCTCTCTCTCTCTCTCTTTCCCTGTTTGTTCTTTGGATTGTCAGCTATGGAAAAAAGGGTTAATAAATTGGAACAGAGCAATGGATATTTTCTGCAATTAAAGTTATCTAGTGAATTTCCCACATTGTATCTTTGATTCTAGAATTTACATTTAGTTCTTTTTGATAGTGATCATGTCTTTCCTAGATTATTCATCTATTTATTTGTTATAACCATATTTTCCTTTAACTCCTTGAACATATTTACAATATAGCAATCAGTTACTCAAATAATGTCGTTTCATTCAATGTCGTTTCTTTATAACATAGGAATTTATCTCTGGTTTACTTATGTCAATGGTAAAATTGTTTTAATTACATGGTGCTTTTCGCAGTCACAGAACCTATAGATGACATTAGGTGAGGACTTACTGTAGTTGTTTTATACTTCTTATCTACTAACTAGAGGCTCGGTGCATGAAAATTTGTGCACTGGTGGGGGAAGGGGTCCCTCAGCCCAGCCTGCCCCCTCTCATAGTCTAGGAGCCCTCAGGGGATGTCCTACTGCCAGCTTTGGCTCGTTCCCTGCAGGGAGCGGGCCTAAGCTGCAGTCTGGCCTCCCTCTGTGGGAGGCGACCTGCTGATCATGGGAAGGCACCGCCCCCATCACCCCCTCGCTGCTGCTGCCTCTGGCCTCCCTCTGTAGGAGATGACCTGGGCGATCAGGGAAAGGTGATGGCCCCATCACGCTGCTGCTGCTGCCACTGCCAGCTGCCACGGCTGCCTGAGCCTCGGCCCATCCCTCTTAGCAGCAGCCGCCATCTGCCATCTGCCATCTGTGGCTCGCTTGAGCCACGAGTGCTGAGGCTCAGGCCGCCGCTGTGGCTTTGTCTGGAAAACATCCGGTCTAATTAGCATATTACCCTTTTATTAGTATAGATTCCTGGATCATCTCAGGGTCTACTTCTATTGCCTGTATTTTTTCCTCTTAATTATGGGTCACATTTTCTTTGCATGTCTAATAATTCTTTTACTGTGTTGGATGTTATGAGGGATACATTATAGGGAGTCTCTATTAAAGGGTACTGATATTTGTTCTGAGAGGCAATTTCTGGCAGTATTGTTCCTTTATAAAACATTTCCACTTTGAACTTAGTGGCACATGGCCCTTACTCTAGAGCAGTGGTGGGGAATGTGGGGCCTGCAGGCCACATGAGGCCTGCAAAATCATTTGGTCTGACCCTGCCAAGGCATTAGGGATGAGCTAATTAAATGTTTGACCAAATATTGCAGGCTAATTTTTAAGCTGATTATTTTGTATGCCTTTCGAATGATGTTATAAATATCCAAATGGCCATTGCCAGAAGGTGATCTTTATTACCAAGGCATGGCTTTCTTGGTGTCCAAGCAGACTGTCTGAGGTGCTTATGAAGACCTCTTTATTCTAGTTAGGCAGAACCTCCAGAGTCTGCTGGCACTGCATGACCTCTGGCATCTCCCGTCAGTGCTCAGCCCCACAGCTGCTGCTCTCCAGGCCCCATGCGGTCTTGCCCTGGGCATGGACAGTGGTGAAGCCCTGGAGAAGTAGCTTTGGAAATTCCCCACAAAAATGTTTGGGGCCTACCATCTGCTACGCTGGCCTGCAAGTTCCAGATAATTCTGCCAGTCGGAACAGCCACCACCTCCTCCTCGTCAGCTCAGTGAAACTACTTCGGCAGAACGTTTCCCCAGGGCAGAAAGCCAGGCTAGTCCCATGGCTCAGCTCTTGTATTTCCCTCCTCCCAAGGCTCGCCGTCCTGTGCGGCCTGTGGTTCAGTGTCTGAAAACAGCAGCTTCATGTGTTTTGTCCAGTTTTATAGTTTTATAATGGAGGGCAAGTCCAGCAGCAGTTATTCTTTCATGGCCGGAAGCAGAGGCCTGGTGGCTGTTTGCTGTGTCTTTCTCAGTAATATTAATGACTCACCACTGTTTCTTTTAAATAAATTTTTATTGCCCTAGCCAGTTTGGCTCAGTGGATAGAGTGTGGGCCTGTGGACCAAAGGGTCCTGGGTTCGATTTCAATCAAGGGCAAGTACTTTGGTTGCAGGCTCCTCCCTGGCACAGGCCCTGGTCAGGGCTCGTGCAGGAGGCAACCAATCGATGTGTTTCTCTCTCACATTGATGTTTCTCTCTGTCTTTCTCTCTCTTCCACTTTCACTAACAGTCAATGGGAAAATATCCTTGGGTGAGGATTAACAAGAACAACATATATATATATATATATAGGTAGGTAGGTAGATAGATAGATAGACAGATATAGATATCAGAGAGGAAGGAAGAGGGTGAGAGAGATAGAAACATCAATGATGAGAGAAAATAATTGATTGGCTGCTTCCTGCATGCCCCCTATTGGGGACCAAGCCCACAGCCTGGGCATGTGCCCTGACATGGAATCGAACCTATGATCTACTCTTTTAAAAATATGTAATGTATTTTTTGCATGGGGGTGAACATGAATTTATATGTAAAATTGGTTTTAAAAATATTTTGAAGGTAGCTTTCAGTAAATAAATTCTATTTCTCCCTCCCTTCTTCATATTTTGTGACTGTTTCACTTGTATTTGCCTAGCATTTTCACTTTAATTTTTTTTTTTACATTTTTTTTATTTTTACTTTTTAAAATTTCTTTATTGATTAAGGTATTACATTTTACTTTTCTAATTGTTCTCATTATGTCTGGCCCTTTCTTTCCATTCACACAATCCTAGTGCACTGTCTCATTACCTCTTGCCTGGAGAATTTTCCCTTCTTATAAATATCTCCTGGCCAATCACTTCCACAGTTTAATCTTTCCAAAGTTGAGTTTCTCACTCTAATGTAAATTTCACTGTTTCATCTTGCCTTTCAAACTCTAGCAGTTTCCCAGCCCACCTTTCAAGCCGGATTTTGAGTGTTCTTCATTCAGCAGCCTTCACCTTTTCCTTTCCCTGACTTCTATGCATGCTGTTCCTTTCACCCGCAATGCCCTTCTCTTCCCTCCACATAGCTGTTTCTCTTCATCGCCCAAGGTCTACCTCCCTCCTCCCACCCAGTGTCACTCGGTTGAAACCTTCCTTGTTGCCCTGTGCTCTTGTTCTTCCTGTCCAGTTCACACTTGAATTTCAGGTGCTTGTACATATCTTGTCCCGTTGGTGTCCTACACATTCTAGACAAGAAATATTTGTCATTTCGCTCTTTGGAAACCTATGATTTAGGCGGGTTGAGGAGCTATTTCCAGTCACAGAATAAGGAAACCAAGACCTGAAGTGTCTAAAGGGTGTCACACTCAGAATTAAAGACTGACTCCAGATTTGCATTCCAAGTCCTCTCAATTTTTTTCCTACCCTCATCTAATTTGGCTGCAAGTATTGATTTAAATTTTTATCAGAAACTTATATAAGAGCTGTTCACAGTACACTTGTTCTCAAAGGACAAATAAATAATCAAACCGTGTGCACACACAGAAAAAGCAAAACAAAACGTTTTTATTGATTTCATGCAAGAGGAAGGAAGAGGGAGAGAGAGATAGAAACATCAATGATGAAAATCATTGATTGGCTGCCTCCTGCACGTCCCCACACTGGGTATGGAGCCCGCAACCCAGGCATGTGACCAGGAATCGAATCTTGACCTCCTGGTTCATAGGTTTATGCTCAACCATTGAGCCACGCCAGCTGGGCTGGCTGAAAATTACTTGAGTTGGCTACTAAGTATAAACTCATTGTTTTTTAGACTTTGGACATGTCCACATTTATAAAAAAAATGAAGTGGGGGATTTTTCCCTGCCTCCTACTCCTGCCTTTGCTGTCCTTGTGGGCTGTGGCTGCCACAACATTGAGGAGTAGAAGGTTAAACCCCAGTCCCTACAGCCCTGCTGTAATGGGTCATCCTGCTTGTCTTCACACACCAGGCAAGACCCAACGAAAATGCTCTCCGTTTTGCTGCTTTCTAAGTGTGTCTTGGTATCACCGTGGGAATATACTTCTCTTTCCCTCTCCTGTTTTCAGGCACTTCGCCTTAATCACACGGCCATGGGCAAGACCACCATCGGCCAGATCGTCAATCTGCTGTCTAACGACGTGAACAAGTTTGATCAGGTAAGCTGCACCTGAGCGGTCCTGTTTCATTTCCCATCCTTCCTATCTCGTTCACCACGGGCCAGGATTCTGTTTTGGACATGAGGCTTTTAATAAATAAATAAATAAATACATACATACATAAATAAATAATTTAACTTTCATTTTTTTTGGTGTGCATCTTAGATGAAATATGTGCTGTCCTGTAGATGAGAGTTTTGTTTTTCTAATGTTGCCCACCACATAATTCAATTGTAAAAAGGCAGACAGCAGTGTTCTTGCCCAGCTTGCTTAAATGTACCCAATAGTCTTACTGGGTTTCTTAGCACCTTGTGCTGGTGTAATTGGTTGAGTCTTTTTCCTCCTCTAGACCAGCGGTTGCCAACTGGTGGTCCGCGAGGTCCGAAAGGTTGGCGACCGCTGCCGAGGAACTCCTGGTGGGTAGGGATTGTTTTTGCCTCTGTGTCCTGAATACTGACTGTCCTGTTTCCACATGCCTGCTGTGTACGAAGCCTTCAATAAATAATGGCAGATGGTGGTCCCTAGCCAGAAGCAGCCTCCTCTCCTCTAACCCTCTACACTCTCGTTTTCCACTTACCTGGTGAACATATCCCCTTATCCAGGACATCATAGCTGCTGGTCAGATCTGTATTGTACTAGATCACTTCTCTTTGAACCATTCATTTATCAAAAACGAACTAGGGTTCCTGCTCAGGTTTAGGGATGACTAAGACTTTTTGCCCCAGAGAAGCCACAGTCTACCAGGTAGATCAGTACACGAGGAATCACTGCAGCATGTGGTATGGACTCTACTATAGGCTCTTCCTGGGTGATGGAGGGCCTAGGGGAGGTGGGCTGGATTGTATGGCAGCGTTTGGGGGAGCCCTGAGCTCATCTGTGGGGAAGACAAAGCCGAGATCTTCCTTCCAGTGCTGCTGGTCAGGTTGTCCCTGGGTGTGCCCGTGGTGGCTTCTTTTGCTGTAGCCGGTTGAAAGTCCAGTGTGATCACTTCTGTTTGGGTTCTCGTCTGTTCTGTTCGTTCAGAGCAGATTGTTTCTCTACCGTATCTCTCACTGGTTTTGTTTTTAAATAGTCCTACAAAGGCTTTGTCTTTTTTCCGAAGGTCACCGTGTTCTTGCACTTCCTGTGGGCGGGCCCCCTGCAGGCCGTCGCTGTGACTGTCCTGCTCTGGTTGGAGATAGGAATATCGTGTCTCGCCGGGATGGCCGTGCTAATTATCCTCCTGCCTTTGCAAAGCTGCGTGGGGAAGTTGTTTTCGTCCTTCCGGTAAGAGACGTGGATGGGTCCTCTTGTAATAAAGTAACATGGATTTGGTAACATGCACAGCCTGCCCAATGCTTTTGTTTAAAAACAGAACAAATGCCCTCTGTGGTCTCTTCTTTGCCTTGTAGCCTTAGAGAGTGGGGCCCCAGCCTTAATCTGAAAGCTAATCTTGTAGCAGGAACGGGGAAGGCACTTGCTGGTCCCTCTTGGCTAGCATTTTGGGGACCGATTCTCAATAAGTAGAGCGTACTTCAGCAGAATTTACATGCATCGAAGTTATTTAAAAATTATCAACTAGTAATACATTTAGATACCTTATGGGCCCAGTTCCAGCTGCATATACTTTTATTATGCTTGTGTTAGAGCCATTTGCAGCGTGTGTCGTTTTTGTAACAATTCGCTGTTTCCATTAGTTATAAGCTCCCCAAGGAGCTTGATCTTAATTAATGTCTTCATAACGTCCCGCAGTCCTAACAGTGGATGTGATTGAAAAGTGTCCAGTGATGAAGAGCCTAATGGTGATGAATTAGCCATGAAGCAGACTGCTGAGGGTTGGAAATGGGTCATTGCCAAGGTTGTCAGGGGGATGGAGATACGTTGTTTGAAGCACATTGAGTTCTTTTCTTTGTGCCTTGAAACCTGGTACTTTTCTCTACTTGGCATGTTCTTTTCCTTCTTTGCCATGAAGGAATGTTCCCGATCCTTCGAGGACTGTTGTAATGCTACCAGAATTCTGAAGCTTTTTTGCTCTTTCCTTTCCCAGTAAATTAACAAGCTCTCTCTTTTCTGCTCCCCAGCACTTCATTCCTAATTTATTACAGTATAGTCAATTGTTGTTCTTATTAGAATCAGGTGTGCTTTTTTCTTTTTTTTAAACATGTTTTTATTGACTTCAGAGAGGAAGGAAGTGGGAGAGAGAGAAACATCAATGATGACAGAGAACCATTGATCGGCTGCCTCCTGCATGCCCCCTACTGGGAATCGAGCCCACAACCCTAGCATGTGCCCGGAGCAGGAACTGAACTGTGACTTCCTGGCTCATGGGTCGACACTCAACCACTGACTCACACCTGCTGGGCAGATTGGGTGCTTTTTCTTCCTTCCCTACCCAACCATGACCTCCTTGAGCAGATAGGTTGTATCTGACTCATTTCTCACATCTTCCTCAGCAGGTATTGCAAGCTCTCCAAATTACTTCTTGAACTGTTGACTTCCCAGTTGAAGTCTTTCCCCATTTGTGTTTTGAGTAGGACCTGCCCCTGTTCTCAGTGCAAAAGAGCTGTAGGGAATCCTTCGATCCCTGGTCTCTGCCTGTGCCCTCTGCTGATGAGGGAAGTTGGCAGTGGTCACCATGGCTCATCTCCCACATCTGTCCCCTTAGGAGTAAGACTGCCACGTTCACAGACGTCAGGATCAGAACCATGAATGAAGTTATAACTGGCATAAGAATAATAAAAATGTATGCTTGGGAAAAGCCATTTGCAGACCTTATTACCGATTTGAGGAGGTAAGTTTTTGTGTATATCCACCACATTTTCCATATTTCTCATAAGCCCACAGCACTCCCATTGTGATTCTTCTCTGACCCCCAACCGACTCGGGCTCTGCTTCTCAGGTCCTGTGCGTGTGCCTCACCCTGACTCCACTGGTTCATGGGTCCACGGGTCCCAGTTAGATGCCTCTTCTCTGTGCTCTTCCCGCCCCCCGGCCCTGGCCTGTGCTGGCCACTTCTGCCTAATATCTTGATGTCTCACAAGTTTTCAGTTGTTTATTCTCTCTTCCAACGAGTTACTTTGCTCCTGGAAGGGACAGGCTGCATCTCTGTGTCATCAGCGAGGTGCCTGGAGCACGACCTGTGCTCACGAATGAATGTTCAAACCCAGTCTGATTGACCCAAAATGTTCAAGTGCACAATCGGTCCTGCATGTGGTTGGATGAGTGAGTGTGTATGGAGCGTGCCGTTCTCGTGTGGGAGCTGGCCCCGGGGTGGGAACTGTTGAATGGTTATTGTCAAGTTTGTCCTCTCCTTAGAAAGAGGCCACCCGCAGAAGAGGCCACACTTGAATTCATTTCATGAGCTGGCTGTCGATGCTTCCCCTTAAAACATAACCTACTCTTTCCTAGGAAGGAAATTTCCAAGATCTTGAGAAGCTCCTACCTGAGAGGAATGAATCTGGCATCATTCTTCGTGTCAAGCAAAATCATCGTTTTCGTGACCTTCACTGCCTACGTGCTCCTTGGCAACGAGATCACAGCCAGCCGCGTGTTCGTGGCGGTGACGCTCTATGGGGCCGTGCGGTTGACGGTCACTCTCTTCTTCCCCTCGGCCATCGAGAAGGTGTCGGAGGCCTTGGTCACCATCAGCAGGGTCCAGGTTTGTTGACAAGTAACTTTTTAAAGTTGTCGGCGGGTTGTAAGTAAAATCACGCCTCCTTGTACTTAGTGCCAAATCTGCAGTCACTCCAAAATGTCGTACATACTCTCCCCCGTTTCCTCAGGTAGGGGCATCACAAATAACGTAAGCGTCGCTGATGATTTATGGGCGGCGTTAACGTCGCAGCACAGGACCCTTGATGTCCAAGTCATAACTGCAGGAGAGGGAACCGGAGTTTGTCTCCCGTGCTAACCGGAATGACTAGGTGGGGACGGCACACAGTCCTGGGGTACATGGGATTCGTCTCTGGGCTGGGAAGGAAAGAGTTGCTGGAAGGTCTCTGCTCCTTGGACCGGAAGAATGGCTTACATGTCACTTATTTCTCTCTGTTTAAAAAAAAGCGATCCTTTCCTCCTCGCTGCTTTGCCTGTGATTTCTCGGTCTGCCTTTTGGACCTCGCTTTGTGGTCCCTGGTCCCTTTTCTGCCTTTTTTTTCCTGCCCCAGCCTCTGCCTTTCAAATTTGGTTTTACCCCCACCATAGCCACTGTTGCCCTTTCCTAACTAGCTGTCCCTACATTGCTGAGGGCAACTAATGTACCTCACCAGGTTAAGGGCCCAGGACACAGTCGGTGACGAGGAATCTGTATGTATGAATACGTCTAAAATGAAGATGCATTGGCTCTGTGCCAGGGCAGGAACCCACGTGTCTGGGCTTGGCCAGAAATCTACTTGGTTTTGTTCCTGCGTCTCCACCACAGTGAATGCCCACGAATAGATCTTTAGTCTTGTCAGATAGCATTGCGCTATCCGGTAGGGGGAAGTTCTTGCCCTAAAAGCTGAGATGTTTTATGATTAAATTTCTATACTGTTAAAAAAAACCCACACAAAACAGCATTACCCATAAAACAGATGGGTCATAGAGGGTCAGTTCTGGCCCCTGTGTTTCTTTTTTCCTTCCCTGACAGGGGTTTCTAGCAACTTTGTTAAGGGATGGTCCGTGGGGTTCAATACAGTTTCTTTTACGTCGCTTCCTCGTTGAGTGTGCACTGTTACTTCCCCAGGTGGTGGCTTTGCATACATACTGTGTTCATGCTGCTGCATGTGCTGCCTGTGGCCCAGACACTCCTGAAGCCCTGTCACACCATCTCATTTAATCCCAGCGGTGTTGAAGGAGATGAGCAGTAGGGAACCCGCTTTACGGGTGAAATAGTGTGCCCATCCCCACATAGCTTGTAAGGAGGAGAACTAGGATTCTCCCCAGAACCCTAGTTTCTTAAGCCTTGTAACATTGCCTTCTTAGCATCTTCTGGCATGTGGATTGTTTCCTTAAGTGTTGTTGTAATCATTTAGTCTTCCTGCGGAGATCTCCAAAGGTTTCCTGTTTCTGTGGAATCAAAGTTTTCAACTGGCATCGGATGACTCCAATCTATAATAATAATCTATAATAATAAAAGCGTAATATGCTAATTAGACTGGCCAGCCAGACGATCTTCCGGATGAAGCCGGGGCTGTGAGGGAAGCCCAGGTCCCGGGTACCAGAGGGAAGCTGGAGCCAGTAGCAAGGGGAAGGAAGGCCTATTCTTGCAGGAATTTTGTGCATCGGGCCTCTAGTAGGATTATAAAAGATCTTGTCTTAACTTCAAAGCCCTGAACATCTTCAGCGGCTTCTGCAAGCCGTAAAATTTGTCTCTGAGGTTATATTGTTCCCAAAGTGGCTTAAGTTTTTGCCTACCAACCACTCTGAAGTCAGTCTTTTTGGCTCCATTTCCAGCGTCTGATACTTTGCCACATGACCTTTTCTGTGTATGCACTTCGTGGCTCAAATGGCAGTTTAATTTCAGCTTTTTCATCAGCGCGAGTGCTAGAGGAGAATCCACCCAGCACTGCTGGCTCCTTTACAAGCTGGAAGATTGTGACTTCTTTCTCCACTCAGACCTCTTTATGGAAAGTGCTCAATAGATTTACTTCCTCACTTCGTACATAGTTTTTCTTATCTTTTTCTTTTTAAAGTAGGAAATTTCTATTCTAGTGCACACACTGACTGTTGAATTTTATGTGATGGTCATACATTTACGCTAAAATGCGAATTTTATTCTGTGTAGATGAGATTTATAACACGTTACCTTTGCTTGTTGCATGTTAACTGCGTTAAGGCTGTAGCCATGTACTCAATGGATTGACTCACTTGAACCAACTATATAGTCTGTTCATTCCTCCAGTAGATACTGTGATATGCTGACTCTGTGTGAGGCTCGGCATTAGGTGGAATTGAGACTGTGGTTGTCAACTGTGTGATATTATAGTCTCTACCCTCTTCCAGATTTAAAGTCCCTCTGGGGATTCCGAGGTAGGGAGGGCAGTGACAGTGGCTGGGTGTGGGGTGTGGGGTGGGGGTGCATTCTGAAATGCTTTCTAGGAGGGTTAGTATTTGAGATGGACTCAGAAGGGTGGGTAGGATCAAGGCTGAGGCCACTTTGGGAGCATGGACTTAGGTGGGGATGGGGTCCCTAAAAGGTTTTAAGCATGTTGAACTTTCTCAGAGGAGTCTTAAGGAGGTCAGTAGGGAGTGGTGTTGGAGAGTGCTGGGGAAGGAATCAGCAGATGTAGGGAGAGGGCAAAAGAAGTTATGCCAGTATTTTCAATGATTAATAGTGAGTGAGATCCTGGAATTAATGCTGTTTCCAGAGGAATGGAGGGTTGGAGAGAGTGGTGGATTGTGGTAGAACAGGTAAGAGTTGGTAGTCGGTTGACTAGGGAAGGGGAGGTGTGCAGAGAGAAGTCAGGCAGTGGGTCTAAAGCCTGCAGCGGTGTCCTCAGACCACAGTGTCCATCCGGCCTTCCTGCCTAGACATGGGCTTGGGCAGGTAGGAAAAGCCAGGTCTTGAGTAGGTTCTCAGCGGGTCTGGGTGGGTGGGTGAATGAAGGACTGAATGAGCAGATCGTGCCTCATGCTTGCTGGGCCTTCGAGAGGAATGCAGAGGTTCATATTTTCCTTTTCCTACAGAGACACTTTCATTTCCAGTGTTTACCAGCTGTTCTTTTGAAGTAGGGCATCGCATTGGGAGCTTTTCGGAATCACAGACAAAAATATTAAGGGTGTTTACAATTTTTAGCAGGTGACTTCTTTATGTGCTGTTTTGTCTTTCACGTGCTAATTTCAGTGGCCTCCTATACCGGTTGGGATTAGGTTTGCCTATGGGTTCTAGAACACCCATGTTAAAGCTGCTTACACAGGGGACTTTCCTTTCCGCTCAGGCAAACATCCTTGTAAGGTTCTGTATTCGTTTCCTGGGGCTGCAGGAGCAAAGTACCACAGCCTTGGGTGGCTTAAAACAGCAAAAATTCATTGTTTCAGAGTTCTGGAGGCTCGACGTCTGAAATCAAGGTGTCAGCCGGGTCACAATCCCTCTAAAGCATGTGTGGGAATATTTTTTTTTCTGCCAAGGGCGATTCGGATATTTATAGCATCATTCGCAGGCCATATAAAATTATCAACTTAAAAATTAGCCTGCTATATTTGCTCAAACATTTAATTAACTCACCCCTCATGCCTTGGCAGGGCCAGACCAAATGATTTCGTGGGCTTTATATGTCCCGCGGGCCGGATGTTCCTCAACCCTGCTCTAAAGTGTAGGAGGGAATCCTTCCTTGCCTTTCCCAGCTTCTGGTGGTTGCCGGCAAACCCTTGGTGCTCCCTGGCTTGTAACACGTCATTCCAGTCTCTCTCATGTGGCTGTTCTCTGCCTGTGCGTTTGCCTCTGCATTTCTCTTCCCTTTTTATAAGGATCCCAGTCATATGGGTTTGGGGGTCCCACCATACTCCAGCATGACCACCCCTTAATGAATTACTTCTGTAATCACCCTCTAACTTCAACATAACTTTTGTGGAGGACAGAATTCACTCCATGACAAGTCCCTGGCTAGTAGGATCCTTTATGGTACCAGGGACGCAGACTCTTTCTTGTTACTCCCCTGCGTGGGGACTTGAGCAAGCTGACTGCCGCCCCCAAGTCCCAGGCTGTGGGGCAGAGAAAGGTTGCTGGACGTGTTCACTCCACTGGTCTGCGTTTAGTCCCAGGGCTACCTTATCTGCATGGGAGGCTGGGGAGAGAGGTCCTTCTCTAGACTGCCACGTGCAGCTGGAAATTGGGGTGTTGTTACCACAGAAGCCTGAGAGCAGGTTTTGAGGACAGTCAGCAGTCTGCCATAGGTTCTGAGATATTTTGGGGGGTGGAAGGTGGTGGTGGTGGTCTCAGCTTATTCAGTTCCTGCACCAGTGTAGCTTTTCTCATTATGTCTAGCACTAGAGGCCCGGTGCATGAAATTCGTGCATGGGGCGGGGGTGTGTGTGTGTGTGTCCCTCAGCCTGACCTGCACTCTCTCCAATCTGGGAGCCCTCAGGGGATGTCCTACTGATGGCTTAGGCCCACTCCCCATGGTTCTCTGCTCTCTACAGGGCCTGTCTTCTCCACACTGTGGCGAAAGCCAAGCAGGCTGTGCTGGGAGCTGCCTCCTCCCTATGGTCAGTCTTCAGGGAGGCAACGAGGTTAATTTGCATACTCACTCCTGATTGGCTGGTGGGCATCATGAAGTGATGCATATTTCTCTTTTATTAGTGTAGATTTGCACAGCAAGAGGAAGTGCTCCTCTGTGTCGTTATGTTAGATTTGCAGTGGTTATCAGGACTGTTTTATTCAGCTACCCAGTATTGAATAGTCCCTAACTACCCTGGAAAATAGCAAGAGGTGGAAGACATGGCCATTCCTGCTGCTGAGGAGAGGGCACTTACTAAGGAGAAAAGACGAGTGATTGTGAAAAGGTGCTCATGAAATATTTTTTAAAAGATAGATACTTAGTTTGTTTTACTTTTAAAACAGTGATGGTTAATGACAAGTGGTGATATATTGATTTGATACACACGAGGAGCAAGCAGTATGCACTTGAGTGTCCGCCAAGTTCAAGGTCGCAACAGCTAAGCAGCACAGTCGGGGCTTTCATTCATGGTTTCAGTCTTTGGTCGTGTATTCCCAGCCTGTGTTCCCAGCCTGTGCTCCGGCGCCAGCCCGATCCCCTAAAGGCCTGGAATGGCCTTTGTCTCTGTGTTCCTGGCACGTCGAATGGTGCTTGGCACAGGGTGTGATTCAGTAAATATTTATGGAATCATTTCCTACCAACTCTTGTGTTTATTGTTAGTAATGCAAAAGTAAAGCAATAAAAATGCCCAGGTTATAAATGTGTTCAGGTTTGTAACAACAATATTATCTCTTCAGGGTTATTAGTACACTTGTTGAGAAAGTTACCAAGATAACCTGGAGGTCATGAATTCTAATATACAGTATATTGCTGATACATCTTACCTAATAATAGACAAACATGTAAATTGACCATACCTCCACTACGCCCACAGCCAATCAGGAGTGAGTATGCAAATTAATCTGACAAAGATGGAGGGTTAATTTGCATATGCAGGCGCAGAGTGGCTGGGCAGGGTGGGTCGCCTGCTATGACAGGGAGGGGGAGGGCGGAGGGAGCTATAGGAGCTGTGTGAGGACTTGCCGGGAGCAAGGACTTGCTGGCTCCTGGGCAGCCTGGGAGCAGGGACTTGGTGGCTCCTGGTCAGCCCGGGAACGGGGACTTATTGGCTCCTGGGTGGCCGGGAGTGAAGCCAGGGGAAGGAAGGCCTATTCTTGCTCGAATATCGTGCAACAGGCCTCTAGTAATTTATATTACATTATATGCAACAATAATAATATGTAATATTATTATATTTAATACTGTACTACAAATACAGTTTACAGTATACTATATAATTATATGTGCTAAAAATATAAATATATGAAACTTATACCAAAATATATAATTAACCCTTGAACAATATGGAGGTTAGAGGCGCCGACCCCCTCGCACAGTCGAAAACCTGTGTGTAACTTTTGACTCCCTTAAACTTAACTACTAATAGCCTGCTGTTGATTGGCAGACATAACGAAAACTATGAGAAAATAAATACTACCTTTACAGTACATACTTACTGGAAAAATCCATGGGCCCTCACAGTTCAAACCTGAGTTGTTCAAGGTTCAACTGGACAATACATTATAGGATATGTTCTGATGTGAACTAACACTTTAAGTGCATTTGGTAAAATGACATGTACCCTGTGTAAAGTTTTGGTATTTCAAATTCCAGGAAAGCAGTTATTTTTGTTTGTGATTTTGTTCCTGCAGTTTTAACAATCTGTATTTTTCCCTTTTCTGTAGAACTTTCTGTTGCTTGATGAAGTAACACAGTGCGACTATCAGCTACCATCAGACGGTAAAACGATAGTGCATGTGCAAGATTTTACTGCTTTTTGGGATAAGGTAACAAATCCTTTATTACGAGGTCGTGGCTGGTAAAAGACAACTGGTGACTTAGATGTAGTAGAGAATTTTGGGATTATGCAGATGGTACCAGATGTGATTGCTCATTTCCTGAAAGTATGTTATAAAAATTCTTAAAATCAGGAACAAGGTTTGCATTGAACGGAGACGAAGTATAAAATCAGCCTAAGGCATTTGACACGTTGCTCTTTGTCTCCTTTTTAAGAGAACTTTCAAGGTATTAGCACATTTTGAACTTAAAATATGTAAGTTTGTAATGTTCGAATTTACAGGATTAGAGTGTCCATTTTTAACCTTGATTGTTAGCAGACCATGTTATGACATGTTGGATGAAGCCACGATTTGGATCTTTGTTGTGGGGTAGACAGGGGGGCTCCCCTAGGCTAAGCATCTGGATGGTGCCGGCTACTTTGGTGGCAGCGAGAGCAGGGCGGAGGCAGCAGGCGGGCGCGGTAAGCTCAGTGAGTCCCAGTCTAAGGGTTTCACTGGGGGGCAAGCTGACAGGTTGAGCTGGCAGGATCACCAGGATTTCCCCAGTGCTTGGTTTATACAGGACATCTAGGCAAATGGGGAAAGAAAAACAAGCCCGGGGCCACGCTCAAGAAGTTCTCAAAACTTGCACACTCAGTTTCAAAAAGCTGAAATGCTTTTCTCCCTGGTTGCGTGGTCCCCTGTGCACATCCTTCTGGATTAGTCAGGAAAACAGAGCCCACACCACAGGAGAGGGAATTTCAGGCATGGAATTAGTTACATAGGTGGCAGGGGAGGTGACCCAGAGATGAGCAACCGCAAGAAGCGAAACCAAACTCCATCGCTGGGGCTATAGGAACTCAGGGAGGAGGTGACATTGACCAGAGGGTCATCAGTTTTGAGCAGAACCCACAGACGTAGGGACTACAATGTGAAGGGCTGTGGTACTGGTGCTGGCCCTGCGGAGATGAGGTGACTGTCGTGGTAAGGGTGCTGGAAGCAGGTGGACGTCCCAGCTTCTCTCGCTCCTGCCTCCTGGCTTTGGACTGTGCTCTCCAAGGGCTGAGCTGGAGTTGATGGCAGTTCTCAGGAAGCTGGCAGCCCGATCATAGAAATGGAGCCCGGAGCAAACAGGTGCCCGAGCGGCCGGCACTCCTTCCCACCCCCATGCCGGCTCTCCCTTCTCCAGTGGTCAGGGGCCCAGACTCCATAGACTGTGTTTTCGTGCCTGTGCCACCTGCCTCGTGGTCACCTGCTTTTAATTTAGTGTCCGCCATTTCCAGCAAAATAAATCCCTAATACATAAAACCACCTCATTGCACTTTGCACATGGAAGCTCACACAGGCTGCCTCACCTAACCTGCCCTGCCTTAATACAGTAGATTTACCTCCTGCTGTGTATTCCTCACCATAATACATTGTTAAGCATTTATAGGGAGCACCATTAACACTCATTATAGAGATGTACTCTATTGAATGCATTGAGGTAGCTAATATCCCCTTTCTATGATCCATGACCAAAATTTCTTTTGTACCAAACTATGCTACATTGTGAAATGAGCTATTCTGTTCTTTCAAGAACCTTAACATGTTATGTTCTCAGACTTTTTTGCATCTTGCATTGTAGTACAGATCACCCTGTTCTATTGTGTTGGCATTGCCTGTGAATGGATTATGCCCCCTGCTAGGAGGTAGTTAGGGAGTGTAACAAATGAAAGCACCCCTGGGTGGGGGATGGACTCAGACATTGGGGAGTTTGGAGAGAAGCTGAGGTAAGATGAAGCACACGTAGGAGAAAGACTAACCAGTTCCACTAGACCAGTGGTTGGCAAACTGCGGCTCGTGAGCCACATGCGGCTCTTTGGCCCCTTGAGTTTTTAGCAAAGGCCAGCTTAGGAGTACCCTAATTAAGTTAATAACAATGTACCTACCTATATAGTTGTAAGTTTAAAAAATTTGGCTCTCAAAAGAAATTTCAGTCGTTGTACTGTTGATATTTGGCTCTGTTGACTAATGAGTTTGCCGACCACTGCACTAGACAACCCGACAGGTAGGTGAGGGAAGGTCCCCCCGACTGGCATTTTATTCATGAAATGAATGGACTTGGTCTTCATCAAATGAGGATGGAGAGATTAGTGACGATTTCAAATTGTTTATTAGTGAAGTACAGGCATGCCGTGTACTTATGCTGCCACCTTGTGGAGATGAATGAAATAAGAGTAAAACCAAGGGTTATGACAACTTGTAAATGATGAAAACCTCTCACACTGAATGTTGAAGTATATTCTTTTTAATAAGATAGTGCGCATCAAGAAGTTTTCATTTGGAGAAGGTGCTTTGTCTTTTCTACTTACATCCTGTGTCCAGAGCAGTGTCCCTAAGGAGCTATGTTAAAAGAAGAGGCCTTCCTAAAGGCATTAGGAAGGAGAAAGATGTGGGTTATCTGCACGTATCAATGACTATTATACTATTTCCTCAACTATTTGATGTGTCTTACTTTATTGAAATGGACACTTTTTTTGTAAACTTCCGTTTGTAGGTATCAGAAACCCCAACCCTAAAAGACCTTTCCTTCACTGTCAGACCCGGTGAATTGTTAGCTGTGGTTGGACCTGTGGGAGCAGGAAAGGTGAGTTGTAATGTCTTTGGGCAGCTCGATGCAATGCCACATCCCATCTTAAAATCTCAGGGTGGAGCCCAAAGCCATCTGTAACACAAGTGTGAGTTGGGTATACCTAGAGTGGCCTTTCTCAAAGTGTGTTCCGTGGAATGTTCATTTTTGCAAGAAGGTTGCATGGACCAATAAATCTGGACACAGCACATTATGTTTTTCTCCTTGGCCATTCAAGTGGCACAGTTGGGAACTGCCTGTCTGGAAGTTGGCCACCTCGGTGAAGGAAATTACTTAAGTGACAGCTGTTCAGGCTGGAATGATTGAGAAAATGGGACCTCTTTTTGTCAGGGCAGACCTTACAGAAGTCGCGTCTGTATGCTGTTGAAGGAAATGTGCGTGTATACTTAGTCTTGTGTGTTCTGAAACAACAACATACAGAAATCTAAACATAGGCTGTATAAAAAAGACAGGGGGGTTATTTCTCTTATGATGGGTTTTTGTTCTTCAGAAACATGACTCTCTTCAGAGTTCTTTAAATAATCTTTTCTGGTGCATTGCATGTATTAGGTACACATAGCTTTGCAGGAACAAGTCTTTGTGAAGTAAAGGCTACCTGGTTGCTGGGACAACTGCAGTAAACACTAGGCCTATGATGTACACTGAGTGGCCAGATTATTGTGATCTCTGAATGCATAATAATCTGGCCACTAAGTGATATATGTGTGTGTGTGTGTGTGTGTGTGTGTGTGTGTGTGTGTGTGTATTAGAGGCCCAGTGCATGAATTCGTGCATGGGTGGGGTCTGGCCAGCCTGGTCAGGGGGAGGGGACATGGGCGTTTGGCCCAGCCTGCCTGCTGGTCAAACTCCTGGTGGAGGGGACAATTTGTATATTAGCCGTTTATAATATAGGATATACACTGAGTGGCCAGATTATTATGCATTCAGAGATCATAATAATCTGGCCACTCAGTGTATATCATACCAGGTCACTCTGTTAGTTAAGAAAGTTAAACATCCTTAATTAGTCTTGGTTGAGAGTAGAGCATTTCATTTGGGGGAAAAGTTTTGGGCAGAGCGAGCTTGTTCTACTCTTATTTTATTAATAGCACGTATCAGCCATTAATTTATACGGACCAATAGTGGTATTTAACATTTTTTCATTGCAGCTTCCAGGGTTTTACTTTGTCCTGTTTTCACTATCAGGGCTGTAAGGTTGATGAAACCCCAGGGCAGGGGGGAGGCTGTCCTGCAGCAGCTTGTCTGTCTGAGTGTTGCCTGTAACGCTTTGTTTGCCATCTCTTTCAGTCTTCGCTGTTAGCTGCTGTGCTGCGGGAACTGCCCCCGAGCCAGGGGCTGGTCACTGTGAATGGAAAGGTCGCATATGTTGCTCAGCAGCCCTGGGTGTTTCCAGGAACTGTGAGGAGTAATATTTTATTTGGGAAGAAATATGAAAAGGAACGATATGAAAAAGTAGTAAAGGCTTGTGCTTTGAAAAAGGTGAGTCGTGACACTTGAGCCGCATCTACGTTGAATTCCAAATAATAATACTAGTGTTGGTTTAATCTACAAGTTTTGGTTTTTCATACGAAAGATATTTGAATGCTCTTTAATACTTTTAGCTGGTCTTCAGGGTAAAGACATATGCACATATGCTACTATCTTAGTCCTGGTCTGATAATGACATTCACAGAATGCTTTTTTTCCTTTGGTTTTGTGAAGTTTTATTCACTTTTAATATTTTTTAAGTGGACACGTGTAAAATTTGCAGAAGTAGAGGGAATCGTGTAAGAATCCTCCTGTTCCCATTCCCTGGCTTCCGTCACGGTCAGCTGGCCACCAGTCTTGTTTCATCTCTACTGCTAGCCCCATCCCAACCCAAATCATCTGTAGCAGACCCTCCACCTCATATTAGTTCAGCTGTAAACATAGGGTGTCCCCCCAAAAAATGCATACACACACATTGAATAATTATAAAGACAATGTTTATTAAAATACATTTCATTTTCAAAATTGAGCTATGAGCTGCTAAAGTGTGCATACATTGTTTTGGGACGCCTGCATTTCATTAGTTATCTCTAAAATATAAGAGAGCCTTTGGAAAAACAGCATCACGTTATCACACCAAAAAAAAGTGGCTCGCATTCATAAGTATCATCAATGTTCTACTCAGTATTTGCATTTTCTTATCTCAGTGAGAAATCTTGTTAAACGTTGGTCTGAACCAGATTCCACATAGGGTCTGCCCCAGACTGTACTTGGGGTTGTCCCTATGTGCCCCTTTGCACTTGGTTGATTCCTCTCCTAGGTCCCATTCATTCTATAGGTTTTCCTCTTCGCTTCGTTAAAGAAAGCAGAAGGATTTAAAATTTCCTTTTAATACTGCATCATTTCACTGGGGGAGAGATTGTTTTCAGAAATGACATTGAGCTTCACAGCAAAGGGCAGAATGAAATGTATAATAATTGTACATTGAGATTTAAATAAAATTAGTGATCGAATGATGAAAACTGAACTTACCTGACAGGAGAATATAATTTAGCAAAAGGACAAAGAAAGATTCTGATAAATACCATCTAACTCGCTTTGGGCTATAAAAAATCAGTGAATAGTAGTTTTCAAGGGCTCTCCCGGGGTCTGCTCTGTGCTCTCTGGACACCCGGCTGTTCTTTTATGCTGTGAGGAAAGGCAGGGACGGGTGGTCCAAGGTCCAGCATGGAAGGCCCCCAACGGGCTTCGTGAGGAAATAGTAATTTTGCTTGAACAATGGCTTGAACTTCACAGATTGTATCAGGTGAGTAGCATTTTATGACAATGTGGCTGAAACGTAATTGCGTGCTTCATTGGCTTTTATGTCCTTTCCCTGGGTTATTGTTAGTAAGCGATTATGTTGTGTTTAGAAGTGACATCAAGTTAGCATCATGAGCTAGACTTTTATTAAACAGTATATAGCCTGTATAAGAAAAAAGGAAAAACAAATGTAAAGCAGTAATAATAATAGCTCCCATTTGTTGAGTCCACATACTAATCATTTCTGTCTCTCCCATGTGTACACACAGGTGTATGAGTCCTTAAGAGTATTTAATATGTTACCTGTGTCTTTGATGTTCCCACCCTCATTTTACAGTTGGTAACCCTGCGGCTTAGAGAGATGAAACGACTCACCTAACCATTTGCAGCGCAGGTTCAGGTCCGTTTCTGCATGACCGGGTTCTGTGCTTTCCCACAGAGCCTCGCTGCCTCCTCATTGGGAAAGTGTGTGAGGAAGAACTATTTTAGAATTGGGTGGTTGATGAAGGTGGGATGTGGAATAAACAGACCTTGGACATTTTCTCTTTACCTCAGTCAAGTTCAATTCCTGATGCCCAGACTCGTAGGTCAGTGTCTGGCTCTTTCTTTGCAGGACCTTGCCTTTCTGGTCATAGGTTAGGCCATCTTTCTGCACCCTTCCCCCCAATGTTTGAGCATCTTTGGAGAAGACCATGTGTTAGGACAGTGGCTATCATTCACCATTTTTTTCTAGGGGCCATGCCTTTGTTACAGCCACAAGGGATGGAGCAATGGGGTAGACACCCTCAGGGTGGCTGTGTGGCACACAGACTTTGGTGGGAAGGCGGCCCCTGCAGGGGTGGGCTGCGCAGTGATTCTTCTGTACGTCAGGCGACGCACAAAGGTTGAGCGTTGACCTATGAACCAGGAGGTTACAGGTTCGCTTCGCGGTCAGGGCACATGCCCAGGTTGCGGGCTCATTCGTCACTGTGGGGTGTGCAGGAGGCAGCCGATCAGTCGTTCTTTCTCATCATTGATGTTTTTAACTCTCCCTTTCCTTTCCTCTCTGAAATCAATAATAAAAATACTTTTATTAAAAAAGCATGAGTACAAAAGGGATACATGAGGCTAATGTAAGTATGGAGACTAAGTTTATCGATACTTAGTTATTGAGCTATTTTAGTGTTGCCTTCATTTCAAATACATTTTTCTGTAACCACTGGGGGCAGCATGTTGGGAAAGAAAGAGCAAAAGTCTATGAATTGAGATGAGCTTGGATCAGATTTCAGCTGTTCCATTTAACACCTGACAGTCCTCAGCCCAATTAGGCACCTCACTTTGTCTCAGTTTCCTTGTCTATGAAATGGGGCTTAATACAGTTGCCCCTCAGGATCGGGGAGGGGCGGGGGATTGGTTCCAGGACCCCCCAGCTGAAATAAAACTCCACGATGCTCAAGTCCCACAAATATAAAATGGCGGGGAACACTGAGTACAGTTGGCCCTCCGCATCCGTGGATTCTCGGCCATGTTTGAAAAATTCTGTTTCCCATCCAGGATTGGTTCAGTCTGCAGATATGAAACCCACAGATATGGAGGCCCGACTGTCCGTGCTGTGTGTGCAGCTTGTGAGGATTAGAGATAGTCAATATACAGCATCCAGAACAGTGCTTGGCCCCTAGACCTTAACGTCCAGGAGCTGACTAATGGGGAGAGAAGCCGTATACATGCATACAAAATATGAAGCAGAATAAGATGGGTCCTTCGCGAGAAATTAGACAAAGTCTTAGGAACCCAGTAGACAGTGAGATGACTTTCTCACTGGGGAAACGCAGGGATGGTTTCGTGGAAGAGAGTTTGAGCTGGGCCTGGAAAGATGAGAAGGGCAATTCCCGATGGAGGACAGGCTATGAACAAAGGCTCAGTGGACCCATCGACGCCTGCTGTTTGACCTGGAGCCCGCTCCCAAGGCCAGGCACCCGCTCGGGCCTCATAACCGTCCCAGCGGTCTGCTCAGTGATATTTCTCCTGTAAGTTTCTACCGTTACTAAAAGGCACCGGACGAGTTTTTGATCCTATGGTATCAAACCACCGTAGCTGTTTTCTATTTATTTTTTCTGGTTTGTACGTCTGATTTTCAGTGAAAATCGCTGTAAATGAAATAATTTGTTAAATTAATCTAGGAAAACTTCCCTGTCATTGGGAGGAATCGTAATATATGGTCAACTACAGCTTTTTCCTCTAACCCAGCGGTTTTCAACCTTTTTTCATCTCACGGCACACATAAAGTAATCGATACAATTCTGCGGCACACCAAAAAACATACTATATTTTTTGCCAATCTGACAAAAAAAATAGGTGTAATTTTGATTCATGCACTCTGGATGCTGTGTTATATTGGCTCTTGTCAATATAGCTATGTTATATTGGCTCTTGTCATTTTCTTAATTTTTTATTTGATGGGCTAAGGGAAAAGAGGTCAGTGCCTCTTACCAACTAGTCAGATATTGAATGTTTTAAAAATTCTTGTGGCACACCAGTTGAAAACCGCTGCTCTTACCAAATCATCTAGTCCATCATGGCTAGGAAATTTGTTTGACTCGTGTGTTCCTTCAAATCCTTTGAAATGTTTTTCCCATCTGAGGCTTGTCTATAAAATAGTTTGCAGTGTCAGCAAACACACTCGAAGTGCTTCTACCAGGCTCGGTGAGAGCCCATTTCTTAGGTCCTAACTGTGGTAAATCAAAAGAGTGGGTTTTAAGAGCTCTTTCTAGAAAAAGGCTGCGATTGCTGTGCTACATCCTGGTGCTATTCAGGAAAGCAGAACAGTGTGAAATCAAGGCATGAAAACGAAGAACACTTTGCAAGGGTTGTCAACAGTGAAACAGGCCAAGTAAACTGTGGTGTGTGTGTGTTTTCCCAGAAGGCCGGGACCCTGTCTTAAAGTGGCTCATTGTTTTTTTATGAAAAGCAGAGCAAGAGATGGTACTAACCTCTTAGCTCAACAAGGAAATAATATGAAATGATAATGAATTTTCACGATCGAGCCATTGCCCTCTTGCCTTTGATGTAGTCCAAGTGAGCGCTGAGTGTGCAGGTGTGTCTGTGGGCTGTCGGGGAAGGGGTTATGACGCTGACACTCTTTTTCTCTTCTCTTGGTGGTGTGCTTTGCATATTACGACTCCACGGAATGGGAATGGGAATGAGTTCCCACTGTTGGTTTGATATGTGTCCGTTACCAATAGCGAAAATGAACTCCTGCATCTTTTTCCATTTGTAGAGGCTGTGTGTACACTTACTCTCGATGCTCACAGCATCCTTAGTTTAGCAATTCTGGTTTCTGCAGCACATTCTGTAGGCGAGGACGTGAGACTTAGGGGGGAAAAGGACTTGTTTATCATGGAGATCCCAATGTGCCACGTACTTACTCCCCCAAATTGTCCGAAGTGGAGACAAAGGCATGAAGGCTGCACTTGCGGAAAGGCGCTGCTGTGTCCAGGTCTGTGCCTGAGAGGTTGAGTGGAGAACTAATAAACTCCCCCCAGACTTGGCTTGTTGATGCCACGGTCTGTCTAGTGATAGTTATGGGTAATCTAATGAACATTTTCTAATATTTCGGGGGCCAGATGCGGCGGGGGCCAGATGCACGGGGATCTCCCTTTTCCGTGTCCAGCACGGAAAGAGAGATGAACGAACCCGTTCTAAGTGGAGGCGGCTAGGGATTGAGAAATAAAAGAAAGCAAGACGCAGAAATCCTACCTAATAATAGACAAATATGCAAATTGACCGTACCTTCGCTATGCCCACGATTGGCCAGGAGGCGCGGGGCGGGGGCGGGACTCGGGGTGGTCGGGGTAGCCGATTGGGCCAGCAGGACACTGAGCTCGCGTCGCCAGTGGCGGCCTCTGGGGCAGCGAGCTCACGTCCCACCGCGGACCATCAAAAGCGGGGGAGCTGGGTGCCTGTCTGCTCCGGCACCAGGCCTTTCAGAAGCCTTCGCCGCGCTGGAGGCTTCTGAAAGGCCTGGTGCACCATCGATCAAAAGCAAAAGCGTGGGAGCTGGGTGCCTGTCCGCTCAGGCCTGGTGCACCAGCGGACAGGCACCCAGCTCCCCCGTGATCGAAAGCGAAAGCGTGTAGGGGACCCTACACGTGCATGATTCAATCATGCACTGGGCCTCTAGTAGATTTATAAAGCTGGGAGCCAGGTGGGATGCCATTCTCTCTGATGGAGAGGCAGGACGACGATGGCGGAGCCCACCAGCACATTTATTTTATATCATCAAATACCAGGAAGTAACACCAAAACTTAGGATAAAAGGAGCTTATTTGCATTCTTAAGTAGGCCAGAGCATTCCTGAGGTTGACTGGATTTACATATCTAGACCCGCCCCTGCCGACACCTGGGCTGATAGGAAGGCCAAGCGGACAGCACTGTCCGCCTTCTTGGGGAAATGTGTATCCCAGACGCGGCTCTGCCAGTCGCCTCGGACTCAGCTGACAACAATTTAAAGAAATGCCCATGTGCCTTCCCAGGCGGCTCTCTACAAATATAATATGTAATTTAGATCTGATTGTTATCCTGTCATTTTGAGGATGTTCTTTTCATCTTTTTTTTTTCCCTAGGTAATATGGTTTGTCCATTTTTTAAATACTACTGAAATATAACTTTTGATAGGTTCCCCAGATTCTCAAATCAAAACTTCTTGTTTTTCTTAGCTTTGAATTTTTCCTGTTTTGCTTGGAACAAGTATCTACTTAGTCCAAATGATCTGCTTACTGTTCCTGGAACATACTTTGTTTTTTTTTTCTGCCGAGACTGCTCTTTCTGCTTTTATTTCTTGTACAGATCTTGTCTGTCACTCTCTCACTGTGCCTTAAATATCACTGTGAAGACACGGGTCAGGTGCCATCCTTTCTCTGAAAGTGGGACGCTGAGACCGAGAGCAGCGAGATGGCCAGTTAAGACACACTTGCTTCTCGATAACATAAGTCCTGTGCCTCTGCAAGCCACGTGTGTGCTCCGGCTCTCACATGTGGATCTCCAGCGCAGATGCCAGCGCTTGCATATTCAGCCGCAGCCTGTCATCACCAATGGGTATCTCAGCTTTCCCATAACCGAAATCTTTATCCCCTAAACCCGCCTTCCTGTTCTTCCTCTTCCTCTTTCCTTCAATTCTTTATTTTGCAACCTATACCCATTCCACCAGCATATCTTAGAGGCTCTGCCTTTGAAATTTGTTCAGAACATGGCAATTTCTCTTCATTTTCACTGTTCCCACTTTGGTCCCTGCCCCTGTCATCTCTCACCTAGATTATTGCAGTAGCCTCAACCTGTATCATGCCTTTTCCCTGCCCCTTTACTGGCAGTCTGTTTCCCACAAAGAGGCACGAGTGATTTTTTTAAAAACCTAATAAAGCCTTGGCCAGTTGGTTGAGCGCCAGGCCATCCACCAAGAGGTGGCCAGTTTGATTCCCTGTCAGAGCACATGCCTGGGTTGTGGGTTTGATCCTGGGCAGGAGGCAGAAACATCAATGTGAGAGTGGAACATCCATTGGCTGCCTCCTCCCCTGGAGGCTTCCCTTTCCAAAAAAAAAAAAAAAAAAAAGAATAAAAATATATTAAAAAACAAACATAACCTAACACAAATCATGTCAGTCCTTCCCCATACTCCCTTCCCATTTCACTTGGAGTGAAATCATGCCCACCCCTCGCGTGCTTATGTCTCTGTGCCCACTCCCCCCTCCCCCCGCCCCCCCGCCAATTCTTTACTTACTCTGCTCCTGGCCTCTTTGCTAGTCTCTGAACACCTTGCATGTGCATCTGCCCCATGCCTTTGCACTCGCTCATTTCTCCACATGGAATACATTTTGTCCAGATCCGTGCAGGCTCGTTCTGCCCTCTGATAGGTATCTACCTACCCTTCTGATCAGAGCCCTCCCAACCTCATCCAAGATCACTTTCCCTCCTTCACTCTCTGTCCCTTTCAGCAGAGTACCCTTTTTCTTCTTAGTACTCAGTACTTGCACTCGTGTTAATTGTTGATGTTGTCAGTTTCTCAGTTTGGAAACGAGAGATTATTTTCTTCCCTGCGCGGAATTCATTGTGCCCATACAATGTCTGACATATAGTCGATGCTCAACAAATATCTGTTAAAATGGTTAAATGCATAAACACTGAAAAACTACAGGATGAAGGCAAACACAATGTCCTGAGAAGTTGAAGGTTACAATTTAGTTACTTTGAAATATATCCATTTCCGTTGCTCAAATTCATGTATGAGGAACTAATGCTGAAAGTTTGGGATGACAGTGGGAGAACACATTTTAAGTCTTTCTCTCTCTCTCCCCTTTTCCCCCCCCCCCCCCGCCCCCTGCCTTTCTATGTAGGATTTCGAGCTTTTGGAGGACGGGGACCTAACTGTGATAGGAGATCGGGGAGCCACGCTCAGCGGAGGGCAGAAGGCCCGGGTTAGCCTCGCAAGGTAAATCCCGTTTTGGTGGTCATTCTGCACGTGCCTCTTAGGCTGCTTCTGGGGCTGGCCACCGCACAGACCCCCCCACTGCGTGTCGGCGCTTAGTGAGGCGCTTGTCCTGGACCATTTCCTTGGCTTTGGAATGAGCATCATCTGAATCGTTGAGCACTGTTGTGATTCAGAGATGAGGTCCAGGGAACGTGGATTGTCTCGCTGATTGATATCTCTTTCGTTTTCTAGAGCCGTGTATCATGATGCAGACATCTACCTCCTGGACGATCCCCTCAGCGCCGTGGATGCAGAAGTCGGCAGGCACTTGTTCCAGCAGTGAGTTTCCTCATGTTTTATGTCATTTCTGCTTTCCAAGCACCCCGTGCCTCAGAAGGTCCTGTGCGTTCTGCTTTGATGTCCCTTACCCATCCCCTCCCTCCCTCCGAAGAAGGTCCATTTTAGAGAACAGTTGCACAAACACGTGAGGTCAAGATGTGAAAAGACAGAAGGTGCTTACAGTGTGTGGAGGCGAGTGGAGTACATGCTTTAGGGAGTCAAGAAATAAATGGCAAATTTGGCAAGTTGTCGCCCCCTTTCCCCTGTCCCCACATACACTTGTGGTTTTTAACCAAGATACTGTTGATGGATCTGGACCCCAGAATAAGAAAGATGATGTACAGATTTTAAATCTAAGGTGGGACTCAGTGACCTGGTACTTGGTTGCCAGTTCTTTTCCTCCATCATTGTTTTTGGCATATTAAAAGGGACATTTTCAGTAGCAACACCGCTCTTCCACAGAAAGATCTTGTTGGCTTATGCGTATTCTGTAGGTTGGAATACCCACAAATGTAGGGTTAAATTGAATTTGAAAGTAGGAATCTAGAATCTGGCTTAATTCCTGCCTCTCACTTTGTGTTTCTGGAATGTGTTTCCTTTGGGCTTTTGCTTAGCTGCTGAGCCACTGAGCTAGAGCAATCTGACTCTCTTTTTTGTATACCATAACCCAATGTGTGCTGACTGATGTTCCCCATGCACTTTAGGCTGGCCTTTTCGAAAGCATTGTGAACTTGCTTTTACTAAAGCAGCCTCCACATCTCCACCATAGTTACCTTGCCGCTATTTACCTTCTTAAAGCCAAGGAGCTCTTTCAGTTGCACTTATTGAAGCCCTACTGTGTGCACTGAGATAGAGTCTTTTAAAGATGCACAAAACATATTTAGTTTACAAAGGAGTACATAAGCTAGAGAGGGGAAGGGTCCTTACCAGATAGAAGAAAGGAGAACAAGAAGTTTAGATTTTGTTTTGGCCCCTAAGGCCGTGGTCGGCAAACTGCGGCTCGAGAGCCACATGCGGCTCTTTGGCCCCTTGAGTGTGACTCTTCCACAAAATACCATGGCCTGGGCGAGTCTATTTTGAAGAAGTGGTGTTAGAAGAAGTTTAAGTTTAAAAAAATTTGGCTCTCAAAAGAAATTTCAATCGTTGTACTGTTGATATTTGGCTCTGTTGACTAATGATTTGCCCACCACTGCCCTAAGGAATTTGTCTCTACTTGCAGTTTGTCAAGACAAATGCATGGGAAAAATTCACCCTCAGGACTTAAAGGGCTTTGATAAAGGGTAACAAACGCTATAAGGAAGTAGAAGGGGGTAGCTTAGATTGGAAAACTCACTGTGCACTGTCCTTGGTAGGAAGTTCCTGTGGTCCTGCAGGCTGGGAAGGGTGTGTGGAGACTGAATCTAGAATTCAGTTCCTTTTGCTAAAAGGAACAGTAGAGTCAGAGATGTAGAGGCCAGAAGAAGCAGGGCCTATGAAAGGAACAGCAGGCATGTCCTCACTGGAGGGTGCAGCCTGTGCAGCAGAGGGAAAGCTATTTGGAAATGCTTGCTGTAAGGTCCTTTATTAGTTTGTTAGGACTGTATCTATTCAGGCTGCTGTAACAATACCATTGACTGGATGGCTTATAAGTGATAGAAATTTATTTGTCTAAATTCTGGGGGCTGCAAAGTCTAAGATCAAGGCAGATTTGTTGTCTGGTGACAGCCCACTGCTTGGTTCCTCACCTTGCTGTGTCCTCACATGGTGGAAGGGGAAAGGCAGCTCTCTCTCCTCTCCTCTCTAAGGGCACTAATCCCATTCTTGAGGGCTCCACCCTCATGACCTAATCACCTCCCAAAGGCCCCACCTCCAATACCATAACAATAGGGATTAGGTTTCAATGTCTGAATTTTTGGAGGGCACACACATTTGGCTGCCGTAGCAAAGAATCACAGGCTGTGGGGCCTCAAACAACATAAACTTACTTTCTCAGAGTTCTGGAGGTCCAAGATCAAGGTGTAGGCAGGGTTGGTTTCTTCTGAGGCCTCTCTCCTTGGCTTGTGGATGGCCGTCTTCCTGCTCTGTCCTCGTGTTCTTTCCTCTGTCCACCTGCACCCCCAAGGCCACTCTTCTCATGTCCTCACCTGCTCTTCTAAAGAAACCAGCCATACTGGATTAGGGCCCACCCTCACATCCTCATCTTAACTTAGTCACTACTTTAAAGGTCCTATCACCAAATTCTTAGGTACAGGGGGTGAAGGCATCGGTGTGAGAATTTGGGGATAGATGTGGGGAAATGACACATTTCGTTCAAAGCAGGCCCTAGTTGGTGAAGTAAAGGGATTTGAGCAGAGTCAGCAGTGTGAGAGAGAGACAGTGTGAGACAGCTCTGGGCCTGGGCACGAGGAACTGGGATTTGAGGTCATCCACTAAGCATGGGCTGCTGGGCCGGCCGGTCCTTTAACATTTACACACCAGAGTGTGTCTGTAAAATGTGCTTAGTTACTGGAGTGGTGAAAAGTTCTCGAGATAGATGGCGGCGATGGTTAAAATGGCAAATTTTATTTTATGTAAATTGATTTCAGAGAGGAAGGAAGAGGGAGAGAAACATCAGTGATGAGAGAGAATCATTGATCAGCTGCCTCCTGCATGCCCCACACTGGGGACTGAGCCGGCAACCCAGGCAAGTGCCCTGTCTGGGAAGCGAACCCTGGCTTCCTGGTTCATAGGTCGACGTCAACCACTGAGCCACACTGGCCGGGCAGGAGGAGGTTTTTAACTGCTAAGTATCAGTGTGCTTATCACAAGAGCTCTCCTAAGTTCTGCAAACACAGGCACTTATAAAGTCCTCTCACACCTCTCGGGTTTAATGACTTTGGATATACTCTTGATAGAAGCAAGCTTGTTAAAATTGTTGTTTGCTAATCAGAACCACGCGTTTTAGAGAAACTTAGGGCAGGGAGCACGAATGCAATTTAGAAAATCACTCAGCAGCAGCTGCAGAATGTTCTCAATGAGTTAGAAAATTGGATTGAACAATACGCTATGAAAGATGGCGGTTGTGTTGAAGCTTAGGAATGTGAAGGGTTTTGTATGAAAAGTGAATGAATTACACTTTTACTTGCCACTAACAGTTTACTTCAGTCATGACAATATACCCAAGGTTATTAAGGTTTGTGAGTTTTACAACTATATGTTGTAAACATTAAGTGGATTCTGTCACATACAGAAGGTTAGGGGGACCCTTAGATTAAATGATATCAATCGTTTTAGAAAGCTCCTGTTGTATTTTAGAAAGCCCCACGCACCAGACCCCCACCTCCTGCACCATGAGTTCTTCGGGTCTGTCCTAATCAGATCTCCCATATTGATGCCTGCTCAGTTCAGCTTTCCTGCTTCAGACCTGGAATGGCAATCAAGGTTCTTTGCATTGCGTGTGCCTCCAGAACTCTTTTTTTTTTCTTCTAATTTTTTTAAATTTATTTTTATTTATTTATTTATTTTTAATTTCTTTATTGATTAAGGTGTCACATATTTGTCTTCATCCCCCCATTCCCATCCCACACCCCTCCCCACGGATGCCCCAACACCCTGTTGAACTTAACCATTGGATAGGCTCATATGCATGCACACAAGTCCTTTGGTTGATCTCTCCCCCCTCCTCCCAACCTCCCCTATCCTCCCTCTGAGGCCCGATAGTCCGATCGATGTCTCCTTGCTTCTGGTTCTGTTCTTGTTCCTCAGTCTATGTTGTTCATCATTTCCCCTAGATGAGCGAGATCATGTGTCACTAGATATATACTTATAAGAACTGAATGTGAGACGAGCAATAATAGTTATGCTGACAGGCAAATGAATCAGTCTGTAGTGAGTTTCTTTCTGGACCAACAGTTCTTTTGAGACCCAATTTCAATGTCCACCAGTTCCTTATGTGTACATGTCAGCACTGACCCCTCAGCTCCTCCAGAACTCTTGATCTGACCTAGTCCAGCAGGTTGAGTTGTGGCCATGTTCCTGAGATTTGCTCAGTGTGTGACTCGGGCAACCAAAGTGTGCCCAGAGCCCTGCCTGTGATCACTACTGCTTAGCTGGTGGGGTTGTAGACCATTGTAGGATGCAGCTGGGTTGAGTTCCAAGGGGTCTGCATTTAAATGTAGGAGCACTTTGAGGGGTTATTGTAAAAACAACAACTCCGATGTTGAATACTGAGATGGCTCTTCATAAAAGAATCTACGTGTCCTTTGAGCCACAGGGTAATTTTCGCTGTGATTTGGGCCATTTGAGTTCTGTTCTTTCATTTTCCTATTCGGCAGGTTTTCAGTCCTAGCAAAAGAAGATGTGCTTCCCAGATGGGACTGGGAATATTGTAGGGACCCATTGAGGCTGCATTTATTTTTCTCTCTAATATTATTTAGGAAGAAGTCTCTAACACTTGCACTCTGGCAAAGGTTACTGAGAATCTAAGACTTCTTTCATTTGCTTAATATGTACACCATAAATCATAAATACTCACCCAGGAAACGGTCTAAGAGAAATGTTCACGTTCTTAGATGACACAGATCCCTCTTTCTCCTAGCCCTACACAGGGATAAAATAATTAGTATTTCAGTTCAGGTTTTGGAATCTTGGTATTGCTCAATTGTTTTTCAGTGTGAAATACATAAATTGTTAATCTGAGTTTTAGGTGGGAAATAAACAACAACATTTAGCATTAGCTACCTCCTGCACTGGACTGCTTTTTAGAATTTCTTGGTGGAGTTAGATTCAAGTTTGCTGCTGGTGAATTTGAGGACCCAGTTGGTTTCATTGATTTGTATTTTTATTTAAACCACAGATCTTTGACTGCTGTGTTGTCTTTGTCTCAAAATATGTGCTTTTCAATTTGGAGTACCCATTAATGTGTTTTTGCATACTGTACCTCTTGCATTTGTAGGTGTATTTGTCAAACCTTGCATGAGAAGATCACAATCTTAGTGACTCACCAGTTGCAATACCTAAAAGCTGCAAGTCAGATTCTGATATTGAAAGATGTAAGTAATTTCTAGAAGTCTGAGAGCTTGCTAACGCTCAGGCATGTTGAAGGCAGGGCCTCCCAGTAGGTCACTGTCCTTATATTTCTGGTACACTTGCTCTTCCTCCTCACTTTTCTATCCCTTTCTTCTCAGAGCTTCTGCCCAGCCTTTGAGGAGGAATCCCAAGACACGTAGAAATGTCGCTATTACATCCTAAGCCATATTCCCTAAAGTATAAAAATTGCTGCCTCCCTTATTAAATTATAACTGTTTAGCCTGGCTGGTGTGGTTCAGAGGTTGAGCTTTGACTTAAGAACCAGGAGGTCCCTGGTTCGATTCCCGCTCAGGGCACTATGCTCAGGTTTGTGGGCTCTATCTCTCCCTTTCACTTCCTCTCTGAAATCAATAGAAAAGTAAAATAAAATAAAAAAGACTGTTTTAGGGTGATGATGCTATTTCATTTAGAATTTTTTGTTTTCCTCTTCGACTATTTAAGTTGAAGTATGTTCTTTGGAAATCAGAGATATGAAGACATGTTTGTATCCATTGATCGTTATATGCAGAGTCTCTAAAGAGTGTCTCTTCTATTAATGACGGAAGTGTGGTTGGGTAGCCGAGCCCCCTCTGGTTTGAGACACCCATGCTCCTGGTGTAGTTGGTTGCTAGTCTCACTGCACAGGATTTTCTGCATGCCTGATACATGTGGGAACCCATGCAGCTGTCAGACAAGTAAGTCCCTGCCACCATGGGACTTCCAGCCTTTTGGGGAGAGATAATTGTGATGAAAGTGATAGTGGGTGGGTATATCATGACTGCCTCCCCAAGGAGGTGGTGTCTCAAGGGACCTGAGTGCCATGAAGGTGCTGACCAGGTAGTCACTGGGGGCAGGGCATCTGGGCAAGGGGCCCAGTGGCAGGGTGCTGAGGAAGGAACCGATGTAGGAGGAACAAGCAGGAAGGCCGGTGTGGCTGAGGCCAAGTGAGCAGGGAGATGGGCTGAGTGAATCCAGAGCAGAGGAGTGTGTGGTCTGATGCGTGACTGTAAAAGATCCCTCTTGATGTTCACTGGAGAGGCACCAGCAGAAACAATGAGAAGTCTTAGTAAAGTTCAGAAGATGGAATGATGGGCTTAGTCTAGTGTTGTATCAGTTTCTAGAGCCACCACCACAAAATATCACAAGCTGGGCAGCTTTAAACAAATTTAATCTCACTGTCCTGGAGGCTACAGTTCACAGTCAAGGTGCTGGCAGGGCCACGGTGTCACTGAAGGCTTGGGGGTCGGGGGGCGGAGAGGGGGGTCCTTCCTGCCTCTTCCAGCTTCTGGTGCTTTGCTGGCCATCCTTGGCCGTCCCTGGCTTGCAGTCTCTGCCTCCATAGTCACGTGGTGTTGTCCCTGTGTCTGTCTGAGTCTCTTCTTTCTCTTTGTAAGGACATCAATCATTTTGGGCCCACCCTACTCTAACACCACCTCACGTAAACTTGATTACATCTACAAAGACCCTATTTCCAAATGAGATCACATACACAGGTATCATGTTTAGGACTTGAACGTATCTGTTGTGGGATGCATGGTGGCCCCAAAACAGCTAGCATGCTTGGTGGGGTGGAGGTTAGTGAGAATTTTTAAGTCTCAGTGGTCAACACATCACTCCTTGGCTTGCTGGTATTCGTGCCTCAGCACCTCCATTGCTAACCCTTGTCTGTTTGAACAGGTCCTTGGAATTTCTTTCCTAAGGACGATTATAAAAAGGCAGTTCCCTGTGTTGACTCTTTGCCACTCCTCCAGGGATAAGGAGCTCAGATTTCTCCAAGTTGAGAACCATTAAGTTCATGGGCAGAGGGGTGAAACTAGTGTGGTACATAACCCCAGTGTTGGCAGTATTGTGAGTACAGAATCAGGGCAGGAGAATAGCCTGTTAAGCTAGTCCGCAGGTGTTTTGGGGGTACCCTTATTGCCTCCTTTGAGGACATCACGCCCAGATTAGTACTATCTAAACATTTGTCCACTGGTGAGCACCCTGGATGAGTTGGGTTCATCCTTACTGTTCACTCGGTCCCTCTCTCAGAGCAGAGGGTTGGCTACCCCCGCCACCACCCCTGCGCCAATCCCTCTTGGAATTGTCAGTGCTTGGCTGCTGAGTAAAATTGCTATGTCTATACCACTAGCCTCTCACAGGTACTAAGTAGAAAGTGGTAATTTCATTAAGTGAGTTGTATGCATTTTGCCTCCCAAGTGGAACAAGACACAGTGCCGATTTCAGCCCTGCTGGAGTCAAGGTCCATTGGCCTTCCGGTGTTTCTTTTGCACTTTCATGCAAGTGCTTGTTATGCTTTGGCCCCCGGCAACATAGTACACTCATGAATAATTTTCTAATTCTGCGGTATCAGATGGTTTCCCAAGGCTTCACTTGGTTTTTCTTGGTGGCCCACCTTGGGGGGATGGAATGAGGGGGATACCAGGAGGGCCGGGCCTTTTTCCTTCTGATCTGCCTTAGCCAGGGCTGACCTTTGATTTGTTTTGCATCTGGGATTTTGCCCAGTATTTGTTTACTGCTGAGTAAATCAGCTGAGTCTTATTCCACAGGGTGATAAAATAGTGAAAACAACTGCATATTTTTTATATAACTTTGTAAGGACAGGGTGTGTCACAAGACTTCAAAAATATTACTTGATTGGCTGTAACTTGAGCAGTTGACTGACTTGGGAAAGCCTAACTGGCTGCTTGTGCTTGTTCTTCAGTTTTGTTTTCTCGGATTTGAGTGCATCGATCTTGGGGTAGGTTTTGGGTTCCTTGCGTAGGCTACTGAGGCATTAGGGCCATCCCAGTCTAATGGACTGTGTGTTTAATTATTTTAACACATGGAATATTGAACTTCCTGAGTTTTGGGGGGCAATTTTAGAGTGAAGACCATGAAGATGCAGCTCATGGGTTGTGTCCAGGGCTAGTCCCCACAGGTCTCAAACCAGCGAGGCCCATGGCAGGTACTATGACTGTGGTTTGCAGTGATTTGATGAGTCACTTTCACCTATATAGAAGCACTTGTGCATCTTTTTTTTTTTTTTTTTACCAATCCATAATTTATTTAATTTTTTAAATCCTCACCTGAGGACATTTCTCCATTGATTTTTTTTTTTTAAGAGAGTGGCAGAGACAGGGAAAGACAGAGGGAAATATCGATGTGAGAGAAACACATCGATTGGTTGCTTCCTCCACATACTTAGACCTGGGCCAGGGAGGAGACATGTCCTTGACCAGAATCGAACCCGGGACCCCTCAGTCTGCAGGCAGATGCTCTATCCACTGAGCCAAACCGGCCAGGTTGTGCATCAATTTTAAGTTGTTGTTTTTTCCTGGAATATCCTCCCTAATTGACTGTGTTCTTTTCAAGTCTCCTTGTTACATGAGACTTAGCTCAATTTCCATGTCGTCTAAAAAGATTTCTGATATTCCCACCAACATCTATACTTTTGGCTTCCTTAAACGGCCATGGTAGTTATGTCAGTGATATCCACTTTTAACACACGATTCCCCATTTCCTTCATATCACCTAGCACCTAACACAGGGTTTAGCAGAGAATGCTTAGTTCCACGTTGAATTAAACTAGGTTTGTTAACCAGAATTCCAGACTGAAAAATAATTTTCTTACAAAAATCATAATTTAAGACCATTTAACATTTCTTGATTAGTATTACATCGGATTATTATTATCAAATGCAAATCAATTTATCTCAAATTCTTTATTTTTATTTTAGGGTAAAATGGTGCAAAAGGGGACTTACACTGAGTTCCTGAAATCCGGGGTAGATTTTGGTTCCCTTTTAAAGAAGGAAAATGAGGAGGCTGAACAAGCTTCCGTTTCAGGAAGTCCCAAGCTGAGGCACCGCACCTTCTCAGAGTCTTCAATTTGGTCTCAACAGTCGTCTAGACCCTCGTTGAAAGATGGTGCCCCAGAGAGCCAAGCTGTGAGTATCTCATCTGGCAACGTGCCCTGGCTCTGTCTGCTCTTAGTGGCCTCATGGACCTTCATTCTGCTCTGCCCATGACATTTTCATTTGTCCCAAAGTAGATCCTGAGGTTCCAAAGCCTTAATCCATGGGCTTTGTAGAATTAAAACAGAATGAAGGGAGCATGCCCGATTGGGGTTCTCCTTTGGGTATGGGATGGAGGAGATTGTGGACATCAGTAGTGGATGTACAGCTATAAATTCCTAGGTTTATATGGCTCACAGTGATTGATATTAGCACTGGAGTTTATCACAGGTTAATCCTACTTGCTCTGGTGGCCCCAGGCTTCTCTTTTGCAATCAGAGTCTTAATTTGGAGACCCCCTCAGACCGTGACCTGCCTTGGCCCTCATAAAATCAGCTACTTTTACTTATTTTTTTCTATTGCATTGATTTTTAAAAAAATCTTTATTGTTGAAAGTATTAAATATGTCCCCTTTTCCCCCCTCCTTTTAGCCCACCCTCACACCAGGCCTTCACCACCCTATTGTCCATTAGTTATGCATATATGCATATAAGTTCTTTGGTTGATCTCTTCCCACCCACACACCCTCCCCGTCTTTCCTCTGAGATTTGACATTCTGTTCCATGCTTCTGTGTCTCTGGATCTATTTTGTTCATCAGTTTATTTTGTTCATTAGATTCCACATGTGAGTGAGATCATGTGAATCTATAATCTAAGTCCTCCAGACACAAGTGCAGAAATGCACTAGATCTTCCTTAAAAATATGCACCGTATTCTTCAATATGTGAACCCTACGATCCAAATCCAGGACTCGGATTATTCAAGTATTCAAATTGGTCTCTCACAATTGAAACTCAGGAATCACTCTTTACCACAAATTGATTCAGTTCTTACAGTCTCCCTTGTTATTCAAACTCTGATCACTCCATCTCGATGTTCAGACTCAGTTTACTGTATTTAGCCAATATTTTGAACTCCTCCTGTGTTTCACAGAGAGCTGGTTTTGGTCTGATCCCTCCAGGCCAGGCCGAGGGACCCCACCAGTACACGAATCCGTGCACCAGGCCTCTAGTTTTGTATATTATTTTGGAACTTGCTTCTCCATTTATACTTGAATACAGTATGTTTTGCATGTGCTGGAAATCATGGCATTAAGCAAAGACATAAAATAATGATAACCTCGTGCAAATAATACTTCCTTATTTCTAAAGATTCCAAGAAGTGGGATGGCTGGGTCCAAGGGCAAATGTGTATATGGTGTGGTTAGATCTTTCCACACCCCTCTCCATAGGAGATGTACCATTTTGCACTTCTACCAGTACATGTGATGTGTGTGTTTTCCCACGGCTTTGCCAATGGAATGAACTTTTGAAATTTGGGCATCACTTAAAGTTTTGTCTCTCACTGCCTTTTTCCTTCCCAGATTGAGAATGTACAGGTTGCAGTAGCCGAGGAGAGCCGTTCTGAAGGAAAAATTGGTCTTAAGGCCTACAAGAATTACTTCATAGCTGGTGCTCACTGGTTCACCATCATTCTCCTTATTCTAGTCAACATTGTGGCTCAGGTACTTAGGGACATTGGTTTTGTTTTGTGCCCCCAGCTTGATATTTACAGTAACATTTGTATTTATACTGTATCTGTTCATACTATCTGACTGTATTTTGCAGTTCAGTTGGATTTGCCTTGAAATGTACTATTTGTGGGGATCAGAAAAAGTGATGCCTACTGGTGTCACATGTCCATTCCAAGGAACTTCTAGGGGGAAAAACGGGATGCCTTTTAAAGATTTAAAAATTTACTGTGCACTTAACTTGACCTGTTGTTATCCGGGATGTTGGGTTTGGCACAACCGTGACCTGAACTTGAAGGACCCTCCTCGTTTTCCGGGGCCTTTCCATTACTCATTTTAGTGAGTGACAGTTATTGAGTTGAAAAGTCATGCTAGGGTTTGATCTTTGTGTTTGTTTGTTTCCCTGCCCTAGCTTTCCTATGTTCTTCAGGACTGGTGGCTGTCATACTGGTGAGTTATTTCTGGACTGGTCGGAGGGGCTGTAAAATCGACGTGAAGCCTCCCTTCCACGCAGAAGCAGGGGGCGGGGGGTAGGGGTGCTTGCTCAGCCTCTTCCTCTAGACCTCACTTAGTTTCCCTGAAGAAAAAGAATGTTTTTGCTGGTGGACCATGACCCTGCCCCGGTCTCTCCTATGTTGGATCCTCAGCAGGGTCTTTGCAAACAACTCTGAGACCTCAAAGTCATGATTCAAATTGAATTTTTATAAGGTAGACAGACACCCACAGGACCCTGTGAGCTGGGAGTCATCTTCTAGCATACAACATGTCTCCCAAGTTGAGGATAAGTGGTTTTGTTTTGTGTTTGTTTGTTTGTTTGTTTTGGTATTTATCTAAATTCCATCTGTAGTTTAATATTTTTCCTGCCTTGTTCTATAGGGCAAATCAACAGAGCGCTGGGAATGTCACTGTAAATGGACAAGGAAATGTAACTGAAAAGTTGTCTCTTAACTGGTACTTAGGGATTTATTCAGGTAAAGTGTCATCACTTGGTCTATTATATGAGAGTCTGAGGTGCTTACAATGAGCCTGTGTGAGGAACTAGGCTTCCGGGAGTAATTCAGTAATGTCTTAACAGATTAAGGGTCTGAGTCGCATTTACTCTGTGAATTAATTAGAATAATTATTTTTAAAAATCTACTAGAAGAAAGAGGTTCAGTGAAGACTCTTAATTTGCTCTGTACTGGATTTTGGAAGTTAAACCGGGATTGAGCATTCAGAAAATCAGCCACTGGAAATATGTGGCTATTGTCTATTCTAATAGGTTGCTTTAGCTAAGTCTTATATTATTATATGGATGGGCAAGGGGATTAGAAACGGATCCCCACCCTCTGGTTCAGATTGTTCCAATTCTGTTTGAATAAACCCTGGCTTTTGTTGAACTTGGATGCAATCCTCTGGCAGCAAGGCCCCCCAAATAAAAGCATTATTCCCTTGCAGGTATGCAAAGCTTCCCTCACCGTGCTGCTCAGCACTTGGGCTTCACTAATTACTTAAGAGGGAAGCTAACCAGGGAGAAACCCAGTATCTGGGAATTAGGCTGCCTTCTCTTTCTTACCTCGAGATCACAATGTTATCGCCTCCCCAACTGTGGGAGTGATTTAACATTTGGCTTGCCAGGCCAGTATTAACACCATGCTCCATTTTCACAAGAGTGCTTAGAATGTATGTGGCCTTCCATACTTTTTAAAGGAAATCCTCATCTAAAATTTTAAGTATCCCCACAGGAAACACGCATGCATGCTCTCCTCAAAGCTAGAGTGAGTCATGTTTGTAAGAACCCACTCATTGAAATGTGGTATTTATTTCATTGATCACTTGCTAAGAAATCTAAATCCGTTCGCTGTTTACCTTCCATATTGGTGGACAATGGGTGACCTAAAAGAAGAAGGAAATGATTCTGTCATATATTCATGGAGGATGATGGGCTATGGAAAATGCCTGTTGATGGAATTAAAAAATCTGACCAGCTTTCAGAGTTTGAACAAATGGTGTGTTATCTGAAGGGGGAAAAAGTACTTAGTGGAATATTTATTGCAAAAGCTATCCCTACTTTATTTAGATGTGTGAGTTCCAGAGATGTTAGGAGAGCTATTTTAATGTGCAGAATAGGTATTCATCTATGTCATTAATAAAATATGTAATTTAAATGATTATGTTCATATAAGATGCTTTATTTATATGAAACACTAGTGAGATTAGTCCCTCATTCAGATTATGTTAAAATATGCTTTGTATTTTCTTGCAATTCATTTATTTAAGAGGTTTTCTAATTGCAACTTAAGATGGTATTTTTATATTTTTTAAAGGCACTTGGGCATTTTTTACAAGGACATGGTCAATTATTTCTCCTCTTCCCTGTTAATATCACATGCCGGTATAAAAACATACCACAATTTTAGAGCATGGGACATGTTGTAAGTAGTAAGATTTGGAATATGGAGAAGGGAAGATCAACTACTTTTTATAATTGTCTTTATTTTGAGTTTTTAATAGAACATGTAATTGAATTAGAAAAAACTAGAATGAAACTGTACTTTACACCTGATTCCCTCCCCGCCCCCACCCTCACCCCCGTGTAGTTTCTATTTGAGAGAAAAATAAATTATTTTATATTCTTTATAAATGTATCTTGCAAATGCATTAAACTTTTTTTTTAATGTATTTTATTGATTTTAGAGAGGAAGGGAGAGGGGGAGAGAGATAGAAACATCAATGATGAGAGAGAATCATTGATTGGCTGCCTCCTGCACGCCCCCTACTGGGGATCGAGCCCGCAACCCAGGCATGTGCCCTTGGCCGGAATTGAACCTGGGACCCTTCAGTCTGCAGGCCGACGCTCTATCCATTGAGCCAAACACAGCTAGGGCAAATGCATTAAACTCTTAATAGAGCCCAGATCCTTTATGGAATAGAAATACGTGATCTCTTTATAAGCTGCCTGCTACCCTTTAGCATTATTGAAGGGAGTGCAGAGACCCTGTGCTGAGGGATGTTTCTTTGTTTTAGGTTTAACTGCGTCTACCGTCATATTCGGCATAGCAAGATCTCTGTTGGTATTCTACGTCCTAGTTAACTCTTCCCAGACTTTACACAACAAAATGTTTGAGTCCATTTTGAGAGCTCCGGTACTGTTCTTTGATAGAAATCCAATAGGTAAGTCAGATACCAAGTTAATTGGTAACTATGTCTTATTAACACATTTAATGTCCGATTGCGTTTCAGTGTTCGAAAGTGGAGGCAAAGCTTGGAATCAAATCACTCTGTGTGTTGATTCACTTTCTATAAAGAGCTTCACTGATTTCCTCCCAGAGAAAATCGGAACAGAGGGGCATACGAGCTTTTATTCCAGTTTGTGTGTGTGTGGAACGATAAACGAACGTTCACTCTGCAGAATGACTACGGGAGCCATTTGCGGTGTGCCATAGGAAACGCCATGCATTCAATGCAAACGTATTTAAATGTAGTTGACCAGCTGCCGAAACGCTGGCTGGAGTACAGTGTGAAGCTGGGCCACCCTTTAGGAAGGCCCTTCTCTCAAGGAATGTCTCCACATGAGACAGGCTGTGTGTTTCTTTCATTGCCCACCCATGTCTACACCAGAGCTCTTGCACCAGCGCTCTGAGGTTTCCCTAACATGGTTATGAAAAGTTAGTTAAAATGCAAGCTGGGTGAAATGCAAACATCCTATCCTCTTCAGCACAAGCTCTGAACTGGAGTTTTAAACTAGACTTCTGGTTACGTATTGGAGGCTTGGTCCTACCTGCCAGGGGGGCTGCCGGGAGTAATTGTGTTGGTATGAGTGTACCTGGTGGTTTCCAAGCGGTGGGTGCCTCCGCCCAGAGGCCTTGCCTGGTTCTGTTTCTGAGGGTGGCCCCCTGAGCTGGGTTCCTGTGAAGAGGTAGGCCACAAGCACACATCCCCACTCTGTCCAATTGGTTAGACTTGTGGTGAGGCCCAGGGCGCCTTTGCTTTTGCAGGTAGTGATGATTGACAGAACCCGTGGAGGCAGAGAGGGGTAGCCTTGGTCTGGCTATTAACTTGCCATGTGACCCGGGCCAGAGCACGTAGATATTATGGGGTAGGCAAATCTCAAAGCAGGTAGTTGTGGTTAAAAGTGTGGCCTCCAGAGCCCACTGCCCGGTGTGAATTGCTAAGTAATAACCGGTTATAGTTGCATTGATATTTACGTGTTCTAGTCACTTAATTTCCCTGTGCCTGGGTTTTCTCCTCTGTAACATGAGGATGCTGTTCACACCTACCTTGCTCAGGTATTGTGCGAATTAAATAGGTTGATAGAATCACGGTGCTCAGACCATGGCCGGTGCCTGGTGAGCCTGGGCAATGACGCCTCAGCACTTCCTCCTCACCTGTGAGGTGGAAATGACTGCCGCTGCCCTCTCTGTTTCACTGGACTGTTGTGAGGATGAAATAAGACTCCTCCGGAAAGCGTCTTGTGTAGATTGAGTCAGCCCGTGTTTAGTCCAGGCCTGTGCGAAGCACCAGGCATTGTAAACTGCAGAGGCCACACCATGGGCAGTGTTCTAGAGCTGTGGTTAGCAAGTGATCCGAAGACTTAGGTCAGGCGTCCTCAAACTACAGCCCGCGGGCCACATGCGGCCCGCCGAGGACATTTATCTGGCCCGCTGGGTGTTTTTGCCATTTTGTTTTTTTACTTCAAAATAAGATATGTGCAGTGTGCATAGGAATTTGTTCATAGTTTTGTTTTTTTTAAAACTATAGTCCGGCCCTCCAACGGTCTGAGGGACAGTGAACTGGCCCCCTGTTTAAAAAGTTTGAGGACCCCTGACTTAGGTAGTCTTACAGCCGTAAAGTCATTCCACATTGCCAGTTATTGTGAAAACTACAGCCATCAAGTTTGGAGCATCAAATGGGACCGCATTTCTGTCATCACTGCCCCCGAATGCTTGCGACCACCATCAACCGGACTCTTCATGTGCAAGACCTGTGGGCTTCCCCACGGGCTGGTTTATTTATTATTCACAGATTTGGGAACCAAGTCTCAATCTGCGAGGTTGCTAATCTCAGAGCGGCACAGAAGCGCTTATCTTGCCTCCCCCTCCTGCCTCTAGTGCAGGACTAGATTCCGCCAAGAAGATAGAAGCCCCCGTAAGAACGCCAGAGATAGGCCTTGCTTGCCCAAAATGTTGAGGGCCCATGAGTTATTTACTCTTTTAGTGGTAGATTAAAAGGTGCTTTTCATTAAAGAAAAATTTTTTTATGTGGTAGATTTTAAATTTCCATTTGGATAAAAGTTTTATACTTCTTAAAATGGGAAGAACAAGCCAAAACTATGAATTGCGCCTCCTAGTTGACATAGATTCTATATACTTTAATGGTTATATATTATTAAAAACAATTCCCCTCTAGAGTAGCAAGGTAGATGTGCTCCATTTTAAAGTTCCATTACATGTTCACAAGTGCATAGAGTAGTGTTGCTCCCCAGTCACAGTGTGTCCTCTGAGCAGCACGGAGCGTGGAGGCATACTTTCTCTTCTGCCATTGAGAGCTGCTCTCAGGGAGACCCAGGAGTCAGTGTGTTTCCGTGAGCTCAGGGTCCTGACGACCTCCAGATTTTAGAAAACTGAGGGGACAGTTAGGCCTTTTGTCAGTGTGTACATAGGCTCCTCGACTTACGGGGTTGCCTCCGGTAAACCTATGTAAGTTGAAATTGTCCTAAGTTGAAAGTGCATTTAATATAACTAACCTACGAGACATCAGAGCTTAGCCTAGCCTACCTTAAGCATGCTCAGAGCACTCACCTTAGCTCACAGTTGGGCAAAATCATCTCGCTGCCGCTGCCCAGCATCACGAGAGAGCATTGTACTGTATATCACTAGCCTGGGAAGAGAGCAAAATTCAATATTAGGAGTATGGTTCCTACTGAATATAGGAAGTCAAACAGTCTTAAGTCTAAACATTGTGAGTTTGGGACTGACTTTTAGTTTTTAGCAAGCTAGACTTGGGTGGGGACTGGTACAGAAACCAGAACTCCAGGCAGAGGCCCGAACCAGAGCCCTGCTTGGATTTGTGGGGGACTTGCCAGAGTTCCCTTTCGTACTCGCCCCCAGTTCCCCCTTCTGCCATAACATTCCCATGACCCTGATCTCGATTGTAGCAATGTTGTTTACACTCATTCATGGGTGCTTCCATCCAGACGTGTTGTCTCCCTTCTAGTAGTTTCTCCTGGATCCCCATGCATTTGGTTCGTCATTGGGGGACACTTTGCAAGTATGCAGAGACCCAGGCCTTCAGGGCAGCGTCTTGAATCAGCCACCTGTTGCCCTGCCAACATCCAAGTTCACCCACTTTGACTTAAGGAGAAGAGCAAGGGAACCTGGAAGTGCAGGTTTATTCTCAATAGCAGAGTTTCTCTGAATGTTAGCCGTTCCAGAGCTGATTTGTAAGAAGGTTCCATTGCCCAAGCTGCATGCCTATGTTACTCTCCATTTTAAATCCATATGGCTGCACGAAGTTACCTTGTTTAGTTGTCTATATAACGTGACACTTTCTTGTCTACTGATATTTCATAACCTTATATATTAGCTATTTGGGTAAAATTTGAATCAACTAGTTGTGAGGCCTTACAATGGCAAAAACTAGTTTTCTTCTTCTTTTTACCTTCCTTGGTCTCAGCCATCTCTATATTTTATTCTCACCCCCTAAGATGTATTTTGGTAATGGTATTGTGTGTGTCTATTTAAGAGCCACACATTTTCAGCTGCCGTAATGTTTCCTACCCATTTTGATTGCAACTTGAGTTGTCTAGTGTCACATGACGTGTCCCTGTGCTGTTTGTTTGCCCCTTTGCCTCTTCCTAGTCGACCTTTGTCCTCCATCATTGTAGCTCCTTTCAGTTCTATGAGCTCTTAACACAAGGGTAACACAATCCCAGGTCAGCAGTAAGTCCTTCAGAAGTTACGAGATAATTTCTGTTTTAAATTTAAGTCCTGTTTTCCTTGCACATGAAGAATTCATTTCATTTTTTTACATCCGGCACTAGAGGGCAGCATGATCTACATTATCTCAGGGATAGAGTGTAAGCAGGGCACCTTACTGCAAAACCTGGTTGTTTTTCTTTGAAAGCTTTCTTGGAAATTCCATTTCTATAGCTTGGGTCTTTGTAGTTTGTAGTGTTGATATGAGATTTTAAAAGCATTGTTGTGGTTTGTTATGTTTGACACATCAAACTCTTTGGGTTTATAAAACATCACTCCCAGCATTGTCCCAGAATATCTAGTATTTCAAATAAGGTTACTTGGATTTTTTTAATTGACACCTTTTTTCCTAGTAACAGGGATAGGCAGCTGCTGACATATTGACTGGATGTATTTTAATTGCAAAAGGGTAGAATATGGTCATTTGTATGACCTGAGTCAAACATGAATTCAGGGAGACATATGAGCCAGTTTCTTCACTTTTTTTCCACACCATCAGCCAGCAGAGACATTTTATTCTTTTTAAAAATATATATATTTTACTGATTTTTTACAGAGAGGAAGGGAGAGGGATAGAGAGTTAGAAACATCAATGAGGGAGAAACATCGATCAGTTGCCTCCTGCACACCTCCCACTGGGGATGTGCCCGAAACCAAGGTACATGCCCTTGACCGGAATCGAACCTGGGGACCCTTCAGTCCACAGGCTGATGCTTTATCCACTGAGCCAAACCGGTTTCAGCGAGACATTTTATTCTTATCAAGTCTCTTGAATTTCTCCCTTTGTTTTGGAGATAAGATGAGTGCATAGTTGTCTTGTTTTTTTTCATGCCTAACTGTGGTGACATAACACTTAGCCGAGAAGGTTGACTATACTGAATTCCAGACAAATATTTGTTTATTTGCTTTCAATGTGTTAATTTGGCTTTAAGAAACTGAGCTGCTGGTGTCAGTAGATGATCTTTGTTTATTCTCTCATTTTGGGCTGTGGCCAGTATGTTCATGTCACATGACTGAATTTTGTACAGTGATGTGTGTGTATGTGTGTGTTTGCTTACTTATGCATCCAGTGTAGAAAAAAGTGCAAATTCTTATTATTTTGCTATTTATCAATCAAGTTAAGTTAGGGCTAAAACACTATAGAGAGAAAAGTAAACATGCTACTACTGTCTTTTGCCATTTTTACTCTTCTGGTGGAAGGTACTTGTCCCCATTGAGGTGCATGGGAAATGAATGTTTGCATTAGAGTTAAGCAAGACGTTTTCTTGTACTCTCCCTAATCAAAAGGTTTAAGATTTCCAACTTGCCTGAGTGGAAAGTGAGGCTCGGTAGGTGATTTCACAATCTAAGGTACCCTAGGTTAGGATGTGCGTTGTGTAGGAGTTGAGGGTTTGGGAGAAGAGGGTTTGAGCCATTGTTCTGATCCTTCTACCTGGAAATGGACTCCTTCGCGTCCAGTGTAACTTGCTAAATAAATACCTTGCGGAGAAGTGCAAAGTGAAGCGGCACTGTGAGCTTTTTGTCCTATCAGAGAACCTGTCTTGCTTTGCTATTCATAAAATCAATCCTCAACATCCCTCTGCCTTACCAGAAAGGAAGAGTCGTCAGTAGAGAAGAAAGATAATTGTAAGGATACCTCTCTGTCTGTTCAGTTCAAATGACCACTGGGGTTAGTGCTAAATGCATATTTTTAACAAGTATAATATTTCAGCACTGTCAAAATTACCTTGACGATAATAGACCTGTTAAATTATAGCTCTATAAGTTAGGAGGTGAGATGGCTTTGCTTAGCACACATTAATCTATGCCTGTTCACACAAGTGATTCTGCTGAGCAGGTAGCATGTTAGAACAAGAAATACTGGTCCTAAAACCTCTGATTTATGGTAGGTGTTGTTTTGACACAGCATCATTCAGACGATTTACAAGGCAAGGCTTCGTGTTAAAATATTTCACCAGTGTCATCATTCGTCACCGACATAAATATTCAGTAGTGATGCTTGAAAATTGGTAATATGCCCATTCATGCCAAATCACTCGCTATGTTTCCTTTCAAGTGAGATCTGTTTGTGGATATGGTTAAAAGAAACTACGATTTTTCTTCCTTGAGAGCAGATAAGCTGTAAGAAATCGAGAATAAGAATAACAATCCTCCTGACAGCTTTCATGTACTCATCTTGCCCAGGTTGCTTTTAGTTCTGGCTGAAGTCCTACAGGCTTTTTGTTTTCTTCTTCCTTTTCTTGCTTAGTGCACATTGTAAAGAACATATTTATAAGTACATTAGTTAAACAGGCTTTTTGTGTTCAAAGGAAGAAGTTAGTCATCATCAGAAAAGCTTTGTTGCAAAACAAAAACACACATTTCCCCTTTCATTTTTCCTTGTTAATAATAACAAATGCAAGTGACTGTAAAGGGAGTCACACAAAAGATTGCATCAATCATAGTGATTCTCAATAGCCACATAAATATTATTTTTTCAGGTTTGAATGAAACAGCTAATAGTTTGAAGTAGGTGTGGTAATTAAATCCTGTCGGGCTGTCACATATTAAAAATAATGTTTTTTCACATAACAATGGTTGTATGTACTTAAACTCTTATCAGGGTGATATTAAGTCATATTTTATGGGAGTTGCTCATTTACTGCTAATAGAATCATAAAAGCCTTTGTTACGAGTTTAAATAGTTACATAATTACATATATTTGCTTAATATTGTTATTTTGTCAGTAATCTCTATAAAGGTGATTATTATGCCCTTGACCACGGCTGGTAAATATTGCACCATTTTGGTGTATGTTTTTAATCTATTAGAATGTTCTGATTACTCTTTATTCGTGTTTTTTTCTCCATGGTAATCATACATGAAAATACTGACAACTTAGTAGCAGAAAAAGCACTGTGTTTGTGATTGTCCAGTAAAATATTACAAAGATAAGATTTGGGAAGCCTGTGTCTTGTTCAAGGTTGTTTTGTAGTCATGTAATCTCTGGATAATGTAACGATGGTATTTTACTTGCTTTTTTTTTTTTTTTCAAATCATGAATATATTAAGTGGTACATATACATCTCTCATAAGTTCACTACACTACTCTAATATTTGTGGCTATGATGTTAATGCCCCTAAACTCCTAGGTTTTTAATGGTTTGATGTCCTAGAGCAGGCGTCCTCAAACTACGGCCCGTGGGCCACATGCGGGTGTTTTTGCCGTTTTGTTTTTTTACTTCAAAATAAGGTATGTGCAGTGTGCATAGGAATTTGTTCATAGTTTTTTTTAAACTATAGTCCGGCCCTCCAACGGTCTGAGGGACAGTGAACTGGCCCCCTGTTTAAAAAGTTTGAGGACCCCTGCCCTAGAGCTTAGAGCTAGGCAGACTTTGGTACTCAAGAATTCCTTGGTGTATCCCATTTTCTGATATTAATATGCCCAATAATTTGGTGTTATATGGGATATGTGATGTATGGTATTTTATAAATTGAATAATTTATACGTTTTACAAATCATTTAATTTATAATAATTCAAATACTATCACTTAAAAGCCTCTTCCTCCCTCCCTCCCTCCCTCCCTTATTACTTCAATATTTTAGCTTTTTGTGATAGAAAATGCATCAGTCTTTTTATGGCATAGTTCATTGCTTTTGTACAAACATTTCCAAAGAAATTAGAATAGCTTTTTGGGCCAGTTCCCACATGAATAAATATTGAGAAGTATATTACTGAGAAGCTAGTATGTATAAAGCATAGTCTCCTGACACTAAGTGGGAATCGATGCGGATTTGCTGGATTGAAATTCTGTACAGTTTTGCTATAATGTCAAGTGCTTCCTCTAAAATATGTGTGTGTGTTTTTGTTGTTAATGTGCCTTATTAATTTATTTACTTACTTTTTGTTAATTCTCAACCGAGGATATTTTTTCCATTGGTTTTGAGAGAGCGTGAAAGGGAGAGGGAGAGATAGAGAGAGAAACATCGATATGAGAGAGACATAATGATTGGTTACCTCCCGCATGTGCGCCAACCGGGATCAAGTCTGTGAGCCTCCAACCGAGGTATGTGCCCTTGACCGGAATCAGTTTGCCGGCCAATGCTCTAACCACTGATAAAAACTGGCTAGAGCTATTTATATATTTATTTATTTATTTTATTTTATTTATTTATTTATTTTTAAAAAAATATATTTTATTGATTTTTTACAGAGAGGAAGGGAGAGGGATAGAGAGCTAGAAACATCGATGAGAGAGAAACATCGACCAGCTGCCTCCTGCACACCCCCTACCGGGGATGTGCCCGCAACCAAGGTACATGCCCCTGACCGGAATCGAACCTGGGACCTTTCAGTTCGCAGGCCGACGCTCTATCCACTGAGCCAAACTGGTTTTGGCTTTATATATTTATTTTAAATGATAAGATTCTGAAGAGAAACCAACAAGTAGTTATCTGAGACAGATACACAGGCAGCGAGTGACCCTTGGGTACCTCTCTGATGCACATCCCTTAGCTTGGTTCTTGTTCTACACACATGTCCCTGTATTTTCTCCTTGAGGTACATTTCCTGTAAGCAGCTCTCATAAAAGAGACAACTGGTGAAATAAATCACTTTCAAATCACCAAAAGAGCATTTGTTGTATTTAATTTTTGAATTCTTCACCCAGATAGTTCCCATTTCCAGCTTTAGAGTTCAAGCTTGTGCCCTTATACAACAGACAGCTGTTGACTATTGGCATTTGTTACTTTGTTTTATGAATCTATTTTGATTTACTCTTCTCATCAGTAGGTTCATCTTGGTTGTCATAGAGAGTAAGATTTGATGTTGAAGCTCTCTTATGAGACCAAGGGGCAAACTTTTCTTTTCATTTTATAACTGAAATCTTCATCTTCTTTTATCATTTCTTCCCTGGCCACTTTATTTTAAACATTATTATTTGTTTTGCCATGAGGAAAATGGGGGGGAGGGAGCGCGTGTGCGCGGAAATCCAAATATTTACAACATCGAGCCTGACGTTTCATTTCACAAAGTTTTGGTGGAGTTTTTAATCACATCTTTATAGTCCTTGTCAAAATTACAGTTAAATTATAATTTAGGTAATTATGTGTTGACTGCCTGTCTCTCCTCTTAGCCTTGGGCTCTTTATTAAGTGTATCTATTGTGTTACTGCGAAAGCCGCTGAGCCCAGGATTGGGCACGTTGTAGCTGATTAGTAAGTATTTGCAGGCCGGATAGAAGAAGGGATGGTTTCAGGAGTGTACTTGCACCTCTCCATGCCCCACCCATAAAGAGCATTGGAACTTTACAGTGTTGAAATAGAATTAGAGTCTTTATCTTATCCTTTGTTTTTGTATTAAGTTGAACTCTCCCCTGTAATTTATTTTCAAATGTAGAATTTCTAATAGGTTATTTATGATGGATGTTGTTTCTGTTATGTGATGGCATGAAGAGAAAACCGTATATATTGGTTCATGGAACTAGACTACTCAAGTTCTGTTGTCTGCCAATCAAGGAAACGAAACCATCAAACACCTGATACATTTCTTTGGGGATTAGTTGTGCGTTGAAGATGAATGTCGGCAGTTATGTGGGTTAAATATTTGGTACTTTGTAGTTTTACCTGATAAAAACTACATGCCCTTAAGAAGTAAACAGGAGGACTACCTCTATTTAAAAACACCAGCAGGCTTTTTAAAACTGTTATTGGATAGGGAGTTGAGAGGTAGGTCGAGAGGTTGCAATGTCCCAGTTCTGCTAGAAACCTGGATTTGGAATAGCTGTTCCAGTCCCTTCATTTCTGTTGGCCTCAAGTTTCTAACAGGTAAAAAAGGGGACTTTTTCACTCATCAAGTATTTATTGGTTATCTACTAGTTGTCAGTTGTGGTCCCAAGCATTGGGGCAAAAAGTCCCTGTCTTGGAGACATTTCCACACTTAAATAATTGCAGACAATGGATGGTTTCTTTCTTTAAAAAAAAAATATATATATATGGCAACACTCTGATTCCGTATAGAAAAGATAGAGATTCAAAATTTACTACAGAGATCTTGACTCAAGTATACACACAGCGCACTCACCAACATAGCCCTATGGCATATTTCTTTTTCACAATCAATTACGTAAGTGGTTGGCCTTGATTTTCCAAAATTTCCAAAAAGTGTTCTGGAAATTCAAGATGAATTGTTTTCAAAATGAAATCATACCAGTGGGAGTGTGAGAGGAATTTAGGAAACAAAGTAAGTGATTCTTTATTTAAGATCCTAATCTCTAAGCTTACAGCAAACTCAACCTGGTTTCTAAGCAGACTGTTGACTAGACTCACTTTCCTGACCCATCAGGGACTCTGGATGCTGGAACTCATTTCAGACCAGTGATAGGGAAAGGAGAGGGCAACCAGGACTTCCAGTTGTTGCCCTTTATAGGTATCTACATGCAGTTCTCTTTGGGCCTTTTAGAAGTGTGTTACAGATGCTTTGAACGGAGGTAGAACGTAAGCAATGCATTTTCTTCTTAAGTAATGTTACCATGAAATCAGCTATGATCTGTCGAGTGCTCTCTTCTCATTCTTGGTAACCAGGGTTAAACTTTTAGAGACTACCTCCTCATTTAGGTAAGAAACTCTTTAATACGTAGAAAAAAGATGACAAGCTTCAAAGTACACTTTGAGTGGAAGTTTATGAAAATACTGTGGTTAAATGGAAAGCTATCATGAAATCAAGCTCTCTGTTCTGGAAATATTTTCCTTTCATTTCTTTTTTTTTTGCATTTGCATTTTAATAGATTGTATCACACGGGGAAATGTTTCAACCTCTTGAACACCTGGAAAGTCTATTTTAGACTTGTTATGTGTTTAAGAGTCTTTATCCAGACATTTTCCAAACACAGTCCTGCTCCTCAGGAGAGGAAAATCCTGCCTCCAGGTCAGCTGTTGGTAGAGAGCGTGCGGCAGAGCAGCTGGGCAGCCAGGGCTTCTGCCCTGCTTGCTTTTCAGCCTAAGGCCCTGATTTTGGGATGTTTAAGTCAATAGTTAGTTAAGGATTTCTCTCTGAACTTCAAGTGGAAGTTTCTAGAAGTCAATAATTAGTTAATGATTTCTCTCTGAACTTCAAGTGGAAGTTTCTAGAAGTGTTCTTTTGATTCAGTGACTGATCTCATCTTTCACCCACTTTTTTTTTCTTCTGCACAAAGGAGTTGAACAGATACTACAGAGTATGCGGAGTTGTCTTCACATATAGTATTTCCTCCCACATATAATCCCATATATTTAGATCAGCAGCGGTGCTTTCAGATGTCATCAGAATCATGGATTAATTTTTTATTATCTTTAAATATTTAACAATAAACTAAGAAGGAAATAGTTGCTTTCTTGTATAGAGTTATTATTATTATATATATGTTTTTCATTCTTTTTTCCTCTATTGGTGTCAGAATGGCCTGGGCTCATAAAATTTATTTCTTTGGCAGGAGCCATTAAATTCCTCTTCTTCCCTTTTTGGAGAATAAAATGGTATTAACACCTTTAAATTATATCTCATGCTAATATAAATCTTCTTTGCATTTTCTCTTTTACTTTAGAAGGAGTCAACATGGTTTAATGAATTCCACCAATAAGCGGTCATATAGACAGAAGTATTTCTTATTGGTGCCAGCTTTTAACTTTAGTCTTGACATAGTCCTGTAAGTGAAAGGAAAATAAACACATTTCAAGATGGTGAGTAATCAGTGTTACTAGAAAATTGTTCTTCTTGACTTCAAGATTAAATAAATAGTTGTTGACATAAATAGCCAGAGTAATAAAAGGGAGCACCTGTGTAATCCAGACAATCAGTGGTTTATCATACAATCAGATAAGCTGCTGTTTATTCACGAGTCTTCGTCTTCAACCAGGTGACTAGAGTTAACTCATACATTAGGGAATTCTAAAAATTGAGTTAAGAAGCCTTAATTCCCTTTGATGCCAAATTTCCCATCCACTTACATCTCTTTTCACAAATAAGACACTACAGGAGTTTAATGCTTAATAGTCCTGGCCTTCAGGAATGTCGTCTTCTCTCAGTTCTTCCTGTATCCAAGTCGATAAATTTTCCAGAGAAGATTAGGGTTTGAAATTGTAGGTGACGAAATAAGTACCTTGCAAGTTTTGGGATATTTTTTAAAAATATAGCTCATCTTTTCTCTCCCCTTCTCTTGTCGAGTTTTTATGTGATGTCAGCCGAGAGAGAGCTTTGGTTGTAGCCATTGTGAAACTACTACTGGGCAGGGAGTTGAGAGTTAGAGATGTTGCTCAGTTCCGTTTCCTCTTGGAACAGGACTGTGGGATACCTGGGCCAGTCCCTTCGCTGGCACCATCGGGATCCTCAGGTTGAAGCACAATTACATCTCCAGCAGCATTCACTGTGGTGTGGGGTGGGGTGTGTGTGTGAAAATGAGAGAGCCCTCTTTTTGTTAGATTGCCACACCAAAGTAAGATTCAGATGATTAGATTTTTAAAAGAGATGTAAAATGTATAGTTAGAAAATTAGCCAGCAAATAAAGTGACCTTTGACTCTCCTCATCACCAAATCGGATTGGTTTTCCTTTATTTTCCAGTAGTGGTTTTGAACTACCATGTGATTTGGGATTGGTGGTGCCCCAGGGAGCCCCCATGGTAAAAGGAAAGACAACAGACTTCAGAATCAGCCCTCCTGAATGTGCATTCCAGCCCTGCCACCGAACACTACTATGGGGGTGCGGGGGTGTGTGTGGGTGATAGTAGTATGGTAATAGTCCTAGCCATCTTTATGTGTGTGATAATTAATATATATAAAGCATTTGAAACAGTGCCAAGCAAATAGCTGATATTGAGTGATTTTTAACTAAGTGCGATGATAAGTATTTGTGTTTTTCTGCCCCCCCCCTTATTTTTTTTTTTACAAAATTCAAATGAATATGCAAATTTTGATAAAATAGCAGGGAGTTGGGGTGGACCTGTGTGTTTTCTCAGACACAACGAAAAACAGATAAATGACCAAGACTAACAAGCCACAAAACAAAATCAAACAGCATGTTTTTTTGTTTGCTTGTTTTGTTTTTGTTTTCATTGGGGCTTTGCTTCACTCCAGAGTGCATTTTAATTTAACTTGGTTTCACAATGAGAGCTCAGTTTTGCATGTAAGTACCAAACATCTGGTTTACTTTTTGCTTGAAAATGATACGGCTGAAGTTTATTACAGGTCTATTGGGTAATTAAGGAAAGACAGTTTGAAATTTTATAAAATAAGTTCTATTTAAATAGAACATTGGGATTATTCCAGGGAAGTGGATATACTTCCTCGGAGTAGCAGGAACTTATTATTTAAAAAAAAAAAATGTCATAACTGGTCAAATGTAGAACTTCTATCTGTTCTCACTTAAAAAAAAAAAAAAGCATGAAAAATGACAAATTTCACAAGTGAAAGTTAAAGTTGACCTAAGGCAGTTTTAGATTGTTGAGCCTTCAAATTTTATTCATAGGATATTTTTAGAGACATTCCGTGGTTTGTTCACTCCAGGTAATTCCGGGCAGTCCTTGTGCGTTTTTATCAGATGGGCATCTTGATAATTTAAAACTCCCTCTTGGGCTAAATGTGGTTAAAATCAGCCTGGGAAGAAAATGAAATTTGTGGTTAGTTATTATAATTTTAACGCAGTTAAAGGAATAATAAATCTAATAGAACAGATACAACTCTTCCATATAGACTCCCCAATTAGCATTAATAAACTAACAATTTAAGTGCCATAAATTATTGGCTGGGTGTAATAGCATTGAGGTCTATGAAGAAATACATATATTTGGGCGGAGAGACCTAAATGAAAACAGTGCTTACTAGTTTAATACCTGCCAGTGATTCTATCATCCTGCAGAACTTGCCTAGAAATAATGTGATAGATAAAAGCAGAAGAGAACCAAAACTGAGCTGTTTGTAAAGATGTCAGAGGATTATTATATTAATTTTCACGCACCTTCTCATGCTTAAGCGATCTCTTGCATAAGAGAGATTTCATCTGTGACAGTAATAATCTCACTAGAGGCCTAATGCACGAAATTCATGCAAGAGTAGGTCTTCCTTCCCCAGGCTGCTGGCACCCGGGACCCGGGCTTCCCTCTGGCTGCCGGCTTCATCCGGAAGGTCGTCCAGTCTAATTAGCATATTATGCTTTTATTATTATAGATTTCCTGGCAAACTGAAGATCAGCTGGAAGTATAATAAATTTGGAATATTTCCCCATGTCTTTTCATTTGATAGCAATATCATAAATTTATTTGATAATTTCAACTTATCAAAATACTGTCATTTGCATTGTCTCATTTCATCTTCAATAGCAACAAGAAATTTGCTGCAATCTCTCATTTCTCTGGAGCTTGTCCACAGAGATGCCTGTGCCTTGCCCAGTCCTCTTGTTATTGTCACCATAGGTTTTCTTGTGGGAACCATTGTAATATGATGCCTGTGATTGGAAATGAAAGAACCATCCCAGCCAGAGTGACTCAGTTGGTTGGAGGGCCATTCCTTGTACTGAAGGGTTGCCAGTTCGATCGGCGTTTCTCTCTCACGTGGTATATCCTTGTGCATCTCAGATGGATCTTAAATTCTTTGACTTTTGGGGAAACTTTGTTTTCTTTGCCAAGTTTGAGAGTGATAAAGAATGCACCTGAGACCTAGGTGAAAAGTGAATTAACCAAAAAACTCTAAAGATAAGGAATAATTTGTTTTGATCTGAGAAAAGGAAAACTTTGTTGGACTCTCTTCTCTGTTAACGTTTTGACGACATCTCAGTTTGACGACATCCCCGGGTGTTTGAGAGCTGGGCCCATTCAGCCTTGAGCTGGCTTGTGGCTTGCAAGCCCTAATGTCTTGAGGAATTAAAGCTCTCTTTCCTTTCTGAAGTAAATATTAGGAATTTCAGAATTGTGACTAGTGGGTGTATTCAGCTATAAGGAAACCTTTCTGTGATGAACATAGGATTTTTCACCTACAGCCTGTGGGGTCTGTGACTGCCCTAGTGACTGGGATCCTGCAGGGTTTTGCTTCATTACTAGCCTACACGGGTGTTATTTAATGCCACCAAGTTGCGGATGCTGGTAAGGAACACAGTTAAGGTCATGGTCTGAAAGAACTTTGATGTCCTGCAGAAGCCTGATTTTCCCCTAATATGCGTGAAAAGCTTGTGCAGTAGAGCTCTTAGGAGATGAATAAGTGTTCGTGTAGGTTATAATAGCAGACATACCCTGGGAGTGATGGTAATGTTTTCTAGAATATGATTTGGAGGAAAAGGGGGAAGAACTAGTTTGTTAAAATTAGCCATGGAAATCCACAAATACTAGGCCAAGAATATTCCTGCAAATGCATCAGCTGGGTTTTACCAGGAGTGATGGACAGATATGTTTACAGGTCCTGTCTATTTAGAATTTCTGATTGCCTTAAAAGCTCAGCTAAAGGATTTCCTTAAGGTTTCAAACCTTCTTCAAGGCCTTCTCCAGTCTCCTTAGTTCTTAGGTTTTTGAAAGAATGCATAGAGGGCTATTACTCTGTGCATGTTGATTCTTAGGGCCACTGTCCTGGTGTAGGCTTTGGTAGCCTGGATGACTGAGAAGGCTTGCTGGTCATTTTGTGTGCCAGTGCAAGAGAAAAGTTCTAGTTCCACATCAGGACTGAATACACATGCACATTCCTCGGGCTGTCCATACCTTGTTATTAGGCTATCTTGGTGTAACATTGGTTAATAACATTATGTAAGCTTCAGGTGTATGATTCTATAATACGACATCTGTATATTGCACTGTATCTCACCACCCAAAGTCTAGTCTCCTTCCTTTACCATATATTTGACACCCTTTACCCTCTTCATTCTTTTCCCCTCCGGTTACCACCATACTGTTGTGTGTGTCTGTGGATTTTTTGTTTGCTTGTTTGTTGCTTTCTGTTTTATATCCCACATATGAGTGAAGTCATGATTCTTGTCCTTTTTTTTGTCTGACTTATTTTACTTAACATGATATTCTCAGGACCCATTCACATTGTTGCAAATGAGGATATTTCATTATATTCTGTGCCCGAGTAGCACTTCGTTTTATAAATGTACCACATCTTCATTATCCAATGGTCCATCAAATAATACTTAGGTTGTTTCTATGTATTGGCTATTGTGAATAATTCTGCAGTGAATATAGTGGTACATGTGTCTTTATGACTAAGTATTTTCAAATTTTTTGAGTAGATACCCAGAAAGATCGTGTGTCATGTGGTAGTTCTGTTCTTAAATTTTTGAGAAACCACCATGCTATTTTTCATAGAGTTTACAGTCGCACCAGCAGTGCATGAAGGTTCCCTTTTCTCCACATCTTCTCCAACTTATTTCTTTAGAGCCGGGTTGGGGAACATCCAGCCCGTGGGATGAGTAAGGCCTGTGAAATCATTTTCTCTGGCCTTGCCAAGGCATTAGGAGTGAGTTAATTAAATGCTTAACCAAATATAGGTGGCTGATTTTTCAGTTGATAGTTTCGTATGGCCTACAAATCTATCATAATAAAAGCGTGATATGCAAATCGACCGAATGACCAAACAGCAGAACGACCATCCAGATGACCTCACTGTGACACGCACTGGCACTAGGCCAGCCAAGATGGGTGTGATGCGATTGGTCGGGGGGCCCGCCATCGCCCCACGATCACCCCACAGAGGGAGGCCCAGGCAACCCAGCCGGCAGCGCTGCAGCAGGTGGGTGGGGCCTCCCTCTGTGTGGTGATCGATCGTGGAGCCCCTCGATCAATTGTCTCTAAGAAGGAGGCCCAGGCTACCAGGCCGGTGGCGGGTGGGCGGGACATCGACTGTGCAGAGATCGATCTGGAGGCCCTGCGATCAATCATCCCACAGAGGGAGGCCCAGGCCTCCAGCCAGCGATGCTGTGGCAGATGTGTGGGGCCGTCCAGTGACCACCTCGTAGAGGGAGGCCCAGGCCAGTCTAAGAGATTGCACCCCGCAAATGGAGGCGAACGGTGGCAGGGGAGGAGGGGGAGGCGCTACACAGATGGAAAGCAGTGGCAGCGGCAGGGGCGGGGCCAGCTGCCAGCAGCCGGGGGAAAGAAGGCCCCAGTAGGTCCTGATCGCCAGCCAGGCCCAGGGACTCTATCCCAGGGGTCCTGGATTGCGAGAGGGCTCAGGCCGGGCTGAGGGACTACCCCCCACTACCCTCTCACCCCCTGTGCATGAATTTCGTGCACTGGGCCTCTAGTTATGTTATAAATATCCATATGGCCCTTGGCAGAGAAAAAGGTTCCCTACCCCTGCTTTAGACTATCTTGTTTCTCCTTTAGAGCCTGTGGAGGCCCATGGACTGCCCTCTCCTCTGAGTGAAACAGGAGAATGGAGGCAACCCCTCCCCACAGTTGAGGAAATATAGAGCCTAGTGAGTGAACCCGTTGTGCAGGGTGGTGGGAGAGCACTTTCTCGTGATGATACGTCAGGTTTTCCGTGGTTGACAACGTGGTGAGGAGAGACTGGGGAAGAAGGAGAATCTGGGGAAGGCTGCAATTGCTCTGAGTGCCATTGGGAGAGGTGGGGCGATGGTATAGTCGAAGTGACTTAAAGAATCTAATTTTGGTGATGGATCATAGAATAGATCAGAATGAGCCCTAAAGGCCAGGAGGTCAGCACGGAGTAATCTGAGTTGTTGCCAAGGTAATTATGAACGCCCATATCAGAATAGATGCGATCAACCACTCAAATATTCTGCACCAAAGTTGAGGTGGGGCATTGTGCAGGTGTGAGCTGACTAAGGAAGTGCAACTGAATACAACACAGGTTAATTATCTTGAAGCTGCACAGGAGGAACTTAGGATGAAGAGAAAAATGAACTCTTGTATTTCTTGAGTTTAAACAATTTCTGTAAACCCAGCTTTCTTAAAGTGGAGGCAGACTGGAACCATATAAATGTGTGCATTGTTTCTAAGCACCCCCACAGCCCTGCTCGGCGTGGGCTGTGGGGGTGCCCAGGCAGGGGAGGCTCCTGGAGCTGGGGTATTTTCGCCCACCTCCCACACAGCTTGCCCTCATCCTTTTGTCTCAGGGCCAAGTTTCTGGGTTGCAGCTGCCACAGGAACAAGCTGAAACGTTCCCTCTTGTTTTGAATGTGACTCGTGATTATTTCCCCCCCTACCTTCTATCGACACCAACCTTTGGTGATCTCTTGCATCACTCATTTGGGTGGTCAGTGCCTACGTTGTCCTCGGTTCTCAGAATGAAGTTCTCATAATGTCTGTTTTCTAAACAGGGAAAATACCGAAAATGCCAGTTTCGAAACATATTCGCTTAATCTTCCATCCATCTGTTGAGATACACTTATCGAGCCCTATCATGAGTCAGGCATGGTGTTATCCAGACCTATGTGTCTTCTGCTTGACGCCACATTAGGGCCCAAAGAAGGGTGGTGTGGTGGGCACGGTGGAGGAAGAGGCCCAGGGGACCAGGAGAGGTTCGAGGTGACCTACGCAAGTTTGAGGAGGGGTTGCTGTTAGAGCTTCTCTGGTGGATGTGACCAGAGAATGAGTCCGGGTTATCCAGGAAGGTGGGAATGGGTGTTTGCGGTGATGCTGGCCCTGGACACCAGGGAAAGAAGGCTGGAATGGAGTGAGTGTGGGCAAGAGGGATGGGAAGGGTCTCCACAGAGCCATCCGGGTGGCATCGTGCCGGGCGTGGGAAGATTTTTAACTCTATTCCTCCTAAAGCAGTGGGAAGTCTTTCTGTTTGGTAGGAGACCTGATCACACGACTACCTGTGATTGCCAAAGCTTGGTCTCATTGAAGGACCTCAGAATGGGTAGAATGGGATATCTGGGATATTATGACGTAAGTTTTGTAACTATCTGGTTCACACTTGACCACTTGGCTTGTGGCCATTTGATTCTTCGGTTTTCACTTAATTGCATTGGGTATAACTGTGGCAAAGGCTGTTTTCTCACTGTTCAAAGTGCCTCACAAAGAGGAGAAAACCAATGTATTTTTATTATACCTTTAATCCAGAAAAGTATTGCACGTTGGTTAAAATCTGTACTTGTGCACATTTACCTGGAAACTCCTAGGGAGATTAATATATTTGCTTTATTAACTTGTTTTTGTTATAAATAATGGGTAACAGTTTCAGTAGTACACCTACCATTAGTTATTTAAAAAGCGAATTGCAGTAACGTTTGCCTCTGGAAGAGCATTTAAGTTGCAGGAGGCAGCTACAGAGGTTCCACTTTGGAGACTTACAGACTTGAGCTTTCCGAAAGTTTCATTAGTGTCAGAGGGGGTTTATCATAAAGGAACAATAGGACATTTTTCTGTAAAAATAAAAATGCTGTTCAGTGGTACCCCTCCCCGCCACCCCATTCCCTGAAAAGAATAAAATAAAACTTTGGTGCTTAATCAGGGTTCCAGATGTTTGTATGTATGTATTTATTTGGATATTTATAGTGTTTTCTGTCAAGCAGTTTGCCTCCCTGGGTGCATTCCAGAAATTTTAAAAACATACATGGCAAAGCCACAAAGATCAAAGACCGGCGTCTTATGGACTCTTCGCAGCACTTTAGGCCAGTCCCTAAAATGATTTATGTTAAAAGAACCAAGCAAGAGCTCTTACTGTCCACGGCGTGTTTGAGGAATGTTCTGGATGGGGACTGAAGAACCTGGTGAAAAACCTGTCTAAATTGGAGTCCTTCCTCTCTGCTGAGTGTGGAGATTCACCTGAAACCCTCCTATGGCACAAAGACGTTGGGGACATCTCTAGTCTCTTCTACTTCCACAGTTTATTGTTGTTTTTTTAGTATATGTGCTGCCGAAGCAAGCATGTATTTTTTTTTAATTGCTTGATTTGAGAGATAGGTAGGTAGGTAGGTAGGTAGATAGATAGATAGATAGATAGATAGATAGATAGATAGATAGATATTCATGTATGTTCCCTGACGAGGGATCAAACCTGCAACCTTGGTGTATTGGAATGACACTCTAACCAATTGATCAACCTGGTCAGGGCCTTCCATGTTTTATTGTTGAAGTTTCTGTTATTTCTTCCTTAAAACATGGGAGTTATGTATTTCTCCAGCCCCCTTCAAGATGAATTCTACCACATAGAACTTTGAAGACTGCTCATTAATAGTATGGGTTTTATTTTGATAATGCTTTTAAAATAATGTAATGGCTACCATTTAAGTGGAAAACACCAAGACTTTTTTTAAAAAAATATATTTTATTGATTTTTTACAGAGAGGAAGGAAGAGGGATAGAGAGCTAGAAACATTGATGAGAGAGAAACATCGATCAGCTGTCTGCTGCACATCCCCCACTGGCGATGTGCCCACAACTGAGGTACATGCCCTTGATCGGAATCGAACCTGGGACCCTTCAGTCCGCAGGCGTCAGCTCTATCCACTGAGCCAAACCGGTTAGGGCAACAGCAAGACTTTTTGTAGTGACAAATGAGTGCCTCTGGGACTAATACCTCTGAGAGAGGACATGGCCTCGGCAGTGGAGGCCCGACAGAGTCAGCCAGAGCCGATTCCTTGCGGAAGGTTCTTCTGTTCTGAGCAAGAGTCTCGAACACAATTGGCCTTCTTTGATGTTCCTACCTGAATGTTCTCAGGATTATGGATTTGGTTTATTGCATCACTGATAAATGATCAATAGGTGTCTTCTTGCTTCAACTCCTTATTGCAGTCCTTCTCTTCTGGCTGGGATTGGGGGCGGGGGAGGTGGAGGTGGGGGAAGATGGACAGCAGGTGTGTGATATGATGGCCTTGAGAAAGAGACCCTCTCACCTCCTGTGTGCCTGTCCAGAGTGGTGCACACAAAGGGAATCACACCAAGTAACATCTTGACTCTGCTTTCCTTTCCTTCACCTCTGGCCCACCTCTGGGGTTCACCTCTCCAGAAGTACGCGGTGCTCACAATAGCAGCTCACACTTTTAGTGACGTGCGGGGTTCGCCGGGCACGGTGTTCGCAGGGCGGGCGTTTGGCAGGTTTGCTCTGGGGCACGCCCCGTGACTCATTACATCGTCAGGTGTTTGCTCTCCACTCCCTCACTTCTCCCCGGCATGTTGACCACCACTAGGTGAGGAATTTGAAAGGAGGTGCATTTAGCTCAAAGGGCTACAGGGTTCTCTCTTCTCCAAGGTAGTGTATTCAGAGTGGAACCTGTTGCCTTCAGTTTGAGGCTGGATCTCTCCTGAAGAATCCAGCTTTGTAGTCGGTGACTTTAAGGATGGAACTTGGCCTGTGCTTCCTACACTGCCCACTCATGCTGGGAATTCCCTCAGAAATGCCACCGTCTGGCCAGAGTTACCTAGCCTTTTGGTTGGCTTGTTGTTTTTTTATTTGACATCTCCTTTCTCAATAATAAAAGCTTAGCTATTCCTTAACTATTTATAAAATTATCGAACCATTTTTCTATGTAATCAATTTTGCGTAAAGTTATGTCTGGAAAAAATTAATGTTTTATGAGCGAAATAGAAACAGTTTAAAATAGCATAGTGTTCAGAATCATGCTAGTGTCTCCTGGTGGGTGCTAAGTGGTAAAGGATGCCAGTGACTGAATCATGACTCGTGTGTGTGTGTGTGTGTGTGTGTGTGTGTGTGTGTGTGTGTGTGTGTATGTATATGTCAGAGTGGATGGGAGAGGGAGAGATAGACGCATCAATGATGACAGAGAATCATTCACCGGCTGCCTCCCTCCTGCACACCCCCTACTGGAGATCAAGCCTGCAAACGGGGCACGTGCCCTGACTGGGAATCACACCATTACCTCCTGGTTCAGAGGTCAACACTCAACCACTGGGCCAATCCAGCCGGGCTGAATCATGAGTTTTTTGATCTGATCTATAACTTTCACTATGGTGTATTAAGCGGTTGCTGAGCGGATTCTGCATAAGGGAGTAAATAGTTAACTAATGTTTTTTCTTACTGTGGTAAAAACACACATTAGTTAATGATTTTATGTATTGCCTTTATAAATTAAATCAAATGTCGTATGCTGTCTTCCATGTAATGGACCTCTGGGGGTAGGTGTCTCCTTATTCTAGACTAGTCATTTAGGGCACTGCGCTCCCCTGCCCCCCAAAAAAGGTGTAGTTATAGCTAAATCAGTTACATATATCCTGAAAGACAGGCCCTAAGGTCCTGGGAGTAGTGCCTGTGTGACATTGCCTTTTGGTGTTGCTTCCCTTGCTGCTGGTCCTTTGACCGTCATCTCGTTCTCCCCCTCCCCGCACCTACACATACACCCCACGGTGGCTTGAAGGGTTCTTTCCTCTTCTTGCCCACCAAGCTTCAAAAGCTTTTTATTATCACTTAAGTGGGCCTCATGTACTTCCCTCAATACATGTTTCTGTGTTATCCTTTTCTAGAATATTCCATGGTATTTTCATTCTTCATGCTCAGACTAGCTCATCTCCACCTTCATAGATCCAGTGATATATTTATCTTTCCTTTTCATTTCCAGAGACACATCCCTGGAAATGCAGAGCAAGGTACATACAGACCCCCCCACAACTCACGGTGGTTTGCCTTATGATGCTTCAGTTTTACAATGGTGCAAAAGTAATTGCATTCTGTAGAAACCGTTCTTCCAGATGTTGAATTGTGATCTTCCACAGGAAAGTGATATGTGGTACAATGCTCTGGAGAGTGGCAGTGAGCAAAGCTCCTGTTCAGCCATTCGATCATGAGGATAAACTACAGCGTGTTGTGTTGCCAGTGTTTTTTGGGTATTATGTTTTGTGTTTGATGTCCTATCATGTCTACAAAATGCTTCTGGTGAGAAGAGGAGGAAGACAATTTTTAAAAAATTGATTTTGGGAGAGAGAGGGGCAGTGAGAGAGAGAGAGAGAGAGAGAGAGAGAGAGAGAGAGAGAAAGAGAGAAGGAGAAAGAGAAAGAGAAAGAAAGATGAGAGAAAAACATTGATTGGTTGCCTCCTGTATGTGCCCTGACCGGGATCTAACCCGCAAAGTTAGTTAGGTATGTGCACTGACTGGGAATTGAATCCACATCCTTTTGGTGTATGGGACAATGTTCCAACCAGCGAGGCAGGGGGACAGTTTTACCTTTGAGATGACACTTAGGATACTTGCCCAACTGTAGACTACTATAAGTGTTCTGAGCACATTTAGGGTAGACTAGTAGACTGAGCTATGATGTTCAGTAGGTTAAGTGTATGAAATGCATATTCAACTTACAATATTTTCAACTGAAGTTGGGTTTATTGGAACATAACCCCATTCTGAGTCGAGAGGGATCTGTACTTCACTCTCTTCTTCCAGTCATATCTACTTTTGTTTTATTTTGGTATCACCTGTTAGCTTTCTTTTCTTAGGTTATGTAAGTTCACGAAAGGCACGGGCTCTGAGCACCTCAAAAAGGCTCTTCATTGTGTTTTCGGGTGTTGAAGAGCAACCTAGGTACTATGTATTGGGTTCCGAGGGGGCTGTCCTTGACTCGAAATAGTAACGAATGGGAGGCTTTAGATGAATTTGCGTTGTGTTGATTTAGCCATGTCATCCGTTAGGACTGAATTCCACTTTTATTGATCTTCTGCATCTTTAGTGGAAAGTTTTTTCAAGGTGTTGGGGGAGTGGACAAGGGGAAAGGGGGGGTCAAGAAAATTGATTGTGTAAAATACTTTAGAGAAAGGTAAATTGCTGTAGCATTTTCTAAAGGTCAACCAATGCTTTGCAGACGAAAATGTCAACACATTCTACTCTCTCTCCACCTCACCCTGTGGCGGGTGGCATTTGTGTCTTTTCGGTACCACTCTCTGCCATCAGCAGGAGCCTCTTCCTGTGCTCATTTCCACCCCAACACATGTTCTTCAGCCTCACTCTGCTCTGCTTATCCTACAGAGAGACAGTTTGCGGGGGTGCTTGGTCGACTCTGGTCCTGGTCCCCAAACATGCACAAGTCTCTTGTCTTCCACAGCAGGATTGTGAGGAGGTGGCGGCTGCCATGACAGGCACCCCCTCTTTGGCCTTAACACTTGGGTACTAAGTGTTTATATGGAGCTAAACCTTCTAATAAGGTCACCAGGAATAGATGGGTGTGACAGGTAGAATGGATTTTTAGAGGATGGCTATAAAGTTTGAATTCTTTTCCTTAAAAATTGTGATGAGATAAACCTAACATAAAACGTAACGTCTCAACCATTTGTAAGCCTACCTTCAATGGCATTAAGTACATTCACACTGTTGTGTAACTGTCACTGCCATCCATCTCCAGAATTTTTCCTCTTTCCAAATGGCAACTCGGCACCCATTAAACACGAACTCCTCATGCCCACCTTCCAGCCTTTGGCAGCCACCATTCTACTTTCTCTGTGGATTTGACTATCTAGGTACCTTACAAAAGTGAGATCACGTATTATTTATCTTTTTGTGACTGGCTTATTTCACTTAGCAAAATGTCCTCAAGGTCCATCCATGTCTTAGCATGTGTCAGAATTTCCTTTCTTGGGCCTGAATAAAATCAAATACATATATATATATATATATATATATATATATATATATATATGCCACATTTTGTTTTTCCATTAACCCATTGATGGACACTTGGGGTTGCTTCTGTCTTTTGGCAATTGTGATTAACGTCACTATGAACATGGGTGTCCTGCTTTTATTTTTTTTGGCGGGGGGAGGGGGGGTGGTATATACCCAGAAGTGGAATTACTGGATCATATGGTGATTCTATGTTTAACTTTCTGAGCAACCACCATACCTCCTTCCACAATGGCTACAGCATCTTACATTCCCACAGAGTTCCCGTTTCTCCACATCCTCACCAGCACTTGCTTTTTCTGTTTTTGATATTAACCATCTTACTGGGTGCAAGGTGGTTGAATCCTCTATTTTCTAGAGTAGGTCACAGAGGTGGCTCTGGGCACCAGTCCTAGTGTCAGCAAGTGCTAGGCCCCTGGAGCAGTTGGACGTCCCTGCCCTGGAAGCTGGCTGTGTGGGTCCTGGGCTCCGAGTGCAGGTTTCTTTGTTGCTAGTCTTTTCTTGTCACATCTCCTTGGCACGCTTCCTCTTTTTTAATCCTACACTTGAAAACTAGATCAAATGCAACTCATGTTTAGATTTATTTAGTTTCTTAACTCCTGTCCTGTTTTCCTTTTGACAGGCTTGGCATAAAGAAGTCTTTTTCAAGTAGTAACTTAATTTAGGTGGCAAGCACCCCACCTGAATTTTGTTACATGCTGGCAGGTTAGATAAATGGATATTATAATCTCAGCACATTTCTGCCCAACACTACTGGGCCGATTTGCAAGAGTCTACAAAAGTGATAATATTCTGTCAGTTTGGGGCCTACAAGAAGAAGAAGAAAAAGGCACATTTTCTTATTTGTATTTAGAGGATTCCTGTGGGGAAGCTGGAATTGCTATATGGCAGTTTACATGGCTAAATACACATGAAGAAAGATAAGAAACCCAAAGACGTTCCTTTGTAGACACACGGGAGAGGAGAGGGGAGAGATCAGTAACTGTCAGCTGTGTTGGAGATACATTCTCTGTTGCGACCAAAGATTTTTTATTTCCCTTAAGCTCATCATTTTCTTGAAGACTGTGGTCTATTTTTAATGACTTTATTGATTTGATGATTGGGTTACAATGTACTTTCCCAGTGAAATGTTTCGTTGCTGTCAGCACTTAATGCGAATAAATCTACTTTTGGGCACCACTTTGATAGACTGTAAAACTGCTTATATTTGCAGGAAAATTTGTTTTGCTATGGTATGTTTGTGTACAGATGCAGTGTGACTTCCCCCTTCTCAGAATCACCATGTGTCATAGTCTGCTGAGAAACACAGGCACACAGGGCTGTTATCATTGTGTACGTACGGACTGCGTTGTAGCAGCCTAAACAGAACGTGGCTTTGGTGTGAGGGAATCACAGAAATAGACTTTTAATATTCATAATTAAAGTCAGTTATTTAATGCTTGATTCTTATGTGATTATGTTAAGACTGCAGTTTTGATTCACAGTTTATATATTTTTAAAAATAATGAATATATAGTGTATCCTACATTCACTGTTACTATCTGCATGTGAATTTAATACTTTATATCTAGTGAGACCCAATAAAAGTGGATCTTTGTATCCTATTGCCCATTTTATGAGCAAAGGTGAAATACATTTTGGTAATAAGTTTTTCATGAAGTTTCTTTTTCATGAATGCAGTGTCACATATATTTAGTTTTGATTGATTATATACATTCAATTTTGGGAGACGATGACATAATACATATATGAAATCTCATCTTTTAAAAATTTTTTGTGTATCATGACTTCTCTTTGTAAAAATATTACCTAGTAAATGTTTTCTTTTGAGAAGAGACATACAGTTAGTTTTTTTCTTTTCTTTTTAAAATTTTAATTTAAAATGTATACTAAGACTGATGCCAACCCAGCATTTAACACAGCCGGGCTGGGAACCCCTCTCCAAAGAGAGGCAAATAAAATTCTTGATAGCATCTGCAATATGGCATCATAAAGCCCATTTTCAGCCAACTGTACAATCTTTAATTCAGATTCGAATCAGCAGTGAACTGTAAAAATAATGCATTTTGAAAATAGCAACATTAGTGACACTGGATGTGCTTATAGTGCTAGTGTAGGCACCCCTCCTCCCCTCACCCCCACCCAGAAAACAGCTAGTGTAGAGCTGTGTTGTTTTTCTCGATACATTTCCCATAGGAAGAAATGAATTTGCAGGAAGGTAAGAGTCCCGAGAGACATGATGGAAAGACTTATCAGCAGCACTTAAAATGGACCTGTGGGTTCCCAGGGGGAGCTGTGTTATAAAGGGACATTTAATTTGAAGGAACCAAGATAAAGTAGGTGCGGGAAACCAAAAACTTTGAACGGGTTTTTTCCTGGACAGACAGTTGTGTGAATCAAGGGTTTTTTAGTCGGTCGTCACCTACTGCTAGGGAAGTGGCTATCGCTCACCCTTCCTTGGGGTGGAAGGTAGGTTCCTTTCAGCGTCCTTCATTCTTTCCCCTGCTCTGAATGAATAAACACTTTAAGTAGGTGGGGGTCAACTGTCCAGCTCTTTGCTCTTTCGGTAGGGGAGGAAAGAGTTGCCTAGCTACAGGACTGAGAACCAAGGTGGACTGGCACACGCCCATGGGCCGAGGAGCAGCTGAGCACATTCTGAATCATGCAGTTGAGCCGTCTGCTAAGTGGCGAAGGGAAGAATATCACGCACAGAGGTTTGAAGTCTTTTTATGGAAGAACAAGAGTTTCGATTCTTTCACTTCAGCCTGGCCATTGTGTGGTTTAATTATTGTTTAACTAAGATCCTGCCAAGTATTTGACCATTAAATAGCCTCCAATCTGTATAGAATTCTTCTCTCACAGACTTTTATTTGACTGTGATTAATTGGCATTGAATTGTTATTTAATTACCTCTGCAGAAATCTAAGAACAGTTTGTGTTCTGATTAACTTGTTTGGTAGAAAAACATGTATGGCACTGTGGAAGTCAGTTTAGTCTTTGCTACACCTTGCTACTGGCAAGCCAACTTTTATAGCTGCTCAAAGCTCACAGGACATCCTTAAGTATCAGAAACCTGTACAGAATCTGGATTAAAACTTTTTTCTTAATATATAAAATGTTTTGGCACTCAGACTTACCACATAAGTCTGTGAAGCTTTTCTTTTATGTTGAAACTAGAGGCCTAGTGCACCACATTTGTACACTACGAGGTGGTGGTGGGGATTCCTCAGCCCGGCCTGCGCCCTCTCGCAGTCCAGGACCCCTCAGGGGATGTCCGACTGAGGGGAGCGAGCCTAAGCTGGCAGTCAGACATCCCCTGAGGGGTCGTTAGTGCTGCTGCAGAGGCGGGAGAGGCTCCTGCCACCGCTGCTGCGCTCACCAGCCATGAGCCTGGCTTCTGGGAGCACACTGACCTGTGGGAGCGCACTGCGTTGAGCGTCTGCCCCTTGGTGGTCAGTGTGCATCATAGCACCTGGTCGTTCTGCTGTTCGGTCAATTTGCATACTAGGGTTTTATTATATAGGATTCTTTTTAAGTTAGTTATTGGCCTATTAAAGATTTTAAGTTACTGGCTTTCTCGGATTACAGTTACCCATTTACATGCCTCTGAGATGTGCCTGGGGAGAGGCCCACCAGTGGAATGCATGGACAATGAAGAGTAAAGGGAGAGAAGAGATAGGAGTTGCAGCTTCTGGTTTGGGTGTCTTTCCTTACATAATAGCCAGCAGTGTGAAAAGGGATGAGATGACCATTGGGGAGGCGGGGAAGGTAATAGAGTTCTGAGAGGTGAAAAACCTTGAAATACAAGTGTGGGAGGCAGTTGTATTTAGGAAATGTGTAGGTTAGCAGGAATGAAAAGAGACAGATATTAAAGAAAAAATAATTAGATCCCAGAAACCAGCATACATGAATATTTCAAAAAAAATCTTAGAAGTCCAAGTTGCTGCAGAACAAGTCATAAAGAGTAAGGAGGGACTCTAGCTGTTTGGCTCAGTGAATAGAGCATCGGCCCTCATACTGAAGGGTTCGAGGTTCAATTCCAGTCGAGGGCACATACCTCTGTTGCCTGCTTGATCCCTGGCCCTGGTTGGGGCACCTGCGGGAGGCAATCAGTCAATGTGCCTCTCTTACATCAATGTTTCTGTCTGTCTCGTCCCCTCCCTTCCACTCACTGTAAAAATCAATGAAAAAATATTAGGATTAACAAAACAAAACAAAAGTGAGGATAGGCTCTGGCCAATGTGGCTCAGTTGGTTGGAGCTTTGTTCCGTACACCAAAAGGTGGCGGGTTCGATTTCGGTCAGGGCACATTCCCAGGTTGTAGGTTTGCTCACCAGTCAGGCAGCGTATGAGAGGTAACCAATGGTTCTCTTTCACATCAATGTTTCTCTTTCCCCCTCCCTCCCTCTCTCAAATCAATTAAAACATATCCTCGGGTGAGGATTAAAAAAAGGGAGGAAAGCTGGCTTTTGGTTTAGAAACTAGATGACTGATGTATACCATGGTGTGAAGCACTGGAAAGGATTGTAGGGTATTTGAATGGGCCAGGATTCCATGTGAGAAAAAGACAATGACTTGGCTAAGAGGTAATGTGTATCCAACGTCTTTTATAACTGACAAGTCAAAAAATAGAAGTATAACACTTAGAGCAATATTTCCAGTTCTTAATACTTTTATATGAATTTCTAAAAGAACAGAGTAGGTGAAAATTATTTTCCCTTCCCTTTTAATGGCTCCTCTCCCCCCACGTCCCCTTAACAAAGTTCCATGCATTTACACTTAACACAGCCCAGCTAGTTTTGTGTAACATCTGTTGGCGGTTCCCAGGTATTAAAATGATATGCTGGAGATAGAACTGACGATCAGATTTGGGTGTTGGTTGATCTGTCTCCAGTACACCTTAGTTACTTTACATAGGGTGGGTAGTGGGAGGGCCCATTGTCTTCAAGTTTAGTCACGTTCTCACACCAAATGTTTTTCTGGCCTATTTTTGAGCTTTACGTAGAACTTGTATGTGTATTGGAGGCAGGAAGAGTTGATTTTGCATGCTGAATGGTAATTTCTAGTCAAAGTTTTCTGAATTATTGCTTCCTATACCTGCCTTTGTGGAAATGGGAATTCTTTGCCTAGACAAATGCTTCAGAAATAGGCATTTCTACCCCATCTCTGAACACATTCCGAGGTGAGATTGCCCAATGTTTTAACTCTCTAGTGCTGGAGACATGCAATAGAGACTGTGCATTTAGTCTTGAAAGACAGCCGTGGGGTAGGCATGTGGGGGTGGACGGGGGGGATCTTTTCTTCCAGACCACGTGGTGCATTCCTGGGGTAGAAGTCAAGAGATTGGTGGTTTCCTGCTCTCTTAGAATCAGAGGTTCTTAACTGGGCCACTTACCCCTGTGGCCACTCCACTTCTTGTGGTTCAAGGTTTAGGGAATCCCCTGAAATCATATGCAAACTGTATGTGTGGGCATTTTTCCAGTGGAAACACTCCATAGCTTTCATCAGACCCACATTGTTTTCAGAGCTGCTAGTATCCTGGAGGTTCTTCCACCCGTTGTCCCCTGGTATGCACATCCCTGACCACATGTGAGCCTTGAGCCTCACTCCTGTGTGATATTCTTCATGATTTAGACCCAGGGGAAAAGGCCGTAGCCTGGACTAGCTTTCCAGTGCTTAGGAAAAGTAAAATAATGACTACTTACTATAGCAAAGCATTTATGGCTGCTGCAGTAAAGTGGTTTCCTGGGGCAATTTTTGAGGCGTATCCATTCCTTCAAGGTTAATACTTAGTAGTAGGTGCTCTGACTTGACCTGGGTTCAGGCCCAGCGTGTGGTGAATCTCAGGCTCCAGGACTTTTCCTAATCAATAGACCATATGTCCTCATTCAGTCTTTCGTTTGTTCACTTGTTAGGTTATTCATTCAACCCACAGTAACGTCTGTAATTTAATTTTGAGGTGGAGTTCCTTTAAATGTTTTACTTTAATTATGGTTAGCCAAGAGAGATTCCTGGCACTCTTCTAACCAGAAGTGACAGTCAAAGTATTTAGCATCCAGTGGAGCAGGCATTAGCCAATCAGAAGGGGCCGGGGCCGACAGTAGCTGGTTTGACCTTCGCCATTCATACCAGCTCACACCAGCCCTGCCTGTAACCTTATTGGCTCTTCTTCTTAGTTGATACGTGATAGAGCTTTCCGGTGTGTCCAGAGAAGTAGCTTTAAATGTGTTGACTTGAACTTTCTGAATCTCTCTAATGCAGGGTGGGAGGCCTCTCTTGGCCACTTTATAGCCGAGTGTCCTTGAGTTAAATTCTTACCATCTCTGCGTCTCTGCGTCTCAGCTACCAGTATCTCTCACTCGTGGTTTGGAGATGAAGTGTACGCCGAGCTTAACGGTTTCTGTCATAATTGTTGCTGTGGTGGTGGTGGTGGTGGTGGTGCTCTGGAAATTCAGCGTGAGTGAACCAAAACAACCGTGTGAAAAAGTCCTGCCCAGATCTGTGGTGTGTGGTGCAGGCATGGTGGTGAATGGGTGTGTGGGTTCATCTGGGCTCAGAGAGGTTGAGACAGAATTGGCCCTTGTTTGGATGTCCCTCTGTCCTCTCTACCTGGCCCCGCCTCAGTACTTCTCCTCGTAGCTGTTATTGTGAAGAGACACCGACGAGAGGGAAATTCCACCTCTTCTTGACTAAAGGGAATTTTCAGTGGAGGCCCCTTTCCACTCCGGGTCCACACCCAAGTTCTCTCCAGCCTCAGCACACCTTAGGTCATGTTCTTTCCGTCAGCTAGGCAAATATTTGTCATCCTTTTGTCCTTCCCCACTTCGTAGTCCTCCCAGATGTCATTCCTCCCACCTGGACAAACTCTCCACTCACCATCTGCCCTCCTTCCAAATTCTCAAGCATTGTTTCTCCTTGAGAACTTGTTGGGCTAAGCCGGCCTTACCTTGAAACGCACACGGTCTGGTGACACCCACTGTTGCCGTGGCTGGCTGTCTCATCGGCACCTGCCGTGGGCATGTCCAGTGCTCCCCACGTGTGTGCTGCCAGCATCCTATGTCACTGTGTGTCCTGGATGCACTTATTGCATCTATCCTATTAGTCTGCCACCAACGTTAGAGTATAAAATGCCCCAGCATACACCAAAAAACGAGTTTAGTCAAACTTGAAATCTAAGCAGCATGTTTTGTCTGATTGGCAAGAGGGAAGAAAAGGTACAAAGCAGGAGAATGTTGTGACCCAGAGGAAGGACTTGAAGCTGGATGTAGGAAGCATATTGTGGGATTGACCTTTGTCTTAAACACATTGGGATTTTAAAGTCATCTTGTCTGGACAGTCCCACCTGGTATCTTCCAGGTGGGGAAAACATTAGAAAGCTCTCATTAGACAAGGAAAGACCACATGAGTCTTTTTGAAACTCATTGCCTATGGTTTGTGATGGTATGTAATGAAACCTTGAAACTACTCTCTTTAACATGTCTTAATTATGTGAAAGGCCAGCGAGTACTAGACTTTGAAAACACGGCGTAATTATTCTCGGAAGGCATTCCTTCACATTGCTAGGGGAGAACCTGCCGGTCCTCGTTGATTTACTGTGTTCCCGACCCCTACCTCCCAGGAGGTGTGAAAATCCCATAGTGTTCGGTGTCTGCCTGCCGCCTCCACCACCCTCGGGACCACTCCGCTGGTGTGTCCCCGAGGTTAGCTCACCTGTGGCTTTCCCCCTTCCAGCTGCGGCCACTGCAGCGAGCAGGAGACGTGTCTGGGACCTGCCCCCTGGACCTCAGTCCCGGTTTCCCCATGTGTGTGAGCAGGTCGGTGGGGTAGCCAGAGGAGCACTGGCAGATGCAGGGCACCTGTCCCAAGATTGCTGGGACAAGGAAGAAGGACCCTTCCAGGGCTGCCTGGAGGGCACAGTGGGCTTCTTCCTCAGCACGGGGTTCAGCTCACCCTTCCCAGGCCTGGTACTAAATTCAGTGCCTTAAGAAACTGGTCTGGGTTAGGATGTACCCTTTGAGGGCTCTCATTTCAATCAAATGTCATCTGCTACGCGGTTTGACCTTTAAGTTCTCAGAGGAGTGCTAGCTTTAGAGGGATTCTATCAAACCTAGGCCATGGGTAGACCAGAACTTTCCCTCAGTGTCTGGTTACATTATTATTGGGTGCCTTGCATTTCCTTCCATCATTCTTGCCTGCCCTTGTTGCCGGCTCCCTAATCCCATGTGATCTGCGTCTGCTCCACACCTATTCTTCCTTGCTTCCTTCTCCGCCAGCTGCCACCTCCCCAGCACCTATGGACTGCTGTCCCCTCGCCCGTCTCCACTCGGTTAGACCGGCGCTTCCCGGCCCTCCTGTCAGCTTCTGTGAATTGCTGTCCCCTAACTCAGTCTGCACTGGGAACTTCCAGTGCCTTTGAAGGAGCACAGACAGGCAAATCGGTTCAACAACAACGCAAGGAAAGTGACAAGTCTGACGAACCAGACACTTCATGCGGCAACACGAATCTCCCCAGATCGGAAAACACCCGCCCAAAGAAGACTACGTGAAATATCAAGCATTGGCGATAGAGGCTGAAATTTGAAAACAAACCATTGTTATTTATTTATTCAGAATATGTTCTAGTGCCTTCTATATACTAGACATTGGCCCAAGCACTGGGGGAACAGCAGTGAATGAAACAGGCAGAATCCACTGCCCTAATAATGCCTAATGTATATTCTAATTTAATTTGTGAACAAAACAGGAGGCAAGTGGTCTTTAGCTCTTGGAAGCAAAGGGGGGTGGGATTTGAAAGGGCAGTAATAACATGTAAATGTGACACAGTCATCTTATAGGTTCTTGAGACTAAAGGAGCGTCATCAGGAATTTCCACATCCTGCCTTGTTGCTCAAAGTGATGTCCCTGGACCAGTAGCATGAGCATCACCAGGGGAGCTGTTAGAAGCACAGAATTCAGACCCTTCCCCGCGCCCGCCCCCGCGCCCCCGCGTATACATTGAGAGTATACATTTCAAGCAGATCCCTGGGAGATTCGTGTACAGATTAGAGTTTGGGAAACATTGCTCTTCTCAGTGTCAGGCTGTGTCTGGTCTGAGGCCACTCGGATACTCAGGAGCCCTCGATGTCCGGGAGCGTTTGCTGACGTGTCCACAGATCCCGATACTGAGCATTGGTGGAATCTGTAGTGATCAGAATGAATCTTCCCAGGTGTGTCCTCTGACATGTAGAAAGATGGTGGTGGGGTGGGTTCCAGGTCTTACAGTCTCTTTCAGCAAGAGCTGTTTTTAAAATATTTTACAGATTTGTTTGTTTCTGTGTTAGTGACCATCTGCAAGGTTTCCCATGTTAAAAGCAAAGTTGGAACGCCACTGGGTTTGTGGTTTTAGCAAATTCAGGGACCCCCCCACCCCAGGCACTTGGCAGTTTGTTACAGGTTGTATATGAAATGGGGCCCATATTTACAAAGGGTGTGTAATCTAGATGTCAATTCAAGACGAATATGCATGAAAAGTAGCTAAACCACAAAATAGATGATACTGTGATATATTCTGAGATATATGCAGACTGACTCCAGGGGGAATCTGGAAGCAAGCTGAAACAGTCTCTCATCAAAGTTAGAAAAACTGTGCCTTTAAACATGAAAGTTGCTTATGTCTTTGCTGAGAGTCTTATTGTAGGCCCTTTGTGATTGCAGGGCCTCCTCTGTCCTCATCACTAAGAGTAAAACTGGAGGTTGGAGACAGGCTCTGGGCAACAGAACATGTGTCAGTAGAGGACGCAGTGATATAAAACCATCGTGTTTGGGTGTAGGGGTGCATCTTAAGCAACCTCGAGTAGCCCCAAACAACATGGTCATGTTTAAAAATAGTTAAACTATTGGCCCTGGCTGGGTAGCTCAGGTGGTTAGAGAGTTGTCCAGATAGGGTAAGTTTCGGGTTTGATCCCTGGTCAGGGCACATACAGGAATGAGCCCTAACCGGTTTGGCTCAGTGGATAGAGCCGTCGGCCTGCGGACTGAAGGGTCCCAGGTTCGGATTCTGGTCAAGGGCATGTACCTTGGTTGCGGACACATCCCTAGTAGGGGGTGTGAAGGAGGCAGCTGATCGATGTTTCTCATCGATGTTTCTAACTCTCTATCCCTCTCCCTTCCTCTCTGTAAAAAAATCAATAAAATATATTTTTTAAAAAAGAATTAACCAGTGAATGCATAAATAAGTGGAACAACAAATCTCTCTGTCTCATATTAATAAAAAAAATTTAGAAATGACTAAACTATGGATGCTCAAAATATTATGTTAGTTCTGGATTGTTAAGAAAGGATGAATTTATTCTCTATCTTTTGTTTAAGAAACAAAAGTCTAATTCACACGAGACAATTTTCTGCCAAAATGATTGAAATAAAAATAGAGATTTGTTACTTAAAGGGATAATTAGTAATTTGGAAATTTTACTTTATAAAATCCATTTCTCCATCTAACTTTAGTCAGCAATCTCTTGTTGGCCATGTTCTAATCCAGGCTTTTGGGTTGGTAGAGGCAGAACCTACCTATGTTAGTTCATAGGAGGAGTGCTTGGTCGTAGGGCCCTCTCTACGTGATGGACGGACGTAAGGGGTTCTCCTCTGGAGGGGCTGGTGAGGGGCGGGCAGTGAGGGAGAAGGGTGGGGTGTCTGGAGCTGGGTAAACTTCACCTCCATTTCCTCTTCTGCCTCATTCTTCCAGGCACCTTTGTAAAATCTCAATCTTCACAAGACAAAGTTTGGAAATTACTAGCTCTAGTGACCTTTCATGCCCCTTAAAGCTCTAAAACCCCACAAGGATAATATGACACCTTGCACGAGGTGCTCTCATAAGCATATCTTTTATCCTCATAATCTTTTATCCTGTGAAGTTGGAATGTTATCATCTCCCTTTTACAGATAAGGGATTTGAGGTTGGGTGAATTGCCTAAAGGCCTGTTGCTGCCAAGTGCCCGAGGAGGCCAGGCCTTTTCCAGGGATCCAATTCCTGCTGCTCCTTCTGTTTGACATTCTTTAGCAGCCACATATTGACGACCTACTCTAACTGCAGAGGCGATGGAAATGTTGAGCTCACAGACTTCTGAGCCGCTGCGCCAGTTCTTAATGCTGGTCCCAGCCGAATTAGTCTGCGTGGACTGATGCAGAAAGTCCTGAGTGGCTCCCTCTCAGCCATCGTTTTCAGGCTGGGGGCTGTTTCCAGGATCCACACCCTCTCCTTTGGGTCAGCTTTGCCCCATCAGGAGGCGTTGTACCTGGAAGGTCCAGGTCATTCTCTTTGCCCTTTTGGAGGGGACTCTGATAGGCTGCTTGGAGTTAGATTCCACCTCTCACTAGGACAGTGGTTCTTGCCCTTGTCCTCCCCACCCCACCCCTGCACACTCCCCCAGCCTCAGAGCCCACTGTCCTGGTTCAGATTCTGCCTGGCTATTAAACCAACAGTCAATTCTTATCAAAGCAGTCAGGATCTAGAACCATCAGTGAGACTAAATGTGGGCACATATGAAGTCCACAATATTGAAGAGTTCTGGTATGGGGTTGTTTTTGCTGGTATCCAAGGCCATTTCCGTGCTAAAGAGTGGGGTCCACAAAGAAGGAACTACCGATACACACTGTGTAACCGATGGACCTCAAAAATGTTAGGCTAAGGGAAAGAAGCTAGCCACAGGGACCACATATGTGCAATTCCATGTGTATGCTGTGTACTGAAAAGGCAAATTTACAGAGAAAGCAAGTTCATTAGTGGTTACCTGACGCTGGGGGTGGGAAACTGGGAGTCACTTTCAATGGCACGGGTGGGGGGGGGCGTCTGATGAGGGGATAAAAATGTTTTAACACTGATTTTTGGTGATGGTTGCATCACTTAGTTAAGTTACTAAAGTCCATTGAATTGTACACCTGAAATTGGGGAATTTTATGAGATGTAAAATGAACTTCCTTTTCAAAAAAGGGGAAAGAAAAAAGAATAGGACTTAAACTAGACATGGCAACTTCCAAGTTTTAGATTATAGTTTAATTATAAGTAAGCTGAGGAATCCTGGATATGGGAGAGGTCAGAATTCTAGAGGCGACAGATTCCAGCTTAGATGGTAGAATCAGTTCTTAAATTATGATCACTTATGAATTTGTATTTTGACAAGAATTTCTATGACATGTTTCATGATATTCTATCTAGCGGACAAGACAGAAGAATGTGAACCAGAGCAATTAGGAGGACCCTAATAGTTCTTTGATAATATGGACCTCAAGGGAGGAATCTCCCTCCCTCCCTCTCTCCCTTTCCCTCCTTATCCTCCTTCTACTCTTCCCCTCTTCCTGCCCTCCCCTCCTCTCTCTCCTCTTGCTACTTTCCTCCCTTCACTCCATTCCTTACCTCCCTTTCTCTTCAGTCATTCTTTCTCTCTCCCCTTTCCACACTTTAAAAAATATGTATATATTTTTTATTGATTTCAGAAAGGAAAGGAGAGGGAGGGAAATATAGAAATATCAATGATGAGAGAGAATCACTGACTCCACAATGGGGATAGAGCCCGCAACCCGGACATGTGCCCCGACCAGAAATCAAACCGTGAACTCCCGATTCATTGGTCAACATTCAACCACTAAGCCACGCCGGCTGGGCCCTTTCTACACTTTTTTATACAAGTAAAACAGTATACATAGTCATTGTAGAAAAAGAACAAATAGAGAAAGTTTAAAATTATACATAATACATACATTATCAACTTTTTCAGACATGTTGCTAGTGTCCAAAACGTGATCTGGCCACCATTGATTGTTGGGTTTGTAATTGGCCATATCCTGTGCAGAACAGGGATCACACACTACCTGGGGTATGGATTTTACTCCGGGCACAAGGCATTGACTGAGACGGGCCATCTGAGTCTGGGCAGGGGCAGGGGCAGTGGCCAAGCTGGGCCACGTGCCTTTTGAGGGATAATTGAGGCACCAAGGACTGGTTGATTATGAGAAATCTGGAAAGGACATGATTAACTTTCTTCAAGGTCTGTCATGTCAAGAGAAATGAGATCTGCTTTGTAAGGTTATGAGGAGAGAATAAGCGGCACAGGTTGGATGTTCCAGGAAGGCAAGATTCGATGTAATGTAGGAGAGCTCTGTCTAACCCGACAGCCTGAAAATGGACGGGGTCCCCCTGGTCACAGTGAGTCCCCCTTTCCTCTATATCCCTGGAGATACTGTAGCAGGGGCCACAGGCCATTTGGATGAAGAGGCATGGCCTGTGTGTGAAGGGAATTTATCATAAGGATTTAATTCAGAAACCTTTGAGAAAACCTTATGACTAAGAAGCCATAATCTGGAAATCACAGGTCTGATTACAACAGCCTATCGTAAAGCCAGATGAATTATTCCGCAAACACCATTCATTCTCTTGTCTCTTAGGGCAAGGAAGTAACTATTGAGCCTTCTAATATCACATTTTCTACACTCAGCTCATTGGTGAATACGAGTTCAATTTTTGACCATCTTTGACATTTAGTTCAGTGAGTGTAGAAGCCTTGTGGGGAGGTGGTTTTTCTCAGTTGTGGTTTCCTTGTATTTTACACTCTTTGCCACCATGATGTCTCAGACTTGATCTGAGCAAATAGGATGATTTCGAGTACTATTCATCTTTGTGTATCTTATTTATTAATTAATTAATTTATTTATTTTTAATTTTGAAGAGTGCTTTCAACATTTTGTAAGTTGAGCCACATTTACAGTGCTTCTGAATCCTGTGTATGTTAAAAAGTTGTACTTTTCGCCCTGGCCAGGATGGCTCTGCTGGGTGATGTCGTGTGCACTGAAAGGTTGTCGGGTCCATTCCCAGTCAGGGCACATGCCCGGGTTGGGTCCATTCCCAGTCAGGGCACATGCCCGGGTTGCAGGCTCGATCCCCGGTAGCGGGCAAGCAGGAGACAGCCGATCTCATTTTCACATAGATGGTTTCCCTTCCCCGCCCCCCTCTCCCTTCCTTCCTCTTTCTCTAAAAATTAATCTTAAAAAAAAAAAAATTGTACTTTTCAGTTGAATAACAAGAATCTAAATTATGTCTTTAACATCCTTTGACATATTTTCCGTATTTTGCTATTGATGCTTTGAGAAGTTAAAAACTAAGTAGGCCACAGAATCCATAAGAATATGTGAAAATTGCCCATCTGATGTTAATGTTCCCGAAATACAACTGATTAAATAATAACTGAACCTCTTGTCTGTCAAAGCCTGGCCTGGGCATCAGCCTGGGAGCTTGGTAGGAAGGCAGAATCTCACACTGCCCCCTTTGGCTACTGACTCAGAATCTGCGTTTTGATTAGTCGACTCCCCCAGGTGACATGCTGCGGAACCCTTGAGTAATAGTAATTTTTCTCACCTTGAGTTTTCCTTTTTTGTTTGTTTTTTGAGCATCCATTTAAGTGCCTCACATTGTCATTGGGTCCTTTCACATGCATGAGCCCTTTAATCCTCAGATTCACCCTCTAAAGCAGGGGTGGGGAACCTTTTTTCTGCCAAGGGCCATTTGGATATCTATAACATCATTCGTGGCCCATACAAAATTACCAACCTAAAAATTAGCCTGCTATAACATTTAATTTACTCACCCGTAATGCCTTGGCAGGGCCAGACCACGGGATTTCACGGGCTTTATGCGGGCCTCGGGCCGGACAGTCCCCACCCCTGCTCTCTAAAGAAAAGTTGTCACTGGGGCTGCCAAAGGTGTCACTGAAAGACGGTTTCTGGAGTCTGTGTTTCCTAAGCCTGAGACAGGAAAATTGGGGCCCAGCTTGTCATGGCGCGGCCTGGCCGAGCACGACAGCCTCCGGTTGCTCCAGGCCTCACGTGGGCACACCCTGTGCTTCCTGCCCGAGCCCGGGCGCCTCGTGGGAGGATTGCAGAGGCAGCATTTCTCCAGTCTTCTAAAAATCAGGGCCCAATAGCTCCCTGCCCACTGCCACTTGGGAGTGTTTTTGTTTTTTGTTAGGTGTCAATCCTCTTTCCTTTTCCTTTACCACTGACATCATACGAATGTGTAATGTATTAAATGCATATGCATTTGAAATATTGTTTTGATTTATTTGTGAATTGTTTCTCCTAAAGGATCTATCAGGGGAAATGAGTAATTTCTCACATCCTCTTCTTCCAGGAAGGATTTTAAATCGTTTCTCCAAAGACATTGGACATATGGATGACTTGCTGCCCCTGACATTTCTAGATTTCATGCAGGTAACGTAACAGTCATGTCACGTCCTCAGACAGGAAACGGGAAGTTGCTAACTTTTCAAGGCCCTCTCGTGGGGGCTAAGGGTGGGCCTTTCAGCCTGGCAATGTGTCATGTTTTCTTAAGAAAAGGCCATGTTTGTCAAAGTAAGGTGTGGTGATGGTTTGGAGGCTAAGTTAACATGAGTAATGCCTCGTGTGTAGGAGTGGCTACACAGTCATGCCGAGGTTGGTTCAAAGCAGCTACATGCTTGGTAAGTGGTTCTCCACCTGCCTTCCAGGTATCTGGCGCCAGGTCCACTTTACTGCGAGCACATTTCATAATATAGAAACAATCACCTCTCACGGAAAGATAGCCTAGATTAACTAAATTATGCATTGTATTACCACAAAGGAAAAATATTTACCGCACCATTTTTTTTTTTTTTTTTGTGGATAAAACCAGGTGTGGTTACTTACAAAGAAAAGATTAGTAATAATAAGGTGAAAATAATACTTTGTTAAGCAAGGACAATAGAGAGCAGTTATTGCAGATGCAAAGCCTTTAAAGGCAAGTCCCGATTAAGCCAATACTTGGAGTACAGGATCAAAGTCATCTCAGAAAATGTCTTTTTTGTTTTTCTAGGCAGCTTTTCTTTCACACGTAGATTGCTCCAAGTCTTAAGGTGTCTTTTTTTTTTTTTTAAGGAAAACCAAGAATCCCATAGAAATGCCTTCTGTAAAGCATTTGCTTTGTCTGTGAACTTGGGGTTTTAAAGAGTAATGCTGGGTCGTCCCATCTTTCATCTCCTCATTCAGTGCTGTTGCTCATGTGGTATGTTTCTTCTGTTGTCTAATTCTGTCTACATGGCAGAGATTCCGGCTGGGGGCCTTTCTTCTTCATTTCCAAGAGTTTGTTTTGGAAATGAAATGCCTTAATCAAAGGCTGTACCTATTCTACCATCCCCGCTGCTGTAGCTCTTACTTCACGAACCCCTTTTCACTTTCCCTAAGTGCCAGTGTACGGTGGTCTAATCATGAATTAGATTGAAGGCCAGGAAGTAGAAGTGCTACCGTTGGGGTGTGCAATTATGGCTTGATCCTGATAGTCTCCCCCCCCACCTGCCTCCCCCACCCCGCTCCTTCTTGACTCTTCTGGAGCTACTGTTCTAAAAGGAGCCAGAATTACTCAATTTGGAAAATCAGCTATGTCAGAAAAGTCAGTTGTAAGCCTGAGGTGATTGCAGGCATTCCTGTTAGTGACACGGAAATGCAGCAACGACTATCTGACTGCGAACAGTCCCTGGGAAAGGCATCCATCTACTGTTGACCAGCGTGAAGCAAGCGGAGACTCAGGCAGAGGGCTTCTACTGCAAACAGAGGTGTCTGATTTCTTTTTCTCTTCCGCATACTTACTTTTTAAATGTGTCCTGCTGGGTTCCGCTATGAAATATATCCCCAAGAAGCAGTCTTCGACTGACACAGTGTCACGTTTTGACCTGATGGTGTATGACTTTGAGAAGATTCTATGGAAGGTTCCTTTCCTTTGCCACTGTAAGCTAGGCCAAGGTTGAGTTTCCAAAGCTGGCTGCCCGGGCTTAGCACATGGTAGTTAGCTAAACTATGTCATGCACAGGGATAGATGCTACCTGATCTCAGTGTAAAACATTCCCAGCCTGCAGAGAGAACTTGCTAGTCTCACTGTGCTTTTCTTTAACCTTAGAGACAAGGGATTTTTGTTTTTTTTTTCTTTTCTCATTCTTCGCTCTCTTAATCTTGGCGAATCATATCATTGCTGCATACCAGTAGTCCCAATTAGCTGATTTCGTGAATCTAATAGCAAAGGTAAATCTTCACGTTATTGCCTCCAAGAAAGGAGCTTTGTATAAAGGATAACTCAGTTATCAATTATGATAAAGATCTGTTGTCACTGGTTTTGTTTGCAGGTGTCTTTAATAAGGCTTCCCGTAATCCCTTCAGGAAGAAATATTTTCGTCTTTTAAAAACAGTATTTGCTAAATATAAAAGCTCTGATCCCTGCCATTGTTGTTGATTCTTTGAGGGACATTTCCCAACATTCATTGTTTAAATGGTTGTCAGGAGGAATCAAGTGAACCTTCCTAAACAGTGCAGACTGGTTCATCTCTCTTTGAGCAGGTCTTTCTCCAGAGGATTTGCATTCAGTGTGTGGGCCTTTGACTGAGGTATCACAGGCATCATTTTGAAGTATTTGGGCCTGTTACTTTATTAGCAAGTGAAGAGTTTTATTAAAGCCACAAAAAATGAAATTGGCCTGCCCTCAAACAAAGGCCAACAAAAATCAAAATGTAAATTGATTTTTTTTTTTTTTAAAGTTGGATAGGACTCTGTAAGGCCGACAACAACCCGGTGGTGTTCTGGGACTCTTAATGGAATCATGTAAACTTAAAATAAACACTATGATGGTAAGCACACAGAATGAAAACTAATTTTCCAAATCAAATACATTATATTCAATTCATTTTCCCCAATCAACCAAATGTTTAAAACCTGTTAGTTATAACAGCCATCTTCTGGAAATTAATTAGAAGCCTATTAGCTCTGCTAGCTGAGCCGAATGAAGAGGGTTGCTCGTTACATTTCTAAGTAGGCTCTTGAATGAAAGCAGAGCAAGGTCAAAATGACAATCAGCTTGACTCACCTCAGGGCTGTGCTTTGGAAGTCGATCTAGTTTGTTTGTTTGTTTTTTGGAGGGTTGAGGGGGAGGGAGTGTTAGTGTTTTAAAGGGAATTTGATCTACTTTGACTCAGTCTTCTAATAAAATTTTTAAGTTGAAGTCCTACTCAGGTAGGACCATGCAGGTGTCATAAATTTTATCTGCGTGAAAAACAGCACCCTCTCAATTGCATGGGGCTCTGGAACGGACATGACTTTTAGGCCTCTCGTCCAGCTCGTCCACTCTTCTCAAGAGTTTTGTTAGTCTCTTTCAGAACTGGGAGAGGAGAAAATTGCCTGTCTGCCTTTGCTTTCAATGTCATTAGCAAAACTTGTTGCTGACAGCAGAAGGCTCTCAATTTTAATGTTTCTCATCAGATTCTTTGGGTAACCATCCTCATAACCTGCAGCTCCTCCTTTACCTAGAGAAGCTCACAGAATCTACAGAGTGGCCAGATTATTATGATCTCTGAACGCATAATAATCTGGTCACTCAGTGTGTGTGTGTGTGTATATGTGTGTATGTGTGTGTGTGTGTGTGTGTGTGTGTGTGTCCTGGTGCATGAATTTGTGCATGGGTGGGGTCGCCAGCCTGGCCAGGGGGAGGGGACATGGGCAGTTGGTCGAGGGTACAATTTGCATATTAGCCTTTTATTATATAGGATATACACTGAGTGGCCAGATTATTATTATTATACACTGAGTGGCCAGAGATCATAATCATCTGGCCACTCAGTGTAGTCCTCAATCTAATAGCTGAGTTAGTTGGAACACAAGTTTAAAAAGAGCTGCGAATTTCCTAGGGAAGAGGTTACCCTTGGTGTTCTCTTAAGCAGGAAGTGATCCTTACCTATCTGCATATCTAGTCTAGTATTCCTAAGACAGAAAGAGTGTGGCAGGATTTATAGTAATAGGAAGCAAACCGCAGAGCTTAGATATCTTCATGAGTAGGGAGTTCAGCTCTCCACTTATCAGAATATTGACACTAACACTGTCCTGTTGAATGTTTTTTTTTTCTTCCTAAAGATATGCATAGGCTCATGCTCTTCTGAAGAATTAGAACAAAATAGATACAGAACTAATGTAATTAATGTATTTGCCCATGTGAGCTTTTTATTTTTATTTATTTTTAAAATATATTTTTTATTGATTTTAGAGTGGAAGGGAGAGGGAGAGATAGAAACATCAATGAGAGAGAACCATCGATCGGCTGCCTCGTGCACGCCCCCCACTGGGGATTGAGCCCGAAACCCGGGCATGTGCCCTTGACCAGAATCATACCCAGGACTGTTCAGTCCTTAGGCCAACCCTCTATCCACTGAGCCAAACCGGCCAAGGCAAGCTTTTTAATCCAGAACATGCACATTTGATTAGCTTTTCTGTAAGACTGATGGATTTTGTAAGTAAGAGTTGAGAAATGTAGACCATTGGATTAGCACTTCATTGTGCTTAGAACTTCTGATGCTGAGGAATTGAAGGGAGAGGCCTGAGAATACACCCTCCAGTTTGCTCATATGGCTGTAGTTGGTGTACTCTGCAGGAGCAAGTCAGAAGTCAGGGACAGATTTTATAACTCCACTGACTAAATGACTGAGATAAGAAAATTCTGTTTCACATGTGAGCAGATTTGCTGGTCAGATAGAGGTTATTAACCTAACTTTGCCCCTTGGACTTGAACAAAAGATTTGTATTTGTGTGGACATTTGTGGGTTTTGTTTACTTTTTTTGGATAGTTAGCTGTTCATCTCCATGCTAATAAGATACAGTGACACAGCTAATTTTGAAATCATGTGTCTTTTATTCTTTCTGCATTCAGTGAGGAGTCAGCAGGAACAGTGGGGCTAACGTGTGGGATTTTGCAACTGAATTGACATAGTATGGTGAATGAAGAAATTTTTCCTACAAAGCTTTTTGGAAGGGGAGGCCAGAAGTGAAGGAATTTTTTTAATATATCGTAGGAAATAAATAATTTATGCAATACCAAATAGCAACAGTCTGCAGGTTACCTCAGGGTTGCCCTGGGCTTATCAGATAAGTTAGCCGATAACTGGCAGTAGATATCTGGCTTATCAAAGTGTTGTTCAAACACGTTTTGTTTGTTTGCTCTTTCAAAAGCCATAACAGCTTTGAGTATTAACAGTATTTTAAAAACCAAGTCATTTAAGCAAGAACATAGTTCTTCGCATGTTAAAACTAAATATGAAAATAGCGATTAAAATTCAAATATTATAAGATCTTTATCAAGACCTCAGGCATCACATACCACTGAGGGGGAATTCTTTGACTAGGACTCTGGCCATCTTACCATAGTGTATTTAAGTAAATAAACAAAAACATATAGGCAGTAATTAAAATTTACATTTTTAAGTGCTTGATTTCTTAACACCATAGCATAAAATACAGCAGCATAAATCTAGTCTTTGATTTTTTAAAAACAGTGACTTAATAAAGGTGCCATATGTAATTTTTGTAATTTTTATATTTGATAGGCAGATATGTTGTTTTGTGAATATAATTGCAACTAGATATGTAGTGGGAAATCTTGGCATTTCTCCCAAAAAGGAAAACAATGTTTATATTATATATCTATGATATATGGATTTGTAATTCTTTTTAGGATTTCTCATTTTTATAACATCTTCCTTTTTGTGTTTTCCACCAGTTGTTTATTCAACTCATTATGTGCTGGGATGTAAGAATAAAAAAGATGGAGCCTTTACCTTCATTCATTTGACAAGCACTTATTATCTTGCATGCTAGGCACCGTGTTGGGCATGGGGATGTGGCGTTGAGATTTAATTCCTGTTTCTCCTGAGGCACAGTCTCCTGGGAGAGACAGAAAGTCAGTAATTACAATGCTGTGTGATAAGTTATAATAGGAGGGAGAGTGGATAATGCTTTAGCATGCATCATATCTGATTTCTAACCCCAGGTCTGCCCTTCTGTCATTGGGAGGAAGTTATGGGACCTCCAGGTGGAGGGCCCCTTGTGGGTAGTTGGAAGTATGGGTCTGGTGTTGAAGACCGTGACCTGGGATGACAGTAGAGCCCGCATGTTGTTCACTGAGTGGGTAGCAGTTGAATCTGTTGAGGATGGATAAGATTGCCCAGACAGCACAGCATTTTTAGGGGCCAGGATCAGAACTCTATGGGAGCCTTGGTATTTAAAGAGAAAATAGAGAAAGTGAGGCCAAGTGGAGGAACCAAAGAATGAACCGCCAGGAAGAGAGGAGGAAGGTCAGTATTGGGGAAACCAGAGGAGGACAGGTGTGCTAAATGCAACGGAGATGGTAACCAGAAAGTTGTCAGTTGGATTTGGCAATTAGGAAGTGTGTAGGGACCAGCTGGAGCAGGTTACGATAGAAGGAGGCCAGATTGCAACCGCTGAACATCAAAGAGAGGAGGAAGCTGAGATGAGGGCAGACTACTCCTTTAAGGAGTTTGACTCGAAGAGGTCAGGCCCATGTGGAACATAGGGTCTTGGACGGTGTCACTGGGTGTTGTGTTATTTGGGTTTTGTAGTTGACGTGTGGGATCGTGGTAGTAGGTGGGATAGCCCTCTCTCCCAGTCCTCCCTTCAGTACTCAAGGATTAGAGTTGAGGTGGTCAGGAAGGCATGAAGGCCTCCAGGCAAGGGTCCTCTCCAAGCCTCCCTGGGAGGGAGCCATCCAGAAATCAATGCCCTGCTGAGTTTGGAAGTGCCACAGAGGAAGTCCTGGCAGGGGAACTGGGGCTGGGAGCTAGAGGCATTTAAGGAGTCTGGTCCAGGGGGGTGGCAAAGCTACTAGGAAGTGACCTTTGACCCAAAGTGAGAGGAAAAGGGCACAGCAGATGCCCCTGGAAGTCAAGTTTCCACTTGGGAACCACACTCTTCTCTGTCATCAGGTGAGAGTGGAGATGGGAAGGAGGAGGAGCTCGAAGGGAATTGTTCATTTTTTAAAAAAAGGATATAGTTAGTGACAAGTGTGTTTGAACTCATTTTTGTGACTCTGCTCTTTCGTGCTGTATTTGATAAACCTTAAAAAATACTTGATCATTTTAATTTTTGTCATGCTTTAAAGTGTTTGTTCCATATACTTTCCCTCAGCTTATTCCTTCCCATTCCCTTACGTGAGATCTCAGGCAATTCATTTACCGTAATGATAAGAAAGGTCTGCCTCCTATTAGTTCTTTGTCTCCTCTGCCTTTGCCTTGTGAATACACAGATTACCCTGCTCATGATCCCTTGAGATCAGCAGATACCTTTGTTCTTTGCTTTCAGATGCCAGTATATTTGCTTATTTCAGAACTTAAGAACTTCCCTGAACCAGAGACTAATAAGTCATAGATGGCTGAGACCCTTCGAGGCATCATCAGGCTCCCACTTCCCCTGAGACTGTCCAAGGAGCAGCCCCCTAACACTGAGCCGTTTCTCACAATGCAACACCGTCTTAGCCTCTGTGTCTCAGTAGATTTTGTTTCTTTTGTGGTGATCTGCCTTACAAAGGAGCCCAGGCCTACAGAGTAAAATTCATATTTCCTAGCCCTTTAACCTCTCTGCAACGCCTGGGAAGAATCTTCACAGGCCTGCTAGACTGACTATTGATGTGTTTCTGTGTTCCTCTGTGTGTGTGTGTGTGTGTGTGTGTGTGTGTGTGTGTGTGTGTTTGAACCTTTCGTCCCTCCTCAAATGGACCATATTAATTGTTCACCCTTTAAGGACCAGCAAGTCTCTCTTCCCTGTTAGTGAAGCTTTCCTTAATCACTCTGTGCTGCAATAAAACACGCTATGTGCCCTACAAAAGTGAAAGGATCCTGTAACAATGGATCTCGTTCTGTGCTGACCATATTTCATTTCAGCCTCACCGTCATTCAGTCAGTGTTTTGTGAACATGTCCCGTGTGTCAGGCACTTTGCTAGGATGTGCTGTGTGGAGCAGTGAACTGGGTATTGGCTTCTAGGAATCTGCATTCCTATGCAGGACACAGATACTAAATGGGTAAACTTTTGTAATGATTCCTATAGACTGCTAGTGCCTTAAGGAAAGGCAAGGGTTTGCAGAGACTGTGGGGACTGCTTCAAGCATGGTGGTCAGGGAACAGGTGACATCTGACTCTTAAGAAGTAAGAAGGAGCCCGAGCTGGTTTTGGCTCAGTGGATAGAGCGTCGGCCTGCGGACTGAAGGGTCCCAGGTTCCATTCCCGTCAAGGGCACCTGCCCGGGTTGTGGGCTCGATCCTCAGTAGGGGGCGTGCAGGAGGCAGCCAATCAATGATTCTCTCTCATCATTGATGTTTCTGTCTGTCTGTCTCTCTCCCTTCCTGTGGCATTTTTTTCACAAAGTTGAATTTACTCAAATTTTCTCTTTAGAGATCTTGACTTTCTAAACACAGTGGAATTGCTCTGCCTGGGAATTCTAAAGTCAGTGCCACGTAAGGCAGAAGTCCAAATTACCCACACATAGTAATCCTAGTGACTGGGTCCTGGGTGTCAAGCCTCATTTTTAAAATCCTTTATTTGTATAATATCTCATTTTATCTTCCCTGCAACCCCATGAGGTCCATACAATTTCCGTGTTGGTTTCAAAGGTGAAGGAAATGAGGCCCAGAGAAATTACAGAATTTTTCCAGGATCACACAGCTAGTTAGCGATAAACTGGAGAATTTTATTTTTAAGGTTTTGAGATTTACTTATTATGCACATGAAGGAAAAGCAAACTGCTCCTTTTTTTTTTTACTGTTTTTTAAAAAAAATCTATTTTATTGATTTTTTACAGAGAGGAAGGGAGAGGGATAGAGAGTTAGAAATATCAATGAGAGAGAAACACCAATCAGCTGCCTCCTGCACACCCCCTATTGAGAATGTGCCCGCAACCAAGGTATATACCCTTGATTGAAACTGAACCTGGGACCCTTCAGTCCTCAGGCCAGCGCTCTATCCACTGAGCCAAACTGGTTAGGGCTCCTTTTTTGTTTTTGATCACATAATGTGAGAATTCTCATTGAGGGAAATCCCTGGCAGAATCTATAATAATAAAAATGTAATATGCAAATCGACCGAACAGCCGAATGACCGTCTGGACAACCTTCCTGATGACCATGCTATGACACCCACTGGCGCCAGGCCAGCCAAGGCGGGTGCGATGCGATTGGTCGGGGGCCTTGCCATTGCCCCATGATCACCCTGCAGAGGGAGGCCCAGGCCACTGGCTGGTGGGGCAATCGATCATTCGGGGGGGCTCCATGATCACCTCAAAGAGGGAGGCCCAGGCCACTGACCTGCGGGCTGCAGCAGGTGGGCGGGGCCTCCCTCTGCAGGGTGCAATCGATCGCATGATTGCCCTGCAGAGAGAGGCCCAGGCCACCGGCCAGCGGGCGATTAATTGGGGGGACTCCACAATCACCCCAAAGAGGGAGGCCCAGGCTACCCAGTGGTGGCACTGTGGTGGGGGGGGTGGGGCCTCCCTCTGTGTGGGGGGGATTCCATCCTGGAGCCCTGGTCAGGTGGGTGGGGCCTACCTCTTTGGGGCGATTGGTTGCGGGGCCACAGACTGTGAGAGGGCACAGGCTGGGCTGAGGGACTCTCCCCCCCCCCCCCGCCGCCCCAGTGCACGAATTTCGTGCACCAGGCCTTCAGTGTCTAATAATATTTAAATTATTGGTCATTTAGTATCTATACCTCTTCCTCAGCAAAAGCTGTACAAATGCTCATATAGTATGACTCCATGGTATCCGAGATATAAATGTTTTTGAAATTGTGGTTCTAGGCTTTTATTTTTTCTGGCTGCAGAATTCACTCTATGCAAACCTACTTTCACTTCTGCAAAAATGCTTTTGGAAATGTTTGCTGATTGGTAAAATTTAATCCAAGAACTACTATTTTCAAGAACTTTCTTCCTTGGTTTTGTGATAAGCCTAATACTGGAGAAGCTGTGACACTTTTGGGGAGTATGAGCATCAGAATGCTCAGGAAGTAGAGAACTGTATTTACACAGAATCTGATGCACATGTGTTTGAGGTGTGACATATATGGCTCTGTAGTAATACTGTGTGAACAGGGAAGGAGAATTAGATGTGATGAAAGTAACTGCACATTTCTTGAGGTTTTGTTTAAAAATAGTAGACTATAACTTCTGCCAGCAATGACACTAATGTCTTATGCTTCATGAGAAAGTACCTGGATGGACAGAGGAGTAACACAAACTACCTGCAACGCCAGCTTGTATATCGGAAGGAATTAGAAAATCAGGTCCAGGAGGAGGGAGACCCGTTGAGAAAGCCTGCTAAAGTGTTAGGCAAAGAGACCTATCATCTGAATGCAGCAAAGCAAGTCTTCCCATTGTAGTAGGTCCCAAAGTCAGCTACTTGGGAATCTTAATCATCTCCATTTGTCAGAAGACTGCTTTCCTTCATCGGTGTGTGTACAAATAAATCTGTTTAGAAAAAAGTAAATAAATAAAAATAGTAGCATAACTTAACATTAAAACTTTAGGAACAGTGGATGATTCTACATTTTACTAATACTGGTAATTGGAAATGCATTTGGTTTATACCCGTGGTCGGCAAACTGCGGCTCGCGAGCTACATGCGGCTCTTTAGCCCCTTGAGTATAGCTCTTCCACAAAATACCACAGCCTAGGCGAGTCTATTTTGAAGAAGTGGCATTAAAAGAAGTTTAAGTTTCGCCAAAACCGGTTTGGCTCAGTGGACAGAGCGTCGGCCTGCGGACTGGAAGGTCCCAGGTTCGATTCCGGTCAAGGGCATGTACATTGGTTGCGGGCACATCCCCCATGGGGGATGTGCAGGAGACAGCTGGTCGATGTCTCTCTCTCATCGATGTTTCTAGCTCTCTATCCCTCTCCCTTCCTCTCTGTGAAAAATCAATAAAATATATTAAAAAAAAAAAAAGAAGTTTAAGTTTAAAAAATTTGGCTCTCAAAAGAAATTTCAATCATTGTACTGTTGATATTTGCCAACCACTGGTCTATACTATAAATGATGTATAAATTGCATACAATAAATATGTCCTTTTTTTATGGGGGGATAAAGTACCCCTTGTGGTTTTATTAAATGGAATGACCAAGCCACAGTTTAAAATCTGAGTACTCTGAAAACCTATCCATAAAGGATCTAAATTCCCAATTCCAAGATTTTATATGGTAGGCAGTATCCTTCTTTTCTGTGAGGTGAGACTAGGAGATCTGATATATTTGATTTTACACAGCAGAGCTTGTCAGTGCAATATTATATGTATACTAGAGGCCCGATGCCCAAAGATTCATGCAAGAATGGGCCTTCCTTCCCCTGGCTGCTGGCACCGCCTTCGCTCTGGCCGGAGCCACCTTTCCGCCTTCCCATGCTGCCCAGAGGCCCGGAGCAGCTGGGGTGGTGCGGAATGCTTCCAGCTGCTCGGTGCCTGCATATGCAAATTAACCCACCATCTTTGTCGGGTTAATTTGCATACCCACTCCTGATTGGCTGGTGAGCGTCACAAAGGTGCGGTCAATTAGCATGTTACTCTTTTATTAGTGTAGATGTGTGTGCATGTGCGTAAACAGAAATACATACCCTTGAGCAGCAAATTACATTGTTGATATAATCCTTTCAAATCAAGTAGCTTGATGCACATTTAAAACTATAAACCAAATGGCTGGAACGTGTGATTTATGTAGGACTCTAGGTGGATCAGGGCCTATATTTTACAGGGTATTGAAAACTTGTCTAAGGAATTTATAGTTGAACCTGTAGACAGTTGAGCCCCAACCAACGTCTTTGAACAGGTGTCTGCTCACCATGTAATTTTAAAAAAAGACTAGAATGTGTGTGCATGTCTGTCTTCTTTGAAGATGTTAGTATTCCCAGTTGGTGGACTTAACTGAAAATAAGCAAGGCTGCTAATCTGGTTTGTGTTGAGCCCACATGGTGGTTGCCCCTGAATTGTGCCCATAGTTGCTTCTGAAAAGGACCTTGGTGTATTTAGATTTCTCTCTCCTATTCGTGGGCACCTGAAAAAGTCTTTGTGGCAGATGATTTCCTCCTCTTTCCTTATTGGTTCTAGGCGGCAATGCATCCGCGCTCAGGGTTGGGCAGCAGGCCACCTTGTTCCTTGTTGGGCCTCACTGTGGCTTCACTGGGCTTTTGATTCTGTCGGGGTTAGGGGTGGGGGTGAGGGTATGGGTGGGGGATGCCAGGGCCCCCTGGTTTGTTGAACACCTGACAGTCTTTGATTATTTGATTCATTCTATGATGTTTTGTCTTCAGGAGAAATTAAGGAACAAGCTAGTGAAACCAATGATGTCCCTAATATCATAGCTTTATGATCCATAAATATCACAACATGAGTTTATATCACAGAGATTCTAGATTTACTATCTAAAGATTTTAAAGGACATGTTCCCATGTAGACTCACTGAATCAAAAATCAGTTGTTTTCAAAACAGAGCTTTGAAGACTAAATATTTCTCATTTCTGAAACTTTCAAGGTTCCAGATAATATTTGAACAAAGAGTCTTAATTATCTAGAATTTTTGCCATTAAAACATCATTTCCTAGACGTCTTCCTACTAACAAAACAAGTGAAAATGAAGGTTAACTGTAGACGCTGTATTTAGACCTTTAAAAAACATTCAAAAACCTTGGGAGTGCTCTGAGCATGTGAACTCGCACACAGCTGCCCTCAGCAAAATGCCGTAATTTATTGAGGAAAACTGAATCGCAAAACCTTTCTTCCCCACACAACCTCATCCCCCCCCCCCCAAGTCCCCGCACCCCCCCTCTCAAAAATCAACAGCTTGACTGAGCTTAAATAACTGACTTTTCATATTCTTTCATGGAACACAAAGGGCTAATCCCGAGGCTACTTGAGCCACCAATGCAGGCGGTGATGGGGACCACCATGGAACATGTCATTCCCTCCTCACCTCACACAAAACACATTGACTGCAGCTTTATGAAGTGAAAATGCCCAAGAAAAAGAAAATGGGAAGGAGGTGTCCTCAGTGATTTCTTTCCAGAGGGGGAGCGCCAAAGAAAAAGCTGCTGCATCTGGATACTGAGAACAAAGCAAGCCTAAGACTTGGGTATAATAGGTTGGGTCACTTGCTTTTATAGAAGCAAAAGAGTGGAACTGCCTTTACTTGTCTCAGTACCACTGACCCTTGCATTTCATTGTGTGGAGATGTCAGAGAAAGTGTGTAGAAAGCATTCCAGCCTCTTTCACTGAACAATGACTTTGTCATTTTGAGATTTCTATGGTGTGCTGACCCCTTCCCCCACTCCCTCCCTCCAGTCCCCCTCGGACAAAAGAGATTGTTAGTGAGGCTGCCTTGCCCTCATTGGAAAGATCTCTGTTTTACCGACTCTTTAAAAGTAAACTCATCCATTTTAACCGCATCACCGTGTTTTCACGCGTTTAAAATCAACAAAAGCGTTTTAGTCAGAGCATTTGCAAGGATGGAATATTCCGTGAAAATGCCAGTCCCAGGGATAATGATTTATGCAAACTGCCACGTTAAGAGTGGGCTTCCTCGTTAAGAGAAAGGAGAATGGATGATGTGGGTTACCGGAAATACTTACAAGCACTTGACCCTCAGGTGTCTGAGATCAGGGTGATAGGATTCACACAAGCCTGTGCATACAGTTCCTTTACCTTTTTATTTTTTTAACGAAAGACAAGCCAGTTGGGTTTTTCCTGTGTGATGGTTAGCACACTCACTAAGCAGACTGTCCGCATCAGCACGGTGACAGTTAATCACGGGGGACCCTCCCAGGCTGGCAACCGGTGTTCCAATTTGTCTGTCCCAGCATGTGTGCTCCAATGATAATGTTTGTAGTTTAACGAGAAGCTAATTAAGACCCTAAAGAAAAAATAATCAGGATCGCGTTTTTATCAGGCCTGATGGTATTGTGCAAAGCATAGAACTGTACATTATGGCATTATTGGATGATGTCCATTGCAAAACAGGAGTGGCCACTCTTGGGGCATTCTCACCTTGCCATCTTATGTCTTAGGAATGATAAAATGAACAGTTGTTGCTAGGGACAGGAAAATGGCTGAACGCAGTTTATACTTATGTTATTAATTATTGTGTTATTTTCCATACGAACAACTGCATTAACTTCTTTGAGGACCTTTAGAGTCTCCAATATGCTATTCTTGATTACATTCATTCAGTTCTGTTTACTGAGTTTTCTTGATTAGATGAACAAGAAGGGGGTGGCCTGGAGAACTTGCCTTCAGTTTTAGAACCATCTTGCACGTGCTGTTTGTGTATGGCTGTATTTCTTAAATCTGATGTGGAATGTGTTTGACTATCATCTCTGCTGCCTCGTGGTTGCCTTCTGTGTGTTTCTTGCAGCTTTTCCTGGGTTTGCTGATTTTGTGTTCCCTGATTATTGTCTGCGTTGGGTCTCCAAGCAGATAGTGCAGTGCTAGCTTCATAGCAGGTGGACTCGGGGATTTTTGTTTTTTGGTGTGTTTTTTTTGAGACACACAGGCCAGTTACCGTAGCCCTCCCATGTGCTCCCCCAAGTCCCCCTGCCCCCAGTGTACCCAAGAAAATCACATGACATCGTGCCTGTATTGTACACATGGCCAACACCTGCCTGAGCACGACCTAATGGTAATGGTGTCTTTATTTTTCTCACCTATTGATATTATTGTTGAGGTATAGTTTATATACAATAAAGCACTTTATTAGTTGGGCGAGGTTTGATCATTGTGTGACTACCACATGAAACACTATGTAGAGTACTTTCATCACTTGGAAAGTCTCTCTTGCTCCTGCAGTTCAATTCCACTCTTCTCCCCGACTTCGTCCACACAGATGAGCTTTCCTGTTCCCGGGTTCCTCGAGTGTAAAAGGAATCGATGCTGTAAATTTCCCTGTGGCTGCCTTCTTTTGCTCAACATGTGTTTTGAGATACATCATATTGTTGCATGTCTCCATGGTTTTTTCTTTCTTTTCTGTGTGATATTCCATTGTATGGAGCTATCCCACAATTTATTTACCTGTTCTCCAGTTGATGGACATTAGCATTGAACCTTATTGAGCAAGTGTTTATGTGGTCATGTGTTTTCATTCTTGTTGGGTCAAATACTTAGAAGTGGAATTTCTGGGTCATAAGATAGGTATAAGTTAACTTTAAAAAGTTATCATAAAAATTTTCAAGGTAGTTGCACCATTCTGCACACAAGAGAGTTTTAGTTGCTCCACACCTTTGAAATATTATTATTGATTTTAGCCTTCCTAGTGGGCATGACTGGTCTCTTGTGGTTTTAATTTGCATTTCCTGGATGATTACAGATACTGAGCTCTTTTTCATGTGTTTTAGTTGGCCATGCAGGTATCTTCTTTTGTGAATTACTATTTTAGATCTCTTGCTTATTTTTTTTTAAACTTAAAAACTTATTTATATTGTTGATATATAGTTTATATGTATATATTTTTAATAATAGTTGCATTCTAATCCTTCGTGTATATATTCTTCTAGTCTGAGCTTGGCTTTTTATATTCTTAAAATTTTTTTTGAGTGAGGTATAATTGACAAATAACATTATATTAGTTTTAGGTGTGCAACATAATGGTTTAATAGTTGGACAGATTGCAGAATGATCACCACAGTAAATCTAGTTAACGTCCATCATTTTACATGGCTACAAGAAAACTTATTTCCTTGTGATGAAAACTTTTAAGCTCTACTCTCTAAGCAACTTTCAAATATGCAATACAGTATTATTAACTACTACTAATATGCAGAGGCCTGGTGCATGAATTCATGCACCAGTGGGGTCCCTTGGCCTGGCTTGCAAGATCTAGCTGAAACCAGCTTTCTGACATCCCCCAAGGGGTCCCAGATTGTGAGAAAGTGCAGACCAGGTTGAGGGACCCCACTGGTGCACGATCAGGGCCGGCGAGGGACACAGGAGGTTGGCTAGCCGGGGAGGGACCGTGGGAGGGCTCCAGGTAATGGCAGGCCCATCTTGCTCAGTTCTGATCAGCAGGACCCCAGCAGCAAGCTAACCTACCAGTTGGAGTGTCTGCCCCCTGTGGTCAGTGCACGTCATAGTGACTGGTCAACTGTCTGCCCCCTGGTGGTTAGTGCACGTCATAGCGAGTGGTTGAGCGGCCTTAGCATATCATCATTAGCATATTACACATTGATTGGTTGAACGGAAGACCGGACACTTAGCATATTAGGCTTTTATTATATAGGATAGTCACCATATTATACATTGTATCCCTGGAACAAATTTATCTTGTAACTGGAAATTTATAGGTTTTGACCCCTCTCATTCATTTCTCTCAACCCTTACCCCTCTGCCTTTGGCAACCATCAGTCGGTTCTCTGTTTCTATGATTCTCTGTTTCTATGAGCTTGGTTTCTTTGTGTTTAGTTTTAAGTAAGATCACAAAGTATTTGTCTTTCTCTGTCTTACTTTGCACAATGCCCTTTAGGTCTCTCCATGTTGTCACAAATAGCAAAATTTCCTTCTTTTTTATGGCTGAATAATACTCCATTGTGTATATATAGCACATCTTCTTTATCCATTCACCCATGGTGGGCAAATAATTTGTTTCCATATCTTGACTATCATTAATAATGGCACATTGAAGAGGCATTTTGAGTTAAGGTTTCTTCAAACACATCCCTAGAAGTGGAGTTGCTGTATATATAGTAGTTCTATTATTAATTTTTTGAGGAACCTCCATACTCTTTCCACCAACAGTGCACAAGGGCTCCCTTTTCTTCACATCCTCGCCAACACTTGTTATTTCTTGTTTTTGTTTTTAGGTGTGAGGTGATAGCTAATATTCTAATAGGTGAGGTTATACCATGATGTGGTTTTGATTTGCAGCATTCATTGGATTGAAAAACCTCACACTCCAAAGTACCAGACCACAGACAAAGGGTCTTTCATTGATGTTTTGGTTTGTAAACATTTACATTTTGTTGCCTGCCCCCGAAACATAGTTTAAGCCCCTATGAGAAGGGAAAGGAGATGTGACTAGCAGTGGAGAGATATTTTCTTCACCAGCAATATCCATGGAATACCTAGTCACTCTGGATACAATTTCTCTTGGAAGTACTGGCAGAAGAATAAGAGGCAGACTGATATAGGAGTATTGCTTGGTGTGCATTTCCAATCTCTGCCTCCTCCTCTCCCACCCCCCCATCTCTTAGTGATGGAGAAAGAGGAGAGAGGATTACAGTGTTTTACCAAACTGGCCAATCAAGCCTATACCATCCCCTCACCATCTCCTAGGTTCCAGGCTCAGCAACATTATATAAGACTAGAGGCCCTTTGCACGAAGAATCGTGCAATAGACCTTCCTTCACCTGGCTACTGGCACCAGTTTTCCTTCCACCTTCTTTCAGGGTGGGGGCTTGGACCCCAGCGGTGGCGGCAGCGTGGGGCGGGAGCTGCCGGGCCCCATGCCGCCATCCGCGATTGGGGTGCCGCCACCGCCCAGGTCCCTCAGTGATAGAAGGGACCCGGGCGCCGCTGCTGCTGCTCCGACCACGATCGCTGAGGGGCGGGACTGGGCACTGCCGCAGCTCCCACCACAACTCTCGCCGGCCCCATCAGTCCCCCCTCGGCCCCATTGGTCTCCCCTCAGCAGCCGCTGATCTGGCCGTTGAGAGGTGCGGGGGGCGGGACTCGCGAGTCCCGCCCCCTGCGCCTCTCAACGGCCGGATAGGCCACTGCAAGTCCTGCCCCCCAGCCTCCCACCAGCCCAATTGTGGGCTTAGCGGAGTGATGGTTATTTGCATATTACCCTTTTATTAGGTAGGATTTGCCTGAGACAGAGTTGATTGACAGGATGTTCTACATTGAATCTAACTTGTTCACTCTCCCCTGGGAGTGCAGCACAGCAGGTAGGCTGAAGCTCAGCATCTGTACAGGAAAAATGGTGTACACACAACCTCACCTGGCTGTCCCATGATGCTTTTGGGCTTGCCCATCACACCTAAGAATTACCTGAGCTATCTGTAATATCAGAGGCCTGGGGCCCCTTCAGAGACCCACAGTGCTGCTGCTCACTGCTGAGGACAAGTGCAGTGTCCTTCCTGGGCAAGTGTTCAGAAAGGTTCTCATCTTTATCGATGTAGCTTTCCCATTGGGCTACAAGATACTTCCATTTAGACCCTTTACTGGTTGGCCTCTTAGCAAAAGTCAAGTGCATTTTGTGGCCAATTGATCTATGGAGAAGTTTGAGGAAGACTTGTTGAGCGCCTCTCATGAACCTCTCTTTCAAACCCAGTCGCCTTCACTGTGCTGTTATGTAGACCTAGGCATGGGCCCCCTCAGACCCATCCCGGACTGAGCTGCTGAGTCCTGGGGGAAAGCATGGGCCCAGTCCCCGGAAGTGATGCCGTGAAGTGGTTCTGAGACTGGGAGGCTGAGGAAATGGTGTCCCAGAAGGTTGGGTTGTTGTTAGCCTAGACTTGGGACCCCAAATCTCCTTCTGAACCTCCTGGTCTCTCTGCCTCAGTATTTGGCCTTTTTCTAATCCAGGTTTAAAAGTCCCAGAGGGTTAGAGTTCAGTGTTGTGGGAAAAGGCATCTGAATGGGGCCTGGGAGGAGCTGCCAACATTTCAACTTTGCCAATGTTCAGAGGTTCTGAAACGATTTATATTAGATTGTTCAAAACTTGGAAGGCATTTCCTTAAAGCCTCAGAAGTGACAGGCTGTAAGAAATCTTTTCTCTGTTGTGGGAGAGATGGAGGTGATCCTGAATGCAATTATTTTCGGGTGCTGTTTTCTCTGGGAATGGCGAACATTTTCTGGTCTCCTTCTGCTGCCCTAGGTCCCCAGACTTGCTTTAGCAGCCAACACCCTCCCTCTCTCTAGGGAACTCATGGCCCAGGCTGTGTTTCTGATGCCAGACAGAGTCAAAGGTTTCAGCAAGAACCTGGGAGAGATATGAGTGGGGCTCGACCTAGCAGGACTATGCTCAGCAAAGTGACTGATGAGTTCTGAGTTTCTTTCCAGCAGTAGTGGCTCCCAACTTTCCTCCTATACCTGGTCACTGTCGTGCCTTCTACCAAAGGTGTGGAGAAATATTGCCTGCTCAGTGGCTGCTGGGCCTGTGGAGATACCCCTTGGGTCACCCCAGCAAAGGTGGACTCAGAGAAGCCAGTCCCCCCCAGAGGAGCACTCAAGAGACATGAGTCTGTGCAAGAGTTGGACGAAGACCTGGGTTGTTCCGGCCCCAAAATTTGCCAATTGGAGCATGACGGCAAGAGGCTGACCCCACAGAAGCTTGCTGGCTGAAGCCCTCTACAGAGAGGACAAACATTTAAGGCCTAAGGCAGCTAATTTCTCTTCCTTCAGTGACCCCCGCTGCCCACCCCTGCCCACAACCTGAGCCATTCTGTGAGTCTTCCCAGCCAGGAACCTCCTTCCTTACTAAACAGTCATGGGCAAGGAGTCCCAGAAACTAAGGTTTCAAATGGTAGGCTGCTCTGAAGCTGGCCAGTCAGAAAACCTGATGTTCCTCTGCCCGGTCTCTAAAGTCCCTTCTTGGGCAGAAGAAAGAAAAGTCTGTGCTCTGTGAGCCACATAGGATCCAGGGGCAAAGAGAGGACGCAGAGCGGCCTTAGCAGCGGCCCGCGCAGTCTACCAGATGGGCTTCCTGGAAAGTATCGAGCAGCAACCCCCTTTCCTCATGGCGCACCTGCCTTTTTATTCCTAGCCTCTCGCTCCTCAGCGGCGTCCCTTACTGATCAAGAATTTTCTGTAAAAGCCAGTGTTTGACTTGAAATTCAGTTTTCATTGTGAGGCCCCAAACCTCCCTTTTTCCATGAAGTACATTCCCATGTGGGGTACCTCATCCTATAAGACTTTCTGCCTCCAAAAAGGATACTTGGGTGCAGCTTCTACTAGTATGGGGCTCCTGCAATGACATCTGTTGCAAATTGGGGCAGGACTCAGGCTGATACCAATGAGTCCTTCCGTGTGTGTGTGTGTGTGTGTGTGTGTGTGTGTGTATGTGTGGAGGCGGGACTGAGAAAATGCTGTTTCTACCTATTGATTTACTCAACAAATACTTACTAAGCACCTGCGCTTGTCACTTGGGATATTTTGGTGACTGAGAGAACTGAAGCCCCTCCCCTCAGAGCATCCACAAATGAAAGGAAGAGATAAGTCAACAGTATACTTTCAAATAATAATTGCTATAAGGAAACGTGAACTAGGATAAGAGGACCAAGTGATGCAGGGGTGCTAGGTTTCACAAGGTGTCAGCGAGGTCTTCTTGCAGGAGGTGAATTTTCAGTGGAGATGTGAGCGATGGGTCCTGTGAGGAGCCAGAGGAAGAGTATTCCTGGAGGATGACATGGCAAATGCAAAGATTGCAAGGCAGGAATGTGGCTGGCCGGCCTGTTCCAGGACCGGCAGAAAGGCCATTGTGGCCAGGGAAGAAAGAGAAAAGAATGAAGGTGTGATAGGAGAAGGAGGTATGGGCCAGACTCTAGTGGGCCTATCACCCATGGTGAGGAGCCTGGGTTTTTTCTTAGGTGTCCTGGGCGTCCTGAGTCGGCTAGAACAGGAGGTGCAGTGATCTGATGTCGCCAATGGAGAGGTCACTCTGACTGCTGTGCATGGCCGTGGGGTGCTGGCTGTTACCAGTAGAACAGCTCAGCAGTTAAGGCGACAGTTGGTCCTGGGGAGGTGGGAGGGGGAATATCAACCGACAAGAGAGAGCTCAGGCTTCGGGCCTGTGTCCCAGGCCCCCCTGCCTCAGGAGCCCAGGACAGAAGGGGGCACTGCCAGCAGCTTGTGGCCCTCCGGTCAGGGTGAGATTACTCACCCTGTGGACAGACAGCACGCTTGTCCCCCGGGGCCACAGTGGCAAGACTGTTGCTCCTCCCCCAACACATACACTCAAGGCCAGGGCAGGTCCTGATCACTTAAGTCTCCCTAAGCTGGGTTAGAGGATGGGGCACACACAGTTACACACAGAAGACAGCTAATGCCTCTTCCTGCAGTGACTGCTGCCCACTGCCCACCCTCGAGATGAGAACCTTAGTGTCTGTTTCTGGTACTTTCCGTGGCCAAGGCTGATATTTATATATCTTACAAAGTGATCTTCCCCATAGCCTAGTACCAGTACATAGTTATTATAATACTAGAGGCCCGGTACATGAAATTCGTGCATGGGTAGGGTCCCTAGGTCTGGCTGGCGATCAGGGCCGATCTGTGGGGTGACTGGCGGGGCAATTGGGGGGCGCCTGCTGGCACCCGCCTTGGCTGGCCTGGTGCTGCCCACTCACCAGCCCTGCCCCCACCGCCGCTGTCGGTTGCCTCCCTCTGGGGCATGCGGGCTGGAGGCAGCTCCTGCATTGAGGGTCTGCCCCCTGGTGGTCAGTGCACGTCATAGCGACTGGTTGTTCTGCCGTTCCATCAACTTGCTTATTAGGCTTTTATTATATAGGATTCAGTTTATTGGTACATTATTTAGTGTTCCTAAGACAGATTTATAAATTTGCTTTCTTCTAATATCTTTGGTTGTTATATATCATAATTTTGGTGTTAAGTTCTCTGAAAGAATTTGCTAAGTAAATTTGCTACAATTTACTTGCCAAGCCATTTTGGCCTCTAAGTCTTTTCTGTGAGAAGCTTTTAAATTATGGTTTCAGACTCTTACATTGGTATGGAATTATTCAGATATTCTGTTTTTCTTTTGTCATTCATGGTAATGATTCAAGAAATTTGACTTTGCATTAAAAATGTTGTTTATCAGCACATTGTTTATTGTATTCTCTTTTTAATGCCTGTGGTATCTCTTTGGTATCTCTTGTTTTCTCCCCTTGTAGTTCATGATAATGGTAATTTCCCCTCTTCTTTTCTCAGTCTTGGTAGGAGTTTATTCATTGACTTTCTCAAAGAAACATGATTCATGGTTTGTTGATTTTTCTGGAAGTTGGTTTCTGTTTCATAAATCTACTTTTCTCTGGTTTCAGTTCTGCTACATACTAGTACTTTAATATACTCTTCCTTTTCTGACTTAGAGATGGAATTTTAGCCTTTTTTTTTTGTAAGACCTTTTTTAGAGCAGCTTAGGTTGACAGCAAAATTAAGGAAGATTTCCTATGTATTACTAGTAGCCTTTCTTTAAAGAAAAAAAAAAGTTTAAAGCTATAAATTTACCTCTAAACACAGCTTTAATTGCAGCACTCAAATTTTAATATTAGTAGATTTCATTTTCTGGCAAAATACTTTGAAGCAGGTGTTATGTCAAAGGTTATTACTGAATTTATAATTTAGTGACTTTCTAGTTACCTTTTTGTTGCTGACGTGTTAAATCCACTAAGGTCAAAATATATTCTGCACAATTTCTGTCTCTTGAAGTTTGTTGATACTTGCTTTTATTGCATAGTACATATGCAGTTGTAAAGAATGTATTCAGTTAATGGCCGCAGTATTGTATAGTTTTAAATTATGTTGAGTTTGTTAATCATCTTTTCCAATCTTTTATATATCTACTAAAGGCCTGGTGCATGAATTCGTACATGGGTGGGGCCCCTCTAAGTGGCCTGCGGGGATTGCGTGGAAACCCGCAGTCCAACGCTGCTTGCAGCTCCTTCCTGCCGCTCCCGCTCATCCCGGCCCCACTGCGCCTGATAGGGAGAGGCTCGCACTGCCACAGCAGCACTCACCAGCCTGAGGGGAGTGGCCTGCAGGATCGGGCTGAAACTGGCTCTCAGACATCCCCTGAGGGGTCCTGGATTGTGAGAGGGTGCAGGGCCAGGCCAAGGGACCCCACTGGTGCACGATTGGGCTGGGGAGGGACTGTGGGAGGGCTCCAGGGTGTGTCAGCCCATCTCGCTCAGTCCCGATCAGCCGGACCCCAGCAGCAAGCTAACCTACCAATCAGAGCGTCTGCCCCCTGGCAGTCAGTGCACGTCATAGCGACTTGTCGACTCTCTGCCCCTGGTTGTCAGTGCACATCATAGCGAGTGGTTGAGTGGCCTTAGCATGTCATTAGCATATTATGCTTTGATTGGTTGAACAGTCGACCGGTCACTGGACGACTGGGCACTTAGCATATTACGCTTTTATTATATAGAACTAGAGGCCTAATGCACAACATTCATGCACTTGGGATGAGGGGAGGGGTCCCCTCAGCCCAGCCTGTGCCCTTTAGCAGTCCAGGAGCCCTCGGGGGATGACCGACTGACAGCTGCTGCCACTACCGCTGTGCTTGCCAGCCATCAGCCCGGCTTGTGGCTGAGCAGCACTCCCCCTGGGGGAGTGCACTGACCACCAGAGGGCAGCTCCTGCATTGAGTGTCTGCTCCCTGGTGGTCAGTGCGCATCATAGTGACCTGTCGTTTCACCATTCGGTCGATTTGCATATTACCCTTTTATTATATATGATTGATATTTATCTGATTGTTCAATCAGTTATTGAGATAAATGGATTAAAAAAACACCCACTAGGAGTATGGATTTGCCTATTTCTCCAGGGTTCTGTCAGATTTTGCTCTCTACGTTTTGTCATTATGTTGTTATGCTTATATAAATGTAGATTTTTTAAAATCTTCTATATAAATTGAATCTTTATTTTTATGAAATGTTTTTCTTTATTTCTATGAATCATTACTAACTTAAAGCTTCTATGTTTATAGTGGTATAGGTAGACACTCCAGATTTCTTTTATGGTTAGTGTTTTCATTGGGTTCCTTTTTCCAACCGTTTACTTCCACCTTCATGTGCCCTTATTTCTAAGGGGTGCCTTTTAAAAGTAGCGTATAGATGGACTCCAGCATTAAATTTCTTCATAAGCTCTAACACTGAGGTAAGGTAGAAAGGGAGCTATTGATCAATAAGATGATGATCACAAAGAAAGGAAGAAGTGCATTACATTTCCCTAATATTACCTATTTTGTGGTTCAGAAATTGTAAGCTGTACCCACCATTCCACTATGCAGTGGAGTTAGCTAGGACTCAGGATGAAGAACTAACTGAAGGCTACGCAAGCCCCAGAGCTGGTGTGGATATGAAAAGATCCCAGGCCAAATGGGGGATGAAAGGAATAATGGACATATCCCAAGGAAAGGACAAGTGTAGAAAGTTTAATCTTAGAATTTGCATAGACCTCTTCATACACTGACTTGGATGAAGTAAAAAGAAACAGGTGGTCAAGAAGGGATCTGGGAACCAGATTTGATCTCTGAACTCCCTAAGACATGCAAGAAGCCACATCAACACATAACTTACACCTGAGGATTTAATACTAACCCCTAGGTTGATATTAAGGTTTAGGAGCTTACATTTAAGACTCTTCCACATTTTTCTCTTTGCTTCTATTTACCTATAATTGAAGTATAATGAGTATTATTTGATTGGAATTACATTTTACTTCTTAATACTTGTAGAATTTCGTATAGCCTGTTCAAAATTTTACTGCCTCCACAAGAATCTTGTACTAGCCAGCAGCACAATCTATGTGATAGCCATTTTATGGAACAGATATTTTTTATCTTATATGTCTCCAAAATAAATAGATAGAAGAATCTCTCCTACACCCACATCAGTAAACAGCTTACTGATCAAAAAACGAGACATCATTTCTTTCTCCAAATCAGAAGAAAATCTTGCCATGTTTTCTTGCCAAGAAGTGAATCTTGCTTTGTTTATTGCCTTTAAGCCATATCTTTTGTGAGATCAGCAATAGTTTAAGGCAATCTGGATGATTTGCCCTTATCACAACTTGGAACAGAATTCTTTGGAGTCTGACTGACAGTAGATTTAAAAGCTTTGAAATTCCTTTGAGGTGTTAGCAATCTTAATGATCCTGATTTTATTTTTTTAATGCTGTAAGCAAATAATAAAAGTACTGTCTACTGGTTAAGTGGCCTTATGATTAAATACATATTTTACTTAGTATTTAATGTAAGTATGCGAGCAAGGAAGAGTTCAAATAGTAATGGAGTGAGCCAAAAGTATGGATGACATATTTATTTGCATAGAATAAGAAGAATACATTTTTACTGCTGTTTATAGAAAACATGTTCTTTGGCACAAGCTTCACAAAGACGAGCAGGAACAGAATTCCATGGAATTAAGTTGAAAGTAAATTGTGGGTAGATACCTAGGAATTCTTATAGGACTCTAAGCAGTTTGGTAGTTAGATGCCAAACAGGCAAACAGGTCCTTGTGTTTGAAATTGTGCTTGTGACGGGACTATGTTAAAATCTATAATATTACAATACAATGTTAATTCTAGAGGAAGAGACTTCCTAGGGAAATGTAAATGTTCTTACCACCATCTGAAAGCAGATATTGAACATGAAAATAGCCTCATTTTTTGTCCTTGAGTTTATGTATTTACTAGAGGCCCGGTGCATGAATTCGTGCACAGGTGAGGTCCCTCAGCCTGGCCGGTGATCAGGGCCGATCAGGGCCCATCTCGCCCAGTCTCGATCAGGCTGGGAGGTTGGCTGGCCAGGGTAGGGGACCGCAGGACTTGGCTGGCAGGCCCCATCAGAGCCGATCCGGGCCAGCCGGCGGGGGGGGGGGGGGGGGGGAGGGGAGAAAGGGTTCACGGGAGGTTGGCTATGGGAGTGCACTGATGACCAGGGGGCAGCTCCTGTGTTGAGCATCTGCCCTCTGGTGGTCAGTGCACGTCATAGCTACCGGCTGGTCATCTGGTCATAACAGTTGCTTAGGTTTTTATATATATAGATTAAAATTAAATTTGGCTCTTCCTCTTCCCCCTCCTCCCCAAAGTCATTGTGCTTTTTGGGCTTAGAATTGATCTATCTTATGAAACTGTTTGGCATGTGTGTATGCGTGTTTTAATTTAAACAATAATTCTTAAATGAACACCTGTTAGTGTATTCCTTTAGCAAGCATTTTAAAGATCTTTTAATGATCAATTCCGCTCTGTGAACTGAACACACCATTATTCCCTAATTAGCTGGGAGTCTAGAACTGGTTACCTCATGGGAAAGACCAGATACAAGCACAAGAAACCCAATGAAACTAGAAAATGCAGGTGGAGAAGGGAAAGTAATATAAAACAGGATTACATCTCGATATTAATTTTTTTCAAATGTGAATCTGATATGTGTATGGGATACAATATTATGCAGAGTTTTAAAGAACAGGCACTGGTCAAAAGTGACTGAATTATCTGACTTTGGGCAAATTACTAAACCTCTCTGAGCGTCATTTTCCTGCCTCATAAATGGAGATGATAATCCCTCCTACTAAGAGTTGATGCGAGAATAAAATTAAATAATGAATGTGAAATACTTAAGAGGTTGGACACATGACAAGCTTCATGAAATGTGTATCCATTATTAATATTTGGGCGGGTGGGATAACCAACATTTCATTGCTTGCCAACTAGATCTAGGGAATTGTGGGATTTCTTCAGTATTATGAGGAAATTTGCCATTAGGCATCAACAATAAAAATGGCATCTTATTTTCCAAAGTTTTTGATTGGGCAGGTTTTTAAAACCATTAAAATTTTTCATAAGCACTTTTCCCTTTTTTTGCTTTTGTACACCTTATTAATATTCGTTTGGATGCCAGTGTGGTTTGTCGGGAACAGCTGCCCACAGCTGCAGCAGGCTTCCTAAGAATGAGAGGTACATGTCAGACTTCTCTTCATAGGGGCTGGCGGTGGGTCCTCTACCTTAGTCACCCTGGCATCCACATCAAGATGCTTGCTTAGTAAGAAGGCCAACCTGGATGGGGTAGACACAGTTGACTTTCCTGGGATTCAGTGGTTCACAAAATCTAGCTTTTGTGTTTTCCATGATAACGACACCAGCTCATGCTGCACAAAGTAGAAAATGTCAGATTGATCTTCTCCTTTGAAAACTGAATAACCTGGTAAGCAGGCATTTGGTTTGGTTTTGATTCAGAGATCCCACCTTTTTCCTTACGTCTCCCTGAATGCTCAGCAATTTCAGAGCAGGTATGTCTTCAATAAGGAGAAACAAGGCTTTCCGTTTAGAGGGAAAAGGACGTGGAATGCAAACAATAACAATTAAAAAAAAAAAGTTGAGTTGGAGTTGCCTTCAGGTTCCTGAGGTTATCAGTGCTTGGAAGGCCTAAATTTGGGGGGTTGAGGTGGGGGACGAGGGGCCAGGGGGGATATGTAGAGGTCAGAAATTGTAGTAGGCATGAGGTTTATTATCCATCTTATTTCAGAGGTGCATATTCAAATAAAATAGATCCTGGATACAACAGCCAGAGAAAAGCCCCAGCCACGCCCCCCCCCCCCCCCCCCGCCCCCCCCGCCCCCCCCGCCCCCTGACAACTAATGATGGTAAGCCTGGTGACTTTACTTAAGATCAGACATAGATGCCCGCTGGAAGGACCCTCCCCCATGAGCGTGAAGGAAGAAGGTGGGTTTCTTCATGGGTGTAGCAGGGTGGGATGCACTGGTTAATCCAGTAGCTGTAAGACATTGTTCCGAAGCCAGACAGCCCTATTTGTCTCCGTTTATTATTGGAATTTGTTCCTGCAGAATTCCATTCCTCTTGTCTCTGTGTTTTGTGATGATAACCACAGTACAGTAGAGACTGGGAGACGCAGTAAAAGCACAGGGGTCTGCATCAAGACAATGCAGTTTGATTCACAAGGGCTGCCGACCACACGTTCAGCCCTCATAGCTTCCTCCATCCTCCACACTCCTCCTGTCTGCAGCTGTGGACATGGATTCCCCAAATCCGGTGTGCTTCTGGCTTTCTCCCTGATACCTCGTAGCTTCCAGGGAGAACTGGGGACCGCCACTTAAACTCCCAGCTTCCTGGTTCCTTATCTGTCCGTGGAAATGACAGTTCTATCTTTTCTCATTCAGAGCTGGTTGTAAGGACCTTTGTGAAAAGTGATTTGGAAGAGCTGTGAAACGATAACCTAAGTCTGCGTAGGCGTCACCCTGCTAATCCTTCCCTCTCGGATTGCTGCCCTGGGTGGGGCGGTGGGCACGGCGCTGGGCTGGCAGATAGAGGATGCAGTGCTGGTGCTGAGACGACACAGGAGAACCCGCGTTAACTTTTGCTGCTGGGTTCCTTCTTGGTCAAAAGTTGCATCAATTGTGATTACTACCTGCAAATCCTTTATGCCACTCTCTTTCTGTTTGTTAGGCCCACCTGTGAAATTTGCTCACAAGTCTCTTTTTAGAACCCTCTAAACAGGGCCCAGTATTCCTCCCTATGTTTCTGTAGCACCCTGTGCCTTGTGCAGGTGGTCATGGGTTTGTATCCATCAAAGATGATAAACTTTGGAGGTCTTGGCCCATGCCAATATGCATCTTCATGTCCCCACCATTCGACCTCCTCGTCCCCCCCCCCCACACACACACACACCTTTCAGAGAGGAAGGGAGAAGATGAGAAAGATAGAAACATCAATGATGAGAGAGCCTGGAACTCTGGCATGTGTCCTAACTGGGAATCGTATCATTACCTCATGGTTCACAGGTCGACGCTCAACCACTGAGTCAGGCCGGCTGGGCGTTTAGAGGAAAAAACTAAAGAGAAATTAGGAGGCTCAAATAAGTCAATGTTTTTTCCTGGGCAGCAAAAAGTTGATTATGAGGGGCAAGCTTCATTATATTATAATGGCTGGCAACATGTGCTCCCTGACATATGCTTTGCAGTCTGGGTCAAGTTGCTTTTCCTCTTCCTGTGCCTCAGTGTCTCCATCTGTAAAATGGGATAATATTACTAATTCAACAGGGCTATTGTGAGAATTAAGTGAATTAATACACATGAAGTATTTAACGTGTAGCCAGATACACAGACAGCGTGCAGTAAGTGTTAAATATAGCTAGAACATGAAAGCAAAACCCCACTTCCAAAGGTAAACATTTTCCTCCTTTTCTGAGTACTGAATTTACAGCTATCCACTTTTTTTTTTTATTGCCTAAAGTTTTACATATGTCTCTATCCACTTCTTTATCTCTGAGTATTGCTGAGTCTTCTGATTCTTCATCTGTAATAACTACTTGCTCATTTCCTAGGTGGTATCTACTGACTCATGATAGTTTGGGATTCAAGTCTTACCCCCTCTGAGTCTCAAATTTTCTCATCAGCTAAATAAGGAAAATAGCAATGCCTACCGCATGGAGTTACTGAGAGCATCAGAAGAGCTCATGCCCAGAGAGTTCTTATCTTCTGTTTGGCATATAGTAAGCATTCGATAAGTAGCAGCAGCATCGCACCTGTTTTTTGTTATTTCGTTGGATGGGAAAAACATTTCCTGCCATTACAACACGTCTTTGGAAGTGAGGAATCTAATCCTAACAAAACAACTCATTAAATCTATTTTTGAAAAGAATTCTTGATAAGGAGGTGAAAGGGTTCCAGGACCCATTTCCAATGTGTGTGTGTGGAGGCTTCCCCACACCAACAAGAAATTCTTGGATGCCAGCATGATGTCCGAGCATTCGACTCAGTTCTGACACCATCTGCCCAGGAGGGAATCTGATTCCACAGGGCTCAGTCCCACCAGACCGCCCTTCACTTCAGACTCACTTGCAAGCCCGGCTTGTTACCTGTGCTTCTGAATGACTGGCTGCAAATCAGAGGTTTCCATGAGCCCCTCTTTGGGCTCCATTAATTTGCTAGAATGGCTCATAAAACCAGAAAAACCCGTTTACTCGCTAGATTACGGATTTATTGTAAAGAATACTAAGGATATGGATCCACTGCCAGTGAAGAGAGACATAAGGCAAGGTCCTGAATGAAGCTCAAGGAGATTCTGTCCTTGTGCAGCTTGGGGCTCATCATGGTGGAAAGCATCCTGGTTTTCCAACTTGGAAGCTCTCCGAGAAAAGGGCAAGGAATTGTCTTTTGGGGTTTTTATGGAGGCTTCATTATGTGGTCATGACTGACTCAGTCAATTGGCCATTGGCCATTGATTCAACCTCAAGCCCCTCTCTTCTTGCAGGACATCAGGGGGTAGGACTAAACGTTTTAATCCTCTAATCATAGATTGGCTACATTGGCAACCAGTTCTGTTTTTTAGGTGTGTTCCCAAGGTTACTTCATTAACATAAAAGAGACTAGTACCTTGATCAGTTGGGAGCTCTGTGCGGGAAATGGGGGCAAAGACCAAATCATTAATTCTTATTATAAGTCACAACATCACAGTAGACCTCTGCATCTATTTTCACTGTTTCAGACGTTTCTGCAAGTGATTGGTGTGGTCGGCGTGGCGGTGGCGGTGATACCTTGGATTGCAATACCCTTGGTTCCCCTTGGCATCATTTTCTTTGTTCTTCGGAGATATTTCTTAGAAACGTCCAGAGATGTCAAACGCCTGGAATCTACAAGTGAGTACAAAGGCTCTCAGGTTGGGATGGCAGCAGTGCAATCTGGCTTCCGTTCATGCCCTAATTAAGGAGACCCCTGACATTCTCATAAAGTTAACATGAACTGAGTGTTAAAACCTCCGTTAGTCAGTGTGGCCTTTAACGCAAATAGATCAGTGCCACGCTAGGTGCAGCCTTCAGCTTCGCATAAGGCAAGAATGGATGTATGTGGAGTAATATTTCGTGGGAATGTGAGCACTGAAGACAGACCATTTCCATCCTGGTCATGACATACTTCCTAATCCAGAGCAGAAGGCGATACATGTTTTTCTGAGGTATAAAATATCTCATCATGTTTTAACTAATATAGAAATAAAACAGATTCTCTCCCACTCCCCCTGAATTTACTAGAAATGACAAAGGAAAGGAAAAGATTAGAGGAAGAAAAGGGAATACACTCATGTCAGAAGTGATACATTTGAAAAATATATTACTCTCACATACTCAAAAAATTTCAAATAAGTTGTGGTTGTTAAATGTTTTGAAAAGAGAAGCACTGCTATTTTTAGTCTTGCTCTTTATTGTCACCAGTAGTGCCTCACTGTTTGAGGGCTCCCGCCCTGCGCGCCCCCCCCCCCCCCAGGGCTGTCCGTATAAATGGATACTGAAAATAATCCCCTTGGGAGGACACAGGAGAGGGATCAGTTTAGTGTGTTACTCTATTCAGCTTCCTAGTGTTAGAATAGTGGGGAAAGCATTTGGTGATTAACCATTGTGTTCTACAGGTAATCACAGAGGATGTGCCGATTCAGCGCTTATCTCATTAATGCACAAACATTTTATTATTAAAATAACAAAATTATAAGGAGAATAGATACTAATATTTTTTTAAATCTATAAGGATGATAGCCAAAACATAAATAAGGAATTTAAATAAGAATAGCTAATATATATTTTTTAAATCTATAAGGATGGTAGCCAAAACATAAGGGAGAAAGATATTTGTATCAGAAACCTCAACTGAGGATAGTTTCTGCAAAATAATACCAACTTAGCTTTCTGGAAGCCAGGCTAAGGAGAGAAATGTTGATTCCCACGGTTCTCCGTATCTACCAAGTGGAAAAATACAAGTTCATCAGGATAAAGGAGTTTTTGTTGTGGCAAATGTGTGTTAATAATACACTCTAGAAGGGCATTTGTCCTAAGTATTTGCATAAAGACTAGTGGGTGACAGTTTCATAAAAGCTATAACAAACTTTTCAGTCATCAAGAAAACCAGCTAAACTGTTGAGGGTTGGCTTTCTTAGGTCTTTTAATGGGGCGGCGGAGCAGTGTCATCAAGGTGTTGATAACATTCTGTTGATGTGATTTGTTACAATGACAGGACTTGGAGAAGGCAGGACAAGTGATAACCCCCAACCATTCTTTTGTGTAGACAACAAGGCTTCAGTCAATTACCAGTTGAGACCACTCTTTCCTCCACACCCACAGATAAATGTGGTAGCCAGTTGATTAGACCTGGTGGTCTGTGCCATAAATAACAATTCCACTGTTTCCTCTGAGCAGTAATTGATAGTACCTCTTGAGGCTGCTGTTGGGACCACCAGCAAAAAGAAGGACACCTGATTGTCTTGGCTAGAAGGCACAAACTTGCTTCATCCATGTGCTTTGAATAACTGCTAAAGTCCCGAGGTTTAGTTTCAGGTCACACTTGAAACCTTGCAACCTTGGGCTGACATTTAAGCTATCTTGCTGTCAAATCTACAATTGATCTAATGGTTTTTCATTTTTGCAACGGTGAGCTTAGCAATGTTCAATCATAGAGAAGTGCATAAAGCCTGGATGGCATTTAGTTGTATTTCTGTAGCCAACTCTATTCATTGGGCAATGCCTGAATTATGAAGCCATATTCAAATTTTGTCTGTAAGGGTTCTGTGGTCAACTAGCAATGTCTGCCAGGGGCATTGCTGGGGGAGTGTTAACACACGTGTGCCACGTGTTTTCAAGTCATGGATCCTCATGTCTGCTGTTTTAGAGTTCTTATGCCAATTCTTAGGGACTTTTTTCAACTTAAGATGCTTAATAAGGTGTACAGTATTGAGTAAGGCTTGTGGATTAAGATTTTAGGGTTTTTTAAAGATAAACTACGAAGTCGGGGGTGGGGGAGGAATGCATTTAGTTATACACAGGCATCTTTAACCCCTGATTATTCTCTCTGTGAGATGCTGTGGCCATGATTAAAAGCACGGCCTTGGGAGTAAGCCAGAGTTGGGTCTGTCACTGAGCTCTACCAGCTACTTGGATTGATTTACTTAATCTTGGGCAGTGCTCTTAATCCCTCAGAATGTTTTTCCTTCTATCAAGGATATAATACACCTGCCCTCTGGAGTTCTTGTGAGGATTACTTGAGTCGAGGCTTAAACAGTGCTTGCTGGCTTCTACCAAAGGCATTAAGAACATGACAGGTAGCAGGTCACCCATAGCATTAACAAGAGCCTATAGCAAGGCTGTCAGCCCAGGGTCCTTGCATGCAGTTCCCCACCCACCTTGCCAGGGAAGATTTGCAACTCTGTGTCCTGAAGAGTCCTCAGGATCATGGAAAACACAGCTGTCTGTCTTGTGAAATGTAGGTTACATTTGTCTGTGACTGGTGACTAATGCCATGGGTGTTACATAGGTCTATTCAGGATAGTCAGCTTAGTTGGTGGGAAAAAGGATATTACATTGGGCAAGGTAATACCAGAGCCTTGGTGTCCCCTCTCTCTTTGTACCAGTTAATTTTCTTTGCAAACCCTCCAATTCACTCATCCTGGTATCCGCTCAGCCTTGAATGGCGTGTGGAAGACAGAGGATAGTTTTCCACAGGTCCAGATTCCTGTTGTACCGCTATCGCTCTTGGGTATGCGGTCAAGAAGGTGATGTGTTCTTTGGGTGCCCTGGTGTTCAAGGCTGGGTGACACCTGATTTATAGAGTCCACCCTGTGGGGATAATCAGTTGCCACTTTGACCTCCTGATGAGGGAGGCAAGTGAGGAGGGCGTCCAAGCTCTGGAGAATTGTAGCCCCTCTTTTTCCTTCTCAGAAGAATTGTCGATGGCGAAATAGTTTATGTGACAGCATTTGCTCTGGGCATGAGACCATGAGTTCTCTGCACTGTGTGTAGCACTCTCTTGCTATAATGAGCCATGTAAGTCCCCTGAGTCATCCTGATGAGCACCTTATATCCAGACTGGCCGTGTTTGGGGGCAGGGCTGGGACATCTGCTGCGGGATGCAGAAAAGGCCTCTATGGAGCTTCCAACCTTTCTGATTTGGCACATGAGCTCAGTCTGTGTTCATATTGCTCTCTTCCAAGTCCAAGGTTAAAGGGAGCTAAAGTAAATAGAAGTTAAAAGTTGCTCAGTATGGTGGAGAGAGAACAGTGTGGATGCCAGAGTAAGACCACAAGCATAAAACTGGGTGGTCAGAGCCATCCCAGAGTCACTGAAGGTTCTTTGCCTGAATTAGATACAAGGGAAAATGTGAGGTCCTATCTGCCTCGGAGAAGCTTTTCCCCTTTCAGCACTGTCACGGGCTGGGGACCCTAACCCTAGCACTAACCCTAATGGTCCCCAGTCTGGAAAGAGCCCCAGGCGGAGTGGATGGTCAGATGGCCCACAGCCCAGGGCTGTCCACACATGGAGGCCTGCTCCCTCCTTGCTTGTAGAACTGTGGATACTAACTGAGCATAACACGTGTGCAGTGCCCACATGCGTGGTATTGTGTGACACACAGACACTCGATGCCGGGCTAAGGAATCAGGCTCTGGCATTAAGTTTGAGTTTTTCCCTGTCATTTCATAAAATCTCTGCAGCCTTCTGTAACACAAGTGAGATCTTCCCCTAAACACCCAGGTTTCACCAATAGATCTTTTGAGCAGGACCATGATGAATGAGTTAGCAAAGAAAGAATTTATCTAAAACTAGCTATGATTTGAAGCTGGCCAAAGATGGGGTCAGAAAGAAGCTTTTATTTCCAGGTGGTTAATGGAAAGCATGGTGTGACCAGGGGCTTGAGGGTTGACCTGCAGGGTCCTCCCAGAAGGGGCACAGCCGTTTCTGCCCCAGCCCCCTCCCTCCTCCCCCCCACTGGGAGGCGCTGGCGGTGCTGTTTGTTGGGATATGCCACCACAGATGGTTTCCCACTGACTTTCTCTGTCGTCTCTCTCTGCTTCCTCAGCTCGGAGCCCGGTGTTTTCCCACTTATCGTCTTCTCTCCAGGGACTCTGGACCATCCGGGCGTACAGAGCTGAGGAGAGGTTTCAGGAACTGTTCGATGCACACCAGGATTTGCATTCAGGTCTGTACGTTTCTGGAAACGGTTTCAAAGGATGGGACCCGCTGCCTCCTGAGCCTTGACCTCCCTCTCAGGTGGCCTTGTTGGCTAGCATTCTCTCTGCCTCCCCCTGGGGCCAGCCCCACATCCTGTCACTGCACATCTTCCTCCCCTCCCCTGCCCCCTCTGCGCTCCCCTCTTCCTCAATAACAGCACCACCTTCCCCCCCACCCGGCCTGGCTTGCGTTGTTCTTCTATCACTGGGCCCGTGACTTTCTGTCCCTTTGGGGCAGGCATCAGGAAACTTTTTTTGTAAAGAGCCAGATGGTAAATATTTTAGGCTTTGTTTGCCGTATCAGCTCTGTTGCAACTAGTCAACTTTGCTGTTGTAGCACAAATGCAGGCAAAAATAATGCATCAATCAGCAAATGGTTGTGGCTATGTTCCAATAAAACTTTATTTATAGAAACAGGTGGTGGGCCGTTCTTGGCCATAGGGCATAGCTTGCCAACCCCTTTTTCAGAACATGTGGGGTGGCAGAAGTGGCTGAGGAGATCCACTTCCTAATGGTCAGATTTGCCACCCTTTTGATATGTAATGTTCTTTGTATCTGTGAAGCTTTCCAATCTGTCTCATATTTTGAACGCTACACGCAGATCCTTTTAGTGAGATGGTCACTTAGATACAGGCTCCTAAGGCATAAACACTGTGCAGGGCCCTGTAGTGAGTATGGAAGGTGCTAGAAACAGACTGGGAGCTGCCCTCTCTGCTGTTGGAGCCCTGGGAACAGGACGTGAGAGACAGCTTCATGCCGAGGCCCAGCTGAGGAAGAAATGCACCGACGAGACCATGTTCCCATGTTCTGTAGATGGATCACATTTCTGTTTATAACCTAAGGGTTGAATTTTTTTTTAATGCATGCTCCCCACAAAATCAGGAGAAATCCACTGTACTGATGCCTGAGTATATTGCCCTTAGCTCTCTGGAATCTTCAGGTTCCCTGGGTATGCAACTCTGCTGTCTTCCCTTGTGTAAGAACCTTCTGTAGCTCAGCTGAGTACAATGGTCCCCCTCATTCGAAGTGGTTAATGTGGTCTTTCTACTTTTCCGTGTGCTCACTGTGCTTCACAACCTCAGAGGCTTGGTTCTTGTTTCTGACCACGTCCCGATGGTTCGCCGTGCGTCTGGATGCCATCTGTGCCATCTTTGTCACCGTTGTTGCCTTTGGGTCCCTGATTCTGGCAAATAGTAAGTACGGATGGGAGTAACTATTTGTGGTATGATTCCAATGTATAGCTGCATTTACAAGTATTAAATTAAACTCTTGCCACCTTGTCTAATACCTAGTGGGTTTGTATCAGAGCATTTGCAGTGTGTGAGGTTGGGTGTGATTCCGCTGTTTGGCCCACGAAGGGGACCATGGGGGTCTGGATGAGTTCCTTTGATCTTCTTTGAATGGGTTGAGACCTGTGCAGATGTAGCAAGATGACCCCCTGAGCATCCTGGTAGTGTCTGGTAATTGTGAGGATAGAACCAAGTTCACCGTTAAGCATTTTGTCCAGCTTAGAGCTTTAGGTTTTAGCTAGAGGACCACTCAGATCTCTTGGTTGTAGGTGCCTGGTGCACTGGGTGGAGAAAGATGCTCAGCAGGAAGGAATGTTATCCTCAATGCCCCGTGGGTACCAGATGAGCAGGTGTTGGCGTGCAGGGCTTGAATTCGCCATCCCTAACTCTTCCATGGTACAGCACCAAATCACAGTACTGAATAATGGAACAATGAGAGGAGTGTTTTGGATTTAAAAGCACTGGCTTTTAGTACGGATTGCTTTGTTTTCAGGGGTTTCCAACCGCAGTTGCATTGAACCTAGTAAGTGAAATTACGTAATGGTCCTGGAAACCACAATGAGGAAACTAAATAATGACTTCCTCACCTATATCATCTGCCAGGTGTGTGTCAGTCCTGTGGGGTTAATAAACTCATTTAGCATTCATTGTGAATTCTCAGCGGGGGGTTTTGTGTCCTGGTCTCAATCAACAGGTAGTGAAAGTTGTAACTATTACTATTATTGAATGCTATGTGTTTAAGTACTTTAAAGGAGTCTTTTTGGTAAAGTGACAGAAGGAGCCAGACTCTGGGTTTAGAATGGACTGTCTTGACGCCCCTTTTTTTTCGTCCTTTAGCTTTGGACGCCGGGCAGGTTGGCCTGGCACTGTCCTACGCCCTCACCCTCATGGGGATGTTCCAGTGGTGCGTCAGGCAAAGCGCTGAAGTCGAGAATATGGTAATGTTTATCTTGACGTTCTTAGCCTTTTCCAGTCTCCTTCCCATTAAACAGCATAAAAGCGCTCCTTATGTAAAATATTAAAACTGTTATTTTTACATCGGAGCTAACAGAGTGTTTCAGATCCTTCTTCCATCTGTTTAAAGTTAATGTAAAAATATAATGTATACATCTTTTTCTCAGTCTTATGTATGCCATGTCAGCAGGTTTTATATTCATCACAAGCTGTCTTCAAATGTAATACAGGTCTTTGTGGGAGGGAGGTTCTGAAATCCTGGGGTGGATATAAGCTAATTTCTCAGAGGCCCGTTTATTTATTTTTCTTAATGGGGTAGTTCCTCATTCCTGGTTTAAAAAAATTATTATTTTTAGGTTTTTCTTTTTGTTTAATTGATAGGCATCTCCTCCCTCCACCCCCATTTTAGCATTTAGCAATTTACCACTGAACACCTGAATTTGCTGGGGTCCGGTCCCTCTTTCTGGTAGAATTAAGCTCCTCTCTGATGTCTGGTCAAAGGTGTTGAGTTACCAGGACACTTGTTTAGGAGGGCATAATCAATATGTAAATTATCTCCTCTTATGAATATTTGCACCTTCTCCTAAAAGGAGAAAAATGATAAAAATGAAATATATTCATTTTACTCTTCTAATGAAGTACAAAGTGACTATTAAAATGAGGTTTGGTGACCATCCAGTTTAATTCATGTATAACAGATGGCCCTTCCATAGCTTAAATTACTGATTGGTGGCTATAAGTAGTCTTTTCTTTAACAAAATCCTCTTGTGTTGTTTTTTTTTTATTCAGGTATGAAAAGTAGATAAATGAGATCTTAGCGTTCTTTTCTCTCATTTTCTTAGTTTTAATATAATGTTGAGGGAAGTTCCCATAAGCAAAAGTGTCAAAAGATGATGAACAAGTTTGTAAATCATCAAAGTCTTCATCCAGTTCCTAACTTCTCTCCTTTGGGGGTGTTACAACATGAGATATCCTTAATCAACTAGGTATAAAAACAGAATGGTTCAAAATAAAATAAAATAAAATAAAATAACAGAGCGGTTCATTTACAATCTTTTACCATCCATAAACCCACGATGTCCTCTGTCTTACAGATGATTTCAGTAGAAAGGGTGATGGAATATACAAACCTTGAGAAAGAAGCGCCTTGGGAATACGAAAAACGCCCCCCGCCGGCCTGGCCCCATGAAGGCGTGATTGTCTTTGACAACGTTAACTTCACATACAGCCTGGACGGGCCTCTGGTACTCAAACACCTGACAGCACTCATTAAGTCAAGAGAAAAGGTTTGTTTAAACCACCTTGCCTCTTTAAAATCTCAACTGAAGGTTTAGTGGCTGCATCCGACTGTTGGCTTCCTCATGAATGAGTTAGGGGCGCCTTTGTTCTTCTGTGGAAGCAAATTACATCGGTGACTAGAGGTAAATCTTGGAAACCGACCATGAATGTGAATACCAATATTTCTCTCCTCGTGGTGTGAGCTGCCTCATGGTGGTTGGTGAGCCCCGGGCAGAGGCTGGAACTTACCCTGCCCCAGGATATGGATCCAACATCTCATTATTCACACCTAAGTCTTGGAAGTCCACCCTGGCTACTTGTTAGTATCTCTCTAGTATCTAGTTCCAATCAGTTCTTACTTCTTTGTATTTCACAGTCCTTCTCTTCCTCCCCAGGGTGGCCTTTAGTTGCTGCCCTCTGTCCCTTGGCCCATTCTGTAGACTTGCCCTCCTCTAACCCATCCTTTGCTGTCATTCCCCTGCCCTCCCACCAGCAGGCTGCTTCTTTCTGAGACACTGGTCTGATCCCTATGGGTCCCCAATAGCTCCTGGCCTGGGTGAGAACCACTGCTGGAACCATAGCCCAGGTCCACTCCATCAGGGGTGGTATGGCCAGCGCTCAACCACCAGAGAAGATTCTGGAATCCACGACCCAGTCAGGACTCAGGAACCAGCTGGGGGCAGTAAAGGGCCCAGAGACTCACTCAAATTTGATGGAAGGAAGCCCAGGGAGCAGGGGAAGACACACGTGGGGGACCCAAAGGAGTTGCATCTTGGCCCTACCAGGGTCTAAGTGCACCGCCAACGGGAACTGGGGCCCTACCTCGAGCCCCAATTCCCATCATGCATCTCCTCCCCCCCACTCCCCCGCACTTGGCTAGTGTGAAGGTTCTGCCAGAGCATCAGGCCTCCTGGCTCCCTTTCCACAGGGACCCTTTTTTTTTATCACCTGGATTTTGAGAGCCTCCTTGTTTTCAGAGTCAACTCGAATGCATCTTACCTCTGTGAGACTCAACTCTGCCACAGCATCTTACATATTCTCTTAAAATAGTGTTTATAGTACCCCCATGTTCATAGAAGGACTTGTCACAGTAGCCAAAAGTTGGAAATAACCCAAGGGGATTAATGTATAATCAAAATGTGGTAGATCCAAACAATGGGGTATTATTCAGCCTTATAAATGAAGGACTTTTTGACACATGGATGACCCTTGAGGGCGTTATTTTAAATGAAAGAAGCCAGACACAAAACGACTGATGCTATATGATTCCACCTGGATGAGGTTAGGAGCGTCGTTAGGTTCAGAGACAGAGAAAGGAGGATGGCGGTTGCACATCAGAAGAGGCGGCAGGAGAGGCGAATGAAGTTAGTGTTTCATGGGTATAGAGTTGCATTGCAAGGCAGGAGAGTTTTGTAGATTGGTTGCACAACAATGAGGATCTACTTAACACTACTGAACTGTATACTTAAAATACGGTTTAAGTTGGTAAACTTTGTTATGTGTATTTTACCACAATTAAAAAAATAAAGGTAGTACTTATGCCATGCTTTGTAATTTGAGGTCTGACCTCACAGTAAGTACACTGAGCCTTCTTAAGGTCAGGGAGCATCTTATTTTCATCTTTGTTCCCCAGAAAATGGCATTCTGCAGGCACACGGTGGGTGGGTGGGGAGGCACTGCTGGCTGCGAGTGTGCGTAATACGCAGGTGTGAAGCGACCAGTAACAAAAACAGACACCCAGGACAGCTCCTGTAAACAACCCATTACCTAGATGCATTAAATGCCTTAAGCACTGCTCTGTTAAGCTCTTTTCCACCACAGACCCATTTAGTGGACTATAGCCATAATTTAATGAATGATACCCTTGTGACATGAAAGAATAACTGTTCCACTTAATGCCCAAATGATACCTGGGAGCAGCTCTGCTGAGTCACGTGGCACGCGCTGGCTCATTATTTCTAGTTATATTGCAGGTCAGGAGGAAGGTGAGGACTGCTGTGTAGGGGAAACATTAACTACCGCTCTCGATGGAGTCCCATCCCTCAGAGCACTGTCAGGGAGGTTCACTCACCGGCAGATACTGTGACCGTCGGATTTCACGTGCCAGACATAATTCTGTTAATTTGCAACATGAATTAAATTTCCCAGGAAACCTTGGAGTATGAATTATCTAAGAAACTCGGTCATACAACTTAGAAATATAACAGATTTCTATTCTTCAATCTAAAACACACACTCCCATTCCCGGAGTCGTAGGATTATCTGAGGTTCTGAAATGTTTGTGGGAAAATTGAGTTTGGAGACTGAAGTAGGGTAACTCCAGTAGCTTGGCTTTGGATACTGTCTCGGCCCACCACAGTATCCCTTGGTGCTCCACTCGTGTGTTTAGAGATCGTACCTGCCCATGAAATGATTGATTTCACTGTGAAATCAATGTCATGAAATGATTTCACTGTGCCTATGAAGGTCCCTGGTCCCATCTCCACACCTGTGCCAGCCCGTTACTCCGGGACACCCCTTCGGTCTGGCATTTGATTGAGAGAGGCTGTTCAGAAGACGTGGGGATGTGTGAAATGCTGCTTTATTCTCTTGCACATATTTCCTCTGTTGTCCAGATTCCTGGAAAACGAGAAAGTCTAATAGGTACTAAGCAGCAATCTAATTCACAGAAGAAACAGCAAGTAAAAGAAAGAACCAAAATGAGGCAAATAGCACCCTAGGCAACCTCGTTAGATTCTAAACACTGGCTGCATTTTTCATTTAGGCGATTTTGAGGTTGATTTGATCATTTTAGTGAGTACTGGGCCATTGTAAAGCATTTCCCAGCCCAAGAGGTAGATTAATTTTGGTTTATTATTTTTTTTCTTGCTCAGAGCTATTGCTTGGGTAATACATTTTACAGTTGTGTGCTCGATCTTGCTATAACGTGCAAAAATATTAGTTCCCTGCATTTCCTCCTTTTTTACGTAGTACTTTCTCAGGAACCCCTCCCCTGACTCCAGAGTGTCCCACTCCCCAGGCCACTTTTGGTTTCCTTCCTACTCAGACCGCAGGGCAGCAGCACCCCCATCACCTGGACTTCTTAGAAATGCAGACTCTCAGGCCCAGCAGAACTCTTGGCTCAGAATCCCATTTGAAAAAGGCCCCCTCTCCTGAAGTTCTACTCCCTAAGGCAGTTTTTGATGACTGATAGCCCATGAAATGTCCTTTATTTTATTTATTTTTTTAAAATATATTTTATTGATATATATATATTATTATTTTTTTTTACAGAGAGGAAGGGAGGGCAATAGAGAGTTAGAAACATCGATTAGAGAGAAACATCAATCAGCTGCCTCCTGCACACTCCCTACTGGGGATGTGCCCGCAACCAAGGTACATGCCCTTGACGGGAATCGAACCTGGGACCCTTTACTCTGCAGGCCGACACTCTGTCCACTGAGCCAAACCGGTCAGGGCTGAAATGTCCTTTAAATGTCCTTTGACAGTTTGAAATAAAGTTCATCCATTACCCCAATCGCTATGATTGAGCAGGATGCTCTAGATCAGAGGTGGGGAACCTTTTTTCTGCCAAGGGTCCTTTGGATATTTATGGCATCACTCCTGGGCCATACGAAATTATCAACTTAGAAATTAGCCTGTTACATTTGGTCAAACATTTAATTAACTCATCCCAATTCCTTGGCAGGGCCAGGCCAAATGCCTTCTCTGGCCTTATACAGCCCATGGGCCGGATGTTCCCCACCCCTGCTCTAGAAAGTTCTGTGTCACTCACCACCCCACAGATTTGTTTTCTATTCTCCACAAGATGAGACATGTAAAGCTTCTACTAGCACGGAGACCAGCACAGCGTAATCACTTGGACAAAGATAGCTGTTGTTATCACAGGGTGTACAAATGGTTGTCTGGCCCATGAAAATGAGGGGGTTGGCCATTTGCAATCCCACTTATGGTTATAGGATCCATCTACCATGTCTGTCTTCTCTGTTCAGCTTATTGTGTACCTAAACAATATGGGAGTAGATGTTCCATAAATTTCTCCAGCCTGAGGTAGACTCCCCAAACTCTCTACAAAATGCCTCTTTTGTGCAGGACACCCCAGGTAATACAAATCATTAAAGGTGAACTAATGCAGAGCCTGCTGTCAACACGTGCAGTCCAGAGAAGAAACAAGGAATTATAAAAATGGCTGCCATCTGAGATGGAAGGAGGTCACAATTTTTGTGGAAGTGTAGAAGATGATGTAACATCTGTTAGGGGGACAGGTAGAATGTTTCCAAGAAATTGGGCATTTGAAACAGAATTTGTGATGTGGTTAGGATGTGGTTGGAAATGCGTGTGAAAGTCATTCCAGGTGATGGGACCAGCATAAGCAAAGGTGTGATGCCTTGATTCATTGAATGAAGAACTAGGCACCTGCAAAGCCTTCAGGGAAATGAACCCCCAGGCGTGCAACACTCATTTTCACTTTTAACCCCTACAACTACCTAGTAATCGCAAGGACGCTGACTTTTGGAGATTAAGGATAGAGAGGTTTGTTAGGCAGTTTTGTAGAGAAGACTTCCAGGTACACAGACAGGCGTAGAGGGGTCCTTGGGAGGTTTAGCCTGAGAAGTGAGTGCACGTGGACCGTAGTGGGAAGATGCAAGAGGCAGGAAGCCGCTGTCTATTGTGTACTCCCAGCAAGATGTTAATGGGGAACATGATTCCACTTTTTGGAATGAAACTGATGTCGCTTAAAACAAAGTTGTAACACCCAGTTTTGTGGATGTGCAGTGAATCGGGTAAAAGTAGAAATCGATCTATTTATGGAAGGCAGTTTCACAGGTACTTGACAGGCTCCTTTGAAAATGTTCATACCTGTCTGGCAGCAATTCCACATCTAAGAATTTATCTGAGGGAAATAATTCAGGTTGCTTGCAAAGATTTAACTTCAAGGGTATTTGACACAGAGTTATTTATAATAGCAAAGTATCTACAAAGAGGGGATTTGATAATAAACGATCACATACTGTAATATCATGTAGCCATTAAAATAACTTATTAAATATTAAACAAAAGCAGGTTATAATATTATATTCATATTAATCCCATTTTCTTTAAATATATGAGCTAATATCTTAAGAAAACACACACACACACACACACACACACACACACACACACACACGCATGTGCATCCGGAAAGAAAATACTTAAACATCTTAAGAATGATTTTATCCGAGTGCTGGAATTACTTCTAGTATATATTTACCTTCAAATTTACTCTCAGTGATTATGATTAAGAAAAGGGTTGGTTTTATTTTGTGTGTTTTTTTTTACGTGGTAATGCAGCCTTGCACACAGGTGAGGTCTGGGCATTATAATGAGGGGGTTGGGGTCATGACACATTGCAGAAGTAGAATCTTCAGGGCTGTGCCAGTGTTGGAAAGAGCTGCAAATAATGTGAATGTTCTGAGCCCCTGAGCCTGGAAAAGAAGTTAGGGGGCTGAAGAGGGGACGTCAGGAGGAGAGCAGCTGTTGTGAGTGGGGCATTGGGTATTAATCATGTTGAATTGGATGTATGAAGAGAGATTCAGGGGCAAAAGTCCAACACTCTGGTGTCAGTCCTCAGACCAACCTTAGCAGTTGCAAAGCAGCTAAAAGAAGACCGTCTCTTTGGTATTGTGAATGTAAACGTACTGATTGGGGACAGTCTCCATGGGCAATTGGTAAAACCCACTGGTGGCCTGTGAAAGACTCCAGCTTGGTTTTGATGACCGGCCAGCAGAGAGAAACAGAGGTGGGTTTTCTTTGAATGGCCACTTTCTTATCATCCTCACTGTAGTTTGGAGCTCCCAGTCCTATGATCCTGAGCCTCAGCCGGGCAATAAATTTTTTTTTTTAAATGCCATTATTGATTTTACAATTAGGCTTTGAATCTTTGGAGGTATTCAAATGAGAAAATATATACAGTTCCCACCATATAATCAGTGCTCAGAAAGGTTTAGTTCTTCTGTGTTTAAAGCTCTGAGTTTTTAAAGTCCAGTGAAATAATTTAGTGATTGAAAGCATATCTTATGCCCCTCATTGATTCCAAATTCCTAAATAGAGATATCATCTCCTGGGAAACTCCCACCAAGGAATTTTCAGTTGGGCAAGCTCCTTGGTTTAAAAACACACATAAAAAACCATCTCCCTCCCTCCCCCAAAACAAACAAACAAACAAACAAACAAAACAATAATACACACACACACACAACAGTTTCTGCATACAGATTTAAAAGCACACAGCTAAAAGCCAGTTTTTACAATACTGTTTCATTCCTGACCAGCATTATATTGATTCTTTGATCTTATTGTCAGTGCACTTAATTTCTCTCTGGTTTTAATAACTAGACTGATACTTGACATGTTTCTTTCCCAAGGGGCAATTTATAACTATTAATTGGTTTGTAAAATGCCTTTTGAACTGCTCAGATGAAAGGCCTCATATAAATAGCAAATGTTTCTTATGTTGTTGTTGTTGTTGATTTCATTATGTGTATTTTGACTACTTGCTACTTACTGTCTTTTAAGACACTGAAACCTACATTTTAAAATTTTTAGATCTTTCCTTTCAAGAACAAACATAACCAGATATTTAATATCCAGAAGTGATTTAGTTTCTTTACCAAACAATAATTCCTCTTAAAAGGTAGGACCTGGGAAAAAGGAATACTTGTTTATGTATAACACTTCTGACTTGACTTGTTGGCACCACAATAAAAGTATCCAAGAAATTCTCAAGTTTCAAAATACCCAGACACAGGGATAAAGCGAATTTAAACCTGACTTCTTATTGACCACATAGAAGTCGACTGGCTTTTCATCGCCAGGAGATTGAGTCTCTTATTTTTAACTTTTCTTTGGACAGAGAAGAAAACCACCAGGGGCAGTTTGCCACCCCAAAGGACATTTGTCAGTGTCTGACATTTTTGGTTGGGACAATTTGGGGGGTGCTACTGGCGTCTAGATAGATAGAACCCCAGGATTCTGGCAAACATCGTATAAAGCAGAGGACAGCTACTGTCACACAACAAAGAGTCATCTGGCCCAAAATGCTGACAGTGTCCATGTTGAGAAATTCAGACTAGATTCAGTGTAGAACTTAATTTGTCTTCATCAACTAGGATTCCTCCTCAGTCTGTTGCATATTGTGTGTTTTTAAAAATCTTGCCCGGATTTCTTTGCAGGTTGGCATTGTGGGAAGAACAGGAGCTGGAAAAAGTTCCCTCATCTCAGCCCTTTTTAGATTGTCAGAACCCGAAGGTAAAATTTGGATTGATAAGATCTTGACAACTGAAATTGGACTTCACGATTTAAGGAAGAAAATGTCAATCATACCTCAGGTATGCAAGTCAGAGAATTCTCACATGATCTTTTTATAAGGGCACCTGTTTAATTGCTTTTAATTTTATTACTGTTTAAAAGTGAATTAAAGAGGTGATCCATTCCCCCCAGTAGAGCATATTTTTAACAGCAGGTATTTTTAACTGATATTTTAATCAGTTGACAAGTTTTATTTGTTTGTTCATTTGTTTTGGTGTGTGTGTGTGTGAGTGAGAGAGAGAGAGAGAGAGAGAGAGAGAGAGAGAGAGGAGAGAGAGAGAAATTTAATAATTTACCCAGGTAGATTTCTGGACTCAAACTTCCCCATGTTCCCAATTTTATCCACTGACTAGAGGCCCAGTGCATGAAATTTGTGCACGGGTGGGGTCCCTAGGCCTGGCAAATGATCGGAAACTATCGGGGCCGTCTCATCCAGTCCTGATCAGGGCCGGGCAGGCTGGGGCCTGTTGGCTGCTGGCCAGGGCCTGGGGGCCTGCTGGCTGTGGGGAGGGACCAGGGGTGGTTGGCTGGCCATAGGAGGTTGGCTGTGGGAGTGCACTGACGACCAGGGGGCAGCTCCTATGTTGAACATCTGCCCCCTGGTGTTCAGTGGGCGTCATAGCGACTGGTTAACCCGTCATTCTGGTCATCCAGTTGCAAAGATCACTTAGGCTTTTATATATATAGATAGCCACATAATTTTGAGAACAAAATGATAAATGGTTTGTTTAGCACTTGATAGGTTTCTATAGGAAGAAATAGGTTTTAAGTGACTTAATGAAGGCATTTTGAAGCAGGAAATAAAGCTAACTTTTCAATGGTGGTTATCTCCATGGAGACTTTTCTGTGAAACTGTATGGCTTTGAGAATTTTAGAGTGCATAGGAACTTAGGGGAGACTTTTAGAACTCTAGCCGTTAGTAAATGATACAGGCCAGGGAGGCAGTGCAGCATAGTGAGCAAGAGCATCAGACGAGGAATTCCATCTCTGTGCACCTCAGTTTTCTCTCTAGTACATGGCAGCTAGCAGTACCAAGTCCCAGAGCTGCTGTGAGGACTAAATAGGTAAGTGCCTGTGGAGTGGTTCACCTGCTGTGATGATGGAGCGTTGAATTGACCCTTGTCCAGAGCTCTGATTGCTTCCTTTTACTCTGCTCCGTAATACAAGCATGGCCTTTGCTTCTTAATACAAGCATGGCCTTCAGGCAATGTTCTAGAGATGGGTTATATGCACAATAGGAGCTCCTGTCATGCCTATGGTTCATCCACTCAACATAAATTCAGGGAGTATGTATTGAGCAATTGCTGTCCTCTAGTATATAGCTAAGGGCAACATAGGCCCTGTACCCACTGGCTGAGGCCTCACGTCTTCCATCCTGCCCTCTGCTTTGGCACTTAATACATATTCAGCTTTATACTTGCTGATTATTTTTAAATTTAAGGTTTTTTTGTTTAGTTTTACACTGTAATCATCTGGCCATCAAGGGAAGCTGAGGAAAAACACACATCCTGTTGAGGTGAGAAACAGAGAAGAGATGAGACAGAAAGAGCCAGGCCAGTGGGCTTCCTGTGTGTGGATAGAAAGAGCTCTTAAATGCCTGACCATTAGGAAGCATATAGGACATGGTACCCCAAGGGGAGGAGAATGTGGACTTGTGTCTTAAGACCGAGTTCAGCTATTGCTACCTACCACTGACCTGTAAAATAATTGGACTTTCTCTAAGTAATTTCAAAATCTATATATCCCCTTCAGAACCTCATTCAGATGCCAATGCACACCCCCTTCGGTTGACTAGTACCTAAAGGAACCAAACAAACAGAAAATAACAAGTGTTGGAAATTATGTAGAGAAATTGGAACCCTTGTGCATGGCTGGTGGGAATATAAATGGTACAGCCACTTTGGAAAGCAGGATGGAGTATTCTCCAAAAATTAAAAATAGACTTATCATATGATCCAGCGATTCTACTTCTGGGTATAAACCCCAAGGAGTTTTGAAGGGACTTGAAGAGATATCTGTACACCCATACGTTATTCATAATAGCAAAAAATGTAGACATACTCCATGTGTTCACTGATGGATGAATGGATAAACAAAATGTGGAATATCCATGCAGTGGAATATAATTCAGCCTTAAAATGAAGGCAGTTTGGATACATGCTGCAATATGGATGAGCCTTGAGGACATTATATGTGGAATAAGAATAATACTATATGGTTCCATTTATATGAGGTGCATAAAGTAGTCATATTCATAGAGACAACCATAGAATGGTGGTGTCCAGGGGCTTCAAGGGGGTAGAGAATAGGGTGTTGTTTAATAAGTACAGGTTCAGTTTTGGTGATGGATGTTCAACAATGTTGAATGTATTGAATCCCTCTGAACTGGACACTTACAAGTGGTTAAAGTAGCCCTAGTTGGTTTGGCTCAGTGGATAGAGCATTGGCCTGTGGACTGAAGGGTCCCGGGTTTGATTCTGGTCAAGAGCACATGCCCGTCTTGTGAGCTCGATCCCCAGTAGGGGGCATGCAGGAGGCAGCCAATCAATGATTCTCTCTCATCCATCTCCTTTCCTCTCTGAAATCAATAAAAATGTATTTTTAAAAATAATAAATAAAAGTGGTTGAGGTAGTAAATTTTATGTGTATTTTACCAGAATTTAAAAAAAAAATTGTTTTAAAGATATCCCTTTCAGGAAAAATGGAAAGGAATTTTCAGCACATAAAATCCTGGTATTGAAAGATTCCTTCTGGCTATTAGATTCATGACTTAGTGATTACAGTAAATATATGAGTTTAAATTCCCAAGTTTTATATTTTGGTGTACCCATCTCTGAAATGGGCCAAAGAGATTTACTTAGCAGAAATAATGGGCGTGTCTGTAAAGTACTTTCATATCCTTGGATGAAAGGATCTAGAAACGTGTCCTGTGTTACTTTTAATGCTTCTTAATAAGAAATGGTTGTATGCTTGTGTACATAAAAGAACTGTGTAAATAAAGAAATAACATTAGATGATTCTTGGCCGTCCCAGTAATGTTTTGGAAGCACATCTGAGCAATGACTAAATATACTTTGACATCACCAGGTTTTGGTTCAGCTCCATCAGTTGCCACCCTACTTTTGAGCATGCTCTGTATACATACTCCAGAGAGAGTGCTGACAAAACAGAGCTGAGCTTTGTATCCATGAAGATAATGATCACCAACCATTGTAAACACAGAACCTTTATTTTTTATTTTTTTCACTTTATATGCCTTTGTCTCCAAGGCTCGGTGTTCGTTGATTAAAGAAAGAGAGTTAGTAGAGACTGTGTAGGGGTCCCACAGAATCATTCACGAGGCAGCCAGGGGTAGAATCTTTGAAAGTGGAGACCTAGTGTCTGTCCTGCTCTGCCTCACAGGAGTGTGTGACCTCGATGAAGCTGCACGGCCTCCAAGCTTCAGTTTCCTTGTCCTTCAGCTGGGTCTAGTAATTCCTGCCTTGCAGAGTTGTTGTGGAGACTTCACTGGATGAGAAAATGTTTGGGCTTCTTAGGGAATACTCAGTAAATAGTAACTATGATTATTAAGGACTGGGGCACTAGCCTTTCTGGTATGTTGCTACTTAAGTAAAAATAGTAAAACACTCTGGATGGACTTTGCTCTTTAATTTTTACTTATGTTTTTGTGGTCCTCGGTGGTTTTTCTTCATATTCATTATAACATAAACCAAATTGTTTATGTAAATTTAAAGAGTGAAGGAAAAAAGTGGGGGTGGGGGGAGGTGGAGATGTAATGAGAAATCTATCCAATGTTTGTCCCGCACGAACAACAGGAGAGAGTATCGCTTCTTTTCATCCTCTGTTTTCTGGCTCCCCTCCCACCACCGGTCTTTTATGGCCACTGCTCTGTACCCATACATTGCAGTCCCCCATGGAGATCCCTGCCATTTTTTTCCCAGCCCTCCCCACAATCCCAGCTGTTTTCTACCTCTCCTTGAGGACAGCAATGGCTCTCATTGTTGTGCTGCAGTACTTGTTGTAGTTCCTGACAAGTTACACAAATATTAATAACTAGAAGCCTGGTGCACAAAATTCGTGCCCAGGGGTGGGGGGAGGGGAGTGATCCCTCAGCCCGGCCTGCACCCTTTCGCAATCTGGGACCCCTTGGGGGATGTCCGACTGCCAGTTTAGGCCCAATCCTGTATGGACCCCTATGGGATTGGGTCTAAACTGGCAGTCAGACATCCCTCTTACAATTCGGGACCGTTGGCTCCTAAACGCTGGCCTGCCTTCCTGCCTGATCGCCCCTAATCACTCTGCCTGCCTGCCTGATTGCCCCTAACCACTCTGCCTGCCTGCCTGATTGCCCCTAACTGCTCTCCTGCCTGCCTGCTTGATTGCCCCTAACCACTCCTCTGCCTGCCTGATTGCCCTAACTGCTGCTGCCTGCCTGATCACCCCTAACCACTCACCTGCCTGCCTGATCACCCCTAACCACTTGCCTGCCTGCCTGATTGCCTCTAACTGCCTCTGCCTGCCTGCCAGCCTGATCACCTCTAACTGTCTCTGCCTGCCTGCCTGATCGCCCCTAACCACTCACCTGCCTGCCTGATCGCCTCTAACCACCTCTGCCTGCCTGATCACCCCTAACTGCTTGCCTGATCACCCCTAACTACTTGCCTGCCTGCCTGATCACCCCTAACCACTCTGCCTGCTTGCCTGATCTCCCGTAACTGCTTGCCTGCCTGCCTGATCACCCCTAACCGCTTGCCTAACCACTCACCTGCCTGATCATCCCTAACCACTCACCTGCCTGCCTGATCGCACCTAACCACTTGCCTGCCTGCCTGATCAACTCTAACTGCCTCTGCCTGCCTGCCTGATCACCCCTAACTGCTCGCCTGCCTGCCTGCCTGCCTGATCGCCCCTAACTACTCTGCCTGCCTGCCTGATCACCTGTAACTGCTCGCCTGCCTGCCTGATCACCCCTAACCACCTCTGCCTCGGCCCCTGCTACTGCGGTTTCGTCCCGAATGACGTCCAGAAGGTCGTTCGGCTGTCCGGTCTAATTGGCATATTATGCTTTTATTATTATAGATAATTTCTAATATTTGTGGGCTCTGTAGCACATTTTAGCCTCCTTTTTTATCTGACAGATTGAAAAACTGAGGCACAGTGAACTAAACTCACCAATTAAGCAGCAGAGTCAGGATTTTAATTTAATTTCGGGATATTCCCAACTCCTGCACCTGCGCGCCTAACCTCTCCACCTGGGACTTGAACACACTGTTGACTGCGGTCCACAGAAGAACGCTACATATCATTTTGTGTGTGTGACACACACACACACACACACACACACACACACACACACACACACACACATTTCCCAAAACAATATTACTCTGCGCTCTGCACTCTACCTTCTATCATATTCATTCTGTGCTTGTTTATATAAAAGACTAAATGGTGATCATGAGGCACAAAATTGATTTCATGATCCATTGGTTTCACATGCAGTTTGAAAAACCCCGCCCCTCACTGTCCCCCTGTTTGGTTGGCCTCCAGGTACATGTTAGCACCTCACTAGGAGCCTTGTTCACGATCCGGATTCTCACAGCATTCCTGCCCAGTGAGGAGCTGAGGCGTGGGGAGGAGGCTGGCTGCCCTGAGTCACACAGCTAATGAGCAGCAGAATCCGAACTCAGGACTGTCCAACCCCAGATCTCTCTCTCTATTTTTCAGTATATGCTTGTTGAACTGAATGATGTCCTCATCAGATATTTTCCCATTTTTCCTACTACCCCACTCAAAAAGACTTCCCCCTAAACCATAACAAAAAATGAATAAATATAGAGCAAAATTGAAAGCTATTTCTCCTATTGGTGCATCCCTCATTGCCCAGTTTGTTGGTTTTGAAAAACTGAACTGTTTCTTTTTGCTGAAAAACTCGAGTCACACCCACCACTAAGGGAAAATCAGTTTAGAAATGGGTTTAGTCACTAATTTGTCATGGGCTAGTAAGTGTCAGGAGAAGATACTCAAAATCTTACCTTGCGAGAGCTCTTTGCAGCTTCCAACTGGCTGCAGAGGAGAAGTCTGTTGGCCTGGTTACTTGTCTATACTGTGGAAAACTTACATTGCTCTTCTCCCCAAATGAATAGGAAGCGGTGTTGCTTCTGTCTCAACACCCTCAGACTCTGCAAAGGGGGAACCCAGTGCTACTTCCTTGTTTACAGATTTGGTGAGCTAGGCCCATATCCTCTTCCCTGCTTCCCGCTCGCTGTGCGCCATGAGCTCCTGTGGTGGTCTCTGTCTTTCAGGATCATCCCTGTCACTCTTTTTAAAAATATATATATTTTTATTGATTCAGAGTGGAAGGGAGAGGGAGATAGAAACATCAATGATGAGAGAGAGTCATTGATCGGCTGCCCTCTGCACGCCCCACACTGGGAATTAAGCCCACAACCCGGGCATGTGCCCTGACTAGGAATTGAACCGTGACCTCCTGGTTCATAGGTAGACACTCAACCACTGAGCCACGCTGGCTGGGCCATCCCTGTCACTCCTTTTTTTTTTAAATAATATATTTTATTGATTTTTCACAGAGAGAAAGGGAGAGGGATAGAGAGCTAGAAACATCGATGAGAGAGATACATCGACCAGCTGCCTCCTGCACACCCCCCACCGGGGATGTGCCCGCAACCAATGTACATGCCCTTGACCGGAATCGAACCTGGGACCCTTCAGTCCGCAGGCCGACACTCTATCCACTGAGCCAAACCGGTTTCGGCCCTGTCACTCTTTACTGCACCTTGAGGAGGTCGGAATTGGGAGAGAGGTGATAGCAAAGACCTACATAGGAACAGAGGCAAGGAAATGGTGGTATACAGTCTGGCTAGTCCTGGAGGGAACTTTAAAAAGCACACAACTATATTCTTAAAAATGTACACCTCTAATTTGTGTTCAGAATTTCAGGGATAGCAAACAAATAAAAGCACTTCCTTAAAAAAATTTTTTTTAAACCTCTCGCAAGGATATTTTTCCATTGATTTTTTAGAGAGTGGAAGAGAGAGGGAAAGACAGAGAGAAATATCAATGTGAGAGAAACACATTGATTGATTGCCTCCTGCACGAGCCCCACCAGGGCCCGGGCCAGGCAGGAGCCTGCACCCGAGGTACATGGCTTTGTCGAACCTGGGACCCTTCGGTCCTTAGGCCAACGCTCTATCCACTGAGTGAAACCGGCTATGGCCTAAATAATACTTTAAAACTGAACAGGTAACTGGAATGTAGGCATCCTCTGTACTCATGACCCGAAATAGTTAAAATATGTTCCCCAAAGAGAACACCAAGGTGAGATTATATTCAGGGAATTGCTTGCTTATCTGAGAGATCTGTAAAAATGGATTTCAAAACTTCTTTGGATGAAGTCTCCACACCTACAGCCCCTATCCTATGGGCATAAAGAAAATGTTTTCAATTGAAGAGGGATGCCATGCAAATGCAATATTTATGATAGCACCCCAAGGGTTGGCACAGATCAACAGCCATCATCCTCATACGATTAAGCCGATCCATTTGTTATTTTTATGAGACCTTTATAATCAAAGCAAAAGGTGGGTAATTTTTAAACAGTATCACTCTGCTCTTTTGGTATTTCCATTCCATGCGTTGTCTTCAGCAGGTTGAAAAGGTTCAACAGATCTATCTCTTTAAGACTTCTTCCTTAGTACCTGGTTTTCTTTCCCTTCTTTTTTTCTTATTGAGAACAAAACTCAAAGAGAGCAGAGGTGGGTATGCTGTTACTCGTAAAGAAATACAACTGGATCCAAGCCTAATGCAGTGGGTCCTTTGTTTCTGACACTGAAGTCTTCATTAAAGCCCCTGGAACTGCTCCCCACAGCTCCTGACCTTTTTGTATCGAAAGAGGACTTTACAGGACTTAAATTCTTTTTCCTTTGTTGGCGAACAATGTCCTTTTCTTCTGAATATGGATGACGATCGGTTCATTCAGAGGCTACAGGGTTTAAAAAAAAAAAAGAAAGAAAGAAAGAAAAGAAGGAAACCAAGAAATAAAGCAACTCCAGGTGATTTTCTCGTAACAGGGAGATGAGCTGCCCTCAATAAAGGTCCTTAGAATAGAAATGAAAACGTAGCTCTCAGGACTGGAAGAAGCAGTGGCAGTAGCCACTCCTGAGGATGTATTTTAATAAGAGGGCGGTTTCCTGATTTGGGACTGAAATGATGAGTGTAAAGTGTTGTGCTTTATCTGCCGAGTTTGTAACCATTTGTACAGTTTTTGTCTTGGTCCCGGGTTTTAAGTGTCTGAAGGTTAGTGGGTAGGGTTTCTTTTTAGGATAATGAGAGGCTTGTCTTCCAGTGGTGTGTCCAAAGGTCTAGTAGGCCTTTAGGTTCCCGTCTTGCCGTGTGTCGAGGGATTATCAATTTACTACCCTCAGTGCTCTGATTCAGAGTGGCCTTTTTGGGGTCACACACCTAATATGAACTTGTGTTATGTTAGTAACAAAGGAAAAATTACTACTAAATATGGTACCAAGGATAAAAATAGTGTACCCTTTAAACCAAGATGAAAAACAGGTTTAATACTAATGCTCCATTTAAAATATTACATTTCTTTTTCTAACTGTACTGTGCCAGCTCACTCTTATTAAATGAGGTTTAATTGTGCACCTCCAGAAAAAATGTACTTTGGTTAATAAATTTAGTATATATTTACATGAAGGTTCTGTGTCCTACCATAAATGTCTAACACTAAAATGTTCTGCCTGCAAATATTTTTATAATACTTATTTATAAGATTAGTTTATTAACATCATTGCTTGGAGGTAGGTAGTTTAAATATTAATTATCATTTCTGATAGGTATTTTTCTGATAGGTATTATTTTGACCCTTATCTGCTCCTGCAGTAGTATCTACTGTGAGCACTTTTATTACCTTTTAAAGATAATATAATGTTTTCTTATTTGGCAAGTGGATGTGAGTACAATGAGTAGAAACCAAAATGAACACAGTGCATAAAACACATTGGCATATTAAAGCAGACATTGTTAACAAATTGCCAGATGGTTTTAAAGAAAAATATAACTTTACTCAGTTAATGTTTTGAGAAATCATTTTTTTATTCAACAAGCTTTGATTGAAATTTTACTCATTTTATAATATACTAGAGGCCCGGGGCACAACATTTGTGCACTGGGGGCGGGAGGGTGCAGGGAGGGGCATCCCTCAGCCCAGCCTGCACCCCCTCGCAGTCCGGGACCCCTTGGGGGATGTCCAGTGAGGGGTCCTTAGCGCTGACATGGAGGTGGGAGAGGTTCCTGCTACCGCCGCTGCGCTTGCCAGCCGTGAGCCCAGCTTCTGGCTGAGCGGAGCTCCCCCTGTGGGAGCCCACTGACCACCAGAGGGCATCTCCTGTGTTGAGCATCTGCCCCCTGGTGGTCAGGGCACATCATAGCGACCAGTCTTTCTGCTGTTTGGTTGATTTGCATATTAGCCTTTTATTATATAGGAGGATATATTTGGCATGTATTAAAGAGAAATATTATTATTTATTAAACTATTTTCTTTTCATACTGCTAAGTAAACATGAGTAGTTGCCTAATATAGTCTTTTAGATCCACAAGTATAGATTTAAGTGGGGACCCTTTTGCATTGGAAAATGCTTAATTTCTTTCTTTTTATGACACTAAGCAGTGATTTGTTGATGGTTAGCAGACCTTCCTTAAGGCCTACAGAGTATCTCTGGTCTCTCTCTCTGTTTTATAAAATATATTTTTATTGATTTCAGAGAGGGAGAGAGAGGGAGAGATAAAAACATCAATGATGGGAGAGAATCATTGATCGGCTGCCTCTAGCACGCCCCTTACTGGAGATCAAGCCCACAACCCTAGCATGTACCCTGCCTGGGAATCAAACTGGTAACCTTTTGGTGCACAGGATGATGCCCAACCAACTGGGCCGCACTGGCCAGGACTTAATGTCTTTTTAATGTAGGATTTTCCTTAGGGATACATGTTGTTTGATGGCCGACCATCTGTCTTCTGCATCCATTTTCCCCTCACCCTTCCTGAAACTAAGACAAGAAGGAGAGAAAGTGTGGGAGGTTCTCTGAGTGTCATGCTTCTTATGGCTAGAGAAGATTAAAGTACCGTCTCTATCTTTCTTCTCTGGCTTTTGAGAGGTGAAGAGGAACCATCCAGCCCCAAGGCCAGGCCAGATCTGAGGCTGTTGATTCCCTTGAGTCTAGCACTGGTGGAAGAGTCCAATCTCCTCTTGTTCCCATAGCTGTGTGTCTCATTGTTCTACCACCTTTTTGAAAGGAGCCTGTTGAGCTCTTTTCTGCTGCCCATATACTTGTGGCCTGGGTTACTACAGCCTCTCAAAAGAAAACTTAAACAGCCTACTTATAAGCTCAGGTACAAGATTCTCTTTTGAAACCTAGAAGGAGGCATATTTTTCAAGAGTAATTTAATTGTGGTTCCTCCCAAAGCAGATGAAGAGGAAGAGCTACTTAAATAAAAATAATTTCATTATGACGCACATCACACAATGGGTTTCAGGTTATCCAGCCCTTTCAGTTAATAACAAAGTTCTATGAATCATGAAATGCTGATGCACAGACAAGATAACATGGGGTTTGCTGATGCAAATCAGAGGTGATCTCTTTATGAATAGAGGTGTCATTGGCCTCATTAGTTTACCTTCTCTTAGGACAAAAAACAGGTTGTCCCATTCAAATAGAGAGATTCCCAATCCTGAAAGTTTGGTTTCCCAATGGAGAAAATATTTATTCTTTTTAAAAAAAGTTTATTCTGTGCAAATGTGAAAATATTTAACAGTTTTGCTTTGAGGCACAAATTTCACCTAATCATGCTGTTGGTGTTTTTCCAGTATCACACCACACCTGGATTGACAATTTATGTTCTCCTGATGTAACCTCAGATAATTTATATTCTCATTTTTTTCTCTTTGAGCAGAATATCATTACCAAAAAGGCATTTTTAAAAATCAAACCTTCCTTTTTCAGCTTCTTCTTAAGATGACAGACTTCATTAGTTTCTTTTGTTAGTGTTCAATGGTCCAGGAGATATTTTGGACTGCACCCTGTACAATGGAAAATTAATATAGAAATTATTCTGTATTCAAGTATTTGTAACCATATAACTCATGATTATAGTGAATTTTGGGATTTTGAATTTTAATTCTGTTCTGAAAGTTAGTATTGGAATACAAGGAAAAGAGGGTACAGTAATTATATTCACTTTTTTGCGGTATTTAGGAGCCTGTTTTATTCACTGGAACAATGAGGAAAAATCTGGATCCCTTTAATGAGCATACAGATGAGGAACTGTGGAATGCCTTAAAAGAGGTAATTTATAACATGTAATTAATTTGTTAGCATCAGTATATGCACATTTACTAGGTGTACCAGTTAATAATGCGGACTTTTTTCAATAGATGGAGTTACACATATGTTGATATATGTGCGATTTGATATGTATGCTGTTTTGTTGTATTGACAGCAAGCTTCAAAACTTCATATGTCAAATTTGCTGAAGGTGTTAACATCATAGATATTTTTACGCTTAAAAATGTCGAATTTCGTGCTAAAAAAAAGAGCATTTGCGTGAAGTTATAATTCATTACTTTTTTTTGAAGAAAAAGTTATCGTATACTTCAGGAAGCTTATGGTGAACATGCTCCATCTCAAGATACTTGTGAACGCTGGTTTAAACACTTTAAAAGTGATGATTTCGATGTGAAAGACAAAGAACGTCCAGGTCAACCGAAAAAGTTTGAAGACCAACAATTACAAGCATTATTGGATGAACATGCGTGTCAAACTCAAAAACAACTTGCAGAAAGATTAAACGTTCCTCAGCAAACAATTTCCGATTATTTACAAGCAATGGGAAAGATTTTAACTGAATGAAAGACAAATGGAAAACTGAAAAGTCATCAGTAAAATGTTGCTTCAACGGCACGAAAGAAAATCTTTTTTGCATCGAATTGTGACTGGCGATGTAAAGTGGATTTATTTTGAGAATCCCAAATGCACAAAATCATGGGTTGATCCAGGTCAACCATCAACATCAACTGCAAGGCCAAATTGCTTCGTAAAGAAGACAATGCTCTGCGTTTGGTGGGATCAGGAAGATGTGGTGTATTATGAGCTTCTAAAACCAGGCGAAACAGTTAATTCTGATCACTACTGATAACAAACAATCAATTTGAACCACGCTTTGTTCGTGAAAAGACCAGAATGTTCCAGAAGACATGGCAAAGTAATTTTGCTTCATGATGATGCACCATCACACACTTCAAAACCAGTTAAAGACACGTTAAAAGATCTTGCCTGGGAAGTATTAACTAACCCGCCATATTCACCAGACCTTCCTCCTTCAGATTACCATTTGTTCTGATGGATAGCACACGCACTTTCTGAGCAGCACTTCAAAATGTATGAAAAGGTGGAAAATTGCCTTAAAACAAGAAAAGTTCTATTGGGATGGTATCCACAAATTACCTGAAAGATGGGGGCAATGTGTAGCTAGCGATGGACATTACTTTGAATAAAGCATTTTTTATGTTTCTCTTGAAATTATCATGTTATCTTTGATTACAAAATCCGCCATTATTAACCGGTACACCTGGTATAGTATTCCAGGTAATAAAGGGAGAACTTCTTTGGTTTATGTCACTTTGTTCACCACCTAGGAGAACATTGATGACATAGATACACATAAAATGTGTCTATTGATGATGTTAAAAACCAAAATATAGTGCCTCATGTTTTCATTTTAACTTTTTTCTTAGAATCCAAAGGCATGAGAAGTTGGTGGTGCTGGGTGGCATTTAATAAAACTCAATGCAAGATTATTGAAACAGTGAAACATCATTTGCTCCTATTTTCACAGGCCTTGTTGTGTTGTATCTTTTTAATACTAATTATTTTGGGTATTCGCCCTAGTTCTATAAGTTGATTCAAACTACAGGATGGCAGAAACCATATCTAGACTTTTAAACCAAAGATAGACTTCTCATTCCTCATAGAACCTGGCTCCTCAGTCTTTTGCTTTTAAAAAGTAAGCGCTTAATAAACATTTACTGAATGTTTATTAACATTCTCTTTATTTCAGAGAACTGTGGCTTGTTTCTTTAAAATAAACAACATACACAAAAAAACTAATAGCCCTGTCTGGTGTTCCTCAGTGGTTAGAGCATTGGCCTGTGCACTGAAGGGTTGCAGGTTCAATCCCCAGCCCTGGTCAGGGCACATGCAGGGGAGGCAACCAATCTTTTCTTTCTCAAATCAATGTCTCCCTCTCCCGCTCCCTCTCCTTCTCCCTCTCCCTCTCCCTCTCCCTCTCCACCTCTCCCCTCCCTTTCACTCTAAATATCAATGGAAAAATATCCTCTGGTGAAATTAACAAAAAATTAAATAAATGAATAAAGATAAAAAATATTTTTAAAACATACACCCACACACAAGACCCATTGATCAATTGCTCACATAGTTGTTATTTTGAATCTGCTTTTTCCATTTCATGTCTCCCAGGGATAGCCCTGAGATCTTTAATTTATAGATGAGCTTTGACTTTGAGCAAGCAGAGTTGGATGCCCGACAATTTCCTGCCAGTAATTCTGGTTTCTGAAGGCATGTCGGCACTGAGTCTTCACACCCTACCCTGCTTTCCAGCAACTTTGGGGATCTCACTTTCCTAAATCAGGCTGGCCACTGACTGCTCCTTCTACTTAAGAAGCGGTAGACCTCTGGTTTCATTTAAGTTGGCGAGTCTTCTACCGTGAAAATCTAGAAGAGAAAAGGCCGGGAGAATAGTTAACCATCAAATAGAAAGATGGTAGAATGATCCCTGCTCTTGAACTCACAGGGCACAATTAGTGGTGAATTTGTGACACACCTTTAAAAAATAAGAATTATTGGTAAATTATTTTTCTGTATATTTCAGAGCTTGAGATCTGTCTTCACAGATTCTCAGATAGTAATATTACCCTAGATACACTGTTCCCTAGACAGTGAAGAAATGTTAATTGGGAGACAAATTCTTTCAAAAACTATCTTAGCACTTGGTAGTAATTTATTTCATCTGTAGGAGCCAAAATTAAAGTAAAAATTAGTAGTATCTCAGAAGTCTAGAAATGATAAGATGGTAGAAGTGGTAGATAATACCAAGATCTGCCTTCATTTAAGCTACCTTTGGAACTTCCTGCAAGTAAAAATGAATTTATTTCACAAAATGAAGCCAGCAGTTTCTGTGTGTTGCTCCTGGAATTGACCTTGTCCAAGGATATATTTTCATTGATTTGAGAAAAAGAGAGAGAGAGATGTGGGGGGGAAAAAAAAGGAGAGAAACATTGATGTGAGAAACGTTGATCAGTTGCCCCTGCATGTGCACTGTGTAAGTGTGATTCAGTGATTTTGGTAAATTTATAGTTATATAATCATGACAATCCAGTTTTAGATCATTTCTCTCACCCCCATGTACAGTTAATCCTCCAGTCCCTAGGCAATTGGTATTCTACTCTTTTTTGTTTTTCTTTTATAGCTTCACTTTTTCCATTGCTTTTACAAGAGAGTGGAAGGGAAGTGGGGGGAGGGGGAAAGAGTTGGAGGGGGAGAGAGAAAGACTGGTTGCCTCCTGCATTCACCCTGAGTGGGAATGGGGAGTGAATCCGCAGCCTGGGTACATGCCCTTTACCCAAATAGAACTCGTGACCCTACAGTGGGTGGGCCGATGCTCTAAACACTGTGCCACCAGCCAAGGCCACTGTTCTCTTCTTTGTCTCTATAAATTCCTATAGTTTAATTTGAATTAAAAAATTAGAAGGAACATTTAAAAATTTTCCATATTTTACCACAGGAATAATTTTATTTCACATACTTTGTATGTCTTAATGACATTGACAGAACTTGAACAGACTGCCTACTGATGGCAACTAAGAAGAATATTGATTCCCATTAAAGTTTATGCTCTTAAGTCAGAATGTTTCTGTCCTGAGTTGACTTATCCATCTCTCTTAGTGAACACTAATTGGAAATGACTGTTGCTATCATGTGGCCATACGCGGAAGATATGGAAGAAGTCCTAAGGATTCCCAAGCTCCGATGTCTAGGAGGCTTGTGTACTTCAATAGTAGTTTGTTGAGGAAAACACCATTCTTCTTTCTACATCAACAGGTACAACTTAAAGAAGCCATCGAAGATCTTCCCGGCAAAATGGATACTGAATTAGCAGAATCTGGATCGAATTTCAGCGTCGGGCAGAGACAGTTGGTGTGCCTTGCCAGAGCCATTCTCAGGAAAAATCGGATATTGATCATTGACGAGGCAACAGCAAACGTGGATCTCAGGTACAGAGCTGAGTTCCACGTAACCTGGTATCCGAAATTTAAATGTGGTAAAATGAGAAACATTTAATGATGGTGAGTTTTTCTGAGTGCTCTCTTTGATATCTCTTGATAATCCATGAAGAATCAATTCTGGTAAGCAGAGGAAGAAACCAAAACATGTATGCTGTTAATGTTACTATTAAGCTTCCTAAGAGAGCTAGGTTCCTAAATTCACTTCCTCATAGTTTCAAGCAATTTGAAAGGAAGAATATCTTCCATTTTTTAATGAAAAGTGGTAAATTTGTAAATAGACTTTCTACTTAGATTTTAAAGAACAAAATCATACTTAAAGTTTTGATTTTTAGAGACATTATATAAATATCATATATTTTTAAGTCTTAAGTCTGTCTTTACTGAACTAAATTTCAACTTCTCTGATTCCAGAACTGATGAGTTAATACAAAAAAAAATCCGTGAGAAATTTGCTCATTGCACGGTGCTAACCATTGCACACAGATTGAACACCATTATCGACAGTGACAAGATCATGGTAAGACTCCCACCTGTGGAATTCCAGTTTCTATTTCTGTACCTGTTTTTCAGTTTTTCCTTTCTTGTTAAGCTTGATAGACATCTACAATTAGTTAATTTTTCCTTTCATTCTTGACAACAATCCAAATACTTTACACATTCAGATGTGCTATTCAATAATATACTCACTGATTTCATATTTTCATACTAAAAGCTTATTTGAATTGTTACTTTTACTTAAGATGGCCAACCATGAAAATATTCCAAATTGAAGATATGGCTTCATATTACAGAGTGTTAGAACAGGCTTCAGGCAGTGCCCCGGTCATCTGGGCTAGCAGCAAGAAGCAGGCCACTCCCACAGACTTTTGTGAGTGACCATGTGACATTCCAACATTACAAGACAGACTTGTTAGATTCCAAAAACATTGTTTAGCATTAAGCACCCTTCATCCTTCATTTCGTGTTCTTGAATGGTAATCGGAAAATAGGATTTCATTTGTGCTTTTTACCTGTCACTTTGTTATTCTCATCTCTAGCATTGTATTTCTCAGACTGCCCCATAAAGCATCCTTCTTCCACAGTAAATGACTGATGCTGTGAAGTTCACCGTTTCAACTTTGTCAGTCTTTATATAGATGCTTCAGAAAGATCTCCGGCTCCGTTGGGGGTCCGTTCAAATAAAATCTTTGCTCCTAAATGTACCACATAGATTTATTTTGGGATTTTGGTATTACAATATTGAAGGTAACAGCTTCCTTTTATTATCTGACTAGAGGCCCAGTGCACAAAATTCTTGCACGGGGGTCGGGGGGAAGGGGGGTCCCTCAGCCCAGCCTGCACCCTCTCGCAATCTGGGACCGCTCGGGGGATGTCCGACTGCTGGTTTAGACCCGATTCCACAGGGATCCCTGTGGGATTGGGCCTAACCCAGCAGTCGGACATCGCTCTCACAATCCGGGACCGCTGGCTCCTAACCGCTTGCCTGCCTGCCTACCTCATCGCCCCTAACTGCCTCCACCTGGCTGCCTGATCACCTTTAACCACTCATCTGCCTGCCTGATCTCCCCTAACCACTCACCTGCCTGCCTGCCTGATTGCCCCTAACTGCTCTGCCTGCCTGCCTGATTGCTCCTAACTGCTCACCTGCCTGCCTGATTGCCCCTAACTGCCTCTGCCTGGGTCCTCACCACGGCCGCTTCATTCGGAAGGATGTCGGAATGACGTCCGGAAGGTCATTTGGCTGTCCGGTCTAATTAGCATATTATGCTTTTATTATTATAGATACTTAGAAATACTGTTATCTTAGAATGTATGATCAGTTAGGGAAACAGCAAGGAAGGAAAGAATTTGGCTGACTTCTCAGTTGGTCACTCCTAAATCTTACCCCTCAGCACTTTGACCCACCTTCCCAAACATTTAGTTCATGAGTATCTCCTTAACCTGTCAGCTCTGTTGCCTTTACCAAAGTATGTCCATTCGTTTAATACTGTACTTATCAGTATCTCCTAGTAAATTTCAACAACCTCAATTTTCTCTCTCTTAATCAGTGTCTATTTAAATCCTTCACGTGGTTTTACAAAGTGATGTATAGCCCAGGCCCTCCCTACCCTTCCAGCCATGTCCACTCTGCTCTCTCTCTTTCCTGTGTAGTTAAAACCACATTGATCACCTCTCAGTTTTCCAAAGGGGGCGTACACTCTGGCTTTTACAATTGTGTCCTCTCTCCCCACCGGATGTCATGTTGGTAGCTTAGACTGAGATGCTGGAGATGGTGGAGATGGTGAAATGATTGGACTAGATAACGAAATAGAGCCCAAGCAGACTGCGTGATGGGCTGAACGTGGGATCTGAGGGAAGAGAGAGAGGAGTCAGTGCTGGTTTCTAGGGGTAAGGCTAGAGCCTCTTGGTGAATGGGCTAGACTGAGGGAGAAGTTGATTTGGAGAAGGGAATTGCAAAGGCTCTCTTTAGAGCATGTTAACTTTGCGATGGCTGATCTTTTTAAATTGATTTCAGAGAAAAAGGGAGAGGGAGAGATTGAAACATCAGTGATGAGAGATAATCATTGATTGGCTGCCTCCTGCATGCCCCCTACTGGGGAATCAAGCTCACAACCGGGCATGTGCCCTGACTGGGAACCAAACCGTGACCTCCTGGCTCATAGGTCAACGAGTACCCTCTAAGCCACACCGTCCGGGCATGGGGGCCGATCTTGTTTTCTGCAGTGACTTTGCATTTCACCATGCAGCTACCCTTCCTGCTCTCAACTCCAGTCACCAGGGGTTGGGGGTGGGGGTGTGAGGTGTCCTACCAGGAGATGAAAACTTGGCCACTTGTTTGCACCTGGGTCAGAGCTGGTTTTTGCTGCTGACTCCTTTGTAGGGAGTGGCAGGATTAGACCTTATCCCCTAGTTTCAGAGTTGTGGAATTGTTCTCTCTGCTCCATCCACCTCAGGAGCAATGAAATCCTCCATCTACATTTTATTCTAGAGCTTCTGATTATCAACTGGCTTTCAGTTTGGTAAAGCGCCATGAATAACCTCTAGCGCCTCAGTCTAGGCCACCGAATAAATCACAAAGCTGTGATTTTTTGAAGCAATTTTTTCTTGCTTTCTTTAGAAATACCTATTTCCTTTCCAGAAAACAGGTGATTTGTCTGTTCTGTTATTTTGAAAGGTTTAAGGACATAAAGACAAGTCAATCAGCTGCAAAGCCTAATGCTTCAGAGGGCGGTTGGCCAGCCTGGGGAGTGGCTGGGGAAGTGACAGATGCTAATGAAGGGCATAACCAACAGTGTTGTCATCCTAAAGTCGTGTAATTGCAAGTGCTTAAGGTGTAATAATTATATTTTGTTGCACTGGTGAATACTTCTGCACAAAGACGGATGGATATGGTTTTGTTTACTGTGAGTAAATCAAACAAAAGGCCGTTGGGAAACAACTGTGACCTAATTAATAGCTTTGTTTGTGTGTTGGCTCTCCAAAGGGATTTACCCAGTTTTGGTTCATTAAGTGTCATTAATGTGTTAGGCTTAGAGTTCTATTTTACAAAGATGTTCTCTCCATTTTAACTTTATTAAACATGATGTAGTTGTAACGACAGCTAATTTAATCTTCATTTGCTCAGTTGCCACATAACAGTGGAGCAAGACAGACACATTAGAAATCCTTTCTCCTAAGACTCACCACTATCTCTGCATTAAAGACGGTGCCTTCCCTGTGGTTTTAAGGATTAGCTGGTTACTTGTGACCCGTTTTCGTCCAATAGCACAGCTCTCTTCCTCCAGTCCCTGTGCACTTCATTCTTGATGACACCCCAGGATACTCCCCAGTAGTGTGAGCAAGAGAAGCATGTGAAAATCTGCAGCCGCTCTGACAGTCTTATCACCTATGTTCAACATTTTCACTGTCAGTAGTTAGTGACTTATTTGGGAATGACGTCTGGAGAACCCAAACCAGGGCTAAGAAACTCAGATTCCACCTCTTCTGTTTATAGGCCATCTTATGGTTTTATAATCTTTACCCTTTCTTCCCAAACTCCAACCTCTCCTTAGTGGTTTTTCCCAGAGAAATCAAAACTGGATACTATTTAACATAACCGCCTGGAAAAGCACAAAAAAGAACTCAAAGCTAATTGGAGTTTTACTTAAATTCTATTTTTCATCTTTATGGAACTTTTCTTTAAGCCTGCATGGTCACAGTAAGAACATTTCAGAAGAGGAAAGCTCCTTTAAAGACAGGCCAGGAGATTTCGTTCACATTTTCAGAGAGAAAAATAACTAATTTGAACACCGAAAGCACAATCTGGGAGAAAAACTACTTTCCCAGAGAGAGGGTGAGGGGGCTTCCATGCAATAGCAGACACTTTGGAGGAGCAGCTGTGGAGGCCACCGTGACCTAGTCTTCATCCTCCCCAGGTGAGAAGAATGGCTCCCATTTCAAGACCTAAGAATGGATCTTGAGTAACACTTGCCACAGAGGAAATCACAGGCACCTATTTTACCAATCAAAGGACTGAGCTTCAAGGTGGATAACTGTTCCTGTGCCCCTACATCACCTGGCGGCCATGAGCGGGCATCTGAACCCCCTCCCATCCCGACTCCACCCTACTTGGCGCTAAGTGGGATCTCCCTTTATGGCTGGCCGCCTACTGAAAACTGTTCCAGCACCTCTTTCCCACCCCCAGGCTTTTCCTCCACCCTGCACTGCCCCCCACCTCTCCCCGCAGCCATCCCACTGTCACTGATGGCATCCTGCCAATTAAAATGGATTAAATTATTTTGCAATGGGTCCATTTAGTTTTATATCTAGGACAGCTACTTGGAATATTTGCAGATACACAGGCCTGACAGACACATCTTCACTGAGCTTATGTAACTGATTGGCTCACCCAACGTGATGTATTTCTCCTCAACCTGCTAGAGAGCGGCCAGCAATTTGAGGCTGGTGTTCCTGGAGAGATCCTGGGGCTGAGGGGTTGCCATCACACTGACTGGACTGTGTGGTTTATTTATAGTTTAACCGGGGTTGCAGGAAGAATGCAGACACAGCAGGAGATTTCAGGGGCCTCTTAGAGCTGTAAAGGATGTTAAAGTAAAAATTCTAAGTTATACCTCTTTATCTGTACAAAAAGAAAATTGGGAGTTGTATTACGTTTGCTTGTTCTAAAAGGTCTAGACTCGATTAGACCAGTAAATGTAAAGGCTGAGGGGGAAAAGGCTATTCCTGGCCTTGTTTCAGCCTGTATCCCAGGGCAGCTCCTGTAGCACCTGTGGTTAGTCTGCACAGCACAGCCTTCCCTCCTCTCTCTTTTCCAAGATTTGATATAAACGAGTTTCAAGCCTTCATCCTCAATCCCGGTCTGTCCTTCACGTTTCCTTTCCCTCTCGCCCATAGCCATCAACCTGCGGCATGTGATCCTCCAAAGCTGTGTCCCTAATTCCATAATCCCTGTATCCTCTGCGTTAGACAGCTCCACTCTTCCCACCTTGATCCCGCCCTGTATTTTTGCCAAACTGCACCACTGGGCAGTCACCCAGTCATGCCTTGAATTTAGTTCCTTTGTACGTAACTTTCAGCCAGCTTATATTGGGTGCCTATTACTTGTCATGTACAATGCCAGGGCCTGGAGTTGACATGCTTACCTCCAGCCCTTTTGGTCCACGTTGTTCCCTTATCAGGAATGATTATATCCATTCATCTCCATTTCTTTTATGTTCAAGTCTATCCATTCATTCTTCAAGGCCCAGTTCACTGCTCTTCTTGAAGTCTGTCCTCAGAACTTGCAGCTAAAAGTCATCTCTTCTGCTACTAACTTTCTTCTTTAAAAAAAAAAAAAAAAATATAATATTATATATATATATATAGTATTTTTTATTGATTTCAGAGAGGAAGGAAGAGGGAGAGAGAGATAGAAACATCAATGATGAGAGAGAATCCTACATGCCTCCTACTGGGAATCAAGCCTGGGCATGGAATCAAATCCAGAACCCTTCAGTCTGCAGGCTGATGCTCTATCCACTGAGCCACACTGGCTAGGGCTACCTTATTCTTTTCTGTGTTTCTTTTCTGGCATCATAGACACTTGAGACTTTTTCTCTCTTCTTTCAGTGTAGGCTCCCTAAAGGCAGGGGCTGCGACTTACATAGCTCCGCCCCTTCTGCAGTAATCAGCATGATAACATGCACGCAGTTAAGCATGCAATGGATGTTTGCCGAATAAACTCAAGAGCTAATGAAAGTTTACTTAAATTTTCCTTAAATGTGTTTTGGTCACCTGTTACTTGCTCTTTATCAATCCTGATAGTTTAATAAAATCAGTTTTCTTTTTCTGTGAGTATATACCAGGCACACAGTAAATAATTTGAGCCCTGATTATAATAAAATTGCGGTGGAAAGCGGACAGGGGAAATGTTTATATTTATCGGCATACTTTTTTAACTTATACAAAGTTAACATAAGATAGTATCCATGTGGAAAGGGATCTTAGAAAATTGAATGTTAAAATTCTCATCTCCCTTATTTTACTTCTGATAAAAATAAATAAATATTTTGCTTTTGATAATAAACAGTGTCTTTCCCTGGGTACTCACATGGAGAGGAAAGAGTGCAGGTTCAGACCTGGGTTCAAATCCCAGCTCTGCCATCGACTGATTCTGCAGCCTCAGCCAAGTTCTGTAACTGAACTGTACTTCAGCCTTCATCTCTGGCTGCAGACTGTGTCTGGCTCATTTTTTAATCTCCTGTTCCTAAAACAGTGCTGTGGTATTAGGTGCTCATTTAATGCTGACTGGGAGGGTGGATGGATAGAAGGAAGGGAAGGAGGAAGGACATTTTGCGTTGTGTTTGTCTACTCTATTTTGAGAATTAACCGTGGTGACTAGAGCAGGTGGCACAGTGAATGCTCAACCCATACCTATTTTTATTTTCCCTTTCAAATTCAAAAGGCTGCTGTTTTCATTATGGGGTGATTTTATTGATCTTAAGGTAGCTATACTCTTGGTTACATCGCATATATGCCAGGGCATGTCATCTCTCAGATTTTGTGAATTCATCCATGTGAGTCTATACTAATATAGTTCATGTTAAGATACTGTATTTTTTAATGCATATCAAAAGAGTATTAAAGAGGTATATTTATTTTACATCTTTAAAGTATTTCTTACAAAAGTTAAAATTTAACCTTAATAAATTATCAAACTTATAACAAATTCCTACAGTTCTGTCACTCCCCCACCAAAAAAAAAAGAAAACTCCCCTTATGAAATATAATGCATGGCCATTAATTGTTAATGCTTATAAGCCTCAAAATATTTAGACCTAAATGATCTTCTTGTCATTTATATTATTAATCCTGTTGCTTTTTGAGAACATTACTTTTTTCTGGCTCTGCCTTTTTAGATATTGGTCAATTCTGAAAACTCCTCATCTCAGTGTCATTCCTGTGTTTTCAGACAATCTGCAAGAAAATGGAAAGATTTGCTATTCAGTCAAATTTGGATAGATAGGAAGTTGGACAAGGACAAGATACTAGTAGTTACCTCCATTAAAAATGATGTGAATCTTTATAGCCAGAGAACTCATTCTCTCCACCATCTCTGAAATGGTGATTTTTAAAAGCTTACTTCTGCTTTTGCAGAATATCAAGTTTCTCATTACATATAAAGTAATTTGATTCACTTATTTACTTAGCCTTTAGCTTGAGAGAGACATGTATTTTAAAATTGCGTGTGTGTTTTTCTTCATCAGGAGGAGTGGTTACACTCTATAATGCTATGCTTAAGTAAATTATAGATTCAGGGCATCTAAATTGTCATGCCAAATTATAGGACATTTTAATTATTATGTGGATGTGACAGATTCAATTATTCTTGAACTCTTTTGAGAAAGCTGCCCTTAGCAATGGTTCACAGTAGTAAACAAAAGATGAACGGGAGAATGCCCTTTATAAGAGACCTAATAAACGGCTCCCATTAACTGTAATACCTCCATGTGGAAAGGCAACCTGTGTCCTGCTTACATTGTCAGCATATTCTCTTAAGATAAATTTACTCTAAATATGGCCTAAGTGAACAACTAAGTGCCTCTTACCATCAGAGCTGTTTGCCTTGGTACCTCACTTGGGCCAATTGTTTCAGACTCTCTTTTTTCTCCCTCTGTCTGAAGCCATTAACCAAAGCCACTAATAAGTCAAAATGCGGAGTAAAGAGCCCCTTCCTCTCCCTTTCAGTTTCCAGTGGACATATTAATGAGCAATAAAATGGCTGGAAGGCAAGCCGCTGGAGAAAGAGAGAGAAAGAAGCAAGGAAAGATTATTGTGAACACAGATATTCAGATCCTCGGCAGCTCAGACAGGGCTGCCCCCGTGCGCTGTGTGGGCCCTGATCATTGGAATTTGGAGCTCGATTTCTTAATTGCTTCTTTAGTCTTATCCAAAGAGGAAATTGGATTTCTGGAGATTTCTTCTGTGCAGAGCAATTATGCTAAAGCTGCTTAGGTGGCAGCTCATTCAGCCAGACTTTCCCTCTCCGAATAATAAATTGCATCCAAAGCCAACCTCAAGATGCGCCTGAATCTCCGCGCAGGGGCGCTGTCCCCTCCTACCAGGTGGCATGCTCCAGGGAACCCCAGAAGTTTCCAAATATTGCTCAGATTCTGTCAAACCAGCTCCGCAATTAATTTGCTGTCAGGTCATCACCCAACTTTTTTATTTTCTTAAATCAGGAAACTTCCCTGCTCTGAATATGTGTATAAATAGCCCTCCAAGCTCAGAGTCTGAGAGCTAAAATCACTAACTAATGGAAACAACCCAAAATGCCCTTGGCAGAATATAAAATGCCAGGGGACTGCTGAGTGCCCTTAATCATAGCCTAAAACTCTCCTTTTCTCCCTTTCCTATAACATTATACTAATAAAAGGTCGGGTTGAGGCCTTTGTCTGCCTAGTAAAACAGGGTAATCAAACCATTTAAACACCCGCCAGGCCTACCACCCAAATAGATGCTCTCTATTCTCCCTCTCCTGCCTCTTTCCGAAACATTGTCTGAGCTATAATATGCTGCTGCAAAACATTGTGTGCTAATGGGTTTCTTTCTGCTGATTAACAGGTTTTGGATTCAGGAAGACTGAAAGAATATGATGAGCCCTATGTTTTGCTGCAAAATAAAGAGAGCCTATTTTACAAGATGGTGCAACAGCTAGGCAAGGCAGAAGCTGCTGCCCTCACCGAAACAGCAAAACAGGTGAGCGCGCCATGCGGCGTGGTAATTAAGAGTCCGTCTCAGCAGTTCACCCCTCTCGATCTGGCACCAAGCGGTTCTAACAAGCACTCTGTGCCCTTGTCAATTATAAGCCTCCAGAGACAAAGCTTCATGGCTGGGTCTTAACAACACGTCCCAGGTTGAAGTCAGGTCTGCTAAGCACCGTGGCAGACGTGGTGGAGGTGGGGGGGTGGGGGGGCGCGGTACGGGAAGTGTGCATGCTCACCTGTGCGGACATGTGTGCCTGAGAGAGAGATTTCAGATTGGGCTTTTTACACATCTGGACTCCATGGGTTCCGATTCTCATATTTTACAGCTCCCTTGCATTTCATTCTAATCGGTGCTCGGCACATTTGAGATGCCAATGCTTTGTCAAGGTACATCCCAGAAATTGGAGAGTTTGAGGGGGGGAAATGCAGGATATTGATCACTGGGTCTAGAAAGATCTACCAGGGAAATGGTAGGCATGCTCCTGATCGTTGACATGTAAACCAAAAAATTTGCAAAGAGCAGAGATACTCAGTTTCTGTGTTGAGCAGTGATGGCGATGAGTGAGGAGGATGAGGCTCTTGTGTGCCATGTGCTGTGGTGCAGGTTGTGTTCATCGGTGTGCCTGTGCAGGAGGCGGAGACCTGCAGAGGGAAAGGAAATTGCACGGGGTCTCATAGCTAACTGAACCATTGGCAGAGTTGGAGTGCAGCCCTCGATCTAGGGATGGCGAAGTCTGTGTTCTGAACTTTTCCCCAGTTCTTATCTTGTATGTGAACATAGGCAAGCTCCACTTGGAATACTAGTCCTTTTTATGCCTGGAATTCACGCAGTGCTGTCATTTACTACGTTGTCTCTGGTCAAAGCTTCGCCAACCCTAATCCCGACCCTAACTCTGATGGATCCTTTGGGATTCCCTGTATAATCTAGTCACAAAAACAGCCAGGAATCTCACAAACCCTTTTTGTTCTTTGAGGTCGGGCATTTTACATCAAAGAGCTGCGTCCCCACCTAAGTGTAGAAGTCTCCATTTAAAAAAGTGTTAAGTGATGAGAAAAGATCATAGATAATATATTACAGTTCAACACTCATTTTACAGATGAGGAAACTAAGATTCCTTAGAAGGAAAGTGGGGCTATGATCTGTTCCTTCAGTAAATGTTGGGTTTTTTTAAATATATTTTTTTATTGATATCAGCGAGAAAGGGAGAGGGGGAGAGAGAGAGAGAAACATCAATGTGAGAGAGAATCACTGATCTGCTGCCTCCTGCACACCCCACACTGGGGATCAAGCCTGCAACCCAGGCATGTGCCCTGACTGGGAATCAGAGCGTGATCTCCTGGTTCATAGATTGACGCTCAGCCACTGAGCCACACCAGCCAGGCAGAAAATACATATCTTGATTCTCATTCCAGTTGAAGATCTTCTTGACATTATTTCTGTATACATTTGGTCCTCTTGGGAGAACAAAGTGAGACTGTCAACTATTTAAATGTGCCAGCATCAAATATCAATGCATCATTCAAAACTGTAATACCAGGAGGATTAGCTAAATCAGCATGCTTTTCGCTCTAACAGATCAGAATTCATTCATTTGAAAAGAGAACTCAACATCTGGGAAAAGTTCACTTCCAAGTCATATTTTCTTGACCACATAGTTGCTTTTCTGGAAAATATTGGCGCGGGCAAGCTGAATCACTCTCCAGTGGACCCTTTTAGATGATCGTGAAATTGTATAAAAGTACTTCTTAGAGACAGAATTAAAGGGTGCCTTAATTTGCTAGGGCTACCATAGCGAAGTACCACAGAATAGGTGATTAAACAACAAAATTTATTTCCTCATGGCTCTGGAGGCTGGAATTCTGAGCTCAAGGTGGCACAAGATTAGTTTCTCCTAAGGCCTCGCTCTGTGGCTTGTAAGTGGTCATCTCTTTCTGTATCTTCACATGGTTTTCCCTTGTGTGTGTCTGTGTCCCAGTCTCCTCCTTTTGTAAGGACACCAGTCAGGTTAGATTAGGGCCCACCAATCTGACCTCATTAATTGACCCAATACAGTTACGAAGTATTGGAGGGTTAGGACTTCCACATGTAAATTTTGAGAGGACACAGTTCAGCTCATTCCAAAGGATAAATGCCTGCCACTCATTCTCTTCCATGATGAAGCAGACCGACACGGAGGTTTTCAAAGTTCCTTGGTTCCTAGTGTGTGACAGAGGTGTTATTTTATCTCTTCCTGACATCACCAGATACAACCCAGAAGTTACAAAATCTTAATGCCCTAGGTCAGTGATGGTGAACCTATGACACGCGTGTCAGCACTGACACGCGTAGCCATTTCTGATGACACGCGGCCGCATGCCGAGGATGAAACATTTGCTGCTCCTGAGGATGAAACATTTGCAAAATAATGTTTTTCCTCAAAGTGACACACTACCCGAGTTATGCTCAGTTTTTTGGCGAAGTTTGACACACCAAGCTCAAAAGGTTGCTTGGTAGCCAAATGGGCTTATATGTCCTCCAATGCCTCTGAGCCTCAGAGTTCTTACCTGTAGTGCAGACCTGCCCTCACCTGTCTCACCTATAATCCTCAGCTGCCCAGCTGCTTCACACTGTTATTACAAGGATGAGATGAGAGTTTTGAAGAATATAAAGCATTTCACAAATATAAAACAATTCTACCCATCAATGATAGAAGATAGGTTGTTTTTTTTTTTTTGTTTTGTTTTTTTAATTCTGTGGGTTGAACCCTTTCCTCTACGTAATAACAAAAGAAGCATCCAAAGTTCTTCTGAGTAGCTTTAGAGACTCTAAAAAGTTAAAACTTATTTGTAATAGTTTTTAAACAATCAATGCATTTAATGCTACAAAATCTTTACTTTTTAATTCGTTTTTAAAATTTATAAAGCAAAAGTAAGTCACTATACACTCCTGTCATCACAGCTCCTGGCCCAGGATGGAGCCCAGGCACCATTGACTTTTCTGTTGATATATTATTTCTAGAGGCCCGGTGCATGAAATTTGTGCACTGGAGGTGGAGCGGGGGGGGGGAGGGGGGGCGGTCCTCAGCCCAGCCGGTGGCCTGAGCCTCCCTCTGCAGGGCGATCATGGGGTAATGGCCGGGCCCCCAACCAATTGCATGGCACCCGCCTTGGCTGGCCTGGCGCCAGTGGGTATCATAGCATGGTCATTCAGATGGTCGTTCTGCTATTCGGGTGTTTGGTCGATTTGCATATTACGCTTTTATTATTATAGATATATCAGATTATACCAATGCGTAGAGTTATCTCATTCTTTTCTATGGCTGTATAGTATTTATGCTTTCTCCTTCTCTATTCCCCATTTTTCCTTCTAATTAGCTGTTTGAGTTTTATGTTTTTCCCCCTAAAAAAGGAGCTCTCGGGTTTACTTGTTTTTGTATTTTAATTTACAGTTTATCAGTTCTGCTTTTATCTTTCTTAGTTTCTTCCTCCTTTGGTTTATTTTATTGTTTACTTTTTGAATGCATTTGTTTTAATTCTTTTAAGGTTGTGAACTGTTCTTTGAATATTGTTCTAGCTATATCGTATAGGTTCTGTGTAGTGCTTTGTCATAGTTAAATTTTTAGATAGAGATTCTGCAATTTGGTTTTGATTTCCTCTTTGGTCCAAGAATTACTTGAGAAGGAGGTCTTTAAAATTTTCTGGTGATTGGGGTTTTATGTTTGTTTTCTATTTTACTCATCAGTGTTGATTTTCATTGTCTTGTGATGAAAAATGTTATCTGTATGGTTTCTTTTCAGAATTAATGCTTTTTGTGTTCTAGTATAAAAGCAATTTTTAAAAATAGTCTTTGGGCATTTAAAAAGATGAACTATTGCCTATTTAGGGTAGAGAGTTTAATAACTTTTAATTAGATCTACTTCATTAATCCACATTATTTAGGAATTCTTTATCCTTATTTATTTAGGTCCATTTGATGTCACTTGGACTTAGGTGAATTGTAACAAGTTCCAGTATAGTTCCTGTCATTTCTGTTTTGGTAATTTTGGTGCTATGGTGTTTAGCCCACAGATCTTCATGTCTTGTATTTTCACTATGAATTCTATTTCTAATTTATTTTAAGTGTTTTTCTTTTATTCATTTAATGTTCTTGGCCCTGAATCCATGCTGGTTTAAAACTAAAATTGAGTCCCCTGTTTTCACTGTTTTTCATTTGCCAGGTATGTCTTTGATTGTCTTTTAATATCAAATTAGGTGTATCTTCTGTTACTGGCATGTAGTTAGGCTTAGCTGTGAGATTTAATCTTAGCCCTTTTTTAAAAAGATGAGTTTAGCCCATTTACATTATTGAGATTATAGTTCTGTCCTATCTTAGTTCTGTCATGTTATACTTTGAGTTTTTAGTGTTCTGGGTTTTGTTTTTAGCTTTTTAATTTGTAGCCTGAAAAAAAAAATTTCTCCTTGTAGTATGTATGTTCTTTTCATTTCTTTTAGGAATACTTTAGTTCTTTTTTATGATTTGACTCCCCTGATAAACATATCTTCCCTCTCTCAGTTTTTCACCAAATTTTAGTTGTTTAAATAGTTTTCCTTTTGTTTACCTTCAACTCTTTAAAAAATACTTAAATCTCTGATATTTTACAGATGCTGTTACGTCTTTTTTGTTATTATTATAAAAGGTCCTGCCCTGGCCAGGGAAGAGAGATAGCTCAGTTGGTTGTAGTGTCGTCCTGTACACTAAAATCGTTGCGGGGTTCGATTCCTGGTCAGGGCACATACCTAGGTTGCAGGTTCAATTCCTGGTTAGGGCACTTACGGAGGCAACCAGTCGATGTTTCTCTCTCACATTGATGTTTTTCTCTCTTTATAAAAATCAATGAACATATCCTTAGGTGAGAATTAATTTTAAAAAAAGGTCCTGCTACTGACCTTTGAATTAAATGAATTTTTCCTAGACCATATATATATTTATGGCTATGTCATTATTTCAGGCTAAAGAGAATTCTCTCTGCTTAACATGGAAGCTCCTTGTGATTCAGAAAAAGAATGTGTGTGTATGCACTTACGCAAGAGAAAAATTGAGAATGTATATTCATTTAGCCTGCACTCCTCTCTAGCTGCAGAGATGGGCAGTTACAATGCTACTTGTGTTTTATTTACTTATTTATTTATTTTTAATATATTTTTATTGATTTTAGAGAAAGGAAGGGAAAGAGAGAGAGAAATATCAATGATGAGAGAGAATCATTGATCGGCTGCCTCCTGCATGCCCCCTACTGGGGATCGAGCCTGCAACCCAGGCACATGCCCTGACCAGGCATCAAACAGTAACCTCCTGGTTCACAGGTTGATGCTCAACCACCGAGCCATGCTGGCCAGGCCCTACTTGCATTTCAGAACGTCACTTCTCCTTGGATGGTGCTTCTATATGGTTCCTTGTCGACACATCTTAGAGTTTGCCAGTGGGTTGTAGAACTGTGCTCTTCCGTGATTGCTGAGATCTGTTCCCATAGGGACCCTCTCTCTGTCTTGTCACAGCCCCATCAGATTCGGTTGCATATGGCAGCTCTTCTGAGTATTTTCCCATTTGGGATTTCAGGTGACTCCTCATTTCATCAAAGATGGGCTTTTTCTTTAATTTCATAATATTAACGTTTAGGGTGATTTCTGAGAGGAAAAGGGGAAAGAAAATCCATTTCCATTATCTTAAAAGCAGACGTCCTCTCTAACTCTCTTAGACTTTGACAACACGCATGCCAATATGTACACCAAAGTTAGACCTGCCTTAAAGATTAGTTGAGAGTTACTGGCTTTGAACTTGGGTCATACAGTTCAGGGAGAATGAACTGACAGAGTCTTGAACCAGAATTCAGCATAATGAATAATGGCTTATGAGTATAATGTAAAAACAAATGCTCTCCATTATCCATGCGAGGGAACTCCCCTCTCCCTTTTTAATCCTCACTCGAGGGCATGTCTATTGACCTTAGAGAGAGAGAAGAAGGGAGAGAAACAGCAATGGGTTGCCTCCCTTACGTGTCCCGACCTGGGATCGAACCCGCAACCTTTTTGGTATACTGGACAATGCTCCAACCAAACCAGCCATCAGCCATGGTCATGCAGGGAAGCCTTTATTGCTGTTGCATTTAGTAAGACCTAATTCCATGATGGTGACTTTATTGACAATTTAGAGTTTAATATTCAATATAGTTTCAACCTATATTAATGAAATTATAATGAACTAATCCCAAGAGAAGGAGGGGAAGAGTGGCAAGAAACCAACACTCACTGTCTTCAATCTTCACACACTGTTCTGAGTTGGCATTACCCCTTTTTGACAAAGGGCAAAATTAAGGCAGAAGAGCCTAAGTAACTGTTCAAAGTCGCTAGTTAGTACTCCAGTTTCTGTAATCTTTAAACTACCTTTCTGCCTCCCCAGTTACCACATTCACTGCATTAACGGTGTCTCCACTATGACTCTGGGGTTCTGTAAAGATAATATCAAGATATCCACAAAAGGGCCTCCCAGATGTTTTGTTTTTTCATTCGAGCTGGGTGATGCTGCTGCTGTCCATGGACTAAGGGGCCACTTCTCTGAGCAGCATCATAACCACACCCAACACTTAACTCGGGGTGTTTTCAGCCTGCAGTTTGTAGCCATTAATTAGTTCCGTGAGGTAAGTCATTGTCTCATTTCACAGATGAGGCAGCCAGTATGGGTAGAGGTTCAGTGATTTTTCCAGGATCAGCAGTGAGTTCCAGAATAGAAAGCTGAGACTGTCCTCTTCAGAGGCTTAGCCTATACACGAACACCCTGCTAACAAGTGTTCGGTCATCTCACCTACCTTCATAGCCCGCACTGTGAAAAAGATGCCTTCTCACACCTCTGCTGTTAGGCAGAGTGTATGATGAAACTTGGCAACAGATGAGAAAAAGATAGGTCAAATCAAGGATTTTATACACAGGAAGCATGTTTTCAGTATTCAATTTCAAGTATTTCAGACCATGAAGCTAAGACCATTTTAGTGAAAAGTTGCTAATAATAACATAGAGAAACATTGATTTGTTGTTCCACTTATTTATGCATTCATTGGTTGATTCTTGTATGTGACCTGACCAGGGATCAAACTGTAACCTCGGTGTATCGGGATGATACTCTAACCAACTGAGTTACCTGGCCAGGGCAATAATAACATATTCTTTATAAAAAAAAGTTACATTAAGAGGGTTATGGGGAAAGTAACTGGCTCATTTGGGAAGGACTATCAAGCAGTAGAAAACAAAATCAATTTCCATTTGTTCTCTTGGCTGTTCTTAATTTCACCAAGAAATAGGTTTTTTGGAGTACATCCTATATAATAAAAGTCTAATCTGCATATCGACCAAACGGCGGAACAACCAGTCGCTATGATGTGCACTGACCACCAGGGGCAGACGCTCAACACAGGAGTTGCCCCCTGGTGGTCAGTGCGCTCCCACAGCGGGAGTGCGGCTCAGCCAGAAGCTGGGCTCACGGCACAGTGGCAGTGGCGGGAGCCTCTCCTGCCTCAGCTGCAGTCGGACATCCCCCAAGGGCTCCTGGACTGTGAGAGGGCACAGGCCAGGTTGAGGGAGTCCTCTGAGTGCACGGTTTTCATGCATCGGGCCTCTAGTAAAATATAATCACACAAAATATGGCTATCTTTAAAAAATGGAGGAGGGAGATGATAAAAATTTAGCTCCCAAAAGAGGCCTTATTTTTAAATACTTACATTATAATCAAAATAGCCTCAGATTTCACCCATTGGGGTCCAAGCATTATTGAAGGATTTATTATTTTTCCCCTAAGTGAAAATATATAGTTATTTCAGATGCAGTCCTGTTTTTGAGATAGCAAGTATGTAAGCAGCAAGAGAAAAAGTACACTTTAATATAAAGGTGGCTCTCTCAGCACTTTTCATTTCTGTATGTGAAGTCCATTGTCTCCTATGATAACTTTGTTGACAGCACCCACCAGTATCTTGGGAGCCAGGTCTTATAAAATAGATCCAGGATCATATGACTAAGAGACCTGGACACGTGTCAGCCTCAGATAGATGGCACATTTTCTGTTTTAAAGACTCAGACAAAACTTTTCACATTCATCTTATGGGGGAAAAAATTACATTTGAAGTCCTTTTTCACCCAAACACATTTTGAGATAAGAGCTCACAAGCCCTGACATTATTTCATTTTGTTATGCGCATCTGTCAAGGCACCGAGATACGATACAGCTGCTAAAAACTGATGATTGTGGAACAGAGAGCCTTGACAGCATTTCATTTCCTTTATGTTCTGATTATACATTTATCAGAAAACCTGTATCTCTCCTGTAGTTCAGCTAGGAATTGGTAGAATTCAAGAAGTCAAAGGCTTGGCAAAGAACCGTCCTATTATTTGGTATCATCTTACATTTGAGAGAAGTTGCCTGGTTGAGTCATTGTTAAAGCTTTTGCTTCTCTTTTCATTATCGTGCCCCACTATCCACAGATCACATTTCTATGGCCCCTATAACTACCTCGCCGCACAAATTAAACGCTGGGATATTTCATACATATACGCCAGCGTTTCAATAGTTGTCAATCAGAGTTTATAAAATACAGGGATTACAACCCGATATTAACATCCAAATCTATTGTGCTCATTTTATGTGTGAAAATGAGAAACCCTCGTGCAGACGCTAGATTTCCCAGCCTCTTTGTCACCCTGTTTTTAATTTATCTCCAGGTTTTGAGTCAGTAAAATGACTTTGCTTATCAATTTAATGTAGTGATAAAACATATCTGTGAATCAGAATGATCAGAACTAAAGTGGATCTATAGGTTGTTTGGCATTTAAGCCCAGCCCTACCGGCGGTTTTAATGGGGCTACTTTATAGAATAAAAGCATCCCTGTATTTTTTTAATTGTGCCTCTGTGAGTGATACGATTTGCTTCACATGAAGAAGTGGACATAGAAATGCATTGCCCCATGTTCTCTCATGCCTCTTTTTTAATTACAGGTGTACTTCAAAAGGAATTATCCAGATGTTACTCAGAATGGCCATATGGTTGTGAATGCTTCCAATGGACAGCCCTCAGCCTTCACTATTTTTGAGACAGCACTGTGATTCTACGATGTCAAGTCTATTCTGAAGGCATTTCTCCAATAGTTTTGCACTGTTTGAACTATACTTTTTTTTTTTTACACTAGCAATGAATATTTACACATACAAGATGTTAGTTTATTTGGATTTTTTCCTCCAACTTCACTCAATGATTTCAAACTCTAACAAAATTATTATTTTTATTTATATTTATGTTATAGTATTTTTTTTATCTTATCCAAATCAGAAGTGCAGGCCACCAATAAAAGCTGTTTATCAGATCTTGTGCCTTAAGAGACTCAGAGCCAAAGCTCATTTTGTGAATTATGAGACAAAGTTGTTAAGAGATTTTTTTTTTTTTTTTTTTTTTTACTACCACCCAAACTACACATTACTTTGCAGTTATATCAGGGATTCTATTTACTTGAAAATTGTGTGAAGTTGCCATTTTGTCGTTAACATACCTAGGATCCGTTCTCACACACCCCACCCCCGCAGGTCTCTGGCTGAAATAGTACAGATAAAACCAATAGGAAAAGCAAAGCATATACTTCGGTATGAGTGGCATTATAGTAGGGAGAGTCCACTCCCCCACCCACCCACTCACCCCCCCAAAAAAGTCTATAGTTAAAATATAGAAAGGCAATATGTAATTATGTTCTAAAAGAAAAAGAAAAGAATGTTTTCTCAAAACAGGCGCCCATACAGGTGATTTGATAAGGAAGAACACAGTGGGATCATTGATCATCTTTTAAATTTGCATGCCTTTGACATGGTAACCGTTGTAGTTTTAGTCAGTGTGGTGGTGGTATATTCAAAGAAGGCCAAACCGCTACTGGTAATTCCTGAATATGTAGTAGTACTCTTATTCGAGTTTCTGGTTGACTGCCAACTAACCTTCGGGTGACTAGAAACCTTTTGGGTTAGCCTTTATGGAAATTCCTTCTAAATTGCTTGCATAGGTTCTCCCAAGTTGGTAAGAAAAAATGAAAATCATTGCAAACATTGACTGTAATTATACAGTTACTAGAGGCCTGGTGCACTGATTCGTGCACCGGTGGGGTCCCTCGGCCTGGCCTGCGCCCTCTCACAATCCGGGACCCCTCGGGGGATGTCGGAGGCCCGCTGCATGGATTTGGCCTGATCCCTGCAGGCCAGGCCGAGGGACCCCTTGGTGCACGAATCCGTGCACCGGGCCTCTAGTATGCATATAAGATCTTTGGTTAATCTCTTCCCACCCTCTCCCCTCCCCGCTTCCCTCTGAGATTCATCAGTCTGTTCCATGTTTCCATGCCTGTGCATTGAGCGTCTGCCCCCTGGTGGTCAGTGCACGTCATAGCTACTGGTCGAACACTTTTATATATATAGATATTCTCAGGATGCAACCAAAAAGTTCACTTTTATGAGCCTACCCAGGTTAGTTTACTTTTGCTTAGGTCTTTCTGATTAGTAAAGCAGAAAACCACAATACTTCCTAGGGCCTGCTGTGCTTTCTTTGAACTGTGGGTCTTTTGTTTTTCTTGATGGTGATGGTATGGTGAGTTCAAGTTACTAAAGGTTGTACTATCATGGTTTTAAGTGGTTTCTCATGACCTCTCAGAATAAGGTGTAACCACCCTCAAGTTGCAAATATTAACATATATATGTATGTATATGTGCCGCCGTATAGCAAGTATTTGGACTCTTCAACAGACACAGATGTTTTATAGACTCAGGCCTTAAACACACACATACACACACACGCGCGCGCACACACACACACACACAACACAGCAAACTACCAAAATACACTAAATTCCGTAGCTGTGAAACATATCTAGAAATAATATCGTTAATGTTTAGTCCAGTAAACCAATAAGTTGTTTAATAGTCAAGGCTAGTAGTTCAGGAGACTGAAATGATAACAATCAATGGTAATAATGAGGTTTGTTAGAACAGTGGCAATATTTGAAATGTGTGTGTGTGTTTATTTTGTCTTTAGAGGTTAAAGGTGGTTAAAAAAAGTTTCTATTTCTGTTTTACTGTCATCATAGAGTTTTTAATGAAACAAAACTCAAATAAATGGCAGTTTCCTTCTTCATTTAGATGTCTGTATTTTTGTTCTTAGATTACTGACTTACGTCCTTGCTCTTGAAAGCCCATGCATTTTCCTGAAATCAAAAACTACCTTCCATTACTGACTGACTGGTTCTCTTGATTAATTAGGTGTGCCAAATATTCTAAGCAGATAGATTGGTTTCAGATAGTTTGAAATAGTTGCTGTTGAAGCAAACTCAGTTGCAGAGGCCATTTCCAGGAAAAAGGAGAGAATAATATTAGCTTATGCCCTATGCTTGAACAAATATGAAGTTGTTGAGATTTTTGTTTTTTGAAAGGTGACCTTGCCATAGACTAACAAGAAACATCTATTGCTGCTACATTTAAAACACTGAACATTGGTTCTCACAGTGTGGTCCCAGGCCCAGCAACATTAGCATCACCTGGGAACTTGTTAGAAGTGCAAGTTCCCTTTTCTCCCTATCTACTGAATCAGAAACTCTGGCGGTGGGGATCAATAATCCGTGTCTTAAGCCCAAAGGGATGATTCTGGTGCAGACTAAAGTCTGAGAACCAGTACTTAGAACCTAAAGAACTCCTAAAACTCATTAAGAAAAACACAGAAAGCCCAGCTAGAGAAATGGACTCAGAGACTTGAATGGGCACTTCACAAAAGAGAACATCCAAATGGCCAATAACTGGAGAAGCGCTCGCTCTTGTCGGTTACCAGGAAAATGAACATTGAAACCACAGTGAGATACCACTAAACACCCACTAGAATGGCTAATACTGAAAAGGCTTAGAACCAATCCAGGGCCAGTGGAGCAGTGGGAACTCTCACGAACTACTGTGTGTATAAAAAAGTGTATTTTGAAAAAAGTGACTTTGGAAAATAGTTGGACAGCATTTACCCAAGCTGTATCCTCTGCGATCCACTAATTCCACTCTGAATGTATCCACATGGGCTCCAAGAGATGTGTTCAGGGATGTTCCTAGAAACAGAGTTCTTAATGGCCCCCGAGTGGGAATAATCCAAATGCTCATCAACAGCAGATGGGAAATAAACTGAGGTCATAGAAACTCCACAGCAATGAAAGTGATTAATTATATCAACGACACAGGTAAATCTCACAAACTTAAGCCTGACCCAAAAGAATATTTATGATTCCATTTATATAAAGTTCAAACATAAGCATGACTAAACTAGTGTTCAGAGGCAGAATTGTTCTTCACCTTGGGAAACTGGAAGGTGTTGGCAGTTGGGTGAAATAAAAGGGGAACTTCTGGGGGTGCTTCTAATGTTCTCTTTGTGGGGGCTGGATGGTGGTTAGAACAGTATTGATTGAGGGGGAGCGGGTGGGTGGGAGAGGGTACAGAGGGTAAAATGGTGATGGAAAAAATAAAATTAAATTTTATAAAAACAGCATTGGGCTCTTTGTTTATTTGCTGCACTTTTCTGTTGTGTATCATACTTCGCAGTTGAGTTAACTAAAAACGAAGTTCTCAGCCTGTTTTTCTTTTATTATGTTATTCAAATTCAGTGGCTTAATCATCTAAAATGGACTCATTTGCATCTGGGAAATTATTTCTGCTTCAAATGTGAGTCTGTTTAAAGTTTTCTTGTGGTCTATAGCAAATGGCCTCATTTGAAACTCTTGGTACATGAGAGGTCAGGGTTTCTACTTTCTCTAACCAATCAATAAAATATATTACACCTCCTCTCTCCAATTCCAGGTTAAGTACAAACCAAGGAACTATAAGGAATTTCTTTACTGAGGTATGATTGACATACAAAAAGCTGTACATATTTAATGTCTACAACTTGATGAATTTGGAGATAAGTATACACCCATGAAACTACCACAATCTATGCAATAATCATATCCATCATCTCCAAAAGTTTCTTCCTGCACTCTTATAATTTCCATTAATATGAATGAGATTCAAACAAGTTAAAATCAATCTAATGTTAAATGCTTTTGATAACACTATAACTGCTTGGTGTCTTAACTTAGAAAGAGATAGCTTACACCAGTGAGGCAGTGAGTTAGACTTACTAAGTATTGTGACAATTGGATGAGTAAACTGTTAATTTATCAACAGATTAACTTGTCTCTACCAGTATGTAAGCTGATGAAATCCATGCTTTTCTTTCTGATGGTTTGGAGATATTTGAAGCTCCTCTTCTCAAACCTCAGTATTTGTTTCATATTTAATTCAGAAAGTTTAATGATGTTCAGAATCTGATGCCCTGGTGTGTGTGAGATTTAGCACCTGACTATGTAAGTCACTTCTCATAACCAATTCTGTTTTGGAGTGTTTTCAGGGTTCACCTTCATCAAGAGTGTACAATAGTCTGGACACCACATATCAAGAAAAATCACTTCCTTGTCATTCCGTAATTGTAGTCAAGGAATGGACACACCTATATGTGACTAAAAGGAAAGAGAGAGAAAGGATTATTTTTCACTTGGAAAGAAAAAAACAGCTCAAATTAAAACAACAAAAAGTTCTAAAAGCCATGTTTATAGTCAGTCAATGTAGTTTCATTACCAAATGAGCTAGTTCTCGAAAGCCCATTTATTGAATATTGAATAAGTGTGTGTCAAAAAAAGGAAATTACATTCTATTCCAAAAATCATAGACTTATGAACTACATTATTCCACAGGTACAGACTGAAAAGATAGTTACAGTTTTCCCCAAGAAATGCAATAAATTAATGGATTAATTTCTGCAAAATGTGGTGTCTTTTAATGGGCATGTTGATCCTTATAAATTGAGGATTTTAAACCAAAAGGTAATCACATTCACACACACACAGGCCTTTCCACCATTATAGATTCTATTTTGGGGACTTAGAAACGAAGAATGTGTATAACCAATAATGTTCAAATAATCCCCTGCAATGCTGGAATCCTTTTTGATTCCCGTTGTAGTTTGGTTCTCTGGTATCCAGAGATGCAGTTTAATGTGCAGGATGTTTATTAGGGAATGCCACTGGGACCAACACCAGAATCATGGGAAGGAACAGAGCAGGGTAGAGGGAGAAATCAAACTGGGATGCTGGCCAGACCACCTCAAATGACTCCACTGGGAACTCTGGAGCTCACATGGCCCATAAGGTTGGAGGCCTTTATACCTCCACCTTGATCATATGCCTACAGGGGCCCCCTCCAAATACTAGTAGCTGAAGGCTGCCTACTAGCAGCACCTCAGCAGCTGGGGCAACAAGTCCTTGAAGGGAGAGCTGGGCAGCACATCCCCGTGTCCACCACAGTGTCACAGATCCAGAGGGAGAGAGATAATTAGGATGTATGTGGCAGAAAATTCTTGGTGATGACATTTAAGGCAAATCGACTGATTGTCCCCAATACCCTATAGTCTGAAAAATAGAGAAGAAAGTCCATGTAGGAGAGATAGCTTCATGCTCTAGGGTCAGCCCAGTTTTCTTCTATAAATCAGTCTCCAATCTAGGTAATTCCTATGTATTTCTATAATACCCTGACACCCCTCATTTGTTAAACTAAACCACACTTAGTTGAGTATCCTATTGTCACCATCTTGAAATATTTAATTTTTAAACATTTTGCCCAGGGCCCTGTAAATTATGCAGCATGCCTTGATAAGTACTTATAGGTGGTCTGCTTCCTCACTAAATCATGAGCTTCCAAAGGCTTGAACTGTGGGCTGTGCTTTTTTTTTTTTTTTTTTAATCCTCACCTGAGGATATTTTTCCCATTGATTCTAGAGAAAGTGAAAAGGAGCGGGGGGGGGGGCGGGGGGGGAGAGAGAGAGAGAAACATCAATATGAGAGACACATCAACTGGTTGCCTCCCGCACGCCCCCTGACTGCAGGCAGGGAGCGAACCCGAACCCACAACCGAGTTACATACCTTTGACAAATTAAAATGAGCTCCACGAGACAGAGTTTACATCATGTTAGGAGTGTTGTATGTAAGGAAGTAACAGTCAACAGAGGATCGAAGACTAAAGCTTTCCATTTTGTAGCATGATAGGTGTTTTTACATCGAGTTCATATTGAATCTGATAAGATATATGATAGATAAAAGGGAAAGCTCTTTTTCTTTTTTTTGCTATACAATGCCAACAAATGTAAGAGAATTGATAAAAAATAAAAATACCATGTGGCAGACATCCCTGTCATAAATCATATAAAATTAAACATTGGCTACTAAGTAAATATAGAGGCACTGTTAGGGAGCATTTCCATAGACTGAAAGTGTTCTCCCAGATTAACTAGTTTATAAGTGGGGGTGGGGGTGATGGTATCTTTAAAGTGGAAAAATCCAACAGACACCACCCTAATCCAGGGACCAGCGTTACCAGTACCAATAAAGGGCCAGCGGACACCCTGGCCTCTTGATGTGCGAGGCAATGACAACAAGACACCATTTCTGTGGTATTCCTGCCTCCCCTGCAAAAGAACCAAAAAAGCGTAGTCTAAATAGAATCAAGTCAAACTCAAATAGAGGACATTTTACAAAACCATTGGCCTGTACTCTTTAAAAATATCAATGACAAAGGTTGAGGAAGTGTTTCAGATTAAATGGACACTGAGAAAAGAACACCATTGAATGCACTGTGTGGTCCTGTATAAAAAAAAAATGCAATGTAGTAAATAATAGAAGTGCATCAATATTAAATTTCCTGAATTTACTCATTATACCATGCTATGTGAGAGAATGTTCTTAGGAAATATACACTGATATATTTAGTGGTGAATGGTTATGATCTCTATAACTTACTCTCAAATGGTTCTGCAGAAATGATTACATATACGCTGAGTGGCCAGATTATTATGATCTCTGAATATATATATATATATATATATATATATATATATACACATACATATATATGTGTGTGTGTATGTATGTGTGTGTGTGTGTGTGTGTGTGTATATTAGAGGCCCTGTGCATGAATTCGTGCATGGGTGGGGTCCAGCCAGCCTGGCCAGGGGGAGGGGACAGGGGTGGTTGGCTGGCCTGCCTGCTGGTCGAACTTCTGGTCGAGGGGACAATTTGCATATTAGCCTTTTATTATATAGGATATACACTGAGTGGCCAGATTATTATGCGTTCAGAGATCATAATAATCTGGCCACTCAGTGTATATTACATATAATATATAGCATATAACATATTATATATATATATACACGTATATGATCCTGGATACAAAATGATATGTACCTATCTGTAAAGAAAGCACATGAAGGAAAAATGTTAAAGTGAGTGAATGTAGATGAAGGATACACAGGAGTTCATTATACTATTACTGCAACTTTTATGTAGATTTAAATATTTTCTAAAATAAAAAGTTTTAAAAAAACTTTCCCGTAGCTCATCCACAGCGTGTAGAGTCCACATTGAGATAAGCAAGAGATGACGCTATGTGGTCTATACACATCATCAGCCAAGTTCCAGCTTTGTGGGTATGGTTCACACAGCTCCCTCCAAGCTCAGTGCGCCAATCTAGCTTGAGGTGAAAGCACACCTTCACCCAGGGGCCCAGGGGCCTGCTGCTAACACAGTTACTGTTCACACAGGCAAGATACAGCCTTATGTGATCTTTCAAGGAAACAGTAATGCCAAATGCAGGATCACCGATGGGCCAAATTCCAGACCTGTGCCATTCACTCCACTGTTGTTGAAGGGAGTGACACCCTGCGATCCCCGTGTGTTCTGAGTGGAGACTCTGTCAGTCACAGAGCTGCCCTTAGCAGTGGATGCCTTGGGCCTCCACAGACAGTTGAAACCCCAAGTGCTGCTCAACAGAAGCCCTGCAGACTGTCCCAAACTGTGTGTGCCAGTGTGAACTCATTTTATCCAGAAGGCTCTCTTTTTCCCCCCAAGATACATAGATATTGCTTTCTGGGATTGTGCCAGCCAAGTTTATTCTGGTATGCATTTTCTTGATATGAAAATAAATGGACTCCTTTCATTAGCTTTCTTAATGACCTGACTTAACTGATCTGACTCTAAGAAAGCATCTTCTCTGCTTTGATGCTACTTGTAAATGTGGTACCAAGCCAACACACAAGCACACAGGAGAAGGATGTTAATGCTAGAATTCCTTTCCTCCAAATAGGAAACCATTTTCAAGAAAGTTCACCTTGGCAAAGACACAGGCAGTAAAACCTCAGACATTTCTCATAGCAATATTTTTTTTCAGATAGATTTCCTCAGGCAAGGGAAACAAAAGAAAAAATAAGTAAATGGGACTACATCAAACTAAAAAGGTTTTGCATAGCAAAGGAAACCATCAACAAATGAAAAGATAACCCACTGAATGGGAGAACATATTTGCCAATGATACATCAGATAAGGGGTTAATATCCAAAATTTATAAAGAACTTAAAAACTCAACACCAAAAACTCACACTACACAATCCAATTTAAAAATGGGCAAAGGACCTGAATAAACATCTCTAAAAGAGGACATACAGATAGCCAATAGACATTGAGAAGATGTTCAATGTCACTAATCATCAAAGAAATGCAAATTAAAACCACAATGAGATATCATCTCACTCCTGTCAGAATGGCTATCATCAATAAATCAACAAACAACACGTATTGATGAGGATGTGGAGAACAGGGAACCCTTGTGCACTGTTGGTGGGAATGCAGACTGGTGCAGTCACTGTGGAAAGCAGTATGGAGTTACCTCAAAAGTTAAAAATGGGCCCTGGCCAGATGGCTCAGTTGGTTGCAGCATTGTCCCATTCACCAAAAGGTTGTGGGTTTGATCCCCGGTTTGGGCGCATACATGGATGTTTCTCTCTTTTTCTCTTTCACTTTCTCTCTCTCTCAAATCAATAAACATATCCTCAGGTGAGGATAAAAGAATGAATAAAAGATGGAACTGCCTCATGACCCAGCAATTCAATTTCTGGGAATATATCCAAAGAAACCCAAAGCGCTAATTAGAATATATGCATCCCTGCGTTCATTGCAGAATTATTTACAATAGCCAACATTTGGAAGCAGTCCAAGTGCCCATCAGTAGATGAGTAGATAAAAAAGCTGTGGTACATTTACATAATGGAATACTACTTGGCCTTAAAAAGGAAGAAAATTTTACCCTTTGTGACAGCCTGGAAGGACCTGGGGAACATTATGCTAAGTGAAATGAGCCAGTCAGAGAAAGATAAGTACCATATGATTTCACTTTTATGTGGAATCTAATGAACATAATAAACTAACAAACAAAATAGAAACAGACACATAGATACAGAGAATAGACTGATAGCTGTCAGAGGGGAGGGAGGTTGGGGGCTGGGTTAAAAAGGTGAAGGGATTAAAAAGACTCACAGACAGATAACAGTATGGTGATTACCAGAGGGAAAGTGGGTGGGGGGAGGTAGATGAAGATAAAGGAGGGATAAGCTGTGATGCAAGGAGACATGACTTTGGGTGGTGAACGCACAATACAATATACAGATGATGTATTATAAAATTATACACCTGAAACCTACATAATTTTATTAACCGACATCACCCCAATGAGTAATTTTTTAAAAGAAGAAAAAAGAAAGTACACCTTGGCAGTTTAAAATAATGTTGTGATATAGGGATGTCTAATTTCATAAAACAGAGATTAATATCTCTGGTCACTTTAAAGGTCCACTGAAATTTGCCGATTTCATTTACTAAATATTTCCAGTATTTCTTCCATGTTGTTTTACAGTGAATACAATGAAAATAATGATGTATTCTCCAATTTGTAAGGTTCAAAACAGACAATACTCCAAGTTGGCAAGGATATAGCAAACCAAGCACTTTCCAACATGCTGGTGGAAATGTGAACTGTACAAACTTTATGCAGTGTCACAGGGTAACATGTCAAGGTCCTTAAAATGTTCCTAAATTTTGGCTCCAACATTTCTTTTCTAGGAATCTAACCAAAAGATGCAACTATAAATTCCAAGAATAACAAAAAATATATTCAAAGATACTTTTTGCAGTATTGCTTATATCAAAAATTGAAACAAGCTAAATTTCAAAGAGTCCAAATTTGGTATGTTCATGCAATAAATTAAGCAACTGATACATTAAGTGTGAAAAATTATCTAAAATTTTAAACATTTGTAAAGTGCATTTGTATTTTTAAAACTGAAGTTAAATAAGCCAAGTGTTAACAGTAGTTACTTCTGACTGGTTTGAGTATCACTGATTTTTATTCTCCCAGGTTTTCTAAATTTTCCAAATTACCTGCAATGAGCCTGGATTAATTCTAAGGTTCACAAAATATGTAAAGAGGAAGTCACAGTGCCTCATTCAGTTGAAATAAACTAGTGAGTTTACATTTTATTTATAAATAATATCTGGCCACATAGATGTTCCTAGCCTCAATGTCTTTCCATCAAATCCTCTCATTAATTCATGAGTTGTACGGTTCTTCAGAAGAGTTTTGTATCATAGGCTGCATATCTTTCCAGTGTTCCTATTCCCTGGCAATATTTGGCAAGTTTGAAAATTCCAATGTATTCCCATTTAAAATGTAGGCCATGTGAATACCCGACTTAGTAAAGCTGTGTAGTCAGAAATAGTTTTTGAACAATACTTTTAGGACAGATAATCATTCATTTCTAAAACTTAAAAATCTTTTTTACAAACATGTAAATATGATTGCCAAAGGGTTAAAAAAGAAAACCAAGTTAGCAGTGAGGAACACAGCCTACTTTGCCAATGCAACTACCAAATAGCAACAGTAATGGTTGTTATTCTAAAACAGATCCAGTTTTTACTGAAATGTGGCTTCTAAATTACACATTGGGCCTAGATCTGCCACCACATGTTTTTTTTGGGGAGGCACCTAAAATCAGTTATTGGGCAAAGTGATTTTTAGGCAAATTTCCCTGAGAGACTTGGTGCTTCCCCATTATAATAATGTTTGAGCTTCTGATTTACATGTGCGGGAGCAGACCTGCAGATGAGAGCGAGGAACCTGAGACACTACTTATTTCGATGGAATTTAGACGTTCAAGTCTTTCTCAAGCAGCTGGGCTCCAGAGGTGAGACAGGTAGATGGTATCAATAAGCCAGCCCAGCATAACGTCCATGGCTGAACATCAACATGTCCAGCCCATGGAGGAGGACAGGTTAGCTGTCTGTACGTAGCTTTTGGTTCTTTCCCTTGCTTCCTCGCCTTTGTTCCCTCTCCCTACTTAGAGCAAGATTCCAGCTTACAAGTTCTGAATTGGAGTCAGCAACATTTGTCCCTACCTGATAAAGACATGACTAAACTGATTTCATCAGTGCCAGGAGCCTCTCTTCAAGGCTAGTGTTTTGAGTAGGTAGACCAGGTAGCCACCCATGTATTGTGATTGAAGGAGCCCTGGGAAAATCCTCTACATAAAATATGTTTCTCACTAATGCTTGAGGGGCCGTTCTTGGTGATTCATTCATGTGGATACCTGTGCTCTTTCCTTGAGATCCTTTTGAAAACAAGATACTGTATTTGTGTGAAGGTGTAAAACATTAAGTCACTAACCCTTTAGTATTGCTGAGTTTACCACATTGCTTTCTCTAATAAAAAAAAAAAATAAAATAAAAAAGCAAGGTATACCACACATGATTTGGGGGAGTGGATGCTTGGAAGCACTCATCCTTGGTAAGCATGACAGAAACTTGACCAGTAAAGATACTTTGACAACTAAGTTGCATAATAACATCAAATCACAATAAGGAAATTGCCAGTATCCTGATAACACATAGGCAACTGAATTTGGCTTCACTTTGTGCAGCCAGATATACAAATTTGAGCACCACCCAGCTGCCAGTCTTGCCTATTAAGCCAAATTATCACTCAGATCTACTCTGGGTCAGATTTGGTTGAAGGATCTTGTAGGACTTGACTTGGCGTTCACCATTTTGGGGAGAGGGAACTTGAAGAACCAGGCCTGATTAGTAAAGAGAGGTTTAGCCTGCTTAAGATGCCAAGGGATTTTTTTGAGGGCAGCCAAGTCTCTTTGATCAGAGTCTGGCTAAACACGGCATCTGAACCATAGCAGAAGAATAATCAGTGTAGGCCGAAAGAATGAATGGCTTTCATACCGAGTATTAGTTGAACAAGTTGATCCTTGTTTCAGGCAAACTAATGTCACCTTCATCTCAACATCAAAAAATTCAGATGTAGTTTAAACTTTCAGGCAACGGATTGCAGACAGTGAATTTATGTGCTAAGTGTGCTATGTTATACCAATTATTTCTCTCTGCTTTAATGTAGGAGGTATCTACTATGGGCAGAGCCACCACTGATATGTTCACACCCATAGCAAGAGCACAAATGGAGGCCCACATATTTAAGTAGGTAAAGCTATAAATCAAGCTAACAAAGTGTTCAAGAAAATGTGTTATGTGCTCCTATCTTGATAATCCTTCAGAACTACCTGGAAGGCCTAGTTCCAATTTAGAATTGCTGGGTTCTCAGAGTTCTGTGATGAAAGGAGGAGGTGTAGGAAGAGCTGGCCCAATCCCCATAGCCCTCACCTGAAAGAGCCTCAGGTACACCTGTAAGGACATCCTAGATGGCACAGGCAAGTCCAGTCACCCCTCCCCACCCTCTCAAATGGGCCCTCCCTGGCCAAGGCCTACTCACACAGTGATGTTGCCTGGTACTGTTGCTTTTAGGAGGATGGACTCAAGCAACAGTACCATGTAGGTTCTTGAAGTGGACTGGAACCACTTGGACAAGCCTTTCCAGGACCCTGGGTACCCTGAGTGGTCTAGATCCGTGCTTCTGGACCTTGAATATGCATAGAATCCACCTGGGGATCTAGTTAAACTGCAGACTTGTTAACATGCAACAGGTCGGAGAACTGGGCTGAATGCCTGCATTTCTAACGTGCCTCTCTCTGGGAGATGCTAATGCTTTTGGTTCATGGACCACACTTTGCATAGTGAGCACCTGAAGGATGGGCTCTGGACAGGTGTGTCCCCTTGGCTCTCACCCCATGAGGTCTGGCCAGGTCAGCAGAGGGTGGGGTGGGACCAAGGGCAGAGGACTCTTGCCCTGGTCCAAGGGCAGTTCTGGCCCCTTCTTTGCCCCTGTCCCCATTGCAGCAATGGGCTCTGTTCCCACACTGCAGGGCGTGGGTCCTCCCCCGGCCAGCGGTGCCACCTCCAGCCTTTGATCTCCCACCCACTCTCCCCAAATCAAGTTTCTCTTGGCTCCTTTCTCTGCCGCCGTTCTCACTCCTGCCTCTGCTTTTTTCTTACGCCACAAAACAAATGTAAAAATAACATTTCAAAAATATTGAAAATGAAGGCTGACGAAATCGTGTTTTTGTTTTCTTGGGAATGTAAGAGCATGTAGTAGCAACAATCATAGATAAAGCCTTGCCAGTGCCTAGCTATTGTTTGTGAACAAAATCGTATCTGCTCACCCCTTTTCATTACCTCAAATAAGGACTTCCAAACAGAAATGCTTCCTAGATTAGAGCAGACTGGACTTTTCTCCCATATTTTTACTTTGACAAGGCTGTGAGAGCTGCTACCTCGCCATCTAATGGAATCACAGGCTGCTAAAAATAACCCCTGCAAGTTTGTAATAGAATCGGGAGACACCTCTCCCCCCATTCCTGGCCCTTGTTGAGATGAAGCTTAATCCTTCGACTTGTGTGCAAGTATTTGCACTGGCTTTGGGTTCTTTTCTTCTTTCCAAGGCTGTTTTTCACCATTTGCCTGAGTTATTTGAACAGGTGGCTTTGCACAACCTATGCTAATGTGAGGCTTTTGTCTGCTTTGAGATTGCACAGAGTCATTTAAGGGAGAAATGTTTCTTTCTTGCTAAACTATTCACACCTGCTCTGATAACCACCCTATGTTAAACTAAAATACCATGCCGGAGAGGGCTTCCTCTAACGGGGCACAAGCTGAGCGAGGCACGGACCCACCTTTTCCTCTTCTCACTCCCCTGACAAGCAGCCCAAGGGCTTCGTCCAGTGGCTTAGGCTGGGTGCCCCCCTGGCTCTGTCCCGGAGAGAGTGGACATTAGGGATCCCCGCCAGGAAGGTTCTGGGGACCTGGTCAATGGCGAGGCGCAGGTGGGCGCATCGGGCCTCCCAGAATCCCCAGCAAAGGCCGCGAGCCTGAGCCGGGCTTCCCGATCCTTTGTCCCGGGCCACTTCCGGCGGGTGATCGGGCGCGGGCTTCGAGCGGCGCTTGGCGGGCGATCACAGGCGGGCGCCCCGGGACGCTCGGCGCGCGCGCTCCTGGCCGCAGATCACAGGCGCCGCGCTCCGCCCGCCGGCCCGGGAGCCCGCCTGCTCCCTGGAACGCGATCACAGGCCGCGCCTCTGGCCCCGGGGCGGGGAGGGGCGCCGCTCGGGCCCTAGGGGAGAGCCGTCGCCTGTGCGTTCCCACGGGGAGGTCCAGGGCTGGGCGAAGGCTTCTCCAGCTGGCCCGCTGGTGAGAAGGGGGCGCAGTCCCCCGGTGGCCAGGCGAACAGGAGGCCAGTGCCAAGCCGCCCCAGGAGGGGCTGTGCAGACACACCGAGGTCACGGGCACTCGGTAGCCACCGAGTATGGGTTCCTTAGGAGGATGCGCTGAGGGTGGGCTTTTCTAGTTTTTTGTTGTTGTTTTATTTTTAGGGAATCTGCACTCTGTATTCCCTAGCCACAAGAAAAGAAAGAACGAAGTGCACATGGAATAGGCAAGGCTGGCTTGGATATAGTTTAAAGGGATCCGATCCTGCCCACAAAAGTGGGTGTGATGATGCCCAGTAGTTTTCACCTGGCCCGTCACTCCTCACCTGCGCGCTGTAGGTGGGCGCCGAGCTGCCTCCCCTCGCGTTAACCCGCAGGCACGCAGACACACATGCACGCACACACAATTACAGGTAACCTCTTGAGACTCTGGGCCCTACAAGGAAAGCGGGGAGCCTAACACTCTTCCGGGCTCTAAGTGGCCCATATGCCTACCATGACCTTCAGGTCCCTAGCATCTCTACAGGAGGCCTGGGAAAGTCTGGTGTATAAATGCCACAAAAAACTGTCCAGAGGCCATCCCTGGACCCATAAGCTCACCAAGCATCACCCGTAGACTAAACCAGTGGCCGGCAAACTCATTAGTCAACAGAGCCAAATATCAACAATACAACGATTGAAATTTCTTTTGAGAGCCAAATTTTTTTTTAACTTAAACTTCTTCTAACACCACTTCTTCAAAATAGACTCGCCGAGGCCATGGTATTTTGTTGAAGAGCCACACTCAAGGGGCCAAAGAGCTGCATGTGTCTTGCGAGCCGCGGTTTGCCGACCACTAGACTAAACTAAATAGGATGTCTAGAAACAGGTAGTGCTGTTTTCAAGTTTAGGTAGGGGATAGGGTTAATTTTTTAAACGTACTCAGTTCAGAGTAACTCTCCTCAAAGGGCATTTGCCTGATGAAGTTTCTTTCACTTAGCAAAGTGCTTTTGAAAGGTGTCAAATGCATGTATCCGTACCTAGCTATTTCTTATTTCTTATGGGGTGATACTCCACTGTATGGATTTATCACAATTTGTTTATTCATTCACCAGTTGGACATCTGGGTTGTGTCGTGGACGGAAGATACATCTGCATCGGAATCCCTGGAACCTGTGAAAATTACCTGACGTGGCAAAAGATGTGGTTAAGGAGAGAGAGGAGGAATTTATCTTGATTTACCTAAGTGCCCTAAGTGCCGTCACATGTATCCTCATAAGAGAGAGGCAGAGGGAGCTTAGAAATAGATACTTGGAGAGGTGATGTGACTACAGAGCACAGAGATGCAGCCACTGGCCAAAGAATGCCAACAGCCTCCAGAAGCTGGAGGAAGAAAGATTCTCTGCTAGAGCCTCCAGGGGGAGTGCTGTCCTGCCTGCACCTTGATTTTGGACTTCTGGTCCCCAGAACAGTAAGAGAATAAATTCTGTTGTGTTAAGCAATGAATAAAAAGTTCAGCTTCTCCACAACCTCACGGACACTTAGCGCATGTTTGTTTGTAAAATTTTAGCCATTCTAATGAGTGTGTGGCAGTATCTCATTTGGTTTTAACATGCATGTCCTCCCTGGTTAGCGATGTTGAACATCTTTGCACGTGTTTATTTGCCATGTAGATTTTCTTTGATGAGAAGCCTATTCAAATCTTTTCTTCAATTTGTATCGAGTTATTTTTTAAATTATGGATAGTTTATATGCTTTTAATATGCACTATAACTGACAATAACTTATACAAATACAACTTTATTTTATTAAACCTTATGTAACTAACTGTATAAAATTAAAATAAAGCATCTTTCAGTTAACATTTTATATTATGAGGCACAATATACTGAATATATTTTGTAATGAACTTGATTTTACATCTCTCTCTTTATCAGGCATTAGCGTTAGGAACAATGGGGCTGAGTCAGAACTGCATATCAGGTGCAACATCAAGTCTATTCATTTATTTTGTTTTTGTTGGAGCTCAGAGGGTGTTGTGGCAAAGGGAAGCAGAACATAAGTTTCATGTTTTGCAACATTTGGGTATCTTTGCAATGAGCTTCTTTGAAAATCATTAATTATTTCATCTTGGATAGCTCAACTTCCAGTTTTTCAGGGTCTGGAGGCTGGAATTATAAATTTTCATTCTGAATTGTTCAACTTTTTGTTTGTTTAGAGCAGAAGACTGGCTTTTTGTTAGAAACTGCCATCTTTTAGATGCAGTGGTGAGAAAAGTTGAGTAGAATAAATGTTTTCATGTGTAATGAACAATGAATACTATCGCAAATATGTGCTGAGATTATAGGACTCCTAACAGGCAACACACCGCCATGAGTTGACACAGCCATCATGCATTCAAGCTTCAGGTGACCTTACTTCCTGGTCTCCCCAGGTGTGATGTACCATTTTAAAAGGGAAATTATTCTATTTTACTAAAACAATACAAAACACCTCTGCATAAATATATTTAACCTTTTGCACTCGGATGTCGAGTGTGACTCGACACGGTTAGCATCGTAGCAGCTCTTTTTATACTCTGCATATATCAATAATTTGAAATATAAAAAAATCCAAATAAATAAGTTTGTATGAAAAGAAACTCCAGTTTTTTATTCTATTGCCGTGCTTAGTAAAATCTGGGGTATTTAAAAAATTAAATCTCGAGTAGAATAAAGGAATCGAGAAAAAAGCAAGCAAGTGCAAAGGGTTAATACTTTTAAAAATATGTTTTAGAAGGTATATCCTTGCATAGATTAAAAAAAAAAAAATGAATTGCCTCTCAAGGTCATAGAAATGTCTGAGAAACCCTGTACCAAACAGTTTCACATATATAATTTTACAAATTTTTATTTATATTTAACTCTAGATCAGTTGAGTCCAAATGTTAATTTGTGTTGTAGTCACCTGGGCAAGGGGTTTGTTACCATGCAGGTTTCTGTCTCAATCCCCACCGGAGTCCTGATTCCATTGACCTGGGTATGGCCTGTCCAGTCTCCCCACATAATTCTGAAAAGTTTGTTAAGCTGTGAGAAACAATACACGTGGCCCTCAATTGTCTTAAACGAATAGTTCAATTTTCTGATAGAGCTTTATTCTGATATAGGGAAATTAAAAAAAAAACAAAACTATAGTCTAGTAACTAGCAGGGGAGAAAAAGGTATAATTTCAGGACTCTATAGCAACAAGAAAACTTTTTTTAAAGTGTGTAACAGCCTTAACCAGTTTGGCTCAGTGGATAGAGTGTTGGCCTGCGGACTCAAGGGTCCCAGGTTTGATTCCGGTCAAGGGCATGTACCTTGGTTGCGGGCACATCCCCAGTAGAGGGGGTGTGCAGGAGGCAGCTGATTGATGTTTCTCTCTCATCAATGTTTCTAACTCTCTCTCCCTCTCCCTTCCTCTCTGTAAAAAATCAATAAAGTATATATTTTTTAAAAAGCATGTAATAGTATGTCCTACACACTGACACTGGATAGGAGTACAAACCTGGGGTCTGGTTGGAACCATGCCAGCCAAGAGCGAGATCTGGGTTCCATGCCTTTACCCAGTACAAATGGCCTGTGTGGCCTTCTGTAAATCACATGACCTCCTCAGATCCATGTTTTTGTCAAGAGTTCTCACTGGAAGATCAGAAGTTTTAGGATTAGTTGAAACCTAAATTTGTTTACTTTTAGATCATTTGTTTAAAAAGTTTAAAATCCATATTGTATTTTTGCAACTTCAGTCATAACTGAAAATGTCATAGTTGCCTGCTATTGGGATGACATTTAGCGAAATGTAAACTATAATTATATAATGTAAGTTCCTTTCTTTATTTTCCCTTGCTTTAGCTTTCCTTCCCCTCCACTAAGTAGCCTTTAATAACAAATTTATCAAGGCTAGAAAAATTTGATTTGGATGTTCAATTGGATACAGTGCATTATTTCAGCTACTGTAAAAAGAATAAATTGCCCTAAAAATATGGGAAAATAAACTGTTTCCAGTGGCTAGCTAACTATGGGAGGGAAGTGCTGTTTACCTTTCTTTATAAACCACTTTGAGGAAACATTTTTAAGTGGGAAGCAATATGGTAGAGAATTGAACATGAGCTTTGACTTCAATTAAAGCTCTCTTTTCAACACAGACATGCCTATTCTATAAATTTGAGCAAGGTAACTCAACCTTTGCTAACAGTGGATGATAACCTTTATTTCCAATGTTGTTGATCATATCAGTAGCTTATAGTAGTTGCTCAATAAATGATAGATTATAAATGGTTAAACACTGGTTAAACACTTCGATGCCATCAAAACTATATCCTATCTGCATCCCTGTTTGCTCATCAAAACCACCAAAACTCAACACCTGAATTTGCCACAAGAAACATAAATCACGTGGAGTTAAGTAATAGTGAGCAATCTTCAAAATAGGCTAACCACATCTTAAGGTCTGTTAATGATCCTGAATAACCTGGGTGATTATTCTTCATTTGACATTTTCACCCTCATCCATTCTCTTCTCTTCTCTCTCCTGCTGGGAAAGAAACCCACTTGGGCTATTTTGAGGGCTGACTTCCAGTTGGATTGAGCAATGGAAGACATCATTTAGGAGACTGATGGGCAGAAAAGTGGGAGGTGGAGTATAGCTTCCTTTTCCTGCCCTGCTGCAGGGAAGCATATCCCCCTATGACTACTGCTCTTCTTCCCCACTCCAACTCTCACAGGGTCTCCCCATCATGGAATTACCTGCATCCAGCGTATTTATTGAATCTGCCTTTTTTAAAAAAAATCATGGAAACATGGGTGAGTTTGCAGCAAAGATTTTCTCTGGACCCACACTTCATAGATTCACACATACAACATTGTGCAAGGCACTACTACAGACCCTGTGGAAGGCAAAACATGTCAAACACAGGCCCATACATCAAGTCATGTCTGTCTCTCTACCTCATCCCTCCCTTCATTCTAGCCAGCATCGGGTAACTTCATGGTGTCCATTGCCTTTTTAACTTCACACTCCTCCCCTTATTTTACAGATGCTATCTTACCTGACACTCCCTCATCTAGTCAATTCTTATTTAGTCTTCAAAATTTATTCAAGCAAATTTTCCTCCAGGAAGCCTTCTCTGGTTCTGTGGTCTGCTTTCATTTCCCTGTTCTATGATTATTCTCTGAGCACTTGGTATACAATATACCAGATACTATACTAACACATATGAGGGAAATACTATTATAATCCCATGTCACAGATTAGGAAACTAAACCTCAGTGTGTTTAAGTGACAGGTCCAAGTTCTAACCCAGGCAATGTGATTTCTAAGACCATCATGTAAAACCACTTCACATTTATCAAACACTAATAATTTGTTGCACTTCTTGTTTTTTTGTGCATGTTCACCACACAATTATAATCTAGGGACATTATTTTACTCATTCATGCTTCTCTGGTGACTACTACAATGTTTGGGAAGGAATAAAATCATTCTCAATCACAAAAGTTGCAGGAAGACCAACTCCTTATTTCCTAATGCTTATACTTGCTATGGATAAATTTACAATGATGGGGGGAGGGGTGGGGAGGCACTGGCTTAAATTCCAGAATCAACTTTAAAAAAGAAATTACAAATGAGTCTTAATTGCTCCTAGAATACACTAAGAACTTACAATTTTTCTGATAAAACACTTTGGATTTCCTTTGGATTTTTGCAGCAAAACTAAGGTTGTACATGAAATGATGTGAGAAATGACCAGAGCTGCCCTGGCCAAGTGGGTTAGTTGATTGGAGTGTCATTCTATACACCAAAAAATTGCAGATTTGATCTCCGGTCTGGGAGCATACGGGAGGCAACCAATTAATGTTTTGGGGTTTTTTTCCCTCTCTCTCTTTCCCTTCCTCTTTCTCTAAAAATTAATAAAAAACATATCTTTGAGTGAGGATTAAAAAGAAGTAGAAGAAACAAAATGACCACTGCTTATACCATTAATTTTATGTCTTGTTATTTCCAGAACCAGATAGTGAACATGTAGATACTCCAGTGACATTTGATGGAATAGTAATCATGGTAATGGTGATGGGAGGGTACAGGTTTGGAATTCTGGGTCCCTTCATGAGTTCTGTCTTACTGATGAAAGTCACTCTGGCAGCATTGAGGCCATATATGACTTTTGGGGTAGTCTTTCCAGTAGGCCATATATGACATTAGGGGCGCCGCCTTCAACACTCCCCAAGTCTCCCCTAAGTCGGAATTCCGATAAACAGGGCAGGCGGCCTTCCACACACTTCCCTTTTCTCAGAATGTCCACCTTACAAACTTTCCAACCAAGTCTGGTGTGCTCCCCAACATTACAGAATATCCAACTAATGCTAATTAATAGGCAAATTTTTAATTGATTTCAGAGAAAGGAAGGGAGATAGAAACATCAATGATGAGAGAGAATCATCAGCTGGCTGCCTCCTGCATGCCCCCTACTAGGGATCGAGCCAGCAACCTGGGAAGGTGCCCTGACTGCAAATCGAACCATGACCTTCTGGTTCATGAGTTGACACAACCACTGAGCTACATGGGTCGGGCCCCAACTGATGCTAATTAAAGTCATATTCAACTTCAAGAGATGAGAGACAGACTGCAACCTAACTATATCACTTGAGTATCTGTATCCAGCAAAGCCTGTATACAAATCTGAATTTTTCAGGAGCAATAATAAAGTTCCCATTTCCCTTTTGTTGTTTAATGAATTTTGAATAGGGATTTTGACACAGAAGGAGTCATACTAAAGTGGTTTAATAGTTTGATAATTTGGCAAACATGTAGTTAGTACCTACCATGTGCCATTATTCTCCCTTCAGTTTTTTTGTTTGTTTGTTTTAATTCTCACCTGAGGATAGTTCTTCCATAGATTTCTAGAGAGTGGATGGGAGGGAGGAGGGGGAGAGAGAGAGAGAAAGAAAGAAACATCAACGTGAGAGAGACACATCGATGCCACAGAGGTACATGCCCATGACCAGGAATTGAACCAGAGACCTTTTGGTCTGTAGGCCGATGCTCTAACCACTGACCAAACCCAGCCAGGGCTCTCCTTCAGTTTTCATCTTCTGTAAGACTCTGGCTCCCTTCATCTACTAATGACATCCAACAGCAGGGGCTCTGATGCCTGCTCTGCACTGGTGCTTTGCTTCCCTTCAGGATCCCCAAAGAAAGATATAATTGTCCTGCATTTTGTTCTTTATTTGAGCTCCATCAATAAGCTAATAGTGTGTCCTTCATAAAGACTGTGAAATCCCCAAAGGCGAAGGCCACATTTTATAAATATTTATTGATCCCTGGAAGCAACATGTTTCCTCCAAAAGGGTATTCAATAGATGTTGGCTAACACTCTTGAAAGTCAAAGAAAATAGAGAAATAGTCATAGTTTCTGATCAATTAAGACTGTAAACTAATTTGCTCCATTGATCAGTGGCTTCTGGGCATTACAAAGTCTGATCCTAACAGTTTTTTGGAAACCTTCACAGATACTGATTTAGTCATAAATTTGGCCCAAATCACTGGTCTCTGAAATGTTAGTTTCCCCTGCTTTTGGCCTTCTTAATAACTAAATTAGGTCAAGTATGTGGCATTCCAGTCAGTTCTGCAATGTCCCAAACAACCTGAATCAGCTGACTGTGGGAACTTGATTTATTATAATGACTGAATGAAAATTATGATGTGTAATTTTTTTTTTTACGCCATTCCCTCTACTTACCAGGCATTTGAGGGTTACAATGCAGACTCTCTTGGTAAACCTCCATTCAAACTTTCTGGAACTTACTTCCCCAATCATTCAGACAGGTGAGGACCGGTCTCTCTCAGAACATTCAGAGGGGAAATTTAAAAAATTTCCCTGCTGAGTCCTTTCCGGAAAATATGAAGTTGCACAATTCTTTCAGAAAATAGTTCCCTAAGGAGCTGTTATTTTCAGGAACCTGCTCAAATTGCCTGGAGTTGCATCAGGGAATAAGGCTGTATGATTACCTTGCAGGAGGACCCTTAGCCCATTGTTCCACACATCCAGGCGGAGAACAGATCCATGACACGTGCTTAACCCAGGAAATTTTCATATTTCACAGAAAGTACCTCTCAGGGACCCTTTTTCCTGTTGGCAGGATCAAAATTTATGCATCTGATTTAATTATGACTTATTTTTACCAGTTGAGTATTCTACAAAAGAGACTTTGATTTGGAAGTAATTTTGAGATTACTTGGCAACCACATAAATTCTCTTCCTATGTCTTCCTAAGCAGTAGAGATTACACAGATTAAAACTGAATCCCAAGAACAGCCTTGAGTAGCCCCTAGTTCCCTATGAAAAATATGCAAACAGACTCTAATACAACACAAAAGAGCAAAACAGTAAACTTTACACTTAATAAGTTTTTCATAGACAAACCTGAAACCTGGGAATTTCTCAGGTGAATTGTATCGGGTGAGAGAAATTATAATGAAACATCAAAAGCAAGGAAGCCAAATAGGTTCATGTTTAAAAGCACATGGTTTGTAGGAAATGCACTGACAAATACAGAACATTAAGTAAGGTATTCTAAAAGAACATTTGAAATACGTTGGCATTGGCATCGGAATCCCTTAATTATTATGTTCAAAGGGCCAAATATTAAGGGGTCATAACAGTCTCTCAAAATATATACCTTGAGGATAAATTTCTTCATGTTTGCTTTTAATTCTATGGCAGTTTTTAGAGAAAAAAAATCAGATAAAATCCATCAGATAAAATCCACTTCTAATAATGCAAAGGAAGGAAATAATACGGCTTTCTTAATACAAAGAAGGAAAACTACAATTGACTCCATATTCCTCTGATTGGAAATCATGTCCCTTCCTTTTGTCGCTCTGTGTGAAATTTTTGGTGATATATTTTTGATATGTTACTTTCTACAGATAAAAATCTAGAAGATCTATCTCTTCAGGTATCACCTGGGTGATGATTGACCAAATGGACTAGAGAAAGTGGTCAGAGCTGTAGAATAAGCTCATTCATTCATCCACCCATCTGTCCGTTCATCCATTCATTCATGCCTATATATAAAACTTATATGGATGAGCAAGTGAGCTGATCAGCTAAATCACTCACTTGGTAGTTTGCAGGGGCTTGGTGAGTAAATATAAAACTGGACTTGGGCTTTGACACTGGAAGATATTGAGGGTCATTTCTGATTATTAAATGGGATTAACCTACTTCAGAGGACTTCCAAGGAAAATGGTAACAGCACAGAGCCACAAATTTGGTAGAGAATCCCAAGGCTATTCAACCTTGGTTATACAAAAGGATGACTTAAGGATCTTGTAAAAAAAACTAGACCTGCCTCCTCCAAATATGGCTCAGTAATAGTTCAGGGGTGAGTTGAGTATCAGTCATTTTTTTTTAATAGCTCTCCAAGTAAATCTGATGTGTAAGCAGGATTAAGAACCATTGACCCAAAGACCACTTAGGATATTCATTAATGGAGTGAGATTGGTAGAGCTGGCTCTAAGAATCCACTTAGTAAACAAGTTCCAGGAGGAACTTGCAGCATTTGGTGAGTTCTAAAATCCCTGTGACCCAGAGGGAAAGGGCAATATGAGAGACGGGAGAAATGTACTTGATGACTGATTCTACCTCTGACTGGTGCTGGACATCACCAAGATACCCTTTTAAACCTATATTACCTGAAAGATAGGACTAATGCCTCACAGGGTTTTTATGAGGAAATCAGACAGTCAATATAATGTCTAGTATGGTACCTAGTTCTTAGCAAGAATGGGAAGTTGAAAAATGATCCCCTTCAACAGATATCCATGTCAAATTTCTGGAATCTGTGACAGTTACCTTATCTGAAAAAGGGGTCTTTTCCAATATGATTCAGGATTTTGAGATGAGGAGCTCATCCTGGATTATCCAGGTAAACCCTAAATCCTATGACAAGTGTCCTTATAAGCAAGGCTGGGGGAGGTGTGAGACAAAAACAAAGAGGAGACAGGCAGGCTTGGAGTGATGGAGCCACCTCCCAGGAACCCAGGACTGCGGCAGCCACCAGAAGTCAGAGAGGGCACAGAATGAACGCTCCCACAGAGCCTCCAGAAGGAACCAGCCCTGCTATCACTTTGATTTTGGGCTTTGGACCTCCAGAACTGAGAGAATAAGTTTCCGTTGCTTTAAGCCACCAAATTTGTAGTAATTTTTTCTGTCAGTTACAGCAGAGGAATACAGTGGAATTTAATGAATGATGTCCTACTTCATGGTCGGGGCAGAATGGGAAGTTCTGGGAAGGAAGTGTTCAAGATCATCTTCAGTTCTAACATGTTTCTGGTGCAGAATAAACAGACACAGAGGAACAAACTATCCACTAAAAAAGTTGGAGTAGAGAGGGTACTAGTTAGTAGTCCTGCTCTAGGCTTCTTTCACAGAAAGACCAGATGGTCTTCAGAGGTGTGACCCACAATGAAATAGCTATACATACCCACCAGAGTGGCTAAGAACTGAACATGCCAAGTGATGGCAAGGATGTGGGGCAACTGGGGTGGGTATGCAAAATGGAAAACAGTATTTTCTTAAAAAGATAAACATACACCTACCATGTAATATAGCCATTGTACTCCTAAGTATTTTCCCTAAAAAAAGAAAACCAATGCCCACACAAAGACTTGTGCTGAATTTTCATTCATGGTTTCATTGTAATACCCTCCAAGAGGAAATAACCCCAATGTCCATCAACAGGTGAATATATTAAAAAAAATGTTGTCCATTCCTACAATACAATAATGATTATAAATGAAAAGGAACCATCTACTAATACCCTCAACAACTTGAATATCAAAGCCATTAGTTGAATAAACCAGATACAAAAGAATAATACTGGATTATTCCATTTATATACATTTTTAGAAAAAGAAAACTAATTTGCAATGACAGGAAGCAGATGAGTGGTGGCCTGGGCACAGGGGCAGTAGTTTGGGGAGAGCCCAGAGGGATTGAATGTAAAAGAGACACAATGGAAGTTTTGCAGACATGGAAATGCTAGTGTCGTATTAGTGGTTGTGATTTCATGGGGATATAAATCTGTCAAAACTGTTCAAAATGCATATTTTAAACTGTGCAGTTCATTTCTTATAAATGATGCCTCAGTAAAGTTGGTACAAAAGAAATTTAGCATCCACCTCTAAGAGAGCAAGTAGGCCAACAGAAAGGCCATTGAGAATCCAAAATGAGAGAGAATTTAGAATTGGCTGAAAGGAGTGATAAGAGGGAACATGTTCTGGATCAGTGTAAACAGAGGAACAGTGGAAGCTGATGTTTCATCATGTTTTATAATAAAGATTTAAGTGGATAACTGAGCAATGCAATGAAGCATGGGCTTTCTCCATTTCAACGAGGCTCTCAGCTTCTCAGGGTTGGGAGCTTCCCTGGTATTGCTCAAGTCTGCTCCCTGGTGCTGGGAGAGGATGCTTGTTAATGGTTTGTCTTCTCAGGGAGAGATTTCCTCTGATGCTCTGTCCATGTGATGATGTCTCTCTTCCAGGGCTCAGTCTGAGCGCTGGGGTCAAAGACTTCTCCTGTCTCCTTGGCCTGGGTCTCCCTGTGAAAGAAAACCAGAAGAGAACTACTATCGCTCTCACTCCAACTTCTTTCCTTTTTAAAAAATATTTTTATTGATTTCAGAGAGGAAGGAAGATGGAGCTAAAGGGAGACAGATCTAGAGATAGAAACATCAATGATGAGAGAGAGTCACTGATTGGCTGCCTCCTGCATGGCCCCTACTGAGGATCGAGCCTCAACCTGAGCATGTGCCTTGACTGGAATCGAACCCAGGACCCTCCAGTCCGCAGGCCGACAATCTATGCACTGAGCCAAACCAGCTAGGGCATCACTCCAACTTCTTGAGTGAACGGCTTGCTCTTTTCTGTGTTTGAGTGTTTATTCTGCTCCAGAAACATCTTTAGATTCACTGCAAAAAGACTTTGCCTTAGCTATTTCTGAACATAGTAGAACAGTTGTCTTTACTTTTCTACTTTAAAGTAAGATATGCTTATAGAGAAAGTAAAAAAGTATTGGAAAATGGAAGCAAGAGAAAGCATTTCTTGCTAGTCCTACCATTTAAATGTACATGCAAAAAAATCTTTCAATTTCCACTCTTTTTTTCTATTAAAGTTTTTAAAAAACATTCATGGCTATGCCATATACACAGCTTTATTTCCTGCTTCTTTCTTTATCATAATCTCCTGACCACTTTTCTGTGCTATTCTACAGACTTCATACATATTACCTTTAATGGATGCACAATATTTCATTGAGTGGGTACGCCATTGTTAATCATGGCCTTATTTGCAGAGAGTCTGAAACATAATTAGATGGTGAATAAGACTGGGTGAATAAGAACACGGGCAAAAATACACATCTTATTAACTTCAGAGTTCAGTGAAATCTGAAGATACAGAAGGGGGAGGTGGGATGGGTGAAAGATCCCTGGACTGGAGTAGGTCTCACTTTGGTTCAAGCTGAGTTATTAGCTGGTGACCTTGAACATGTGTCACTACTTCACGATGGCCTCATTTTGCTTGCTCATCCATAATTCGTACATTCGTGTAGCTTTTTAAGATTCCTTTCAGCTTTAAGATTCTGGGATTCTATGATTTACTCTACTAAACCAAAATGTCTGATTTGGGCTATCCAGGCTTCTTACCAATCCATTCATTTTTCATACACTTGAAAGATAGTAGGTGCCTAATGAGTTGTTTTATATCAATTAAAGTGAATATTTTATATTGAATTGAAATCATTAAAGTTCAACTGAGCTCAGTAGACCTTTAATAGATCTTCACGTCAATAGACCTCAATAGGAAGAACCAACTATCTTAATTCCTTCATTTATAGAAATAAGTGTTTTGAAAGATCTGACTTGTTTACTGCATACTCACTCAGGACATTTCATTTACATGATTGAGAATGACCCAAATCAACACCACAAGTCTCAATTTCAACAGTGACATAGAAATCGGGCAACATAAAAGACCGGGTGAATAAGGACATGGGCAAAAATACACATCTTATTAACTTCTGCAATTAAAAGGAATGTTTAGGCTTGGAAAGGCTCCTCTGAATTACATGGAGATCACTGGATTTGTTCCATATGTAACAACTTTAAATTTGCAAGACTGTACGCCTCCGAAAATAATAGGAGACACTCCTGCCTGGATGTCTGGAGCCCGATAAACAACCCCATTAATTAAAAGGAGCAAGTCATTAGCATATGTTACTACTATTACTCTGTACTTCTCTTTAATGTAATTTACATTTGCTTCATTATGCCAGGTTAAACTTTCTGCTTCTTCTGAGTTCCTCCCCCCTATTTTATATCTACTGAATAGAGTAAGGGTACTATTATAGAGTAAGGATAATCTCTGTATTTCTATATGAGAATGTATCCAACCTTAATAATTCAATCACTACTTGTATGAATTTAAAATGCAGAGTAAGTAATGCTTCAAAAAAAGCAAAAACTTTCATGCTTAGAAATATAAAATCAATCCACGCAAATGGCAATTTAACCAATACTTCAAAGTGATATTGCTATATAGTGGTTAAAAATTTCACCTAGAATATCACCTCCTGGTTAGAACAATAAGAACAAAAAAGAATATGAAATAACAGATATGATAGCAAGTCTTCTGTGGTCCTCAATAGAAAAAAATGAGAGATGGTGGGAAACAAAGTAAAAATACACTTTTTCTAATTATTTTATAATTTTTAATGAAACATTTTAGCAAACTTTTCTAAATTGGAATTACATTTAATATAAAAATACAACCATCTTATTTTCTTTTAGTCTTCAGTTTGCTTTTATCAAAGGTAGAAGCTTTGGAAAATGGAACTCACTAAATTACTCTAAAAGTCTATACACTTCCTTTCAACTCTGAAAAAATGTTCAAGTTAACAGCATCTTAAGAAGATCACTAATTCATATTTTATATAAGTTCACTGACCTTTAAACAAGAGCCTTCTTAACCTTACCAGCTGAATTCTGATTTATAAAGAAAAGTACATTTGAGTTGGTTTAAATGACCAGAAACAATATAAGTCTGTTGCTTTTTCAAGATGTAAAAAAGAGAAAAAATTAAATATTCCTGCTACTCTGTGGACTTGGAAATGTCTTTATTTGCCACAAAAAAAGCATGACATGTCTCATTCAATTACTGAACTTACCTTAGGGTAGGAATTCATTCAATCAGGAGAGCCATTGATCAATAAGAAATTGAGAAACCCATTCATTCAGTTCATTCACTTAGCATATGTATGAAGTTCTTCCAAGGTGCCGGGCACAGAGGAGAAACACATTTAATTATGAATTCTTAGATCACAATCCGATGCTCCACAAAACTCACCATAAAGCCTTCCTGGACTTTAACTTTCAGAAATGATTCTAGCAATTGCTTTCAGAATGTAACATATCCTCTATATATGTTATCAATAATTGATTACAGAGAGCTTCCTGTATACAATAAGATGTGGAAGATTCATAGATAAATAAGATAAATTCCCTACCATCAAAGTGCTCACTGCTTGGTGAGGAAGGGAGATGATGTTACTAATATGAACAGTGATAGGGGTGGAAGGTGGTAGGCATGTAACAGGGCCTGCAAAGCTCAGAGGAAGAAGAAATTACTTCTTTTGGAGGGCTGGATCATAATTACAGATTTTCTTTCTTCCCTGCTGGGATATAAGCTCTGTGAAATCAGGGTATGGTCATGACTGTCTTTGTTGAAGCCTCAAGAATAAATGCATACCTGACACATACTAGGTATGCAAAAACATTGGTCCAGAGTGAACGACTTGGCATTTGACGTAGGTGGTAAAAGATGAGGATTCGATTACATAGACAAGGTAGGGGGCATTCCCTACAAAAGAAATATCCTTATTTTTCAAAGGCTTAATACAATAATATGCTATTTCTTCCTCCGGTCAACAATTATGTGGGGTGGGCAATCCTCCCTTCTCTTATTATAGCTACACCATTTGGAATATATGGCCTCCAAGGTTGCCATAGCAGAGAAAGAAAGGAATGGAGGAGTCCCCCTGGATTTTAACTGCCTTGGACTTCACACAGAGTCAGTTAGAACTAATCATGCTGCAAGGGAGCTTGGGAATGTGGGGGAGAACAGAATATTTGGTGAGTACTACCCCTCTGCCTCTCAAGTCTATGTTTATTTGCATATCGCTTGTGTGTGTGTATAAAATTTTCAGTTGCCCCCATTTCCTATAGCCTTTAGCCTTTTCCATACCACAGATCAAAACTCTTCCTTTGTCACTCCCATAAACCAAAGGTACATGCTTTATCCTATCTAGCTGCTTAATAAGTGCTAGTGATACTTACGATTACATTCAAATATCAAACTGTGCACATAAATAATCTGAATTCTTTTATCCTCACCTGAGGTTATGTATTTTTTATTGATTTGAGACAGAGAGAGAGGAAGGGATGGGAAGAGAGAGAGAAAGAGAGAGAGAAAGAAGAGAAAGAGAAACATCGATGGGAGAGAGAAACGTCAATCAGTTTCCTCCCGTAAGTATTCTTGCTGCTCTGTGGACTTGGAAATGTCTTTATTTGCTACAAAAATGCATGACATGTCTCACTCAATTACTGAAGTTATCTTAGGGTAGGAATTCATTCAATCAGGACAACCATTGATCAATAAGAAATTGGGAAACTCATTTATTCAGTTCATTCCCTCAGCATTCATTCCCCAACTGGGGATAGAACCCAAAACTTGTTATGTGCCTTGGCCAGGAATCAAACTCGTGACGTTTCAGTGGAGGGGGCCTATGCTCCAACGCCCTGCGCCACACTGGCCAAGGCAATCGGAATTTTATTCAAAATTATGAGATAGATTCTCTAATATAATTTATATTTGATTAAAATATATTTGACTTGGAAGTACTAGTATGTTTAAAGAGATTTTCATTTGGAGCTAACTGAGGTAGACTTTTAGCTAATATTTATATCTAAGTAACCTTTTTGTGCCTCAGTTTCCTCATATGAGAAATGAGATTATGATACTCATTTGTGAGATCATTTGTTACTTTAAACATATAGATAGATAATAGATAGATAGATAGATAGATAGATAGACAGATAGAGATAGATAGATAGATAGATAGATAGATAGATAGATAGATAGATAGATTTCAGAGAGGAAGGGAGGGAGAGAGAGAGAGATAAATAGAAACATCAATGGTTAGAGAATCATTGATTGGCTGCCTTCACTCCCCACACTGGGGATCGAGCCCGCAACCTGGGCATATGCCCTGACTGGGAATCAAACTGTGACCTTCTGGTTCATAGGTTGACGCTCAACCACTGATCCACGCTGGCTGGGTGGATCCTTTGTTTCTTCAAATAACCCTAATGCTTTGATCAGGTCTGAACCATGTAAGGTCTAAATACTTGATTTTTATACATTACGCATAAACATGTAAAACAACTGGCAGGATGATAAAAAAAATTCCATGGCGGACCACAGATAAATATGTCAGATACTTTGTAGTACATAATATGTATGTAGTCTCTAACATTTTCCTATCTTTTTTTTCTTTGATTTTGTTTTTTTCTTTATTTCCTCAGAAGATGAAAAATGAGTTGGATGAGTTAGAAGAGTAATGGGTGAGTGTTTAATTGTCTGAGGGAAAAAAAAAGGGTTAGGTAAAGATTTCTCTGGAATTTAAACTCAAAAAATGGGAATTGGCCAAACTGAATTCACCCTGGATTTGAATTAGGCACGATTAGCTGAATATCAGGAAAAAAACAAACAAAAAATACACATGCACAAATGAACAAAATCTCATGTGAAATTTTTAAAATTCTGAGAATCTTAGTTTTTCTGGAGACAGGGTTATTTTCAGTTAAAAAGGAATTTTGATGGCAAAATACTCCCTAAAAAAAGAAGCCATCAGAAAATGTCCAAACAATTGATAGACTTTTCTAGCCACCACATGAGGAGTATTTCTCTCAATCAGTGGTTCTCCAACTTCAGGATGAATCTGAATTACACAGATGCTCAGGGGCCCCACCCCCAGGGATTCTGATTCTGTAGGGCTGAATGGGACCTGGGAATCTGCATTTGTAACACGTGATGCTACAGCTGCTGGTCTGAGAACTATTGTTTTAGATCCTTTTCTTTGCAAAGAGGACTTCATGAAGGTGACAATGAGAAGCTGTGCACTGAGTAGATGTTTCTGAACTTCACACCCAGGTTATATCTGCTTCTGGTCACTGCACTGGCTCTGGTAGGTTCCACTCAACATTTCTTGCTAATTTTATTTCTGCAAAGGCAAGGAGATGAAGGTAACGATGGCAATTTGGATTGCTCATGCATAGGGTCCAGTGAGGAAATCACTTTAGGTTCCAGTTACTTCACAGAATTTGGGGTCTGACAGGGATGTTAAAACTTTTTGATGGAACCTGAGGCTTTGAGATGGATAAGCCATTAAAGAGGCAGCAGGGACTCAGATTAATCCCTTGGGTTTATCAATGGGGTGAGAGGTATAGTTGCAATATGGTTCTCACAGCCAACACAACACATGCATTGACCAGGTCAACAACATTCTGTAGGACACTGATTTCAAAACATACCTTGATGCAAATTTTATAAAACTCATATAGACACTCGCGTGTCCAAATCAAAAATACCTGATTTGGGAGGGACAGATGAATTATTGAGATAAGTTTGTCCAAAGAATTTTGGAGAAATCAGTCACTCAGGTAGCTAAATAAGCAAAACTAACTTCCAAATTGCTAATTAAGCCATTATGCATAGAGGAATCTTCCATCTTGCTTATAAGCGAGTCTCGTTTTACTGTAAACAAATAGCACTACTTAGTAATTTTTATTAATAGAGTTTCTGTATATACAATACCACTTTTAAGTTTGATATCGTATTACACAAGTGCCTTGTAAAGTATGTAATAAATGCCAAATTATAAGGAATGTGGGAGCACTAATGCAGCCTTGAAAATCAGTATGAAAAAATCAGGTCATAGAATGTTTTAATCACCCTGCCACCCACTAGGAGGTTCACATGTAATAAAATAATGAAAACTAGATTGTTTTCTATTTGCCAGGCATAAGTTGTTACTCTCCAAGGGCTTAGTGGGCACATATTCGGAAGCTAGGCAGGAGTACATTGCCACAAATCATTTTTTAGGGAGAAACTGAAAAAATGAGCACATGCCATTTCCACCCAGAGCCATTTTGGATATTAACAGGCCTAAAAGCCGTGCCTATAAATTCCTTCGCTGGGCTGTAAGAGAAACTCACCGACAATGAGGACATTTCAATAAAATACTGAAAAATATTCAGGGCAAGATTCTAAACTCCACATGTGGCTGGGCTTTTAAAAGTACCTCTTATTGGTAAAGGTTCTTAGGCACAGTGCCTCTGACCTTCTATCTGTGTTCTGGTCTCCCATACATGATCAGAGGAAACACACACACACACACACACACACACACACACACACTCACTCAATCTAGACATATATATGGATTAGGCAAAGACTTCTTAAGGGAATCACACAGTAAGTGCTTCTTTCATAGATGTTCTATGAGATTCTTGGCACCTGGCCCCCTTAACAACACTTGCTGTCCACTAACTTCCTTCCTGGAGCCTCCATTGGCTCTCACAGTCTTATGTATTTGTCTTGAACCGCCAAGTCCTTGTTTGGAGCCCCATAACCCTAGAATTCTTACAAAAAGTTCGGAAGTCATGCCCTACTTCTCAGCAAGACTTAATAACAGTGATCTTCAGTATAATCTCATAATACTAGGTCATCATTATTTGGATAATATACTGTATGCTATTAAAAATTATCCCAAATAATTGAAACTAAACGATACTTGTAAAAATAAAGGAACAAAGTGCATATTGTGGTGTGGGTGTGCGGGATGATTCTTCCAGACACGGGGTTGAATTCGCAAGGGTAAAATGAGTCAAATGAGAAACTGACAGGCAAAAGCAGTTTCACTCACCTGTTGCAAGGAGTAGTTTTGGTTTGTTGGACTTGGCTTTGATTTTTATTCCTTGATACTTAAACATAATATTATGACATTTTAAATAGATCTTAATAATGTTGTACCCATCTGCATAATATGCTGGCTAATAGACATTACCTAGTTTCCTAAGAATAACAGAATGAAAGCGGATGGCAGTGGTGCAAAAAGGCAACCTGAGTAATCATGAGAAAAAACAGCAGGTGAGGGGACTCCGAGCCAAGGAGTATGGGAATGTGGCCATGGGACACCCAGTTTCACCAATATAATCCTGGCCGCCATTCATTGAGTGCTACCCAAATGCCATGTTGTTGTTGAGGAAACGGGTGTAGAATAGGTGGCATGTCGCAGAGTAGTGACTGGTGGAGCTGAGATGTGAACACAGAAAGGCCCGAGTCAGCTTTGCTGTTAACCAGCAGCACGGTACTCTCCCTCCGTAGGAAAATGAAAATTCAGTCTCCAGAAGGCTGGGGATCTGTGCCGTGGTGGGGGGGTGGGGGGTGGGGAGGATGCCTCTCTCTCTGCTGCTGCTTGTCCCAGGCTGATGCCCTGGTCCTCCTGCCACACAAGTACAGCCAGTGACTCAAAGCTCCGTGTCTCAACAAGGGAATTTGGGAGGTTTTCCCATAGTTTTTCCCAGAGTATCTCTTTGCTGCTGCCATGCCAATTTGAGAGACGGGTTCTCTTATTGCTCCTTGGATAAGGACAGCCCTCAATTAAGGAAAAGAGAAGGAAGCATGCCACTCTATGCCACTGCTGCCTGCCAGACAGGCTTAGCCACCCTGCAAGGGCTCCAAGTGAAAACTGACTGACGCTCTGATGCTGTTACAAGGACAGGAATTTGCAGAGTGGTCACTGCCTTCATCAGCTAAAGAAAAACAGAAAATGGTTTTAATTTGTCCAAGTTCCCACTGTCCCCAAGACTATATTAAAAAAATGTTTATGTGGTGGCCCTGGCCAGTTTGCTCAGTGGTTAGAGCATCAGACTGAAGGGTTGCGGGTTCGATTCCTGGTCAAGGGCATGTATCTCGCTTGCAGGTTCCCCAGCCCCAGTGGGGGCTCATGCAGGAAGCAACCAATCAAAGTATCTCTATCACGTTGATATTTGTCTCTTTCCCCCTCTTACCACCCTTCCACTCTCTCTGGAAATCAATGGAAAACAAAAAACAAAACAAAACAAAACAAAACGTTCATGTGGTGGACTGGGACTGGCCCTGTCAAGACACAATGGAGAGACTCAAGTCCTGGGGTGGTGCTCAAATGAGATTTCTCTGGGGAGAGGCTGGTGGAGAATATGGAATGGGAATAACCTTATGAGTGCCCTTCAACTCACCAAGTTCACTGCTCACTGCTGGGGAGAATTACAACCTCAAAGAAGAACCCATGTTCTAGGCATTAGGGATAGAGAGGTGGGGAGCAGGGTGTTATAGTAGACACTGGATGTTTCCTCTTTTAAAGTAATGTAGGGCCCTGACCAGTGTGGCTCTGTTGGTTGGGCATGTCCCATGCACCGAAAGGTTGCCAGCTCGATCCCTGGTAGGGGCATGCAGGAGGTAGCCGATCAATGCTTCCCTCTCATATCAATGTTTTTCTGTCTCTCGTCCTCTCTCTGTCTCCCTCTCTCTTCTTTCCCTTCCTCTTCCTCTCTCAAAATCAATGAAAAAATCTTTTTTAAAAAGTAGCATAGGAAGTTAGGTTTAAAAAAAAAAAAAAAAAGCTAGGTACTTTCAGGAATGGTTTGGTTCTACCCAACATTGTCTGGTCAGGAAACCATGATTCAGTCTGGCTGTCCCCAGATGGATTGTGGGAATGCCCTGCCCTCCACCACCACTTGCTCACGCTTCATTTCTCAGATTGCAGGACAACTTATGGCTGTTTCACAGCTGGAGCTAATTCTAACTCAAGGGGTCTTCTTTCTATTTTCCTACGAAATCCTCAGCACTTTCCTCCTGTCCAGCCACCATCAGAAGTACCTGCCCTTCTTTTGCTGATCTGTCATTAAGGTCTGCAGAATCATCTTGCTCTCCTCTCATGAGTTAGCTCATCCTTCCCAGTCTCACCTGTTTTAAATACCTTGGCCCACATTGCCAGCCTTCTGCCATCAATTTTACCTAGATGTCTGCCTTTGACTGTTCCTTTGATTGTTTTCTTGCCTTTTCAGACTCTGTCAGAAGACTTTCATTTTCTACCCTCAGCAAATGAGACTTCTGACCACAGGCCCAGCTTCTGAAACTTGTTTCACTCAACCTTGTTATCAGTTCTCACACAGTGCTCACTCTTTCCTCCCCAGGAGTTAGTGCCTAGCACCCTGCCTTCAGGAAATCCTATTCTTTATTTTAAAAAAACAGTTCAACAAGTAAATGGGATAAGAGGAAGCTCTCCATTGTAGCAGAATTCTGATTCATAAATGTGGGAGAATGATGGAAATAGAAAACCACCATTTGGCAAAACCACAGCATTAATGATTATAGGCAAGACCATGAGTGGATGATAAAATTAGTGGGGAAAAGTATGAGAAACAGGATATTTGCACAGTCTCAAAGTATCTTTCCACAAGGAAGTTATTAATCACAAAGGGAAACTGTAAACTTTTAGTGAAGAAACCCATCAGAAACCACCATAACCAAATGATCCCATGATGAGGCATATTGTCATCATGTGCCTGAGAAGGGCTCAATGGCACTTCCAAGGAATTCTTGCCAAAAAAAGACATAACTTAAATTGAGTCAAGAGGATGCATCAGACAAATTTGAATTGAAGGACATTCTGCAAAATAACTGCCAGGACTCTTCCAAAGTGTCAAGGTCATGAAGGACAAAGAAAGACTGAGGAGCTGATTCAGGTTAGAAATGAGCAAGTAAATGTGACAACGAAATACAACGTATGATCCTGAATTGGATCCCAGATCAATAATGATCCTTAGTGGGGGACAATTAGTGAAATTTGAATAAGGTCTATAGCCAGTTAACAATATTGTAACAACGTTAATTTTCTGGCTTTGATGATTATTTTGTGGTTATGTAAAATGTTAGCATTTATAGACAATGAGTGAAGGGTATACAGGAATTCTTTTACTGTATTTGCAACTTTTTTTGAAAGTCAGAAGTTATTTGAAAATTAGAGGTTAAACATATTTTTTTCAAACTTACTTTAATAGCCAGTTTAAGTCCTACCTCCCTAAAACCTGCTATATAAACTTTATGCAGTCAAATCACACCCACGACCACCCTGGCAGAGTGTCAGTTTGGGCTTGGTAGTGAGTGAATAACTAGTAGTTTGACAAACATTTATTGAGCATGTACTATGCCCCAGTAATTACAATACGTAGTGGGACTTCCTGGTTGGGTGTTATGCAGTATTTAGTTACACTTATATGCCCTGTTTCCCTATTTGCATGGAAAGCTCCTAGAAGATCAAATTAATATTTCTTTGTACTTTCCCACAGGATGCCTGGGACAATGCCATTTACATAGCAGCCCCATGGTAAAAACACAGTCAGTAATTGGATGCATATTTGTGTTATTCCCTTTCTATGAGTTAACATGGATGGTTGGTTCCTGGTCCCCTTCAAGGCGGGCTCTACCTGTACCTCTTCTGGCATCAAGTTGCCCTGGCTATTTCTCTGTGCCATAAGGCACACCGCTTTCTTCTACCCTCCCCTTTGCTAATAGCTCTGTGGGAGCACACTGATGTCCCTACAAGACCAGGCCTTGAGGGAACACTCTGATGAAAAGATAGCTTCCTCCTTGTGTGCAAGCATATGAGCCTAACCAGCGGTTAAGGACAACAGGGGGGTGGGGGCATGTGTGGGGAGGGGTGTGGGCTGGGAATGGGGGGATGAGGACAAATATGTGATACCTTAATCAATAAAGAAATTAAAAATAAAAAGATAGCTTCCTCTGTGACCTTGGGCAAATTGCTTGACCTTTTTTGCCTCCTTTGCTCTGACTCTAAAATGGGAATCCTGTGAATATTTTGCCAAGGGCTTTGACATCCTTCTTTCCCAAGTCCAAGTGCAAATTACACCTGATTAAGAGTAACGATAAGCCTAGCTACTGGAGTGAGTCTGCTCCAGGGGAAAGGCAAGCCAGCTTCCACTTTCAGACAGAGAAGCTTCTTGCGCTTGCCATGCTTTTAGTCACGCCTTCTCCTGGGTAAATCATAGCTGGCAGAAGACTGGTTTGATCCTACGAAACTTTATCTAGAAAGTACACAAAATCACATCTCAGATCCTTGCCTCATCAAGTACTTTCTCTCAAAGGATCAAAATAATCAGGATAAATAGAGTAGATTTTACATGTGCCTTGAGCAACATTACAGTAGCCTGAAAAGCAAATAGGAATAAAGAAGTTATTTTTGTGTTTGTTTGTTGTTTTTTTAAAATTGATTTCAGAGAGAAACAGAGAGAGAGAGAGAGAGAGAGAGAGAGAGAGAGAGAGAGAGAGAGAGAGAGAATCATTGATTGGCTGCCTCCTGCATGCCCCACACTGGGGATCGAGCCTGCAACCCGGGAAGTTGCCCTTGACTGGGATGAACCTGGAGGCCAACTCTCTATCCATTAAGCCAAACCAGCTAGGGCAAGAAGTTATTTCTGAGCCACACTGGAGTAAATTTGTCATCTTACAGATTCAATTGGAAAGGAAAGATGTGCCGTTCTCGGGGTATTTGGGGGAAGGTACCCCCACTCCTGCTCTTTCCTAACCCTGAGTTTGTATCTGTGGTACAGTGGGCTGTTTGTAGGAAAGCCAGTCTGTTTATTGCACACCTGCAACACCCAAGCCATCATTCTCTATGGCATTTTAGTGCCTCTGTTATTGTCTATCCTAAAGGACTCAGGGTGCAAATATACATCTGCTGCTCATATAGGATGGTTTACAGCACTGTCCGATATTGGCAGCTTAGGAGAAGTTAACTAGTGCCTTAACCGAGGGAGTGGTGTAGAAATGCACATCCAAAGCAAACGGGCGAGGATTTGGAATGAAGAAGGTGCACATTTTGGAACAGCTTGTGAGCTGCTGTGCTTATGGAAACTGCAGCGAGATGCACGGGGACTAACACCAGCCAGAAGACACAGGCAAGCACGCATAAAATAATCGCATTGTCGCCGTGTGCCAGAATTTAAAGCAGGCAGGGCCACGTTACTATTGTGGGGAAGCAGTCGGCAACCCTTCCGAATATACATTCAAAGATGAGTATTTCCGGAGAGGTAACAGAAAAGGGAAAATCCAAAGATTTTGTTACTCAAGAAAGGGCACAGAGAGAGAATTCCCTAAGGATTGGAAACTAAATAAAAATATGCATGCTGTGGCTGCCGATAATAGAGACTCAGGCTGTGAGAGTGGGCTAGCCAGTTTAGAGATACGGTATTCAGCATATTCAGTGTGGGCAGGAGTGATAGAAAAATAATCTGGTTAACACCCCGGGTGGAGGCCGAGATGCTACAGATGCGGCTGGATACAGGATCAGCAGTGTCCATCATCTTATGGCCGGGCTGTGGAATATCCTTCAAAAGTGTTAAAATGATGGAGACAGGCCAGCTAAAGATGCATATTTCAGGGAAGAAAAAAAAGAGAATCTCCTTAAGTAACTAAAAAAAAATAAATAAAAAAATAAAAAAAATCAGCACCTAGCATCAGATATATACGCCTAGTAGAATGCAAGCTACAAACATTTTGTTCCTGAATAACTCCTTAAAATTCAGCTAAGCTGGCACTATTTTAGCATAATACACTCACCCGCACTGACCACCAGACCAGTAGCTGGACAGCTAAGCAGCTTTTGAATGTGAACCTGAAATATCCCGGAGAATAGAAGCAGGCGTTTAAGCTGCCTGAGAATAAGCAGTTCCATCAGCCACAGATCGTCTATTACGCCATCTGGTCAGAAATAAAAAATAACTTGAAGAACTCAAGGTCGCTTTAAAAGGTCTGATGGGAAACGGAGCGTTGAACTTTCCCTCTTTCTGTTAATGAAGCTTGATAACACTATCATTTCTATGTCAGAGCAGATCTTGGAACTTTTAAATGGAAAAGGTGACAGCTCAGTGTGGAACCTAAACTGGTTTCCTGGCAGAGCAGGCAGGCTAGTGGGCAGACTACCCGCATTGGAAGGAGGCGAGGGCACGGGCTCCGGCACTCCCAGGCTGCCTTGCTGTGGGATGGGTAAGTGCAGGGCATCTCTGGGTATCTCAGGTGTCTTCTGTCTTTATTTGCAAATGGAAGAAACCATCAGCAGTCCTTCCCACCTCCTCATGGTATTATGAAGACCAGAAGGAGGTAGCATTTGTGGAAGCACTCTGCCAGTTGCAAAGCATTGATCAGATGAAGGCTTCCATGAAACCATACTGTTAGACAGACAGAAAACTCTTAGCTTCAGATGGACGTTGGAAAAGGAAAACAGTGCTTTTGGAAACATAGAGAGTGAAGGTCAACAGCAAAGAACCAACCTGCAAAGTCACTTTCACTATGGACACAACTGCATGCAGCAGGCACACAGGAAGGAAATGGAATTGGCAAGGAAACGTTAGAAGACAATACATATTTTACCACATCTCTATGTCTTTTTAAAAAAGATTTTTAAATTGATTTTTTTGAGAGAGAGGATGAGAGAGAGAAACATCAATGCGAGAGGGAAAAAAGGTAACAACGAAAAAGGTGTTAAGGAGCTCAGCATTCATTCTGCGAAGGCTATGACATCACTGTCTGCTCCACCCATCAGTGCACAGAGGAAAATCCTCGGGCATCAGTATCATTTGCCCAAGTTCCAAAGATTCATTTGTATTTTTCTAGAGGGTGGTAATTACATTGCGAAGATCCCTTCTGTCCCAAGGATAGTCCTTGACACTCAGATAATGCTTAACTATTCTGAAAGTTACAGAAAGTGATTTTAAAAAAAATGTACTTAGTGGCTGAAGGGTTGTATAGGAAATACAATCAGAAAGTAACTGGAAATAATTCTGATGCTTTCATTTTAATTGGGATTTTTTGGGGTAGTGCCTTAATTAGAATAAACCCAATTTTAACCTAGTAGAATAATACACACAGAGCCTGGATCAGTGGTATTAGCTCGAGAACATAAATCCTTTGGAACAGACCACCTCGGGCCAGGAACTGACAGATACCTACGGATAGAAAGGTAAATTACTATTTTGACCCATTTTTATACCATTAATTCAAGTAAAAAAATTTCACACTAGAGGAAGATGCTCAGGAATCATTTCACTAATAGTAATGAAATGATAGTCATGTCTTGTTACTTCATCACTATAAGAATTGAAAAATAAACTGAGTTAATAGTTAACAGAGGTAAACGTTTATATAACACCTGCAGTTCCTAAGTGATGTCACACAGCTCGAGGGGTCTCATGCTGGAGGAGTGCAGGCTTGGGGGGACTGACTTCGATTCAAAACCTCCTTCTCCCACTTTCTAGCTGTATGGCTTGAGTACGCCATTTAACATCTCGAGCCTCAGTTTCCTTATCTGTGAGAAGGTAATAATAACAGCTTTGGGGTGTCATTTTGTGGATTACATTTCTTTGATTCCATTGACCAGAGGGATGCTATAATCCTAAAGCAAAGCATGGAGTTAGCACCTAGTAATACTTTATCAGCTGCATTTTTTTTTTTCTTCTAGAAGTGCAACTAATGGAAGACATTGATTTTAATGAATTCAATGGACGCTCCATTTGGGAAGGGTCTTGTATGCCCAATGCTTGATCAGTGCCTGGAGCCAGCGGGTGCTCGATCAACATTTGTTGAACAAACAAATGAATAAATACCTCCCAACCTCCATGTCTTTTCTCTTCCTACCCTTTCTTTCCAGTTCTGAGCATTCCTATAACGTATACCCATACCTTTAAAATATTGTTTTTCATGGATTTTCCTATCTCCTGGCAAAAGGTTGAGAGAACGCCTTCACTCAGACCAACAATGAACAGGTTTGCCATTTAATTTTCTGTAGATGTTCTCAGTGCAGAACAACGGCTCTCTACAAATGGACACTCAGCACGCTGCCCAGTCTCCTGCCTTTGGGAGCTTTGCTGCATGGGGTTCCCGGGGCTGCGTTTCTGGCCTGATCCTCATTTCCCCCAGATGGACTCCCTCCTTCCTCTGGTCAATGCCACTGGCACAGTCCTTCCTTGGTGGAGAACCTAATGCCTCCTGGTCCAGGTGGTTGATGGTCAGACCAGCTTTTGATTCAAACATGCTTCACCAGGGAGAACATTTAGGCCTGTTTTCCAAATTAACTCTTAACAGTTTCAGTGGAAGGGACAGCGCCTTCATGCCACTTCCTATTTCCCAATGTTAGATTTTAAAATCTAGGGAAAGTGATATTTGTATATTAAATGTACTCATGCTCATAGTTGTTTTTAAAATGTATTTGAGCTATGGGGGGGACAGGGGGGTCTTCACTAGTAAAGGAACTATGCCTTACATCTAGCATAGCAACCTCTTTATTGTTTTAAAATTCTTCACAACCAGTTCTCTGACTTCTGCTACCCAATATCCAAACCAGAAATAAAATGACCATTTAAACAACAAAACATAATTTCAAAATAATCAAGAAAATATAGAATGGTGGTAGGAAATCTTTAGTTTTTCAGCACTAACAGTGTACCTTCACCATTTGAAGACTTTAGTACAATTCGCTGGATCTCGGAGAAGAGAAACTGAAGAACATAACCCAGCATTTTGGTCATATCATATGACACATGTCAGACTATTTGTTAATATTACAAAGGAGTTTTGCATTTATTAAGTATTTCATTTACATATACTGTCATAGGTCTGCACTTATAATTGCTGCTGCTTTGGGTGCCCTTTAAGATTGAGAAAACGCAAACCTAATGGGCTCAGCGTCTTGACCTTCCGCCTCCCTCTTGGTGAAAGGGCTCCTTTAAAAATCAACAGCTAAAAATTAAATTGGCTCAGGCATTTTTAGAGCAAAGATCAGAAAAGACGTTGCCTTTTCTTTTCCATCCCTTTGAGGTTTGTGTATAATTCAGTATTTTAAAATTGAAAACTGTGCTGCCTCATGGACACGCTGAGATCTTGGCCTTTGGAAATTTCGGAAAAAGCAAATAAAAGAAAACTTTTTTTTTCTTTAAATGTAGCTGTGCAATGTAGGAATGAATGTGTAGGCAAAATATGCTCTACCTAAAAACTCATCAGACTCCCCAGCATTCTGACCTATTAAGGGTTACAGCTTTAAATACACGTACAAGGTCATCGCTCCAAGTACTGAGCTGACATCATCTTCAGGGCAGTACCTGGTGTTGAGAATTTGTACGATCCCAAGTCTTTAAACCGTCATTGACCGTATAGTTCAGATGAGTTCTTAGGAAGCTATTATGCCCATTGGAGAAGTAACACACGTATTTAAAATACATTAAGTATTGTTATGCAGCCACTCATTGCTTTCAACAAAATAAAATGCTTTTAAAAAAACTGCCTCAACCATGACGGGTTCTGCCTAGCATGGTGTCAGATGCTCAATAAATATCTAATGAAAGAGATACGTTTATGCTAATGTTGATTTAAAAAAAAATAATCAAAACCAAGCCTGCAGAGTTCTTACACCCCCTGAAATCCATGGAGCAAATGCAAGTGTCTTGATCTGGGGCCCTGACAGTCCTGTGGGCTACAAGGGCTGGTACTTCAGGTGGGAGAGGTGAAACGCACCGAGCAAGAAGTTTGCCCTCCCGCCTTCTCAGCAGTGTGGCTGACCTGAAAAAGCTCCCACCAGCTCAAGTCCAGAATTGCAGAGGAAGGGCTGGGAGCAAGATAGGATTTCAACCTCGGGTTTTGGCCGGCACAGCTGACTTTTGTACATTCCACCCTAGGACTCCTCCCTGAGCCCCAAGCTTTGTGCAGACTCTTCTTAAGTTACTGGGACTTCAGAGCCAAAGGGTATCTTTCCTTTCTGCCTCTCTGCCTTCCTGTCCCGGGGAAGTGAACTGCTCGGGCGGAAATTCGGGGGTGAAGATGTGGGATTGGCGAAAGCAGAGCGGTAGAGCCGAGGTTTGAAAACGACGGCGTGAGGGCTGCGGAGCGGGCGCTTCTGGGCACCCCGAGAGCCCGGAGGTGGGGGGGGAAATAGGAAACGTCTCAGGACGGGTGACAGGGCCGCCCTCGGGCGCTCGGCGGCGGCTGCAGCAGCCGTGAGCTCCAGGCAGCGGCGACGGGGCTGCGGAGCGGACACGCGAGCGAAATAACCCAAGTCCCCGCGTGATGGTTAGAATCCGAGCGAGCTTCGCGCACCCGGCGCTGCCCCACCCCATTCCCGCGCGCCCCGGAGTTGCGGGGGGCCTGGCTCTGGGAGTGCCCGCAGGGGTCCCCCTTGCGCCCGGGGAGGGGGAAACCTCGCTCCTCTTGGGACTCGAGGATTTAACTCGATGCCTGCTCTTAGCTTCCCTCTGCTCAATAGCGGCCTCCTTCTAGGTAGCCCCCTCCAAGAACCAGGGACCCCCACATTTGGGAGAGGCCCCGCGGTGCTGGGACGAGGACAGAAGGGGGAGCCAGGGACCGTGCCCAACCCCTGCAGAGGAAGAGAAGGGGCGGTGGAGATGGGGAAGCGGGGCCTGCAAAGTTCCCCTGCCCCCAGGGAGCGTGGAAGGAGAGGGGAGCGGGAATGCTTGTCTCCTTTCGCCCCCAAAACTTTGAGACTGCAGCCGCGATGGCCCATTGGGGGAGGCCGAGGTGTGGAAGGCTCCCTGGCCGCAACCTCGCGGGGGGCTGGGTGGGTAGGCGGCCGAGGCCGCAGCCCGCGCTCGGTCCCCGGTGCCACCGCGCATCGTCGCTCTGGGTCCTTTGGGCCCGGTCAGTAGGCGCCCCGCCGGGCTGTCCCCGCAGCCCGACACTTTGCGGGGCTCTCCGTTGAGACGCGCGATGTTACCAAACGACAGAGCCCTCGGCCGCCCCGGCGCCCCGAGCAGGTCGAGCTGGTCGAGCTGCTCCCGGGTGCCAGCATTTGCGGGCTCCGGCTCCGGCTGCAGGTCTATTGCTGTCGATCGTGCGGGTGGAAGCGGGAGGCCGAGGGGCCCCCTCCCTTTGTTCCCCCCACCCCCTTCCCGAGAATGTCTTCGGGGGTCTGGGCTGAGCTGGGAGAGACCTGTTGAAAACTCTTCACGCCAACTTGAAAGACAATCAAATCGCTGAAGCAAAACCCTTTCTCCAGTTTGATATTTTTGAAATGTCATAAACGCTGCATTGCGGCAAGATTGCTGCTCCCTTAAATGGGCCAATAATTCCCAGCTCTCTCCCACAAATTCCTCCGACCGAGGGTTTCAATGTAAAGCAATTCAAATAAGTAAAAACCACTTTATTGCTGTTCGAAAATTCGCATGCATTTATTCTGCTTAAAATTCGATATAGGGCATTTTTTTTTATATTCCCATTTATCGCTTGCCAAGAAATAATTAATAATAGGAGCTCGAAGATTAATTTTAAATAAAAAATCTCCTCAAATGAAAATGTCAGGTCATAAAATTTTCTTTTAAATCATAACAGCATATAAATCTTTGAAATTAACCATGTAATTACAATGTCTATCAACTTTTACCTTGAGCTTTGAGCCTCTCTTTTTAATCTTCCATTCTTTTTTAATGAATAGCTATTTTGAAATTAAAAAGTACTGTTCATTACACATGCCCTGCTATAATAGGGTTTTTATCATATTTGCTCTATGTAAAAATACTTGCTACTTTGTAATTATTCACACGCCGATCCTTCCTTATATTGAGTAGAAAATAAAAAATGAAATAGAAGTCAAAGGTGCTTTAGAGCTGAATGATTTACACAATTCATTAAGGACGGTGATTTTTCAGTTAGCATCAGATTAAATGGTTACTTACTCTCAAATAGCCCTTGGGGAGTTGAATTGCTGGGTAGCAAACAGATTAAAGTTTGCATTGAAAGAAAAATTGAATTCAGAGGTAATCAATAGCATAATAGGGGCAGTGAGTGGTGCCTGCTGCCTGAAATGAAATTACCATATTTTTAATCTTAATTTTCCACTCTGTTTATCTGACAGTGTGGATGTGCAATCCAAACAGATAATGAGAGAGTGGGATATTGACACTGCTGTCCTCTGGAGTGCTTGTTTTCAGTGATTAAATGCTGTGATCTGTGATTACTTTGTGCAAGGATGTCGGGGCTGCTGGCCAGACCCGCGGGAGGGGCACTCACTCCGCAGCTGTAGCTCCCGGCGCTCCAAGGTCCTAATGTCTGAAATGCATTTTCCACCAGCAATACTGAAAAAAAAAGAAAAAAAAAAAAAGAAAAAAAAAGGTTACCTATTTGTGTATATACTTCGGCTGCACAGATTACTATAATTAATTCAATTATTATTGTTGTCCTGACTAAAAAAAAAATGTTTAATTAGATCAATATGCAGTGAACCCTCACTGTTAAGTTTTGTATTAATGAGCCAACAAACTTGCTTCTGATAGGAAGATGTGAGTTGCAGAAAGTCATAGGCTGGGAAACTTTGAAGGGAAAGTGTATTATCATTAGAGAAGCAGCAGAGAGAAGAAAACTAAGGGCATTGTTAAAGGCATCCAGCCCCAGTGGCTGCAATTATGTAACAAGCTGTGGTAATTTTTAAAAAATGCAAATTGTCTTCTCTGGGTATTGGGAGAAAGTCCTCTTGTACGTTTAATTAAATTAGTACCTCTAGCCAAATCACAAAAACACCCAATCACAAAATTGCAAAGTTATGTAAATCCTGTACTCATTCTCTGAATTTATTATTTTGTGAAATATACACGTACCTTGTGGATAGTAGAGTTCTGACAAATAAACTATTTTGAAAACATTATTCCATTTTTTTGCAATGAGGAAATTTACAATGCTTCACATGTGACAACATATTATGAATGCATCATTTGAATTTGAATTCACTTAATCCTGCTGTGGGAATAGATTTACAATAGATGATGGCTATCTACCATCTCTCCCAACCACTTGCAATGTACAGCCTACTTTTACTTCCACTGAGTAGAGTCTGGATGTGTTTGGAGAATTCGGTAATCATGCATAGTTAATTAATTTATCTTCCTTTTGTACATATGTGGGCCTAAATAAATAGACATGAAGAGAAAGAGTGATGGGCATTGCTGGCTATCTGAAAATAGATTATTACACAGCATTTATTTCTCCAAATTGGAGAGCAGTCACAACAAAAAAGTGATAGTGTCATGCCTCATTCAATCATTCCTTAACTGGGGCCAGATGTAGTGTCTTCAGTTCCTAACACACATAAGAACTTTATTTTTTCTCAGGCATTTTTGATATGCACAGCTCTCTGGTAAGAGGAAAGGGAATGCTAGGCTAAGTACTCAGAAATGCAGAGTGCAAAATAACCGTGGAAAAGGCGAATGAACTCCATGACTGGCTGTGAATTCCAGATTGTTAACTCCCTGCTTTGCGTCCCTCACAAAAAAAAAATCCCTGAATTCTCCAAAGAGGCAAGTGGTTGAAATTGGAAAGTTTTAATAAGTTAATATTTTAACTCTTGCATGGCCACATGCAACTCTGCTCTTATAACATTTATTTACTTGGTAAAGAAACTGGAGAGGCATAGATGCTGAAAAATATTGAATGGGGCTCTACTGGACCCAGCATGACAGCAGGTTGTTGTTTTGTTTCATATTTTAAGCATATACTAAAGACATCTCCCTGAGCTATATAAACCTGCAACGAGAATTGCACATCTCAGTTTTACCGCTTGCTTTAGATACACTATATGCTGTGTTATTTTGTAAATTGCTCTAAAGAAAGGTGCCATTAGATCTACACAATAAATGAATATAGTCACTTCCCACTGAATCTATATAGTAGTGCTGGAATGCACTTAAATATTTTGCTTAAAGTCTCTTTTAAAAATCACAAAAGATCTATTTGGCAGATTAACAGTTCAGACTGATTCTTTCACAGAGAGTTTTAGTACCATTTTGAAAATTTATTCAGTATTCAGAAAAATCCATAAACTTGAATATAAACTACATACAGTTCTGTCTTCATTACAACAAACTCATCCAATTTTTTGATAACTTGTACTGTGTACCTTAACATTTTTTTTTATCAATACTTAAACATGCTGATTCTTATAGCCACGGAATATGGCTGATACATATCCATTGACATGGAAAGTAGTCCAGGTCCTATTTGAACTTTTTTCTCCACTCTCTTGACTACCTCTATAATCCAACTGAAACCTGGGTTTTCTAAGGATACAAAAGCCTTCCTCTACCCTATACCTGCAGTCACCATTCGAAATTTATTGAGCTTTAGAGCACACAAAGAGAGTGAGAAAATCCAAACCAATCTCTTTCCTTTCACTTTCTAAATCCTGACATGGTCCATCACCTTTTTAAAATAGTGAGCTGGCCTTCCCCAAAAAGGAGAAAGGAAACAAAATCTAATGGGAAACAATGGAAGAAGGATAATCTAATCTTTAAATAAGGAGACATGTTTCTGAAGGCTTAAGACGGGTGAGTTTCACATTGATGTCACCTTCTCCTGCAAAATGGGAGCCCCCCAGGAGGTGAAGAGGGAAATATTAATGCCATTAATCCATTGTCCCCAAATTCTCCCTAAACAGATGGGATTTGAGGGAAGGCTCTAGGTCACAAGAAGTGGAAGTATTCATGGAAAACAAATGGTTTGCTCCTGATTGGCATTTAGTTCGTTCAACCATTAACAAGCCAGTCCTGGGAAAACCTAAATGTTCCAATGAACCCACCACACACACAAATGAGTAGCCATTACTTCCTATAGGTGACCCAAGCATTCTTTCCAATGCCAGTTTCTCATTACCCAGAGAAGAAAGGAAATGCACTTACTTATCACAGACTCTGGAAATGAAAGTTCATCCTGGGGCACCACTAGGTTGACTAATGTCTCCTGTACATTTGGTGCTAAGGACACAAACCCCATGGCGTTTCTTCAAGGAATGGGGCTCTACTGGACCCAGCATGACTGCACCAAATATGCTTATGAATTTTCTTTCACCTCTAGAAGCTAGGGTTTTGGGGGACTAACTTTTGAAGTCTACACTTCCTTGTTGCATTATGCACAACCTTGCAGCAAGAACTAGAAAATAAAGCTACCGATAACGCAGAAAGAGGAGTGACAATTTCTGTAGAGTGAAAGTGAAGCACGTAAACTGTGGGCTTCATAAAACCTGCTTGGGCACACATTCTGAGCTATCCATTGCTCTATCCCCAGTCTTCAGCACAGTGCCGGGCACATGGTAGATATTGATTATTTGCTTAATGAATCAACATACAGATATAGCAAGAGTTTGAAAAACTGTCAGATTTGATTTTAACCACCATTAATAATCTAGACCTCAAATGCTCAAGTTATAAAAGGCCAATATTCGCCGGGCTTGTAGCATTCCCTAGCTATATTCTATCTAAAAGTTCATGACTCTACCAAATCACTTGGAAGACAGAAGCAATAGCCTAGTAAATGAAATGGCCATCCAGATACTCAGCTTAAGCAGCTCCTACCTTTTCAGATACCCAGTAAAATACAGATGATCACCTTCTAGATCTAGACACTGTTAGTTCCAGCTGCCACCTGCCGTATGCTTGGGCTCCACTCACTCAGCACGTGGTCTTGACATTACCCTTCACATTTGTCCCTCCTCCTCCCCTTTGAGAAGATGAGATCTTTGAAGACAAGAACCCAATTCTACCTTTATCTCCCCTGTCCTTGGCACAGAGAGACCTTGCTAAGTGTCTGTTGAGTGAGTTAAAATAAGCCTGTGTGGTATGCTGGCAAAATCTTATTCTATGCTGTTCTTCGTTAAAAAATAACTGTAAATATCATTCCTACTAGAGTTCCATTCCGAAGTCTGCCTCTGTCTCAATGTCCTCTTGGGAAGGCAGCTAATAATCTGGATCCCGTTTTGTCATCTATAAAGTGGGGGCATGGCTCTAGGTAGTTTTCAGCTTTAGAATTCTATGAATCAAAGGTCCTTTTCTTGAATATTTAGCCCCTGACTAGATTTGTTCACAAACTAAACATTTTTGGAGACTGCAGTAATTACAGGTGAAAGTATAATTTTACAAGTCATCTTTTCTCTCATTCTATGTAGAAAAGCCTTGGGATGAAAAGAGAGTTTTCCAAATTATAATATTTTTTTTTCATCCCATGTAGAAAAGCCACAGAAAAATCATGTTTTCTTTACAGAAAACAACTATAATATGTATCTTTATGAATGGCTGCATATTTAAATGCCTGTGAATAAATCTTTCTCTTTGATTTTGCTCTAACCAACACCTTTCCCACCTGTGTGTCTTCTTTCAGCCAGAGAAAACCCACAGCCTTAAAGCAGAGAAGGGCCCTTTGTGCTGTTAACCGCTATGGGTATTGTGGTAGCCAGCCCCAACCTGGCCTGGAATAATCCCCACCTCCTGGGCTTCACATATTTGTCATTCCTTCTCAATTGTACCAGAATTTTCCATGTGATCCATAAACTACAGAAAAGTGGTGACATGTCAATTCCTAGATTAGGTTAAAAAAGATTGTGCCTTCAGAGTTAGGCTCATTCTCTCTCTCTCTCTCTCTCTCTCTCTCTCTCTCTCTCTCTCTCTCTCTCTCTCTTTCTCTCTCTCTCTTTCAACTTGCTCTAGGGGTAGTCAGTTGCCACGTTGTAAGGTGTCCTATGGAGAGACCCAAATGGTAAGGAGCAGCCCACAAGGAGCTGGGGAAGCCAACCAGCCCATCATGAAGATATTCAGGCAACCTGTGGAGAGACCCACAAAAGGGAAAACTGAAAACCCTGCTAATAGCACCAACAACTCCATGAATGAACTTGGAAGCAGATCCTTTCCTAGTCAAGCCTCCCAATTAAATAGCAGCCCTGGTTAACAGCTTGACCACCGCCTCAAGAGTTGTGATTCTTGAGCCAGAATCATCTAGCTAAGCTGCTCCCAGACTTCTTCCCACAGAAACTGTGAAATCACAGTTTAAGGTGCTGGGTTTTGGTGTTATTTGTCACACAGTAAAACTAGGTACCAAAATGCAGGTATGAAGGGTTTTACTTTAGCATCATGTGATATCAAATGTACATCTTTAGGAATCCTTTTTACGTTGAATAAACCTTTCTGCCTGATGTGACTCTGAGTATTCTAAGCTGTGGAATCCAAGTTAATAGCATCTAAGCTATAGACTACACAATCAAGATATTTGCTTTTTAAAGTTTGTAACAAAAATGTCTTCTTGATATTATGCCTCTAATATTTAAGTTTAAGGACTGCCTTGCTGGGATCTATATTTATAAAATCTCATAGAGATTTGATCCAGATTGATAACTACTGCTCTAGTCAATGAGAAAAGGTACGCATGTATCCAAGAGACTTACAGTTTGAATGAGAACAGGAAAATCTATAAGATATTCATGGACACCAGTTCATTCATTTTGTAGCACATTTTGGAAATCGGGGTAATAGGCTCATATGAGACCAGGGGAGATGCTATGGTTGGTTATAAGTGCAATCCTGATATTACTCAAAAGACTATTTCTCCTTTTAAATTTTTCAAAAACCCCACAAAGTGACAAATATTTATAAACAAATTAAAAACATGCAACTGGTTTGAGGTTTTGGTAGAATGAGTATGACATGTTTGTCCTGAGCAGAAAACTAAAAATCAATTCTAGTTTGAATATAAGATAATTCCCTTATCATCTTAACCTGAATATTAAAAAATGGCTATGAATTTATGACAATACTAATAGTGACTATTGACTGAAAACTTATGTGATTGAAGCATATATTTTCACATCTAATTCAAACATCCCTTTAGTTCAAATTTTAAAAAATAGTTATTATGATCCCATTTTATGGGTGCAATATCAAGGCTGAGAGGATTTAAATAATTTTCCCAGATCACACAGCTCATAATAATGGACCTAGGACTCAAAGCGAGACCTTCCTAAGGTTTATGCTCTTAGTATTATGCTTTATTGCCTCCCTATGTTGTTATTATTAATGTCAGCTTTAGTAATGACAATAAATTAGCAACTGCTGAATTCTTTCGTGTAGATTTATGGCAAATCCATAACCATCACTAACAACAATAACAAAAAATCCCCATGTTCAAAAAGATTTTATATCCAGCTCAAGGTAAGAAAAGAGCTCCCACTTACTGAGAAGGTACTCAGAAGGGAATAGTGAAAAGATGATGTGTTTTAGCTTCTGAACCCTCCCTACACATCCGATGAGAAAGATGTTAGCATTTTGTGGGGACACTTTCATCACGTGTCTGCATTTTATAACTGTCGCCATCTCCCGAGTTTTAGAGTTGGCCTTTTGTCTCAGAATATTATTTTCTGTTCAATTTTCCTATTGAGAGTAAATATGATTTTAATATGTTGCTGAGTATTCAGTGCCAACCTTTAAAAAAAAATCTATACACATATAATTAGATTTTTTTCCAGGGGAGAAGGCCACTTACGTTATTCATCTTCCCCTGAGTCTGTTGGTTTATCTAGTTAGGGTTCAAATCAGGCAGCTCCGCCAGAGAGCTCCTGGGGGCAAGCGCATTGGCGCTGGGCAATGCTTGTTGGTCAGACTTTGAGGGCAAAGGAGGAGGATGGCACAGGTCGCTAACACTCTTGAGCATGTTAGAATCTTTAAGATTCTGCCTGGTCTGTGGGCCCTGCCACTCTGCTTACATCACTGCTCTGTGAAAGGTGTCAAAGAAACATGGAGAGAGAAGCAGTACTGCCCCTGCAGTCACATTAGAAAGGAAGTTGCTGACCACTTATTAAAATATTAAATAGGGGCAATTATCACCCATTACTCATCAGTTCCAGTAACAACAGCTTGTCTTTTAAAATCAGAGACAAACTATCATATAGCCATTAGTGCTTTGATTTTTTGTGTTACTGTGTGTGTGTGTGTGTTATTCTGTAAATAAAAAGTGCTGCAATTACTGAAGAGTTAAATACTGTGATTCTGAAGTGTTTTTTTTTTCCCCCTTCATATTACAGTGAATTGCCCTATTTTGAGGATGTTTTGCTATATTAAGGCCATTGCTGTGTGTAAACAACTGCTGGCAAATTGAGAGAATAAACACTTTTCAAGTAACTACACCTGTTCACATCTCCATAAGGCCTCCATCTCAGACTTTTAAATGATCATTTCCTTTATTGCCAAAGGGTTTTTTTTAAGCTTTATTTTTTAAGCCACATGTTTCTTCATACCTTCATGCCACTGTCTCCATTTTAAAGCTCAAGATATAAAATGTTAGCACTTTATTCAAGAGGACAAAGAAAAATCCCATAGCATAGATTTGTAATATCGATGAAACCCAGTCTATATCTGCTTGATGCACATTGCTCCAGAAAGAGTAAAGTGTTCTCCAAATAATGTTCATTAACAATTTATAAGAAACAATATTATCTTGACTGAGGTAACTTTTTTTAAAAATTGATTTTAGAGAGAGGAAGGGAAAGAGAGAGAGAGAAACATCAACGTGAGATGTGAGAAAGAAACATCAATTGGTTGCCTCCTGTATACACTCCGACAGGAGACTAAACCCACAACCTGGTGCCCTGATTGGGAATCGAACCCGAGATCTTTCAGTGTACAGGATGACACTCAAACCAACAGAGCCACACTGGCCAGGGTGACTGAGATAACTTTAAAAATAGCAACAACAACATTAAAATAAAAGTTAAATGAATGACTTCTAATTTAATTAAATCGGTGTTAGAACACACCGTTGACTATTTTTGTTTTAGTAAGAAGATTAATTTTGTTTTCATTTGTTTCCATTTGGAGAGCTTTAGACAAACTCTATCTGTTTAATCATTAAAACAGCTAATGCAATTTAAAGTACATTAAAATACATTCTGGTTTTGTATTTTTGTTAACATGATCTTAGACTGCCTTGTGAAATATCTCTCCTATGCAGTAAGATACTAATATTCTACTTTCTTTCCAGAAATTTGCAACTTAGATTGGTGCATTAATAGGAAATGACATACTTTAAATTGAGGTCCCAGATATTTTTGATAGTGTATGCTTATAATTAAGGAAATCTGAGCATGGACCCCCAACCTATGCATGTTTATTTTTAAAGTACTACTTCGTGTAATATATGTCAGTAGGGCTTAGTTCCTTCCTTACCTTTCAGATAAAGAAATGTCAGTAGAAGTTATATTTTTCTTCCCGTACCTCAAAGGATTAGTTTGCATATATCCTATTTCGGAGACAACTACAGTAGAGTTTCTATATTTCAAGTAAATGTTTTTGCTACATTTAATGTATTTATACTTTATTGTTCATATACTTCAATTACATATATAGTTTTTTTAAAAATATATTTTAGCCCTAACCGGGTTGGCTCAGTGGATAGAGCGTCGGCCTGCGGACTGAAGGGTCCCAGGTTCAATTCCAGTCAAGGGCATGTACCTTGGTTGCGGGCACATCCCCAGTAGGGAGGTGTGCAGGAGGCAGCTGATTGATGTTTCACTCTCATCGATGTTTCTAACTCTCTATCCTTCTCCCTTCCTCTCTGTAAAAAGTCAATAAAATATATTTAAAAATATATATGTATATATCTTTTTATTGATTTCAGAGAGGAAGGGAGAGGGAGAGAGAGATAGAAACACCAATGATGAGAGAGAATCCTGCACACGCCCTACTGGGAATTGAGCCCACTACCTGGGCATGTGTCCTTGACCGGAATCAAATCCAGGACCCTTCAGTCTGCAGGCTGATGCTCTATCTACTGAGCCAAACTGGCCAGGGCTACATATCTAGTTTTAAACTGTGACTTTTGATATTTATATAGTTTTATTGCATTTTAAATGCAAATGAGGACCACAGCATTAAAGACTAAAGTGTGACCCAGTCTTTTAATATGAAGCAAAGAGTTGTGCAGCGTGTGCGACCCAATGTATCTTCATCTGAGGTTGGTGGTTCGGGCCGAGGCAGGAGGAGGACACAAGTATTGTTAATTCTCCGAAGGTCTTTGAGAAAGAGGCTCCCCCTTGTTCTGTCTCTTTCTAGAAAGACCATTTGGAACCTGGTGGAAGTTACTGGAAGGCAAACTTTGCTCAGTGACGGTCATTTTGATTTATGATTTGTTAACGATAAAGGCTGCCCTTCAGGAGACCACTGTCATCTGATGTAATGAACCCTCCGTCTTTGGGACTATGTCAGGAGGGGTCGGAGCTGTTGGCAGTAGATTCCTGCACAGCGAGGACGTCAGAGCAGAGAACCTCCAGCGTGACTTCCCATTCTTAAGTCTGTGATTGTATAATAATTAAAGAACAATTACCCAGAAGGCTGGTCACTTGGAATCTCTTTGCCACAAAGAGACACACTGACCGCACTCTTAAGTGTGAAGGTTATGTAGGAGGCGGGGGTGGAAGGGAGGGTCCATGTGTCCAGACCTACAAGAAGAAACCCAACTTCAACTGGGCACAGAAGCAAGGGGAGCGTCGTTCATGAGCATTGTGTTAACTGAGTTGGGAAAGATTCTTCTCTTAGATATCTTTGCAGAGGAAATGAAAAATTATTCCTCTGGGAAGCTCTGCACTTAACTTAATCAAGGGTAAGTTATCTTACAAAGTCCCTTTAATTTCTCAGGTTCTCTGGGTTATTATGACCATCTGCTATGGTTAATTAACTAAACCTGCCAAAACAAACAAACAAACGAAAAGATAAAGAAAATTCCCAGTAAAAAAAATAGAGGCAAAAGTGTCATTTTAATGCTTTGCTTTGACTTTTTTCAGTTATGAGAAATTTACTATGAGTCAGTGGGCAGGAGCAGACTAATAATGCATTATCTTTTAAAAATAATAAGATTTTATGTCGTGTCATTGCCCACAGATCCAGCACTGAGGCTGTGTGTGGTTTCTGGTTTCTGCGGTATCTTACAAAAATAAATATACTGGAAAATAAAAGTTCCAACTTATAGGCATGAGAGGCAGAAAACCTAGACTCTTCTTCCTGGGTGATAAACAGGGGAGCGTACTCCGTGAATAGTTCCACTTATTGAGGGTTCCTGGGAGCAGAAATCAATGCTGTTGCCTACGGGGCAGGTGCAGTGCAAATAAAGCCCCTCAGTGCTGTCCCCGGGCTCAGAAAAGGCATGAGATCATACAGTTCACACAGGCCTAAAGGAAGCTGCCAGCTCGGCCCATCTGGAGGCTGCTGTCTTGAAAAATTCCCCAAAGGAGCGAGTGCCCTGCTTTTCTGCCTGTTACTCAGCTCACAGCTTCCTCCTTCAGCACAGGCAGAGAAAACACAAACGTTTTCTTTTTCAGGACCACTGGCTGTTACAAGATTCAGATGAAGGGGCAAATGCCAGTGTTACCAACTGGACAGCCAGTGTCAACTATATGATGCTATGATAAATTGTAATTTCACTGACAAAAGGAAAACCTGTGTGTCTAAGGTGTGCCAGCGATGAGAATAAACTCAATCAAGACTTTGCACTCAGGAACAAGCCACGTAATGATTTACTAGTAAGTCTTGGATCATTTAAAATGTTGCCTGGAATATTTTATTAATCTTGTTTAATTTGCTATAAACCATGCATATTGTCTAAATTGGTGCATATATTTATTTATTCCAATTGTATTTAAAAATAAATCCCTATTCCAGGTGAATATAATTATATATTAAGTTGATTTCAAAGGTCATAAAGTTAGAATTATTTTTGACTTAGCGTTTGAGTGGCCTCTCATATTACAACAAAAACAAAGCTATAGACATTAATAGTCAATTCTATTTTCTGCCATTTTCAGTAACTTTTACAATTATTAAAACTCTGGGTATAATCATATATTTTAACATATAATTGAATTTATTTTATACCAATAATTGAGAAATTATAATGACTTAAGCAAGAACCGAGCTGAAGTTTACCTTTATACAGTCTATATAAAAATATTTTTGGCAAACCAATCTTGCCAGGGGGCTCAGGGATAGTTTCTTGGGGACATTCCTTTTTTGGGGCCCAAGCAGAATTCAAGTGGTCATGAGAGAATCATGAGAGTCAATGCTACAGAAACTAGGGAGAGGAGCATTTCAAGGAAAAGGCCAAGGGTGACTAGTCCTTCTGCAAACTAGTTGCAGAAGATGAAGCTTGAAGAAGGACATTGGATTTCTGTGTGAAGATCAATAATCCTACCTAATAAAATGGTAATATGTAAATTACCATCACTCCGCTACGCCCGCGATTGGGCCAGCGGGAGGCGCAGGGGGCGGGACTTGGGGTGGCCGGGGTAGCCGATTGGGCCGGCAGGATGCTGAGCTCGCGTCGCCAGTGGCGGTGCGAGCTCAGCATCTGCGCCATGGCTGTGCTGCGGAACAGAAGGGGCCTCTGGGGCAGTGAGCTCACGTCCTGCTGCGGACCATCAAAAGCGGTGGAGCTGGGTGCCTATCCGCTTCGGCACCAGGCCTTTCGGAAGCCTCCGCCACGCTGGAGGCTTCTGAAAGGCCTGGTGCACCGGCGGACAGGCACCCAGCTCCACCGTGATCGAAAGCGAAAGCGTGTAGGGGACCCTACACGTGCATGATTCAATCATGCACTGGGCCTCTAGTAACCTTATAACGCTCAGTCTCAGTAATGTGTTGGCGGCGGGGGGGGGGGGCACAAATTATCAGGAACTACTGAAATTGGAAACAGGGATTACAATCTACCCTAAGAAGAAACAAACCTGTGGGGAAGAGAAGATGTAAGAATGGTAGAGGGGTTAGCAGTCTCAAGGAAAGGCTGGGTTTCCCTTTCCCATGAACTCCCAGGGCCCCAAGAACAAGGGAAACTTGACTTTATTTGTAGCTAAATTTGCGGTTTCAATTTCTGGATCTATGAAAATAGGACCTGTGTATCATACTCATCATTACCCATTTTTGGTTGAATGAAACAATACGGAGGCCAACAAGAGACTCATCCTTGAGTAACCAGCCCACCTGCTCTGATAGTTCCTTCTCTCTCACTGCAACACCTCCCAGTCCTCCACACTATGGACCTTGGCCTGGGCTCCTCCTTCTCCTCACCCCACTAGGTGTCTAAGCGAGTTTATTTCCTGTCTCTTCTCCTCTCCCATTGCACCTGCTCCCCAGATTGCCCTCATTAGAGTGGTCTCCACCACCAGTCCCCTCCCCACTCTGATTCCTGCCATTGCTACTTCCCTAGATAGAATGAAGGCACACTCAGCCTGGCACACAAGTTAGCACTTTCCTGGCCCCTGTCACCTCTCCAAGGCCACTGCCCCCTTCCCTGATCCTAACAAAAATGTCTCCAAACATTGACAAATAGCCCCAGTGGGTGAGGGTCACAGCCTTGCCTCTGGTTCAGAACCACTGTTTTGTTTTTAGTTAATTGCTGTCATTATAGAACTCATTACATTGTCTTAACATAATCTCTGTCTTGTGCTGTACCTGGCATATAGTAAATGCACAGAAAATATGAATTCAAACATGCAGACAAGTTTGAGAACTTAAGAATCAAACTGGGCTTCATTCTCTTCTTTAACAGTTACCAGCTGTGTGATGCTGGTAAATTATTTGACCTCCCCAAATCTTCATCACAAATGGCGTAATAAAGCCAAATAATAATGTCATTATTTGAAAGGTCTTAGGCATGGTTTGGAGCAGAGAGAAAACACTAACAAACCATCCTATAAAGAGTTTTCTCCGCCCCATTTCATTCCTTTCCCATTATTGGGGTTGGGGCTGCTCAAGGTGCCCGGCACAGAACACTTGCTCAGTACATGTTTTTGGATGGGGCTTAAGTGACATAGGAAAGATACATGCACACAACCGTTTCAGGATGCACGGAGGAGTCAAGCAAACACGAATAGGGAAGGAGAGGTGGACAGGGAGAAAGCTGCCAGTAGATGGCCTCTTCCTGCTTTATCTTCTTTGCTCTGGCTTTTCTCCCATTATCTGATTTCTGTGTTACTTTCAGCAGCTTCAGTAGAAAAGAAATAGAAATCAGCAGCTGAACTAGATGCAGAACAACCTAGATGAGTAAAGCACCTTTTAGTCAAAGTGTATATGTTTTACTTTCCCTAGTAGATTACAAACTGCCTGAGGGTTGAAGGTATTGTGGCTTGTGTAGTTTAAGTCTTTATTTTCCAGAACTAGTTCTTGACATAGATGATCTTTATTTTTATTTATTTGTTTTTATTCATTCAATCTGGTTTAAATTTATTTTTTAAATAAATCTTTATTGTTCAGATTATTACAATTGTTCCTCTTTTTTCCCCCCATAGCTCCCCTCCACCCGGTTCCCACTCCACCCTCTGCCCTTACCACCACCCCCCCCCCCGCACTGTCCTCATCCATAGGTGTACGATTTTTGTCCAGTCTCTTCCTGCACCCCCCACAACCCCTTCCCCCAAAGAATTGTCAGTCCACTCCCTTTCTATGGCCCTGATTCTATTATATTCACCAGTTTATTCTGTTCATCAAATTTTTTATTCACTTGATTTTTAGATTCACTTGTTGATAGATATGTATTTGTTGTTCATAATTTTTATCTTTACCTTTTTCTTCTTCTTCCTCTTCTTACAGAATACCCTTCAGCATTTCATATAACACTGGTTTAGTGGTGATGAACTCCTTTAGCTTTTTCTTATATGTGAAGCTCTTTATCTGACCTTCAATTCTGAATGATAACTTTGCTGGGTAGAGTAATCTTGGTTGTAGGTTCTTGCTATTCATCACTTTGAATATTTCTTGCCACTCCCTTCTGGCCTGCATAGTTTCTGTTGAGAAATCAGCTGACAATGGTATGGGTGCTCCCTTGTCGGTAATTAACTGTTTTTATCTTGCTGCTTTTAATATTCTCTCTTTGTCTTTTGCTCTTGGCATTTTAATTATGATGTGTCTTGGTGTGGTCCTCTTTGGAATACTTTTGTTTGGGGTTCTCTGCGCTTCCTGGACTTGTAAGTCTATTTCTTTCACCAGGTAGGGGAAGTTTTCTGTCATTATTTCTTCAAATAGGTTTTCAGTATCTTGCTCTGTCTCTTCTTCTGGCACCCCCATAATTCAGATGTTGGTACACTTGAAGTTGTCCCAGAGGCTTCTTACACTATCTTCATATTTTTGGATTCTTTTTTCTTTTCTAGTTGGGTGTTTTTTGCTTCTTTGTATTTCAAATCTTTGACTTGATTCTTGCGATCCTCTAGTCTGCTGTTGGATCTCTGTATATTATTCTTTATTTCAGTCAGTGTATGCTTAATTTCTAGTTGGCCCTTTTTCATATCCTTGAGGAACTCACTAAATTTATCAGCGGTTTCTAGAAAATTCTTGAAAAACCTTATAACTGTGGTTTTGAACTCTATATCCAGTAGTTTGCTTTCCTCCATTTCTTTCATTTGTGACCTGTTTCTTTGTCTGCACATTTTGGCTGCTTCCCTGAGTTGCTAGAGTGGCTCTGTGTGCTAGTTGTCCTATAGGGCCCAGTGGCTCAGCCTCCCCAGTTACCTGAGGTGGACACTCTTGGTGCACCCCTTTGTGGGCTGTGTGCACAGTCTTGTTGTAGTTAAGCCTTGATTGTTGTTGGTATCACTGGGAGGAATTGCCCTCCAGGCCAATTGGCTGTGAGGATCAGTTGCATCTATGATGGGAGAAGTTCTGTGCTGGAGACACCCTTATGGGGCAGGACTTGCTTCAGTGGGGCTTTGGTGCTCACTGTGTCTGCCCCCTGAGTGTGTCCCTTATGGATCTGAGGAGTTGTAATCTGGATGGTCCCACTCTGACCACTGGGTACACTGGCCCTTGGATCTCCAAGGAGGTGCAAATTTAGCTCTGCCTGAGGCCACCCAGCAGGAGCTACAGAGACATCTGCAGATTCCTCTTCTTTTTTGGGGTTTGGAGGTACCCAGATGAGGCCCAGCTATGAAGCAATGCAAGCTGCTGTGGAGCCTTGGGCCTTCTTTTGGAAGTTCTGGGGCTCTCTGACCCAACTGTAGTTTGTTAGGTAATTTTAGATTGCAAAAGGCCAGGCCATTCATATGCAAAAGCCTCTGCACACAGCTGGAGTGGGGTTGTAAATTGGGTGGGGCGGGGTCTCAGAGAATCAACAGGGCATAGCAAACAGCAATGGCTGACCTTCAGCCCTGCCCTAAGAGGACCCCGGGTCTCAGTGTCCCTCGGTAATCGCTGCAAGCACCTCTGAGAGAAAGCTGCCTTCATGTTCCGGCCCAATGCCAGACAGTCCAGTTTCTCCCCGTATGAATCTGGGTCCCCAGAGTCTTGCCGGAAGCTGGAGTTCAGAGCAGTTGGGAGCTTGTGTCTCCCTCACGATTGAAAAAGACAACCGCGTCCTCAGTTGCCAGCCCTTTCCGTGCGCGCCTCCGTACCTCTGCACTTTATTTCCGCACCTCCTCTGAGTCTCAGTGTCCTTTTCTCTTTCCTTCTAGTTGTAGAATTTCCACTCAGCCAGCTTTCTTGTGGTTCTGGATGATGTCCGTTTTGTCTTTTAGTTGTCATTTTGAAGTGGTTGTGCGAGGCAACAAGTTCAGGTGTTTACCTATGCTGCCATCTTGGTTTCTCCTGACATAGATGATATTTAGATGAGTAAATAAATGTCTGATGTTGATAAACCTGCCATTCAGTGGAGTGTTTCCTGCTCTGAGAAGGTATTGGCAAAGATACCCTATTCTGAAAAGTTGTGCTCACATTGGCAAGATGGTTGGCTAGAGTTAGAGCCAGAATTTGGAGCTTGGAGATGGCTAAATGGGTTTGGCCTACCAGCAGAACTAGCTTTTGCTAGTTAACCTACTGGTATAAAAGAATCCTTCTGCTCATTAGCATGACTGCTAGCAAACTAAGTTAACTGGCAATAGTTGATTCATGGTACATATAAGAAATTAAATGGAGATCCACCAGAAGGTGAAGGTGGGGAGGAAGAAAGCTGTGTGTCCCTTATGGATCTGAGGAGGTAATTTTTAAAGGTAATTTTTCTCAAAGTGTGATCTTTGGACAACTTTCATGAGAATCACCTGTGGTGCAGGTGAGGTGTGCTTTTTAGAGATGCAGTTTCCTGGGCCCCACATGAGATCTATGGAATTAGAATATGTTGAGGAAAAACCTCCCCACACTTCTTTTTTAATGCATTTTGACAAAATGGGATAGTTACTAAAATTTGAGAACCACTGCTTTAAAGAAAACAGAATTTAATGTATGTAGTCAAATTCTACCAAGAGCCTTATTCTACATGGTCTGTGACATTGGGCAGTTTCACTCTTCTCAGAGTATTTTGTAAGGTCTGAAGAGACATAATAGTTTTAGAAAAAAAGCTCTGGTTTGCAGTTAGAAGGCCCTAAAACTGGTCCAGGCAATGTCTGTGCCTCGGGCCAATCAAACCTCTTTGATCTGTTCGCCTTGCTTGAATGATCCAGCTGTTCCGGATGGCTCCAGAATTCAATGAGGCTGTGGTCTTCAAAACCCTCTCTGCTGTCTTATAAACAAACATCACAATATCAAACGTTTGCAGGGTGCTTATTCGGGACTAGGTACTATTCTAAGTTCTTTACATACACTACCTCATTTAATCCCTCTCAACAACCCTTTGAGGCTAACCCCAGTGTTGAGACTTTAAAACTGAGGCAGGGAAGGTTAAGCAATGACTTACTAGTAAGGTTAAACAGCAAAATAAGCAGCTGAAAAGTTTATTTCACATTGAAGATAATTGTTACTATTTTTAAAAAATATTTTTATTGATTTCAGAGGGGAAGGGAGAGGGAGAGAGAGTAGAAACATCAATGATGAGAGAGAATCATTGATCAGCTGCCTCCTGCAAGCCCCCTACTGGGGATCTAGCCTGAAACCTGGGCATGTGCCCTGACTGGGAATCAAACCGTAACTCCTGATTGACGCTAAACCACTGAGCCACGCCAGCTGGATGAAGATAATTATTTTTATATTCAAAGATTTTTCTATGATTTACATTTATATATTTTATATATTTCTATATTCAAGATAGTAGGAAGAGCACTGAATAGAATAAAGGACACCTGGGGTCTAGCCTGCACTGACAGTACAATTATGTGACTATGGCTGGTCCCTTAACTCCCTGACTCTCATTTCTTCCTCAGTAAAATGACATTCAACAATATTCTGGGATCCCTTCTAAAACCTTCATGACCTTTCAGCACTAATCTTTCTCAGGGTGTTTGGTGCACCCATTATGCATAAAGAAAAAAAAGAAGAAGCTGAAGTACTCTAAATTCCTACTTTAAAATGTTCATATGCATTCGTTTCGGTTAGACAGAGGGATCAATAACTCAAAAATAGGCATTGTATTTCCAATGGCTTATTTAATTTAATAAATTATTTAATTTTATTTTTCTTTATACACCTGGTGGAAAATGAGGGGTGTCCTGCCTTGGACACCTCACATACCAAAGAGGAGCTAGCTGCCTCTTTGGTATGTGACTAGCTTGACTAACCCAGCTACTGTTTGCTTTCCCTGTTTTAAAATCAGGTGAAAGCCATTCATTCTGCTGTGAAAATTTCATCTGTTTTTATAGATGCCTCTTCCCAGTGGCTGATATAGAATCCTATAAGTAAGCACATCCCAAATGTTTCCTTTTCATAATTATCTAAAGCACAGACGAGCCTTGAAAAGACAATTGTGTAGCTTCTTGTGTTGCTTCATGGGCTTTAAGTGCCCACAAAGAGGATTCCTCATGCTTTAATTTCTCTTTATTTTTCTGACTGTAAAGACCCTTGGGGTAAATGCCAGCCCCACAATCCCGCCGTTATATGGTTACTGTCAGCCTGCTCCAATGATGCTTCCTGTTCACTAGGCCTCCTTTCATCTGACCACAATGTCCTGGCTTTGCTGCGATTCTTAGTCACCGCCCATCTCTTCAATAGCCTGTGAATAGTATTAAATGGTGTTTATGCTAGCTATTGTTGCCTTTTGTGTGGTTTGTCTAATTCACAGAGAAAAGTCTGCTTTTGTGGTCGGAGACCAGCTACGTCATGGCACACCATGTGCCTTCTGATGGGACCCAGTCCTGCTGAGTGATAACATTGCAGGCCTGAGCTCCTTTGCAACACAATCCCGCATTCTTAGCACAGTCAATACTCTCACAGGCAGACTGGTTTACTCTTTTTATTAAGAGGTAGGGGAAGATAAAGCACAAACAAATACCAGATCCTGAAACAAAACAGAAGAGAAGGGTGAGTTCAACTGATTTGCAACTTACTCAGCCAGGCAAGAAGTGAGAAAGCAAGTGAAAAGAAAAATCACAGATTTATTTTATTAGCAACCAGACGTGCCAGGTGTACCCACCGTGGCGGCAAATACTTCACATTTCAGAAGTAATATTGCATTATGGTTTCAAAGTATTGTTTAAAATGACACTTAATACCAGAGTCATACTCTGCCAGGCGTTTTCTAAAGTGCTCACAAAAGAGAAAGGATATAGTATTGATGCTTACATTATCCTTTGGTTCAAGAGTCTTCGCAGGGCAGGTATGTTGCTATGTATTGAAAGGGCTTTTGATGTAAGAAGATCATTATGGGCTCAGTGGTAATTGATCCCTAGCAGCACTGGCTTGTGGTGCTGTGGGTTATTCCATCCCGTTGTGCTGCATAATCCGCTTTCCAGCTATCTGCAATCTTTTTTATACCCCTAATGGTGGCTTATTTTTTATTTTATTTTATTTTTTTCCTTTTGAGAAGTGCTTCCCAGACAAAAAATAGTCATGTGTCCAGAAAGGGACAGACTTTCTGTTAGCTGATGGCACACGTCTTTCCATATGGAAAACGTGTTTCTGAATTATAGGGGTCCAGCTTCTTTTCCTCATCTTTCCTCTCTCTGACATAAAAAACCACACCAGTGTAAAGCTGAATCTAGACACTAAGGAGGAAAAAGAAACCAGGAACCATAGCTTAAAAATGACAGATTCCAAGTTTTAAGGCAGAGAAAGAGTGCAAACAACATTATTCCATTGACAGATACTGACAAAAAGGATGATTTTAATTGCTCTTGAAAACTCTGAAAATTGAGTTCTTTTATTTGGTGAGAAAGTTAAAGTAGAAAGAGTAGAATTCCCCAACTCACCTCAATCCAGGGGAGCAGGAGAGCTGCTTTTCAAAGTTATCTGGAAGCTATTTCTCTAAGATGAGTCAACCCAGGAAAACCCACCCCCTCCAACTTGGGTGATAATATTTACTATGCCTACTTTGAGTCTAGCATGGAGCTGGTTGCTGTGATAGGTTTCCAAGAAGTAGATTCTGCAATCTCTTGGCGGGGGGAAAGTAACACCATAAAGAAATCAGGTATAACTGAGTGGTAGTGAGGCAGGGTGATGGTAAGCCAAGTCTGGAGGCAGGGCAGCCAGTGGGAGCCGGAGTACCAGGAGCACAGGGCTGGGGAGCATTGGTCCTGGTGCACAGGGGTGACATATGACAGGTGCTGGGTAAGTGTTGGCTGCATTTAAACAGATCTCTTGCTGCAAGAAGTTTAAAAAATTAAATAGGGAAGGGAAAGAGGGGTCATCAAAGTGTGGAAATAGCTAAGGCAATGCCTGGAGACAGGATTGAGCTTTGGAGGATAGGACCTGAACTTTGAACAGGAGAGTCCTGAGGGTGGGCCTTTTCCTGCATAGCAGTTCTCTGGTTGGAAAAGTCAATAGCAATGTGGGTAGGGAAGCAGTCAACGAAGGAGAAGGGAAGTCACCAGACATAAGAGTGAAGTCCAAGCTGGTGGCCAGTGGGGGGCAGGGGAGGTAGTCATTCCATTGGAATCAACCACCTAACTGACCAGCGTGAGAAGACAGGATGTCTCTGGAAGGAAATGAAGTAAGGCAGGAGCAAGGGCCAGATAATTATAGGCACCCAGACTCAGGAAAAGCAACCTGCACTTGAGGAAATGGTTTTCATTCAGTTATTCATGCATCTGCTCATTCATTTGCACAAATAGAGATATATAATAATACGAACCATCATATTTATTAGGTAAAACACTGTGCCAGGGACTCTAGAGGAATTCAGGAAAAATTTGAGCATCCTTATAAAGGCATGCCTGGCTCTTGACCCAAGAAATGTTTCAGTCCCCATAGTGGAGGCTGCCCAGCTGTCGCATGAGGGCTCACTCCTCTTCATAGTTAAGTATGGAAACAGAACATCTGCATTCATAGCATGGGCTCAGCTGGGTGGCTGTCCTCTGACTCACGAACTCATTCATTGATACATTTGCCAAATATCTATTGAGCCACAAATATGTACCCAGCACAACTGAAACTCTGGTGACAGAAAAATCAATAGACCATGGTCCTTAGCTTTGCGGGGCTCGAGTTCTAGTAAGAGAGTCAGACATATTAAGAAGAATAATTGTACTAATGTAATTTTTATGCAAAGGATGCTATTAGAACCCAGAAAATGAAGTGCCTACCTCTGCCTAGAGAGGCCTGGGAAAGCCTTGCAGAAAAGCTGATGTGTGAGTGATGTCTGGAGGGAAGACTGGTTGACCCCTGGTAGATAAAGTAGGGAGTGGCATCCCAGGCAGAGGGGATAGAATGGCAATGAGAGGGGCCCAAGTGTTCAGGAAACTGCAAGTAGTTTGATTTGACAGGGTGAGGGTGGGGATGACACTTGGAAAGGGAGGCTGGGCCAAGGCCATGAGCGGGGTCTCGGTTTCTTTGAACTCTATTCTAAAAGTTAGTCTCTTGTATCTTCCATGGGACCAAGTTCCACCTTCAATCTCCATCCTGGTGTGTTTGTTAGTTCCCATATTCCCCTCCTGAGGCCTTTCAGGTGGCCAGACCATTCCTCACCTCAGATGCCAGTGACTTCTTTCCTTAAACTCTGCTACCTGTCTCCAACCAACTGCTCCCACTGAAGCTATACCAGCTTTCCTGGAAGCAGAATCTTAGATTCTCAGCAGTTGAAGGAATTAAAAATAATTTTTTTAATCCTTACCCGAGGATATTTTTCCATTGACATTTTAGAGAGAGTGGAAGAGAGAGGGAAAGATAGAAACATCGATGTCAGAGAAACACATCGATTGGTTGCCTCTTGCACAGGCCCCAACCAGGGCCTGAGCCGAGGAGGAGCCTGCAACTGAGGTACGTGCCCTTGACCAGAATCAAAGCCAGGACCCTTCTGTCCACAGTCTGATGCTCTATCCACTGAGCCAAACCAGCTAGGGCTGAAAGAATTTTTAAGATAATAAAACCAGTGGTTATTTATTTATTTATTTTTGCATTAATAGACAATGATGGATGATTTTCTCCCACAAGACATACTTCCATGCATAGCACTGGTTGTAGCACAAATAAGAGAAGCTGAAACCTTGATTCTCTTTCCAATTCAACTAATCTCAACAGAATGCTAATAATTGAAAGTGACATTATTATAGGACTAACATTGAAGCTGCAAACATTGGCCCTGTTTCAACCACATGTAACAAATTCCCTGCGATTGATCTTATATCTGATTTCAACCAACGCTTGACTCCTCTTACAACACCCCTGGACCTCAGCTTAGATAGTCCTGATGCTGTAAATCTCACTCTCTCATAAGGCAATCATTCAGTTCGCGGACAGCTCTAAATATTAGGCAATTCTTCCTTAATCAAAGTAGACATCTTCCTTTCTATGACTTCATTTACCCCAGTCCCAGTCTCTGTGGTAACATAGGATAAATGTAATCATGCCACCTCATAGCACCCCTTTAAATATCTAAAGATGATTACTCTATTCACAATAACAGTTTCCTTTTTCTAGTTTAAATATCCCAATGACATGGTTTTCATTCTTGGGGAAACTCCATTTTGTCAATGTGTTTCTTAAAATATGACACTCAAAACTAAACAGTTCTCTCCGTGTAGGCATACCAGCAGGGCATACATCTGGGACTATTACTGTTTTTATTCTGGATTAAATTATTTCTATTAATGTAATTCAAGAGCTCATTAGCTCTTCTGGCAATTCTGTTTATTGGCCAGTGTTGCAATTTTCATTAAATTATACTCACTAAACAATTTCCTTTGAATTGCCAATGACTCAGGTGTCTCTCATCTTCTAATTCGTTAGGGACTTTTTAAACCTCATTGCAGAACTTTACATGTATCCCTATTAAATTGCATCTTATTAGTTTGGCTGGTTGTTCCAAGCTGTCAAAATCGATTTGAATATGTATCTGACATTTAGTATGGTAGCAAACCTTCCAACTTTGTGCCATTACTAACTCTGGTAACCATGCCTATTTTAGTCTATTGAAATATTTAATCAAAATATCAAACAGAATGGAACCAAATACAAGACTAGGGGTGCACCACTAGAGATCATCTCCTTCTAAGCTGCATTGATCATAATTAACTTTAATGGAATAAAATAATTTAACCACTTGTGAATCCAGCAAACCATAATGTCATCCATTCCGATTGGCCATAGATACATCCTGAATGATATTTTTGCAATAGTATCATTTTGGAAATCAAAATATTCCTTTGGAAATGCCAATTGAGATTGCCATTTAGTTCAACATATACAAGAAAAAGAAGATTTTTGAAGTTCTCACTAAGAGAATTAGCAAAAACAGAAACTATAAAAATGAAAAAGATTATTAATTTGTTAAATGTTCACCCAGAGGAAAAAGCGTAAAGGCAAAAGGACAAGCAAAAAGCAGGGAAAACTATCTGGCACATGCAAGAAAAAGGGCAAATTTCATTAACATACAAGGAACTCATGAATTAATGGGCAAAGGACATGAACAAGCACACACACACACACACACACACACACACACACACACACAAATGGTCAGTTAACACAGGAAGAAATGTTAAATAAACAAATTTAAATCGCAATTAAAGAGATAAAAATGAAAACACAGATGAGATGCTATTCTTCATCTACAGTTTAGTGAAGATTAAAAAATCTGATTGTATGCAATATTGTTAAGAGCATGTAGAGAGACGCCCTCTCATATTATAAATTGCAAACTGGTACATCTCTTTTAAAAACAACTTGAAATTATCAATCAAGATTTAAAGTACACATACTCTTTGATCCAATAATTTTGCATCTAATTTTATCCTACAAATATAGTTCCATGAAATACAAAGAAATAGAGAAGTTGTAGAGGATGGATTGGATTTATCACTTGTCAGCTGTGTGACCTTTGCCAAGTTATTTGACCCCTCTGTACCTCAGAACCCTCATCTGAAAACTTGACATAATTATCCTATCTGCTTTTTGAAATGTCATGAGCAATAAATGAGTTCTTCAGAAGAGTGCCAAGCACATAGTGCTATATTTGTACTTTTTACTGCCATTATTTAGAAAGTTGTCTATTGTAACCTTAAACATGTTAATCAATAAGAGATAGGCAAATTAAACCATACATTGTGTACACAATAATATATTGTAGAGCCATTTCAAAGAATCGGGTAGCTCTAGCTGGTTTCGCCCAGTGGTTAGAGCGTCGGCCCTCTAACTGAAATTGTTGCAGGTTCTATTCCGGGGTACCGTGGTTGCAGGCTCAATCCCTGGTGCAGGTTGGGGCAGGTGTAAAAGGCAAACCAATCAATTTGTCTCTCTCACATCAATGTTTTCTCTCTCTCTCTGTCTCTCCCCCTCCCTCCCACTCTCTAAAAATCAATGGAAAAAATATCCTCAGGTGAGGATTAACAACAACAAAAGAATAAAAAAGAATCAGGTAGTTTTGTAAATGCTGATTTGAAACAATGTCCAAGTTATATACACAGTTAAGTAAGAGAAAAAAGCAAAGCAGAACAGTATATATGATGTAACCACATTTGTGTCAAAAGTGGTATTTATCGCACATGTTTTTGTATATGCTTTATATTCACCTGTAAGAATAGACTATTAACAGTGGGAGTAGCTGAACTGTGAAACTGGAGAGGGAAAGAAAGGCTTTTAACTTTCACTTTTATCCTTCTGTACAGTTTGAACTTTAAAAAAATCACGTACATATAGTACATACTAGTAATTTCACACTAAAAATATAGGGTGTCCCAAAAAATGTATATACACTCTTTGAATAATTATAAAGGCAGTATTTTTTAAAATACATTTCATTTTCAAAATTGAGTTATCAGCTGTTAAAGTGTGTATGAAATATTGGGGACACCCTGTATATATGCTGAAATCTAATTCCTTCAATCAATCCATGATAATGTTTTCATGAAAGAGGACTAAGCATCTGAATATAACTTGAAGGAAAGGGTAAAAACAATGAGGAAACATTTTTTTCTGGAAGTCTCAACACTCTCCAAGAAGTTGTAGGGTCTTCCAGCATCTGGGAGGTATGAAACACTCACCATCCAATCCATTGTTAAGTCCTATTGGCTCTTGATTTCAAACCATATTCAGAGTCCAACAACTTCTCCTCACCCCACTGCCAGCACCATAAAATGAGCCACCTCCCCCAACACTTCCTTCCCCGATCTGCTCCAGCTACAAGAGCCTCCTTGCTTGTCCTCAAACATGTCTGGCCAGCTCCTGCCTAGGGCTTTTACATTTGCCATTCTTCAGCCCAGCACTCTCCCAAATATCCACATGGCCAATTCCCTCACCTCCTTCATGTGTTTGCTCAAATCTCACCTTCTTCATGAAGCCCACTCTGATCACTCTTTCTACCTTTGCAGCCCACCTCCTTGGAGAGTTGCACCACAATCCCTCCTTTATTCCCTGAACTGCCTCTAGCACATACCCCTCTCGAACACAGTTGTATCAGTTTTCTAGGGCTGACAGAACAAAGTGCCACAAGCAGGGTGGCTTAGCACAATAGTAATTTATTTTCTCATAGTTCTGGGGGCCAAAAGACCCAAATCAAGAGGAAGGGAGCCACACTCCCTCTGAGACTCTGGGTAGAATCCTTCCTTGCCTCTTCCAGCATCTGGTCAGGCCATCAGTCCTTGTGCTCCTTGGCTCACAGCTGCATCACTCCAGTGTCTGCTTCCATTGTCACATGGCCGTCTCCCACTGCTGAGCCAGTCATATTGGATTAAGGGCTCACTCTATTCCAGTATAACCTCATCTTAACTAATCACATCTGCAAAGACCTTATTTTCAAATAAGGTCACATTCTGAGATACTGGCGATTAGAACTTTAGCCTATCTTTTGGAGTGGGGGGGGGCACAATTCAACTCATATATATACTACATAAATTATTTATTTTGTCAGTTATTCTTTTTATTGTCTGTCTATTCTGTCTCCATAAAATATAAGCTCCATGAGGAATTTATTTTTTGTCACTTTTGTTCACTGATGAACCCTAAGGGCCTGGAACAGTACTTGACAACTGGTAGACATGTAATAAATATTTTCTGATTGATGCTGGCTATCATCACATGACTACTCTCTTCATTAATGTCTATCAAGTCCCAATGTTCTAACTATCCAACTACAGAGCATTCTTCAGTTTCTTTCTAAAGTAAACATTGAGCAGCTGGTGAAATATTCTAGTTATCCAGGGGTTGCATTTTCCTTGAAAATGATTCTGTCTTATGGCTCAGCCTCATGAGTTTGGTGTGAATAAACCTCAGGTGAGCTGATCAAATGAAATTCCTGAAAATGCAAAGCTAAGGTCCTGACCCTGAACCCATGCTCCCCTGTGGACCTGAATGAGGAAAGGGCAGTGGAGATGTAGAGAAGTGGACAGTTGACTCTGGGAGCCATTCTGGGGTGCTTGAAGGGGAAGGGCATGCTGGTGGCTGTGTTAGGATGATTAACTTGGTTAGGGTATAGGGAGAGTGGGGACAAAGAGATAACAAGGAGGCAGTGAAACTCTTATTTTGAGGGTAATAGGGGTGTTGAAGGAATGGCTAAATCAAATGACATTGCAAATGGAATAAGTAAGACAGAATTTAGAATGTGCTCCTCACACCATAAACAACAATAAACAAGGGCATTTTTTAAAACAAAATTGGCCTTAAAGAGACGAAGTTAATAAGGAAGACCACATCTTTAATGAGTTAATATGGGATGTTAGCCTCAGACTCAAGACGCCACTGCTTCTGCATTTTCCTACACCCCTCTTCCCACTGCCTCTAGGCTGGTGGCAATAGTGCAGGTGGCATTACAACATTTAAGCCCAGGCTATGTCTACCAGTAAAAGGAGCAATCAAAGCTAACTAGTGGTTTCATTTCATGTTCTTCTTGCCTAGCTCCAAGTTCAAAGCAGCCTTCTACATCTATGTTCAAACCAGAGACAAAGCTCTAGGTCTGCAAACATCCCATCTTCACAGCCCTGCTGCCCATGTCCTACACAGTGTTTTCATTATTTCAAAGATCCCAACTGACACACAACAGTTAGGACAGGACTGTGATGGGGTCTCAGACTCTCTGAGTTCCCCATTGTGTATGATATGGCTTAAAGGATCAGAATTTTCCTAAAGTAAGTTAACCTTGGTTCATAGACTATTTGGACAATCACAAAAAGCCATGGTAAGCAATAATTGTAGGTTCTGCTGGGATTTTACAATATAAAAATCAGACATTGGTATCCACCCCATACATCCCCCTCCCTCTGTGAACAAAAATTGATTTCCAATGCTTGAAATTTACACAATAAAGGAAACCTTTGTCTTCAATTCTACTGATGAGATAGATAATATATGCAACCTCCTCATCGACTGGCTTTTGTTTTCTTGGATTCAGTTCTTGAGAGAATCATTAAACATAAGAGAAAATTATTTGTTTCCATTGATTGAATGATGTGTCCATCTGACAGCTGTAGTTTTATATTAAAGCTATTACTGTGTCATTAATGTAATTTGTAGAATCAAGAAGAAATCACTCAAGTTCTAACTGTATTGCTGGTTATATTTTTTGAATAAATATAAAATATTTTTAGAGAAAATAAATCTTGTGACAACTATAATAGATGAAAAGGCCAACTGCTCACTTTATAAATCACCAACGAAAGGAAACTTCCTCTGATTAAAGTGGGAAGTGCTGGAAAGCTGGGTTTCTCCAAATGTCCAGTTCCATGTCAGGAAATTCTTAGGATCCTTGTTATTTCAAGTGCTTAGGAAAGATGACTCCCCATTGTTCATTTAAATCCCTTCTTCATTCTCATAACCATTTCATTGCTTAAGGTTAATAAATTATATAGAGCGTGGTAAAGCCAGGCTTGATTTGGGTCTCCCCTGAACTATGTGTTCATACTGACTGGGAATATTGTGTGCTTGTCTAATTCTCAGAAACTTTCCTCTCCCCTGACAATGATTGCCAAGAAATTAATTATGACAAGCAGGGAAATAACTGCTCTGTAACCTGGCTCTGGCTTACTGCCTCAAAGTGAATGTCTGGGTTTTGAAATTATGTGATTCCTTGGAATTTTCTGGGTGAAAAAACTTGGTATCACAAGTGCAATTTGTGAACCGTCCTTCCTCATTAGATTTTACAGGCCTTTACTAACTCTCCTACCATTACTTGGGGAGCACAGGGCTGGTTCTGCATAGTTTTCTGACACATGAAAGGTGCCCTAAAAAAATCCTCATGTCAGTTTACCATGGAGGCAGGGCTGGCTCTATGAGTGTGTGACTATCCTCTAATTAGAAGGTCCTGGGACTTGGTCTAGTGTTCTGCAGTTGCTGTCTTGAAATTCTTAATTTTTTTATCAGGTTCCATGTATTTTCCTTTTGTCCTGATCCCACAGATTATGTGGCCCATCCTGAGTGGAGGGCTAGTGTGTGGCATATGTTACATGTCAAAGTGACCCTGTTGATTCAATAAGCACAACCCATTTGCATAAATCAAAGTCTAAGTGTTGAATGACCATTTTCCCCACAGTGTGAATTTTTTTTTCCTTTCTCCTCCTTTCTTTTTTTCAATTATGAAAAAAATGCTTTTGATAGCACTATTCACATCTTTGAGGAGTGATGACAGGTTAAATACTAAATATTAATTTTGTTGATGATGGATACAAAATTCTGTAAGCAAAAGCAGACTGTTATAGAAGGATGAGTAAGAATTTTTGAATATTTTTGTTAAGCAGTATATGCAGTCTTGTTGTATTAAGTATTGTATAATTATTGAAATAAGAAACAACTATTAAAAAGTGAAATTGCTTTTTGTATTTGAGTATCTTAGGAACATATACGAAAAGGACCTATTCTTTTTTTCCAAGAATCCTATCTAATAAAAGAGTAATATGCAAATTAACCATCACTTCGCGATAAAGATGGCAGTGCCCACAGCCAATAAGGAGGGAATATGCAAATTGACTCAACAAAGATGGCGGCGCTGGCTGGAGCCATGGAGCTGGCCAGAGTGGGCAGGAGGCTTGGCTTCCTTGGTTGCCCCAGCTGGCTCCATGGCCGCTGCCCAGACAAACCCATAGTGGCAGGGCCGAGGCAGAGGTAGTTAGGAGTGATCAGGCCAGGAGGGGAGGGCAGTTTGGGGCAAGCAGGCTGGCAGGGGGGCTGTTGGGGGTGAGCAGGCCAGTGGGAGGGGCAGTTTGGGGCAAGCATGCCGGTGGGGGAGGGCAGTTGGGGGCAAGCAGGCCGGTAGGGGGGGGCAGTTGCAGGTGAGCAGGTCAGAAGAGGGGGGAGAAGTTGGTGGCAATCAGGCCAGCAGGGGGGTACAGTTGGGGGCCATCAGGCTGGCGGGGGGGGGGTGGGGGTTGGCTGTTGGGGGCAAGCAGGCTGGCGGGGGGGCAGTTGAAGATGATCAGGCTGGTGGGGGGGCTGTTGGGGCAATCAGGCCAGCAAGGGGGGCAGTTGGGGGTGAGCAGGCTGGTGGGGGGGCAGTTGGGGGTGAGTAGGCTGGCAGGCAGAGTGGTTAGGGGAGATCAGGCAGTCAGGCAGGTGAGCAGTTAGGAGCCAGCGGTCCCGGATTGCAAGAGGGGTGTCCGACTGCTGGTTTAGGCCCGATCCCACAACCGGCAGTCAGACATCCCCAAAGGGGTCACAGATTGGAGAGGGTGCAGGCCAGGCTGTGGGACACTCCCCCTCCCCTGTGCACGAATTTTGTGCACCGGGCCACTAGTTTAAAATAAATGTGGTAGCTGCCCATTGTAAGGATAAGAAAGCATAGTCTATGAAAAAATGCTAAACATCACTAATCATCAGGGAAATGCAAATGAAAACCACAATGAGATACCACCTCACACCTATTAGGATTGCCATTTTATATATTAAAAAATCCAGAACATAACAAGAGTTGCAAGGCTGTGGAGTAATTGGAACCCTGGTGTACTTTGGTGGAGATGTAAAATGTAAAATGGTGCAGCTGCTGTGGAAAACAGTATGATGGGTCCTCAGAAAATGAAACATAGAATTGCCATGTCATCCAGCCATCCACTTGTGGGTATAAATGCAAAAGAACTGAAATCAGGACCTCAGAGAGAGAATTACAGTCCCATGTTTAGTACAGCATTATCCACAATAGTCAAAGAGGTGGAAACAACCTAGGTGCTCCTCACTGGATGAATGGATACCTCATACAATATCTACCTCATGTGATATAGGTAGAAACTTGTAAAGCACTTTATCTTTTTGGACTTACTCACTTCTGACCTCTGTCATCTCCATGAGAAGGACATGCCTGGGTAAGCTTACAGGTTGATAAGCTGGGCCATTCTAGATTGGCTAACAGCCAGTCAACCCCCAGACATGTGAGCAAGATGAGCCCCAAAGAGCAAATCTATGTACCAACCTGCGGCTGGGCTTCAGCTGAGTAAAGCCAGATGAGCTTAACCTTGTAGACTCCTGAGCTGAAATCTTGTGTATTGCTATAATCTAGTGAAGTGTTATGATTGTTCATTGTGCAGCAATAGATATCTGATCAACATGCTGCTATGGCAGCAGGATGCACATTCCTATTCAAGAGACCAGGAAGGATACATGGAACGATGCCCTAAAATTATCTTATGACTATAAGACTGTCAGTGGGAGTGATTGACATAACCAGGTGGGACAGAATAATCAGAGAAGTGGAGAAAACCCCTCTGGAAGTAGAAACATAGAAGAAGTGTGAGAATTGTGGTTGATAGCCAAGTAAGGGCAGTAACTGTGTCCCTGTCATTCTTGTAGCTCCAGAATTTCTGTAACAGAGAGCCTGGCACTAGGGGGGGGAAACAACTGATAAATGTTGGTGGAAAAATTTATGGAACAAATACTCTACTGCTTTATTAGCCATTTAGCACATCTCAATGCTGGTCTATAAAATCCAGAGCCACCTGGCTATACATATGTCATTTCCTTTGGGTGGTGACTGAACCATTGGTTGCTGAAGCTTTTACTCTACTTAAAAACCACAAATTCAGATTTAGTATAATTGACTTTTAAATTTCTCTCAGCTGAACACGTTCATTTTATAGAGATTATTTAAAATAACGGTGCAACTGTTATTCCACAGCAAGTACTTAAAATAGTTTTTTTTAAAAACAAATAATTTTATTCACTCTTGCGTCCAAAATAGGCATATATATCTACTCCAAACATTTGGTGCCTTTGAGGCAATATTTAGTTAATTCTAAATACTAAAATATGGTTATACCTGAAAACAGTTAACTTCATTCAAAAACTGTTCAATCTTTTTTTAAAAAAAAACATAAACAAGCCAGGGTTTATTTTCAGCAAATGTAATTTAGTGAAGTTTATTTCACTTAGAAAAATTCAATCATGAAACTCTGCTCACTTTGAATGAGATTTTTTTGTTAGTTTTATTTGGAAATCTTACATTTTTCAGAAAACACTATCCTGTCTTGAACCACCACCTGGTAGGAATGTTATTGGAATGATCTTGGTGGATTATTTCCCACCATCTGAAAGTAGTATTATTACTTCTTATTGATTTTAGAAAGTGTTTAGAGACATTATGTGAAGTCGCCTTTCTTATCCTTTTTTATTATTGTTGTTAATCTTCACCTGAGGACATTTTTCCATTGATTTTTTATTTATTTATTTTAAAAATATATATTTTATTGATTTTTTATAGAGAGGAAGGGAGAGGGATAGAGAGCCAGAAACATCGATGAGAGAGAAACATCGATCAGCTGCCTCCTGCAGACCTCCTATTGGGGATGTGCCCGCAACCAAGGTACATGCCCTTGACTAGAATCGAACCTGGGACTCTTGAGTCCGCAGGCCGACGCTCTATTCACTGGGCCAAACCGGTTAGGGCCCATTGATTTTTAGAGAGAGGGAGAGACACACAGAGAGAAACATCAGTGTGAGAAGACACATTGATTGGTTGCCTCCTGCACACACCCCAACCAGGGCTGGAGATCGATTGAGCCTACCACTGAGGTATGTGTCCTTGATTGGAATTGAATCCAGGACCCTTCAGTCCGTGGGCCCACACTCTATCCCCAGAGCCAAGGCTTTTCTTATCTTTCTTGTTAGAAAGAAACTGCCACAGAGGGTTGTGGAACGGCGGCCTGTCCTGGAACAGGCCAGCACTGACAGGGCTGTACCTAGTACTTCTATACCTGTCCCTGACATGGGTGCATTTCATCTCCCCCTTTCTGATTGGACCCGTTCTGCCAGCCCCATGTTATTTCTGGTGCCTCCTACTTGTTCTCCTTAGTAGCTCAATGATGATCTTGTACACTTTTTGGGTAACGATTCAAGTAGTCAATATTTTGGCTTTGTGGGCCATACACTCTCTGTCGCAATCTTGGCACTCTGCCATTTCAATATGTAAGTAGCCTTGAATAATATATAAACTAAGAGTGAGGTGTTTCAATAAAATTTTAAGGACACTGAAATTTACATGTAATGTCATTTTACATGTCACAAAATATTATACTTCCTTCGATTTAAAAAAAGCATTAAAAATACAAAAACTGTACAAAGGCTGTACACAAACAGGGCTGGATTTGTCATGATCTGTGAACCCCTGACCTTGGGAACTGGGCTGATGGGTCATGAATGGATGGCTCGGGTATGCACGTATTGCTGAAGCCAGACAACCTGCATCTGCATCCCAGCTCTGCCTTTACCATCGGTGTGATCTCGGGCCAGTTTCTTTTTTAATGTTGAAAGTGGAAATATTAATAATCCACTTCAGCACTGCTGTGAGGATTGAATGTATTCATGTAGATAACATGCTTGACACCTAGCAAATACTGTATACACGCTAGCTGTTTCAGTTATCGCTGCCACTTGCCACAGTTGGAAGTTCTGGTTTATTTTGAAACATGCAGAAGAGCTAAGCTGACCCCATGAAGACAGCACTGTTGACGGTAGTCAGACCACTTGCCCTGTGTTGATCCATGGACATTTTTGCTCTTGAGGTTGAGATGACAGTTCACGCTCATGCTTCTGTAGGTGCCTCCAGACTTTTAAATTCCCAAGTAGAGCCACAGCATTTCCCCCTGATCTGCTACTTATAAAATATTTATCATAAAATTAACCAATTTTAACATCTCAAATTAAAAACTTAATTACATTATGATCTAGAAATAAATACTCTAACCAAATTTTTACAACGATCCTTACTTTATAAAAGGAATCTTTATTTCTCCTCCCCCACCCTGATCTCTCTCCAGGTAATATTAGTAAGGCATGTGGTATATACTATTGGAAAACAAGTACAGGTAATTTATATACAGTTTATTTTTCTCATTTATTAATACTCAGAGGATGGTTACAAACTCAATTTAGATTATTGTGTTGCTTTTGGTACCAAGAGAAATGTTTATGGCATCTCTCTTGATCATAGCATGATATAGTTACACTACCCTTGTCTTTTCATCTGTCTTGGGCTTCTTCCTTTTAAAATTGTATCCAGACATAGGAAGAGAAAAATGGCGACGGAATAGAGTCGGGTTTGGAGTCTGTTCCTGGGGCGGAGAGTCGGAGCAGCAGAGGCTCGCAGAGGGAGTGTATGTGGGCAAGCCAAGGGACAGCTAAACTCCAGGAGAAGGCGGGGGAGTGCTGGGCAGTGTTCCTCTGACCGCGCAGCACCCACAGGGGCTGGGTCCCCTCCTGGAGCTGCGGGCTCGCCGGGCGCCTCGCCATCTTGCAAGGAAAGGAGGATTTTAGTGGAAACCTGACTTTCTGCGACAACGGCAAACACTGAACTGCTGGGAGCACCAGACCACCGGTCCCCTATCAGCGCAAACACTCGGATTCAAAGGAACTCTTCACTGCACCACGGAAAGGTCAGATTTTGTCTGAAATAAGCTGCGGTTTCTGATCCCCGCGGTGGGTGAGGGAAGCGCTGGGTGAGGGAAGTGCGGCAGCCGCAGGACCGGCAGGAGCCGGGAGGTCTGTGCCTAGAAAAATCAGCGGCAGTTGGAACTGCCGTGATCCGTGAATGAGGAGGGGGGTCTTCTGAGCTGCTAACAGAAGTGACCTCTTGAAAGCAACTCATTTTAATCTGACGAGGAGGGTCAGACTAAGAATTTTCAAAGGAGTGCAGGCTCCTTAGTCTGGGGCACAGACCCACGGTCCGCACACCTGGGCTCTTTCCGACTCTGATTGCTAAGCCCAACACATAGAAAAACCCAGGTGGAAACCCTGAAAGACTGCAGGGGGAAGGTGTTTTTTCGGAACCTGGGGCCAGAGCTGCGTGTGACCATCAGAGAGGCAGCTCTGAGGCGCACACCTCCACAAACTGGTAGTGAGTGCCATAGAAGGGGGAAAAAAAAAAAAAGAAAAAAGAGCTAGAGAGGCCCGGAAGTCAATTCAGAAACACTGCCACCCAGGGGCTGAAACGCTAATTGTCTCTGGTGTAATCAAAAATAAATACGAGAAATTAAGACAGGGCTGGCTTAAAAAGCAGGACTGGCTTCCAACACTGAGGAGCCCTGGAATGAAGCTGAACTGAAATACCGCCCAGACTGGGAAAAAGGCGTACCAAACAGAATAATAGAGGAAGTGAATGACAGCCGCTACTGCACATTTTAGTCTTCCTATTTTTTAATTTTCAATTCTTTTTTCAATTTTTTAATTTTTTTATTCTCATATTTTTTTATTTTCATTTTTTGCATCTTTTACTTAAGAAACTAATATTTTTTTCTTTTTCCTCACTTGATTTTCACCTTTTTAATTATTACATTTTTATTTTCAATCAGCACTATTATTACTATTATTTTACTTTTTTTTTTTTTTAATGTCATTAGATTTTCCCTTTCTTTTATTTTTGGATTAGTGTCCTACATTCGATTTGCATCTTTCCCTTACAATCGCTTTACCCTATCTCAAAGCTAAAATTATGCCATCACTCTCCTCCTAACCTTTCCCCTTTTGGTCCCCAGTTTATCTTAACCCTTTCTGGCTTTAGATTTTCCCTACTTTTTCAGTTTACTCCCTGCTAAAACTTCACCCTACTTATATATCTAATTCCCAACCCCCTGCTCCAAATCCATACAAACCTCTCTCTACGCTACCTTTAAAAAATTATTTTTCTCTCGGGCCTTTTGTTGTTGTTTGCTTGAATGTTGATTAGATTGAATTTTTATGCTTTTTTATGAGATTGTTTTGATTATTCTTTTTGTTGGTTTGGTTGGTTCTTTTGTTTGCTTTGTTTTTGTTTGTTTTTTACTTTTGTTTTCCCTTGCCTCACTTGATATTAGCTGCTGTTGCAGTTTGTATTAATCTCCAGGCTCGTGTTGCTGGAATTTGCTGGGAATAGTGGTTGTTCTAGTGGAGTTTACTCCCCATATATATAGTTTGTTCCCCTTTTCTCTCTTAGTATCATTCTTGTCTCTCTTACTTTTTTTTTCTTTTCTTTTTCTTTTCTGTTTTTTCTTTTCTTTCTTTCTGCTCTTTTCCCAAGTTCAGATTCACACTCTTTGTTGTTGTTGTTTTTTCTTCGTTGTTGTTCTTTCTTTTTACTCTCCCTCTTCCACTCCTATTCCCTAATTTGTCTTTCTCTGGTGGTTACCTTTATTGGAGGTTATTAATATTGTGAATACAATTCTGTTCAGTGCCTTGTCTGTTGTGCCTGGTTGTGTTGTATTTTATACCTTTAAATCAACGCCAGAGAGAGAAATCTATATAACCAGACATCCGGAGAAGAGAGACCATGGGGAGACAAAGAAACAGCCCAAACAGGAAAGAGAAGCAGGCATCACCAGAAAAGGAAGTAAACGATTTAGAGGCAAACAACCTATCAGAGAAAGAATTCAGAGAAATGGTCATAAAGTGGCTGAAAAGGATGGAAGACAAATTCGACAATATGAGTAAGAACCAAGAAGAAATGAAGAAGAACCAAGAAGAAATGAAAAATGACATCGCTGCTGTAAAGAACTCAATAGAAAGCATCAAGAGTAGACTAGATGAAGCAGAGGACCGCATAAGTGAGCTAGAAGACAAGATGGAAAAAAATACCCAATTACAACAGCTTCTAGAAACAAAAATTAGAAAGATTGAGGAGAGCGTAAGGGAACTTCGGGACAATACAAAACAAAACAACATCAGGATAATAGGGGTGCCAGAAGGAAAGGAAACTGAGCAAGGAATAGAAAACCTGTTTGAAGAAATAATAACTGAAAACTTCCCTGATATAGGGAAGAAAAAACCCACACAAATCCAAGAAGCTCACAGAGTTCCAAGCAAAATGAACCCCAAAAGACCGACGCCAAGGCACATTATAGTTAAGTTGGCAAACACCAACGACAAAGTAAGAATCTTACAAGCGGCCAGAGAGAGACAGACAGTTACATACAAAGGAACCCCCATCAGACTAGCAACTGATTTCTCAACAGAAACTCATCAGGCCAGAAGGGAATGGAATGAAATATACCAAGTCATGCAAAGGAAGGGTCTAAATCCAAGAATACTGTACCCAGCAAGGCTATCAATCAAAATTGAAGGTGAAATCAGGAGCTTCAGAGACAAAAAAGGACTAAGGGAGTTTATCACCACCAAACCAGCAATGAAAGAAATGCTAAAGGGTCTGCTGTAAAAAAAAAAAAAAAAGAAAAGAAATAGGAAGCAAAGAAGGTACACAGGGGTATAGAATAAAAATGGCGTCAAATAAGTACCTATCAATAATAACTTTAAATGTAAATGGATTGAATGCCCCAATCAAAAGACACAGGGTAACAGACTGGATAAGAAAACAAAACCCAGATATCTGCTGTCTACAGGAAACCCACCTCAAAAAAAAGGATGCATACAGACTGAGAGTAAAGGGATGGAAAAAGGTTTTCCAGGCAAATGGAAATGAAAAAAAAGCTGGGGTTGCAATACTTATATCTGACAAATTAGATCTCAAAGTGAAGGACATAACAAGAGATAATGAAGGCCACTTCATAATACTAAAGGGAGAAATCCAACAAGAAGAAATAACTCTGGTAAACATATATGCACCCAATACAGGAGCACCAAGATACATTAAAAAACTCCTGGAAGATATCAAAGGAGAGATTGACAGTAATACAATCATAGTAGGAGACTTCAATACCCCACTATCACCATTGGACAAATCCTCTAAACAAAAAATCAGCAAAGAAACATCAATCCTAAATGACTCACTAGAACAGATGGAATTAATCGACATCTTCAGAACATTTCACCCCAAAGCCACAGAATATACATTCTTCTCAAGTGCACATGGGTCATTTTCAAAGATAGACCATATGTTAGGACATAGGCAAAGTCTCTCCAAATTCAAGAAGATAGAAATCATATCAAGTATCTTCTCAGATCACAGTGGCATAAAACTGGAAATCAACTACAATAAAAACAACCCAAAGAAATCAAACACTTGGAGACTAAACAGCATGTTATTAAACCATGACTGGGTTACCAAAGACATCAAGGAAGAAATAAAAAACATCATGGCAACAAACGACAATGAAAACACAACAATCCAAAATCTATGGGACACAATGAAAGCAGTCCTGAGAGGGAAGTTCATAGCTCTACAAGCCTACTTCAAAAAACAAGAAACAATGGTAATAAATTACCTAACCCAACAACTCAAAGAGTTAGAGAGAGAGCAACAAGATAAGCCCAGTGTAAGCAGAAGGAAAGAAATAATAAAGATCAGAGCGGAGATAAACGACATAGAGACCAAAGAAACAATACAAAAGATCAACAAAACCAAGAGCTGGTTCTTTGAAAGGATAAACAAGATTGATGGACCTCTAGCCAGGCTCACCAAGAAGCAAAGAGAGAGGACCCAAATAAACAAAATCAGAAATGAAAGAGGTGAAATAACAACAGACCCCGACGAAATACAAAGGATTGTTACAAAATACTACGAACAACTCTATTCCAACAAACTGGACAACCTAGAGGAAATCGACATATTCCTAGAAAAATACAACCTTCCAAAACTCAATCAGGAAGATTCTAAACAGCTCAACATGCCAGTAACTATGGAAGAAATTGAAGCAGTCATCAAAAAGCTTCCGGCAAACAAAAGCCCGGGGCCAGATGGCTTCACAGGAGAGTTTTATCAAACTTTCAAGGAAGAACTAAAACCTATCCTCCTCAGACTATTCCAAAAAATTCAAGAGGAAGGAACACTTCCAGGCTCCTTCTATGAAGCCAGCATCACCCTAATACCAAAACCAGATAAAGACAACTCAATGAAAGAGAATTACAGGCCAATATCCCTCATGAACATTGATGCCAAAATCCTCAACAAAATTCTAGCAAATCGGCTCCAGCAGTACATCAGAAAGATCATACACCATGACCAAGTAGGATTTATTCCAGGAATGCAAGGATGGTACAATATCCGCAAATCAATAAACGTGATACATCACATAAACAAATTGAGAGATAAAAATCACATAGTCATATCAATAGATGCAGAAAAAGCATTTGACAAAATCCAACACCCTTTCTTGATAAAAACTCTCAACAAGGTGGGAATAGAAGGCTCATACCTCAACATAATAAAAGCTATTTATGATAAACCCACAGCAAACATCATACTCAATGGGCAAAAACTAAAACCATTTCCCCTAAGAACAGGAACAAGACAGGGATGCCCACTCTCACCACTCCTGTTTGACATAGTACTGGAAGTATTAGCTATCGCAATTAGGCAAGAAGAAGAAATAAGAGGCATCCAAATTGGAAAAGAAGAAGTGAAGCTGTCCTTATTTGCAGATGACATGATATTGTACATAAAAAACCCAAAAGATTCCATCAAAAAACTAATAGACTTAATAAATGAATTCGGCAATGTAGCGGGATACAAAATTAACGCCAAGAAATCTATGGCTTTTCTATACACCAATAATGAACTTACAGAAAGAGAGACTAAAAAAGCAATCCCATTTACCATCGCACCAAAAAAATTAAGATACCTAGGAATAAACTTAACTAAGGAGGTAAAAGACCTATACGCAGAAAACTACAGGACACTGAAAAAAGAGATAGAGGAAGAAGTAAACAGATGGAAGAACATACCATGTTCCTGGATTGGTAGAATCAACATCATTAAAATGTCCATACTACCCAAAGCAATCTACAGATTCAATGCACTCCCCATCAAAATACCAACAGCATATTTCACAGACCTAGAAAGAACTCTCCAAAAATTCATCTGGAATAAAAAAAGACCCCGACTAGCCTCAGCAATCCTCAGAAAGAAGAATAAAGTAGGTGGGATCTCAATACCAGATTTCAAGCTGTATTACAAAGCCACTGTTCTCAAAACAGCCTGGTACTGGCACAAGAACAGACATATTGATCAATGGAACAGAATAGAGAACCCAGATATCGACCCAAACCACTATGCTCAATTAATATTTGACAAAGGAGGCATGAACATACAATGGAGTCAAGACAGTCTCTTCAATAAATGGTGTTGGGAAAACTGGACAGATACATGCAAAAAAATGAAACTAGATCACCAACTTACACCATACACAAAAATAAATTCAAAATGGATACAGGACTTAAACATAAGGCGGGAAACCATAAAAATACTAGAGGAATCCACAGGCAACAAAATCTCAGACATATGCCACAAGAACTTCTTCACTGACACTGCCCCTAGGGCAATGGAAGCCAAAGAGAAAATTAACAAATGGGACTACATCAAAATAAAAAGCTTTTTTACAGCAAAAGAAACCATCAACAAAACAACAAGAAAGCCCACTGCATGGGAAAACATATTTGCAAATGCTATCACTGATAAAGGTTTAATCTCCAACATCTACAGGCAGCTTATGCAACTCAATAAGAGGAAGATAAATGATCCAATAAAAAAATGGGCAACAGACCTAAACAGAATATTTTCAAAAGAAGACAGAAGGAAGGCCAAGAGACACATGAAAACATGTTCAAAGTCACTTATTATCCGAGAGATGCAAATCAAAACAACAATGAGGTACCATCTCACACCTGTCAGAATGGCAATCATTAACAAATCAACAAACAACAAGTGTTGGCGAGGATGCGGAGAAAAAGGAACCCTCGTGCACTGCTGGTGGGAATGCAGACTGGTGCAGCCACTGTGGAGAACAGTATGGAGTTTCCTCAAAAAACTGAAAATGGAACTCCCATTTGACCCAGTAATCCCACTCCTGGGAATATATCCGAAGAAACTAGAAACACCAATCAGAAAGGATATATGCACCACTATGTTCATAGCAGCACAATTTACAATAGCTAAGATTTGGAAACAGCCTAGGTGCCCATCAGCAGATGACTGGATCGGAAAACTGTGGTACATCTACACAATGGAATACTATGCTGCCATAAAAAAGAAGGAATTCTCATCATTTGCAGCAACCTGGATGGAATTGGAGAACATTATGCTAAGTGAAATAAGCCAGTCAATGAAAGAAAAATACCACATGATCTCACTCATTTAGGGATAGTAAAGAACATTATAAAGTGGTGAACAAAAAGATAGATACAGAGACAGTAAAGCATCAAACAGACTTTCAAAGTACAGGGGGAAAGTTTGGGAAAGGTGGGGGAGTTATGAAATCAAACGAAGGACTTGTATGCATGCATATAAGCATAAACAATGGACGCAAAACTCTGGGGGGGGAGGGCATGTGTGGGTGTGGGGTGGGGTGGGGTAATAGTAAGATATGTACACATATAATACCTCAATAAAAATATTAAAAAAAAAATAAATAAAAAAATAAAATTGTATCCATTGGTAAATGAAAAAGAATGGGGAAGAAACTTTAGAATCAGGCTATACAGCCAATACAACTGTACACAGAGGCCCTGACCACTGACTGCACTCCCCCGGCCTGGCTCACTGGCCCACGGAAAGCTGACCCGGGCTGCAGGCTATGTGTCACTTCTTGCCCCCTTTGCAAGTCCCTGGGCACTTAACTGGGATGCCACTCAAGGCAGCCTTTTAGAATGTTGGAGAGAGATAGGGAAGCTATTATGGAATGGTCTGCATTCTCTTTGATTATCTTTCTCCTCCCCCTCAAACAACAACAAAAAAATCCCAGAAAGCATAATTTCACAACTGTCTTATTATTTAGCAACAATACCACCCCTGAAACCCTGGTGTCTCATCACTCTGTGTGACAACCCTACCCTAAATAAGCAAAGCCCAAGACGTTACTGTCCTGAGTTGTAACAGTGACAAATGAGCTTACTTCTAAGGCAGCCCCGTTAGCCCTGTGCTACTCTCTCTGTGGCATCAAAATGGTAGTATCGCATTCAAAGCTCATGATATAAGAGAAACTATTTTAAATTTGTATTACTTAGGAGGGAAAATATGCTCAGTTTACATAAGTCATGTTAAATTAGTATCATATGCTAATAATTATGTTTTTAATAATAGAACTTGAAATCTTTAATAAGTCTTAAACTCAGCTATTTATGTTACATAGTGGCAAGTGGCAAAACTCTTTTATTAGTAAACTAGAGGCCTGGTGCACGGATTCGTGCACTGGTGGGGGTCCCTCGGAGTAGCCTGAGGGGATCAGTGGTCTTCCGTGCTGCCACAGCCAGGCCTTACCGGCCAGCTTGTCAGGCTCCAGCCCACTGTCCCCGTCAATCCCACACAGCATGAAGTAGTGCACGAAGCAGCAGGTGGCCGGGGAGGAGCCCGAGCCCGGGCTGGGTGTTGTGCCACTGCTCCCACTGCCTGCTGCCCGCTCAGGCATACAGGGGGAGTGTCCGTGGGAGAGGCTTGCACCACTGCAGCTGTGCTGGCCAGCCGTGAGCCCCGTGTCTGGCACATGTCTGTCAGCTGAATGGCGCTTCTGCTGTGAGAGCACACTGACCACCAGGGGGCAGCTCCTGCATTGAGCGTCTGCCCCTTGGTGATCAGTGCGCATCATAGCTACCATCCGGTTGTTTGGTCATCTGGTCGCTTAGGCTTTTATATATATAGATAGGCAATGAGTTGAGAAAGCAATGTCACAGTTAACTGTATCATCAGCAACATGCAATTCATCCTTGGATAAATTTATACCTAAATATGCTTTCTTGGCTCATGAAAACTTTAGCCCAAAGCTACTAACCAACAAAAATCACCCCCACCCCAAATCCAAAATAACGAGACTCTAAAAATATATGCTCAGAATTTAAGCACTACTAATCTTGTTTCAGTATGTAAATAAGGAAAAGCACATCTGGAAAGTCTGTAGCCTGATGTCAATTCAGCACAAGAAATATAAAGATCAGGGATGACTTTTTAGAGTTTGGCTTAAAACTCAGGGACTTAGGTTTCCTGACATCAGAATAGGTACTTTCACTTTCTGAACAGCTAGGAAAATCGTTCACTTCAGCTAAATACGTTTTCTGAATATCAAAATACTAGATTACGAGATGAGACTTTATGAGTGTGGGCACCAATCCTAAATCTTATTAAACTACTACTATTACCTATAAAGCTTATTCAAGATGGGGAAAAGGTTTAAAAAGAAAATTTTAGCAATCACGTAGCTGCTTGAAAAGACTGAGTGTAATATACAGATAATGGAGGAAAAATTATTTTGTCTGTTCTAAATTGTCTGGGTAACTACCTTAATCATCTACCTCAGGGTGCCAGTGTGACATCTGTCTTGAGGTGATTAAATCCTAGGTCTTAGGAAAGGGAGCACTAAGAGGCTGACCTTGGCAGTAGAGAGGGGAATGCTAGGGCCAGAATTTATGGAATGGTGATTGACTTCATCATTGACTTCCTGGCCCCGGGGAAACTAAACCCACACCTATTTGGAGGAGGGAAGTATTGCAATTGTTTTGAGGGCAATCACCCTGTTGCTTCAAATATGAAGTAGCCTCTCACCTCTGAATTTGCAACTGTACCTCCAACTCCAAGATTAAGATTTAACACATGTGGTACTGTGCTGCCCCAAACCATTGGTCCAATCTACACAATGTGAAATATAGTTACCAATGGGATGGGACATTGAGCAGATTTCAGCTGTCTAGATATTGCTAAACCACTGGTTTGACTGACTCCTGGATGAGTTTGGTGTTGTTTTCTTGCTCAACTGACCTCATTTGGGGTTAGCTCAACTGGCAATGCGTGGACATGGAGCTTGTCAACAGAGTTATTGGGAGATGAGGGAAGTTCTGGACTCAGATAAGGATGAGCTGGTCTCCAGTTCTTCAAAGCACTTCGGTTTCTTGCTTTGCCATTTCATAAATCTCTCCCAACAGGGCACCGCAGAGCATACACAAAAGGAAAAAAGGAACATAAACAAACCGGCTCCTGTCATCTCTGTTGATTTTTCACTTAGTAGACTTCTTTATGGATTAAAAAACTTTTTTTCAGCTTCTTGTAAAGCAGTGTTCATTGGAGCTTAGCCAATAGATGCTATCATCCCTGCCAGAGTCTATGCTATGGGCGGCCTATGGAAGCATATCTGCTCAAGGCATTCATGCAAATTATTACTTACTGCCCTATATGCTCATAAATTAATAGCTTCTCTGTGGATGAAAAACAGAAATTAGACAACCATTAAGGTTGAACAATGTTTAAAGAATATTAAATATTAATGTATGAAATGAAAAAAAATATTGTGAGTGATATCAGCAGATATGCCAAAAGCATAACAAGCCAAACCTAAGAATGCAAATAATAAAAACACGTTTTCAGCTAGATATTCTGGATGGTTTAGTATTCAAATTAAAGTTGAAATTTTTCCCTTTCAGTAAAAACAAAATAAAGTATTGACTGCTGTTTCATATGGTATGAGTGTTCATTTTCATACTCAGAGCAAAAAGGAATTGAAGGCGCATAAACTAATAAGGTCTGAGTTATTTTTGGTCATTGTGCTTGTGCAAAAAATGTCTTTGCAATATTGAAAATGCATACCATGAATATTTCTAAAAAGTTTTTATCTGTCTGCAGTGGTTTTCCTATTCCCTGCATTTTAATAATTGTCAGGTTGTCTCGTGCGTCCCAAGGACTTTGCCAGACGCTGTAACATTGGAATAGGAATCGGCGGAAGACTCTTCCAGGTGACAGGATGGAGTGAACTGTCGCTCTTTGGGCGGGTGGGCATGGTCACTGGTCTTTGGCAATAAGAAATACAGGAGAAAACTTTATATGATTAGACACCCTTAAAATTCAGTGTGTTCCGCCAGACAGGGGTATGGATTCTGCACCAGTGAGGAGCCAAAGGAAGCTCTAGCTCTTGTCCTGCCCCTGCTTTGAATTAGCTGTGAAGCCAAGCGTCCCTGAGTCCGGGTGAGACCATGCGTCCCTGGATCCGGATGAGGCCTCGTGCACCTAGGCCCGGGTGAGCCCTGGCCCTGGGTCTGGGAGAGGCCAAGCGTCCTGGGTCCGGGTGAGACCATGTCCCTGGATCCGGATGAGGCCTCGTGCACCTAGGCCCGGGTGAGCCCAAGTGGCCCTGGGTGGGAGAGGCCAAGCGTCCCTGGGTCCGGGTGAGACCATGCGTCCCTGGATCCGGATGAGGCCTCGTGCACCTAGGCCCGGGTGAGCCCAAGTGGCCCTGGGTCTGGGAGAGGCCAAGCGTCCCTGGGTCCGGGTGAGACCATGCGTCCCTGGATCCGGGTGAGGCCTCGTGCACCTAGGCCCGGGTGAGCCCAAGTGGCCCTGAGTCTGGGAGTGGCCAAACGTTCCTGGGTCTGGGTGAGACCATGTGTCCCTGGATCCGGGTGAGGCCTCGTGCACCTAGGCCCGGGTGAGCCCAAGTGGCCCTGGGTCAGGGAGAGGCCAAGCGTCCCTGGGTCCGGGTGAGACCATGTGTCCCTGGATCCGGGTGAGGCCTCGTGCACCTAGGCCCGGGTGAGCCCAAGTGGCCCTGGGTCTGGGAGAGGCCAAGCGTCCCTGGGTCCGGGTGAGACCATGCGTCCCTGGATCCGGATGAGGCCTCGTGCACCTAGGCCCGGGTGAGCCCAAGGGGCCCTGGGTCTGGGAGAGGCCAAGCGTCCCTGGGTCTGGGTGAGACCATGTGTCCCAGGATCCGGGTGAGGCCTCGTGCACCTAGGCCCGGGTGAGCCCAAGTGGCCCTGGGTCTGGGAGTGGCCAAACGTTCCTGGGTCTGGGTGAGACCATGTGTCCCTGGATCCGGGTGTGGCCTCGTGCACCTAGGCCCGGGTGAGCCCAAGTGGCCCTGGGTCGGGGAGAGGCCAAGCGTCCCTGGGTCCGGGTGAGACCATGTGTCCCTGGATCCGGGTGAGGCCTCGTGCACCTAGGCCCGGGTGAGCCCAAGTGGCCCTGGGTCTGGGAGAGGCCAAGCGTCCCTGGGTCCGGGTGAGACCATGTGTCCCTGGATCCGGGTGAGGCCTCGTGCACCTAGGCCCGGGTGAGCCCAAGTGGCCCTGGGTCTGGGAGAGGCCAAGCATCCCTGGGTCCGGGTGAGACCATGTGTCCCTGGATCCGGGTGAGGCCTCGTGCACCTAGGCCCGGGTGAGCCCAAGTGGCCCTGGGTCTGGGAGAGGCCAAGCGTCCCTGGGTCCGGGTGAGACCATGCGTCCCTGGATCCGGATGAGGCCTCGTGCATCTAGGCCCGGGTGAGCCCAAGTGGCCCTGGGTCTGGGAGAGGCCAAGCGTCCCTGGGTCCGGGTGAGACCATGTGTCCCTGGATCCGGATGAGGCCTCGTGCACCTAGGCCCGGGTGAGCCCAAGTGGCCCTGGGTCTGGGAGAGGCCAAGCGTCCCTGGGTCTGGGTGAGACCATGTGTCCCTGGATCCGGGTGAGGCCTCGTGAACCTAGGCCCGGGTGAGCCCAAGTGGCCCTGGGTCTGGGAGAGGCCAAGCGTCCCTGGGTCTGGGTGAGACCATGTGTCCCTGGATCCGGGTGAGGCCTCGTGCACCTAGGCCCGGGTGAGGCCACGTGCCCCTGGGTTTGGGAGAGGCCAAGCGTCCCTGGGTCCGGGAGAGACCATGTGTCCCTGGATCCAGGTGAGGCCTTGTGCAACTAAGCCCGGGTGAGGCCACGTGCCCCTGGGTCTGGGAGAGGCCAAGCGTCCCTGGGTACGGGTGAAGCCAGATCCAGGGTCCGGGTGAGGCCGTGCGCCCCTGGATCCATCCGGGTGAGGCTGGGTCCCAGGCCCGGGTGAGACCACGCGCCCCTTGGGTATGGGTGAGGCCACGTGCCCCTTAGTCCGGGTGACGCCGTGCCCCTGGGTTCGGCCGAGACCAAACCAGAGGGAGTCGGACCTCCATTACCACCATTTGTCCACCATCCAGAGCTGAGGGGTCAGTGCTGACATGTACACATAAGGAACTACTGGACATCGAAATTGGGTCTCAAAAGAACTGTTGGTCCAGGGGGAAGCTCGCTACAGATTGATTCATTTGCCTGTCAGCATAAATATTATTGCTCGTCTCACATTCAGTTCTTATTAGTATATATCTAGTGACATTTGATCTCGTTCATCTAGAGGAAATGATGAACAACATAGACTGAGGAACAAGAACAGAACCAGAAGTAAGGAGGCATCAATCGGACTATCGGGCCTCAGAGGGAGGATAGGGGAGGGTAGGGGGAGAGTGGGGAGAGGGGGAGAGTTCAACCAAAGGACCTGTATGCATGCATATAAGCCTATCCAACGGTTAAGTTCAACAGGGGATTGGGGCCTGCGTGGGGAGAGGGGTGGGATGGGAATGGGGGGATGAGGACAAATATGTGACAGCTTAATCAATAAAGAAATTAAAAAAAAAAAAAAGTTCCTTGAGCCATCTCACCTACTGCTATGCTTTCATTATATTTGGACAGTTCCCAACTCTAGTCCTGACCTTTCTTCTAAAATCCAGCCTCGAACATCCAGGAATTCATTTGCAAAATTCTCAACTCTGAAAAGTTACCTAAAATAATTCCCATTCTATTCCATACACACATAAAAGAGGAGCTTCCTTCAGATGCCTGTTCGAATGAATGATACCAGAAATTGGATATTAGGAGCCTACTCTGTACCGAGGAAAGACATTGGCTTCTGGTACTTTGCTTTCCCTCAACACTGTTTCATGTGTGACAGCTAGGCTGAGAACCTTCTAGGATAAAGAGGTGTTGTTGGTCACAGAGGAGTAGAATATTCACTAGGTCGCCTGACCATAAAACCACTTTAGGAACATTAAAACACTCCATTACTAATAATTACATCTTAGCTCTAAATGAGGTAAGCTGAAGCAAGAAAGAAAATGAAGAGAAGAAATAACAGAGGAAGAGGGAAGAAGAAAAGGAGACGAGAGAAGAGGGAGGAAAGAGGAGCATCAGTAGTAAAACCAATGGTCAAAAAAGAGCATTTTTCATTTAATAAAGTTTATTTTTTATCTCTTAATATATGACTTAAACATTTATATTATTTAATTTAATTTAATTTGGGTGACAGTGTTTAATAAAATTATATAGGTTTCAAGTGTAATTTAACTTTAAAAAAAAAAAAAAAAAAAAGAATTAGCTGTGAGGTCTTAGCAAGGGAACCTCTCGGCCCCTTCCTCATTTATTACATGCACTAAGTAACACAAATCCTACGGACCTCACAGAGGTGGTCAAATAAGATAAAACCTGAACAAGTACTGTGATACAGCCAATCAATCAGTATATTATTTATGGAGCACTACTCTATGCTGGCCAGTCACTGGGGGGGCAGGGGGCAAGGGAGGGTTAGGGGCTGTGGGGGGGGGGTTGGTTCCAAACCAGAATAATTAAAGAATGCTAGCAAATGTTTATATTATGCATTTATTACATATCAACTCATTTCCTCCTCACAATGACCTCGTGAAGTAGATATCTCAAATTATTTCTTTTTACAGATGATAAAAGTAAAACACAGAGAGGTTAAGTAACTTGCCCAAGGTCACATAGCTGGTTAGTGGCAGAGCTGGGGCATGATCCCAGGCAGCTAGCTTGAGTCCATATTCATCACTGCACTGACCCTAGTTCTGTCTCATTCGTCCAGGCCCTCGGAGTCTCGCGGCAGAGATGGACTGTTGTGAAACAGTATGGATTGCAATAAGAGTGCCAGGCCCCCGGCGTCAGTATGGAAGCCTGAGGAGGAGCACCTAGCTCAGCTTAGAGTGCACTTGATTGTGTGTGCACTGGTGATTAGGTGGAGACAGGCCAGGGACAGCTTCCAATGATGAGGGAGACCTTCCCTGAGTCTTAACCCTTTGCACTCGCTTGCTTTTTTCTCGATTCCTTTATTCTAAGCTAACCTTGTCGAGTCACACTCGACATCCGAGTGCAAAAGGTTAAAGGATAGGCAGGGTAGGTAGGAAGGACATTTTAGGCTGAGATGACAAGAGCAAAAGCACCAAGACTGGAATCAGTCTGGAATGGGCATGGCCACAAGGCTGTAGTCATTCTAGGAGTGATGGCAGAAGAGGCTGGAGGTGGGCATGGCCCAGGTCTCCCAGGACCCTGCATGCCAGGCTCAGGAGACATAATGGGACTCCAATGTCCAATGATAATGATGAAACTGAATAGTAATATTGGGCCACAGAAAGCATGTAGGTTGCTGCATAGAGAAGGCAGGGAGGGAGCAGAAACCACTATACAGGCAACTGCATCTGAGTACCATAGGGGGGATTTGTAAGGAAGGATCCTCTATCCCAGTGCTTTCCAAACTTTAATGTGCACAGGATTCATCCCAGGCACTGGGGATGCGGACTCTGATTCAGGAAGCAGGGAGTGGCCACCGAGGTTGTGCATTTCTAACAGGCTCCAGGTGGTGCCACCTGCGGGGCCTGGACCACACTTTGCACTGCAAGGCCATGCAGAGTGTATGTAGCCTAGAAAGATCATTCTTTGTTCTTTAAGAAACTCTTAAAAAATAACCCCAGAGCGTGTGTGTGCACTGGTACATCTCAGGGTTCCAGCCGAAGATCCTGCAAAGTAACTTCCGGGCCAGTGCTTGGCCTGGTTTGATTAAGGCGGCTCACCTCCTTATTCCTGAGAAAACAGGTGGTCCAGGCCTAGGCATCTGGGTTCTCCCAGCCCCAAGACCTGTTTCCAGCCTCTTCCTTTATTTTCTAGGGAATTGGAATTAGGGGATTAAGGAGGCCTGTGGAGAGGAGAGAAAACCTATGGCATTGATTCCATTCCATGCCCCTTTAACACTTGGTATTTGTTTTATCTATTAGGCCATACCTTTCCAAAATCTCTTTATTGCATCTATGCATTTATAAAAATTCAGGGGAATAAAAATTACCTTAGTTTTGAAACATATGTAGCACCTTTTTGGGTAAATTGAGGCACACCCAGAGAAGTCACAAAAGAAAAAATGGAAAACCCCACCTTCGAGCTCCAGGGAGCCTGCACTTATGGGAGGGCTGCTCTCAAAGATTTTGGGGAGACACACTTTTGGGTTTTTCAGGGTGCCTTGGGAACATCATGTTGTCGTGGGGCCCTTGGGATTCACACTTTTTTTTTTTAAGTGTTTTTTTTTTTCTTTTATTTATTTATATTTGTTAATCCTCACCCAAGGACATTTTTCCAGAGATTTTTAGAGAGAGTGGAAGGGAAGGGGGGAGAGAGAGAGAGAGAGAGAGAGAGAGAGAGAGAGAGAGAGAGAGGGAGAGAGAGAAACATTGATGTAAGAGAGACACATTGGTTGGTTCCTCCTACACTCGCCAGGACCAGGGCCAGAGATTGAGCCTGAAACTGAGCTATGTGCCCTTGACTGGAATCAAACCGGGGACCCTTCTGTCCAAGGGCCGATGCTCTATCCACTGCGCCAAATGGCTAGGGCAGGGACTCACATTCTTGATGCCTGCTGTGGAAACTGAACCTCCTTGAACAACAGGATGCCCAGAGAGAAGGAACCAGAGGCCTGGTAGAGATTACACTAAGTTCTGCCAATTCTTCTTTCACGCATCACCAAGAAAACTGTGGGTGTGACTGAAATTCGTGCCAGTAATCTCTGAACAAAGAGATAGCCTGAAACCAAGGACAAAAGAAAAGAAACCCCAGCCCAGGATTCATTCTAAATACACTTTCATAACAGCTGAAATGAAGTAGGGTGGCAGCTAGAACAGTGACAGGCAGCATCCAAAATCTGCCATGGAAGTCATTGCCTCTAGATTTAGCTCCTTGGACCAACTCACTTTTACGGTTGCCTTGAATATTTCTCACCCTCCCAACCTAGAAATTCCACATTACTCATATTATTGGGGAGACCCCAGAAGGCTGGGGTCCAGCCATTCTTCAATGACTTATTTTCTTAGCATCTCTCCCTCCATTTAAGATGAAAAGTTTTATATTTTACATATGTTCTTCATTGCTCATTTTAGAACCTTCGGGAAAAATATCCAAGTGGAAAGACAGCATCAACTTTTTTTAAAAAATGTTTTTATTGATTTTAGAGAGAGAGGAAGGGAGGGGTAGAGAGAAACATTGATGTGAGAGAGAAACATCAATTGATTGCCTCCCATATGTGCCCCAACCGGGGATCGAACCCACAGTCTGGGTAAATGCCCCGACTGAGAATCGAACCTGCGACCTTTCAATGTATGAGGTGATGCTCCAACTGTCTGAGCCACACCGGACAGGGCAAGACAGCATCAACTTGTAAATTGTATTTTTATTTCTAGGAATTTTTCTAGTCTTAAGTTCACATATTATGGGACATGTAAAATTACAGGGGTGGGGAAAGAGGAAGAATCTGTTGCCAAAAGGCAGCAAAGCTGATTTGGGGCAATTTAGTCTCTGGTCTCTCCTCTGGGAATTTATATGGCACCCATCATACCCTAGGTGTTTCCTGAGCAGTAGTGAACATGAGGCTAAAAAAGGGAAGAGTTAAAAAGTAGATTCAGGAAATAGTTTCAGTACACGGAGGCTGTGGCAATATAAATACAATAAAGCGGTAGGTAAACTTTACTCAAATTCTGTGAAAAACCCACACAATGCTGCTCATATCCTTCCTTTGTTTTCAAGTTTCTGTCGCGTTTGTATTTTCTTTCCTTGGGGAGTGTGCTACTTTATAACTCTTCTCTTCTTGCTTGGTGCATTTAGGTGAAAGCTTTGGAAAGCAAAGATCTGACTCTTACTTGAATTTGGCGTGGCCCGGTGGTACATGCTCTAGCTCAGGGTGCAGAGAGGAATGAGGGAGCTCAGCCCAACAGCTTGTCTGTGAATTTACTAATAGCCCTGCTGAACCAATGACTTGATTCTGTTCAGATAGAAAACCTGGTTTCTCTAGTTGGAACTCCCCACACTGAAGACCCCACATTTCTCTCTGCGTTTATGTCAATCCATAAGATGCTGGTTCCTACGGCTCCCAACTCACATTGGAAGTTGCTAATAGATGAAAGAATCATGAACATGGCTTGGATCGTGGGTAGTTAGAATCCTCAGCCTGCTCCACAGCAACCATGAAAAAGTAAGTACCTTACTACTTTTACAAACTCCTCCCTGATTCCTCTGTTCAACAAAAATCCATGCAACAAATACTGATCACCAGATAGTACCTCAAAGACACCAAATATCATAGTAGTTAAAATCTTGCTGAGTTCTTATTCTATCAACACAACTCAAACCCAATAGGAGAAGAGAATGAGAAAAAAGGAACAGAGAAAATTCTCCCGAAGAAGGCAAAACGGGGAGGTATATTAGACTGGGTTCCCTGGAAAGAGACGCTGAAATGGAGGGCTGTGCTGGCCAAGGTTTTCTGGGGAAACACACCTGTGTGAAAGGAAGGACAGCAGGGTTAGGCTGAAGAGAGGCTGATTCACAGGGCGGTTGCAAATGCGGCTCAGCCAATCCTTCATGGAGATCTGGAGCTGGGTCGGCCCCTCGGAGTGTCCAACATTGAGGCAAGTATCTCTCAATGGCTACTCCTTGGCTAGAACTGCTGCTGTCGATTCAATCCAGTCCAAAAGACTTTTATGGACCTCTTAAGTACAAGGGTCTTTGCTATGTGCTCTTATGATTAAAAAGCTCAACAAGACATAGTGTCCCTACTCTCAGAGAGCTTACCATCTAATTACATAGTTACCTGAAGTCAGCCCAGCAAAGGTCCTTGAAGGTCATTTTCAGCCGCTCAGAGATAGTGGGGGAACCACTGAATAGTTTAGACCAGAGGGTATTATGGTTAGATCTCTGCCTTTTTAGGAAGATGTTAGGAGCTGTTTCAATGGGTCCAAATAAGCACAAAGAACCTAAAACTCTGGGGCTAGGAAGGAGGGGACAGCTTTATTAGGATGTCAAAGTTTAATGGGAAGAGTCGCAGATGTGGTTTTAGTTTAATCACATAACAGGACAAACAGCTGACTCATTTATAAACAGACTGTGAAGGCAACACTGTAGCAATTAGAGTCCCGACTCTTGCTGTCTCTAAGATCCCACCTTAGGTTAAGTAACAGTGGTCTCTATTGGCTAGCAGATGCCTAAAAAAACAGGCTTACCTTTCTGTCACAAATGAAAACACAGTTATAAATCAATGGGCAAAAAAGGAACCCATTGATGTGTTTGCATTGCTTTAAAACAGCTCAGCAAAAACATCCCAGTGAGTGTCAATCATCCCATTTCCCCCTTTTCTTTCCTCTCATTACAGTCATTATTAGTCACAAAAGGCTGCTCACAAAACAGCTAGTGATTATAATTTAATGCATCCTTTCTAAAACCTGCTGGGAAATTAAAGCAGGGAGCTTTTGGAGGGAACGGGGCAGGGAAATGGGTTGGGTACGTCTGAGGCAATAGCTTTACGTGGTAATTGTTCAGAACTTCCCAGCTGTAGGAACACGGCTGACCTTAGCTTGGGAAAGCCCAGATCACTCCCTTGCAAATAGAATCATATTTTTGGTATTGGAACGAGGGGATCCTGGTTGGAGTCGCTTCTCAAACTGAGGAGTCTAGATTGCTTCTGAACCCCAGAAACGCCTGTCGATGTCATCAGTCTCCAAAGTCCGCTCCGGACCAGACAAGGATGTTCTGTTGGCTTCTGCTCATGGGTTCACACAGCAAGCAGAAGCCTTTTCTGCTGGCATTGGCCTGCAACCTCACCAAGCACCAAAAATTCAGTTTAGAATGAATTCTCTCTCTACCACTATCTCTATTCCTTCCACCCTGGCCCTCCCATGTAGCTTGAGGTCAGTCCAAATGCTCTGATATTAAAAAACAAAATCATTGAAATGAAAGGGAAAGATACTATAAATATTTAGCAATGGAAATAAATGTTCTTCTGATAATAGTCATCCATGAGATATGTGGCTCTTTTGCCAAAACCCCAAACCTGCACTCTACATTCCAGTAGTCACTAGCTACCTGTGGCTATTTAAATGTAAATTAACTTAAATGCAATTTAAAATTCCCTTCTCAGGTCATACTAGCCAGTTGCATGTACTCAGTGGTCCTATGTGGCCACCATATTGCACAGTGCAAACCTCAGTGCACCCATAATGGTAAAATGTAGTAGGATAATGGAGAAGCAATGAGTTTTGAGTATTCAATACCTTTATTTTTAATATAATATTTAGTGATAAGTTCATACAATTTTTTTTTTTTTACTGATGATGATGTTTAACAACCAGATCACGAAATTCCTGACAGTGAAACCGTCAACTCCACAAGCCAGTGAAAACCTGCTCCCACACACCACGGAAACATCGCCATCATTACAGAATGTTCTGTTGGACAGTAATGCCCCAAACAATACACCATCTTACCAGTGTGGTGAAAAAATATCCAGAACCACACTGAGACACTCCACATCCTCACGGGCAGCAAAGATAAAAGACTGAGTGTGTTGTAATCTCCCCATCAGTCATTCCCGTCCTCAGACCTAAACCAAATTCCTTGCCACCCCTTTGCAAAGGGGAATGCACACTTAATTGTTTTAGAGTACATCATCATCCTCTCAGATGCTTTGCGGCACTCTCCACCATTCTCTGGCACACTCCATAAACCTCCTCTTCCTTCCTTTCGTCTCATCCTCTGACTGTAAACCTATTTTTTTTTTTTCTAACTTCATCATCACAGTCAGCCTGAGGCCCCTGATTATCCCAGTCACCTTCCCATTCACCAGCATCCCCAGTGTTTTGCATAGAATTCGGGACAATGCTGCAGGCTGAAACCTCACCAGAAATTTATACAGCACCGTAATGTTCTTCTGATTCCCCAGGCAGTCTTCCCTTGATTGGAGCCTGGGATCCGCTTGCTTTCTCCAGATACCGAGCTTTTATTCCCGGGTCAGAGAATTCAGACTGAGGTTGGTTTCAGAATAGAATAAGCACACAGAAGACTCTTTCTTGTCGGCAAACCCAAGAGAGAAGCTTCTTTTTTTTTTTTTTTTTTTTCCTCCAAGAAGAATAAGCTCAAGAGAATATTCGCTGGAGGTGATGCCAGTGATTTTCATTTTTATTTTGGCTTAAAACTAACAAATGACATTTTGGTCCCAAAGATGAGTGTTCCAGGGAATAGGGCCTGGGCGGGGGGCTGTGGTTCTAGACAAAACTTCTCAGTGCTTAGCCCGCTGCAGAAAACTCCAAGGAGCTTTGACAAAACGCCAGAGCCCTAGCCCCACCCTCAGCGAGTCTGACCCCATTAGCTTGGCCCGGACACCAGTATTTTTAAAAATTCTTTTGAATTGTGGTAAAATACACATACAATCGACCAGATTAGCCATTTTTAAGAGGCATTAAGTACATTTATGCAGTCATCACCACCATCCATCCCCAGAATTCATCTTATAAAAACTGAGGCCCTTTACCCATTAAACGGTAACACCCCTTTCACTTCTCCTCCACGCCACTGGCAACCCGAGGCTGTCTATACATGTGACTGCTCACGTAAATGGAATGACACAGTGTCTGCCTTTTTGTGACTGGCTTGCTTCGCTTAGCACAGTGTCCTCAAGGTTCATCTATGCTGTAGCATGTGCCAGCATTTCCTTTGCTTTTAAGGCTGAATGATACCCAGCTGTATGGCTCTCCCACATCTTGTTTATGCATTCATCTGAACTTGGTTCCACCTTTTGGCTACTGTGAATAATGCTCCAATGAACATGGGTGAACAAATATCTCTTCAAGATCCTGCTCTTAATACTTTTGTGGATATACCTAGAAGTGAAATTGCTGGGACATACAGTTTAATTTTTTTCTCTCTCTCTTTTTTTTTTTTTTTTGGTGTGTTTTCAGTTTAATTTTTTGAGGAACCTCCATTTTTATTTATTTATTTTTAATATAAGCTGCACCATTTTACATTCCCACAAACAGGGCATAAGGGATCCAATTTCTCTGCATCCTTGACAGCACTTACTTCTTCTCTCTCTCTCTCTCTCTCTCTCTCTCTCTCTCTCTCTCTCTCGTAGCCATCCTAATGGGCACCAGCTGGTATCTCATTGTGTTTTTGAGGCATCAGTATTTTAAAAAGCCCTGCGGGTGATTCTAATGTGCAACAGGGTGAGAGTCAGGGCTGGGGAGAAGCTGTGGATGCAGTAGGTAAGGACATGTGGCTAACATAGTGGACTAATTCCGTCTCCAGAGAAACCAAAGGAAGGAGACTTGGTGTTGGCACCTGATACTTCTACATGAACTTTGGGCAAATCTCTTGGCTCCCCTAATCTGTTTCCCTGTTTATAAATGTAGGTGGGAAAACCTTTGACAGCTATTATAATTATTACCTGGCACATAATTACCGTATTTTCCGGTGTATAAGATGACTGGGTATATAAGACGACCCCCAACTTTTCCAGTTAAAATATAGAGTTTGGGATATACCCGCCCTATAAGATGACACCCGGCGTATAAGATGACCCCCGACTTTTGAGAAGATTTTCCTGGGTTAAAAAGTTATCTTATACACCGGAAAATATGGTATTATGGAAAGTTAGACTTTTTAGAAATTCAGAACTGCACACCTAGTCTCTCTCTGAAAATGAGAAATGAAAAAACAAATCTTTAAAAAGAATGTGAGTTTTTTCTGAAGGTTTTACTCAATGTGTCAAGCCACCTAAATTATTATTTTTTTCAAACCACCTATATTAAAATCTAGGTTTTGATGACATTTCTGTGTATTCCATTTTTCCACTAATCTGTGATTCCCCAAAGGAAAAAGAAAGCCCAGGCAAGTCTCCTCCATATTTCATCCTTACTGAAACAGAGATGGCTAAGAATAGGTGAAGTCTGACCATCTACTCAAGATGATGTTTAAATGAAAACTAAAAACATTAAAGAAAAGGGATCACACTCCGATAATGGACTGTCGGTCTCCAGCCAGCAGGTAGAAGGTAGGGGCAGATTGTTCACCCTAGACAAAAAAAAAAAAAAAAAAAAAAATCACACATAATCTTCTTTATCATTTTTTTCTTCATGTTAACAATAGTAATGCCATCTTATTTTTCTATCTTGTTTTCTCTTTTTCAAGGCATTCCAATGGGTATGATCTCATTGGATCTTTTGCAACATTTCTGTGACGTATGTGCAGGATATAGAATTCACCCCATTTATAGATGAGAGCCATGTAGTAGAGGAAATGGTGCCTTCCCATATACAGGTAAAAAGATATTATTGTAACTCTCAAAGGTGAGCAATTTTCTATCTTGTTAAGCAAGGCCTTAGCTGGAGAAGAGTTTTGTTTTATTAAACAATTTTTAATCTGCCAAGTTATATGTTTCAAAATCAAATTCCCATTTCATTGCCTCACACAGAACTTTGCTTTTTACTTAACCTCTCAGTCAGGGTTGCATATGTTTGTCATAATCCTCTTTGAGAGGTTAATCATATCCTTTTTCCCTAAATTATATTAGATGCTAAGCATTTCACATTTTGTAATACATAGAAAATTACAAACCAAAATGAACAATTAATAATGACCAGAACCACCTAAGGATGTGATTAAGGACACTGAGGGATTAGAAATTAAGTCTAAAAGGGACCAATGCAAAGTCAGACACCAATAAGAGTACCTACCATTTGCATAGACAAAAGTAATCAAAATGAACTTGTTAAAGATTCTCTTCCCTTTGCCCTTAGAAGACCTATCACATAACTAGTCACGAGCACTCACAAGAAGGGCCTGCGATATTCCTTTCAGGCGTCCTCAAACTACGGCCCGAGGGCCACATGCGGGTGTTTTGGCCGTTTTGGTTTTTTACTTCAAAATAAGATATGTGCAGTGTGCATAGGAATTTGTTCATAGCTTTTTTTAAACTATAGTCCGGCCCTCCAACGGTCTGAGGGACAGTGAACTGGCCCCCTGTTTAAAACGTTTGAGGACCCCTGCTAGCTCATTTGAGGGCCCAGGACTTAACAGAACTTCTACCCATCCATTTGGGCACTTGTGACAGCCCCCCCCCCCCCAGGGGCTGGAACAGGACCTGCCCTATGAGAGCCCTGCCTGTCTCCTCCCGGCTGCTCGGCCCATCCTGCCCAAGGACTCTGCTTCCTCCCTGAGACTCTGCCCCACAAAGTTATAGTCTCCAAAACCTTTCACAGAGAAATGCAGCTCTAATTGCTCCCTCCAAGGCTCTGCTCATTCAAGAACCCAAATTAACAACTTCTTGCAGGGAAGCACTCAGTAAGAGCCCATGGCCCAGCTTTCTAGTAGAAGGGCTTTAGGATTATAGTTTAGAGATCAACAACTCCTTCATTTATAAAATGGCACTACTACTACTCCCAATAATAATAACCTACCTATAGAGTTGTTCTGAAGATTAGCTGAGAAATGAAGCTAAACTCTCTTAAGACCTGCACTAGTGTCTACACCTCTGTGCTCCACAGTAGGCAGAAATAGTAGATCTTCTATAAGGAGTAAACATTGCTTCTTTCATTATAAGGAGAAGCCAGGGGATGGGAACAAAAGTGTTCAGTAGTGTAAATAAGGACTTAGAAGTAATATACACTGAGCGGCCAGATTATTATGATCTCTGAACGCCTAATAATCTGGCCACTCAGTGTATATCCTATATAATAAAAGGCTAATATGCAAATTGTCCCCTCGACCAGGAGTTTGACCAGCAGGCAGGCCGGCCAACTGCCCATGTTCCCTCCCCCTAGCCAGGCTGGCTGGACCCCACCCATGCACGAATTCATACACACATATATACAATGAGTGGCCAGATTATTATGCATTCAGAGATCATAATAATCTGGCCACTCAGTGTATATCCCTATCTGGATCTACTTTACTGGGTTGGTGGGAAACTAAAAGGAGCTAATATCCATCACAGTATTTGAAAGGGCAAGAAACTAGCTATTGTAAATAATAAAACAACATTAACAACCACAGACCCACTTTCCCACCGCTTCCATCTCTGATAACCTCTGTGGAGCCTCTGTGAGGTGCTTAGCACAGGGCCAGGCACTTTACATGCACTGACTCACCCAATTCTGCCCCAATCCAATGAAGTGGGAACCACCATGACCCCTATTTGGCTGATAACAATAACAATGATAGCCCTGGCCAGTGTTTCTCAGTGATTAGAGCATGAGCCTGGGCACCAAAGGGTCAAGGGTTTGATTCCTGGCCATGGACACGTACCTGGGTTGCAGGTTCCGTCCCTGCCATGGTCAGGACACAAGTGGGAGGTGACCAGTCGATGTGTTTTTGATTGATTCATTCTCTCTCTCTCTCTCTCTCTCTCTCTCTCTCTCTCTCTCTCTCTCTCTCTCCATCTGTTCTCCTCCTCTCCCTCCCTGACTTCCACACTCTAAATAATCAATGGAAAAATATTCTCAGGTGAAGAATGACAAATTAATAGTAATAACAACAGTAATAGATAACATTTCCGGAGAGCTTTACTACATGTCAGTATTAACTCATTTTAATCCTAGCAGCACTTTGAGGTGGTGCGATGATATTTTTTTAACAGATCTGTTGAGGTACAATTTGCATACAATAAACTGCACAAAATAAAGTGTATAACTTGATGTTTTGATATATGTACATACCCGTGAAACCATCATCACTATCAAGACAGTGAACATCCTCATCATTCCCCCCAAATAGTTTTTTTCTGCCTTTTAAACTGCCCCTCCCACCTCATCAAAAGAATAATAAAGGAATATCTTGTTTATTACCTCCAGAAAGTCCATCAGGATCTCATAGTGAGAAAAATCTCCAAAGAGCTCTGGCAGGGGGAGAGGAAGGGGAATCCTTGTGAAACACACCCAGAGCGTTCCCCGTAACAAAGCCTTTCTCTTCGGAGCAAAAGACTTTCCCAGAGCCTTATCCCAGCTGAGGAAGGGCATTCCTCCCATCCACTCTAGACTTTCTAACTTAAAGGCGAGAAAAGCTGTACTCCTTGAGAAACTTGAGAAGGTCACAATCAGAGGCACAGACCTCCTCCAAGGCTGAGATCAATCATACAATTTATAGAATTCTTCTCCCCCCTTCCCACATCTGACCACCATACCAAGACAATTCTGATGTAGGGCAAGACCTGCCACTAGCTATTAAGTCTTATTATTTATTAAGTATTATTATAAAGCCATGGAAATTAACAGGGTGAAGATTAGTGTAAAGATAGATAAATAAATCAGTGGAAAAGATGGAGAATCTGAAAACAGAGAGAAGCAAATGTAGAACTATACATTCAGTGTTGAGACAATTGGTTTTTCCACTTGAAAAAATATAAACTTTGGTTCCTATTTGACAGCATATTATTATGAACCTCAGATATATTAATGACCTGAATAAAAAAACAAGTTAAATATTAAATGGTAAAAGAATAATTTTAAGACTTCAAGGAAGAGAAGGATTTATTAAATAAGATATAAAAAACAAAATTAATGAGAAAAAATAACATAGTTAGCTATATAAAAGTGAAAACTATCTGAATGACAAAAGAAAACATAAAATCAACACACATATAAAGCAAATAATTAATATTTTTAATATACAAAGAACTTGCATGAACTGATGTTAAAAAGACAACTGAAATATTAAATATTGGGCAAAGGACATAAGCAGGCAATTGATGAAGAGAAAAGCTGAAATTCTGATTGAAGTACATTTTTAAATTTCCAAACATTTCAGGATTTCAAGTCTTGTGAGTTTTAGCTAGACTTTACTCTTGTGAGAAAACATACTATATGTATGTTCTATATACATCAATTATTTAAAAATTTCTGAGACTTGATTTGTGGCTCAGCATAATTGACTTATTTAATTGCAGCATTTAGATAAGGATATTCTATTAGAGTAGCTCAGTAAATACTGTATTTGTTAAAGAATTAATGCAGACCTGGCTGGTGTGGCTCAGTTGGTTGGATGTCGTTCTGGGCACAGAAAGATGGCAGGTTCGATTCCCCATCAGGGCACATGCTTGGGTTGTGGGCTCCATCTCTGATAGGGGGCGTGTAAGAGGCCAGACATTGATTTATTGATCTCTCTCTCTCTCTCTCTCTCTCTCTCTCCCTTCCTCTGTCTTTCTCTTTAAAAAAAAAAAATCAATAACAAACTTAAAAAAAAAAGAATTAATGGAAAGCCACAAGATAATTTATGCTCTTCTATTTGTACTTTTTCTCTGCCCCTTTGCTGAAAGCATAAGAATATCCTGCAATGATGGTCCCTGTGCTGTGAGGTATAGCGGGAACACTCAGGAATCCAGCTTCAGTTTGAATTTTGGCTCAGCAACTTATGAAATATCATAAGTTGAACAAATTTATCTCTCTGAGAGCCTGCTTTCCCTTCTTAAAAATGTTCACAAACATCTTTCTTGGAGGATTATTGATAGAATTAGGAATAAAATATGCAAAAGTACTAAGCACATTGTAGGGACAATTGTAGAAACACAATGTCCCAAAGTTAACTCAACTGTCTTAAATATATGTAAATTGGTAGTTCACTCACATGTTCATAATGCCTTCTAGATTAATAGTACAATGACCCAATTTGTTAGAATAAAATACCAATCTGGGCATGTTCTTAAATAACACCCGAATGAAAAAAAAAAAAAAGTTTTTATGGCTGCAATTGTAGATTCCTCAGAGGTGATTCTTTTTTGTGAAATGATTCCAAAAAAATGTCAGTAAAACTACAAGGGAGGGGAAAACCCTCCAAAGCAACAAAAGATGGAAATTCTTTTGAGTATTTGTGCACTTAAATTAGAGATTATTACTGAAAACATCCAATAAAAATTTTCCTAGTGAAAAGCAAATAAAATGAATGGCTGTCACAAAGTCAAAAATCCGTTTACATGAATATTGGGCAGGATAGGTAGCAGCATTTGAATAGCAATTCTCTGGGAATGTAAAACAGTGAACTATAAATCCTTGGCAATTTGTTGCTATCACTCAAACCGAATCACCTGAAGTTCGTAAGTAAACTGGTGCAGCTGACAATGGGCGAGCTCCTGACTGCGTAACACATGGGAGCCAGTCACGCTGGCTACAGGACAGGGTGTGAGGCAGGTTGCATAAAGGACAGGTGCTTTCTTTGCAACATGGTCCACAATTTAGAAAGGAAGTTGTTCACAGGCATAAAAAGGAAACAACTAAAATATTCTTTCTTAATGAAATTTTTGTTTCTAACTTTCAAATTTTAAAAAATGCAGAATGTTGAACTTAGCAAGCTTTCTGGTAAATGGGAAAAGTTATTTAGAAAAATGTTTTATCAAATCATCACAAATTTTCCTCTTATATCCAGAAAAGAAAAGTTTTCTTTTATTAATGGTTGATTTGCTTTTACTTACTTTTAGGTGTTGATTCTGAACTCTGTCCCTGCACCTTTAACAGGGGATTTTTTTTTAAAGGATGTTGCTATTTTGGATGACATTCTGCCTAAAGCATTTGCTCAAGGTGGTGCCTAGTTCTTTCCTTCATTGTGATGGGATGTTATGTATGTAAAACTGCGTTTCTCCATGTAGGGTCCTCAGATGCTTGGAGGTGTATTCTTGGAGGTCTGGGCTTACTCATAACAATTTTATAGTTTAATGTGTTTTTTATTATAACAGAATGAACTGTAAAATTAAAATAGCTTAAAAAGAGAAAAATGGTGGAAGAATTGAATTATTTTGTAGCACACGGTAGGCTTTATAGGCCAAACTTAAAAAAAAAAAAAAAACTGTGTTGCCCTGGTCAGCATTGTTCAGTGGTTAGAGCATTGACCCACAAATCAAAGAGTCTCGTGTTTGATTCTGGTCAAGAGCAAGTACTTTGATTGCAGGTTCCCCACTCATTTTAGGGTGTGTGTGAGAGGCAACCAATTGATGTGGCTCTCTTACATCTCTCTCTCTCCACTCTCTCTCTTCTCTCTACCCTTTCCCCTCTCTTCCCCTTTCTCTAAAATCAATAGAAGAAATATCCTCCAATGAGGATTAACAAAACAAAAATCTGTGTTGTGACAATCAGCATATATTTCTTTATTTTTATTTTTTAAAAATCTTTATTGTTCAGATTATTACAGTTGTTCCTCTTTTTTCCCCCCATAGTTCCCCTCCACCCGGTTCCCACCCTCCACTGTCCTGATCCATAGGTGTATGATTTTTGTCCAGTCTTTTCCCGTAACCCCCATACGCCTTTCCCCACGAGAATTGTCAGTCCACTCCCTTTCTATGCCCCTGATTCTATTACATTCACCAGTTTATTCTGTTCATCAGATTTTTTATTCACTTGATTTTTAGATTCACTTGTTGGTAGATATATATTTGTTGTTCATAATTTTTATCTTTACCTTTTTCTTCTTCTTCCTCTTCTTATAGAATACCCTTCAGCATTTCATATAATACTGGTTTAGTGGTGATGAACTCCTTTAGCTTTTTCTTATCTGGGAAGCTCTTTATCAGACCTTCAATTCTGAATGATAGCTTTGCTGGGTAGAGTAATCTTGGTTGTAGGTTCTTGCTATTCATCACTTTGAATATTTCTTGCCACTCCCTTCTGGCCTGCATAGTTTTTGTTGAGAAATCAGCTGACTATCGTATGGGTGCTCCCTTGTAGGTAACTAACTGTTTTTCTCTTGCTGCTTTTAATATTCTCTCTTTGTCATTTGCTCTTGGCATTTTAATTATGATGTGTCTTGGTGTGGTCCTCTTTGGATTCCTTTTCTTCTGGCACCCCCATAATACGGATGTTGGTATGCTTGAAGTTGTCCCAGAGGCTTCTTACACTATCTTCATATTTTTGGATTCTTTTTTCTTTTTGCTTTTCCAGTTGAGTGTTTTTTGCTTCTCGGTATTCCAAATCTTTGACTTGATTCTTGTGATCCTCTAGTCTGCTGTTGGAACTCTGTATATTATTCTTTATTTCAGTCAGTGTATGCTTAATTTCTAGTTGGTCCTTTTTCATATCCTTGAGAGTCTCATTAAATTTATTGGCCTTTTCTAGAAAATTCTTGAAAAACCTTATAACCGTGGTTTTGAACTCTATATCCAGTCGTTTGCTTTCCTCCATTTCTTTCATTTGTGACCTGTTTCTTTGTTTCTCCATTTTGGCTGCTTCCCTGAGTTGATAGAGTGGCTTTGTGTGCTAGGTGTCCTATAGGGCCCAGTGGCTCAGCCTCCCCAGTTACCTAAGGTGGACACTCTTGGTGCACCCCTTTGTGGGCTGTGTGCACAGTCTTGTTGTAGTTAAGCCTTGATTGTTGTTGGTATCACTGGGAGGAATTTACCTCCAGGCCAATTGGCTGTGAGGATCAGTTGTGTCTATGATGGGAGAACTTCTGTACTGGAGACACCCTTATGGGGCAAGACTTGCTTCAGTGGGGCTTTGATGCTCACTGAGTCTGCCCCCTGAGTGTGTCCCTTATGGATCTGAGGAGTTGTAATCTGAATGGTCCTACTCTGTCCCCTGGGTACACTGGGTCTTGGATCTCCAAGGAGGTGCTAATTTAGCCTCTGCCTGAGGTCACCCAGCAGGAGCTACGGAGAGATCTGCAGATTCCTCTTCTTTGTTTGGGTTTTGGAGGTGCCCTGATGAGGCCCAGCTGTGAAGCAATGCAAGCTTCTGTGGGGCCTTGGGCCTTCTTTTGGATGTTCTGGGTCTCTGTGACTCAGCTGCAGTTTGTAAGGTAAGTTTAGATTTCAAAGGACCAGGCCATTCATATGCAAAAGCCTCTGCACACAGCTTGGATGAGGCAGCGTCTCAGGGTGGAGCAAACAGCAATGGCTTCCCATCAGCCCTGCCCTAAGAGGCCCCCGGGTCAGTGTCCCTCGGTAATTGCTGCAAGCACCTCTGAGAGAAAGCCGCCCTCGAGTTCCACCTGATGCCAGACAGTCCAGTTTCTCCCTGTATGAGTGTGGATCCCCAGAGTCTCACCTGAAACTCGAGTTCAGAGCAGTTGGGAGCTTGTGTCTCCCTCCCGATTGAAAAAGCCAGCCACATACTCAGTTGCCAGCCCTCTCCGTGCACGCGCCACCGTACCTCTGCACTTTACTTCCGCACCTCCTCTAGTCTCAGTGTGCTTTTCTCTTCCCTTCTAGTTGTAGAATTTCCACTTAGCCAGCCTTCCTGTGGTTCTGGATGATGTCAGTTTTATCTTTTAGTTGTAGTTTTGAAGTGGTTGTGCAAGGCAGCGAGTTCAGTTGTTTACCTATGCCACCATCTTGGTTTCTCCCCAGCATATATTTCTTATTACAAGTTTGCAATAGTATTTTATCAGGCTTTAATGTTGCTAATTGGGATTTTATTATTTTTGTTTTACTATACTTGGTTTATAACAAAACCATTAGCATTAGGAAGATATACCTAGTTTTATGTTTGCATATTTTTAATAACATTAATAATCAAAATCATGTATCAACCCTTGATGATATGTAGTTTTCCAATTAAAAGAAGTTTCTGTGTATTTAAGCTTAAAAAGTACTAATCTAAATTCTTCCACAAGCTGATATAGTTTCTGCTGAAGTGTGTGATGACAAAGCCAGTCAAGAAAACATGGCTGCTCAGATTCTAACTCTGAGAAGTGGATATTTATTGGATGACTTGGTCACCTGACACTTTGGCTCTAGTAAGGGGCACACATGATGGGCTTTCTGTCCATGGAGGCCCTAGGAGTCAAAAGTCAGCATAACTTGTCAGCTGGTTGCAGTTGGCCTCTGGCTGCAGTGCTGCTCCTTGCAGACAGCGCCTCTGTGGCTATGGACCAACGTAACTCACTGTCTTCGTTGGCTTGCTGGTTTCTGAGTTTTTGCTTGTATGAGGCCTTTTTTTCCCCAAAGGAAAAATATCAGATCCCTTACTTGAAAGATAATTGTACTTATAATGGAGAAATATATACTCACCTAGATACCATAAATTCAGTAATGCTATTAAGTGAATTTTAGAATTTCAATCATCACCATAGCACTTACCTATTTTTTAAATTAGCCCTTATGCATGAATATTGCTGATCAGTCTTCGGAGAAGGCTTGGTATGTGTAGAGATGCAATGACCACTTGAAACTATTCCTGGTCCAACAAGTGTCAAACCCCAAGTTGGAACCACTATTGTGGCTGTTACTGCTTACAGTTTCAGCATAGAAATGAGTTTTCATCAAGGCAGGCAATTGCCATTGCGCTTCTTGACATTATTTAACAGCTATCAGAAGGGCAGTCCAACAGATAGATGGTGGAATAATTGACAGTTGAATTGATTTACTTTAAAGCACCTGAGTTATGCTTATATATATCTGTCTGTGTGTACATATATACATACTAGAGTCTCGGTGCCTGAAATTTGTGCACAGGTAGGGTCCCTAGGCCTGGCCCAGCAATCAGGGCCGATTGGGGCCTTCCGGCTGCCAGCCAGGGCCTTCCTTTGTTCCGTGCTGCCCTCTGGTGGTCAGTGCACATCATAATGAGCGATTGAACTTCAGGTCTCCTGGTCGAACTCTGGAAGGGACACTTTGCATATTAGCCTTTATATATATATATACACTAGAGGCCCAGTGCATGAAATTCGTGCATGGGAGGGGGGGTCTCCTCAACCCAGCCTGCACCCTTTCCAATCTGGGACCCCTCAGGGGATGTCCAACTCCTGTGGGATCGGGCCTAAACCGGCAGTCAGACATCCCTCTCAGAATCTGGGACTGCTGGCTCCTATCTGCTCACCTGCCTGCCTGCCTGATCGCCCCTAACTGCCTCCCTCTACTGGCCTGGTTGCTTCTAACTGCCCCCCCGCCACCAGCCTGGTTGCCCCTCACTGCCCCTCCTGCTAGCCGGGTCACCGCCAATTGCCCCCTCTGTCGGCCTGGTTGCCCCTCACTGCCCTCCTCTGCTAGCCTGGTGGCCCCTCACTGTCCTCCTCTGCTGGCCTGATTGCCCCATGCAGCCTGCTATTCAGTCGTTTGGTGGTCCCTCACTAACCCTCCTGCTGGCCTTGTCGCCCCATGCAGTCTGCTGTTCGGTCGTTACTATGAGGGCGTCCTGACCAATTTGCATATTACCCTTTTATTAGTATAGATTAGTAGATAACAGATATATGGTGTGGGCAAAAGTAGCTTTACAGTTGTGAATATGTGAAACAGTTTATTGTATTATTATTTATTAATTATTGCATTATTTTCCATATGAACAACTGTAAATGTACTTTTGCCCACTGCTGTATATATATGTTAAATTAATACAGGTAAATATATACATAATTTTTGTTATCTAATGTTTTATTAGAAATTGCAGGAAAAAGTCTTGCAAAGTTCTACTTCATGGGAACTATAAGGAAGAAAGAAAAAAACATAACTATATACATATTTAATTCTATCATCAGTCAATTACAGACCCAGGGCAGAGATATTTTTTTGCAAGACTTTGGCAGATTTTCTTATTTGTGAAATGGACACTAAAAGAGAAGTTTCAGGAAGGAGAAAACAAATAATTCTTTTTAAAAACTTCTTTTCCTTCCCCATGTTGCTACCCTGCAATGTACAACAAACAAAACTCTGAGTGGTGACACGATTTCCTCACAAAAAAACGTCTTGAGCTAGACCTGGCAGCCAACTTTAGTAAGTGGCTGAATTCCAGAGCGCTGACTGTTGTCAACTGCAATAGTAAAAATGTTATCACCTGTTTAAGCACCGCTGACTGATGTATATTCAAAAGCAAATCCAAACAGTCGCACCCACTTTTCAAGCATCAGGGAAACCAGATGAGACCAGTGTCTCAGGGATTTGGTGTCAGTGGATCCTCTCTCTCTCTCTCTCTCTCTCTCTCTCTCTCTCTCTCTCTCCTCTCTCTCTCTCTCTCTTAGTAGAGTAGGGGAGAGAAGGAAGAATTGCATTAAAATGTAATGTTTCTCAATGGCTGTGATTTTTAAAAAGGGGGTGGGGGAGAAAGAAGAAAGGGAAAACTTGCCAGCCCATTGCCAGCTAAGGTATGCATCTCTCTGAATACATTGGTAATGCGAGGGGCTGATTAGTCTGGAAGGCTGCCTACAGGTTAGCAGGCCTCATTTCAAATCTCTGACAGCAATATGTGTCGTTTCATGCTTCATCCTCATTCCCCATGTTCAACACAAACCGGGGTCACTCTATATATGGAAATCACTGTCTTCGGGGCAAAAAAATTAAAAAAGGTGAGATTGCCGCTGTAACCTCACTGGCCTCAGAAAATATGTTTTAGTCTGATACATTATACTAGTAGGAATTATTTATCAAGAAGATACAAGCTTGATATTTCAGAAATAATGAGATGTTCTGGTTTTGCAGCTGAAATTTTATGGTCCACAGAGCATCGGCTATGAATCCTGAGGGATGAAGTAAACTTGCAATGAATGATATAGACCATGCAACCCAAGAAAAATGGCCGTGGAAAGGGTAATATGAAAGTTATAACACAGTACAAAGCTTTCTGTAGCTGAAGTTCCTTTGTTGCTAAGAGAGGAAATATATTTTAAGGAATGTTAAAAAAAGGTCCGCACATAAAAATCTTTCAGACTTTCCTTCCTGATATTTTATTTGGCAAACATCCTACAGGATGAGGAAACTGTAATAAACATTACAGTCTATGGTTTACATGAAATACTAAAAAATTCACAGCAAAATAATCAGAAAAGCACCATGACCTGTCATTATTGTGTAATGTGAAAGCTGTAACAAGATTAACCCATAGAAATGGCAATTAGGTAGTGAATAAAAATATATGATAGTGCTTTTTGGAAATGTTCACATAAAAATGGGAACTAAAAATTCCATGGGAGGAAAAAAAAGCCATATAAGGAAGTGATGGTCCAAATAGGAATCAACTGGTCTTAATTAGAAAAAGTCAGTAGACATCATGAAAAAGAATAGAATTGATCTTAAGTAATAGGTAGGATGAGTAAGAAGCTTAAGGGTATTGAGGATGTCATAAGAAGGCACATGATTCTTCTCTCAACCAGAAAAAGGAGTCAATCTCATGGAAAATTAAAAAGCTGTTCAAAGCATGATCTGACTCAAAAGCAGACACAACTATAGCAGATTTTTAAATAAGTGACTGGATATAATAAAGGTGACTCCTTTTATTAAATATGTATTTTATTGATTTCAGAGAGGAAAGGAGAGGGAGTGAGAGATAGAAACATCAATGATGAGAGAGAACCATTGATCAGCTGCCTCCTGCACACCCCACACCAGGGATCAAGCTCACAATCCTGGCATGTGCCCTGCCCGGGACTCAAATTGTGACCTCCTGGTTCATAGATCGATGCTCAACCAGTGAGCCACGCTAGTCAGTCAAGATGATTCCATTTTTGTACTTGTTGACTAAAATTGGGGTAATCACTTTCAAATTATAGAGAAGGAAATATAATCATATCACAACATTTGAATCTGCAATGAATAATATTTACATATTGACCATGTTTTAAAATTTTTTAATTTTTTAAAAACACAGAGTATGACCAGCAGAAATTGGGAAGTAAAAGATCAAGAAAAGATCTGGAGAGAAGGACAGAGGAGTTAGCAACCTCACCTTACAAATGTGGGAGCTGTTGACAGAATGAGAAATATAAGTTTAAACATATTGATTAATTTATATATATATATTATTGATTTTTTACAGAGAGGAAGGGAGAGGGATAGAGAGTTAGAAACATCGATGAGAGAGAAACATCGATCAGCTGCCTCCTGCACACCTCCTACTGGGGATGTGCCCACAACCAAGGTACATGCCCTTGACCAGAATCGAACCTGGGATCTCCAAGATTCCTGGGATCTCCAGAATCGAACCTGGGATATCCAAGAACCTGGGATCTCCCCTCCACAATACGGTTTCGGCCATATTGATTAATTTTAAAAGGTAAACAAATAGATGTAAAACATAGTGATATTAAAATATAAATATTAGAAATATAAATGAAGCCAAATCTTGGTAAGTAAAGAAAGGGAGGTGAAGTATATTATTTAAAGATATGGAGGTTACCACTGGAAGTACTAAAAGTAGAGATTATTTGATTTCCCCTCCCACATCTCTTTAGGGAGGCAGCTGAAAAGAAAGAGGGTTGGGCAAGCAATTCTTCTTTCCATAAAATCCTTTCTATTTTTTAAAAGTTATATGCATATATTACTTTTATTTTAATTAATTAAAATAAAATTAATTAAATAAAATTTTAATTAAAATTATTTCCATATAGAAATTTGCCACAGGAATTGAAACAGATTATCAAATCAGTTTAAATGAATTTAAAGTAATAGATTATTTGCTATAAAAATGTTTTCATTTATCAAGGGTGTTTCGCCCAGGGCAATGAATATTACATCATAGAAATCAACTTTTTTATAAAGAATATTTTTTTAGCCCTAGCTGGTTTGGCTCAGTGGATAGAGTGTTGACCTGCGGACCGAAGGGCCCCAGGTGTGATTCTGGTCAAGGGCACATACTAGTACCTTGGTTGCAGACTCCTCCCAGGCCCAGGCCCTAGTGAGGGCCCGTGCAGGAGGCAACCAATTGATGTGTTTCTTTCACAGTGATATTTCTTTCTTTCCCTCTCTCTTCCACTCTCTAAATATCAATGAGAATAAAATAAAAATAAATAAACATATATATATATATATATATATATATATATATATATATATATATAGACTAGAGGCCCAGGGCATGATTGAATCATGCACGTGTAGGGTCCCCTACATGCTTTCGCTTTTTGCGGTGGAGCTGGGTGCCTGTCCACTGATGCACTAGGCCTTTCAGAAGCCTCCGGCCGGCTCGGCGGAGGCTTCTGAAAGGCCTGGTGCCGGAGCAGACAGACACCCAGCTCCCCCACTTTTGATGGTCCGCGGCTGCTGAGCGGGGCTACCCTGCTTTTGAGAGGTGCAGGGGGCAGGACTCCAGCCCCCTGCGCCTCTCAACGGCCACTGAGGGGGGCTGCTGTGGACACCTGGCTACTCTGCCCTTGAGAGGCTCAGCTGGGTGTCCGAGGCAGGCCTCCTCAGCGGCCGCGGATCTGGCCATTGAGAGGCGCAGGGGGCGGTAGTCCTGCCCCCTGCGCCTCTCAACAACAGGGTAGACCCCTCAGTGGCAGCGGATCCGTGCCTCTCAATGGCCGGATAGGCCACCCCGAGTCCCGCCCCCCAGCCTCCTGCTGCCCAATCGTGGGCGTAACGGAGTGATGGTAATTTACATGTTACTCTATTATTAGATAGATAATATAGTTACTATATTATTATCATATTAATAATAATATAATAATATTGTTATTACATGTTACTCTATTATTAGATACATACATCTCTCACTATGTTGTTTATATGTTTATCCCACCTAGAGGCAGACAGTAGGCACTTGTGAGGTTCTTTCTTTCCAGCTTGTATCTCCAATGATTGTTGCCCATTTAATGGTTTTTGGGTGGATAGATGAATCCCCCATTCTTTCTATATCTGTTTTGCTTATATCAAATATTCAATGCATTTGGTTCATTTAAAAATACATTAGTACAAAAGGATATAGAAAAAGATAATAGTTTAAAAAGTAAGAAGTGTTTAAGTTGTCAACTAATGCAGAAGATATTATCACATTAACCTTTTATTCCCTACTTCCCTTTCTCCATTATTTTTTTCATCTTCCTTCTTCCTTATTTTCCTCCTAATTCTAAAGAAAGAATTTGAAATGATGCACAATAAAGCATATGCAAGTGTAGAACAGAAGTAGCATAAAAAGTAAGACAATTGTACCACAATGAGGACATGTTTTCATTTATTCTATAACTAGAGGCCCAGTGCACGAATTCGTGCATGGGTGGGGTCCAGCTGGCTCGGCCTCAATTGGGGCGGATTGGGGGTGGGCCTGTCAGGAGGAGGAGACAGCGGGAAATTAGCTGGCTGGCCCACCCCCGATTGGTGTGGGGGGGCCGATCAGGGGCCAGCAGCCGTGGTGAGGGGTCATGGGTGGTTGGCCAGCCAGCCTTGCCCCCAATGAGGGGGGGGGGCAATCAGGAGTGGGGCCAGCCAGGGAGAGGGGCTATGGGCGGTTGGCCAGCCGGCCCTGCCCCCAGATCAGAGTGGAGGGGGGGCAATCGGGGGTGGAGCTGGCTGGGGGAGGAGCCACAGGCCAGTCAGGGTGGTGGGGGTGATCAGGGGTGGGGCTGGTCATGGGGAGGTGATGTGGGTGGGGGCCTGCCAGCCCCACCCCCAAATGAGGTTTGGGGGGCTGATCAGGGGCCCAGCAGCCAGGGGGAGGGGCTGAGGGTGATTGGCCAGCTAGCCCTGCTCCCAGTTGGGGGAGCCAATTGGGGGTGAGGCCAGCCAAGGAGAGGGGCCACAGGCAGTTGGCCAGCAGCCCTGCCCCTGATCAGAGTGGGGGAGGCTGATCAGGGGTGGAGCTGGCTTGGGGGAGGGGCTGTGGGCCGATCAGGGTGGTGGGGGCTCATGGGAGCAAAGCTAGCTATGGGTAGGGGCCACAGGAGTTTGACCAGCTGGCTCTGACCCCTATTGGCATAGGGGGGCTGATCAGGGGTGGGACCAGTGGGGGGGAGGGGCTGCACGGGTGGGGTTGGCCAGTGGGCCCCACCCTGGATCAGGCTGGTTTGCTGGCCAAGGTGCGTGTCATACCAACCGGTCGTTCTGATTGTTACAGCATTCTGGTTGCTGTCTTTATAGACTAGAGGCCTGGTGCATGAAATTCATGCACGGTGGGGGGTGGTCCCTCCAATCTGGGACATCCCTCTCACAATCCAGGACTGCTGGCTCCCAACCACTCGCCTGCCTCTGCCTGACTGCCCCTAACTGCTTCTGCCTGCCAGCCTGATCACCCCCTAACCACTCCACTGCCAGCCTGATCGACGCCTAACTGCTCCCCGGCCAGCCTGATTGCCCCTAACTGCCCTCCCCTGCCGGCCTGGTCACCCCTAACTGCCCTCCCCTGCCAGTCTGGTCACCCCTAACTGTCTTCCCCTGCAGGCCTGGTCCCCCCCAACTGCCCTCCTCTGCCGGCCTGATTGCCCCTAACTGCCCTCCCCTGCAGGCCTGGTCCCTCCCAACTGCCCTCCCCTGCAGGCCTGGTCCCCCACAACTGCCCTTCCCTGCTGTCCTGGTCCCCCTCAACTGCCCTCCCCTATAGGCCTGGTCCCCCTCAACTGCCCTCCCCTGCAGGCCTGGTCCCCCCCAACTGCTCTCCCCTGCAAGCCTGGTCCCCCCAACTGCCCTCCTTTGCTGGCCCAGTCACCCCTAACTGCCCTCCCTGTTGGCCTGATTGCCCACAACTGCCCTCCCCTGCAGTCCTGGTTCCCCCAAACTGCCCTCCCCTGCAGGCCAGGGTCCCCCCCAACTGTCCTCCACTGCAGGCCTGGTCGCCCCCAACTGCCCTCCTCTGCCGGCCCGATTGCCCCTAACTGTCCTCCCCTGCCGGCCTGGTCACACCTAACTGCCCTCCCTGCTGGCCTGATCGCCCACAACTGCCCTCCCCTGCAGGCCTGGTCCCCCACAACTGCCCTCCCCTGCAGGCCAGGGTCCCCCACAACTGTCCTCCCCTGTCGGCCTGGTCCCCCCAAACTGTCTTCCCCTGCAGGCCTGATCCCCCCAAACTGCTCTCCCCTGCAGGCCTCCCCCCTCCAACTGCCCTCCCCTGCAGGCCTCCCCCCTCCAACTGCCCTCCCCTACAGGCCTCCCCCTTCCAACTGCCCTCCCCTGCAGGCCTGGTCCCCCCAACTGCCCTCCTTTGCTGGCCCAGTCACCCCTAACTGCCCTCCCTGCTGGCCTGATTGCCCACAACTGCCCTCCCCTGCAGGCCTGGTCCCCCCCAACTGCCCTCCCTTGCTGGCCTGGTCACCTACAACTGCCCACAACTGCCCTCCCCTGCCAGCCATCTTTGGTGGCCATCTTGTGTCCACATGGGGGCAGCCATCTTGTGTCCACATGGGGGCAGCCATCTTTGGCCACATGGGGGTGGCCATCTTGTGTCTTGGAGTGATGGTCAATTTGCATATTACGCTTTTGTTAGATAGGATTATTTATTGATCATCTATGTGCCAGGCAATGTGCTTGACATCAGGTTCTAAAAGGTTGCATGACCCTGCTTACATGGTGATTACACTCCAGTGGAATAAAATTGTTCATTAATTGAATAGTAAATTTGGTTCTGAGATTTTATAATACAAAGCAAAAGAAAAACAACTTAGATAAGTTGTTTCCATTTTGTGTAATAAAATATTTTGGGAAAGATCCTATATTTCCCCTAGCCATTAAGAAGATTAAGTGAGAAAATGCATGTGACATGAGAGCTCAGACAGATGTCAGTTATTATACAGAAGCCATTAGATAATGTTTCCATAGTGGCTTTATTGAAGTATATACTTCCTGGGGACCCAATGCCTGGGCATGATGTAAGCCCCCCTTCCCGAGCTTGGAAAAGAGAGAGACCCTAATGGACTGGAATTAGGTTTCTACAACTCCCATGGAATGGGGACTTAAAATCGAAATTAAGTTTACATAGAAAATAAAATTAAATATGTTGCATTCCTAAGTTTGCGGACCAAGTCATCCTGGTACATGTGGGGGCTTGTCCGGGATTGCTGGCGACCCTTGTGCAGTATGCAGCTATCTGCACTATGGACTGATTGCAAACCTTAGAAGTAGAGCCATGTCATTTGAGCAGTGGCTCTGCAGTGAAGAGTGGAGAGTTCTAGTAAACATGCTGTGGACTCTTGGGACTCACTTCCAGGAAACCATCTTGAGATCAAGTTTGCAAGAATAAGGAGGTTTTAAACTTCCTGGTGAGACAAAGTGGGAGTATTTAGGAATTGCTTGACTTTCAGCTGTGGAAGTGTGAGTACTCCAGCGAGGCTGTTGCTGATTGATTGATGAAGTATGCCATTAAGTGAAGCTGTTGACTGGCTGACTTTCAGAAGCCTCTTTACTGATGCAAAATCATCATTTAGCAATTAGAATATGTATAAACCCAGTTCTGGAGGTTACTTGTTGTTCTGGCCAAAGAACAATCAGCACTTCCCTATAAGAATAACTATTACATTCATGATTCTATCTTTAAGGAGCCTGTAGTATCCTTATAATTAATGGAGATATGACAAATACACAATAAAGTGGTGTAGCAATATATCATACCAAATTGATAAATGAAGCAGTGTAGTATTCTAAAATGAATGTTGGACACATGTCCAGAAACCTGGGTTTAAATTGCAGCTATGTGACCTACAGTAAGTCAATTACCACTTTTATTGGGCAGAGAGAGGACCTAGGTAAGAAATGGTGATTTAAAAATCTGTGTTAGAAATGGAATACTACTCAGCCATAAAAAGGATGAAATACTGCCATTTCTGACAACATAGATGGATCTTGAGAGTATCATGCTAAGCAAAATAGTCAGATGGAAAAGGACAAGAATTACATCATTTCATTCATATGTGGGATGTAAAACAGAAAGCAACAAATAAAGCAACAAGCTCATCAACACAGACAACAGCATGGTAGTTACCAGAGAGGAAGATGATAGGGGGAGAATGAAGAGCATAAATAGGGCCAAATATATGCTAACAGAAGGAGACTAGACTTTGTATGGTGAGCACACAATATATAAATGGTGTATTATGGAATTGTACACTTAAAACATATATCATGTATTGACTAATGTTCACCCAATAAATTTAATTCAATAAAAAAATTTGGAGTAGAGCAGCCTCTGTTTAGAGAGCAGAGTCCTGCAGTGGCTCATACAGGCATCCTTTGTGAACGCCTCTATTCGGTTCACAGGGCAGTTAGGAGAAAGAAGAGTGGTGGGATTTCACAGGCTTCTCCGAGATTTGCTGTTTAAAACAGTGCCTCCCTCATTGGCTGTCCATTGCATGTGGTCATTCAGTAAGACTCCATTTGGCTGAAGTCAACTCAGAGGTTTCTGCCTTTGCTAAAAAGACAATGCCCCAAAGAAGGCTGTACATCAAGCATAATCAATCATTCACACTGACTGTGAATGGATCTTTGAAAGGATGCAATGGAGATAGCGCAAGAGTACACTGGGCGCCAAAGGATGGAAGATGCAAATGCTTCCCAAGGAGGAAAGGGGTGCAAAGGGGAAGGCTGCAAGTGTGAAAGACAATGTGAGGGTAGGCCCATCTGCCGGCCTGGAAAAACAGCATTTTCAGGGCTTCGAAGGAGCAGGTGCTGTGGAGAGGTGAGGGTGAGGATGCTTGGGGTTTAACTTTCATTTAGAAAGCTTGATATCTTATTAGAATACCAGAGTCCGTCCTCTTGTATTTAAAATTCTGGCTTAGACTGCCCCCATTTTAGATAACTAGAGATGATCCACAGCTTCCATTGTACTGCCGAATAGAAATATAATGCAAGTCATGGATGTGAACCACGTAGGCCATTTCAAATTTCCCAGTAGATACATTTTTAAAAGTAAAATGAAACAGGAGAAATTAATATTGATAATGTTTTATTTAACTCAGTATAATAAAAATATCATTTCAACATGTAATCAAACTTCAAGAATTATTGAGATAGTTCATTCTCTTTTTTGTACTGAGTCTTTGAAATCCAGTGTGCATTTTATACTTACAACACAGCTCAATTTGGGCTAGCCACAGTTCTCAGTAGCTACATGTGGCTGGTGGCTACCACATTGGACAGCTCAGGTACATAGTCCAAGACACACCTGTGCCAAAGGCGGGTGCAAATAACTTGTGTCTTGGGCAATTAGAAAGGGGCAGAGATTGATGAAGGCTGATGTTGTCAGGTTGGGGAATTCTTAATGGAATTTAGGATGGAGATTAGAATTAGGATGGGAGGGGTGGGGGTGGGGGTGGAAGGAGGTAACAATAGGCCATTCCAAAACAAAAAGGTTTGGGGAGAGAGAAAAAAGGGGAAATATTAGGAAACCCACAGTCGAAGGGCAGAGGGAGCAGAGAGACTGAAGAATCAATCTAGCCCTAGCCGGTTTGGCTCAGTGGATGGAGCGTTGGCCTGTGGACTGAGGGGTCCCAGGTTCAATTTGGGTCGGGGGCATGTACCTTGGTTGCGGGCACATCCCCAGTGGGGGTGTGTAGGAGGCAGCTGATCAATGTTTCTCTCTCATCGACGTTTCTGGCTCTCTGTCCCTCTCTCTTCCTCTCTGTAGAAATCAATGGAATATATTTGAAAAAAAAAAAAGAATCAATCTAGTGTGTAATTAGCTGAAAGCAGCACAATCACTGCTCACTCTTAGGACAGTTGTTGCCACGTGGGTGTGACCTCCCCTTGCCCAGGCAGACACGCTGGCCAGAGCCGCCTCCTGTTGTCTCCCACTGTGAGTATAAACAGGCTGGCCTGGGTTGCCTTTATTAAATGTTGATTATCTATAACTGGGCTTCAAATTTTCAGATTTGTCCTTCACTCCACAGCCTTTGATCCTGCACCCAACAGCATTTTACAAGGGTCTCTGGAGGGATGGGGCGGGGGGAGGAAAGAAAATGTCCTCACAAAACAAAAACAGTATTTTCAGAATTCCACTCTGCTGCTTTCAGACTATTTCCATCAACCCTCTTATTCATTTTGATTTATTTCTATCCATAAGCAGACTAACGCTTCTCTATGCTTTTATTGTTCTTCAAGAATAGGCCTTCTATTGGAGGAAAATAATGTCTCTACAACCACCACTTTGCTCAATGCAGATCTTCATTAATCTGCAGCCACAGAACAGGCTTTTAGCAGCGAGCACTTTGGATGGGAATTGAATTTGATATTGCATTATGGTTGTGGGGCGTTTCTCAATAGACTGTGTTCTTTTCTGTGTCTGAGCACAATCAGAGAGACCCAATTAAATAATTTGATGCAATAATGGAGAACAAAAGAGCATAAGGGCTTAAAGTGAGGGCTTCAGCATTTGTATTCTCCCTTTTCTGTATCATGTTAATTAATTTGCCTCAAAATCAAAAGAAAGACTACAATATAGAACAGCATAGCTCATCTATAACATGTAGATACTATAAATGCAGATACTGTACCGAATAGTCTCTTAAGAAAAGGGCAGTGTATGAGTTTCTTCGGGCTGCCATAACAAAGTATGTGAAACTTGGTGGGTTAGAACAATAGAAAAATTTCTCTCGAAGTTTCGGAGGCCAGAAGTCGTAATCAAGGTGTTGGCAGGGCCATGCCTCCTCTGAGACTCTGGGTGGAATCCTTCCTTGCCTCTTCCAGCTTCTGGTGGGGCCATCAATCCTTGCCATCCCTTAGCTCACAGCTACATCTCTCCAGTCTCTACCTCTGTGGTCACATGGTATTCACCCTGCGTCGCTGTCTTCACATAGCATTTCCTCTTCCTATAAGGACACCAGTCATAAGGGATTAGGACCTATCCTAATGACCTCAGCTTAACTAATTACATCTGCAAAGACCCTATTTCTAAATAAGACCACATTTACAGGTACCTGGGGTTAAGACTTCAACATATATATTTTTTTTTGGGGGGGGGGGAGTCAGATTTCAACCCATAACAGTCTATGCCATTTATAAGTAAAAAGTAAAGTAGAGCCCTAGCTGGTTTTGCTTAGTGGTTAGAGCATCATCATGCAGACTGAAGGGTCAAGGGTTTAATTCCAGTCAAGGGCACGTACCTCCATTGCAGGCTCAATCCCCAGCCCCAGTAGGGGTGCATGCAGGAGGCAACCAATTGATGTGTGTCTCTCACATTGATGTTTCTCTCTCTGTCTCTCCCCTTCCCTTCCACTCTCTAAAAATCAAAGGGAAAAAAAAATATATATATATATATATATATCCTCGGATGAGGATTAACAACAACTACAAAAGTAAAGTACATATTCATGCTAATGCTGAATGACACCCCTACCCACTTGGTCCAGGTGATTGTGGCAGTCATTGCTGCCTGTGCAACTGAGAAAAGAGAGCTCTGGATCCATGGTAGCATCTTACAGTAAATAACATGACTTTAGAATGTAACTGGGGATGTGAGAATGAACACAATGAGCAACCAAGAGGACAATGCCTTGGTCAGATCCAGTGTGTGACTAACTTCAATCAAATACTTCAGACATGAGTGCGCCGGGAACTTTGACTCTCAGCCGTGGCCTTGTCTAAGCCTACCTTCGGCACATAACAATGAGCGTTGCCCCTGCAATGGTGCTTCTGTGCCGGGGAGAACTGGCTGCGGGAGTCTCATGATGCATTGCCATCTCTAATCCTGACCCGGGGTCCAACATACCCTCCTGCAAACTTTATCCTGGGTTTCTGCAAAATCAGATAAAATGCACACCTGATAAAGGAGGGCACAAATGGGAGGTGTGTGGGTGGAGTTAGTTATGTGGTTTTATCTGTCATCCTAAATGAATGGCACCTCTTTGCACAGGGGTCTATATTTCTAAAACTTAGCTCAATTAATGGCCACTGTTTACATTCTCAGCAGGGGTGGGGGATGATAATTAATATGGGAGCTAAGTAAGAATATTCATTAGACAGCCTAGCAGTCGAGGGGCCAGATGGGATTTGTCAGGTAAAGCAGTGGTTGAGAGGTCACAGGGCCTTGGGTAAGTAAGTGCAGGTGGTTCACTTTTCAGGGTGACTCAGTTTTAGGTATTTCATAAAAGGAAAGGGAGCCAGGGTGGGGGTGGCATTGGTTTGGGATGGGGTCTTATGCCTGTGACCCGGGCACAGGAAATAGCACATCAGACCTTGGAAGGAGGGTCACCGACTCCTCCCTGGGACCCCAGAGTGGCATTTTCTGGTTGTGTGCCAAGGTTCAGGATTTGGTTCCAGTCCGCTTTGAAGTTCACACTGCAAGTGCTGGGACAAGTGCTGGGGCTGAGAGAGAAAAAAACTGAAAAAGAGTGGAAAAACGGAAGGACTTGGAATCAGACCTGGACATGGATTCAGGGTAATCCGTGTGCTTGTTTTATAACAGGGAACCTGGGCAGGCTACTTAAGCCTCAGTTTCTTCATCTGTAAAATAGGATTCAGAGAACATTCAGTGGGATAATATGTGTACCCAGCAGATTGTCATTGCTCCATAAATATTAGTTCCCATGTTTACCCCTCAATTACTCAGTCTCAGTGGGACTGTTCAACAGCAGCCAGGATGCTGACAGCCCCTCCTGGCTCCTTGAAGTGCCCCCAACGTTTCTACATCATGGCTCATGTGGAAGATGAAAATCCTTGTGCAGTGCCCTGGGGCAAGCAGATGATACTGCTCACAGGCCACCCTCGGGGCTGAGGGCCAGACACCTGCATACAAAAATGGTGCCTCAGGGGATTCTAATGTGTTGCCAGGGTGACACCCACTGAAGTACCTGCCGTAAGTGGAGGTTTTAAAAATTTGGGCAAGACATTTTTTATAGAAATAAAATTATCCAGATTCAACTAACATATATGGTAACATATACCAGAGGGTTTTGTTTTTTTAATCTATTTAGTATTTTGGGGCATTTTTTATTGTGGTAAACTAGACATAAGATTTACTCTTCTAACCATTGTTAAGTGTGCAATTCAGTGGCATTAAGAACATTCACAGTGCTGTACAACCATCACTGCTATCCATTTCCAGAAGTTTTTCATCCTCCTAAACAGAAACAGAAACTCTACCCATCGAAGGAAATAGTGCATTTCCTGCTTCCACCAGCCTCTGGCAATTATTATCCCACTTTATGAATGTGACTACTCTAGATACCTCACAGAAGTAGAATCATATAGTGTTTGTCCTTTTGGGACTGGCTTAGTTCACTTAGCAGAATGTCCTCAAGGTTCATGTGTCATAGCATGAGTCAGCAGTTCATTCCTTTTTAAGGCTGAATCATATTCTATTGTGCTTGGATACCACAGGTTGCTTATCCATTCATCCAATGGACATTGGGGTTGTCACCACCATTTAGCTAATGTGAATAATGCTGCTTGGAACATTGGTGTACAAGTACATCTGTTTGAGTTCCTGGTTTCAGTTCTGTTGGGTATATGCCTGGGAGTGCAATTGCTGGATCATATGGTAAGTTTAATTTTTGGAGCAACTGCCAAACTGTTTTACTCAGCTCCTGCACCATTTTACACTCTCATTAACAATGCATGAGGGTTTTTGATTTCTTCATATCCTTTCTTTGTTTTTTGTTAGAAGCCATCCTAATGGATATGAAGTGGTACCTTCATACTGTTTGTTTTTTTTAAATTGTTGAGTTTGTTGGTGTGACATCTACACTAATAAAAGAGAAACATGCAAATTGACCATACCTCCACCATACCCACAAGCCATGCCCACCAGCCAATCAGGAGCAAGTATGCAAATTAACCCAACCAAGATGGCTGCGGCCACTGAGCGAGCAGGAGGCTTGGGTTTCCCCAGCAATGGAGGAAGCCAAGCTTCCCGCCCAGCCTAGTCTGCCCTGGCCTCCACTCAAGGCTACCAAGTTTCAATTATAGAAGACAAATAAATCCCAGATACCAGGGCCTCTGCTTGGGTCGCCAGGGGGCATGGCCAGCCTGCAAACCACCACAGGCCCCTCACCCAGTCCACCCCATGCCCCAAGGGAACCCTCACCCTGATCCGGGACACCCTTCAGGGCAAACCAGCCAGACCCCACCTGTGCACCAGGCCTCTATCCTATCTAATAAAAGAGTAATATGCAAATTGACCATCACTCCAACACACAAGATGGCTGCCCTCATATGGTCAAAGATGGCTGCCCCTATGTGGACACAAGATGGCCAGCAGGGAAGGGCAGTTGGAAGGGACCAGACCTGCAAGGGAGGGAAGTTGGGGGTGACCAGGCCTGCAGGGAAGGGCAGTTGTGGGGGAACCAGGCTTGCAGGGGAGAGCAGTTAAGGGGGACCAGGCCTGCAGGGGAGTGTAGATAGGGGTGACCAGGCCTGTAGGGGAAGGCAGTTAGGCATCAATCAGGCTGGCAGGGGAGTGGTTAGGGGGTGATCAGGCTGGCATGCAGAAGTGGTTAGGGGCAATCAGGAAGGCAGGCAGGTGAGCAGTTGGGAGCCAGCAGTCCTGGATTGTGAGAGGGATCCCAGATTGGAGAGGTTGCAGACTGGGCTGAGGGACACCTCCCTCCCCCTGTGCACAAATTTCATGCACCGGGCCTCTAGTTGGCTAATAAAATTATATAGGTTTCAGGTATACAATTCTATAATACATCATCTGTATATTGTATTGTGTCCACCACCCAAAGTCAAGTCTCCTTCCATCACCCTGGTTTTCGTTTGAATATACAGTTGCCCTCGAACAGCACGTGTGTTAGGGGCACTGGTTACCACTGCCCGCCCATCCCGTAAAATCCTCATAAAACTTTTGACTTCCCAAAAACTTAGTTGTCCCTTTGGTATCTTCAGGGAATTGGTTCCAGGACCTCCTATGGGTACCAAAATCCACAGATGCTCAAGTCCCCTATATTAAATGGCACAGATAAATTCATAGAATTGGCCCTCCCTCTGTTTGGACTCCCAACCATAGGTCAAAAATAGTGTAGGTATTTAATGAAAAAGAAAATCTGTGTATAAGTAGACGGACATAGTACAAGCCCATGTTGTTCAGGGTCAACTGTAATTCATTTTATTGTCCACAATAACCCTGTGAGGTGGGCATTATCAGTCCCTGAATTTAGAGATGAGGAAACTGAGTCAGCAATCCTGCCCAGGATGATTCAGATAGTGGAGTGGCAGCGCCAGGCTATGTGACCATGTCCTCCCAGGTACATAACGGAAGTGTCTATTTAAAGAAGTTCTGCGGGTGACCTTTCTAAAGAGAAACATCCTTTTGTTAAGTATACAATACCCTTTCATCCTACTCTAGGTCCAGATGGTCCTAATTCACCTAAAGTGAGGTCACTTTACCTAATACCACCAGCGGGCTTTCAATTTCTGCAGCCTTTCTCAAAATATGGTAGTGCTGTTTTCCCATAAGAGAATCCTTCCATTTTTTTGTCCCCAAATGTCACCCAGAATTTTTGCTAGCGTTACTGACAACCACAGGAACAGCCCTTAGGAACAAGGACTCACATTGCTCTCACTGTGGACTCCTGGAGACAGGCCTGTGAGGGTCCCTCTCTAATAAGGACTCCCCTGTGCCCTGGGGTTCATGCTTGACTGTTCCAGCCCCGTAGAAGGTGAGAAGATAATGGGTGCTGCTCCTGAAGATACCCCAGTCACGACCCCCCCTCCCACTGCAAAAGTGGGCAGGGGGAGTGTGGAGGGAGGGAGGCTGGGCATCAGATTGCTCCTCTGGGTCCCTAAAGAGAGAAGCTACATAGGCAATGCTTTCCTACTGCATGGGAGAGGATGGATTCACCATGAAGAAATTATGTGTAGTTAAAAACGTCAGATAATGCCCAGATAATATCAGATAATACTTTGGATTTCACGTTTTGGAAAATATATGGACGTAATGAAGGTTGTTTTGAAATCCATCAGCAGAAGACCATTTTATAATGCAAAGTGGCTGGCATGGAAAACCCTGCCTTGGCTTGCCAAAGTGGTGGAAGAAATGCTGGTTTGAGTGGAGAGAGAAATTTTCCCCTCACCAGCTGGCTGTCCAATTGCCCTGCTGGGCTGGAAGGGGTGGGCTCAGGGAGAATCCTGTGCTGTCGACAGGGAGTGAAGTCAGAGAGCTTCACAAGTACAGGATGTTATTCATCCTTGATACTGTGATTCCCAGGGGAGCCAATAAAATCAGTTTAAAAGCCTTTTTTTTTTTTTTTCTGGAGGTAGGAAGGCAGGCGGAAGTTAGTGGGAGTGTGGAAGCTGGGAGCAGCCTGGGGAGCTTAGAACATTCTGCCTTCCTGGAGTGGTCATATCCTCTTTTCTCACCACAGTTAGAAAGCCCGGCTAGAAAGAATAACTAATTCACCTCCCATTTAGGAAGACCAATAAGTCTGCCCGGGTACAAAGAACATCCATTTCAATGAGCATTTACCTTAGAATCAACCCTTGAACTTGAAGGAGGAAGGATTATCTTATACCTTAATAACTCAACTCTCAAGGTCATTTTGGGTAAAGGATGGTTTTAATACCTTACATTTCAAATGAATTACAGCATAGGAACCATTCCCGGCCTCATTTTCCAACAGAATTACCCCAGCAAGTATTTCTTCTGATGCTCAAAACCCGAACGTGAGCTTGTTCGTCCTAAGATCCCGGGACCACAGCTCTTCTGGCACTGCTCCAGGGCCACTCGGTGCGGCGGTGGCGGAGGCAGACCAGAGGCCGCCATGGGCCACATCGGCCAAGTTACTTTTTCTGCCTCAACAGATTTCATCATGTGATGCCACAGACTGGTAACTCTACTTGCCCATCAGCTTGGAGATGGAACCAGCCACCATTACCTTCCCAGCTTATTTGGGGGGACCCTCAAGTTATCTTTTATTAGTGCTGTCTATTCTGGTGGATCCTTGGGCTGTCATTGAAATAAACGAGGCATGTTGTGGATACATTACATTTCTGATGCCCTCACAGAGCAGGGAGACTGAAAAAGACAGAATAAATATTTTTTTTTCTTGGGACTTCTTATTTTATTTTTATTTCAGAGAGGAAGGGAGAGGGAGAGAGAGAGAAACATCAACGATAAGAGAGAATCATGGATTGGCTGCCTCCTTCACGTCCCCTTCTGGGGACGGAGCCCACAACCCAGGCATATGCCCTTGACCAGAATCGAACCTGGGACCCTGCAGTCCACAGGCTGATGCTCTATCCACTGAGCCAAACCAGCTAGGGCTCTTGGGACTTCTTAAATACCTACAATAAGTCGGCAGGGTTGGGAGGTGGGACTGGGGAGAGGAGGAGGTGGGGAGATGGAGGTACAATCTGCGCTTCCTCATATTCTCAATTAATTCAGCCTAAAAGTATCACTCTTATTCAGCAGCAGCTAAAATAGGCTGTGATGAGAGCATGACAATTTCCAGCTAAACTGGAGGATAATTAGAAATGCCCTGTAGCAGGCAAGTCAGTGCTTCAATTTATTTGCTGTTTATTACCGAGTCCCTGCCCCTTGGGTGTAATGACTGCAGAGCCGCGCCGGCAGCTTCCCTGGCCTTGATTTAGTGCCGTAAATGGCGCTCAGAGAGTAGATTAAGCTGGAATGTGATCAAACCTTATTTGCAATCCGATTATACAAACTGCTCCTTGCACTGACCAGATTGAAGTAATTTCCCTATAGAAACGTTACACTCACTTTGGTGTAAAAATGATTAACATTTCCTGACTGTAGGTCAGCCTTTCACTTCCACTGTAATCCTTTATCAGGCAATTTGCCCATCTTCCTCTGAGGTCTGTTGCATTCACGTCCTGTGTGGTGTTTAACCAAGGCATAGCACCTCAAAAAAAAAAAAAAAAATTAGAAGAAACCTCACAGGCTTATGGTGATGAAGGATCACCATAAGTAAACACTCTGCAAGAAAAGGACAGAGCCTGTTTTCTTCCGGTTTGATTGTTCCACATTATGGACGCGCGGAATGATCTCCTGGAGGACTCTTAGGGGCCAAGACATTTCCATACCCTCTTGGAAGGGACGATGAGGTGCTTAGAAGCAAGTGGTCCACCTGCAGGGCTTTCCCCACAGAGGGGTGTCGTTTTGGGGACCAGCATTAATCTCTTGAGTTGCCCTTCAAACGTATTTAAATACCAGGGGCAGCCACTAATCCTTCTTCTTTTAAATGGTCACCCACGTAGGGTGCCTGGCTTCCTAGTCGTCTCCCCACCCTCCCTGCCACCATTTTCATACCAGGATTTCTGGACGTGAAAGTAACTTTCCTACCATTAGCCTCTGGTAATGAAACACAACCAACTCCACGCTGAACACTGAAAGCGAACCCTTGGCTCCTCAACTATTTGTGTGACAATCAAAGAAAATATTTGAGTCTGAAATTCATTATCATAGCCTAGCTCCAGTACCCGCAACAACATGTTTTGTTGTACAACATATTTAAGCTGATTTTCTTCAGACAGTTTTGGCCTTAACCCTTTCAGGACCACGGCGCTCTGCAAATACGTTCCCAGGCTGCAGCCGGATAATTGAAAAAAAAAAAAAAAAAAAAATGCCAGGCCAGCAGAGGTTAATTATCTTGGTGAGTAGTTCTAAGTGATTTCAAAAGATGCAGGTGGCATTGAACCAACAGGACCGCATTGAGATGCATTCTTTGCAGAGCATTTTCGGGTGAAGTGTAAATGATATATCAATTACATCCGAAGTCTGTGCAGACTGGAAGCGACCACTGCTTTTTGTATTCTTCCCCTGCCCAGAAGACTGTTTCTCAAAGTCTGGAAGCTTCAGCCAACAAAACCAATGTAGTTTTTAACCGTGTTGCTAATTTTCTTTGGAGTTTACAGTCCACAGACTATTGGTATGTAGGAAATTACATCAGTCACTTGGACTTGAAGCTTCAGGAGCACTTCAAGGTTGTACATTCTTTTCTTTCCAGGAACCAGGGAACATTTTGGAGGCAGAAAGTACAGTGTCCTACGGCTGGATTTGACCCTTGCCACCTGGGGCGTATGTGCATGCACGTGCATGCATGGGTGCACACAACAGACAGAGTTTATATTAACAGTTAGAAGTCAGAAAATTAATAAAACGATCCTATTGATTTACCATCTCCTTTTGTAGCAACGAGTCCTTAATAAATTAGAAATTAGTTAATGATTCAGAAATTAGTTCTACTCAAAGCCATTCTAAAATCTGCTCCTTTTTTTGTTATAAAAATAACACTGTAATATCAAGTCTGAGAAAACACAGTGAAATGAAAACAAACTTAAGGAACATATTAACACTCCACTGATGAAATAAATTCTGTCTAGAAATGACAGCAACAACTAAACAAACAGCCTAACATCAGACAAACCTCAGAGCTACCATTCCTGTCCATTTGATTTTGGGGGGATGTGATACACAGAACATGCAGGAAAGACAAGGGGGTGCACCTGAGCAGCTACTGCCACAAACCCTTGCTCCAAATACACCTGCTTCAAATATACTTCCAAATAATATAACCTCTGCCTGTTATGTACACCGGGGCGGGGGGAGGGAAGTGAGGGGGATAAAGCGGCCAGCTGTCTTTTCTAACAGTCATTACTATAAATCAGGATTGTAATGCCAGGTCGCTATGTACACCTAGTCCTGTGGCAGGAACCACGGTAAGGGGGCAGAGCTGGGAGGTGAGAGCAGCCCTCTGTGTGTTGCCACAGTAGAGCTAGGAGAAAGCGGGAGGGGGAGGCCACCCTGGCGAGCCAGTGTCAGCAGATGGCCTCGGCACTCGGCTGTAATTTTGTCCTGTCCTGAGCTGGGAGGGATGGGGCAGGGGACCGCCATCCTGCTGGAAAAGAGGAGGCAGCTTTCACAGGCGGCTTGGGATGGAAATCCACAGCTGCACAGAGAACCAGCAAACGCAGAAGAACCACAGGAGACAGGGAGGAACCCTCACACTCAGCTAGACAGCGCTCTCCCCGCTATGCCTGTCTCACCCGGAACCTTCTCCATGGCTTCTCTAAATGGCCAGGTCCCCCTTCTGTGACAGCCTTAGTAAAAATTTCCTCACATGACATTTACAGGAGAGTAATTTGCAAGAGCAGGCAAATAAAATCATACATATCACGGGGACATGATTCTTAACTGCTCATTGCAGAGGTTCTCTGAATATATACAATGCTTTCTAGACTTTATTCTTAAATGGTCCCACCTGGGGGGAAAAGGCAAGGTTGGGACAAGATGTGAAATTTACCTCAAATGTGACAGCCCTGAAACTGTCTTACTAGTAATGCTTTGTTGGCACAAATAAAATATTTTCACATTGAATATAAAGGGCAGGATCTGTTTCCACTTCTGCCCCATGTCCCAGAGGTCTCCCTGTTTCATGTTACGCATTTTTACAGAGCGTTCTGACTGGCTAATTTTGTAGTGCCGTGTACAAAATAAGTAGCATATGTATTATTTCCAACTTGTAAAGTCCTGCATTCAAATGCCATAAAAATCACTGATTTGGGGAACATACATATTAATAGTGTTTAGTTTCTGATTTTTCATGCTGTCCAACTAAGAAAAGAGATCAGAGGATTCATTGAAGTGACTTACATGTTGCTATTGGAAGATGGTTTCACATAATTAAACCTTTAAGATAGTTATTGACTCAAAAGATGAATTACTTTGGTAACATACCAAGTCGTGAGCCATCTTACGTGTGTTGTAAAACTAGAGCCTACTGGCTTTACCTTCCAGTTCAACTCTGATATAATCATCAAAATAATATTCAAGTGATTGCTTTCACTTTTCAAAATGCATCCCCTGCCTGCCGCCCTTGAACTTGATGGTACAATGGTGCACTTGGGACACAAACATTCACGAGGTCCTTCAGAAGCTCCGAGGAGCACACGGCGGGTCCTCCCCGCTCAGCACCTGTGGACGCGTTAGCCTGTGGCTGTTGGCAGGTGACCCTGGTTTCTCTCTGGTGGCTACTGACGCTAGGACAAATGTAAATTAGTTTTTTGAAGTAGTTTCTAATTATGCAAGAAGTTTAGTTTTTATTTCAAGTGGCTTGAGAGTTCATGGTGCTGATTCATCACTGAATAAAAGTTGGCAGCGTTGTTACAAAAGAGAAAGTTGATTTTCCAGAAACAAACAAGAGCAGAGGAACAGAGGGGCCTTGTATTCTCTCATTCTATCTATCTATCTATCTATCTATCTATCTATCTATCTATCTATCTATCTATCTATCTATCTATCATCTATCTATCTATCTATCTATCTATCTATCTATCTATCTATCATCTATCATCTATCTATCTATCTATCTATCTATCTATCTATCTACCTACCTACCTATCATCTACCTATCTATCTATCATCTATCTATCATCTATCTATCTATCTATCTATCTATCTATCTATCTATCTATCTATCTACCTATCTATCTATCTATCATCTATCATCTATCATCTATCTATCTATCTATCTATCTATCTATCTACCTACCTACCTACCTACCTATCATCTACCTATCTATCTATCATCTATCTATCATCTATCTATCTATCTATCTATCTATCTATCTATCTATCTATCTATCTATCTATCATTTATCATCTATCATCTATCTATCTATCTATCTATCTATCTATCTATCTATCTATCTAGATATGTGATTATATATAAAACAAAGCATTGTAAAACATTAGACAAAAGGAACAAAGAAGAATAGGGAGGTCCAGACAAATGTTTTTAGAGTCAAAGGCTTAGGAAGTCGAACCAGAAGTAAAGGGAGGGCCCACGGTGCTGTTTCTGTAAAGGGCTTTACACCAAGGAGCCCTTTGGCGGAAGTCAACAGTGCGGATGGACACAGAACACAGCCACTTAACTGGCACAGAATTTTGAAGCCGTATTTCCTAACTCCCACTTCACATTGACATATTTTCAATGATTACTATTCAATCAGCATTGTGGGTGTTACCTCTCTCTCTCTCTCTCTCTCTCTCTTCTCTCTCTCTCTCTCTCTCTCTCATCTCTTTTAAGATGGGTGGCTTTTCAGGAGGGACATCACCAACCCTTTTTGCACATTTAACCTGGACATGCGATGCTTAGTTTGAACTTGAGGTTTGTCCTACGGCCTGTCCTCTAGCACCTTTCCAGTTTCCTGTCTGTGCGTCACAGGTTTATTTATTTATTTATTTATTTACCAGTAGCCCTACGCACGAATTCGTGCTCCAGTAGCTTGCTGCGGCTCTCCAGTAGCTCTCTGCCCGATGCTCCACCCTCCTGTAGCTCCCCCTGCCCACCCCCCCTCCTGCCTCCCTCATAGCTTGCTGCTCTGCCCCCTCCTGTAGCTCTCCACCACCAGCTTATAGCCATTAGCTCGCTGCCGCCCACTGCCCTGCCCTCCTGTAGCTCCCTCCACCCCCACCCCCCTCATTGCTTGCTGTCCTGCCCCCTCCTGTAGCTCTCTGCCGCCTGCTTGTAGCTCACTGCCCCACCCTCCTGCTGATCTGTGATCTGGTCATTAAGTGGTTGGTCATTACACTTCACAGTGTAACGACCATTTGCATATTACATCTTTATTATATAGGATTTATTTTATTTTTATTGATTTCAGAGTGGAAGGGAGAGGGAGAAAGAGATATAAACATCAATGATGAGAGAGAATCATTGATCGGCTGCCTCCTGCATGCCCCACACTGGGGATCGAGCCCACAACCCGGGTATGTGCCCTGACCAAAATTGAACCTGGGACCCTTCAGTCCGCAGGCCGATGCTCTATCCACTGAGCCAAACCAGCCAGGGCACATCACAGGTTTAATACACCAGGTTCATGTGTACACGTTATGGATATGTATATGTGGTTAGCTCTAATTCTGTGCCTTTTTTTGGATATTTCTGCTGCTGCCATATTTTAATACTTCAGCGGAAACTAAGTGATGACATTGCTAAACCTAACTCTTGCCTGAATGAAAATTGGATGCTGCGTCGTGGGTTTGGTGCCTGCTGAAAGGACACCATAATGATAATAGCTGCATCTGTGAGGTTTCTGCTCAGGTTTTGAGATCCTCTGGTCATTATTTTACCAATGGGGAAACTGAGATGTTAGAAAGCTTGCCAGGAATCAACTCCAGACACCATCCCGATTTGTTCTGTTCACTGAATGGACCCTCTTTAGTAACCAGGACATTTCAGGACTTCCTGATGTTGTAACTGGTGGGCTCTTTTGGCAAGCTGGGGCAAAATCCATTTTGGAAGTGAGGTGGCAGTCATCAGATGATGTGGCACACACAGCCTTTGACTTAAAATTTAGGGCTGAATTTCTCAAATTCTACTTTGGAATATGCCTTGCAGACAGCTTTATGGGGCATTTGTCGGGCAGAGGTACAAGAATGGCAAGCTCTAAGCCTTTTATTTTAAATTAGATTGGTGTGATTGGATACTAATGACAGTGAAAATATGGGCCTCCTCCTGTTGTCACTTGCACTTGGGGACAGCCTGGCCTGCCACCCTCCTCCACTGGCAATTTGTGTATCTAAACTATCTCTTCTCTGTGGGGCAGCGGCAAAGGGAAGTTGCTGAGGACAAGATGCAGGTGGGAAAAGCATCTCCCATGGGAAAGCCCGGGCTGGCTCCCACGGCTGGGAGAGATGCTGTGGTCGGCCCTCCCAGGTGCAGCTGCCATTGGGGGGCGGGGAAGTCAGTCCATGTTTGTCCCGGGTGATAACTGCAGGGACAGCCAGCCAGCTGCTGCCCAGCAACAGAGCTGCAGAGGACGGAAAACATCTCGCCTCACCAACATTTCTGCCAGGCTCTTACAGAAGGCCTTCCTGCCAGCGGCTTCCTCAGGACATAGGCCCCTGGTCCCTGAATTGAGTGGCCAAGGGACACACGTGCTTCTGCTTGCAGGCCAGCATTTCATTCATACCCCCCCACCACCACCACCACCACCACCACCACCAAAATCCTGCAAATCCGCCCCAATGCTGCAGAAAGCAGAAAAGTCACTAAATATATTTGGGCCCAACTTCACTCAACGGATGCAGTCAAAAAAGTTCACAAGGGTACTTTGGGTTTATTTAAGCTAGTGCTCTTATTTTTAAAAGGGAAAACTGGGGCCCAGCCGGCGTGGCTCGGTGGCTAAGCAGTGACCTATGAACCAGGAGGCCTCGGTTTGATTCCTGGTCAGGGCACATGCCTGGGTTGCGGGCTTGATCCCCAGTGTGGGACATGCAGGAGGCAGCCGATCAATGATTCTCCTTCATCCTTGATGCTTCTATCTCTCTCTCCCTCTACTTTCCTCTCTAAAATCAATAAAAAAATTTTTTTTTAAAGGGGGAAATGGGGCCCTATTAGCTGACCAGGTCAGAGGCACAATACTGGTTTGTGGCAGAAGCAGGTCTGGATGTCCTTCTGTCTTCAAATCACACCCCAAAGATAGCGGCAAACTCTTCAATGCCTGGGGCAAAACCCTGTAAGCAGCAAACTAACCACTCCAGTGATGGTAGATAGCATGCACGTGGGTACAAGTGTCTCCTGAGAAGATACAACTGACTGACAAAGTTTTTATTTTTAAAATCCTACCCATGAAGTGGTCTCATACTCCCAGGTTTTGGTTAGATTGCCACTGCTCATGGAGCTAGGGAGAGAACTTTCTGGATTTCCCTCCATATACACATGCAGTGCTCTGGCCTTCTACTAGTTCATCGCGGTCCTGCTGTGGGCGAGGTGGTGGGGAGAGAGGAGTTTCAGGCATGAGGAGCTGTTTCCTGGAGGAGAACAGGGAAGAAGAGGCACCAAGCCCTGATTCCTGGGTCTTGCCCCCTGCCCCTGCTCCTTCACTGAACACCCAAGGTCAGGGCCCTTAGGGGGCTTTGAGTGTGGGACAGATGACACGCTCACCTGCAGCGTTGTAGACATGTGGCAGGAAAGCAGCTGCCTCTCTGTCAAGTAGGCTGTTATGGCCTTGAATGCCTTGTGCCTTTTCCATAAAACTCAATACATTGGCCAGCCAGTCCTGGGGGAAATGACTCTAAAAAGTGGGTTTGCAAGTTTCCCCATTAGAAGTACATTCTTTGGGTACGTTATTTAGGAAGCTGCCAACTCTTCTTTAGGCTTGTTTTATAAATTTCTGAGAAGAAACAGCTGTCCATATTTCCTCTGAAACGTGAGAGCAAACGGTCTGAAGAAGGGGGTCTTCTATGGACTAGTAAATTGCACACTGAAATTATGGGGCAGCATTTTCTTGTATTTCTGCTAGTTCTTTGAGTTCTCAGATAAATTGCAGAACCCTGAAATGATGAGGAAATAGAAAATAGCATGAATCATTTTTTCCCTATAAGGTGAATTTAAAAAAATATCCACCAGGACTTAAGCAAACCAGGCAAAAATCTCTGGTGAAGTATTTAAAAGGCTCATTGTAACTGCATCTAAGAGATGCTGGAGGTCATTGTCCAGGCATAAAAATTAGCCCAGCTGGTGTGGATCAGTGGTTGAGCGTCGACCTATGAACCAGGAGGTCACAGTTCGGTTCCCAGTCAGGGCATATGCCTCTCATCATTGATGTTTCTATCTCTCTCTCTCTCCCCCTTCCTCTCTGAAATCAATAAAAATATATTTTAAAAAATTAAATTTCAGTAAATAATTAAAATGATCTTCCTGGAATTATGGATGTCATACAAATATGATTCTCTCCTTCCACTTTATTCTTGTTGACTTATCAATTCTGACTGAAATATTCCTTATGAAATCATATAATAATGTTTCAATCACTTCCATAAACAACATCAAAAACTTTCTTAAGGTGTTTAACCTAATCCATAAATAAAGAAATTCATAAAAGAAATGACATGCCACTTGAGGTATCAAAGAAGTGAACATTAAAACATTAATGCTGGTGAATATGTAGTGAAATGAGAACACTCACTAAATACTCGCACTTCTATAAATTGGTTCCATTTTTTTTAAGTGAGCAATCTGGAAACAATACATATTTTTGAATGTTTAATTAGGCAAATGTTCATGCGGTTTGCACTGGTTTATCATTTAAGAATCTGTCTTAAGGGAATGATCAGAGAACACAAAGTGAATGTTCAAAGCTGTTTAGTGAAGCATTATTTTCAACAGTGAAGAAAAGGAGAACGTAACCCCCTAAGTGCAGGGGAATGGAAACTCTTAGAGTGTAGTCCAGAGGTTGACTAATGCCATGGTGATCAGGGATGCTTATGAAAATAGTAAGTTTTCAGATTTATTCTTTACAGAATCTGATTCAGAATCTTCCGTCTTCCAGTTCTAGATGCTTTCTGCTCTACTGAGGCTCTTTAAGATTTCAGAAAGTAATCACACCTTATGGTCACGTCAGATGCTGGGCACTGATTGTAAAGGAAGGAAAGAAGCACAGGAAACAGTTGAGGGGACAAGAGCAGTTCTAACCTGGAATCCGCCTTCAGCTTCTCTCGGGCTCTGAGTGACTGTCTTTGCTGAGTCGTTGGTGTTGTGGAGCGGATGCGAGTGAACGACCACTGGAGCCCAGACCAAATTAAAATTTAGGGAGCCTTTATTAGCCGGGTGGCCGGACAACCCGGCGACTGCTCTGCCATTCTCCACGCAGGGAGACCAGAGAGCAGCAGCGACCCTTTGTGTAGGACCGCTTTTAAGCACATTAACCACATTCGGTTTTTGCAGAACAAGTAACCCAAGACAAAACAGTTTTTCCCAAGCAACGTCAGGATCATGCCAATGACGACCATGTTATTCACAGGGTCATCCTGTTCTTCAGAAAGCTGACAGTGTTCTATGAAAGAAGGCTACATGCTGGGAAGGGGCCATGAGACCATATCTCAAGGCCTGGCCTGGTGTCAGCACTGACAACTCTATCTGGGGCATAGTCCATGGTCTCTCTGGAATGCGCAAAAATTCCCACTCTCCAACAGTTGGGATTACCAGAGGTGGGAGTCATTGGGATCCTCTGGGCTTGGGAACAAGAGCTATTCCAGCCAAGACATGTCCTTTCCTTCTCTCAGGCCTAATAGATGGAACTGCAGGCAGGTGCCTTAGACCTGACTGTCTCAGGCTTCTAGCAGCCTAATGGTCTGTATTCATCAATAAAGAGATGTGTGTCCCATTGTTCATCAGCTTCATTTTGTTAGTAAAGGGCACAATAACTAATATATGCTTTCTGGATCACTGTAACATAGCTTAATAAGTTTTATAAGCTTTCAGTTGGAGGCTTTTCACAGATTAGTGTCCTATTCTGACCCTAGTATTCAGATTCTAGAAGTGCACAAATCATGAGGGTATAGCTTGATGGATTGGTACAAAATGAAAGCACCCCTGTAACCATTAGATTTTTAAAAAGTAGAACACTGCTAGAATCCCAGAGTCTTTCTCATGCCCCTTTCAGTCATTACTCACCAAGAGTAACCACTATCCTGACCTCTACCAGCGTAATAAGTTGGTTTTGTATGTGTTTGAACCTAACGTAAATGGAATATGCACTCTTTTTTTGCTTGGCTTATTTCACTCAGTACTACATTTGTGAGATTCATTCATATTGTGGTGTGCAGCTGTTGTTTTATTTTCATTAGTTTAGTATGCTAATGAACCACAAGTTATTTATCCATGTTATCATTAATGACTTTTGATTACTTCTAATGTTAGGTTATTTTCAACTTCTGGAACAGTGTTGCTATGAACATTCTAGGCATTCTTTTGGTACACGTGTTTACACATTTTTGTTGAGTATATTCCTAGGAGCAGAACTGCTGGATTATACATTATACATACACCCAGTTTTAGTAGATGGGCTAACAATTTTCCAAAGTGGTTAACCAGTTTGCACTTTCCCCAGAAGTGCATGAGAGTTCCATTTGTCTCACATCCATGCTCCACATTTGGAATTCTCAGTTTCAAAACAATTTTTCATTCTGGTGGGGATATGCGGTATTGCACTGTGGTTTTAATTTGTATTTCCCTGATGAATAATGAGGTTGTTGTCTATGTTTATTTGCCATTAGGCTTTCCTAATTTTGTGAAGTGCTTATTCAAACTTTTTGTCCATTTTCTAGAAATATGAGTTGTCCTTTTTTTTTTTTTTTAGATTTTTCAGGAGCTCTTTATATATTCTGGCTATGTCTTTTGTTAAATATATTAACCCTTTGCACTCGCTTGCTTTTTTCTTGATTCCTTTATTCTACTCGGGATTTAATTTTTTAAATACCCCAGATTTTACAAAGCGCGGCAGTAGAATAAAAAACTGGAGTTTCTTTTCATACAAACTTATTTATTTGGATTTTTTCATATTTCAAATTATTGATACATTTAATACAATTCGACATACAAGCTGCTACCGATGCTAACCGTGTCGAGTCACACTCGACATCTGAGTGCAAAAGGTTAATTGGAAATACTTTCTCTCCTCTCTTAGGATGAAGATGGACGATAGTTCTTAATTTCAATGAGGTTCAAATTATTATTCTCCTTTATGATTCATTTAAGAGATTCATGCCTCTCTAAAATCAAGATACTCTTCTTTATTATCTTCTAGCAGTTTTATTTATTTTCCCATTTATTTCAAAAATCAACAGGATTTAACTTATGTCTGTGGTGTGAGGTAGCTGTCAAGATTCTGTTTTCCCATATAGATTTTTAGTCAACTTGAATTCTGCTTACTCTTGGTTCATTTGCTTTGTGACTTTTACTTTTAGCCTTATCTGCTTCCCTGTCACTGTGTCCATTTTGAACTCTTCTCTCTCTGCCATACATTTAAACTGCCTTCAAGGGTCCCTTCTTGGGTCTACTAGTCATGGCTTCTGCATAAAACCCCTTGTTTGGGCAGATTTTTGTTACCAAGTAGGTTGTCTTTCCACAGTTGTGAGAAATGAACCTCAGTAATGTAACATGTTAACAATAGAGGAAGCTGGATGAGGAATGGGCAGGAATTCTCAATGGTAGCTTTCATCATTGACGTTTCTCTTTCTCGCTCTCCCTTCCTCTCTGAAATCAATAAAAATATATTTTAAAATTTTTTAAATAAAAAAGAAAAGTTTGTTTAAAAAATTCTGCCTCTCTAAAAGAAGGCAAAAGAGTCAATCCAGCATTCAGGTACAAGTTTGTTCTTGATTTTTGTACTTGCTCCTCAGTTAAAGCCTCAATGTTGCCCTGGCCGGTTTGGATCAGTGGGTAGAGCATCAGCCCTCGGACTGAAAGATCCTGGGTTCGATTCCAGACACGTGTGGGAGGCCACCAAGCAGATCGATCTTTCTCTCTGTTGCCCTCTGTCCCTTCCACTCTCTCTCTTAAAAAAAAAAAAAAAAAACAATGGAAGAATATCTTCAGGTGATTCAACAACAAAAAAGCCTCAAAGTTGAAGTCAGATATATATCTACTAGAGGCCCTGTTGCACAAAATTTGTGCAGGGGGCAGTGTGTGTGTGTCCCTCAGCCCTCTCCAATCCAGGAGCCCTTGGGGGATGTCCAACTGCCAGTTTAGGCCTGATCCCACTAAACTGGCAGTTGGAAATCCCTCTCGCAATCTGGGACCGCTCACCTGCCTGCCTGCCCTAACCACTCTGCCTGCCTGCCTGATCACCCTAACTGCCCTCCCCTGCTGTCCTGGTCGCCCCTAAGTGCCCTCCCCTGCCAGCCTGATCCCCCTAACTGCCCTCCCCTGCTGGCCTGATCACCCCTATTAACTTTTTTTTAAAATCTTATCCCCTTCACACACAATTGTATTTGACTTCCTTATTGGCTTCTCCCTCTCACACAGTTTTTCTCTCTCCTTTATGTAACACTTTTTCCTACTGACTCATCATTTATAAATTTTTCTTTCCTCCTTATTTCCTACTTCTGTTCCATCATCCTTCTTCCCATCTTTCTCCTACCCTCCCTCCTTCCCCACATTCCTTCTTTCCTTTATCTTTACCCCTGCCCTCCCTCCTCTTTTCCTTCCTTCCCACCTTAATTTTTTTCTTCACTTCCTCCCTCAGACCTGTTTTGCTCCCTCCCCCAGTTCTTCCTTCTTCCCATTCTCCTTTAAGCTCTACTGGCTCCCCTTTAAAACTTTTCTTCCCTCCATCTTTCTTTCTCATCCTACCTTTCCCATACTTACTTCCACTGTTTTAATATCTATCTATCTACCTGCCTAATTATTCACTATCATTTATCTTTTTTCTTTTCTGACTCCTACTTTTAAATCGGTCCCCAGTACACAACTATACTTGATTTTCATTACAGCTCCTACAGTTCACTCATACATCCTCTTTCCTTCTTTAACTCTGCTCTCTACTGACTCCTTCAATAAAGTTCTTCCGGGAGGGGGTTGAGGACAAATATGTGATACCTTAATCAATAAAGTAATTAAAATAAATAAATAAATAAATAAATAAATAAATAAAATGTAAAAAAAAATAAAAATAAAAAAAAAAATAAAGTTCTTCCCTTCCTCCCTCCCTTCTTAAAGCTTCCGTTTGGCAGGGGGGTAGGGGGTGGGGGGGGGGGGGGCTTTAACCCCCAGCCCAAGGCTCAGCCCCAGCCAGGTGTTCACTGCCCCCTTCCCCGGCCTCCCCGCTGCTGTCCTGCTCCCATTCCCTGCCCCAGGACGCCCAGCCCAGCGAGGGTGGCCGAGACCCGCACGGCCCCGGGCACTGCTGCTGCCACCGCGAAGCAGGAGCACCTCCACCCAGAAGGCCTCGGACCATCCACCACTCCATCCTGGACCTGTGGGCACCTCCCTGCCAACGGCCTGCGCCGGGGGCCACCACCCTACTCCCACGTCTGGGTGGGGCTTTTTCCCTGCCCCTCACTGGGCACACCTGCTCCCCCCTCTCCCTGCGGTTGCCACCCCCTCCTGTGTGCAGCCCCACGTTTCCTTCCCTTTCCCATTCCTGTGTCTTTTTCTTGTTCCCTTTCTGTATTTCTGTTTCTCTTGGTCTGTCTGCATGCAGGCCTGCCTTCCTTTCCCTCTCCTTTCTTATCCCCTCCTATCCTACCCCAGGGCCTTGCAGCTGCCTGAGCAGAGGGCGGGATGCAGTCTGCTGATCCAGTCATGACGTGACACTGTAATGGATAATTTGCATATTTCTCTATTATTAGTATAGATTTTTTAAGGTTTGCTTTTTTCCCCAATGTTGATCAAATCTTAATATATGGCACAGATTTCAACCACTGTCACTCATTCAGGACAACATTCCTGCTGCATTGCATAATCACCACCATGGTCTCAGTTCAGCAGCCATGATTACGAAACCCTGTGGGGTGGATAATAGTAGCAACCAGCAGACCAGGCTGGCTTCTTCCCACAGTCATCCTGAGTTAAAGGTTTATTTCAACCATGTCCTACAATTTCCTTACCAAAATATAATTCTATCCAGACAGTCTGGATAATGCTCAGATGTTTTCTACAATAGTTAATGAGGGTGCCATTCCACAATTTAGTGTTTACTGAGTTCTTATACTGTGGTAGTCCCTGGCCTACATCTAAAGTGCCTCATCACAGAGTATGTACCAAGGATGGCCAACATACAAGCTCTCTGAGGATGACCACATTGTAAGCTATTTTGTTCCCTAAGTGCCTAGAATGTACCATGTCATAAAAACACTCTGCCCATGATCTAGGGATGACTGCACCATGCAGTGGGAAAAGCAAGAGCTTTGAATGGATTGGTCTGGAGTTTAGTCCTACCTCTTACATTTACTTGATGCTGCACAAGTTACCTGAGCCTTCTGGGTCTCGCTTGTCTCACCTGGAAATGCGGGTCCAGAAAGCCCCTTGGGAGCACTGCTGGACTGGAGAGTGGATGCGACAGGCCAGGTACATCACAACCTTTCAAGGAATAGTTTCTTAAGATGATTTCCTGATAAACCAAGAGCTGCGTTAGGGATTTACACAGGTGACTAAAACATCACTTTAAAAAAACAATGTCTGTTTAGGCACTCCTGATTTAGGGGGCAAAGACAGCTGGGCCAAAGCATCACAACCATTCAGTGGAGAAAGCAACCAGCTCTGAGTAGCTTCTCAAAGCCACTTGAATTAAGTCACTGTCATGACTGTGGGTATAACAGAGGGGGAATATCTAGTAACACATTATCACCCATTAATAATTGAACATGGGCCCTGGCCGGTGTGGCTCAGTTGGTTGGAGTGTGGATCCCTACACTGGAAGGTGGTGGGTCCTATTCTGATTAGGGCACATATCCAGGTTGTGGGGTTCCATCCTAATCACGGCCAATCGATGTTTCTCTGCTTCTCTCTCCCTCCTCTTTCTAAAAATAATGAAAAACATAATCCTCTGGTAAGGATTTTTTTAAAAAGTGAAAGAGCTGCCATCATAGACTCAAAGAGCTGCCATCTGAGACAACAGGCCCAAGACAGGTGTCCAGTCTAAAGACCTGTCTAAGCTATACCCCAAGGATGTGTGCCTAAGAGGACCTTGGACCTTGCCGCTGCTTCTCAGGCATGGAAAAGGAGGAGGGTCAAGAGAAGGGTGTGTGTGTGTGTGTGTGTGTGTGTGTGTGTGTGTTTTCATTCTCTAATTCCTTCGACAAATATGTATCAGGCTCCTTCTTTGCACAGGGCGCTGAGTTTGACAATGAATATTCATCCGCAATCAACCCTCTGATCAAGTCAGACAATGAACGTGCTTACACTAATAAATACACAGTAAGAAGTGCTATGAAAATTGCCTAAGATAAACTGTGCCTGGCTTAAAGATTTTCTGATAGCTAGCCCTCACTGCATAACTGAAAGGATACTGAACAAATATTGACTATCTCCCAGTCACGAACCTAGAATGAATGGGCTTGGATAATGGCGCCCACTGAAAAGATTGGTTGAACCCCCTGAATGAATGTGCCTTCCCCGAAGGCTGTGGAATTTGATGGAAACCGCAGCCGACCTAGAGTCCAAAAGGCTATTTAACATGCTGCCCATTTGCCATATTGGAGCCAGGTTTCCAAAGCTAAAGCACCAGGAACGATCGAATCAATCATTCAGATGACTTTACCTTCTCTCAGCACTCTGCTCTTCTCTCCCGTGCCCTCTTTCCTCCTGATCCACAATCACTTTTGCTTAAATTGCTTAGAAAAACTACCCAACTTTTCCTTTTCCTTTGACTACAGAAATGTGGTGCATCAGACATAACTAGTTTCTAGAATAATTTCTCCTGCCCATTCATTCAAGGTGTGCTAGTGATTAGGTGCAACTATACTGTATCATACATCAGTGTTGGGGCAACTAAACTCTGCGCAGAAATCCGAGGCCATAATCAACATTTAAGTAAATAGTGTTGTTTCTTCAATATGGAAAATAAGTATCAGTCTATAAAAGTTAGTTCTGATAAATTATTCACATATTAGTTCTAGGAAACTACCAAAAACGCTGTTGTAGTTGCATTTTCACAAACACACACACACATACATACACACACCCCAGAATGTAGAAACAAAATGTATCTTTTTTCAAGCTGTAGCTTAATATATTCCCTTTGATTCTTTATAATATAAATTAGCCTTGTATATCAGGTATATAATATAGATTTTCTTAAACATTGACTAAGCCATGGCTATGGGTTTTGGATATAAGTAGAAAATGGTTAGAGGAAAATGATCTGGTTTCTAATCCTTAAGCAAATTCAGCTTCAGTGCCAATATCATGATTATTAAATCACTTTATAACCACTAAATTCTGTTATTTTGAATATATGGTAACCTGCTAAAAACTAAGTTAGCTAGAATAAAATCTAGGAGTTCTTCCAACAAAGCCATAGTAAAAAAGAAAATTATATTGCTTTAAATCAACTTTAAAAGTCTACTATAGACGAACAGTTTAGAAAATTTACTTATAATTCTTACTTTTTTCCTTAAATATATTGTTATATTTTGTGTTAATTATTATGGCTAAAATTGCATAAAACTATATTGACCACATTACTTTTGTGATGAGAATAATTATTTCAACCTATTAATTTGCCAGGATGCAACACAACTAGTTAAAAGGTGCAAAGAACTTAATTTAACAAGAAGAAACTCCACGCAATGAGAAGGCGCAAATAAAAACTAAGGTCAATTGTTTTCCCATCACATAACGTATCACTGGTTTCAGTTCAAATGCCTAATGCTATGATGAGTCACCAAAGGAAATATTGTTTTATTGCACTGTCTGCAGAATAACACTCTTAATTATCTTCATTCCAATGACTTTTAAATTGTTGGTTTACCTCCATTATTTTCTAGTCTATTTTGGTCTTAGCTTTTTAAATTCTCATAAAGTGTAAAATTTCTCCAGGAAATACGTAATGCAAAAGTTTACATTTTTAAAATCACCTAGATGAGGAGCACTCCAAGTCCCAACAGATCTTGTTAAAATTAGTGTGGTCATATTAAAAGAGTCTTTGGGCAGAAGAAAGTGGCTAACTGTTCTCTATTTCTGAGCACCATAAGACAGGAAAACATGCACTTGGGCTTTAGATTTTTAGAAATAGAGGAAGAATTTCTCAGGAGTGCCAGGAATGAGCTAACAAATGTCTACTTATTTTAATGTGAGTGAGAGAGCAGCAGGGATGAGACTGGGGACTGATTTTGTGGTGTATTTCTGTGTTGGAGGAGGCGGGATTAGGGACATGAGGATGACTAAGGGAGGTGGGCCGGGTGGGACACATGGGGATAAAGTTCTGGAGGATGTGCACCTGATGTCAAGAGGTAGATTTCTCACTTTGATCATGGAGAATGCATTTCAATTGCTTTCCCTCAGTGAACTACAGAGGTGTTTGGTAGAGCCCTTGGCAGGCTGGGGAGTGGGCATCCAGGACAGCTGGGAGGTCTCCATCTGTCCTGCCTATGGGGTTCAGAGGAAGGGAGGCCAGAAGAAGGTGGAGTCTTGCTTTACCTGAGCCAGATCTTGCACAGCATCAGGGAGTAGGAGTGTCCATTTAGCCTGCTCTCTCCTTGTAGGTCCAAAGGCTATGTAAATGGCCATTCTTATATATATAATTGATTTTAGAGAGAGGAAGGGAGACAGAAACATTGATAAGAGAGAAACTTTGATGGGCTGCCTCCTGTACACTCCCCTACTGGGGATCAAGCCTGCAACCCGGTCATGTGCCCTGACTGGGAATTGACCCATGGCCTCCTGGCTGATGGGTTGATGCTCAACCACTGAGCCACACTGGCCGGGCATGGCCACACTTTTAAAAATCATATCTGAAAAAGGAAGCTGGGTTTTCCTGTGTTTCTGCCTCAGCTATTTGTACCCAGCCAGCCCTGTTCCCCATCCTTGCTTCCTTCTCGACTTTCCCAGAGCGCATGCACAGCTGTTTTATCAGAATACACTCGTTTGCACATCTGTTTCTCTGCACCACTCTAAGACTCTTGATGACAGAGATGGGTCTTCCTATTGTAATAGAAGCTTAGGAAATGTTTTGTGTGTGGGTATACATCTATATACACTGAGTGGCCAGATTATTATGATCTCAACGCATAATAATCTGGCCACTCAGTGTATATCCTATATGATAAAAGGCTAATATGCAAATTGTCCCCTCGACCAGGAGTTCAACCAGCAGGCAGGCCAGCCAACTGCCCATGTCCCCTCCCCCTGGCCAGGCTGGCTGGACACCACCCATGCATGAATTCATGCACCGGGCCTCTATAATATATATATACACATACACACGTACAAACAGTGAGTGGCCAGATTATTATGTGTTCAGAGATCATAATAATCTGGCCACTCAGTGTATACATGTATGTATGTGTATGCATATACATACATTCTTATAAACACATATATACACATACAAAAAACAAAGTCGTTGCAATTCTGCAAACATCAATTTTTCTTATCTGGGTTAATGATGCTGCTACTGATGATAATATGATGTCAATGTACTGGGGTGAGTATTTTATAAATATCATCTCATTTGTCTCAATCCTGTGAGACAGAGCACTGTATTGTTCCTAGTTTTAGAGACAAGGAGACTGGGGCTAATAGAGGATGGAGGATTTCCCCAAGGTCACACACAGGAGAAGAGGCAGAGCTGAAATTCATACTGGAATTGGTCACAGCCAAGGGGGAACCTTCCCTCTACACCCTTTCTGTAATCTCACATGTCCCCCCAGTGGCCTCCAGCTCCAATGGCATGACCCATGGGGCATGACTATCTCACTGGATGATCAGATTGATGACTTCCTCTGAAGGTGTTAGAAAGGCAAGTGCAAATGTCCAAGACTCCTCTAGATGGCATGTGAGGAGGGAGATGTGGGGGGGGGGGGCAGACTCTGGTCTGCCTCACCCCCTCCCATGGACCTTCTCTGACCAGCAGTGTGTTCGCATGTATGCCTGTGTATATGCATTTGTATCCTGCCTTGTCAAAGGGATCCTAAGTGACTTAAAGATTTTCTAGCAATACAACAAAGTAAAAAAAAAAAAAAAAAAGTATGTATATTAGGAATTAAAAACCAGCAGCTATGGATGAGGCTAATATAGAAACACATTAAAAAATTCTGTGTAATTTACAATAGCTAAGATTTGGAAACAACCTAGGTGCCCGTCAGCAGATGACTGGATCAGAAAACTGTGGTACATCTACACAATGGAATACTATGCTGCCATAAAAAAGAAGGAATTCTCATCATTTGCAGCAACCTGGATGGAATTGGAGAACATTATGCTAAGTGAAATAAGCCAGTCAATGAAAGAAAAATACCACATGATCTCACTCATTTATGGATAATAAAGAACATTATAAACTGATGAACAAAAATATAGATACAGAGACAGTAAAGCATCAAACAGACTGTCAAATTACAGGGGGAAGGTTAGGGAGAGGTGGGGGAGATAGGAGATCAACCGAAGGACTTGTATGCATGCATATAAGCATAACCAATGGACACAAAACTCTAGGGGGTGAGGGCATGTATGGGTGTGGGGTGGGGGAGACAGTGGTAAGATATGTACACATATAATACCTAAATAAAAAAAAGTGGAAAAAAAAATTCTGTGTACTTGCTGAGGTGGGCCTTAAATTTGGCTCTAATCTTTCTTTAAATTTCAAAGTGAAGTGGGGAGCCTGAGCAGTTACATGATTTACAGTGTCCATAGTAAAACCAACCATTTCTGATACCAAGTGTAGACAGCACCTGGGAAGGCACATGGGCATTTCTTTAATTATTGTCAGCTGAACCCAAGGCGACAGGCAAAACCGCGTTTTGGATACACATTTACCAAAAAGGCAGATGTGTTATCAGCACTGACTCTTACCTTTGCCCAGGTGTCGGGATAGTGGGACTTTCATATGTAAATCCAGTCAAGCACCAGGAATGCTCAGGCCTACTCAAGAATGCAAATAATCTCCTTTGTCTTGACTTTTGGTGAAACTTCTTGGTATTTGGGGGTATAAAATAAACTCACTGTATGGGCTTTGGGTCATTGTCTCTCCAGCAGAAGAGGGCAGTGGTCCCACCCGGTTCCCAGCTTTTTCCTTCCATTTTGTGTCTTGTCTCTTTTTTTCTTTTATTTCTCAATCCCCAGCCAACTCTATTCGAAGAACCGGTTCATCTCTCTTTCCGTGCTGGACACAGAAAAGAGAGACCCCACCATAACTAAGACCAGGAAAAAAATTCTACCTGGGAAAATTGTTCCCTGTGCAGTGTCATGGAGAATATCCTCCCAATAGACACAGCATCTGTCTCCTCAGGGTCTTTCTTTTACTCCGTGATTGAATAAAAGGCCATTTCTACTGTTAGCAGTTCTGCCAGGAAAGTGCCTCTGGCAACGCTAAGATTCCTGTTAGAAAGAAAGAGCTGAATCTGCTTTCACATCTAAAAAACAAATTATTGGGCCTCTTGTTTCTGCTCCAATGGCCTGATGGGTGCACATGAACTTAACCCAATGCCTGGACCACCGAGGCTGTGGGCTTCCCCATCCCTCCCACCTACAGAGGCTGCACTAGGCTCAAGGGGCCTGGAATATGCCCCTTCCCTTCTCAGCAGGGGTCTTGTAACAGGGGTGAGTCACTGTCCAAAGACGAGCACTCTATTCGCTGACTCTGTCTTCTTGTTGCCCCACCTATACCCAAAAGAGAGCCGGGAGCTTTACTGACGTAACTCATCCTCATCTCTTGCAGAGAAGTCTCCAAGACCACAGTTTATTTTGCTTTGCTGTCTTCAGAATGGTAGGATGTCTTGCTCTGATGTGTGTTCTGTTGAAACGTGGCTTATATTTTGGTCACACTGTCTCACCTTCCTAATTTCGTTTTCACTCAAGTTTTTGAATATATACAGTGGACTGTGAATTAGATGACTGGGGTTCAAACCCTAGTATTGCCACTTCCTTTGTCCCTCTCTGGAATACGGCTGCCTTAACTCCTTGCTCCTGGATTTAAACTCACAGGTATTAATCGATGTAATTTGGGTAGAAGCAACCATCACAGCCGCTGGCACAGAGAGGAAGCTCAAGAAATACTTTTGAAAGAACAATTTGGAGAATGCATATTTCTTCTCTCATCCCTACACAGTTGCAAGCACCCAACAGAGTGTACACAACGAGTGATACTGTTTCATTTTGGGATATATTTGCCAGCAGGTTCAGGCTACCAATATACCTGATGAGAGTTCTAAGGACAAAGGGCAAAGGGCATGAAAACCATTTGCCACAAAATAGTATCTAAAAATAGAATCTGAGCGGATTTGCCCTCTTTTGTGGCCTGATTTTCTAACCCTGACTATATTGAATTGTGATGCCAAGAGGAAAAAAACAGTTTCACAATTAAAATTATAGTTCAAGTGCCTATTATTAAGTTATTAACTTTTATGTTTTAAAATTATAGAATAAATATAGCCTTGAAGCTACCTAAACCACAGCACTGTAATTCAAAGGCAAATCTATGGGAAAAGCCACACTGAGTATCATTTTTATTAGTTTTATATACTCTAAACTTTTATAAACATATTTAATAATATAACTTACAAGCCGAAACCAAACAACTAAACACACTGTAAAAACAGCTCCCTTTCCCCGGAAACTTATATTACATTTTGTATGTGTGTGGGTAAGTTTCATCTTAAAGATAAGTGTAAACTACTAATCTCTAAAAGTTGATATTTTTCATTTACCTTCATATTTCAAGTAAATTGATATTTAATCTTCTTGGGTTAGAACTGGCTCAGCTTTTAACCTTTGAAAACTTCATACCCTATTATAATAAATGCAAACTAGGTTAAACCTGAAGTTTTTATTCTTTTACTAGAATCTTTGTTAACTACAAAATATAGGACTGCCATTACCTTTTCAATAAAACAAGTATTTTTAAATAATATTTTTCTGATTGTAAATTTTTCTTTGTAGAAAAATTAGAAAATGTGGAGAAGAAATTTCTAGGAATAAGTCATAAACTGAGGTGATGAAAGATGCTCAGATTTTGGATATACTCTTTTAAAATATAATAATTAATATTTGTGTGTGTGTGTGTGTGTGTGTGTGTGTGTGTGTGTGTGTTTGTCCTTGGCTTGGTCATTGCAAATACCTGGCTGCCAACATTGTATTTTAATGTTTTGTTCATTTGTCTCTTTAAGAATATCGAATATCTATGTACTTTTCTTGGCTAATTTTATTTTCCAAACTCTAAATAGCATTGCATTTGTTTTCATGTTCTTTATCAAACTAACATTTCTTTCATTAGCTGAGGCTTTATTGATGTCTCTTTCTTGCTATTCCTCTGAATGTTTCAGCATTTCATAAAAGTATGACATATACAATACAATTTTAGTTGCCATGTAAGCCCAATAATGATGATAGATGTTAATACTTAATGAACATTTACCAGGTACCTGACACCTTGCATTGTTACAATGTCATTTAATCTTCCCAACCCTTCTTTGGGGGTGGGTGTAACACTATTATCCCAATATTGCTGATGGTAAAATTGAAGCTCTGAGAAATTAAGTAACTTACCCACACATTTTGGTATCTATAGTTTGAAGGTAGAAATAATAGGACTTCTTCATGGATTTGATGTGAGATGTGAAAAAAAAGAAGGAGTCAGGATGACTCCTGAGTGTTGACTTGGGCTACTGAAAGAATGGAGTTGCTGTCCTTTGAATGAATGAACAAACAGGATCGAAATAGGAAGAAAGATGTCAAATTGGAGACATACTTGAAAAGCCTTAAAAAATGAAGGAGACAATAGTCCCTCTGTGAGTGAATTGAATGAATAAAATCTAAACATCTTGTCCTGAGTGATTTGGAGACATAAAAAAGACAGAGTGAAGGTATAACAAAAACCTCATCATACTAAACAAACCCTACAAATTGTTGAAGTTGTGTGCAGAAAATACTGCAATGTAGCCAGCAGCGCTTCCTTTAAATTACAGGATTACGAGATTGGTATCTATTCTATGCACTAAGATACTATCGCAGTGGCTTAGTAATATCCTTCATCTTGATTTGGAGAGATACAGATGATTGACAATTGCAGTGATTCCATGTGAAGCTCCATCTCTTTAAAGGAAAAAATATGTATTTTCTTTTATCATTAAAGCGAAGAGAAAAATAAAGAACTAGCAAGTCCCCAAACCCCAAGATGCGGGAGTTTTTCCGAAGGAGGTAGGCTCCATGCCTGTGCTCATCTGGATAGACCTAACTGACGCAACTGATTAATCGAGTGTCTTGTATTTGGTAGCCTACTCCCCCTTCCATTTCTGTGTAATTATGTTTCTTTAATGTTTTACGTTGCATGACTTTGCCTTGTAAATAGTTCTATAATAAATGCTATAATTAGCTTAATAGCACTTTGACTACATTATATTTAAGGGTGTGCCCTCCTGCATCTTTTGGAGTCATGCCAAGGAGCTTCTGTGGAGGGGGAAACTTGTCAGATCCCCCCTAACAGATTAGTTGAAGGGTGGGAGGGGTAGGAGGGGGTGTAACCTAGGATTACAACTCAAAATGCTTACCACATGTCTAAAATATTTATCTTTAAGGTATACCCCAACAGATTCCCAGGTTAAGGAAGGCAAACCACGGGGTCCCTGGAAGGGCAAGGCCCAGGTTGCCATATTCTCACTGGAGACCTAAACAAGGGGCCCAGCGGGAAGTCTGAGGTTCCCATAAACGAAACTCCAGGACATCCTCTCTCCCCTCCAAGCTGTGGGGAAAGGGGCCTCCAGTTGTGCCGTGGCTTCCTGGTCCTGGGGATAAATCATTTTCATTTCCATCCCTGGCAGAAGAGGTCTGCAATACTGCTGGGGAAATGGGGACCACAGAGGAACTGAGTTTACTTTAGTACTGCTCTCTTAAAACTTCATTGCAAAGCTGCAGAGGTTCACAGATACCACGCTAGTAGAGCAGTTTTCCCTTTGGGGCATGTTCTAGAAGGAATTGCTGGAAGGAAATCCTCATGAATGTCCAAGTTCAATAGATCTGCCAGCCATTACTCAGGTTTATCTCTCACACCAGTCAGCCCATCATTACCTCTGAGTCTGCCCCTTGATAAAATCTGTTTGGTTGGTGATATGTTTCACCTAAGGAGATATTCTGATTTAAACACACATCTTCCTGTAAATCACCGTATCTTCATTTTTATGGTTTCCATGGTGCCCTATTTACAGTCTAAACTTTGAAATAAATTCACCCACTTAAGAATGGACTGTCTAGCATGTGAAATCTATTTGGCATAAATGCCACTCACGAAGGAGGTGAGACTGTCCCTATGGCTTCATTTGATCAAAACTAGAAAATAAGTCTTCCAGGGTCAGTCTCTGCCTTTTGAGGCCTTAAAACTCTTAATGATTTCACTTTGGTAATCTTTCGGCTATGATAGGAGAGGTGGTGTGCACTTCTGCATGAGAGACTTTGAAAACCGAAGTCTATCTAATCATTCATTCATTCATTCATTTATATATACACCTATTCATTCTAAATATATTTATTGAGTGTCCACAGTGCCAGGACCAAGAATATTAGCAGACCCCCTTGCACACCCCTCCTTGCCCTCAGAGGCCTTCCAGTGTAGTGAAGTGGAGAGTCATATGATCTCATCAACTTTTTTTTTTTTTTTTACCTAGCCGTTCTCATTTTATTGCTAGTAGGTTTTTGGTTTTTTTTTTTTTTACAATATATTTTATTGATTTTTTACAGAGAGGAAGAGAGAGGGATAGAGAGTTAGAAACATCGATGAGAGAGAAACATCGATCAGCTGCCTCCTGCACACCCCCTATTGGGGATGTGCCTGCAACCAAGGTACATGCCCTTGACCGGAATCGAACCTGGGACCTTTCAGTCCGCAGGCCGACGCTCTATCCACTGAGCCAAACCGGTTTCGGCTGATCTCATCAACTTTTGATAGCTATAAATAGAAATCATATTTGCTAGCAAGCAAGAAACCTTTTTCAGTAAACCAAACGTGGTTTTGCTTCCTGCAGCTTCTCCTTTCTGAACTTCCCAATCTTTTCTGGCCTGAGGTAGGTCCTGATATCTTTGAAGTCATGTGGTCATTAAATCAAATAAGTCAAACTCACAGCTCGGTTACAAAGATGGTATTAAGAAAAACATTGCTATATGATTATTAAAACAAGAGCCATAAAAGCTAGCCCTCTGGCATTCAGTTTTGCTCATACACATCACAGCTTGAAATAAATTGTTAAAAATTAACAATGTTGAAAAATTAGTAATGTTGTGCTTTAAATACAATTCTTTTAAATCTTGTACTACATGTCCTTGGGTGATAGCACCCAAAAAGACCTGTACAGTCTTTAAAGGACATAATAATGCAATAAGCTATATTGGCAAAACTAATCAATTGATGTTGTAAAGTGTGCCTACAGGAAATTAGACCCAGTGTTCTTTGAGGATCCATTCTGTACAAGAATGGATGCAGTTAGTGGTGAAGTTGAAGTTCAGAGTTTCCATAATAGAATTTTGGATAATCTGCCTACAGCCTATGATTTGTTAAAAAAGGCCTGTTCCCTTCATAAGCCACTTGAAATATGTTTAAAATTTTAATATGATATTTTAATACAAAGTAATAATTATTATTGTAAAAACATAATATAGGGAATAATTTTTTAAAATGTTAAAATTCCCTAACCCTGGCATAGATCCTTCATTCCAATTCACATAGCCACTGTTAGCCATTTGTGTTTTTCTAGAACTTATTTAACACAAGGAAAATATGATAATGAGATTTAAAATACCTAAGAATAGAAAATAAAAAGCAAATTTTCCACCCCCCCCTCTTTGTATTTTAGTCCCATTTGCCAAAGGGAACTACTACTTTGAACCACTTCTCTCTTTTATTTTTTTCTAACAGTTACCTCCATACATCTGGATATTTTGCTTTACCTGTCTTTTTTGATTTGTCAACTTCTAGCCATATCAGGTAAATGAGAAAAGAGAGCTCACTTGAATTAATTTCTCTTCTCTTTCCACTCCCTCCCAACCTCACGTTTATTTTCAGTTCTATTGGTAATTTTATCCATTAAAAGAACATACTTAATCCTCTATTTTTTGATCCACTAGTTTTAGACTGTATGTCTTGACCTTCTACTGTGTGATTTGAGGAAATTGGAGCCCCTACCTGTCCCTTCACCTGTCTGCTTCTCTACCTACAGTGTTTATGACTTTTATATTCTGTTCTTTAGCTATAATTAAGTCTGGACATTTCCATAAGTTTGTTTTTAAAATTCAAAACCAACAACCGACGTTATCATCTACCCTTCTACTGAATTTTTTAATTCAGTCATCATACTTTATGACTCTCCCTTGTTCTTTGAGTCATTTTTTTCAAAGCAGCCTTTTTTTTTTTTTTTTTTTTTTTAATGGATGCAATATCTTTTCAAAACGCTAAACAGGATTTCTGGAGCTTCTTTTATGTTCAATGAATAAGCTCTGAGGTTGGGTGTTCTCTTTCTCCATCTTGCTCCTTCTTTCTGGTGCTATTGTTTATCATTGAATGTCTGGTGATCCTTCATTGTATCTGTGCCCAGGCTGCTATCTCTCCACCAAAATCTGTTCTTCTTCCTGGTTCATGGCTAGACTTTCCCCCCCAGATGCACTTGCAGTTATGTGTTCTACCCAAGGTAATGAGCCTCCTTTAGGTGAGTGCTTGCAAGAGCATGCGCATGACTCCTCCATGACCTCTTTCCCTCTTTCTGAGGCTGAAGTGACCCTGAACACCACGAGTTGACTATGGCTGAGCTTCCTTGATTCATGAGAAGAGCCATCCACGAACAGAATGGCTTGTAATAGTGATATGAACTTTTTATGTTTCTTAGCCACTGAATAATTGTTAGGCATCTTGTTACCATATCTGGTAGTAGCCGAATAAAGAAGCTTGCATGGATTGGATGGCTTCTAGATGTGGGTACTGTTTTCCCTCCAAACTTTTTCCCTAAAAGAAAGGGCAGACTGTAAGAAATGTGTGTGCCTATAAGGGCATGTCGACTGGCAGGCTCTCTTCCGGGTGTCTTGGCAGGGAGCTGGCAAAACATCTCTTTTCATTATGCCAAAATAAAGCTCTGGGTACCCACAGCCACTCTCGCTTCCCTAGATCCCCATAAGCAACATTTTCTTTGGAGAGCAACCACCTGATTTTAATCTGAGACTAAAGGTCCTTCCCATTTGTGAGGGGTGTGCGTGGAGGAGGAAGAGTGCATTTGTGTAAATGTTCCAGAAACAATCCTTCAACAAACCACTTCCATTTCTGCCCATTTTTCACTCACTCCTGCTCTCTGTTGCCACCCCTATGCTTGGAGCATCTCTCTTGCTCACCCACCAAGAATGCTTCCCATGCCCACTGCTCCTTCAGGAACTTGCTGGCCTGTCTTGCCCAGGATGCCACTCAATATGACTCCTTCTGCTTCCCATCTTCCAGAAATTAATTAGTCTCTCTGCTCTGCTGATGTTTCTTCTTCCCCTTTCTCTAGAGTTCAATTATTTCCTTTTGGGGTTTTGTTGTTATTATTGTTTTGTTGTTGTTGTCATCACAATAGTATTCTGGAAGAAAGGTGAGTAAACATTTATATTTATTCTGTCATCTTGTACATAGAAGCAGAGATCATTTTCAGAAGTACAGAGACTTTATGGGGAGAAGGAATCTGAATTTCACTCTTCTCACTGAGGTCTTGGAAATTAATATTAAGGAGCACGTTGTTCTGTAATCATATCCATTAGAAAGTAATAGTAACCAGCCGAAACTGGTTTGGCTCAGTGGATAGAGCGTCGGTTTGCGGACTGAAAGGTCCCAGGATCGATTCCGGTCAAGGCATGTACATTGGTTGCGGGCACATCCCCGGTAGGGGATGTGCAGGAGGCAGCTGGTCGATGTTTCTCTCTCATCGATGTTTCTAGCTCTCTGTCCCTCTCCTTTCCTCTCTGTAAAAAAATCAATAAAATATATTTTTTAAAAAAAGAAAGTAATATTAACCAGTAACCCAATGCCCCATACTTCATTGGCCTGTATGTACAAATACAGTCATTTCAACATGAATGCCCAATCCCTTAGCTGCACTGGGGGAGCCCCAATTCCTTGGGGCTTACTTTCTTCCAAACATGTCTGCTAATTGACAAGAGGCATTTTACATGTTTTCTTGAATCAGTATAGTTGTTTTTGGCCAAGCCGGGGCTCTGCTACTGCTGGCCTTGACCAAACAACATGACTGCTACCTCAAGGCTATTAGAGCTGGAATTCAGCCCCTCCTGGCTGAGCCACTGCGGTCCCAGTGCCAGTAGAGCTGGCATTCCACTACCTCCTTAGAGGGGACACCTGCCAATTCAAGCTGGCCAGATGATCTTGCAAAGTCAGAAGGCATACATTCCTTCCTTCTCTGCTATTCTCAATTAGAAAGGCTCTCTCTCACAGCAGGGCTGCTTTTGCCCTAAAAATTTAAGAGAATTTCCAGGAACAGCCATCTTTCTAAAATGAGCTGACTGTGGCACTCCGACATCAGCATGAGTTGCCATCTTGGTGCCGACTGCCTTTAAGATTCACCTTTTGACTAATAATGCTCTTGAGCTTCACAACGGTGCTGAGATTGCTGGGCACTGTCTTATGAAGAGATGCAGCAGACACTCCTTGTTCAGTTAATCTCTTGCTGGTTGAAAACAGGGAGGGTCAGGGGGGAGGCAGTGATCTCATAGTGGATAACTTGAGCTCAATGCACTAAAGGGTTTAGTGAAGCAACTCTTTCAATTCACATGAACAACAGCTCATTTGGGTAGCAACGCACACAGAAATTCCAACCCATCTGGTTCCTAGGATCTGTTGTTGTCTGGCTCAATTCTGTGCCTCTCCTTCCCTTGGCACAGAAACTGGTTTCTGTCACCTCTCCCTCCCCCAAACCATCAGTGTTGATATGTCTAACCACTAACTATGGGTGGGATTCAAGTGTCTCCCACCCCCAAAAGGAGCTTTCTCAGTCCCATGTAAATCAGTAAATGGAAATAGATCTGAGAGGAGACAGTGTCACTTTAGGCCACATACAGGATTCCTAAGCTTGGAAGAAATTCCTCTTTCTCCAGACATCATTTATTCTTCCTCTTGTTATCATCTATGCATTACCAATTTTCCCAGAATCTTGGGGATAACTGAATCAAAAAGCAATTCTCAAATATTAAGAAAGCCCACTAGTAGCCAGATAGAAAGAGCCCCATTATATAAAGTGCTCCCACCTGGGCTATGAATAAGGCAATGTCTAGACTTTAAGCCTGTGCACGAGTTTCCAGGTCAGGGGCACTATTTTCTCTACATGGGTGTGGGGGAAGGTGGCAGGTTAGAACCCCCAGGAGTCAGGGTGCCTAGGCTCCTTTTTATCTGCTAAAGTGGTTGAAGACCATTCCAATAGACAGCCAAACTCCACGGCCTGCCAAGCTCACCCACAAGCTTGAGAATTTCAGCCATTTTGGACCTCAGTATCTTCATCAAGAAAATGATGGATATGGACTAGAATCAATGGTTTTCATCTTTTAAGCTGCAAAACCCTTTCTTCAAACAAAATCTATATGGAAGTACAAAGCACAAAGTATATAAAAGCACAGTGCTCAGAGTAAAATAAGAGTGGGAATTCTGGAGGTGGCCTGCTCCCTCTCGCCCCTGGGCATTGCAGGAGCCTCTGAAGCACCCCTAAGGGTACTTAGGGTTCTATGGAACACAATTTGAAAACCACTGCTCTAGAATATCTTTAAGGTTGCTTTGAGTGCTAACATTTATGACCTCAAATAATGGTGGGGAAAATCTATCTTTGCTCTAGACTTTAGAGTCTAGAGAGTAAGCACCTCTTTGGGTTTCACGATGAAATGCCCTGGGGTCCCATTAGAGCTTACCCAGCTAAGGTGCTCAGGACTGTACACAGAACTCAAGAGGAGCAGTGATATGGTACGGTGATTTCAAGCCCACATATGGCCTAAGGCAGAGGACCTGGGTTCAAGTTCCAACTTCACCACCTATTACTCTGTATATTAGTTTGCTGTAACAAAGTACCACAACTGAGTGGCTTAAACAACAGAAATGTACTGTCTCACAGTTGTGGAGGCTGGAAATCCAAGAACAAGCTGTCCACACATTGGTTCCTTCTAAGGGCTGTGAGTAAGAATCTGTTCCATGCCTCTTCACTAGCTTCTGGTGGTTTACTAGTGATCTTAGTTGTTCCCTGGCTTGTGATCACCCTGATCTCTGCCTTTATTTTCACATGGTCTTCTGTGTGTGTGTGTGTGTGTGTGTGTGTGTGTGTGTATACACTAGAGGCCCAGTGCACGGAATTCGTGCATGGGGGTGGCGGGGGGGGGGGGGGGGGATGTTGTCCCTCAGCCCAGCCTGCAGTCTCTCCAATATGGGACCCCTCAAGGGACCTTCATTTTTTCCTCCAGGAATGTGGTGGAAAAACCCTAGATCACCTTCTTGGATTCTTATAACCTAGGTTACCAAGAACACTGCAAGTGGCAGTGTACAGGTAGCTTAGCCAATGAGCGGTCAGAAAAGGTGTTTACTCTCAAACTGGTTTGGCTCAGTGGATAGAGCATGGGCCTGCAGACTGAAGGGTCCCAGGTTTGATTCCTATTAAGGGCATGTACCTTGGTTGCGGGCACATCCCCAGTGGGGAGTGTGCAGGAGGCAGCTAATCGATGTTCCTCTCTCATTGATATTTCCGACTGTCTATCCCTCTCCCCTCTTCTCTGTAAAAAAAACAATAAAATATTTTTTAAAAAAGGTGTATCCTCTGCAGTTCATGCAGCCCCTGGGTTGTGTCCATTGGGCTAGGGGCGTGTCCCTGCCACTCAGTGGTGGCTGCTGGGGTCTCCGCACACCCCAGAGGCCAGCAGCCATCCCCCTGTGGAGGGCGCTGGGCTGGGGGTGTGGACACGAACCGCCACTTGGTGCTGGAGCTTGGAAAGCCTCTGGGGTGGGGCGGGAACATCCCTGTCTCCAAATGCCCTGAGGCCAGCAGCCAGCCCCACCATGGGCCCCAGGCTGGGGGCATGCAGGGACCCTGGGCAGCATGCAGCGGTGGCCACCAGGGTCTCGGCACACCCCAGAGGCCAGCAGCCAGCCCCTGGTCGTGGGCACCTGGCTGGGGGCATTGCCCCAAACCGCCGCTTCATGCGCGAGCCTTTGCAAGCCACTAGGGGTGGGGCGGGAACATCCAGGCGGCTTGGCACCTGCACCCATAGGCTTTGAGTGGCCAGGGGGCGTTCTGGGACCCTTGCCACTCAGGACCTAAGCGCGGGCCTACTGACTAGGAGAGGCCTGGGTCCGGAGGATGTTCCCAGGACCCAGGCCACTCAGTGCCCGCATATGCAAATTAACCGCCATCTTGTTCACTCTGATTGGCTGTGGGCGTAGCGAAGGTATGGTCAATTTGCATGTTTCTCTTTTATTTGTGTTCTTCTCCCAATAGAGCTTTGGATGGGTAGCTGTGTGAAAACAGTAAATTAAAAAAAACAACAACACTCGGTATTCAGCTAAAACCCACACATAGAGCAAGTGAATAGGAGAGCTCTAAGTCCCTCTCACTCAGTCTTTTGAGTTTTCTGAAATTTCTGGTTGGTTGGTTTGTCTGTTTTGCTGTGGTATATCTTATCTTGTTATAATATTCTTTCTTTTTCTATATCTATCCCATATGCTAGCATACAGAAAAGTACGTAATCCAGCTCGGTGCTCTGGATGTATGTGATTCTTTTTGCTGCCTTGATGGACAATAATCGTGCATATGCTGTCAGTCTGCGTGTGACATCCTCACATTTTGTGATTTTTGTACCCACCTCTTTTCCAGAGGATAAACATATTTGGACATACACCCAGAATTCTGCTATCGAACATAAAGAAAGGCATTCCAGTGTTCGCTGTAAACCTAATCCGAGGTGTCTTCCTTGCTGACTGGGACGAAGGCAGCGTAAGTGGGCATGGCTGTTTGACAAATAGGTTTCCGATCCCTCGACACTCATCTCCAGGCTTTTAGAAATCAGTTTGACGTGGGGTTTGTTTGCCTGTGTGTATATGTGTCATTTCTGCCAGAGGAGCCAAGATGAGGCAGGCAGACATTTTTTCTTCTGTATCTGGAAAGAAGTGAATGAATCCTTTAAAAATAACCTAATGTCAGCTTTTCTCGCTCTAGGCAATGGCTGCAAATGTGCTATACAGGGTAGCAGATCCTTTTTAAGAGCAAGAGAATAAATTAAAGTTTTAAATTAAGATGATAATGTTTGGGGGTCAGTTCTCCTAACACATGAAGAGGCTCTGTCAAATTCCCATTTCTCGACATGCAGTAAGATTAGGAGATTTGAAGTACAGTTGGTTTTGTGCTCATGCTTTTTGGTAAAAAGGAAATGTCATTTCTTCCCTTTTAATTTTCTTTCTTCCTTTTTCTTCTCCTCCTAGTTTTAATGAGATATAATTGACATACAACCATTTTCTTTCTGAATAAATCACACATTATTTAAAATAAACATAAAAGGATAATAATTCAAATGGAAATGAAACCCATGAACGCAGAGAGGCCCCTGGGAATATATTTAATTACATACAGCATAGATGCAGGATAAAGGGAAACAAATCACAAAGACAGATTTTACTTTAAACTTCTTCAAGGAGGTTGGATGGAATGAGAATAACAAATTGTAATTAAAAAACGTAAAACCATACCCCTCATTCAAAAATTTTGTAAATTATTGTTCTAATAAAATTTTAAAAAGATAGCAGAGAAAAAATAGCTTTAAGGGAATTACAGCTTTCCTCCAAATGCCTGCTTCTCTCAGCATACATAGTCCCTGGTCGATATGGAAAATACGAAGAGGACATCTAGGTCCTACAGAAAGTCACTGCTCTGGGAAGCTTAGTGACACTTCCATGTCTCTTCTGGGAGAAGAGAACGAGAAGGCTAGGGTTCCAGAGGTGGCTGAGTTATATGACCTCAATACGTACCCAATGCATAGAATGAATAGTCTACTTGTAATATGTGTATACCTAAATTTTTCCTTGCTTATAAACTTACAGGCTTTCCTCCCCTTATTTTTGAAAGTCAATATCAAATTGAACACCAGACATTACAGAGAATACTAAATCCATGTGTGTGATAACACAATGTATGTCTCCCAAATAACTAACATGTGTGAGTAACTATTTCCACGACGTGAAATATTTCCACCTTGCACATTTAGGGCCCCCTGATGTCAACCAGCCACGGAGAGATGACCCCAAACACAAGGACTTCAGCCACATAGCCTGCCGTTGTGCCAGATGTTGACTGGGTACTCATCACTGCCGTTATAAATAATGACTTTTCCCCCATTCGAAAACTTTTATTTAAAAAACACACAATATCCTCGGTAACCTTCAACCACACTGTGCTTACTGAATGAGAGCCTTCTATTTCCTTCTGAATAGAAACGCCTCCTGCCCAGACCTTGTGTAGCTAGGGATTTGAGTGCAATAGACAATTTCAAAGACTGCTCTTTCCACTTAACAATTAGTGCATTAGGCTAAAATGTTCACACAAATGCAATAGCAACAGAAGGGGTTTGCAATGTAGTGACAAGGTCCTTTTACCTGGATCTGGAGAATGATGAATGAGCATTAGCAGAATATTCTCTGGCCCTCAGGTTTACCTTGATCTTCTCACAGAATGCAAATTGAAATTATACCCACATTTCTATGGTATTTATTACCATGGTCCTGATGTGAGGGTTTTTTTTTTTTTCCCCAATATGAATAGTGTAAAAGGGGAAACATATTACTGCGAAGAGACGTTATTGTGCCGGGAATGTATAAACAGATGAGGAGAATGGAGCGACATGCTCATAATAGAAACTGAAAGCTCCTCATTTTGTCCTGATTGTCTCCCCTTCCTTTTTAAACAACCTCCCTTTTTTTCCAGCTATCAATGCAAAGTTCTTTTTTTGGTAAAATGAAGTGCATTCATGCTGCTTGAAAAGAAGCTTTTAAAGTTGATCTGTGGCCACACAAAGGAGAAGCCGCGCTGGGTCAGACCAGGGGAGGAAGCCAGCCTGGTCCGGGTTCATTACTCATGGCTCCGCACGCTGGCCTCCACATCCTTTGGTGAAGCATCAGATAAACTTTCCTCGGGATAAACAACTGAAATAATTTTTCTTCGCTGTCAGCTCCCTTTCTCCCTGTCCCAGCCTGTTCTCACACCCTTCCCTGCTCCTCAAAGCAACCGAGCGCAGCTCTTTGGTCTGATAAATGGGCTCCTTTCAACGGGTGGCAGGCTTCAGGAGAAAGAGATAATCCTGGATAATGTGGACACAGTTTTCATTTCATGTCACCCAATTAAACTGCAATTATCCGGAGAGCAACAGCAGAAAACCTGGGAAGAATGGCCGGAGAATGAGGCGCTGAGGCGCCCTGGGATCCTTTATACCACGCGCATCGGCCAAGATTTGTTCTGTCCCGATAATAAAGTGCCGGCCTAAGCACTCAGCCACACTGAACCACGGCCGGCCAGGCCGGCTGCAACCTGTGGCTGCGCGTGAAATGCTCCCGCAAATTCTATGACAAAGAGCAGTTAAGTCACAGTCACACTTTCTGTTTGATTCTTTGCATCCGGAGCCGGGGTCTGCGCGGCCACCACGCCTATTCCCTCTCCAGCGCCCTAGGAGCCTCGCCTCCCCTCCCCAGACAGACCCAGGCGGGATGGCCCCTCGGACAAGAACAGCATCCTTTCTCCACGGTTTCAGTCTCGGCACCTCATGAAACACCATCCCCAAACCAATCGCCGGATGCTAAGAGCGGGATGATAACTCTGTTATTGCAAACACGTTTAATAAATCACACAGTGCTAGATTAGTCTGAAGCCTGAATAGTTATAAAAATTTCGGTGAACAGCTGGCTCATCAATTGGGAGGTTTTCCCTTCATTTAGATGGGATGATACTCAGCCCCTGCAAAGAACTACAACCACGGGGTGACAGAGAGATAAAGGGATTCATCATCTTACATTTAGACATTATGCAGTTTTTCGGGCTCTCTAGTAGTATAAAACAGAGCACTTTCCGCGGAGGAAATGAGAGAAAAAGCAAACCTTTAGGGTGAGGCTTAAAGGTAAATAATTATGGCCGTATCTGTACACACCGTTGAGAGATTAGTAACGGTGAAACTCACTGGAGGGAAAACAATGCGATGGAATGAAAATGCCCTTTGAGTGTGACGTTGTCAGAGTACAGCAGATAAAATAAGGCAGGTCCCAAACTCCCAAACTCCAAAATAAAATTTTTATCACCCATAACGTAAATCTTTGGATTTATTAATGCCCTCCTAAAATAAACTGTACAACTTTACCAGCCGGTCTATTTAGCAATGAATCAACTCCTTTAATCTCATAAAATGATTCTCTCGTGTACCGTTTGGCTCTACAGCTCTTCTTCCTTACCCTTTTGGAAATAGATGCCATCTTAATCTTTTTCAGAGTAGTCATCTGTGGCTCCTAAAGGTGGCAAAAGTGACAGAAGAGTCACTCAAAGCGGGTTTTAACCAGAATGACTTCCCTGAGCGGGGCTGTCAGTGGGCCTGGGGCAAGGGCCCTCTGCCAGGTTCTGGCCCCACAGGGATAAAAACCGCCCTCTTAGGAGAGCTTGCCTGCCTCCCCTCTGCCCTGGGAGGTACCCGAAGCCCAAGGTGCTCCCTTACCCCGGGCCATCAAACAGATGAGAAAGAGCACACCATTGCAATCACACGGGAAACTTCAAAATAATTGGGGAGAGTTGTTGAGATGAATTTGAAAATTTGGGGTGTTCTTCAATAATCATAAATGCAACAATAATCCCAGTGATAATGCTAACACAAGACAACATGTACATGCCTTTCATCTAGGCTCAAAGCGCTAGACAAATAATGGTCTGGGCTAGGATCCCATCCGGCGTAGCTTTATGGGAGAATCCACAGTTACAATAACATAATGACACTGTGATAATAAGAATAATAATACCTTATGTTTACCTAATGCCTATCTCTGGGAAACCTACAACAGTTTAGAGATGCTAATCTAATTAAACTCCAGGCCCCTGTCAGACAAGGAGGAGGCAGGTATTTTTAATTCAAATGCTGTTTAGGAAATGATGGGAATACTAACATCTGCCACCTCCCTTCCTCCTAGGTATTTGTGAACATAAAGAAAAAAAGATAGCTCAGATTTAAATCTTCTAACTACATGGAAGAACAATGATAATCGTAGAATGTAATAATACTGTAGATCACTTTTCATCTGATATACTTGTCTTTCAAATTATGGGTTAAATTCATATCCTGTATTCTTTCATGGGAGATTTTCACACAGCTTCCACACATGGGAGAAAAGATGGGTATGCTCTGGGGAAGCGAGTCCCCCTCTCCTGCTGAAAAACCTCTGGTAGCTAGTTCCTTCTGCCACTCCTCCTAGGGTGTAATTTTAACTTCCCTGGGAACATCCTTCTAAACATTTCAGAGTTAGATTATATAAACCTGGATCCTTTGAAATGGATTTTTGGGATTTTGAAAACATTGAATTCAGGATATTTAAAAAATACTAATAATGAAACAGTAGTTTGGGCTCAACCTGGGAGGAATTCAGAACAAATACAATTGCTAAGTGTAAAGACACCCTTTTAGAATACTATACTTTAAATAGATAAATTCAATGTAAGGAGTTTGTAGAGTATCCTTTCCCTCCCACTGATTACGAGATGCTTTAAAAGACAAATTTATTTTAAAAGGAACTCAAGTCTTAGACGGGAGACATAGCATTACCACAGTCTGTAATCATGTTGTTCACTTATTTACTTATTTATTTTCCCCCAACTAGAAGAAAGCTCAATGAAAGCATGTATGTCTCATTCACTGTTATACCCCTATGATAACATATGTTAAGTACATAGCAGATGGTAAATAAATATTTCTTGAATGGACAGATAAAGAAAGAGGCTCCAGCATAGTAAAACAGCTAAGTACCTGGACTTCGCCATCAGCAGATCATAGTTTGAATCAGGACTCCACTTCTTACTCAGTTTGCAAACTTGGGCAAATCACTGAAGCTCTTTAAAGCCTCGATTTTCACATCTATAAAGTGGGAATTGTATCTTTTAGAATTAGATAAGGATGAACTGAAATGAGGTAGGTAAAATCTTTATCACAGTGCTTACACACTCAAAAATACAAACTATTACTTTCTTTTTTCTTTTCTTGCTCCAAAAATAGAATGTTAGTTTGACCTCATTTTAAAGGCCAATCTTGTACTTCTGAAATATGTTCCTCCCCCTTCCTCTTCTGCCCAGCTCACCACTAAGAAGCAACTTTGGGACAGGCATATGGCTTCGTTCCCTGGCACGACAAGCCACAGCTCTGCTTCAAGCACAGAAAGCAGCCTCAGTGTGTCTCCTGTCCCCAGTCCGAGGTCCTGGAAAGTTTCTGCCTTGGCCTCTGTGACCTGCACCCAGGTGCTGCTACCATTTAGCCCCCTGCAACCACCAGGACTGTGGGGGCACCCAGATTATGGGCTGATATTCTCTGATATCTTGGCTCTACCCACATTCAGGCCAAGGTAGGAGTCAAAGGCAGGACCTTCCCATTATCCTCATTTCCTGCTTACAAACCCCCAGACTCACCCTCCTGTCCTGGATTGACTGGTGATGAATAGATCATTTTAGGACAGAGACAAGGAGGGAGAGGCAGCATTGCCTTAAAACCACCGAGTGGCCCTGGCTTTAGGAGGGAGAAGTTGGCCCAGCACCCTCCCTTCAAACAAACCCTTCTGGGGAAATACATTAGCTTGGGGCGTGGAGGGCAATCCTTGAGACTCAGAAGAATGTGAAGGAGGCAGGAATCTCTCCTTTGTCCTGTATGGCCTTATTTTTGTCAGGATGGGGACATCCTTGGCAACTGTCCAAACCTTGTGCAGCTGTTAACAAATCCAATTCCAGCTGAGACTGCAAGAGATAGGAAGCTTGGTCTTTGATCAGTTTGCAGAAAATGTGAGCTGATGGCACACGCCTTGTGGGGAGTCAGGGAGAGAGATCCCTGGTCTCATCTGGTCTCCCACATGAACCTGAATCAGGAGGAGGAAGCAGGCTGAGTGCCTAGGAACGCAGTCATGGTGCCAGTCAGCCTTGCTCTGCTGCCGACAGCTGCTTCACCCTTGGCATGTTATTGAACTTCCCCTCAGTTTTCTTACCTGTAAAGGGGAGATCATAACCTCTTCTTAAAAGATTGCTGTAAGAATTAAATGGGATGATATGGGTAAAATGCACAGTACTGGTAGATCCAAGTACAGGCAGTAATGACTATGGCTGTTTTTTGTGGGCTCTAGTCCTATTAGCAAAAGAAGAAAAAAGCTGAGTGACCACTGATGATGGACTGGTTAAATAATCTATGGTAAGTAAATCCATAACATTATAATTGGGTATGTACAATCAGGGCACATGCCCAGGTTGCCCTTTCAATCATTTGTTTCCATATTATCTATGACTGCTTTCATACTACAACAAGTTGAGCTTATTGTCTGCAAAGCCAAAATATTTATTATCTGGTCCTGTATAGAAAACATTTGCCCGTCCCTCCTCTAGAGCATCAGAGAAAGTCTGGGTTTCAGATAAGTCTATTGTTTTCTGGAGCTATCTCTAGGCCCTACTTTGCATAAAAAAAAACCTGTAGAGATGCCCTGTATAGACACGGTTTGAGTATCCATTGTGTTTCCTGGCTTATTTTTTCTTGCTTTCATTGATGAAGAAAAACCCGGTTCCTCCTCAAAGCCTACTGAACAATGGGCAAATGTGGTTTTGTTTTTAAACATCATCTTAAACCTGAGGTCCTACAAATTATGAAAGGCCATGGACAATAATCACTTGTAGGTAACCATACCTGTCTATTTTTTAGGAACATTTGACTCAGGGGCAGACTAATCATCACCAGCATCTATCATGCTGCTCTGGCCTAACACTAGCATGGTTGATGGACTGTTGGTTGGACATGGTCCTCATTTCATCTCATGTTAATACAGCCCTACCCATGCTGGGCTATTGTAGACCAGTGATTCTCAAATTTTATCATCTCTAGAAATCACCCAGGAGGCTTATTAAAACAGATTCTGCCTTCCCCTCTCCCATACCCCTAGGTTCTGATTCAGTAGGTCTAGGATGGAGCCCATGCATTTGCATTGCTTGTAATTTCCTAGCTCATGCTGATGCTGCTGGTCTGGAGACCATGCTGAGTAGTAGTGCTGTTGATCCCTGCGGTCCATCTTATCTGAGCTCAGCTATGAGCTGCCTCCCAGGACAGAGATTTCCATGGGATAGATCTGTCCATTCCCCTATCCTCTAAATCTTGAGTAATTTTTCTCCACCCATACTGCTAACATACCTAGTTATTTTTTGAGCACTTATTATGTATAAAGAATTTGTGACTTTGAAAACTTAACCTCTTGGTTGAGAAGGTAAAACATACATTTACAAAGAAAAATAAACTACTTTGTTGAGTAAAGCTCAACTTAAAAGTTGTCAGCTGCTTCTAAATCTAGAAGTGGATTCAGTTAGTTACCTGGGAGATATTATTTGTCTTGGAAAGAATCACTTTAGTGACCTTTCTTAATTATATAAACGTAAGGCAAGTATACATGTATTGTCCTGGAAAGAAAGACATTATAGGCCATATTTTTGTATGCTGACAAAGGCCTTTTTTAGTATTCCTTGTTAGGAAGGTGGCCAAAGAGGGGTGGGCACATTTGGCAGGACCTGGGTTAGTTTGTCAGGAGCACTTGTTCTAACAGCAGAGGCCTGAGTCTGAAGGCCCCTTTAGTCAGCATCTCCAATACAGTTGCATGTTTGGGCAGCAACAGCTACAAGAGTGGGTTAAGTTAAAGAGTTTTGACTTTAAAGCTTGCTTTGGCCCAGGCCTTAAGTGTCAGATAGCAACTGCAGGTGAGCACACCTGGTGGGAAAAGGCCTCCTGAGGAACAGTTGCTGCAAGGAGTGAGTCATGGTAGCATCGTGGGAGCACCTGTTTTCAACTGGTTTAGCATGCGGCATCGACAGATGCATTGCACCAGGAAACAAGGGGCCACCTTGTTTGAGCTGTAGCAGGTGAAGTAATATGTGGTAATCACCTTCTGAGCATAGAATAGGTAGGTGTTAGGTAGATAGATGGAAGGAAGGAAGGAAGGAAGGAAGGAAGGAAGGAAGGAAGGAAGGAAGGAAGGAAAGAAGTTAGTTTGCGGATGGAGAAGAAATTGTAATTCTGCATATCATTTTGAATTGATATGATGAAAACACTTCATTTTTGGACAACAGAACTGCTTTTTTAAAAATATCAAAACTCATGCAGAATTACATAACTAGATATGTTGGGTAATCAATGTAATTAATTTTTTTTTGAGAGGAATGAAAACCTATGCAAATATAAAGTAACAAATTTGATTTTTATGTCTTAGAAACTTACTCTGATGGCAATATTACAAGAGGAGATCTATGTGAACAATTTTATCAATGAAGGATAGCTTTGAAATAAAAATATGATTTCTTTTAAAGCTACTTATTCAAATTTTATATCATTATTTTGAAATTTGGTAAAATAAAGGGAAGGGATCAAGCATTTATCCTGCCTTTCTATATGGACTATATGAACCTCAGGAGAAACAACTAGCTGATGAGGGCAAGTTTCTCTTTATAGAAGAATTTCAACTAACACATGAAAACAAAATGATAGAATTAGAATATTAAATTTTTCTGCATCCCCTCATGAATTAATGAATCTAAACAAGGAAGTCGCCAATGATTGATAATATTACAAAAAGAGAAGACCATAAGTCATGGGGATGTAATGCACAGTGTAGGGAATAGAGTCAATAATATCGTAATAACTATGTACAGTGACAGATGGTTACTAGGCTTACTGTGGCAATCACTTCTCAAAGTATATGAATGTTGAATCACTATGTTATACACCTGAAACTAATATAATATGCATGTCAACTATAATTAAAAACATATTTTAAAAAGAGAGAAGAGCTAGGCATTATGTGCCTCCCAAAGGAAGTACACTCTCTTGCCTATGAAGTAGTCTTGCCATAAAATCCACACAGACTGTGATCAAGCTTCTAGCTCCAACTACCAATTTAATATGTAAGCAACAGAAGAACACACACACCACCACAGCTACCAGTTGGCAGAGTCCAGATTGGAGAAAATTCTACCAAGCAAGCCATCCAGTTTCTCCAAAGTAATTGCAAAGGGATAAAACAAGAAAACAGATGACAGGGGAGACTTTAAAGACATATCAATTACAATGCATGGTCTTAATCACATTCAATAAACAAACTGCAAAAATAAGTTATAAGATAATGTTGAATACCTTGAATACTGACTGGATAATCCATGATGTTGAGAAATTATTTTAATTTTAGAGTATAATAATGGTTTTAAGTTATACATATATTTTAAAATCTGATATTTTAGAGAAATATGCCCAATTATTCATGAAATAAGACATCTAGGAGTTGTTCTAAAATATTTAGTGGGGGAGTAGTGAGGAAAGAAAGGTATAGCTGAAGCACAATTGGCTACAATTTGATAATTTTTGGAAACTAGGAGATAGATACATAATTCAGTACACTGTTCTACCTACTTTTCTATAAGTTTAGAATTTTGCATAAATAAAGTTTTTCTCAAGGCAGAATAAAATGATAGAAATAGGAAGCACATACACACACATATAATCTGGCTTGCAGGAAAAGTAGTGTTAGAGGACATGGTATATTTTCTATTAGTTTTGGTCTTAAGTGCTTTTATTAGGAAGAAGGAAAGGCTCAGAATTAAAGGCATAAGCATATAATTTAAGTTAGAAAAATAATAGTATATTATCTCCCCCCCAAAAAAAGAAAAGTAGAAGAAACTATATGGTAAATGTAAGAGCAGATATTAATGAAAATAATGATTAACAAATCAAAAGTTGGTACTTTGTAAAGACTAATAAAATTGACAGATTTCTGGTAAAAATTTTTCAAGAAAAAGAGACAGAAGATACAAATTAAAAATACTATTAGGAGTGAAAGGGGGGCATAACTACAGATGTAAGAAGGGATTTTAAAGAAAATAAGAGCACTCTAAAGTCAATTTTGTGAATATGTTTGAAAACTTAAATGTATTAGTATACATCTTTGAAAAATATAATTTAGAAAAACTGGCACAAGGAGAATATAACTGTCTTATAATTATTGAAGAATATGAATTAGTAATTTAATTTTTTTCCACACAGAAAACATCAAGTCCAGATAATTTTTTGAGGTAAGTTTTACCAGATGTTCAAATAACAGGTCATTTCAATTTTATAATAATTCTTCCAGGGAAAAGGAAAGAGGAACTATTGTCCAATGAATCTGATTAAGTTAGTAACTTTTAATAAGAAACTAGGTAAGTATGAAAAAGGAGAATACTTCTCTATCTCACTAGTAAGCACAGATGCAAAAATCCTACACAATGCAAACAGATCATGAACGGAGTTAACCCAAAAAATGTACAATTGATTTAACGTAAAAATTTTATTATTGAAATGATTCTCATGATACTTTTAAAAATAGCCAATGTTGCCCGACCAGCATGGCTCAGTGATTGAACATCAACCAATGAACCAGGAAGTCATGGTTCGATTCCCAGACAGGGCACATGCCCAGGTTGCTGGCTCAATTTCCAGCAGGAGACAGCCAATCAATGATTCTCTCTCATCATTAATGTTTCTGTCTCTCTGTCCCTCTTTCTTCCTCTCTGAAATCAGTAAAAATATATTTAAATGTATATATGAATACGAGGAAACATCAAATAAAGAGAGAGGAAACACGTTTTTACTCTTCCTACTGCTTCACTCTCTCCTGTCTCCTCTTCCTTATCTAATTCTTACCCATCCTTTAAGTCTTCTACTCAGTTGCCTGTTATATGTTTCCATCTTTGTAATAGTTCTCAAGTAAATTCCTTGAAGGTGGAAATCATGTCTATTTTATTCACCCCTGAATCCTTATCCTGAGCACAGAATTTGATACGTTGAAGTGAATAAATGCATAATTAAATTATGAATACACAAATATTTAATGCATAAATAAATGAAAAGTGATGTGCAACTAATAATTTGTGTTTGTATCATTATTAAGTTCAGTGTTTATAACTTGGGAAATGCAAACTGAAGCAGAAATTTTGCAAGCAAGCTTATTATATAATGTTTTACAATGATTTTAGACCCTTGATCCCAGCACCTAAAGCTCCAAAATGAATTGCCTGACTATTCTAAATTTGTCAAAAATGTCATGAATGTGGTTGAGAGAAAAGGTGTGTTATCACCATCCAAAGGTGCCAAAAGAGAATTTTTTCACACATTTTGTCATTTTAAATAAAAGTTTGAAGTTGTGGTTTTTATCACTATACTAGTGGCCCAGTGCATGAAATTTGTGCATGGGAGGGCAGGTCCCTCAGCCCGGCCTGCACCCTCGCAATCCGGGACCCCTTGGGGGATGTCCGACTGATAGGGCCTAAACCAGCAGTTGGACATCCCTCTTGCAATCTGGGACCACTGGCTTCTAACCACTCGCCTGCCTGCCTCATCGCCCCTAACCACTCTGCCTGCCTGCTTGATGTCCCTAACCACTTGTGTGCCTGCATGATAGCCACTAACTGCTCACCTTCTTGCCTGATTGCCCCTAACTACTCTGCTTGCCTGCCTGATCGCCCCTAACTGCCTCTGCCTCAGCCCCCACCACCATGGCTTCATCTGGAAGGACGTCCGGAATGACATCTGGAAGGTCATTCGGCTGTCTGATCTAATTAGCATATTACACTTTTATTATTATAGATGCATATGCTAGGCATAAAGTGAGAGTTAATTGCTTGAATTTCTCTAAGATAATAATGTTGCTGACCAAAGTTGCTATTTCCCTTGATTCTGACGTAAAATGCTTAAAGCTGAAAAAATACATTTTTGAAAGCATTCTGGGGAGTGCTAATTTTTCTAAAAGATTTATAGTATAATTTTGAAGCCTGAATTTATTTTCACCTATCTAACAGCAAATAATTTTAAATTTAAAAATGCATTCAAATATAAGGTATACTGAGATTAAATAATAGCAGTATGGAAAGGACATTAAGCTATTTGCTGAATGACCAAAGCTCGAATTCCAGCTCTGGCTCTAACTAGTTATATAACTAATGAGTCATTTAAACTCCCTGAGCCTTAACTTCTTATTAGAGGTAAAATAAAGAGACTGAATAGGTACATATATAATTCTTAACACCTGGTTGCAAAAATTCACAATACAGTATGCTACAAAATTTTATTACGTATGTATGGTTAGCCCAATACCTGTGGAAAGATCTCTCCCAACTTTGTGTAAGTTGGAAGCAGGGTCATCCATTTTCATTTTATTCCCCAGCGGGACCAAGGGGCAATTTTAATTCAAATACTTGGGCTATCAGTTCCAAAGACAGAGACTCAAGAGGTTCGCAGTGGTAGGAAACACTCCTGGGCACTTATCTCCCTCCTCACCAGTGAGCTCCCTGGCCTCTGGGGACAGGAACCTGTAGCTGGGGCAGGGGTGTTCTCTGGACTGCTCCGTGCAGGAGACGGGCTGCCAGAAGTGCTTACGGAGGCACTTTCCACAATAACCACCACGTCCGGAGAACAGGACACTTCCAGCTTTCATGAATTTGAATGCAGCTATGTGAAGTTCAAAGTTTGGAGTGTTTATGTTTCTCCCCACAAGAGCTACTTTAGCACAGAATCCCCATTCTATCACCACAGACAATAGCGAAGTGAACTGAGAACATTGTTTAAAGTTTCTGTGCCTTTGCTCTAAAGAATGTATGTCCCAAAGAGCATTTCTATGGCAGTCAATTTTCTTTTGTTCCTTAAAGGAATATAAAAAGGGAACTTTTTAATTTTTTATTTACACGAAGAAATGAATAGCATTTGTCTTTCAAATGGCTTGTTTGGCCTTTCAGTACTGGTGGAGAACTGTGGGGTGAGGGATAGGAACAACTAGAACAGAATTTGGTTTTGAGAACTGGTACACAGTAATTATACACCAGCTTCTATCCTCTCTACCTCCTCACATTCATATTTGGTCACTTGGAATGGTCAAAGAAAATTCAACATTAATTTCAGTTATGTCTGTTATTTATTGAACTCACACTGTATGTTAGCATTACTTCTAGTGCAGTGCAATAATGCAATAATTAATAAGTAGTAGTCCTTAAAGAACCGACAATCTATTGAAGGAAAGTGACAAGTAAACAGAAAATGACAATACAATGTGATAAACTCAGGTGTGTGTGTGTGTGTGTGTGTGTGTGTGTGTGTGTGCAAAGTATATATACTTTACATGTCTCCTGAAAGTCATGAGGAAGTTTTGAATAATGGAAAGACAGAAAGAATCTTTGTACAGAAAGATTCATTATTCTAAATATAACTATCCTCCCCTAATTCATCTATAAATTTATCACAATCCCACTTAAACGGGCAGCAGAATTTTTAAAAATTAATTAAATTATTTCCACATATTACATGGAAAAGTAAATGTTTAAAATACTCTTTTTTAAAAGTAGGGAGGAGGACCCAGCCCTACCAGAAAATAAAATATATTATCAATCTACTATAATTGGTATGAATATACAAATCAATGGACCAGAACAAAGTCCAGAAATACTAAAAAAATGTGGAAAATTAGTACATGCTAACATGGCATTCCCAACCAGTAGGGGAAAGATGATCAATTTTATATCACTCACGGATTTAGCAGATATTCTATTATAGTACATAGCTCATGTCAGGACTCTCACTATCTGAGGTTTCATTCAAATGATTTTACTAAACTGGTAGATGTGTCTGGATTAACACGCTCTTGTGCTCTGTTACAATTTGGATGGAAAATGGTTCCAAGCTGGCAAAGACTTTAGTTTGTGTCACATTGAGGTAGTCTTCCTCTGCAGATTGAATTTTCCAAATTAAAAGTGATCATTGCCTTTCTTCTTCATCAGTTTATAGTTTGTAAATGACTACAAATGTACGTAGTGTGAAAGGATTGTTTTTCGCATGTAATGCATGAAATAGATGCTAAATCTCGCTCTTTCCAATTTGATTTCAAAGAGTGATTGGAACCTGTAAAGGAAATATTTTAGCCACTAAATCTATGTGTACTCAGTTCCAATAGACAATAGAAACTGAAAATGCTGGAAACACAGCAGTGGAAGCACTTAGCTCTCACAGGGTGTGAGAGGATTGATTCCAATTTTAGAAGAAGCTCTACTGCTGGCAAAATGCTATCAAACAGCATCGCATGCTACAAAGAGATGATTCCTGGAAGAAAGAGTCAATCACTGTGTCGAACTTCATTGTCTTGTTTTAAGAAGCCACCACATAGTCTATTGAATAAACGGCGTTGGGGAAATTGGACAGATTTGTGAAAAAAAAATGAAACTAGATCACCAACTTGTACCATACACAAAAATAAACTCAAAATGGATTAAAGACTTAAATATTAGATGTGATGCCGTAAAAATCCTAGAAGAAAACACAGGCAGTAAAATCGTGGACACTTCTCATAGCAATATTTTTTCTGATATATCTCCTCGGGCAAGGAAAACAAAAGAAAAATAAATAAGTGGGCCTACATCAAACTAAAGAGTTTTTGCACAGAAAAGGAAACCATCAATAGAATGAGCCAAAACTGGTTTGGCTCAGTGGATAGATCTTCGGCCTGCGGACTGAAAGGTCCCAGGTTCGATTCTGGTCAAGGGCATGTACCTTGGTTGCGGGCACATCTCCAGTGGGGGGTGTGCAGGAGGCAGCTGGTCGATGTTTCTCTCTCAAGGATGTTTCTAGCTCTCTATCCCTCTCCCTTCCTCTCTGTAAAAAATCAATAAAAATATATTTTAAAAAAAAAAAAAGAAAAAAAATAGAATGAAAAGACAACCCACTGAATGGGAGAACATATTCACCAATGGTACATCTGATAAGGGATAAATATCCAAAATTTATAAAGAACTTAATAAAGATCAACACCAAGAAAACCCCAAACAATGCAATTTAAAAATGAGCAAAAGACCTGAGTAGACACTTCTCCAAAGAGGGCATATTGATGGCCAATAGGCATATGAAAAAAATGCTCAATGTCACTAATCATCAGAGAAATTCAAATTAAAACCACAATGAGATATCACCTCACACCTGTCAGAATGGCTATCATCGATAAATCAACAAATAAAAAATGTTGGAGAGAATGTGGAGAAAGGAAACCCTAGTAAACTGCTGGTGGGAATGCAGACTGGTGTAGCCACTGTGGAAAGCAGTATGGAGTTACCTTAAAAAATTAAAAGTGGAACTGCTTTATGATCTAGCACATCTACTTCGGGGTATTTATCCAAAGGAACCCAAAACGCTAATTCAAAAGGATATATGTACCCCTATGCTCACTGCAGTGTTATTTACAATAGCCAAGATTTGGAAGCAGCTGGTGTCCATCAGTAGATGAGTGGATAAAAAGTAGTATTCCATTTACACAATGGAATACTACTCTGCTGTAAAAAGGAAGAAAAATTTACCCTTTGGGACATTATGGATAGACCCATGCTAAGAACATTATGCTAAGTGAAATAAGCCAGTCAGAGAAAGACAAGTACTATGTGGTTTCACTCATATGTGGAATTTTAATGAACAAACTGAACTACCAAGCAAAGTGGAGACAGACTCAGAGAGCAGGCAGGCAGCTCTGGTGGGGGAAAGGGTGTTGGGTGGGGTGGGGTGAGGTGGGGTGGAGGGACAGAGCAAAAAAGAAAAAGAAAACAGAAAGAATCCATGGACATGGACAACTTTGTGGTTATTTGTGGGGGAGCGGGGGAAGGGTGGAGATGGAAGAGGGTATAAAGGGGATAAATGGTGATCTAAAAAATAAAATAAGCCGAAACCGGTTTGGCTCAGTGGATAGAGCGTCGGCCTGCGGACTGAAGGGTCCCGGGTTCAATTCCGGTCAAGAGCATGTACCTTGGTTGCGGGCACATCCCCGGTGGGGGGTGTGCAGGAGGCAGCTGATCAATGTTTCTCTCTCATCGATGTTTCTAACTCTCTATCCCTCTCCCTTCCTCTCTGTAAAAAATCAATAAAATATATTTATAAAAAAATTAAAAATAAAATAAAATGAATTTTATAGAAAAAAAACTGCCACAGCCACCTCAACCATCAGCAACCACCATCCTGATCTGTCAGCAACCATTGACATCAAGGCAAGACCCTCCACCAGCTCAAAGATTATGATGGTTGAAGGCTCAGATGAGCATGTTTTAGCAATAAAGTATTTTTTAAATATATTTTTATTGATTTCAGAGAGGAAGAGGGAAAGATAGAAACATTAATGATGAGAGAGAATCATAGATAGGCTGCCTCCTGCACATCCCCCACTGGGGATCAAGCCTGCAACCCGGGCATGTGCCCTGACCCGGTGACCTCCTGGTTCATAGGTCGATGCTCAACCACTGAGCCACATTGGCCAGGCAGCAATAAAGTATTTTTAATTAAAGTGTGTACGTTGCTTTTTAGACATATGGCTATTGTATACATAATAGACCACAGTAACATAAGTATAACTTTTTATACGCACCAGAAATAAAAACATTTGTGTGGCTTGCTTTATTGCGATATTCACTTTATCTCGGTGGTCTGGAACCAAAACTGCAATATCTCTGAGATATGCCTGCAATTAGGTCAAGAAAACCTCAATTAATCTTTGTACATTCAACAACACTTACTGCTAAATGGATACCTTGTCCTGATGCAGGATGCCGTGGTAGAATTATGCACACATTTAGTTTTTAATTTTCATAATTCACAGACTTTAAAATCTTTATACCAGAGGCAATAATCTTGGGAGCAAGGAATAGGTTGAGGGATACATTTCTAAATCATAATGGACCACCTGGATTCCAAACTTAGTGGGCAAAGATGGAATCTTCTAGGAAAATAAATTTATTTGCATCTAAATAGCATTCATGTGATGAATGAAGGCTTTTTAAAACTTACATAGACATAAAGCAAAACATCAGAAGAACGTTTGCCAAGAGCAGGGCTTGTATGTAAAAATCAAGCTTCACTGCCAATCAAAAAAAAAAAAAAAAAAAGTCCTATAAGCCTGAGTTGAACAAAAGACTCCTTTCATGTCTCTAAAAATTAGAGTTTTGTTTCAGAAATATTAATGTTACATCTGAATCAAGCAATATTAACAGGTTTGTGTTAAAAGCATTGGCCTTGATATTCATAACAAAAGAAATTATACAATCATTAGGTTATTTATGTTCCTTTTTGAAGGTTAAAAAGATATTTGTCGAAATGTTTTAAATTTCTAAATGCTTCACATTCACTGCCCTTCACCCCTCCCCACTGTGTATTTGTTAAAATGCTCCTTTTGACCCCCAATTATACAGCATCTTCAGGTTGAATATGGTTTAGCAGCACCCAGGCATTCTATAAAATAGCTGATTGCAAACTTTTTTCGTAACTCCACTTGACTACATACAGGAAAAAGAAGAACTGCTTGGCCAGAGAAGATGGAGAGATGATGAGTGAGCAAGGAAGACAAGTTAGAAAAGAAAATATTTAAAAAACTAGATTTCAAAGTGAACCTTGCCCTTATATACTCAACGAGGAGCCACAATTCTATTCTCAGTTCTAGATCAGACATTTTTATTTCCCCATACACTTATCTCTCAGAGAAAATAGCTAAGTTCAGAATGCCTATTTTTCCCATTGGGGCCATTTGAGCCCAACCAGTATATTTCTGGACTGTTTTGTCCCCTGATCTCACTCCTTGCTAAGACTCTTTCAATTACCAGTATAAATTTGACTGGATTGCATATAATTACTTATATGTATAAGGAAAAAGAAAGTTAATGAGTCACTGGCTATGTTAACCTTTTTGTGGTAATCATTTTGCAATATATATGTATATCTAATCTTCACAATGTACACTTTAAACTTGCATATGTTATATGTCAATTATATCTCAATAAAGCTGGAAAATAAATAAATCACTATCTACCTTGATAAAGAATAAAGAGAAAAGGTACAAATAACCAAAATTAGGAATAAGGATGGGTGAATCACTCTCAGATACTGGGAAAATTCAAACAGAATCATGAGAAAAGAATAAATCCATGCTGATTTTAAAATTTTTGTATTCAATTTTGTTGTAAGGGGCATTGCAGGTGTGATTAAAGACCTGAGATGGGGAGATTTTCCTGCGTTATTCAGGTGGACCCAGTCTTATCATATGAGACCTTCAAATTAGAGAGAAGGTCTCTGGCTGTGGTCAGAGAGAGATGTGATACTGAAAGGAGGTCTAAGAGATGCATTGTTTCTGACTTTGAAGATGCGGGGAGTGCGGAAGGGAGAGAGGGAGGAACAAGCCAAGGAATGCAGGCAGCCAGTAGAAGCTGGAAAAGGCAGACTCCTCTGGAGTCTCCGGAAAGGAATGCAGTCCTGCCAAGATTGATTTTAGTCCCGTGTGACCTGAGTCAAACGTCTGACCTACAGAACTGTAATATAATAAATGTGCATTGTTTTAACCACCAGTCTGTGGCAGCTTGCTACAGCTATAATAGGAAACTAATACACTCACTTTTTAGGTGTTTTTAAAATATATATATTTTTACTGATTTCAGAGAGAAAGGGAGAGGGACTGAGAGAGATAGAAACATCAATGATGAGAAAGAATCATTGATTGGCTGCCTCCCTCACACCTTCTACTGGAGATCAAGCCTGCAACCTAGGCATGTGCCCTGTCCGGGAATCAAACCATGACCTCCTGGTTCATAGGTCAACGCTCAACCACTGAGCTACACCAGCCTGGCCCTTTTTAGTTTTTGAGTGCTTTACATGTACAAATACTTTATCTCATATCTGTGTAGGCTTTTTTTGAAGAAATGGAAACTTTAAAGAAAAACAAGTTCAAAATAATAGAAAATTAGAAGTGGACAATTTCCAGCATCCAATGGTTTACAGTTCAATCCATGCACAAAAGCTAAACTTTCTAAACGTGTCTGAGATGAAATAAAGCAAATAAAAACAAACCCCGAGAACATCAGTCTCTGCTAAGTAGCTGCTCCTCAAAATTGTCAAAGGCAACTTCCCTGGGGACACTCTGAAAGCTTACAACGGGCTCTTTTATAACGTTGCATTACACACAGACCTTGGCTCCAGAGCCCTGCTGTAGGTTGGAGCAGGGGTCCATCTCTTATTTTCTTCTTGTCTAACCCTTACACTTAGATCCTCCAACAGAGCTTGCTTTCTTTTCTTCTTGGTAACTAATACCACCCAGCCTTCCCATTCGATGCGATTCCCCTCACCTGGTTGCAAGGCAGCCCGTCTCTCCATCATTCCCACCTCCTACCAGCCTCTGAAGACAAGCACAGGTCTTGTTTTGTTTGCAGAATCTCCCCTCTAACTGCTATGGTGAACAGTGAGACAGGAATAATATGACAAAGAGGGAATGACAAAAAATAGCAAGTGAGCCCTAGATGGTTTGGCTCAGTGAATAGAGCATCGGCCTATGGACGAACGGAAGAGTCCCAGATTCAATTCTGGTCAAGGGCATGTACCTCGGTTGCAGGCTCCTCCCCAGCCCTAGTCTGGGAGTGCGCAGGAGTCAACCAGTCAATGTTTCTCTCACATTGATATTTCTCTCTGTCTTTCCCTCACTCTGAAAATCAATGGAAAAATATCCTCAGGTGAGGATTTAAAACAAAAACAAAAACAAATGTGGTGAAGGTCTTATAGTCTCTGGCTCCTAACTGATTAAAATCATAAAAGCTGCCCTGGCCGGTTTGGCTCAGTGAATAGAGCAGTGGCCTGTGGACTGTAGGGTCATGGGTTCAATTCCAGGTCAAAGTCATGTACCTCAGTTGCAGGCTCGATCACAGCCCCGGTCAGGGTACCTGCGGGAGGCAACCAGTCAATATGTCTCTCTCACATTAATGTTTCTCGCTTTCTGTCTCTCCTCCTCCCTTCCACTCTTTCTAAAAATCAGTAGAAAAATATCCTTGGGTAGGATTTAAGAAATAATAAATTCTGAGAAGCAAAGCTGCAAAGGAACAAAGCTAAGAGTCTCTGAGACACAAAGGATTGGAAATTACAATTTAAGAATTGAGGAAATAATAAGTAGCTGTGATGTTTGTGCCTGAATAGATATTCTGTGCATGTATGTGTATATGCATGTACATATATAATAATTTCAGCCTTGGACTTTTTCTTTCTTCATGGTGGAATTGTACAATTATACAATGACAATGCTACAAGAAGCCATAGAGGTCATTTAGTGCAACCCCCACATTTTGCCAAGGAAAGATTGAAAGCCAGACAGATGGAGACTTGTCTGTCCTTTGACTTCTTTTTCTTTGCTTTTCAATCTTTTCCCATCAGCAGCACTTCAACCAAATGATCGGATAAGATTATGTAGGCTGGGGTCAGGCTATCCCTTATTCTGATTGACCATGACAATCTCTCCCTTTAATGCCTTTCCTTCCTATCTAATCTTCAGTACTATTAATCCATTTCTTTCATGATTAGCCTCTGCCTGATTTGTCTTTTATAGATAAACTGAGTCATCAGCAGGCATTTAGCTGGAAGTCAGCCTTGCTATATGTCCAGCTCATAGAAGTCTGTGACTTTCTATCTTATCCTATCTCCTGGATCAAAGGTTTTTGTTGAACTAACTTCCTTATTGTGTCAAGTGTTAATCTTCTTTTAGTGGTAGAGAAATTGTCAAACTAAAGTACTTTGGAAAAATGAATACACTGACCTGTCATTTCCAAGTCCTCACATAACCAGAGTCCTAACTTGTCCTATAGGCACATATCTCCTAAAAATGTGAAGGCAGTGTACAAAGTCTCCAGAGTCACAGAAATCTTGTAATCCTCAGAAAGAATATGCTGAAAATAATTCAGTGCAACAATCTGAACTTGATATAAAAAATGAATGATAACTAGTATTTATCCAGTGCTTTCAATGTGCTTGGTATTATTCTAAGTACTTTATATATTTCTACCAAATATTCAATTACTGATGATTTGATTTGTAAGTATTATATATACATAAACACTTTTCCTGATGGACAACACAAAATTAGGCACTGCTGCCATTCGTTAAGTGCTTTCTAAATGCCAGGTCCCATGCTTGGCATTCAGGATGTGGTGTTAAACAAGATCTTCCTTCATGAAGTGTATATGCTTTAGAAATGGGAAAGACAGACACACACAATGATATGCTATCATGTGATAAATGCTATGAGTAAATGATGAAATGAGAATCTAATGATGGAAATAATTACTATTCTCTGGGAGAGTATGGGAAGAGGTAATATAGAGTGAGGGTGGGAGTTGAACCAAAATATAGGTCAAAACTAGATGGTGACAGAAGTTATATGCCACATAAAAATTTTTGTATTATGTTGATAGGAAAACACAAGGTAATTAAACAGAGGAAGGTCATGGTTACCTCTGTAATTGGGAAAAATGGCTGGCGTAGGTAAAGAAAGGTGGGCACTAATTAAGAGGTTATTGGAGCCCAGCTGGCGTGGCTCAGTGGTTGAGAGCTGACCTATGAAGAGGTTATTGGAGTGGTCTAGTATAGAGATGATCAATGTTGAAATGGGTATAAGAGTTCTGAAAAGGAGGGCAGGAGATGGACTCAAGGGCCAGTTCAGTAAAATTTACAGAATTTGTACATGGGTTGGATTTGACATGAGGTGCAAAGGGCCTTAGTTAATTTGTAGATTTCTGGCCTCTGTAACTTGGTGGGTGGTGGTGCCCTTTATAAAATAAGGAAAAAAATGTGTCTTGCTTTAGTCCAAGTTGGAATTATAAATCAGGTGCATTCGCTAAATAAATGTGTTGAAAATAATTCCCAAAGTGGTGGTATTCAAAAGTGTAGATGTGTACAGGGCTTCTACTGGCTTTGATTAGTGAACATTCCATTTGGCAGTTCAATATTGGCCAAAGGGAGCCCTGGTTTGGGTAGTTTGTATGAGTCTGTCATATTATTTGTGATTCCTTAGGGGACTAACTTCCACTGGAGAACATAAGGTTTGTTTTGCAGCTGTGCTTCGTGATTGACATCTGTGTGTGCAACGCAAGCTGCCTCAGACAGGTGGTCCAGTTCCAGTTCCGAGCCACTGCAAAATGAGACTCTAGATTTCAACCAAGTCACAGAGAGGCAAGAGCTGACCCAGAAGTGTGTGTCCCATCCAAGTTAGTCCTAAAGCTCTGAGCTGAACGTCAAAGAATCAGCCAACATACTGTAAAGTGCACCTGAAGTTGTGAAGGCAGCTTAAGAGCAGTCATTCCTGACAACGTGGCTGAACCATGGGGCCCACCAGCGGGCTCTGGAGTATGAGGACACTTTCCTCTGGGTCCTCTCAAGACAGAAAAGTATGTAGCCTTGAAACCTGTGTATACGCTTATTGGAGCCTGAAACGATGGCATCTCCATTGGTCCACAGGCCATGCCTCCAAAGATTCTTTTTCCAAATACTAAGTGTGAGTGGAGGCTGATTCATGTTAGCCAGAGGTGGCTTGGCAGAGGGGGTAAGGAAGTGAGATTTAACTTAACTCTCTAAATCTTGACACCACTGTTGCCTTTCTCTGAGTTTTGGGCAAATAGCTTACCTGCTCTGGGCCCACATTTTCCCATTCATGAAATGGTGGCACTAATAGCACTTAACTCATAGGATTAAATGAGACAATCTACAAAGGTCAAAAAATCATTTCCAGAGATGAACTGATAAAAAAATGTGATACACACACACACACACACACACACACACACACACACACAATGAAATATTATTTAGCCATAAAAAGAAGGAAATCCTGGTATTTGTGACTTCATAGATAAGACTGGAGGGCATTATGCTAAGTGAAATAAGCCAGACAGAGAAAGACAAGTATCACATGATCGCATTCATATGTGGAATCAAATGAACAAAATAAACTGATGAACAAATAGATCCAGAGACATAGAAGCATGGAACAGACTGTCAAACCTCAGAGGGAAGGTGGGGGGAGGGTGGGTAAGTGGGAAGAGATAAACCAAAAAAACTTGTATGTATATATGCATAACCCATGGATACAGACAATAGGGAGGTGAAGGCCTGGGGCAGGCTAGAAGAGATCAATGGGGAGGAAAGGGGAACATATGTAATACTTTCAACAATGAAGATTTATAAAAAATTAAAGTGCATACAGTACTCTGTAAGCCTTTAAGAAGTAAATGGTAGATAAAAATATTCTTAACATACACACACACACAGAGTTAACTGTGTGAGGTGAAGGATGTGTTATATTGACCTTGGTAATCATTCCACAATAAGTATATCAAATTATCACATTTTATACTTTAAATATATACAGTTATATTTGTCAATTATTTTTCAATAAAATTGGGAGAAAATAAATAAATAAATATTTTTTGAAAATCATGGATTTTGAAGTTAGATACCTGATTGAAAATCTGAGCAATGAGACATATTAGCTAAGTGATCATGGGAAAGTCAGTTAAGCTCTCCAGTAGGTTTTTCATCTGTCAAATGTGGGTAATAATATGCCTCATGGGTGGGATGATGATTAAAGGCAAGATGCATGTGTGAAGAAATTTAGCTCTGTGACCAGCACAAGGTTGATTTTTTAACAAGTGATCCTGTGGCAGAATGACTCCTATGGGCTAACTTGAATAATTTGCAGCCTTTTAGTTCTTTTTAATCCTGCTCTTGTAATTTAACCGAATTTAAAACTCTACAACTAGCCTCTTAATAAGAAAAGAAGCTCATTTATTAACTAGATGGACAACAAAGTAGTAAAGATTAAAACGGCTGCAATGAACTAGACTCTTGTTTTCCTATACCTGGTCCCAGGATAAAAAAACTGCCAGGGATCCAGGCATTCCCAGTGGAATGGAAATATGATGGATCTGATATTTGGAGGTCATGGGGTATAGCTCCCCATATTTTCTGTGTAATAAGTATAGATATAATGATTAAGATCTTGGATTCTGGAGCCAGACTAACTGAGTTCAGATCCCAACTTGCTAACTGCAAGCCCCGTACTATGGGAAAGTTTCTTAAACTCTTGGCCTCAATTTCATCATCTCTAAAATGGGCTAAAAGGAGTACCTACTGCGGAAGGTTGTTGTGAGTTTGTGAAGTCAAAACAAATAATATATTAGATTGGTACTTAGATATACAAGAAGTGCTCAAAAATTATGTAAGTGACTATATCATTTATCATCAAACTGGGATGATTGTGAGAGTGAAAAGGTGTGCTATTAATAACTAGGCTGAACATCTAACTGGTATATTTTGAACTAAACAATCAGTTTTGTATAATGTAGCCTCAACTCCTGTTCTACCTCCACCCATCCACCTTGATGGCCAATGAGATATAATGGGATTAAATTTTTCTCTAAGCAGATTGACACTTCCAATGGCTAATGAACTCATGAATCTTATTTTCTTTCCCAGATGGCCTACAGGTCTTAGTTTTAATTCTGACATGTTAATTTACAAGTCTATTAGGATACTTTCTGGCATGTCTATCATGAATCACAAGAAATCATTCATTTCTGTTTGGGCTAAGTATCTTACTTCAGTAGTACCATACAACCAACCTAAAAATTTTGATGAAAAATTTAATGGGCGTACACCTAATTTTGGAAAGCATTATAAACTTTGATCATTCTTTAAATAGTTGAAATCTCCAATAAATACAATCCTTAAATCTGCTCAAACAACCTATTAAAAGGATCGTCATACAAAGTAGCACAGTTCCTAACCTCTGGTACACCTAGTAAACTGGTCAAACCCAGATTCATGATCACTCCAGCTGTGATGGTGTTGATGGCAATGATGTCAGCCAGTGAAAGTGACAGGAACTTCCCCACTAGTCTTAGTGTAGCCAACTGATACACCAGCTCCAGTCCAAGTTCGGAATTCAGACACAATCCTCCTTGTCCCACTATTTTCCACTATGAATCATGAACCATTAGCATCTACATCAAACCAGAGGGAAGTGCAATACATGCTTTTATCCTCCTCAGACCCAAGCAGAAATGGTAAGATTTAAATATTACTGTATTGAATCAGTTACTTTATTTTATTTGGAGAGTCCAGTTTAATAAATCACAATTGTGGCTGAGACTTGCCAGACAATATAAATTTACCCACTCGCTCACAATGCATATTTATTACCTACATTTCTAAACCTTAATATAGCCTTGGCTTCTTTTTTTCTTTTTCTCCTTTTTAAACCATGGCAAGAAACCAAATGTAGATGGAAATTCCCAACCACAGGTTAAAACCTGCTTTACCAATTTTATCCAACTTACAAAGTCAGACAATCACATTAAGGAAATAAGCAGTTTATCCTTATTATTTAGTGAGCATCTATTATATACCCACTTCTGTGCTAGGAAATATTCAAGATGTGGTCGACACGGAGTCTTGGCCAGGTGACACAGTTAGTTGGTGCATCATCCCATATACCATAAAGGTGTTGGGTTTGATCCCTGACTTATGAGCCCATGGGAGGCAACCGATCGATGTTTCTCTCTCACATTAATGTTTCTCTCTGTCTCCCTTCCTCTCTGTAAAATTAATAAAAACGTATCCTCAGATGTGGATCATAAAAACATAGAAGGAACATTTGTGAAACAATGATGATGGAAAACTATGCATAACAGAGAGAGATCTGTGATGTAAATAAGTTTGTCAAGAGAAAAAAATCAGCCCCCCCCCCCTCCCCGGCTAAAGGAAGCCTGGTGAAGGAGGCCTTAAGGATGGCTGAAATCTGGATAGATGGGAAAAGGGGGAAGGTCTTTTTCTGCCTCTCCCAGCGGGGGAGGTCATTACAAGTTCAGACAAAGCAGAGAGTTAAGACTGAGAAAGTCCTTGACATTTTGGAATGAAATAAACCTATTTTGGGGGGACACTCAGGCAACAAGGAGAGATCCCAGTGGGTTGTAAGGTTTCACTGTAGGTTTATTTGATGACTAGCAGAGCTGCTATTCTAATCGTACAGGATTTAAAAATTTTTAAATAGGCAACAGTATTTGATAATTATAATTGTTCCTTTATTAGCCCTTTTCTCTGTTCAGAAAGGGAACAGGAGAAAATTCTCTCCCAGGGAGAAATGCCTCTCAAAAAGAAGCATAAACCCTAATCTGTCGTGTGACGTCCCCGCAGAAGTCAAATAAGGTCATTCAGTTTGAAATGTGGCTGATTTCAGGGCTTGATGTCCTTAAAACATAACAATATTGCAAATGCATTGGCTTCCCAGTGAAGGAGAGGTTTATTGGAAGAACAGCTTTCAAATCTGGCAAATAAATCAGTTTCTGCAATGCCCGCCCCTGGCAGTCATTCATAGAAATTTACTACTTGGCATCTTGATTCAACCACATATTATTGCTTCATTAAAAGTGCTTCTTTTAATAGATCAATAGAGTTGCCTTTAGGAGTTGCTCTAATGCCACATATAGTTTTATTCAGAGTGGTAAAAGGTAGTCAGGAAGGATGACACACGGGCTCAATGAAGTCTGAGCTAAAATGTACAGGATACAACTTGTCGTTTTGTGTGTCAGGGTGCACGTAACACACATCATAGCTCTTTGAAACAGAAAGGAAAATCCGAGCCAATTCAAACTAATGACCTGGCTCTTGTTCTGAAGTGGGTGGGGGTTCACATGCAGCCTCTGCTGCTGCTGCTGAGCGCCTGAGGCTGGGCCTTCTTGCACTGCAGCCAGAGGGCTTGGCCAAGGCCAACCGAGGAGGATGAGAAGGTAGCACCAAAGGAGGAATGTGACTGCCCGTGCTTTTTCACTCTCTGAAACCTCTGTCCTGGACTTTCTCCCTTTCCATATAGTACACTGTTGTATCTTCCTCCTATCCGGTTTTCCGTTCTTTCCTTTCCTGGAAAATGTGTAAGAAGTTTCATTTCCCATGGCGCTGCCACACGGCTTCTCTCGGGTCTGGTCCCTTCAGAACTGCTCTGTGAAAGAAGAGTTTCACAGAAGTGCAGGGCACACTTCTAATTTACCTTGATGTCAAGGGAAAACCAAATACTGGGGCAGAAGAACTTCTAAACCAAGTGGGGAATTGTGTGAGGGTACATTGCTATCAGTGTGTGTGTGTGTGCGTGCGTGCGTGTGTGTGTGTGTGTGTGTGTGTGTGTGTGTATGTGTGTGTGTGAAAGAGAGAGAGCAAGAGAGAGAATGCATTTACAGGGAGCTGACAGGGAATGGTTTTAATGAGGAATTACTGTTTGTTGTTTTGAATAGATCATCCCATAAAGAAAATTAATCAAGCCAGATTAAATATTCATGAAGGGTGTAATTTTAAAAACCACATCTGTAAAACCACACTTGAAATCCAACACGTGGAGAATGTGCACCTTTTGTCAGTATCCTGCCTGACACATTTTCTCCCACACTGATCTCCAACCACACACACAAGTCTGCTTTTTTCCATAACGGGCAGCATTGCCGGCAAAATTGTCTGGCAAGGTAAGGGAGGATTTTTCAAGTTGTTATTTATTAAATAAACTTCCCTTGAGTTTTTCTTTAGTCTACTAAAATGCCATTGCCATTGTTGAAATAAATGTAAATAATCTTTGCTCATTTCATTCCTCACTGATTAAATTAAGGTCATTTAATATTAACTAGTGTCACTGCTACCACTCTCAGCATATAAAGAAACTAGAGACCCGATGCACGAAATTCGTGCAAGAGTAGGCCTTCCTTCCCCCCGGCTGCTGGCACCAGCTTCCCTCTGGCACCTGGGACCTGGGCTTCCCTCACAGCCCTGGCTTCGTCCGGAAGGACATCCGGTCTAATTAGCATATTGTGCTTTTATTATTATAGATGTTATAAAAATTAGCTCTAGAATTTCTTTTCTTCTTAATAGGCCTTTCTGCCAGAGTCAAAAATACCCTTTTTTTGGTTCAGTGGGTGTGCAGTCTTAGTTATGGGATGAATACAGGTTAGAGATCTGTTGTACAAAGTAGTACCCACAGTTCACAACACGTGTTGTGAACTTAAAAATTTGTTAGGAGGGTAGATCTCATGTTAAGGGTTCTTACCACAAACAACAAAAAGGGGGTCACAAAAAACTTTTGGAGGTGATGGATATATCTGTTATCTTGATTGGGGTGGTAGTATCATGGGTATACTAGTATGTATAAACTCATCAAGTTGTATGCATTAAACATGCACAGTTTTTTTGTTTCTAATTGGTACTTCAGTAGAGCTGCTAAAAACATCACTTTGAATTTCCAACAGACTTTCATGAGAACAGTGGCCATCAGTTAGATAAATCATTACATAAAAAATAGAAATGTGCATATAAGCATATCCCTTTAATTGTACTAATCAGAATGAGAATGCATATCACACACACACACACACACACACACACACACACACACACACACACACACCTTATTCTTAAAACTTGCCCTTGGGCTCTATTCCCTGAAAGTGAGTAAAGGAAAAGCTTGAGAAATCTGTAAAAGATGTGCCCATTTTATGGTCTTATACTTTTTCAGATATTGGCTTTTCTGTGCTCTGATTTTTACAATCACCAGCAAACTAACCTTTCACAAAAATGCAGTGCCTCCTAAGTCTTGGTACGTAGCAACTTTTCCAGTGCCAAAGCACCCTTCGGAGCAGTGTGCTGACCTTTTTAGATGTGCCCGACCGGAGAAATGCTTGAATTCAATGGCCGGCATGAGTTGGTGTCAGAGTGTGTGCACACGTGTGCACGCACACACCCAACACCCATAGGCAGTCTCGGTATTCTTGATGCTGAGCAATTTCATTAAAATTTCATTTCAGTAGCCAGTTGTGACCTCAGTGTGTCCAAGAAGAAAAGGAAAAAATGGCTGATACAAAAGGGAGTGAAAGTAACCTTACTGAACAAATAAACTGGCAAGTGTATCTAATAATTGCCTGGGTTCAGCATTTTTCTGCGATAAATGAGTAAACTTTAAATGTATCTCTGAGATGCACTATCACAGGCATTGCCATGGGCAAGTTTTATCCAATGATGAAACAGCAAGGCCTAGTGAGATAAAGATGATAGAAGGGGTGCTATCAGGTGGCAGCTGGGTAATTACAACTCTCTATTTGGGCTCTGCAGTGATGCTGCATGTGATAAGTGGGGAATAATGAAGAAAAAGGAGTAGTGATAATGCAGGAGCTAAATGGGAGAAAATAGCCTATCATAGCCCACAGCCCTCCGAGTGCCTGTGGGGACTTGGGACTATCTTTTTCAGTTTTCATCCACAGAAAAAAAAAGTACTCTCTCTCTTTCTTCTTCTTTCGCTAAATTTATGTCTGGTGGGACAAAAGGAAAAACTGAAAAGAAATCGAGGGTATGTGAAGAGAATATGACCTTTGCAAATAACTCTGAAGGTCACTATGTAATTATTCTAAAATAAAAAGTATCCTGTAATCTCCCCCGTACTCACAAAAGATGCAAGAGCATTTTTAAAATGTGATTCCGCACAATTTTGCTGGGGATCATGGCTTATAAAAGGTCAAATAAAGTATTTCCAGTGACAGCCTGTCGAGTGGAGCCTCATAACACTCAGCCATTTGTTTGCTAGAGTCAAACTTTGCTTACAACACCAGACAACCCAAATGGAAACAGACTGCTTCTGGATGATATTTTAGGGCCAGATTTTTAAAACAAAATAGCCTATGTAAAAGTTGAGGTGTTTTAACCTTGCCCCTTTTGTCATCTAAAGCAGTCTGGATTTCACATGGGCCTGAATTTGGATTAATTTTATTTGTTTGTTTTTGTTTTGCTTGGAACCATTCTCAACCTCCTATTGATGATTAATTAAATCAAGGGGAGAAAGTGTGTATAGTATGTGTGCACATGTTGTGTACAAGTGTGTATAGTATGTGTGTGTAAATGCACATATAATGGTTAAGACCCTTTTAAAGGTTTGTTTTTTAATTGTGGCAAAATACACGTAATATAAAGTTTACCATATTAAGTTCACTGTTGTTAAGTACATTCAGATTGTTGTGCAAGAATATCCAGAACTCTTTTCATCTTGCAAAATTGAAACTCTATACTCATTAAACAACATCTCCCTGTTCTCCCCTCCCCTCACTTCTGGTAACCACCATTGTACTTCCTATTTTTATAAATCTGACTATTCTAGGAACCTCATATGAGTAGTATCATACAGTATTTTCCTATTTGTGATTGCCTCATTTCACTTAGCATAATGTCTTCAACTTTTATCCATGTTGTGGCATAGGTCAGAATTTCCTTCCTTTTAAGGCAGAATAATATTCAATTTTCTGTATATATCATATTTTGTTTTTCCACTCATCTATCAATGGACACGTGGGTTACTTTCACCTTTTGACCATTGTGAATAATGTGACTATAAACATAAGTGTACAAATAGCTCTTTGAGATACTGCTTTTAATTCATTTGGGTATAATCCCATGAGTAGTATTGCTGGATCACATGGTAATTCTATTTTCAATTTTTTTTTGAGGAATTGTCATATTGTTTTCCATGGTGGCTGCACCATTCTACATTCCCACTAGAAATGTGTAAGGACTTCAGTTTCTCCACATGCTTGCCAACACTGGTTATTGTCCTTTTCATTTCTTATGTGACCATCCTAGTGAGTGGAAGTGTTACCTTGCTGAACTTTGATTTACATTTACCAAATGACTAATGATGTTGATCATTTTTCATGTGTTTATTGGTTATTCTTCTTTGGAGGTATGTCTATTAAAATCATTTGGCCCATTTTTTCAATTGGGTTGTCTTTTTATTGTTGAATTATGAATTCTTGATGTATTCTGGATATTTGACCCTTATCAGATACAGAATTTTCAACTATTTTCTTCCATTCTGTAAGTTGTCATTAACTCTCTTGGTAGTATCCTTCACTTTCAATTTTAATGAAGTGCTTATGATTTAAGTGTTATATCTAATCCAATGTCACAAAGACTTACAACTAAGTTTTCTTCTAAACATTTCATAGGTGTTTTTTTTTAATTCATTTTTAAAGAATGCAATTTTAAAATGTTTTAACTGGACCCTAAATGACAATATCTAAAATTTGGATTCCACATTGAAATCTACATGCACAGAAATGTGCTTAGCTAAACAGATACATGTAGTAAGTCACTCTGCTATCGTGGCAGCTATGAGCTGGACTCCTGGGTATAGAGGGGACTAAGACAGCATTGCAACCTTGAATAAGCTTGTGATGTGGTGAGAGAGAAGGCTTCTGAAAAAAATCATTATAAATGTACTAGAGGCCCATTGCACGAAGATTCATGCAATAGGCCTTCCTTCCGCTGGTTGCCGGTATTGGTTTTCCTCCAGCACCCAGGACCCAGGCCTTCGCTCTGGCCACCGCCTTCCATCTTCGCTCTGGCTGGAGCCTTCAGTCTTCGCTCCAGCTGGAGTGCCACTCCTGCCTCAGACCACCTGGTGGAAAGCAGCTCCCTTCATCCCTTTAATTCTCTCATGTCATTTGTACCTCATCTTCACAGCACTTGTCACTATCCCAAACTTAAAAAAAAAAATTATTTACTGGTTTACTATCTGCCTTTCCCCGTTAAATTATAAACTCTACAAAAGCAAGGACTTTGATTTTCTTATCCATTGTTCTCTCATCCATCCCTAGAATACTGTCTGATACATAGTAGTTGATTAATAAATATTTGTTGAGTTAATTAATTACAATGTTCACAATGCTTAGGAGAAGGTAGAAATTAACTACTGGTGGGGCAGGGAAGGAGAAAGGGGGAACATGAGGTGATGAAAAATCTTCAGCAAAAGGATAGTTTGGGCATTTGAAATTGAAGGATAAAGTTGTGAGAGCCCTAAGAATAGAAGTGAGATGAGGACATTCCAAGATGAACAGCATATGTGATGTCATGGGGCTGGGAAACACTACTGTAATCTTACTATTTTATTTTTATTTTCTCTTCACAATTTGAAAGCACTTCAACATACATGATTTTATTTTATCTTCATTCCTATTTTGAAGATGAGACAATTAGATCTGCAAAGTTAAGTGACTTCCCAAGTACACACAGAAAGCAGCCAAGAATTGAAATTCTGTGACTGGCTCTTTTTAAAAAATATTTTCACAAAATAAATAATCACTAAAAAGAAAGTAATGTTTACTGTTACAGCTAGAGAAATACTAACTGCTGAAACAAATAACCCAACATTTCAGTGTTTTAACACAATGCAAATCTATTTCTCATTCACTTACAGGCCAAGGTAAGTATTCCTGATGCCTTTCCTCCATGTGGTGATTCAGGGACCCAGTCCTCTATTATGTGGCTCCACCATACCGTAGGGCTTGTCATTCACAACCTGCCAGCAAAAGGGGAAGAGGTGGATGAGGCACATCATCTTAAAGTCCTTGACTCAAAGAGTCACACATGACTTCCACTCACATGCCAATAGTGAACCATAGTTACATGGATTTATCTAGCCACAAGGGCAGCTGGGAAATGTAGTCCCCAGCTTGGCAGTCATTTTTCAATATTAATATTATCATATGGAAAGGAGAACATAAGTTTTGGTACACCAATAACCATTTCTGCCTTGTTTATTTATTTTAGGTTTCTGATTTTAAGGTTCATCTGTCCCAGAGTATCACTATGTGGACCTAAACATGGGGAGCAGGTGAGAGAGTGGGAAGGCTTCCAAGATAGAGGAAGAGGATAGAAAGGGTAACTTACAGCTTTACATTCTAACTGATGACTAGACATTATAGGAATTTTCTGGGTCTGCAATTTAAAGGTACATTATCCTTCTCAGCTATACTATGAACATAATATACACAACAGTTCATTAATATACTCTACATGTCTATTTCCCATAGTTAGTTCTGCCATTTTTATTAAATTGAGCTTAAGTAAATTATTATCAACCAGTTGTTTGCCTGAACAGGCTGGAACTATCAAACTTTCTAACCAATTCTGCATATATATAAATTTTCAGTTTTCTTCTTTAGTAAATGAACACTAAAGCTCAAGTGTGCTAGCAATTAATGGAATGAATTGTAAAGTAATGTTGGAGGGCAAGAAGAGGAATTAGATCGTACCACTGATTTTTCATCTTTGCCCTCCTATAACTTGTGTCATTTTCTAAGTCCCTTAAATATCTAAAAGAATGAATCTTTACCTCCCAAACTCAAATGACAATCTCTCCCTTGTCTTTACTCTCTCTTTCAAAACTCTCATTTCTCTTCCTTAGCCATAGTCTGAGATATTCTCTTGAGGAAGTAAAACTTCACACCTGTCATAATCATTTACGACTCCCTCACTGGTACTTTGCCAAGTTGATTTTTTTAAATACATTTTTAGACAGAAACAAGTTTTCCCTCAAGTCTACATTCTTCCCTCAAGATATTCATATGTAACCCTATTTGATTTCAGGGGAAGATACAGACTTCAGAGCACAAATAATTAAGTTATATCTCTTTTATGAAAAAAACTTATTATGTTTTCTAATTTTAAAAGAGCTAAAACTGTATTTGACTGAAAAAAAAAGTTGTTTAAACTTCTTAAGCTTTTAAATTTAGTCCCATTAAAAGTGTACACTTCTTGTGAGAAATATAGTTGATGATGACAATAATCATAGCTAACACATACAACTTATTATGTGCTAGATGCTGTTCTAAGTACTTCATATACATTTAAATCATTCCATTCTCACAGCAATCTTATGAAGTGATTACTGTTTTTATTTCAATTTCTGGATGAGAAAACCATTATACAAGAAGTTAAATGACTTTCCCAAGCTATTTGGCTTACAAGTGGGGGAACCAAGATTTGAATACATCCTGTGGATTCTGTTGACTTCTATGGAAACTTGTATTTTGAAAAAACTATAAAATTATTAATGTTAGATATAGACGGTTATTAAGATCATTTTGCACGTAAGACAGTTTTCCTTATTCCAAATCATGCAGATAGCTAATGATAAAGCTGAAACTTGCAACCTGTTCCCCCATTGTTCTTTTCACAGCCTGCCTTGCTATTACCACATAAGACAAGCATCTAGAATGCAGAAGCTGCCACCCATCATGGGTTTTTAAACATTTCCAGTACGTGAATTTCTATATTGACCTAGAGAAACAATTTGAATATTGATTTTTTTTCTTTTCTGTCTTTAATTCAAGGTTGTTGGCACATCTGTTAGTTGTCGAGATAAATATTAGAGATACTAAAGCAATATCTACTTAACATTGAAAAATAATATTTTTAGCCCTAGCCCATTTGGCTCAGTGGATAGAGCAGGGCCAGTGGACTGAAGAGACCCAGGTTCCATTCTGGTCAAGGGCACATGCCCTGGTTGTGGGCTCAATCCCTAGTAGGGGATGTGCATGAGGCAGCCAATCAATGATTCCCTCTTATCATTGACTAGAGGCCCGGTGCATGAAAATTCATGCACTGGAGTTGGGGGGTCCCTCAGCCCGGCCTGCCCCCTCTCACAGTCCCGGAGCCCTCAGGGGCAGGAGGCGACCCAGGGATCAGGAGAAGGCGATGCCCCCATCACACCTCTGCTGCTGCCACTGCTGGCAGTGCAAGCCTCGGCTGGCTCTGGTTACCTGAGCATCGAGCGGCCCTGGGCAGCGGGACATCCGCCATCTGATGCTTGCCTGTGCCTGGGGCTGGCCCTGGGTGGCTGGGGGGCTGAGGGGACTGGGGGACTCCCAAGGCAGGTGCATGGAGCTGCCAGGCCTGCGCCCATGGAGCTGCAAGGCCTGCCAGGCCTTGCCATGCACCTGCCGCCCTGGCGGGGCTGAGGGGACTGGGCGCCGCCATCTTGTGGCTGGGGGCGCTGCCATCTTTGAGGGTGTGGCAGTCAATTAGCATATTCCCTCCTTATTGGTTGTGGGTGCCGCCATCTTTGAGGGCATGACAGTCAATTAGCATATTCCCTCCTTATTGGCTGCAGGTGCCACCATCTTTGTGATGGTGTGAGGGTCAATTAGCATATTCCCTCTTTATTAGATAGGATATTTCTATCTCTCTCTCCCTCTCCCTTCCTCTCTGAAATCAATAAAAACATATTTAAATAATAATAATAACATTTTTAGTGAAAAAAAGGTAAATGGTCTTTGTTTCTCCATAGAGCTGCCTATAAATGTCTTCCCTTCCTCTCTTCCACTACCTTCACTGAAGTAGATGAAGGAAATAAAGCCAGAAGACAATATCACATTATCACCTCAATGTTTCAAAAACAGGATTCATTACCTTCCCTAAAAACAAAAACAAAATAAAAACACCTGTGCTTCTTCATGTATTCTCCATTTCAGTGAGTAGCACTATCATTCACAGGGGCATGCAAGCCAATAATCTGGTATGATTCTTTTTTTTTTTAATCCTTGCCAGAGTATATTTTTTCCATTGATTTTTAAAATTTTAATTATTTATTGTTTAAAGTATTACATGAGTCACCTTTTTCCCCCATTGACCTCTCCCTGGCCACTCCCACCCTCCAACACATGCCCTCACCCCCCTACTGTCTGTGTCCATTGGTTATGCTTATATGCATGCATACAAGTCCTTTAGTTGATCTCTTACCCTCTCACCCTCTGCCTTCCCTCATAGGTTGGACAGTCTGTTTGATGCTTCTATGTCTCTGGCTCTATTTTTGTTCATCAGTTTATGTTGTTCATTATATTCCACAAATGAGTGAGGTCATGTGATATTTATCTTTATCTGCCTGGCTTATTTCACTTAGCATAATGCTCTCCAGTTCTATCCATGCTGTTGCAAATGGTGAGAATTCCTTCTTTTTTACAGCAGCGTGGTATTCCATTGTGTAGATGTACCACAGTTTTCTAATCCACTCATCTGCTGATGGGCACTTAGGCTGTTTCCAGATCTTAGCTATTGTAAATTGTGCTGCTATGAACATAGGGGTGCATATATCCTTTCTGATTGGTGTTGCTGTTTTTCCATTGATTTTTAGAGAGAGTGGAAGGGAGAGGGAGAGACACAGAGAGAGAAACACCAATGTGAGAGAGACACATGGATTGGTTGCCTCCCACATGCCTCACCTCCACGCCCCCAGGACCAGAAGCCTGCAAGCAAGCTACGTGCCTTTAACCAGAATTGAACCATGGACCCTTCAGTCCATAGGTCCAGTTTGTATCCACTGAGCCAAACAGGCTAGGCCATGGTAGGATTCTTACATCCTCCCTTTCTCATGCCTTCTATCTCCAATTAATCACCAAACTCTATTGATTTTTACTCCATCAAAGATTTACATATATGTCAATCTTTCTCCATTCCCATCCTCTTTAAGCCATCTTTTACAGTTGAAATGGTCTTTCTCAAATGGTGTTGTTCTCTAAATCTCCACTTAAACTAATTAGTGATTTTTATTAACTTTAAGATAAAATCTGACCTGACTGATGTCGCTCAGTTGGTTGGATGTTGGCCTGTGCACCGAAGGGTTGCTGGTTCAAATCCTGTTAGGACAAGTTCTTGGATTGTAGGCTTGATCCCAGTGGGAGGGTCATGCAGGAGGCAGCTGATTGATGTTTCACTCTCTCTCTCTCTCTCTCTCTCTCTCTCTCTCTCTCTCTCTCCCTCTCCCTCTCCCTCTTCCTCTCTCTCTAGAAATTTTTGTTTTCAAGATAAAATCCAAGCTCAATTTCCCCCAAATCTCATTGTTCTCCAGACACACCAAATTTCTTAAACTACTAACATAAAAGTTATTACCCTTCTTTCTCTAGCTAACTCTTCATTACTTGGTCTACCTACTCTTTCTCTCCCTTTTCCCTTCTCACCACTCCTTGCACCAGGCACCCCTGCTCCAGTGTAGGTACTTCTCTTCTGAGTTCCATTAGTGTGCTATGTATATTTCTATCACAGTACTTACCATAAAATATTTCAATTGTTAACCTATTTGTCTTCTTTCTAACTAGGCTGAGAATTACTGAGGGAAGAAACTCCATGTACATAAACTATTTCTTATGCTGCAGACTGACTGATAAATAATCTAGAAATATTGAAACATGGAAAAAGTAATTTCTATTAAAAATATCTCATTGAATTGGATATACAAATTTAGAGAACTAAGAATCAAAACCTGTAAATGGTCAATAGAGTTCTCTTAAAGGATGGTTGATTTCCCTAGAGCAAAAGGTTCTGTTTCATCATGGTGATAGGAAAGGCATAAATAAGGAAAGCATTTCACTTTTTTTTGAGAGTATCTTGCATCTTGTTCACAAAAGCTGGTATCATTTACCTTCCAACTTTGCTGGATCTATTTTCACTAAGCTCCAATAATTCAATTGGCTTAAATCCTTAATATTTTGAACAAAGCTATAGAGCAGCTATGACTAATAAAGGAGCTAAGAATCCTGTTAAGAAACTTCAAAATCAAAACAACCATTACTCCTGAGAGGTTCCATAAAACTAATAATAATAATAATCGTGATTAATAATCATAATATTCTGCAGTTATCTCATGCCTTTCATCCAGGGATCTGAAAGCTCTTTTTATAATCATTATGACTGACATTCTTGTGATCTAAATATTCAGTGTCCAGAAAATCAACTTAACTACTGTTGGTGATGACAATAATTCAAACAGGTCCAAGCTGGGGTGGGATAAGTGACAAGCTCCAGATTCCCCAACAAATTCTAACTATAAACTCTGTTTTCCATTACATTCAATGGCTAGGGATTTCCAAGACACTGTAAATTGGCAGAGAAAATTGCTGATAGTTCTATAGAGTTCAGGGATTGTGTTAGAAGTGATTGCTTAAATCCTGATTAGGAGAGTTTCCCATGAAAAGAGTTCTGCCAAGGAAATGAAATTTGTTCTTATTGGCCCAAACTCAACCTATAGATACCTTCAACTTTCAATACCCCAAAAAATTTGGCCCTGAAAAATTATTTTCAGTGTTGGTTTAACTTAAAGGAAAAATTGAATTGAGTATTTTTTTATTATTAATTTGCACTTGGAATGAACAGACACACTTCTGTTTTCAGAATGAAGTCTTGGAAATCTTTAAAAGAAGCTAGTTTCCTGTGGTTCATCAACAGCTTAGTGGAATAGATGGATTAGGAACTGTCAGGGAAGGAGTAGGAAGGTTCCTGAGTGATCAATTGCTTAAGATGCTGCTTCTAAATTTAAAACACAAAACAAAACCCCAAAAAACAAAAATGAAAATGAACCAAAAATGGGAGAGGAAGAAAGAGTATTAGTGTAATGCAAAAGGAGGTATTTATTCATCCAATCAACCAATCTTTTTTTCAAATATGTTTTTATTGATTTTAGAGAAAGAGGAAAGGAGAGGGATAGAGAGATAAAAACATCATTCTTGGCTTCTTCATCTACCTGGAAGGGGTATTTTAGTGTATGCAGAGATTTTATACTTTCATGGAACAGAAGAGACTTGTGGAGACTGGAGTCTTACCTAAGGCCATAGACTAACTGATGAGAATTTGACTAGAAATCAGAACTGCAGGTCACCATCCTCTGCTCATTTTGCTTTACTTGAATGAAAACCATGGCCGACCACCCTGCTGTCAGTCTGGAAATTAGGTCCTTTTGAGGCAAACTTTGACAACCAGCCTCTCCGTAGGCTTCACTAGTGAAGAGTAGGAAGAACCAATTAATAAAAAGCAATACAAGCAGAGGTCAGCCAAAAGCCCCCATAGCCAATCTATGTTACTTTGATAAATTAGATTTGCCTTCAATTAATCCCTATACTTGTCCCAAAGAGAAAAAGTCCTATTTACCTTCAATTTTCAGGCTCATTAGCCAGGAAGCTACTCTTGGTAAATACAGGGTGGATGAAAGTAGGTTTACAGTTGTGACCACACAAAACCCAGAGTTTATTCTTGTATTGTTATTTGTTGATTATTGTAATATTTTCCATAAGAACAATTGTAATCCTACTTTTGCCCATGCCTATATTTAATATTTTTCTTGAGTATTTTATTTTCAGCTCATTCTCCTTCTTTATGGAATAAGCTATTTAAAACTCTATTAACTAGTAATTCACTTCCCTAGATACCAAATCTATGCTTCTAATCTATCTCTGTAACCCATGACATACAAATTTTTGTCATTTATTCCTTTTTCTTTTCCACATATGTCAAGATTTCTTTTTTTTTTAAATATATTTTATTGACTTTTTACAGAGAGGAAAGGAGAGGGACAGAGAGCTAGAAACATCGACCAGCTGCCTCCTGTACACCCCCTACCGGGGATGTGCCCGCAACCAATGTACATGCCCTTAACCGGAATCGAACTTGGGACCTTTCAGTCCGCAGACCGACGCTCTATCCACTGAGCAAACCGGTTTCGGCAAGATTTCTTGACAAGCATATTAGCCATGTAGCTAACAGACACACATATGCAGTAAAATTTTTTCAAAGTTTCAATTTTCCATTAATTTAACTATCTGGACAGTTGGGTTCAGAACATCTTTTCATTCAATTGCAACTTTATGGGATGAGTTGTGTGTGGAGGAACCCATTGGAAGAGTCCTCACATACATTTATGGAGGAAGGTTTGTGTGTTGGTTTCCAAGGGCTGCTGTAACCAATTGTCACAAACGGGGTGGTTTAAAACAACAGAAATGTATTCGTTTGCAGTGCTGGAAGCCAGAAGGCTGAAATCAAGGTTTCGGCCGTGTCCTGTTCCTCCGGAGGCTTGGGGGAAGAGTCTTCCTTGCCTCTTCCTCACTTCTGGTGGTTGCCAGCAATCCTCGGTGTTACTTGGCTTGTAACTACATCATTCCTAATCTCTGCCCCTGTCATCTCGTGGCCATCTTCCCTCCATGTGTCTGTGTCGGAATCTCCCTCTCCTTTCTCTTAGAAAGACACCAGCCATTGGGCTTAGGGCCCAACCTAAACCAGTATGCCCTCATCTTAACCAATTACCATCGCAAACACCCTATTTCCAAATAAGGTCAGATTCTGAAGTTCTAGGTGGACATGAATGGGGGTTGTGGGGGGGCACTATTCCACCCAGTACAGTTTGCTTCTTTCATTCCATTTTATAATTCTCTGCAGGCTTTTCAGATGCACGGGGACCAACATGGCCATTCAAACCTTCTCAGGAAAGGAACCAGTCACCTTAGGAGGTGAAGCAGCACAGAGTGTAAAGAATTCACACAACTAGGGTTGGATCCTACCTCCACCTGTTCTGGCTTTGGGACTTTGCACAGGCTACATAGTTTCCTTGGGCCTCAGAAGCCTCCTCTTCAAATTGTAGTAACATTTCTATCATAATGGCCACATTGAGGATCCAGTGAGATTGCAGAACCAAATCCTGTCTAATAATAGACAAATATGCAAATTGACCATACCTCTGACACACCCACAAGCCACGCCCACCATCCAATCAGAGCGAGCATGCAAATTAACCCAAACCAAGATGGCTACAGCCACAGAGAGCAAGGTTTCCTAGGTAACAGAGGAAGCCAAGCTTTCTGCCTGCCCTGGCCAGGCCTAAGCCTCCACTCAAGCTACAAAGTTTCAATTATAGAAGGTAAACAAATTCAAACAAATGGCCGCAGAATGGAGCTTGAGAGAGCAGGCCAGGGTTGCCGCCGGCAACAGGGGAAGCAAAGCTTTCCACACACCCTGGCCGGGCCCACCCGCTTAAGGCAACAAAGTTTCAATTATAACCCCAACACAAATGGCTGCCGGCCTCGGAGGGAGCCCCAGGCTTGGCTCCGCTCCAGGCTACAAAGTTTCAATTGTAGAAGGTAAATAAATTCCAGATACCAGGGCCTCCACTTGGGTTGCCAGGGGACGTGGCCGGCCTGCAAACCACCACAGGCCCCTCGCTCAGGCCACCCCACACCCCAAGGGAACCCCCACCTGATCCGAGACACCCTTCAGGGCAAACCAGCTGGCCCCCACCCATGCACCAGGCCTCTATCCTATCTAATAAAAGAGTAATCTGCAGATTTATCATCACTGCAACACACAATATAGCTGCCCCCATGTGGTCAAAGATCCTGCCCCCATGTGGACACAAGATGGCCACCACAAGATGGCCAGCAGGAGAGGGCAGTTGGGAGGCACCCGGCCTGCAAGGGAGGGCAGTTGGAGGTGATCAACCCTGCAGGAGAGGGCAGTTAGGGGTGACCAGGCCGGCAGAGGAGGGAAGTTGGGGGCAAACAGGCTGGCAGCAGAGTGGTTAGGGGGTGATCAGGCTGGCAGGCAGAAGCAGTTAGGGGCAATCAGGAAGGCAGGCAGGCAAGCAGTTGGGAGCCAGCAGTCCTGGATTGTGAGAGGGCAGTCGGACATCCCTTGAGGGGTCCCATATTGGCGAGGGTACAGGCTGGGCTGAGGGACAATCCCCCTCCGTGCACGAATTTCATGCACTGGGCCTCTAGTATCTTATATTTAGCATAGGGTGGTGCTCAGTAACTTATAGCACCCTACATTCTATTAAGAATTGATGCGCAGGTTATACTAGTGTACTGGAGGAAGCAGAGATAAGAGCCCTCACTCTACCTAGGAGTAAGGAATGTTCTGGAAAAAAGAAGACTACACACAGCCTGGGAAAGCTGACTGACGTTTGTCATTTTTTAAAGAGGTGGGTTAGAAAAAACAAACTGAACTCCTGGTGGATGATGATTATATCGCTACATTGTACTTACACCTGACATATGGTACCTGACATCTGAGAACCTCAAAGCTTTTAACTAGCGTTAACTCATTATTCCCTGTGGGGTGGACAGCAAGTAGTCATCAAGCCTGCTTTATAGCTGAGGAAATTGAGGCACAGCGAGATTAAGTGACTGATTTAAGGTCAGTACCGAGCTGGTTGCTACAGGGACCAAGAGCGGCCATTGGAAGATGGAGGATGAGGGCTTGGGAGCAGTAATTTAGCTGTTGTCTTTGTCTGTTCCCATCCCATGGATACAGTGGTATAGGCAACATTCTTCCAGGGATAGAGTGTTTTAGAAGAGAACATAATAATAAAGAAACTACAATCAACAAAACGTGGTATACCCACAGAATGAAGTGCTGACACATGCTATAATATGGATGAACCTTGAAAACATGATGCTAAGTGAAAGAAACCAGACACAAAAGGACACATAGTATATGACTTAATTTATATGAAATGTCCAGAATAGGTAAGACCACAAAAACAAAAGGCAGATTTGTGGTTGTAATGGGCTGGAAGTGGTGGAAGAAAGGGGAGTAATTGATTTAATGGGTTTGGGGTTTCCTTTTGGGGTGGTGAAAATATTCTGGAACTAGGCAGAGGTGATATTTGTTCAATACTACTGAATGTACAATTTAAAATAGTTCATTTTATGTAAATGTTATCTAAATAAAAAATAATGAATAAAGATTCTGAAATGAATGCTAGCCACACCACTTAGGATGATTTATGAGAAGCAGACTACCTAAATTTGCAGAGGCCACACCTTCCACTTAGCTAACTGTAACTGTGTGATCTTGGGCTAATTTCTGAGTTTGTTTTCTCAGTTGTACAATGGTAGCTTACACCAAATAAGTGGTTTTCAAAAAGCAGCAGTTTGCAAACTGCTGCTTTTTAGAGCTGCTAAACATCTTAGCAAAATCCTATGTAGAACCTTAATATATAAAACAGATGGAAACCAAGCTAAGGTACCCTCTGAACTATGGTGCTCTTGGGCAAAGTTGAAAGTCTAGGTCATTTCTAAACTCACGATCCCATGGACTGAAGGGAATGCTTTCCCCCCTGTTTAAAAGCAAAATAGCAGGATGAGATGCAAATGTCAGTATTAAGTATGGTTGTTGATAAATATGTGGCCTGGTGAAGACTTAGGTAGGAAGGGTATGAAACGGAGCGTGACAGGTGCAGCAAAATGTGGCTGAGCTGGGACCCACAGCAGCTTTGGATGTGTTGGCAACTCTGAGGAGGCCCCACTGCTTCCACCTCATTCACAGTCTCAGACGGCCCGATGGAACCTGACCCAGGGGACCAAGAACTTAGTGAAATTAGTGAACGTTACCCAGATGTTTGGAAAGCTGACTGAATAAATAATGAGAAAGTTACTGCCACTTGCTCAGGGTCTAAGATTTCTCTGGGCCACCAATGGGGAGAGCTGAAGACTTTTCAGGCCCCATATTCATTAAGGAGATGGTGACTGGATGTGGAGAAAATGTATAGGAGAGTGAAAATCAGAGAACAAAACAAAAAGCCAAAGGACGTTGATCTGGTCACAATGATTTCTCCAATTTCTTCTCACATGGGACATGCATTAGGGTTCATGCTAGAGTTATTGTCCTCCACAAAGACATCAAAACATCTATATGCAGAGCCCACAGACAGACTTTTAGAAGCTGCTAGATTTAAAAATCATTGACATGACGAGAATTTCACTGGCCCATCCATTTACAACACTCCTGCCCAATTTTACATGCCAAGGAGATATTCTCCCCAACTCCCCAAAAAGACTTAAGATCTGCCAGGAAGACAGAAAGAAAATAGGAGACAGGGGGGAGCTGGAAGCTGTAGTAGAGTGGAGCTGGCTTATCACTTAACAGTACACAAATGAGCCATGAATGAAGACATGAAGATGACTTTCACGTGTTTTCAGATGTGAGGGAATTGCTTTGACTCTCACAGGGTCCAAACATCTCAACACTGGGATGAAGGAATATAAAGTACATTTTCTAGGTGCTAATCTACATAGCCTTTGACGAAATTACCATAAGGAGAATCTTCCGAGGAAGTTAGAAATGAGAAAGTTCATTTTCATATTATGTTGAGACACACCAAAAGTCATATTTTTGGGTAGATCTAGGTATTCTAGACCCAGTGGTTCTCAAAGTGTGGGCATCACCTGGGAACTTGTTGGAAATACAAATTTTTAGCCCCACCCCTGACTGGCTAAATCAGAAACTCTGGGGGTGGGCCCAGCAATCTGTGTTTAATCAAGCCCTCTGGTGACTCTAATGCACATGACCAATTGAGAACCCTTTTGAGATCTTCTTTTCCCAATGAATTTCTGAATTTTATTTTTTACTTATATATTTATTTTAAATATATGTTTTATTGATTTCAGAGAGGAAGGAAGAGGGAAAGAGAGAGAAACATCAATGATGAGAGAGAATCATTGATTGGCTGCCTTTTGCCACTGGGGATTGAGCCCGCAACCCGGGCATGTGCCCTGACCGGAATTGAACCCTGACCTCCTGGTTCACAGGACAATGCTCAACCACTGAGCCATGCCGGCTGGGCGTGAATTCCCTTTTTAGATGAGGAAACCGAGGCCCAAAATAAATAGGTGGCTTTCCCATTCTCACCCAGCTGAACATTTGGAAGTGTTACAAGTTATATTTTTTAAAAGAAGCTATATTTCTTTTTTCCAAAGAATAGGAGAGAATTGATGGTTCCGGTTCAAAACCGGCTTTCTGATTCATCAAATGCTAACATGCATGATTCTGAGGAAAATCCCATCAGAATTCCCACGCTCTCTGCTGTGTCCTCAGCACCTGTGACAGGTCTGGCAAATAATAGTCACTCAACAAATATTAGTTATGATATTAATCAGTTCACACAAAGACTGTTGGCAAGCACTTTATCCATTTCCTTGTATGATTCCTGGGCCTCTGCCCAACTTGCAGAAACTTGCCCAAGGTGTAGCGATCCCAAGACACCATATGCTCTTACAGGAAATAATTTTGACAAGCAGCTCGGTTTCTCCCCAACTCCACCCAAATACTTCCAAAAGTAGACTGAAAAGGAGACACCCACTGTGAAAACTGAAAGGCTGAGAGAAGTCTCTGCAATGTTACTCATGTAGAAATTTCCCCTAACTTTTATCCAGTCAACTTCCATAGCAGCTGGGCAACTTTCACTCATTTTAAACAGCTGAAATTTAGTTTGTTTACCTTACCAGAAAACAAACTGAAAAGGCAGACTTAGCATCTGTGGAAACATTTCTTTTTTTAAAAAGGGAGGAAAGATTGAAGCTAAAGTGAAAGATCTCGGGGACAGAGGATTTAAGAAACAAGACAGATTTTTCCAAAAAAAAAAAAAAAGTCACAACACCTAATTAGAAAAAATAACATCAACATTAAGCAATTATAAGTAATATAGCTAGTCCATATTTTTTCTCCATAGCAAATTCTTGACTTCTTCACTTGAAATGTTGAATTCAGAACTGTTTCTTTTTTTTTCTTTCTGAATTATTTGTCATACATAAATAATGTTATTTTAAGTAGTTAATTTTTTCTTAAGATTATTTTTCCTAAAAAAAAAAAAAAAAAAGTTACATCTGTACTAGGAAACATTAGGGGCATGTTTTATTGGTCCAATAATATTTACATCTGATGGTTAAAGCTCTTGGCATCACCATGTACTCCAGGCTTATATTACTATTAAAAGTCTTTATTGAAAGGTAACAGCAACCAAATTATACAATACAAAATATTACAACTATACCTAATAAAAATACTATACAATTAAGCCATTTATTTAAGAACCACATGAACTTTGTGATCAAATAATTTATGTCAATCTCTTTATATGGGACACCTCATTTACTGACAAATTCTAGGCCACAAATACTTTAGGAGACCAAGAAAAAAACTTTTGGTCTGTTTTTCATATTATATCTTGTACTTCAATGAACAAAATCAGCTGGTTGAGGATAGGGACACTGCAGAACTAACTTAAAAAAAAAAAAAAAGGTATGTAAGTGGTTTCTCAACCCTGATCCAGAAACTGCCACTGTAGCCATCACACTCAGAAGGAAAGTTTGTCTAGGAAACCAGCTGTACTGAACAGTAAATTTTCTCAGGGGTCCATTTTTTCTACCAAGGAATCATACCCTTGTTAAGACCATGAATTCTTTTTTTATATCCTATCTAATAAAAGAGTAATATGCAAATTGACCATCACTCCAACCCACAAGATGGTTGCCCCCATGTAGCGATGGCTCAGTCAAAGATGGCTGTCCCCATGTGGACACAAGATGGCTGCCACAAGATGGCCAGCAGGGGAGGGCAGTGGGGAGGGACCAGGCCTGCAAGGGAGGGCAGTTGGGGGCAATGAAGCCTACAGGGGAGGGCAGTTAGGGGTGACCAGGCCAACAGAGGAGGGAAGTTGGGAGCAACTGGGCCTGCAGGGAAGGGCAGTTGGGGGGGACCCAGGCCTGCAGGGGAGGACAGTTAGGGGCAATCAGGCTGGCAGGGGAGCAGTTAGGCATCAATCAGGCTGTCAGGGGAGTGTTAGGGGTGATCAGGCTGGCAGGCAGAAGCGGTTAGGAGCAATCAGAAAGGCAAGCAGGCAAGCAGGATGTCCGACTGCCCGTTTAGGCCCGATCCAGGTAGGATCGGGCCTAAACGGGCAGTCGGACATCCTTCGAGGGGTCCCAGATTGGAGAGGGTGCAGGCTGGGCTGAGGGACACACACCCCCGTGTACGAATTTTGTGCACCGGACCTCTAGTGTGTGTGTGTGTGTGTGTGTGTGTGTGTGTGTGTGTGTGTGTGTGTGTATTGATGTTTCTAGCTCTCTATCCCTCTCCCTTCCTCCCTCTCTGTCAAAAATCAATAAAAAACATATTTTATTGATTTTTGACAGAGAGGGAGGAAGGGAGAGGGATAGAGAGCTAGAAACATCAATCAGCTGCCTCCTGCAGACCTTCTATCAGGGATGTGCCCACAACCAAGGTACATGCCCTTGACCAGAATCGAACCTAGGACCTTTCAGTCCACAGGCCAATGCTCTATCCACTGAGCCAAACCGATCAGGGTGAGAGCACAAATTCTTCCAGCTTTAAAGGGACAATGATTTCTCTAATGTGCCAATCAAAGCAAACAGCTCACTTTGGGGGGGAAGGGGGGTTGAAAATAAGCCCTAGCCCAGTGGTCGGCAAACTGCGGCTTGAAAGCCACATGCGGCTCGTGAGCCGTGGTTTGCCGTTCTGTTGACTAATGATTTTGCCGACCACTGGACTAGACTCTCGATTCCAATAATTACAGGCCGTTGTTGTTCCTTGTGATTAAGCCCCTATCCAGTGGTCGGCAAACTCATTAGTCAACAGAGTGGCAAACCGAGGCTCGCGAGCCGCACGTGGCTTGTGAGCTGCGATTTGCCGACCACTGCCCTAGCCAGTTTGGCTCACTAGTTAGAGTGTTGGCCTGCGGACTGAAGGGTTCCAGGTTCAATTGCAGTCAAGAGCACATACCTCGGTTGCAGGCTCTGTCCCTGGAACCCGGGAGGCAACCAATTGATGTGTCTCTCTTACATGGATATTTCTCCCTCTGTGTCTCTCTCTCTCCTTTCCACTCTCTCTAAAAATCAATAGAGAAAATATCCTCGGGTGAGGATTAACCGATTATGATGATGATGATGATGATGATGATGATTAGCTATCATCAGCAATGCAGCAAATTCTCCAGCTAGGTGGTAGAGATTCAGGTTGTCCTGTTCTCATTGCCCCTGGCATTTAGGGATCTATTTGCAAAACTCTATAATGAAATAATTTTCTCTGCGCTTTCATAGTAAAATACAAACATAGGACAAAGACACCACAAAAGTGATAAGTAAGAAGAAAATGGTCTTAAAAAGAGAACACCCACCTTCATGAGTGGCAGCTCTAAAAGTAATCCCACTGGCCTTATGACACGCTGAGAGCTGTCATAATTCCCACCTTCTAGAAATGGGTGAATTAAGCATACCTGTCAACACCTCAATTCTTCTCTGACCAGCATATTTAACACCACTTTTCTGAGCCTTGGGTATACTCTCTTAGCCATCTTTGAATGCTCAGATTTTGGGAGAAGCATGAAATCCTACATGTTATAAAAAATGTAAATAGTGTTGTATTGGAGGTGCAAATGTACTTAGGTTAATTAGATATGCAAAAAAAAAAAAAAAGGCTTATTTTTTCCCCCTCCCAATATAATTGATCTGCTCTTCCTTATTGGCAGTATAATTAAACTCAGTCTGACCCACTAACCTGAACATATGTTTAAAGTGACTTATTCTCTTTTGGGCAAATTCTGATTTTTCAGATTTCCTGTCCCTCCCACGGCTCCAAAATGGCAGGTCTGGGCATATATCAAGGTGACAGGGAAAAATAGGGGCTCGGGTCTATCAGCACAGACAGACCCCATGCTCATTGCTGGCCCTGGGGGCTCACGTGCTCAGCCTGGGCTCGGCACTCCTCCCTGTCGAGGGGCCTCCTCAGACCTCTGGGTGCTGTGCAGTCCTAGGAGATGGCCATGACCCCCACTGGCCTCTGTTTTTGGCGGCTCTGTCTGGGAAACACAGTTCAAAGACCTGTCAGCCCAATGCAGTAACCATCTTCCCACAGACCCCTGGAGAACTGGAGGTGCCTCCACACAATAGTTGACTGAGAGATAGATACCTGCGGGACCAAACCCAGGTCCTCCTCTGCCACCTGGGGGAGGCGGGGTTGACGCTCCTCTTACCTGTACCTTCTCTCAGTGACCCCCTGCTCTTGCCCTCCTGCTGCCTTGTCCCCACCTGTGGGCCCTAATCGTGAACCCGACTTACCAGGAATAGACTACACCTGGGATGAATATTTTCAATATATTATCCTGATGACAATAAGAATTTCCCAAAGTAAGGATCTTAAATATCTCTGAAAGTGGATTTCCTTTCCATTCCCAATCTTTCCAAACTTACATTCACCCCGCCCATCCCCTAGGCCCTTGGTCGGCAAACTGCGGCTCGAGAGCCACATGCGGCTCTTTGGCCCCTTGAGTGTGTCTCTTCCACAAAATACCATGGCCTGGGCGAGTCTATTTTGAAGAAGTGGCGTTAGAAGAAGTTTAAGTTTAAAAAATCTGGCTCTCAAAAGAAATTTCAATTGTTGTACTGTTGATATTTGGCTCTGTTGACTAATGAGTTTGCCGACCACTGCCCTAGGCCAGTGGTTTCCAACTGGTTATTCAGCAGCAACAAGGAGCCTTGTAAAAATACAGATTCTGAGCTTACCCCTTCTAAGTGAAATCTAAAAAACAACAACAACAACAAACAACAACACACCCAAAACAGAACAAGCAAGGTGTGGACTAGTGCCTAGACTGTTCTGCCTTTGGGCTAAGAAAGGAACTCATGTTCACATTTGTTTGTATTCACCCAAAGACTGGAAAGAAACATAAAAACAACTTGAAGTAAGCTTTTGATGTTAGTGAGGGTGTGAAGGAGAAAGGGGGTAGGTGATCTTTTCCAATGCTTTTGAGTTTGGTTTGATGTTTAACTTTTGAAAATAAATAAGATGGTTTTTGCTTCTGTTTCGTGGTTTTTAAGTCATTCTGATGAGGAGCCACGTCTGGGAGGCCCTGAGCAAGGCAAACTGTTCTAAACTTAAATCGGATCACATCACACCGCTAAACCCTTCCAGTCATCTTTTCCATAAAATCTAACCTAGTTAGCATGAGCCATGAGGCCAGTTTTGACCTGAACCTGACCTTGCTTCCCAACCTGTGCCCACTCGTACCCCACATTCCAGCCACCCCTCCATTTCTTTGACCCTCCTTCTTCCTGCCTCCTGCCTCCTGCCTCCCCCTCCCCACAACTCTATATGATTTTCCCTGCAAGGTGCACTCTGGCATCACCCTTCCTACCATCTACCCTCCCCAGAATTCACCAGAATAACCAAGATTCTCCTCCTGTGTCACACTACACAATTTTTCTGTTTTAGTCTTTCTCCCTTCCACCTCCAGGCCAGGGACAATAGCATTCTCAGTGGTGTAGTATTATTTGAATAAATGACTATATGATTTTCAGTGTTCATGAAAAGATTAACAACATACATGCAGACAAAAACTCATTGGATCACTTAAATCTGTGACTTTTTAAGAGGTACATTGGTATGTGTGTCTTTTAGTGAGCAAACATAGCAAAATTATGGTCAGGATAATGGGCTATAAGTGTTGGAGTGACTGCTAAGTCTGTTAATAGGTAGATAAGGATCATTTGTAATTGACATGTTCTTTGTATGCCAACAATGCCACTAACTGGTTTCTCAGGCCCTAGACAATGTTAGGCCTCACTCTTAAGTAAAGAAAGTATTTCCCTTGTTTACACAATGAATTTGCTTAAGGAGCTCTGTTTTCATGGGTAAAACAATAGTGGTTTTACTTCTCTTCACACCCAAATTATCACAAATTAGAAATGAATCTGAATGGGGCCATACAGTGTTTACAAACATGATATGAATTCATCTCATGATGGAATGTTAACTGGTTATCTACATGAGAAGAAAATAGCTTATCATTTTCTATATGAAAAAATTGATAAAATATTGTCACTTCATCTTTTTCTTTCTTGCCTTTCAAACAAATCCTAAAAGCACACAATTTTGTAATTATTATGGAATATTGGCTCCTTATAGAATTTTATTTTGTATTTTTTAAAAGAAATTTATAGTCCTGAAAATATGCATGTGTCATCTAAGTTTTACATAAGATCTTCATCAAGTGAACAACTCAGGTAGCTTTTGAAATATACTTATCTAGCTAAGGCCCTGCTTCCTGAAGAAGAGATGAACAGTTACTTTGGAACCAGGAGAATGCTAAGTCTGATGATAGATCAAAAAAACAATAAGTCTGGAACAAGGTAAATTAATGGTACTTTAATTCTTTTTTTTTTTTTCCATCACCATTTATCCCCTCTATGCCCTCTTCCACCTCCATCCACCAACCCCCACAATCACCACACTGCTGTCCAAAACTCTTCAAAGAACGTATGTATTTCAATCCAGCAACCACTGGTAAGAATTGTGCCCCCAGTCAGAAATGGAACCCAGTCTGCATTTCCCAAATACTGGGTCACCAACACTGACCCACAAAAGAGTTAAAAAAGAAAAAGAAAAAAAAGGTACCAGAAATTGTCTGAGCTCCCTGCTAGGCATTAAATATGGTTCTAATGAGAGAATTACTTTATTTTGCAAGCTATGAATCCTTTGAAATTGGAATCCAGAAAATTATACGGGGGAGACACTTCTTCCTTTCCTAATTAAGTGGGAGCAGTGTCTTCACCGTCCGGCTGGTTTCTCAGAAACTGAAGTGGGCCTTCCCTATAAATGTAATTTCATTTTATGGAGTAAGTTCTCCCCCACCACATGCCTAAACCTCTTTAGATGTCAATGGCACGGCCACGAAGGCCGGTCGTCCCAACCGAAATGTGAAACCAACCTTTCCAAATGGCTTCATATTTAACTATTAAGACCAACAACTGCCTAAAATAAAAGTCCTTGGCATAATAACCATTTTCACAAAACTAATTCCCTCAAATAGGCATGTCCTAATGGACCAATAAAACTTGCCTTGTCGTGTCTGAATGCAGCATTACGGCCATTTAGAGTTGGCTATAATTGGGAATCACTGCTCAGTGAAAGTGGGAGGTGGGAGACTTTTATATAATAATACATTATACTGGGCTTCCACAAGGCCTTTCATCTGAAAATCTCAAAGCACTTGACAAACGCTAATTAATACTCATGACACCCCAGTCAGAGAGGTAAGTATTATTATCCCCATTTTACAGAAGAAGAAACGGTGAGGTTAAGTTGGGTAACCTGGTGAGTCAGGGGAGGAATGAAGAGTTCCTAATTCTTAGTCTTGTGCTCACACAGCATTACAAGGGGCTTCCACTGGAAAGATAAAAGCAAATGCACCTCATTTTCAAATACCCCAAGGTGAAAGCATCAATTATAAATGGGAACACAATTAAGTCATCTGATTTTAACAGCAGTAATGCCATCTTGTAATCTTCAAACTTTATTTTAAAATACCCCAAACGATTAAAAGTTGTTTCTTAGACTCTGAAGTATAAAATAAAAATTATTTTATCATAGGAGAAGCAATTGTAGAAATTTATACTGAGTAATTTGATAAAGTAGCTCAAAAGTTTTACTTTTTTAATTTTTTTAGGATGGTGGGTCAGATTCTTACAACGGTTCCTAGCTTTCTGACGGCAGAGATCCATCTTTTTAGATTATTTATCCTAGTAAGAACATATTTGGCACATTGCTCAATAAGTGTTAGTTAAGCCAACAAAACCTACTAAGTGCCAAGGTGCTAGAGAAGATTGTGAAGATGAATAGGATAGAATCCCACCCCCAAAAGGACTAGGAGTTTAATGAGAAACATAAGATAAGAAAGTAATTAAAAAATGAGAAGAGAATAATTTAAAAAAAAGAGAAGAGAGAAGATGGGGTGGGCCAAATATTCAGTGTGAAAACAACAAAGTTCTAGGTTCAAACTGGAATGATAAGGTTTTGATGAATTCCCAGATAAGAAGACTGTTGCTTCTGGGAGTTGCATTAACTCTCACAAATCATTACGGCAGCTTTCTTCAGTTAAAGTCAGCTGGCTTCTAAACAGCTGATTGGGTTTTTTAACTCATTATTTTGGATGCTGAATACTACAATAAATAGTCTTTGGTCCAAGAAAAGACTTGGAAATAGCTTTGAGATGAGCAGGAAGCCCGGCATACTGGCCTTCTTTTGTTTTCTCCAAAGTCTCTCTGCCTCAGGGCCTTTGCAGATGATATTCAGTCTACCCAGATTGCCCTTCCCCTTTCCATCCCAGCTTCTTCATCTGGCTAACTCCCACTTATCATTTGGACTAGAAGCCTGGTGCATGAAATTCCTGCACAGATACGGTCCATAGGCCTGGCCTGTGATCAGGGCCATCTTTCCTGGCTGCCTGCTCGCTGGCCCCACCCACGCCGCGGGTCGCCCTCTGTGTGTGGAATGACCGGTGGGGTGGGGGCCTTGGCCTGGTGCTGCCTGTGGCCCCACCACTCTCCCCCGGTTCCCTGTTCATCACTGGGCAATTGGAGCCTGCCAGCTGGGGAGAGGGACCGAGAAGTTGGCCATTCCGCCGGCTCACTAGCCCCGCCCCCTGCTGCCACCCACCCCAGTTCCCCGTTCACCATTGGGCGATCAGAGCCTGATGGCTGGGGAAAGGGACCAAGAGGTGGTCAGTGCGCCTCATAGTGACTGGTTGAGCAGTCGTTCTGGTCTTTCCGCTGTTAGGGTCAATTTGCATATTACCCTTTTATTATATAGGATTTCTGCTCAAGCATCATTTTCTGACTTTAGATTAGCTCTTTGGTTATATCTTCTGAAAACTCTTTGTACTTTTCCTTCATAATAACTATTATGTCTTGTAATTAAATATTTGTGTGTTTTTTTAATTAATGTTTTTTACGTTTTAAAAAAATTTAATGTAAATTCCTGTTTCCCTCTCTCTTCTACCCCCTCTGGCTTTAACCCTTTGCACTCGCTTGCTTTTTTCTCGATTCCTTTATTCTACTTGGGATTTAATTTTTTAAATACCTCAGATTTTACAAAGCGCGGCAGTAGAATAAAAAACTGGAGTTTCTTTTCATACAAACTTATTTATTTGGATTTTTTTTATATTTCAAATTATTGATACATTCAATACAATTCGACATACAAGCTGCTACCGATGCTAACCGTGTCGAGTCACACTCGGCATCCGAGTGCAAAAGGTTAATTTTCAAAGGATTTCACATCTGCTTTGACCACTATACTACCCCAGCATATAGGAGGTTCTCTATAAACACTAATTGATTAAAAAAAAAAACACACATGTTGCTAATTACTGAGAAACAGGTAGCATTTGGGAGAGTTCATACTAAGAAAGGAAAAGCAGCCCCACCCAAGCAAGCCTGGTACTTACTATCAGTTAGGCCCCGGGGTTAACTCCAGCTGGCCTGGCACTCACAGTAGGACATGGTGTTCTCCTGTTGAACATAAACAATTGCACAAGAAACCATTGTCATTCAAGGCCATCCTATGACCACGATAGATCAAGACAAACACGAGATCACTCCATAATCATGTCTGGACTCACACAAAAACAAGGGTATGGTGCAAACCACACAAATATCTGAATAGCTCCTGTTCTCGCTGATATGAGTGACTGCTGCTTCTTTGCCAATTATAGCTTTAGCTTTGCGTGTTTCATGCCCCCCCCTTTTTGAAATATATCTACACTAATAAAAGAAAAATATGCAAATTGACAATACCTCTGTGGCATCCACCAGTCAATCAGGAGTGTGTATGCAAATTAACCCAACAAAGATGCCGGGTTAATTTGCATACACAGGCGTGGAGCGGCCTGGCGGGGCGGAATGCCTGCTATGAGGGGGAGGGTGGGGGTGGGGAGGGAGCTACAGGGAGCGGAGAAGATTGAAGGCTCTGGCCAGAGCAAAGACGGAAGGTGGTGGCCAGAGCGAAGGCCTGGGTCCCGGTTGCCAAGGAAAACCCGTGCCAGCAGCCAGAGGAAGGAAGGCCTATTGTGAGAATCTTTGTGCAACAGGCCTCTACTTTAAATATATTTTTATTGACTTCATAGAGGAAGGGGAGGGAGAGATAGAAACATCAATGATGAGAATCATTGATTGGCTGCCTCCTGCATGCCCCCTACTGGGAATGGAGCCCACAACCTCGGGCATGTGTCCTTGACTGGAATCAAACCCAGGACCCTTCAGTCTGCAGACTGATGCTCTATCCATTGAGCCAAACCAGCTAGGACTCATCTCCTTTTGACATAAAAATTCCAGTCATGAAATTGTCCTTACTTCCTCATAGCATCCTTGAACTCCCCCTAAAATCACCTAATATAAGCCCAAATCCTATATGATATTTCTAACATCCTCCTACTGAGGCGGCCATAATCCCCCATAGTGTGAGATATCCCTCATTGCAATGAGTCAATCAACACAGTATTGCCCATAAACCAACTTAACTTTTCTGGAGATCTTTGACTAGAAGGCATGAAACATGCAACATAAAATGGGGCAGAAAATTAATATACAGCAGCTCAAATATGTCTCTCTTGTCTAGAGAATGATTTAGAAACTATAAATATTTAGCTTCAGGTAATTAATTCCATTTTCAAGTGATTATTGAAATGCTGTATTAATATAGATCACCTCAAATTATGAGATCATGAAACATTTCTTTCATACTGTATTTCAAAAGGCAAACTGTTAGGCATTATTATTTTTATAGCATAGTTTCTTAATGCTTTTCCACATATTCATAAATGAAAATCAGTATCTAATCCTTGGAACTGTCAACTAACCTCCGTGTGAAGTAGTCAGGTAGAAGAGAGAAGCAAGATATGTCTGAATTGCCAAGGTGACCCTGCAAAGTACACAGATCACAGGTGGATAATCAAAAACTGATTAAAGTTCTTTCTTATAAGGAGCCATTCTCCATGCTTCTCTCAACTGCCTCATGTAGACTCCTCCTCAGGGGAAACTGCATTCTATGCTTTCTCTATTTGGTGTTTTGGGGTGTTTTTTGTTGTTGTTGTTGTTGTTTTTTCTCATCTATTCAGTTGCCTAAAGACTGGTATCTTATGAATTCCCCCTTCCTGCTTCCTGGAATTGTCCATCTTTTTAGAATAGTGCTTTTGGTCAAACCTGGTGTCATACCTAAAGTGTCTGCCTATTGTTTTGACTCCATTAAATAATCTATATATCCTGTTGCCCTATGGATCCAAAAAGAACCTTTGCCAGACTATTCTGGAAACATCCTTCCCATGTGTCTCCCACACTTCTCTTCACTTCTGTTCTAACATCTCAGCTCTTCGCCCATGTGTTTAAGTCCTCTTTCCCATCCTCTTTCCCATTACCTCCTTTCTTTGTTTATAAAGTGCATTTCAAGCACAGCTCACTTAAAACCAAACTCATCATCTGCTCTTTTCCACCTTCAAACTAACTCCTCATACCCTGCCTCTTTAACAGTAGGTCTTTTTGTTGATTTTCTTCCCATTTCACTTGCCCCTAGCATTAAAGCAATTTTCAAATCCCATCCATTTACCTTTCATGGTCTCTCCTATTTCCCTGCCCTTCTTTCTATTCCCTTGGACCACTCCCAATGTTTATGTTCATGCTCACAGATGTGCTCATGTAACTGACAGCAACAGCCTCTTCTCTCTGCTTGTCTTTCTTCTCTCCATTCGGTCTGCTAGATCATCAGCAAATTAATTTCTGCCAAATCTTATTTTGATCATGTCATGCCCTGTTGAAAGAAGAATTTAATTAAAGGGACACCTACCAATCTAGTTCAGACTCTAGTTTGTAGTTTAGGGAGGCTATGGGCTATGCCTCGAAAGGAAGAGGCTACCTCCCCAAGCCTCCAGGGGGTAAAGGAGAAAGTCTTTGGAGAAAGAACCAGGATTTAAGTGCAAATTTTTCTGACTCTAATCGTTTCTAACCACAGGCTAAGTTACTCCCTTGCTAAACTTCTTCAAATGTGTTTATTTCCTTTGTAAAGTTAGACACGCCTCTCACCCTGCTAGAAGGGCTACATAGTGAATGTGCTTATGACGAGCCCATAGTCAACAAGGACCACTTGTTCAGGTCCTTTAGTCTTTCCTCTTTTTCCCCAGTTTTGCTGACAATGTGAAACCTGACAAGAAAAAGACAGGTATGAAATCACAAATAGTGCACTCTCGCAGCACCAGGTCAGACTGTCAGTCAACACCGGCAACAGTCATGGGCACTGATGAAGTTCAGGAATTGTTGTTAGAAGAATATGCCTTCTGAGCTCATCTTCTCTAACCAAACCTGCCAGAATGGCTGTCATGATACTTATGCTATTGTAGCAAAACAGCATCTTAACCTGACTGAGGGAAGCATCTGTCAAATATGTCTTGATTGTCCTACCTGTGTCCCACATGTAATGACTGAAGGAAGAGTGAAGGCTATAGTCCTTCAGTTGACTTAGGAGTGAGTTTAAAATCTTTAGAAATAATTACAAAGAATGGACATTTTTAACAAAGAATATAAACATCATGATAATGAAGAGTTTTAAATGACATTGCAAAATCATCTTAAGTGTTAAATGCAAAATACAAATTGCATCACAGCGGGATCTCAACTTTGTAAGGATGTACACAGATATTTATGGAGGACTACATGGAAAAGATTGAAGGTAAATATGCCAGAACTTTTACAGTGATTGTTCCTAGAGAGGGAATTGTGAAGGATTGTTTTTATATATCTGTCCTTTTGTTTTCTTTTTAAATGTCCTATAATAAGTAGTTGTTATTCTTAGAATTATAATAAATAACATATTTTTCTTTAGATATGTAGACCTCATTTTTTAAGTTTGCAGATGTCTCTGTAGGGTAAACATACAGAAATGGTCAAAGTGTAAATGGGAGAAACCAAGATGGCGGCATAGGTAAACACCTAAACTGCTGCCTCGCAAAACAATGTCAAAACTACAACTAAAAGACAAAACGGACATCATTCAGAACCACAGGAAGGCTGGCTGAGTGGAAATTCTACAACTTGAAGGAAAGAGAAAAGCACACTGAGACTCAGAGGAGCTGCAGGAGGCAGAGGTACTGAGACGCGTGTGCGCGGAGAGGACTGGCAACTGAGTGCGCGGCTGGCTTTCTCAAGCAGGAGGGAGACAAAAGCTCCAGACTGCCCTGAACTCCAGTTCCAGGCGAGACTCTGGGGACCCAGACTCATTTGGAAAGAAACTGGACTGTCTGGCAGCGGGCAGAACTCGAGGGCAGATTTCTCTCAGAGGTGTTTGCAGTGATTACCATGGGACACTGAGACACAGGGGCCTATTAGGGCAGGGCTGATGGGAAAACAATGCTGTCTGCTCCGCCCTGAGACTCTGCCCAATCCAAGCTGAGCACAGAGGCTTTTGCAAGTCTTGTCTCAGAAGGGTGTCTCCAGCACAGAAGTTCTCCCATCGTAGACACAGCTGATCCTCACAGCCAATTGGCCTGGAGGTCAATTCCTCCCAGTGATACCAACAACAATCAAGACTTAACTACAATAAGACTGTGCACATAGCCCACAAAGGGGTGCACCAAGAGTGTCCACCTCAGGTAATTGGGGAGGCTGAGCCACTGGGCCCTATAGGACACCTAACACACAAAGGCATGCTATCAACTCAAGGAAGCAGCCAAAATGCGGAAACAAAGAAACAGATCACAAATGAAAGAAATGGAGGAAAGCAAAAGACTGGATATAGAGTTCAAAACCACGGTTATAAGGTTTTTCAAGAATTTTCTAGAAACTGCCAATAAATTTAGTGAGACCCTCGAGGATATAAAAAAGGACCAACTAGAAATTAAGCATACACTGACTGAAATAAAAAAATATTATACAGAGATCTAACAGCAGACTAGAGGATCCCAAGAATCAAGTCAAAGATTTGCAATACGAAGAAGCAAAAAACACCTAACAGGAAAAGCAAAGAGAAAAAAGAATCCAAAAATATGAAGATAGTGTAAGAGCCTCTGGGACAACTGCAAGTAAACCAAAATCAGAATTATGGGGGTGCCAGAAGAAGAGAGAGAGCAAGATACTGAAAAACTATTTGAAGAAATAATGACAGAAAACTTCCCCCACCTGGTGAAAGAAATAGACTTACAAGTCCAGGAAGCACAGAGAACCCCAAACAAAAGGAATCCAAAGAGGACCACACCAAGACACATCATAATTAAAATGCCAAGAGCAAAAGACAAAGAGAGAATATTAAAAGCAGCAAGAACAGTTTACCTACAAGGGGGCACCCATACGACTGTCAGCTGATTTCTCAACAGAAACTATGCAGGCCAGACGGGAGTGGCAAGAAATATTCAAAGTGATGAATAGCAAGAACCTACAACCAAGATTACTCTACCCAGCAAAACTATCATTCAGAATTGAAGGGCAGATAAAGAGCTTCACAGATAAGAAAAAGCTAAAGGAGTTCATCACCACCAAACCAGAATTATATGAAATGCTGAAAGATATCCTTTAAGAAGAGGAAGAAGAAGAAAACCGTAAAGATAAAAATTATGAACAACAGAAAAATTGGAGGGGATGGCGACGGAATAGAGTCGGGTTTGGAGTCTGTTCCTGGGGCGGAGAGTCGGAGCAGCAGAGGCTCGCAGAGGGAGTGTATGTGGGCAAGCCAAGGGACAGCTAAACTCCAGGAGAAGGCGGGGGAGTGCTGGGCAGTGTTCCTCTGACCGCGCAGCACCCACAGGGGCTGGGTCCCCTCCTGGAGCTGCGGGCTCGCCAGGCGCCTCGCCATCTTGCAAGGAAAGGAGGATTTTAGTGGAAACCTGACTTTCCGCGACAACTGCAAACACTGAACTGCTGGGAGCACCAGACCACCGGTCCCCTATCAGCGCAAACATTCGGATTCAAAGAAACTCTTCACTGCACCACGGAAAGGTCAGATTTTGTCTGAAATAAGCTGCGGTTTCTAATCCCCGCGGTGGGTGAGGGAAGCGCTGGGTGAGGGAAGTGCGGCAGCCGCAGGACCGGCAGGAGCCGGGAGGTCTGTGCCTAGAAAAATCAGCGGCAGTTGGAACTGCCGTGATCCGTGAATGAGGAGGGGGGTCTTCTGAGCTGCTAACAGAAGTGACCTCTTGAAAGCAACTCATTTTAATCTGACGAGGAGGGTCAGACTAAGAATTTTCAAAGGAGTGCAGGCTCCTTAGTCTGGGGCACAGACCCACGGTCCGCACACCTGGGCTCTTTCCGACTCTGATTGCTAAGCCCAATACATAGAAAAACCCAGGTGGAAACCCTGAAAGACTGCAGGGGGAAGGTGTTTTTTCGGAACCTGGGGCCAGAGCTGCGTGTGACCATCAGAGAGGCAGCTCTGAGGCGCACACCTCTACAAACCGGTAGTGAGTGCCATAGAAGGGGGAAAAAAAAAAAAAGAAAAAAGAGCTAGAGAGGCCCGGAAGTCAATTCAGAAACACTGCCACCCAGGGGCTGAAACGCTAATTGTCTCTGGTGTAATCAAAAATAAATACAAGAAATTAAGACAGGGCTGGCTTAAAAAGCAGGACTGGCTTCCAACACTGAGGAGCCCTGGAATGAAGCTGAACTGAAATACCGCCCAGACTGGGAAAAAGGCGTACCAAACAGAATAATAGAGGAAGTGAATGACAGCCGCTACTGCACATTTTAGTCTTCCTATTTTTTTAATTTTCAATTCTTTTTTCAATTTTTTAAATTTTTTATTCTCATATTTTTTTATTTTCATTTTTTGCATCTTTTACTTAAGAAACTAATATTTTTTTCTTTTTCCTCACTTGATTTTCACCTTTTTAATTATTACATTTTTATTTTCAATCAGCACTATTATTACTATTATTTCACTGTTTTTTTTTTTAATGTCATTTGATTTTCTCTTTCTTTTATTTTTGGATTAGTGTCCTACATTCGATTTGCATCTTTCCCTTACAATCGCTTTACCCTATCTCAAAGCTAACATTATGCCATCACTCTCCTCCTAACCTTTCCCCTTTTGGTCCCCAGTTTATCTTAACCCTTTATGGCTTTAAATTTTCCCTACTTTTTCAGTTTACTCCCTGCTAAAACTTCACCCTACTTATATATCTAATTCCCAACCCCCTGCTCCAAATCCATACAAACCTCTCTCTACGCTACCTTTAAAAAATTATTTTTCTCTCGGGCCTTTTGTTGTTGTTTGCTTGAATGTTGATTAGATTGAATTTTTATGCTTTTTTATGAGATTGTTTTGATTATTCTTTTTGTTGGTTTGGTTGGTTCTTTTGTTTGCTTTGTTTTTGTTTGTTTTTTACTTTTGTTTTCCCTTGCCTCACTTGATATTAGCTGCTGTTGCAGTTTGTATTAATCTCCAGGCTCGTGTTGCTGGAATTTGCTGGGAATGGTGGTTGTTCTAGTGGAGTTTACTCCCCACATATATAGTTTTTTCCCCTTTTCTCTCTTAGTATCATTCTTGTCTCTCTTACTTTTTTTTTCTTTTCTTTTTCTTTTCTGTTATTTCTTTTCTTTCTTTCTGCTCTTTTCCCAAGTTCAGATTCACACTCTTTGTGTTTTTTTTTCTTCGTTGTTGTTCTTTCTTTTTACTCTCCCTCTTCCACTCCTATTCCCTAATTTGTCTTTCTCTGGTGGTTACCTTTATTGGAGGTTATTAATATCGTGAATACAATTCTGTTCAGTGCCTTGTCTGTTGTGCCTGGTTGTGTTGTATTTTATACCTTTAAATCAACGCCAGAGAGAGAAATCTATATAACCAGACATCCGGAGAAGAGAGACCATGAGGAGATAAAGAAACAGCCCCCACAGGAAAGAGAAGCAGGCATCACCAGAAAAGGAAGTAAACGATTTAGAGGCAAACAACCTATCAGAGAAAGAATTCAGAGAAATGGTCATAAAGTGGCTGAAAAGGATGGAAGACAAATTCGACAATATGAGTAAGAACCAAGAAGAAATGAAGAAGAACCAAGAAGAAATGAAAAATGACATCGCTGCTGTAAAGAACTCAATAGAAAGCATCAAGAGTAGACTAGATGAAGCAGAGGACCGCATAAGTGAGCTAGAAGACAAGATGGAAAAAAATACCCAATTACAACAGCTTCTAGAAACAAAAATTAGAAAGATTGAGGAGAGCGTAAGGGAACTTCGGGACAATACAAAACAAAACAACATCAGGATAATAGGGGTGCCAGAAGGAAAGGAAACTGAGCAAGGAATAGAAAACCTGTTTGAAGAAATAATAACAGAAAACTTCCCTGATATAGGGAAGAAAAAACCCACACAAATCCAAGAAGCTCACAGAGTTCCAAGCAAAATGAACCCCAAAAGACCGACGCCAAGGCACATTATAGTTAAGTTGGCAAACACCAACGACAAAGTAAGAATCTTACAAGCGGCCAGAGAGAGACAGACAGTTACATACAAAGGAACCCCCATCAGACTAGCAACTGATTTCTCAACAGAAACTCATCAGGCCAGAAGGGAATGGAATGAAATATACCAAGTCATGCAAAGGAAGGGTCTAAATCCAAGAATACTGTACCCAGCAAGGCTATCAATCAAAATTGAAGGTGAAATCAGGAGCTTCAGAGACAAAAAAGGACTAAGGGAGTTTATCACCACCAAACCAGCAATGAAAGAAATACTAAAGGGTCTGCTGTAAAAAAAAAAAGAAAGAAAGAAAGAAATAGGAAGCAAAGAAGGTACACAAGGGTATAGAATAAAAATGGCGTCAAATAAGTACCTATCAATAATAAGTTTAAATGTAAATGGATTGAATGCCCCAATCAAAAGACACAGGGTAACAGACTGGATAAGAAAACAAAACCCAGATATCTGCTGTCTACAGGAAACCCACCTCAAAAAAAAGGATGCATACAGACTGAGAGTAAAGGGATGGAAAAAGGTTTTCCAGGCAAATGGAAATGAAAAAAAAGCTGGGGTTGCAATACTTATATCTGACAAATTAGATCTCAAAGTGAAGGACATAACAAGAGATAATGAAGGCCACTTCATAATACTAAAGGGAGAAATCCAACAAGAAGAAATAACTCTGGTAAACATATATGCACCCAATACAGGAGCACCAAGATACATTAAAAAACTCCTGGAAGATATCAAAGGAGAGATTGACAGTAATACAATCATAGTAGGAGACTTCAATACCCCACTATCACCATTGGACAAATCCTCTAAACAAAAAATCAGCAAAGAAACATCAATCCTAAATGACTCACTAGAACAGATGGAATTAATCGACATCTTCAGAACATTTCACCCCAAAGCCACAGAATATACATTCTTCTCAAGTGCACATGGGTCATTTTCAAAGATAGACCATATGTTAGGACATAGGCAAAGTCTCTCCAAATTCAAGAAGATAGAAATCATATCAAGTATCTTCTCAGATCACAGTGGCATAAAACTGAAAATCAACTACAATAAAAACAACCCAAAGAAATCAAACACTTGGAGACTAAACAGCCTGTTATTAAACCATGACTGGGTTACCAAAGACATCAAGGAAGAAATAAAAAACATCATGGCAACAAACGACAATGAAAACACAACAATCCAAAATCTATGGGACACAATGAAAGCAGTCCTGAGAGGGAAGTTCATAGCTCTACAAGCCTACTTCAAAAAACAAGAAACAATGGTAATAAATTACCTAACCCAACAACTCAAAGAGTTAGAGAGAGAGCAACAAGATAAGCCCAGTGTAAGCAGAAGGAAAGAAATAATAAAGATCAGAGCGGAGATAAACGACATAGAGACCAAAGAAACAATACAAAAGATCAACAAAACCAAGAGCTGGTTCTTTGAAAGGATAAACAAGATTGATGGACCTCTAGCCAGGCTCACCAAGAAGCAAAGAGAGAGGACCCAAATAAACAAAATCAGAAATGAAAGAGGTGAAATAACAACAGACCCCGACGAAATACAAAGGATTGTTACAAAATACTACGAACAACTCTATTCCAACAAACTGGACAACCTAGAGGAAATCGACATATTCCTAGAAAAATACAAACTTCCAAAACTCAATCAGGAAGATTCTAAACAGCTCAACATGCCAGTAACTATGGAAGAAATTGAAGCAGTCATCAAAAAGCTTCCGGCAAACAAAAGCCCGGGGCCAGATGGCTTCACAGGAGAGTTTTATCAAACTTTCAAGGAAGAACTAAAACCTAGCCTCCTCAGACTATTCCAAAAAATTCAAGAGGAAGGAACACTTCCAGGCTCCTTCTATGAAGCCAGCATCACCCTAATACCAAAACCAGATAAAGACAACTCAATGAAAGAGAATTACAGGCCAATATCCCTCATGAACATTGATGCCAAAATCCTCAACAAAATTCTAGCAAATCAGCTCCAGCAGTACATCAGAAAGATCATACACCATGACCAAGTAGGATTTATTCCAGGAATGCAAGGATGGTACAATATCCGCAAATCAATAAATGTGATACATCACATAAACAAATTGAGAGATAAAAATCACATAGTCATATCAATAGATGCAGAAAAAGCATTTGACAAAATCCAACACCCTTTCTTGATAAAAACTCTCAACAAGGTGGGAATAGAAGGCTCATACCTCAACATAATAAAAGCTATTTATGATAAACCCACAGCAAACATCATACTCAATGGGCAAAAACTAAAACCATTTCCCCTAAGAACAGGAACAAGACAGGGATGCCCACTCTCACCACTCCTGTTTGACATAGTACTGGAAGTATTAGCTATCGCAATTAGGCAAGAAGAAGAAATAAGAGGCATCCAAATTGGAAAAGAAGAAGTGAAGCTGTCCTTATTTGTAGATGACATGATATTGTACATAAAAAACCCAAAAGATTCCATCAAAAAACTAATAGACTTAATAAATGAATTCGGCAATGTAGCGGGATACAAAATTAACGCCAAGAAATCTATGGCTTTTCTATACACCAATAATGAACTTACAGAAAGAGAGACTAAAAAAGCAATCCCATTTACCATCGCACCAAAAAAATTAAGATACCTAGGAATAAACTTAACTAAGGAGGTAAAAGACCTATACGCAGAAAACTACAGGACACTGAAAAAAGAGATAGAGGAAGACGTAAACAGATGGAAGAACATACCATGTTCCTGGATTGGTAGAATCAACATCATTAAAATGTCCATACTACCCAAAGCAATCTACAGATTCAATGCACTCCCCATCAAAATACCAACAGCATATTTCACAGACCTAGAAAGAACTCTCCAAAAATTCATCTGGAATAAAAAAAGACCCCGACTAGCCTCAGCAATCCTCAGAAAGAAGAATAAAGTAGGTGGGATCTCAATACCAGATTTCAAGCTGTATTACAAAGCCACTGTTCTCAAAACAGCCTGGTACTGGCACAAGAACAGACATATTGATCAATGGAACAGAATAGAGAACCCAGATATCGACCCAAACCACTATGCTCAGTTGATATTTGACAAAGGAGGCAAGAACATACAATGGAGTCAAGACAGTCTCTTCAATAAATGGTGTTGGGAAAACTGGACAGATACATGCAAAAAAATGAAACTAGATCACCAACTTACACCATACACAAAAATAAACTCAAAATGGATACAGGACTTAAACATAAGACGGGAAACCATAAAAATACTAGAGGAATCCACAGGCAACAAAATCTCAGACATATGCCACAAGAACTTCTTCACTGACACTGCCCCTAGGGCAATGGAAGCTAAAGAGAAAATTAACAAATGGGACTACATCAAAATAAAAAGCTTTTTTACAGCAAAAGAAACCATCAACAAAACAACAAGAAAGCCCACTGCATGGGAAAACATATTTGCAAATGCTATCACTGATAAAGGTTTAATCTCCAACATCTACAGGCAGCTTATGCAACTCAATAAGAGGAAGATAAATGATCCAATAAAAAAATGGGCAACAGACCTAAACAGAATATTTTCAAAAGAAGACAGAAGGAAGGCCAAGAGACACATGAAAACATGTTCAAAGTCACTTATTATCCGAGAGATGCAAATCAAAACAACAATGAGGTACCATCTCACACCTGTCAGAATGGCTATCATCAACAAATCAACAAACAACAAGTGTTGGCGAGGATGTGGAGAAAAAGGAACCCTCGTGCACTGCTGGTGGGAATGCAGACTGGTGCAGCCACTGTGGAGAACAGTATGGAGTTTCCTCAAAAAACTGAAAATGGAACTCCCATTTGACCCAGTAATCCCACTCCTGGGAATATATCCGAAGAAACTAGAAACACCAATCAGAAAGGATATATGCACCACGATGTTCATAGCAGCACAATTTACAATAGCTAAGATTTGGAAACAGCCTAGGTGCCCGTCAGCAGATGACTGGATCGGAAAACTGTGGTACATCTACACAATGGAATACTATGCTGCCATAAAAAAGAAGGAATTCTCATCATTTGCAGCAACCTGGATGGAATTGGAGAACATTATGCTAAGTGAAATAAGCCAGTCAATGAAAGAAAAATACCACATGATCTCACTCATTTAGGGATAGTAAAGAACATTATAAAGTGGTGAACAAAAAGATAGATACAGAGACAGTAAAGCATCAAACAGACTTTCAAAGTACAGGGGGAAAGTTTGGGAAAGGTGGGGGAGTTATGAAATCAAACGAAGGACTTGTATGCATGCATATAAGCATAAACAATGGACGCAAAACTCTGGGGGGGGAGGGCATGTGTGGGTGTGGGGTGGGGGGGTAATAGTAAGATATGTACACATATAATACCTCAATAAAAATATTTAAAAAAAAATACATATCTATCAACAAGTGAACCTAAAAATCAAGTGAATAAAAAATCTGATGAACAGAATAAACTGGTGAATATAATAGAATCAGGCATAGAAAGGGAGTGGAATGACAATTCTCGGGGGTAAAGGGGTGTGGGGGTGCGGGAAGAGACTGGACAAAAATCGTACACCTATGGACAAGGACAGTGTGTGTGTGGAGGGGTAAGGGTAGAGGGTGGGGTGGGAACCGGTTGGAGGGGAGCTATGGGGGAAAAAAAGAGGAACAATTGTAATAATCTGAACAATAAAGATTTATTAAATTTTAAAAAAATAATAAAATCCAAAGTGTAAATGATGCATTTGTCTTTTATTTTGCAAAATTTTAAGATTTACTCTTAGCAACTTTAAATTCTGCAATACAGTAGTATTAACTAGAGTCACATGTTGTACATTACATCTCCATGACGTATTTACTTTATAACCAGAAATCTGTACCTTTTGACTCCCTTTACCCATTTTTCCTACCCACCAGGCCCTCCCTGCCTTTGGCAACCACCAACCTGTTCTCTGAATCTATGAGTTGTTGTTTTTATTTAGGTTACACAAATAAGTGAGATCATAGGTTATTATTCTTTCTCTGTTTGACTTGTAGTTGTCATTTTGATAGATTGCCAAATTGCTCCCAATAGTAGCAGTACTATTTTGAACTCCCACCGGTAATATCTGTGAGATTCTGTTTCTCCCTTTGCCAACATGTGTATTGTCCAACTTTTGTAATAATCTAATCTAATAAATTAAAAATGATGTTTAAGCATAGCTTTATTTTTTATTTTTTTTATATTTTATTGATTTATTACGGTGAGGAAGAGAGAGGGATAGAGAGTTAGAAACATTGAGAGAGAAACATCGATGAGAGAGAAACATCGACCAGCTGCCTCTTGCACACCCCCTACTGGGGATGTGCCCGCAACCAAGGTACATGCCCTTGACCGGAATCGAACCTGGGACCCTTCAGTCCACAGGCTGAAGCTCTATCCACTGAGCCAAACCGGTTTCGGCTAAGCATAGCTTTAATCTACATTTTTTCTTATTATGGAGGTAGATGATATTTCTTCACATATTTCAATGAACCATTTGAATTTAGTTATCTGTTTGGGTCCTTTGCCCATTTTTCTAATGGATCACTGATTATTTCCTTCTCTTTTCTTTGAAGTAGAGATTGTCACTTTGTTTCATGCATTGTAAATTGTATTTTTGTTCAGTTTGCTATTTGTATGGAACATCATATACAAACTCACCTAGCAGTATTGGAGATTTCTTTTAAATTAAATTGAAATTATCAATCTCTTTTTAGTGGAGTTTGTGTCATAGTTAGAAAGGCTTTCTCTACTTCAAGTTTATAAAGGAATTTCTGCATATTTTCTTCTAGCACTTCTATAATTTTAGTTTTTACATTTATTTTTTTTTATCCTCTGGAATTTTTTGTGCTCTACAGTGTAAATCTCAAGACTCCAATTTTATGTTTCTTGGATGGGTACACCATGGTCTCAGCAAAATTTATTAAATTTTTAAAAGATCATTATATCACACCTATATAAATTCCCACTTTTCTTCATATAATTTTTAAAAAAATAATATATAATTTTAAAGAGATAAAGAATGAACCATGGGAGCTCAAGAAAAGAACTCTTTCAGATAAACTAATTAATGGTCCAGAGAAAAATAATGTGTTGTACTTATTTAAAATAATATTTATTACATTTTTCTAAATGTAAAGAAAATATAAAGGAATTGAAATCTATTTTGAAGGGAGGATTTAATTTCTAATCCAAGAAATTACTTATTTGATCCCTGTGGAAATTGTATTATCATACACACCTTGGTATAGATCCAATGTTTCTTCTATGTCTTATATAAATAAATAAATTACATATATTCATATGTTATACATGCATAGGTAAATTATACATATACAATGCATATATATTATGCAAATATATAGCATATTTATAAGCACTTATACCTATTTTAAAAAGCATTTTCCAAGAAGTTTCAAAGAAAGAGGGTGTGAGTTTGAAAGAGACTGCCTGATACTCAAATAACAAAGATGGGATTAAAACTAGCCTAACACAATGAGAGTGGTTAAAGCCATTGAAATCACTTAAAGCAGTGGTTCTCAAATTTATCAAGAACCAGGAACAGCAGGAGGTCTTGTTAAGCTACAGCCTGGTGGGCCTCACCCCCAAAGCTTCTCTTTCTGTTGTTTCGGGGTGGGATCCCAACATTTGCATTTCTATTCGCTCTCAGGTTTTGTTAATGGCACTGATGTGGGGGGGGGGGGGGGGCACACTTTAGGAGCTACCAGATTAGAGTAAAATCCAACCAAGCACTTGAAGACTCAGGTAAAATAACTATTTAAATTTAGGGTAAATAAATGTCAGCAAGAAATTCCTTATTTGATCCCTGTGGAAATGTTCCCAAAAGGTATTAATCCTCTTCTCACCTAAAGAAATAGAATGAGTGCTCTCAGCATAATTGAGGTCTTCTTGGCGATGCTCCTGAGGGATACCCAGCATTTCACCAAATAATAGATGGAGATGATGCCTGAACATGGCTGTTTTAGTTCCAATTCCAGGAGCTACCAGAGAAGTTCATTTTAAATCCTACACTCCTGATGTTTATCTTAACTTTTTCAAAAATAAAATAAAATAAAATAAAGCACTTACCTTCTAGTGCAGTGCGGGGAGACAGGTAGTGAACCTATAAATCACAAATATAATCATTTTGATCATGCTACATTGAACATTATTTTTAAAAAATATATTTGTATTGATTTCAAAGAGGAAGGAAGGGAGAGGGAGAGAGAGATAGAAGCATCAATGATGAGAGAGCCATCTATCAGCTGTCTTGTGCACACCCCCTATTGGGGATCAAGCCGTGCAACCCAGGCATGTTCCCTGTTAGAAAGTCAAACCATGACCTCCTGGTTCATTGGTCGATGCTCAACCACTGAACCACACTGTCTGGGCTTCATTGAACATTATTAACTAGGGTCTTACAGCAAAGCATATCTCTGAAGGTGATCTACAGAGGCTCTGGTGTACTCTTGGAAGAGCTGTTAGCTGCTGTGAGGATGCAGGTCTGTGGAGGGGCGAGATGAATGAGGGAGGGTAGAGAGGAGGCTACAGCAAGCATTTGGGTAAAAAACAATGCTGTGTGGACCAGAATGAGAGCAGCTGAGAAAGACATAAAGGAATTGCAATATATTTTGAAGGGAGAATTTAAAGAAGCTGCTCATAGATTACATGTGGGCAGAGAGAGCAAAGGAGAGAGAAAAAAACAAGTCCATAAATGGCCATACAAAATGAATATGATTTAAAAAATAAGTGAGATTGTGCACTTTCAAAAAACTAAAAACTTCTTCTACACAGACTTGGGAGATGAAAGTCCAAAAAATGGACACTCCACCCCAGAAGATATCCACTGCAATGCCTGCAACCTGGAAAGTGACCTTATTTGGGGAAAGGGTCTTGGCAGATGTAATTAAGTTAAGGGTCTTCATTTATTTTTTATTTTATTTTATTTTATTGTTTTTTTACAGAGAGGAAGGGAGAGGGATAGAGAGCTAGAAACATCGATGAGAGAGAAACATCGACCAGCTGCCTCCTGCACATCCCCTACCGGGGATGCGCCCGCAACCAATGTACATGCGCTTGACCGGAATCGAATCTGGGACCCTTCAGTCCGCAGACCGACGCTCTATCCACTGAGCCAAACCGGTTTTGGTAAGTTAAGGGTCTTCAGATGGCATCATCTTGGACTTCATTTAGAGTGGGCCCTAAATCCAACAATAAGTGTCCTCATCAGAGAACCGAGAGAGACCTCACCGAGACATAAAGAGGAGCAGACAATAGGATCACCGAGGCAGAGGTTGGAGTGCTGTGGCCTCAAGGAATACTGGAAGCCACCAGAAGCTAGAACAGGAAGGAAGGATTCTCCCCCAGAGCCTTCAGAGATTGCAGAGGCCTGCCAGCACCTCATTTCAGAGTTCAGGCCTCCAGAAAGATCAGGGAATAAATTCCTGTTGTTTCAAATTGCCAGATTTTGGCAATTTGTTATAGTTTACCCATGCAAACTAATGCAGGAGAAATGAAGAAACGCTTCATGAACATTATTTTACTTCTTTATTTATTCGTGGGATATCTTCTCCACTTTCCCCTCAATTAATAGGCTCCATGATAACAATGATTGCTATCTGTTGTTTCACCACTGTGTCCCAGAATCTAAAAAAGTTCCAGGTCCATAGTAGGCAGTCCATATATGCTTGCTGAACAAAATAATAATGGAGGATGTGATTGGAAATATTTTTTGATATATGCGACGTAAAGACTGAAATGAGGCGAAACCGGTTTGGCTCAGTGGATAGAGCGTCGGCCTGAAGGGTCCCAGGTTCGATTCCGGTCAAGCATGTACCTTGGTTGCGGGCACATCCCCAGTAGGGGGTGTGCAGGAGGCAGCTGATCGATGTTTCTCTCTCATCGATATTTCTAACTCTCTATCCCTCTCTCTTCCTCTCTGTAGGAAATCAATAAAATATATATTTTAAAAAAATAAAAAATAAAAAAAGACTGAAATGAGGAGAGGACATTTATTCAAGGTGGGACAGATCTTGATACAGAGGCAGAAGGCAAGAGCCCTAAGCTGGGTCAGCCGACCATGGCTCTGCTGGTTTGGAGGGTTCTGGCTGTTGGAAAGGGCAGTTCCTGGAGGAGGCAGAACTGCATGCCTTAGTGCAGACCCCAGGATGGGCCCATTCAGCAGGCAGTGGGGCGCACAGAGGGTTTCTGAGTAGGGAACTGATTTGACAAGAATGGTATTAAGAATTTTATCTGCTCCTCTACTTGGCACAGATATTATTCTTTATGTCTTATATGAGGTCAGTTCTTCTTTTTCTAAGTCTTGCTGAATCCTATATAAGAAAAGGCTAACATGCAAATCGACCAAACGGTGGAACGACCGATCGCTATGATGCACACTGACCACCAGGGGGCAGATGCTCAATGCAGGAGCTGTCCCCTGGTGGTCAGTGCACTTCCACAGGGAAAGTGCCTCTCAGCCAGAAGCTGGGCTCACAGCTGGCGAGCACAGCAGCGGTGGCAGGAGCCTCTCCCACCTCCACATCAGTCAGTCGGACATCCCCCAAGGGCTCCCAGACTGCGAGAGGGCACAGGTTGGGCGCAGGCCGAATATCATGCACTGGGCCTCTAGTTTGTCTATAATTAGTCATTATAATTAGTTGTTATTTAATGCCATCATAACACCAATAGAAAAATTTATTGTTTTCCAGTTATTTTGATTTAGCGTTTATCCTAGTTTCTCAACATTTTCTTGCCATCCATGATTTCTTTGTATTTGCCTCAGCTGTCCTAAATACCAGCCCCCATTTTTTGTGATTAATAAACACTCTTTTTCATAGAGAGTATAGTTAACAATATTGCAATAACTCTCTGGGGTGCCAGGTGGGCATGTGATTTATCGGAGGGAACACTTTGTCCCCTATATAAATGTCTACCCGCTCTGCTGTAAAATAACACCGTGTGCAGTAAAATTGGACACTTAAAAAGAAAAAAGAACAATAACAACAGAAACACACCATTCAGAAAAATAAAATAAAATTAAATGCTCTTTTACCCAATTGCCTTGATCCAATGCTGAGTTGGTCGTTTTGCTTTTGTCAGTTCTTTCAGTTACAAAACATGTGGCTTTGTCATGGTTGATTATAACTGACTAGCACTATTTATATAACATTTCATCTCCAGGGCTTTTCCACATTTCTTTAAGACTTCTTTTGTGGGCTTCTTTTTTTTTTTTCTTTTCTTTTGCATGCATCGTATTCAAGTATCAATTTTTTTTCACTTCAAACATTTTCCTATCACCATTTTTCCCCTCTTAAATGTCCTTTATTAGCTATTCTTAAACTCCAACCCTTCCTCTTTCCAAGGTGTTTCAGCAATTGCTATTTATCAGTTTCTTACAAGAACATCCCCCAAATTATCCAGGTTCTCCTGACCTACTCGGTCAGTAACCAGCTTTTAGGGTCTTACAAAAGCATAAAACAAACAGCAAGCTTCAATATTGTCTTTTTCTGAGACTTTGCATTTATGACATAGTACAGGTCAAGGGTCATTTTTATTGATTGATTTGAGGAGGGAATGGAGAACATCAATTTGTTGTTCTACTTATTTATGTCTTCATCGATTGATTCTTATATGTGCCCTGATTGGGGATCGAACCTGTAACCTTGGCGTATAAGGAGGACACTTTAACCAACTGAGCTACCCAGCCAGGCTAATTTTTTAATTTAGCTTTAGTCCTTCATGTTTTTCTCCAAATAGAAATAGAACTATATGCTCCTTTTGAAGACAGACAGCCCTTCTAAAACAAATGCATGGGTCCTATACTTTACACTTCACTTGGAAAGTGTATATGAATTTTAGAAAATGGTCCTCCTTTAGTTAAGAGTCTCTAAAGAAGAGAGAGAGAGAAAAGGGATAACATGATTGTTTCTATAGTATCATTCTATTTGACTTCCAGTACTGAAGATATTTTTTTAAGTGTGAAAGCATTAGAAGCACAAATCATTTTTTAAAGCCCAGATTTCTGCCTATGTCTGAGAACAAACAGAAAACATGTATTTCTCTTAAGAAATGAAATCCCGAAATGCTATGATTGAAGCAACTGAATGAATGGTTTGGGAACCAGCCTGAGCATTTTGGTATACAGATACATAGGTAATTGTATGTTTTCAAAATATGAGTATATGGGAAAACCGTCTGCACAACTCTGTAAAGAATATGCCTTTCCAGGATGTGAGGTTGAATTCAAGTTATAACTCTGCCACTAAGAAGGTGCAACCAGCCACTTAACAGCCATTCACCAACTTCTCTTTTGTGAGAAACAAAGGGAAGGTAGCTCCATTTCCCTCCTGAGACCTGTTAAATGATCTCTTGGGCAACAAGGAATTTTATTTGGTCCCCTTATATTTTCTTTGTCAGAAAGATTTGTTATTTATGTCTCATAATGAACTTCATATTTATTTTAACACTTGAGTTTAAAGATAGAGGTCGGCAACAAATATAGCAAATTGGAACCATACAGAAAAGATTAATTAGCATGGCCCCTGTGCAACAGGGAATTTTAATGGCCAAGGTCACCTCATTGCATTGTTAGGAAGAGGGTAGTATTATCTTGGTGACTCTGCTGTTAAAATGAGAAAAATCCAGATTGGCTATCATCAATAAATCAACAAACAACAAGTGCTGGTGAGGATGTGAAGAAAAGGAAATCCTAGTACACTGCTGGTGGGAATGCAGACTGGTGCAACCACTATAGAAAACAGTATGGTGTTTCCTCAAAAAATTAAGAATGCAACTTCCTTTAGACCCAGCAATCCCACTTCTGGGAATATATCCTAAGAATCCTGATCACCAATCAAAAAGAATATATGCACTACTATGTTCATAGCAGGGTTATTTCCAATAGCTAAGATCTGGAAACAGCCCAAGTGCCCATCAGTAGATGAGTGGATAAAAGAGCTGTGGTACATTCACACAATGGAATAGTATATGGCTGTAAAAAAGAAGGATCTCCTACCCTTTGCAACAGCATGGATGGAAATAAGCCAGTCAGAGAAAGACAAATGTCAAATTATTTCAGCAATATGTGGAATCTAATGAACAGAATAAACAGATGAACAAAATAGTTCCAGAGGCATGGATACATGGAACAGACTGACAGGTGTCAGAGGGGAGGAGGCAGGGGAGGGGGGGACTGGATAAAAGAAGAAGACATTAGCCAGAGAACATATGCATAGCCCATGGACACAGATAATAGCATGGTGAAGGCCAGGGGAGGGGTAAGGTGGGGACTAGATGGAGATGGACAAAGGGGGAGGGGAATGGGGGACATCTGTAATAGTGTCAACAAATAAAAGAAAAAAATTCCCATTGTCCCAGGTAGTCCCGATTCACTAGAACTGTCAGATGTCCTCTCCTCACCTCCATGGAGAAATCCCAGATCCTATCTTCTTTCAGAATAAAGAAGGATGCTCTTTAGCAGGAGTGAGACAGACACTTTTCCCTGCTGATAAATGCCACTCTTATCAGCAATGCAGTCACTACTTTTTTTTAATATACTTTTATTGATTTCAGAGAAGGGAGAGGGAGAGGGAGATAGAAACATCAATGATGAGAGAGAATCATTGATCGGCTGCTTCCTGCATGCCCCCACACTGGGGCTCGAGCCTGTATCCCGGGCATGTACTCTGACCAGGAATTGAACCATGACCTCCTGGTTCATTGGTTGATGCTCAACCACTAAGACGTACTGGTCTGGCTGATTTGGTTTGGTTTTTAGAGTCAGCAAAAGATTAAAGTTGATATAGAAAACCACACATAAAACGTTCCTCTACCAGAATGCTTTCCTGTGGGGTTGTGCCTACTCTTTGTAATAAAAAAGAACACAAAATTTTACTGCTAAGCCCAGGCAGGTTTGCTGGGCCAGCTCTAAGGGCCCAGAATGAAAATGTTGAAGAAAAATCAAACTGGCTTCCTCTTTTGTCTCATTGGTCAGAATTGGTTACCCCAGATGCTCAAATAAGTACACGGAAGTTCCCTGGATGTAAGAGAAGGAAATGGGGAGAAGAGGATGGGGGTGGGGGTGGGGGAGAATGTTAATTAAATAGATTTCATGAAGGGACATGAGACCGATCGATCATTTGGAAACTAGTCAAGAAAACAGCAGATTGAAGGTACATACATTTTACTGAGAACAAGATTAAAAATCCTTCCTTAGAAGAGAGAGCTTTGTTTTTTAAGTCTCTCAAAAGAGAAAAGGAAGGAAGGAAAAGGAAGAGAAGCAAAAGAGAGAGGAGGGACAGGACAGGAGGAAGCCATCAGTAAAGGGAAAAACCAAAGAACATGAGAAGCAAGTCAAATATAATAGGATCTGAGCCTCAGAAGAAGGAAGACTATAGGAAATAGCACACTACTAGGCAAGGAGAAGAGATGTAATATCCACGCTAGTTTTAAGAGGAAAATTTGAGAGCTCTTTTAAATCACAAAATATGGTGAAAAGAATTATTTGAAGGTGAGACCTATGTTAATGTTAAATTATGTAAAATGAATGCCTAAAAGCTAGAGATAAGTCTGCATACTCAGAAGAAAAACAATGTAAACTTTGCTACAGGAAATAAAGGTAATTTAGTTGTTAAATGTAGTTGTTCAAAAATATAGGATCAGGTTAAGAAGATATAAGATTATTAATAAGAATTGGAAAAGAGAAAAGAATCAGATTTCAAATTCAACAACTCTTAATTAAGCACCTACTATAACTCAGGTCTTTGCTAGGGCACACATCTGGAAAGAACTTGCATGTGTCTTGGAAAATGATGGTAAACTTGAAAGTAACATAAAAGTAGCCTTTGAAGCTTCAAATATATAAAATCAATCTGAAAGAATGGAATTAAATGATGTCTAGTTATACATAATATATAATATTTTATATTTGACTAGAGGCCTGGTGCACGAAATTTGTGCATGGGGCAGGGGGAGTCCCTCAGCCCGACCTGCACCCTCTCCAATCCGGGACCCCTCAGGGGATGTCCTACTGATGGCTTAGGCCCTCTCTCCATGGTTCTCTGCTCTCTGTGGGGCCTGCCTGCTCCACACCACAACGATGGGCAAGCAGGCCCTGCTGGGTGCTGTCAAGCTGCGCCACCCACCCTGGAGTCGCCGGTCCGGCCCTGCCTGGCTCCCCGGGCTCCACAGCAGCCACGGTTGCTTTGGGTCCGGCCCTGCCTCTCTCTCTCCAGCCCTTGAAGCAGCTTTGGCAGCTGCTGACCAGGCCCTCCCCTAGCGCAGGCATGCGGAGGCTGCTGCCACCTTGCCCCTGATGCTGCATGTGCAACCTCCTCCCATCCAGTCAACCCATTACGGCGTCCCGGTTAATTAGCATATTTCTCTATTATATATAGACTAGAGGCCCGGTGCACGAAATTCGTGCACAGGGTTGTGTGTCCCTCAGCCCAGTCTGCACCCTCTCCAATCTGGGACCTTTTGAGGGATGACCAACTGCCCATTTAGGCCCAATCCTACTGATCAGGCCTAAACTGGCAATCAGACATCCCTCTCACAATCCAGGACTGCTGGCTCCCAATCACTCACCTGCCTGCCTTCCTGATTGCCCCTAATCGCTTCTTTCTGCCAGCCTGATCACCCCCTAACCACTCTCCTGCCAGCCTGATTGATGCCTAACTGCTCCCCTGCCAGCCTGTTTGCCCCTAACTGCTCTCCCCTGCAGGCCCAGTCACCCCCAACTTCCCTCCTCTGCCAGCCTGTTTGCCCTCCCCTGCAGGCCTGGGTCCCCCACAACTGCCCTCCATTGCAGACCTGGTCCCTCCCAACTGCCCTCCCCTGCTGGCCATCTTGTGGAGGCCATCTTGTGTCCACATGGGGGCAGCCATCTTTGACCACATGGGGGCAGCCATCTTGTGTGTTGGAGTGATGGTCAATTTGCATATTACTCTTTTGTTAGATAGGATATATATATATTATAATATAATATGTAATTATATATATACTAGTGGCCCAGTGCACGAAATTCATGCATGGGAGGGGGGGTTCCCTCAGCCCAGCCTGCACCCTCTCCAATCAGGGACCCCTTGGGGGATGTCTGACCGCCGGTTTGCCATCCCTCTTGCAATCTGGGACAGCTGGCTCCTAACTGCTCACCTTCCTGCCTGCCTGATCACCCCTAACTGCTTCTGCCTGCCTGCCTGATTGCCCCTAACCTCTCTGCCTGCCTACCTGATTGACCCTAACTGCCTCTGCCTGCCTGCCTGATCGCCCCTAACTGCCCTCCCCTGCCTGCCTGGTTGCCCCCAACGGCCCTCTCCTGCTGGCCTGATCGCCCCTAACAGCCTCTGCCAGCCTGATTGCCCCTAATTGCCCTCCCCTGCCGGCCTGATCACCCCTAACTGCTTCTGCCTTGGCCCCCACCACCATGGCTTTGTCCGGAAGGAAGTCAGACATCCGGAAGATGGCCGGTTGACCCAGTCTAATTAGCATATTACCCTTTTAGTAGTATAGATACATTATATAGGATAGATACATTATATAGGATTGCTTAAATGAGAGGGAAAAGCCTTTTTCATCAGGAGGAGATGCTCTTGGCAGACAAAAATACATAACCCCTATATCTGGACTGATAGCCAGCCATATGCACTATGCTGCCAAACCGGTCATTAAAAAATTGAACCACTTTCTTACACTTTACACCAAACAGCTGTTGCCCTTAAAACCCCTCCTAAGCCCCCACCTTAGGTTCTGCCTTCGCAGTAAACCCAGATTAGGTTCTGATTGGTCAGTTTCTATGCCAGTCAGCATCAAAAGCTCTGCCACCTAGGAAGCCATTGGCTCCTCACACTTCACTCAGATTTGGTTCTGATTGGTTGATTTCTATGCCAGTCAGCGTCTCCAGGCCTAACAATGGGCCTGATCAGAGAGATGGGGCTGATAAGCAGCCCCAGCAGAGGCCCGGGAGAAAGAGAGGCACAGCTGCTGGCCAGGCCCCGAGAGAAAGAGAGAGGCAAGGGCTGATCAACAGCTGCCACAGAGGCTATGGATCAGACCCTGCTTCTCTCTCCAGGCCTCTCTTAAGGCCTGATCCGCAGGCCCCTCACAGTCAGTGCTGGGTTGCAACGCCCGCAGCAGCGGGCAGTCAGTAGAGCCTTTGATCGTTTTGGATGTTACGGACCCTGGGTTTTTATATATTAGGAATGATCACCTGAACATAACTACAGAAAAGAAAAGTGGGCCAGCAGAATTAGTATGGGAAAGAGAAGAAGCAATGTTGTAGCGTCTACCCAGCCTAACCCTTCTTCATGAATAAAATCTGGAGGAGTTTTTTAATCTTGAAATTATGGGAACAACAAAAGGATTAATCTATAGCAAATGACTCAAACTACAATGTATGTAAAGAGGACAACAAATATTTTTATGTCTATATTTATACTTACATACAAAAATATATATTAGTATCTAAAAGTTATAGAGTGGATTTTTATGTTTACCTTCAGTTTCTCTTCACTAAGAAGCTTCTGGGGAGAAGTATAAGGCCTGATTAGGGAATAGCTTCTGTTGTCCAACACTCTGGACTTGCCTCTCTCTGTTTTTGTCAGTCCTCTCCAATGTATCCCACGCTAGTGTCTTCAGGACATTTATTCTGGAATCATTATGTCTATATCCTAACCATTATTTCCTACATTTTAATGAGAGTGTTACACAAATCGATGATATCTCTGCACCATTATTGATTGCCAGCATTTGATCACAAACATTTATGTCTTCCCAAAGAACTAAATACTAGAATGAAACTATAATTGATATGCTCATCAGAGCAAATAATTAAAAGCATTATGTGTCATCATAAACACTTTTAGGTGTCACAAAAACAAAGCAAGAAATTTTACCCAGGTATTTTGGATGCAAATAAATATTAAGGCAATGATAATTCATGCTTCAGTACAGAATAAGGGATAGTAAAAAGTTCACCAAACTGTGACATAGTTATTGAACCTTGTCAAAAACCCATATCTATTTTTTCCTCCCATGATTTTTATTTCTTCTGCATGTTAGTAGCAAAGTGTGGGGAAAATAATAAATTACTTCGAAGAAATGAAAATTATATGATAGTTTTGTCACTCCAATGCTTATTGAAAGCCTTTAAAGCCTGTTTACTATTCCATGTGTGGAAACTGCAAGTTAAATATTATTATGAGTTAAGTTTAAAATTCAAAACCCATAACTAAGAAAGATGAATCAAGAGCACACATCACTGATACCTTTAAAAAAAGATGATTTTTAAAAGTATCAGTGAAATTAATTATATATAAAAATAAAATTTAGAAAAATATATGAAAGAGAGTGTATAAGTGTGCAAGATATAATATTTGGCAAATGGTCCTATTTAATTCCAGTTCATTCCAGAACATATGTATGTATGTGTATATATTTTCTCTGTGTCAAGAATAATACATTTATAAAATGCCTGGAATAGATATATTTTATGGTGACTGAAAGGTTAAGCATGGAGTCAATTCTAGAGGTATTTGCAAAACATGTTTGTGGGGGAGAAACCCTGAAAATAGTGCCTGGTACCCTAGGGCCCCGTTTTATGGGTTGTTATATCCGAAGTACTCACTACTTGGTGATTTCTGTGGTCTGATGTAACATGGTTCCAGATTTGGTTCCCTCTGCTAATGTAATTGATCAGGGTGCTAAACTCTGCCAGTCCTCTATTCAGTTTGATGAACATGGGCTTGCCTATCACCCTTCATTATGCTTCTTCAAAGAACAGTTGCCACCTTATCTGGTAACAGCTTTCTTTTCCAGTGCTACTCATGTGAAATAATCTTTCACCAATGAAGCCACTATTTCCTTAACTCAAGAGGAGACATTTATCTTGCCACTAATGGATAATTAATTTTAAAAATGTATATTATGACACAATTAGAAAAAGAAAGAAAGAGGCAAGCTGGACAATGAGACTAAATGTCCCTTCCTCAAATTGACTCCTATTTATTTCTTCCAATGTCATCCCAAACACAGATAACTTTTCTTTCATGAATTGTTCTCCTGAATGATTTATATGTGTCGTGTTATCTGAGGCTCTCTCCAGGTCCCCTGGTGGATTTCGCCAGCCATCAGCTGCATAATTGTTAATTTTAACACTATAAAAGGTTCTGATGCAGAAGAGATAAGGTGTTGGTGGAAGAATTAATTGAAATGTATCTCCCAATCACACTAGGCTCCTACTAGGTTTCCCACACATACAAAATTATACTTTAGATTTAAGGTTAAAATAAATTTACATCTTTGCCACTCATAAAGCGTTGGGTTTAGTTGTGAATGGAAATGTTAATTGTCTCTAATACTCATGAAGGTTTGTCACCCTGAGAACAATTACGGGGACTGTACGGGTCACGGTCCAATGCACATTTTCATAAGTAGAGAAGCTCCTACAGTCAAAGGCAGACAAGAGATGGGTAGGGTGGGAGGTGATGGGAAAGGAAGTGAGAGGGAGAGGACAAAGGAGGAAGATTGAGAAGAAATAAAATAATATGAGTGATTATTACTAAATCTGTGACCCTCTTTTTATACCCCTCAACACTAATTATATTTTTCCAGGCTTTCTATGCAACCCAGGAAAGCAATATAAGCTAATATGTGCAGCACATTGGCCCCTACATTTCCTTTCTAAGAATGTGAGTGTACATGAGATGGTCTAAAAAGGCCTTTGGGACAATTATGTGTAGATATTTGAGGTCAATAAAAGCAACAGCCTGTTAATTGTAAGTTACTGGTCATTTTGAGTTTCAGGTCTACAGATCTGAATGCTTCTCTGTCAATCAGGCAGCAAATTCATGAGTATTTATAATGGACTAGGCATAGGAAAAGGTGTGGTCCATGGAGCTCAGAGATGGGAGAAAAAGCATATATCAAAAGAAGCTCATCCTATTTCATTTATTCACTCACCACTCATTTCATTCAACAAACATTTCCTTAGCACCTAGTAAGTGCCTGGCACTGAGCCAGCCCTGATGGGGCTACATGAACCAGTCTTTGTCCTGAAGGAGTTCACAGAGCCACAGGGCAGAGGGGCCAGGAAGGAAACAATCACAGGGAGTGGGAAGCCAGGGGAGGGACACCTGACACCTTTTAAACTCACGTTTCTCATTGTTGCAAATGAAAATGCCACCAGATTTTACAAATCAGGCCAATTTCCAGATACATTTTCCTACATACCCAAACCTTCACCAGCACCCATTTCTGCCCCGCTTGCAGTTCTAAATTGGCATACCATTTCGGCAGACTGTAGGCAGATCCTCAACCCTGTAAGGAAGAGCTTTCAAAGCCCCCTTCCCTTTGGATGGATGTAACCAGTCCGTCGAGTCTGTTTTTCCTTAAACATGAACACCAGAAACTTCAAAGTGGGGGTGGATATTATCACTTGAATGACGTTTGTCACTTAGTACAATACTAAACACATCGCTTCCATATTGCGTATTGAGTCTTCAGCACACTAAAGGAGCATGTCTCTCTCTCTCTCTCTCTCTCTCTCTCTTCTCTCTCTCTCTCTCTCTCTCTCCCCCAGCCACACAGCAGATTCAAGGATTATGTGCCTATAATTTTAGGACACAAAGACTCAGCTTCTTAAAGCCAAAAGAAATGCCAACTGAACTGTGAACATGCTTATATATTATGTATTGTATTAAGACATAAGAGTATCATCCAAGTCTTTCTCTAGTAAAGCTCAAAGATGGCCTATCAGGGTCAGAAATGGGGGTTACTCATTACTATTGGTAGAATATAATTTTCTGTTCACAGCAATTTGTGTCTTTAATTGCATTTTCTTTTTAAAGCTCAATGTTGGTAGGTAGATCTATAGACAGAATTATAATGCAACAATTGAGAACCAATGATTTTCTAAGCCAGAAATACTGGGTATTTAATTTTGCTTTTTAATCCATGCTATGGTGGGCTCTTATGAGTACAATAGAGAAGGAGTTATGTCCTAATCAGTTTATAAGACAGTATGGAGAAAAAGCATAATAGACCAACCAGATGTAGAAATACAATAATACAAAGAAACCTAATCTACTGCAAAGCTGTAATTTAATCCTTCTATAACACACGGTATTGAAAAGTGGCTTACGAATAGCTCAGGAATGCATAAACTGTACTTTACAGCCTTGGCTAAGTTAATTCTAACTTACAGTTTATACTGTAAAAATTAATTTTTAACTTTTATATAAAGAAATTATAGATTATACCTAAAGAAGAGATTATTTATAAATAATAAATATTGAAAAATAGTGCAAGTTCTTAATGTCAGCAAAGAGGAAAATGATTTGCACATGCATTAGGATCTGTGTGCATATGTGTGTTTGCCAAACAAAGGGTAAAGATGAATAACTATAATGTGAAATAGTAAAAAGTCGCCCCCAACTGCCCTCCCCTTGCAGGCCTGGTCACCCACCAACTGCCCTCCCCTGCAGGCCTGGTTCTTCCCAACTGCCCTCCCCTGCAGGCCTGGTTCCTCCCAACTGCCCTCCCCTGCAGGCCTGGTACCCACCAACTGCCCTCCCCTGCAGGCCTGGTTCTCCCCAACTGCCCTCCCCTGCAGGCCTGGTCACCCCCAACTGCCCTCCCCTGCAGGCCTGGTCATCCCCAACTCCCCTCCCCTGCAGGCCATCTTGTGGTGGTCATCTTGTGTCCACATGGTGTCGGCCATCTTTGACCACATGGGGGCGGCCATCTTGTGTGTTAGAGTGATGGTCAATTTGCATATTACCTCTTTATTTATAGGATTATTATATAGGATAACAACTGATACACCAAAATGATTTGGTGAAATTTGAATCAAGAAAGAGTAACATGATTAAACTGTATAATTTATGGGTTGTGTTTTTTTTAATCTCTAAAGCCACACAGAAATTAGAAAGAAAAAAAAAAACGGGGGGGGGGGGGGGCAGAGGGGTATAAACTCAAGATGTGACAATGCATTCAAATCACTTTATCAAAACTTGATTGTAGAATGTATTTGTTATTGGGTCTCCAAAATAATACAGCAGCCCTAGCTGGTTTGGCTCAGTGGATAGAGCGTAGGCCTGCAGACTGAAGTGTCCCAGGTTCAATTCCAGTCAAGGCCACATGCCCGGGGTTGGGGGCTCCATCCCCAGTAGGGGGCATGTAGGAGGCAGCCGATCAATGATTCTTTCTCATCATTGATGTTTCTGTCTTTCTCTCTCATGCACTGCTGGTGGGAATGCAGACTGGTGCAGACACTGTGGAGAACAGTATGGAGTTTCCTCAAAAAACTAAAAATAGAACTCCCATTTGACCCAGTGATCCCACTTCTAGGAATATATCCCAAGAAACTAGAAACACGAATCAGAAAGGATATATGCACCCCTATGTTCATAGCAGCACAATTCACCATAGCTAAGATTTGGAAACAGCCTAAGTGCCCATCAGCAGATGAGTGGATTAAAAACCTGTGATACATCTACACAATGGAATACTATGGTGTGGTAAAAAGGAAGGAATTCTTACCATTTGCAACAGCGTGGATGGAACTGGAGAGCATTATGCTAAGTGAAATAAGCCAGTCAGAGAAAGATAAATATCACATGATCTCACTCATTTATGGAATATAATGAACAACATAAACTGATGAACAAAAACAGATCCAGAGACAGAGAAGCATTGATCAGACTGTTGAACCTCGGAGAAAAGGTAGAGGAGGGTGGGGGTAAGGGGAGAGATCAACCAAAGGACTTGTATGCATGCATATAGGCCTAACCAATCGACACAGACAACAGGGGGGTGAGGGCATGAGTGGGAGGGGTGGGAGGGGGGAAAAGGGGGGATAAGGACACATATGTAATACCTTAATCAATAAAGAATTTTTTTAAAAAAAATTGCTCCTTATCTGAGTCAAAATAATAGCACTGGTACCAAGGAAAATGTTGAGTTTTGACCACGAGAAAAATTCATCAGAATCACAAAAATCTGCAGATAGCCATGACTGGAAATCTGATAGTAAACTGCCATAAGAAGTTATTTTGGGGAACTCAACTTTGAGAAACCTACCTGAATATTTTTAAATTCTTCTGTCTCTTCAATGTAATAAAGAGAAAGCCCTTTGTGTGCATACCTTTAGTTGAATCTACGACAAATTTCCCTTGCAGATCAGTATATGGTCGTGTATTAGTCCACTGGGTTGCTATGACAAAATACCATAGACTGGGTGACTTAAACAATAGTATTTATTTCTCATAGTCTGGAGGCTAGAAAATACAAGATCAAAGTGCCAGCAGAGCCTGGCTGGTGTGGCTCAGTGCTTGAGTGTTGACTTATTAACCAGGAGGTCAGGGTGGGAGGTTCCTAGTCAGGGCACATGCCTGGGTTGCAGGCTCGATCCTTAGTGGGAGGTGTGCACAAGGCACCCAAATAGATGATTCTCTCTCATCATTGATGTTCCTATCTCTCCCCCTCTCTTCCTCTCTAAAGTCAATAAAAATGTTTTTAAACATCTATACTAATAAAAGGGTAATATGCTAATTAGACCAGATAGACCAGACATCTTCCAGACGTCATTCCAGATGTCCTTCCTGAGAAAGCTGGGGCCTGGGTGGTGCTGCCCGGGGGCCCAGGTTCCTGCCTGGGTGAAGCCGCCTGGGGTCCTGGGTGCATGTGGCTGGCCTGGGCAAAGCCGGCCTAGGTCCCAGGTGCCTGCAGCAGGCCAGAGGGAGGGAAGCCTGGGTCCCTGTTGCCTGCAGCCAGCCAGAGGGAGGGAAGCCCAGGTCTCGGTTGCCTACGGCCAGCTGGAGGAGAAAAGCCTGGATCCCAGGTGCAGAGGCTGAGCAGAGGCAGTTAGGGGTGATCAGGCAGGCAAGCAAGCAGTTAGGGGCAATCAGGAAAGCAGGCAGAGGGGTTAGAGGCGATCAGGCAGGCAGGCAGGTGAGTGGTTAGGAGCCAGCAGTCCTGGATTGTGAGAGGGTGCAAGCCAGGCTGAGGGACCCCACCCTGGTGCACAAATTTCATGCACTGGGCCTCTAGTAATAATAACAATTTTTAAAAAAAACACAAACAAACAAATAAAGTGCTAGCAGATTGGGTGTCTGGTTGGAGCTCTTTTCCCAGCTTGTAGATGGCTGCCTTCCTGCTGTATTCTCACATGGCAGAGAGAGAGTTAGCTCTTATAAAGGCACAATGAACTCACCTAAACCTACTTACCTACCAAAGCCCTACCTCCAAATACCATCATATTGAAGATTAAGGCTTCAATATATGAATTTGGGAGACCCCAAACACTCAGTCCATAACAGACAGCTACTATTATTATTGTTGTAAATGTTGCTGAGAACCAAAAGTTGGAGAAGAACTAAAAGCAAAAACAATGGAATACCGGAGGAGGAACCAAGATGGTGGCAAAGTTAAACAACTAAACTGCTGCCTCGAACAACAATTTCAAAAATACAACTAAAAAACAAAACGTCTACCACCCAGAACCACGGGAAAGCTGGCTGAGTGGTAGATTTACAACTAAGAAGAGAAGGGAGCACAAACGCTGGAGAGCTGAGGTACGGAGGCGCGCGCGAAGCGGGCTGGCGGCAGGTGACTGGGCGCGCGGCTTTTCTTCAAACCGAAGGGAGACAAACTCCCGATCACTCTGAACTGCAGTTTCTGGGGACACGCGGGGGACCCAGACGCCTACAGGGAGAAGCTGGACTCTCGGCCATCGGTCGGAGAGTGAGAGTGACTTTTCTGCAGAGGTGCGCCCAGCAATCAGGGTTTGCTGCGCTGGAGCAATTCCTCCCAGTGTACCAACAGCAATCAAGGCTTTTAACTACACCAAGACTTTCCACTCAGCCCACAAAGGAGTGTACCAAGAGCGACCACCTAGAGTGATTGGGGAAGCTGAGCTACCAGCCCCTATAGGTCACTGACCACACAAAGCCATTCCATCAACACAGGGAGGCAGTGAAAATGCGGAGATACCAAAGTATGTCACGAGTAGGAGAGATGGAGGAAAGCAAACTAAGGGACGACACAGTGTTCAGAACCACATTTATAAGGTTACTCAAGAATCTTCTAAAAACCGCTGAGAAACTTGAAGAGATCTTCAAGGACCTAAATGAGAATACCAAAAAAATGAAAAAGGACCAGTCAGAAATTATGCATACACTGTCTGAAATAAAGAATATACAGACACTCAACTGTAGACCACCGTACCCAAAGAGTCAAACCAAAGATCTGGAATATGAGGAAGAAAAAAACACCCAACCAGAGAGGCGGAAAGTAAGAAGAATCCAAAAGTGTGGGGATAGCGTAAGGAGCCTCTGGGATGGCTTTAAGCATACCAATATCAGAATTTTTGGGGTGCCAGAAGAAGATAGAGAGCAAGATACTGAAAACCTATTTGAAGAAATAATGACAGAAAACTTCCCCCACCTGGTGAAAGAAATAGACTTACAAGTTCAGGAAGCGCACAGAACCCCAAACAAGAGGAATCCAAAGAGGACCACACCAAGACACATCATAATTAAAATGCCAAGAGCAAAAGACAAAGAGAGAATCTTACAAGCAGCAAGAGAAAAACAGTTAGTTACCTACAAGGGAGCACCCATACGACTGTCAGCTGATTTCTCAACAGAAACTATGCAGGCCAGACAGGAATGGCAAGAAATATTCAAAGTGATGAATAGCAAGAACCTACAACCAAGACTACTCTACCTAGCAAAGTTATCATTCAGAATTGAAGGGCAGATAAAGAGCTTCACAGATAAGAAAAAGCTAAAGGAGTTCATCACCACAGAACCAGTATTATATGAAATGCTGAAAGGTATTCTTTAAAAAGAGGAAAAAGAAGAAAAAGGTAAAGATAAAAATTATGAACAACAAATACATATCTATCAACAAGTGATCCTAAAAATCAAGTGAATTAAAAATCTGAGGAACAGAATAAACTGGTGAACATAATAGAATCAGAGACATAGAATGGTAGTGGATTGATAATTCTCAGGGGGAAAGGGGTGTCTGTGTGGAGGGTATGGGAAGAGACTGGACAAAAATCATACACCTATGGATAAGGACAACGGGAGGGGGGAGGTAAGGGAAAGGGAGGGGACCGGGTGGTGGGGAGATATGGGGGGAAAAAAGGAGAAACAATTGTAATGATCTGAACAATAAAGATTTATTTAAAAAAAAATGGAATACCTTTCAATATTTTCCTAGGAGTAAATTCTGGAGCTACACTGAACCTACTGGTAGGGCAGTGGTCTGCAAACTCATTAGTCAACAGAACCAAATATCAACAGTACAACGACTGAAATTTCTTTTGTGAGCCAAATTTTTTATGTATTTTATTTTATTTTATTTTTTAAAATATATTTTATTGATTTTTTACAGAGAGGAAGGGAGAGAGATAGAGAGTTAGGAACATCAATGAGAGAGAAGCATCAATCAGCTGCCTCCTGCATACCCCCAACTGGGGATGTAACTGCAACCAAGGTACATGCCCTTGACTGGAATCAAACCTGGGACCCTTCAGTCCCCAGGCTGACGCTCTATCCAGTGAGCCAAACCAGCTAGGGCGAGAGCCAAATTTTTTAAACTTAAACTTCTTCTAACGCCACTTCTTCAAAATAGACTCGCCCTGGCCATGGTATTTTGTGGAAGAGCCACACTCAAGGGGCCAAAGAGCCGCATGTGGCTCACGAGCCGCAGTTTGCCGACCACGGTGGTAGGGGGTTAAGTGACCTAAACTTCAAGTAAATAGGATGGCAGCACAGGAAGTCAAATGGGCCCATATTAGAACCAGTGAATAATTTTGTGAGTAGAGAGTGGGCTGCAGGAAGGAGGCAGACCTATGAGCAAAGCTTCTAAGAACATGACCCCCTAGTAATTGTGTTATTTACCTAATTCACCTCAGCTCTAAACCACCCTTCTATGTTCTACCTATAATGCTGAAACTAGGATTCTGCAAATTTAATTTCCCAGACACTTGTTATCTGGTATCCTTGCTATAGTATCTGGAGGCCTAAGGGCAGATTGAAAATCAAAGAAGAAAAGAAAAATCTGCACCTCCATCCCTTTTTTGGTTATTGTCAGCATGACCCCAGCAACAGCAGTTGAGTGGGGAAAAAAGTTTGTATCTTTTGGCTTCAATTTCTATCTTCTTTTAATGCAACCAGAACCAGCCTCATCATTCCAGAGATATCAGCAGTAGACAAGGGCTACCCCCTACTTAGAAGTCTGAAAGCCAATTCTGTGGGATCCCTCTCGGGCTACTAGATTCTGGTTACTCTCATTTTCTTTTTCTTTTTCTTGTAGGAGTGGCAGTGGCTTCTGTTAATGTAAAAACATTGAAACCTGTAAAGAATTTTTGTGAGTTTATTTGAGCCAAACTGTCGACATATGCCAGGAAGCAGAACCTCAACGAATTAAGATAATGCTCTGGAGAATGGCAGGTTAGATCTGTATTTATACATTGCAATCAAAGGTGGGTTACATGAAATCCATTGGTGATAGACTAGAGAGGTGGGAGAAAGCAAAGTGGGGAAACCCCTGGGATTGGATAAAAGTAAAATGATAGACACATACTTAGGTGGGTGCAGGAACAATTAAAATGATACCAATGAAGGAATTTTGTGGTATCCGTCCTGGCGCCCTGCACATTAGGTTGTGACTCAAGGGGTCCAGAAAAAGGGAAGTTACAAGTTACCCAGACATTTCAAGGGTATGTTATTATAGATGCAAAAAGACAGATAGGCTCAGTTAAGGTAAAGGTTGACCTTGTCAGTGAAGACAATGGCCTAGGACGTAACAACCCACCATAACTGCTTTTAGTGAACGTTTAATTTCAGACCATCCTTTGTGGTTTCTTTAGGCCTCTGAGTTTGCAAGACCGCCATGCAGGCCTCCACTGAGCTTGTCAGGTTAGCATGTGGCCCCTTTCATCCACACTTCCTATAGTTAGTATCTCTGGTCACTCAATGGTCCCTGTTTGCTCTTTCAGTCTCTCATTAGCTGTGTAACAAATTCCATGTCAATAGTCCCTTCTAATTGAAAAGCCTAGTGTAGTTTCTGTTTTCCTGATGGGGCCTGACTTCACTTACATGCCTGAGTCCCAGGGAGAGGTCCCATAGTTTCCTCAGATGCCCGAGTCCCAGATACAGCATGGAACCACAGAGGGCCCCTGAATCTGAAAGGTCAAATGTCACTGCATGAAACACAGGAATTTGAAGAGACACCCACAACAACTGATGTTAAATGTCCTGACACCCTGCTGCCTTCAAAGCCTAGGACAAGTTTATTCATAGGAGAGAGAGCAGCAGTACTTTTTACACACTTGAGAGTACAAATTGAGATGAAATCCAGCTATATTATTATTAAAAACCACCTCTGCCAACAAACATACTTTCTTTCTTCTAAGTTCTCCAGATAATCACCAATATGCCCAAGTTCGCCAAATTTGTGATCCATTCTAAAAGAATAGGAATTTAGGGCTTTCATTCCAAGAACTAACCTTCCTCCTACCTGCTACTTTTTAAATTCTTATTTTCCCTTGTCCTCAATTTAGAAAGCATGTAAATATGTTTTGTCCAGCTAAGTTGCTAGCATATTTATGTTATATTAAATAATTTTTGACACAGCATAAAGTTCTTAATTTAGTAGCTATTTAATTAGCCTTCACATCCAATCTATTAGCAAATATTATCCACCTAATGTTCTGTATATCTTTCAAACCATCCCCTTCTTTCCATCCTCACACACACCCTAATGCAAACCATCTGGATAGTTCATAGGCCTCCAATTTCCCCTCTCTTCACAATCAAAGTCATCTTTTTTAAGACCAATCTGATTTAGCTCAGATAGGTGCTAATGTCCATAGGTGGTGTACCAATCTCTCTAAGTGGCTGGCCTAAGGCTTTCTGTGATCTCCCTTCCTCCCTCTCCAGCCTCATTTCTATTTATTTTCTGCCTTGAATTCTGGCTATATTAGACTTTTATGAGTCCCTCAAATCCCTTGGACTATCTCTTGTCCTTGGGCTTTTAACATGTTTTTATTACATCATTCCTTTTTCAACTGTCTCTTTTCAGTTAACTCTTAATCATCCTACAAGTTTCAGGAGGAAAACCTTCTTTAAAAGACCCTCTATCCCACAAGGGTTGGTTAGAAGATTCTGACTTATATCTCTGCAGTACCCTATGCTTTCTCTTTCATGAAAGCCATGACTCTTGTTATTATTTGTTTAAATGTCTGCTACTTTCATGAAAGCAGGAATTATGTCTACCATGTTCACTGTTCCGAACACAATGCTTCACACTTAGTAGATAATCAATAAATATGTACTGAATTAATGAAGAACTGATTACTCTAACTATGCCACTTATATTCATGGGATTTTAGAACAGGAAATATATTTATAGAGGTGGCCAAATCCAATCCTTTTATCTTATCAATAAAGAAGTTAAATAGTTTTTTAAGAAAAGTCATATAGTTCCCACAGTTATTATAAAGTGTTTTAAGCATAGTGAGTAAATAAATGAGTGAGGAAATATGGCAGAGTTCTATCTACTATCTACCTCTAATTTTTAAATAGCATCCTTGGAGATTTCATGTAATTCCATGAACATTGATAAATTATACCAGCTCTAAAAAAATAATTACATCAACTAATAATTTAAGATCTTATAGCTTTTATAAATTATATGTCAGCTTTTCACAGGCAAATATTCCTTCTTAAGCTAATTCTCAATACATTCAATCATAATATTTTTAATATTTAAGCAGAATTTCTTGTCTCATGTAATAAAGTCTGTATTTCCTCTCTGCATACCTTCATGCCAAGATAATAGTTCTCTCTTTTTTATTTTTTTAAATCTAATAATATCTCCCTCCCCATTTACAGAATGCCTGAATAATTCACCCCATGGTGGTGACAGATTTATAAGTATACACTATTCTCTTCTAGCCCCATCCAAATTATCAATTAATTTAATATAAGGAATTAAAATGCTAGACTTGAAAATATTCTCTTAATGCAAAAGTAGTTGAGGAGGAATAGAGCTACAAAAATACATGAAACATATGGAAAACAAAAAGTAAATTGGCAGACAAATCCAAGTATATCACTAATAACATTACATTTTAATTGGTTAAATTATCTAATCAGCCCTAGCCGGTTAGAGCTGATCAGCAGATAGAGCGTCCACCTGAAGACCAAAGGGTCCCAAGTTTGATTACGGTCAAGGGCACATACCATGGTTGCAGGCTCGTTCCCCAGCCCTGGTTGGGGCATGTGTGGGAGGCAACCAATCGATGTGTCTCTCTTACATGGATGTTTCTCTCTCTGTGTCTCTCCCCCTCCCTCCCACTCTCTCTAAAAATCAATGGAAAAATCTCCTCAGGTGAGGATTAACAACAAAAAATTGTCTAATCAAAAGGCAGAGATTATCAGACTGGATTGTTTTTTTAAGACAAAATCCAAATATATGCTGTGAATAGGAGACACATTTCAGGTCCAAAGATTCAAATGAGTAGAAAGTTAAAGGATTGAAAAAGATACTTAGGCAAATAGCAATCTTAAGAAAGCCTGAGTGGCTGTATTAATATTAGACAAAATACAAATTGAAAAAAACATAATAAAATTAAATATGAAAATTGTATAATGATAAAATCATCACTCAATCAGGATTGTATAATAGTTATAAATATATATGTACCTAAACAACAAAAACCAGAATACTAAAACTGAAAGAATTAAAGGAAGAGATAGACAATTTAACAATAATATTTGAAGACTTTAATACCCCATTTTTGCTAATGGATAGAACTAGAAGATCAACAAAGAAATACAAAAGTTGAATAATACTGTACTAACTAGACAAAACAGACATCTATAGAACACTCCACTCAACAACAGCTGAATGCATATTCTTTTTAAGTGAATATGGAATATTCTCCAGGACACCATATATAGGTCAAGAAACAATTCATAATAGATTTAAAAGAATTGAAATCATACAAAGCATATTCTCAGACCAAAATGGAATATAATTAAAAATCACTAACAAAAAGAAAATTGGGGAATTCACAAATATGTAGAAATTAAAAAAACATATTCCTAAATAATAACAAAAGAACTCAGAATACTTTTTTTAGAAAAAGATAATTGGAAAGTAGATTTTATAAATACATTTTATTTATTTATTTAATTTTTTATTTATTTATTATTTATTTATTTTTAACCCTCACCCAAGGACATTTTTCCATTGATTTTTAGGGAGAGTGGAAGAGAGAGGGAAAGACAGAAATAAACATCGATGTGAGAGAATCACATTGATTGGTTGCTCCTGCACACACCAGGGCCCAGGTAAGGGAGGAGCCTACAACCAAGGTACATGCCCTTGCCCAGAATTGAACCTGGGACCCTTTGGTCCAAAGGCTGACACTCTATCCACTGATCCAAACCAACTAGGGCGGGAATCAGAAAATACTTTTTAATGCATAAAAATGTAAGCACAATATAACAAAACATGGCTTTCAGCTAAAGCAGTGCTTAGAGGGAAATTTATAGCTGTAAAAGCCTATATTAAGAAAGAAAGAAAGCCTCAAATCAGTAACCTAATTTTGTACCTTAAGATACTGTGGGGAAAATGAGCAACCTAATCCTATGTCAATATGAAGAAAGAAAATAATAAAGGTTAGGATAGATATGAGTGAAATAGAGACTAAGTAACAATAGATAACATCAACAAACCAAAACTTGTTTCTTTAAAAAGATCAACAAAATTATCAAGCCTTTATCTAAACTGATCAATAAAAAAAAGAGAAAAGAATAAAATTACTAAAACAGGAATAAAATAGCAGCATTATTTCCAACCTAACATTACTAATGGCTTATAAAAGTTAAAAGGACTATAAGGAAATACTAGGAAGAATTATATGCTAATAATTTAGATTAAATGGAAAAGATTTAGAAAGACAAAAAATTTTAGAAGGCAAAAACTAAGCTAGGAAGAAATAGAAAATCTGAATAGACTTTTAACAATTAAAAAGTGAAGTAATAGTTTTAAAACCTCCCCCACACACAAAAAAAACCCCAGGCCCAGATGTCTTCACTGTTGACTTCTACCAAACACTTAAAGAACTAATACCAATTTTTCACAAATGCTTTCAAAAAACTGAAGAGGAGAAAAGACTTCTCAACTCATTCTACAAGGCCAATATTACCTTGATACCAAAACCAGACAAAGACATCACAAGAAAACTATAGATGAATATCTCGTATGAATATAAATATAAAAGTACTCAACAAAATACTATAAAACTTAGTCCAGCAACATATATTAAGAATTATATAGTATGACCAAGTGGGATTTATCTTAGAAATGCAAGTTTGATTCCACATACAATGTAATAAATTGTTTCAAAAGAATAAAGGACAACAACAACATTATTTTAATCAATGAAGGTAAAGAAGCATTTGACAGAATTCAACACTGCTTCATGATTAAAAATAAAAACGCAATAAACTAGAACGAGAAAGAAACTTCCTCAACCTGATAAAAAGCTTTTGGAAAAAAAACGCCCAGAGCTAACATTATACTTAGTGATGAAAGACTAAAAACAGGGGAGAGAACCAAGATGGCAGCATAGGTAAACACCTATACTTGCTGCCTCTCACAACCACATCAAAATTACAACTAAAAGACAGAACAACTACCACCCAGAACCGTGGGAAAGCTGGCTGAGTGGAAGTTCCACAACTAGAGAGATGAAGAAAGAGCATTGAGACTGGTAAGAGGAGCAGAGACACAGAAAGTGCTGGCACCTGGATGTGCTGCTGTTTTAATCAGGAGGGAGATACAAGCTCCCGCTTGCTCTGAAGTCCAGTTCCAGGCAAGACTCTGGGGGACCCAGACACATACGGGGAGAAACTGGACTGTCTGGCATCGGGACAGGAATGCAAGGGCAGCTTTCTCTCAGAGGTGCTCGCAACGATCATTGTTCCTGCATGGGACCCGGGGACCGTTCCGGTGCAGGGCTGATTGGAAGCCATTGCTGTTTTCCCTGCCATGGTGATTCCCAGAGACTCCACCCCACCTAATTTACAACCCCACCCAAGCTGTGCGCAGCGGCTTTTGCATATTAATGGCCTGTCGTTTTTCCACCTAAAAGCTGTCAGACTGCAGCTGGGTCAGAAAGCCCAAGAGCTTCCAAAAGAATGCCCAAGGCTGGGCAGCAGCAGCCGGCCTTCCTTCACAGATGAGCCTCATCTGGGCACTTCCAAACCCCATACAAAGAAAAAGAATCTGCAAATGTCTCTGTAGCTCCTGCTAGTTGGCCCCAGACAGTGGCTGACCTTACACCTCCTTGGAGATCCAAGAGGCAGTGTACCCAGTGGTCAGAGTGAAACCATACCAGATTACAACTCTTCAGATCCATAAGAGACACACTCAAGGGGCAGACTCAGTGCACACCAAAGCCCCACTGAAGCAAGTCCTGCCCCATAAGGGTGTCTCCTGCACAACAGATCTTCCAGTGTAGACACAGCTGGTCATCACAGCCAATTGGCCTGGAGGTCAATTCCTCCCAGTGATACCAACAGCAATCAAGGCTTAACTACAACAAGACTATGCACACAGACCACAAAGGGGTGCACCAAGAGCGTCCACCTCAGGTGACTGGGGAGGCTGAGTCACTGGGCCATATAGGACACCTACCACACAAAGCCACTCTATCAACTCAAGGAGACTTAGCAGCTACCCAGTATATAGAAACAAACACAGGAAAGTAGCCAAAATGCAGAGACAAAGAAACAAGTCACAAATGAAAAAAAATGGATGAAAGCAAAAGACTGGATATAGAGTTCAAAACCACAGTTATAAGGTTACTCAAGAATCTTCTAGAAACCTCCGAGAAATTTAGTGAGACCCTCAAGGATATGAAAAAGGACCAATCAGAAATTAAGCATACACTGACTGAAATAAAGAATAATATACAGAGATTCAACAGCAGACTAGAGGATCCCAAGAATCAAGTCAAAGATTTGAAATACAAAGAAGCAAAAAACACGCAACTGGAAGAGCTAAAAGAAAAAAGAATCCAAAAATATGAAGATAGTGTAAGAGCCTCTGGGACAACTTCAAGCGTGCCAACATCAGAATTATGGGGGTGCCAGAAGAAGGGAGAGAGCAAGATACTGAAAACCTATTTGAAGAAATAATGACAGAAAACTTCCTCTACCTGGTGAAAGAAATAGTCTTACAAGTCCAGGAAGTGCACAGAACCACAAACAAAAGGAATCCAAAGAGGACCACTCCAAGACACATCATAATTAAAATGCCAAGGGCAAAAGACAAAGAGAGAATCTTAAAAGCAGCAAGAGAAAAACAGTTAGTTACCTACAAGGGAGTATCCATATGACTATCAGCTGATTTTTCAACAGAAATTATGCAGGCCAGATGGGAGTGGCAAGAAATACTCATAGTGATGAATAGCAAGAATCTACAACCAAGATTACTCTACCCAGCAAAGCTATCATTTATATTTGAAGGTCAGATAAAGAGCTTCACAAACAAGAAAAAGCTAAAGAAGTTCATCACCACCAAACCAGTACTATAGGAAATGCTGAAGGGTATTCTTTAAGAAGAGGAAGAGGAAGAAAAAGGTAAAGATAAAAAATTATGAACAACAAAGTGACAACAAATACATATCTATCAACAAGTGAATCTAAAAATCAAATGAATAAAAAATCTGATGAACAGAACAGACTGGTGAATGTAATAGAATCAGGGGCATGGAAAGGGAGCAGACTGACAATTCTCAGGGGGAAAGGGGTCTGAGGGGTGCAGGAAGAGATTGGATAAAAATCTTACACCTATGGAGGAGGACAGTGAGGGGGTGAGGGCATGGGGTAGGGTGGGAACTGGGTGGAGGAGAGCTATGGGGGGAAAAAGGAAGAACATCTGTAATAATCTGGACAATAAAGATTAAAAGAATTATCATATTAGCCAAATTATAGAATCAACTTAAATGCACATTAACTGACTAATGGATAAATAAAATGTGATATAGCCATACAATGGAATATCATTCAACAATAAAATTCAATAAACCATCAATACATGCTACAACATGGATGAACCTTGAAAACACTGTGCTAAGTGAAAGGGGCCTCTCCCAAAGACCATTATCTGATTACATTTACGTATATGAAATGTCCAGAAGAAGCAAATATATATAGAGAGAAAGTAGATTAGTAGTTGCCCAGGGTGGAGGTGAGGCAACTAGGGAATAAATGGGAATCGACTACTAATGAATGTAAGGTTTCCTTTTTTTTTTTTGTTTGTTTTTTAAATATATTTTTATTGATTTCAGAGAGGAAGGGAGAGGTAGACATAGAAACATCAATGATGAGAGAGAATCATCGATTGGCTGCCTCATGCACACCCCCCACTCGGGATCGAGCCCACAACCCAGGCATATGTCCTGACCAGGAATCGAACCATGACCAACTGATTCATAGGTCATTGCTCAACCACTGAGCCACTCCGGCTGGGCTGTAAGATTTCTTTTTGTAGTGATAAAAAAGAATCATCAGGCTGGTGTTGTTCAGTTGGTTGAGCATCATCCCATGCACCAGGAGTTTCTATTCCCAGTCACATGCCCAGATTTCAGGCTTGATCCCCAGTAGGGGGCATGCAGGAGGCAGCCAATGAATGTTTTTATCTCTCTCCCTCTCCTTTCCTCTCTCTGAAATAAATAAAAACATTTTTTAAGTGGTCTAAAATGAATTGTTACAATAGTTGCATAACTCTGTGAATACACCAAAACACATCGAGCTGTATACCTTAAATGGGTGAATTGTATGATAGGTAGATTATATCTTAATAAAGAAGTTATAAAAAATAACAAACCTCCTCATATGACTTGACAGCTCACTTTGATAGATGACTGAGTTATAGAACAAGTGAAAGAGAAGGGGATTGAGAATCAGAGTGACTATGGTGGAGACAAAGTAATCAAGCCTTACAATGGATCTTCAAAAAAAAAAAAAAAATCCCCAAGGGAATGGAGCATCAACAGTTCTAGCCAATTCAACCTCAAGACTTTTCTCCCAGCTAGTCCTAATGTCCAGCCATCTTCCCCCACAGCCCCAGGCCAACTGGATACACTTCTGTCTCTACTCTTGGTTTGGCCACTTAATAGGCATTTTATCTGAAAAACTAACACTTTACCATTTATTTGCATTGGCTCATTTCATTCTAATCTTCTAAACAACTTTATGAGTTAGCTAAGACAAATATTATAATTTCCATTTACAGATGAGAAGACGGAGGCTCCAAATGTTAAGCTGGCCACTATTAGAAAGCAATATGGAACTCAAACACAGAATGCTTGATTCCCAGTTAAGTGTTCCTGATACTGTGCTGCTCCTACCTGCCTTTTTAATACATATTGATCATTCTGGATGATAGTGTTCTATTCAGACTGTTTATAATTAAAAACTCATGAATTGCAGTATGCATTTTAATTGATGGCCTCTGCTGATGTCAGAAACCACAAAACTACTGATTCATCAAATTGAGTAGGAGTCCCGTCAGCAATGGAATTTATTAATCCATGTCTGCAGACATTACTAATATCTTCCTTAAGGAACATATCCCTGAAAAGAGATGAAAGTGAACCTGCTCATGGCTAAAGCAAAGGGGGTGGAACCCTACCAAATAAATTTCATCGACCTGTATTGTTACATGTTAATTTTTTGGTAAAGTTTTTGTGTCCTCTAGCAATGTCTTCTGCTTCTACTCCTTTTTTAAAAAAAAAAATCCTTACCTGAGGACATCTTCCCCCCCCCCCCCCTTTGATCTTTAGAGAGAGAGTGGAAGGAGGGAGAAGTGTGTGTGTGTGTGTGTGTGTGTGTGTGTGTGGTGGGGGGGAGACAGAGAGAGAAATATTGATGTGAGAGAGACACATCAACTATTTGCCTCCTGCAACCAAGGTACCTGCCCTTAACCAGTAATCAAACCTGAGACCCTTTGGTCTGTGGGCTGATGCTCTAACCACTGAGGAAAACCAGCCAGAGCTCTTTATTTTTCTTCTTTTTAACAGTATTATCATGAGATGTGTAATTGGCTCTCATTAAATAATAGATTATTTTCTTAGTCAAATAAAGTGAACTTATTCACATATATGTCAACATAATAAAATCTAAAATTAAGAGTGTAAAAAAGAAAAAGAAATCTAATTCTGAACATAACCTCTAAAACTAGGGCTGTGGTTAGTGATTCTGGAATCTTCTTGACACTAGACAAATATTACCAAGAAATATAAAATATTCAAAGTCAGCATATTTGTCTTAAAAATTATATATCCTATCTAATAAAAGAGTAATATGCAAATTAACAGTCACTCCACAACAAAATGACAGTGCCCATAGCCACAAGATGGTGGTGCCCAGTCCTCTCAGCCCTGCCAGAGTCCCCCAGTCTCAGGGAGGGCTGCCCCTGAGAGCCTGCAGAGTAAGCGGCCTGGCGGAATGCTGCCCAGAGGCCCTCCTGACCCTTTATAAAAAACAAAGACAAATTCACTCCTCACAGCCCGATTCTCCTCCCAGCGGCAGCAGCCTGGATTGGAGTCTCAGCCCGGCATGTACACGCACCCCCATGGTGCGATCCCCCTCCCAGCAGTGGCAGCCTGGGGTCTCAACCACTGAGTCACACCAGCCAGGTAGATATGGAGGAATCTTAAATGTTTCTTTTTAAAATATATATATATTTTATTGATTTTTTTACAGAGAGGAAGGGAAAGGGATAGAGAGCTAGAAACATCTATAACAGAGAAACATCAATCAGCTGTATCCTGCACACTCCCCACTGGGTATGTGCCCCCAACCAAGGTACATGCCCTTGACCAAAATCGAACCTGTGACCCTTGAGTCTGCAGGCCGATGCTCCATCCACCTAGCCAAACCAGTTAGGGCTGTCCAATATGTTAAAGAAAAATCCCTATCTAATAAAGAGGGAATATGCAGGGGAGGGCATTTGGGGGTGACTGGGTTGTCAGGGGAGGGCAGTTGGGGACGATTGGGCTGGCAGGGGAGCAGTTAGGCATCAATCAGGCTGGCAGGGGAGTGGTTAGGGGGTGATCAGGCTGCCAGGCAGAAGCAGTTAGGTGCAATCAGGCAGGCAAGCGAGCAGTTGGGAGCCAGCAGTCCTGGATTGTGAAAGGAATGTCTGACTGCCTGACTGCCCACAGGGATCGGGCCTAAACAGGCAATTGGACATTCTCCCAAGGGGTCCCAGATTGGAGAGGGTGCAGGTTGGGCTGAGGGACACCCCCACACACACACCCTAGTGCACGAATTTTGTGCACCGGGGCTCTAATATATATATTTTAGAGGCCTCCAATAAAAAATAAAATGTTTTTTATTGACTTCAGAGAGAGGAAGGGAGAGGGAGAGAGAGATAGAAACATCAGTGATGAGAGAGAATCATTGATCTGCTGCCTCCCGCACACCCCCCACTTGGGATCGAGCTTGAAACCCGGGCATTTGCCCTGACTAGGAATAAAACCAGGACCTCCTGGTTTATGGGTCAACACATAAGCATTGAGCCACTTTGGCCAGGCTCATTTTTGCCTTCTTAATTAAGACATTTTAATAATCTAGATTTGGAGCATTGATTTTTTTTTAAGAATTTCCTTTAAGCTATAATTATGCAGGTGAAAAGTGATATGTGATCATAGAAAGTTTGTCTCTCTCATTTGTAGAAAGAAAGGGTTTATATCTGACTGGCTACTCTCAGAAAATTTAGAAGTAAAGACAATTTTATTTAGGCAGTGACTGAAAAAAGGCTATTTTTTAAAATCAGGATTAAAAATTAAGGTTTATTACTGGAAACCAGAAAAGATCACAACAGAGGGGTCCCAGCTATGCATAGGGGCTCCTATCTTCTCTCTCCCCCTCCCTCCAAAAGTGTCTGTACAGTAATTCCATACAGGGAGGAGGCTGTCAATTACAAAGTTTCTTCAGCTGTTGAGCCATTCCCTTTGCACCACGAGAAAGTCTCCCCTGCAGGCTTTACAACCTGTGTGGTTTTCTCCTTTACTTTAAATCTGGCTTCTTCAGGTTGAAGGGAACAAAGGAACTTCAATAGAATCAACTTGTAAAGTAGTAGGTTGGTTTGCTTAGTAATCATTATAACTCTGAACTTTGATATCCAGATGAAGGTTGTTCCAGTTATCTATTGCTGTAGAATGAGCTATTTCAAAACTTAGTGGCTTGATACAGCGTTTTTTTATATCTCCCAATTTTGTAGGTCAGGCGTTTGGGCTGGGCTCAGCTGGGTGACTCTTCTGTGTCACATGGCATGACAAATGTCATATGGGGGTATTCTGCCTGTGGAAGAGCTGCTCTAGACAGTGTTACTCTTGTGTCCGACATCTCGGTGGGAATGGCCACAGGGCTTGAACCAACTGGTACTGTTTATCAAAGCATATCTCTAACAGGTAGTCTCAGAGTAGTTGACATTTTCATATGGCAACTCAGAGCTCCAGAGACCAAAAGACCCAGGCGGAAGCTGCAAGGCTTATTACAACATAGACACAGGAGTTCCAGAATGACACTTTTGCTGTGTCCTATTGGTCAAGCAAATTACTAAGGCAAGCCCAGGTTCATAAGGTGAGTTATTAGACCTCTCCTCTCCGTGAACGATAACAAAGAATTTGGCTCAATCTTTAATCTACCATAAAGTCTGTAGCCATTGAGCACAAGTTGCTGGAAACAGCTAATTCCATGTCTATGGTAGCACAAAATAAAAGGTTCCTACAACCCTCAGTTTGTCATCCCAATTCCATGTAGACTTAATCCCAATAATTCCTTAAAAGTAGTGCAGTGTGAATGCTTATAGTAGCTTCTTCACTCCCCCTGCCACCCCCAATGCAAACAAATCTTGACTCTGTTCATCACCCTAAGCATTGTAGAATCACCCAGTATTGCCCTGCCTTGAAGACGGCCTTCTCAGACTCCCAGAAATACTTCCTCAGTCCCAGCTCAGAATCCCCATCTCTGCATGTCTAAGAAAAAAAGATTAAAAAACATACCAGTTCTCACCGTTCATTTTGTACTTGTACATGAAACCAAGCATTCTCTGTGGGTGATAAAGGACATTACTTCAGAATGAAAACCTTTATTTCTGGGGTTATGTGGAGCAAAATTATCAGTGGATTATTTTTATTGGCTTTTTTGTGATAAAAATAATACCAAAAAATGGTTGTTGTAAAATATCAAATATTATAAAGGTATGTATACAGAAACTGGGTCAGCTCAAGTTGCGATAACAAAATAACTGAGACTGAGTCGCTTAAACAACAGAAATTTATTTTTCTCATAGTTCTGGAGGCTGGGAAGATCAAGGTCCCACCAGAGTTCTCTCTTCCTGGCTTGCACACCATGGTTTTGTTCTCACAAGGACACTAACCCTATAAAACCTTAATCACCTCTTTAGAGGTCCCATATCCAAATAAAACCACACTGAGGGTTCAGGGTTCAATATATAAATGAGGTGGGTAGGGGGGCCCACAATTCAATCCAGTCCATAACAGAGGTTCAGAACAAAATCTTTATTCAAGGGCAGGAGGGAGTAGACTATACTTGAAATAGCCTGAAGATAGAAGGTAAGAATGTGGGAGTTTTACTAGGGGTATCAGAAACATTATTTAAGTCATCTCATTTCCAACACCACTCTAGACTTCATTAGGAATAATTAAATAAATAAGTAATTAAGAGCAGCTTAATAATCCTGTATCTGAATCATGCAGTTAAATCCTCCACCTCTCCTTGGCTGTGCACACACAGATTTGGAGCATATGGCTGATTCATTCATTTAACAGTTTATTGAATGCCAGGCTAGGTGCTGAGCTATAAAGATCAATATGATATGGTCTCTGTAAGACGTTTAGAATTAAGGAAGGAAACAATCAGTTAATAGTTGCAAGCAAGAGGTATTGGTGCTCCGAGGTATTGGTGCTCCAAGTTATGGAGAAGCATGAAGCAAGGAGTGGTCAACTCAGCCTTTTGGAGGTATGTTTATAAGAGAAGCAACTCCAAATTATTATTAACCCTTTGCACTCGCTTGCTTTTTTCTCGATTCCTTTATTCTAATGCTAACCATGTCGAGTCACACTCGACATCCGAGTGCAAAAAGTTAATGAATTGATCAGATAATATTTTCTTGTCAGATTGTTGCCAGACTTTTAACTCACTTCCATGTGTCCTAATGTAAAGGCGGAATTTTATGAAAAATCAAGCCCCATGACACAATGCAAGCCCCCCTTTGCCTCAAGAAAATAAGCAAAGACACATTTTTATCAAATATGGGGCTTTGACAGCAATAGATGTATTTGCTAGTGGACAATGCACGTGCATTAATGTCAAATACTGTTTTAAAAGTGCATTGAAAAGCGGCACTGCAGGCATGCCTATGATCATAGTCTGGCCACTCCTGACAACTGACTGGAATGTGAAATTGAAGGCTGATAATGAACAAAAGGACCCGGCAAATAGGAAGTTAGTGTATAGAAACACTTTAGTGAAAAAACAAAGCATTAAAATACAATGCAGCTTTCCAAATACTAAGGGGGGTGATAAGTCCACTGAGGTCATGAGTCAACTTTTCAGGCAGCTGGAATAATTAGGTGCCGATTGCTATCAGATCAACCACTGCTCTTCAATGCTTCTGGGTTCCTGCCATGTGCCCTCATTAGAAGGAATTGTGGCGTTTGCTTGCTGGTAGGTTATTTTACCTTGCCTCTAGAGAAAGGGAACATTATGCTGCTGGGTAAAACAAATGTACTCATTTAGGCATGGACTGTGTGGTATGATAGGGCACTTAGCCTGTCCTCAACACATCAAGCACTGAGCCTGGACTGAGCAGTCACCCTGTGTGTAGGTGGTGTACTAGTAAGAAACAGGAAAACTGGCCCCATTACTTAGTCCCTAATGGGTCAGACAGAGAGGCTATGGTTCCTGATGCAAGATGCAAATAGCATAGTGGCATAAAAACAGGTCAGGGCAAATAGTCTAACATGATAACCAGGCAAGGGGTGAGCAACTATATTTGGCAAAAACCTCTGCTAGGCTGACAAAGGAATGGCGGGTAGAGGAATTTGTACCAATGGACCTTTTCCTCCAGTGTGCAGAGTTCAGGGACCCAACCAGGATAGGATTCTTGTTCTAGAGATAAACCTGGATGGCTTGGTGGATCAACTAACTGTCTATACGAAGAAAAGCATAACCAAACAGAATTCCAGGGAAATGCGGGAGGTGAGTCATTGAGGAGCAGTGGGACCGAGGCTGAACTAGATCATTAGAAGCCCCAAGCTCTGCAAAGAGTACCATAACCCCTCCCCAACTATGCCATACATGGGTAAGGAAAAAGGCAAGAATGGCCACTATTACTATTTCTGTTCAACAATGACCTAAAGAATCTAGACAGTCCAGTAAGACAAGAAAAAGATATGTAACATATTACAATTATAAAGGAAGAAAACTCTCAATATTTACAGATGACATAATTTTGTATGTAGAAAATTCTTTAAAAACCTAGAGCCCTAGCCGATAGAGCATTGGCTCTGGGACTGAAGAGTCCTGGGTTCAATTCCAGTCAAGGGCACATACCTCGTTGGTTGCAGGCTCAATTGCTAGCCTTGGTTGGACTATGTGGAGGAGGCAATCAATCAATGTGTTTCTCTCTGTCTGTCTCTCCACCTCCCTTCTACTCTCTCCAGTAATCAATGAAAAAATGTCCTCGGGTGAGGATTAACAAAACAAACAAAACAAAACAAAACATTAAAAACCTATAAATAAATTAATTGAATTAAAAATGATTTTACAAGGTTGCCACTTACCAAATCAATATAAAAAAATAAATTGTATTGTTATATATCATCAACAAACAAAAAATAAAATCATTTAAAAGATATTATCTTAAAAATATGCTCTTTATAATGGTATCAAAAATAGTTTTAAAAACCTAAGAATAATAAATGAATAAGAATTCTACCAGACAACTATTACTCAGAGAAACTAAAGATCAGCAATATAATGGAAGAATACCAGGCTAATGTATTAAAAGTATTAAAATTGTAAAGATGTTAATTCCACCCAAATCAACCTAGATATTCATAGCAATGTTAATTTAAATGGTTTTTTTAAAATATTTGGGAGAAACCAAGATGGTGGCATAGGTAAACACCTGAACTTGCCGCCTCGCACAACAACTTCAAAACTAAAAGACAGACACCCATGAAAAACACACAAGGTGACAAAACAAGCCAGAGGAAAATCATTTGGGCAAAAATTGAAAAAGGATCCCCAGTCAAATTTATAGAAAATATTCCTTTGTTAACTTTTGGTCGAGAATATGTTTGTATATTTTCAAAAAACAACTCTGAGACCATGTGGATTCCAGCAAGAGAGGAGTCAACAGGACTACTCCAGCCATGAAGACAGAAGAAAAGCAGTCCAGAGACGGAAGACGCTGATGTGGCATTCCCATACTAGCAGTTAGCAGCTGTGCATCACTGCAGATTGCCCAGGACCAAACCAGACAGAGTCGGACCTGCATTACCACCATTTGTCCACCATCCAGAACTGAAATGTCATTGCTGACATGTACACATAAGGAACTGTTGGACATTGAAATTGGGTCTCAAAAGAACTGTTGGCCCAGAAAGAAACTCACTACACACTGATTCATTTGCCTGTCACCATAACCATTATTGCTTGTCTCATTTTCGATTCTTATAAGTGTATTTCTAATAGCACATGATCTCACTCATCTAGGGGAAATAATGAACAACATAGACTGATGAACAAGAACAGACCCAGAAACAAGGAGGCATGGATCAGACTGTCGGGCCTTGGGGGGAGGGTAAGGAAGGGTGGGGTAAAGGGGGAGATCAACCAAAGGACTTGTGTGCAGGCATATGAGCCTAACCGGCGGTTAAGGACAACAGGGGGGTGGAGGCATGTGTGGCGAGGGGGGTGGGATGGGAATGGGGGGACGAGGACAAATATGTGATACCTTAATCAATAAAGAAATTTAAAAAAAACAACTAAAAGACAAAATGGACATCATCCAGAACCACAGGAAGACTGGCTGAGTGGAAATTCTACAACTAGAAGGAAAGAGAAAAGCACACTGAGACTCAGAGGAGCTGTGGAAGTGAAGTGCAGAGGTGTGGAAGGCAGAGGTACGGAGGCGCGCGCACGGAGAGGGCTGGAAACTGAGTACGCAGCTGGCTTTTTCAAGCAGGAGGGAGAGCAAAGCTCCCGACTGCTCTGAACTCCAGTTCTGGGCGAGACTCTGGGGACCCAGACTCATACAGAAAGAAACTGGACTGTCTGGCAGCAGGTGGAACTCGAGGGCGGCTTTCTCTCAGAGGTGCTTGCAGCGATTACCAAGAGACACTGAGACCCAGGGGCCTCTTAGGGCAGGGCTGTCGAGAAGCCATTGCTGTTTGCTCTGCCCTGAGACTCCGCCCCATCCAAGCTGTGCGCAGAGGCTTTTGCATATGACTGGCCTGGTCCTTTGAAATCTAAACTTACCTTACAAACTGCAGCTGAGTCAGAGAGAACCAGAACATCCAAAAGAAGGCCCAAGGCCCCACAGCAGCTTGCATTGCTTCACCGCTGGGCCTCATCTGGGCACCTCCAAAACCCAAACAAAGAAGAGGAATCTGTAGATCTCTCTGTAACTCCTGCTGGGTGGCCTCAGGCAGAGGCTAAATTAGCACCTCCTTGGAGATCCAAGAGCCAGTGCACCAAGGGGTCAGAGTAGGACCATCCAGATTACAACTCCTCAGATCCATAAGGGACACTCTCAGGGGGCAGACTCAGTGAGCACCAAAGCCCCACTGAAGCATGTCTTGACTCAGAAGGGTGTCTCCAGCACAGAAGTTCTCCCAACGTAGACACAGCTGTTCCTCACAGCCACATGGCCTGGAGGTCAATTCCTCCCAGTGGACCAACAACAATCAAGGCTTAACTACAACAAGACTGTGCACACAGCCCACAAAGGGGTGCACCAAGGCTGATAAATTTAGTGAGACCCTCAAGGATATGAAAAAGGACCAACTAGAAATTAAGCATACACAGACTGAAATAAAGAATAATATGCAGAGATCCAACAGCAGACTAGAGGATCCCAAGAATCAAGTCAAGATTTGAAATACAAAGAAGCAAAAAACACCCAACTGGAAAAGCAAAAAGAAAAAAGAATCCAAAAATATGAAGATAGTGTAAGGAGCCTCTGGTACAACTTCAAGTGTGCCAACATCAGAATTATTGGGGTGCCAGAAGAAGAGAGAGAGCAAGATACTGAAAACCTACTTGAAGAAATAATGACAGAAAACTTCCCCCACCTCGTGAAAGAAATAGATTTACAAGTCCAGGAATTGCAGAAAACCCCAAACAAAAGGAATCCAAAAAGGACCACACCAAGACACATCATAATTAAAATGCCAAGAGCAAAAGACAAAGAGAGAATCTTAAAAGCAGCAAGAGAAAAACAGTTAGTTACCTACAAGGGAGCACCCATAAGATTGTCAGCTGATTTCTCAACAGAAACTATGCAGGCAAGAAATATGCAAAGTGATGAATAGCAAGAGCCTACAACCAAGATTACTCTACCCAGCAAAGCTATCATTCAGAATTGAAGGTCAGATAAAGAGCTTCACATATAAGAAAAAGCTAAAGGAGTTCATCACCACTAAACCAGTATTATATGAAATGCTGAAAGGTATTCTGTAAGAAGAGGAAGAAGAAGAAAAAGGTAAAGATAAAAATTATGAACAACAAATACATATCTATCAACAAGTGAATCTAAAAATCAAGTGAATAAAAAATCTGATGAACAGAATAATCTGGTGAATATAATAGAATCAGGGGCATAGAATGGGAGTGGACTGACAATCCTCAGGAGGAAAGGAGTGTGGGTGGTGCGGGAAGAGACTGAACAAAAATCATACACCTATGGATGAGGATAGTGGGGGGGGGGGTAAGAGATTGGGGTGGGGTGGGGTGGGAACTGTGTGGAGGGGAGCTATGGGGAGAAAAAAAGAGGAACAACTATAATAATCTGAACAATAAAATTAAAAAAGAATATTTGGATTTTAGTAAATCTTAAAAGTTCTCATCACAAGAAAAAATTTTGTAATTATGTGTGGTGACAGATGTTAACTAGACTTACTGTGATTATTTCATAATGTACAGAAATATCAAATTATGTTGTATACCTACATCTAATATAATGTTTTGTGTCAACTATACCTCAACTAAAAATTAAAAATTTCCATTTCTAGTGAATATTTAGAACCTGACAATCTTTTCTAAAATTTATATGAAAATGCAAAGGTCAAGAGTAGCCAAGATACTTTTGAATAAGAAGATGCGAAGACTTTCTCTGTCAGAATTAGGATAGTGCAATATTAGTGCAAATTTTAAAAACTATGAAACAAAATAGCTCAGAAACCAATTTACATTGTTTGCCAAAGGTAGCGAGAAGGAGCAATATAAAAAGGCAGTCTTTTCAATTAATCGTTCTAGAAAATTGAGTATCCATATCGAAAGGAATCAAACTCATACTATATACAAAAATCAATTTCAGATGGATTCTAGAAATACAGAAATAGCTCCTATAAGACCAACCCTCTCATGGATAATAATCATAAACTTGGGACAGCATATTAAAAAATTATTCTCTGAATGCCTGGAGGAAATTCAAATGCAAACAGAAACACAAGGAGACACACTTGGAAAAGGGTACAGCACTAAGTGAGTTTCCCATTTTTAGTTTTGCCTGTAAAATCTCTTGCATGTGTACAACAGTAGACAGGAGCAAGAATGCCTATAGCAGCCAGTACACATGGTTAAAAACCAGAAACAAGAGAGTATAAGCAATTACATAGTGGTATATTTACACCATTGACTATTCGCTAACAGCTAAGATGAATAAACTCAGTGATATGCAGTCATATTGAGTCCAAACCATATAATTAAATGAAAAATTTCATCAATACAGATTTTATACAAAAGTCTTAACTTATAAAACTGTCATAAGTTAAAAACAAATGAAAATGAAAATATAGCTTTAAAGGATACATATAGATAAACAAAGCTGTATGGCTAAATACAAAAATCAAGGAAATGGAAATGGTTACATTGGGTTAGGAAGGCAAGAACCTAGTTTAATGGGAAGATCATTTTATTTGATACAGGTTTATCGGCAGGTTTTATATTTTTAATTTTTTTTTTAATTTATTGTCTAAAGTTTTACATATGTCTCCTTTTTCTCTGCTTGACACACACTCCCCCCCCACCCCCTGCAGCCATTCCCACCCCGGCAAGCCCCCACCGCCCCAGTGTCTGTGTCCATTGGTTATGCTAAATATGCATGCATACAAGTCCTTTGGTGGCTCTCTAACCCGCTCCCCTGCCATTTGTCTCTGGATCTATTCTTGTTCATCAACTTATGTTGATCATTATATCCCACATGAGTGAGATCATGTGATATTTGTCTTTCTTGGACTGGTTTATTTCGCTTAGCATAACGCTCTCCAGTTCCATCCATGCTGTTGCAAATGGTAAAAGTTCCTTTTTTTTTATAGCGGCGTAGTATTCCATTGTGTAGATGGACCACAGTTTTTTAATCCACTCATCTGCTGATGGGCACTTAGGTTGTTTCCAAATCTTAGCTATTGTAAATTGTGCTGCTATGAACATAGGGGTGCATATATCCTTTCTGATTGGTGTTTCTGGTTTCTTGGGATATAGTCCTAGAAGTGGAATTACTGGGTCAAATGGGAGTTCCATTTTTAACTTTTTGAGGAAACTCCATACTGTCTTCCACAGTGGCTGCACCAGTCTGCATTCCCACCAGTCTGCATTCCTATTAGCAGTGCATGAGGGCTCCTTTTCCTCCACATCCTCTCTAGCACTTGTCATTTGTTGATTTGTTGAAGATAGCCATCCTGACAGGTGTGAGATGGTATCTCATTGTTGTTTTGATTTGCATCTCTCGGATGATTAGTGATTTTGAGCATGTTTTCATATGTCCCTGGGCCTTCCTTCTGTCTTCTTTCGAAAAGTGTCTATTTAGATCAGTTGCCCATTTTTTTATTGGATTGTTTATCTTCCTTTTGTTAAGTTGTATGAGTGCTCAGTAAATTTTGGAGATCAAACCCTTATCTGAAATATCATTGGCAAATATGTTCTCCCATCCAGTGGGCTTTCTTATTGTTTTGCTGTGCAGAAGCTTTTTATTTTGATGTAGGTCCCATTTGTTTATTTTCTCCTTAGTCTCCATTGCCCTAGGAGCTGTGTCTGTAAAGATATTGCTACGACATATGTCTGCTATTTTGCTGCCCATGGAGTCTTGTAGGATTTTTACGGTTTTCTGTCTTACATTTAAGTCCTTTAGCCGTTTTGAGTTTGTTTTTGTGTATGGTGTAAGTTGGTGATCTATTTCATTTTTTTGCATGTATCTGACCAAATTTCCCAGCACCATTTATTGAAGAGACTGTCTTGACTCCATTGTATGCTCTTGCCTTTTTTGTCAAAAAATTTTTTTATTTTAAAATTTATTTTTAATCATCGAAAAATACACCTAACATAAAATTTACCATCTTGATCATTTTAAATGTACAGTCCAGATCCGTAATTACATTCACATTGTTGTACGATCTGTCCCCCACCCTTTCAACATAATTCCATTTTGTGGATGCCGTTTCCTTGTCTTCAAAACAACATTGTTAATGACTGCATAGTTCTCCAGCTTGTGGATTTGGTGGACATGCTATGATTTTTTTTTTTCCTTTGTCAAATGTTAATTGAGCATAATGGTTTGGGTCGATTTCTGGGTTCTCAGTTCTGTTCCATTGGTCTATATGTCCGTTCTTGTGCCAGTACCAGGCAGTTTTGAGAAGCGTGGCTTGGTAATATAGCTTGATATCTGGTATTGTGGTCCCTCCAAATTTATTCTTCTTTCTCAGGATTGCTGTGGCTATTCGGGGTCTTTTTTTATTCCAGATGAATTTTTGGAGAGTTTGTTCTAGATCTTTGAAGTATGCTGTTGGTATTTTAATGGGGATTACATTGAATCTGTAGATTGCTTTGGGTAGTATGGACATTTTAATGATGTTGATTCTACCAATCCATGAACATGGTATATTCTTCCATTTGTTTATGTCTTCCTCTATCTCTTTTTTCAATGTCTGTAGTTTTCTGAGTACAGGTCTTTTACCTCCTTAGTTAAGTTTATTTCTAGGTATCTTAATTTTTTTGGTGCAATGGTAAGTGGGATTTTTTTTTCGTTTCTCTTTCTGTGAGTTCATTATTGTTGTATAAAAAGGCCATAGATTTCTGAGTGTTAATTTTGTATCCCTGCTACATTGCCAAATTCATTTATTAAGTCTAATAGTTTTTTTATGGAGTCTTTGGGGTTTTCTATGTATAGTATCATGTCATCTGCTAATAAGGACAGTTTTTACTTCTTTTTTTCCAATTTGGATACCTTTTATTTCTCCTTCTTGTCTGATTGCTATGTCTAGCACTTCCAGTACTATATCAAACAGGAGTGGTGAAAGTGGACACCCCTGTCTTGTTCCCATTCTCAGGGGAAATGAGTTTAGTTTTTGCCCATTGAGTATGATGTTGGCTGTAGGTTTGTCATATAAGACTTTTCTTATGTTGAGGTATGATCCCTCTATTCCCACTTTTCAGCAGGTTTTACTTTGGGTGGTAGATTCATAGGTACTTGTCACATTATTAAATAAATAAATAGACCATTGATGGAGCAATTGTGAGAGTGCATCATGAATCAGGCATTGTGCACTTGGAGTTTACAAAAGAAAGGTAGAAAAAAATCAATGAAGGAGGGAAGGAAAGAGAGGAGAGGTGGGATGGACAACTAGGGGTGAGGGAACACAAAGACTGAGATTAGATATCATTGTTATGAGATTTCCTTTTAGCAGCACCTGGCTATCAGAGAAAGGGTAGGAACTGGGTTCATTCAGGGCTGGCAATTGTTCAGTGTTTGCAGTGGGAGGCCCACAGCATGAGGCACAGTGGGTTGCAGCTGAGACCAAATCTGTGCTGACAACCCCGCGAGCTGGGGCAGTCTGGCTGTGGAGCAGCCAAACCAGGACTTTGAGAGACTATCTCTGGTGATTGGGGAGTTGTTGTTGTGGGTTTGGAACGCATTATTGGAGAGATTGCCACTGGGCACTCCCTCAGAGAGGGGGCGGGGCATGGAGTGAGTCACAGAAGGCTCGAGGAAGTAGGTGGAATTGAAGATCTGAGCCAGGAAGGGGCTGAGCCTTCCACAGGGACTCAGAGTGGAGACGGTGAAGAACATCAGCTTGATTCAGATCCCACTTCTTCCACTTTTGGTTGTGACTTTGGGCAAGTTCTTTATTCATCTGCTCCAAGGCTCACTTCCCTGATTGCAAATTGGGTAACTCTTACCTCATAGAGTTTTCCTAAAAATTAAATAAGATAATGTATGTAAAAGATATGGTATCTTAAGGACTCAAATGTTGGCTCTAAAACAACCAATCTGCTTAGCAAATGAGTTCAAAAGCAGACCCATCCTTAGAGAGAAGCTGAATCTGAGTGGCAGGAGCACACAGGGCAGAGCAATCTGGAATCTGGAAGGGAGGGCAGCCGGACAGAAGGACACGGTAAAGCCGGAAGCATGGCTTATTTACCACCCTGCTGGAATAAATACCGCAGGGGTACTCCCTCTTCCACATTTGCTCTTGCTCAAAAGCAAAAAGAGCATATGTGGTGATGAAATGTACAAGTAACCCTACTGCACCAGAATCCAGTCTCATTTGAATACTATGGATTGGAGGGTTTTTCATTACACAGGCCACATGATATGATGACTGTCCAACCCTCCTCATTCATTTCTGTGTTTGCTCAAGGCTAGCTTCCTTCCACTTAAAAAGGCAGTCATCCCGGGAGAAATAAATCTCTCCATTGCTTTTATGGCATTCTTGGGATCTGAAATCAGTACTTTGTGAAGTTATCTGTCTTGGATTATCTGTATTGTCTTTTTTTTCCCTTAGGTGTCTTTGGGCGGGGGGTGGGGGGTTGGGGGGGAAGAAAGGGGAAGTGAGATGTAGTTTTTTACTTTGTTTTTCTTGCTCTGTCATCTAAGTAAAGCTCCTTTTCAAACTGTTAGCCTGTGTGAAGACATCACTGCAAAAAAGGAATGAGAAAAGTTGTCTCTATAATTGATCTGGAAACTCTCAGTTTCCAAGTACTGTATGGCCAGAGCAGTGAGAATAAAGGGACAGAAATCTCATAAAGATGAAAATATAGCAGTAAAAGGCCACTTGTGCAGCTGTTCTCTCCTGCCATGACTGTCTGATTCAACTCCTCTTCCCCTCCCTCTGGCTTTATGTGGACCATGGGTTGGGATTTTTCCCCTTTGGGGGGCTGGCTGATAGGAGTGTGGCTGATGAGAATAGAACTAGGGAGCTGGAGTAGAACTAGAGAACTGAGACAACAGCCTAAGGTTGGCTTTTGTCACAGTTTGCTCATTTCCTTCTTAACAGGACTAACAGGCTGTATTACCTTTCCATTCAGGTATGAAAGCTTATGAATTCTTTCATTGTGTTTGCTTACGACCACAGCCCCAAAGTTATCTAACTATAGTTGCCTACTCTCAGTGTTCCAGGTGTGATGACTTGGCCTCCGCATTTTGAAGATATCACCTCTGCTGCCCAGTCCCTTCGTGTGGTTTACCACCTCCACGGTTCCAGAAAAATATGATGGTGAGCCATCTGGGTGAAAATCCAGTGAGAAAGTGGAGCCAGAGAGGTTGGAGGACAATGATTTCCTTCACTCTGATCCCGTCTTCCTTTGGGAACGAAATATCCTCCCCTCCTTTATAAAAGAGAAAGAGGGAAAGAAAGAGAAAGCCAGTCAGACTGGTATTGCCAAGGCATTTTTTTTATTCCCCAACAACTTCATTGCTGCCTCCTAGTGAAAGTTTTAGAATTGAAAAAAAGACCATTTACTGGGGAGGATTTTGGGATTGGGGGGAAGAAACTGAATTTGCACAGACTCACAAACTCTTTCTGAGAGTGTCTCTGTCAGTTTCTGATTGGATATATTTGTGAGCACAGGTGTATTACTGTGGCCACAAGGAAAATACAGAACCCATGCAGACTCTACTGATCAAGGTACACTTTTCTGTGGGAGCTCACAATCAAGAGTTGCCAAAAAAAAAAAGCCCAACAAACATAGTTCTCTTTCAATTTATTTTTCTTTTACTATTCACTCACACAGAGTATTCTCTTTCCCATATCTTGGTATTTTTCACCTTTAGGTAAAAAATGTATAAGAACAAAAGTATAATATTACATTTATTAAAACATAAAATCTGTGGAAATCTATTTGGGTGCATAAAAAAGAGAAGGCATGGAACTTACTTTGTGGAAAGCTCAAGCAGACTCAGGCGAGAGGCGTGAGGTTGGTCCATGACAGCATTGCCCGCTGCCTTCCTTTCATGCACAGCTTCCTGTGAGGACCTTGCCTTGGTTGGCAAGAGTTTAGGCCAAGAATATTGATCCCCTAAAAACTGAAATCAAAAACCAAATCTCCTCTGTTTTGATATGTGTGCAATTTTATTTGGTGAACAGACAAACAAGCAGACCAACAGCCATTTTCTTTTTAGGTATGAAAAGCACCTTTGTTTTGCACAGGTTAACATTCTTGGACTTAAGAACTTTGAAATTTTGTTTATTTAATATCACTGAACAGGCGATATTGCACAATTTACAAAACTACCAAGGAAGCATATGTGTTTTATTTTTATACAATATTGCACTGATAAGCATACATTTCAATCACATATACAAACCTTTCTTTCCATTGTAATAATGCATTGCAATATATTTTTTTAACTTACACTTGAAAGGAGTATATTATAATTTAACTACCCAATATAAAATATCTTTTCTCAGTCCTTATCCTTTTGTATATGTCAAGATAGTTTTTATGATTAGACTCAACTGTGTTCACAATGTTTAGTGACTAACAGTGTTTCATATCTTGCATCTCCATGCATATGTTCTTTGTATAACAGTGGATCATATTTTGTCTCAAAACTACTATACAAGTTAGTAGGTTACAAGCTCAGAGCGGATAATTTTGTAGTTTATCATCACAAAACAGTATATTTCATATTCTAGTCAGTGTCATTACACCTGCTAGTGTTTTAATGTTGCTCCACCGAGTCTGTGAATGACAGTGTGTCTTTAGAGAGCCTGTAAAGGAATATGGTTCTAGAGAAATCATTCCAATTGTTGTAGCAATTACAAGGGCATAACTAATACAAACTAAACATTTGTAAATGGGGTAGCTTAAGAAAAATACAGACTCCTACACATTTCACTGCTGATTTCCATGTCTAAATTAAAGCAACAATCTCTATTCTATTTATCAGAATGAGCAATGAAACAAGCCCACCTCTAAAAAGAACTGTTTTTAAGTCCATAATTTCAATCGATGCTCTGGGTCTGTGTGTGTTTGTGTATGATCTGAACATATATCACAGGGAAGACGTGAAGAGTTAATCACTTACAGAACTTCCTACTGGCTGGCACACACCACACGGCTAGGCAAAAGCCAAGCTGCCAAAGAAAGAAGGCAAGCAAGTTCTCCCTGAAGGGCAGGACACCTTATGAATGAAACTCCCAGACTGATCATGTTATAAGTATGCTGCAGTGTACCAAGAAGTGAGAAAAAATATGCAAACAAAATCATGCTGTTTGGTGTTTGCATCATGTCAACTATAAAGAAAAAAAACTGCTCTTAAGAAAAGTGTGTGTAACAACATAGAAATATTCCAGAATGTCGTGTTTCACTTTTTTTCTTTTATAGAGAAACATTTTATATTTCCTTTTTATTTTGAACGCCTTCACCCACACTCTGCATTTAAGTGAGATACTGTAAGCTAACTGTACCTTAAAGAAATCAGCATATAGATGGCTCTGACGACCAGAATAGACACAAAACAAAACACCCAGAATTTTTAAAAAGCTGAACAGTCAGCCAAGGATGCCTAAAAGGTTGCCAAGAGCATGCTCAGTCCCTCCTCAGTTATTTTTCACATTACTACCTCTGACTGCGTGCATCACCGGTGCAAGAAAATGCGGGAAGCATCTGTTCCAAGTAACATCTGAGCATCCAATGAAAATGAACACATTCTTGCTAGGAAAAGTCTCCAAAATCTTCTAGGGTGCATCCACGAGACTCTCCCTGGTGCGCTCCTCCTTGCTCCGGGCAGAGGATCCCAGAGCATCCACCGGTGCTGCTCCGGCTGGCCAGGGTAGCAGGGAGGACTCCAGGGGTGGCCAACGCCAAACAGCGCGCAGACTCCGCGGTGCATCCCGGCTCTCCACTCGCCTAATGCAACTCCCAAGTGAAAAGGGGTGGGAGGAGGAGTAAGGAGGAGGGAGGAGGAGGGGGAGGTAAAAGGGCTCCTGTTTAATTCGAGGTCCTGGGGGTGAGGGAGCGGGAGGAGGCTCCTCTGGTCCCTCCTCCCTCCTGGAGTCCTGGGCTCCACCTCCTCCACATGCCCCCAGATATACACACTCTCGGCCGCGGCCGGACATGCACACCCAGCGCCGGCTCCGGGCGCGAGCGCACGCAGGTAGCCACACTCACCTGAGCTGGTGCCCGGGGCTCCTGCCGCCTCGGGAGCTGCGGCGGAGCGGCGGCCGCGGCCGGGGCCGGGGCCGGGAAGGGGCCCACGGTGCCGCGGCAGTCAGGGAAGCGGGCACAGCCCCAGCGCGGATCTACGAACTGAGGTGACGGCGCGGTTTCCTTCAATCCCCTCCTCCAGCACCTTGGCCTCGGCGCCTGCCGGGTTCTGGCCAGAGAGCCCTGGAAAGAGGGGCCCCCGGCTCGGCGCACACGCGGGAGCCCACGGCGAGGCCAGCGCGCCGGCGCGCGAAACTTGGGCGAAGTTAGTTGTTGCAAGTGGCCGGCGGAGACCCAGAGGAGCGAGGTGGGGACTGGGGACGCGGCCGGTGCCGGGCCAGCCGCGCCGAGGCAGCGCCGCCCGCCACGCTCAGCGCTCTCCGAGATCCCCAGTCGGCCGGCGCGCCCGGAGGGGCTCGGAGCTAGCGGAGCCGGCATGGCCCCGGGTACTGGGAGACGCGGCGCCTCGGCTAGTCCGGAGGATTTCCTCTGAGGCCCGGGGACCCCCAACCTTGATCAAGCCACATCCTACCTCCTTCTCCGACCCGCCGCTGGAGAGGAAGACCCGCGAGGCAGGTGCTGGGGGCGCAGACAGTGCCCCCCTTCCACAAAACCCAGCCTATTGGTGGGGGGAGGGAGTGGGAGGGCCCCATCAGCGCGCCCTGCCCGGAGTCAGGAAGACCGGCTGGAGCTGCTGTGTTTGTATCAATACCCATTGCTGCACTGTTTTTCGCGTGGCGCGCCCGGACCCTCCTCCGCCTCCCCCTCCTCTTCCTCCTCCGGGGCCACCTCTGCTCCTCCTCCCCCACCCCCATCTGCTACTGTCAAATGAGAAAGTCACCGAGATCCCAAACACTCCAGCCACCGAGAGCCCCCTTTGGCACTTGGCAGCGCGCGGCGACTGGCCTCCCGGCTCAACTTGGTGGAACCTCCGCGACGCAACTTTCCTCCGGGCGGCTGTGCATTTGAGAGAGGAAAGACTGAGCAGGGGCTGAGCTCTGCCGGGCAGAGACTACCTGCAGGGAGTTCGCGAGAAAACGCCACCGGAGGGGAAGGACAAAAAGAAAGCAGAGAGCAAACTGCCACCGTGGGGTGGGGGCACCGCCTGAAAGTTACCGTGCTCCGGAGAGTCCCCCCCCCCCCCCCCCCGCCCGAGCGCTCAGCCAGAGAGAGCAGGGCAGCCTGAGAGGCGGCGCGGCCCTGGGCTGGTCCCCCGGCCCCCTCCTCCCGGGCGGGAGCGCCGGCGGGCCGAGCGTGTCCCCGCGGGCAGCCAACATTGATTTCCTCCGGGCCAAGGGCGACGGCCCGGGCGGCGGCGGGCTGCAGCCGCGGCACGGCGAGAGCATGTCCAAGCCGGTGGACCACGTCAAGCGGCCCATGAACGCTTTCATGGTGTGGTCGCGGGCTCAGAGGCGCAAAATGGCCCAGGAAAACCCCAAGATGCACAACTCGGAGATCAGCAAGCGCCTGGGAGCCGAGTGGAAGCTGCTCACGGAGTCGGAGAAAAGGCCGTTCATCGACGAGGCGAAGCGCCTGCGCGCCATGCACATGAAGGAGCACCCCGACTACAAGTACCGGCCGCGGCGCAAGCCCAAGACGCTGCTCAAGAAGGACAAGTTCGCCTTTCCGGTGCCCTACGGTCTGGGCGGCGTGGCCGACGCCGAGCACCCGGCGCTCAAGGCGGGCGCCGGGCTGCACGCGGGCGCGGGCGGCGGCCTGGTGCCCGAGTCGCTGCTCGCCAACCCGGAGAAGGCGGCCGCCGCGGCCGCCGCCGCCGCCGCCCGCGTCTTCTTCCCGCAGTCGGCCGCCGCCGCCGCCGCAGCAGCGGCCGCCGCCGCCGCAGGCAGCCCCTACTCCCTGCTCGACCTGGGCTCCAAGATGGCAGAGATCTCCTCGTCGTCGTCCGGCCTCCCGTACGCGTCGTCGCTGGGCTACCCGACCACGGGCGCGGGCGCCTTCCACGGCGCGGCGGCGGCGGCTGCAGCGGCCGCCGCGGCCGCCGGGGGGCACACGCACTCGCACCCCAGCCCGGGCAACCCGGGCTACATGATCCCGTGCAACTGCAGCGCCTGGCCCAGCCCCGGGCTGCAGCCGCCGCTCGCCTACATCCTGCTGCCGGGCATGGGCAAGCCTCAGCTGGACCCTTACCCCGCGGCCTACGCCGCCGCGCTATGACCCCGCGGGGCCACCCTGCGAGGTTCGGTGTGCACACGTGTACATATGTATAGGTACGAGCTCTGCGGCCGCCCGGTGCGCCCTTCCGCCACGGGGGACCTCGGGTTGTTTGTACATAGGATGTATAGGTGCCAGGCAGGGGCAGAGATGCCAGTCGGGGCGCGAGTGCGCGTGTGAATTCGCAGGATCATTTCGGAACCGCACTTCGGCAGCCCGCTTTAAAGTGGGCCGTGGCATTCCGGCAGCAGTTGGCGCGTTTGTTTTGCACTTCGGAACCTGTTGCGTTTGGGCCCATAGAGGTGGAGGAGTAACTTTTTTGACATGTTGGGCACTCCAGTTTTGTTTGTTGGAAGTTTATTGTCGGTTTCATTTTTGTTTCTCATTATCTTTCTTTTTTCTTTTTTTTTTTCTCACTCCTGGTCTGTGTTGCATGCACACTGTTCAAATGTTAGGTCTGAAATGGCTGACACAAGGGAAAACCAAGATCGATGCTATTCGTTTCTTTGGAGCGGGATGGTTCTGAGCAACCTTGCTCCCTATTTGTACTATTTGAACTTTGCCAATCTCTGCTCTCTCAAGCAGAAACCCCAGACCCGATCCATTCTTGACCAGTGACCAGCTCGAATCTGGCCTTTTTGTATGGGAGATGATCGCGGTTTCTTAGGCCATATGCAAATCAGAGCAAAAGCGCTTTCTCAAGAGCAAGGAATGCAAACAAGAAATATGTGTGAGGTTGAAAAGTTGTCAATTGGATCTTCCCCCTTACATAAAAACAAAACAGGTAGAAATCACCCTGAGTCCACTCACTTGGATTTCTGACACAGTTTCTAGACAGCGTAAAGGCCCTGTTTCTATTTTCCCCTGTGGCTGAGATTGTAAATGTGTACATGTTCGTGAAAACATTAAGTCTGAGAATGTGTTATTTGCGTTGCCCTAAATTTGAGTCGATTTTAGACTCTAAAGCATTTTGAGCAAGTATCAAAATTAACTTTTAAAAATTGCGGTACTATTTTAGAATCACAATGTTACCTAAGGTTAAATCAGACTTTTTTTTTTTGTCTGAGTGGTAAATATATATTTATTATTTAGCAAAACTGAAAAAAAAAAAACCCACAGAATTGTTTTGACAGATGTCTCTCGTTGTCAGCCAGCGTTTCTCCACCAACTTGAACCGTTTAAATGTGTTTTGGAGTTCCCTCCCTAATTAGCTTATTTTTTAGATCATCTGCAATTCATTTGCAATTTATGATAAAACACATTTTAGAGAAAAGAGCCTTCCTCAATTATAGCTTTTGTGTTCTTTTTAAATGTATATATTTTGACTAATGTTTGTGAATGAAGTTGGCTAACATGTATTTAGTTTCATTTTGGCTTTATGTAATATACAGTTTTTAAAAGTTTAAGTATTGGTTTTAACCTTTATGTGTAAATGGTTTTCTTGTGTGATCTTCTAATTTAATATTAGACATCTAAACTATATCTGTAAATTAGAATCCGACTATCACTCTGTTCATTTTTTGAACAAAGAGTTTAAATAAAGCCTGAACCAGGGAAAAGAGAAAATCCTCTATTTCTTGTTGAGTTCCTAACAAGATTTTTATCTGAATTGCCCTTACGTGCCTGGTCCAGGTGAAGTGTAAGGTATCCTCCAAAGGCAGCCTTTGTTTCACTTTTGAATAGATTTACTAGGAAATCTAAATCAAGCCATTGTTATTCAGAGCCAAAAACCTGATTTATCACATTTTTAATCGTGAATAGGAAAAGAAGATTTAAAAACCCAAGTAGTTGTATTATCTTGGGGGGGGACAAAAAAAGGGCATTCATGAACCAGTAGAACAGAGCCCATTGAAAACATCCAGACCGTTCAAAGCATTTCACTAGTTTCCAGTAACATTTTAAGAGGGGAAAGTTGCCTGACCACTTTATCTTGTTAGGAGGAGAGCCCCGCCACTTAAATCAGTGTAATTTGTTCACGTATCTTTGGCCTATACCTTATTTACACCTTAAGATTTTATTTGGAAGAATTATCACAGCTAACAACAACATACAACTTTTGGCCTCTCTAGGGCTTTATTTTGTCATGCTAATGGCATTTAAATGCAAGTATAGCACATTCTAATGGAGAGGGTTGAATTTCCAGATCTAGACAAGTTTCCACTGGAAAACGTTTGAAATCACAAAGGATTTTAATTTTAGAGAAGAGATTATAAGGCACCAGGAAGAATATCAGAGAAAAAAATTAATTAATCAAGGGAGATCTTTATTTTCCTCCCACGAAGTAGAAATTCTCAAGGCACAATACTCAACTAGTTTTAAACTCCTTCCCCATTGACAGAGACCATCTCTTGAGCTGCACGTCTTTATAAGCAACCCAACTCTTTAAAGTCATTGTTTTCCCCCAATGGAATGATATTTTAAAAACCATGAAAAGTTTTGGAAATGTGAGAAATAGGCTCTGCTGGTTTGACCCTGATTCCACTAATTAAAACGATCCCTCTCCTGTTATTCCCCGAGCTCTTTGCAATATTATAAGTTAATTCATATGGTTCTGAGCGATTATGCAAAACTAATTTGGACTGTCCAGGGGTAATTATCCCTGACACGGTTAATTAAATCCTTTCAAGCCTTCGTCTTTGCCTTTTGTAGCAGCCCATCACTTCTCAACACGGAACTTCCTGCGGCTCTCTGGAAATCACCCCAGCCCTAAATCTTAGTTACCTCCCCGAGACTTGCAGCTCGGGCCCCACCGGCCGAAGATTCCCCGCCCCCTGCCACCCCCCTCCCCTTTTCCCAAAGAACTGCGCTTTCTGGGAGCCACGCTCTGGAGTATTGAATGAGGAGAGGACTAGAAAGATCGGGAAGGGGAGGAGGGAGGATGCCTGGGGTGAGCGCGCAGGGTCACACAGCCAACAGATTGTGCGGCAGTTTGAGTACGTCCACGGGCCCACAGGGGGTGACTAGTTTATCACTCCTCCGTCTTCAATGGCCTTGCTAACCGGTTGCGCCGGGAGAAAGCCAGACTGTGCGATAGTAAGGGGAGCGACCCCGGGACCAGAGGAAGGTGGAGAGGGCCCGGTGTGTGTTTAAGAGTCTGAAAGTGACCCCCAGATAACAGCGCTGGGACTCAGCCAAGAGCTGCTGCAAATCGAGATCTATCTCCACCGAGGCATCTCTCTACCTCTCTGCCTCCTTCCTTGCCTCCCTCCCCTTCCTTCTGTTTGTTCTCCTTGCCTTGTCGCTTCTTTTTTTACGGTTTAAAAAAGCCACGACATGTCTTGGGTAGTCACGGCTGCCTAAGGGCTTTAAACAAGTCTCACAGGCGAGGGGCCAGGCGTTGTTGCCTTTCAGTTTTGCGCAAACAGGTGGAATTGTCCTGCTCGAGCTCTAAGGACCGGAGCTGGGGGACCCGGCCGTTCGAGGGATGGCTTCGGGGAGCAGTGGAGTCACTCGGTTTGACCATTTCCAACTCCCTCGCCTCCAAAATTGGAACAAAACAGCGCGGATCTCTCTCTCCCTCTCTCCCTCTCTTGGCGGGGGGCTGCCTCTGCGAAGGGCGCAGGAGATGGAGAGGAGAATCCACCGTCTTCCCAGAGCGCCGTGCCAGCCAATCAGAGCGCGGCTCGGGCGGGCGCTCCCCGCCGCCACCGCCGCACCCTCGCGGCCAGTGAAGTTCCCTGCAACTCGCCCGCCCGGAGTGTCCGCGTCTTTCTTGCGCCCACTGCCCGGTGGAGGCAGGGAAAGCGCCGCCGTCCAAACTTTATTAATCTCCCCCGCGTTCTTTCTCCCTCAGCCCAGTGCATCTCAAAGGTCAGCCCTCTTCTTTTAAAAGACTGATATTATTAATTCACTGACAACCCCCACCCATTTCTTTTTCTTCTCTTGCAGGGGGGGAAACGGGGCGGGGGGAATAGTGAAAAGAGCTTTTTTTTTTTAATCTTTTTTTTTTTTTTTTTTTGTCCTTCAGTGGGAGCGTTTAGACAGTCGAGGAGGTTTTGTCCGGGAACAAAACGCAGGGTTGGGAGGTTTTGTGAGAGTGTTGTTTGTTGAAGTGGAGCTAAGAAAAAGCGGCGGCTTTCTCCTCATTGTGAAGAAACCAATCAGTGGTATTTGGAAAACTGTTAGCATTGTGCACTTCTTCTGTGTCCATTGTGAGGCGTTTCTTTTCACAAGGTTTTTTTTTCAGCCGATCCAGCTGGCCGGAATGAATAGCGGTGCAATGTGTACACGCTTTGTCCCTCCGGCCTTCAAGTAGCCCCCATTGAATAGACTAAGTTGACACTGCGTGACAGTGAAACAACATAATAAAAAATACATGAGCCCCTGAATAGGAGCAGGCGCATAAATAAATAAAATGGGTGACCAAAACTGGATAAACTGAATGACAAAACGGTGAAAGGGGAACAAAAAGATATTTAACACGCTAGATTAGCATTAGAATGCGATCTACAAGGCAGAACAATTGATGAATAGGTTTACCGGCCAAGAAAGAAATGGACTAAATGCCCTTTGAATAGATATGCTTTTTGCAAGGGCTTTGAATAGATATGCTTTTTGCAAGGGCTGAATGGGAAAAGGTAAAGATGAAGCTATGCAAATGAGCAGGGAACTTTTTATATATGTTCTTGAAACACACACATTGCGGGAGAAGAGTGCCGCTCGGATGTTTATAGAAGCAATAATTGCCGTTATTAGCATTGTCTGCAGCAGATAGAAGCTGAACAGGTTGGGATAATGTAGGGTAGCAGTAATTCTTCCTCTAATTAATGGTCCTTTGCTACTTGAAAAAAGAAAAAAGGAAAGGAGAAGTAAAAGTTATGCAGAAGTTACATTTTCTTGGGTCCCTTCGCCCAGCATTGGAATCTGTGGAGCAGCAAGGCTGGCAATTCCAAGAGGCAAACTGACCTTAAAACAGGCCAGGGAGCCAATCCTAGGCTCGGGGGCTGAGGCCTGATTTCCATTTATGCTGCGTTTTTTGAGAGTCTAGTACAGTGTCTGGTACATGCCAGGTGCTGAATGAATAGTTGTGGAATGAATGAATGAATGAATGAATGAATAGAAATTTAAGGGGGGAACCCCTCCATCCGTGGGGGAGGGGGAATACCAAGACCAGCTTTTGTTTTTCGATGTCCCCACTCCTCATCCAGGGGAGCAGTCCCGGCGGGAAGGTCACCACCACCTTTCTCAGGGCTTTGCCCACACCTTTCCTGGGCCACACGAAAAGATGTGAAGACCAAACAAGTTAGGAGCAACCACTGCTCTCCCCATGCCATCTCTGTCTTCACCCCCAATCTATCCTAAAACCAGAGCTTGTGAGGAGCTAGGCCTGACTGCGTAGAAATATCTTACCCCCTTAAAGAATCAGAATACACTTAAAGCTTGTCTCTTTCTCTTGGGTTTCTTCCCGTGGCCCCCACCCCGCTGCCCTCCAGGCTGTAAGTCTTTCACTGAACCCCACGGGCTGAACTGCCTGCAGAGGCCAGGCGCTAACCCGAGAGCTGGGCCGTCCTCCGGGTCCCGGCGCTGTCCTGGAGGCGGGCGTCCGTAAGGACCTTTGCAGCCAACGGTATCAGCTGGTTTATTTTCGACGGTTAACCACCAGGCCTGCCAGGATGCTGGCCACCCCAGTCGTCAAACTTTCCAGTCTTTAGTGCTGCCCCTAACTTAAATAATGTAAAGTATAGCCGGCCCAGCCGACGTCTCTGCGAATGCGCGGGGGCTCGGAGGGCACTGAGCCCAACTCTCCCGACCTCCCGATGGCCCGCGGGAAACTGAATTTTGAGTAGCAGTGACAACTTCTTTTGAATTGTTGTAACAAAAGGGAGGTGGGGGGAAATCCCAAACTCTCAAAGCAAGGTTCCTTTTTTTTTTTCTTCTTTCTTTCTTTTTGAAAGAAGCAATTGAACCTTACCAAGCGATTGGGGCTGTGCAGAAACATCACAGATTTTAAAGTGTAACCTGAGACATCAGGGTTCAGCTTCCTTGAAAACATGCAAATTCCTAGAAATTGACGAATCTGAGAAACTAGTGGAAAAAAAAAAAAAACTCGTTGGGAGTCACTTTGAGGAGATGAAACTCACAGCGATTTGGGGTGACGGGTGTGGATAGGCAGCGACCTGTTGGATTGGGTTTCCAGGTTCAAGGTGGCCTCTGGGCCTTTGGAGACCGCCTCAGCGCCGAGTAGGGAAATGGTACCCGAAGGGCAAAGAGCTCGACGCCTTTGCTTTTGTGACCCCTCCTCTCCCCCCCCCTCGCTCACACACACACACACACACACACACACACACCCCCCCCCCCCGTTCCCCCGCCAGCCCCTCACTGCAGGCTTTGTCAGGTAAACTCCATCACCCTTGCCGCAGCCGCCCCATCATTCACACTTGACTGGAGGAAATAAAAACGGCTTTGGTTTTTTAATTCCCTTTGAAAATGTCTCCACCTGATTTCTACGTCCTCTGGGCTCCTCGCTTGGTTGGGGGAGGGGTTATTTAGGGACTTTTTGACAAACAGCAGAAGTTTAGGTTCTAACTGTAAACACCCCGTTGCTCTCCTTGAATATATTTATTATCGTATTAGCTGAGGACTTGAAGACGCACGGCCTATTACTTATTTCGAGCCTCTAGGCAAAGAATTCTCCTACTGAGATCGACCAGTGGAACCAGATTTCTTAAGGGAAATTACGAGGACGTCTTCAGACTGTCTTCACAGAATGATGTTACTGGATTGACAATTTCACTTGGGCACGCTCCTCCCTAACCATCCAACCCCCACCGTTTTATTTCGGGATCACCCCAAGGTAATTAGCCATTCGCGGAAAGCTCGAAATCCTGAAAGGAAGAGGGGCAGCCTAGGATAACAGAGACGAAGTGAGACTTTTCAGATCGGCTGGCTCCACTGGGGCCACCTTTTCATAAGGTCAGGAAAGGAGCGAAGGGACTCTGGAGTGTGAGCGGTGGAAAGGGTAGGGAGGCAAGCTTCCTGGAATGCCACCTCTGTGACACCTGCAGGGAGCCCAGCTTGTCCTCCTAGAGTCCCCACAGGGACCACCCTGCGTTCAGGGGACCCTTTAGCACTTTCCTCATTTGCTTTACCGGTATGTCTTGTCCACATTCTCGTGCGCATGTGCATGGACACACACACACACACACACACACACACACACACACACGGCTAGGAGTGGACCTGATTTTATTATCACTATGTGCGGGACTTGGGGAGCATCCGTGATTCCGACAAACTGGATGCCCACTCGGGCATCAGGAATTGGGGGCAATTGTGTGGGATTAGGTATGCGCCAGACATGTGCATTCTGCCCCACAAGCGTTTAGGCACTCTCTCTCCCTGGCCCTCTCCCATTTAAGCTGCAGCTTTAGAAAGGTGTTTTACACTAAATGGTCGGAGTGGTGGCCTAGATGGTTTCACTGTGCCACACAGACCCGCCCAGTGAGCAGGAGAACCTGGGAGAGGAGATGGAGAACCTGGGAGAGGAGATGGAGAACCTCCTCAGGGAAGCAGGGAACCGTGGGTGCTGGGCGGGACGGAAGGGAGGGAGGATAAAAGAAAAAGAAAACCAGGACTAGAAACAGAATAGAACCGCGGCACAACAGACACTCACTCTTGCCTGCCTTCAGGTTCAACACCTGGGGAAGGGCAGAGGAGGGACGGGACAAGCAGGAGGAGGTTGAGGAGCCAGCCCGCCAGATTTCCCCCAACCCGGACTCCTCGGCAAAGCCCGTTCAGCTCTACCCGAGAGAAGAGACGATCCGGGTTGAGGAGGGGGGGGGGGGGGGTGTGGGAGGCGATCATCACGCGGGTTCTGGGAGGCTCCGCGTGGAACTGAAGGATTTGGAAGCGAGGGAGGGTCCTGAAAGTCTCCCTGCCAACCCTGGCGACGCCTCCCTCTGGGGTCCGGAGCTAAATTAGAAAGAGGAGTCTCTGACATCGGGGACAGCCCCCCCTCACACCGCCCCCCCACCCCCCAATTTAACCCCTGCACACCCACCGTGGAAAACAAGCTGCGCAGCCTGACACTTAAGATGATGATTCGTGGGGACCTGTTCAAGAAAAATTAAATCACACTTGTGATAGAACTTTGGAAGAGGGGGTCGGTGCCAGTGAGGGACTGGGAAGCTAAAAGTTCTTTTTCTTTCCCTGGAAATCTGCTCCAGCCACATCCGCGGGACGACCGGGAGCGCGTTCTCTGCTAATCGCCTAGTCCCCTTGGCAGCCGCCGCCGCCCTGGGGGCCGCTCGCCCAGCGTGCTGGCGGGGCCAGGGCGCCCCCTGCTTTGCCCCAGACCACGCTTTCCTTGCCCTTCTAGAGCCCGCGCGGCTGTTCTTCCTCTGCAGGGGTTTGGTTTTCTCCTGCAAACCTAGACTGGAGGAAGAGTTCGAGCGGCTGGTTAATGTGTATTCCAATGGCTGCTTCAGGCCGCGCGAATAGACACGAGCCCGCGGCGGCGGCCCGCACCCGCTCGCTCCCTTTCTCCTCTCCGGGGCGCGGGGAGCCGGAACGGGCGAGTCTCCCATTCCCGATACCGGCGGGGGCACGGGGTCGGCCGGAGCCAGCGGCAAACGCGCCCCACCTGGGCGCCCGAGCGCACGGATCCGCGCACACCGGCTCCCGCGGGTCTTTGGATACCGTGTCCTTCCCTTCTAGAAGCCTGCCTCGACTTCTGTAGCAGAGATGGAGACCTGAGGGCTCTCCTCACCCCCAAGGCTTGGGCGAGCGTTACCCGACAGGAGTCTCTGTGCAAAACTAGGGGGCCCTGAACGCGCCCTCCGGTGTGGCCGCGTGGAGGCCGTGACCTACCTGGGGGCGAGGGCGGGGGCAGGGGCGCGCACATCCAGCTGTGAATTCCAGGGAGGGGACCAGGCGTTTGTTTTCTGACATCTGCGGGCGGGCGGCCGCCGCAGGAAATAATTACCCACCCGTCACCTTTCCAAAGCCCCCGCCCCCGCCAGCTCGGAAAAGTTGCCCTTGGGCCTCTTTGTCTCCCTGGAGCCAGGGCGTCTTCGTCTTTGGACGCTGTGAAAAGTGGCAAAGCTGAGGGCCCACATCCGCCTCGGCAGCTTCACCGCCCGCCTCGCCCACCACTCTGTCTCCTCTCACGCACAGGGGCCGCAGCGCAGCCCCGGCTCGGAAGGAGGCAGAGGCTTTGGCGTGCTCTGGCTCAGGCTCTTGGGGACTAGCCCGGATCCAGGCCTCAGTGGGGCCTAAGGCTTCCCTCAAGCCTCAGACCCCCACGGCTGGGGAAATGCCAGAGCCCCATGTTGCACCCTGGGCTGCTATCTTTGCCCCCCACCTTGAGTGTAAGCAAAGTCGGTTCCACCCACCCAGGGCCGCCAGCTCAGGCCGGGCCGCAGAGGAATGCTTGGCACCGCACTGCTGAGCAGGGCGTTTCATTAGTTAGGATGAGCTCCAAACCCAGGGCGAACTCGCCCCTTGGAGCTGTGATATTTATATATATATATTTTAGAGAGGAAGGGAGAGGGAGAGAGATATGGAGACATCAATGATGAGAAAGAATCATTGAGCAGCTGCCTCTGCACACCCCACACTGGGGATCTAGCCCAATCCCCGGGCATATGCCCTGCCCAGGAATTGAATCGTGACCTCCTGGTTCTTAGGTCAAGGCTCAACAGCTGAGTCACTACAGACCAAAGGAAGGAACTTCCACAGTCTGAGCAACAGTAGGATTCCCCAGACATCCTTGAAAATCAAAACAGAAGCCCCCTTGATAATTTGTTTCTGGTGTCAGCCACTCTCCAAGTTGGAACCCATTTTATCGTGACTGCCAGCAGATGGGTCTGGGGAATGCTGTTAGTGAAGGAAAGAAAGTTTTTCTCACTTTTCTGCTTCAACAAAACAAACCACCAAATACCCTTTCCCCTTGAACTAAGAATGTTCAGTGGCAAAAGCTTCTGGCTTAATATGTTTGTTTTTTTAATATATTTTATTATTTTTTACAGAAAGGAAGGGAGAGGGATAGAGAGTTAGAAACATCGATGAGAGAGAAACATTGATCAGCCGCCTCCTGCACACCCCTTAATAGGGATGTGCCCGCAACCAAGGCACATGCCCCTGACCGGAATCGAACCCAGGACCCTTCAGTCCACAGGCCAACGCTCTATCCACTGAGCCAAACCGGTTTCGGCTTAATATGGGTTTTGAGAAGTGAAACCCATGCATAAAAACCCAACTGGTGAGCAGATTCCTTATACGAGGCCTCACCTTGTCTTCTCTCCTTGGTTTCATGTGGGTCTTCTGACATTTTCCTGAGCCCAGGTAAGTGACAGTGTTAGTAAACCTGGTGTGATGCTTTATATGCTTCACTGTTAAGGATTGGTGAGGGAAGAGAGCTGCCTTGTGCTGGCTGTGCTGAAGGAGAGGACAGAGGAACAGGGGAAGATGTGTCCCGCTTCTCATGGTATCTCATTCTCCAACATACTCAGTGGTAATGAGCAAATACCTTCACCTCCACCCCCACAGCTACCTACCTACTCACTTCTGGCTTCTGTGTGCCCACAAACACTGCCTTCTCTCCTGTGACTGCAGGCCCACAATGCTCCCAGCATGGGCCAGTCCCTCTGCATGGGCACTAGATCCCATCTCTTCTCTGGCAGGCAACCTCCATGATGGTCCCTAAAGATCCCCACCTGCTATTCATACCTAGCTACCATTCCATTCCTCTGCTCCCATTCACACTCAATTCATTGAATAACGAAAGATAGCTATAGTCTCCCCTTGAGTGTGAGCTAGACTACTGTGGTCGGCAAACCACGGCTCGCGAGCCACAAACGGCTCTTTGGCCCCTTGAGTGTGGCTCTTCCACAAAATACCACGGCCTGGGCGAGTCTATTTTGAAGAAGTGGTGTTAGAAGAAGTTTAAGTTTAAAAAATGTGGCTCTCAAAAGAAATTTCAATCGTTGTACTGTTGATATTTGGCTCTGTTGACTAATGAGTTTGCCGACCACTGGGCTAGACCTCATGACGTACGTCTAACAAATAGAATGGCAAGATGATAGGATGGCACTTCATGGCCTCCTTCTCTCTCTCAGCTCCTGCTCTCAGGGAAGCCAGCAGCTGCTTTGTGAGCTGCTCCATGGAGAGACTGTCATGGCAAGCAACGGATTCCTCCAGCCAGAGGCCAGCGATGACCTGACGCCTGCCACCAGGAGACTGAGTGCCGTGGAAGTGGATCCTCACCCAGCTGAGCCTGGAGATGATGGCAGCCCTGGCTGATACCTTGCTGGTAGCTTTGCGGGAGAGAGCCAGAGGACCTCGACAAGGCACCCCTGGACTTCTAACCCACAGAAATCATGTTTGTTGTTTCCAGTCATGAATTTTTGGGAGTGATCGGTTATGCAGCAAGAGATAACTAATTAAGCATGTGATCTACTTAAGGATGTGGCTCAAGAAAAATCTCTCCTCTTTTTTCTGCAATATAAAACTTTTTCTTCTTTAGTAAATAATTATGGTCAGCATTTAAAACATGCTATTCTTTCTTTCTTTCTTTTTTTTTTTTAAAAAAAGAAAGCTCTCATGACCCCATTTCCCCTTCCAGCTACCATTTCATTTCTCTGTTCCTGTTTACACTGAATTCATTAAGTAACAAAAGATATCTATAGTCTCTATCTCTAATTCCCTGTTTCTTCTCCTCTCTTAAACTCCCTCAAGTCAAGGTTGCTTCCTCCCTAAACACCACGCCACCAAAACCTACTCTGATCCAGGTCACCAATGACTTCTTAAATTGAGTGATCAGTGCTTACCTACCTTAATCTATAGCATTTGACTGAATTGATTACTCCATCCTGCTGGAAACTACTTGGCTGCCAGGTCACCACACTCACCAGGTTTTTCTGCTGTCCTATTGGATGCTCTTTACCATTCTCCCTTCCTGGTTCTACTTCTCTCCAGCCTCTTATCAAGTGTTATCAGAGAGATAGGAATTCATTCAATATCCTCTGCTATAAACGAATGTTCTTGTCACCCACCCCCAATTCAAAGGTTAAAGCCTAAAGCCCAGTGTGAAGGTGTTAGGAGTTGGGGTCTTTGGGAGATTATTAGGTCATGAGGATGGAGCCCTCATGAATGGGATTAGTGCCCCTGTTAAATAGACTCTGGACAGCTCCCTTGCCCCCTCCATCATTGTGTGAGGACACAGCAAGAAGACAGCCATCTGAGAATAAGGAAGCAGGCCCTCGCCAGATACTGAATCTTTTGGTGCCTTGATCTTGAACTTCCCAGCCTTCAGAACTGTCAGTAATAAACATGTTGTTTATAAGCCACCCAGCCTATCGTATTTTGTTATAGCAGCCCGAATGGACTAAGACATTCTCCAGGCTTCAAACAAGCTTCAATCATCATCATCTTTTTTTTTTTAATACTTTCTTTTTAAAATATATTTTATTGATTTTTTACAGAGAGGAAGGGAGAGGGATAGAAAGCTAGAAACATCGATCAGCTGCCTCCTGCACACCCCCTACCGGGGATATGCCCGCAACCAAGGTACATGCCCTTGACCGGAATCGAACCTGGGACCTTTCAGTCCGCAGACCAACACTCTATCCACTGAGCCAAACCGGCTTCGGCTTCAATCATCTTCTGATAGTACTATAACAGTTTCAGAAAGGAAACCATTATAATGTCCATTATATATCTACATAACTGACAATATAGATTTATCAGTCAGTATGAGCAAGAGTAAACTGAATAACATAAACCCTTAATCTCAGTGGCTTAACACAACCAACATTTATTTTCACTGCAACATGGGGGACTGTGTTCATTCCATCTTGACCTAAGTTTCTCTGACTGCCTCAGCAGCAGATACAGCATAATCACACATTGGCTCTTTAAGTTTCTCTCCAAAAATTATACAAATCCCTTCTCACATTTCTTTGGCTAAAGTAAGTCTCATAGCCAAACCAAAACTCAAGGAGGACATAGGAGAACATTCCTACCCCATGCCCAGAAGCTGGAGGGCAAGAACTATTTGATGAACTGCACTACTGACCACCTCAACAGACTTTATGTAAAACATCCTCAATCTTAAAAGAAAACATTTCCAACTGGGCTTCTTTGTATTAAGGGACAATGTTATCTGAAAGAAAATGTGACTAAGCCACCCCTGACTTAACCAGTGGTCTTTTTACCTTTCATAATTGGAAAGACTTCCCAGTGCTTTGCAGGTGCAGCCAAATTTGGGAAAGCCTTGTGATGCTTGCAGCCCTGCCTTTCATCTCAGCCTTTGATAAAATATGTCCATCTCCTCTCTGAATTCACAGCTTGCCAGGCAGTCTTGCTGCTAGGGATTTCTGGAAGGTCCATAACCACACCACAGGATGTGAAACTGTACTTCTGTGGGGCTTTAAATAATTTTTATTTCCCATACTTGTTGGGGGAGGGGGAACGGGAGGGAAGAAAAGCCAAACTGTAGCCCCAGCTTTTCCTTCCATCTTTTCAATCTTATATCTTTATTCTTTTTTTTAAAAAAAATTATTTTTTAATTTAAGTTCTTTATTGTTTAAAGTATTACATGTGTCTCTTTTTTCCCCCCATTGACCTCTCCCCGGTCACACACGGCCGTCCCCACCCCCAGCACACACAGGTCTCACTAACTGACCCTCTTTCGGGAAATTGTCTTGTAGTTCTCCACCTTTGTCCTCCCTCCAAAGTCCTATACATCTTTCAAAAATCTGTTCCGATCTCATCTTCTAGATCTCATATCCTGCCAACTTTTGATGCCACTTGCAAGTTTTCTTTCTCTTCTGTTTTTCAGTGTACTTTTGCTGTTCTTGTTTTTGTTCTATTAGGAACTTACTGGCTTAATTGAATTTAGTAACTGTATGTGTCTGTATGACACAATTGTGTGAAAAGCAGAGATGTCTTACTTATGGTGGTATATCAGTACAGTACCCTCTCCTTCCATCAGTGCCTGGCTCAGACTCTGGCCCAAAGCATATTTGGAATAACTTACTCTATTTTGTGTTGGAGCATCTTCTAACCCTTTTGGACCTACAAGCAATTGGAAACACTTCTAGCTTTAATCATTCTCAGCTTTCTCTTCCCTTCTGATCTTACAATGTGTATGTAGTCTCACTATGATCTCCTCAGTCAATTCAAATCTAAATGCCAGATCTACTTCAAAGAAGCCTAAATCTTAACACTTAAAGACTTAAATCAAAAATCCTCTGGGCTCATATCATTTCTTTCCTGTCTGTAGATATGTTAGGGACAAGAAAGGAATATTGAGGACTGGCTACGGTTGTGGGAAATATTGATCATGCTCTGTTAACCAAGATTGTCTTGTGTTGGTTAAAGAAAGGACATTCTGACCTGGCTGGGAGTTGTACGCCCTCAGGACCTGGGAGTCAACTTTGGACCTGGAAGTCAACCTTGGAATTCGGTCCTTTCTCATGGAAAGATTAACACCTTTGTTGCCCAAACAATGGAGTCCCACTCTAGCCTTAGACTTCCCTATACCTGTAATCCCTACTTCCCCACACGTATAATCCAATTTCCCTGTGTAATCTTTATAAGCAGCTGGCTTATGGGGGGCGGCAGAGCAGATTTTTGTGGATGACTTGCTGCTCTCCCATACTGCCAGCAGTATTGGAATAAACAGTCCTTTTCTGAACCTCCAAGTGCATTTGGTTTGTCACTTCCCGACAACCTGATTTGTGCCATAACAGGTATAAGGAGCTGAAGAAAGGAGATCATTGAATACACAACACAAGAAGAACCAGTATAAATTGGGGTGATTAACATGTGCTGCTTTAACAAACAACCTCAGAATTTCAGTGGCACAACACAATAGTTTCTTGTTCACGCATATCACAATCCAAGGCAGAACATGTGGCTTTTCTCTCAGAAGTTACTCAAGACCCAGACTTCTTCCATTTTGTTCCCAGGCCATTAAATAAGGGCCTTCTGGATTCTCTACATTCAGCTGATTGACAATCAAAGACAGGCCTATGGCTTTTGCAGGGTTTTATGGCCATGCCTGAGAACAATGGACATTACTTTAGCCCATATTCCCCTGGCAAATATGCCAACCTGGTTACAAGGAATGTTGGGAAATTTAATTTACTGGTGTGGCAAGACAAAGAAAAGAGGATTGGTGAACATCTAACTTGTTTCTTCCAAAGGACTTAAGAAGTTACTTTGTCACTTTATAATACTGAGAACACTGCTCCAGCACTTCACTGAACAGTGAGATACAAATCCTTATAAAGGGAGCATGGGGAGTTCCGCCGTAACAACAATTAGTTCCTCCTCCCCTCTATCTATACTTATAAAAGGGTAATATGCTAATTAGATGGGATAGACCAGACGTCTTCCAGACATCCTTCCGGACAAAGCCAGGGCTGCAAGGGCCAAGGCAAGCCTCCACAGCTGGGAGGGCCCATCACAGAGCCCTGGCAGGATGGGCAGGGTGGGCAGGGCCTCCCTGTGGGCCTCAATCAATGGCAGAGGCCAGGCCGGGTGGGAAGGGCATTTCTCTGCTCTGTGATTAATCCCAGAGCTCCAGCAGGGTAGGCAGGGCCTCCCTATGTGTGGGGATCAATGGCGGAGCCCAGGCCGGGTGGTCCCGAACTGCGAGAGGGAGCAGGCTGGGCTTAGGGAATGCCCCTCCCCCCCCAGTGCACATATTTTGTGCACCAGGCCTCTAGTATTTTATAAAACCCAAAAGTCACTCATTCTCAAAGACAAAAATCAAGAACTAAATAGTGAGCTTCTTCCATCAGATACTGCTCTTCTCTCCCTGAACCGAGGTTACAAGAAATGTTCTAAGTGTTGCTCAACCATAGCAGGGCATCAGGATCAAGGTGAGTTTTTGAACCTAAAGGTACTCAAACCACTATGAAGATCTACTTAGGTAGAATTTTCTAGGACTAGGGCTCAGGCATCCCCTTCTAAAAATTTTTCCTGATGATTTTGGTGCACACCCAGCATTGATTGAAAGAGGTTGTTCAGACCTGAGAAAGAAGTGTCCAGTAGACCCATCCTATATAATAAAAGGCTAATATGCAAATAGACTGAACAACCAGTCGCTATGACCTGCGCTGACCACCAGAGGGCACGGTAAACATGGCAGGCATCTGCAGCAGGTGGCAGAGCGAAGAACATGGCGGGCGTTAGCCGCCCACAGCTGGATGGTGGAGCAGGTGAGTGGCGGGCGGGGGGGGGGGGTGCCAGACCAAAGCAGGGTGCGGGTCACTGTCATTGGAGTGAGCCTCTGGTGGTTACTAAAAATTCTTTGCTCCCACACCCTGTGGTCCCACCTGGCGCTCACACCTGCTGCCAGAGCTGCCACTCACACCTGCTGCCGGCACCCAGCACCGGCCCAATCACTCAGTGCTGACAGCGGGTACGAATGGCAGCAGGAATGGGGCTGCCGGCAAACAGGGGACTTGGGGCCATGGCAGGAGGGGGCAGGCAGGGGTGCGGAGAATGGGCCGAGACCCACCCCTGTGCCCACCACAGCCTTGATGCCCACAGTTCCTTTCAAGGTGCATGAATTCATGCACTGGGCCCCTAGTAGTCAGATAATTGCCATATTTTATGCTATAGTAAACTTTTATGAATTTGTCTTGGTCAAGTAAATAAACAAAAGTAAAAATATTTTGTCTCTCAATTCAATTTTGTAAAAAACTGTGTTGGTGAAGACAATATGGTGTGGATGAAAAAATAAAACTAGAAGCCAGAAGATGGGGTTCTGCAAATTCCATTTATGTTACCTTGAAGAAGTCACTTGCCCTCTTAGAGTTTTTGTTTCCTTATCTATATAAAATGCCAACATCCTGACCTATCGCCAATTTTTGGAATAAATGAATGCTCTCTTCTCCTAGAAGCACTTTCTTCAATTGGCCTCCAGGACTCCACTCACCCTTGACTTTACTCCTACCTCCCTGTTCACTCTTTCCTATCTTCTTTTTCCTGGTTTCTCCTCTTTTTGCTAGCTTTAAAGATTAGGATGCCACAGGGTTCAGCCCTTGGGAATCTTCTGTCTTTATTTACACTCACTCCCTTGGTGACTGTATTAGTTTTCTACAGTAAAATGAATATCACCAACTAAATGGCCTATCATGACACCCATTTTCAGCTCACAGTTCTGTAGGATAGAAGTTCAGGAATGGTGTTGTTGGATCCTCTGCTCAGGGACTCAAAAATGAAGTTAAAGGATATCTGGGCTGAGTTATCACTTGAAGGCTCTGGAAAAGAATCTGCTTCCAAGGTCAGTTAGGTTGTTGGCCAAATTCACTTTTATGAGATTGTAGGACTGAGGTCCCCTTTCTCTTGCTAGCTGTCAGCTGGGAGCTGGTCTCACTCATGGAGGCTGCCCATATTCCTTGCCACATGGCCCCAGCCTCCAACTTTTGAAGCTAGCAAGGTAGCAACGGAGAATTGCTTATGCATGCAGTCAATCTTGCTTCAAATTTCTCTCTTCTCTGTCTCAAAGCCAGATTCAAAGGAGTCATGGGATTAGGTCAGGCCCATTTGATTCAAATTAACTCAAAGTCAACTGATTAGTACCTGTTATGAGCTAAATGTTTGTGTCTGTCCCCTCACCCCGATTTATATCTTGAAACCCTAAACCCAGTAGGAGGGGCCCTCATGATGGAATTGGTACACTCATAATAGATGCCAGAGCGTTCTCTCTCTCTCTCTCTCTCTCTCTCTCTCTCTCTCTCTCTCTCTCTCTCTCTCTCCCTCCTCCTCTCTCTTTCTCTCTGCCATGCAGTGACACAGCGAGAAAATGCCCATCTATAAGTCAGAGAGAGAGCTTGCCCCAGAAACTGATCCTGCTAGCACCCTGATCTCAGACTTCCAGCCTCGAGAACTGTAAGAAAATAAATTTCTGTTGTTTAAGCCGCCCAGTCTGTGGTATTGTGTCATGACAACCACTCATCTACTTTGTTTCTATGGATATGCTTATTATGCCCATTTTATGTTAATGAAATCATACAATATATATGGCCTTTTGGGTCTGGCTTAGCATAATGCTTTCAAGGTTCATCCATCTTATAGCATGAGTTTCTTTTTATTGCTAAATAATTCCATTGTAAGGATAGACAATATTTTGTTTATCCATTTATCTGTTATAGATATTTGGGCTCTTCACACTTTTTGGCTGTTCTGAATAATGCTTTTATGAACATTTGTGTACAAGTGTTTTTGTGGCCATATATTTTCAGTTGTCGTGGGTATATACCTAAGAATGGAATTGCTGAGTGATAAGATAACTTTATGTTTAATTTTTTGAAAAACTGCCAGGCTTTGTCACAGTGGCTGTACCATCCAGCAATACCTGAAGGTTCCAATTTCTCCACATCCTTGTCAACACTTGTTATTTTCAGTTTTGTTTTTTATTCTAGTCATCCTAGTGAGTGTGAACTGGTATCTCACTGTGTCATTTGGTTTGCATTTGTTTGTCTTTTATGTTAAAAAGTTGAAAGATTGTCCCTCCAAACATTCATATCACCCTCTTCATCTTGATGTTGGTCTTACGTTTGTTAAAGAATTCTTAAAATTAATGCACATTTTCAACTTGAACCACTTCTTGGAGCAAAACTTTGGTAAATGTACTCTTTGCCTAAGATTATGCTTGCCTTTGTCATTAAAAAAAAGAATTCACTCAAATTTCACAAATTACTTCTTAGTCCTAATCATCTATTAGTTCAGACCTTTCATACTCAGCCCCTCCTCACTCTTCCAGATTCTGTGGTCATAATGCACCTGCCAGGGTTAATTTTCTGATAGTTCTAGTTTTTCAACTTGCTGAAGGCTCTGTCTGCATGGAGCGGATTCTAAGTCAGAAGTGGGATGTGAAGAGGGCGAAGAGGTGCCTTGACATTTTTATCCCTGCATAACTTCTCAGAGAGATAAAAGTCAAGCCTTGGTCAAAGGCCAAAAACTGAAAAGAACTTTGGGATAAATACAAATAATCCTGGACCACAGATTCCCAGCAGGAAAAGGTCAACCAAGGACTACACAAACAGTATAACACAGTGGCTTTCAACTGGGAGCATTTTGTGTGCCACCACCACCCCCCACCCCCTACATCCCCAGCATTTGGCAATATCTAGAGACATTTTTGGTTGTCTACTGGCATCTAGTGGGTAGAGGACAGGGATGCTGCTAAGCTTTCTACAGTGCACAAGACAGCTTCTGACAATAAAGTACTATCTGGCCGCAGATGTCAACAGCATAAGGTTGAGAAACCCTGATGTAATAGAACATCAAAGAGGACTTTTCTTATCCTTAATTTTCAGTGTATTTCGTAGGCTTTGTTTACACCTGTTTGTTTCAACCTCTTTAGCTGAACCTCCAGATGATAGTGGAGAGTAGTTCAGATTTCTCTACTTCTATTAAAAAGTAATACTCAAAATTCTGGGAGTAAGATAAAAGAAGAAAAACCCCCACTGGTGACTGCAGTCCAGCCATGTATAAAATATATATTTATAGGCTCCAGAGGGTAAGTGAGGAGGTTGACTTATGTATATGTATGTGTATGATAGATAAAAATCATTGTCATACAAAGAAGGTTACCTAGAAAAATAAAAAAAAATATATTAAAGAGGTGAAACTTGCTGTTAATTAATAAAAACTTTTTCTGTATTTTGTTGTGTATGGGACTTGTCAGACATTTTAACTTGATAATTTATTTTATTATTTATCATTCTAAGTAGACATTTATTTGTACACATAACTTTGTATTAATTCTGTGTTATATTTCTTGAAGACAACCCCTGAGAGACTTCAGGACCCACAGTCATATTCAGAGCCTGTGACTTTTTTTAAAAAAAAAGGTATTTTTTCCTCTATTTCAGAGAGGAAAGGAGAGGGAGAGAGATATGGCGACACCAATGATGAGAGAGAATCATTTATCAGCTGCCTCCTGCACTCTCTACATTGGGGATCAAGCTTGAAACCCGGGCATGTGCCCTTGACCGGAATCGAACCCGGGACCTTGCAGTCCACAGACCAATGCTCTATCCACTGAGCCAAACCAGCTAGGGCTCAAAAGCCAGCTTGTCACTCTACCACATAAACCTATTTTAATTCTCTTCAGTGCATTTATTACTATCTGATACAACTTTATTCTATTGCCTTTTTCCCTACGTAATGAAAACTCCATGAGAACAGAGACTCTCTTTTTCATCTCTGTGCCTAGAGTACTCAATAAACACTTGTCAAAGTGAATGAGTGAATCCCTGTTTTACAGATGGCAGAACCGAAGCACAGAGTGTGAAGAACCTAGAACAAAGTAGAGTCATAGATGGTAGAGTCAGGGTTTGAAGCCAGGCAGTCAGTCTTCAGAGACATCATCTTAACCACTATAGCATTCTGCTTTCTCCACCCAATAGGAACAGACCTGGTTATAATTAAAGACCAGAAGGGCAAGCGAAAGACCAGAAAGTTCTTCTGTCTTGGATCCAAAGGAGACCCTTCCTGGAACATGAGGAGATACAACAACCCAGGGGGGCGGTGGGTCTATTCTTAAATACTAGAAGGTCGAATATAAATGGATTTCCAGAATCATTTGAAGGTTCTAACAGGGGAGTGAAGTTACTCGTATACCCTTGACCAAAGACTGGTCCTCTCCTTTGTGGGGAAGGTCATCCTCTTCGACCCAGCGTGCAGCTTCGAGAGTGACACACATGGACCGGTGAGGGAGGAGGGGATCACCTGCCTAGCCAGCCAGATCAGCCGAATCAACCCTGGCAATCATTGGGGTGACAGATGTCGCAGCCAGATCGCCCTCACATCCGATTTCCCGAACCATTTGAAATCCACTCAGGTCCTACTGGAACCCGTCAACTATCTGCAAGTCAAGTCTGCAGCTGACTTTGACAATCCTGCTCCTAAAACCTTCCCAGGGATTCTGAGCAGACAAGAAAGTCACCTACCAAGCAAATGAAAGTCCACCTTTAGGAGCAAGTAGGGTGTACCTAGATGCTGTCAATTTAGTATTTATTAGGTCCCCTCACAAGGTAAGGGTAGCTGGGCTGGGAAGCCAGTGCCCGCTCCCTGATACCATCATTCCTGAGAAAGTAATTTTCTTCCCCTTCTCGCAGCATATGCTTTTAGAAAGTGGTCTCCGGGTTCCTGGGTCTGAGGTAATTTGTTTTTGCTGAATTTGATGACTTATTGTGGCCTATTCTTCCCAGTGTCTAAGTCACTTCCTGAGGTTAAATTTGCCCATTGAGTGGCACTCTCATACAATTAATGTATAGAGGCACCACTAGGGAGTTCACTTTTGTTAATTTAAGGATTTAACAGTATTTTCATCCCACCCCACCCTCCACTGTCTCCCCCCAGAGTAACTTGCTGGCTATGTGGGGTTTTTCTTCTTTTTCTTGATATCTATCAAGTAGAATGCTTTCCATGTGCTGTAGACATTCTCCTTGTGTTTTCTGTTCAGTGGGTGACAATAGAAGAGGAAGAATGAAAGGGTTATATAGATTCCTGGAATCGAGTATTTCCAAGCTCATCACTTGGAGAAATTACTAATCCCTTTAGCAAAGGTTATTCAGTTGGAATCATGCGATTTAAAAACACATTTCTCCCTTTCAGATATAATTTCTGTGAAATGACAATAATTCAGCAGTTAGTAGAAAGAGCAGTGAAGTCATATATCAAGATCACATTCCAGCCCTCTACCCTTTCTACTTCTGACACATAATAAAGGGCAACATATTAATAAAAGAGAAATTCAGAATTTATTTTCAACTGAGAACAACTGAAAAAAGATTATTTTTGACCTTTGTCTTTCTTTGCTGAAGGAGAACTAAGACCAAACTATCGACCTTGGTTATCTTGAATTAGCCAAGATTAAATTTCTTTACATAATGTCCTCTTATGTGTTGCTTTGGAATTATTTTTAGCAAGCAAAAGGGTGTATGCACTTTAACACCAGGAATTAAAAGTTATTTTTTATATGAAGAAAGTTAAATCCTAAGTACATCAGAAAAGTGGGTATCAACTCAGTTAATATTTAAAATAAATATGTGTGCGCACATGCGTTTCCCCCTATTTTTGGAGGCTTGGAGCATCTAGCAGACATTCCCAAAATCAAGGGCAGAGGCCATTACCGGGAGGCCAAAGGCAGGCAGTGCTTCAGTTGCATAGAGACCGATGGAACAGAGCACAGTGTGCAAGTACATTCATCTTAATCAAAAGACATTGTGTCACAGAGTTGGGAGTGCCCTTAAAAGTCATCTAATGCCATCACCTTGTATTCAGAGAAAAGGCTCTACTGATAACTTATCTTATGAGGCCTGGAGGAGGACAGAGTTCCTCCCTAACCTGATCCAGTCTGTCTGGGTAACTTCTTGATTACTTAATATTATCTACTATTTACCAACAGAAAGGTTTGACCATAAATAAAGCAGAATTCCTAGGTGGGATTCTTTATTCATTGCTATAATTTCATGCATAGGATTGAAAATGTTGAGTGTTTGCTAAATTCAGATGCTTCTTGGGTAAGGGAGGATTGTGGGTGGGGAGATGGTGAGGCCTGAGAGATCTCAATTTCCCCTTCCAAGTTTCCTGGGGATCATGGAGAGCTGAGTCCAGCTTTGGTTAAAAGCTCTTTTTCTGTAGGGGAGAATCTCACATCCCCACTTCCCCAGTCCAATTAGAAATGACTCAAGGTGCTGGCAAAGTCTCCTGGGGCAGTCAGTGGAGGTCACCTCTGGAGGAGGGCAAGTACAAATTCTGCTGATGGAATCAGCAGGTAGGATTTTAAGTTCTTTGTGGCCAGATGATAACCAGCCATGGTGGTTATAACTCTCCTGGCAGCCAGGGATCCTGCTCTTGAGACTCCTCTGCATTAAAAACACCGTGGAGCTTCTAAATTCACACATGACAAAAGAGCCTCCAAATTCCCCATTGTAAGTTTCATGCGAGGGGGCAAGCACTACTCAAGTACATCTGAATTAAGAGGAATCGTTCTGCTGGATTTGGAAGCCAATGGTTAAAAAGTGCTTGGTTTTCAGGTTTAAAAATGTTCCCTCTTGATTTTCAAATAATGGCTGATTTCAGCGATGTGTTTGGTCCCTTGAATTTCACTGCGAGTCTCAAACAATGACCACTAGATCTGCATCCTGTGGGGAGGATTGATTCTGGCAGCTGAGTCCACGCCACTGACTGCGAAGTACAAAGCTGTTTTATTTCCACCATGGCCACATTTTGATCTATAACGTTCTACTTTCTGAAGGGCCAGTTGGCATTTGGTCTGGTGGAATTCCAAGTGGCCGTGTGCCACCAGTTAAGCGGCACACATTACAGGACACGTGTGACTCTTCTTGCTGATTCCTTTTGCTAGAAGGATGCTCTTCCCTGATAAATGAAATCTGGAAGCCTCTCTTCCCTCTAATTTGCATGAGAGAATTAGGCAAAGGGCCTACAAGGATTATGAGGGCCCTTGTACCATTCATCTGAAGTCACACAGCAGTTACAGAGCTCCATGTAGATAGCGCAATCACCACCACATTCAACATGGAAATTACTCTGTAATTGAACTCTATTAGACACTAAGCCTGAGCCTCCCTGAAGGAAGACATTTGAACATTTGGGAATATTATCTGGGAAATTTAGGTTTTAAAAAATATTCATTTAAAATATTTGGGTGATTGATTTAAAAAGTACTTGTCCAGAAGTTTAAAATATTCAAAGAATGACCTGGATTCTTCCTTCCTATTGATACGTAGGAACACATCCCCAAATTATGCACATTCTATCATAATTGCTTAGTCATTGAATTTCAGTTCTTTCTGGAGAAAGAATCCAGGTTGACTTATACTAGTAAAAGACAGAAGTCCAGTTCCCTAGCCTGACTGCCCTCCAGAGCCTCAGCTTCCCATCACCACCTTTCTGGACATTTGGACTTGGATGCCTTGTAATTACTCTAATCAATGCTCCAATCTCCCTTTTTGCTTCCAAGTGGTTCCTATCACCATCTGTGCTACCAATGCTTACTAACACCTTTCTTTTCTTTGTCCCAAATTTCCTTGAGTCCCCAAGGCTTGCTGGGTGTTCCCTTGCATTATCTCTCACACTCCACCCTTCCTTTCAATTCCCATTGCTCCCAGACCCCCTGCTGCTTCCAGCCTGGCGGATTATAATAGCCTCCTAACTAATCGCTTACTTCTTTCTCGCTCTCCAATTCACTGTTGCCACAGTAATCTCCCTAAAACACCATGTAATCATGCCAAACCCTTAATTAAAAATCTTCATTATCTCTTCATTACCACCAGGATAAAATCCAAGTGCCTTAGTTTCCTTCTACTATCTGGCTTCAATCCACATTTCTGGTAATTGCCCACACCTTCCCCACAGTTTTCGTAGACTCCACTCAAACCAGCCAAATCATACCATTCATCCACCAGAAATGTTTTTTTCCAGCCTCTCACTGAGAGTTGTGTTCATTCTTTGAGACCCATGTCAACATCTTCTGCCTCTTGTGAGCCTTCTTCCCAGGACAATTGTTCCTCCTCAGAGCTCCTAGAACATAAAATGACCCACATCATGGCCTAACATTGCTTACTAGTAGTTCTGCCCTTCTTTGCATTTAGGTTTTGTTTTTTTTTTAAGTCTTTTTTAAAAAATATATTTTATTGATTTTTTTTTTTTTTTTTTTACAGAGAGGGAGAGAGAGGGATAGAGAGTTAGAAACATCGATGAGAGAGAAACATCGATCAGCTGCCTCTTGCACACCCCCTACTGGGGATGTGCCCGAAACCAAGGTACATGCCCTTGACTGGAATCGAACCTGGGACCCTTGAGTCCGCAGGCCGACACTCTATCCACTGAGCCAAACCGGTTTCGGCCCTTCTTTGCATTTAGTTTTGAAGTGCTTGTGTTTTCTACTTCAACTATATGTGTCTTAAGATAAAAAATTGTTCCAGATACATCTTTCTCTCGTTATAATCATCACTGCTCGCTGCCTGCCATCCCCAATAAATAAATACCAATTATGATATGATTTGGTTATAAGATATTTGCAGTTTGATGGCCATTGGAAATAACTGCTGCAGTATGTCCATTGTGGTATTTTTTTATTTGGGACAACTCATATGTGTGATTAGCATGCCAGATTATAAAGGAGATTTATTTGGTGTGACTGGGTGCTCAAAGTCAACCATCCTAAAAAGATAAAGTTAAAGAAATGCTGGGGAAAATAATTTGTAGGGAAAAACTATTATTCACCATCCCTAAGGACTTAGGGATACAATGGAGGAACTCTTTGTGCACAGCTATGGAATGGTGGAGAGGCTGAAGGGAAAGCAGGCACAACTGTGTTATCGCCTAATTATACTGTATTTTTCCATGTATAAGACGCTATTTTTTTCTAAAATCGTTAGACTGAAAATTGAGGGGTGTCTTATACACGGAAGTCAGCCCAGCTGAGGAGGGAGCTGCACAGGTGCGTTGCTGCCATACCTTGTCAAACAGATTTCCTCCAATCATGAGCCTTATTGTTACTGACATCAGCTGATTCCATAATTGGAGATGAAGGTGGAGAGTAAACAGACCCAACAGGGACCTGAGCATTCTGAGCCCATAAAGATGTCAAAAAATAAACAGACAAATACGGTAAGCGATTGTCTTACTCTGTAAAATTCAAACTGAATGTTATCAGCTATGCAAAAGAGCATGGAAATAGAGCTGCAGAGAGACAATTTGGACCTCCTCCCACTGAGTGTATGATCAGACAGTGGAGAAAACAGGAAGAACAACTCCTGAAGATGCCAAAAAGGAAGAAGGCCTTAATAGAAAAATGAGCAAAATGGACAAACTTTGAGCAGAGGCTTAAGATTTGAATTATGGAGCAGCACCAGAGTGGCTTATGTGTGTCAACCACACTTATTCAATGTCAGGCAAGAATGTTTGCAAGTGAAATGAACATTATTGATTTTACAGGAAAGGCAAAAATGGTGCTTCAATTTGATGAGGAGAGAAAGCCATGAGAACATGAACAAAGTTCACTCAGAAAATGCCACCAGTTTATGAAGATGATCTCACATATATAGACAGTGACTCAGAAGACAGCAGTGCTACAATAGAAGTTGAAGACATTGATATGTCTGGAGCTAATAGTGATGAAGAAGAGAGCAGTGATGCAACAGAGGCTAAATAAAGTAACATGCTGCATAATATCATAGTACTGGTATATAAACATTACCAGCAGTAATTACTAAATAAAAATGTGTTCTGTTTTATGTTTAAAATATTTATTTCTTAATTTTGGGTTGGAAAACTAGGGGGCTTCTTATACATCAGGTGTCTTACACACAGAATAATACAGTAATTTCTATCTAAGTGTTCGGCAATGTGCAGCTCTGCCCTTCTTTGCATTTATGCTAGACTCACATAGGAGTAAGGCACAGTACACAGGGCATGGAGAAGCATCAGGTGATTCTCCCGACTCTATTTTGTGTTTTAGTTCCAATTAGAATGTAGGTACCTTGTCCTGAAGAGGTAGTGTCCTCCCTGCTCTACGCTAGCCAGGAGGGCATTGCATCTCCAGGGCCTTTCACTTTTATACTTCACCTCAACTCACTGCATCCTTGCAGAAGGTAAGTACTTCTTCTCCTTGTCACTGTGGAGTCCCCAGATCAGGCACTCCATAATCTCACATGCCATCATCACAGGAATGAAAATCTTCCTTATGGTTATGAGTAGAGAATGCCTTCTTTCTGTCTCCCCCCATTTTCTTTCCACTTGGGGGAAGAACCATGAAAAAAAAAATATTCATAAGATAAACTATACCAGGTAGTTGAGGATGTTGGGATTTCTTTCTTTTTTTTCCCTCTTTTCTTCTTCTTTAAAAAATATTTACTGAGGAACACAACTTGTGTATTAACATTATTTCTGGAGGTGACAGGTGTAATCATCACAATAGTTGGCATGACCCTGGGCATAAGCCAGAGGCTTTCCCATGTTACTTGTGTCCCTACTGGACAGCTGACACTTGAAGGAGTCTCCCTTCCCAAATTATCTGATGCCCATTGAACTGCTTGTACCCTGTTTCCCAAAGTGTCTTCTGCAATAGGCTTTAATATATATATATGTATATATACATATATATGTATATGTACATATATATATACATACATGTGTGTATATATATATATATATACACACATATATATATATATGTATATACATATATTGCAAATTGTCCAGGACGCCATCACAGTAACAACTGAACAGCAGGCTGCATGGGGCGACCAGGCCAGCAGGGGGGTTAGTGAGGGACAACCAAACAACTGAACAGCAGGCTGCATGGGATGACGAGGCTGAAGGGGGCAGTTGGGGGCAACCAGGCAGGGGGGGGGGTGATCAGGCTGGCAGGGGGGCAGTTAGGGGCCTAAACCAGCTGTTAGACATCCCCTGAGGGGTCCTGAATTGGAGAGGGTGCAGGCTGGGCTGAGGGGACCCCCCCATGAACGAATTTCATGCACCAGGCCTTTAATATATATATACTGAGTGGCCAGATTATTATGATCTCTGAATGCATAATAATCTGGCCACTCAGTGTATATCCTATATAATGAAAGGCTAATATGCAAATTGCCCCCTTGACCAGGAGTTCAATCAGCAGGCAGGCCGGCCAACTGCCCATGTCCCCTCCCCCTGGCCAGGCTGGCCGGACCCCACCCATGCACGAATTCATGCACCAGGCCTCTAATATAAATACATACACACACACATATACACACACACACACACACACACACTGAGTGGCCAGATTATTATGCGTTCAGAGATCATAATAATCTGGCCACTCAGTGTGTGTGTGTGTGTGTATATATATATATATTATTTCAGAGAGGAAGGGAGAAGGAGAGAGAGATAGAAATATCAATGGTGAGTGAGAATCATTGATCGGCTGCTTCCTGCACACCCTCTACTGGGGATCAAGCCAGTAACGTGGGCATGTGCCCTTGACTGGAATTGAACCCAGGATCCTTCAGTCCATAAGCTGACACTCTATCCACTGAGCAAAACCAGCTAGGGCAATAGGCTTTTCTTTGTTGTCCCCAATAAAACATTAAAAATAGTATTTCAGTCAATGAGACCCGAAGTCACAATTTGTGTACAAAAGATCCAGGAGACATTGTTCTCAGAGCTCAAAATCATTCAGGGAAGTGAACCAACATGCACATGACTTGAAGTTGTCCCCAGGTTAATGCGACATGTAAACATTTACAAATTACACATTCTGAATCCAATAGAGTACATGGCTTAAAGAAGTAATCCGAGCTAAATGGTGTCCTAAAAGAGGTAAATTTGAGAGAGATTTTTATGTGGAATAGAGTTGTGTATAAAAAGATGTGGAGCTGAGTCAGAGTAATTCCCATGAGGATGGTGGAAACTTGATTAAGACAGAGAATTCTAGATGAGAGTTCATTTTCTCATCAGGTTTGAAACACAGATGTAGTCTAATCCACCTTTGCATCTAGGGCAAACAGCATAGTGCCTGGCACATAGTAGGTGTGAAAAAAATGCCTGGTGAATTAGCGTATAAAAATTAATTCTTGCAGAATCAAATATATTGAATAAAAAGTGAACTAGTGTATTTCTAACTTTGCTCCATCTTGGTTACATTTTTTCTCTTCCCCTATTGCCTGCTGCTCTTCTTGCCTTTCTGACAGGGTTGAGTGGTAAATGCAAACACCCAGATTAATATGTTATGCACATTTGTATTGTTCCATTTGTCTCATGGGGGAGTGGAGGTGAGAATCAGACAGGATAAAGCACTTTGGCCCCTTATATTAGAGAGGACATGTCAATGCCTAAGGAAGATAATACTGACTAAGCATGTTTAAAAGCTCTGTTTTTGGATGGACATTAAGGTCCTCAGAGAAATTAGGAGAACATCTTCCGGATCCCTATATGCTAATGGGTACTTTTCTATAATAAATTCAGTTGAATTTTCCCAGGGCTCCCTGTCCCTTACCCCTTCCCTCCCAGGTCAAAGTAACAGTTGCCATGAACTTTGCTTCCCTGGGTACAAAGCTAATACAGCGCCCAGTCTAAAGAGGAAACTACAAGTTCACTTCACTTGGAAGGCCATATATAGCGCAGGAGAGAATTATGAGTAAAACAATTGTTTTTTTAGAGAAGAGAAAATATGGAGGTCTTTCCCTCCTAGTGACCTTGCTGGTCTCCATGGCAACTTTGTGCTAATTGGCGAACTGTGCTTCTGCAGAAAGCGGGCAACTCCCTCCAAGACCTCCAAGCACACGAGCGCCACCTAGTGAGAAAAATCCCACTTCAAAACTTTCTAAAAACAACCCTAACTGTTCATTTAACTTCCCCCTAAAAATGATAAAAGTTCATATAGACACACATAATAATATTTAATAATTTTAAATATTTTAACGAAGAATCCTAACTTAGGAATCAAAAGACTAAAACTAGTTAAGTGAACTGAGTCAGGAAATTCAAAGATTCAACCGCTACTTTTTAAAAAATATATATATTTGTATTGATTTCAGAGAGGAAGGGAGAGGGAGCGATAGAAACTTAATGACGAGAGAAAATCATTGATTGACTGCCTCCTACCTGCACATCCCCTACTGGGGATCAAGCCCACAATCCGGGCATGTGCCCTTGACTGGAATCTAACCTGGGACCCTTCAGTCTGCAGGCCAACTGCTCTATCCACTGAGCCGAACTAGGGTTCAACCACTACTTTTTAATCACAATTTGATTTCTTTTCACCTATGTATGTTTTCAGTGGTGCTGATGTGTTACGATTCAAATGTAAAGAACATCTTCAAAATTCTGGAATAAAACAAAAGAGGTATGGATGAAGGGTTGGGAATGCTGTGCAAGGAGACAGAAACAAGACTGTCCACTCTATACTCTGTTATATTGCTTATTTTTGAACCATGTGAATGTATTGCTAATCAAAAATTATATTAAAAAAGAGCAGTGAGCACATGTTTGTGTTGCACATAGCCATTTAGTTTCAGCAAAAACAATATCACCAGTCACATTAAACTTATTTGCTAATTTGCAAAGAAAAACAATGCCTCCTCTTCATGAAGTTAAAGAATGTTTTACAAGTAAAAGTACTTGCTTGTCTGCTAAATGTAATCTGGTACACATAAGAACTTCATTTGAAACACACACACACACAACACACACACACACACACACACACACACACCATACCTCTGAGTTTCTACATCTTACATAGGCAGACATCTCAGCTATTGATTTGAAACACACACACACACACACACACAACACACACACACACACACACACACCATTCCTCTGAGTTTCTACATCTTACATAGGCAGACATCTCAGCTATTGATTTGAAACATACACACACACACACACACATGCGCGCACACACACACACACACATCAAATTGCTATTTAACTTCCTTGAACAAACTCTACTAAGTATTTTACCTAATTTGACCCTTGGACTTAATAATAAAAAAAGGAAATAGAGCCCTGGCTGGTGTGGTTCATGATTAGAGCATTGGCCTCCCACACCAAAGGGTTGCAGGTTCAATTCCCAGTCAAGAGCAGGTACCTGGATTGCAGGGTCCTCAGCCCCAATCCAGGCTTGTGTGAGAGGCAACCAATGGATGTGTCTCTCTCACATCCATGTTTCTCTCTCTTTCTCTTTCTCCCTTCCATTCTAAAAAAAAAAAAAAAAATCAACAGGAAAAAATATCCTCAGGTGAGGATTAACAACAACAAAAAAAGCAAATGGATGTTCAAAGTTACAAAGCAAAGCTTATAAGATATCCTTCAGGTTGTGGCAACTGCTGAAAGAAGACTTCCATTTATCTTTTGCAACTTGGAAAGAAAGACTCATGGAATCTTGCACCAAATGCAGCTTACTGTCCTGACGAAGATGCCGACCCAGAATAGTCATGCTGGCCTTCTCAATGCTCCTGTGGTACCAGGCCACTCATTGATGTGTCCAGGCTGCGAAGACCAGCACACCTAACAAGTATGATCCTTGGCTTTGAGGTTATTTTATAAAAGAACCAAACTGCTTGCTTAAAAAATGTGAAAAATATCATGTAGTCTGGAATATTTTTCTGCCTTTATTTGTGGTTGAATTTTTCCTGTCCACAGACCTCTTTATGATGGTAACAGACCCTGGAGACTCCACAATTATCTCCCCACCATTGAAACAAAGCAATATACCAGCAAATGAGACAGCTTTGGCTCAACAAGTGGATGCAATTTTTTCAAGTTCGTCTTGGAATTTTGAAATGGATCCTCAGTGAATAAGAACTGCACCACCACCATGTTTTACTGTGTGGCAGTTTGGATGGATATTGGGGGGAAATGCATTTGTGCCATGGAAGCATAATAATAGAAAATAAAAGTACAGATTTAGAATTTTGCATATGTTAGAAAGTAGGTTTGTAGTTGTTGGCAAGGAAAATAATACAATAATCCTATATAATAAAGAGTAAATATGCTAATTAGACCGGATGGCAGAACGACCTTCCGGAATGACCAGTGGGTGAGAGGTGGGGCCATGAGGCAGCCGGGGCCACAAAGGCCTACTCTTTCAGGAATTTTGTGCATTGGGCCTCTAGTTAATAAATAATGTTACAAGAATAAACTTTGTTTCATGTACATATAACTGTAGATCTACTTTTGCCCACTCTCTATGAACCTCAGATTATGGTAAAACAAATCTGATCTTTAATAGCATGTGTTAGCGTACTTCATGCCAAATATTATATTTTATTTTATATATATTCTACAGAAAATATTAAATAGCCAACAATTACTATATTGTAGAGGGCCGCCTGGGAGGCACCTGGGCATTTCCTTAATTATCATCAGCTGAACTTGGCTTAGGCCGAGTCACGCCCTGGGAACATGCTTCCCCAATGAGGCTGGACATGTTAATCAGTTCTGACTTCATAGCAGCCCAGGTGTCAGCAGGGGCGGGTCTAGATATGTAAATCCAGTAATGCTGGGGCCTAGTTAAGAATGCAAATAAGCTCCTTTGATCCTAAGTTTTGGTGTTACTTCCTGGATTTGGGGATATAAAATAAACCTGCTGGGTGGCTTAGGGTCGTCGTCATGCTGCCTCTCCATCAGAGAGAAAAGATGGCGTCCCACCCAGCTCCCAGCTTCATGAATCTATTTTTGCGTCTTGTTTTCTTTATTTCTATTATTTCTCAATCCCTGGCCGCCTCCACTTAGAACCGGTTCGTTCATCTCTCTTTCCGTGCGGGACACGGAAAAGGGAGATCCCCGCCATGTTTGGCCCCCGCCGCTTCAGGCCCCCGCATAATGGCGCCCAACGTGGGGCATGAAAGAGGCAACAAGAGGTAAGAGGCAAGGGATCGCTCCCAAGAATTGCGCGCGCCACAGATTTAAGAAATGTAAGGTAATGGGGAGTGTATTGTATTGAACTGAATTGAAATAGCCGGGTGTAAAACGTGGGTAATCCTAAAAAATGCTTTAACTATGCTCAGATCTCAAAGATTTTCTGTTAAGCATAGTCAAATTCTTGATTTCTTTCTTAATTTTTGTTGTTAAAATGTGGGAAAAGGTCAGAAAGCAGTTGCATACTTGATTCAGCACAGGAGAGTTTAAGAATGTCTAAGTGGGGTGCAGCCACGGCCTTACAGCCTGCAGTGGAAGGGTGCAAGTCTCTAAGACCATCTGCACCTCCTCCGCCTCCACGTGTAAACTACTTGTAACCAAGTAGAAAAAGGTTAAAGGAATTTCTCAGCAACTGCCAATCTTTTTCTTTCCTTAAAAATAAATAAAGAAATAAAAATAAAAATTGAAAAAATAAATAAAATAAAAACAGTAGATGCCAAACCATTACTGAATCTTCCCCCTAAGAAACAAGGAGGTGGGGGAAGGGAGACACGTGGTGATCCAATATGGACGCCACTCCCCAAGAAAGCCACTTCTTCGCCTCATCTTCGCCATCTTTATTTATTTTCCAGCTAATGACTTAAAGCTTTTTACAAATTCATAAATGCATCCGGGATTTCTGTGCACATGTAAAGGGAAAAGGCCAGTTTAAAAACGAGTGCGCATAGTTTTGAGCTGAACCTAACTCTTTGCTGTGTACAGAATAAAAACCCGAGACTGTTTTGGCCTTAAAAATGGCGGAGATGAACCGGAGAAAGAAATACAGACTAGTTTCTGAAGGCCATCTAAGGTAGCTCTTTTGAAGTTTCCCGCCCGAGGCTGGTAACCAACAAGTAAATAGTCAAGTTTACATATGAATGGCTGAGAGTTTGCTTCTTGACTTCCCCAGCAGGAAAATTGTGACCTTTTTGAAATTTAGTGGCTGGGCCAAGCCTATCGGCTGGAAATTTAAAAGAACTTGGAAGTTTACTAAATCAAATGATAAATTTAAATTAAATGTATTGAAATTGATAATACTGAAATGTTGATCTAAGTATGCCTAGTATGAAGTCTAGATGTTATAAGTTAATCTATTAATTGAATATGCCTTATATTTTATTTGAAATGTATCCTTAAAAATGTAAAAGTGTTATTGATTTGAGAAATGCTAAGTATTTGATTTGCTACCTGAAAAACTGAAGCTCTGAAAGTTTAAGTCTCTTTTCTCATCATGAAAAGGCTACAAAAATGAAAACCCAGAACCTTTTTTCCTAAGAAAAATGGCGGATTTGACCAAAAGGAAAAAACAGGCTAGTTCCAGCAGCAGATTGGCATTTCCATAATAAAGAGTAGTTTTTAAAATGCTAATAGAAAGTGTTAAAAATTTAACCTTAAGGTCTTCAAGACAAAATTTATCCAAAGTAAATGCCTTAAAACAATTGTAATTGGATTTAAAACTAAAAAATAAATATATATATATATAAAAATAAAGTAGCCCAAATAAAGACTGGCTATGCCCCTTGTTAATGCAGGAAGGCGTAGTCGCCCTTCCCCCAGCATTCAGGTAGGCAAGTTCCCGCCAGTAGCCATTTTTAAGAATGTCATTTACATTTGAATAGACCAAACCTGTTTCGCCATCTTTAAATAGGTTTGGCTTTGGCGCTTAAAAATCTTAAAAGTTTGCTTAATTATATAAATAATAAAAGTTTATTAAATATCTAGAGATTTTGAAATGAAAAAAACGCTAAAACATTAATCTAAATTTGCTTCATGAAAGATTTAGAAGACAGAATTGAATCTATTTGATTATGTCTTGTGTTTTAGAAATTTATTATTAAGAATATAAGAGTTGTTAATCAAAGAACTGCTAATATTTGACTTGCAAGCTCTGAAAGTTTAAAGTGCAAATTGAATTGAGAGAAATTATATAAATGTGGTGTAATACCTAAAATATAAAAACATGTTTTTGAGAAAATAAAATGTTTTCTCTTGAATAATTAGAAATTCAAAATATGTTACTTCTTGGTCTGATTTTAAAAAGAGAATTCTGTGATATAGTTTAAATTTAATTGATGTTCTTTAAGATAATTTAACTATATAATCTTTAAATCATATATATTGCATATTTGATCTTTCCAGATGTATTTCAATGTTTTGAGAGTGGCTTTTGGATATTTCATTGGGCCCTTGAAATGTATTTCAAAAGTCTATTCTCTCTTAAAAGAAATATTTTTTTAATCAAACCGATTGATACTTGAAATTGCATGGAAAGCTTTATCAAATAAATAATTAGTATATTTTACTTATATACATATATATTAAATGTTATGAAAGTTTTGACCTGTAAGAAAGGCAAAAACAATATATTTCTTAAATATAGCCAAAATTTTCAACAGAAGTAGAATTTCATAGAAAGACAAAAGCCTCAAGTAGCCTGCATTTTTGTATGGGATGAAGGTGGGACACTGTTTATGCTTTTGGATCAGACCAATAAAGTATCAAATATATAAGTTTTACTGAATAAGTTTCTTTGCTTTTTAAATTAAAGATACCTACTTAAGTTACCCTATAAATTAGATTTTTAAAATATAATCAATGTCTCATATAAATTAAGTTACATGAGAAGCCAATGTTTTTATAAGTAATTGAATCCTGACTCGTAGCCGCCTGCATTCTTAATTAAGCTAGAGGAGGAGCAACATTTGCCGATTGTGAGGCAGCCGCCATCTTGCCTGCCCCTCTGGCCACGCGGTTACTGCCTGCCATCTTGAAATAACAAAGGCCAACCCCTTTCCTTTGAATAAGCCAATGTCTTTAAATAAATCTTCTAAGAAAGTTACTGAAGCCTTCCCATGATCCCTCTGTATATGCAAATAAGCCTAAGAGGATACTTTAGAAATATAATTATGAATTTAATAAAAAGGAGAAATTTAAAATTTTAAATTCTCTTCCACTAGTATTTACAGTGTAAACTAAGATTATTGTTAAAATGTTAAATCTGAGAGTAAATTAGTAGTCAGCCTTACTGTAAGAGTACTTGTAATATAGCTAGCTAGTCGCTTGAGGCTTGCCTTTCAAGCTGTAACCATACAGATTGCTTGTTATAAAAAGAAAGACAAAGAATCTTAAATGAAACTCTCTGTAACCTGAAAATTATTTTGGAAGGAAATAAAGAAAGCCTTCCTTCAAATATCATAGGGATTGTAATTGATAACCAATGCATTAGGCCTCAGAAGGTGTAGATAAGAAAAGATTAAATGACTTTTAGAAATTATTAGGAGACTTTAACTGGTTAAAACCTTTTCTATACAAAAAGAAATTAATAGCCAGTTTGAGATTGAATTGCCATGGCCTAGAACAAAGAATATTCTTACATGATATTTTATAATTTCATTATAATTTTTGATATTTTACAACAGCATATTGTACAATTATCCCAAACTTACAAATTAATTCTTTGAATGTTTGGCAGCAATTTATAAGGACATGAAAGAATCCCTTCCACTCTTGGAAGGCCCCCTGGGAAGGCATTTGAGCATTCTATATTGGCCCTTCTTGCTCCTTTTGCCAAGAGGACCCTCTTCTCACAATCCAATTGCCCATAGCTGTTGCCTGAGTTTTCAGTTCATACTGAGGTTGAAGCCTCATGGTGGCTGGTACCATGGATCTTTCTCTCGCCCAATTGCGTGAGCTGGGCCCTTCCTGGAGAAGAAACCTGGGTACCCCAAGATCTGTGATCAATGCCAGGGCCCCACCAGCAGGCGAGGGGATCCCAAGGCAGGTGCTGGGCATGGAGGCCATAGGGGCATAAGCTACCAAGGAGACAAAACTGAACCTCACATCACACTGCTTGGCCCCGGAGGATGGCTGGTTAGTCAAAGACGGGTAAGATTCCTCAAGGGAGGAACAACCTAAGACAGGCACAGTCGCAGAGGGGCCATCAGGAGAGAACTTGGGGGTCAACAGAGGTGGGGCACAGAACCTCACCCCCCCAACATTGCAGGGGCTTGAACACTCGCCCCTTCTGAGGGAGGTCTCCTGCCCCATGGCTGCTTCGTGCTTCCCATGCCCAGCTCAGATCGGGAAGAGACCCAGATAACAAGAGACTTGTCCCAGCTTAGACTGAGACCCAGGCAACAGAGAGTTGGCCAATAGCAGCTGCCCTATGTCTAAATCTAGCCTAGCACCAGGAATGATCAGGGCTTTCTCAAGGATGCAAAATAATCCTTTCCATTAATATTTACAGAGTAAACTAAGATTGTTGTTAGAGTATTAAATTTGACAGTAAAATAGTCAAGTTTTCAAATTAATTTAAATTAGCTAAATGAAATAAGTGAATATTCAAAAAATGTAATTGTACAAAAGCTGTTCCTAAAGTATTAACCAAAATTTCTATTGATAGTTCATTTCATGGTAAAATTACTTAACATGCAATGAACCTAAAGCAGTCATATTTTTGTGCAAAAAATTAAAATTTAAAGTTATCAAGACTGCATTATAAAAATCTTCCAAAGCCTTCTAATAATTAAATAAAAATAAGGGGGGATAGTGGAGTAATATTCTGTAAGGAAAAATATCCTAAAAGTAAATTACATCTAGAAATTTTTTACTTTGAAAATTAATTTTTATTTGTAATGCAAACAATAAGACACCCATGAAAAACACATGGTGTCAAAATAAACCAAAGGAAAATTGTTTGGGCAAAAATCAAAGTCTAATTTATAGAAAAGAATTCTTTATTAACCTTTGGTCGAGAATATGTTTATATTTCCAGAAAACTCCATGGATTCCTGCAACAACGGATCCCAGAGAGGACCTGATAGGACTACTGCAACCACAGAATAAGCAGTGGCCCCCCAAGAACAGAGGAGAAATAGTCCAGAAATAAAAATAGTGAAGATGCCTTGCCATGCTAGCAGTCAGCACCTGTGCATTGCTGCAGGTTGACCAAGGACAAGGAAGGTCGGTGTGCATGCTTACAGACCATGTGTGCACACCCTTCTGCATAGAAGTCAATGTTTGATGTTTTGTGTTTTTACCAGGACCCCTGACTTGGGGTCTTCCCTTATGTCTAACACAGGGAATAGTATTAACTGCCACATTAAAAGAAATGTTATACCTCAGGCATTAACCATTTTTACAGATGGATCCAGTTCTGAAAAGGCTAGATCTACTGCAGCAGGAGAGCAAAGATCCTTCAAACCTTTTATATTTCAGTAGAAATACAAGCTCTTATTTGTGCCTTAACAGATTTTGCTACAGAGCCCATCAACCTATAGTAATAGTGCTTATGTGGTAAGTATGGCCAAAATTATTGTAACAGCTACTATAGGGCACACTAATTCAGAGGAAACTTTTCATTTAATTTTCAGCCTTTTAAATGTTATTAGAGAAGGACAATTTCCATGTTTTATTGGAAGCAATGTCCTCAGTGTGTTATCTATCACCTCTCTGTGCCAACTTTAGGGGGTAAATCCCCGAGGACTTAAACCTAATCAAATTGACAAAATAGATGTTACTCAATTGTGGAAAGAGCCAATCGTACTCTTAAAATCATTTATTAAAACAAAAAGGGGGAGATAGGTGTTATGTGTCACCTAAAGAGGCTCAGTCAAGCCTTTTATACTTTAAAAAAATTTTTAATTGTAATGCAAAGGATTGTAAAGCAGGTGAAAGGCATCAGGCCTCCTGTACAATAGCCTCCACTGAGTCAGCTAGGTGAAAGGAAGCATAAACCAGATAAGAGTTTTATCAGATTCAGTAATAATGTGGGGAAGAGGTTGTGTTTTATATCTTTCCAGAAGGAGCAATGCAGCCAATTTGGGTGCCAGAGCGTTATATCCGTCACCAAATGGACCCAGAGAAGCTCCTGTGTCCCTTCACTCAAAGGGACTGAGAGCTGCCCTGATGACAGCAAAGCGGAGGAAGAAGAAAACTGAAAGCTACACAAGGGACTGAGGTGCCAACATGGAGTCATCTGAAGAAAATGACTGAAGCACAGCAGATTGTGGAAAAGCAAGAAGTTGAGGCTACTTCTTCAACCATGTTCCTGCTCATGCTAGCATCTGTTAGCTGCCAGTCTAATGCAAAGTCTTGCGCAGCCAAGTCCAAGGACTCTGAGTAAATATATACCAGCAGCAAGAGAGACTTTCTTTCATTTAGTAGCAAAAAATGTTAGTTAACATGTCCATAGTTCTGATTTCTCTTATTGTTGTTTTGTTATTATTTAATAGCCAGAGATTTGCTCTTGACATTCAAGTTTTGAAAATGATAACATGTATGTAGTTTAGTTTTGCATTGGCATTGTTTGCAATTGTGTTGATATTAGAGCTTTATTCTTAATGTTTAAATTTTACTTTTATTATAAGTAGCTTAAAAACAAAAGAAAGGGTGAGATGTAGAGGGCCGCCTGGGAGGCACCTGGGCATTTCCTTAATTATCATCAGCTGAACTTGGCTTAGGCCGAGTCACGCCCTGGGAACATGCTTCCCCAATGAGGCTGGACATGTTAATCAGTTCTGACTTCATAGCAGCCCAGGTGTCAGCAGGGGCGGGTCTAGATATGTAAATCCAGTAATGCTGGGGCCTAGTTAAGAATGCAAATAAGCTCCTTTGATCCTAAGTTTTGGTGTTACTTCCTGGATTTTGGGGATATAAAATAAACCTGCTGGGTGGCTTAGGGTCGTCGTCATGCTGCCTCTCCATCAGAGAGAAAAGATGGCGTCCCACCCAGCTCCCAGCTTCATGAATCTATTTTTGCGTCTTGTTTTCTTTATTTCTATTATTTCTCAATCCCTGGCCGCCTCCACTTAGAACCGGTTCGTTCATCTCTCTTTCCGTGCGGGACACGGAAAAGGGAGATCCCCGCCATGTTTGGCCCCCGCCGCTTCAGGCCCCCGCACTATATGACATATGTTCACAATTTTTTTTACTTATATTTCACTAAAGTATTACATTGGATAGAGGCTGACAGCTAAAATGAAAAAGTTTAAGTGAGTGTGTTTGAAAATTTTAAATACATATATTCCTATCTTTTACTGTATGAGCTTGTGATTTTAACAACAACAACAACAAAAAAACACCCTATAAAACAGGGTAGAATCAATGACGAGGCCATTATCCTGTAAAAATAAGAGATTTTAATTTATCTGACAGTTGGTTTGGGCATTATTAAAAAAAGGAAAATATGTACAGTTGCAACTGTTGAATGATATCCAATTTATAACTCTAGTCACATGGCTACAAAGCTAAAAAGAAGTGAAATTGAACCATCCTCCAGTAAATTAAACTCATGCCTATATCCCATCTAAACTGTTGGTCCAACCATTCTCTTCATTTCATCTGAGTTGATCCAACCCTAACCTGTCTGTGCTGAAATTGTTCTTAGAGTGACAGCTGTGATCCAACATTTAGTAATGGATCATTAAATAGGAGAAAACCCCCACACATCAGTCAGTCAGAATTTGATATTGGATTCTCAATTAGAAAATATTCATCTTGTCAGAGCTATAAGCAGTATGTACAAATCTTTGGTATATATAAAGTTATTATATATATATATGTATATATATATATATATATGTATGTATATATATATAAAGGTGTTTTGTTTTGTTTTCCTAAAAGCATAATCCATTTTGGTCACTTAGATCTTTATAGCTGGGGAGAACTAACATCCTCCATGAAATATTACAACTATTTTCTTTTCTAAAATTCCTGTGTGTTAGAAGATATTTTACTGTGTACTAGATGGGTTTAAATGTCCAGCTGAGTTAATGGCTAGGGATGCCAATTGTTTTAATTTGACCATTTTAAGAACTAACTTGGAGCTAATAACCTTTCTATTCAGAATTCCACCTTAGAAAAAAACAGCAGCTCTATCAGCAAAAAACATTTGAATTACAGTAAGCTATGGTTGAGATATAATTCTTTGACCATCTACTTTATAACATGTAACTACATATTACATGATCTCAAGTACTTTAATACTACTCCCAACTATTCTGTGAACATTTCATTAACTTCCTAAGGAATCTCATTTTCTTGGTAAACTTGCTTAAATAATCAGCTATTCTACCAAATAAAAATATACTTTCACTTTGCAAATTATAAAAAATATACATTTTTTTATTTTAAAAAGAGAAAGACTTTCCATTCCCCATTCATCCATTCAATAAACTAATATTTATTGACTGTCTAATAAGTGCCAGACACTGGGTATTATAACAGCAACCAAAAGAGATATGGCCCTTGCCTTCATGGGGAAGATAACCTTGAATCAAATAAACATAAAAATATAGTTACAAGTTAATGTGGATGAGATGGGGTAGTCTGAAGGAGAATAATAATAGCCTACTTTAAATTGGGTCTTCAGGAGGCATCTTTGAAGAAGTGACATTTAAGTCACCTGCAGACTGAACCTGAGGCAGCCAGGTGATGAATAAGGTGGGGGAGGAGTGGCAGATAAACAACGAATAATTTTTTAGTATAAGTTTACAACATTTGGAACATACTCCCACTAAAAAAGTATTTGTTGTTTCTCTTAAAAATTTTTAATTGAGATATACTTGGCATATAACATTATATTAGTTTCATATGTACAACATAAAGATTCAATATTTGTAGAATTGCAAAATGACCACCACACCAAGTCTAGTTCACAACCATCATTGGACATATTTAAAATAAATTTTTTCTCCTCTTAGGATCTAATCCCTTAGCAACTTTTAAATATGCAATAGAGTATTATGAACTATAGCCACCATGCTGTACAGTACATCCCCAGGAGTTATTTGTTTTATAACTGGAAGCCTATACCCTTTGACCAACTTCACCCATTTCTCCCAACCCCCACCTATTGCCTCTGGCAACTACTTATGTGGTTTCTACACATATGAGTTCTGTTGTTACTCTGAAATTTGAATTTAACTAGGCATCCTGCATTTTATCCAGCAATCCCTGGTGGGCACCTGAGCCCAAAGCAGGTGAGAGGGTGTGGCCACTGTGGAGAAGGTGAAGTGGCTGTCCTGAGGTAATGAAAGGGGGCATGGGTGAGTTGAGATTGGATAGCCAGAAGCCCAAGATTTCTTCATGATTTGTAGGTATCATTCTTTCATACCTTTGATTTTGCCTAAAGCAAAGTTTTACAGCATACCAGTCAGAGGCTAGTTTCAATTTAATATGATAAGTTTTCAATTAATATAAAAATCTGAGAAACATTCTCAGCCAGCATATGAACTGCAAACTCCAGAAAGATGTGCTTATTTTCTTGAAAGACAAGCTTAAAGAAAGCTTAGTGGATAAAGCATGTATATGTTCAATCTCTGCTTTCCACTTGGCTATTTTATCCTGAATTGGCCGAGTCCGTCACGGTATGTGCAGGGGCCTGAAAGACGCCTGTTGTCTGGAGAAACATATTGTCCTGCAGGCTGAGGTGCCCTGCAGAGGGGTGTGACTCAGCTCTCACCTGTTAAAAGTTGTACATTTCAGCCCCAATAGGTATTCTCACATAAACCGCTCTGAGTAGAACGTATAATTTAGCCTTTGCAGACCTTGGAGTCAAATAAAGACACTAGATTCTATTTTACAATTTTCGACTTGATGTTAAAAATCATATCATTGTAATGAACAAAAATAGATCCAGAGACTAATGGCAGGGGAGGAGGGGGGTGGGGGTTAGAGAGCAACCAAAGGACTTGTATGCATGCATATTAGCATAACCAATGGACACAGACACTGGGCGGTGGGGGCTTGCCCGGGGTGGGAATGGTGTAAATTGGGGAAAAAGAAGACATATGTAAAACTTAAGAAAAAAAAATTTTTTTAATCAATCATTGTACACATATCCCCACTACACGCCTCAAAAACGCCTCAAAATGTCAAACATTTTGTTGGCCATATATTCCAAATTCATTAACACTTAGCAGGTAGCTTTTTGTTAATATACAATTAAATAATGCTACAAAGTCTCTTGGCTTGTCTATATGCGCATATGTGCCTCTTCTGTTAATTCATCTGAATATTGATAAAGCTCCTACTATGTGCTGCACAGAGTATTTTCCAGCACTTTCAAACAAAAGGTCAAATACAGCCTTATTAAATTCACCAAATAACTCATTCATTGAGGGTTAAGAATCAAGTGCAAAAACAAATTGTTGGGATACTTATTAAATTATATTTAGAAATAACATAGGAAATTTAAAAAGATATCTGAAAAAGAGAGTTTGAGTAGTTACAAACTAAGGATTGCAAATCTTATTTCCATTTAAGGTTACCAATGGTGCCTTTCTCCAAATACATTTAAGACCTTTGACCTCAAAACTGCCTTCAGTAAAAGAAAAAACCAAAAACCACATGCAGTAACCCACAAAAGGAAATCTGCATTTCATATTCCCTTTGGGACTTGTATTATTTTCCTTATGCTGCTGTGACAGAGTACCACACATTGGGAGCCTTAAACAACAGAAATGTATTGTCTCACAGTCCTAGAGGCTGAAAGTCTGGGATCAGGTGTTGGCATCTTTGGTTTCCTCTGAGGTATGGGGGAGAATCTGTTGCATGCTTCTCCCCTAGCTTTTGGAGATGGGCTTTTCTGGGCATGTAGATGCATTGTGCCAATCTTCTCTCTTCACATGGCATTCTCCCTGTGTCCTCACATCCTCTTTCCTCTGTCTCAGTCCAAATTTCCCCTTTCTCTAAGAACACCGTGATATTGGAATAAGGTCCACCCTAATGACCTCACCTTAACCTTATCATCTGCAAAGATATTATTTCCAAATAAGGTGTGACATTCACAGGTACTGGAACTTAGGACCTCAGCCTCTTTGGGGGGAACTCACTTTCTGATCCACTGATCAAAAATCAATTATCAAAAGCTTCAAATAAAATGATCGATTTTAAAGGTTATGAGTAAAGTCTGATTACGTAGTTCATAATGCATGCGTTGAGAGAAACCAAGATGGCGGCATAGGTAAGCACCTGAACTTGCTGCCTCACACAACCACTTCAAAACTACAACTAAAAGACAAAACAGGTATCATCCATGGGAAGGCTGGTGAGTGGAAATTCTACAACTAGAATGGAAGAGAAAAGCACACTGAGACTTGGAGGAGGAGTGGAGATGCAGAAGTGAAGTGCAGAGGTACGGAGGCGTGTGTGCAGAAAGCGCTGGCAACTGAGTATGCTGTTGTCTTTTTCAATTGGGAGGGAGACACAAGCTCCCAACTGCTCTGAACTCCAGTTCTGGTGGGACTCTGGGGACCCATACTCATACGGGGAGAAACTGGACTGTCTGACATCGGGTGGAACTCGAGGGTGGCTTTCTCTCAGAGGTGCTTGCAGCGATCATTGTTCCTGCACGGTGCCACGGGACACAGAGACATAGGACCTCTTCTAGGCAGGGCTGATGGTCAACCATAGCTGTTTGCTCCACCCTAGTGATTCCCTGAGACCCCGCCCCACCGAATTCTTTAAGAAGAGGAGGAAGAAGAAAAAGGTAAAGACAAAAACTATGAACAACAAAGTGACAACAAATACATATCTATCAACAAGTGAATCTAAAAATCAAGTGAATAAAAAGTCTGATGAACAGAATAAACTGGTGAATATAATAGGATCAGGGGTATAGAAAGGGAGTGTACTGACAATTCTCGGAGGAAAAGGGTGTGGGGGGTGTGGGGGGTGTGGGAAGAGACTGGACAAAAATCGTACACCTATGGATGAGGACAGTAGAGGGGGTAAGGGCAGAGGGTGGGGTGGGAACCAGGTGGAGGGAAGCTATGGGGGGGGGGGGAAGAGGAACAACTGTAATAATCTAAACAATAAAGATTTATTAGTAAAAAAAAAAAAAAGCATGCGTTTCTGTGTGTGTGTGTGTATGTGTACACACTAATGGCAGTCATTAGCTGAAGTACTGTTTTAGCAGGTTTTTACAAGGATCCCAGCTCATATACAGTGGAAAGTATTTTGAGAGCCTCAGAAAAAGTACCCCAATTCTGGTATCCTCTTGAATCCTTAAATATATCCTCAAAATACACAGCACAGAAATGGGCCCATGTACATCTACGGATAAAGACCTGGCAAGACCCTTTCCTTCCCAAAATCTTGGCCAGGTTCATGCTAAGATTTTTGCAAACTTGTCTACAAAACTGTGTCTTTTCATCTCTCTATCCCACATGTCATTTGCTAAGGAGGGTTAATCAGGCTTCCTGGTGGGAATTTCTGGAGAGGCGGTGTGGAGGTGGGTTTGGTTTGGTAGGTGTGTCCACATTTCCAGAGGGGTTATATGAGAGATCTGCCTTCTCCCTGACGCTGTCTATGGGAAGAAAGGATCCTGGGGAGCCTCCTCCTATCAGACGAAGTAACTGCTATTTTCCTAACCAGGCGCCCCTTTGAATAGGGCTTCTTTCTGGCCATCAAAAAGCCTCCAGCAATCCATGAAAGGAAATGATTCATCTTTTGCTGGATGTTTAGACTGGCTGCTTGGGTACAAGAATGGAACAGAACTTTTTCTCTGAGGACAAGTTGTTGTTGGGTCCTGTCGAGGGGCAAGGTAGGAATTGAGTATCACTCAAATCAGGAAGGCTAAGATCATCAACGATTTACATTGATGCTGCGGTCAAGACTTTTCCCACAGTGGGCACACTGCCAAAATCAGAGTGTTGCTTGTACGTGCATTTGTAGAAGACACATACCTCCCAGCCAGCATGGCTCAGTGGTTGAGCATCGACCTATAAACCAGGAGGTCACGGTTCAACTCCCAGTCAGGACACATGCCCAGGTTGCAGGCTTCATCCCCAGTGGAGGGTGTGCAGGAGGCAGCCAATCAATGATTCTCAACTCTGATGTTTCTATCTCTCTCTCCTTCTCCCTTCCTCTCTGAAATAAATTATATATATACTAGAGGCCCGGTGCATGAAATTCGTGCATGGAGGGGAGTTGTCCCTCAGCCCAGCCTGTACTCTCTCCAATATGGGACCCCTCAAGGGATGTCTGACTGCCCGTTTAGGCCTGGTGGGATCGGGCCTAAACAGGCAGTTGGACATCCCTCTCACAACCCAGGATTGCTGGCTCCCAACTGCTTGCCTGCCTGCCTTCCTGATTGCTCCTAACCGCTTCTGCCTGCCAGCCCTGATCACCCCCTAACCACTCTGCTGCCAGCCTGTTTGCCCCCAACTTCCCTCCTCTGCCGGCCTGGTCACCCCTAACTGCCCTCTCCTGCAGGGTTGATCACCTCCAACTGCCCTCCCTTGCAGGCCTGGTCCTTCTCAACTGCCCTCTCTTGCAGGCCGGATGCCTCCCAACTGCCCTCTCCTGCTGGCCATCTTGTGGTGGCCATCTTGTGTCCACATAGGGGCAGGATCTTTGACCACATGGGGGCAGCTATATTGTGTGTTGCAGTGATGATCAATCTGCATATTACTCTTTTATTAGATAGGATAGAGGCCTGGTACAGGGGTGGGGGCCAGCTGGTTTGCCCTGAAGGGTGTCCCGGATCAGGGTGGGGGTTCCTTTGGGGCATGGGGCGGCCTGAGCAAGGAGCCTGTGGTGGTTTGCAGGCCGGCCACGCTCCCTGGCAACCCAAGCAGAGGCCCTGGTATCTGGAATTTATTTACCTTCTACAATTGAAACTTTGTAGCCTGGAGCGGAGCCAAGCCTGGGGCTCCCTCCGAGGCCGGCAGCCACTTCTGTTGGGGTTATAATTGAAACTTTGTTGCCTTAAGCAGGTGGGTCCCACCAGGGTGTGCGGAAAGCTTTGCTTCCCCTGTTGCCGGCGGCAACCCTGGCCTGCTCTCTCAAGCTCCATTCTGCCGCCATTTGTTTGAATTTGTTTACCTTCTATAATTGAAACTTTGTAGCTTGAGTGGAGGCTTAGGCCTGGCAAGGGCAGGTAGAAAGCTTGGCTTCCTCTGTTACCTAGGAAACCTTGTTCTCTGTGGCTGTAGCCATCTTGGTTTGGGTTAATTTGCATGCTCGCTCTGATTGGATGGTGGGCGTGGTTTGTGGGCGTGGCTTGTGGGTGTGTCGGAGGTATGGTCAATTTGCATATTTGTCTATTATTAGGTAGGATATATATATATATATATATATATATATATACACACACACATATATATATATATATACACATATATATATGTTCTCTTTTTAAATCAGGCATTTATAAATAAGAGCACATACATTAATTACATAAAATAGTTTTCAAATTGTAAAGAATAAAAATATTCTTTAAATATATTTTAAAAATTAAAAGACACATACCATAATGTTGATAGAAAGGCACTTGACATGGGGGGGGAAAGTCTGCTGAGGGGGACCCACTATAGTTTCTTCTCACTGAAATTATTGATCAAATGCTGAACAATATTGTCGGGTGGAGTTTTGCATTTGCAGTGGGGCTTGAGGCTTAATAAGCAAGAAACACAGCCACAGCAATACATATAGTAGTCCTTTGTGAATCTGAAACTATAAATCCCTAGCCCCTTATTCAGAACAATTGGGTATGTGCTTTCTTTTTCAGTTGTCGGAAATTACTTTCAGTTACACGTGTATGCAAGCTACCACCTACTCTTCCCCACTCATTCAGCTTACTACAGCCATGGCAGTCCCCGGGTATAAATGCACATAGGGGGTGTTTAATACAGAGAGATAGCAGCCTACCAGACGTTGCTTTAGGAAGGAAGACCTCTTGATCATTAATGGCAAGGGTGTAAAGAGAAGTTGGGGGGAAAGAGGAAACAGTCCTTTATCACCAGCTGGTTCTTCCCATCGAAGTTAAAGGGCGCCCTTTGGACTGGATGGTTAAATCAGCTGTCATCTTTGCTGCATCTCACCTTTCATGGTCCCGTTTATCTTTTCACCTGAGATTGGCTGTGCCTTAAAGATTCCCATCCACAATAGAGATTTCAAATAGGTGGGGAAGAGAATTAAGAGCTTAGAGACATCTGGTGATAGACAACTCGGATTTAGGCTTAGGCATTATAGGATCTCCATTTTAAAACATCAAAATGATCATTTTGTGCAGTTTGAAATGTGACTTACAGTGGTGACCCTAATCCCAGGGGAGTAGATAGTCTGCCTGACATATGTGAATTTCACCAGACAGCCTGCCTGAGCTTCCCCATAAGGAACTAAAGTAGATATGCTAAAAGGTTGTACCTCTTTGCAAGCTGATTCTCCCTGTAAGAAAGTGTTTAACTGCAGCTGGCGATGGAAACGGCGATAAGTCGTCGACTCAGGGCCACCGCCTCCGTGGGTGGCTGCTCCTTTGACATACCTGAATTTGGAGTGAGGGGCTGCTTGTAACAAAGTCTTATAGACAAAATTCACGTGGCCAGAAAGGTTTGTAATATAACGAACGCTCTAATCATCATCAGAATCTTTACAACAGCTTGGATGACTTTTTAATTGTGGCTTAATGTAGTTAATTATGGCAACTCTTCCCCATTTTCCAGGATGATGAATTAATACGACAGATCATTAACGTTACTAAATTGGCATAATGATATAGTAGATTGAACGTCCCAGTTATGTTAAGACCTGCTTTATAATTTGGCTCTTTTGTTATTTGCCTTAAATAGGAAAAGCATGCATGATGCTGGCCTGTTAACAGTAGGCTTCATGTAACTACTTGTGTCATTTTCCTTAATAAATTATTGATATAGAAAATCCCAAATGGAAGATTTCTCCATCTTCAGACTGTCTGTGAAGCCGACATTTTCTTTCTAATATCCACTTTATCAGTATAAAATTTAGGAAGCTCTGGCTCTTGAGCCAGGTTTCATAATTAGACAAGACTGTATTTTACATCTGCAAAATACTCATGCTTAGTGGGGGGAAAAATGAGAAAAGCGATATGTTCCATTCTGTTGCAATGGTTATACCATTTTAATCTCTTAAGTTCAATATATATCCTCTAGCAGGCTATACTTCTAGGATTTCATTTTTAGATCCTTAAGGCTGCATATATCTGTCAAACCGACATAATGAATTTAAAGTGCTAATGCCTAGAAGAGCAGGAAAACATTGAAATATATCCTCGGTTGATTAAATTACCACCTCCAGCTACTTTACATCCTTATGTCCAAATAGATTTTCTTCTTACTTACCAAGTGCCGGATCTGGAAGATGTGGAAGATGTAATTTTATGGTAAAAACATGCACATGTCTTTAGACAAGAGCATTTTCTTTAAGCATCTTTTTAAAGTCTGTGCAGAATTTCTGTGATAGGACTCGCAATTTGATTACTGGGCCTCTCAATTATGCTCAACCTGCAGGTTAACAAGTAACTTTCAAGTGTATCCTTGGAATGGAATTTATGTTAAACATCGGGAGCACTAATATTCAAATGTTCATGATAACAGGATCAAGAATAATGGGAGCCGGCTTTGCAAAAGTAAAAAGGCAAAGATGAATCCTAATCTTCATGTTAAAAGTTGTTTCTTTCAGGAACTGCTTAGATCGACAGACTGACAACTGAAGGCAGCAAAAACGACTCAGGGACATTCCTTACTCCTAAATGGGGCCCCGTGGTCATATAACTAGTCTGTCACAAAAGAGAGACAGGATGGAAAATCTTATTCTTACTTATAAAAGATGCAGTCAAAATAATCCTAGAAATCAAAGTGCTCTGGACCTCAGTGGGGAGGAAAGCGTAGTTTTTCATTCAACTTTTACTCCTGGAATTGAAGGTAGAATCAAAGCTGAAAGACAGTCATGTCTTCCTATACACCTGTATTCAGAGACCTATTGTACACCGCCTTGAACCACCCCACCTGACCTCCTGTGCACACCTGTCACATAGTCCAGTTCATGCGCACATGCACACTCAATTGCACAATCACAAAGTCAAATATACATGCATTCCCTTGACACAAAGGGAAAATAGCAGCAAATGCAGCTGCAGTGAGTGGGTCTCATTTTCTATTGCAAGATGGCCCATTGTAAGCAACCACGACAGGACACCTTGTCCTGGCCATCAGGCATTGGAAGAACCAATTCTGACCACATAGTCACTGTCCACACCCGTCCGAGCCTGACCAAGGGCGTGAGAGAATGGCGCTGTCATTTCAAGGTGAAGTTTCCAGAGCCTTCCGCAAACAGCATGCAATGCAAAGACAGGGAGTGTCAGTGGTTAGACATCAGGGTGCTGTGAAGTCTGGGTGTGAAACTAAAGACTGCAATGAATGTGAAATAAAATGACAAGTATCAGATGAAACAGGAGCAGGGACCGAAGGCAAGAGAGCAGATTTGTGGTGCTTTGAAATGAAACGTTATAATCCCTCCGACAATCCTGTTGACTATGAGCTATAGCACTAGGAGTACAACGCAGGAAAAAGGATACATTGTGGGATAAACAGCCTCTTCTAAGGTAAAACTGAATGGCCCAAATAGATGAATAAGGAGACACAATGGGGAGAGAAAAAAGAAATGAGTCGGTGGCAATATAAGGAGAAGCTAAAAGGAAACAGACGACAGAAAGGCAGAGAAGAAGAAAAATGTAAATGAGTGAGACAAAAAAGCCAAAAGACGAGAGAGAAAAAGAGAACAAGAGGGGGAAAGAAGTAATATTTTCCCTGATAAAAATGCACAAAAGGGAAGATGAACTTTGTTCTTTTTCTCTTTCTACTCTCCTCTCTTTTTCTGCTTTTCGCCTCGCAGCACGCCAGCCTAAGCTGAGAGCTGTAATGTCATTAAATTGCAAATGCTTTTTCATTTCCGACACACACTGTTTACTTATCTGGCAAAAACATATGTTGGAAGGAATCCGTTAAATTCTGCCCATTGCCTTGGGTAAAAGTGCAATGGAAACGGACCCACCGAGCGTCCTCTTTCTTCTTCTTTAGCACTCCCCTTATCTACAAGACGGCTTCGCAGAAAACTGGCTAGTTCAATGAAAAATGAAGATACAGCAGGAGATTAGGGAAGAACACTGAGCACAAAATTCCTGGAGAGAGGGTCACTCCATTGCAAATGATTTCACTCCTCTAGATCTGCATAAATTACTATTTTTAAGGCATCTCCAAAGTCTGTATATTTTTCTCACTCTGTCAAACATTTAATTTCACGCCCCGTGTTCTGAATATGCTAAAATGCATATCTCTGATGCACCTTTAAGCCAGAAAAACGAATGCAAAATTGAAGATAAAATGATGTGATTTGCACTACAAGCCTATTACTTGAGGTATTTACATATAGTTTACCTCTGCAGTTCTGAGGATGATTTATTAAAAAAAAATCTGGATTAAGCTCATATAAATATGTATAAATCTTTGTTTAGAAAATAGATTTTGCAGCTGTTGTGTCAAAAAAGTTCTTTAAGATTCTGTGAAGAATTTTCCTTTTAGCATGCTTTAGGAGGGAAAAAGGGGGACAGAATTTGACATTCTGCTCGGCGGGAGGTGGGGGGGTGGGAAGTATATTCCACCATCCAGCAGTTATAAACACTCCTTTATTGCCCTTCTCTGCCCAAAGCGGCTTGGCTCCTCCTCACTCTTTTATTATACTTATTTAATTCTCTTTTTTGCTTTGGCCCAAATAATAATACCCGGGATGACTAAACTCAAATTAAATATCGGTGTTTAATGACTGAAACAATTGAGAGCCTTTTGGAGGTACTGTCCCGTCCCTCCCTCCCACCCCACCCCTAGCCCCTTCTTCTCTTGACTTTTCCAAACACATCCTTCAAGACACCAAGGCTGGGGTGTGATGGGAGAGAGTTCTAGTCACTGATTTGAAAATGATTATTGACATGCAAGATATCTTCACCACTGGAGAAGCAATTTAAAAAAAATACTGGCATTTTGTTTAAACAATCCCCACATGTGCATTTTAGCCTCTCTCTCTCTCTCTCTCTCTCTCTCTCTCTCTCTCTCTCTCTCTCTCTCTCTCCCTCCCTCCCTCCTAGAGTTTTGCCTCTTTGTCTGAAAAAATGCTTCATTTAGTCTGGCCTCTTGCATTCCCTTCTGATCCCCGTCCCGCTGTAATCATTGTGGGGGAATTACTCTGCTATTTTCTTGTTAGGCTTTGGGTTTAGGAGAATTTAGATAACCACGTTGACTAATTCAGGGCTGAACACACATTGGACTCTGCAAACATACCGCCCGCTCCACAGTAAGGGCAGGGCCCAGCTTCTGGGCTGCACCTGCCAGATGCTGTGGGAACAGATGCTTCTGGAAGCAGGTAGTGAGTGGGAACAGCTATTTCTTCAAAGCCTGCATTAATCCTTTCGCAATTAAAACAAGAAAGGGATGTTTACAGGCATTTGATAGCTTCTGGTGGAGATAGGAGTTCGCTTACAAAGATTGAATTCCAGGTCTGGTGTGCTGCGCCTGCTTAAAGTTGACTAATGACAATTTAAAGGAATGAAACTGCAGTCATTTTCCAAAGTTAAGAGTCATTCTTTTTTGCACAAATGGCTTAACAATCCCCCCTAGTGGTCTGTTTCCTGTTACTGAGATTTATGTACACTCTGCTTTATGAAACTGCCCGCTTGGTTAGTTTACGGGTTCAGAGCAGAGAAACTGCAAAAACACAACACAACAAAACAAAAACCCAAAATCAGACTATTGAGAGTTGAAATGAGTTTTCACTGATTTCCTGCTGTCCTATTCCTAGACAGTGCCCAATCTCTCATAGTGACTGGACTAAATCCTACCAGGAAGCAGCTTAATATCTCAAGGGTTTTCTCAAAACTGTCCAGTAACCTCAGATTTCTGTGTTCACATTTCCATCACTGAAATCAGTGACTAGACTAGGGTTGGACACACTCAGTCTTTTCAATATTTCCAAGGGTGGATTTGGGTTTCTGAAGGGAAAAGAGTAAATCATAAAAATGGTCTGAGCCTTTTTTTTTTTTTTTTTTTCAGGAAGGCTTGGCCCAAACTAGATTATTTCAATCCTTTAAATGAGTTTTAAAATCCTATATGTTTTTCAAAAATAGCCATGGAGCCCTAGCCGGTTTGAGTCAGGGGACAGAGCATTGGCCTGCAGACTTAAGGGTCCCGGGTTCGATTCCGGTCAAGGGCACGTACCTTGGTTGCAGGCTCTGTCGTTAGGCAACCAACCGATGTGTCTCTTTCACGTCGATGTTTCCCTCTCTCTGTTTCTCCCCCTTTCTTCCATTCTCTCTAAAAATCAATGGAAAAAATATCCTCAGGCGAGGATTAACGACAATAACAACAAATAAATTAATTAAAAAAAAGAAAGAATAGCCATGGAGAACATGCCTGGTCATCATTGCCATCCAGTGTCCAATCCCTTTCTTTACTCTGCACACAAAGGTGGGGAGTCTCGTTTCCTTCCATGATGCAGGTGAGATGAACTACCTACCAATCTCCTCTGCTTCTTCTAGGCTGCCGCTTCCTCACGGGCGGGCTATAACTGAGTTGAGGCCACCTAAGTCTTTCAAGCTTTGGACGTGGAGACAAGGAGATATCCCGCACCTGAAAGCTGGCTTCGTTTCCCTTGGCCATGTTCGCAGTCTTGCTCCTTTTCTGGACTATGTAGCCGTGGAATCCATCACATCTACTTATCATGGTAGATGCTACCTAGTGTTACCCCTTGATAGCTCAGATGGGGACAGTACCAAGATTCCCTATATTCCCGGACATCTTAGTCTGTTTGAGCTCCCAGAACAGAACACCACTGATCTGGTGGCTTACAAACAGCAGAAACTTATTGCTCACAGTTCTGGAGATGGGAAGTCCAGGTTCGGGCATGGCCAGGCGCTGGTGAAGAGCCTCTTGAGACTGCTGACTTCTCGATGTACCCTCCCTCACATGGTAGAAGGGGCAAGGGATTCCCTCTGAGGTTTCTTTTATAAGAACACTAATCCCATTCATGAGAGGCTCTAATCACATCCCAAAGGCCCCACCCCTAATACCATCCCACTGCGGTTAGGAATTCACCGTAAAAATTTGGGGGAGATACAAACGTTCAGACCACAGCACTGGAATACGGGAGGAGAATAATATTAGACATTTACTAAATGTGCATCTACCAAAAAAAAATGTGCAAAATTATCCTAAGTCCTTAAGCCCTGACCTACAAGAAGCTTACAACTTTAGGAAAGAGTAACATCTGGACATAAATCCATTGCAAACCTCCTTGGCCTTCAGCCTTGAAAGCCTGAAGAACTTTAAGTCCAGTTTTCTCCCAAATATTTAGACTATTTCTTTCAATAAAATTTGGGCTTGCTTCATTTCTTTCCTTTCAGTTTCTGCAGTCTCCCTCCTGGTCCATGAAATTATCATTTCTTGCTAGAAATATTTCTAGGAGCTCCAGTGCTTCCTTTTATTTATTAATTAATTCATCCTAACTCCAGTGGCAAATATATATATATTTACCTAATAATGCAACTTTCCTTCTCAGAAATGTGCTCAGGTTCCCAACTACATCACCATGAAACTTTATCTCCTTAGCTTGGAGGCCCCCTAACAGGACTGTTCTTATTAATCAACCATTTAGTAACACAATTGTCACCTTTCAGCTGTACACTAGACTGTAGTTAGTTAAAACTTCTTGCTGTGCCTTGAACCGCAACTTGGGTTCCTCACCTATCCTATCTAATAAAAGAGTAATATGCAAATTAACTGTCACATACCTCGCCTATCCTATATAACAAAAGAATAATATGCAAATTAACCATCACTCCGCAACAAAATGGCAGCGCCCATAGCCACAAGATGGCAGTGCCCAGTCCTCTAAGCCCCATTGGAGTCCCCCAGTCTCAGGGAGGGCTACCGCTGAGAGCCTGCAGAGTAAGCGGCCTGGCAGAATGCTGCCCAGAGGCCCTCCTGACCCTTTATAAAAAACAAAGACAGCCCTAACCGGTTTGGCTCAGTGGATAGAGCGTCGGCCTGCAGACTCAAGGGTCCCAGGTTCGATTCCGGTCAAGGGCATGTACCTTGGGTGTGGGCACATCCCCAGTGGGGGGTGTGCAGGAGGCAGCTGATTGATGTTTCTCTCTCATTGATGTTTCTAACTCTCTATCCCTCTCCCTTCCTCTATGTAAAAAAATCAATAAAATATATATTTAAAAAAAAAACAAAAAAAAAACAAAGACAAATTCACTCCTCACAGCCCGATCCCCCTCCCAGCGGTGGCAGCCTGGATTGGGGTCTCAGCCCGGCAGGGGCACGCACCCCCACGGCGCGATCCCCTCCCAGCAGTGGCAGCCTGGGCTGGGGTCTCAGCCCGGCAGGGGCACGCACCCCCATGGCACGATCCCCTCCCAGCGGCGGCAGCCTGGGGTCTCAACCACTGAGTCACACCAGCCAGGCAGATATGGAGGAATCTTAAATGTTTCTTTTTTAAAAATATATATTTTATTGATTTTTTTTTACAGAGAGGAAGGGAAAGGGATAGAGAGCTAGAAACATCGATGAGAGAGAAACATCGATCAGCTGCCTCCTGCACACTCCCCACTGGGTATGTGCCCCCAACCAAGGTACATGCCCTTGACCGGAATCAAACCTGGGAACTTTGAGTCTGCAGGCCGATGCTCCATCCACCTAGCCAAACCAGTTAGGGCTGTCCAATATGTTAAAGAAAAAACCCTATCTAATAAAGAGGAAATATGCAAGGGAGGGCATTTGGGGGTGACCGGGTTGTCAGGGGAGGGCAGTTGGGGACAATTGGGCTGGCCAGGGAGCAGTTAGGCGTCGATCAGGCTGGCAGAGGAGTGGTTAGGGTGTGATCAGGCTGGCAGGCAGAAGCAGTTAGGGGCAATCAGGCAGGCAGGCGAGCAGTTGGAAGCCAGCAGTCCTGGATTGTGAAAGGGATGTCTGACTGTCTGTTTGGACATACCCCGAGGGGTCCCAGATTGGGAGGGTGCAGGTTAGGCTAAGGGACACTCCCCTCCCCAGTGCATGAATTTTGTGCACTGGGCCTCTAGTAGAGGCATATTCAGCATGAAGCTAATGAAGCTTAGTATGTAGGGCCCATTGCTTGCATAGGGCTCCCCAAATTGTATAAGCTTCAATCCCCACATAATCAGGACCTGCCCCAGGCTTCACCCTTTATTATTTCTCTTACATATGGGCATCTCCTCTTAGGACTTATGCACATGCCTGCTTGCTCTCTCTTACATATTGTGCTTGTGTGTATTGTCAGTTATAGGAGCTCAAAGGTTTCCCCTCTACAATTGTATTATCTTTTTCATTAGGTAATATAATAAATGACTCCACAATAGGCATTATCTCTTTTTTATATTTTGTACCAGAATATAAGAGTTTTGGTTTAATATTTTTAATGTACTGAACAAACATTTTGACCAACTGCTTCTGAGGAAGTTTGAAACTGTTGGTTTGTTTTTAAGTGTCTACATTAAAGATTATTAGAGAACTAGTGGCCTGGTGCATGAAATTCATGCACATTAAAAGGGGATTAATTAGAGGAAATATTTTAATATTGCTATTTGCCCTTTCTGTATAATAGAAGTGTCAGAGATGAAAGAAAATTAGTAAAATGTATATGAAAATCTTCCTTCTGTCAGAGTCTGAGGCACACCACGGGACCCAGAGTCAAGTCCCCGCCCACCCATGGTGCCTCAAAATCACGCAAGACCCAGACCCGGCCCCCCCCTCCCCCCCCCCATTGGGCTAGATCCAGACCCAGCCGATCACACCTTTGTCAATCCCTGACGGGCGGAGGGGCGGGAGGTCGTGCAGCCTAGGTCCCCTGGCCTGGCGCTGGGGCGGGGGGCATGCCTTGAGGTCCCCCGTTAAACCCCGCCAGGTGGGGGGGCAGCCTCAGGTCCCCCGTCAAGCCCTGCTGGGCGGGGGGTGTGGCCTGAGGTTCCCCCAGCCCAGGGCGAGAGGAGCAGCCTGAGGTCCCCCAGCCAAGCACTGAGACGGGGGGCAGGTGCACCTTGAGGTCCCCCGTCAAGCCCTGCTGGGCGGGGGGCATGGCCTGAGGTTCCCTGGCCTGGTGCCGGGGCAAGGGGCATGGCCTGAGGTCTCCCGTCAAGCTCTACCAGTCAGGGTCATGGCCTGAGGTCCCCCAGCCTGGTGCCTGGGTGAGGGGAGCAGCCTGAGGTCCCCCATCAAGCCCTGCCGGGTGGGGACGTGGCCTGAGGTCCCCCATCAAGCCCTGCTGGACGGGGGGCACAGCCTGAGGTCCCCCAGCCTGGTGCCAGGTGGGGGGCACAGCCTGAGGTCCCCTGTCAAGCCCCACGGGGGCAGAGGGGTACAGCCTCAGGTCCCTGCTAATTGCTTGTTAAGGCTCATTAGGGAAACTCGGCCTCTGCTGTGGGCGCCGCCATCTTTGTGGTGGAGTGATGGTCAATTTGCATATTCCCTCTTTATAATTTTCCGACACCAAGATCATTTAAATAAAAATCAAAATAAGTGAACATTTATGGAGCATGTTCATTGCTGTGCATTTAAACCCAGCATGTGTGGGTAATAAATACTTGCAGAATAAATCATAGGTAAGTCAGGACTAGGAGTGAAGAGTGGGGAGTGGTACTCCCTGGCTTGTATCCCTGAAGAAACCAGGGAACATTAACTGGCTTCTGGGATGGGCTGGATCCAGAAACCAATCTCTCTCTCATTTGGTTCTACTTTTTCTTTTGTTGGATTTACTTTCAGGCAGCTCTGATCCATACACTTGCATGACCTTCAGCACCTCTAAGCATACATTCTATGAGCTCAGAAGCACCAAAGTAAAAAATAAAAATTAAGTTCCTTTTCCACAAACTTTGCAACAAAAATTGTGAAATCAAGTTTCATTGGGCCAACTGGAGGCACAATCTGAGTCTCCTTTCCCTCTTGACCTGTACCTGGGGAATGGGCCAGGGCTTGGCCGGGGCGTACATCTGGGGAGTAGAATAACCCCACTGAAACCATGTGGATTGGGAAAACAGTAGGAGGTGGTTTTCTAATAGAAAATTGAGAAGGCCACTTCCATTTCTTAATAGAAAATGTGAAGAATAATTACAGACTAGTGGAAATCTTTATAAACTGCTGGTTGGAGTATAATTTGGTAGACCTACAGTAACAGATAGGTTGAGATCATCTTGTGAAGTTGAACATTTGCGTTGTCTGTAACCGGCAGTCTCACTCCTTGAGTGTGTCCCACAGAAATGCTTTCACACATGCACAGGAATGTCCATGGCAACTTATTCAGATTATCTATTAGTTATTTGGAGTTACAAGTGGTGATAGTCTATCATCCCAACCTTTCTTCATGTATGAGCTGGGATACTTGTATAAAGAGAAATATCCCCTCATTTACTAATACAGTATATATAGGAAAGACAGGGTAACTATTTGGCTTTTTTCCCTTTATCAATTTTTAAAATCATGATTTGGTTTCCTTCTATGGCAACCAATTTTTTTGGTATCTGCATGAACTCATGTATTTAAACACTTTTGATGCATTTCAGTACATTACTATTCTAATTGCTGCTCAACCTGTTCCATCTTTGGCTAGGAGTAACCTTTTCAAGTTGACTTCTAAATCCATTAGACTAGAGCCTAGTAATCTTCAATAGTTTCCCTTCTTTCTGGTTTGACGAGATGCTCTGTTATCCTCTTATACATTCTCTGCCCCAACTCTGAGGCAGCAATTTATCCAAGGAGCCCTAGTTCCTTTGAGTGAAAAATGATAGATGGAGATGGTACTAGAGGTGCTCGTTGTTACTGGGCTCACCATTGTTTCTTGGTTTTTCCAGTGGACAGCACTAGGAAAGTTTATCTTGTTAAAGATAAACTACATGGAGGATTCATAGTGATATATCTAATTTAAATTCAGGGCTACAGGGTTTTATTCAACTTCTGGATTACATTGTATCGCTCTTTTCCCACATTGAGAATGCTGGTTCTCAAAGCACTTAATATTTGATTTTAAAAAATGCTTTTAATAGTTGATCATTTTTATTAATTGATCAGTTAAACTGGCAATAATTTTTATTGTTTTTACAGTTAAGCTCCCTAAAAATTTATCTTAAAGATATAATTCTTTTCCTAAAGAAAATTTTAAGTTGAAGTATTTTATATTTAACTAGTTCAAAACATTATTGGGATATTCCATTCCTCTTCCAGTAATGTGTAATTTTGGCAATGCTACTATTTTCCAGTTTGGGGTATAAAGTCTGAAAAACATGACTTTTGACTTTTGGATAGTCAAATTTAGTCAGACAAGTGTTCTTTTTACACATTTCACATTGTTGTCCATGTAAAACACATGATGCTAAATCAGAGCAGTGATTATTTAGTCTTGCATGAAAGAATGTTTTGTGAGAGAGCCTGGGAATGGCTTACAATGGCATCAACATAAAAAAGATAGGCCCAGCCTTTCAGGTCCTGATCAGTAAGATATAGACTTTATCAACCCTACCTAGCAGGTTGGTGGGGAGTTAGAGCCAGTCTAGAATTAAATGCCTAAGGGTGTCTTCCTAAGCAGGCTCTTCACAAAAGTGTAGGAATTAAAATAACATGTCTGAATTTACATCCTTATGCGATAGAGCTGCAGTAGATCTTTGCATGATAAGAGGCCAATGTTCATACATGTTCTTTCCACTAAGGTAAACTTGTGGTGTAAAATATGTGAACTATACACATGGCTAATTCTCCACATACTCATCCTTTCTTTTCTTTTCTTTTTTTTGTTTTTGTTGAAATCCTCAACAAAATTCTAGCAAATCGGATCCAGCAGTACATCAGAAAGATCATACACCATGACCAAGTAGGATTTATCCCAGGGATGCAAGGATGATACAATATCCACAAATCAATAAACATGATACATCACATAAACAAATTGAGAGATAACAATCATATAGTCATATAAATTGATGCAGAAAAAGCATTTGACAAAATTCAACACCCTTTCTTGATAAAAACTCTCAGCAAGGTGGGAATAGAAGGATCATACTTCAACATAATAAAAGCCCTATATGACAAACTCACAGCCAACATCATACTCAATGGGCAAAAACTAAACCCATTTCCCCTAAGAACAGGAACAGGACAGGGATGACCACTCTCACCACTTCTGTTTGACATAGTACTGGAAGTGCTAGCCATTGCGATTAGACAAGAAGAAGAAACAAAAGGCATCCAAACTGGAAAAGTAGAAGTAAAACTGTCCTTATTCACAGATGACATGATACTGTACATAGAAAACCCTAAAGACTCCATCAAAAAATTATTAGACTTAATAAATGAATTCGGCAATGTAGCAGGATACAAAATTAACGCCAAGAAATCTATGGCATTTCTATACACCAATAGTGAACTTACAGAAAGAGAGACTAAAAAAAGCAATCCCATTTACCATTGCACTAAAAAAATTAAGATACCTAGGAATAAACTTAACTAAGGAGGTAAAAGACCTATACTCAGAAAACTACAGGACATTAAAAAAAGAGAGAGGAAGACATAAACAAATGGAAAAACATACTGTATTCATGGATTGGTAGAATCAACATCATTAAAATATCCATACTACCCAAAGCAATCTATAGATTCAATGCATTCTCCATTAAAATACCAACGGCATATTTCACAGACCTAGAACGAACTTTCCAAAAATTCATCTGGAATAAAAAAAGACCCTGAATAGCTGCAGCAATCCTGAGAAAGAAGAACAAAGTAGGTGGGATCTCAATACCAGATATCAAGCTGTATTACAAAGCTACTGTTCTCAAAACAGCCTGGTACTGGCACAAAAACAGACATATAGATCAAAGGAATAGAATAGAGAACCCAGAAATCGACCCAAACCACTATGCTCAATTAAAATTTGACAAAGGAGGCATGAACATACAATGAAGTCAAGACAGTCTCTTCAATAAATGGTGCTGGGAAAATTGGACAGATACATGCAAAAAAATGAAACTAGACCACCAACTTACACCATACACAAAAATAAACTCAAAATGGATAAAGGACTTAAGCATAAGATGGGAAACCATAAAAATACTAGAGGAATCCACAGGCAGCAAAATCTCAAACATATGCTGAAGCAATTTCTTCACTGATACAGCTCCAAGGCAATGGAAATTAAAGAGAAAATAAATAAATGGGACTACATCAAAATAAAAAGCATTTGCACAGCAAAAGAAACATCAACAAAACAACAAGAAAGCCCACTGCATGGGAGAACATATTTGCCAATGTTATCAGCAATAAGGGTTTAAACTCATCCTTTCTTATTTGTATATATGTATACATGTGTACACATGTGTGTATGGGTATAAACTCATATATATATATACATATGCATATGTATATACACACATATGTTCATATATAAATAAAATAAAGGACAAGTATTTATAGAGCTAGGCATGTATATAATTCACAGATATACCCAATACATACATATGGCTGATACAACTTCTTCAGGTAATGAGTTTTATATATCTACTACATGTTTTAACAATTTGTCTTTGAAGTATACAACTAATTTAGATCAAAATTCCAAGGAGCAAGTTTACCTTCTAGTCTTGAACCTTGTCAAGTTCTCAGCTTGTGCTCAAGAAATATTAAATTATGGCCATAATGTTATAGGAAACAAAGTGAATAATTAAAAAATCAAGTCATATCCAGGGAAAAATTAATTGGTCATTTATAGAAAACTAAGTCAATAGCCATTCTGATGTCAATTCTTCTACCAAAATAGACTATAAGAAAAAGAGCAATCTCCCTAGCTGGTTTGGCTCAGTGGATAGAGTGTCAGCCTGCAGACTGAAGGGTCTCGGGTTCGAGTCTAGTCAAGGGCACATACCTGGGTTGTGGGCTTGATCCCCAGAAGGGGGCATGCAGGAGGCAGCCCATTGATGATTATCTCTCATTATTGATGTTTCTATCTCTCCCTCTCCCTTCCTCTCTGAAATCAATAAAAAATATATTTAAAAATAAAGAAAAAGAACAATGTTCCAAGTAGATTACACATTACAGGAAGTGTACTAATTTCTGTAATCCTTACTTATATAGATGTCTAATAGTGTAAAATCTGGACACTATAGTATACATTCCTGAGGTAGGGTGTGGCAACTTAATTTTAGCATTTCAACCATAACTTTAAGTTTCTTACAATTCAAATATCTACTGGATGAACTTTTAGACAAACCTATTCATTTTTATAATAAACTAGAGACCCGGTGCACAAAATTTGTGCATGGGAGGTGTATGGGGGGAGGTGTCCCTCAGCCCAGCCTGCACCTGGTCCAATCTGGGACCCCTTGGGGGATGTCCAACTCAGAATCTGGGACTGCTGGCTCCTAACTGCTCACCTGCCTGCCTGCCTGATTACCCCTAACTGCTTCTGCTTACCAGCCTGATCACCCCCTAACCGCTCCCCTACTGGCTTGATTGACACCTAACTGCTCCCCTGCCAGCCCAATCGCCCCCAATTGCCCTCCCCTGCCAGCTCAATTGCCCCCAACTGCCCTCCCCTGCCAGCCTCATCTTGCCCCCAACTGCCCTCCCCTGCAGGCCTGATCTCACCCCAACTGCTCTCCCCTGCTGGCCTGGTTGCCCCCAACTGCCCTCCCCTACTGGCCCAATGGCTCCCAAAGCCCTCCCCTGCCAGCCTGATGGCCCCCAACTGTCCTCCTCTGACAGCCCGGTCACACCCAACTGCCCTCCCCTGCTGGCCCAATGGCCCCCAAAGCCTTCCCCTGCCAGCCAGATGGCCCCCAACTGCCCTCCGTTGCTGGCCTGATCTTGCCCCCAACTGCCCTCCCCTGCTGGCCTGATCTCGCCCCCAACTGCCCTCCCATGCAGGCCTGATCTCACCCCTAACTGCCCTTCCCTGCTGGCCTGGTCACACTAACTGCCCTCCCCTGCTGGCCTGGTCACTCACAACTTCCCTCCCCTGCCGGCCCGGTCACACCCAACTGCCCTCCCCTGCAGGCCCAGTGGCCCCCAACTGCCCTCCCTGCATGTCTAATGTCCCCCAACTGTCCTCCCCTGCAGGCCTGGTCACCCCCAACTGTCCTCCCCTGCAGGCAACCATCTTGTGGTGGCCATCTTATGGCGGCCATCTTGTGACGATGTCACCTGAGGGTGTCACGCAAGGGTGTCATGCGACACCACCAAGGCTTTTATTATATAGGACTAGAGGCTCAGTGCATGAAATTCATGCACTCGGGGTGGGGGCTGGTCCCTCAGCCTGGCCTGTACCCTCTCGCAGTCCGGGAGCCCTTGGGGGTTGTCCAACTGCCACGGAGGTGGGAGAGGCTCTCACCACCGCTGCTGCACTCACCAGCCATGAGCCTGGCTTCTGGCTGAGCAGCACTCCCTCTGTGGGAGTGCACTGACCACCAGGGTGCAGCTCCTGTGTTGAGCGGGATTGGGCTGAAACCAGCTCTCCAACATCCCCCGAGGGGTCCCAGATTGCAAGAGGGCACAGGCTGAGGGACCCCACTGGTGCATGATCAGAGCCGGGGAGGGACATGGGAGGTTGACCAGCCAGAGAGGAGCTGCAGGAGGACTCCAGGGCGTGTTTGGCCCATCTCGCTCAGTCCTGATTGGCTGGAACCCAGCAGCAAGCTAACCTACTGGTCGGAGTGTCTGCCCCTTGGTGGTCAGTGCACGTCATAGCAACTGGTCAACCAGTCAACTGTCTGCCCCCTGGTGGTCAGTGCACATCATAGCGAGCAGTTGAGCAGCCTTAGCATATCATTAGCATATTACACTTAGATTGGTTGAATGGACAACCGGACTACCGGACACTTAGCATATTAGGCTTTTATTATATAGGATTAGACCTCAGACCTGTGTATATATACTAATATAAGGACTCAATTGTTGCAATTTGGCCCCCCCCAAAAACCCAACACCAATGGTAAATTTATGTTTTTTTGGTAAATGCAAGGAGAAACTGAAAAATTTCAACACACTAGTCCATAAATGTGGAACCCCATGGGTGACTATAGAATAAAATGAAATGAAATGTATCTGAAATGTAGCTGTTGTATACTTACATGCTAATCATACCTTGAAGCATACCATTGTTGGTTGGCTGGTTTTTTTTAAGTAACAGAAGCAAGAAAATACTATTATGGATTAATCTTGTGCCAGATTTTGTTTTTTAATCAAATCTATTTTGAGCTAAGAAAAAAAACCAAAAATGCAAATGAAGGACCTAATCCTCCAGATCTTGTGAACTTGTAAGGGCTGATACACTTCAAAGATTTTTTTTAAAAAGCTCATAAACTAAAATCATCATACGACACAGCAAAACATACTTATATGTAAACCTTTTAACTTTTTATTCCATATAAAGTTTCAGCATCATAAAGGTTTTTAGGAGGGAGGGTTTGACAACTCTTAAAATAGTTGTTTACTAAATAAATACTGATCTAATTTAATTTCTCACATGTACGGAACTCAGACTGGAAGTGAGAACTCAGGTGTCTTACACAACAAACCAAACCAAACAAACACAAGAAAAACACGTTTGAAAGAGTCAGTGCTCTCGAATATGCAGCCGCATCCTCTCCAGCCTGATCCACCACTTGGCACAAAGAGTGGTGAGTTTCCGCAAGGCTTGTTTGTGTAGCATTCCCCTGTGTGCTTTCCCCAGCTGGGATGGAATATTCATTAGTGGACCTAAACAAACTCTTAGAACATTTTTATCTCAAAGGGAGAAAATGCTATTCAAACAGGCTGCTAATGAAGAAATCCACCACCTTGTTTGATGTTGTTCGTGTAAAGAGTGCTCTGACAGGTTTCAGGCAGTGTCTACTCCCATCCGGCCACTGTTTTAAACTTGGTGGGCAATTGTGTTGCTATAACACAGACTCGTCCTATAAAATGCCAATCCACCCACTGTGAATGTAAAATGCAAACATTTTCATGGACACCAACTATATAATATTGGGCATTGCATTTTACTGCATGAGATTACACTCTGTAGAAGGACACGGTAACATGTCATTATAATGATAATTCTTCTTAGAATTCAAAGCGTAAGAAAGAATGTGTTTTCATTTCTGTCCTGAAGCCAGAGAGCACAGAAAATATTGGGGGGAAAGCGTATACTGTTGATGAAATATGTAAAACAAATAGTTTGGGCATGCATCTTTCATAGGACTATCCCATACTACTTAGAAGCAAATATATCTTAGGAAAGCATTTTATATTATTTCAAGATATGTGTGTGTGTGTGTGTGTGTATGTGGAAACACACATATACACAAAACCATAAGTAAAATTAGAGTACATAAAATTGAAATTTTACATTAAGATTGTAATGTAATAATGCAAAGAAATTCTAAGATGCTCTTACTATTAATGTGATTACTACTTTTGTTCAGTTGGATGATAATAGTTACTTAGAAGATGAGTTTTCAGTATTTGTGCTGAAGTGGAAAAGTGGAATGTGTGCCACAGCCCATAGGTACTGTGTAGAAAGTCATCAAATACAGTATGCTGCACCCAGATGACACAGAGGGATTTCAAATTCAATATCTTGAAAATTAAACTCAATATTTAACCCCAACAAAATTGTCTCCATTTATTTTCTAGTTTGATTCATGATACATTCTCTGTGATAGGCAGAATCCTACAATGACCCACACTCTTTATTATTATTATTTTTTAGTTATAAAGGCAGTGTTTATTTTTTTGTTTGTTTGTTTAAAGTATTACAAATAGTAGTACATATGTCTCCTTTTTTTCCCCACTGACCTTCCCCCGGCCTCCACTACCCTTCCTTCCCCCCCGCAGTGTCTTGTGTCCATTGGCTATGCTTATATCCATGCATACAAGTCCTTCAGTTGATCTCTTACCTCACTCCCCCCCCGCCCCCGCAACCCTCCCCAGCCTTCCTGCTGTAATTTGACAGTCTATTCAATGCTTCTCTTCTCTGTATCTATCTTTTTGTTCATCAGGTTATAATGTTCTTTATTATCCATAAATGAGTGAGATCATGTGGTATTTTTCTTTCACTGACTGGCTTATTTCACTTAGCATAATGCTCTCCACTTCCATCCATGCTGCTGCAAATGGTAAGAATTCCTTCTTTTTTATAGCAGCATAGTATTCCATTGTGCAGATGTACCATAGTTTTCTAATCCACTCATCTACCAATGGGCACTTGGGCTGTTTCCAATTCTTAGCTATTGTAAATTGCACTGCTATGAGCATAGGGGTGCATATATTCTTTCTGATTGGTATTTCTGATTTCTTAGGATCTATTCCTAGAAGTGGGATCACTGGGTCAAATGGCAGTTCCATTTTTAAATTTTTGAAGAAACGCCATACTGTTTTCCACAGTGGCTGCACCAGTCTGCATTCCCACTAGCAGTGAAGTAGGGTTCCTTTTTCCCCACATCCGCACCAGCACTTGTCATTTGTTGATTTGTTGAGGATAGCCATTCTGACAGGTGTGAGGTGGTACCTAATTGTTGTTTTGATTTGCATCTCTTGGATGATTAGTGACTTTGAGCATGTTTTCATATGTCTCTTGGCCTTCTGAATGTCCTCTTTTGAAAAGTGTCTATTTAGGTCCTTTGCCCATTTTTTTTTATTGTATTGTTTATCTTCCTTTTGTTAAGTTGTATCAGTTCTCTGTAAATGTTGGATATAAAACCCTTATTGGAGATAACATTGGCAAATATGTTCTCGCATGCAGTGGGCTTTCTTGTTGTTTTGTTGATAGTTTCTTTTGCTGTGCAGAAGCTTTTTATTTTGATGTAGCCCCATTTGTTTATTTTCTCCTTAGTCTCCATTGCCCTACGATCTGTGTCTGTAAAGATATTGCTACAATATATGTCTGCTATTTTGCTGCCTATGGAGTATTGTAGGATTTTTATGGTTTCCCATCTTACATTCAAATTCTTTAGCCATTTTGAGTTTGTTTTTGTGTATGGTGTAAGTTGGTGATCTAGTTTCATTTTTTTGCATGTATCTGACCAAATTTCCCAGCACCGTCTATTAAAGAGACTGTTTTGACTCCATTGTATGCTCTTGCCTCCTTTGTCAAATATTAATTGAGAATAATGGTTTGGGTCAATTTCTGGGTTCTCTATTCTGTTCCATTGGTCTATATGTCTGTTCTTGTGCCAGTACCAGGCAGTTTTGAGAACTGTGGCTTGGTAATATAGCTTGATGTCTGGTATTGTGATCCCTCCAAGTTTGTTCTTCTTTCCCAGGATAGCTGTGGCTATTCAGGGTCTTTTTTTTATTCCAGATGAATTTTTGGAGAGTTTGTTCTAAATCTTTGAAATATGCCGTTGGTATTTTAATAGGTATTGCATTGAATCTATAGATTGCTTTAGGTAGTATGGACATTTTAAGATGTTGATTCTACCAATCCATGAACATTTGTTTATGTCTTCCTCTATCTCTTTTTTTCAATGTCCTGTAGTTTTCCGAGTACAGGTCTTTTACAACCTTAGTTAAGTTTATTCCTAGGTATCTTAATTTTTTTTGGTGCAATGGTAAATGGGATTGTTTTTTTCATTTCTCTTTCTGTGAGTTCATTATTGGTGTATAAAAAGGCTATAGATTTCTGGGTGTTCATTTTATATCCTGCTACATTGCTGCATTCATTTATTAGGTCTAGTAGTTTTTTTTTATGGAGTCTTTGGGGTTTTCTATGTAAAGTATCATGTCATCTGCAAATAAGGACAGTTTTACTTCTTCTTTTCCAATTTGGATGCCTTTTATTTCTTCTTCTTGTCTGATCACAATGGCTAGTACTTCTAGTACTATGTCGAACAGAAGTGGTGAAAATGGGATCCTTGTCTTGTTCCTGTTCTTAGGGGAAATGGGTTTAGTTTTTGCCCATTAAGTATGATGTTGACTGTAGGTTTGTCATATAGGGCTTTTATAATGTAGAGGTATGATCCCTCTATCCCCACATTGCTGAGAATTTTTATCAAGAAAGTGTGTTGGGTTTTGTCAAATGCTTTTTCTGCATCAATTGATATGATTATGTGATTTTTGTGTCTTAGTTTGTTTATGTGATGTATCGCATTTATGGATTTGCAGATATTGTACCATTTTTGCATCCCTGGAATAAATCCCACTTGGTCATGGTGTATGATCTTTGTAATGTATTGCTTAATCTGATTTGCTAGAATTTTGTTGAGCATTTTAGCATCTGTGTTCATCAAGGATATTGGCCTGTAGTTCTCTTTTTTTTGTGGTGTCTTTAACTGGTTTTGGGATTAGGGTAATGCTGGATTCATAGAAAGAGCTTGGAAGTATGCCTTCCTCTTGAATTTTTGGGAATAGTCTGAGGAGGATAGGTTTTAGTTCTTCTTTGAATGCTTGGTAGAACTCCCCTGTAAAGCCGTCCAGACCAGGGCTTTTCTTTGCTGGAAGATTTTTGATCGCTGTTTTAATTTCTTCAGTAGTTATCGGCCTATTCAGGTTTTTTATTCTTCTTGGTTGTGTTTTGGGATCTTGTATTTTTCTAAGAATATGTCCATTTCATCTAGGTTGTCCATTTTGTTGGAATAGAGTTGTTCATAGTATTTTTTCATAATCGTTTGTATTTCTATGGGATCAGTTGTTACTTCACCTCTTTCATTTCTGATTTTGTTTATTTGGGTCCTCTCTCTTTGCTTCTTGGTGAGCCTGGCTAGAGGTTCATCAATCTTGTTTATCCTTTCAAAGAACCAGCTCTTGGTTTTATTGATCTTTTGTATTGTTTTTTGGTCTCTACGTCGTTTATCTCGCTCTGATCTTTATTATTTCCTTCCTTCTGCTTATGCTGGGCTTTTCTTGTTGCTCTCTTTCTAACTCTTTGAGTTGTATGGTTAGATAATTTATTACCATTTTTTTTTGTTTGTTTTTTGAGGTAGAACTATGAACATCCCTCTCAAGACTGCTTTCACTGTGTCCCATCTATATTGGATTGTTGTGTTTTCATTGTCTTTTGTTGCCATGATGCTTTTTATTTCTTCTTTGATCTCTTTGGTAACCCAGTCATTGTTTAATAGCATGATATTTAGCCTCCAGGTGTTTGATTTTTTTATTGTTTTTATTGTAGTTGATTTCTAATTTTATGCCATTGTGATCTGAGAAGATACTTGATATGATTTCTATCATCTTGAATTTGAAGAGACTTTGCCTATGTCCCAATATATGGTCCATCTTTGAAAATGACCCATGTGCACTTGAGAAGAATGTATATTCTGTGGCTTTGGGGTGAAATGTTCTGAAGACGTCAATTAATTCCATCTGATCTAGTGTGTCATTTAGGATTGATGTTTCTTTGCTGATTTTTTGCTTAGAGGATTTGTCCAGTGGTGTTAGTGTGGTATTAAAGTCTCCTACTATGACTGTGTTGCTGTCAATCTCTCCCTTGATATCTTCCAGAAGTTTTTTTTATGTATTTGGGTGCTCCTGCATTGGGTGCATATATGTTTATCAGGGTTATATCCTCTTGTTGTATCGATCCCTTTAGTATTATGAAGTGGCCTTCCTTATCTCTTATGTCCTTCACTTTGAGATTTAATTTGTCAGATATAAGTATTGCTACCCCAGCTTTTTTTTTTTTCATTTTCATTCACCTGAAAAACCTTTTCCATTCCTTCACCATCAGTCTGTGTGAGTCCTCTTTTCTGAGGTGAGTTTCCTGTAGGTAGCAGATATATGGGTCATGTTTTCTTATCCACTCAGCTACCCTATGTCTTTTGATTGGGGCATTTAATCCATTACATTTAAAGTTATTATTGATAGGTACTTGTTTGTCACTATTTTTATTCTTTATGCTTGTGTTCCTTCTTCACTTCCTATTTCTTCTTTTTATAGCAGACCCTTTAGCATTTATAGCATTGCTGATTTGGTGGTAATAAATTCCCTTAGTCCTTTATTGTCTCTGAAGCTCCTGATTTCCCCCTCAATTTTGATTGATAGCCTTGCTGGGTACAGTATTTTGGGATTCAGACCCTTCCTTTGCATGACTTTGTATATTTCATTCCATTTCCTTCTTGCCTGATGTGTTTCTGTTGAGAAATCAGTCGCTAGTCTAATGGGGGGTCCTTTGTAGGTAACTTTCTGTCTCTCTCTGGCTGCTTTTAAGATTCTTACTTTGTCGTTGGTGTTTGCCAATTTAATTATAATGTGCCTTGGCATCGGTCTTTTGGGGTTCATTTTGTTTGGGACTCTATGAACTTCTTGGACTTGGGTGAGTTTTTTCTTCCCTATATCAGGGAAGTTCTCTGTCATTATTTCTTCAAATAGGTTTTCTATTCCTTGCTCAGTTTCCTCTCCTTTTGGCACGCCTATTATGTGGATGTTGTTTCATTTCATGTTGTCCCAAAGTTCCCTTAGGCTCTCCTCCTGTTTTTTAAGTTTTTTTTTCTAGATGCTGCTCTGATTGGGTATTTTTTCCTACCTTGTCTTCTAGCTCACTGATGCGGTCCTCCACTTCTTCTAGTCTACTCTTTTTTTTTTTTTTTAATATATTTTTATTGATTTTTTACATAGAGGAAGGGAAAGGGATAGAGAGTTAGAAACATCAATGAGAGAGAAACATCGATCAGCTGCCTCCTGCACACCCCCTACTGGGGACATGCCCGCAACCAAGGTACATGCCCTTGACCAGAATCGAACCTGGGACCTTTCAGTCCGCAGGCTGACGCTCTCTCCACTGAGCCAAACCGGTCTCAGCATTCTAGTCTACTCTTGATGCTTTCTATTGAGTTCTTTATTGCAGTGATGTCATTTTTAATTTCTTCTTGGTTCTTCTTCATTTCCTCTTGGTTCTTACACATATTGTTGAATTTGTCCTCCAATCTTTTCAGTGACCTTATGACCATTTCTCTGAATTCTTTCTCTGACATATTGCTTGCCTCCATTTTGTTTACTTCCTTTTCTGGTGATGCCTCCTTTTCTTTTGTATGCGGGCTGTTTCTTTGTCTCCCCATGATCTCTCCTCTCTGGGTGTCTGGTTATGTAGCTGTCTCTCTCCTGCGTTGACTTAAAGGCAAAAAATTCAACACTACAAGGCACAATGCACAAGGCACTGAACACAAATGTATTCATGATAATAATAACCCCAAATAAAGGTGACCACTAGAGAAAAGAGAACTAGGGGATTTAAAAAAGAAAAAGAGAGAGAGTGCAAAAATGATATTGAGGAAAGGAAAAAAGTAAGAGAGAAAATAAAGAGAATAAAAAAGAAGGGGGAAAAAACTATTTATATGGGGAGAAAACTCAATAGAACAACAACTAATCCAGAAAAATACAAACAATTAACACCCAGAGATGAATGCAAACTACAAACAACAACTAATAACAAGCGAGGAGAGGAAAACAGAAGCAAAAAAGAGAGAGAGAGAAACAATCACACAAACAAACAAAAAACCCAATCTAATCAATAATCAAACAAGCAACAATAGTACAGAGAGAAAGAATGGCAAAAACAAACAAAATAAGACAAAAAAATAAAAAAACATTAAAAACAACAACAAACAAAAAAAAAGGGAAGAGAGAAAAAAATTGGATAGTGAAGAAAGAGAAGAGAGAAGTGTGTATGGACTTGGAGCAGGGGATCAGAAATTAGATATATAAGTAGGATGAATTTTTAACAGGGTGTAAAAAGAAGGAATAGGAAAAATCTAAAACAGGAATAGGGTAAGAGAAACAGGACAACAAAAGGGGGAAAGTGAGGAAGAGAGTGTTGGCATAAAGGTAAAGTTGAGAGAGAGTAAAATGATGCTAAGGGAAAAATGAAAATAGAATGTAGAACATTAATCCCAAAATAAAATAAAGAGAAAATAAAATGAAACTTTAAAAAAAGATAAAATAATAGTAGTAATAATACTGGTTAAAAATAAAAATATAATAATCAAAAAGGTAAAATCAAGTGAGAAAAAAAGAAAAAAAATTAGTTTCTTAAGTAAAAGATAAAGAATAAAAATGTGCAGTAGTGAAGGTCACTCACTTCCTCTACTGTTCTGTTTGGCATGCCTGTTTCCTGTCAGGTAGTCAGTATAGTACTGAAGTTCCCTGCGTTCCACCGCTCCTCTATGTCGTAAACCACAATCCTGTTTTCAAGCAGGCAGTATTTCTTTGTTTCTCAGCCTGCCTTTAGTTGTATTTACACAAGAGTCAATTTGTGATTCAACCCCTGGATGGCAGTGTTTCTGTATTAGATCCTCTCTATCCAGTATTTAGATTTTGTTTTCCTTGCCGCACTTAATACTGGTTTGGGGGAATGGACTGCCCCAGAGCTGGTTTTCTGATCATTTCTCCCTGCTCTGATCCCCAGGTTCCACAAAAACAACTTTCCCCTGCAGTCTCTGAGAGTGTTTTTAATAGGGTGATCCTATGTGATCAAAATCAAGGATTTAAAGAGAAAAAAGAGCCAGAGTAAGCACGCAAACTCGCGACTTTGTCACCCGGCACTGCGAGTGACTCTGCACACGTTTCTGCGCACATCTTTTTCCCCTGGCACAGCATAGCCGGTATACTGGTAAAGCTTCAGGCTGCCTTTCTGTGCCCAGCCCAGCTATAGGTTGATTTCTAGAGTTCCCTTTTGCCAGCAGCCCTGTGGACCCCCTTCCACATTTGCGGACTACACTGGCCCCAACGGTCACAGATTTTGTGGGGCTCAGACTTCCTCTGAACCTCTAGATCCCACTGTGCATGTTTCTCCCTCCAGCCTGGATTGCAGACCTCACCTTTCTCTGGGCGAAATCTGACCTTTCTGTGAGAAGGTGCAGAGCTCATCCAAGTCTGCGTATTTGTGCTGGTGGAGACCCAGTGTTCGTGGGTTCACAGCTGGTCCCTGGGTGTTGTGGTTGTAGGGTCCCGGCAGGTATCCGATTCTTCCCGGTTGAAGGTAAGGCTAGGCTTCTGATCACAGTCACTCTCCCTTTCAAGATGGCGCGGTCTCTGCAGCAGAGTCAGTCACTCTGGGAGAGATTTCAGCAGCAGTGCAGGCTGCCGGGTCAGGGGAGCCAAGGTCTGGCAGTCCCCAACAGTCCCTTGGAATATAGCTGTCCCTCACCCACAAATAGACACTCCCCATACGTCCACACACTCTCCTTTCATTCTCTCACTCACACACTATCTTGCAGCCTGCCTTCCCATTGGCAGCCATCTTTGATCCTCCTCTATTTAAAAAGTTGTTTTGTTTTTTTTTAAGAGAAATAGAAACATCAATGATGAGAGAGAATCACTGATCGGCTGCCTCCTCCATGCCTCCTACTGGGGATCAAGCCCAAAACCCGGGCATAGTATGCCCTGACCAGGAATTGAACCATGACTTCCTGGTTCATAGGTCGACACTCAACCATTGAACCACACCAGCCAGGCTGAAATATGTTCTTAAGACATTTTCCAATGTTTATGATTCTTTATGCATTAACAAATTTGACAAAGAAAAAATTATTTTGTAGAAAGTCTTGCAAAATTTTCATTTGTATTCTAGAAAAAAAAATTTTGCATCTATTTTAAATATTTCATCATTTTTATGTTTCAGTTTATTTATCTTTGTTATTTCTCAAAGCAAGCAGGGCTACTAAAAGTTCCATAATTTGGTGTTAGGTCTGTGAAATGAGTGAATTTTGTAAAGTCACATAAATCTAATTAATAAAAGTTATTTGTAGCATCTACATTTAAAAATCATTGAAATATTATTAAATACTAGAGGCCCAGTGCACGAATTCGTGCACAGGTGGGGTCCAGCCGGCCCGGCCCCAATCAGGGTGGATTGGGGCCAAGCCTGTCGGAGGAGGAGATGGTGGGAGGTTGGTGGGCTGGCCTGCCCTGATCAGGGTGGTGGGGGCTGATCAGGAGTGGGGCCAGCCAGGGGGAGTGGCCGTGGGTGGTCAGCTGGCAGGCCCTGCCCCTGATTGGAGTGGAGGGCCCATCAGGGGAGGAGCTGTGAGCCAATGGGGAGGGGGGCTGATCAGGGCAGGGCCAGCCAGGGGGAGGGGCCACGGGTGGTTGGCCAGCTGGCCCCTAATCGGGGTGGGGGGCCAATCTTGTGTGGAGCTGGGCAGGGGGAAAGGCTGCAGGAGGTTGGCTGGCCATCCCTGCCCCCTATTGGGGTAAGGGAGGCGATCGGGGGCAAAGCCAGTGGGGGGAGAGGCTGTGGGGGTGTTGGCCGCTGTGCTGCCCATGATCGGGGTGGGAGGGGTCGATTGGGAATGGGGCTGGCCAGAGGGAGGGGCCACGGGAGGTTGGCCAACCGGCCCCACCCCCCCAGCGGGCAGGTTTGCTGGCCACAGTGGGCATCATAACCTCCAGTCATTCCGGTCATTACAGTGTTCCGGTCGCTGGTTTTTTATATACACTGAGTGGCCAGATTATTATGATCTCTGAATTCATAATAATCTGGCCACTCAGTGCATATCCTATCTAATAAAAGAGTAATATGCAAATTAACCATCACTCCGCTACACCCACAAGCCATGCCCACCAGCCAATTAGGAGAGAGTATGCAAATTAACCCAACCAAGATGGCTGTTGCCATGGAGCGAGCAGGAGGCTTGGGTTTACCTGGCAATGGAGGAAGCCAAGCTTTCCGCACACCCTGGCAGGCCCAGGCCTCCACTCAAGGTTACAAAGTTTCAATTATAGGAGATAAATAAATCCCAACAAAAATGGCGGCAGCCACGAAGCTAGAGAGAGCAGGAGTCTAGGGTTGCCCCCGGCGATGGAGGAAGCCAAGCTCCCACAGCCCTGGCCTGCCTTCACCTCCACTACAAAGTTTCAATTATAGAAGATAAATAAATCCCAACAAAAATGGCTGCAGCTACAGAGCAAGCAGGAGGCTTGGCTCTGCTCAAGGCTACAAAGTTTCAATTATAGAAGATAAATAAATCCCAGATACCAGGGCCTCCTCTTGGGTTGCCAGGGGGTGTGGCTGGCCTGCAAACCACCACAGGCTCCTTGCCCAGGCTGCCCCATGCCCCAAGGGAACCCCCACCCTGATCTGGGACACCCTTCAGGGCAAACCAGCCGGCCCCCACCCGTGCACCAGGCCTCTATCCTATCTAATAAAAGAGTAATATGCAAATTGATCATCACTCCAACACACAGGATGGCTGCCCCCATGTGGACACAAGATGGCTGCCACAAGATGGCCAGCAGGGGAGGGCAGTTGGGAGGTATCAGGCCTGCAAGGGAGGGCAGTTGGGGGCGATCAAGCCTGCAGGGGAGGGCAGTTAGGGGCAAACAGGCTGGCAGGGGAGCAGTTAGGCATCAATCAGGCTGCTGGAAGGGGAGTGGTTAGGGGGTGGTCAGGCTGGCAGGCAGAAGCGGTTAGGGGCAATCAAGAAGGCAGGCAGGCAAGCAGTTGGGAGCCAGCAGTTCTGGATAGTGAGAGGGATGTCCGACTGCCTGTTTAGACCCGATCCTACTGGGATCAGGCCTAAACGGGCAGTCGGACATCCCTTGAGGGGTCCCAGATTGGAGAGGGAGCAGGCTGGGCTGAGGGACACACCCCCCATGCACGAATTTATATATTAGAGGTCTGGTGCATGAATTCATGCATGGGTGGGGTCCGGCCGGCCTGGCCAGGGGGAGGGAACATGGGCGGTTGGCCGGCCTGCCCACTGGTTGAACTCCTGGTCGAGGGGACAATTTGCATATTAGCCTTTTATTATATAGGATATACACTGAGTGGCCAGATTATTATGCGTTCAGAGATTATAATAACCTGGCCACTCAGTGTATATAGATTCTAAGCATACTCTGCATAAGGAGAATATCCACAAATTTGTCAATAGTGGTATCTGGCTGGTCAGCATATTTTGTTTGGTTTTTGGTAACATTTATTTCTTAATTTTGTTTTTAAATTTTCTTCCACTGAATTCCTCTAATTTTCCTATGTGTTCAGTTTGCAATAGAATATATGAAAAAAGACATTTCTAAAAAAACCCAAAAAACATAGTAAGTCTTAAAATCAAGTCATATGAGTCTAATTTTGTTCTCTTTCAATATTATTTTGGCTGCATCTTTAAAATCATACACTGTTAGCCTGGCTGGTGTGGCTTAGTGGGTGAGTGCAGACCTATGAATCAGGAAGTCATGGTTTGATTACCAGTCAGGACACATGCCTGGGTTGTGGGCTCATTCCCCAGTAGGGAGCATATAGGAGGCAACTGATTAATGTTTCTCTCTCATCATTGATGTTTCTATTTCTCTATCCCTCTCCCTTCCTCTCGGAAATCAATAAAATATATATTTTTTAAAAATCATACACTGTTTAATACTAATATAATCTTTGAAAAAAAAGTCAATTTTATTAAACAAGTAATTTCATGATGGTTCATTGGGCCAACAAAACAATAACCAATGCAATCCTTCTTTGTCCTGAAGGTCTGCCCAGTTTGTATATGGATTAGCATCTTATATACCCCATAACATTTGTATACAAAACTGTTAGGTATATGTGAGAACATAGCAAACATTGATTCAAATTTTTGAATTTCATTTTTAAAAATTTTAAAGAAAGAATTGTTACAAGAGAGCTATAAGTTAATGCTATACACTATTCCTGAAGAGAGCATTTTATGACTCTTACCAATGACACACCTCTATTGGAGGTCATTGTTAACATGTTTTACAAAATACAAGGTTAAATATTTGTAAAGGGACCAAAAAATGCTGAAAAAGTACACTTGTTAATAATGGAATGAATAAATATACAACTAAAATCATATAACAAAATGTAAGCAAAGAATCTTAGTTTCTTTAACACACCTCAAGAAAAGTATACTTTCAAAAATATATGTATTTTTTATTGATTTCAGAGAGGAAGGGAGAAGGATAGAGAGATAGAAACTTCAATGATGAGAGAGACTTGTTGATCGGCTGCCTCCTGCACACCCACCGCTGGGGATTGAGCCCGCAACCCGGGCATGTGCCCTGACCAGGAATCAAACTGTGACCTCCTGATTCATGGTTCTACGCTCAACCACTGAGCCACGCTGGCTATGCACAATGTATAATACTTAATAAAAATGAACGATAACCTGGTTGATGAGAAAGAGGCTATGCTACCAGTGAAAAAAAAACTGGCTGTATAATGACCTAGAAAAAAATTGAATGCCTTTTCCTTCCTTTCTTTAGAAACACAGTGCAAGCAGAACCAGTGCAAGATCCCTCCCAAAGTGTTCTCCCTCCTACTCCTCTTCCAAAGGGGCTATGAATGTTCTGGAAAGTCTGTCAAAGTCTTTTTTGCAAATGAGAGAGAGGCCTGGGATGTCCGTCTTCTATACAGTGTAAAATACTGCATAGTTTTAATGAAAAGAAGGGAGAAGAGTGTAGCAGCTAATTAGCTTTAGAGCCTGACAGGCTCAGTTCTGTCACTTAACTGTGTAACAGTGGGTAAATTAATTAATCTATTTCAACTCATTTCCTCCCAAGGTTGTTGAGAGGATTACATTAAATAATGTGTACTTGGCCACTGCCTTGAACTCTGTAAGTAACAAGTAAGTTGTCACTGCTAGTTTCTTTTTTGGATTTTCCCCAAAGTAGGTGAAGCAAACACAAAACAAATAGGCCAAAGTAAGCTCATGGTTTTCAAATTGAGTGCATTTAAAATTACTTAATAACCATAATCTTCATTGGATCCCTGAATGCCAGGAGTATGAAACAGTAGAAAGGGCATATTTCACTGGGGGCTTGGATTCTAGTCTTGGCTCTGCCTCTATGTGACATGGGATCTGCAGAAAATTATTAACTCCCAGAGGCTCTAGATCCCTTATCCGTAAGACGCGGGGATTGTTTTAAGAGAAACTCTAAGACTCCTTTTCAAATCTATGATTTTAAGATTTGACTAAGTAATATACAGTAATTGCCACAATGCTCAGATCGAAGGAGTCAAATATTTAGGATAAAATGTTTCACATCCCCTCACTCCACTCTAGCACTTAGGGAAGGTGCCAAAGCTATGGCAAAGTAGGTGCCTGAGTCATTTAACCAATCAATCAGAAAGCTTTAGCAAACTCTTACTAATCTATAATACATTACACTTAATATGGCAGAAATGTCTCCAAATAGGTAATTTGAGTGTCACTTGGATTGGTAGGAAGATGGTGGTGGCCTCTGGTACTTCTCAGGCTGACCTCCCACTGTAATACCTTTATCACTTGAACTATGTCTACACCTCTCTTCACTAAACTCAGTTGTAACATCTATAACTTAATTGTTTGTATGGTGTACAGCAATCTGGATATTAGTTCAAATCTTGGATATTGGACAAGAAAGTTTCCTTATCTTTCAGAATTCTCAATTGAAGAGAGTAATGCTTATATTTCAAGACCTTGAAATTGAATGCATCTAATAGTGTATGAGTTTGAAAAACATTGTGTCATAATTTGATTAGCAATACTTTTTCTTCCTTCATAAAAGTAATGATGAATCTTAAAAGCAATGGAATTTTAAATTCAGTTAAATAGAGTAAAATTCTGCCAATTCAATACAGAAATTTTTGTAAGGATCTGAGAAATAAATGGTCTTCAAAAAGTCTTATCAATTGTAAACAGGAGAATGGACTGAATGTTGTCTAAAGTTTTTGGTCTCTAATGACTTTAGAAATTCTATATGAATGCAAAATCTTATGAAATTGCTTTCTCTCTGCAAAGTGAGGAAATGTGCTAACACAAGCTAAGATAAAACCATATTGGCTGCTATGATTTTCTCATTGGCCAAGGAAATCAAAGGCTGAACTATATTGATTCTTTTTAGCAGTCTTTCCCAACTGTATTTTATTCTCAGATAACGTATTTTTAAAATTATGTTTTTATTGATTTTTTTTTATAGTGAGAGAAAGGGTAGGGAGAGAGAGAAAAAAAACATCAATTGGTTGCTTCCTGTACTCACCCCACTGGAGATCAAATTCACAACCTGGGCATAGTGACCTGACCGGGAATCGAACCTGCGACCCTTCAGTGCATGAGATGATGCTCAACCAACTGATCTACACCAGCCAGGGCAATATTAAAGAGCAAAAAATTAATAAGCTTATGAGCAGTTATAATTTAAGTAACTATATGTATACAAAATAAGTATTTGTCTATAAAAATACAAGCAGCTAATAAAGTGAAACTTATGTATGCAAGTCATCATCTAATAAGCCACCTTCATAAGCTGTAGAATTAATCTAATGATATTATCATTGTTGGAATATTTCTGACACTCTTCTAATCACTATTTAGAAAATCGTAACTAGAAATTAATATTTTAAAAATTAATTTGCAACTAATTATTTATAAATTATTATAAATAATTTTTTATAAATTTATAAAAAATGCAACTAATATTTCTTATTATAAAGGGTAACACATGCTTCTTGTAGAGAATTTGGAAAATGCAAAAAATAATGAGAATTTAAAATTTCACCACCCTGAAATAACCCTCAGTAATATTTGGATGTATTTTTCCAGTCTTTTTATGTAGCACTATATACATGCGTGTAAAATTGGAATCAGAGACTACTGGCATATATATATATGTGTGTGTATATATATATGTACATATATATATATGCACACACATATATATATATATATACACACATGCACACACACATACATATATAAAGTTTATATCAATGTGTTTTACTTATGCTCATTTTATTAGGATCATTTTCATATCAGAAAGCATTCTTCAAAAAACCTTTGCAAGGTAGATTGGAACATTTTGGAAAAAGAAAACATTGGATCCATGCTTGACTCTTTACATCGTAGTTCCTGATTCTGGTTGCACAGCACAAATCAACTGCAGAAAAAATTTAAAAATACAGTGGTCATTCCCCATCCTCAGAGATTCTAAATAAATTAGCCTGGAATGGGATGTAGGCACAATTTTTTTCACTCATGTAATTCTAATACATAGCCCTGGATGAGAACTGTTGTTTGACAACAAGATAAATTCCAAATAGATTTAAAAATTGATTGTTAAAAAAAGAAACTGTGGAATTACTGAATAAAAATATAACTTTATATGTAATTTTAGGGTATTAAAGAATACTACAGACAGAAACACCAAAGGAAAATATTCATATATTTAATTACATGAGAACTTTAGTTTTCCGAATGTCAAACAACAACAACCACAAACAAAACCAAAAAGCAAATCACAAACTAGGAAAAATATTTCCAATATACATTATAGGCAAAGATCTTAAGAAATTATAAAGAAAAACATTTAGGACTAAATAGAAAAGTTTAGGTATAGGAAAATTACCCAGAAAAAAATCTCACTAAATATATAGAGATAAAAAGTATTCTCTTTTTAAATGAAAAATAAGCTGATCTTCACTTAAGAATATATTCCTCTTTTTCTGAGTCTTCCCCCGCCCCTTAAACTCAGGGGCTATCCAGTAGCATTTACATTTATACCATGAGAGCTTTATCTCATTAAAAATCAAACTCTAAGCAAATATATTAAAACTAAAATATGAATACATAAAGAGGGAAGTCACACTGACACATAAAAGTGTCATAAAATCAGAGGCAAAAGAACCTAACACCACTGATTGCTGCCCGAGTCCAGCTCTGCACAGGTTCCACTTGCAATAAAAAGGAAGTCTTTTCAGTCTCATCAGGATGCATACTCGTTATTCTCTGATTACTTCTCTACATAAAACACACCATTTTGTACCTTGGTTTCCACGCCCCTTGTACAGTACTCCTCCTATTTTATCCTTGATGATTGTGATAAATCACTTCAAACGCAGTAACCCATTTAAGAATAGATTCTATAGGCAAAGGGCACAGTGTCAGTGATGTGATCACAGTCATCAGATGCTCTCATTCTCCTCAGGCACGTATTGTGCAGTGTGTACACAAATGATTCAGAGGCTATTAGAGGCAGATGGAGTCAACTCAACCCAGTGTCTACTTCCTGGTTTCAGGATGTAACCATAGGAACCCTTTGAAATGCTTTTTTTTATTTTTAATTTGGCTCCTTGCTTTTTTTCCCACTGGTGCCAACACTTTCAAGATAATGCAGTTTAGACATGCCATAGCTGTTGAAACTCATAGCATGAGCTTGAACTGACAATGGTGTATCATCAAGAACTAGAAACACCAAAACAACAGTATGATAAAGCATAGAAGTATGAAAAATAAGAAGGCAAGGGGCAAAAAATATTGCCTTCCCCACTTCAAGCAGAGCTCTGGGAGAAAACATCTGGCTCAGAGAAAACAGTGATTCTTTCCACACAGTGAAGGGCCACTGGGTGAAGTGAGGAGTGGCCAGATGCGAGAAACGTGAGCAGCCAGTGAGACGTTGGTCTCTACAGGGAAATTTATATTTTGAAAGGTAAGAGATCTCTGACCTTGAAATCTAGATAGGAGCTGTCACTTGACATTTTTGCTGTTGTGTTTAAAACCAGACCTTCCTAGGTCAGGTTTTAAACACAACATTCAACTTTCCATCTTGAATTCTCAGGTTAACTTTACAAAACACTCTATATGCTTTGAGGAGCAGGCAAAGCTGCAATTACCAGGGGCTTAAAAAGAGTGTTGGTTTAGAACTATTACATTTTAACAATTACCGAATATCACTTATTTTTACAAAACCAGCTTTCTTTGCAGAAGGTAATAAAGGATATTATAGTTTACTAATTTGACAAAGAACTTCAGTTATAGCAATGGGTGGATCTGAGAAAAAAACAATTTCCAGTTAAAAAAAATCCACCCCCCCCAAATAAAAAACACAAACAACCACACAAAACAAACAAACAACAATCTTTTACAAACACTAACTTGTGGGTAAGTCTTAAAAACTAATCTGAAAGATCTGTAAGGCTCACAGGCTAGGCAAGAGTTTTAAAAGCTTATTTTGTGTGGGTGTAAGTTGGAATGTAGTCGTGTGTGGATGAGATAGAATCTTGAAGATATTCCAATCACACCTACTTTCTGCTCTAACCACATATGTATGATCATTTAAAGCAAACACTTTCCTCTCGCTGCGATTTAAATATTATCTTTAGAAATGAAAGATTAGGAAGAACCTCAGGTTCACTGAGAGTTGCACACAACCTTCAGATCTCTAAATACAGAACATTGTGTTGAATAGGCACAAGCCTTGTACATAATCTTTAAAACAGTTGCATGACTTAGGAATATTAGAGGTCATCTCTCACATCTGGCCACTCCTAACTCTTTTTAGTAAGACCCCTTCTCTGTGCTAAAAGAATCACCGTCTGCTCCATGAGAACATCATTGAAAAGTGGCAGGGCCAGGATTTAAAATTGATCTCTCTTGCCAAAAAGTCCATGCTCTTTCCTGTAAAACATAGTGCCTTCTTTATATGAAAGATTTGGGCACCTTTATACCTAACCAGCTGTACTCTAAAGCATCTGGTGACAATAAACCTGAAATATGAGTGATGCATAACACAAAATTTCAAAATAATACAACTTATTTTATTTTAAAATCATTATTGTAAAAGTATTACATATGTCCCCCCTCCCCCACTGACACCTTCTAGCCCGCCCCACCCCCTACCCCATGCCTTCTCCACCCTATGTCTGTGTCCATGGGTTATGCATATATGCATACAAGTTCTTTGGTTGATCTCTTCCCACCCACCCACCCACCCCCACCTTCCCTCTGAGATTCCACAGTCTGTTCCATGCTTCTATGTCTCTGGATCTATTTTGTTTTCTTGATTTTTTGCCCTGGGTTTCAGCATGGTGATGAAGCTTTGTTAGATTTTTTTTTTCTTTTTTAAAAAATATATTTTATTGATTTTTTACAGAGAGGAAGGGAGAGGGATAGAGAGTTAGAAACATCGATGAGAGAGAAACATTGATCAGCTGCCTCCTGCACACCTCTTACTGGGGATGTGCCTGAAACTAAGGTACATGCCCTTGACTGGAATCGAACCTGGGACCCTTCAGTCCGCAGGCCAACGCTCTATCCAATGAGCCAAACCGGTTAGGGCTGGATCTATTTTGTTCATCAGTTTATTTTGTTCATTAAATTCTACATGTGTATGAGATCATATGATACTTGTCTTCCTCTGACTGGCTTATTTTACTCTTAGCATAATACTCTCCAGGTCCCTTCATGCTTTCTCAAAGGGTAAGAGATCCCTCTTTTTTACTGCTGCATAGTATTCCATGGTGTAAATGTACCACAGCTTTTTTATCCACTCATCTACCAATGGGCACTTGGGCTGTTTCCAATTCTTAGCTATTGTAAATTGCACTGCTATGAGCATAGGGGTGCATATATTTTTTCTGATTGGTGTTTCTGATTATTTAGGATATATTCCTAGAAGTGGGATCACTGGGTCAAATGACAATTTCATATTTAATTTTTTGATGAAATTCCATACTGTTTTCCATAATGGCTGCACCCGTCTACATTCTCACCAGCAATGTACTAGGGTTCCCTTTTCTCCACATCCTCGCCAGCACTTGTCATTTGTTGATTTGTTGATGGTAGCCATTCTGACAGGTGTGATACCTCATTGCCATTTTTAAAACTATATATTTTTTATTGTTGATAGTATTACAGACATGTCCCATTTCCTCCTTCCCTCCCTCCCTCCCTCCCTCCTTCCCAGCCCCTGCCCACCCCCAACTACTCTATTGCCCATGTCCATGGTCTATGCATATTCTATATAATAAAAGCCTAGGTGGCATCACGTCCTTGTGTGATGTCATCACAAGATGGCTGCCACAAGATGGCCACAAGATGGCTGTCACAAGATGGCCACCACAAGATGGCTGCCACAAGATGGCCAGCAGGGTAGGGCAGTTGGGAACGATCAGGCTGGCAGAGGAGGGCAGCTGGGGGTGAACAGGCCAGCAGGGGAGGACAGTTGGGGGTGATCGGGCTGATAGGGGAGGGCAGTTGGGAGCGATCAGCCTGGCAGGGGAGCAGTTAGGTGTTAATCAGGCTGGCAGGCAGAAGCAGTTAGGAGCCAGCAGTCCCAGATTGTGAGAGGGATGGGCCTGTGGGATCGAGCCTAAACCAGCAGTCGGACATCCCCAAAGGGGTCCCAGATTGGAGAGGGTGCAGTCCAGGCTAAGGGACACCCCCTCCCATGCACAAATCTTGTGCACCAGGCCTCTAGTCTATATATATAAAAAGCCAGTGACCAGAACACCGTAACAACCAGAATGATCAGTGGCTATAACGCCCACTGTGGCCAGCAAACTGGCCTGATTGGGGGGTGGGGCCAGCTGGCCAAACTCTCACAGCCCCTCCCCCTGGCTGGCCCCACTCCTGATCCCCCCCATCCCAATAGGGGTCAGGGCCGGCCGGCCAACTGCCTGTGGCCCCTCTCCCAAGCCAGCCCCACCCCTAATGGGCCCCCATCACCCCAATTGGCCCGCAACCCCTCCCCCCCAGCCAGCTCCGCCCTGATTAGCTCCCCCACTCATGGCCCCTCCCCAGGCCACTGGCCTCCGATTGGCCCCCCCCCACACCCCAATCAGGGGCAGGGCCCGCTGGCCAATTGCTCACAGCCCCTCCCCTCAGCTAGCCTGGTCCTGATCGGGCCCTGATCAGGGGTGGGCCGGCTGGCCAACCTCCTAGCCAGCCGGACCCCACCCATGCATGAATTCGTGCATTAGGCCTCTAGTAAGTATATAAGTTCTTTGGTTTATCTTTTCTCATCCCCCCAACCCCACATTGAGGTATGTCAGTCTGTTCCATGCCTCCCTGTTTCAGGTCTTATTTTGTTGGTCAACTCATTTTGTTCATTAGATTCCACAAATAAGTAAGATCATATGATATTTGTCTTTCTCAGTTTGGCTTATTTCACTTAGTATAATATTTTCCAGGTCCATCCATGCTGTCCCAAAGGGTAAGAGATCCCTCTTTTTTATAGCTGCATAGTATTCCATAATGTAAACATCCCACAGCTTTTTTATCCACTCATCTACTGATGGGCACTTGGGCTATTTCCAAATCTTAGCTATTGTATATAATGCTGCTAGGAACATAGGGATGCATATATTCTTTCTAATTTTTTTTTTTTATTTTTGCGGGGGGTTGGGATATATTCCCCAAAGCAGGATCACTGGGTCAAATGGAAGTTCCATTTTTAATTTTTTGAGGAAACTCCATACTGTTTTCCATAGTGGCTGCACCAGTCTGCATTCCCACCAGCAGTGTACTAGGGTTCACTTTTCTCCACATCCTCGCCAGCACTTGCTGTTTGTTGATTTTTTTATGACAGCCATTCTGACAGTTGTGAGGTGATATTTCATTGTGGTTTTAATTTGCATTTCTCTGATGATTAGTGACTGAGCATTTTTTCATGTGTCTCTTGGCCATCTGTATGTCTACTTTGGAGAAGTGTCTATTTAGGTCCTTTGCCTATTATATAATTGGACTGTTTGTCTTCCTTTTGTTAAGTTGTACAAGTTCCTTATATATTTTGGATATTAACCCTTTATCAGATGTATCATTGCCAAGTATGTTCTCCCATACAGTGGGCTTCCCTTTTCATTTTGTGGATGGTTTCTTTTGTTGTACAGAAACTTTTTGTTTTGATGTAGTCCCATTTGTTTATTTTCTTCTTACTTTCCGTTGCCCTAGGAGATGTATCTGCAAACATATTGCTATGAGGGATGTCTGAGATTTTGCTGTCTATGGTTTCTTCTAGTATTTTTATGGTTTCACAACTTACATTTAATTATTTTATCTATTTTAAGTTTATTCTTGTGTACAGTGTAAGTTGGTGGTCTAGTTTCATTATTTTTGAATGTACCTGTCCAATTTCCCAATACCATTTATTGAATAGACTGTCTTGACTCCATTGTCTGCTCTTGCCTCCTTTAATACAACTTATGTTATATACATCTTTTAAGGCCCTGGCTGGGTCGCTTAGTTGGTTGTAATGCCAGTCCCATATACCAAAAGGTTGTGGGTTTGATTCCTGGTCAGGGCACATACCTAAGGTGTGGGTTGGATCCCTGTTCAGGGTGTTCAGGAGGCTGCCGATGGATGCTCTCTCTCTCTCTCTCTCTCTCTCTCTCTCTCTCTCTCTCTCTCTCTCTGTCTAAAAATTAACATGTATAGATTAAAATAAATACTCTTTTCAGAACCTATGGGTCTTGTCTTTCTAAGACATCCTCGAGAAATGAGAGAATCTGAATATTTTATTCTCCAACCTACTAAGGTTTATATCCTATTAAATATTCCAGATTTTTTAAAAATCTCATCAGTTTGAGATGATAAAACTTTCAAAAATGCATATTCATTCTACATCAGGAAATCTATTAATACTACTCATCATATTAATAAAACAAAAGAGAAAAATCATCTGTGCCTGACCTTAAGTCACAAAAACTTCATTTTATGTGTTCTAAAGACTTTATAGTTTTATGTTTTAAATTTACATCAATGATTCATTTTGAATTAATTTTTGTATAAGATGTGAGGCTTAGATTGAGGTTCATTTATTTTGCATATCAAAGTCCAATAGTTTTATTTCTCCACTGAATTGCCTTTGGAACTTTCTCTCGCTTCTCTTATATTTTTCTGGAAGAGATTGTGTAGAATTGGTATTATTTCTTCTTTAAATGTTTGGTAGAATTCACCAGTGAAACCGTGGAGATTTCTACTTCAGAAGGCTTTTAAACAAGAATTCTTTAGTTGTTACAGTACTACTTTGGACACTTAGTTCACCTTGAGTGGGTTTTGGTAGTTTGGGGTGTTGAAATAGGAAACCCACCATGGGCTCTATGCACCCCTGCATGCTCTAGGTATGCCCAAAATGCAAAGCTCCAATGATTCTTTATCTGGGCCCTTTCTCAGGACTGTTTGGCTGTGAGCAGTATTGAGCTAACGTCTCCCTCTCGATACAGAGCCAGTTTGAAAAGAGATAAATTCCCTAAATTCAGTGTTCCTTGGGGGCTATACAAATCCATTACATGTGTAGCATCCATCTAGTCTTAGCTGTATTGCCCCTATGGCCTTGGGAGTTATGTACAAGCCATGCAAATCAACATGAAGCTCATGATGCTTGCTGTGCTGTGAATAATAAAGTCCTTCATCTCTGACCTAGGAATCTTGTGTCCTCTGCAGCCTCCATCAAGCATTAATAGGTTAACTAGTTAGCTTGTAAGTAAGGTAAAATCTCAGACCCTTCATAGTTCTTGACATACAGTGCCAGGACTGACCAGCAGACCCTGATCGACAGATGAATGGATTACTCTGACACAATGTTTGCGGTGAAAGGGAGGCTAAGGGACTGCCTGGCTATAGCAACTAGACAGCCTTGATTGCCTGCCTCTTTAGCCTTTTATTGTAGCAGCAGTTTGAGATAAAGTTTATCTTTTAGATACAATCAGTAAGGTAAGTGATCTGGGAGGACACATGTGTTTGTAGTGTCTTTTAAGCAAGGACACCCAAAGATTTAAGCATAAGGATTCCAGTAGACACCCGGGGGTCTGCTATGCAGAGACTTGTTTGGGAAGGTCACTCCCCTAAATCAGAATTCCGATAAACAGGGCAGATGGCCTTCTGCACACTTCCTGACAAACTTTCCAACCAAGTCTCGTGCTTCCCCACAATATAGTTTGCAGGGAATTGGTTATTTAATCTAAATTGTCATATTTATATTAGTAGTCGTCCCTTCAGCCCCCAACACAGTATTTCCTTATTGTTGTCCTGTTAACGTCTGCAGAGTCTGGTATCTCTTTTTTCATTTCTGATATTGTTAATTTGTGTTGTCCATTTTGCCCTTTGTTAATTTTGCTAGAGAATTATCAATGTTAATGATCTTTTCAGAGAAACAGTTTTGGTTTCATTGATTTTTATTTATGGTTTTTTGTGTGATCAAGTTCACCATTACTATTTCCTTCCTCCTGCTGCTTTGGGGTTATTTTTCACTTTTAAAAAAATTCTTAAGTTGGAAGTTTAGATTATTGATTCAAGACTTCTCTTCTGTATAAACATTTAATGCTGTAAGTTTCCTCCTAAGAAATACTTTTGTTTCCTCTCACAAATTTTGGTATGCTTGTATTTTTATTTATAGTCACTTCAAAATATTTGTTAAGTTATGGTTAGTTTGAAATTGATTTTCACGTGCTTATAGATTTTTTACAGTTATTTTTCCATTACTGGTTATGATTAGAGAGCATACTTTGTATAATTTCAATTCTTTGTGATTTGTTATGGTTTTTGGCCCAGGATACGCTCTATCTTGATGGTCTACGTGCAACCTGAAAGAGTATATATTCTGCTGCTGGGTCAAGTGATCTAAAAATGCCAACTACTCCAGTTAAAGCTGTTGTGCAGTTGTTCTATATTAGCTGATTTTCTACTAGTTCCATTGATTACTGAGCGAAGAATGTTGAGATCTACAACTATAATTAGGGGTTTGTCTATTTCTCCTTTTGGTTTTGTTTTCGCTGTATTTTTTTGAAGATCTGCTGCTTGGTGTATATATTTAGGATTGCATGTGTTCTTAGTAAATTGACCCTTTTCTCTTTTCATGCTTTCTTTATCCTCAGTAATTTTCATAACTTTGAAGTCTACTTTGATATTAATATAGTCATTCCAGCTTTTGTTTGGTTATTGTTTGCACGGATATATATATATATATATATATATATATATATATATATATATATACTTTTAGACCCATCATTTTATTTTAATTTACCTATATCATTATATTTGAAGTGAGTTTCTTGTGGAGAGCATATAGTTGGAACATGTTTCAAAAATCTGTTCTGACTATACCTGTCTTTTAATTTGGGTATTTAAAACATTTACACTTATTAAAATTATTTTTGTGTTTGAATTTAGGTCTATCTTTTTTGTCTTCTGCTTGTTTTTGTCTGTTTTTAATCCCTGTTTCTCCTTTCCTCTTTTCTTTTGGGTTATTTGAACATATTTTTGTACTTCACTTTTATTTTCCTATTGTATTTCTTACAAAACATTTGTGTATTTTGTTTTGTTTTGTAGTTGTTACTGTAGGGATTATAGTATACATATTTAACTTTTCAAAGTCTACTTGGAACCACTTCATGTGAAATGTAGAAATCTTACTGCATATTACCCAAAGTAATTAACACTATTCTGGAGATACTGGCAAAAGGGATAAAAATGAGAGGTAAGAAAATGGAAAAAATAGAATAAAAATGATCATTATTTGTAGATGACATATTTATTTACCTCAAACATACAAGAGGACTAGAAAATTACTACAGCTGTTAGGAGAATTCAGTTAGGTAATTGGGAGCAAAATTAAAAATCAACAGTCTTCACATGTGAAATAATAGCTGTATGCAAGATAGAATGAAAGAAAAACATTAAAATACCCAGGGATATAAAAAAATGTACAAGAGCTATAAAAAGAAGTTTTTAAAAAAGTAAGAAACACATGCTCACGTTGAGGAAATGGAAAGGTATTTTATACCAGTTTCTTAGATCACTATGAAAGCAATCAAAGATTCAGATAGTTAATGCCATGCTTGGCCAAAGAAAGAGCTTCCGTCTGTGGGGTTAACATCCAACAGAAAGTTGAATCTCCTGCCCTGTTCAGTGTGGATCAGTTGATTGGTGTCAGTCATCACATGCACCAGTTCCATTCCCAGTCAGGGCACATGCCCAGGTATCGGAGTCAATCCCCAGTAGGGGCAGCCAAAGATCTCACATCTATGTTTCTCTCTCTCCCTCTCCCTTTCTCTCTTTAAAAATCAATCTTTTAAAATCTTAAAAGAGAGCCAAATCTCCCTAAATTGATTTGGAAATTCAGTTTATCCACTAAAAATAATAAACAGGATTTTTCTTCTGAAAATCAGAAAAATTGATTCTAAAATAAAAATTAGCAAGAATAATCAGAAAAATTATGAAGAATAGCACTAAAAGAAATTAACTGTACAAGACTGTAAGGCATATTTTAAAGCTACAATAATCAAAACAGTGTGGTAGTAGATCGTGAACCAACAGTTCATTGGAACAGCTGTAAAAGCCCAGAAATGTACTAGAAACAAATCAGTAAAGAAAATGTGGACCAGCCCTAGCTGGTTTGGCTCAGTGGATAGAGCATCACCCTGTGGACTGAAGGGTCCCAGATTTGGTTCTGGTCAAGGGCACATGGGTTATGGGCTTGATCCCCATTAGGGGATGTGCAGGAGGCAGCCAATCGGTGATTCTCTCTCATCATTGATGTTTCTATCTCTCTTTCCCTCTCCCTTCTTCTCTGAAATCAATAAAGATATATTTAAAAGAAAAAAAAGAAAATGTGGACCACACAATATATGATGTTGTAATAAGTGGGCAACCATTTGAAAAAAATTAAGTTGAATCCCTAGTTCATATTTTAATATATATATTTGTATTTATTTCAGAGGAAGGGAGAGAGATAGAAACATCAATAATGAGAGAAAATCATTGATTGGCTGCCTCCTGCTCGCCCTCTACTGGGGATGGAGCCCGAAACCCTGGCATGTGCCCTGACCGGGAATTGAATTGTGACCTCCTGATTCATAGGTCCATGCTCAATCACTGAGCCACACCTGTCAGGGCCCTGGTTCATATTTTATAGCAAAATAAATTTTAGGTGGATCAAAACTTTAAACATAAAACTACCAGAAGAAAATATAGAGGATTTAAACATAATCTCAAAGAGGTAAAGCATTCCACATGTGGCACAGGTAGAACACACAGAGAAGCCATAAAAAATATACTGATAATTTCACCTGTATTTAAACAAAAAAAACAACAACTACAAGCTCACTTAAGCTTCAGTGTCTAGGGTTTCCATTTGAGGTTTATTAGATAGGCATGATTAATTGAATAATTGACTACAGGTTGAACTTAATCTCCATCCCTCTTCCCTCCCCAGGTCAGGCTGATATCATTGTGACTCAAAGCACCAACCCCCTCTAAGTATGTGGTTCTGGTGTGGCCAACCTTCTTACTGAATTATCTCATTAGCATAAACTATCAGGTTCCATCATGAATAACAAGGACACTTCTACCACTCTGGAAACTCCAAGGATTTAGATCCTGGGAAGCAGGAGAGGGAAGTTGAAAGGGAGGGGGCTAGAAGGAGAGGAAGAGGGCCAGGCACATTTTTATTCCAAGGGAGGCTACCAGTAAAAGCAAAAGACTGGAAATCAATAATGTCCAGTAACAAAGGACTAATTAAAAAAATTAAAAATACATCCATATAATGGAATTCTATGCAATTAATGAAAGGAGTGGGCCAACTCTGTAGGTAGGTATATAAAATAAATTGCTGAATGTGTAAAACAATCTGTATGGTGTGCTTTATATATATGTATATTTATATATCCAAGAGGCCACCTCTAGAAAAATAAACATGAAACTGGTAATAGAGGCTGAATCCAGAGAAGAGAAATCACTGGGAGATTGACTTACTTTTTTATCATTTTCAACCTTCTGATTTTTGTATTATATGCATATATTACCTGTTTAATGAGACTGAAATATTACAATGCATTTGCACATTTCTCTGAAGATACTAAACATAATATATAATTTAATCTTTTGATTGCTAAGGTCATTGTCATGAATTATCTATATATATAAATCCCTAATATGCAAATAGACCGAACAGCAGAACAACCGAACCAGTAGCTATGATGTGCACTGACCACCAGAGGGCGTGCACAGAACATGGCGGGCATCGGCTGTGGCGGGATGGTGGAGCAGGTGAGCGGGGGTGCTAGACCAAGGCGGGGTGCCTGTCGCTGTCATTGGGGCGAGCCTCTGGTGGTTACTGAAAATTCTTTGTTCCCATGTGCCACAGTCCTGTCAAGCGCTTGCACCTGCTGCCAGCGCCCGCCCCGCTCGTACCCACTGCTGGCGCCTGACACCGGCCCGATTGCTCAGTGCTGGCAGCAGGTGTGAGCAGCAGCTGCCGGCCCTGATCGCCCCTCAGGGCTTCTCCACCTCACCCTGCTCCTGAGGGGCAATTGGGGCTGGCAGCCACCTCTCGCAACCCACTGCTGGCGCCGGCCCTGCTCACACCCACAGCTGATGTCGGAGCCGCCACTCACATCTGCTCCCAGTGCCTGGCACCAGTCCCAATCACTCGGCACCATCACCAGGTGCGAGTGGCCGCTGCAGGCCCCGATTGCCCCCGAGGGCTTCTCCACCTGCCCCTGCTCCTGAGGGGCAATCGGGGCAGCAGCTGCCACTCACATCCACTGATGGCACCGGCCCTGCTCGCATCTGCTGCTGGCGCTGGCCGCAATTTCTCCACACCATCAGTGGGTGCTGGTGCTGTCAGTGTGTGGGAGTGGCAGCAGCAGGAGGGGGCTGCTGGCAGACAGGAGACTGGGGGCCGTGGCAGGAGGGGCCAGGTGGGTGCATGGAGGATGGGCAGAGACCCGCCCCTGTGCCCACCACAGCCTCATGGCCCACAGTTCCTTTCAAGGTGCACAAATTCATGCACTGGGCCCCTAGTATTGAACAATGCAATTCCAAGTGTCTATTAAGGCCCATAGACTGTTTTTATTCACACTAAATGACCCCAGGCTGCTGTGATTTGAGTGTCATTTTTATCTATCTATCTATCTATCTATCTATTATTATTGACAGTATGATAGGTGTCCCCCATTTACTCCCCCACCGTTCTCCTCTACACTAAGTCCCAACCCCACCCCAAGCCTTCCCCACACTATTGTCTATGTCCATGGGTTATGCATACATATTCTTTGGTTGATCTCTTCCTGTCCCCTTCACCCCCTCCCCTCTGAGATCTATCATTCTGTTCAATGCTTCCATGCCTCTGGACCATTTTTGTTCATTAGTTTATTTTTTAAATCAGATTCCACATATGTGAGATCATGTGATATTTGTCCATCCATGCTGCTGCAAAGGGTAAGAGCTCTTTCATTTTTTATAGCTGCAGAGTATTCCATTTTGTAAATGTACCAGTGTCATTTTTGTCTGACTTCTCCCAGCTTTTTTTTTTTTTTTACTGCTGTCAGCTATTCTTTCTCTGACTCAAAGTTCTTTTAGATTGGCACTTTTAGTTTTGATGGGCCAAGAAAACAGACACCTGGTCTTAATATAGTATTATGTAAAATAGAGGGAAACTGCCTCTTTGATAGCTTGAGGAATCTTCTCATAATTAATGAGTTTTAGAGATTAGACTTATAATAACTACTTGACTACTCAAGATTTTTACATATTCTCAGTTCCATACAATTGAATAAAGAACAGGCGAAGTATTATTGAAGTCACAATGTGAGGTTCTATTATTTAATAACTAGAGGCCTGATGCACGAAGATTCGTGCAAGAATGTGCCTTCCCTCCCCTGGCTGCCGGCACCGCCTTTGCTCCGGCTGGAGCGGCCTTTTTGCTCTAGCCCAGAGCCACCTTTCCGCCTTCCTACGCTGCCCAGAGACCCGGAGCAGCTGGGGCGGTGCGGAACGGCCCCACCCCTGACTGCCTGCATATGCAAATTAACCCACCATCTTTGTTGGGTTCATTTGCATACTAACTCCTGATTGGCTGGTGGGCGTCATGAAGGTACAGTCAATTTGTATCTTACTCTTTCATTAGTGTAGATGCTATATTGCTAAATTCATATCTGGGGCTCTTTTTCATTCATTCAAAAACATTTTTGAGCATCTAGTGTACACCAGGAAATGTTCTAGGTGCTAGGGATACAGACAATGGTCAAAGTCCCTTAGAATTCACATTCTAATTGGGGAGAGATAAAGCAGTAAGTACTATCAAGAGAAAAGGGGATAATGCAAGAGCAATTAGGATGGGGGCATTAGATAGGATGACATATTAGTGAGGGTCTGATGGAAATGGAGAACCACTAGGATATTACATACACACCATCTTTAACATATAAAGTTAAGAGATTTATTATGGGGATTATAGGAGGCTGATCCTTTTGTGTCTGACAGGTGGGAATGATGGGTGTGAAGGGGGGAGGGAAGCAAGGGCACACTGGAGCCTTCCAGGTGAGCAGAATCCATGGGGACTGAGTGGAACTCATGCCAATCTCTCACTGTTTCCAAGCCTCCAACAATGAGCTGTTCTGCAAACCTGGCACCCTTAGTCACTTAGTAAAACATATACCTGGCCCAGGAGTCAGAATAGCTGAAGGAGGCAATCCAGCAGCAGCTGTGGTCCTGTGGGCCTGGCTGTTGGCCTATAAGCCAAGATGAACCAGCAGATAAGCAACAACATGGGTGAGCACATTGCTTGGACCTTTCAATTATAAAAAAAAAAAAAAATCTGGATCTAGCTACTTTACTTTCACCTTCTAAATCTTGCAGCAAACATCTCTTGTGACCTACACTATCCTGGAATTATGCAGGGAGGATTATAAGGAACATATCTCCAGCTTATCTAAATTTGCAACAAATAAATCCACTGCCGAAGGTCAGAGGTCTCTAAAGATATTTGAGCTGAGAACCTAAAGAATGAGAACGATTTAGCCATGCAACCATGCCAAGATTTGGAAGAGAATATTTCAGGCAGGAAAAAAGGGTAAGTGCAAAGGTTCTGAGGCAGTGATATAAATGAGGTTACTTTTAATAATGAGGCTGGGGCCTGGTGAGAGGGAGTGAGGTACAATATATCAGAGGTAGAGGAAGGGACCAGATCATGTGGGGCTGTGTAAAATATGGTGATGAGCATGGATCACTTTTTTGTAAGTGCAATGGGAAGCAAAGTTTTTAACAGGAAAATAGTAGTTTGACCTGATTTACATTTTTTTTTAAACTCTACTGTAAACTAATTTAAAAGTTTTTTAAAAGGCATAAGGTTAGCACCAAGAATTCTATCATCCAGCTTTGCTTTGCGGAGAATGGGCTTTGGTGAGCAGGACCACTTTTTCCATGACACCGAGCCTCCTGGTAGTCTACCTCGATGACTCCTAGAGCACAAGGTACATGAAGCCCTTCCAGTTGTGCACGGGAGGATGTCCAAGTGTGGAAGCAGCAATATTACTTAGAGAATTACTGCAAGAGTTCCGGCCAAAGCTCTACACTAGTTTTCTTAACTCACAGAAAAAACAGTCTCATTCATTTAGTCTCAATTCATGAACTCGGGTTGAAACAAAAATATTATTACCTCTCCAGATTTGGTCTCAAATTGACTATCGCAATTTCCCCAAACAAAAAACCCCTCAAAGATCTGTTAACACTAAGTTATCCAGAGAATGTTTCACAAATCATTTTGGGTTTTCCAGAGACTTAGAAGCATGAACAGACTGTTGAACCTCAGAGGGAAGGTAGGGGAGGGTGGGTGGGAAGAGATCAACCAATGAACTTGTATGCATATATGCATAACCTGTGGACACAGTCAATGGGGTGGTGAGGGCCTTGGGTGGAGGGACGGAGAGGGCTGGAGGGGGAAAGGGAAGACCTATGTAACACTTTCAACAATAAAGATTTTAAAAAATAATAATTTCGGGTTTTCTAAGAATTTCCAGAGAATATGCACAGCCTTCTAAGGGAAACATATTGAAGGGCGCAATGTTCATGCTAATGTGTAAATCCTACTCTCATTATGTTCAAGTTCGCTTTAGACTTGCATATCTTCTATTTTCATCAGACTTGGCTTACTTTACTTGAGGTCATGAAAAACTTCCCTAAAGCAAGCTCTTCTGCCTGGATTATCTCTCCCTGTTGTTAGCAATGCTTTCTTGCTGAAAGCCAAGGTTCAAATATTGAAGTGTGCTGAGGTGCCCACTTAATTAAGTAGGAATTAACATTATGCATATCAATACAAATAAACATCTTTTATACCTTTCTAAAGGAAAAAAACCCCAAAACCTTTCTTTCTTTTTTTTAAAGAAAGGGCTCTGGACAGACCATTCGTCTTTAAAAAATAAAATAAAAATAAATCTTAAAAAATCATTATTAACAGAGAAAGAAAATAGAAAAGTTTTGATCTTTAAATAGTTTGCAGAATACACTCATCTTTCTGTAATCTGTAGTGACATAACTCCATGTAAACATTCAGGAAAAGGGGAATGCTATGTCATGACTTATGAAATAATAAATTTGGGCTCTGATTACTAAACTTTATTAACAACTTTTATACATTAATTAACAATTACTTTACTTCATTTAACAATAGTTCTTGAATAACAAAATAAATTATCAGCAAATTCAACCATAAATTAAAAAATAGTGAAAAATACCCTTGAAGTTTCATAAATGCAAGCGTAGTAATATATTTGTATATATATATACTGATTACAGTGTCTATGTTCTTTGTGTAAGGTAAAATAAGATTATTCCCTTGCCATTGTTGCAAGTTCACAAACTTTATGAAAGGCTTCACTATTTTTTCCCAGCTTAATTAACTTGCACTTCAGTTGAACACATCAGACAATAATGGTGTTATTAGTGAGATGTGGTAAAATAAATGGTCATGACCACTCAGCAGGTCATGTAAACCTAAAATATCCCCCAGACCTTCCAGTCTCAACCTGTAGATCTCATTATTAAATAATTTAGAAAGACCTATTAGAGATGACTTCATGAGCAGGCTGAACTTTGCCACTTTGCCAGTCACAAACGCATATATTTTTGCCTTTAAAAAGAAACAATACTATTCATTTCCAATGAGACTAGGTGTAAGGGAAAAACAAAAATAAAGCCATGGATTTCTTTTTTGTTGTTAATCCTCACGCGAGGATATTTTTCCATTGATTTTTTTAGAGAGTGGAAGGGAGTAGAAGAGATAGAAACATTGATGTAAGAGAGACACATTAATTGATTGCCTCCTGCATGCACCCTGACCAGGGCCAGGGATTAAGCCTACAACCGAGGTACATACCCTTGACTGGAATTGAACCCGGGACCCTTCAGTCTGTAGTCCGACGCTCTATCCACTGAGCCAAACCAGCTAGAGCAAGCCATGGATATTTTTAAGTTGCGCTACATTATTTTAACTATTTAACTAAAAAGTTTAATTACCAGATCAGTGCACCATTTTTTTTTTTATCCTCACTGGAGGATATGTTTGTTTGTTTATGTTTTAGAGAGAGAGGAAGTGGGGGGGGGGGGGGGGGCGGAGGGAGAGAAACATCAGCTGGAGATCAAAACCAAAACCTTTTTGGCAATATTGGACTACACTCCAACCAACTGAGCCACCTGGCCATGGCAAGTGTACCAGTTCTTGCTTAAACATGTAATACCTTTGAAAGTAGATTAAAATAATCTTTAAAAATAAGCCAGAGGTAAAAATGAACAGACCTGAACAGCTTGACAGAAATGGAATAATTTCCAATCAGTGACCATTAATGGGCATATTCATTTTATATAGCAGGTTTTAACAACCATTTAACAATTCTTTAAACAGGCACTTGATAGAGTACTTTTTAGCTATCATATTCAATATAGAGGCATCATAGACACACAAAAAAATATTGCTTTATTACTAAGGATTCAAGATGGCAACTACTTAGATTCCATTGCCAATATGGATTATAACAAATCCAGTGAGTATTTTGTTTTTCAATTATTCATAGAAAATTTAATCCTGATTAAGTATCCTTGGGCAGGAATTATTAGGTAGTTGATGACTGAAACCAACATTTATGTGAAATGCTTCTGTTAATTTAATCTGTGTATATGGCTTAATTATAATTGGGGATTCAATGTAAGAGAAATGAATTATATCAGGATTAAAATTAGTACGATATAACACAGTATTTTTTCCTTCTTTCTTTTTTAACATGTAAAACTACTTGTCCCTTTATCTAAAAGCTCAGGTTTTAAAAACCTTTATCGTTAAAACACATGTAATGTATCTAATTTTATTTTCATAAACTGTCCAAAACTCTTTGCTAATCAAACTAAAACTGTAATTAGAGCAAAATGATAGAAGGAAACGGAGAAAACCCCCACCCACAAATAAACAAAAGCTTATTCATTTAACTATGAATATACTTTATATTTATTTTCTGAATTTTACTTTCAATTCCTTTAAACTCCAACATGAAATGCATTTCCTTTAAAGCATAAAAAAGAAGTTTTTAATCAGTATACTACACTGATTTCATAAGTGGACTTAGTTCAGATATGTATAAGCAAGTAATCATTTAACTGATTACTTTTTATAAGACTATTAAACCTGAGTTAACTATTGACATAAAATGAGGCATTAAAAAGTGGTGAATCTCTTACCAAAATATCATATAATTCTTTCCCATCTTTATTTCCACATGGAAATCACATAAATCACCTTATAACAATACTCTTCAAAGTTTAAGTATTTTTTAAAACATTTCATTTATTTCCTTTTTCAGTTTTGGTACTGCTTAAATGCAGTTGTATAAATAACATGCTCTGCTTTCTATGTTCAATTTTTCATACCAAAAGTATGAAAAAAAAGTCAGTGTATTTGGATCCTTATTGCACTCTGTTTAATCAATTCACTTTTCCTTTAAGAAAATCAAGTATCAGAAGTGAGGCCGACTTTTGTGTCCAGAGGATATGGTCAGTGGTAGTGTTACTGAGGAGAGTGAAGAAACTTCCCAGTACAGACTGTGGGACAGAAAGAGTCTGTAGAGAATAACCATGGAAACAGACTGGCAAAGGATAACACCTATTGTAATAACCTGAAAAGAACAGAAAGAGAATGCTTTTACTGCATGCAAAAACAGAGAATTCAATTTATCACAAACCTATATGTACTTTACATATACATATAGGATATTGCAAAAGTAGGTTTACAGTTGTTCATATGGAAAATAACACAATCATTAATAAATAATATAATAAAACCTATGCTTTGTGTACTCACAACTGTAAACCTATTTTGCCCCACCCTGTAATATGTACACACACTATCCTTCATCTCTCCATGGGTACATTTTATCAAATTCATTTTCAATAGGAAAATATGACTAATGTTCAGACCTGTAACTGTTCAAAGGTTAAATTCCTTTAACATTTTATAGACACTAAAATAAGACAGAAAAGAATAATATGCTATGCCATTCTCTCCTTATGGTGCATGCACTACAGAAAGTAATGAGAAAAACCAGGCTCCTGGCTAATCTAGTAATGGGAATAAAACATGCCCCGGAGTCCTTTCAAAAATCCTCAAGTTGCTTCTCTATTTTTGTAGACTCCCTTCCTATCTACTTACTCTTTGTAAATACCTTAGACTCAAGACACATTTGTGAGTTCAAGCATATACTGCACTGCTTGTGAAGGGCTCTGGCAGAACTCCACTTTGAAATGATGGAGCTGTTCACCTAACAAGGTAGGTATCAACACAATCAAAATGTGGCGTACCTGAACGTGGCACTCCAGTCCACAGTCTGTTCAAGCAACTCGATTGATTTTTATAAATCTATCTTGATTTTTACTATTACACAGCAAAAAAGTTTGTCATTTTTCTTAACAAAGATGTGTTATGAATCCTCTAATTTATGCACGGCACTATGAAATAGGTTATAATATGCATAACAAAGCTATTTTCCATCATTTTGTTTACAAACTAAATTTAAAATTTTGTCTTTTATATTTTAAACTTCTAAATTATACCCTCACCAGTTCAGAATTTTGTTTCAAAGTTTTATTTTGAAGAGCTCAAGAAGCCTCTGAAAGGATAAACAGGCCCAATAAAAATTACCAAAAACTATTTTGCTCATATATACTTACTTACCTTATCTCTTTGGTAGTCATTAAACATGAAAGATATGCATGCAAGAACTGGGTGGCATAAAAACCACAAGACACAGCCCTGAAACAAATGAAAAGTCAAGTAAGTGCAGCTATGTCGTTATTTTCAGAATGTACCAGATGAAACACAGTAGGCATATTTAAGAGGTCTTGATTGATATAGGACTTTAGAGAATTTGCAATAAAAATGTAGAAATAAATTTTCTGTTGCTACTCTGTTTCTAATCAAATTTTCTAGAGTATTTAAAATCTTAAATCTACATTTGGACATTTTGATACACTATGAATACATTAAGTAACAAATTAGTAATTGAGAAAAACCAGTGTACAAATTATAATATTTCTGTAAAAAAATAAGAATGTATATTCATATTTTTAAAAATATATTTGTATTGATTTCAGAGAGTAAGGGAGAAGGAGAGAGAGATAGAAACATCAATGATGAGAGAGAATCATTGATCGGCTGCCTCCTGCACATCCCACACTGAGGGATCGAGCCCGCAACCCAGGCGTGTGCCTTGACCAGAAATCAAACTGTGACCTCCAGGTTTATAGGTTGATGCTAAACCACTGAGCCACACCGGCGAGGCTGTACAGTCATATTTGTATGACTGTACACACACACACACACACACACACACACACACACACACAGAAATTGTGAAAGAATACACAAAAAAGTGACTGATGGTTGTTACCTGTTTGAGGGTGTTAGTACAAAAGAGAGTGGAACTGGGCAAGTAAGAATGGGAAGCTTTTTAACATTATACTTTTCAAAGATCTCTTTTCTATTTTTCCCAAAACCTTGGCAACATATTCTCTTTTCCAAAATTAAATTTGAAATAAAATAATTTAATAAATAATAGTTGTTGAGATGCTTAGTATATTGAAAATAAGGAAAAAAATATGTAGAAAAACGTGATTACTATGCTACCATTTATATAAAATGGAGGGAAAAACATACAATTATATATTAAAAATTCTCTGGGAGGATAAATTAAAACAGCAGTGATTATATGAGGTGATAATTGAGTGGATGGAAGACAGCGAAGAAACATGTTTTGCTACTCTTTAAATACTTTTGAATGTTTGAACCCATTCAAAAAGTTAAATTATAATATATAAAAATAAATGTTTAGGTTCAATGAAAGAGTTTGATATTGTTTTAAACATAAAACAAAGAATAAATTTAGTTTTTAAACATCTTAAATACATAACCACTTTCCAAACAATAAGCACTGCTTTCCCTGTAAAAATTTGGAAGTGAAATGGCCTTTCCTCGCCTGTTTAGTGCTCAGAGCCTGAAGGTGTTTCTGGGCTGCAGCCGCTTTAAACTGTGCACCAGGAATAAAGGAGTCTGGCCCTTCTTCCCCCGCGGCCTCTGACGCCTCAGAGATTTCTGTGGAGCAGGGTGGCTGGGGAACAACTCATCAGAGTGCTATTAAAGTTGCCAAGATGAAGGAATATGGATTCTTTCAATCTGACAGGAAAACATAACCTTCTACAGAGGAAGGCTTGCAGAGTCACTGCCCAACCTCTCTCCTGGTCTTCCCCTTTATTAGGTGGGTATAGAAAAAAATTAAATTTGCTTTTAGATCTCACTATCCTATGAAGGGCAGTGGGGGGAATAAAGTGAACATCTCATGTGGAGGCAGTGAAATGGCTAAAACATAATATGGACTCAGCTTCCTGTTCCATCTGCTTATGCCAATGGATAGCTCCTCACACTTTGTTTTAAATCACTGCACAATTCTGAGTAACAGTATCTAGTAATAGTCAATTAGTAACTGTTTTTTGAGAAATGTAAACTGTATTCTAATTTAAAATTTTTTTTTAAATTCTGATACTACAGAAAAATGCCAACTCCCTATTGGTTAAGAAATCATGAACCAGACAAAAATGACCTGCCAAAAAGTACATGGAAACCACTGTTCTACAGGTTCTATAAAATAAGGATAGTATCATCCACATGTCACAGGTTGTGAAGATTAAATAAGTTGAAACACATGAAGGGCTTACAGTTGTGCCTGGCACATAATAAAAGTTTAAGGAGTGTTGGCATGTAGTTGCCTATATATTTCCTAAAGAAAGCAGAACAGTCCTAACCGGTTTGGCTCAGTGGATAGAGCATCGGCCTGCAGACTGAGAGGTCCCAGGTTCGATTCCCGTCAAGGGCATGTACCTGGGTTGTGGGCACATCCCCAGTAGGAGGTGTGCAGGATGCAGCTGGTCGATGTTTCTCTCTCATCGATGTTTCTAACTCTCCCTCTCCCTTCCTCTCTGTAAAAAATCAATAAAATATATTTAAAAAAAAAAAGAAAGCAGAACAAAGCTGATAATTAGAAGCCATTTTCTAACCAAACCCATACTTTGGCGAAAGTGATGTAGAACTCTCTTTTCAGGGTACTCCTCTCCACTGTGATGATCTGGTAGAGTCCACAGCCTAATGACAATGCCAGGCAAATTCTTAAAATGATTAGCAGGATCCCTGCTAAGTTGTGGTGTGAATAATAGCTGTGAGGACTGGTCTCTCCAAACTGTTCCCAAAGTAGCAAAATACTCTGGAAAAAAAAAAAACATTTTGAGAAAAAAATCATATCTGCTTACAATAAAGTACTTTTCAACTATTTTAAACATCCATTTAAACACACCTACATTCCTAAGAGGTTCTAAGATTTATCAGACTATAAAGTTGTCAGTTAATAAAGCACAGGCAGTCTTTTCCTTGCTGATACCCTAAGCTAGAGAAAATGGATTACCAAATGAGACCACATACTAAAGATAAAAAATGCTATTTCTATCATGGCTCAAGTAAGATATCTGTAAGGATAAAAATAAGTTGAAATGATTAAGAGAATAAATATAAACTTTTTTCCAAATTCATCTTTTTCTTCAACACCGTATTCAAAATCAAACTGTCCTGCTTTCAAGATAGTCCTGCATTCTCAGGATAACTTTCAAATATCTCAGTATTTTTTGTAATCCAGAAATAAACAAGTTAGAATTGCTGATTCAGATTTTACTCATTTTCTATGGTAACCTTGGTGGTTAAAGGAGAATATATTTTTAATATTCATTATAAGCACCAAGAGCACAGTTACTTATCCTTACTTCTTTTTCTCCCATATTGTTACTGTAAAAGTAAAAAGCTCAGCAAGTTCCTTATCAAGTTGTTCTGTTTATTGCTATTCAGTAGAAATCTGTGTTCATATTCCTTCCATCTTTACCAAACATCAATTACTTAAATAAATTACTATAATAATCAGTAAGCCTCTGTGCTTCCTTCACTTGCCAACCCAGATCTCAGTGTATCTTTCATGGCTTCCAAAGAATTCATATCAAAACTCAAGTATTAATTCTAATTCTTAGACTTTATTAACCAGCAACCTCTTCTTTTTCTCATTCTCAAATCTTGCTACCGTTCTTGATAGGTGATCTCCTTTGTTATCTGGCACACATGAATTTCCCTCTTGGACTAAATATTGGCTCTATATTACTAAAAATGTTACTCCTCCACTCCACCCAATTGTACCCATCTGATTTCTTACTCACATTTCTTTTTTTATTATTATTACATTTTATTATTATTACATTTATTGGGGTGACATTGGTTAATAGGATCAAACAGGTTTCAGGTGTGGATTTCTGTTATAAGATCTGTGTGCCAACCACCCAAAGTCAAATCATCTGTCACCATATATTACAACCCACTCACCCCTTATCCTCCCATCCTCCATTTCTAAACTTTACTTTTACAACAAAAAGTGCTATTATAGAATTACCATTTCCTGCTATCTATGTGAGGTAATGAATATGTTTATAATCATCTCACAATGTATATATATACCAAAACATCAAGTTGTATATCTTAAATATACCGTATATAAATGTTTCTCTCTCATTGATGTTTCAAATAGCTCTCTATCCCTCTTCCTTCCTCTCTGTAAAAAATCAATAAAATATATTAAAAATATATATATTTTAAAAAAAAAAGTTTGAGGACCCCTGGATCTCTATAGAGAGGGGAAAAGGCACAGAGGACCTTTCTAAAACCCCAAATTTGTTTTTAAAAACAAGATCCCATTCTTTTTTTATACTACATTTTGCTTTTTCATTGATCTCAGATATTCGCTTGAATTATTTCACATATAAAGTAGAAAAACTGAACCTAAAGATCCTTGCCAGTGAATGAATCTCAAATTCACTGATTCACTCCTTCAATGTTGAGTACTTACTATGTGCTAGAAAATATAAAAAGAAAACTATTAAGTAGGAAATAAGAATCTAACCTAGTATTAAACATATTGTAGTTGAATAAGCAATAGGAAGCACAAATTCAGGTAAATTACAATTAAATTCAGTACTAAGAAGACTAACAGGTTATTTGATCTATCACTCTTTAAATTCACACTTTAAAAAGATGCAAATTACTTATGGATCCCAAGTTTCAATTTTGATATGATATATGTCTAAATTTGCATTTCTGAATATTGAAAAGCAGAAACACTGAATGCCAATACTCACCTGTGTTATGACAATGAACACAGCAATGCCAGTGGATGCAGGAGTAGAATCCCACTGCAGAGGTCTGCTTTGAGACTTCTTCATTCTGACTATTGTCCAGCCCATGCATAGACTCAGAAGTAGGAATAACATGTGAATTTGGGAAGTGATGTCAAAAACTAATGGGAAATGAAAACCAAAGACAACCAAGTTTTCATAATACAAAGAATGTGGTCCCTTTTGAGTTGAGAATATAATTACTTTTTAAACTACAAAAAGATGGGCATTTTCAAAGAGAACTGATAAAATTCAATAATAAGATGTATTCATGTGTAACAATTCTTAAAAAAGTAAAATTTTGCCATTAAATTTGTAAACATTTATGAGAAGAGTTAAAACAAGTGCAATACTCCTGTTTTAGTACATGGACATGCATTCTAATAACCCATTTTATTAAGATAAGCTTTAGCCCTAGCTGGTTTGGCTCAGTGGATGGAGTGTTGGCCTTCGGACTGAAGGGTCCCAGGTTCAATTCTGGTCAAGGGCACATGCCTGGGTTGCGGGCTTAATCCCCAGTTGGGGGTGTGCAGGAGGCAGCCAATCAATGATTCTCTCTCATCATTGATGTTTCTGGCTCTCTTTTCCTCTCCCTTCCTCTCTGAAATCAATAAAAATATATTTTAAAAAAAGAGATAAACTTTAAATCTCTGTTTCCCATTTTTATTAGCTTCTTTAAGTACATAATCCTGTTTATATCTCACTGCTTATTAAAAGGAACACATTTTAAATATAATTTCTGCCATGTAAAGAATACTGGTGCCTTCATTTCTCAGTTGCTAATTTTTTTTTGATGGCTGAACTACAATTTGAAGAATATTTTCTAAAACTATTCATAAGAAATAGCATGACAATAAAACACATAGCTGCAGTAACATCCAATTATGTTGGCTTCAGTGTCAGAGTCCTGAGACAAATAAAATACTCCACGCATTAGTGTGATGTGCCACCAGGTGGCCATCACCTACACTGCAGGGAAAGCCTGCTACTTTAAAGAGGATGCAACAAAAGCACCTGCATGCACCCTGTTCAGCGCCACAAGAAAAAGATAACCTATAAATACTTCAAGGCTATTAATTTTAGAAGAGAGTATTTACTGATTTTAAAGAGATTATCACTTTTCATAGTGTACTTTACTCTGGAGTTTAGAATGAACATGTGATCACAATTTAACAAAACAAAACTTTTTTCAAATTGCTATCCATAACTTTGAGGTCTACAACTTTTAACTTCTTTTATATAAAGAAACTCTTGGAGAAACAGATAAAACTAGTTATAGTCTAATACTTATATTTAAAAGTTACAAGCCAAAAACCTATTAGTATATTTTTTCAGATATATTTTGACATATTTTCCCCTTGCTCTGCCATCCAAATTAAAACTGGATACTCTACATTTATGCTTATATATTTGTAATAATGAATTCTGATAATAAATGTCACTACATTTGAATGAGATAAAATATCATAGCCTTTCAGATCAAGCAGTTTTCTTTCATAAATTTTAAATGACTGTAATGCTAATTATTTTTATTAAGCATTTCACAAGTACATATTCAGTTACTTAAAAAAGTCATAGCCAAAGCAATATTCCTACATAAGTTGCTAATCTGCAAAAACAAATACCTGGGGGGAAAAAACACCTGACTTTTCTGGTTCATTTCTTTACATACTAAGTTATACACATTTATAATAATAAAAGCATAATATGCTAATTAGCCAAATATCCTTCTGGACGACCTTCTGGATGAAGCCAGGGCTGCGAGGGAAGCCCGGGTCCCGGTGGCCGGAGGGAACCTCTGGTCCCGGGTGCCAGAGGGAAGCTGGTGCCGGCAGCCAGGGGAGGGAAGGCCTACTCTTGCATGAATTTTGTGCATCAGGCCTCTAGTCTATACATATAAAAGGCTAAGTGTCTGTCCCTCCGACAGGTAGCTATGACGTGCACTGACCACCAGGGGGCAGATGCTCAATGCAGGGACTGCCATAACGTGCACTGGCCATCCATATTATAAAAACCCAGTGACCCACCCTAACCGGTTTGGCTCAGTGGATGGAGCGTCAGCCTGCGGACTCAAGGGTCCCAGGTTCGGTTCCGGTCAAGAGCATGTACCTTGGTTGCAGGCACATCCCCAGTGGGGAGTGTGCAGGAGGCAGCTGATTGATGTTTCTCTCTCATCAATGTTTCTGGCTCTCTATCCCTCTCCCTTCCTCTCTGTAAAAAATCAATAAAATATATTTAAAAAAAACAAAAACCTAGTGGCCCTAACGCCATAATGACCAAAGACCGGCACGGGTGGGCGTGATTTTGTGCGCTGGGCTTCTAGTATTGATACAATACTATAACTTTGAGGATAGGTAGAACAATGTTTATTTGTTGTTAAAAAATAATTAATTGCAGGTAAAATACACAGATTACACAAAAATTCTATTCTGTGGGATTTGATTAAAAATTTTAAAATTTTAACCATTTAACTAACCAAACCTGTTGTCAAAACTACCAAAATGAATAATATTGATTTACTGCAGTTTTATTAAAAAAAAAATAAAAAGACTTTTGCTTTGCCCGGCCAACATGACTCAGCGGTTAAGTGTTGATTGATTGATATATTTTTAAATATATTTTCATTGATTTCAGAGAGGAAGGGAGAGGGAGAGAGATTGAAACATCAATGATGAGAGAGAATAATTGATTGGCTGCCTTCTGCACACTCCCAACTGGGGATCAAGCCCTCAACCTGGGCATGTGCCCTTGATAGTAATTGAACTCAGGACCCTTCAGTCCGAAGACTGATGCTTTATCCACTGAGCCAAACTGGCTAGGGCTAAGCATCAATTTATGAACCAGGAGGTCAAGGTTCAATTCCCAGTCAGGGCACATGCCTGGGTTGTGGACTTGATCCCCAGTGTAGGGCCTGCAGGAGGCAGTTGATCAATGATTCTCTCTCATTGATGATTCTATTTCTCTCTCCCTCTCCCTTTCCCTCTGAAATCAATAAAAGTATTGTTTAAAAAAAAGACTTTTGCTTCTTAACCCACAGTGAAGATACATAGTGTAGACACTTGCTATTTTAAGGTTCTAAAAAACTTCTAGAACCTTTCATTTTCCTTGTGAAGAGAATGTGTACTGCTCCCCTCTTAGACATGAACAAGAGTTGCTTCTCCTTTTTTAACATCATCTAGAGCCCTTTTTACCTCCAAAGTTTCCCACACTCTTTTCTCTTAGATGACTCTGAATGTTTAATAGAAACATAGAATATTTTAAAGCTGGACAGAGCTTAAATAATTTAGCTTATGCATTTTAGATGAGGAAATTGAAGCCTAAAGAGGCAAAACACATAGAAGCCCATCAATGGCAAAGCTACAAGGTCAGCTCAGTTATACTCTATGGCTCTGGGTCAGAAAAGAGGGAAAAAAGTAAAAAAAGGTTAAAAATAGGACAAAAGCTTCAGTTCCGGTCAGAAAACTTGTGTTTGAGTCTTGGCTCTGCCACTCAACAGCTGACTGTCATTTGGAAATATGCTTCATGCCACTGAGCCCTGATTCTTTATCTGCAAACCTACAGCTTACTGAGGTTTTATTGAGGACAAAATGGAAGAACACATATGAATATGCTCTAAAACCAATGAACAGCTACACACATTGTCTATTATTAAGAAGAAACTAAATAGGGTATATGGGAACTAAAGCTGTAGCCCTGTGTTCAGTCATGTTAAATTCAAACCAACCTTGAATAGAAAAAATTGTATTAGGACAGAAATAATTTACAAAAAAGAAAAACAAGAAGTAGATAGCAAGTTTACATTAAAAATAAATAAATAAATAAATAAATAAAAGGCTCAGAAAGATACTCACATTCTGCCAAACTTCCCATAAAAGGTAACCCTATTCCATCTTTGGAGTAACTGAGGAATTGAAGAGGAGAGTATCAGTATAAATTACGAAAAAAATTGTTTGTAATCAAATCAAGCATAATTTTGGTGGACTAATTAGGATTAATTAGACGTAATGATGAACACAGTTTTAGTGGTTGTAAGTTACCTGGAGAAATGAATGTAATTAGCTAAAGCTGAACCAGCTTGTAACAGCAATGCAGTTGTCAGAACCTTTAAAATCATGTGCATGGGTCCTCCTTTATTAATAGCCTGCCACAATGATTGAGCATAAATGCAAGCAATCACAAAGTACACTAGGACTAGGAGGAAAAAGAACTCATGTAACCCTGTGAAGAGAAGAAAGGAGTTTGCTTCAGTAAAACAAGCCAGTTATAATATTGGGTTGCTTTCAAATCTTTCTATCAATATATTCTAGAACTTGTTTTTTAACTGAAGTCATAGCATTCACTTTTGTAAGAGGGGGGAAAAAGGAGATCACTGAAATTTAAAAATTTTATACTTTTGGACAGTTGTAACTATAGGAAGACAGATTAAACTAGTTAATCTATTAAAAAGCATAGTGGTCAAGGCATAAGCCCAAAGACTACCCATAAGATAAAAGTTTTGTTCAAAAATAGTAAATTAAAACAATGATTTCAGCATTGTTAGATATACTTTTTAACCTCAAAGTGGATTTCTTTTGTAAGACACTTAGAAACAGGTTTGGTTAATCAACAATAGTAAAATATACCCTGACAACAGGTCTCAAAGTGAGATCCAGGGGCCGGTATCAGCAGCATTACTAGGGAACTTGTTAAAAATGAAACTTCCTGAGCCTCACCCCAGATCTACTGAATCAAAAACTCTGGGTACAAGGCCCAGCAATCTGTGCTTTAATAAACCCTTTAAGTGATTCTGATTGCAGCTAAGTGCCAGAGCCACAGCTCTGGAATGTATCATTACCTTAAATTTCCATTTGGACAAAGCTTCAAAATACCTGTCCTGACCAGGGCCCCTTCTGAAGTTAACTGTCTTCACCTCTAGTCAACGAGGAAACCCTGTGGTACCATGTGACTCCACAGTTAACTTAAACTATACCACCTGACTGAATGCCACCAGTCCAAAGACTAGCCATTGGCCAAAATACAGCACAACTTGGTTCTCAAAAATAAATTAGGCTAATCATATTCTCTTGGGAAATCAAACCACAAAACATGGAAAGGATTTGGCGACAGAAATTGAAGCTAAAGAGGGCTAATATTGGGATAGGCCAAAGGAGTCAACCCAGACCATGATAAAATAAAAATTCTGAGTACACTGAAATTTTGAATGATCAAAGGGAGCTGGTGGGTAAAGACAAAAACAAAGTAAATGTGCAGATTTCATATTAAAAATGGTGCCAGTCAGTAAGCGGCCTCTCGCTCCTTCCTACTAGCAGCTTTCAGTTCAGACTTCCTGCATCCTCATGATAAATCCCTCCCATCCCTTTCCTGAATTACCTGGAATATTTTGACTGTCTTAATTTTTCAGAAATTTCAGAAAATTTTTATAATAAACCAGAAGGCTAGCTTTGAGTTTAATGAATTACATTTACTTGGTTACATCTAAAGTTAGTCTTCAATATTAGGGCTTTTATATCCTATGTAAATAACACGAGTCTAGTGACAGTGGATATGGACAGACCTGTCTCTATTGAACCTGTGGATGAACAGTCTAAATTGCAATCACTTCCATTCCAATTGTGAATACCAAACCTACTCCAATTCTCATTTGTGGCAAACTCCAGCCAGAAGGCAGAGGAGGGAATATTTCCATTATATGACAAATAACTTTAGAAAAGCAATCCAGATACCAATGGAAAAAATAGTCAATAAACAGTTCAATCTCAATCATGTTTTTGGCAGGGTTAGGAGAAAAAAAAAAAAAAAAAGAGAGAGAGAGATAAAAGTATTTCAACCACTGGGTGTCTCCCCTGCTCTATGTCTACAAATGGCGACAGTCCACTCTCTAGTCCAGGTGAAAAGGCATGTTTATATTTAGTCTTCAGGAAGGGAAAATCAAGTAACAGAAAAGGCATATTTGATTATAAAATTCCCTACACAGAAAAAGTATTCGGCTTTAGAAATAATGGGACAATAAACCTGGGATTGTAATAGTAATGGAACAAGATGGAAAATATGCTGATTATATTATAACTCAGTAAAATTCTTTTTGCTAGCTTGTGTTTTAAATCCTGTTTTTTTTTTTAATCTTTCCTTCTTAGTATAAAGAATTAAACATGGAATTCTATTTAAAGTTTTACTTACTTATAATTCTGTACAGAATATCCATTACAAGGTAAAGTTTTAGACTTCATTAGGTTACAAATCCAGTATGAAAAGAAAATCCTCAGATGATTTACTGAGTAATCAGAATAATATAGGAGAGGGAGGAAATTTTGAAAATAAGACATGTCACCAGCAAAAAAGTGTTTTAGGATTATTCAAGATTAAGTGTATCTTTTGAAAAAGCTAACATTATAACCAACAAATTACTTCATTGAGGTAATATATTAAACTAGAGGCCCGGTGTATGAAATTCGTGCACGGGGGGAGGGGGAGGGGGGGTGGTTGTCCCTCAGCCCAGCCTGCAGCCTCTCCAATCTGGAACCCCTCAAGGGACCTTCATTTTTTCCTCCAGGAGTGTGGTGGAAAAACCCTAGATCACCTTCTTGGATTCTTATAACCCAAATTACCAAGAACACTGCAAGTGGCAGCCTACATGGAGCTTAGCCAATGAGCTGTCAGAAAAGGTATTTACTCTCAAACTGGTTTGGCTCAGTGGATAGACCATGGGCCTGCAGACTGAAGGGTCCCAGGTTTGATTCCTGTTAAGGGCATGTACCTTGGTTGGAGGCACATCCCCAGTGGGGAGTGTACAGGAGGCAGCTAATCGATGTTTCTCTCTCATTGATATTTCCGACTGTCTATCCCTCTCCCCTCTTCTCTGTAAAAAAAATCAATAAATATATATATATTTTTAAAAAGGTGTTTCCTCTGCAGCTCATGCAGTCCCTGGGTTATGTCCACTGGGCTAGGGGTGTGTCCCTGCCACCCGGTGGTGGCCGCCGGGGTCTCCGCACACCCCAGAAGCCAGCAGCCATCCCCCTGTGGAGGGCACTGGGCTGGGGGCGTGGACACGAACCGCCACTAGGTGCGGAAGCTCAGAAAGCTGCTGGGGGCGGGGCGGCAACATCCCCATCTCCAAACACCCCAGAGGCCAGCAGCCAGCCCCACCATGAGCCCCAGGCTGGGGGCGGGGCGGGAACATCCCCGCGTCGCTATAGCGCTTGGCTGCTTGGCACCTGCACCCATAGGCTCCGAGTGGCCAGGGGGCGTTCTGGGACCCCTGATGCTCAGGACCTAAGCGCGGGCCTACAGGCTAGGAGCAGCCTGGGTCCGGAGGATGTTTCTGGGACCCAGGCCGCTCAGCGCCTGCATATGCAAATTAACCGCCATATTTGTTTGGGTTAATTTGCATATTCACTCTGATTGGCTGTGGACGTAGTGTAGGTATGGTCAATTTGCATGTTTCTCTTTTATTAGATAGGACTAGTAGCCCGTTTGCATGAAGATTCGTGCAATAGACCTTCATTCACCTGGCTGCCTGCACCAGTTTTCTGCCGGCACCGGGGACCCAGGCCTTGGCTGTGGCCACCGCCTTCTGCCTTCTTTCAGGGTCCGGGCTTGGCCCTGGGCGGTGGCCTTGGGCTCGGCTGCACCCAGCGTCCCTGCTACCAATCGCAGGAGCCGACCCCCAGTGGTCTCCTGCGATCGGCGCAGGCTCCCCGCTGGCGCCCAAGGCCGGGAAAGCCTCGGGCGGCTTTCCCGGCCTTGGGCTCCGCCACACCCAGCGTCCCTGCAACGGTTTCCTGGTGGGCGTGGTTGATGGGCGTGGCTTGGTTGGTGGGCGTGGCTTGGGCGTAGCGAAGGTGCGGTCAATTTGCATGTTTCTCTATTATTAGATAGGATACCTTGAACTAGGTCATTTGTCCTATACTTAGTTCATTGAATTTTGCATAAATTATTTTTACCATGACCCTGTCCACAGACACTTTAAAGATAAAACATGAATTCTTCCCTCAGTGTTCTTTTAAATAAATCACCTTTTAAAAAAAAATCTTTTTTTCTCTTCACCTATCAATTTTAACTTTTGTTCTGCCACCATCCTTCACAAGAAAGCAATCTACATTCACTTTGAAATTAAAATCTAAATTTAAAACAGATGGGTGCTAGGTATTAAATTTTACTTATACACAAAAGAAGAAAAATGCTCTTACACGAGCATGCAACAAGTGACAAACTCTTATGTTATTAGGAAATGTATAGATTTTAAGGCAAGCTTAATAGGAAGAAGCATTGGCAACATTCAGTAGTAAGAAAACTTAACAGGACAGCTTTAAAAACTTCAGCTCCAGCCCAGCTGGTGTGGCACAGTGGTTGAACATCGACCTATGAACCAGGAAGTCATAGTTCGATTCCCAGTCAGGGCACATACCCAGGTTGTGGGCTCGATCCCCAGTAGGGGGCATGCAGGAGATAGCCTATCAATGATTCTCTCCCATCATTGATGTTTCTCTCTCTCTCCCTCTCCCAGCCTCTCTGAAATCAATAAAAACATTAAAAATAACAACAACACAAAAACTTCAGCTCCAACTAAAATGATAGGAGATGGGAGACAAGAGGGTAAGAGAAGGGAAGAGAGTCACTGGGTCACAGGCAGCACCTGGGACACTCTTGCCTACCCATGATGCTTGCTCTCTCTGAGGCACAGGGTCCATCCTGCCCTCAAGTGTCTCAAGATATATCCTAACTAGAGGCCCAGTGCATGAATTCGTGCATGGTTGGTGTCCGGCCGACCCACCCAATGGGGGCCCATCTGGCAGAGCCAGCTGAGGGGAGGGGCCGTGGGCAGTTTGCTGGCCAGGCCAGGCGGGGGTGGGGGGTGGGCCGATCTGGCCCCAGATCAGGCTGGTTGGCTGCCGTACTGCGTGTCATAGCCACAGGTCATTCTGCCATTTCAGTAGCTGGGCTTTTATATATATAGACTAGAGACCCGGTGCACGAAATTTGTGCACAGGGGGGGTAGGGGTCCCTCAGCCTGGCCTGCACCCTCCCCAATTTGGGACCCCTTAGGGGATGTCCGACTGCTGGTCACGCCCTAGAGCCCTCCTTCAGTCCCTCTCCGGCTGGCCAACCTCCCATGTCCCTCCCTGGCCCTGATCGTGCACTGGTGGGGACCCTCAGCCTGGCCTTCACCCTCTCACAATCCAGGACCATTCGGGGGATGTCAGAGAGCTGGTTTCGGCCTGATCCTGCAGGTCAGGCCGAGGGACCCCACTGGTGCACAAATTAGTGCACCGGGCCTCTAGTGAAAAATAAATGCCAACATCTTTTAGAAAGATAAAAGAAATGGTAGCATTGACTTAACTTCTAATAGTACTCTACAACTGTTAGTGTAGGTAGCTAGATATTAATAAAGGAAGGAAGCAAAGGGAATCAGACATCAAGTCAAATAAACTAGAGAGCTGAATCAGACAATAAACCTGCTTCATTAGGGAGCTACAGCTTCATACACTCTCCAGGGGATCACTGCTTCCTCTATCCTCAGGACCTAACAGGCAGGAAGGATCTTTTAGTCCTTAGATTACTGAGGAAGAGATAAAATAGCAGGAGAATTTCCTCTACTGGGCACATGTGCAGTAGAAGCCAAGATGGCACAGGGAGAGAAGTCCCTCCACTTTCAGTCTAACATCTAACAAAGACAATCTTTCTCTCTCTCTCTCTCTCTCTCTCTCTCTCTCTCTCTCTCTCACTCACACACACACACACACACACACACACACACTCTTGCCCCATGGTTTCTCTCACGTGTTCTCTCTCCATAGCAGTCATGCGGCCCTAGCAGCCAGAAGTTGTGGAACTCCAAGCACTGGTCTGCCACAGCACCAGCCCAAGTGCAGCCAGGAACAGACTAAGCTAGCTGGATAAGGTCAGAGGCTAAACTGGAGTAAGCTGTAGCATGGCAAATTTTTGGACACTGGCCTTTGTTCTGGGCCTGAGGGAGACAAGGTTGGTCATATTCTACAGTGGGTTGGATGGAGATGACACCCCAGGAACCTGGGGGTGCTTTCCATTTCAACCCCAATAAATTTTACAATACCATCTCAACCTCCCATGGGTGGATCTCTAAAAAAGCTTTTCTTATTTATACCGGCAACACAATGATCCAAACTACCATTAGTAGGACTGACGTAACTTCCAATAACACTATACAATGATCCAAACTACCATTAAGTAAAGTTTAACCTTTAGGTTAATTTGCGTTCAAAATAACTTGAGTAGCTGACCCTTATGTAATTTCCTTTACACAAAAAACTTTCAGAATTAACTATTTTAAAACATTTAGCATTTCATTTTGTCACTATATAGATATATATTTTTCAGACCAAAATATATTTTTTTAAAAGCTGATCTCTTCATACATTTACTTGTAACCTGTTGTCCTTAACACATGCTCCTTGAGTTGCTTTTCTGTGGCAATTTATATTTTGAACTAAACAATCAGTTTTATATAATGTAGCCTCAACTCCTGTTCTACCTCCACCCATCCACATTGATGGCCAATGAGATGTAATGGGATTAAATTTTTTTCTAAGCAGATTGACACTTCCAATGGCTAATGAACTCATGAATCTTATTTTCTTAGACAGATGGCCTACAGGTCTTAGTTTTCATTCTGACATGTTAATTTACAAATCTATTAGGATACTTTCTGGCATGTCTATCATGAATCACAAGAAATCATTCATTTCTGTTTGGGCTAAGTATCTCACTTCAGTAGTACCATACAATCAACCTAAAATTTTGACGAAAAATTGAATAGGAGTACACCTAATTTTGGAAAGCATTATAAACTTTGATCATTCTTAAAATAGTTGAAAGCTCCAATAAATACAATCCTTAAATCTGCTCAAACAACCTATTAAAAGGATAGTCATACGAAGTAGTCATTAAGTTTTCAATTTCAGTTACTTAACTTATTAATATTTTTCTGTTTATAAAAATAATGCTGAGAAACCAAGATGGCAGCATAGGTAAACACCTGAACTTGCTGCCTCACACAACCACTTCAAAACTACAACTAAAAGACAAAACGGACATCATCCAGAACCACAGGAAGGCTGGCTGAGTGAAAATTCTACAACTAGAAGGAAAGAGAAAAGCACACTGAGATTCAGAGGAGCTGCGGAAGTAAAGTGCAGAGGTATGGAGGTGTGCGCGCGCAGAAAGGGCTGGCAACTGAGTATGCGGCTGTCTTTTTCAATCAGGAGGGAGACACAAGCTCCCGACTGCTCTGAACTCCAGTTCTGGTCGAGACTCTGGGGACCCAAACTCATTCGGGTAGAAACTGGACTGTCTGGAAGCGGGCAGAACTCGAGGGCGGCTTTCTCTCAGAGGTTCTTGCAGCGATTACCGAGGGACACTGAGACCCAGGGGCCTCTTAGGGCAGGGCTGATGGGAAGCCACTGCTGTTTGCTCCACCCTGAGACCCCGCCCCACTCAAGCTGTGCACAGAGGCTTTTGCAAATGAATTGCCTGGTCCTTTGAAATCAAAAATTACCTAACAAACTGCAGCTGAGTCAGAGAGACCCAGAACATCCAAAAGAAGGCCCAAGGCTCCACAGCAGCTTGCATTGCTTCACAGCTGGGCCTCATCTGGGCACCTCCAAAACCCAAACAAAGAAGAGAAATCTGCAGATCTCTCCATAGCTCCTGCTGGGTGGCCTCAGGCAGAGGCTGAATTAGAACCTCCTTGGAGATCCAAGACCCAGTGTACCCAGTGGTCAGAGTGGGACCATCCAGATTACAACTCCTCAGATCCATAAGGGACACACTCAGGGGGCAGACTCAGCACCAAAGCCCCACTGAAGCAAGTCTTGCCTCATAAGGGTGTCTCCAGCACAGAAGTTCTCACTTCGTAGACACAGCTGATCCTCACAACCAATTGGCCTGGAGGTCAATTCCTCCCAGGGATACCAACAACAATCAAGGCTTAACTGCAACAAGACTGTGCACACAGCCCACAAAGGGTGTCCACCTCAGGTAATTGGGGAGGCTGAGCCACTGGGTCCTACAGGACACCTAGCACACAAAGCCACTCTATTAACACAGGGAAGCAGCCAAAATACGGAGACAAAGAAAGAGGTCACAAATGAAAGAAATGGAGGATATAGAGTTCAAAACCACGGTTATTAGGTTTTTCAAGAATCTTCTAGAAACTGCTGATAAATTTAGTGAGACCCTCAAGGATATGAAAAAGGACCAACTAGAAATTAAGCATACACTGACTGAAATAAAGAATAATATACAGAGATCCAACAGCAGACTAGAGGATCGCAAGAATCAAGTCAAAGATTTGAAATACAAAGAAGCAAAAAACACCCACCGGAAAAGCAAACCAAAAATATGAAGATAGTGTAAGGAGCCTCTGGGACAACTTCAAGCGTACCAACAACCGAATTATGGGGGTGCCAGAAGAAGGGAGAGAGCAAGATACTGAAAACCTATTTGAAGAAATAATGACAGAAAACTTCCTCTACCTGGTGAAAGAAATAGTCTTACAAGTCCAGGAAGTGCAGAGAACCACAAACAAAAGGAATCCAAAGAGGACCACACCAAGACAGATCATAATTAAAATGCCAAGAGCAAAAGACAAAAAGAGAATATTAAAAGCAAGAGAAAAACAGTTAGTTACCTACAAGGGAGTACCCATACAATTGTCAGCTGATTTCTCAACAGAAACTATGCAGGCCAGATGGGAGTTGCAATAAATATTCAAAGTGATGAATAGCAAGAACCTATAACCAAGATTACTCTACCCAGCAAAGCTATCATTCAGAATTGAAGGTCAGATAAAGAGCTTCACAGATAAGAAACAGCTAAAGGAGTTCATCACCACCAAACCAGTATTATATGAAATGCTGAAAGGTATTCTTTTTTTTAATTTAATATATTTTATTGATTTTTTTTACAGAGAGAAAGGGAGAGGGATAGTTAGAAACATCGATGAGAGAGAAACATCAATCAGCTGCCTCCTGCACACCCCCTACTGGGTATGTGCCCGCAACCAAGATACATGCCCTTGACTGGAATCGAACCTGGGACCCTTGAGTCTGCAGGCCGATGCTCTATCCACTGAGCCAAACCGGCCAGGGCTGTAAGGTATTCTTTAAGAAGAGGAAGAAGAAAAAGATAAAGATAAAAATTATGAACAACAAATACATATCTATCAACAAGTGAATCTAAAAATCAAATGAATAAAAAATCTGATAAACAGAATAAAATGGTGAATATAATAGAATCAGGCGCATAGAAAGGGAGTGGACTGACAATCCTCGGAGGAAAGGGGTATGGGGGGTGCAGGAAGAGACTGGACAAAAATCATACACCTATGGATGAGGATAGTGGTGGTGGTAGGAGGGATAAGGGCATAGGGTGGGATTGGAACCGAGTGGAGGGGAGCTATGGGGGGAAAAAGAGAAACAACTGTAATAATCTGAACAATAAAGATTTATTAAAAAATAAAAAAAATAATAAAATAATTGCAACATAAATAAAATAATGCTAGGTTATCACTTTTAAAAGATTTAGAATATATAGGATAAAATAAAATTCTAAATTTCTACCACTTAACATATGGTAATAATCTGTTAATATTCTGTACTTCTTTTCTACATTTCCTAACATACTTCAAGTCATACAACATAAAATTTAGTGTTTTGCTTTCTTATCTTAATAGCATAGCTATTAAAATGCTATAAGAAGATTCATTTAATCATTTCTCTACTATTAGACACATAAGTTTTTAATTTTTAATATCTAAAAACATTAAAAAATTGTACATACTGCTAGATCTTTTTCTGTATTTAGGATATATATTTAAATGTATATTCTTACCAGATTCTCCAGCACTAAAGTGATCAAGTGGATTCCCTTCAGCATCTGGGTTTAGTAACATCATTTCAAATGGTATATCTTCCTCTTGAGAATTCTCATTGTCATCTTTGCACGTATACTTGTCTGCATAAAATACGTGCCATGTTTGTGGATACGGAATCTGGGATACTGTCAGATTATGTTCAGTCTGATTCATGGTCACTTTAAAGAGAAAGAAGATAGCACTTTCAAAGCAAAACTCTCACATGTATTTGTTTGAAGTTAAAATTTTCTTTTTTTTTAAAAGGTTTTTTTGTTTTATACTTTTATTGATTTGATTTAAAAGAGGAAGGGAGAAGGAGAAAGAGATAGAAACATCAATGATGAGAGAGAATCACTGATCGACTGCCTCCTGCATGCCCCCTACTGGGGATCAAGCCCCAAACCTGGGCATGTGCCCTGACCTGGAATTGAACCACAATCTCCCAGTTCATAGGTTGAAGCTCAACCACTGAGCCACACCAGCCAGACCTCTTGTTTAATTCTTATAGCCTTAGAAATTCAAACCTTGTTGTAGTATTGGCATATGGTCTGTATATGATGAAGCAGAGAAAAATAATGTATCTTAACCAAAGGAATCACTATGATAGTACTATATAACACCACAAATGAGTAGAATGGTTTTGCTGAAACTCTGATTTTTAATTTTAAATGTTTCAAAATGTTCAAGTAGGTTAGTGACATTAAAATTTTTAAATTAAATTTATTGGGGTGACGGGTTAATAAGATTATATAGGTTTCACGTGCACATGATCTTAACATTGATTAATAAGATTATATACTATGATACATGATCTGTATATTGCATTGTGGTAAGATATACAAAAAACAAGTTACCATTTGAACGATTTTTAAGTGTTCAATTCTGTGGCATTAAATACATTCAAAATACTGTATAACCACAATGACATTTTTGAAAACTACTGATTTGAGTTAAATTTAAAAGGAAACATTCAACTTAGAAAATCATATATAATAACTATGACTGACAAATACCTTCCAAAGATTTTCCAAAGTCTTTTTCTAATGGTCAACTCTTAAAAAAGGCATTAAAAGCAGGAAGAAGAAGAAGGAGGAGGAGGAGGAGGAAGAGGGGGAGGAGGAGGAGGAGGAGGAGGAGGAGGAGGAGGAGGAGGGGGAGAAGAAGAAGAAGAAGAAGAAGAAGAAGAAATAATTATAAGAATTATAAGTCATTAGCAGTGATTCTGAGTTATTACACTGGGTCAGGTCTATATAGTGGCGGGAGAGAGGGGACTCATGAATGTTGGCATCACACAAAGCTGTACTTGATCCTGGCTCCAATACTTACCTTCCATGTGACCTTGGGCAAATTACAAAAGCAATGACTCACTTTCTTCAGCTGTAAAACGAAGGTAATACTTAGAGCAAAGAGCTGATGTAAGGACCAAATTATATCTCACTTGGCATGGTATCTGTCATATGATTGTTGCTGAATAAAGGTTAATCTCCTTTTCCTTTCTTTAAAACAGGATGGTTACACTAAAAAAAATAATATTTTATTTCTCAATCCAGGGTAATCCTGTTCCCTTCCAGGGAATCTGAAAATGTGTAGGGACAGTTTTATTGTCCTAATAGTTGAGAAGATACTTGGAGGGGGCTATGCTAAGCCTCATGCAATCCAAAGTAAAGTCTCACAAAAAAGACCTGTTCCTCCCAAAATACCAATAGAACTCCCTTTGAGAAACACTAAATGATGTTTAAGATCCCTTATCAATTCAAATCTATGATTCTGACCTAAGACGCACTTACTAACACCATCACCAAGTTAAAGGAGAGTAGTGTCTCACACACTGTGTATAAGAGCAAGTCTTAGCCCTACTACTTAACAACATATGACTCAGCAAATAAATTACTTAACCTCTCTAAATTTGTTTTTCGGTAGTACAATTAAGATACCTACCCTAGCTAGCACAGATTCTTGAGAGGAGCAAATGAGACAGCATATGAAAATGTTATGTAGTCTGATTCTGTAAAAAGTCAAGTATTCTTAAAATTTAGAGTTATCATAGGCCTGATTCCTAACTCTAGACTTCCTGCACAGCATGCCAACTACAAAGCAAATGTAACAAAGTATTAACAATTACTGAATCTAAGCAAAGGATGTACAAGTGGTGGTTGTACTTACTTTCAACTTTTCTGTATGACTGAAAATGTTCCTAATAAAAAATTGGAAAAACGTTATTTATATAAGATTGTCTTTATAAGTGAAATACTGATGCATCTAGTCAGGATTCAAATTTTGAGGACTTGGACTTTATAATTGGGAATTTTATTAATAGTAGTTAAAATGGACAAGATGATTTTATCAACAATATTACAGCATTGTTTTTCTGGCTATCTAAATTTAGCTGACATTTATACTGTTGTTGTTTTTTGACTGTACAGCTGCTGGAAAATGTAACAAAGACTCTGATTTCTGTTAAATATTTAAAGACCTTTAGTAAGAATTCAATATATAGTCAATACATGGCTCGCCAGCCCATGTGGCTCAGTGGTTGAGCATTGATCTATGAACAAAGAGGTCACAGTTCAATTCTGGTGAGGGCACATCTCCAGTGTGGGGCATGTAGGAGGCAGCTGATCAATGATTCTTTCTCATCATAGATGTTTCTATCTCTCTCTCTCCCTCTTCCTTCCTCTCTGAAATCAACAAAAACACATTTAAAAAAAATAAAAATACATACATACATACATACATGGCTCAGAAATAAGGTTTTAGAAATATACAGCTTGCAATTACATAATTTGGGCCTCATTATATAAAAGCTCTGCAATGTTGCTGTTCTATTTATCACTTTATATAAAGGAGAGTAGTGTCTCACACACTACCTTTAGGTTAATTTGCGTTCAAAACAACTTGAGTAGCTTACCCTTATGTAATTTCCTCTTAGATAAAACAATATAAAAATTAGCCATTATATTTTCACAAATACACTTTATAATGTTTCATTTTAAATTATGCAGACTTACATCATATTAAAATAAGAGTGTACTTCAGAAAGTGTTACAGCCTCAACTTTTTGTCTTGCTGCCTTTTTCAGCAAGCCTGGGAAACAAGCCTTTTGACAAAACTGTATATGCATTGTTTTTGAGACAAAAGACTACTGCACAGCACACATGTTCTATGCTGATGTAATCAGTACCTCAAATATTAACAAAACTTGAATTGCAGAGAATAATGTTATATGGCTAACTATAATAAAAGGCTAATACGCAAATTGACCGAATGGAGGAACGACTGGTCGCTATGATGTGCAGTGACCACCAGGGGGCAGATGCTCAATGCAGGAGCTGCCCCCTGGTGGTCAGTGCGCTCCCACAGGGGGAGCACCACTCAGCCAGAAGCTGGGCTCACGGCTTGCAGCGGCAGTGGCAGGAGCCTCTCCCACCTCCAGAAACAGCACGGACTGCGAGAGGGCACAGGCCAGGCTGAGGGACCCCACCCCCTACCCCCTACCCCCTGCCCCCCGAGTGCATGAATATTATAAAAGGAAATTAATACTGTTAACAGAAATACACAGAATAATATACTAAAACTTTTAAAGGAATTATAAACATGACAAATGTACAAAAGAAAATACATGCACATGATGTACAAAGACATTATTGAATATGTTTTATATGCAAAATTATATTTAGCTCTTCTAATCTGACAGTAAATTATTCTTAATCTCCTTGCTAAATTTTTTTACATAAACTTATTTTCAGTGCTTTTAAATGTCTTGTTTGCTTGCTTTAAGACCTACAAAATATTTTATCATTTTTAAAGCTGATGTTTTATAACATTACTAAAAGAGAACAAAGGAAGACTGAAAACTAATTTCTCAAACATTCATTTGGGCAAATGTATGTATACTCAACTGACAAGCCACATTTGACAATAGGGATTTTTCAAATCTGCTAGTCTTTTCATTGTTCATAGCAGCAGTAAGGTTTTACACAGGCATTAGGAATAGTTAATGAACTCATTACTAAGTAAGTGAAAGACTATTAATTCTTAAAATCTCATTAATGTCTGAAAAATAAGAATTATTTCTACAATAAATTATTTTAAAATGTAGTACTATTACACTGATATGAATTTAAGGATATACTTTTTGTTTCAGTGCACCAATGCTCCTAAACAATAACAACTTATATATATATATATGTTAGAGAACATACATTTTCTTAAGACTTGGCTTTTGTTATTGGAAAAAGAACTGATGAAATAATTAGAAAGTGATTTATGTCTCACTAGTACTTAATTTACTTTAGGACCCAAAATTTAACAAAACAACGTTCTTCCTCAAAAATTCCTGTTTCTTGAGATCTTCTGTTCCAGTAATTCCAAAGAATACTCTTGTACTCAAGAGAGTGGGAAATTGAAAGGGAAAATAAAAAAAGAAACAACAGCAAGAGGTTTTATAAGTTACAGCCCTATGTATATGTAACTCCATCCTAAAGAATTATAATTAGAATCACAGCATTTTAGGAGTTTCGGAAACCTTAGATAAAACTAGTCCAGCTTCCTTGTTGAACAGATAAGTGTGGCTCAAAGTAAAAGTGCAATCACTAGCAGTGATTCTCAGTTTAGCAGTCTTTCCATTGTACCATACTGTCTTCCTGTATACCTAAGTTCTGTGACTGAAGGCATATTATGACTGATACAAAAATTATGCTTTTGCAAGTGTATATAGTATTTGGTATAATACTGGCCATATGCTATAAAGAAACAACTCTTTCCTACAGCTCAAAGCTTTGAACTACCTGGTAAGTTTTTACTGGAGAAAGAAAAAGACTTTGAGGTATCCAATACAAAGTAAACCACCTACCAACCAAAAAAACCCTCAAGCACTAAGCTCTATGATAATTCACCCTACAAATATTTAGTAAACGCTTGTTAACTCAGCACTAGAGAATCCTGAATTCTCATTCTCACAGTACCATATAACTAACATCCATAATACTTATCACAGTTGCAGTATCACATTTACAGTGATGTGATTCTTTCCTGTCACCCCCTAGCCTTATGGACTCAAGGGTGTCAGTATTTTGGTCCATGATTTATCACTGGTGCCTAGCATAATACATGAAACAATAGAAGTGCTCAGTGAATGAATGAATAGACGAAAAGAGCACTGGTACTCTTACTGATTTGCTTTTATAACTAATAAATAAAATGAAAAATGGTAACTATAATAAGTGCTGTAGGGAAAACAAGAGGCTATAAAAACTCAAGTGTTAACTTAGAGGAGGGAGGAGCCAAAGAAGGGAGGGAATAACAAGAGGAAAGCCTGTACAAAAGTCCAGAATAACACTAAAATTTAACAAGCACTACAAATAAAATGAGGCAGGAAGGGGCCTTACTGTGAAATGAAGCTGGTGGGGCGGGGCCAGTAAGCAATGGCCAGACTATGATGGAGGGGCAGGTAAGCAATGGCCAGACAGAGAAGCATCAGCATGGCTGCAGTGACCAGGCAGGAGGCTACTGTAGCAGCATAGGCAAGAGATTATGACAACCTGGAATAATATGGTAGAGGTGGAGATGAAGAAAATTAGATGAATTCAAGAGATATTCGGAGAGGGGAGTACTGGAAAACTCCTTGGTTTCCAGCTTGTGTCCGAGATGGATGGTGGTCCCAGTTCCTACAACCAGCAATACTGGAAGAGGACCCGGTTTGGATGGGCAAGGACTATTTATACATATGTGGAACATTCAGGCGAGCAAACTGGTATATATATATATATATATATATATATATATATATACACATACATATACATACACATATACATACACACACACACACACACACACACACATATAGACAACTGATAATGAGCATTTGCACGAATTTCTCAGGTAAGTTCTGAAATTCAGGGTTGAGGTATCTAACTTTATGTAACTGTCTCTCCTTAAGTCATTCAGACTTTTTCAGCATACTGTCAATGTCATCTGACAAATCTAAATAAAAGATCCCCACAATGGGTGTCACAGACTGGAGACTTCTACTCTTATCCCTATTCTGGCTCGCTGCCTTGTGAGGGAACCAGAGAGCTGCTAAGGCTAGGAAGACTGGGTGTTTAGAAATGGCAGTGTTTTACTTGACTAGACTAAAAGAAGATTCAGAGATCTATCAATATGGAAAACAGGATAGAGAAAACATAGGGGAGAAAAGGGAAGAGAGATAATTTCCATTTTTTCTCATGGATGCTTCATATTCCTACTGAAATGGGTTGAATGGGACATGCTTGTCATTTCTATATTAAAAAGTTTGTACGCACTCTGGATGGCTAACACCCTAATGCATGAGATAGTATTGATGAGAATGGAAGAGCTCAAGGATACAGATAACTAGAATAAAAGCAGTACCTCTCTAGAGGCAAACCTAAAGGTTTACAAATGATGTGGTACTGGTACATCCTAAAATGACATACTGTGTCACCACATGACGAGGTCCTATGTTCCAATAACATGTTGCAAAACAGCATCACTTGGGCCAAATTAATACAATTAACTGAGATAATACCTGTTTAGTGCTTAGCTCAGTGCTGGCATATAATAAATATTCAACAAATGTTATAATTCACTCTGTGCTGCTACTGGATGAAAATATATCTTCAACATTAGTATGAATAATGTGACCTGTAAGAAGTCTGAATGAAGGAAAAAATATGTCCTTATAAGTTATTTGGATATATTTTCAAAAATGTTGAATGATAAAGGGGAAAAAAGGCATTCTATCTTTTAATCAAGGAAAAGGTCAGTTTCCTTAAACTTCAGTTTGAAACTTACTGAAGTATCACCACAGTGTAATGTGTGCTGTGTCATGAAACATCCTGGTATGCAAACACTACATTTAACATTAAGGAGGAAAACAACATACCCAATAATCAAATAAAACAAGGATATACTCACTTGTCAACTGAGCTTTGGATAATTTTTCACTACAACTATAACCATTACTGTTTTCCTGCAGCTTTAGCCATTCCTGGGCTTGGAATAGGTGGAGTTTAGCTTCTTTTCCAACAGCTACTGCTATATTGTTGACTCTGACACACAGAAGAGCATGATCACCTGGACATTGGAACAAAAGTTATCAACTAGTTTGGTCTTGTACAAAAGCAAGATAGTAGGACAACTCATTTCTACTTATCAAAGTGGGAATTTAAAGAACACAGTTTTTCTTAAATCTCACTTAACTAGGTAGATAACATTAGAATGAACATCCCATTCAGATGCAAGTCAAGAGATTATGCACATTAATTATCCAAATCAATGTGTGGCCTTTCCTTATACTTCAGCTAACTGATGACATTTCATTGAATAAACATTTGCTGTATGTGGATCTTCACTGTAATAGTTTGTGCCTCATTTTACAACCACTCCACGTCTTTAACATCTGTTCATAAATTATCTACAGAAATTTCCTAAGTTTCTTTTTTTTTTTCAATATAACATGGCTGTGTAATATTGAATTATACTTTTTAAATGCTTTTTTGTGGGGTTTTTTTCCCCAGTGAGGAAGAGATATAGAAACATCAATGATGAGAGAGATCACTGATTGGCTGCCTCCTGCACGCCCCCTATTGGGGATCACACCCTCAACCTGGGCATGTGCCCTGACAGAGAATCGAACCCTGACCTCCTGGTTCATAGGTCAATGTTCAACCACTGAGCTGTGCTGGACAGGCAATTGAATTATACTTTTAATGTAAAAAAGTAAGCATAGCTAATAGCAAGAAAGTTTAAATAAATGAGTTTTGGAGTAGACATTTTATACCTGACAAAATTTGACATGTGACTTTTACAATAGAACTTTCAGAATATGTTGTAAGACTACTATAGAATGAGTCTGGTTGCACACATCAGCTACATTTAAGGCCCAAAAATAAATGTAAAAAAATAGATGCTCCTATGGAAATGGACTCTAGGTGAGAAGTAAAGCAGGAGACTGATTTTTCATTTTAAAATTATCTTATTGTTTTTACTTTTGTTATAATTATCATTTTGACTAAACCTTTTAAGTAAATTTAAATGTATAGTATGTGTCAAAGAACGTGTAAGTCTCCTATATAAATTGATTACATTATAAATTATAAAAAGTTAAGAATGACTTTAAGGTCCTATTAACACTTTAAATTGCATTCTGAGTCAGAGTTCATTATTTCAGTATAGTTGTGGTATTATTTTATTAAATTTGCATTAAATGAAAATTGCAATTACACACACACATACACAAAAGGGGGCAGGGGGAGAGAGGGAGAGTGTTAAAATACTTGGATCACTCTATTCCGCAAGCTTTCTTGAGAAATCTGGACTTACTACATATGTTTCTCCTGTTTACCAGGTAATCATCATGACTGTCTAAGTCTTGCTTCTAGACATGGGTAACAACCCATGTCATAGCTTCCATACATTCTACACCTTCCAGCACTGTCCAGATTGTGCCATTTATTGTAGTGATATTACTATCATTGTCAAACTCAAAGTTGATTAAGAAACTTAAAATGTTATCTAAATAAAATTCTGGCCTTAGCAGGTGTGGCTCAGTGGATAGAGTGTCAGCCTGTGGAGGAAAGGGTCCCGGGTTCGATTCTAGTCAAGGGCACATACCTTGGTTGCAGCCTCCTCCCCTGCAGGGGCCCTGGTCAGGGCTCATGCAGGAGGCAACCAATCAATGTGCTTCTCTCACATCGATGTATCTCTGTTTTTCCCTCTCTCTTCCACTTTTCCTAAAAATCAATGGAAAAATATCCTCAGGTGAGGATTAACAACAAAAATAAATAAATAAAGTAAAACTCTGTTTTTAGAGTTTCTATTTTATTCACCCAAGATCTATTCCATATTGGATTTTGGAAAACTGGGTTGCATCTCCTTTTCTCAGCTATTTTGAAAACTTTGGGTAAAAAACAAAACAAAACAAAACTTCCCTCCCTTTAACCACCAATTCTGTAACTTTCCAATACTTTAAATTGCTCTCCCACACAAAATAGCTTCTCATTTCTATTATCTTCTCTTGAGAATCATCTCCAGGATAATATTCTTATTTTTAGCTCTAAAGACTATGTAAACCAAGGATCCTAGCCCCATCAAGGAAAATAATTATTTAAAATATAGTAGTAGTCAAATTAAGAGTACCAACAAGAGTGTGTACCAAGAAAAATCTTGTGGGTACAAATGAGTATGGTAAAAATTAGGATAAATTGTAAATTCATTCATTGTTGACTTACTGGTTTTTGAAGGAGACCAGAGGATAAGAATCGAATGCAGTTCCCATTTCAGAAGGGCCAGAGAGGATACAAATTATGAAGCTCCCAGGACACACTTACATGCATTTCTGTCAACGTAATTCTAGGCCTAGTGATTCATAGTTAACCTACTCCTTCAGTAGCAGAGTACCTAAACTGTTGTAGCAATAGTGACAACTAGATTACCAGGTGTTTTATTTGGTTTCCAAAACCTCTTGGTTGTAAGTAGTTTTTATCGAATTGATCTTAATAACAAACCCAAGACATCTACGTTCTGGGGCTTAAACTCACACGCAATTACATTGCCTTAAGTGTCTATCATCAGGTTGAGCCAGAAGTGAGCAACTGATGCTTCTTTGAGGGAAGGATCTCGAATAATGCAGCAGGCGTGTCATCTTACTACGTTTGTGTGGGAGGGTCGGAGAAACGCTCTTTGGAGTGCAGAATACAGTCACCAAGCGGGGAGAGGGTGCTAACGGGGGTGTAGGGAGCAGTAACAGTAGGGGTCGCATTAAACGCCTCCCCCGAGTCCGCTGAGCTGCGGTACGAGGAGGGCTGTGGGCGACGCTGCGAGTCCAGGGGAGCTGGGTGAAGGTCCCGGCCTGGCCACTCGGGGCCAGGATCCCCGCGCCCGCCGGGGGCGCGGCCCGCGGGATGCCCGCTGCCTTCATCCCGCTCCCCGCCCCCGCACCTACCATGGAACTCGAAGTGGCCGATGCTCTGGCCCTGAGCGTCTCGGGCCGCGGCGCTGCTGAAGCTGCCCCGCAGCGTCTTACCCTGGCTGCCGGGCGGCCACCAGCAGCAGGCGAGGGCCACTGCCAGCAGCCGCAGCACCCGCATCCCGGCCCGCTGCCCGGCACCCACCCGCGGCCGCTAACCACCAGCGGCTCCCAGTCCCACGTCGGCAGCTGGGGAAGGGGGAGGAAAGAGCCGGACAGGCGCCGCCGACCAGCCCAGGAGACGAACAACCAATGAAGAAGGCGCCTCCGCCACGAGCCAGGGACATCCACCAATCAGAGGCTGACGTGGGCGGGACGTGCCGAGGAGTGCGCCCCATCACTTCCCAGCCTGTTGGCTAGTTCCCGCCTTTTTTTATGGAGAGTTAGGAGGATGTTGCTTCAGGTTACGGAAAAATTACAGGCCGGGTTGTCCACTGCGCATGCGTGGGGTTGCGGGCTGGGGCTGGAGGTTTTGCAGCGGCCTGGGGGACAGCAAACCCAGGCAGCACCGTTTCTGGGGAAGAGAGGGACACTCCCACAAAGCCCTGGGTGCCAGTGCAGCCTATTGGACGTTTCCACTTTAATGTCTCAAAGATATTTAACTTTACAGTCCAATCGACTTTGTTTTTCCTTCCAAAGTTTTCTGTCTTCCTGAATTACATCATCACCCAGCAGGCCAGACAGCTGGGAATTACAGCGACCCTCCACCCCTTACATGCCTACATCCAGTCAACTCAATTCAACAGATGTTTATTAGTGTGTCTTCCGGGTGGTGATGGTAGGAAGCAGCAGCCCCTATCCTCTCCAGGCCATCATATCTTTTTACTTGGCCTATGCCATATTAAGACTGGTGCAGGAGGTCAGTTGCCATAGGCCCTGACCTCCTGCACCAGTCTTAATTTTCTCCGATTGGCTACACATAGCCCATCTCTAGAGCCACAGAAAGTTTTGGGAAATGCAATTACTTTCCTTCAACAGTTCTCAATTGCTCTTGGCACACAACCCACTCTTTAGAATATGGTTTTCGAGTCTCTCAAATGTCCATCTCTGGTCTCTTTTATCTCCATCCTTACCAAGCCATGGTCAGTTCGCTGAACACTCTTAAGTTCTCACTTCCAGGCCTAGAGCATTTGCTGATCCCTCTGGCTGGATTACTATTCAATTTCCACATCACCTTCCTTTTTCTACTTTACTCTTCTTCCCCAGGGCTCATTTTGAAGCCTTTCTCAAAGTGTCAACTCTGTGTTAGATGCCCCTAGAACAGGAATCCCCTACTTCCCTGCCCAGGCACTTACCATAAGGTATAAATGTTTATAGTAAAATTATTTCATGAATAAATGTATATAAATTATTTTCATTCGACAACCAACTTTATTACCTATAAGCAAGTTCTCACAACGGACCTCACCTTTTAGGAAAAGAAACCTTGGGGGAACACTTCCTATCATATCACCAGCATTTTCTGGTATCTCTGGCAGACCAGGAATAAACTGGAGGTATGATGAGACTTAAAAAAAAAAATTACATTATATTTTAATTTGAAAGAGACCCATGCAGCTTAGAAAAATATAGTCAAAATTATATGAAATAAAAATGTAAGCTCTCTTTTTCTCCTTTCCTTGCCTATACCTAATACCCAAAGATAATCCGTATTAATAGTTTAAGGTGGATCCTTTCAGACATACATTTGTAAATATATGTGGTATTTGCAAATCAAAAAGATGAATCAAACTGGTCCTGAAAATAAAACCAGAATATGGATCTTGAATGCTGTGAGACCTCTTTTTCTGTCTCTTGTCTTTCTTCTCTTTGTTATCAACTTTGTTTTTCCCTCTCACTAAAGACAGGCTTTTTGATTCCTCAGTTCATTTGAATGAATATGGCCAAGAGCAAGTCCAAAATTTGTAGGTCCTTAGAGTTTAACCAGACTGTCCAATAACCTTAGTCAATTCCAGATCCCAGGAAGAGGTTTCAATGGGCCCAAGGTGAGTCAGATGCCCTTTCTGGGGCCTGCAAGGAGGGGGTCAAATTGGGGCGATGATAAAGGGTTGGGGAGTCTGGTCATCTAAAACCATAAGTATCCACAATGAGTTTGGCCCTTATTCCATGTTGGTACATTATTTTAAAAGACTGTATATCAGCCCATTGGATTTTAAAAGTGCAACAGTATTAGTAGACATTTACATTGTGTCTAGTTTTTCATTACTAAGAGCAATATAGCAATGAACATACTTGTGTTTTCCTGCAATTACCTGTATTATGCATCATAGAATTTGGGGACCATAGGATATGTACATTTGAATTTGCCCACCAAAATGTTGTAGTAACAAATGACACCTCTACATATACTGGGTATTCCCATTCTTTTTAGGCTCTGCCAATACATTGTTAAAAACAAACAAACCAACCCATAGATTTTTATTCACCTATTTAGCAGTATTTACTGAGTTTGTTCTGTGCCAGGCTGGGTCCCAGGGCTTTGGGATTGTATCAGGAAACAAAGCCCCGCCTTCATGGAGCAGGGACAATGACCAATTCAACATAAATGTTGATAACTGCTATGTAGAAAAATAAAGAGTAAATTGGTCCGTCTGGGCTGGTCAATACTAGGCAGACATCTGGGGAAAGGGCACCCAGGCCTATGGGAAGTAGTATGCCAGGCGAATTCAAGGAAACGCAAGGATAGAGGCTAGGGCAGAGTAGGAAAAGATCTTAGGGTAGGATCTAGGGAACATCTTTACCCCGATTGCAAGCAGCTTGCTCTGTCTGTCACAATAATATTAACAACAATAGCAAAAGGTCATTTTGCTACTCCAACCTCTCATCTCTATACTTTGTAAGATAACCAACTGCTACATAATCTGTGGAGATCGCTGTTGCACAAGAATGAAAAGAAGGTAATCCTTCATACCTCCGACCACCTGTGTATCTAAGTAAAGCCTAATTCATGCTGGTGACACTCGCCCGGAAACCTCCAAGACCCCACTTTCCCAGACACCCCCACCCCTAGATGCTACCTAGCCAGGCGGCGGCACAGAACAGCTGCGCCCCCCTGCGCAGGGGCGAGGCGGAGCTTGCGCACCCGAGGGCTCCGCCCGGCCCTCCCGTGGGCGGGGAATCAGCTCCGTTCCGGAAGCCGCGCCGGTAACGTTTGGGGTGGTGGGGGGGCGGGAACAAGGCGCGTCGTAAAAGGTCGCGGTGGAACTTCCCTACGGTCTAGAGACCTGGCACTTTACGGTGCCAGGCGCTGCTGACCCTGGAGATGTCGGCTGCGGGTTGGGTGGATCCCTTGGGTCCTCCCAGCAGCTTTGCGAAGCGGGTGCTGGTGACCGGGGGCGCTGGTTTCATGTAGGTAACGGCGTCGCTGGCCGAGTAGTGGCTTCCCCGAAATCCCAACCTTTTCCTGCGCCTCTGCTTGCTCTGGGCAGCTTGGGAACCAGCTTTGGGTGTCTGAGACGGGGCGAGTCTTAATGCATGACCGGTGTCTTCCTACCTTCTTCCCTCTCCTGGCCTGCGAGGACCTGGTTCCTTGGAAACTGCGACTTCTTTAAAACGCCTTCCTTCCAAAGCAGAGGTGCTGGGTGCGACCCGCCCTCCTACCTGGCCTGAGATGCACCTGTCGCTCTTCCGTGTGCGCCCGTAATTGCAATAAGCGTCTCACCAGTTGCTTCAACCCTCCTTGACCCCCCCCCCCCCCAATACACAGGTCTTGGACGTATAGTCGCCAAAAAAATAAATTTTTGTAATGTGATAGGACATTTATTTATTCAACTGACTTAAAAATTCTCTGTGGGTACTAAACGTTTGCTGCCTCTTTCCAGCACAACCACAATCAACAAGTCCTCTCTCCCTACTTCCACATGTATCCTCAAGGCCTCTTCTCACCCCTTCCCCTTCCACCCTAGCCCATGTTACTTTCTTCTTTTGCCTAGGGCCCCAGTGGTCGGCAAACTGCGGCTCGCGAGCCACATGTGGCTCTTTGGCCCCTGGAGTGCGGCTCTTCCACAAAATACCACGGCCTGGGCGAGTCTATTTTGAAGAAGTGGCGTTAGAAGAAGTTTAAGTTTAAAAAATTTGGCTCCCAAAAGAAATTTCAATCGTTGTCCTGTTGATATTTGGCTCGGTTGACTAATGAGTTTGCCGACCACTGGCTAGGCCCTAGACGACTGCTGTAGCCTCCTGATTGGTCATAATGCTTCCAAATCTGTTTCTCACAAGTCAGTGTTTATTAAGTAAGTGTGCATAACTATTACTCCAATGATTCCTATCAGACTTAGAATAAAAGCCAGGCTCTCTGCCGGATCTAGAAGACTCTCACAGCCCCAAGCACGACTTTTCCAATCTGATCTCCTAGCTTTTCTGTGCCTGCCACACTTACCCCTCGCCTTCCCTGGAACACAGGAGGCTCCTTCCTCCTTTCTTGAGGCCTCCGCCCTTGCTTCCCCTTTGCTCAGGCTGTTTGCATCACTCAGTTCTGATGTTTACTCAGACACCACCTCCTCAGGCCTTCCCTGACCCCCCTATCTAAAATACCCACTCCCTACTAACACACTTACCACTGCCCGGAATGGTATTCCGTATTGTGTTTATTATTATGTAGTGTTTATTGCTTGCATCCCCACTTTAGAATGTAAACAGAATGAGGGCAGAAACTGCTGCTCTCTTAGCACCCGGAAGAATGCTCATTTTATAAAGGTCTTCAGTAATGATTGAACGGATGAGTGCATCAGTACAAACAAGAAACACTCCCAATGCCTAGTGGAAGAAGAGAAACGTGGGACTCTTTCTCCCAAGCCCATTAGCACATTGAATCTTCTCTTCTGATCTGAAAGTGACTTGGAGAAGGGTACCAGCAGGCAGGGTTCACTTAATGAGAACAGGAGCGTGGACATTAAAGGATGGTACTGGTATGAGAGTGCTGGTCCAGGAAGGGTATTTCTAGAAAATGCTCTGAAAGGGCTGTTAAGTACAAACTGAATGCAACATTTGGTCAGGGGCTGCCCTTGTTCCCGCCCGTGTTTGGTGTATATGATAGAATCTGGAGGATCATCTCACTGAGATAGGCCGCTGGCTCCACTTCAGGGTCCTCTGAAACCCAGGAGCCACTGTGGACATCTAACTCAGCTAGCCTTAGAAACCCAGGTTTAGTCTAGGACCCCTGATTCAGATCATCACATTCTTGTACTAAGAGATAGCAATTGCAGTAGGATTACATTGAGCATAGACAACTCCTATGCTCATACTAACTTAATTTTTACATAATTATACCTACAGTCTCTGAAAAGGCTTATGATAGTCCATTTGCACTGACCACCAACCATTGTATTTATCATCCTGCTTTACTCCCATACTCAAAGCATGCATGGATAGATCATTAGTTTAAACTAATTTTTTCTTACACCCAGGACCAGTAAATTGTCTTCTCCATAGTGTAAAGGGAATATAAGGCTTTGTATATTGATACTATTGACAAGGTTAGTGAAAAGAGTGGGTGGGTGTATATTCAGTGTAGTTATATTTCTTGTAAAAATTTAAAGGTATCTTTCATTCATTGCCTAATACTTGATAGCTTAGAGTAACATTAAAGAATTTATGGAAAAGGTGAAATTTTCTACTAACAACATAAACTTTTTTCTTATAGTGCATCACATGTGATTGTGTCTTTAGTGGAAGATTATCCAAACTATATGATTGTAAATCTAGACAAGGTGAGTTTTATAAAAATGAGTTCATGCACTGAAATTTATTTATATTTTTTAAAGTACTAGAATTTTGTCATGCTAATAATTTCATTTTTTTATCATTTTAGTAACTTAGGGGCCTGTAGTTATGTGTTCATGCTATATTTAATCTTAGTAATAAAGTCCTTTGAAACTTTTTCATTTATTATGATAGCCTATAAAGTAAAGGTTTTAAGAGCAGTATTTTTACCCCCAAAAAATTCTTCACCCTAAACTCAATATTTGGTGTAATCTTGTGATTATTAATCTTTTTCTGAATTGGAATATTCTGATTATTTGATCTTATAATTTGATTGTATAACTGTCATCTCATGGAAAACTATATATTTACTTTTTAAATTAAAATGTAATTAATTTAATTTTGAGAATTTTTACATAATAGTCGGACTCTCCCTAGATAATCTGAAAACCATGATTGGTAATCACTAATTTTTTAAAAAAATTGATTTCAGAGAGGAAGGTAGAGGGAGAGAGAGAGAGAAATGCCAATGACGAAAGAGAATCACTGATTGGCAGCATCCTGCCTGCCCCACACTGGGGATTAAGCCTGCAGCCCGGGCATGTGCCCCACCCAGGAACCGAGCCCTGATCACCCGTTTCATAGGTAGACACTCAACCACTGAGCCACATCAGCTGGGCAGAGGAGATACCATGATTACTGAGTTTTTTACTTTAAACACAAGATGCAGTTAGTTACCTTCATTTCACAAAATGTAACAGGAAAAATACATAGTCAAAGAACAATCCAGAAATTTTTACCTGCCTTACTTTCATAGTAATTTTTCCCCCATCTCTATACCAGTTTACCAGCAGTTAACTCAGAAAAAGTGTAATGAGCTGTAATATGTGTAACACAGGTGTAATTGTTCTCAATCACTAATTCCTTTTCAGTAAGGAATAGCAAACTTTTCTAGCCACCAGGGGCTGGTGGCAAATCTGGGCAGGAAAATTTTTAAAAGGAGAGGTTTATAACAAGTGATTTTTTGTGTTTGTGTGTTTTGAAACGATAACAAGATTATGTTTTTGTTTTTTACTTCTAAGATACTAGAAACTTTTAAAAATACAAAAAGCAAGCACTTTAAGAAGATATGTTCTTGTATTACAATCAGAACATCTATAGTCTTTAAAATGAATTGATATTTTATAGGAAAAGCTATTATCACTATTTGCATTGTTTCTCTGCCCTTCTTTCCTCTTACTTACTATAAGCTGGATTACTGTGCAAGTTTGAAGAATCTTGAAACCATTTCTAACAAACAAAACTACAAATTTATACAGGTATGAAAGTTTCTTGTAATTATATAATTATTATACATTGCCTCTTTACCTATTCAGACATTATATCTTCCTTCTTCACAAACTTGTGTAATATGGGCTTAGAAAGCATGCTAACTAAAGATCTTTTAGTTTCCAGAAGTACCACATGCTATAGAGAATACTACTTTTAGATTGACACCATATATAAAGTTGCATGTGATTTTTGGTACTTTGGCACATCTATGAGTAGCTGATTTAACTTACATGGTTTGTGACTTTTAGGTCCTCACTATCTTTCTTAATAAGGCCTTGCTGGGATTTAAGAAGATTGGTATAAAGTGGGGTGTTACACAGGCCAGCCAGTAGCCAAAAAGCCCACCATACAGCCTGTTGGATAGTCTTCTCCCCTGAAAGTTGATGGATTGGCTCTGGAAGACTGATTCTTACTAGCCACTCTTAAAGGAGTCCAAAGTATAAACCACAGAGCCAGGTCATTAATTTGCAAAGGCAAATTTTAATGTCAAATGCAACTCTTTATCCTGTGGTTTATGTGGGTTTTTTTTAGTGATTCTGGAAACTCTATTTCTAACCACATTTCATTATTCTGTTCTTCTGTATGAAAGTGTTTTCTTCAGTCACCAAAGAATTATTGAGAATACATATTTTTATTTTATTTTATTATTTTTAAAAATCTTTTTACTAGAGGCCTGGTGCACGAAATTTGTGCACTCCGGGGGGGAGGGGTCCCTCAGCCCGGCCTGTGCCCTCTTGCAATCTGGAAGCCCTCGGAGGATGTCCAACTGGGCCTAAGCTGTCAGTTGGACATCCTTAGTGCTGCCGCAGAGGTGGGAGAGGCTCCCGCCACCACTGCTGCGCTCCCCAGCCATGAGCCCAGCCTCTGGCTGAGTGGCGCTCTCCCTATGGGAGCTCACTGACCACCAGGGGGGCAACTCCTGCATTGAGCATCTGCCTCCTGGTGGTCAGTGCATATCATAGTGACCAGTTGTTTCGCTGTTCAGTCGATTTGCATATTAGCCCTTTACTATATAGGATTGATTTCAGAGAGGAAGGGAAGGGGAGAGAGAGATAGAAACATCAATGATGAGAGAGAATCATTGATCGGCTGCCTCCTGCATGTCCCCCACTGGGGATCGAGCCTGCAACCTGGGCATGTGCTCTTGACTGGAATTGAACTCGGGACCCTTCAGTCCACAGGCCCACACTCTTATCTACTGAGCCAAACCAGCTAGGGCAAGAATACATATTTTTAGAACTAACTACACATCAGAAGTACTCTTATATTTATTTAGTTGTGATAAAATACATTTTTCAAAATGTCATTCCAATTGTAATAATTACTTTAAATATATTTCAATAATGGTTATCTTGAACTTTTGAAAATATGTTTAAAATTTGTCCTGTTAACATAGCGACCGTAGGTTGGCAAGAATGTTATGGAAAAAACCTAGTACAGTCCTCAGTAGTAGTTGGTACTCAATAAAATATTATTTTAAACATTTATTTGCAAAAATATTTTTGAATTGAATATTTTATATCCTAGGATGCTGGGAAAAAAATACATCATTCATTACTGTACTTACTTGACCCCTCAGTTTAATTTTAAGCTGTTCTCTATTAAATTGGGGAAGGGAGAATGAATTCTTCTCTTATCATTTTGTTGTTGTTGTTCATACAGTAAAATGGTTTTTACAAATGAGAATGCTAAATGAAACTTAGTTTTTTCATGTTTGCTTTTATATAGGGTGACATATGTGATTCTCACTTTGTGAAACTGCTTTTTGAAACAGAGAAAATAGATATAGTACTACATTTTGCTGCACAAACACATGTAGGTAAGCATTATTTTATAATACAGTTATTAGGGGCAAATTATCTTTTCCAGTGGCTGGTTAGCCTAAATCAAAGTCTAGTAATGGGGTTGAGCGAGTAGGTACTTAGTATGTGTCTTTGAGCAAGCATGTACCATGCTCTACTAGAAAAACAAGCCAGGAGTCACTCTGTCATCAAAGTAATGATTGATGTGTAGATTGAAATGTAACCTTGAATGTTATCTTAAAAATACGAGTTTAACCAAAGTCAGCATAGGGATTACTTCTGGGGAGATGAACATTTAAACTGTATTTAAAAAAATATATATTTGCATTGATTTTTTTTTAGAGAGAGAGAAAGAAACATTGATATGAGATAGAAACATCAATCAGCTGCCTCTAGCACACACCCCAGCTAGGGATTGAACCCAAAACCTGAGTCTGTGCCCTGACCAGGAATTGGACTGGCGACCTTTCGGTGTACAGGACAGTGCTCAACCAACTGAGCCACACTGGCCAGGGCTCTATGAGTTTTTAATTTGGATTTTTCTTGTAATCAGGTTGAGCATCTTAAGCTTTAGGACCTTTGTATTTATTGTCCAATCTATTTATGTCTCTTCCCCATTTTACCATAGGGTTGTTATTTTTTATAACTTCTTTATAGATTGAATATATTAACCCTTTATTTCTGATGAGTTTAAATGTTTTTCCAGTTTGTCATATGTCTTTTTAATTTGTAGATTTTTCTGTTGTTGTTTTTTTAACCATGCAAGAATTTTTAAGTAGTCAAATTTATCAGTTTCTTTTCTTTTGCTTCTGTATTGTGAGCCATAGTTAGGAAAGCTCCCCTCATTCCAAGATTATAGAGAATTGATTCTTTAGAAGTGAATCCTATATAATAAAAGCCTAATATGCTAAGTGTCTGATCGTCACTTGATTGGTCAGCCATCCAACCAGTCAAAGTGTAATATGCTAATGATAGGCCAAGGCTGCTCAACTGCTTGCTATGATGTTCACTGACCACCAGGGGTCAGATGCTCCAAATGGTAGGTTAGCTTGCTGCTGGGGTCAGGCTGATCTGGACTGAGCGAGATGGGCCAGACACACCCTGGAGCCTTCCTGTGGTCCCTCCCCTGCTGGCCACCTCCCAAATCCCTCCCTGGCCCCAATCATGCACTATTTAGGGTCCCTCGGCCTAGCCTGCGCCCTCTTGCAATCCACCCTCTCGTATTCCGGGCTGAGGGCCCCCTTGTCCACAAGTGCACAAATTTCATGCACCTGGCCTCTAGTTTACGTATTATAAAATAATTTGTCCAATAGTTGTTGTTTTCAGCAATAACATGTTGAGCTGAAAAGCCCAGCCCTCTAGCTTCAACATGAAATTTCAAAAAAATTTTAAATTTAAAAATATTTTAAATTTAAATGTATCATTTTTTTTAATTTAAATGTATCATTTTTTTTTCTTATGGAATTAAAAGTGTTTCCTGCAAATTTAGCACTGATGGTTTTCTAGGCTCTAAGAATGTATGCATACGATGTAATTTAGGCTTAAAGAAATTGTAATAGCCATGTGTTTTATGTTATTTTTAAAACTATTGCATTTGTAGTGAATGAAGAGAAGTGAATAGAGTTTTCCTTAAAACTGAGTCTAACATTTGGTATTTGTTTTATCCCTTGGATGGAATTGTTCTAGCTTTCTCTCTTTTCTTTAGATCTTTCATTTGTACGTGCCTTTGAGTTTACATATGTTAATGTTTATGGCACTCACGTCTTGGTAAGTGCTGCTCATGAAGCCAGAGTGGAGAAATTTATTTACGTCAGCACAGATGAAGTATATGGAGGGAGTCTTGATAAGGTAAGCTTAGAAAATATATATTTCATCTACTTACCATGGACCTTGCAATAAAACTTAAATATTAAGATCTTCTCTGGGCTTTTTTCACCCTCTGATTATACATTACTTGTGGGACTCTCCAGTTGTCATTCCATTGTGCCTCTGTTCAAATCAAATAATGCCACTCCAATGGCAACAACAATACTCGCGGAGGAGATTTAAATGTAATATGACTGATAATATTTTACAAGAGAACAGCAGATTTCATCTTTTTGTCCAGTCTTACATGCATGATGAATGTTACTTGCATCAGCCAGAGCATGTGTAAATTAGGCTGCAGCATGCTGTCTGTTCACTCAGGAAAGCACCCTGGGATGTCAAGGAATAAGTGTGAAATTATTGTAGAAACTGGAATTTGCTCTCCTTTTTTAATCATTTATAAATGTCATAATTTTAATGCAAAAAATGGCTCCATTTTCCAGTCTCTATTTTTCATAGTCATTAATGACCTCATTCTGTTTTGTTTTGTTTTTACCAAAACACATGTGTAGTGAAAAAAAAATCATGTAGTTTGGAAAAACTTAAAATGAGAAAAAGCAGACCCTGACCACTTTTCAATCCACAATCCCACCTCTGAGAAGCAACCATTTTCATTTCTCCTTGCATTTTTTATAAGCTGAACTTCTTCCTTCTTGTACCTTGTCACCCTACATCTGATGTGACACAGTAGCCAGAATAATTTTTTAAATGTAAGATCATAACATTACTCTGCTCAAGGTCAGTTAATGTTGGCCTTCAAGGTTCCACATATTCTGGCCTCCCTCTAGTTCTCCGACCTCATTTCCCATTTCTCTCCCCTCTCATGAGGCTCCTTGTAGTTCCCTTGAACACACTTCTGTCTCAGGGCCTTTGTACTTGCTGTTCTGCCTCTTGCCTCCTTGGGTTGTTGTGAACTTTAAAGAGGTTACCGCCTGAAAGTGCACAGAGAAACGCTTGGCACGTAGTTGGGGTTCATTAATGTCTCTTTAATGTAGTGATTGACATTTCAAGTTTGTAATGTATTTTCTGATTTCTCTACTTGTATATATAGTACTTTTTAAAAGAAATTTATCTTTTTAAAATTAGGAATTTGATGAATCTTCACCCAAACAACCAACAAATCCGTATGCATCATCTAAGGCAGAGGCTGAGTGTTTTGTACAGTCTTACTGGGAACAATATAAAGTAAGAACTTATTTTAATTTAAAACTCTTGAATCATTTTTCTTTGGACTTAGGTGTTAAAAACGCCAAGTTAGCATTAGCAATATTTCGTTTCTAGAGTAGAAGATATGTATTGAGAAAAGTTACATATTAAGGAATTTTAAAAAACTGATTTCCTATAGCGCGTGGACAAAGTAGGACCTACTTCTTTCTTCTTGTTTCGTTCATCTTTTAAAGGAATGATTTGTATGTGTTTTTTTCTTACTTCAGTAATAGGTAGAGTGTTACAGCTAAAGTGAAAAGCCCTGTTCCCAGGAATCCTGGGAGTGAAGGAAGACAGAGGGAGGGCAGATTCCATCACCGCCTCTGTGCTCCTCTCTGCACAATTCACCTCTCGTGGCTCCTCATGAATAGGAGGCAGAGTTCCCCGGGTGGCTCTGACAGTGTCAGTGGGGAGCCTTACCCGTATGAATTATCAGCTCTGATCCCCTACATTTGGCTTCCCACTGACCTTTGGGAGTAATTAGGGCCTGGGTCAGAAAGGCAAGCCCAGGAATGACTTAAGGTTCTCTTGCCTTTTGTGTTCCAGTAGCATTGGTCCTTTTCTCTTTCCTGGTAGGTTTTTTATTTGTAAGGGTTGGTACAACAGAGAAAGCCAATTTGAAGTGTAACATCTAACCAAACCTAGAGTCCTAGAGGTGGTCTCTGAAATAATCAGGTGGAAATTTCCTTAGTTTTCTTCCATCAAACTTACAAATCTGCCTTCATCTATACTTGTCCTCCCCTTGTCCCAATAAAGAAAAAAATTCCTCTTGAAACCTCTGCTTTTATCTGAATCCCATCCTCTCCTGTCTTTTCAGGAGTCTTACATTAGAAAAAAAAAATCCCTTTGCTCTGTCCTTAAGGTGTGTGGAATTATTTAGCCAAAAGTGCCATATTTTAAAACTGCTTAACTTTAGATAATAATTATTTTGGACCTTTCCATTATCTTACTGTCAAATACTCTTTAAGTTTCCAGTTGTCATCACAAGAAGCAGTAATGTTTATGGACCACATCAGTATCCAGAAAAGGTACATTTTATTTCTAAATTCAGAGTGTTTTAGTGATTGTAACTTATAATAATCTCTCTTCAGTTATTTGTTCAACATTTATGTTGTAATTATACGTAATTTATAGATGCTATATAGGCCACATGCAGATCTCTGGAAGACTTGAGCTTAAGTCTTGACCTTACATTCATCAGCTGGGATGACCTTGGGTCCTTTGAGCATCATCCTTAGAATGAGGAGTAAGGATAATATTAGAAAGGATTTTGAGGAATCCAGTGAGATGATAACACATGAAAATGCCTTGCACTTTGCAGGATTCCCAAGCACTGCTATCACGCTGCAGTTTAGACTCCTGGTTTGCAGTAAGACCAGTATGTCAGGCTATACATGAATGTAAAAACTAGTTAGAGAGTGATGTGGGAAGCTTGTACAGAAATTTTATCTGAGACTCCACAGTGATGGGACTTTAGCATGGAATAAAAGCATTTCCAAGTAGGCAGAGACACCATACGAAATCAGCCATGCTAGTCCCAAGAATCCTGAACTGGAAATACTGACTTCAAAGTACATTTTGGAAAGCAGGACTCCAAAGTCAGGGAGATTTAGAGAGACAGATGGTGTTGTACACTGATATTTGCTCAGTAAAGGCAAGAGGGAGTACTTTGCGTGTGGTAGAGCTTTGGCAAATCTGTTTTATCCTAAAATGTTTTATTCAAGTTTTAGGTAACCTCTCTGTGCTTAAAGTGTGCCCCAGGGCGAATGTGCACTTGAGGCCTTTGGAGAACATTGTTTTTTTCCTGCTACTAAATGAAATCCCCAAATGTGACCTACATTAGTGTCTTTGTCCTTTGATTCAATTCTCTCTAGAGCACTTCTAGAGAGTGCAGTGTGTGGCCCCGAAGGATGGCTCGGGGATAGGGCAACTAAGGTTTGATCCCTGTCCTCCCTTAGAGTAATAATTGGAGTGAACTGAGATAAGGGCTGGAGGGAGCGAAGAGACTGGATAAAAAATAAACAAAAGGGGGAAAAATAAATTTATCTGGTTAACTGTTCTCCAACTCCTCTTTATTATTGCAGGCCTGAATGTCTTCCAGAAAGTAGTACAAGTAGTGAATAAAGAAATGTAGTCAGACCCTGCTGGTGTGGCTCAGTGGCTGAGCGTTGACCTATGAACCAGGAGATCAAAGTTTAATTCTCAGACAGGGCACATATCCGGTTGTGGGTTTGACCCCCGGTAGGGCACGTGCAGGAGGTAGCCAATTCTCTCTCATCATTGATGTTTCTATCTCTCACTCTTCCTTTCTCTCTGAAATCAGTAAAGAAAAAAAATATATAAAAGGAAATGTAGTCGACCCTACCTGGGTAGCTCAATTGATTAGAGGATCTTTGATACATTAGGGGTTTCAGGTTCAATCCCCAGTCAGGGCACATACAAGAGTCAACCAATGAATGCATAAATAAATGGAACAACAAGTTGATGTTTAAAAAAGAAATCTAGTCAAACATAGTTAATGCCTGTGTGATTGGTTCTGTATCATTAAGCCCACTTTTAAGTAACTATGCTCCCTCTCATCCTAAATTTAGAGTGAGTTTTTCACTTCCCAGCTGGTTGCATTAATCCGTTTGTCCAAAGGAGAGGGCCCTTATCATGATCTGCTGGTATTAATATCTACTTTGCTTAAGTTTTAGAGTATCTTACACAGTCAACAGAGTAGTGAGTTTTGTGATGAAAAAGCAAATTGTTCATGAAGACTTTCTGAAATTTTCCACTTTATAATATTATCTTATTTTCATATTTTTCTAAGAGATAACTTGTTTTTGTGAAATAGGAAGCTGTCTTAGAGTTCTTTTACTTATCGAAATTGTAATAGGTTTTTCTTGAACTCTGATGTATGTATATTTCTTAACAATAA